>NC_137839.1:37246693-39746693 GCF_948465745.1 Chenopodium album | reverse complement strand
ACCTTGAAGAAAAATTAAATGATTGTAAAAATTCAACCCACGTAGCATGTCTAGGATTGAGCTTTTGTTGTCCATGTATGTACTTCAATGCTTCATGATCAGAATGCAACACAAAGTGATTAGGTCGGAGATAATGACTCCAATGATCTAAAGCTCTAACAATGGCATAGAACTCTTTATCATAAGTAGAATAGTTCAATCGAGCTCCTCCCAATTTATCACTGAAATATGCAATAGGCCTCTTCTTTTGGAGTAAAACTGCTCCAATTCCAACTCCACTAGCATCGGTTTCAACTTCAAAAGGACTTGAGAAATCTGGTAACGCAAGTATAGGTGCTTCATATAGATTATTTTTAACCAACTCAAACGCACTTTGAGCTTCTTTAGTCCATTCAAATTTACCCTTGTCCTTCTTCAAACATTCGGTCATAGGCGCCACAATACTTGAGAAATTCTTGACAAATCTTCTATAGAATGAAGCTAGACCATGAAAAGACCTTACTTCACTCATATTAGTAGGAATAGGCCAAGTTTTAATAGCCTCTACTTTCGAATGATCAACTGAAACTCCATCTTTTGATACAACATAACCAAGAAAAGTAACACTAGGCACTAAGAAGTAGCATTTTTCAAGCTTAGCATAGAGTTTCTTCTCTCTTAACACTTCAAACACACTTGTTAGATGATTTAGATGATCATGCAAATTTTTAGAGTATATCAGAATATCATCTAAATAAACAACAACAAACTTGCCAAGGAAAGGTTTAAGTACCTCATGCATAAACCTCATGAAAGTGCTAGGTGCATTAGTGAGTCCAAACGACATAACCAACCATTCATACAACCCTAACTTAGTCTTGAATGCTGTTTTCCACTCATCTCCTTCTCTCATTCGAATTTGATGATAACCACTCATAAGATCAATCTTAGAAAACAACTTCGAACCATGTAGTTCATCAAGTAGATCATCTAATCAAGGAATAGGAAATCGGTATTTGATAGTGATGTTATTCACACTCCTACTATCAATACACATGCGCCAACTCCCATCTTTCTTTGGGACAAGTAAAGTAGGCACGACACAAGGGCTCATACTTTCCCTCACGTATCCTCTAGTCATAAGCTCTTCAATTTGCCTTTGCATCTCCTTTGTTTCTTCCGGATTACTTCTATAGGTTGCCTTACTAGGTAATGGTGCTCCCGGAATCAAGTCAATTTGATGCTCTATCCCACGAATAGGAGGTAGTCCCGGAGGTAATTCCTTAGGAAAGACATCCTTGAATTCTTCTAAAACAGATTCCAATTCATACGGCCTCTTTGCTTGTTTATTTTGATCAATTCGAATCTCATTAGAAACAAGTATATATACCACATTGTTGCTGCAAATTTCTTTTTCTAATTCCCTCTCACTAATCAAATAAGAATTCTTCGAATTAGAGGTAACATTAGAAGACTTGTTGCTTATCAAAGGTTTTAAAGCAACCGGTCTTTCTTTTTGTCCTTTTCTCACAACATACACATTAGTCCTTCTATCAAACTTCACAAATCTATCATATTGACAAGGACGGCCTAATAGTATATGACAAGCATCCATAGGACAAACATCACACAAAACGTTATCATGAAATTTACCAATTGAAAAGGAGATTAAGGCTTGTTTAGTTACATTAACATCACTCGAATTATTAAGCCAATGAAGCTTATAAGGGCTTGGATGTTCAGTAATTGGCCACTTTAATTTGTCTACCAAAGTAGTAGATACCACATTAGTGCAACTCCCCGTGTCTATGATCATGTCACACAACCTATCTTCTACCTTGCACCTTGTAAGAAAGATTTTCTCCCTTTAATTGTTTTCCATAGGTACGGTTTTAGAGTGTAGTGCCCTTCTTAGAACCAAACTTTGACCATGAGTCTCGGGATCAATTTCGTCAATATGCCCCTCCTCTTCTTCAAAGTTTTCCTCTTCGTTCTTTTCGTCATAGTCACTACCTTGCTCACACTTAGCTTGTTCTTGTTCCCACTCTTGAGCACTCATTACTCTTTTTGATGGACAATTAGTTGCAATGTGACCAACACTACCACACTTGAAGCACTTCCTATCTTCAACAAGCTTTTTAGGAGCTTCTGATGTGAATTATTGATCCGAAAATCAACAAAACACAAGGGATATGTTTAAGTCTAATTCTATACAGGAAATCCACCAAGAATTAAACAAAAACTAAGATTAATCGATTAAGAATCCACCTAATTAATCAATCCAAATGAATGTTTTATCTAAAACAAGCAAAACAGCAATTGATCACAATCAACAAAACTTAAGTGTTTAAACTTAAAACAATGTATATTAATCTCTATAAAATTTGTGTGTTTTACAGCCCTATTTATAGACTTAGTTTACCTAGGAAGATTAGGACAAGTTCCTAATTCAATCCTAATTAAACTAGAATTCTAACTTGCTTGAAGAGCAAGCACCTTGGAGCACAAGCATACGCCAATCTCCTTGGAAAACAAGCACACGCCTAAACTGATTTATTTTGCTAACTAACTGATTTTAAAAACAACTAAATAAAGATTAAGTATCCTAATGCTTGAACCAAGAAAAATCCTTTCAAGTGAAAGGTAAAAACTTGTAAGCAAAATCTAAGTAAAGAAAATTCAAGAAAGTTCAAGAAAGTGAACTAGACTCAAAGAAAAGCCACTAAGCAAACCGTGGCTTTGCTTTGATATCCAAGAAAGTGTCCATGCAATGCTTGGCTTGAATCAATGTTTAGGGACAAGCTATCTTGATGCATGATAAGCAAATCTTCGAAGTTCTCCATGCTTAGACTTGCATCATCCTCCTCTTCTTCGAAAGAATTTGTCCTCAAATCTCGAAGTTCTTCATCGGGAATATACTTAGCCAAATCGCCAACATTGAATGTAGCACTAATTCCATATTCTCCCGGAAGTTCTAACTTATAAGCATTGTCATTGATCTTCTCAATAATCTTGAAAGGACCTTCACTTCTAGGCATCAACTTATTCTTGCGTTTTCCTGGAAATCTTTCCTTTCTCAAATGTAACCATACCAAGTCTCCAACATTGTAACTTTGTTGCCTTCTATGCTTGTTTGCTCTAGCTTTGTACATGTCATTTACTTTCTCTATTCTTGTTCGAACTTGAGCATTTAATTTCAGCATACTCTTCAACTTAAACTCGGCATCTTTGAGAATTAACTCACCCTTAGGCAATGGAACAAGATCAATTGGAAGTTTCGGATTGACTCCATAGACTACCTCAAAAGGACTATGTTTGGTAGCATATGTAGGTGATCTATTATAAGCAAACTCCGCATGAGCTAACTTGATGTCCCAATCCTTTTGTGTCTTACTCACTAACCCACGAAAAAGCGCACCAAGAGTACGATTAGTAACCTCAGTTTGTCCATCAGTTTGTGGATGGTAAGATGTACTAAAGAGCAATTTAGTTCCCACAAGCTTCCATAGAGACTTCCAAAAGAAACTCATGAACTTTGTATCTCGATCACTCACAATAGTTTTCGGAATTCCATGCAATCTAACAATCTCTTTGAAGTATAATTCCGCCACTTTCATAGCATCATCCACTTTGTGACAAGGAACAAAGTGAGCCATCTTAGAAAATCTATCCACAACAACCATAATAGTCTTTCCCCCGTTGTGTTCTCGGCAATCCCACAATATAATCAATAGAAATATCTTCCCAAGGTGAATCATGAACAGGTAAAGGAGTATACAAGCCTTGATGAAAAGTAGCCTTCGCTTTTTGACAAGTTGCACACCTAGAAATAACTAGTTGCACATCCGTGAGCATCTTAGGCCAATAAAAGTGTTCTTGTAACATACTCAAGGTCTTTGTAATGCCAAAGTGACCAGCAATTCCTCCCCCATGAGCTTCTCTAACAACTAGCTCTCTAATAGAACACTTAGGAAGACAAAGTCGATTTCCCTTGAAAAGAAAACCATCTTGCAGCAAATAAGAACCCACGACTCCTTTAGAACACTCTTCAATCAATGTAGCAAAATCATCATCACCTTTGTAGTATTCTTTGATCAATTCAAAACCAAGTAGCTTGCTATTTAGAATTCCAATCAAAGTGTATCTTCTTGATAACGCATCAGCCACAACATTCGATTTCCCTTCTTTGTACCTTGAAGAAAAATTAAATGATTGTAAAAATTCAACCCACGTAGCATGTCTAGGATTGAGCTTTTGTTGTCCATGTATGTACTTCAATGCTTCATGATCAGAATGCAACACAAAGTGATTAGGTCGGAGATGATGACTCCAATGATCTAAAGCTCTAACAATGGCATAGAACTCTTTATCATAAGTAGAAAAGTTCAATCGAGCTCCTCCCAATTTCTCACTGAAATATGCAATAGGCCTCTTCTTTTGGAGTAAAACTGCTCCAATTCCAACTCCACTAGCATCGGTTTCAACTTCAAAAGGACTTGAGAAATCTGGTAACGCAAGTATAGGTGCTTCATATAGATTATTTTTAACCAACTCAAACGCACTTTGAGCTTCTTTAGTCCATTCAAATTTACCCTTGTCCTTCTTCAAACATTCGGTCATAGGCGCCACAATACTTGAGAAATTCTTGACAAATCTTCTATAGAATGAAGCTAGACCATGAAAAGACCTTACTTCACTCATATTAGTAGGAATAGGCCAAGTTTTAATAGCCTCTACTTTCGAATGATCAACTGAAACTCCATCTTTTGATACAACATAACCAAGAAAAGTAACACTAGCCACTAAGAAGTAGCATTTTTCAAGCTTAGCATAGAGTTTCTTCTCTCTTAACACTTCAAACACACTTGTTAGATGATTTAGATGATCATGCAAATTTTTAGAGTATATCAGAATATCATCTAAATAAACAACAACAAACTTGCCAAGGAAAGGTTTAAGTACCTCATGCATAAACCTCATGAAAGTGCTAGGTGCATTAGTGAGTCCAAACGACATCACCAACCATTCATACAACCCTAACTTAGTCTTGAATGCTGTTTTCCACTCATCTCCTTCTCTCATTCGAATTTGATGATAACCACTCATAAGATCAATCTTAGAAAACAACTTCGAACCATGTAGTTCATCAAGTAGATCATCTAATCTAGGAATAGGAAATCGGTATTTGATAGTGATGTTATTCACACTCCTACTATCAATACACATGCTGATGCAAGTCTATGCATGGAGAACTTCGAAGATTTGCTTATCATGCATCAAGATAGCTTGTCCCTAAACATTGATTCAAGCCAAGCATTGCATGGAAATTTTCTTGGATATCAAAGCAAAGCCACGGTTTGCTTAGTGGCTTTGCTGAAATTCACAAAGATGTCGAGTCTAAGTTGAAGGGTATGCTGAAATTACATGCTCAAGTTCTAACAAGAATAGAGAAAGTAAATGACATGTACAAAGCTAGAGCAAACAAGCATAGAAGGCAACAAAGTTACACTGTTGGAGACTTGGTATGGTTACATTTGAGAAAGGAAAGATTTCCAGGAAAACGCAAGAATAAGTTGATGCCTAGAAGTGAAGGTCCTTTCCAGATTGTTGAGAAGATTAATGACAATGCTTATAAGTTAGAACTTCCGGGAGAATATGGAGTTAGTGCTACATTCAATGTTGGCGATTTGGCTAAGTATATTCCTGATGAAGAACTTCGAGATTTGAGGACAAATTCTTTCGAAGAAGAGGAGGATGATGCAAGTCTAAGCATGGAGAACTTCGAAGATTTGCTTATCATGCATCAAGATAGCTTGTCCCTAAACATTGATTCAAGCCAAGCATTGCATGGACACTTTCTTGGATATCAAAGCAAAGCCACGGTTTGCTTAGTGGCTTTTCTTGGAGTCTAGTTCACTTTCTTGAACTTTCTTGAATTTTCTTTACTTAGATTTTGCTTACAAGTTTTTACCTTTCACTTGAAAGGGTTTTTCTTGGTTCAAGCATTAGGATCTTTAATCTTTATTTAGTTCTTTAATTTTTATTTATTTATTTAGTTGCTTTAAAAATCAGTTAGTTAGCAAAATAAATCAGTTTGGTGTATGCTTGTGCGCCAAGGTGCTTGCTCTTCAAGCAAGTTAGAATTCTAGTTTAATTAGGATTGAATTAGGGACTTGTCCTAATCTTCCTAGGTAAACTAAGTCTTATAAATAGGGCTGTAAACACACGAATAAATATACGTAGATTAATATTCAGATTTATTTCTTAAGTTGCATACTTGAGTTTTGGTTGATTGCGATCAATTGCTGTTTTGCTTGTTTTAGTTAAAACATTCGTTTGGATTGATTAATTAGGTGGATTCTTAATTGATTAATCTTAGTTTTTGTGTTAATTCTTGGTGGATTTCCTGTATAGAATTAGACTTAAACATATCCCTTGTGTTTTGTTGATTTTCGGATCAATAATTCACAGCACACCCTTGACTTGGATGGCATCTTGGGGAACCTCTGCGAGGTATGAGTCTTAGCTCAAGCAATTTTTTTTTTTTTTTCGCCTGGTTTTAACCATTCGGCTCTTTTGCAGGCCATGCTGCGCGTCCAAGGGCTCAGGCAACCCCTCAAGGAGAAATCCAAAGAGGTAACAGCCGCTAAAGCTCAGGCCGAGTCCGCCTTGGATCGAGCTCAATTTGATATTGCTCAGAATGAGTATCTGACGCTTGATATGATGTATTCGCAGGCGGAAGCCAATATGCAGGTGAAGAAGGACCTGGACTCGACCCGCCTGCGCATCACTTCCCTTAAGAAAGAGATTACAACTCTTAAGGAGAAGCTCGAGCCTCTTCAAGATGCCAAAGAAGAGGCCGAGAGAGCCAAGCAGAAGGTGGGCCGCCTGGAGCAGCGCCTCAGCAACCAGGAGCATCAGCTGAAGTCCAAGTTTGAGTCCGTGGCTGATCAAGAGAGAGAGGCTCTTGTTAAGCAAATGATGAGCGATTATGAAGCCATCATGCGGGACACTTGGGCGGCTGTACAGCCGGACTCGGACTATCAGATTTGGAAATCCAAATTTGACGAAGCTAGCAAAGCATTCGACGCTCGCCTTATTGAAGAGGCTGAGAATGCTGAGGCCGAGGAAAGTTCTGGGTCCGACTCTTCTGGGGAGTCGTCCTCTGGTGGCGAGGAGGAGGATCAGGCGGAGGATCAAGAGAAAAAGGATGAAGAGCAGCCGAAGGACGACAGGCCGGCTGCCACTGAAGAGGCTCTCCCCTGATCACTTAAGCTTTTATGCTTTTCTGCGGCCGAATGGCCATGTACTTTTCTTTTCCGGCCTGCGTGCCGAGTATTTGTATCTTTACCGACCAAGGGGTTGGGTAATTTGACAATCTTTCTGGCTTTGCCAGATAACAATCTTAACCAATCGTCTGGTGACGATTGGTCTTTTTAATTTGAATCATTCGGCCATTTGGCTGAAGTTATCCATATTGTTGTCCTTTGCATTTTGAATTTTTCATTGCATGTTTTTGGCTAAGTATTATAACCTGTATACCATGCGAATGTTCTTGCCCCTGGACGGATGTCGAGTGGTTTTGGTTTATTGGATTGATTGACTTAGAAATTTTTGATACTTAGAAGAGTATGCATGGTTTCTAAGTCAATCAATCACTATGGTGATTGCCCCAAACCACGCGTCAGACGTCCATCCAGAATTGGCAAACATAAGTGTTCATTCGGCCATTGGCTTGAACTAACTCAAATTTCCAACTTAGCTAATTTGCTAAGGGTAAACCTCCGCCTGTTCTGCCCCATAAGCAAAAACAAGCGCCTCCGGCCATAGGCCTCTTTGAGATAAAATGCTAAGTTTGTAACTTAACCAATTTTCTTTAAAAATAATTGTCCGCCTGTCTTGCCCCATAGGCAAGGATTAGGCGTCATCCGGCCAATAAGTGCTAAGTAGTTAACTTAACTTGTATATTAATCAAATATTCCGCCTGTTTTGCCCCTGAGCAGTAACAGGCGTATCCGGCTTTATGCCTCGCTTAGCCTCTACTTATGAAACAGTGACCATTTCTGAACTGCGCTAGATAGAAAATTCAGGTCTTTTAGATTTCACTTTCGATTAAAACAAACGACTGCGAATGCTGCCTTAGCATTCGGTAGGGCCGCTTGATATATTCGTAGAGCAATGTGCCACCCAAATGGGAGATGCTTCTCCTCGACGAATTCGCCCGAATGGACGTCGCCGGTTATCTGACTCATGTTGGAGCAGACGGTCATACTCATATTGGAGCAGACTGTGACCATTCGGTCTCTTTTTGTTTATTAACATCCGGCCATGGGCCTCATCATGATTTTATCTGGTTTTAGGCCTCTTAAATGATTAAGTAAATATTCGTCAAGTGTTGGTGTAAACTTGATGAATTTCGTAGGAACGACTGTTCTAAAACAATCGGCTCCTTCAGAGGGATTGGGGCATCTGCTGTTGGGACAGACGCTTTCCAAACATATTGGCCGTCTGTATTTGGTACAGGCGACACTTAAAAAACTTAAATAAAAAGATAAGTTGGGAAATGAAGGGATATTCTCATTAACAAAACTTGAGATTACCAAATTGAGGTCTTTACATTCGTAATTAGAAGTAGTACTTTTTCAAGTTGTCTACATTCCAAGTTCTGGGCAGCTGCCTGCCGTCTGGTTCTTCCAGGCGGTAGGTGCCGTCTCTTACCTCCTCATAGATTCGGTAGGGGCCTTCCCAATTTGGGGTTAGCTTTCCCTGTTCATTCGCCCTACCGACTGCCTCCATTTTCCGTAGCACAAAGTCCCCCACTTTGAGAGGACGCTTGTGTACTCTTTTGTTGTAAGCCCGAGTCATTCTCAGACGGTATATCTCATGACGCAAGGCAGCATTGCCCCTGCGCTCTGGAAGTGAGTCCAATGCTAAGCGCATGGCCTCCCAATTCGCCTCTTCATCATACAACATGATTCGAAGGGTCGGCTCATAGTGCTCAATGGGCAGAACAGCTTCTGCACCATACACCATTAGGAATGGGGTTTCTCCCGTTGCCCCTTTAACATTCGTTCTGATGGACCAAAGGACGTGTGGTAATTCATCCGCCCAAAGGCCACCAGCCCGCTCAATTTTCTTTTTAATCCCGTCTGAGATTAACTTGTTGAAGGCTTCGACCTGGCCATTTGCTTGCGGCCGGCCGACTGATGCGAAGAAGCTTGAGACCCCCTGGTCTCCCAGCCAAGTCTTGAGTTGAGGCGTCTCAAATTGAGGACCATTGTAAAAAAACATAGACATGGGCACCCCAAAACGAGTGATTATGTTCCTCCAGATAAAGGAAATGACGTCTTTAGTCTTGATGTTTTTTACTGCCTCAGCCTCTACCCACTTGGTAAAGTAATCCACAGCCACCAATATATAGCGCTTGCCGCCTGGTGCAGTTGTATATGGCCCCAGAATGTCCATGCCCCATTTGGCAAAGGGTATTGGGCTGTGGATGGCCGTCAGGTCTGTAGCCGGACGATGGATGAGCTTGCCAAACTTTTGGCACTTGTCACATTTTTTTACCATTTCCATGGCATCCGACTCCAGAGTTGGCCAAAAGTAAAGCTGTCTGGCCTTGGCCGCGAGGGATCTGCCGCCTATATGGGAGGCGCAGAATCCCGAATGCAACTCTTCGAGGACTTCCTTCCCCTTTTCAGGGGTAACACACTTCAACAGGGGTTTCAAAAAGCCAGCCCTGAAGAGTTCTCCTTGTCGCAACTCGAAGTTAGCTGCTCGTTTTTTTAGAACAGCCGCCTCCCGTGGTGAGTCAGGGAGCGTGCCGTCTGCAAGATAGGCCCGGATGCTGTCCATCCAGGTTGAGCTTCGGTCAAGAATTCCAATGGGGTCTTCCTCAGATATACTTCTTTTTTCCATGACCTCCCAGAAAACTGACCGAGGCGTTTCACAGGAGGCGGATGATGCCAACTTGGACAGAGCATCCGCCTGATTGTTTGAAGACCTGGGCACTTGAGTTAGATGAAATTCTTCAAGTGACCCAACTTCACTCTTGACCGCCTGCAAATATTTTATCATGGCCGGATGAGTGGCCTCGTACGTTCCATTAACTTGGAGTACGACCAGTTGAGAATCAGAGCAGGCGGATATCTTCTTCGCCCCTGCCGCCTTGCAATACCGGATGCCGGCCAGCAGGGCCTCATACTCGACCTCATTATTAGAGGCCTGAAACTTGAACCGTAGTGCGTATTCGTACTTATCTCCTTCAGGAGATTGACAGATAATCCCCGCACCACAGCCGTTCACAGTGGAGCTCCCATCCACATACACTTTCCAAACCTGGTCTGTATTGTCCGGAACAACCAGCCTTGTCATTTCGACAATAAAGTCAGCGAATGCTTGTCCCTTTATTGCCTTCCTTGGTTCGTAAGTGATTTCTAATCCTTGCATTTCAATCGCCCATTTGAGCATTCGTCCAGAAGACTCCAAGGTTGTGAGTGGCCGTTTGATCGGTTGGTCAGTATAGACCTCTACCGCATGCGCCAAGAAGTAAGGTTTAAGCTTCTTGATGGCCATGTAAAGGGCAAGGCCGAATTTCTCAACCATGGGGTACCGAAGCTCCGCGTTTCTCAAAACATGGCTTATGAAATACACCGGGAGCTGGATGCCGTCTCTTTCAGCTAAGAGGACGACACTGAGGGCATGATCAGAGACGGCTAAGTACATGAAGAGCTTCTCTTTAGGCAAAGGGCTGACAAGCCTCGGCAAAGAGTGCAAATGAGTTTTTAGCCTTTGAAAGGCTGCCTCTGCATCATCCCCCCATTCAAAGTTTGTCTTCTTTTTGATTGCCTGGAAAAAGTAGAGACACTTGTCGCCTGACCGGCTGAGGAATCTCCCCAGGGCCGCCAGACAACCTGTTAGTTTTTGCACTTCCTTCACAGTACGGGGCGACTGCATGTCGATCACCGCCTGTATTTTCTCAGGGTTGGCCTCTATTCCCCTTTGGTCAATCAAAAATCCGAGAAACTTCCCAGACTCAACACCAAAGACACACTTTTTTGGGTTAAGCATGACCTTGTGCCGCCTGAGTGTGGCGAATGTTTCTCGGAGATCAGCAAGGTGATCCTCCTGCTGTTTGGATTTGACTATCATATCATCAATGTACGCCTCTACATTCCTTCCGATTTGAGTAATGAAGACCGTGTTAATCATTCGTTGGAAGGTAGCAGGCGCATTCTTTAAACCAAACGGCATCACCGTATAACAGAACAACCCCTGATCAGTGACGAACGCCGTCTTTTCTTGATCTTTTTTCCACAGGGGGAGCTGATGGAAACCTGAATAGGCATCCATGAAACTCATCAGGGCATGTCCGGCTGTTGAGTCGACCAGACTGTCGATCTTAGGCAGTGGATAGCTATCCTTTGGACATGCCTTGTTGAGGTCTGTGTAATCAACACACATCCGCCAAGTTCCATTCGGCTTTTTTACTAACACAACGTTAGCTACCCACTCAGGGAAGTTGCACGGCCGAATGAACTTGGCATCTAACAGCTTTTTTACTTCGGCAGCTGCCGCCTGACTTCTTTCTTCGTCGTGGTTTCTTTTCTTTTTCCGGATGGGCTTCTTTTTAGGATCCACGGCGAGTTTGTGGACAGCGAGATCCGGGCTGATGCCTGGCATCTCCTCCACTTCAAAGGCAAAGATGTCTTTGAATTCCTTGAGCAGCTGGTGAAGGTTTTCACCCAGGTTTGCAAAGGCAATCGTCCCCACCTTAACAGTCCGCTCTGGACGGCTGTCATCCAAAGGGATATCAATGTGTTCACCAGCAGGCTGGGGACGAAGATCATCCGACCATTCCCCGGTCAGTGATTGCTATTGCTTTTCTTTTTTGACCACCACTAGCTGATCAGTCTTTCTTTTCTTTCCGGCTGGTGGGGCCGACTGTTCTTCCTCGACATCATCGAGGTCAATCATTTGCTTGCCCCGGCCGGATGCTGCGGCCGCAGGCTTGAGGTCCGAGAGGTAGCACTCTCGAGCCGTCTTTTGGTCCCCATTAAGGGAACCAACTGTTCCATCATCCTTCTCATACTTGAGTAGCATGAGAGCAGGGATGATGACGGCCTTACACTCATTAAGAGTGGGTCGGCCAAAGATGAGGTTGTAAGCCGTGAGCTCTTCAACCACTAGGAAACGGATGGTCATGTGCCGACCGTCTCCCCTGCTTCCCAGACGGACAGGTAGGTCAATTCGTCCGACTGGGTGCACAAGTCCTCCCCCAAACCCAACTAAGGTGTGGGTGACCTCCATCATGGTATCCGGTTTGCACTTGAGATTGGATAAGCATTTGAGGCTGATAAGGTCAGAGGAACTTCCTGTGTCAATCAGAATTCGGCCAACCAGCTGGTTGGCGACTTTGCACTCAATGACAACAGGGTCATCATGCGGCCGACGGACTTTGCCTCTGTCCTGCTCGGTGATGACAACTTTAGGGAAGGTGGATGTGCTAGCTGCATCCCCCTCCTGATGTGAATTATTAATCCGAAAATCAACAAAACACAAGGGATATGTTTAAGTCTAATTCTATACAGGAAATCCACCAAGAATTAAACAAAAACTAAGATTAATCAATTAAGAATCCACCTAATTAATCAATCCAAATGAATGTTTTAACTAAAACAAGCAAAACAGCAATTGATCGCAATCAACCAAAACTCAAGTATGCAACTTAAGAAATAAATCTGAATATTAATCTCTGTATATTTATTCGTGTGTTTACAACCCTATTTATAAGACTTAGTTTACCTAGGAAGATTAGGACAAGTCCCTAATTCAATCCTAATTAAACTAGAATTCTAACTTGCTTGAAGAGCAAGCACCTTGGCGCACAAGCATACACCAAACTGATTTATTTTGCTAACTAACTGATTTTTAAAGCAACTAAATAAATAAATAAAAATTAAAGAACTAAATAAAGATTAAAGATCCTAATGCTTGAACCAAGAAAAACCCTTTCAAGTGAAAGGTAAAAACTTGTAAGCAAAATCTAAGTAAAGAAAATTCAAGAAAGTTCAAGAAAGTGAACTAGACTCCAAGAAAAGCCACTAAGCAAACCGTGGCTTTGCTTTGATATCCAAGAAAGTGTCCATGCAATGCTTGGCTTGAATCAATGTTTAGGGACAAGCTATCTTGATGCATGATAAGCAAATCTTCGAAGTTCTCCATGCTTAGACTTGCCTTATTAGGTAATGGTGCTCCCGGAATCAAGTCAATTTGATGCTCTATCCCACGAATAGGAGGTAGTCCCGGAGGTAATTCCTTAGGAAAGACATCCTTGAATTCTTCTAAAACAGATTCCAATTCATACGGCCTCTTTGCTTGTTTATCTTGATCAATTCGAATCTCATTAGAAACAAGTATATATACCACATTGTTGCTGCAAATCTCTTTTTCTAATTCCCTCTCACTAATCAAATAAGAATTCTTCGAATTAGAGGTAACATTAGAAGACTTGTTGCTTATCAAAGGTTTTAAAGCAACCGGTCTCTCTTTTTCTCCTTTTCTCACAACATACACATTAGTCCTTCCATCAAACTTCACAAATCTATCATATTGCCAAGGACGGCCTAATAGTATATGACAAGCATCCATAGGAAAAACATCACACAAAACTTTATCATGAAATTTACCAATTGAAAAGGAGATTAAGGCTTGTTTAGTTACCTTAACATCACTCGAATTATTAAGCCAATGAAGCTTATAAGGGCTTGGATGTTCAGTAGTTGGCCACTTCAATTTGTCTACCAAAGTAGTAGATACCACATTAGTGCAACTCCCCGTGTCTATGATCATGTCACACAACCTATCTTCTACCTTGCACCTTGTAAGAAAGATTTTCTCCCTTTGATTGTTTTCCATAGGTACGGTTTTAGAGTGTAGCGCCCTTCTTAGAACCAAACTTTGACCATGAGTCTCGGGATCAATTTCGTCAATATGCCCCTCCTCTTCTTCAAAGTTTTCCTCTTCGTTCTTTTCTTCATAGTCACTACCCTGCTCACACTTAGCTTGTTCTTGTTCCCACTCTTGAGCAGTCATTACTCTTTTTGATGGACAATTAGTTGCAATGTGACCAACACTACCACACTTGAAGCACTTCCTATCTTCAACAAGCTTTTTAGGAGCTTCAAATTTTGATTTAGTCTCCTTGTAGTTCGAACTAGAACCACTTTTCTCCAAGCTGTTCTTCTCAAAAGGTTTAGTGAAACCTTTTACAAAGGGCTTAGTGTACGTCCCTTTCTTCCCCTTTATCTGTTTTTCAACTTTCAAAGCTACCTTGCAAACATCCTCAAAGGACCAATATTGTTGCAATTCAACTTTTTCAGCAATATTATCATTCAACCCCGAAATAAATCTAGCAATCTTATGCTCAACAATCTCTTCTAAGCCACATAGCATGCATAACTTTTCAAATTCACCAATATAATTCTCAACAATCATAGAATATTGTTTAAAAAGTTGCATCTTAAGATAAACATCTTGAATATAATCACTAGGTACGAACCTTTTTTTCATGTGCTTCTTGAGTTGTTCCCAAGTTGAGATTCTTGCACGCCCCTCCTTATGCCTCTTCTTCTTTAGATTATCATACCAAAGACTAGCATAACCGGTCAGTTTTAATTCAGCCAATTTGCATCTTTTCCTTTCATCATACTCCTTGTAATTAAAGAGTGTCTCGGCCCTTCTAATCCACTCAAAGTATTTTTCAGGTTCATTCATACTCCCATTGAATTCGGGAAGATCTAATCTAAGGTTCCTATCATCATCCTTTGGTCGATCTCTTCTCCTAGGCCTTGGTGATTCATCACTTGAGGAATAATTATTTCGTGGCCTCCTTGGGTTCCTCCTTGGTTGTTCTACCTCACTTGAACCAGAATTAGGGTTAGAATTCCCTTTCCTTGAAGAATCTCCAGCAAGAGTATCAAGCCTTTTTAATATCTCATCCATCCTTGCTGCCAACTCGTCAATTCGCCTGTCTCTTCTAAGATTTTGAGCCTGTTCTAAGGTTAATCCCCTTGGAACTTGTGGAACCTCCTCATCACTCATGATTCCTACACAAACCAAGTCAGTTTACGCAAAAATCTTGATTAAAAGATCGAATCTTGAAGGAAAACTAGGCAACACAAAAACCGGACTCCCATCCGCAAATTCAATGCACAAACACCAAACGTTTGAGGCTGTGTAGAACGCGTTACTCAACTAAAAATTATGACATTTTATATAATGATAGCTGGACGTTTTTAGAGTTCAATGAAAAAAGAATCACGCAAATATTCCCAGCCAATTGTTCCCAGTTTAATTTTTGCCGAAGTTGCGCAAACCTGCTCTGATACCAAAGATGATGTGAATTATTAATCCGAAAATCAACAAAACACAAGGGATATGTTTAAGTCTAATTCTATACAAGAAATCCACCAAGAATTAAACAAAAACTAAGATTAATCAATTAAGAATCCACCAAATTAATCAATCGAAACGAATGTTTTAACTAAAACAAGCAAAACAGCAATTGATCGCAATCAACCAAAACTCAAGTATGCAACTTAAGAAATAAATCTGAATATTAGTCTCTGTATATTTATTCGTGTGTTTACAGCCCTATTTATAAGACTTAGTTTACCTAGGAAGATTAGGACAAGTCCCTAATTCTGATGTGAATTATTGATCCGAAAATCAACAAAACACAAGGGATATGTTTAAGTCTAATTCTATACAGGAAATCCACCAAGAATTAAACAAAAACTAAGCAAACCGTGGCTTTGCTTTGATATCCAAGAAAGTGTCCATGCAATGCTTGGCTTGAATCAATGTTTAGGGATAAACTATCTTGATGCATGATAAGCAAATCTTCGAAGTCCTCCATGCTTAGACTTGCATCAAATTCAATCCTAATTAAACTAGAATTCTAACTTGCTTGAAGAGCAAGCACCTTGGCGCACAAGCATACACCAAACTGATTTATTTTGCTAACTAACTGATTTTTAAAGCAACTAAATAAATAAATAAAAATTAAAGAACTAAATAAAGATTAAAGATCCTAATGCTTGAACCAAGAAAAACCCTTTCAAGTGAAAGGTAAAAACTTGTAAGCAAAATCTAAGTAAAGAAAATTCAAGAAAGTTCAAGAAAGTGAACTAGACTCCAAGAAAAGCCACTAAGCAAACCGTGGCTTTGCTTTGATATCCAAGAAAGTGTCCATGCAATGCTTGGCTTGAATCAATGTTTAGGGACAAGCTATCTTGATGCATGATAAGCAAATCTTCGAAGTTCTCCATGCTTAGACTTGCATCACCTCCTCAACAGAATTGACCATCTTTCTCAGATGGTCCTTGGTACCCCGAATGGTCGGGCCACCACCGGCAAATCCGCCTGCTATGGTGTACACCGGTTCTTCATCAGTTTCGGCACTCATAGCAGGCTGGGGAGTCTTTTTTTTGGACTGCCCCGGATTTGCTTTTGAAGTCACTTTGGACTTCACATAGGACTTCAGCTGTCCTTTGTCGGCCAGACGGTCGAGCTCCCGCTTGAGACTAAAGCAGTCGTTCGTGTCATGGCCAACATCCTCATGGAAATGGCAATGCTTGTTCTTGTTCCGATTTTCAGCGGAACCTTTCATAGCAGTCGGCTTTTCAAGAGTTAGCCGATCCTTAATTTCCAAAAGGATGGAGCAGCAGTCCTTGTGGAATTCGTACTTTGGGACGTACGGTTTCCACTCTTTTTTCTTCTTCTGGGCCGGTTGATCAGAGTTATCAATGGCCCAGACTTGCTTTTTCTTTTTGCTCTCTTCTGGCTTAGGAGCCGGCTGAGCAGGCCGACTCTCTTTCTGCCGGTCGGACTTCTTATGGTCCGACTGCTTATTGGAGGAGCAGAGTTCGGTCGCCTGTATGTAGGCTTCCGCCTCTCGCAAGGCTCCTTGTAGGGTAAAGATTTGTTTGCGGACGAGTTCGTACTTAAAAGTAGACCCGTCCTTCAGACCCTTAAAGAAGTCTGTGAAGGCGACCTCATCAGACAGCCCATGAATCTGGATTCGGACCAGAGTGAACCGCCTGACGTAGGATCGCAAACCTTGTCTATCTCCCTGCTGTACATTGCCCAAGTCAAAACTTGTCTTTTTGGCAGGGATGTTCATAGAGAAGTTTGATGCAAACAAGAACGCAAGCATCTTGAAGCTATTTATGCAGCCAGCCGGCAGGTTGCCAAACCACTGCTGGGCTATTCCCTTCAGGGTGGCTGGAAAGCAACGACACCATGCGACATCATCCAACCCCTGTAAATACATGAGGTGGGTTTATGCCAACAGGTGGTCCTCTAGGTTGGAGGTCCCGTCATAGGCTCCAACCAGAACGTTTTTAACTTTAGCCGGCTGCACGGCTTCAGTTATTTCTCTGGAGAAAGCAGAGGGTTGGTCTCCAAGGTGCTGTAGCCTAAGCTGCCAGTCCATCGGCTGATAGCCGTATGCCGCCTGTCCCCCGTAGAGGGTAGGCTGCATGTAAGGTACTACTGGCGCCTGGTACAGTGGCGGTGCCATGTACTGGGCGGATTGAATCACATGAGGCCCAGACTGAACCCTTTAGCTGCTTGCTGGGGTCTCATGTACAGACTGGGAACACCTCACAGAGGTATTCCGGAAGCTATCATGATAAGTCGACGTTGAAGCCGACTCTGATAGCTGAGTTCTCTTCTCCTCGATGTATTGCCGAGCGTCAGAGAACATCTTCTTGCTGCCATCCGACTGTACATGCCGGATGGGCTTTCTTGTGCTCGTTTCTGGGAAACGGAGCCGAGTGAGATCAAATTGGGGCCGGGCCTTCTCCTTAGGGGCAGGATGAGGAGTTGGCTGACGGTCCCTGACCGACTTCTGTTTGCCAGCTTGGGCTGGCTTCTTGGCCGACTGCTCCTTTCTAGGGGCAGGCGACTTCTTAGAGGCGAGTTGTTTGATTTCTCCCCTGAGACTGCTCAGGAGAGTCATTAGTTCATCCCGAGTGACGGGAGCTGATCCTGCCGCCTGGGAAGGATCAACCGGCCGCCCCGAGGGCTTCTTTGGCTGACCAGCAGTTTTGCTTGGTCCTGCCTGAACATGGGGACGCTCCCGCCGTTCCTTACTGCAGATGCGTTTAGAGATGAGGGATCTATTTGGATCCACATAGGTTTCGACATCAGCGTCGTCACCTGAATCATGGTCCGTTTGGACCAGTACATCATTTGGAGGCCGAATGGCCTCCGGATTTGGTACAAGCTCTTGTGAAGCCATTTCAGAGGTACTCTCCCCACAGACGGCGCCAAATGTTTCGGGGGTTTTTGTCCCTCGGGAGAGTTACAACACTGAAACTGGATTCAACTGAGGATGCCTGTACCTGCAAAGCAAACGGACCGCCGGATGGTCGGTGGTCCGCCTCCGAAGATTAAGTCAGTAAACGTTCGGAAATAAAACGTGCGGAAGTAAAGTTATCTGCTTGGATTCCAAGCTCAGGTAAAGTGTTGTGTGTTCCTTGAAAACGACAGCTCTGTGGTAAGTGACGTATTGTCTCGTATTGCGTGTCAAAATTCTCTCCTTGTCATAAATGACATAAGGTCCCTATTTATAGGGTCCTTTTGAAGAGTGTGCCTTCCTAGGATCTGGTGACCTAGGAATTAGGTCACGTCGTTTTGCGGCGCCTCGGGATTTGGGCCTTAGAAGGCCGCCATCCCAGGGCCAATGCCTGAGTGACACGTGTCACTGTGCCCAAAAGGATTCTGGAGCACTTTTTGAGTAACACGTGTCGCCACCTGAATGGTCCCTGCTGGACCTTCAATCCACGTAGGACGGAGAAGAGTCCACCCTCCACGTGTCATTATTCCATAGGTCCAAATGGCACCTATACGGAGGACACGTGGCGCTTTCTGATTGAGCCACCTGGCCGGGTAGGAAATACCCAAATCAATAATAATAATAATAATAATAATAATAATAATAATAATAATAATAATAATAATAATAATAATAATAATAATAATAATAATAATAATAATAATAATAATAATAATAATAATAATAATAATAATAATAATAATAATAATAATAATAATAATAATAATAATAATAATAATAATAATAATAATAATAATAATAATAATAATAATAATAATAATAATAATAATCATAAATCATAACAATTATAAAAATAATTAAAATCATATTAAAACATAATATTAATAGCAAGATCCTAGGCATGATACTAACAAGATTAATAACAAACCCTAGGATGTCACTAACAATAAAAATCAAATCTTTAATCCTAACATGATACTAACAATCATAAATATTAGGAAGAACATAAAAGGCATCATACTTTTAATCATACTTGATATTAAAGTTACCCTAGACATGATACTAGGAATCAAAATAACAACCTAAGCATGAAATCTATATCATAACATCAATAAATAAACCATTAAACTACTTACTTTGATGCCTCGTACCTCTTTCTAATAACAAAATACACACGTTAGTAACTTTAAGGAAAATAATAAACAAAACAATTAAATTAAATAATGGAAAGAGAGATTTGGGACCAAACCCTCAGAAATTAAACCTTTCACGTCTAGGGCGAAGTCAACTTCGAATATGGCTCGGTGTTTCTAGATCTAATGAATGCGGAATTTTTATATTTGTGAGAAGGCTAGTTTAGAAAAGAGAGAGAGAGAGAGATCAAGGAAATCTTGATGAGAGTTGGTGGATTGTAGATGAAAACTGGCTATCGAAAACGGAGTTTTTAGCACGTTATTTATAGACAAAATCAGCCAAAAAGATAAAATATCAAAACAGAGTTCTGGCGCACATAAAACGATGTTGGCGCCAACGCTGGCTATTGGCGCCAGACGCCAACATTAGCGCCAGGCGCCAATGCTAGCGCTACAGCTGGCATTTGGCGCTGATCTAGAAATTCACGCGTTTTCTTAAAATCAGACAGAAATTGCCGTACAGGAGGATAAAATCGTATCTTTCCTCAAAAAATGTTGTTTGATTTTAATTAAAACTCTGAAAAGTCAACAAAAGTCAATTTATCAATGCTAATTGAATTAGGATTGAAAAGAACCTTCTAGAAGATTCTAGAAGACTAAAACCATTCCTAATTGCATATAAGGCTCAAACCGGACCCAATTCAGTAAATTGGCCATAACTTCCTCAATATTCATCGGAATTGGGCTTATAATATATCGTTGGAAAGCTCTTGTCAAGCCCCATCCAACTACATTACTATTGGACCCATATCATGGACCAACAAAACTGGATTGGCTATTTTCTTAAAATAAGTTTTCAAAAACAGAGAGAAGAGAAAAATTATCCGCAACACTAAACTTTCCACACTTTCACTTCATTCGATTATGATTCGACGTGAAAGGTACTCATCACTGGGTTTGGTTTTAGGGAGACACAAATGGGTGTCTATAGAAGCCCCCACTTTGACTGAGTTTGGAGAAACGCAAGTTTCGAAAACAAAAGTCAAAGTATCGATAGGGATGGAGAATGATTCAGAATGTTCTGCGATCCTAAATCATTCTTGTAACGCCTGTTTAGGGTATTTTTACCCTAGACACGTGGACCAATGAGAGGTCGCCACGTGTCGAGCTCAGGATGGCCCATGTGGCTCAACATCCTCTTGACACGTGGACCAATGAGAGGTTGCCACGTGTCGAGCTCAGGATGGCCCATGTGGCTCAACGTCCTCTTGACACTTGGCGCCCTCAGATATGTTTCTGAAATGGCGGCTTTTAAAGGCCCAAACTCCTAGGAGCGCCGTAAAACGGCGCAGCCCACTAAAATCTAGGTCAAGTGACCTAGGTAGGGGCACTTTTTCCAACGACCCTATAAATAGGGAGATATTTCCCCATTTTGGGGACACATTCAATCATTTACTACACCCTTATTCTCTTACATCAGAGAAAGACCTGAGCTTGGAATCCGAGCAGATACCCACCTAACTTTCCGTTCTCTTTATTCCGTTTCAAGTTACTGACTTGATCGTCGGAGGCAGAGCTCCAACCACCCGGAGTCTCCGTTGTTTTGCAGGTACAGCTCAGCCGGATCAGACTTCGTGACGTAACTCTCCCAAGGGACAAAAACACCCAAAACATTTGGCGCCGTCTGTGGGGAGAGTACCTCGAAGATAGTTCAAGAGTCTGTACCCCCCCCCCCCAACCGTCTGGGCGAAGACCCAGAAGTCTTTACAGACCATGAGGAGGATGAAGATCCTCAGGTCGAAACCTTTACAGCCAAAGACGGCTCTCTCAGAATCAAGCGCATCCGGCCCAGAGAGACTCTGGAGCGGGGTGCCTCCCAGGCGGGTCCAAGCAGACCCACTGGGCAGCCGGAAGGGGAAACCCAAACGGCAGCTGGATCAGCCCCTGTCACCCGAGACGAACTCATGAGATTCATGACAAGTTTCAAGAGTGAAATTAAAGAGCTGATCACCAAAAGTCGGGCTGGCCCAAGTAAAGGTCAGTCGGCGAAGAAGACCCCTCCTAAGAAGGGGAAATCAGTCAGAAACCGGCAGCCCACTCCTCATCCAAAGGAGAAGGCAGCCGGGACCATTGATTGGTCAAGAATTCTCCTTCCTGCGAAGAATACCAATAACACTCGCCGGACTCAGCAGCCGGTGAGAAGTAAAAAATCAACTCTTGATGCCCGGGAGATCATCAACCGGAAGAGAAACCAATCGCTGTCTGAGTCGGCTTCAACGTCGAACTTTCCAGACAGCTTCAACAACATTTCTGCAGGGAGTGCACCCTCCTTGCATGAGAGCCAGACAGGCGGTAATACTGTCCACTCTGGCCCTTACATGTGTTGTAGCCAAGCCTAACAACTTGGTTATGGACGTTTCTTTAGTTCAAGACGTAGCATCATGCATTGGTGCTATGCGTTCTATCCATGTGCAGCAAGATATTCAATCCTTTGAGTTTCTTGTTGTTCTTATTAACTAGTTCAATCTAGTTCATTTTATGCTTTGAATAAATTGTAAACTTTAGTCTTATTTTAAGTTTGCAAATTAGTTTCATTTTCTTTAGTTTTCTTTAGCTTGTTAAAGTTCGAAAATGTAGTGTCACATTCACATGAAGTACAAGTACAAGATACAACAAGAAGGCAGCCGTTTAGCTTGGGAAAAACATAGAATCCGAAAATTCCTTTTGGAGAAGTTTCAAAGGCTTTAACTTGGGTGTTACAATCAGCTTCAATGAGGAGTTGCAAGCTATCAATTGAGCCTTCAAGTGGGCGTCATTTCAGTCAGCATTTGAGCATCAAAAGGCGTCCAAATACACTCTTGTCTACATACATTCAAGCTTGATCCAAGGCTTGAATCAAGGAGGAGTTACACTTCTTTTTGCTGTTTGAATTGGGCGTGAATTAAGGGGCTGTTTTGCTTCTTACTTGCTGCTTGGTTGAGGCGTGATTCTAGGGAAGGTTATATGCTCTTACTTGCTGCTTTGATGGGCGTGAATCAAGGGAGAGTTATGCTCTTTATTTCAGATTTGATGAGGCTTAATTGAGGAGGTTGTGGCCGCCACTTTTTAAGCTTATGTATCTAGTTAAGCATAGCTTCTTTTATTGATGTATCTAGACACAAAATCTGTTTTTGATGCTTAGCTTAGGCATGTAACAAGTGAGCTGAAATTTCACTTAGTTTAGCTTGTACTTAAGGATGCTTGTTTACTATAAATAGCAAGCAAATGTGAATGAGAAAATCAGATTATTCAAACATAAAAAAACTTGTCTTACATTCGTTTCTTGGATTAGAAACAAAACCTGAAATTCTTGGATTTGGAATTTTGTTTCCTTTGCTTAGTTAGCTAGTTTAGGCTACTAGTTGGCTTGTGATCTTAGGAATCCAAAACGTTTCTTAGTGGTGTGACTTTATCTAAGAAGCCTTTGGTTCTTAGCCTTATCTATCCCTTGGTTTATCCCTTGTGTATTTCAAGTGTTACTCCAAATATACAACATTTGGCGCTAGAAGGAGGGGGATCTAGCAAAACAAATACCCAAACACATACCCCAAACACATACCCAAACACATACCCCAAACACAAACCATGTCCGACAACCCACCCCCTAATTGGCAAGAATATGTCAATAAGGTTGCACAAGAGAAAGAAGATATGGAGCAACGAATGCAATATTTGCAAGATCAGTTAAAAGATCTTTCTACTAAGTTGCGCCATCAAAAAGAGGGCTCACCCAATCATAGTGATGAAGAATTGAGTGAATCTAATTTCAATCACAATGATAGACCTTCTCATGAAAGAGAAAGGTCACGGCCTAATAATTACATAAAAGCAGACATTCCTGAATATGATGGCAAACTCGATGCTGATGAGTTTGTAGAATGGTTAAGAACGGTGGAGAGAGTGTTTGACTATAAGCAAACACCGGAAGAGAAAAAGGTGAAAATTGTGGCCTTGAAGCTACGAAAATATGCCTCAACTTGGTGGGCTAGTGTGTGCGCCAAGAGGGAAAGGCAAGACAAAGAAAAAGTGAGATCATGGGTTAAGATGAAGAAATTGTTGAAACAAAAGTTTCTTCCCACATACTATGTGCAAGAAAACTTTTCAAAATTCCATAACCTTAAGCAAGGTACGAAATCAGTAGAGGAATATGCTAGGGAGTTTGAAGGATTTGTTATGAAGTGTGGAGTAGAGGAAGATGAGCCTCAAACTTTGGTTCGGTTCCTAGGCGGACTTGACCCAAAAATAGCCAATGTGGCCGAACTACACCCTTACACCACCCTTGAAGAGCTCATTATCTTAGCACATAAGATTGAGCAGCAACAAAAAGCAAGAGGCAAAAGTGAATCATCACGTTTTGCATCTCAAACCTCATTTCCCCAAAGAAAGCAAACATCCAATTTCCCACCTTTCAAACCCACATCCAATCAGCCTACTTCTAAACCACCTTCACAAAACACCCAAAATTCCAACCCAAAACCAGCCCCAAGAAGATGCTTTAGGTGTCAAGGCCTTGGACATATGGCTAGTGATTGTCCAAATAAAAAAATTGTTACTTTGGTAGAGTATGAAGAGGAGAACGAATTAGAGGTTGAAGAGGACAACAATCTTGAAGAGAATGATGAGTATGCGTGCCTAGGTCCGGATGAAGGAGAATGCTTGGTGGTTCGACGTGCGCTTAGCAATATGTTGGACCAAGAAGGGAGCTTGCAACGTGAGGCAATCTTTCACACTCGTTGCACCATTGGTGGAAAGGTATGCACTTTGATTATTGATGGAGGTAGTTGTACCAATGTAGCTTCGCAAGTTATGATAGACAAGTTGAAAATGAAAACTATCCCTCATCCTAAACCATATAAAATTCAATGGTTTAGTCATAGTAAAGGGATTCATGTCACACAACAAGTCTTGTTATCATTTAGCATTGGTAAAACTTATGAGGAAGAATTATGGTGTGATGTTGTGCCTATGGATGCATGTCATGTTTTACTTGGTAGACCTTGGTTATTTGATAGGCGTGTGATGCATGATGGTTACAAAAACACCTACTCCTTTTCTAAGGATGGAAAGAAAATTGTCCTTACCCCTTTAATCCTCAAAAATGATCACCCCATATCCACGCCTCCCACTTCCCTCACCACTCTCATAAAATCTGAATTCCATGAATATAGAGTTCACAAACACTTCATTTTGAGCCAACTTGATACCCCCTCTCAACCGTCCAAAGAAGAAAACCACCCACTCCTCACCTCTCTTCTCAAAACCTATTCCCATGTTTTCCCCAAAGATATCCCTCACGGATTACCCCCAAAGCGTGACATCCAACACAAGATTGATCTTGTACCCGGATCCATGCTCCCAAACAAACCAGCCTATAGAACCAATCCCAAAGAAACCGAGGAAATTAGAAGACAAGTGGAGGAATTGTTATCAAAGGGTCTTATTCGTAAGTCTCTTAGTCCATGTGCTTGTCCTACTTTGATTGTACCTAAGAAAAATGGAGAATGGAGAATGTATGTTGATAGTAGGTCAATCAATAAAATCACTATCAAGTACCGGTTTCCTATTCCAAGGTTGAATGATTTACTTGATGATTTGCATGGTTCTAAAGTGTTCTCTAAAATTGATTTGAGAAGTGGCTATCATCAAATTCGAATTTTCGAAGGAGATGAATGGAAGACCGCTTTCAAGACAAAGGAGGGCCTCTATGAGTGGCTTGTGATGCCATTTGGTTTGTCTAATGCACCATCTACATTTATGCGCCTTATGAATCAGGTTATGCAACCTTTCATGGGTAAATTTGTTGTAGTCTATTTTGATGATATTTTGGTGTATAGTAGGGAAGAAGAAGAGCATGCTATGCATTCGCAACAGGTTTTTGAAGCCCTTGCCCGTGAGCAACTATATGGTAACTTAGAGAAGTGTCATTTTTTCACTTCCCAAGTTATTTTTCTTGGTTTCAAAGTTTCATCTCAAGGCATAGAGGTTGATGAAAAGAAAGTTGCTGCGATTCGTGAGTGGCCCACGCCACAAACAATTCAACAAGTTCGTAGTTTTCATGGCCTTGCTTCTTTCTATAGGAGATTTGTGCGAAATTTTAGTACTCTCATGGCACCTATCACCGAGCTAACTAAAAATCAGAAGTTAGTTTGGAATGATAAGGCTCAAAAGGCCTTTGATGAGGTAAAACATCAACTTACTAGTGCACCTATTCTTTCTTTACCTAACTTTGATGAAGTTTTTGAAGTTGAATGTGATGCTAGTGGAGTTGGTATTGGTGCTGTTTTGTCACAAGTTGGGCGTCCCCTTGCCTACTTTAGTGAAAAACTCAATGAAGCACAACAGAAGTATAGTACCTATGATAAGGAGTTCTTTGCTCTTGTTCGTGCTTTGGACCATTGGAGACATTACCTCATTTCCAAGGAGTTCATCCTTCATTCAGATCATGAAGCTGTCAAATATCTTCAAAGCCAACAAAAACTCCAACCACGCCATGCCAAATGGGTGGAGTATTTGCAAGCTTTTCATTTTGTGATCAAGCATAGGAGAGGCGCCATGAACAAAGGAGCTGATGCACTTTCAAGGAGATACACACTCTTGAATTCTTTCAAGGCAAGAGTGATTAGTGTTGAAGATGTGAAAGCAAGTTACAAAAATGATCATGACTTTGGTGATTTATTTCTAAAATGTTCTAATCATGCTTACAAAGATTATTACATTTTAGATGGCTATTTGTTCAAAGGAAACAGGTTGTGCATTCCACGATCAAGCCTAAGAGAATCTCTTATCAAAGAGTTTCATGAAGGAGGAATGGCGGGACACTTTGGCATAGAGAAGACTACTCTTCTTGTCCAAGAGTACTTTCATTGGCCTAGATTGGTTCGTGATGTGGAGTTCATTGTGAAGAGATGTGTGATATGTCAAAAGGCCAAGAGTCATAGTCTTCCACAGGGCTATCTTTTGCCCTTACCTATTCCGCGAGCTCCATGGGAAGATGTTAGTCTTGATTTCGTTGTGGGACTTCCTATGACCCAACGAAAGAAAGATTTCTTAAATGATTAAGTAAATATTCGTCAAGTGTTGGTGTAAACTTGATGAATTTCGTAGGAACGACTGTTCTAAAACAATCGGCTCCTTCAGAGGGATTGGGGCATCTGCTGTTGGGACAGACGCTTTCCAAACATATTGGCCGTCTGTATTTGGTACAGGCGACACTTAAAAAACTTAAATAAAAAGATAAGTTGGGAAATGAAGGGATATTCTCATTAACAAAACTTGAGATTACCAAATTGAGGTCTTTACATTCGTAATTAGAAGTAGTACTTTTTCAAGTTGTCTACATTCCAAGTTCTGGGCAGCTGCCTGCCGTCTGGTTCTTCCAGGCGGTAGGTGCCGTCTCTTACCTCCTCATAGATTCGGTAGGGGCCTTCCCAATTTGGGGTTAGCTTTCCCTGTTCATTCGCCCTACCGACTGCCTCCATTTTCCGTAGCACAAAGTCCCCCACTTTGAGAGGACGCTTGTGTACTCTTTTGTTGTAAGCCCGAGTCATTCTCAGACGGTATATCTCATGACGCAAGGCAGCATTGCCCCTGCGCTCTGGAAGTGAGTCCAATGCTAAGCGCATGGCCTCCCAATTCGCCTCTTCATCATACAACATGATTCGAAGGGTCGGCTCATAGTGCTCAATGGGCAGAACAGCTTCTGCACCATACACCATTAGGAATGGGGTTTCTCCCGTTGCCCCTTTAACATTCGTTCTGATGGACCAAAGGACGTGTGGTAATTCATCCGCCCAAAGGCCACCAGCCCGCTCAATTTTCTTTTTAATCCCGTCTGAGATTAACTTGTTGAAGGCTTCGACCTGGCCATTTGCTTGCGGCCGGCCGACTGATGCGAAGAAGCTTGAGACCCCCTGGTCTCCCAGCCAAGTCTTGAGTTGAGGCGTCTCAAATTGAGGACCATTGTAAAAAAACATAGACATGGGCACCCCAAAACGAGTGATTATGTTCCTCCAGATAAAGGAAATGACGTCTTTAGTCTTGATGTTTTTTACTGCCTCAGCCTCTACCCACTTGGTAAAGTAATCCACAGCCACCAATATATAGCGCTTGCCGCCTGGTGCAGTTGTATATGGCCCTAGAATGTCCATGCCCCATTTGGCAAAGGGTATTGGGCTGTGGATGGCCGTCAGGTCTGTAGCCGGACGATGGATGAGCTTGCCAAACTTTTGGCACTTGTCACATTTTTTTACCATTTCCATGGCATCCGACTCCAGAGTTGGCCAAAAGTAAAGCTGTCTGGCCTTGGCCGCGAGGGATCTGCCGCCTATATGGGAGGCGCAGAATCCCGAATGCAACTCTTCGAGGACTTCCTTCCCCTTTTCAGGGGTAACACACTTCAACAGGGGTTTCAAAAAGCCAGCCCTGAAGAGTTCTCCTTGTCGCAACTCGAAGTTAGCTGCTCGTTTTTTTAGAACAGCCGCCTCCCGTGGTGAGTCAGGGAGCGTGCCGTCTGCAAGATAGGCCCGGATGCTGTCCATCCAGGTTGAGCTTCGGTCAAGAATTCCAATGGGGTCTTCCTCAGATATACTTCTTTTTTCCATGACCTCCCAGAAAACTGACCGAGGCGTTTCACAGGAGGCGGATGATGCCAACTTGGACAGAGCATCCGCCTGATTGTTTGAAGACCTGGGCACTTGAGTTAGATGAAATTCTTCAAGTGACCCAACTTCACTCTTGACCGCCTGCAAATATTTTATCATGGCCGGATGAGTGGCCTCGTACGTTCCATTAACTTGGAGTACGACCAGTTGAGAATCAGAGCAGGCGGATATCTTCTTCGCCCCTGCCGCCTTGCAATACCGGATGCCGGCCAGCAGGGCCTCATACTCGACCTCATTATTAGAGGCCTGAAACTTGAACCGTAGTGCGTATTCGTACTTATCTCCTTCAAGAGATTGACAGATAATCCCCGCACCACAGCCGTTCACAGTGGAGCTCCCATCCACATACACTTTCCAAACCTGGTCTGTATTGTCCGGAACAACCAGCCTTGTCATTTCGACAATAAAGTCAGCGAATGCTTGTCCCTTTATTGCCTTCCTTGGTTCGTAAGTGATTTCTAATCCTTGCATTTCAATCGCCCATTTGAGCATTCGTCCAGAAGACTCCAAGGTTGTGAGTGGCCGTTTGATCGGTTGGTCAGTATAGACCTCTACCGCATGCGCCAAGAAGTAAGGTTTAAGCTTCTTGATGGCCATGTAAAGGGCAAGGCCGAATTTCTCAACCATGGGGTACCGAAGCTCCGCGTTTCTCAAAACATGGCTTATGAAATACACCGGGAGCTGGATGCCGTCTCTTTCAGCTAAGAGGACGACACTGAGGGCATGATCAGAGACGGCTAAGTACATGAAGAGCTTCTCTTTAGGCAAAGGGCTGACAAGCCTCGGCAAAGAGTGCAAATGAGTTTTTAGCCTTTGAAAGGCTGCCTCTGCATCATCCCCCCATTCAAAGTTTGTCTTCTTTTTGATTGCCTGGAAAAAGTAGAGACACTTGTCGCCTGACCGGCTGAGGAATCTCCCCAGGGCCGCCAGACAACCTGTTAGTTTTTGCACTTCCTTCACAGTACGGGGCGACTGCATGTCGATCACCGCCTGTATTTTCTCAGGGTTGGCCTCTATTCCCCTTTGGTCAATCAAAAATCCGAGAAACTTCCCAGACTCAACACCAAAGACACACTTTTTTGGGTTAAGCATGACCTTGTGCCGCCTGAGTGTGGCGAATGTTTCTCGGAGATCAGCAAGGTGATCCGCCTGCTGTTTGGATTTGACTATCATATCATCAATGTACGCCTCTACATTCCTTCCGATTTGAGTAATGAAGACCGTGTTAATCATTCGTTGGAAGGTAGCAGGCGCATTCTTTAAACCAAACGGCATCACCGTATAACAGAACAACCCCTGATCAGTGACGAACGCCGTCTTTTCTTGATCTTTTTTCCACAGGGGGAGCTGATGGAAACCTGAATAGGCATCCATGAAACTCATCAGGGCATGTCCGGCTGTTGAGTCGACCAGACTGTCGATCTTAGGCAGTGGATAGCTATCCTTTGGACATGCCTTGTTGAGGTCTGTGTAATCAACACACATCCGCCAAGTTCCATTCGGCTTTTTTACTAACACAACGTTAGCTACCCACTCAGGGAAGTTGCACGGCCGAATGAACTTGGCATCTAACAGCTTTTTTACTTCGGCAGCTGCCGCCTGACTTCTTTCTTCGTCGTGGTTTCTTTTCTTTTTCCGGATGGGCTTCTTTTTAGGATCCACGGCGAGTTTGTGGACAGCGAGATCCGGGCTGATGCCTGGCATCTCCTCCACTTCAAAGGCAAAGATGTCTTTGAATTCCTTGAGCAGCTGGTGAAGGTTTTCACCCAGGTTTGCAAAGGCAATCGTCCCCACCTTAACAGTCCGCTCTGGACGGCTGTCATCCAAAGGGATATCAATGTGTTCACCAGCAGGCTGGGGACGAAGATCATCCGACCATTCCCCGGTCAGTGATTGCTATTGCTTTTCTTTTTTGACCACCACTAGCTGATCAGTCTTTCTTTTCTTTCCGGCTGGTGGGGCCGACTGTTCTTCCTCGACATCATCGAGGTCAATCATTTGCTTGCCCCGGCCGGATGCTGCGGCCGCAGGCTTGAGGTCCGAGAGGTAGCACTCTCGAGCCGTCTTTTGGTCCCCATTAAGGGAACCAACTGTTCCATCATCCTTCTCATACTTGAGTAGCATGAGAGCAGGGATGATGACGGCCTTACACTCATTAAGAGTGGGTCGGCCAAAGATGAGGTTGTAAGCCGTGAGCTCTTCAACCACTAGGAAACGGATGGTCATGTGCCGACCGTCTCCCCTGCTTCCCAGACGGACAGGTAGGTCAATTCGTCCGACTGGGTGCACAAGTCCTCCCCCAAACCCAACTAAGGTGTGGGTGACCTCCATCATGGTATCCGGTTTGCACTTGAGATTGGATAAGCATTTGAGGCTGATAAGGTCAGAGGAACTTCCTGTGTCAATCAGAATTCGGCCAACCAGCTGGTTGGCGACTTTGCACTCAATGACAACAGGGTCATCATGCGGCCGACGGACTTTGCCTCTGTCCTGCTCGGTGATGACAACTTTAGGGAAGGTGGATGTGCTAGCTGCATCCCCCTCCTGATGTGAATTATTAATCCGAAAATCAACAAAACACAAGGGATATGTTTAAGTCTAATTCTATACAGGAAATCCACCAAGAATTAAACAAAAACTAAGATTAATCAATTAAGAATCCACCTAATTAATCAATCCAAATGAATGTTTTAACTAAAACAAGCAAAACAGCAATTGATCGCAATCAACCAAAACTCAAGTATGCAACTTAAGAAATAAATCTGAATATTAATCTCTGTATATTTATTCGTGTGTTTACAACCCTATTTATAAGACTTAGTTTACCTAGGAAGATTAGGACAAGTCCCTAATTCAATCCTAATTAAACTAGAATTCTAACTTGCTTGAAGAGCAAGCACCTTGGCGCACAAGCATACACCAAACTGATTTATTTTGCTAACTAACTGATTTTTAAAGCAACTAAATAAATAAATAAAAATTAAAGAACTAAATAAAGATTAAAGATCCTAATGCTTGAACCAAGAAAAACCCTTTCAAGTGAAAGGTAAAAACTTGTAAGCAAAATCTAAGTAAAGAAAATTCAAGAAAGTTCAAGAAAGTGAACTAGACTCCAAGAAAAGCCACTAAGCAAACCGTGGCTTTGCTTTGATATCCAAGAAAGTGTCCATGCAATGCTTGGCTTGAATCAATGTTTAGGGACAAGCTATCTTGATGCATGATAAGCAAATCTTCGAAGTTCTCCATGCTTAGACTTGCCTTATTAGGTAATGGTGCTCCCGGAATCAAGTCAATTTGATGCTCTATCCCACGAATAGGAGGTAGTCCCGGAGGTAATTCCTTAGGAAAGACATCCTTGAATTCTTCTAAAACAGATTCCAATTCATACGGCCTCTTTGCTTGTTTATCTTGATCAATTCGAATCTCATTAGAAACAAGTATATATACCACATTGTTGCTGCAAATCTCTTTTTCTAATTCCCTCTCACTAATCAAATAAGAATTCTTCGAATTAGAGGTAACATTAGAAGACTTGTTGCTTATCAAAGGTTTTAAAGCAACCGGTCTCTCTTTTTCTCCTTTTCTCACAACATACACATTAGTCCTTCCATCAAACTTCACAAATCTATCATATTGCCAAGGACGGCCTAATAGTATATGACAAGCATCCATAGGAAAAACATCACACAAAACTTTATCATGAAATTTACCAATTGAAAAGGAGATTAAGGCTTGTTTAGTTACCTTAACATCACTCGAATTATTAAGCCAATGAAGCTTATAAGGGCTTGGATGTTCAGTAGTTGGCCACTTCAATTTGTCTACCAAAGTAGTAGATACCACATTAGTGCAACTCCCCGTGTCTATGATCATGTCACACAACCTATCTTCTACCTTGCACCTTGTAAGAAAGATTTTCTCCCTTTGATTGTTTTCCATAGGTACGGTTTTAGAGTGTAGCGCCCTTCTTAGAACCAAACTTTGACCATGAGTCTCGGGATCAATTTCGTCAATATGCCCCTCCTCTTCTTCAAAGTTTTCCTCTTCGTTCTTTTCTTCATAGTCACTACCCTGCTCACACTTAGCTTGTTCTTGTTCCCACTCTTGAGCAGTCATTACTCTTTTTGATGGACAATTAGTTGCAATGTGACCAACACTACCACACTTGAAGCACTTCCTATCTTCAACAAGCTTTTTAGGAGCTTCAAATTTTGATTTAGTCTCCTTGTAGTTCGAACTAGAACCACTTTTCTCCAAGCTGTTCTTCTCAAAAGGTTTAGTGAAACCTTTTACAAAGGGCTTAGTGTACGTCCCTTTCTTCCCCTTTATCTGTTTTTCAACTTTCAAAGCTACCTTGCAAACATCCTCAAAGGACCAATATTGTTGCAATTCAACTTTTTCAGCAATATTATCATTCAACCCCGAAATAAATCTAGCAATCTTATGCTCAACAATCTCTTCTAAGCCACATAGCATGCATAACTTTTCAAATTCACCAATATAATTCTCAACAATCATAGAATATTGTTTAAAAAGTTGCATCTTAAGATAAACATCTTGAATATAATCACTAGGTACGAACCTTTTTTTCATGTGCTTCTTGAGTTGTTCCCAAGTTGAGATTCTTGCACGCCCCTCCTTATGCCTCTTCTTCTTTAGATTATCATACCAAAGACTAGCATAACCGGTCAGTTTTAATTCAGCCAATTTGCATCTTTTCCTTTCATCATACTCCTTGTAATTAAAGAGTGTCTCGGCCCTTCTAATCCACTCAAAGTATTTTTCAGGTTCATTCATACTCCCATTGAATTCGGGAAGATCTAATCTAAGGTTCCTATCATCATCCTTTGGTCGATCTCTTCTCCTAGGCCTTGGTGATTCATCACTTGAGGAATAATTATTTCGTGGCCTCCTTGGGTTCCTCCTTGGTTGTTCTACCTCACTTGAACCAGAATTAGGGTTAGAATTCCCTTTCCTTGAAGAATCTCCAGCAAGAGTATCAAGCCTTTTTAATATCTCATCCATCCTTGCTGCCAACTCGTCAATTCGCCTGTCTCTTCTAAGATTTTGAGCCTGTTCTAAGGTTAATCCCCTTGGAACTTGTGGAACCTCCTCATCACTCATGATTCCTACACAAACCAAGTCAGTTTACGCAAAAATCTTGATTAAAAGATCGAATCTTGAAGGAAAACTAGGCAACACAAAAACCGGACTCCCATCCGCAAATTCAATGCACAAACACCAAACGTTTGAGGCTGTGTAGAACGCGTTACTCAACTAAAAATTATGACATTTTATATAATGATAGCTGGACGTTTTTAGAGTTCAATGAAAAAAGAATCACGCAAAAATTCCCAGCCAATTGTTCCCAGTTTAATTTTTGCCGAAGTTGCGCAAACCTGCTCTGATACCAAAGATGATGTGAATTATTAATCCGAAAATCAACAAAACACAAGGGATATGTTTAAGTCTAATTCTATACAAGAAATCCACCAAGAATTAAACAAAAACTAAGATTAATCAATTAAGAATCCACCAAATTAATCAATCGAAACGAATGTTTTAACTAAAACAAGCAAAACAGCAATTGATCGCAATCAACCAAAACTCAAGTATGCAACTTAAGAAATAAATCTGAATATTAGTCTCTGTATATTTATTCGTGTGTTTACAGCCCTATTTATAAGACTTAGTTTACCTAGGAAGATTAGGACAAGTCCCTAATTCTGATGTGAATTATTGATCCGAAAATCAACAAAACACAAGGGATATGTTTAAGTCTAATTCTATACAGGAAATCCACCAAGAATTAAACAAAAACTAAGCAAACCGTGGCTTTGCTTTGATATCCAAGAAAGTGTCCATGCAATGCTTGGCTTGAATCAATGTTTAGGGATAAACTATCTTGATGCATGATAAGCAAATCTTCGAAGTCCTCCATGCTTAGACTTGCATCAAATTCAATCCTAATTAAACTAGAATTCTAACTTGCTTGAAGAGCAAGCACCTTGGCGCACAAGCATACACCAAACTGATTTATTTTGCTAACTAACTGATTTTTAAAGCAACTAAATAAATAAATAAAAATTAAAGAACTAAATAAAGATTAAAGATCCTAATGCTTGAACCAAGAAAAACCCTTTCAAGTGAAAGGTAAAAACTTGTAAGCAAAATCTAAGTAAAGAAAATTCAAGAAAGTTCAAGAAAGTGAACTAGACTCCAAGAAAAGCCACTAAGCAAACCGTGGCTTTGCTTTGATATCCAAGAAAGTGTCCATGCAATGCTTGGCTTGAATCAATGTTTAGGGACAAGCTATCTTGATGCATGATAAGCAAATCTTCGAAGTTCTCCATGCTTAGACTTGCATCACCTCCTCAACAGAATTGACCATCTTTCTCAGATGGTCCTTGGTACCCCGAATGGTCGGGCCACCACCGGCAAATCCGCCTGCTATGGTGTACACCGGTTCTTCATCAGTTTCGGCACTCATAGCAGGCTGGGGAGTCTTTTTTTTGGACTGCCCCGGATTTGCTTTTGAAGTCACTTTGGACTTCACATAGGACTTCAGCTGTCCTTTGTCGGCCAGACGGTCGAGCTCCCGCTTGAGACTAAAGCAGTCGTTCGTGTCATGGCCAACATCCTCATGGAAATGGCAATGCTTGTTCTTGTTCCGATTTTCAGCGGAACCTTTCATAGCAGTCGGCTTTTCAAGAGTTAGCCGATCCTTAATTTCCAAAAGGATGGAGCAGCAGTCCTTGTGGAATTCGTACTTTGGGACGTACGGTTTCCACTCTTTTTTCTTCTTCTGGGCCGGTTGATCAGAGTTATCAATGGCCCAGACTTGCTTTTTCTTTTTGCTCTCTTCTGGCTTAGGAGCCGGCTGAGCAGGCCGACTCTCTTTCTGCCGGTCGGACTTCTTATGGTCCGACTGCTTATTGGAGGAGCAGAGTTCGGTCGCCTGTATGTAGGCTTCCGCCTCTCGCAAGGCTCCTTGTAGGGTAATGATTTGTTTGCGGACGAGTTCGTACTTAAAAGTAGACCCGTCCTTCAGACCCTTAAAGAAGTCTGTGAAGGCGACCTCATCAGACAGCCCATGAATCTGGATTCGGACCAGAGTGAACCGCCTGACGTAGGATCGCAAACCTTGTCTATCTCCCTGCTGTACATTGCCCAAGTCAAAACTTGTCTTTTTGGCAGGGATGTTCATAGAGAAGTTTGATGCAAACAAGAACGCAAGCATCTTGAAGCTATTTATGCAGCCAGCCGGCAGGTTGCCAAACCACTGCTGGGCTATTCCCTTCAGGGTGGCTGGAAAGCAACGACACCATGCGACATCATCCAACCCCTGTAAATACATGAGGTGGGTTTATGCCAACAGGTGGTCCTCTAGGTTGGAGGTCCCGTCATAGGCTCCAACCAGAACGTTTTTAACTTTAGCCGGTTGCACGGCTTCAGTTATTTCTCTGGAGAAAGCAGAGGGTTGGTCTCCAAGGTGCTGTAGCCTAAGCTGCCAGTCCATCGGCTGATAGCCGTATGCCGCCTGTCCCCCGTAGAGGGTAGGCTGCATGTAAGGTACTACTGGCGCCTGGTACAGTGGCGGTGCCATGTACTGGGCGGATTGAATCACATGAGGCCCAGACTGAACCCTTTAGCTGCTTGCTGGGGTCTCATGTACAGACTGGGAACACCTCACAGAGGTATTCCGGAAGCTATCATGATAAGTCGACGTTGAAGCCGACTCTGATAGCTGAGTTCTCTTCTCCTCGATGTATTGCCGAGCGTCAGAGAACATCTTCTTGCTGCCATCCGACTGTACATGCCGGATGGGCTTTCTTGTGCTCGTTTCTGGGAAACGGAGCCGAGTGAGATCAAATTGGGGCCGGGCCTTCTCCTTAGGGGCAGGATGAGGAGTTGGCTGACGGTCCCTGACCGACTTCTGTTTGCCAGCTTGGGCTGGCTTCTTGGCCGACTGCTCCTTTCTAGGGGCAGGCGACTTCTTAGAGGCGAGTTGTTTGATTTCTCCCCTGAGACTGCTCAGGAGAGTCATTAGTTCATCCCGAGTGACGGGAGCTGATCCTGCCGCCTGGGAAGGATCAACCGGCCGCCCCGAGGGCTTCTTTGGCTGACCAGCAGTTTTGCTTGGTCCTGCCTGAACATGGGGACGCTCCCGCCGTTCCTTACTGCAGATGCGTTTAGAGATGAGGGATCTATTTGGATCCACATAGGTTTCGACATCAGCGTCGTCACCTGAATCATGGTCCGTTTGGACCAGTACATCATTTGGAGGCCGAATGGCCTCCGGATTTGGTACAAGCTCTTGTGAAGCCATTTCAGAGGTACTCTCCCCACAGACGGCGCCAAATGTTTCGGGGGTTTTTGTCCCTCGGGAGAGTTACAACACTGAAACTGGATTCAACTGAGGATGCCTGTACCTGCAAAGCAAACGGACCGCCGGATGGTCGGTGGTCCGCCTCCGAAGATTAAGTCAGTAAACGTTCGGAAATAAAACGTGCGGAAGTAAAGTTATCTGCTTGGATTCCAAGCTCAGGTAAAGTGTTGTGTGTTCCTTGAAAACGACAGCTCTGTGGTAAGTGACGTATTGTCTCGTATTGCGTGTCAAAATTCTCTCCTTGTCATAAATGACATAAGGTCCCTATTTATAGGGTCCTTTTGAAGAGTGTGCCTTCCTAGGATCTGGTGACCTAGGAATTAGGTCACGTCGTTTTGCGGCGCCTCGGGATTTGGGCCTTAGAAGGCCGCCATCCCAGGGCCAATGCCTGAGTGACACGTGTCACTGTGCCCAAAAGGATTCTGGAGCACTTTTTGAGTAACACGTGTCGCCACCTGAATGGTCCCTGCTGGACCTTCAATCCACGTAGGACGGAGAAGAGTCCACCCTCCACGTGTCATTATTCCATAGGTCCAAATGGCACCTATACGGAGGACACGTGGCGCTTTCTGATTGAGCCACCTGGCCGGGTAGGAAATACCCAAATCAATAATAATAATAATAATAATAATAATAATAATAATAATAATAATAATAATAATAATAATAATAATAATAATAATAATAATAATAATAATAATAATAATAATAATAATAATAATAATAATAATAATAATAATAATAATAATAATAATAATAATAATAATAATAATAATAATAATAATAATCATAAATCATAACAATTATAAAAATAATTAAAATCATATTAAAACATAATATTAATAGCAAGATCCTAGGCATGATACTAACAAGATTAATAACAAACCCTAGGATGTCACTAACAATAAAAATCAAATCTTTAATCCTAACATGATACTAACAATCATAAATATTAGGAAGAACATAAAAGGCATCATACTTTTAATCATACTTGATATTAAAGTTACCCTAGACATGATACTAGGAATCAAAATAACAACCTAAGCATGAAATCTATATCATAACATCAATAAATAAACCATTAAACTACTTACTTTGATGCCTCGTACCTCTTTCTAATAACAAAATACACACGTTAGTAACTTTAAGGAAAATAATAAACAAAACAATTAAATTAAATAATGGAAAGAGAGATTTGGGACCAAACCCTCAGAAATTAAACCTTTCACGTCTAGGGCGAAGTCAACTTCGAATATGGCTCGGTGTTTCTAGATCTAATGAATGCGGAATTTTTATATTTGTGAGAAGGCTAGTTTAGAAAAGAGAGAGAGAGAGAGATCAAGGAAATCTTGATGAGAGTTGGTGGATTGTAGATGAAAACTGGCTATCGAAAACGGAGTTTTTAGCACGTTATTTATAGACAAAATCAGCCAAAAAGATAAAATATCAAAACAGAGTTCTGGCGCACATAAAACGATGTTGGCGCCAACGCTGGCTATTGGCGCCAGACGCCAACATTAGCGCCAGGCGCCAATGCTAGCGCTACAGCTGGCATTTGGCGCTGATCTAGAAATTCACGCGTTTTCTTAAAATCAGACAGAAATTGCCGTACAGGAGGATAAAATCGTATCTTTCCTCAAAAAATGTTGTTTGATTTTAATTAAAACTCTGAAAAGTCAACAAAAGTCAATTTATCAATGCTAATTGAATTAGGATTGAAAAGAACCTTCTAGAAGATTCTAGAAGACTAAAACCATTCCTAATTGCATATAAGGCTCAAACCGGACCCAATTCAGTAAATTGGCCATAACTTCCTCAATATTCATCGGAATTGGGCTTATAATATATCGTTGGAAAGCTCTTGTCAAGCCCCATCCAACTACATTACTATTGGACCCATATCATGGACCAACAAAACTGGATTGGCTATTTTCTTAAAATAAGTTTTCAAAAACAGAGAGAAGAGAAAAATTATCCGCAACACTAAACTTTCCACACTTTCACTTCATTCGATTATGATTCGACGTGAAAGGTACTCATCACTGGGTTTGGTTTTAGGGAGACACAAATGGGTGTCTATAGAAGCCCCCACTTTGACTGAGTTTGGAGAAACGCAAGTTTCGAAAACAAAAGTCAAAGTATCGATAGGGATGGAGAATGATTCAGAATGTTCTGCGATCCTAAATCATTCTTGTAACGCCTGTTTAGGGTATTTTTACCCTAGACACGTGGACCAATGAGAGGTCGCCACGTGTCGAGCTCAGGATGGCCCATGTGGCTCAACATCCTCTTGACACGTGGACCAATGAGAGGTTGCCACGTGTCGAGCTCAGGATGGCCCATGTGGCTCAACGTCCTCTTGACACTTGGCGCCCTCAGATATGTTTCTGAAATGGCGGCTTTTAAAGGCCCAAACTCCTAGGAGCGCCGTAAAACGGCGCAGCCCACTAAAATCTAGGTCAAGTGACCTAGGTAGGGGCACTTTTTCCAACGACCCTATAAATAGGGAGATATTTCCCCATTTTGGGGACACATTCAATCATTTACTACACCCTTATTCTCTTACATCAGAGAAAGACCTGAGCTTGGAATCCGAGCAGATACCCACCTAACTTTCCGTTCTCTTTATTCCGTTTCAAGTTACTGACTTGATCGTCGGAGGCAGAGCTCCAACCACCCGGAGTCTCCGTTGTTTTGCAGGTACAGCTCAGCCGGATCAGACTTCATGACGTAACTCTCCCAAGGGACAAAAACACCCAAAACATTTGGCGCCGTCTGTGGGGAGAGTACCTCGAAGATAGTTCAAGAGTCTGTACCCCCCCCCCCCTAACCGTCTGGGCGAAGACCCAGAAGTCTTTACAGACCATGAGGAGGATGAAGATCCTCAGGTCGAAACCTTTACAGCCAAAGACGGCTCTCTCAGAATCAAGCGCATCCGGCCCAGAGAGACTCTGGAGCGGGGTGCCTCCCAGGCGGGTCCAAGCAGACCCACTGGGCAGCCGGAAGGGGAAACCCAAACGGCAGCTGGATCAGCCCCTGTCACCCGAGACGAACTCATGAGATTCATGACAAGTTTCAAGAGTGAAATTAAAGAGCTGATCACCAAAAGTCGGGCTAGCCCAAGTAAAGGTCAGTCGGCGAAGAAGACCCCTCCTAAGAAGGGGAAATCAGTCAGAAACCGGCAGCCCACTCCTCATCCAAAGGAGAAGGCAGCCGGGACCATTGATTGGTCAAGAATTCTCCTTCCTGCGAAGAATACCAATAACACTCGCCGGACTCAGCAGCCGGTGAGAAGTAAAAAATCAACTCTTGATGCCCGGGAGATCATCAACCGGAAGAGAAACCAATCGCTGTCTGAGTCGGCTTCAACGTCGAACTTTCCAGACAGCTTCAACAACATTTCTGCAGGGAGTGCACCCTCCTTGCATGAGAGCCAGACAGGCGGTAATACTGTCCACTCTGGCCCTTACATGTGTTGTAGCCAAGCCTAACAACTTGGTTATGGACGTTTCTTTAGTTCAAGACGTAGCATCATGCATTGGTGCTATGCGTTCTATCCATGTGCAGCAAGATATTCAATCCTTTGAGTTTCTTGTTGTTCTTATTAACTAGTTCAATCTAGTTCATTTTATGCTTTGAATAAATTGTAAACTTTAGTCTTATTTTAAGTTTGCAAATTAGTTTCATTTTCTTTAGTTTTCTTTAGCTTGTTAAAGTTCGAAAATGTAGTGTCACATTCACATGAAGTACAAGTACAAGATACAACAAGAAGGCAGCCGTTTAGCTTGGGAAAAACATAGAATCCGAAAATTCCTTTTGGAGAAGTTTCAAAGGCTTTAACTTGGGTGTTACAATCAGCTTCAATGAGGAGTTGCAAGCTATCAATTGAGCCTTCAAGTGGGCGTCATTTCAGTCAGCATTTGAGCATCAAAAGGCGTCCAAATACACTCTTGTCTACATACATTCAAGCTTGATCCAAGGCTTGAATCAAGGAGGAGTTACACTTCTTTTTGCTGTTTGAATTGGGCGTGAATTAAGGGGCTGTTTTGCTTCTTACTTGCTGCTTGGTTGAGGCGTGATTCTAGGGAAGGTTATATGCTCTTACTTGCTGCTTTGATGGGCGTGAATCAAGGGAGAGTTATGCTCTTTATTTCAGATTTGATGAGGCTTAATTGAGGAGGTTGTGGCCGCCACTTTTTAAGCTTATGTATCTAGTTAAGCATAGCTTCTTTTATTGATGTATCTAGACACAAAATCTGTTTTTGATGCTTAGCTTAGGCATGTAACAAGTGAGCTGAAATTTCACTTAGTTTAGCTTGTACTTAAGGATGCTTGTTTACTATAAATAGCAAGCAAATGTGAATGAGAAAATCAGATTATTCAAACATAAAAAAACTTGTCTTACATTCGTTTCTTGGATTAGAAACAAAACCTGAAATTCTTGGATTTGGAATTTCGTTTCCTTTGCTTAGTTAGCTAGTTTAGGCTACTAGTTGGCTTGTGATCTTAGGAATCCAAAACGTTTCTTAGTGGTGTGACTTTATCTAAGAAGCCTTTGGTTCTTAGCCTTATCTATCCCTTGGTTTATCCCTTGTGTATTTCAAGTGTTACTCCAAATATACAACATTTGGCGCTAGAAGGAGGGGGATCTAGCAAAACAAATACCCAAACACATACCCCAAACACATACCCAAACACATACCCCAAACACAAACCATGTCCGACAACCCACCCCCTAATTGGCAAGAATATGTCAATAAGGTTGCACAAGAGAAAGAAGATATGGAGCAACGAATGCAATATTTGCAAGATCAGTTAAAAGATCTTTCTACTAAGTTGCGCCATCAAAAAGAGGGCTCACCCAATCATAGTGATGAAGAATTGAGTGAATCTAATTTCAATCACAATGATAGACCTTCTCATGAAAGAGAAAGGTCACGGCCTAATAATTACATAAAAGCAGACATTCCTGAATATGATGGCAAACTCGATGCTGATGAGTTTGTAGAATGGTTAAGAACGGTGGAGAGAGTGTTTGACTATAAGCAAACACCGGAAGAGAAAAAGGTGAAAATTGTGGCCTTGAAGCTACGAAAATATGCCTCAACTTGGTGGGCTAGTGTGTGCGCCAAGAGGGAAAGGCAAGACAAAGAAAAAGTGAGATCATGGGTTAAGATGAAGAAATTGTTGAAACAAAAGTTTCTTCCCACATACTATGTGCAAGAAAACTTTTCAAAATTCCATAACCTTAAGCAAGGTACGAAATCAGTAGAGGAATATGCTAGGGAGTTTGAAGGATTTGTTATGAAGTGTGGAGTAGAGGAAGATGAGCCTCAAACTTTGGTTCGGTTCCTAGGCGGACTTGACCCAAAAATAGCCAATGTGGCCGAACTACACCCTTACACCACCCTTGAAGAGCTCATTATCTTAGCACATAAGATTGAGCAGCAACAAAAAGCAAGAGGCAAAAGTGAATCATCACGTTTTGCATCTCAAACCTCATTTCCCCAAAGAAAGCAAACATCCAATTTCCCACCTTTCAAACCCACATCCAATCAGCCTACTTCTAAACCACCTTCACAAAACACCCAAAATTCCAACCCAAAACCAGCCCCAAGAAGATGCTTTAGGTGTCAAGGCCTTGGACATATGGCTAGTGATTGTCCAAATAAAAAAATTGTTACTTTGGTAGAGTATGAAGAGGAGAACGAATTAGAGGTTGAAGAGGACAACAATCTTGAAGAGAATGATGAGTATGCGTGCCTAGGTCCGGATGAAGGAGAATGCTTGGTGGTTCGACGTGCGCTTAGCAATATGTTGGACCAAGAAGGGAGCTTGCAACGTGAGGCAATCTTTCACACTCGTTGCACCATTGGTGGAAAGGTATGCACTTTGATTATTGATGGAGGTAGTTGTACCAATGTAGCTTCGCAAGTTATGATAGACAAGTTGAAAATGAAAACTATCCCTCATCCTAAACCATATAAAATTCAATGGTTTAGTCATAGTAAAGGGATTCATGTCACACAACAAGTCTTGTTATCATTTAGCATTGGTAAAACTTATGAGGAAGAATTATGGTGTGATGTTGTGCCTATGGATGCATGTCATGTTTTACTTGGTAGACCTTGGTTATTTGATAGGCGTGTGATGCATGATGGTTACAAAAACACCTACTCCTTTTCTAAGGATGGAAAGAAAATTGTCCTTACCCCTTTAATCCTCAAAAATGATCACCCCATATCCACGCCTCCCACTTCCCTCACCACTCTCATAAAATCTGAATTCCATGAATATAGAGTTCACAAACACTTCATTTTGAGCCAACTTGATACCCCCTCTCAACCGTCCAAAGAAGAAAACCACCCACTCCTCACCTCTCTTCTCAAAACCTATTCCCATGTTTTCCCCAAAGATATCCCTCACGGATTACCCCCAAAGCGTGACATCCAACACAAGATTGATCTTGTACCCGGATCCATGCTCCCAAACAAACCAGCCTATAGAACCAATCCCAAAGAAACCGAGGAAATTAGAAGACAAGTGGAGGAATTGTTATCAAAGGGTCTTATTCGTAAGTCTCTTAGTCCATGTGCTTGTCCTACTTTGATTGTACCTAAGAAAAATGGAGAATGGAGAATGTATGTTGATAGTAGGTCAATCAATAAAATCACTATCAAGTACCGGTTTCCTATTCCAAGGTTGAATGATTTACTTGATGATTTGCATGGTTCTAAAGTGTTCTCTAAAATTGATTTGAGAAGTGGCTATCATCAAATTCGAATTTTCGAAGGAGATGAATGGAAGACCGCTTTCAAGACAAAGGAGGGCCTCTATGAGTGGCTTGTGATGCCATTTGGTTTGTCTAATGCACCATCTACATTTATGCGCCTTATGAATCAGGTTATGCAACCTTTCATGGGTAAATTTGTTGTAGTCTATTTTGATGATATTTTGGTGTATAGTAGGGAAGAAGAAGAGCATGCTATGCATTCGCAACAGGTTTTTGAAGCCCTTGCCCGTGAGCAACTATATGGTAACTTAGAGAAGTGTCATTTTTTCACTTCCCAAGTTATTTTTCTTGGTTTCAAAGTTTCATCTCAAGGCATAGAGGTTGATGAAAAGAAAGTTGCTGCGATTCGTGAGTGGCCCACGCCACAAACAATTCAACAAGTTCGTAGTTTTCATGGCCTTGCTTCTTTCTATAGGAGATTTGTGCGAAATTTTAGTACTCTCATGGCACCTATCACCGAGCTAACTAAAAATCAGAAGTTAGTTTGGAATGATAAGGCTCAAAAGGCCTTTGATGAGGTAAAACATCAACTTACTAGTGCACCTATTCTTTCTTTACCTAACTTTGATGAAGTTTTTGAAGTTGAATGTGATGCTAGTGGAGTTGGTATTGGTGCTGTTTTGTCACAAGTTGGGCGTCCCCTTGCCTACTTTAGTGAAAAACTCAATGAAGCACAACAGAAGTATAGTACCTATGATAAGGAGTTCTTTGCTCTTGTTCGTGCTTTGGACCATTGGAGACATTACCTCATTTCCAAGGAGTTCATCCTTCATTCAGATCATGAAGCTGTCAAATATCTTCAAAGCCAACAAAAACTCCAACCACGCCATGCCAAATGGGTGTAGTATTTGCAAGCTTTTCATTTTGTGATCAAGCATAGGAGAGGCGCCATGAACAAAGGAGCTGATGCACTTTCAAGGAGATACACACTCTTGAATTCTTTCAAGGCAAGAGTGATTAGTGTTGAAGATGTGAAAGCAAGTTACAAAAATGATCATGACTTTGGTGATTTATTTCTAAAATGTTCTAATCATGCTTACAAAGATTATTACATTTTAGATGGCTATTTGTTCAAAGGAAACAGGTTGTGCATTCCACGATCAAGCCTAAGAGAATCTCTTATCAAAGAGTTTCATGAAGGAGGAATGGCGGGACACTTTGGCATAGAGAAGACTACTCTTCTTGTCCAAGAGTACTTTCATTGGCCTAGATTGGTTCGTGATGTGGAGTTCATTGTGAAGAGATGTGTGATATGTCAAAAGGCCAAGAGTCATAGTCTTCCACAGGGCTATCTTTTGCCCTTACCTATTCCGCAAGCTCCATGGGAAGATGTTAGTCTTGATTTCGTTGTGGGACTTCCTATGACCCAACGAAAGAAAGATTCCATTATGGTTGTTGTGGACCGTTTTTCTAAAATGGCTCATTTTATTTCTTGTCATACAACTTATGATGCTACTCATGTTGCTAACTTGTTCTTCAATGAGATTGCTCGTTTGCATGGTGTACCTAAATCCATGGTGAGTGATCGTGATCCAAAATTTCTAAGTCATTTTTGGCTTACATTATGGAGGAAGATGGGCACGAAATTGAACTTTAGCACTTCAAGTCATCCTCAAACAGATGGTCAAACCGAAGTGACTAATAGAACTTTGGGATCCTTGTTGCGGTCTTTGGCTACTAAACGTCCCAAGCAATGGGAAGAGATGCTTCCTCATGCGGAGTTTGCTTACAATCGTGTACCTAGCAAGACAACAGGTTTGAGTCCTTTTGAAGTGGTGTATGGATTCAATCCGTGCACTCCTATTGATCTCACTCCCATTCCCTCACCAAACAAGTTCAGCAATGATGCCGAGGTGCGTGCAAAAGACATCAAGTCTATGCATGAGCAAGTTCGTTCCAAAATTGAACAAGCTAATGCAAAGACAAAGGCATACTATGACAAGAAAAGAAAGGAGGTCCAGTTTCAGCCCGGTGACTTAGTTTGGATTCATCTTCGAAAGGAAAGATTTCCTTCCAAAAGACGGTCCAAGGTTAGTCCTCGTAGTGATGGTCCATTTGCTATTGTTGAAAAGGTGAATGATAATGCTTACAAAGTTGAGTTGCCCGGAGACTATGGTGTTTCTAGCACCTTTAATGTGGCTGATTTATCACCTTACTATGATGAGTTTGAAGAGTTGCCGAGTTTGAGGGCAAACTCTTTTCAAGAAGGGGGGAATGTTGTAGCCAAGCCTAACAACTTGGTTATGGACGTTTCTTTAGTTCAAGACGTAGCATCATGCATTGGTGCTATGCGTTCTACCCATGTGCAGCAAGATATTCAATCCTTTGAGTTTCTTGTTGTTCTTATTAACTAGTTCAATCTAGTTCATTTTATGCTTTGAATAAATTGTAAACTTTAGTCTTATTTTAAGTTTGCAAATTAGTTTCATTTTCTTTAGTTTTCTTTAGCTTGTTAAAGTTCGAAAATGTAGTGTCACATTCACATGAAGTACAAGTACAAGATACAACAAGAAGGCAGCCGTTTAGCTTGGGAAAAACATAGAATCCGAAAATTCCTTTTGGAGAAGTTTCAAAGGCTTTAACTTGGGTGTTACAATCAGCTTCAATGAGGAGTTGCAAGCTATCAATTGAGCCTTCAAGTGGGCGTCATTTCAGTCAGCATTTGAGCATCAAAAGGCGTCCAAATACACTCTTGTCTACATACATTCAAGCTTGATCCAAGGCTTGAATCAAGGAGGAGTTACACTTCTTTTTGCTGTTTGAATTGGGCGTGAATTAAGGGGCTGTTTTGCTTCTTACTTGCTGCTTGGTTGAGGCGTGATTCTAGGGAAGGTTATATGCTCTTACTTGCTGCTTTGATGGGCGTGAATCAAGGGAGAGTTATGCTCTTTATTTCAGATTTGATGAGGCTTAATTGAGGAGGTTGTGGCCGCCACTTTTTAAGCTTATGTATCTAGTTAAGCATAGCTTCTTTTATTGATGTATCTAGACACAAAATCTGTTTTTGATGCTTAGCTTAGGCATGTAACAAGTGAGCTGAAATTTCACTTAGTTTAGCTTGTACTTAAGGATGCTTGTTTACTATAAATAGCAAGCAAATGTGAATGAGAAAATCAGATTATTCAAACATAAAAAAACTTGTCTTACATTCGTTTCTTGGATTAGAAACAAAACCTGAAATTCTTGGATTTGGAATTTCGTTTCCTTTGCTTAGTTAGCTAGTTTAGGCTACTAGTTGGCTTGTGATCTTAGGAATCCAAAACGTTTCTTAGTGGTGTGACTTTATCTAAGAAGCCTTTGGTTCTTAGCCTTATCTATCCCTTGGTTTATCCCTTGTGTATTTCGAGTGTTACTCCAAATATACAACAACATGATTGGAGTTGTACCGTATGTGCCTACTCAGGCTTACGGACAGTATCCCCCTCATTTCATGCAGCCGGCCTTCTTTGGAGGTCAGGCGGCATACCCAAATGTCCATCCATTGGACTGGAAACTCCGTCTGCTGCGCCTGGGAGAACAACCTTCTGCGTACACCCGGGAGATGACCGAGGCGGCCCAACCAGCCAAGGTTAAGAATGTGTTGGTTGGTACTTATGATGGTACCACCAACCCGGAAGACCACCTTATGGCTTACACCAACCTCATGTATCTGCAAGGGTTGGATGATGCCACTTGGTGTCGGTGCTTCCCGGCTACATTGAAGGGCATTGCCCAACAATGGTTTGGCAATTTGCCAGCCGGGTCCATCGATAGCTTTAGGAAGCTCGCCTTCCTGTTTGCTTCCAACTTCTCAATGAACATCCCTGCTAAGAAAACAAGCCTTGATTTGAGCACTGTTAAGCAGGGAGAGAGAGAAGGGCTGCGCTCATATGTCAGGCGGGTCAATCTGATAAGAATTCAGATTCAAGGACTGTTTGACGAGGTAGCTTTTACAGACTTTTTCAAGTGTTTGAGAGATGGGTCGACTTTTAAGTTCGACCTAGTCAAAAAAGGGGCTTTCACCTTACAGGCGGCCCTGAGGGAGGCGGAAAGCTACATTCAAGCTACCGACCTCTACTCGCCTGGAGGCCAGTCGGACTCTAAGAAGTCTGACAAACAGAAAGTCAACCGGCCTGCTCAGCCGGCTAAAAAGAAAGAAGAGAGCAAGAAGAGAAAAGAGGTCTGGGCGGTTAGTGACTTTTACCAGCCGTCCCAGAAGAAGAAGAAAGAATTTAAACCGTACGTCCCAAAGTACGAGTTTAACAAGGACTGCAACTCCATCCTCATGGAGATAAAGGACCGGCTGTCCCTTGAGAAGCCGAATCCAATGAAAAGTTCCGTTCAATCCAGGAACAAAAATAAATTTTGTCAATACCATGAGGAAGTTGGCCATGACACCAACGATTGCTTCAGCCTTCAACGGACGTTGGACCGTCTGGCTGACAAGGGGATGCTGAAGTCCTATATTTCTAAGTCCCCAGCCGGGGCAAAAAAGAAGAACAAGGGTCAGTCCTCCAAGACTACCCCCCAGCCCGCTAGTAGTTCGGATACCGACAAGGAGCCGGTCTACACTATAGCAGCCGGGTTTTCATGTGGTGGCCCTACTATTAGGGGCACCAAGAGCCATCTTCGAAAGATGGACAAAGATGATGATGAGCAGGCGGAAGCCAGCTCCTCCTTCCCAGACGTCTTGATCACTGAGAAGGACAGGGGCAGCGTCCGTCGCCCGCATGATGACCCGGTGGTCATTGAATGTAAGGTTGCCAACCAGCTGGTTGGACGGATCCTTATTGACACCAGCAGTTCATCAGACATCATCAGCCTCCGGTGCTTGCAGAAGCTGAAATACAATATCAGCAGCATGCATCCGGTCACCCACCCCTTGGTTGGTTTTGGGGGTGGGATGGTCTACCCAGCCGGGAGAATTGTCGTCAGGTTCTTGGTCGTTGAGGAGTTGACCGCCTACAATATTATCCTTGGCAGGCCAACCCTCAATGTAGCCAAGGCAGTAATCATCCCATCTCTCATGCTCATCAAGTATGAGAAGGATGACGGCACTGTTGGTTCCCTGAATGGGGATCAGAAGACGGCTCGAGAGTGCTACCTCTCAGCCGTCAGAGACACTGTAACCCCAGGCGTCCAGGAACCAATAGACCTTGACAATGTCAAGGATGCCGATCCAGCACCTGTCCCACCAGCAGCCGGTAAGAAAAGAAAGGCACCTCTGCTGGTGGAGGTGAAGAAAGAGAAAAAATAGCAATCACTGACCGGTGAGCGGTCAAATCAGCTCCGTCCCCAACCGGCTGGCGAAAGCATTGATCTCGTTCTGGACGACAGCCGTCCAGAACGTACTGTTAAGGTTGGGACGGTTGCTCATGCCACCTTGGGTGCAAGCTTGCACCTTCTGCTGAAGGAATTCAAAGACATTTTTGCCTTTGAAGTGGAAGAGATGCCAGGCGTCAGCCCGGATCTCGCTGTCCACAAACTCGCCGTGGACCCCAAAAAGAAGCCCATCCGGCAAAAGAAAAGAAACCACGGCGAGGAAAGAAGTCAGGCGACAGCTGCCGAAGTCAAAAAGCTGCTAGACGCCAGGTTCATTCGGCCTTGTAATTTTCCCGACTGGGTGGCCAATGTGGTCCTTGTTAAGAAACCGAATGGGACCTGGCGCATGTGTGTTGATTACACAGACCTCAACAAGGCGTGTCCAAAGGACAGTTATCCGCTTCCAAAGATCGACAGTCTGGTCGACTCTACAACCGGTCACGCCTTGATGAGTTTTATGGATGCCTACTCCGGCTTCCATCAGATACCCTTGTGGAAGAAAGATCAAGAGAAGACGGCCTTCGTCACTGATCAGGGGCTATTCTGTTACACGGTGATGCCGTTTGGCTTGAAAAATGCGCCGGCTACGTTCCAACGGATGATTTATACTGTCTTTGTTAATCAAATTGGGAGGAATGTAGAGGCATACATTGATGACATGGTAATCAAATCCAAACAGCAGGCGGATCACCTTGCTGATCTCCGAGAAACCTTCACCACACTCAGGCGGCATAAGGTCATGTTAAATCCTAAGAAATGCGTCTTTGGTGTTGAGTCTGGGAAGTTTCTCGGATTCCTGATTGATCAAAGGGGGATAGAGGCTAACCCTGAGAAGATACAGGCGGTGATTGACATGAAGTCACCCCGCACTGTCAAGGAAGCACAGAGACTAACCGGTTGCCTGGCTGCTCTGGGGTGATTCCTCAGCCGGTCAGGCGACAAATGCCTTTATTTCTTCCAAGCAATCAGGAAGAAGACCAGGTTCGAATGGGGAGATGAGGCTGAGGCGGCCTTTCAACGGCTGAAAGAACACCTCCACTCTTTGCCAAGACTTGTTAGACCATTGCCTAGGGAGGTGTTATACATGTACTTAGCCATCTCAGATCATGCTCTCAGTGCCGTTCTCCTTGCTGAGAGAGACGGTGTTCAGCTTCCGGTCTATTTCACTGGCCATGTCTTAAAAAATACTGAGCTCCGGTACCCCATGGTAGAAAAATTTGGCCTTGCTCTGTATATGGCTTTCAAGAAATTGAAGCCATACTTCCTGGCTCATCCGGTGGTAATCTACACCGACCAGCCCGTCAAGCTGCCAATGTCTACTTTGGAGTCATCCGGAAGAATGTTGAAATTGGCTATTGAAATGCAAAGTCTTGAAATCACTTTTGAACCTAGAAAAGCAGTGAAAGGTCAGGCGTTTGCCGACTTCATTGTTGAAATGACCCGACCGGTGCAACCGGATAATTTTGACCAGGTTTGGAAAGTGCATGTAGACGGAAGCTCAACAAAGAACGACTGTGGTGCAGGAATTATATATGAGTCCCCAGAGGGGGACAAATTTGAATATGCACTGCGGTTTAAGTTTCAAGCCTCAAATAATGAGGCAGAATATGAAGCCCTGCTAGCCGGAATCCGCATGTGTAAGGCAGCAGGGGCACCAAAGATTGACGCCTATTCTGATTCACAGTTGGTCGTTAGCCAGTATGAAGGAGCATATGAGGCAACTCATCCGGCTATGATCAAATATCTTCAGGCAGTCAAGGAAGAGACTGGGGCACTTGAGGAATTCCGTTTGAATCAAGTACCAGGCGGATGCCTTGTCCAAATTGGCTTCATCTGCCTGCTGTGATACTCCTCGGTCGGTCTTTTGGGAAGTTCTTGAAAAGAGAAGCATACATGAAGAGCCTATTGGAACCTTAGACCGAAGCTCCACCTGGATGGATGCCATCCGAGCTTATCTTTCAAACGGCACACTTCCTGATTCACCACAGGAAGCAGCCGTCCTGAAGAAGCGAGCTGCAAGCTTCGAGTTTAAAAATGGAGAACTCTTCAACGCAGGATTTCTTAAGCCCCTGTTGAAGTGTGTCACCCCAGAAAAGGGAAGGAAGTTCTCGAAGACTTGCACTCGGGATTCTGCGCCTCTCATATAGGCGACAGGTCCCTAGCCGTCAGAGCCAGACGACATTATTTTTGGCCCACACTTGAGGCAGACGCCAAGGAATTGGTGAAGAAATGTGACAAGTGCCAAAAATTTGGCAAACTCATTCACCGTTCGGCTACTGATCTGACGGCCATCCACAGCCCAATCCCGTTTGCAAAATGGGGCATGGACATTCTAGGTCCTTACACGCCTGCTCCAGGCGGAAAGCGCTACATCTTGGTGGTTGTGGATTATTTCACCAAGTGGGTGGAGGCTGAGGCGGTTAAAAACATCAAGACCTCAGACGTAATTTCCTTCATTTGGAAGAACATTATCACCCGGTATGGGGTACCTATGTCTATGGTGTTTGATAATGGTCCTCAGTTTGAGACGCCTCAGCTAAAAACTTGGTTGGGAGATTAGGGGATCTCAAGCTATTTTGAATCTGTTGGCCGGCCCCAAGCAAACGGCCAAGTTGAAGCCTTCAACAAACTCATCTCAGACGGCATTAAAAAGAAAATAGAAAGAGCCGGTGGCTTATGGGCAGAAGAATTCATCCATGTCCTATGGGCCATCCGGACAACAGCGAAAGGGGAAACCGGTGAAACCCCATTTCTCATGGTTTACGGTGCTGAAGCCGTCTTGCCCATCGAACATTTCGAGCCGACCCTCAGAGTCATGCTGTATGATGAAGAGGCAAACTGGGAAGCAATGCGCCTGGCATTGGATTCACTCCCAGAACGCAGGGGCAATGCCGCCTTGCGTCATGAGATTTACTGTCTGAGAATGACTAGAGCCTATAACAAAAAAGTACACAAGCGTCCTTTGAAAGTTGACGACTTAGTGTTACGGAAAATGGAGGCAACCGGTAGGGCCAATGAGCTGGGAAAGCTATCTCCAAATTGGGAAGGCCCCTACCGGATCTATGAAGAAGTAAGGGATGGCACCTACCACCTGGAAACCCCAGACGGCAAGCGTCTGCCTAGAACTTGGAATGTAAACAACCTAAAAAAGTACTACTTCTGAGATTGTAAACTTTTTGTAAACAGTGAGTCAATTAATGAAGATTCAGACTTTGTTTGCAAAATCGAGTTATTGTTTAATTATCCATCCGGGTAATACCCAGGCGGATTCTTCTTTACCTAACTGAGTTTGACACTTAGTAAAGGTAATATTTGTTGGACCACCTGGGTACTACTCGGATCCCTTATTTATTTAAGTTTGATACTTTGTTTATTCAACTGCCTGATTATCTGCCTGGGTAATACCCAGACTGACCCGCTTGTTTAAAAAACTAAGTTTGATACTTAGTGTAAATTCAATATTGACTAAAAACTAAGCACAAAAACGTTTAGTGGCTATACAACCGGTCCCAAACAAGACCAGAGGCTAAAATAGCCGGATGGTTGCTCATTTTATAAAATCGCCTGTCCCAGCATGGACAAAGGCGTCCGGCGACACCCCTCCGGGTGCAATCGTCGCAGAGAACAGACTATTTGTCGGTTCTACGTACCCATGCAGATGGCAAAAATTGAACGACCAAGTTGGCCAACTCATAGCCGTCTGACCAAAATAACCTATGAAAAACGAATAAGTTTCCAGATACCGGATGCTCATAGGCATCAGTCGGTCATTGATAGAAATTCTAACTTGGGTTATTTATTCCAAAGTTGCACTCACCTCCCCTATTGGGGCAAAGGATTGTGTAATGGCTACGCGTTAACCCCAGACGGAATATAACCGCCTGGGTAAGAAGCTCAAAGCACCCGCTTTTATGGCCGGCTGTGCACTTGGTTTGGGGCAATCACCATTCTAATTGATTGGCCTAAAAACACTCCATACTCCTCCAAGTATCAAGTGTTTTCAAGCCAATCAATCAGCCTGGCATAAAACCAACCACATAGCCGCCCAGGGGCAAGAGCACCAGGATTGCAAATTGCCGCATGCTTTTTTAAGTTAGGCAAAATGATGTGAATTATTGATTCGAAAATCAACAAAACACAAGGGATATATTTAAGTCTAATTCTATACAGGAAATCCACCAAGAATTAAACAAAAACTAAGATTAATCAATTAAGAATCCACCTAATTAATCAATCCAAACGAATGTTTTAACTAAAACAAGCAAAACAGCAATTGATCGCAATCAACCAAAACTCAAGTATGCAACTTAAGAAATAAATCTGAATATTAATCTATGTATGTTTATTCGTGTGTTTACAGCCCTATTTATAAGACTTAGTTTACCTAGGAAGATTAGGACAAGTCCCTAATTCAATCCTAATTAAACTAGAATTCTAACTTGCTTGAAGAGCAAGCACCTTGGCGCACAAGCATACACCAAACTGATTTATTTTGCTAACTAACTGATTTTTAAAGCAACTAAATAAATAAATAAAAATTAAAGAACTAAATAAAGATTAAAGATCCTAATGCTTGAACCAAGAAAAACCCTTTCAAGTGAAAGGTAAAAACTTGTAAGCAAAATCTAAGTAAAGAAAATTCAAGAAAGTTCAAGAAAGTGAACTAGACTCCAAGAAAAGTCACTAAGCAAACCGTGGCTTTGCTTTGATATCCAAGAAAGTGTCCATGCAATGCTTGGCTTGAATCAATGTTTAGGGACAAGCTATCTTGATGCATGATAAGCAAATCTTCGAAGTTCTCCATGCTTAGACTTGCATCATCCTCCTCTTCTTCGAAAGAATTTGTCCTCAAATCTCGAAGTTCTTCATCAGGAATATACTTAGCCAAATCGCCAACATTGAATGTAGCACTAACTCCATATTCTCCCGGAAGTTCTAACTTATAAGCATTGTCATTGATCTTCTCAACAATCTTGAAAGGACCTTCACTTCTAGGCATCAACTTATTCTTGCGTTTTCCTGGAAATCTTTCCTTTCTCAAATGTAACCATACCAAGTCTCCAACATTGTAACTTTGTTGCTTTCTATGCTTGTTTGCTCTAGCTTTGTACATGTCATTTACTTTCTCTATTCTTGTTCAAACTTGAGCATGTAATTTCAGCATACTCTTCAACTTAGACTCGGCATCTTTGTGAATTAATTCACCCTTAGGCAATGGAACAAGATCAATTGGAAGTTTCGGATTGACTCCATAGACTACCTCAAAAGGACTATGTTTGGTAGCATATGTAGGTGATCTATTATAAGCAAACTCCGCATGAGCTAACTTGATGTCCCAATCCTTTTGTGTCTTACTCACTAACCCACGCAAAAGCGCACCAAGAGTACGATTAGTAACCTCGGTTTGTCCATCAGTTTGTGGATGGTAAGATGTACTAAAGAGCAATTTAGTTCCCACAAGCTTCCATAACGACTTCCAAAAGAAACTCATGAACTTTGTATCTCGATCACTCACAATAGTTTTCGGAATTCCATGCAATCTAACAATCTCTTTGAAGTATAATTCCGCCACTTTCATAGCATCATCCACTTTGTGACAAGGAACAAAATGAGCCATCTTAGAGAACCTATCCACAACAACCATAAAATCCATAGAAATATCTTCCCAAGGTGAATCTGGAACAGGTAAAGGAGTATACAAGCCTTGATGAAAAGTAGCCTTCGCTTTTTGACAAGTTGCACACCTAGAAATAACTAGTTGCACATCCGTGAGCATCTTAGGCCAATAGAAGTGTTCTTGTAACATACTCAAGGTCTTTGTAATGCCAAAGTGACCAGCAATTCCTCCCCCATGAGCTTCTCTAACAACTAGCTCTCTAATAGAACACTTAGGAAGACAAAGTCGATTTCCTTTGAAAAGAAAACCATCTTGCAGCAAATAAGAACCCACGGCTCCTTTAGAACACTCTTCAATCAATGTAGCAAAATCATCATCACTTTTATAGTATTCTTTGATCAATTCAAAACCAAGTAGCTTGCTATTTAGAATTCCAATCAAAGTGTATCTTCTAGATAATGCATCAGCCACAACATTCGATTTCCCTTCTTTGTACTTTGAAGAAAAATTAAATGATTGTAAAAATTCAACCCACGTAGCGTGTCTAGGATTGAGCTTTTGTTGTCCATGTATGTACTTCAATGCTTCATGATCAGAATGCAACACAAAGTGATTAGGTCGGAGATAATGACTCCAATGATCTAAAGCTCTAACAATGGCATAGAACTCTTTATCATAAGTAGAATAGTTCAATCGAGCTCCTCCCAATTTCTCACTGAAGGCCTCTTCTTTTGGAGTAAAACTGCTCCAATTCCAACTCCACTAGCATCAGTTTCAACTTCAAAAGGACTTGAGAAATCTGGTAACGCAAGTATAGGTGCTTCACATAGCTTCTTTTTAACCAACTCAAACGCACTTTGAGCTTCTTTAGTCCATTCGAATTTACCCTTGTCCTTCTTCAAACATTCGGTCATAGTCGCCACAATACTTGAGAAATTCTTGACAAATCTTCTATAGAACGAAGCTAGACCATGAAAAGACCTTACTTCACTCATATTAGTAGGAATAGGCCAAGTTTTAATAGCCTCTACTTTCGAATGATCAACTGAAACTCCATCTTTTGATACAACATAACCAAGAAAAGTAACACTAGGCACTAAGAAGTAGCATTTTTCAAGCTTAGCATAGAGTTTCTTCTCTCTTAACACTTCAAACACACTTGTTAGATGATTTAGATGATCATGCAAATTTTTAGAATATATCAGAATATCATCTAAATAAACAACAACAAACTTTCCAAGGAAAGGTTTAAGTACCTCATGCATCAACCTCATGAAAGTGCTAGGTGCATTAGTGAGTCCAAACGGCATCACCAACCATTCATACAACCCTAACTTAGTCTTGAATGCTGTCTTCCACTCATCTCCTTCTCTCATTCAAATTTGATGATAACCACTCATAAGATCAATCTTAGAAAACAACTTTGAACCATGTAGTTCATCAAGTAGATCATCTAACCTTGGAATCGGAAATCTGTATTTGATAGTGATGTTATTCACACTCCTACTATCAATACACATGCGCCAACTCCCATCTTTCTTTGGGACAAGTAAAGTAGGCACGGCACAAGGGCTCATACTTTCCCTCACGTATCCTCTAGCCATAAGCTCTTTAATTTGCCTTTGCATCTCCTTTGTTTCTTCCGGATTACTTCTATAGGCTGCCTTATTAGGTAATGGTGCTCTCGGAATCAAGTCAATTTGATGCTCTATCCCACGAATAGGAGGTAGTCCCGGAGGTAATTCCTTAGGAAAGACATCCTTGAATTCTTCTAAAACAGATTCCAATTCATACGGCCTCTTTGCTTGTTTATCTTGATCAATTCGAATCTCACTAGAAACAAGTATATATACCACATTGTTGCTGCAAATCTCTTTTTCTAATTCCCTCTCACTAATCAAATAAGAATTCTTCGAATTAGAGGTAACATTAGAAGACTTGTTGCTTATCAAAGGTTTTAAAGCAACCGGTCTCTCTTTTTCTCCTTTTCTCACAACATACACATTAGTCCTTCCATCAAACTTCACAAATCTATCATATTGCCAAGGACGGCCTAATAGTATATGACAAGCATCCATAGGACAAACATCACACAAAACTTTATCATGAAATTTACCAATTGAAAAGGAGATTAAGGCTTGTTTAGTTACCTTAACATCACTCGAATTATTAAGCCAATGAAGCTTATAAGGGCTTGGATGTTCAGTAGTTGGCCACTTCAATTTGTCTACCAAAGTAGTAGATACCACATTAGTGCAACTCCCCGTGTCTATGATCATGTCACACAACCTATCTTCTACCTTGCACCTTGTAAGAAAGATTTTCTCCCTTTGATTGTTTTCCATAGGTACGGTTTTAGAGTGTAGCGCCCTTCTTAGAACCAAACTTTGACCATGAGTCTCGGGATCAATTTCGTCAATATGCCCCTCCTCTTCTTCAAAGTTTTCCTCTTCGTTCTTTTCTTCATAGTCACTACCCTGCTCACACTTAGCTTGTTCTTGTTCCCACTCTTGAGCAGTCATTACTCTTTTTGATGGACAATTAGTTGCAATGTGACCAACACTACCACACTTGAAGCACTTCGTATCTTCAACAAGCTTTTTAGGAGCTTCAAATTTTGATTAGTCTCCTTGTAGTTCGAACTAGAACCACTTTTCTCCAAGCCGTTCTTCTCAAAAGGTTTAGTGAAACCTTTTACAAAGGGCTTAGTGTACGTCCCTTTCTTCCCCTTTATCTGTTTTTCAACTTTCAAAGCTACCTTACAAACATCCTCAAAGGACCAATATTGTTGCAATTCAACTTTTTCAGCAATATTATCATTCAACCCCGAAATAAATCTAGCAATCTTATGCTCAACAATCTCTTCTAAGCCACATAGCATGCATAACTTTTCAAATTCACCAATATAATTCTCAACAGTCATAGAATTTTGTTTAAAAAGTTGCATCTTAAGATAAACATCTTGAATATAATCACTAGGTACGAACCTTTTTTTCATGTGCTTCTTGAGTTGTTCCCAAGTTGAGATTCTTGCACGCCCCTCCTTATGCCTCTTCTTCTTTAGATTATCATACCAAAGACTAGCATAACCGGTCAGTTTTAATTCAGCCAATTTGCATCTTTTCCTTTCATCATACTCCTTGTAATCAAAGAGTGTCTCGGTCCTTCTAATCCACTCAAAGTATTTTTCAGGTTCATTCATACTCCCATTGAATTCGGGAAGATCTAATCTAAGGTTCCTATCATCATCCTTTGGTCGATCTCTCCTCCTAGGCCTTGGTGATTCATCACTTGAGGAATAATTATTTCGTGGCTTCCTTGGGTTCCTCCTTGGTTGTTCTTCCTCACTTGAACCAGAATTAGGGTTAGAATTCCCTTTCCTTGAAGAATCTCCAGCAAGAGTATCAAGCCTTTTTAATATCTCATCCATCCTTGCTGCCAACTCGTCAATTCGCCTATCTCTTCTAAGATTTTGAGCCTGTTCTAAGGTTAATCCCCTTGGAACTTGTGGAACCTCCTCGTCACTCATGATTCCTACACAAACCAAGTCAGTTTATGCAAAAATCTTGATTAAAAGATCGAATCTTGAAGGAAAACTAGGCAACACAAAAACCGGACTCCCATCCGCAAATCAGTGCACAAACACCAAAAGTTTGAGGCTGTGTAGAACGCGTTACTCAACTAAAAATTATGAAATTTTATATGGTGATAGCTGGACGTTTTAATAGTTCAATGCAAAAAAAATCACGTAAAAATTCCCAGCCAATTGTTCCCAGTTTAATTTTTGCCGAAGTTGCGCAAACCTGCTCTGATACCAAAGATGATGTGAATTATTGATCCGAAAATCAACAAAACACAAGGGATATGTTTAAGTCTAATTCTATACAGGAAATCCACCAAGAATTAAACAAAAACTAAGATTAATCAATTAAGAATCCACCTAATTAATCAATCCAAACGAATGTTTTAACTAAAACAAGCAAAACAGCAATTGATCGCAATCAACCAAAACTCAAGTATGCAACTTAAGAAATAAATCTGAATATTAATCTATGTATGTTTATTCGTGTGTTTACAGCCCTATTTATAAGACTTAGTGTTGTAGCCAAGCCTAACAACTTGGTTATGGACATTTCTTTGGTTCAAGACGTAGCATCATGTATTGGTGCTATGCATTCTATCCATGGGCAGCAAGATATTCAATCCCTTGAATTTCTTGTTGTTCTTATTAACTAGTTTATTCTAGTTCTTTTTATGCTTTGAATAAATTGTAAACTTTAGTCATTTTAAGTTTGCAAATTAGTTATTTTTTTAGTTCTTTTTAGCTGATTTTAGTTCAAAAAATATTGTCACATTCACACAAAAGTACAAGTGCAAAAGATACATCAAAATGGCAGCCATTTAAGCTTGGAATCCGAAATTCTTTTACAAGGAATTTCAAAGCTTTGACTTGGGAGTTACAATCAGTTTTCAAAGAGGAATTACAAGCCATTACAAGCCTTAACTTCAGCCTTCAAGTGGCCGTTGATATCAGTCAACATTGGAGCATCTTAAGCCTTAATTTCAGCCTCCAATTGGCTGTTTAATTCAGTCAGCTTTTGGAGCAACTAAAGGACGTCCAAGTACACCCTTGTCCACATACATTCAAGCTTATTTCAAGGCTTGAACCAAGGGAGAGTTACACTTCTTTGCTGTTTGAATTTGGGCGTGAATATTGGAGGAAATACATCTCCAACTTGCTGCTTGGATGGGCGTGAATTAAGGGGAGTTACACTCTCTTAATTCTGATTTTATTTCAGCCTTAATTTGGAGGTTATAAGCCACCATTTTCTCTTTGATGTATCTAGTTAAATAAGGCTTCTTTTATTAATGTATCTAGACAACAAAAAGCTGATTTGTACTTAGCTTTAGCTTAGGCGTGTAACAAGTGAGCTAAACAGCCACTTAAATTAGCTTGTACTTAAGGATGCTTGTTTACTATAAATAGCAAGCAAATGTGAATGAAAAAATCAGATTATTCGAACAAACAAACTTTGTGTTTTACACTCGTTTCTTGGATTAGAAACAAACCAGAAATTCTTGGATTTGGAATTTCAATTCCTTTGCTTAGTTAACTAGCTTAGACTACTAGTTGGCTTGTGATCTTAGGAACCCATTTCGTTTCTTAGTGGTGTGACTGTAGCTAAGAAGCTATTTGGTACATTAGTCTTACTTATCTTGGTTCATCCCTTGTATATTTCGGGTTGATACTCCAAATATACAACATTTGGCGCTAGAAGGAGGGGGATCTAGCAAAACAAATACCCAAACACATACCCCAAACACATACCCCAAACACAAACCATGTCCGACATCCCACCCCCTAATTGGCAAGAATATGTCAATAAGGTTGCACAAGAGAAAGAAGATATGGAGCAACGAATGCAATATTTGCAAGATCAGTTAAAAGATCTTTCTACTAAGTTGCGCCATCAAAAAGAGGGCTCACCCAATCATAGTGATGAAGAATTGAGTGAATCTAATTTCAATCACAATGATAGACCTTCTCATGAAAGAGAAAGGTCACGGCCTAATAATGACATAAAAGCAGACATTCCTGAATATGATGGCAAACTCGATGCTGATGAGTTTGTAGAATGGTTAAGAACGGTGGAGAGAGTGTTTGACTATAAGCAAACACCGGAAGAGAAAAAGGTGAAAATTGTGGCCTTGAAGCTACGAAAATATGCCTCAACTTGGTGGGCTAGTGTGTGCGCCAAGAGGGAAAGGCAAGACAAAGAAAAAGTGAGATCATGGGTTAAGATGAAGAAATTGTTGAAACAAAAGTTTCTTCCCACATACTATGTGCAAGAAAAATTTTCAAAATTCCATAACCTTAAGCAAGGTACGAAATCAGTAGAGGAATATGCTAGGGAGTTTGAAGGATTTGTTATGAAGTGTGGAGTAGAGGAAGATGAGCCTCAAACTTTGGTTCGGTTCCTAGGCGGACTTGACCCAAAAATAGCCAATGTGGCCGAACTACACCCTTACACCACCCTTGAAGAGCTCATTATCTTAGCACATAAGATTGAGCAGCAACAAAAAGCAAGAGGCAAAAGTAAATCATCACGTTTTGCATCTCAAACCTCATTTCCCCAAAGAAAGCAAACATCCAATTTCCCACCTTTCAAACCCACATCCAATCAGCCTACTTCTAAACCACCTTCACAAAACACCCAAAATTCCAACCCAAAACCAGCCCCAAGAAGATGCTTTAGGTGTCAAGGCCTTGGACATATGGCTAGTGATTGTCCAAATAAAAAAATTGTTACTTTGGTAGAGTATGAAGAGGAGAACGAATTAGAGGTTGAAGAGGACAGCAATCTTGAAGAGAATGATGAGTATGCGTGCCTAGGTCCGGATGAATGAGAATGCTTGGTGGTTCGACGTACGCTTAGCAATATGTTGGACCAAGAAGGGAGCTTGCAACGTGAGGCAATCTTTCACACTCGTTGCACCATTGGTGGAAAGGTATGCACTTTGATTATTGATGGAGGTAGTTGTACCAATGTAGCTTCACAAGTTATGATAGACAAGTTGAAAATGAAAACTATCCCTCATCCTAAACCATATAAAATTCAATGGTTAAGTCATAGTAAAGGGATTCATGTCACACAACAAGTCTTGTTATCATTTAGCATTGGTAAAACTTATGAGGAAGAATTATGGTGTGATGTTGTGCCTATGGATGCATGTCATGTTTTACTTGGTAGACCTTGGTTATTTGATAGGCGTGTGATGCATGATGGTTACAAAAACACCTACTCCTTTTCTAAGGATGGAAAGAAAATTGTCCTTACCCCTTTAATCCTCAAAAATGATCACCCCATATCCACGCCTCCCACTTCCCTCACCACTCTCATAAAATCTGAATTCCATGAATATAGAGTTCACAAACACTTCATTTTGAGCCAACTTGATACCCCCTCTCAACCGTCCAAAGAAGAAAACCACCCACTCCTCACCTCTCTTCTCAAAACCTATTCCCATGTTTTCCCCAAAGATATCCCTCACGGATTACCCCCAAAGCGTGACATCCAACACAAGATTGATCTTGTACCCGGATCCATGCTCCCAAACAAACCAGCCTATAGAACCAATCCCAAAGAAACCGAGGAAATTAGAAGACAAGTGGAGAAATTGTTATCAAAGGGTCTTATTCGTAAGTCTCTTAGTCCATGTGCTTGTCCTACTTTGATTGTACCTAAGAAAAATGGAGAATGGAGAATGCGTGTTGATAGTAGGTCAATCAATAAAATCACTATCAAGTACCGGTTTCCTATTCCAAGGTTGAATGATTTACTTGATGATTTGCATGGTTCTAAAGTGTTCTCTAAAATTGATTTGAGAAGTGGCTATCATCAAATTCGAATTTTCGAAGGAGATGAATGGAAGACCGCTTTGAAGACAAAGGAGGGCCTCTATGAGTGGCTTGTGATGCCATTTGGTTTGTCTAATGCACCATCTACATTTATGCGCCTTATGAATCAGGTTATGCAACCTTTCATGGGTAAATTTGTTGTAGTCTATTTTGATGATATTTTGGTGTATAGTAGGGAAGAAGAAGAGCATGCTATGCATTTGCAACAGGTTTTTGAAGCCCTTGCTCGTGAGCAACAATATGGTAACTTAGAGAAGTGTCATTTTTTCACTTCCCAAGTTATTTCTCTTGGTTTCAAAGTTTCCTCTCAAGGCATAGAAGTTGATGAAAAGAAAGTTGCTGCAATTCGTGAGTGGCCCACGCCACAAACAATTCAACAAGTTCGTAGTTTTCATGGACTTGCTTCTTTCTATAGGAGATTTGTGCGAAATTTTAGTACTCTCATGGCACCTATCACCGAGCTAAATAAAAATCAGAAGTTAGTTTGGAATGATAAGGCTCAAAAGGCCTTTGATGAGGTAAAACATCAACTTACTAGTGCACCTATTCTTTCTTTACCTAACTTTGATGAAGTTTTTGAAGTAGAATGTGATGCTAGTGGAGTTGGTATTGGTGCTGTTTTGTCACAAGTTGGGCGTCCCCTTGCCTACTTTAGTGAAAAACTCAATGAAGCACAACGGAAGTATAGCACCTATGATAAGGAGTTCTTTGCTCTTGTTCGTGCTTTGGACCATTGGAGACATTACCTCATTTCCAAGGAGTTCATCCTTCATTCAGATCATGAAGCTCTCAAATATCTTTAAAGCCAACAAAAACTCCAACCACGCCATGCCAAATGGGTGGAGTATTTGCAAGCTTTTCATTTTGTGATCAAGCATAGGAGAGGCGCCATGAACAAAGGAGCTGATGCACTTTCAAGGAGATACACACTCTTGAATTCTTTCAAGGCAAAAGTGATTAGTGTTGAAGATGTGAAAGCAAGTTACAAAAATGATCATGACTTTGGTGATTTATTTCTAAAATGTTCTAATCATGCTTACAAAGATTATTACATTTTAGATGGCTATTTGTTCAAAGGAAACAGGTTGTGCATTCCAAGATCAAGCCTAAGAGAATCTCTTATCAAAGAGTTTCATGAAGGAGGAATGGCGGGACACTTTGGCATAGAAAAGACTACTCTTCTTGTGCAAGAGTACTTTCATTGGCCTAGATTGGTTCGTGATGTGGAGTTTATTGTGAAAAGATGCGTGGTTTGTCAAAAGGCCAAGAGTCATAGTCTTCCACAAGGCTATCTTTTGCCCTTACCTATTCCGCAAGCTCCATGGGAAGATGTTAGTCTTGATTTCGTTGTGGGACTTCCTATGACCCAACGAAAGAAAGATTCCATTATGGTTGTTGTGGACCGTTTTTCTAAAATGGCTCATTTTATTTCTTGTCATACAACTTATGATGCTACTCATGTTGCTAACTTGTTTTTCAATGAGATTGTTCGTTTGCATGGTGTACCTAAATCCATGGTGAGTGATCGTGATCCAAAATTTCTAAGTCATTTTTGGCTTACATTATGGAGGAAGATGGGCACGAAATTGAACTTTAGCACTTCAAGTCATCCTCAAACAGATGGTCAAACCGAAGTGACTAATAGAACTTTGGGAACTTTGTTGCGAACTTTGGCTACTAAACGTCCCAAGCAATGGGAAGAGATGCTCCCTCATGCGGAGTTTGCTTACAACAGAGTGCCTAGCAAGACAACCGGTTTGAGTCCTTTTGAAGTTGTGTATGGATTCAATCCTTGTACTCCTATTGATCTTGCTCCCATTCCCTCACCTAACAAGTTTAGTCATGATGCCGAGGTGCGTGCCAAAGAAATCAAGTCTATGCATGAGCAAGTTCGTTCTCGAATTGAACAAACTAATGCAAAGACTAAAGCCTACTATGACAAGAAGAGAAAGGAGGTCCGTTTTCAACCTGGTGATTTGGTTTGGATTCATCTTCGAAAGGAAAGATTTCCTTCCAAGAGGCGTTCCAAGGTTAGTCCTCGTAGTGATGGTCCATTTGCTATTGTTGAAAAGGTGAATGATAATGCTTACAAAGTTGAGTTGCCCGGAGACTATGGTGTTTCTAGCACCTTTAATGTGGCTGATTTATCACCTTACTATGATGAGTTTGAAGAGTTGCCGAGTTTGAGGGCAAACTCTTTTCAAGAAGGGGGGAATGTTGTAGCCAAGCCTAACAACTTGGTTATGGACATTTCTTTGGTTCAAGACGTAGCATCATGTATTGGTGCTATGCATTCTATCCATGGGCAGCAAGATATTCAATCCCTTGAATTTCTTGTTGTTCTTATTAACTAGTTTATTCTAGTTCTTTTTATGCTTTGAATAAATTGTAAACTTTAGTCATTTTAAGTTTGCAAATTAGTTATATTTTTAGTTCTTTTTAGCTGATTTTAGTTCAAAAAATATTGTCACATTCACACAAAAGTACAAGTGCAAAAGATACATCAAAATGGCAGCCATTTAAGCTTGGAATCCGAAATTCTTTTACAAGGAATTTCAAAGCTTTGACTTGGGAGTTACAATCAGTTTTCAAAGAGGAATTACAAGCCATTACAAGCCTTAACTTCAGCCTTCAAGTGGCCGTTGATATCAGTCAACATTGGAGCATCTTAAGCCTTAATTTCAGCCTCCAATTGGCTGTTTAATTCAGTCAGCTTTTGGAGCAACTAAAGGACGTCCAAGTACACCCTTGTCCACATACATTCAAGCTTATTTCAAGGCTTGAACCAAGGGAGAGTTACACTTCTTTGCTGTTTGAATTTGGGCGTGAATATTGGAGGAAATACATCTCCAACTTGCTGCTTGGATGGGCGTGAATTAAGGGGAGTTACACTCTCTTAATTCTGATTTTATTTCAGCCTTAATTTGGAGGTTATAAGCCACCATTTTCTCTTTGATGTATCTAGTTAAATAAGGCTTCTTTTATTAATGTATCTAGACAACAAAAAGCTGATTTGTACTTAGCTTTAGCTTAGGCGTGTAACAAGTGAGCTAAACAGCCACTTAAATTAGCTTGTACTTAAGGATGCTTGTTTACTATAAATAGCAAGCAAATGTGAATGAAAAAATCAGATTATTCGAACAAACAAACTTTGTGTTTTACACTCGTTTCTTGGATTAGAAACAAACCAGAAATTCTTGGATTTGGAATTTCAATTCCTTTGCTTAGTTAACTAGCTTAGACTACTAGTTGGCTTGTGATCTTAGGAACCCATTTCGTTTCTTAGTGGTGTGACTGTAGCTAAGAAGCTATTTGGTTCATTAGTCTTACTTATCTTGGTTCATCCCTTGTATATTTCGGGTTGATACTCCAAATATACAACACTTAGTTTACCTAGGAAGATTAGGACAAGTCCCTAATTCAATCCTAATTAAACTAGAATTCTAACTTGCTTGAAGAGCAAGCACCTTGGCGCACAAGCATACACCAAACTGATTTATTTTGCTAACTAACTGATTTTTAAAGCAACTAAATAAATAAATAAAAATTAAAGAACTAAATAAAGATTAAAGATCCTAATGCTTGAACCAAGAAAAACCCTTTCAAGTGAAAGGTAAAAACTTGTAAGCAAAATCTAAGTAAAGAAAATTCAAGAAAGTTCAAGAAAGTGAACTAGATTCCAAGAAAAGTCACTAAGCAAACCGTGGCTTTGCTTTGATATCCAAGAAAGTGTCCATGCAATGCTTGGCTTGAATCAATGTTTAGGGACAAGCTATCTTGATGCATGATAAGCAAATCTTCGAAGTTCTCCATGCTTAGACTTGCATCACAAAATACTTAAGAATTGCATACACATAAAAAATTCAAATTGAAAAAACTCAAAACAGACATATATAAAATCCGACTGAGTCGGAATACTTCATTTATATTTGAAATGGCACAAAGGCTAGAATAATTGTTAACCGGACACATCCGGTAAAGAAAGAAAGTGGAAATGTTAACCCAACCCCATGGTTGGTAAAATGATACAACAAAACACGGCATGCAAGCCGGTAAACAAAATTGATTGGCATACTGCCGCAGAAAGGTGGGAGGCTCGCCTAAGGCTGAGGCGGAGTCTTCTCCGGCTGAGTTTTGCTGGCTTGGCCCTCTTGATGATCATCCGCCGGCTCCTCATCATCAGAGACTTCATATCCCTGCTCAGCAGCCCAGTCTTGGAAGCGAGGCGGAGGAGCATCACCCAGCTGCTGGGCATCATACACCTCAATGGCGTAATCATACCTCAGCTTATAGACCTCAAAGTCTATTTCTGGGTAGAGGAGGCCCCAGGCGACCTTCAGCCGGGCCAAGTTGTCCCGTTCATTCTCCTCAGTCAGCCGGGTCTGCTCTCGGGCCAGCTCATCCGACTGCTTGTTGCGCAGGGTCATGAGCTCAAGCTTCAGGCGGTCATTGTCAATCCGGAGTTGGGTATTCTCCTTGTCAGCATCTTCTAATGCCTTGAGATCAGATTTGGCATCTTTCAGCTGCTTATCAAGGTCATCAGCCCGGCTGTTAGCTTCATCGTTTGCAGCCGTCAAACTCCGGATCAGCTCCTCCTGTTTCAACTCTACTGCTTTAATCTTTAAATTACACATATAATCAGAATGTTCAGCAAAGTTTAGGTTTTCTAGGGCCCTCCGTTTGGCGTCATTTACCTCTTCTTGCTTCCGCCTGAAGGGACCCCGGAGATTGTCCACTCTCACCATAGCCTGAGTCAATAACAGCCGGTTTATGAGTTACTTAGTCAAAATAAAGATTAAAGACATCAAGATAGAAGAATCATGTACCTCAGCCAGAGAGCCCGTTATCTGGTGAGTTAGTGTATATTCCCATCTTCTCTAGTTTTCTCGTTTCTTTCTTTGCTTGAATAATGTCATCATTTTTCCCTTAGGTTGGATTTTGTTTTGCTCGAGGACGAGCAAAAGTTTAGCTTGGGGGAATTTGATCCGTGCCATTTATGGCAACTTTAGGCTATGTTTTCTTTATATTTCTATGCTCCTTTGTAGTCGTTTATGTCGTGTTTTTAGAGAATAATGCTCGATTCGCGTGTTTTTGTGTTTGTTTAGAGAAATGCATGCTTTTAATGGCTTTCTTATCATTTTATTCATTTCTCGGCTATTTCTCTTGCTTCTCCGTTTCTTTGTCTTGTTTTGTAGGTACGTCGCGGTCTATATCCATGGGAATTGAAAATAGCACCCACTAGGATCAATATGCAATTTTCGGAATTGAATTTGAGTTTGAAACAAAGGAAAACGAAGGATTGCAAAGTATCAAATAGGACCTTTGTACATTGTTTTAGTCATATCTCAAGTTTTACAGATCGGATTAGGGTGATTCAAGTCGGGTTGGAAACTAGACTTGAAGAGCTTTCCAATGATAGGTTGCACGCCTTCATACAATTCTTAGATCGGAAGTTACAGCCTTCTGAAGTTGTCCCTGGAAAACTTTCGCGGGCGCGGGCTACAGTACCCGCGGGCGCGGGGTTGCTGCAGCTCCAAAACTGCCGTATTTGGGCAGTAAGCACCCGCGGTTGTCCCGAGGGCTCCCCGAGGGCGCGGGCCTTGGCCCCGCGGGCGCGGGCTGTGGCCGCGGGCGCGGCTATCGGGGTGTCCGTTCCCCTCCGCGGGCGCGGCCGATTTCTCCGCGGGCGCGGGTTTCTGGGTCTTTTACGATTTTAAGCTTCTTTTCTCCTTTTGTTTATATAGTTTTTGGTTTCCTTTATTCTTCATTCATGTATTTCTTTAGTTTTAGAATAGTTTTCTCTCTCTTAGGTTGAGAGCTTCTCTCTCTAGATTAGGCTAGATTAGGTGTAGTTTTAGAGAGAGAAAGTGAGGAATTTCAATGGTGATTGAGAGATTGAAGATGCAAGTGTGACAATTGTGTTCAAGATCTTCTCTATTATCAATGAGCATTCTTAACTCTATCTCACCTTATTTCTTTGTTTAATTTCATGTTTGTTTGGTTTAATTTTGATGTTTGATGCTTGATTAGTGTAATTGTTCTTGGTATTTTGTTGATTCTTGATTTCCATAGTTGTTAGTTGATAGATGATGATTCTTGAATAGTTGTTTGGCTAGGAATTGGGTGAGACTTGTATGATTGATTAATTGTGATTATTTTGGGGATTGTGTTGATTGATTGTTGAGATTAAAGTGATTAGTGAAGGTTTGCATGTGTGTAATTCAATTTGGCCTTGAGAATTATGCTAGATTGCATTGTAATTGCTAATGACATGAACAATTGATTTAGGAATTGCAATTATCAATTGGTTTTGATTGTGATTCTCTTAGTTTGTTATTCATAGTGAACCCTAGCTTAACAATTAGGAGATAGCTCTTTGATTCCTATTGATTGCTCTTATCATTAGTCCTCACAACCTTTGATTGGCATGCTCTTCCCATGTTGTTTCAATTGACATGATTACTTGTTGATCCCCGTTCCTAGTGTTTTATTTCCTTGGTTACTTGTTTTGTTAGTTGTTAGTATTCTCTCTTACCTTCGTCTTTGACCTAGCTTAGGCGCATAATTGAAAGTGCTTGAACATTACCGTTCCTTTGGGTTCGACCCTTGACTTGCCTCTATACTCGTATTTAGGTTTGTTAAGTGTTTATAAATTTAGTTTGACCGAGGGAAGATTAGATAACGACCTAGTTTTCCCCTCGTAAAAATGGCGCCGTTGCCGGGGAACGGTGTCTATGTTTGAGCGTTTTTGATTGCTTGAGTCTAGGTCTTTGTGTATACTTTTCTTTTATTTTTTTTTGTTTGCATTGTAAAAAATGGCATGTCTCTCATTTCCTCAATTTGACAATGAGCCTTTTTGTGAATATTTTAATAGACTAGAGGGATTTCTTGACTATAATTGTTGTAGTCTTTGGGAGTCTTGTGAGATTTGTTATTTTGGTTTGAATGAGCAAACTAGGGATGAAGTTGAATGCGTGCATAATGGTGAATTTAGAGCATTGTCAATTGATGATGCTTGGGATTTCTATGTTTGGTTTGCTAGGGATGTTTATAATAGGGATAATCATGTTCATAATATTGATGTGCAATGCCTTGATTCTTCTAATGTTAGCATGATTTCCCATGATTTGTCACATGATCCCATTAGTGAACCTAGAACACATGATTTCAACTCCATTTCCCCTTTTGTTCATGACGATGAAGTACATGCTCAAGTTGATGCTAATGGTGTGTTTCAATATTCTTCATTATTTACCATGCCTTCTTGTGATGTGCTTTGTTCCCTTGATGATGAATCTCATGCCCTTGATTGTGCCCCTACTCCCCATTGTGATGAATATGCTCATGATCTTAATGTTAATTCTTCCAATCTTGGTTGTATTTCTTCTCCTCTTGTTGAGCCTCAACCTTCTACATCTTTTGAATCTCTTGTTGATATATTTGAGTCTCAAATTAGGCACATTGAGCTTAATGATGATCTTCGGACTAGTAAGGAGATGATTCTTCAATCTATGAGAGGTCAATTAGAGATAATGAAAAGGAATGAGGAGCGTCTTGAGGAGGGAAAGAGAAGAAAAAATGAGTTAGAAAGCCAATTGTCATCCTTGATGCTTGTTTGTGAAAAATCTCAATTTGATGTGTGTGTTGAGGATGATGATGATGATCATTTTGAACAACCAAGAGTGTGTGAGGATCCTATTGTTGAGCAAAGGTGTGAAGGAAAGGGAGTTGAGAGTGATGATGATTATGATGATTTTGTGAATCTAAACTCCTCTTCCTTGGTTGATTATGATGAGTCTCAAGTGTATGAATGCGACTCTTCTATCCATGAGTGTTTGGACTTGTTTGAGGTTATGTCCAATGTGTTTATTGAGAGTCAAATGAAAACCCATAGCCTTCTAAGTGAGTTCATTGATGATACTTCATGGGAGAGAGATGATTTTGAGCTATATTTGCATCCATTCATGCACGGTTTTGAGGACTTGGGTTTTGAGTTTGTGGAAGGAAAGGTTGTTTATTGTGGTGCAAAGAAGGATGAGATTGATTCCTTTGGAGTTTTTGAGCTTGAGGGAGATGTCGATTGTGAGAGGACTTCATTTGAGGACTCTATGATTGATTTTCATGCCCTCATTGGCGATGTGAGACCTTGTGTTGAGGGAGTCGCGAACCCTTTGCCTATTTCTCATACCCCTTTTTCTCAAAGGTTTGACCACATCCCCTATTGCCCTATTTTTCTCCCTTCCTTTGTTGATAAGCCTATTGGGGACTCCCTTGTCTATGATGATCATAATGTCCCTCATTCGTCTATTGTTGAGGAAAAGGGTGATGTTGCCACCCAAAAATATTTTAGTGAGGAGGATTTGCCTTTTTCTTTTTCTTTCCATTCTTTTATTCCCCCTTCTTCTTCTTATTTTCTTGTTTTTCCTTTTGATCCCTCTTCTTCTTTCTTTTGGCATCTCCCTTCTCACTTGTGTGCAACGATCTTGTTGCACGTTCTTATCCCGTCATTTGCCTACCTTCTATCATATGAAATGTGTAGTAGTGCATTTGACAAGCTCTTGCGCGCGTTGAATTATTATTTTCTAGAGCGGTCAAGCTTGGACCTTAAGCAAGCCTTTCTCGGGAAGTAACCCGTGTTTTATTGCTTTCATTTTCTTTTCTTTGTAGAATAGATTTTCTCTCATGGAAATATTTGTGTTCCTTTTGCAGGTACATGACTTGATATACTTTGGTGTTTCGATTTGGATCAAGAATCAAGGAAGCTTGACACCTATTTTTGCTAGCATATGGAAACAAGGTTCAATTCTTGAGAATTTAGCTTTGAAAGGTCTAATTGGGTCATTTGCGGGTATTTACACCCACCTAAAATCCGGTAATATCCTTCCTTGCTCTTTCTCTAATGGTTGATGCCATGTTGGACATATGTTGGTTGGTTGGATTGATCTCCGTGTTTTCCCCTCCCATGGATTATTTGATTTATGTTTGAGTGTATAGTCTCATTCAAGCTTGGGGGAGGGTATTCTATCATGTTTGATGGGATGTTGATTCATATATGCTATGCACCTTTGTATATGCTTTTCCATGTTCTTATATTTTGAAAAACTCAAAAAAGATTTTTGTTTCTATCAAGGCAAATTTGCAATGTGTTTTGTTTTGTTCTTGCTTTGGACATAATAACATTTGGACTTGTATAATTGAATGCTTTTCTTCCTAAATGGTAATGGTGTGCACGGTTTGAGTTTACGTTTGGTTGATTCAAGGATAAAGCATGCTAAGGTAGTTGTCTAGAACTAGGGGGGATCATGAAGCCGGATTCTACTTGTTTGTGGCATGTTTGGTAGTTTCTCCCTATCTTCGATTTGACAACCTTAGTGAGTTTTTGCTACAACCATGTGAGATTTATATTTGTTCAAGCTTTCATCATATTCTTGCATGAGCGGCATGGGGTCCTTGACTTTGCAAGCCTAATCTATAAAGCTTGATGTATGATTCTTAAACCCGAGACCTAATGCAAGTCTAAGCATGGAGAACTTCGAAGATTTGCTTATCATGCATCAAGATAGCTTGTCCCTAAACATTGATTCAAGCCAAGCATTGCATGGACACTTTCTTGGATATCAAAGCAAAGCCACGGTTTGCTTAGTGGCTTTTCTTGGAGTCTAGTTCACTTTCTTGAACTTTCTTGAATTTTCTTTACTTAGATTTTGCTTACAAGTTTTTGCCTTTCACTTGAAAGGGTTTTTCTTGGTTCAAGCATTAGGATCTTTAATCTTTATTTAGTTCTTTAATTTTTATTTATTTATTTAGTTGCTTTAAAAATCAGTTAGTTAGCAAAATAAATCAGTTTGGTGTATGCTTGTGCGCCAAGGTGCTTGCTCTTCAAGCAAGTTAGAATTCTAGTTTAATTAGGATTGAATTAGGGACTTGTCCTAATCTTCCTAGGTAAACTAAGTCTTATAAAGAGGGCTGTAAACACACGAATAGATATACATAAATTAATATTCAGATTTATTTCTTAAGTTGCATACTTGAGTTTTGGTTGATTGCGATCAATTGCTGTTTTGCTTGTTTTAGTTAAAACATTCGTTTGGATTGATTAATTAGGTGGATTCTTAATTGATTAATCTTAGTTTTTGTTTAATTCTTGGTGGATTTCCTGTATAGAATTAGACTTAAACATATCCCTTGTGTTTTGTTGATTTTCGGATCAATAATTCACATCATCTTTGGTATCAGAGCAGGTTTGCGCAACTTCGGTAAAAATTAAACTGGGAACAATTGGCTGGGAATTTTTACGTGATTCTTTTTGCATTGAACTCTAAAAACGTTCAGCTATCACCATATAAAATTTCATAATTTTTAGTTGAGTAACGCGTTCTACACAGCCTCAAACGTTTGGTGTTTGTGCACTGATTTGCGGATGGGAGTCCGGTTTTTGTGTTGCCTAGTTTTCCTTCAAGGTTCGATCTTTTAATCAAGATTTTTGCATAAACTGACTTGGTTTGTGTAGGAATCATGAGTGATGAAGAGTTCCCACAAGTTCCAAGGGAATTAACCTTAGAACAGGCTCAAAATCTTAGAAGAGACAGGCGAATTGACGAGTTGGCAGCAAGGATGGATGAGATATTAAAAAGGCTTGATACTCTTGCTGGAGATTCTTCAAGGAAAGGGAATTCTAACCCTAATTCTGGTTCAAGTGAGGAAGAACAACCAAGGAGGAACCCAAGGAGGCCACGAAATAATTATTCCTCAAGTGATGAATCACCAAGGCCTAGGAGAAGAGATAGACCAAAGGATGATGATAGGAACCTTCGATTAGATCTTCCCGAATTCAATGGGAGTATGAATGAACCTGAAAAATACTTTGAGTGGATTAGAAGGGCCGAGACACTCTTTGATTACAAGGAGTATGATGAAAGGAAAAGATGCAAATTGGCTGAATTAAAACTGACCGGTTATGCTAGTCTTTGGTATGATAATCTAAAGAAGAAGAGGCATAAGGAGGGGCGTGCAAGAATCTCAACTTGGGAACAACTCAAGAAGCACATGAAAAAAAGGTTCGTACCTAGTGATTATATTCAAGATGTTTATCTTAAGATGCAACTTTTTAAACAAAATTCTATGACTGTTGAGAATTATATTGGTGAATTTGAAAAGTTATGCATGCTATGTGGCTTAGAAGAGATTGTTGAGCATAAGATTGCTAGATTTATTTCGGGGTTGAATGATAATATTGCTGAAAAAGTTGAATTGCAACAATATTGGTCCTTTAAGGATGTTTGCAAGGTAGCTTTGAAAGTTGAAAAACAGATAAAGGGGAAGAAAGGGACGTACACTAAGCCCTTTGTAAAAGGTTTCACTAAACCTTTTGAGAAGAACAGCTTGGAGAAAAGTGGTTCTAGTTCGAACTACAAGGAGACTAAATCAAAATTTGAAGCTCCTAAAAAGCTTGTTGAAGATAGGAAGTGCTTCAAGTGTGGTAGTGTTGGTCACATTGCAACTAATTGTCCATCAAAAAGAGTAATGACTGCTCAAGAGTGGGAACAAGAACAAGCTAAGTGTGAGCAGGGTAGTGACTATGAAGAAAAGAACGAAGAGGAAAACTTTGAAAAAGAGGAGGGGCATATTGACGAAATTGATCCCGAGACTCATGGTCAAAGTTTGGTTCTAAGAAATGCGCTACACTCTAAAACCATACCTATGGAAAACAATCAAAGGGAGAAAATCTTTCTTACAAGGTGCAAGGTAGAAGATAGGTTGTGTGACATGATCATAGACACGGGGAGTTGCACTAATGTGGTATCTACTACTTTGGTAGACAAATTGAAGTGGCCAACTACTGAACATCCAAGCCCTTATAAGCTTCATTGGCTTAATAATTCGAGTGATGTTAAGGTAACTAAACAAGCCTTAATCTCCTTTTCAATTGGTAAATTTCATGATAAAGTTTTGTGTGATGTTTGTCCTATGGATGCTTGTCATATACTATTAGGCCGTCCTTGGCAATATGATAGATTTGTGAAGTTTGATGGAAGGACTAATGTGTATGTTGTGAGAAAAGGAGAAAAAGAGAGACCGGTTGCTTTAAAACCTTTGATAAGCAACAAGTCTTCTAATGTTACCTCTAATTCGAAGAGTTCTTATTTGATTAGTGAGAGGGAATTAGAAAAAGAGATTTGCAGCAACAATGTGGTATATATACTTGTTTCTAGTGAGATTCGAATTGATCAAGATAAACAAGCAAAGAGGCCGTATGAATTGGAATCTGTTTTAGAAGAATTCAAGGATGTCTTTCCTAAGGAATTACCTCCGGGACTACCTCCTATTCGTGGGATAGAGCATCAAATTGTCTTGATTCCGGGAGCACCATTACCTAATAAGGCAGCCTATAGAAGTAATCCGGAAGAAACAAAGGAGATGCAAAGGCAAATTGAAGAGCTTATGGCTAGAGGATACGTGAGGGAAAGTATGAGCCCTTGTGCCGTGCCTACTTTACTTGTCCCAAAGAAAGATGGGAGTTGGCGCATGTGTATTGATAGTAGGAGTGTGAATAACATCACTATCAAATACCGATTTCCTATTCCAAGGTTAGATGATCTACATGATGAACTACATGGTTCAAAGTTGTTTTCTAAGATTGATCTTATGAGTGGTTATCATCAAATTCGAATGAGAGAAGGAGATGAGTGGAAGACAGCATTCAAGACTAAGTTAGGGTTGTATGAATGGTTGGTGATGCCGTTTGGACTCACTAATGCACCTAGCACTTTCATGAGGTTGATGCATGAGGTACTTAAACCTTTCCTTGGCAAGTTTGTTGTTGTTTATTTAGATGATATTCTGATATACTCTAAAAATTTGCATGATCATCTAAATCATCTAACAAGTGTGTTTGAAGTGTTAAGAGAGAAGAAACTCTATGCTAAGCTTGAAAAATGCTACTTCTTAGTGCCTAGTGTTACTTTTCTTGGTTATGTTGTATCAAAAGATGGAGTTTCAGTTGATCATTTGAAAGTAGAGGCTATTAAAACTTGGCCTATTCCTACTAATATGAGTGAAGTAAGGTCTTTTCATGGTCTAGCTTCATTCTATAGAAGATTTGTCAAGAATAAGTTGATGCCTAGAAGTGAAGGTCCTTTCAAGATTATTGAGAAGATCAATGACAATGCTTATAAGTTAGAACTTCCGGGAGAATATGGAGTTAGTGCTACATTCAATGTTGGCGATTTGGCTAAGTATATTCCTGATGAAGAACTTCGAGATTTGAGGACAAATTCTTTCGAAGAAGAGGAGGATGATGCAAGTCTAAGCATGGAGAACTTCGAAGATTTGCTTATCATGCATCAAGATAGCTTGTCCCTAAACATTGATTCAAGCCAAGCATTGCATGGACACTTTCTTGGATATCAAAGCAAAGCCACGGTTTGCTTAGTGGCTTTTCTTGGAGTCTAGTTCACTTTCTTGAACTTTCTTGAATTTTCTTTACTTAGATTTTGCTTACAAGTTTTTACCTTTCACTTGAAAGGGTTTTTCTTGGTTCAAGCATTAGGATCTTTAATCTTTATTTAGTTCTTTAATTTTTATTTATTTATTTAGTTGCTTTAAAAATCAGTTATTTAGCAAAATAAATCAGCTTGGTGTATGCTTGTGCGCCAAGGTGCTTGCTCTTCAAGCAAGTTAGAATTCTAGTTTAATTAGGATTGAATTAGGGACTTGTCCTAATCTTCCTAGGTAAACTAAGTCTTATAAATAGGGCTGTAACACACGAATAAACATACGTAGATTAATATTCAAATTTATTTCTTAAGTTGCATACTTGAGTTTTGGTTGATTGCGATCAATTGCTGTTTTGCTTGTTTTAGTTAAAACATTCGTTTGGATTGATTAATTAGGTGGATTCTTAATTGATTAATCTTAGTTTTTGTTTAATTCTTGGTGGATTTCCTGTATAGAATTAGACTTAAACATATCCCTTGTGTTTTGTTGATTTTCGGATCAATAATTCACATCAGAAGCTCTGCGTTTCTGAGAACATGGCTAATGAAATACACCGGGAGCTAGATGCCGTCTCTTTCAGCTAAGAGAACGGTGCTGAGGGCATGATCAGAGACGGCTAAATACATGAATAGCTTCTCTTTGGGCAAAGGGCTAACAAGCCTCGGCAAAGAGTGCAGATGAGTTTTCAGCTTTTGAAAGGTCGCCTCTGCATCATCCCCCCATTCAAAGTTGGTCTTCTTTTTTATTGCCTTGAAGAAGTAGAGACACTTGTCGCCTAACCGACTGAGAAATCTCTCCAAGGCCGCCAGGCAACCTGTTAACTTTTGCACTTCCTTCACAGTACGGGGCGACTGCATGTCGATTACCGCCTGTATTTTCTCAGGGTTGGCCTCTATTCCCCTTTGGTCAATCAAAAATCCGAGAAACTTCCCAGACTCAACGCCAAAGACACACTTTTTTGGGTTTAGCATGACCTTGTGCCGCCTGAGTGTGGCGAATGTTTCTCATAGATCGGCAAGATGATCCGCCTGTTGTTTGGATTTGACTATCATGTCATCAATGTACGCCTCTACATTCCTTCCGATTTGATTAATGAAGACCGTATTAATCATTTGTTGGAAAGTAGCAGGCGCATTCTTCAAACCAAACGACATCACCGTATAACAGAACAACCCCTGATCAGTGACAAATGCCGTCTTTTCTTGATCTTTTTTCCACAGGGGGATCTAATGGAAACCTGAATAGCCGTCCATAAAACTCATCAGGGCATGTCCGGCTGTTGAATCGACCAGACTGACAATCTTAGGCAGTGGATAACTATCTTTTGGACATGCCTTGTTGAGGTCTGTGTATTCAACACACATGCGCCAAGTTCCATTCGGCTTTTTTACAAACACAACGTTAGCTACCCACTCAGGGAATTTGCACGGCCAAATGACCTTGGCGTCTAGCAGCTTTTTAACTTCGACCGCTGCCGCCTGACTTCTTTCCTCGCCATGGTTTCTTTTCTTTTGCCGGATGGGCTTCTTTTTAGGATCCACGGCGAGTTTGTGGACATCGAGATCCGGGCTGATGCCTGGCATCTCTTCCACTTTAAAGGCAAAGATGTCTTTGAATTCTCTTAACAAGTGGTGCAAGCTCTCACCCAGCTATGCAAATGCAACCGTCCCCACCTTAACCGTCCGCTCTGGGCGGCTGTCGTCCAGAGGGATATCAATGTGTTCGCCAGTAGGCTGGGGGCAGAGATCATCCGACCGTTCCCCGGTCAGTGAATGCTATTGTTTTTCTTTTTTGACCACCACCAGTTGATCAGTCTTTCTTTTCTTTCCGGCTGGTGGGGCCGATTGTTCTTCCTCGACATCGTCGAGGTCGATCATTTGCTTGCCCCGGGCGGATGCTGCGGCCGCGGGCTTGACGTCCGAGAGGTAACACTCTCGAGTCGTGATGCAAGTCTAAGCATGGAGAACTTCGAAGATTTGCTTATCATGCATCAAGATAGCTTGTCCCTAAACATTGATTCAAGCCAAGCATTGCATGGACACTTTCTTGGATATCAAAGCAAAGCCACGGTTTACTTAGTGGTTTTTCTTGGAGTCTAGTTCACTTTCTTGAACTTTCTTGAATTTTCTTTACTTAGATTTTTGCTTACAAGTTTTTACCTTTCACTTGAAAGGGTTTTTCTTGGTTCAAGCATTAGGATCTTTAATCTTTATTTAGTTCTTTACTTTTTATTTATTTATTTAGTTGCTTTAAAAATCAGTTAGTTAGCAAAATAAATCAGTTTAGGCGTGTGCTTGTTCTCCAAGGAGTTTGGTGTATGCTTTTGTGCCAAGGTGCTTGCTCTTCAAGCAAGTTAGAATTCTAGTTTAATTAGGATTGAATTAGGAACTTGTCCTAATCTTCCTAGGTAAACTAAGTCTATAAATAGGGCTGTAAAACACACGAATTATGGAGAGATTAATATACATTGTTTTAAGTTTAAACACTTAAGTTTTGTTGATTGTGATCAATTGCTGTTTTGCTTGTTTTTAGATAAAACATTCGTTTGGATTGATTAATTAGGTGGATTCTTAATTGATTAATCTTAGTTTTTGTTTAATTCTTGGTGGATTTCCTGTATAGAATTAGACTTAAACATATCCCTTGTGTTTTGTTGATTTTCGGATCAATAATTCACATCAAGTCGTCTTTTGGTCCCCATTGAGGGAATCGACTGTTCCATCATCCTTCTCATACTTGAGCAGCATTAGAGCAGGGATGATGACGGCCTTACACTCAATTAGAGTGGGTCGGCCAAAGATGAGGTTGTAAGCTGTGAGCTCTTCAAACACTAGGAAACGGATGGTCATGTGCCGACCGTCTCCCCTGTTACCCAGGCGGACAGGTAAGTCAATTCGTCCGACTGAGTGCACAAGTCCTCCCCCAAACCCAACAAGGGTGTGGGAGACCTCCATCATGCTATCCGGTTTGTATTTGAGATTGGATAAACATTTGAGGCTGATGAGGTCCGAGGAGCTTCATGTGTCAATCAAAATTTGACCAACCAGCTGGTTGGCCACTTTGCATTCAATGACCACAGGGTCATCATGCGGCCGACGAACTTTGCCTCTGTCCTGCTCGGTGATGACAACTTTAGGGAAGGCGGATGTGCCTGCCACCTCTCCTTCCTCAACAGAGTTGACCAGTTTTCTCAGATGGTCCTTGGTGCCTCGAATGGTCGACCACCCCCGGCAAATCCTCCTGCTATTGTGTATACCGGATCTTCATTAGTTTCGGCACTCACATCAGGCTGGGGAGTCTTTTTCTTGGACTGCCCCGGATTTACCTTTGAAGCCACTTTGGATTTCACATAGGACTTCAGTTGTCGACTAGACGGTCAAGCTCCCGCTTGAGACTGAAGTAGTCGTTCGTGTCATGGCCGACATCCTCATGGAAATGACAATGCTTTTTTTAGTTCCGATTTTCAGCGGAACCTTTCATAGGAGTCGGCTTCTCAAGAGTCAGCCGATCCTTAATTTCCAAGAGGATGGAGCAACAGTCCTTGTGGAACTCGTACCTTGGGACGTACGGTTTCCACTCTTTTTTCTTCTTCTGGGCCGGTTGATCAGAGTTATCAATGGCCCATATTTGTTTTTTCTTTTTGCTCTCTTCTGGCTTAGGAGCCGGCTGAGCAGTCCGACTCTCCTTCTGTCGCTCGGACTTCTTAGGGTCCGACTACTTATTGGAGGAGCAGAGTTTGGTCGCCTGTATATAGGCTTCCGCCTCTCGTAAGGCTCCTTGCAGGGTAAAAATTTGTTTGCGGACGAGTTCATACTTAAAAGTAGACCCGTCCTTCAGACCCTTAAAGAATTTTGTGAAGGCGGCCTCATCAGACAGCCCCTGAATCTGTATTCGTACCAGATTGAACCGCCTGACATAGGAACATAGGCCTTCTCTATTTCCCTGCTGTACATTGCCCAAATCAAGGCTTGTCTTTTTGGCAGGGATGTTCATAGAGAAGTTTGAAGCGAATAAGAATGCAAGCGTCTTGAAGCTATTAATACAACCAGCCGTTGAGCTATGCCATTCAGGGTGGCTGGAAAGCAACGACACCATGCGGCATCATCCAACCTGTTTTGGGTGTTTTTGTCCCTTGGGAGAGTTACGTCACGAAGTCTGATCCGGCTGAGTTGTACCTGCAAAATAACGGAGACTCCAGGTGGTTGGAGCTCCGCCTCTGACGGTCAAGTTAGTACTTGAAAAGGAATAAAGAGAACGGAAATTTAGGTGGGTATCTGCTCGGATTCTAAGCTCAGGTCTTTCTCTTATGTGAGAGAATACAGGTGTAATAAATGATTGAATATGTCCCCAAAAGTGGGGAAATATCTCCCTATTTATAGGGTCCTTGGAGAACGTGCCCCTATTTAGGTCATCTGACCTAAATTTCAGTGCGCTGCGCCGTAAAAAGGCACTTCTAGGGATTTAGGCCCTTGAAGGCCGCCATTTCAGAGTCATATCTGAGGGCGCCAAGTGTCAAGGGGATGTTCAGCCACATGGGCCATCCTGAGCTTGACACGTGGCTTCCTCTCATTGGTCCACGTGTCTAGGGTATTTTTACCCTAAACATTTGCCCCTCACAGGTAGCACGTGCATATCACGTGGGGCCTGTGACACGTGTCCACCTTTCATAGGAGAACAGTAACGGGTAAAATTTTTGAATTTCAAATAAAAAATTTCCCCCCGTTTTCACTTTCTATAAATAGAAAGTTACCCCCCCCTTTTTTACTTTACATTCACATTTGACTTTTTGGAGAGAGAAAAAGAGAGATTCTAGAGAGAGATGCTCTGCATCCGTCTGTGTCACAGCAAGTTCACGCTTCCGAGTGCTAGCAGTTCAACACCCGGTTCACCGGCTGTAGCGGTTTTCAGATTTTTCAGAGAAAAAGCGAGGTAACCGCCTGTACCATTTTAGCTTTCCTCCCTTTCAATTTGTATACCATTTTTTCTCCGACTATATACCTAGCTTTTTAGAGAATATAAATGAGTTCCCAATCCACTCACTCGGCACTGCCTAGGGCACTCAGCCGATCCCCCGGAACGGCTGAGTCTAGAACAGGGAGTGCCTCTTCTGGACTGTCGGAACCAATATGCTCATCTCCGAATTCCTCCCTCTCTGTGTTTGTGCAGGACACAATGGCCAGAACGAAACAGACGGCCAAACGGTCTAAGAGCCGGCGCACTATGAGAGTGCCAGCCGATGAGGTTTTCCCAGACGGGGAACAGAGGGATTGGGAAGAGAGCGGATCTGACGAAGAGGCTCCCTCTACTTCCGGGAGCTCTGGGGTACGAGAGGTAGACGGCGAGGGAGCCGCCTCCTCTAATGAAGCCGGCGATGCTGAGGCCGGCCAAGGATCAAGGGCCGAATCTTCCGGCTCTGACCAGGAAAATTTTTCGGCTGACTATCATCAGCCGCCCAAAGTCGCTAACAACCCCAACCCTAAAAGGACCCTGATGCTGCCGAGTAACATTGCCCTCCTTAATAGCGGATTCAGGGCCTTCAAGGAAAAGCATCCCTTTGGAAGGGGTTGGGAGATTATCGTTCCTCCGGCTGATGTCGTAATGGCCTAGAGCGATGATATTGAGCATGCAGATGACTACTTCATCTGCTACGAGGCGGTTATCGAAGCCGGCCTCCGGTTCCCCCTCCACCCCGGGATTAGGAAAATCCTTAAGGAGTACGATCTAGGGGTTTGGCAGCTCACCCCCAATTCGTGGGTGAATATTCTAAGTTACATCGCTGCTTGCGAGTTTCAAAACTTGAACCCTAGCTTCTCCGCCTTCGCTCATATGCACTATTTGAGCAAGGCTCCAGGCGGCCATGGGGCATGGTATACTCTGACTACCCTTCCCCAATACTTGATGACTTTGGACAAAGTGTCCAAATGGTCCTGGTGGAAGGACAAGTTTTATTTGGTTTCTTCCCCCACCCTAAGACACAACCGGACACTACGCTGGTACAATACTGAGCCGGCTCTTCTTGGACGTAAATGCCCTCTCCCGGCACTATCTACTAAGGCTCGGGAGCAAATAATGGAGCCGGGATTCTTTGAAACAACAACTGAGCCCATGGGGGATGGGACTCACATTATTGTACCCAAAAACTGGATTCCCCATCCGGATTTCTTCAAGGACGAGTGCTTCTTTTCCGCCTGCGGGCTAAGTACCATGTTTCCCAGGGGTAGAATACTTCTCATCTGGAATGATTGTTAGTTTACTTTAGTTGCAAACTTGCCATAATTTCTTCTAACCATAAATTCTTGCTTTTGCAGACGAAGCCTTGAGAATGGTAGACCAGGCGAAGACTCCGACTAAGTCCGCGGCGCTGCTGCGCAAAGAGGCGGCACTTGCCAAGAAGGCAGTCGTCGAGGCTAAAGATTCCAAGAAAGACGGGGTAAGACCGCCTGGCCTTATGTGTTTGCATATTTCCTTTTCTTTTACAATTTTGCCGGTTGGATATACTTACCCTTTGTTTTATTTATCAGGAGTCCGTCAAGAAGTTCCCACGATCCTTCTCCAAGCTGCTTAAAAGGCAAGGAGACGATCTGGAGAAGACTCCGGCTGCTAAAGCCGCCAGGAAGGACCCTCCTCCACCCCAGAAACAAACATCTGCCCAATCCGGTCGTCCAACGACTGGGGGCAAATCCCCTACTGTGTTGAGAAAACTGAGCAAAAGCACTGAACGCTCGCAGCAGAAAGCGCCGGATGCCTCTACGACATCGAAGGGTGGTGATCCACCCAATGTTGCAAGCGGTGCGGCAACGCCTGGGGAGGAGCAGAAGCCGGAGACCCATCCGGAAGCCCAAGGTAAGAAACGGATTGAAATACCTTGGCCACTTGATTTTATGAGAGTCAAGACCAAGGTTGATCCTTCTAAAGGGTCGGTCAGTAGCCGGCAACGGATGAGTGCCGACTACGCTGCTTCTATCTCACAGAGTATTACTTTTGATGCAGATCTGACTTCTGACGAGCCGGATCTTGCGGGTTTTGCAAAACGGATGGTGAGGACCCTCACCCGGTCTGAGAAGAACTCCATACCTGATCTGCAGGTCGTGGACTTTGACCGGATAATGGGTCCACTGGCTGAGGTAATAAACCCCTCCACCTTGATATCTTTTATCTTTAATTTGGCTAAGTAACTCATAAACCGGTTGTTATTGTCTCAGGTGATGCTGAGAGTGGACAGTCTCCGGGGCCTCTTCAGGCGGAAGCAGGAAGAGGTAAATGACGCCAAACGGAGGGCCCTAGAAAACCTCAACTCTGCTGAATATTCTGTTTATATGTGTAATTTAAAGATTAAAGTAGTAGAGTTGAAACAGGAGCTGATCCGGAATTTGACGGCTGCAAATGACGAAGCTAACAGCCAGGCTAATGACCTTGATAAGAAGCTGCAGGATGCCAAATCAGATCTCAAGGCATTAGAAGATGCTGACAAGGAGAACGCCCAGCTCCGAGCAGACGTTACCCGCCTGGGGATTGAACTTGTCAATTTGCGAAATAAGCAGTCGGACGAGCTTGCCCAAGAGCAAAAACGGCTGACTGAGGAGAATGAGCGGGACAACTTAGCCCGGCTGAAGATCACCTGGAGCCTCCTTTACCCAGAAATAGACTTTGAGGTCTATAAGCTGAGGTATGATTACGCCTCTGAGGTGTATGATGCACAGTTACTGGGTGATGCTCCCCCGCCTCGCTTCAAGGATTGGGCTGCTGAGCTGGGATATGAAGTCTCTGATACTGAGGAGCCGGCGGATGAGCATAACGAGGGCCAGACCAGCCAAACTCAGCCGGAGCAGCCACCTCGGCCTTAGGAGGGCCTCCACCCAAACTTCTGCGGCAGTATGCCATTTTGTTTCTTTACCGGCTTGTATGCCGTGTATTGTTGTATCTTTACCAACTAAGGAGTTGGGTTAACATTTTATTTCTTTCCTTCTTCACCGGATGTGTCTGGTTAACACCTATTCTGGCCTTTGTGCCACTATTAATATTAATGAAGTATTCTGAATCAGTCGGTGTTTATATATGTTTGTGTTTGAATTTTTCAATTTGAATTTTGCGTATGTTTGCAATTCTTTAATATTTGTCCTATCTTAAAAAAGCATGCGGCAATTTCCAATCCGGGTGCTCTTGCCCCTGGGCGGCTGTGTGGTTGGTTTTATTTCACATCGATTGATTGGCTTGAAAACACTTTATACTAGGAGAAGTATGGAGTGTTTTTAGGCCAATCAATTAGAATGGTGATTGCCCCAAACCAAATGCACAGCCGACCATTAAAACAGATTCTTTGAGCTTCTTGTCCAGGCGGTTGTATTCCGTCTGGGGTTAACGTATAGCCGTTACACATAATCTTTTGCCCCAATAGGGGGAGTGAGTGCAACTTTGGAATAAATAACCTGAGTAAGAACTTCAGCCGATGACCGACTAATGCCTTAGAGCATCCGGTTTTCGGTAACTTTATCGTTCTTTAGATTATTCTGGTCAGATGGCTATGAGTTGACCAATTTGGTCGTTCGATTTATACCATCTGCGTTGGTACATAGAACCGACGAATAGTCTGTTCTCTACGACGATTGCACCCGGAGGGGTGTCGCCGGACGCCTTTGTCCATATTGGGACAGGCGGTTTTTGTAAAGTAAGCAACCATCCGGCCATATTGGCCTTTGGTCTTGTTTGAGACCGGTTGTATAGCCACTAAGCATTTTTGTGCCTAGTTTTTACGCGAACTTAGTTGATTGAACAAATAATCCGTCTAAGTATTACCCAGACGGACAAGCATTTGATAATTTAAACAAGTGATTTGGGTATTTTTATACCCGGCCAGGTGGCCCAACCAGAAAGCGCCACGTGTCCTCCATATAGGTGCCATTTGGACCTATGGAGTGATGACACGTGGAGGGTGGACTCTTCTCCGTCCTACGTGGACTGAAGGTCCAACAGGGACCATTCAGTCGGCGACACGTGTCACCCAAAAGGTGCTTCAGAATCCTTTTGGGCACAATGACACGTGTCACTCAGGTATTGGCCCTGGGATGGCGGCCTTCTAAGGCCCAAATCCCGAGGCGCCGCAAAACGGCGTGACCTAACTCCTAGGTCACCAGATCCTAGGAGGGCACACTTTTCCCTATAAATAGGGACATTACGTCATTTATGACGACAGACGAAAAAAAGAAAGAATTTTTGACACACAATACGAGACAATACGTCACTTACCACAGAGCTGTCGTTTTCAAGGAACACACAACACTTTACCTGAGCTTGGAATCCAAGCAGATAACTTTACTTCCGCACGTTTTATCTCCGAATATTTACTGACTTAATCTTCGGAGGCGGACCACTGACCATCCGGCGGTCCGTTTTGCTTTGCAGGTACAGGCATCCTCAGTTGAATCCAGTTTCAGTGTTGTAACTCTCCCGAGGGACAAAAACCCCCGAAACATTTGGCGCCGTCTGTGGGGAGAGTACCTCTTAAATGGCTTCACAAGAGCTTGTACCAAATCCGGAGACCATTCGGCCTCCAAATGATGTACTGGTCCAAACGGACCATGACTCAGGTGACGACGCTGATGTCGAAACCTATGTGGATCCAAATGGATCCCTCAACTCTAAACGCATCCGCAGTAAGGAACGGCGAGAGCGTCCCCATGTTCAGGCAGGACCAAGCAAAACTGCTGGCCAGCCAAAGAAGCCCTCGGGGCGGCCGGTTGATCCTTCCCAGGCGGCAGGATCAGCTCCCGTCACTCGGGATGAGCTAATTTCACTCCTGAGTAGCCTCAGGGGTGAAATCAAGCAGCTCGCCTCAAAGAAGTCGCCTACTCCTAGAAAGGAGCAGTCGGCCAAGAAGCCAGCCCAAGCTGGCAAACAGAAGTCGGTCAGGGACCGTCAGCCGACTCCTCATCCTGCTCCTAAGGAGAAGGCCAGGTCCCAATTTGACCTTAATCGGCTCCGTTTCCCAGAAATGGGCGCAAGAAAACCCATCCGGCACATACAGCCGGATGGTAGCAAGAAAACGTTCTCTGACGCTCGGCAATACATTGAGGAGAGGAGAACCCAGCAATCAGAGTCGGCTTCAACGTCGACTTATCATGATAGCTTTCGGAATACCTCTGTGAGGTGTTCCTAGTCTGTACATGAGACCCTAGCAAGCAGCCAAAGGGTTCAGTCTGGGCCACATGTGATTCAGTCCGCTCAGTACATGGCATAGCCATTGTACCAGGCGCCAGTTGTACCTTACATGCAACCTACCCTCTATGGAGGACAGGCGGCATACGGCTATCAGCCGATGGACTGGCAACTTAGGCTGCAACACCTTGGAGATCAACCCTCTGCTTTCTCTAGGGAAATAACTGAAGCCGTACAGCCGGCCAAAGTTAAAAACGTTCTGGTTGGAGCCTATGACGGGACCTCCAACCCAGAAGACCACCTGCTAGCATACACCCACCTCATGTATTTACAGGGGTTGGATGATGCCGCATGGTGTCGTTGCTTTCCAGCCACCCTGAAGGGCATAGCCCAGCAGTGGTTTGGCAACCTGCCGGCTGGCTGCATAAATAGCTTCAAGACACTTGCGTTCTTGTTTGCATCAAACTTTTCTATGAACATCCCTGCCAAAAAGACAAGTCTTGACTTGGGCAATGTACAGCAGGGAGATAGAGAAGGTTTGCGATCCTACGTCAGGCGGTTCAATCTGGTCCGAATCCAGATTCATGGGCTGTCTGATGAGGTCGCCTTCACAGACTTCTTTAAGGGTCTGAAGGACGGGTCTACTTTTAAGTACGAACTCGTCCGCAAACAAATCTTTACTCTGCAAGGAGCCTTGCGAGAGGCGGAAGCCTACATACAGGCGACCGAACTCTGCTCCTCCAATAAGCAGTCGGACCATAAGAAGTCCGACCGGCAGAAAGAGACTCGGTCTGCTCAGCCGGCTCCTAAGCCAGAAGAGAGCAAAAAGAAAAAGCAAGTCTGGGCCATTGATAACTCTGATCAACCGGCCCAGAAGAAGAAAAAAGAGTGGAAACCGTACGTCCTAAGGTACGAATTCCACAAGGACTGCTGCTCCATCCTTTTGGAAATTAAGGATCGGCTAACTCTTGAAAAGCCGACTGCTATGAAAGGTTCCGCTGAAAATAGGAACAAAAACAAGCATTGCCATTTCCATGAGGATGTTGGCCATGACACGAACGACTGCTTTAGTCTCAAGCGGGAGCTCGACCGTCTGGCCGACAAAGGACAGCTGAAGTCCTATGTGAAGTCCAAAGTGACTTCCAAAGCAAATCCGAGGCAGTCCAAGAAAAAGACTCCCCAGCCTGCTGTGAGTGCCGAAACTGATGAAGAACCGGTGTATACCATAGCAGGCGGATTTGCCGGTGGTGGCCCGACCATTCGGGGTACCAAGGACCATCTGAGAAAGATGGTCAATTCTGTTGAGGAGGGGGATACAGCTAGCACATCCACCTTCCCTAAAGTTGTCATCACCGAGCAGGACAGAGGCAAAGTCCGTCGGCCGCATGATGACCCTGTTGTCATCGAGTGTAAAGTCGCCAACCAGCTGGTTGGCCGAATTCTGATTGACATAGGAAGTTCCTCTGACCTCATCAGCCTCAAATGCTTGTCCAATCTCAAGTACAAACCGGATAGCATGATGGAGGTCACCCACACCTTAGTTGGGTTTGGGGGAGGACTTGTGCACCTAGTCGGACGAATCGACCTACCTGTCCGCCTGGGAAGCAGGGGAGACGGTCGACACATGACCATCCGTCTCCTAGTGGTTGAAGAACTCACGGCTTACAACCTCATCTTTGGCCGACCCACTCTTAATGAGTGTAAGGCCGTCATCATCCCTGCACTCATGCTACTCAAGTATGAGAAGGATGATGGAACAGTTGGTTCCCTTAATGGGGACCAAAAGACGGCTCGAGAGTGTTATCTCTCGGACGTCAAGCCTGCGGCCACAACATCCGGCCGGGGCAAGCAAATGATTAACCTCGACGATGTCGAGGAAGAACAGTCGGCCCCACCAGCCGGAAAGAAAAGAAAGACTGATCTGCTGGTGGTGGTCAAAAAAGAAAAGCAATAGCAATCACTGACCGGGGAAAGGTCGGAGGATCTTCGTCCCCAGCCTACTGGAGAGCACATTGATATCCCTCTGGATGAAAGCCGTCCAGAGCGGACTGTTAAGGTGGGGACGATTGCCTTTGCAAAGTTGGGTGAAAACCTTCACCAGCTGCTCAAGGAATTCAAAGACATCTTTGCCTTTGAAGTGGAAGAGATGCCCATCCGGCAAAAGAAAAGAAACCACGGCGAAGAAAGAAGTCAGGCGGCAGCTGCCGAAGTAAAAAAGCTGTTAGATGCCAAGTTCATTCGGCCGTGCAACTTCCCTGAGTGGGTGGCTAACGTTGTGTTAGTAAAAAAGCCGAATGGAACTTGGCGGATGTGTGTTGATTACACAGACCTCAACAAGGCATGTCCAAAGGATAACTATCCACTGCCTAAGATCGATAGTCTGGTCGACTCAACAGCCGGACATGCCCTGATGAGTTTCATGGACGCCTATTCAGGTTTCCATCAGATTCCCCTGTGGAAAAAAGATCAAGAAAAGACGGCATTCGTCACTGATCAGGGGTTGTTCTGATATACGGTGATGCCGTTTGGTTTGAAGAATGCGCCTGCTACCTTCCAACGAATGATCAATACGGTCTTCATTAATCAAATCGGAAGGAATGTAGAGGCGTACATTGATGATATGATAGTCAAATCCAAACAGCAGGCGGATCACCTTGCTGATCTCCGAGAAACATTCGCCACACTCAGGCGGCACAAGGTCATGCTTAACCCAAAAAAGTGTGTCTTTGGTGTTGAGTCTGGGAAGTTTCTCGGATTTTTGATTGACCAAAGAGGAATAGAGGCCAACCCTGAGAAAATACAGGCGGTGATCGACATGCAGTCGCCCCGTACTATGAAGGAAGTGCAAAAACTAACAGGTTGTCTGGCGGCCCTTGGGAGATTCCTCAGCCGTTCAGGCGACAAGTGTCTCTACTTTTTCCAGGCAATCAAAAAGAAGACAAACTTTGAATGGGGGGATGATGCAGAGGCGGCCTTTCAAAGGCTAAAAACTCATCTGCACTCTTTGCCGAGGCTTGTCAGCCCTTTGCCTAAAGAGAAGCTCTTCATGTACTTAGCCGTCTCTGATCATGCCCTCAGTGCTGTCCTCTTAGCTGAAAGAGACGGCATCCAGCTCCCGGTGTATTTCATAAGCCATGTTTTGAGAAATGCGGAGCTTCGGTACCCCATGGTTGAGAAATTCGGCCTTGCCCTTTACATGGCCATCAAGAAGCTTAAACCTTACTTCTTGGCGCATGCGGTAGAGGTCTATACTGACCCACCGATCAAACGGCCACTCACAACCTTGGAGTCTTCTGGACGAATGCTCAAATGGGCAATTGAAATACAAGGATTAGAAATCACTTATGAATCAAGGAAGGCAATAAAGGGACAAGCATTCGCTGACTTTATTGTCGAAATGACAAGGCCGGTTGTTCCGGACAATACGGACCAAGTCTGGAAAGTGTATGTGGATGGGAGCTCCACTGTGAACGGCTGTGGTGCGGGGATTATCTGTCAATCTCCTGAAGGAGATAAGTACGAATACGCACTACGGTTCAAGTTTCAGGTCTCTAATAATGAGGCCGAGTATGAGGCCCTGCTGGCCGGCATCCGGTATTGCAAGGCGGCAGGGGCGAAGAAGGTATCCGCCTGCTCTGATTCTCAACTAGTCGTACTCCAGGTTAATGGAACGTACGAGGCCACTCATCCGGCCATGATAAAGTATTTGCAGGCGGTCAAGAGTGAAGTTGGGTCACTTGAAGAATTTCATCTAACTCAGGTGCCCAGGTCTTCAAACAATCAGGCGGATGCTTTGTCCAAGTTGGCATCATCCGCCTCCTGTGAAACGCCTCGGTCAGTCTTCTGGGAGGTCATGGAAAAAAGAAGTATATTAGAGGAAGACCCCATTGGAATTCTTGACCGAAGCTCAACCTGGATGGACAGCATCCGGACCTATCTTGCAGACGGCACGCTCCCTGACTCACCACGGGAGGCGGCTGTTCTAAAACAACGAGCAGCTAACTTCGAGTTACGGCAAGGAGAGCTCTTCAGGGCTGGCTTTTTGAAACCCCTGTTGAAGTGTGTTACCCCTGAAAAGGGGAAGGAAGTTCTCGAAGAGTTGCATTCGGGATTCTGCGCCTCCCATATAGGCGGCAGATCCCTCGCGGCCAAGGCCAGGCGGCTTTACTTTTGGCCGACTCTGGAGTCGGATGCCATGGAAATGGTGAAAAAATGTGACAAGTGCCAAAAGTTTGGCAAGCTCATCCATCGTCCGGCTACAGACCTGACGGCCATCCACAGCCCAATACCCTTTGCCAAATGGGGCATGGACATTCTGGGGCCATATACAACTGCACCAGGCGGCAAGCGCTATATATTGGTGGCTGTGGATTACTTTACTAAGTGGGTAGAGGCTGAGGCAGTCAAAAACATCAAGACTAAAGACGTCATTTCCTTTATCTGGAGGAACATAATCACTTGTTTCGGGGTGCCCATGTCTATGGTTTTTGACAATGGTCCTCAATTTGAGACGCCTCAACTCAAGACTTGGCTAGGAGACCAGGGGGTCTCAAGCTTCTTCGCATCAGTCGGCCGGCCACAAGAAAACGGCCAGGTCAAAGCCTTCAACAAGTTAATCTCAGACGGAATTAAAAAGAAGATTGAGCGGGCTGGTGGCCTTTGGGCGGATGAATTACCACACGTCCTTTGGTCCATCAGAACGACTGCTAAAGGGGCAACGGGAGAAACCCCATTCCTAATGGTGTATGGTGCAGAAGCTGTTCTGCCCATTGAGCACTATGAGCCTACCCTTCGAATCATGTTGTATGATGAAGAGGCAAATTGGGAGGCCATGCGCCTAGCATTGGACTCACTTCCAGAACGCAGGGGCAATGCTGCCTTGCGTCATGAGATATACCGTCTGAGAATGACTCGGGCTTATAACAAAAGAGTACACAAGCGTCCTCTCAAAGTGGGGGACTTTGTGCTACGGAAAATGGAGGCAGTCGGTAGGGTGAATGAACAGGGAAAGCTAACCCCAAATTGGGAAGGCCCCTACCGAATTTATGAGGAGATAAGAGACGGCACCTACCGCCTGGAAGAACCAGACGGCAGGCAGCTGCCCAGAACTTGGAATGTAGACAACTTGAAAAAGTACTACTTCTAAGTACGAATGTAAAGACCTCAATTTTGTAAATCTCACGTATAGTTAATGAGAATATGCCTTCATTTCCCAACTTATCTTTTTATTTAAGTTTTTTAAGTGCCGCCTGTACCAAATACAGACGACCAATATGTTTGGAAAGCGTCTGTCCCAATAGCAGACGCCCCAATCCCTCTGAAGGAGCCGATTGTTTTAGAACAGTCGTCCCTACGAAATTCATCAAGTTTACACCAACACTTGATGAATATTTACTTGATCATTTAAGAGGCCTAAGGCCAGATAAAATCATGATGAGGCCCATGGCCGGATGTTAATAAACAAAAAGAGACCGAATGGTCACAGTCTGCTCCAACATGAGCATGACCGTCTGCTCCAACATGAGTCAGATAACCGGCGACGTCCATTTGGGCGAATTCGTCGAGGAGAAGCATCTCCCATTTGGGTGGCACATTGCTCTACGAATATATCAAGCGGCCCTACCGAATGCTAAGGCAGCATTCGCAGTCGTTTGTTTTAATCGAAAGTGAAATCTAAAAGACCTGAATTTTCTATTTAACGCAGTCGTCACTGTTACATGAGTAGAGGCTAATTGAGGCATAAAGCCGGATGCGCCTGTTACTGCTCAGGGGCAAAACAGGCGGAATATTTTATACAAGTTAAGTTAACTACTTAGCAATTATTGAGGCTATTGGCCGGATGACGTCTGATCCTTGCCTATGGGGCAAGACAGGCGGACAATTATTTTTAAAGAAAATTGGTTGAGTTACAAACTTAGCATTTTATCTCAAAGAGGCCTATGGCCGGAGGTGCTTGTTTTTGCTTATGGGGCAGAACAAGCGGAGGTTTACCCTTAGCAAATTAGCTAAGTTGGAAATTTGAGTTAGTTCGAGCCAATGGCCGAATGAACACTTATGTTTGCCAATTCTGGATGGACGTCTGCCGCGTGGTTTGGGGCAATCACCATAGTGATTGATTGACTTAGAAACCATGCATACTCTTCTAAGTATCAAAAATTTCTAAGTCAATCAATCCAATAAACCGAAACCACCCGACATCCGTCCAGGGGCAAGAACATTCGCATGGTATACAGGTTATAATACTTAGCCAAAAACATGCAATGAAAAATTCAAAATGCAAAGGACAACAACAATATGGATAACTTCAGCCAAATAGCCGAAGGATTTAAATTAAAGACCAATCGTCACCAGACGATTGGTTAAGATTGTTATCTGGCAAAGCCAGAAAGATTGTCAAATTACCCGACCCCTCGGTCGGTAAAGATACAAATACTCGGCACACAGGCCGGAAAAGAAAAGTACATGGCCATTCGGCCGCAGAAAAGCATAAAAGCTTAAGTGATCAGGGGAGAGCCTCTTCAGTGGCAGCCGGCTTGTCGTCCTTCGGCTGCTCTTCCTCCTTTTTCTCTGGCTCCTCCGCCTGATCCTCCTCCTTGCCGCCCGAGGACGACTCCCCAGAAGAGTCGGACCCAGAACTTTCCTCGGCCTCAGCATTCTCAGCCTCTTCAATAAGGCGAGCGTCGAATGCTTTGCTGGCTTCGTCAAATTTGGATTTCCAAATCTGATAGTCCGAGTCCGGCTGTACAGCCGCCCAAGTGTCCCGCATGATGGCTTCATAATCGCTCATCATTTGCTTAACAAGAGCCTCTCTCTCTTGATCAGCCACGGACTCAAACTTGGACTTCAGCTGATGCTACTGGTTGCTGAGGCGCTGCTCCAGGCGACCCACCTTCTGCTTGGCTCTCTCGGCCTCTTCTTTGGCATCTTGAAGAGGCTCGAGCTTCTCCTTAAGAGTTGTAATCTCTTTCTTAAGGGAAGTGATGCGCAGGCGGGCCGAGTCCAGGTCCTTCTTCACCTGCATATTGGCTTCCGCCTGCGAATACATCATATCAAGCGTCAGATACTCATTTTGAGCAATATCAAATTGAGCTCGATCCAAGGCGGACTCGGCCTGAGCTTTAGCGACTGTTACCTCTTTGGATTTCTCCTTGAGGGGTTGCCTGAGCCCTTGGACGCGCAGCATGGCCTGCAAAAGAGCCGAATGGTTAAAACCAGGCGGAAAAAGAAATAATGCTTAATAAAAAAAAAAGGTTTCTTGAGCTAATTCATACCTCGCAGAGGTTCCCCAAGATGCCATCCAAGTCAAGGGTGCCGACTCCTCTGACAGACGCCTTGTTGTCAGGATCGACCGCCCTCAGCATGGACTTGGCCATCTGGACTACAGTCGGCCTCTGCACCGGAACTGAGAAGGAGAGAAAGTTAGAGAAAATAACTCAAGTACATCTAAATGGAAGAACAATAGGGGCGAATGGATTTTACCGTCGTCCTTCTGTTCCTCCTCTCTCCCCAGGCTTCTCTTCTCTCCTGCTGAGCCGACAGCAGTGGTGGGTTGCTTAAAGCCACCCTTCGACGCCCTCTGGGCATCCGGTTTGCTGATCTCCTTTTCAGCTTCGAGAGAAGAGGCGTCTGGGCCCTTCTTGGGCTTATGAGCAACGTGCTTCCGGCCGCCCTTGTCGGATGCGCTCACGTCACCCGCCCTAGTCTTTTGGATTTTAGGGTCGGATGGTTTTGAAGGAGATTTGGAAGGCGCACCCTACATCAACACAAGATAAACGCAAGTTAGAAATCATTCGGGCAAATTTAATATTGGTCAGAAATGAAAGTATAACAATTTTCTACCTTGGAGGTGCCGCCAGTTTTCTGTTCATCCACTTTGGTATGAGTGGTTACTTCTGCCCTGTTTAAAACATTCGACCTGTATCGAGCAGCAGATACAGCCGGCTTCCTTGTGGCCGAGAGCTTTTCCATTGCTTTGTCTGCAAAAATGAACAAGTGATTAGCTTCCTTAAACAAGTACTGAAAAGCAGAAGTAAATTACATATAAAACAGACGGCCGACTACCTCTCGGCATCTCAGAACTTAGCCCACAGGCGGCTAAGAATGTCCCTTCTTCAAACCACTTGTACAAAGGGAGATAGCATTGAGGGGTGACCTCCTTGTCCCCCTCATCATTCGTCCACACGCACACGGTAAACAACCCCGCGTCCATGATCTCCTCCTTTGCCCGCCTGGGAATAGGCGGCAATGCGCTCCTGCCTGCTAGGAGAGGTGGATCCTTATTCCACCTATTATACTTTTGGTTCAGGCGGCTGTCGGTAGACTTGACTATATAAAACTTAGTCCTCCAGTCTTTCCACTTGTTCTCTTTGCCGACAGCCATCATGTACCCCTTGCAAGTGGTCAAGGTGTACCAGCCTTCACCGCCCCTAGCAGGCGCCCTGCTCAGATAGTGCATGTGGGCGAACGCTTCAAAGCTCGCCTCCACCTGCAGCATCTCACAGGCGGCAACGTACCCCAGAATATTGATCCAGGAGTTGGGTACAAGTTGCCAGATACCCAGTTGGTATCCGTCCAAGATCCTCTCCACGGCCGGATGGAGAGGGAAGCGGAGGCCAGCCTGGAAGGCCGCTTCATAGCAGCCGAATGCTTTGTCTTGATAGCTGGCCAGGCTCGGCCAGGTTATGGTGTCGCCCTCGTTAGGGACCGACAAAGTGTAGCCATAGCCTAGGACGACCTTGCGCCTAAAATTGGCAAGGCCGGATGCCATGGCGCTCCGCCTGCCTGGCGGAACATGCTGATAGTAGGGGGCTCTCTCCAAGCGCCTGGAAGCACTCGGCTCGGCCCAGTTTTCCCCCCTATCCACTGCCAGGGACTCTCTGGCAGAATCTATGTTTGATCTAGCCTCCTCTGAAGTTACGGAGGCATTCTCTGAAGAAGACGACGAGGCCGACTCGTCATCAGAGCTCTCATCAGAACTAGGGGACCGCCGACTGGTGCCAGCGGGGTCCTCCCCTAGACTCTCTTCCGGCGCCTGTCCAGAAGGCTCGGGTTGATATTCTTCATCCGCCTCCCCCAGGATTCCATCACTGGGAGTTCCACTAGATGTGGGCGAATGGTAATAAGTGGGGGTAGGAGGAAGATAGGAAGGGCTGTCAGGGTGTTCCGACAGCTCACTTCGAGGCACTCTTGTTGAGCCGTCCGAAAAAACAGTCGACCCATCCGAATGGTAGAAAACTCCATCGGAGCTACACTGCCTTGCTGTTCTTTTGATTCTGGCCATAGTGTCCTGCACAGACACGGAAACGGTCGGATTCGGAGAAGTTCGCAAAGCAGGGTCTTTGGCCAAGCATTCGGCACTGCTAGTTCTAGATTCAGCCGTCCCCGGTGACCGGCTGATCACTATCCTACGCCGTGCCGCATGCAATTGGGGAACCATTTTTTCGAAAACAAAGAAAAAATGAAGAGTAAAAAGAAAATACAGGCGTTACCTTTAGAAGAAGGGAGAAAGACGCCTGGTTGACTAAAGAACAGTCGAACTGGTAGCCGAGTGTCGGATGCTTGAGAAACGCTTAGGGAATTTTGAGATTCTTTAAGTCAAAAAGTCCAAGATTCTCCAGAGATTCGCCAAGGTGTGAATCCAAGAGGGGGGGTCAAACCTTACTATTTATAGGGGGGTAAAAACCCTAATTTTTCCCTCCAGTAATTTTTGAATCTGAACACTCAGATACTGACACCTGTCACAGGAGTCACGTGCAATGCACGTGTCCCCTGTGAGGGGCAAATGATTTGGGTATTTTTATACCCGGCCAGGTGGCCCAACCAGAAAGCGCCACGTGTCCTCCATATAGGTGCCATTTGGACCTATGCAGTGATGACACGTGGAGGGTGGACTCTTCTCCGTCCTACGTGGACTGAAGGTCCAGCAGGGACCATTCAGTCGGCGACACGTGTCACCCAAAAGGTGCTTCAGAATCCTTTTGGGCATAGTGACACGTGTCACTCAGGTATTGGCCCTGGGATGGCGGCCTTCTAAGGCCCAAATCCCGAGGCGCTGCAAAACGGCGTGACCTAACTCCTAGGTCACCAGATCCTAGGAGGGCACACTTTTCCCTATAAATAGGGACATTACGTCATTTATGACGACAGACGAAAAAAAGAGAGAATTTTTGACACACAATACGAGACAATACGTCACTTACCACAGAGCTGTCGTTTTCAAGGAACACACAGCACTTTACCTGAGCTTGGAATCCAAGCAGATAACTTTACTTCCGCACGTTTTATCTCCAAATATTTACTGACTTAATCTTCGGAGGCGGACCACCGACCATCCGGCGGTCCGTTTTGCTTTGCAGGTACAGGCATCCTCAGTTGAATCCAGTTTCAGTGTTGTAACTCTCCCGAGGGACAAAAACCCCCGAAACAACAAGTATCGAACGTAATTAAATAATCAAAGGGTCCATCTGAGCTTTACCTAGGCGAACTAGCAATTATTAGATTACCCTAAGTATCAAACTTAGTTATTCAAACGGAGAGTCCGTCTGGGCTTTACCCAGGCGGACCAGCAGTTATAATATTTAACTAAACTAAGTATCAAACTTAGTAAGTTTAACACAGGGTCTGCCTGGGCAATACCCTTACAAAAATTATACATTCTTAGAAGTAGTACTTTTTCATTGATAGACTTACTATTTACAAAAATTATACATTGTTAGAAGTAGTACTTTTTTAAGTGTCGTTCCTGACTTCTTCATAGATCCGGTAGGGGCCTTCCCAATTAGGGGTTAGCTTCCCAGCCTCATTGGCCCTACCGGTTGCCTCCATTTTTTGTAACACAAAGTCATCCACCTTCAGAGCACGCTTGTGCACTTTCTTGTTATAAGCTCTGGTCATTCTTAGACGGTGTATCTCATGTCGCAGGGCAGCGTTGCCCCTGTGTTCCGGGAGGGACTCCAATTGCCGCAGAAGTTTGGGAGGCCCGCCTAAGGCTGAGGTGGCTGCTGCTGCTCCGGCTGAGTTTGGCTGGTTTGGCCTTCGTTATGCTCATCCGCCGGCTCCTCGTTATCAGAGACTTCATATCCCAGCTCAGCAGCCCAATCTTTGAAGTGAGGCGGTGGAGCATCACCTAGTAGCTGGGCATCATACACCTTAGTGGCGTAATCATACCTTAGCTTATAGACCTCAAAGTCTATGTCTGGGTAGAGGAGGCTCCAAGTGATCTTCAACCGGGCCAAGTTATCGCGCTCATTCTCCTCCGTCAGCCGTTTTGCTCTTGGGCAAGCTCGTCCGACTGCTTGTTTCGCAGATTGACAAGCTCAACATCCAGGCGGTTAACGTCTGCTCGGAGTTGGGAGTTTTCCTTATTAGCATCTTCTAATGCCTTGAGATCTGATTTGGCATCCTTCATTTGCTTATTAAGGTCATCAGCCCGGCTGTTAGCTTCGTCGTTCGCAGCCGTCAAACTCCGGATCAGCTCCTCCTGTTTCAACTCTACTGCTTTATTATTTTAATTACATATATAATTAGCATATTCAGCAGAGTTGAGGTTTTCAAGGGCCCTCCGTTTGGCGTCATTTACCTCTTCCTGTTTCCGCCTGAAGGGGTCCCGGAGGCCATCCACCCTCAGCATCACCTGAGAAAAGAGCAGCCGGATTATGAGTTACTTAGAAGAATAAAAGGTAAAAGATATCAAGGTTGTGGGATTCATTACCTCAGCTAGTTGGCCCATTATCTGGTAAAAGTCCACAACCTGAAGATCAGGTATGGAGTTCTTCTCAGACCGGGTGAGGGTCCTCACCATCCGTTTTGCAAAACCCGCAAGATCCGGCTCGTCAGAAGTCAGATCTGCATCAAAAGTAGTACTTTGTGAGAAAGAGGCAGCGTAGTTGGCATTCATCCGTTGCCGGCTGCTGACCGGCTCCCCATAGGGATCAACCTTGGTCTTGATTCTCATAAAATCAAGTGGCCAAGGTATTTCAATCCGTCCCTTACCTTGGGTTTCCGGATGGGTCTCAGGCTTCTGCTCCTCCCTAGGCGTTGCCGCACCGGCTGCAACATTAGGTGGCTCGCCACCTTTCGATGCCGTAGAGGCATCCGGCGCTTTCTGCTGCGAGCGTTCTAAGCTTTCGCTCAGAATTCTCATCGCAGCAGGCAATTTGCCCCCATTCGTTGGACGACCGGATCGGGCAGAAGATTGTTTCTGGGGAGGAGGGTCCTTCTTGGAGGCCTTCGCAACCGGAGTATTCTCCAGATCGTCTCCTTGCCTTTTGAGCAGCTTGGAGAAAGATCGTGGAATTTTCTTGACGAAGTCCTGAGAAATAAGCAAAGGGTAAGTATACCCGACCGGCAAAAAAAAAAAAAAGCAAACACATAAAGTCAGGCGGTCTTACCCCGCCTTTCTTGGAGTCTTTGGCTTCGACGGCTGCCTTCTTGGAAAGTGCAGCTTCTTTGCGCAGCACCGCCGCAAACTTAGCCGGAGTCTTCGCCGGGTCGACCATTCTCAAGGCGTCGGCTGCAAGAACAAGAATTCATGGTTAGAAGAAATTATGGCAAGTTTGCAATAAAAATGAAATAACAACCACTCGTCCTTGAAGAAGTCCGGATGGGGGATCCAGTTCTTGGGAACTATGATGTGAGTCCCATCCCCCATGGGCTTAGTTGTTGTTTCAAAAAATCCCGGCTCTATTATTTGCTCCCGGGCCTTAGTAGATAGAACCGATAGAGGGCATTTCCGGCCTAGAAGAGCCGGCTCAGTGTTTTACCGGCGCAGTGTCCGGTTGTGTCTTAAAGTGGGGGAAGAAATCAAGTAAAACTTGTCCTTCCACCCGGACCATTTGGACACTTTGTCAAAAGTCATCAAATATTGGGGCAAGGTAGTCAGAGTATACCATGCCCCATGGCCGCCTGGGGCCTTGCTCAAGTAGTGCATGTGAGCGAAGGCGGAAAAGCTGGGGTTTATATTTTGAAATTCGCAGGCAGCGATGTAACTAAGAATGTTCACCCACGAATTGGGGGTGAGCTGCCAAACCCCTACATCGTACCCCTTAAGGATTTTTCTAATCCCGGGGTGGAGGGGGAACCGGAGGCCGGCTTCAATAACCGTCTCGTAGCAGACGAAGTAGTGGTCTGCATTGTCAGTATCATCGCCCCAGGCCATTACAGCGTCAGCCGGAGGAACGATGATGTCCCAGCCCCTTCCAAAGGGGTGCTTTTCCATGAAGGCCCTAAATCCGCTCTTGAGGAGGGCGATGTTACCCGGCAGCATCCAGGTCCGATTAGGGTTGGGGTTGTCAGCGACCTTAGGCGGCTGCTGATAGTCAGCCGCAAAATTGTCTTGGTCAGAGCCGGAAGATTCGGTCCTTGACCCTTCGCCGGCCTAAGCATCGCCGGCTTCATTAGAGGAGGCGGTTCCCTCGTCGCTTACCTCTCGTACCCCAGAGCTCCCGGAAGTAGAGGGAGCCTCTTCGTCAGACCCGCTCTCCTCTAAATCCCTCCGTTCCCCGTCTGGGAAAACCTCATCGGCTGGCACTTCCATAGTGCGCCGGCTCCTAGACCATCTGGCCGTTTGTTTTGTTCTGGCCATTATGTCCTGCACAGACACATAAAGGAGGAATTCGGAGATGAGCAGATCGGTTCCGACAGTCCAGAAAGGCACCCCCTGTTCTACACTCAGCCGTTCCGGGGGACCGACTGAGTGTCCTAGGCAGTGCCGAGTGAGTGGATTGAGAACTCATTTATATTTTCTAAAAAACTAGGTATACAGGCGGAGAAAAATGGTATACAAGTTGAAAGGGAGAAAAGCTAAAATGATACAGGCGGTTACCTTGCTTTTACTCTGAAAAATCTGAAAACCGCTACAGTCGGTAAACGGGGAGTTGAACTGCTAGCACACGGAAGCTTGAACTTGCTGTGATGCAGACGGAGGCAGAGAATCTCTCTCTAAAAAGCTCTCTTTCTCTCTTTAAAAAGTCAAATGAGCGCAAGGTGAGAGAAAAAGGGGGGGGGGGGGGTAACTTTCTATTTATAGAAGGTGAAAGCGGGGGGAAAAATTTTGGTTTGAAATTTAAATTTTTACCCGTTACTGTTCACCTTTGAGAGGTGGACACGTGTCACAGGCCCCACGTGATATGCACGTGCGACCTGTGAGGGGAAAATGTTTAGGGTAAAAATACCCTAGACGTGTGGACCAATGAGAGGAGGCCACGTGTCGAGCTCAGGATGGCCCATGTGGCTTAATATCCTCTTGACACTTGGCACCCTCAGATACATCTCTGAAATGGCGGCCTTCAAGGGCCCAAATCCCTAGAAGCACCGTTTTTCGGCGCAGCCCACTGAAATTTAGGTCAAGTGACCTAGATAGGGCACGTTCTCCAAGGACCCTATAAATAAGGAGATATTCCCCCATTTTGGGGACACATTCAATCATTTATTACACCTACATTCTCTCACATCAGAGAAAGACCTGAGCTTGGAATCCAGGCAGATCCCCACCTAAATTTCCGTACTTCTTATTCCCTTTCAAGTTACTAACTTGATCGTCGGAGGCGGAGCTCCAACCACCCGGAGTCTCCGTTGTTTTGCAGGTACAACTCAGCCGGATCAGACTTCGTGACGTAACTCTCCCAAGGGACAAAAACACCCAAAACATTTTACCTAACTTAAAAAAGCATACGACAATTTGCAATCCGGCTGTTCTTGCCCCTGAACGGCTGTGTGGTTGGTTTAATTTCAACTTGATTGATTGGCTTGATAACACTTGATACTTGGAGAAGTATGAGGTGTTTTAAAGTCAATCAATCACAATAGTGATTGCCCCAAACCAAGTGCACAGGCAGCCATTTCAAAGGGTACTTTGAGCCTCTTACCAAGGCGGTAATATTCCGTTTGGGATTATTATATAGTCATTACACAAAACTCTTTTCCCCCAATTGGGAGAGAGTGTGCAATTTTGGAATAAATAATCTAAGTAAGAACTTCAGCCGAAAATCGACTGATGCCTCAGGGCTTCCGGTATTCGGAAACTTAATCGTTCTTGTAGACTATTCTGGTAAGACGGCTATGAGTTGACCAATTTGGTCGTTCAATCTTTGTCGTCTGCATAGGTACGTAGAGCTGACAAATAGTATGCTCTCTACGACGATTGCACCCGGAGGGGTGTCGTCGTACGCCATTGCCCCTGCGTTCCGAGAGGGAGTCCAATGCCAGTCGTATGGCCTCCCAATTTGCCTCTTCATCATAAAGCATGACTCTGAGAGTTGGCTCGTAATGCTCAATGGGCAAGACGGCTTCAGCACCGTACACCATAAGAAATGGGGTTTCTCCGGTTGCCCCTTTAGAAGTTGTCCGGATGGCCCATAGGCATGAATCAATTCTTCTGCCCATAAGCCACCGGCTCTTTTAATTTTCTTTCTAATGTCGTTTGAGATAAGCTTGTTGAAGGCTTCAACTTGGTCGTTTGCTTGGGGTCGGCCGACTGATGCAAAACAATGTGAGATTCCTTTATCTCCCAACCAAGTCTTAAGGTGAGGCGTTTCAAACTAAGGCCCATTATCGAACACCATAGACATAGGTACCCCAAACCGGGTGATGATGTTCTTCCAAATGAAAGAGATGACATCCTTTGTGTTGATGTTCTTGACTAGCTCAGCCTCTACCCATTTGGTGAAGTAATCCACAGCCACCAAAATATAACGTTTTCCACCTAAAGCAGGCGTGTAAAGACCTAAGATATCCATGCCCCAGTTAGCAAACGAGACTGGGATGTGGATTGTCGTCAGATCAATAGCCGGGCGGTGGATAAGCCTTCCAAACCTCTGGCATTTGTCACATCTTTTCACCAACTCTTTAGCATATGCTTCAAGAGTAGGCCAAAAATAGTGCCGCCTGGCTCTGACGGCTAGGGACCTGCCACCTATATGAGAGGCGCAGTATCCCGCATGCAGTTCTTCGAGAACTTCCTTCCCCTTTTCTGGGGTAACACACTTCAATAGAGTTAAAGAGCTCTCCATTTCTCATCTTGAATTTTTGCTACTCGTTTCTTCATGACGGCTGCCTCCTGTGGTGAATCAGGAAGCGTCCCGTCTGTCAAATATGCCCGGATGCCACTCATCCAGGTAGAGCTTCGGTCAAGGATTCCAATGGGTTCTTCATATATACTTCTTTTTTCTAGAACTTCCCGAAAGACTGACCGAGGCGTATCACAACAGGCAAAAGATGCCAGTTTGGACAATGCATCCGCCTGGTTGTTATCTGACCTAGGCATGACTTAGTCGCAATTCTTCAAGTGCCTCAGCCTCTTCTCTAACTGCCTGAAGATAGTTGATCATAGCCGGATGAGTTGCCTCATATTTTCCCTCATACTGGCTTACGACCAATTGTGAATCAAAGTAGGCATCTATTTTTATTTCCCATGCTGCGTTACACATGTGGATTCCGGCTAGCAGGGATTTTTATTCCGCCTCGTTATTCGAGGCCTGGAACTTAAACCGTAATGCATATTCAAATTTGTCCCCCTCAGGGGACTCATATATAATTCCTGCACCACAGCCGTTCTTCGTCGAGCCCCCGTCTACATACACTTTCCAAACTTGATCAATGTTATCCGGTGGTACCGGTTGTGTCATTTCAACAATGAAGTCGGCAAACGCCTAACCCTTCACTGCCTTTCTGGGTTCAAAAGTGATTTTAAGACTTTGCATTTCAATAACCCATTTCAACATTCTGCCGGATGATTCCAAGGTAGACATTTGCCGCTTAGGGGCTGATCAGTGTAAATTACAACCGGATGTGCCAGAAAGTATGACTTTAATTTCTTGAATTCCATATATAAAGCCAGGCCAAAATTTTCAACCATGGGGTACCGAAGCTCAGCTTTTTTTAGCACATGGCTAATGAAATAGACTGGGAGCTGGATGTTGTCCCTATTACACTGAATGCATGGTCTGAGACGGCTAGGTTCATGTATAACGTCTATTTGGGCAGAGGGTTAACAAGCCTTGGCAAAGAGTGCAAGTGTTGTTTAGGGTAATTTTACCCCGCCACGTGGTCCAATCAGAGGATGACACGTGTCAGCCTCAGGATGGCCCAAAGTGGACCAATCCCCGCTTGACACGTGTCACTTCAGAAATTAAGAAAAAAAAAGGCCTTTAAGCCCGAATTCCGAGAAAGACGCAAAGCGGCGCGGCCGACCAATGATTAGGGTTCAGTGACCTAATCAGGGGCACAATTCCCAAGGACCCTATAAATAGGGAGATGTCCCTCTTTTTGAGGGCACGTTTTATCATTTATTGCACATTTACTCTTTGATAGAGACATCCTGAGCTTGGAATCCGAGCAGATCCCTACCTAAATTTCTGCACCTTTTTCTCCCTTCAAGTTTCTAACTTGTGCGTCGGAGGTGGAGCACCACCCAACTGGTGTCTCCGTTTGTTTTGCAGGTACAGCTCATCCCGGATCAGTCTTCGTGTTGTAACTCTCCCGAGGGACAAAAACAACCAAAACATTTGGCGTCGTCTGTGGGGAGAGCACCTTCTAACCGTCTGGGCGAAGACCCAGAAGTCTTTACAGACCAGGAGGACGAGGATCCTCAGCTCGAAACCTTTACAGCCGAGGATGGCTCGCTCAGAATCAAGAGCATCCGGCCCAGAGATATTCTGGAGCGGGGTGCCACCCAGGCGGGTCCAAGCCGACCCACTGGGCAGCCGGAAGGGGAAACCCAAACGGCCGCTGGATCAGCCCCTGTCACCCGAGACGAACTCATGAGATTCATGACAAGTTTCAAGGGTGAAATTAAAGAGCTAATCACCAAAAGTCGGGCTAGCCCAAGTAAAGGTCGGTCGGCGAAGAAGACTCCTCTAGAGAAGGGGAAGTCAGTCAAAGACCGGCAGCCCACTCCTCATCCAAAGGAGAAGGCGGCCGGGACCATTGATTGGTCAAAAATTGTCCTTCCTGGGAAGAACACCAATAACACTCGCCGGATTCAGCAGCCGGTGAGAAGTAAAAAATCAACTCTTAATGCCCGGGAGATCATAAACCGGAAGAGAAACCAATCGTTTTCCGAGTCGGCTTCAACGTCGAACTTTCACGACAGCTTCAACAATATTTCTGTAGGGAGTGCACCCTCCTTGCATGAGAGCCAGACAGGTGGTAATACCGTCCATTCTGGCCCTCACATGATTGGAGCTGTACCGTATGGGCCTACTCAGGCTTACGGACAGTATCCCCCTCACTTCATGCAGCCGGCCTTCTTTGGAGGTCACGCGGCATATCCAAATGTCCAGCCATTGGACTGGCAGCTTCGTCTGCTGCGCTTGGGTGAACAGCCTTCTGCGTTCACCCGGGAGATAACCGAGGCGGCCCAGCCGGCCAAGGTTAAGAATGTATTGGTTGGTACCTATGATGGTACCACCAATCCGGAAGACCACCTCATGGCATACACCAACCTCATGTATTTGCAGGGGTTGGATGATGCCACTTGGTGTCGGTGCTTCCCGGCTACATTGAAGGGCATTGCCCAGCAATGGTTTGGCAATTTGCCAGCCGGGTCCATCGATAGCTTCAGGAAGCTCGCCTTCCTGTTTGCTTCCAACTTCTCAATGAACATCCCTGCTAAGAAAACAAGCCTTGATTTGAGCACTGTTAGGCAGGGGGAGAGAGAAGGGCTGCGCTTATATGTCAGGCGGTTCAATCTGATAAGAATTCAGATTCAAGGACTGTCTGACGAGGTAGCTTTTACAGACTTTTTCAAAGGTCTGAGAGACGGGTCGACCTTTAAGTTCGACCTAGTCAGAAAAGGGGCTTTCACCTTATAGGCGACCGTGAGGGAGGCGGAAAGCTACATCCAAGCTACTGACCTCTGCTCGCCTGGTAACCAGTCCGACTCCAAGAAGTCCGACAAACAGAAAGACAACCGGTCTGCTCAGCCGGCCAAAAACAAAGAAGAGAGCAAGAAAAGAAAAGAAGTCTGGGCGGTTACTGACTCTGACCAGCCGTCCCAGAAGAAAAAGAAAGAGTTTAAACCGTACGTCCCCAAGTACGAGTTTAATAAAGACTGCAACTCCATCTTCATGGAGGCAAAGGATCGGTTGCCCATTGAGAAGCCGAATCCTATGAAGAGTTCTGTCCAGTCACGGAACAAAAATAAATTCTGTCAGTTCCATGAGGAGGTCGGCCATGACACCAACGACTGCTTCAGTCTTCAGCAGGCGTTGGACCGTCTGGCTGACAAAGGGTTGTTGAAGTCCCACATTTCTAAGTCCCCAGCCGGGGCAAAAAAGAAAAACAAGGGTCAGTCCTCAAAGACTACCCCCCAACCTGCTAGTAGCTCGGATATCGATAAGGAGCCGGTCTACACAATAGCAGGCGGGTTCTCCTGTGGTGGCCCTACCATCTGGGGCACCAAGAGCCATCTTCGAAAGATGGACAAGGATGATGACGAGCAGGCGTCTGCAAGTACCTCCTTCCCAGACGTCTTGATTACTATGAAGGATAGGGGCAGCGTCCGCCGTGCGCATGATGACCCGGTTGTCATTGAATGTAAGGTTGCCAACCAACTGGTTGGAAGAATCCTTATTGACACCGGCAGCTCATTAGACATCATCAGCCTCCGGTGCTTGCAAAAGCTGAAATATAACGTCAGCAGCATGCATCCGGTCACCCACCCCTTGGTTGGTTTCGGGGGTGGGATGGTCTACCCAGCTGGAAGAATTGACTTACCCATCCGGCTGGGAGAGAAGGGCCAAGGACGACATATTGTCGTCAGATTCTTGGTCGTTGAGGAGTTGACCGCCTAAAACATTATCCTTGGCCGTCCGACCCTCAACGTAGCCAAGGCAGTAATCATCCCATGTCTCATGCTCATCAAGTATGAGAGGGATGACGGCACTGTGGGTTCCCTGAATGGGGATCAGAAGACGGCCCGAGAGTGTAATCTCTCAGCCGTCAGAGACACTGTGGCCCCAGACGGCCAGGAACCAATAGACCTTGACAATGTCAAGGATGCCGACCCTGCGCCTGTCCCACCAGCAGCCGGGAAGAAAAGAAAGGCACCTCTACTGGTGGAGGTGAAGAAAGAGAAAAAATAGCAATCACTGACCGGTGAACGGTCAGATGAGCTCCGCCCTCAACCGGCTGGTGAAAGTATTGATCTCGTTTTGAATGAAAGCCGTCCAGAACGTACTATGAAGGTTGGGACGGTTGCTCATGCTAATTTGGGTGCAAGCTTGCACCTTCTGCTGAAGGAATTCAAAGACATTTTTGCCTTTGAAGTGGAAGAGATGCCAGGCGTCAGCCCGGATCTCGCTGTCCACAAACTCGCCGTGGACCCCAAAAAGAAGCCTATCCGGCAAAAGAAAAGAAACCACGGCGAGGAAAGAAGTCAGGCGGCAGCTGCCGAAGTCAAAAAGCTGCTAGACGCCAGGTTCATCCGGCCCTGTAATTTTCCCGACTGGGTGGCCAATGTGGTCCTTGTTAAGAAACCGAATGGGACCTGTCGCATGTGTGTTGATAACACAGACCTCAACAAGGCGTGTCCAAAGGACAGTTACCCGCTTCCAAAGATCGACAGTCCGGTCGACTCTACAGCCGGTCACGCCTTGATGAGCTTTATGGATGCCTACTCCGGCTTCCATCAGATACCCCTGTGGAAGAAAGATCAAGAGAAGACGGCCTTCGTCACTGATCAGGGGTTATTCTGTTATACTGTGATGCCGTTTGGTTTGAAAAATGCGCCTGCCACTTTCCAACGGATGATTAATACGGTCTTCATTAATCAGATTGGGAGGAATGTGGAGGCGTACATTGATGACATGATAGTCAAATCCAAGCTACAGACGGATCACCTTGCTGATCTCCGAGAAAAATTCACCACCCTCAAGCGGCATAGGGTTATGTTAAATCCTAAGAAATGCGTCTTGGTGTTGAGTCTGGGAAGTTTCTCGGATTCCTGATTGATCAAAGGGGGATAGAGGCTAACCCTGAATAGATACAGGCGGTGATAGACATGAAGTCACCCCGTTCTGTCAAGGAAGTGCAGAGGCTCACCGGCTGTCTGGCTGCTTTGGGGAGGTTCCTCAGTCGGTCAGGCGACAAGTGCCTCTACTTCTTCCAAGCAATCAGGAAGAAGACCAAATTTGAATGGGGGGAGGATGCTGAGGCGGCATTCCAGAGGTTGAAAGAGCATTTACATTCTCTACCTAGGTTGGTCAGTCCTTTACCTAGGGAGACGTTGTACATGTACTTAGCCGTCTCAGATCATGCCCTCAGTGCCGTTCTCCTTGCTGAGCGAGACGGCGTCCAGCTCCCGGTTTACTTCATTAGCCATGTTCTTAAAAATGTTGAACTCCGGTATTCCATGGTTGAAAAATTTGGCCTTGCTCCGTATATGGCTTTCAAAAAATTGAAGCCCTACTTTCTGGCACACACGGTGGTGATTTACACCGACCAGCCACTCAAGCGGCCAATGTCTACCTTGGACTCATCCGGGAGAATGTTGAAATGGGCTATTGAAATGCAAAGTCTTGAAATCACTTACGAACCAAGAAAGGCAGTGAAAGGTCAGGCGTTTGCCGACTTCATTGTTAAAATGACCCGTCCGGTGGCTCCAGATAATCTTGATCAGGTTGGGAAACTGTATGTAGACGGGAGCTCTACTAAGAACGGTTGTGGTGCAGGCGTAATTTACGAGTCTCTTGAAGGGGTGACAAGTGGAAAACTAGGTCGTTATCTAATCTTCCCTCGGTCAAACTAAATTTATAAACACTTAACAAACCTAAATACGAGTATAGAGGCAAGTGAAGGGTCAAACCCAAAGGAACGGTAATGTTCAAGCACTTTCAATTATGCGCCTAAGCTAGGTCGAAGACGAAGGTAAGAGAGAATACTAACAACTAACAAAACAAGTAATCAAGGAAATAAAACACTAGGAATGGGGATCAACAAGTAATCATGTCAATTGCAACAACTTGGCAAGAGCATGCCAATCAAAGGTTGTGAGGACTAAGTGATAAGAGCAATCAATAGGAATCAAAGAGCTATCTCCTAATTGTTAAGCTAGGGTTCACTATGAATAACAAACTAAGAGAATCACAATCAAAACCAATCGATAATTGCAATTCCTAAATCAATTGTTCATGTCATTAGAAATTACAATGCAATCTAGCATAATTCTCAAGGCCAAATTGAATTACTCACATGCAACCTTCACTAATCACTTTAATCTCAACAATTAATCAACACAATTCCAAAATTAATCACAATTAATCAATCATACAAGTTTCACCCAATTCCTAGCCAACAACTACTCAAACAACATCATCAAATCAACTATCAACTATAGAAAACAAGAAAAATAAAATATCAAGAATAATTACTCTAATCAAACATCAAATATCAAAATCAAACCAAACAAACATCAAATTAAACAAAGCAATTGAATGAGATAGAGTTTAGAAATGCTCATTGATAATTTAGAAGATCTCCAACACAATTGTCACACTTGCATCTTCAATCTCTCAATCACCATTGAAATTCCTCACTTTCTCTCTCTAAAACTACTCCTAATCTAGCCTAATCTAGAGAGAGAAGCTCTCAACCTAAGAGAGAGAAAACTATTCTAAAACTAAAGAATTACATGAATGAAGAATAAAGGAAACCAAAAACTATATAAACAACAGGAGAAAAGAAGCTTAAAATCGTAAAAGACCCAGAAACCCGCGCCCGCGGAGGGGAACAGACACCCCGATAGCCGCGCCCGCGGCCCAAGCCCGCGCCCGCGGGGCCAAGGCCCGCGCCCTCGGGGAGCCCTCGGGACAACCGCGGGTGCTTACTGCCCAAATACGGCAGTTTTGGAGCTGGAGCAACCCCGCGCCCGCGGGTACTGTAGCCCGTGCCCGCGGCAGTTTTCCAGGGCCAACTTGAGAAGGCTTTAACTTCCGATCTAAGAATCGTATGAAGGCGTGCGACCTATCATTGGAAAGCTCTTCAAGTCTAGTATCTAACCCAACTTGAATCACCCTAATCCGATCTGTAGAACTTGATATATGACTAAAACAATGCACAAAGGTCCTATTTGATACTTTGCAATCCTTCGTTTTCCTTTGTTTCAAACTCAAATTCAATTCCGAAAAGTGCATATTGATCCTAGTGGGTGCTATTTTCAATTCCCATGCATACAGCCCGCGACGTACCTACAAAACAAGACAAAGAAACAAAGAAGCAAAAGAAATAGCCGAGAAATGAATAAAATGATAAGAAAGCCATTAAAAGCATGCATTTCTCTAAACTAACCAAAAACACGCGAATCAAGCATTATTCTCTAAAAACACGACATAAACGACTACAAAGGAGCATAGAAATATAAATAAAACATAGCCTAAAGGTGCCATAAATGGCACGGATCAAGGGGACAGATTTGAGTATGCGCTACGCTTCAAATTTCAAGCCTCTAACAATGAGGCGGAATATGAAGCCCTGTTAGCCGGCATTTGCATGTGTAAGGCGGCAGGGGCCATGAAAATTGACGCCTACTCTGATTCTCAATTGGTCGTTAGCCAGTATGAGGGAAGCTACGAGGCTACTCATCCGGCTATGATTAAATATCTTCAGGGAGTCAAAGAAGAGACCAAGGCACTTGAGGAATTCCGTCTGAGTCAAGTGCCTAGGTCGGAAAACAACCAGGGGGATGCATTGTCAAAGCTGGCGTCTTCCGCCTGCCATGATACGCCTCGGTCAGTCTTTTGGGAATTTCCTGAAAAGAGAAGCATCCATGAGGATCCCATTGGAATTCTGGACCGAAGCTCTACCTAAATGGATGGCATCCGGGCCTACCTTTTAGACGGTACACTTCCTGATTCGCCACAGGAAGTAGCCGTCCTGAAAAAGCGAGCTGCAAGCTTCGAGTTGAAAAATGGAGAACTCTTCAAGGCGGGGTTTCTGAAGCCTTTGGATAAGTGTGTCACCCCAGAAAAGGGGAAAGAAGTTCTCGAAGACTTGCACTCGGGATTTTGCGCCTCTCATATAGGCGGCAGGTCCCTAGCCGTCAGAGCCAGACGACATTATTTTTGGCCCACTCTTGAGGCAGACGCCAAGGAATTGGTGAAGAAATGTGACAAGTGCCAAAAATTTGGCAAACTCATTCACCGTCCGGCTACTGATCTGACGGCCATCCACAGCCCAATCCCGTTTGCAAAATGGGGCATGGACATTCTAGGTCCTTACACGCCTGCTCGCGGAAAGCGCTACATCTTGGTGGCTGTGGATTATTTCACCAAGTGGGTGGAGGCTGAGGCGGTTAAAAACATCAAGACCTCAGACGTAATTTCCTTCATTTGGAAGAACATTATCACCCGGTATGGGGTACCTATGTCCATGGTGTTTGATAATGGTCCTCAGTTTGAGACGCCTCAGCTAAAAACTTGGTTGGGAGATCAGGGGATCTCAAGCTATTTTGCATCTGTTGGCCAGCCCCAAGCAAACGGCCAAGTTGAAGCCTTCAACAAACTCATCTCAGACGGCATTAAGAAGAAAATAGAAAGAGCCGGTGGCTTATGGGCAGAAGAGTTAATCCATGTCCTATGGGCCATCCGGACAACAGCAAAAGGGGCAACCGGTGAAATCCCATTTCTCATGGTTTACGGTGCTGAAGCCGTCTTGCCCATCGAACATTACGAGCCGACTCTCAGAGTCATGCTATATGATGAAGAGGCAAACTGGGAAGCAATGCGCCTGGCATTAGACTCACTCCCGGAGCGCAGGGGCAATGCCGCCTTGCGTCATGAGATTTACCGTCTGAGAATGACGAGAGCCTACAACAAAAAAAGTACACAAGCGTCCTTTGAAAGTTGACGACTTAGTGTTACGAAAAATGGAGGCAACCGGTAGGGCCAATGAGCTGGGGAAGCTAACCCCAAATTGGGAAGGCCCCTACCGGATCTATGAAGAAGTAAGGGATGGCACCTATCGCCTGGAAACTCCAGACGGCAGGCGTCTACCTAGAACTTGGAATGTAGACAATCTAAAAAAGTACTACTTTTGAGATTGTAATTGTAAACAGTAAGTCAATTAATGAAGATTCGGACTCTATTTGCAAAATTGAGTAATTGTCTGATTATCCATCCGGGTAATACCCAGACGTACTCTTCATTTACCTAACTAAGTTCGATACTTAGTAAAGGTTACATTTGTTTGACCGCCTGGGTAATACTCGGATATTCGGATCTCTTGTTTATTTAAGTTTGATACTTTGTTCATTTAACTAAGTTTGATTATCCGCCTGGGTAATACTCAGACGGATTTTTCTTTTACCTAACCAAGTTTGATACCTGGTAAGATTAAATAATTGCCTGTCCATCTGGGTAATACCCAGACAGACTCGTTTGTTTAAACAACTAAGTTCGATACTTAGTGTAAATTCAATACTCCGACTAAAAACTAAGCACAAAAACGTTTAGTGGCTATACAACCGGTCTTAAACAAGACCAGAGGCTAAAATGGCCGGATGGTTGCTCATTTTATAAAATCGTCTGTCCCAACATGGACAAAGGCGTCCGGCGACACCCCTCCGGGTGCAATCGTCGCAGAGAACAGACTATTTGTCGGATCTACGTACCCATGTAGACGGCAAAATTTGAACGACCAAATTGGTCAACTCATAGCCGTCTGACCAAAATGACCTGTAGAGAATGATCAAGTTGCCGAATACCGGATGCCCTGGGGCATCAGTCGGTCACCGGCTGAAGAACTCACTTAGGTTATTTATTCCAAAATTGCAATTCCTACCTCAATTGGGGCAAAGGAGTCGTGCAATGGCTATGAAATCTCTACCAAGACGGATAAACACCGTCTGGGTAGTAACTGGAACGCCTGTTGGTGTACGGCTATGCACTTGGTTTGGGGCAATCACTATTGTGATTGATTGACTTGCAAACATATCATACTCTTTACAGCATCAGACGTTTTCAAGTCAATCAACCAACTCCACTTGAAACCAACCACACAGCCGCCAGGGGCAAGGACAGCCGGACTATTGATTAGTTAGGCAAAAATGAAAAATCGCCGCATGCTTTTGATAAGTTAGGCAAAAATGAAAAATTAAAAATGATCAAAACCGACTCAGTCGGCGCATTTCATAAAGACCACCCAACCAAACGGTTGTAGTGGATTAAAATGTTAACCGGACCCCGTCCGGGAGTAAAAGAAATTGTTAATTAACCCGGCTCCTCAGCCGGTAAATACAAATTTACTCGACACGCAGGCCGGAAAAACAAGTTTTGGCATACTGCCGCTGAATAAAAGAAAAAGACAAAAAACAGAGATTGACATACTACCGCTAAAAAGTCACTTCTGGCCTGCAGGCGGCTCCTCCTGGTCCTCCTCCTCATCATCTGAGGGTATCTTCTGCGCTTCACCCGGACCAGGTAGCTGAGGTACGAGGGGCTCATTGTTGGCATTAACCTAGGCGTCGAAGGACTCAGGCTCTGGATTACCCTTCTCTCTCAGGTACACCACGTCCTCGGCGTACCTGTGAGCCAGTGCCCAGACGCCATAATCCGCGTCCGGGTACAGGGCAGCCCAGGCGATCTTCATCCGGGCGTCATTATCAGCGTCACTCTCAGCAACTAGACGGTTTTGCTCCGCCTCCAGGGTTGCTGCAAAGTTTATCTAAGCCTGAGCAGCCTCCTTCTCCAGTTTTTGAACCTTGGTCTTCAGATTGGTGTTCTCTTTAGAAACACCCTGAAGATTGCCAAGGTCCGTCTGGGCCTTCTTGAGCGCCTCATCAGCCTTTTTGGCACTCTCAGCAGCCTTCTTCTGGGCCTCCTCCGCCTCCTTCCGGGCCGTCTCAGCATCAGTCGCCCGCTGATTGGCCGCCTCTAGATCTGACTCCAGCTGCTGGATTCTAGACGCCTGTGTCATAATGATTGCTTTAGTTTCGAGTTCATTTACGATAGTTGAGTGTAAAGCAATATTGTCAGCGTCTATGGCGGACTTCTTGGCCCTTTTTACCTCTTCCCGTTTGCGGGAATAAGGACGTTTGAGCCCGTCCACCCGCAGCATAGCCTGCAGAAAAGCAAGCGGTGTGAGTATCGCAGGCGGGGTAAAACACTTGGAAAAAATAAAATTGAATTGACAAGTTTCTTACCTCAGCCAGAAGGGATAGAATGCGTTCAAGATTGAACGTCTCTATCCCAGGGATACTGTCTTTATCCCTCTTCCGGAAGGCCTCCAGCATGGCCTTGGCGTGCTTCTGGACGTCTGGCCAGCGGGGAGATTGATCTGCACCACAATCAATACGTGATGAGTGCGAAACTAAGGCAGCACCTATTTGTTACCGGCCGTCTGAAGATGACGTCTGTTGAGAGTGGGATTTCACCCGCAAAGGCCACCCCAGCTCAAGCGGGGATTCAAAAGGGTTCTTACCTTCAGAGCCAGCCAAGCGGGAACCGCTTGCAGGCGTGGAGAACCCCCCCTTGTCGCTGTTACAGGGTTAACGAGGCTGAGGCCCAGGCTGCCGCCTACCTTCTCGTTACGCCACGCTATCCGCATCTGCTGATGACCGGCTGAGGCGCCAGGAGTTGACGCAGAGGTGGATTTTTTTATTTTGTTGAGAACGGCAGGGGTCTCCTCCCTAGCATGTTTGAGTTGTTTCTCAAACAACTTTCCAACCTCTCCTTCCTGCAAAAATAACCAAAGTTAAGGTTAGCATCCGGGAAAAATGATTTTAAAAGATCAACTTATGAAAGGGTCAGGCGATTGTTACTGATTTGGGTATTTTTATGCCCGGCCAGGTGGCCCAACCAGAAAGCGCCACGTGTCCTCCATATTGGTGCCATTTGGACCTATGGAGTGATGACACGTGGAGGGTGGACTCTTCTTCGTCCTACGTTGACTGAAGGTCCAGCAGGGACCTTTCAGTCGGCGACACGTGTCACCAAAAAGGTGCTTCAGAATCCTTTTGGGCACAGTGACACGTGTCACTCAGGTATTGGCCCTGGGATGGCGGCCTTCTAAGGCCCAAATCCCGAGGCGCCGCAAAACGGCGTGACCTAACTCCTAGGTCACCAGATCCTAGGAGGGCACACTTTTCCCTATAAATAGGGACATTACGTCATTTATGACGACAGACGAAAAAAAGAGAGAATTTTTGACACACAATACGAGACAATACGTCACTTACCACAGAGCTGTCGTTTTCAAGGAACACACAGCACTTTACCTGAGCTTGGAATCCAAGCAGATAACTTTACTTCCGCACGTTTTATCTCCGAATATTTACTGACTTAATCTTCGGAGGCGGACCACCGACCATCCGGCGGTCCGTTTTGCTTTGCAGGTACATGCATCCTCAGTTGAATCCAGTTTCAGTGTTGTAACTCTCCCGAGGGACAAAAACCCCCGAAACATTTGGCACCGTCTGTGGGGAGAGTACCTCTGAAATGGCTTCACAAGAGCTTGTACCAAATCCGGAGACCATTCGGCCTCCAAATGATGTACTGGTCCAAACGGACCATGACTCAGGTGACGACGCTGATGTCGAAACCTATGTGGATCCAAATGGATCCCTCACCTCTAAACGCATCCGCAGTAAGGAACGGCGAGAGCGTCCCCATGTTCAGGCAGGACCAAGCAAAACTGCTGGCCAGCCAAAGAAGCCTTCGGGGCGGCCGGTTGATCCTTCCCAGGCGGCAGGATCAGCTCCCGTCACTCGGGATGAGCTAATTTCACTCCTGAGCAGCCTCAGGGGTGAAATCAAGCAGCTCGCCTCAAAGAAGTCGCCTACTCCTAGAAAGGAGCAGTCGGCCAAGAAGCCAGCCCAAGCTGGCAAACAGAAGTCGGTCAGGGACCGTCAGCCGACTCCTCATCCTGCTCCTAAGGAGAAGGCCAGGTCCCAATTTGACCTTAATCGGCTCCGTTTCCCAGAAATGGGCGCAAGAAAACCCATCCGGCACATACAGCCGGATGGTAGCAAGAAAACGTTCTCTGACGCTCGACAATACATTGAGGAGAGGAGAACCCAGCAATCAGAGTCGGCTTCAACGTCGACTTATCATGATAGCTTTCGGAATACCTCTGTGAGGTGTTCCCAGTCTGTACATGAGACCCCAGCAAGCAGCCAAAGGGTTCAGTCTGGGCCACATGTGATTCAGTCCGCTCAGTACATGGCACAGCCATTGTACCAGGCGCCAGTTGTACCTTACATGCAACCTACCCTCTATGGAGGACAGGCGGCATACGGCTATCAGCCGATGGACTGGCAGCTTAGGCTGCAACACCTTGGAGATCAACCCTCTGCTTTCTCTAGGGAAATAACTGAAGCCGTACAGCCGGCCAAAGTTAAAAACGTTCTGGTTGGAGCCTATGACGGGACCTCCAACCCAGAAGACCACCTGCTAGCATACACCCACCTCATGTATTTACAGGGGTTGGATGATGCCGCATGGTGTCGTTGCTTTCCAGCCACCCTGAAGGGCATAGCCCAGCAGTGGTTTGGCAACCTGCCGGCTGGCTGCATAAATAGCTTCAAGACACTTGCGTTCTTGTTTGCATCAAACTTCTCTATGAACATCCCTGCCAAAAAGACAAGTCTTGACTTGGGCAATGTACAGCAGGGAGATAGAGAAGGTTTGCGATCCTACGTCAGGCGGTTCAATCTGGTCCGAATCCAGATTCATGGGTTGTCTGATGAGGTCGCCTTCACAGACTTCTTTAAGGGTCTGAAGGACGGGTCTACTTTTAAGTACGAACTCGTCCGCAAACAAATCTTTACTCTGCAAGGAGCCTTGCGAGAGGCGGAAGCCTACATACAGGCGACCGAACTCTGCTCCTCCAATAAGCAGTCGGACCATAAGAAGTCCGACCGGCAGAAAGAGACTCGGTCTGCTCAGCCGGCTCCTAAGCCAGAAGAGAGCAAAAAGAAAAAGCAAGTCTGGGCCATTGATAACTCTGATCAACCGGCCCAGAAGAAGAAAAAAGAGTGGAAACCGTACGTCCCAAGGTACGAATTCCACAAGGACTGCTGCTCCATCCTTTTGGAAATTAAGGATCGGCTAACTCTTGAAAAGCCGACTGCTATGAAAGGTTCCGCTGAAAATAGGAACAAAAACAAGCATTGCCATTTCCATGAGGATGTTGGCCATGACACGAACGACTGCTTTAGTCTCAAGCGGGAGCTCGACCGTCGGGCCGACAAAGGACAGCTGAAGTCCTATGTGAAGTCCAAAGTGACTTCCAAAGCAAATCCGGGGCAGTCCAAGAAAAAGACTCCCCAGCCTGCTGTGAGTGCCGAAACTGATGAAGAACCGGTGTATACCATAGCAGGCGGATTTGCCGGTGGTGGCCCGACCATTCGGGGTACCAAGGACCATCTGAGAAAGATGGTCAATTCTGTTGAGGAGGGGGATATAGCTAGCACATCCACCTTCCCTAAAGTTGTCATCACCGAGCAGGACAGAGGCAAAGTCCGTCGGCCGCATGATGACCCTGTTGTCATCGAGTGTAAAGTCGCCAACCAGCTGGTTGGCCGAATTCTGATTGACACAGGAAGTTCCTCTGACCTCATCAGCCTCAAATGCTTGTCCAATCTCAAGTACAAACCGGATAGCATGATGGAGGTCACCCACACCTTAGTTGGGTTTGGGGGAGGACTTGTGCACCCAGTCGGACGAATCGACCTACCTGTCCGCCTGGGAAGCAGGGGAGACGGTCGACACATGACCATCCGTCTCCTAGTGGTTGAAGAGCTCACGGCTTACAACCTCATCTTTGGCCGACCCACTCTTAATGAGTGTAAGGCCGTCATCATCCCTGCTCTCATGCTACTCAAGTATGAGAAGGATGATGGAACAGTTGGTTCCCTTAATGGGGACCAAAAGACGGCTCGAGAGTGTTATCTCTCGGACGTCAAGCCTGCGGCCGCAGCATCCGGCCGGGGCAAGCAAATGATTGACCTCGACGATGTCGAGGAAGAACAGTCGGCCCCACCAGCCGGAAAGAAAAGAAAGACTGATCAGCTGGTGGTGGTCAAAAAAGAAAAGCAATAGCAATCACTGACCGGGGAAAGGTCGGAGGATCTTCGTCCCCAGCCTACTGGAGAGCACATTGATATCCCTCTGGATGAAAGCCGTCCAGAGCGGACTGTTAAGGTGGGGACGATTGCCTTTGCAAAGTTGGGTGAAAACCTTCACCAGCTGCTCAAGGAATTCAAAGACATCTTTGCCTTTGAAGTGGAAGAGATGCCAGGCATCAGCCCGGATCTCGCCGTCCACAAACTCGCCGTGGATCCTAAAAAGAAGCCCATCCGGCAAAAGAAAAGAAACCACGGCGAAGAAAGAAGTCAGGCGGCAGCTGCCGAAGTAAAAAAGCTGTTAGATGCCAAGTTCATTCGGCCGTGCAACTTCCCTGAGTGGGTGGCTAACGTTGTGTTAGTAAAAAAGCCGAATGGAACTTGGCGGATGTGTGTTGATTACACAGACCTCAACAAGGCATGTCCAAAGGATAGCTATCCACTGCCTAAGATCGATAGTCTGGTCGACTCAACAGCCGGACATGCCCTGATGAGTTTCATGGACGCCTATTCAGGTTTCCATCAGATTCCCCTGTGGAAAAAAGATCAAGAAAAGACGGCATTCGTCACTGATCAGGGGTTGTTCTGTTATACGGTGATGCCGTTTGGTTTGAAGAATGCGCCTGCTACCTTCCAACGAATGATCAATACGGTCTTCATTAATCAAATCGGAAGGAACGTAGAGGCGTACATTGATGATATGATAGTCAAATCCAAACAGCAGGCGGATCACCTTGCTGATCTCCGAGAAACATTCGCCACACTCAGGCGGCACAAGGTCATGCTTAACTCGAAAAAGTGTGTCTTTGGTGTTGAGTCTGGGAAGTTTCTCGGATTTTTGATTGACCAAAGAGGAATAGAGGCCAACCCTGAGAAAATACAGGCGGTAATCGACATGCAGTCGCCCCGTACTGTGAAGGAAGTGCAAAAACTAACAGGTTGTCTAGCGGCCCTGGGGAGATTCCTCAGCCGTTCAGGCGACAAGTGTCTCTACTTTTTCCAGGCAATCAAAAAGAAGACAAACTTTGAATGGGGGGATGATGCAGAGGCGGCCTTTCAAAGGCTAAAAACTCATCTGCACTCTTTGTCGAGGCTTGTCAGCCCTTTGCCTAAAGAGAAGCTCTTCATGTACTTAGCCGTCTCTGATCATGCCCTCAGTGCTGTCCTCTTAGCTGAAAGAGACGGCATCCAGCTCCCGGTGTATTTCATAAGCCATGTTTTGAGAAATGCGGAGCTTCGGTACCCCATGGTTGAGAAATTCGGCCTTGCCCTTTACATGGCCATCAAGAAGCTTAAGCCTTACTTCTTGGCGCATGCGGTAGAGGTCTATACTGACCCACCGATCAAACGACCACTCACAACCTTGGAGTCTTCTGGACGAATGCTCAAATGGGCAATTGAAATACAAGGATTAGAAATCACTTATGAATCAAGGAAGGCAATAAAGGGACAAGCATTCGCTGACTTTATTGTCGAAATGACAAGGCCGGTTGTTCCGGACAATACGGACCAGGTCTGGAAAGTGTATGTGGATGGGAGCTCCACTGTGAACGGCTGTGGTGCGGGGATTATCTGTCAATCTCCTGAAGGAGATAAGTACGAATACGCACTACGGTTCAAGTTTCAGGTCTCTAATAATGAGGCCGAGTATGAGGCCCTGCTGGCCGGCATCCGGTATTGCAAGGCGGCAGGGGCAAAGAAGGTATCCGCCTGCTCTGATTCTCAACTGGTCGTACTCCAGGTTAATGGAACGTACGAGGCCACTCATCCGGCCATGATAAAGTATTTGTAGGCGGTCAAGAGTGAAGTTGGGTCACTTGAAGAATTTCATCTAACTCAGGTGCCCAGGTCTTCAAACAATCAGGCGGATGCTCTGTCCAAGTTGGCATCATCCGCCTCCTGTGAAACGCCTCGGTCAGTCTTCTGGGAGGTCATGGAAAAAAGAAGTATATTAGAGGAAGACCCCATTGGAATTCTTGACCGAAGCTCAACCTGGATGGACAGCATCCGGACCTATCTTGCAGACGGCACGCTCCCTGACTCACCACGGGAGGCGGCTGTTCTAAAAAAACGAGCAGCTAACTTCGAGTTACGGCAAGGAGAGCTCTTCAGGGCTAGCTTTTTGAAACCCCTGTTGAAGTGTGTTACCCCTGAAAAGGGGAAGGAAGTTCTCGAAGAGTTGCATTCGGGATTCTGCGCCTCCCATATAGGCGGCAGATCCCTCGCGGCCAAGGCCAGGCGGCTTTACTTTTGGCCGACTCTGGAGTCGGATGCCATGGAAATGGTGAAAAAATGTGACAAGTGCCAAAAGTTTGGCAAGCTCATCCATCGTCCGGCTACAGACCTGACGGCCATCCACAGCCCAATACCCTTTGCCAAATGGGGCATGGACATTCTGGGGCCATATACAACTGCACCAGGCGGCAAGCGCTATATATTGGTGGCTGTGGATTACTTTACTAAGTGGGTAGAGGCTGAGGCAGTCAAAAACATCAAGACTAAAGACGTCATTTCCTTTATCTGGAGGAACATAATCACTCGTTTCGGGGTGCCCATGTCTATGGTTTTTGACAATGGTCCTCAATTTGAGACGCCTCAACTCAAGACTTGGCTGGGAGACCAGGGGGTCTCAAGCTTCTTCGCATCAGTCGGCCGGCCACAAGCAAACGGCCAGGTCGAAGCCTTCAACAAATTAATCTCAGACGGAATTAAAAAGAAGATTGAGCGGGCTGGTGGCCTTTGGGCGGATGAATTACCACACGTCCTTTGGTCCATCAGAACGACTGCTAAAGGGGCAACGGGAGAAACCCCATTCCTAATGGTGTATGGTGCAGAAGCTGTTCTGCCCATTGAGCACTATGAGCCTACCCTTCGAATCATGTTGTATGATGAAGAGGCAAATTGGGAGGCCATGCGCCTAGCATTGGACTCACTTCCAGAACGCAGGGGCAATGCTGCCTTGCGTCATGAGATATACCGTCTGAGAATGACTCGGGCTTATAACAAAAGAGTACACAAGCGTCCTCTCAAAGTGGGGGACTTTGTGCTACGGAAAATGGAGGCAGTCGGTAGGGCGAATGAACAGGGAAAGCTAACCCCAAATTGGGAAGGCCCCTACCGAATTTATGAGGAGATAAGAGACGGCAACTACCGCCTGGAAGAACCAGACGGCAGGCAGCTGCCCAAAACTTGGAATGTAGACAACTTGAAAAAGTACTACTTCTAAGTACGAATGTAAAGACCTCAATTTTGTAAATCTCACGTATAGTTAATGAGAATATGCCTTCATTTCCCAACTTATCTTTTTATTTAAGTTTTTTAAGTGCCGCCTGTACCAAATACAGACGGCCAATATGTTTGGAAAGCGTCTGTCCCAACAGCAGACGCCCCAATCCCTCTGAAGGAGCCGATTGTTTTAGAACAGTCGTCCCTACGAAATTCATCAAGTTTACACCAACACTTGATGAATATTTACTTGATCATTTAAGAGGCCTAAGGCCAGATAAAATCATGATGAGGCCCATGGCCGGATTTTAATAAACAAAAAGAGACCGAATGGTCACAGTCTGCTCCAACATGAGCATGACCGTCTGCTCCAACATGAGTCAGATAACCGGCGACGTCCATTTGGGCGAATTCGTCGAGGAGAAGCATCTCCCATTTGGGTGGCACATTGCTCTACGAATATATCAAGCGGCCCTACCGAATGCTAAGGCAGCATTCGCAGTCGTTTGTTTTAATCGAAAGTGAAATCTAAAAGACCTGAATTTTCTATTTAACGCAATCGTCACTGTTTCATGAATAGAGGCTAATTGAGGCATAAAGCCGGATGCGCCTGTTATTGCTCAGGGGCAAAACAGGCGGAATATTTTATACAAGTTAAGTTAACTACTTAGCAATTATTGAGGCTATTGGCCGGATGACGTCTGATCCTTGCCTATGGGGCAAGACAGGCGGACAATTATTTTTAAAGAAAATTGGTTAAGTTACAAACTTAGCATTTTATCTCAAAGAGGCCTATGGCCGGAGGCGCTTGTTTTTGCTTATGGGGCAGAACAAGCGGAGGTTTACCCTTAGCAAATTAGCTAAGTTGGAAATTTGAGTTAGTTCGAGCCAATGGCCGAATGAACACTTATGTTTGCCAATCTGGATGGACGTCTGCCGCGTGGTTTGGGGCAATCACCATAGTGATTGATTGACTTAGAAACCATGCATACTCTTCTAAGTATCAAAAATTTCTAAGTCAATCAATCCAATAAACCGAAACCACCCGACATCCGTCCAGGGGCAAGAACATTCGCATGGTATACAGGTTATAATACTTAGCCAAAAACATGCAATGAAAAATTCAAAATGCAAAGGACAACAACAATATGGATAACTTCAGCCAAATAGCCGAAGGATTTAAATTAAAGACCAATCGTCACCAGACGATTGGTTAAGATTGTTATCTGGCAAAGCCAGAAAGATTGTCAAATTACCCGACCCCTCGGTCGGTAAAGATACAAATACTCGGCACACAGGCCGGAAAAGAAAAGTACATGGCCATTCAGCCGCAGAAAAGCATAAAAGCTTAAGTGATCAGGGGAGAGCCTCTTCAGTGGCAGCCGGCTTGTCGTCCTTCGGCTGCTCTTCCTCCTTTTTCTCTGGCTCCTCCGCCTGATCCTCCTCCTCGCCGCCCGAGGACGACTCCCCAGAAGAGTCGGACCCAGAACTTTCCTCGGCCTCAGCATTCTCAGCCTCTTCAATAAGGCGAGCGTCGAATGCTTTGCTGGCTTCGTCAAATTTGGATTTCCAAATCTGATAGTCCGAGTCCGGCTGTACAGCCGCCCAAGTGTCCCGCATGATGGCTTCATAATCGCTCATCATTTGCTTAACAAGAGCCTCTCTCTCTTGATCAGCCACGGACTCAAACTTGGACTTCAGCTGATGCTCCTGGTTGCTGAGGCGCTGCTCCAGGCGACCCACCTTCTGCTTGGCTCTCTCGGCCTCTTCTTTGGCATCTTGAAGAGGCTCGAGCTTCTCCTTAAGAGTTGTAATCTCTTTCTTAAGGGAAGTGATGCGCAGGCGGGCCGAGTCCAGGTCCTTCTTCACCTGCATATTGGCTTCCGCCTGCAAGTACATCATATCAAGCGTCAGATACTCATTCTGAGCAATATCAAATTGAGCTCGATCCAAGGCGGACTCGGCCTGAGCTTTAGCGACTGTTACCTCTTTGGATTTCTCCTTGAGGGGTTGCCTGAGCCCTTGGACGCGCAGCATGGCCTGCAAAAGAGCCGAATGGTTAAAACCAGGCGGAAAAAGAAATAATGCTTAATAAAAAAAAAAGGTTTCTTGAGCTAATTCATACCTCGCAGAGGTTCCCCAAGATGCCATCCAAGTCAAGGGTGCCGACTCCTCTGACAGACGCCTTGTCGTCAGGATCGACCGCCCTCAGCATGGACTTGGCCATCTGGACTACAGTCGGCCTCTGCACCGGAACTGAGAAGGAGAGAAAGTTAGAGAAAATAACTCAAGTACATCTAAATGAAAGAACAATAGGGGCGAATGGATTTTACCGTCGTCCTTCTGTTCCTCCTCTCTCCCCAGGCTTCTCTTCTCTCCTGCTGAGCCGACAGCAGTGGTGGGTTGCTTAAAGCCACCCTTCGACGCCCTCTGGGCATCCGGTTTGCTGATCTCCTTTTCAGCTTCGAGAGAAGAGGCGTCTGGGCCCTTCTTGGGCTTATGAGCAACGTGCTTCCGGCCGCCCTTGCCGGATGCGCTCACGTCACCCGCCCTAGTCTTTTGGATTTTAGGGTCGGATGGTTTTGAAGGAGATTTGGAAGGCGCACCCTACATCAACACAAGATAAACGCAAGTTAGAAATCATTTGGGCAAATTTAATATTGGTCAGAAATGAAAGTATAACAATTTTCTACCTTGGAGGTGCCGCCAGTTTTCTGTTCATCCACTTTGGTATGAGTGGTTACTTCTGCCCTATTTAAAACATTCGACCTGTATCGAGCAGCAGATACAGCCGGCTTCCTTGTGGCCGAGAGCTTTTCCATTGCTTTGTCTGCAAAAATGAACAAGTGATTAGCTTCCTTAAACAAGTACTGAAAAGCAGAAGTAAATTACATATAAAACAGACGGCCGACTACCTCTCGGCATCTCAGAACTTAGCCCACAGGCGGCTAAGAATGTCCCTTCTTCAAACCACTTGTACAAAGGGAGATAGCATTGAGGGGTGACCTCCTTGTCCCCCTCATCATTCGTCCACACGTACACGGTAAACAACCCCGCGTCCATGATCTCCTCCTTTGCCCGCCTGGGAATAGGCGGCAATGCGCTCCTGCCTGCTAGGAGAGGTGGATCCTTATTCCACCTATTATACTTTTGGTTCAGGCGGCTGTCGGTAGACTTGACTATATAAAACTTATTCCTCCAGTCTTTCCACTTGTTCTCTTTGCCAACAGCCATCATGTACCCCTTGCAAGTGGTCAAGGTGTACCAGCCTTCACCGCCCCTAGCAGGCGCCCTGCTCAGATAGTGCATGTGGGCGAACGCTTTAAAGCTCGCCTCCACCTGCAGCATCTCACAGGCGGCAACGTACCCCAGAATATTGATCCAGGAGTTGGGTACAAGTTGCCAGATACCCAGTTGGTATCCGTCCAAGATCCTCTCCACGGCCGGATGGAGAGGGAAGCGGAGGCCAGCCTGGAAGGCCGCTTCATAGCAGCCGAATGCTTTGTCTTGATAGCTGGCCAGGCTCGGCCAGGTTATGGTGTCGCCCTCGTTAGGGACCGACAAAGTGTAGCCATAGCCTAGGACGACCTTGCGCCTAAAATTGGCAAGGCCGGATGCCATGGCGCTCCGCCTGCCTGGCGGAACATGCTGATAGTAGGGGGCTCTCTCCAAGCGCCTGGAAGCACTCGGCTCGGCCCAGTTTTCCCCCCTATCCACTGCCAGGGACTCTCTGGCAGAATCTATGTTTGATCTAGCCTCCTCTGAAGTTACGGAGGCATTCTCTGAAGAAGACGACGAGGCCGACTCGTCATCAGAGCTCTCATCAGAACTAGGGGACCGCCGACTGGTGCCAGCGAGGTCCTCCCCTAGACTCTCTTCCGGCGCCTGTCCAGAAGGCCCGGGTTGATATTCTTCATCCGCCTCCCCCAGGATTCCATCACTGGGAGTTCCACTAGATGTGGGCGAATGGTAATAAGTGGGGGTAGGAGGAAGATAGGAAGGGTTGTCAGGGTGTTCCGACAGCTCACTTCGAGGCACTCTTATTGAGCCGTCTGAAAAAACAGTCGACCCATCCGAATGGTAGAAAACTCCATCGGAGCTACACTGCCTTGCTGTTCTTTTGATTCTGGCCATAGTGTCCTGCACAGACATGGAAACGGTCAGATTCGGAGAAGTTCGCAAAGCAGGGTCTTTGGCCAAGCATTCGGCACTGCTAGTTCTAGATTCAGCCGTCCCCGGTGACCGGCTGATCACTATCCTACGCCGTGCCGCATGCAATTGGGGAACCATTTTTTCGAAAACAAAGAAAAAATGAAGAGTAAAAAGAAAATACAGGCGTTACCTTTAGAAGAAGGGAGAAAGACGCCTGGTTAACTAAAGAACAGTCGAACTGGTAGCCGAGTGTCGGATGCTTGAGAAACGCTTAGGGAATTTTGAGATTCTTTAAGTCAAAAAGTCCAAGATTCTCCAGAGATTCGCCAAGGTGTGAATCCAAGAGGGGGGGTCAAACCTTACTATTTATAGGGGGGTAAAAACCCTAATTTTTCCCTCAAGTAATTTTTGAATCTGACCACTCAAATACTGACACCTATCACAGGAGTCACGTGCAATGCACGTGTCCCCTGTGAGGGGCAAATGAATTGGATATTTTTATACCCGGCCAGGTGGCCCAACCAGAAAGCGCCACGTGTCCTCCATATAGGTGCCATTTGGACCTATGGAGTGATGACACGTGGAGGGTGGACTCTTCTCCGTCCTACGTGGACTGAAGGTCCAGCAGGGACCATTCAGTCGGCGACACGTGTCACCCAAAAGGTGCTTCAGAATCCTTTTGGGCACAGTGACACGTGTCACTCAGGTATTGGCCCTGGGATGGCGGCCTTCTAAGGCCCAAATCCCGAGGCGCCGCAAAACGGCGTGACCTAACTCCTAGGTCACCAGATCCTAGGAGAGCACACTTTTCCCTATAAATAGGGACATTACGTCATTTATGACGACAGACGAAAAAAAGAGAGAATTTTTGACACACAATACGAGACAATACGTCGCTTACCACAGAGCTGTCGTTTTCAAGGAACACACAGCACTTTACCTGAGCTTGGAATCCAAGCAGATAACTTTACTTCCGCACGTTTTATCTCCGAATATTTACTAACTTAATCTTCGGAGGCGGACCACCGACCATCCGGCGGTCCGTTTTGCTTTGCAGGTACAGGCATCCTCAGTTGAATCCAGTTTCAGTGTTATAACTCTCCCGAGGGACAAAAACCCCCGAAACAGTTACCTTGGCTTTGACCTCAGCCGCAGCCTTTTCTGCAAGCGCGTTGCGGATGACAGCAGAGGATCGCTTTGGGGTCTTCTCCGACTGCAACATTTTTAATGCTTCTTCTGCAAAAAGAGAAGTTGGTCAATATCATAAATCAATTCTAATAAAAAGCTACTACAGACGGATATAAACTCAGGCGCATACGTTTGGTTAACATGTGTCCTAGCCCGCAGGCGCCTAGGAAACACTCGTCCCTGAACCAGGCGCTCTTGGGGATCCAGTTCTTGGGAACTTTTATTGTTTCCCCGGTTGACAAAGTTGCGTCTGTGAGGCCGAAAACGTCTGCCTCAATGATCTTGTCAAAGTCTTCCTCTGGGATCCGGGGAAGAGCGCACTTCCGGCCTAGCAAGTCGGGCTTCTTATTGTACAGACGGAATTCATAATTCTCCCGTCTGGTTGAAGCTGACATCAGGTAGAACCTGTGCTTCCAGCCATCGAATTTCGAGACCTTGTCCAAGGTCATCATATATTGGGGCTGCGTGGTTAGAGTGTACCACGCCCTCCAGCCGCCTGGGCTTCTGCTAAGATAATGCATGCTAGCAAAAGCCTCCCAGCCGGGGTTAAGCCCTTGAAACTCGCAGGCGGCAACATACCCCAGAATGTTTGTCCAAGAGTTGGGGGTAAGTTGCCAGACTCCGAGGCCGTAGCCTCTCAAAATTGCCTTCACTGCCTGGTAAAGGGGAAAGCGGAGACCAGCCTTGAACGCCGCCTCATAACAGCCGAAATAGCTGTTGGCGTTCTCCTGATCGTCCTCCTAGGCGACGGTGCCATTCTCAGGCGGCACCCGGATCCTATACCCGTCTCCAAGCGGGTGCATTTTAGTGAAATTCTTCAAGTTCTCCTCCATTTGGATCCAGTCCTTGGAGGAGACGTGGATGCTGAAGGAATCATCCTTCTCGTTCCACTTTTTCCTTTCTTCCTCCTCGCTATCCGGAAGCGGGGGTAAATCATCACTACTCTCAGAGGTAGAGGCGGAGCTGTCGCTCTCCGTCTCGTCCTCACTTTGACCCAAGGGGGTAGAGACGGCCTCGTCGCCGCCTTGGTCGCACTCTTCCAAAAAAGAGTCAGCAAGGGTTGAAGGGGCGCGCGGAGGGGATCTCTCCAGAGCCGTCTGGTCACCCTGACCGGACGTTTCTCCCTCAGGCGTTTGGCCGCCTGAGCCTTCGCTCTTGTAATTTGGATCAGTCGCCGTCTGCATTGTCCGAGCCATGGTGTCCTGCACAGACACATAACTGGTCGGAATCCAAGGCAAAGGGTGGTCCCAACACCCCGAGACGACACTCACAGTCCTAGACTCAGCCGTCCCTGGTGACCGGCTGGACTCTAACCTAGGCTGTGCCGTGTGTGTTGGTGATGCATCCATTTATTGCAAGAAATACATACAAGCGGTGAAAAAAGAAAAAGAGCTGAGAGGGGCAGAGACGGTACCTTTTGAAGTTAAATCTGAAACTAGGCGGATCCGGCTGGGTCGGTGGAAAACGAGCTCTCTTGCTTGCGCCTGACTCAGACGGATGACTTATGCTCTCTCAAAGTTTTCTCTCTAGAAAGTTTTTGTTAACGTACAAAATTATGAGGGTAAAACGGCTATATATAGAGGGCAAATACGGGGGCATTTCCGTAATTTACTCGGAAGGTGAACGGTTACTCTTTAATGGTAAAATTACCACCAACCGGAGCGTGACATGTGTCACAGATGCCACGTGGCGTGCCACGTCACATCTGTGAGGGGCAAATATTTAGGGTAATTTTACCCCGCCACGTGGTCCAATCAGAGGATGACACGTGTCAGCCTCAGGATGGCCCAAAGTGGACCAATCCCCGCTTGACACGTGTCACTCCAGAAAATAAGGAAAAAAGGCGGCCTTCAGGCCCAAATCCCGAGAAAGCCGCAAAGCGGCGCGGCCCACCAATGATTAGGGTTCAGTGACCTAATCAGGGGCACAATTCCCAAGGACCCTATAAATAGGGAGATGTCCCTCTTTTTGAGGGCACGTTTTATCATTTATTGCACATTTACTCTTTGATAGAGACAGAGCTTGGAATCCGAGCAGATCCCTACCTAAATTTCCGCACCTTTTTCTCCCTTCAAGTTTCTAACTTGTGCGTCGGAGGGGGAGCACCACCCAACTGGTGTCTCCGTTTGTTTTGCAGGTACAGCTCATCCCGGATCAGTCTTCGTGTTGTAACTCTCCCGAGGGACAAAAACACCCAAAACAAGTGCTCTTTCAGCTCTTGAAAGGCCGCCTCAGCATCATCCCCCCATTCAAATCTGGTCTTCTTCCTGATTCCTTGGTAGAAGTACAGGCATTTGTCACCTGACCGGCTGAGGAACCTCCCTAGTGCCGCCAGGCAACTGGTTAGTCTTTATACTTCCTTAACAAAGCGGGGTGACTTCATGTCAATTACCGCTTGTATCTTCTCAGTGTTAGCCTCTATCCCCCTTTGATCAATCATAAATCCGAGAAAATTCCCAGACTCAACACCAAAGACGCATTTCTTGGGATTTAACACGACCTTATGCCGCCTGAGTGTGGTGAAGGTTTCTCGAAGATCAGCAAGGTGATCCGCCTGCTGCTTGGATTTGACTATCATGTCATCAATGTACGCCTCCACATTCCTCCAAATTTGATTAATGAAGACCGTATTAATCATCCGTTGGAATGTAGCCGGCGCATTTTTCAAGACAAACGGCATAACAGTGTAATAGAATAACCCTGATCAGTGACGAAGTGATGTGAATTATTGATCCGAAAATCAACAAAACACAAGGGATATGTTTAAGTCTAATATACAGGAAATCCACCAAGAATTAAACAAAAACTAAGATTAATCAATTAAGAATCCACCTAATTAATCAATCCAAACGAATGTTTTAACTAAAACAAGCAAAACAACAATTGATCGCAATCAACAAAAACTCAAGTATGCAACTTAAGAAATAAATCTGAATATTAATCTATGTATATTTATTCGTGTGTTTACAGCTCTATTTATAAGACTTAGTTTACCTAGGAAGATTAGGACAAGTCCCTAATTCAATTCTAATTAAACTAGAATTCTAACTTGCTTGAAGAGCAAGCACCTTGGCGCACAAGCATACACCAAACTGATTCATTTTGCTAACTAACTGATTTTTAAAGCAACTAAATAAATAAATAAAAATTAAAGAACTAAATAAAGATTAAAGATCCTAATGCTTGAACCAAGAAAAACCCTTTCAAGTGAAAGGTAAAAACTTGTAAGCAAAATCTAAGTAAAGAAAATTCAAGAAAGTTCAAGAAAGTGAACTAGACTCCAAGAAAAGCCACTAAGCAAACCGTGGCTTTGCTTTGATATCCAAGAAAGTGTCCATGCAATGCTTGGCTTGAATCAATGTTTAGGGACAAGCTATCTTGATGCATGATAAGCAAATCTTCGAAGTTCTCCATGCTTAGACTTGCATCACGAAACGGGTATCTGATGGAAGCCGGAGTAGGCATCCATAAAACTCATCAAGGCATGCCCGGCTGTAGAATCAACCAGACTGTCGATCTTTGGAAGCGGATAACTGTCCTTTGGACATGCCTTGTTGAGGTCTGTGTAATCAATACACATACGCCAGGTACCATTCGGCATCTTTACAAGCACAACATTCGCCACCCAGTCGGGGAAATTACATGGCCGAATGAACCTGGCATCCAACAGCTTTTTTACTATGCAGCTACCGCCTGACTACTTTCCTCGCCGTGATTTCTTTTCTTTTGCCGGATGGGCTTCTTTTTTGGATCCACTGCGAGTTTGTGGACAGCAAGATCCGGGCTAACGCCTATCGTCTCTTCCACTTCAAAGGCAAAAATGTTTTTGAATTCTTTCGGCAATAGGTGCAGATCTACACCCAGCTTAGCATAAGCAGCCGTCCCAACATTAACAGTACGCTCTGGACGACTGTCATTCAGAGGTATATCAATATGTTCTCCAGCCGGTTGGGGACGGAGCTCATCTGATTGTTCCCCGGTCAGTGATTGCTATTTTTTCTCTTTCTTCAACTCCACTAGCTGATGAGCCTTTCTTTTCTTCTTGGCTGCTAGTGGGGTGTTGGTTCCTGCCCCTGGCCGTCTGGGGCCATAGTATCCTTGACGGCTGAGAGGTTGAACTCCCGGGCCGTAGAGCCATTATCCCTTTCATACTTAATGAGCATGAAAGAAGAAATGATTACAGCCTTGGCTTCATTGAGGGTCGAACGGCCTAGGACGATGTTATAGGCAGTTAGTTCCTCAACAACCAAGAATTTGATGACCAGGTGTCGTCCTTTTCCTTTTTCACCCAGCCGGATAGGTAAGTCAATCCTACCAACTAGGTAAACCTTCCCACCCCCAAAACCAACCAAGAGGTGGGTAACCGGATGCATACTGATGTAGTTGTATTTCAGCTTTTGTAGGTACCAGAGACTGATGATGTCCGATGAGCTGCCGGTGTCAATAAGGATTCGCCCAACAAGCTGGTTGGCGACCTTACATTCAATGACGACCGGAGCGTCATGCGGACGGCGGACGGTGCCCCTATCCTTCTAAGTGATCAAAATATTTGGGAAGGAGGAGCTAGCTGTCGCTTGCTCATCATCATCATCATCATTGTCCATCTTTTGAAGATGGCTCTTGGTGCCCCAGATGGTAGGGCCACCGCATGAGAACCCGCCTGCTATGGTGTAGACAAGCTCTTTATCGGTGTCCGAACTACTAGCTGGCTAGGGCGTCTTAGATGACTGCCCCAGGTTCTTCTTATTAGTCCCTTTAGGCTTAGAAATGTAGGACTTTAACATCCCCTTGTCAGCCAGACGGTCCAACTCCCGTTGAAGGCTGAAGCAGTCGTTGGTGTCATGGCCAACTTCCTCATAGTATTGGAAGAATTTATTTTTGTTTCTTGATTGAATGAAACTTTTCATTGGATTCAGCTTCTTTAGAGACAGCCGGTCTTTGATCTCCATGAGGATAGAGTTGCAGTCCTTGTTAAACTCATACTTGGGGACGTACGGTTTAAATTCTTTCTTTTTCTTCTAGGACGGCTGGTCAGAATCACTAACCGCCCAGACTTCTTTTCTCTTCTTGCTCTCATCTTGTTTCTTCACCGGCTGAGCAGGTCGGCTGTCTTTTTGCCCGTCAGACTTCTTGGAGTCTGACTGGCTTCCAGGCGAGCAGAGGTTGGTTGCTTGAATATAGCTTTCCGTCTCCCTCAAGGCCGCCAGCAAGTTAAAAGCCCTTTTTTCTGACATGGTCGAATTTAAAGGTCGACCCGTCTTTAAGAACCTTAAGGAAGTCTGTAAAGGCTACTTTTTCAGACAGTCCTTGAATCTGAATTCTGGTCAGATTGAACCGCCTGACGTAGGAGCGCAATCCTTCTCTCTCTCCCTGCTTAATGGTGGTCAAGTCAAGACTTGTTTTCTTCGCAGGGATGTTCATTGAGAAGTTGGAAGCAAACAAGAAGGCAAGCTTCTTGAAACTATCGATGGAGCCGGCTGGCAGGTTGCCAAACCATTGTTGGGCAATGCCCTTCGATGTAGCCGGAAAACAACGGCACCAAGTGGCATCATCCAACCCTTGCAAATACATGAGGTTGTTGTAAGCCATGAGGTGATCTTCCGGGTTGGAGGTACCGTCATAAGTACCCACTAACACATTTTTAACCTTGGCCGATTGGGCCGCCTCGGGTATTTCCCGAGTGAACGCAGAAGGTTATTCTCTCAGGCGGAGCAGACGAAGCTACCAGTCCAGTGGCTGGACATTGCTATATGCCACCTGACCTCCGAAGAGGGTCGGCTCCATGAAATGAGGAGAATACGGACTGTAGACCATAGGTGGTACATACGGTGCATTCCCAATCATCTGAGCGCCAGAATGGACGGTATTACCGCCTGTATGACTCTCATGCAAGGATTGCACATTCCCTATAGATGTGTTCTTATAGCTGTCTGGAAAGCTTGATGTAGAAGCAGACTCAGACAACTGTTGATTCCTCTTGCAGGTGATGATTTCCCGGGCATCAAGAGTTGATTTTTTTGTTTCCAACCGGCTATTCACTCCGGCGGGTATTGTTGGTGTTCCTCTTAGGCAGAAGAATCTTGGACCAATCAATGGTCCCGGCTGCCTTCTCCTTTGGATGCAGAGTTGGCTGCCTATCTCTGACTGACTTCCCCTTCTCCAGAGGAGTCTTCCTTGCCGACTGACCCTTGCTTGGGCCAGCCCGGCTCTTGGTGATCAGATCCTTAATTTCACCCTTGAAACTAGTTATGAAATTCATGAGTTTGTCTCGAGTGACTGGAGCAAATCCACCAGCCGTATGGGTTTCCCCTTCCGGCTGACCAGGAGGTCGACTTGTACCCGCCTGGCTTGCATCCCGCTCTAGAGTCCCTGGGCGGATGCACTTAGTTATCAGAGAGCCATCCTTGGCTATATAGGTCTCGACCTGAGGATCATCATCCTCTTGGTCAGTAAAAACTTTCGGTTGATCTACCGAACGCTCAGGAGGTGGTACAGACTCTTGAACCATCCTTGAGGTACTCTCCCCACAGATGGCGCCAAATGTTTTGGGTGTTTTTGTCCCTCAGGAGAGTTACGTCACAAAGACTGGTCCGACTGAGATGTACCTGCAAAAACAATGGAGACTCCGGGTGGTTGGAGCTCTGCCTTCGAAGATCAAGTTAGTAACTTGAAAGAGAGTAAAGAGTACGGAAATTTAGGTGGGTATCTGCTTGGATTCTAAGCTTAGGTGTTTCTCGGATGAGAGAGAAAGTAGGTGTAATAAATTATTGAATGTGTCCCCAAAATGGGGAAATATTTCCCTATTTATAGGGTCATTGGTAGGTGTGCCCCTATCTAGGTCACTTGACCTAGAATTTAGTGGGTTGCACCGAATTACGGCGCTTCTTGGGATTTGGGCCCTTGAAGGCCGCCATTTTAGAATCTATTTGAAGGGGCCACGGGTCAGGTGGCTAGGGGGCCACTTGGGTCAGCCTAGACTTTCCACGTGGCCTTCTCTTATTGGGACACCTGTCTAGGGTAATTTTTACCCTAAACAATTGGTGATAGTTGCAATTGGTTTGAATTCATGTACATTTCCTTTGATTTGATCATGTTTGTAAGAATCTTCTTTACTTTAATTCAATCTTTAGCTTTTGATTTCAATTGTTATGTTGATTGTTCAAGTTTATTAATTGGTTGATCGAGTTGGTTTGATTTGAATGATGTTGATGAATTGTATAGCGTCGCTCTTGATTTCTTTAATGGATTGTGAGTAGTTTGCTTGTTAGGGATGTGGTGAAGCATGTATTAGTGATGGATCATTAGCTAATTGGGAGGTTTTTGATTGATTTAGCATTGTGATTAAATAGGTTGATTGACTTTGTGCATGTGTATGGATTGGAAGGAGTGATGAACCTTGTTCTTCTTGCTAGATTGCATTGTGTGTCTACATTGGTATGGACCATTGATTTGTACCTCGCATTTATCGATCGAGTTTGGTTAGTGACGTTCCTAGTTAGAGTCTTTAGTAGTTGGCGCTAGTTAGACCTCTAGGAGATAGATTGTCGAACTCTTTTGATTGCATTAACTATCTTCCCTCTCAATACTCAAATTAATCAATCTCAAACCCGATTAGTGCGTGTTCATTGCAAGTGCATGTGGATCCTAACTCCCTAGTGTTTGATATATCGATCTACTTTGTGATTTACCTTGTTTTCTTAGTTGGATTAAATAACCTACTCTACCCTTATACGTTTTGAAAATTTTTTTTACTTTGGCAATAGCTAGCTCTCCCTTATTCCTTTGAGTTCGACCCTTAACTTGCCTCTGTACTTTTATTAGGTTTGTTAAGTGTTTACAAATTTAGTATGATTTGAGGAATTTTAGTTTCAACGACCTAGAATCCACCTCTCGTCAAAATGGCGCCGTTGCTGGGGAATGGCGTAGTTGTTTGCTATTGTTGTTGAGTTTATTTCATTTTATCTCAAAAGATACAAAAAGATTTTTCTCTTAAGTCTACATTTGTAGCCGTACTACTAATATTTTCCTTTAAGATTATGTGTGCAAGAGAACAAGGAGAAGTCCCAAGGGTGACATTGAAGGAGTTGGGAACTCCGGGTGCATATAAGTATGAGAGCGGTATTGCTCCATCTTCAATTCCGGAAAGTGACTTTGAAATCAAGCTGGCAATGATAACTTTGATTGAAAGGCGACAATATAGTGATGGAAGAAATGAAAGTCTCCTCATCATCTTAAGGAGTTCGAGAAATATTGCAACACGATTAAGGTGAGCGGGGTCGCAGAAAAATTCATAAGGCTCAAGCTATTTTCTTTTTGTCTAATTGGAAGAGCTCAAGAGTGGCTATACAATGAATTGAAACCCAATTCCTTGAGAACTTGGGATGAAGTCACTAAAGATTTTCTTTCCCTTTCTTACCTCAAAAGAAAACGGCGGAGGCAAGAGCTTTGATTCAAGGTTTCAAGCAAAGTGTTTTGGGTATTTTTGTCCCTCGGGAGAGTTACAACACGAAGTCTGATCCAGCTGAGTTGTACCTGCAAAATAACGGAGACTCCGGATGGTTGGAGCTCCGCCTCCGACGGTCAAGTTAGTAACTTGAAACGGAATAAAGAGAACAGAAATCTAGGTGGGTATCTGCTCGGATTCCAAGCTCAGGTGTTTCTCTGATGTGAGAGAATGCAAGTGTAATAAAAGGTAAAACGTGCCCTCAAAAAGAGGGACATCTCCCTATTTATAGGGTCTTTGGGATTTGTGCCCCTGATTAGGTCACTGAACCCTAATCATTGGTGGGCTGCGCCGCTTTGCTGCTTTCTCGGGATATGGGCCTGAAGGCCGCCTTTTTCCCTTAATTTCTGGAGTGACACGTGTCAAGCAGGGATTGGTCCACTTTGGGCCCTTCTGAGGATGACACGTGTCATCCTCTGATTGGACCACGTGGCAGGGTAAAATTACCCTAAACATTTTCCCCTCACAGATGTGACGTGGTACGCCACGTGGCATCTGTGACACATGTCACGCTTCGGTTGGTGGTAATTTTACCATTAAAGAGTAACCGTTCACCTTCCGAGTAAATTACGGAAATGTCCCCGTATTTACCCTCTATATATAGCCGTTTTACCCTCATAATTTTGTACGTTTACAAAAAATCTTCTAGAAAGAAAACTTTGAGAGCAGAAGTCATCCGCTTGAGTCAGGCGCGAGTAAGAAAGTTTGTTCTCCATCAACCCAGCCGGACCCGCCTTCCTTCAGATATCACATCCAAAGTAACCGTCTCTGTCTCTCTCAGCTCTTTTTTCTTTTTGCATCGCTTGTACATATTTCTTGCAATAAATGCATGCATCACCAACACACACGACACAGCCTAGGTTAGAGTCCAGCCGGTCACCAGGGACGGCTGAGTCTAGGATTGGGAGTGCCGTCTCGGGGTGTTGGGACCACCCTTTGCCTTGGATTCCGACCAGTTATGTGTCTGTGCAGGACACCATGGCTCGGACAATGCAGACGACAACTGATCCAAATTACAAGAGCGAAGGCTCAGGCGGCCAAACGCCTGAGGGAGAAACGTCTGGTCAGGGAGGCCAGACGGCTCTGGAGAGATCCCCTCCGCGCGCCCCTTCAACTCCTGCTGATTCCTTCTTGGAGGAATGCGACCAAGGCGGCGACGAGGCCGCCTCTGCCCCCTTGAATCAAAGTGAGGAGGAGACGGAGAGCGACAGCTCCGCCTCTACCTCTGAGAGCAGTGACGACTTACCCCCGCTTCCGGATAGCGAGGAGGAAGAAAGGAAAAAGTGGAACGAGAAGGATGATCCCTTCAACATCCACGTCTCCTCCAAGGACCGGATCCAAATGGAGGAAAACTTGAAAAATTTTACTAAAATGCACCCGCTAGGAGACGGGTATAGGATCCGGGTGCTGCCTGAGAATGGCACCGTCGCCTGGGAGGACGATGAACAGAACGCCAACAGCTATTTTGGCTGTTATGAGGCGGCGTTCAAGGCTGGCCTCGGAGTCTGGCAACTTACCCCCAACTCTTGGACAAACATTCTGGGGTATGTTGCCGCCTGTGAGTTCCAGGGGCTTAACCCCGGCTGGGAGGCTTTTGCTAGTATGCATTATCTTAGCAGAAGCCCAGGCGGCTGGAGGGCGTGGTACACTCTAACCACACAGCCCCAATATATGATGACCTTGGACAAGGTGTCGAAATTCGACGGCTGGAAGCATAGGTTCCACCTGATGTCATCTCCAACCAGACGAGAGAATTACGAATTCCATCTGTACAATAAGAAGCCCGACTTGTTGGGCTGGAAGTGAGCTCTTCCCCGGATCCCAGAGGAAGATTTTGACAAGATCATTGAGGCAGACTTTGTCAACCGGGGAAACAATAAAAGTTTGTCAACCGGGGAAACAATAAAAGTTCCCAAGAACTGGATCCCCAAGAGCGCCTGGTTTAGGGACGAGTGTTTCCTAGCCGCCTGCGGGCTAGGACACATGTTTACCAAACGTATGCGCCTGAGTTTATATCCGTCTGTAGTAGCTTTTTATTAGAATTGATTTATGATATTGACCAACTTCTCTTTTTGCAGAAGAAGCATTAAAAATGTTGCAGTCGGAGAAGACTCCTAAGCGATCCTCTGCTGTCATCCGCAAGGCGCTTGCGGAAAAGGCTGCGGCTGAGGTCAAAGCCAAGGTAACTGATGCAAGTCTAAGCATGGAGAACTTCGAAGATTTGCTTATCATGCATCAAGATAGCTTGTCCCTAAACATTGATTCAAGCCAAGCATTGCATGGACACTTTCTTGGATATCAAAGCAAAGCCACGGTTTGCTTAGTGACTTTTCTTGGAGTCTAGTTCACTTTCTTGAACTTTCTTGAATTTTCTTTACTTAGATTTTGCTTACAAGTTTTTACCTTTCACTTGAAAGGGTTTTTCTTGGTTCAAGCATTAGGATCTTTAATCTTTATTTAGTTGCTTTAAAAATCAGTTAGTTAGCAAAATAAATCAGTTTAGGCATGTGCTTGTTCTCCAAGGTGCTTGCTCTTCAAGCAAGTTAGAATTCTAGTTTAATTAGGATTGAATTAGGAACTTGTCCTAATCTTCCTAGGAAAACTAAGTCTATAAATAGGGCTGTAAAACACACGAATCATACATAGATTAATATTCAGATTTATTTCTTAAGTTGCATACTTGAGTTTTGGTTGATTGCGATCAATTGCTGTTTTGCTTGTTTTAGTTAAAACATTCGTTTGGATTGATTAATTCGGTGGATTCTTAATTGATTAATCTTAGTTTTTGTTTAATTCTTGGTGGATTTCCTGTATAGAATTAGACTTAAACATATCCCTTGTGTTTTGTTGATTTTCGGATCAATAATTCACATCATCTTTGGTATCAGAGCAGGTTTGCGCAACTTCGGTAAAAATTAAACTGGGAATAATTGGCTGGGAATTTTTACGTGATTCTTTTTGCATTGAACTCTAAAAAAGTCCAGCTATCACCATATAAAATTTCATAATTTTTAGTTGAGTAACGCGTTCTACACAGCCTCAAACGTTTGGTGTTTGTGCACTGATTTGCGGTTGGGAGTCCGGTTTTTGTGTTGCCTAGTTTTCCTTCAAGATTCGATCTTTTAATCAAGATTTTTGCATAAACTGACTTGGTTTGTGTAGGAATCATGAGTGACGAGGAGGTTCCACAGGTTCCAAGGGCATTAACCTTAGAACAGGCTCAAAATCTTAGAAGTGATAGGCGAATTGACGAGTTGGCAGCAAGGATGGATGAGATATTAAAAAGGCTTGATACTCTTGCTGGAGATTCTTCAAGGAAAGGGAATTCTAACCCTAATTCTGGTTCAAGTGAGGAAGAACAACCAAGGAGGAACCCAAGGAGGCCACGAAATAATTATTCCTCAAGTGATGAATCACCAAGGCCTAGGAGGAAAGATCGACCAAAGGATGATGATAGGAACCTTTGATTAGATCTTCCCGAATTCAATGGGAGTATGAATGAACCTGAAAAATACTTTGAGTGGATTAGAAGGGCCGAGACACTCTTTGATTACAAGGAGTATGATGAAAGGAAAAGATGCAAATTGGCTGAATTAAAACTGACCGGTTATGCTAGTCTTTGGTATGATAATCTAAAGAAGAAGAGGCATAAGGAGGGGCGTGCAAGAATCTCAACTTGGGAACAACTCAAGAAGCACATGAAAAAAAGGTTCGTACCTAGTGATTATATTCAAGATGTTTATCTTAAGATGCAACTTTTTAAACAAAATTCTATGACTGTTGAGAATTATATTGGTGAATTTGAAAAGTTATGCATGCTATGTGGCTTAGAAGAGATTGTTGAGCATAAGATTGCTAGATTTATTTCGGGGTTGAATGATAATATTGCTGAAAAAGTTGAATTGCAACAATATTGGTCCTTTGAGGATGTTTGCAAGGTAGCTTTGAAAGTTGAAAAACAGATAAAGGGGAAGAAAGGGACGTACACTAAGCCCTTTGTAAAAGGTTTCACTAAACCTTTTGAGAAGAACAGCTTGGAGAAAAGTGGTTCTAGTTCGAACTACAAGGAGACTAAATCAAAATTTGAAGCTCCTAAAAAGCTTGTTGAAGATAGGAAGTGCTTCAAGTGTGGTAGTGTTGGTCACATTGCAACTAATTGTCCATCAAAAAGAGTAATGACTGCTCAAGAGTGGGAACAAGAACAAGCTAAGTGTGAGCAGGGTAGTGACTATGAAGAAAAGAACGAAGAGGAAAACTTTGAAGAAGAGGAGGGGCATATTGACGAAATTGATCCCGAGACTCATGGTCAAAGTTTGGTTCTAAGAAGGGCGCTACACTCTAAAATCGTACCTATGGAAAACAATCAAAGGGAGAAAATCTTTCTTACAAGATGCAAGGTAGAAGATAGGTTGTGTGACATGATCATAGACACGGGGAGTTGCACTAATAAGGTATCTACTACTTTGGTAGACAAATTGAAGTGGCCAACTACTGAACATCCAAGCCCTTATAAGCTTCATTGGCTTAATAATTCGAGTGATGTTAAGGTAACTAAACAAGCCTTAATCTCCTTTTCAATTGGTAAATTTCATGATAAAGTTTTGTGTGATGTTTGTCCTATGGATGCTTGTCATATACTATTAGGCCGTCCTTGGCAATATGATAGATTTGTGAAGTTTGATGGAAGGACTAATGTGTATTTTGTGAGAAAAGGAGAAAAAGAGAGACCGGTTGCTTTAAAACCTTTGATAAGCAACAAGTCTTCTAATGTTACCTCTAATTCGAAGAATTCTTATTTGATTAGTGAGAGGGAATTAGAAAAAGAGATTTGCAGCAACAATGTGGTATATATACTTGTTTCTAATGAGATTCGAATTGATCAAGATAAACAAGCAAAGAGGCCGTATGAATTGGAATCTGTTTTAGAAGAATTCAAGGATGTCTTTCCTAAGGAATTACCTCCGGGACTACCTCCTATTCATGGGATAGAGCATCAAATTGACTTGATTCCGAGAGCACCATTACCTAATAAGGCAGCCTATAGAAGTAATCCGGAAGAAACAAAGGAGATGCAAAGGCAAATTGAAGAGCTTATGACTAGAGGATACGTGAGGGAAAGTATGAGCCCTTGTGCCGTGCCTACTTTACTTGTCCCAAAGAAAGATGGGAGTTGGCGCATGTGTATTGATAGTAGGAGTGTGAATAACATCACTATCAAATACCGATTTCCTATTCCAAGATTAGATGATCTACTTGATGAACTACATGGTTCAAAGTTGTTTTCTAAGATTGATCTTATGAGTGGTTATCATCAAATTCGAATGAGAGAAGGAGATGAGTGGAAAACAACATTCAAGACTAAGTCAGGGTTGTATGAATGGTTGGTGATGCCGTTTTGACTCACTAATGCACCTAGCACTTTCATGAGGTTGATGCATGAGGTACTTAAACCTTTCCTTGGCAAGTTTGTTGTTGTTTATTTAGATGATATTCTGATATACTCTAAAAATTTGCATGATCATCTAAATCATCTAACAAGTGTGTTTGAAGTGTTAAGAGAGAAGAAACTCTATGCTAAGCTTGAAAAATGCTACTTCTTAGTGCCTAGTGTTACTTTTCTTGGTTATGTTGTATCAAAGGATGGAGTTTCAGTTGATCATTCGAAAGTAGAGGCTATTAAAACTTGGCCTATTCCTACTAATATAAGTGAAGTAAGGTCTTTTCATGGTCTAGCTTCGTTCTATAGAAGATTTGTCAAGAATTTCTCAAGTATTGTGGCGCCTATGACCGAATGTTTGAAGAAGGACAAGGGTAAATTCGAATGGACTAAAGAAGCTCAAAGTGCGTTTGAGTTGGTTAAAAAGAAGCTATGTGAAGCACCTATACTTGCGTTACCAGATTTCTCAAGTCCTTTTGAAGTTGAAACCGATGCTAGTGGAGTTGGAATTGGAGCAGTTTTACTCCAAAAGAAGAGGCCTATTGCATATTTCAGTGAGAAATTGGGTGGATCTCGATTGAACTATTCTACTTATGATAAAGAGTTCTATGCCATTGTTAGAGCTTTAGATCATTGGAGTCATTATCTCCGACCTAATCACTTTGTGTTGCATTCTGATCATGAAGCATTGAAGTACATACATGGACAACAAAAGCTCAATCCTAGACATGCTACGTGGGTTGAATTTTTACAATCATTTAATTTTTCTTCAAAGTACAAAGAAGGGAAATCGAATGTTGTGGCTGATGCATTATCTAGAAGATACACTTTGATTGGAATTCTAAATAGCAAGCTACTTGGTTTTGAATTGATCAAAGAATACTATAAAAGTGATGATGATTTTGCTACATTGATTGAAGAGTGTTCTAAAGGAGCCGTGGGTTCTTATTTGCTGCAAGATGGTTTTCTTTTCAAAGGAAATCGACTTTGTCTTCCTAAGTGTTCTATTAGAGAGCTAGTTGTTAGAGAAACTCATGGGGGAGGAATTGCTGGTCACTTTGGCATTACAAAGACCTTGAGTATGTTACAAGAACACTTCTATTGGCCTAAGATGCTCACGGATGTGCAACTAGTTATTTCTAGGTGTGCAACTTGTCAAAAAGCGAAGGCTACTTTTCATCAAGGCTTGTATACTCCTTTACCTGTTCCAAATTCACCTTGGGAAGATATTTCTATGGATTTTATTGTGGGATTGCCGAGAACACAACGGGGGAAAGACTCTATTATGGTTGTTGTGGATAGGTTTTCTAAGATGGCTCACTTTGTTCCTTGTCACAAAGTGGATGATGCTATGAAAGTGGCGGAATTATACTTCAAAGAGATTGTTAGATTGCATGGAATTCCGAAAACTATTGTGAGTGATCGAGATACAAAGTTCATGAGTTTCTTTTGGAAGTCTCTATGGAAGCTTGTGGGAACTAAATTGCTCTTTAGTACATCGTACCATCCACAAACTGATGGACAAACCGAGGTTACTAATCGTACTCTTGGTGCGCTTTTGCGTGGGTTAGTGAGTAAGACACAAAAGGATTGGGACATCAAGTTAGCTCATGCGGAGTTTGCTTATAATAGATCACCTACATATGCTACCAAACATAGTCCTTTTGAGGTAGTCTATGGAGTCAATCCGAAACTTCCAATTAATCTTGTTCCATTGCCTAAGGGTGAATTAATTCACAAAGATGCCGAGTCTAAGTTGAAGAGTATGCTGAAATTACATGCTCAAGTTCGAACAAGAATAGAGAAAGTAAATGACATGTACAAAGCTAGAGCAAACAAGCATAGAAAGCAACAAGGTTACAATGTTGGAGACTTGGTATGGTTACATTTGAGAAAGGAAAGATTTCCAGGAAAACGCAGGAATAAGTTGATGCCTAGAAGTGAAGGTCCTTTCAAGATTATTGAGAAGATCAACGACAATGCTTAAAAGTTAGAACTTCCGGGAGAATATGGAGTTAGTGCTACATTCAATGTTGGCGATTTAGCTAAGTATATTCCTGATGAAGAACTTCGAGATTTGAGGACAAATTCTTTCGAAGAAGAGGAGATGATGCAAGTCTAAGCATGGAGAACTTCGAAGATTTGCTTATCATGCATCAAGATAGCTTGTCCCTAAACATTGATTCAAGCCAAGCATTGCATGGACACTTTCTTGCATATCAAAGCAAAGCCACGGTTTGCTTAGTGACTTTTCTTGGAGTCTAGTTCACTTTCTTGAACTTTCTTGAATTTTCTTTACTTAGATTTTGCTTACAAGTTTTTACCTTTCACTTGAAAGGGTTTTTCTTGGTTCAAGCATTAGGATCTTTAATCTTTATTTAGTTGCTTTAAAAATCAGTTAGTTAGCAAAATAAATCAGTTTAGGCGTGTGCTTGTTCTCCAAGGTGCTTGCTCTTCAAGCAAGTTAGAATTCTAGTTTAATTAGGATTGAATTAGGAACTTGTCCTAATCTTCCTAGGAAAACTAAGTCTATAAATAGGGCTATAAACACACGAATCATACATAGATTAATATTCAGATTTATTTCTTAAGTTGCATACTTGAGTTTTGGTTGATTGCGATCAATTGCTGTTTTGCTTGTTTTAGTTAAAACATTCGTTTGGATTGATTAATTAGGTGGATTCTTAATTGATTAATCTTAGTTTTTGTTTAATTCTTGGTGGATTTCCTGTATAGAATTAGACTTAAACATATCCCTTGTGTTTTGTTGATTTTCGGATCAATAATTCACATCATTAATGCTTGAAAAGGGGAAGAGATTCACATCAAAATATTTTTGATTTTTCTTATTTTCATTTCTTCTTTTTTTTCATTTCTTTCAAAGCAATTGTCCATGCCTCTTTAACTTAGGACGGCTTTTACAATTTTGCATTTATTATGTCCTTGTCTTTTATAACTTTGGACAGCTTTTTCTATCTTACGTTTGCCATTATTCACACAATATACACAAATCACAAGCTTGCTTACAAATAGAACCTTATATACACCACAAACTCCAAAAACATGACCATTTGCTTCACAAAAACCAAAAATGGAATAAAAAGAAACAAAGGCTCAAAATTTTAAAGATACGGCTTGAAAAGAAGGGAAAAGGCTCAAATGGTTAGCAAGAAGGCAAATGTGAAACCAATGAACTTAAAAGAAAGAAAATTAACCTAGATTAGAAAAATTACCACCCCAAAAAGATGCCTTTGTACTCCCTAGATGGCTCGGTCTCGTGTTTGAGAATTATGAGTCAAGATTTTAGATAAGGTCCGCAATAGTCAAGGATCCATGCCGCTCATGCAAATATATGTTGAAGGCTTGAAAAATAACGAACCTCACATGGATGTAGCAAAAACTCACTATTGGTGTCAATTCGACTATAGGAAGTAACTACCAACATGCCACAAACAAGTAGAATTCGGTTTCATGGTCCCACTAGTTCTAACCAACTACCTTAGCATGCTTTATCCTAGAATCAACCAAGCGTACTCTCAAACCGTGCACGCCGTTACCATTTAAGAAGAAAAGCATTCAACTATACAAGTCCAAAAGTATTATGTCCAAAACAAGAACAAAACAAAGATACATTGCAAATTTGCCTTGATAGAAACAAAAATCTTTTTGGAGTTTTTCAAAATATAAGAACATGGAAAAACATATACAAAGGTGCATAGCATATGTGAATCAACATCCCATCAAACATGATAGAATACCCTCCCCCAAGCTTGAATGAGACAATACAGCCAAACATAAATCATAGAAACCAAGGAAGGGTAAAAAAAAGGAGATCAATCCAACAAACCAACATATATCCAACAAGTCATCATCCACTTGAGAAAGAGCAAGGAAGGATATTACCGGATATTAGGTGGGTGTAAATACTCGCAAAGGACCCAATTAAACCTTTCAAAGCTAATTTCCTCAAGAATTGAACCTTGTTTCCATATGCTAGCAAAAATAAGAGTCAACTTTCCTTGATTCTTGATCCAAACCGAAGCACCAAAGTATATCAAGTCATGTACCTAGCAAAAGGCACACAAACATTTCCATGAGAGAAAATCTATTCCAAAAATCAAATGAAAATCTAATCTAAAGCACGGGTTACTTCCCGAGAAAGGCTTTCTTAAGGTCCAAGCTTGACCGCTCTAGTAAAATAATAATTCAATGCACGCAAGAGCTTGTCAAATGCACTGCTACACATTTTGTAAGAGAGAAGGTAGACAAATGACGGGATAAAAACGTGCAACAAGATTGTTGCACGCAAGTGAGGAGGGAGGTGCCAAAAGAAAGAAAAAGAGGGATCAAAAGGAAAAGAAGAAAAGAAGAAGAAGAAGAAGAAGAAGAAGAAGAAGAAGAAGAATGGAAAGAAAAAGAAAAAGGCAAATCCTCCTCACTAAAATATTTTTGGGTGGCAACATCACCCTTTTCCTCAACAATAGATGAATGAGTGACATTAAGATCATCATAGACAAGGGGGTCCCCAATAGGCTCATTGAGATAGGAAGGGAGAAAAATAGGGCAATAGGGGATGTAGTCAAACCTTTGAGAAAAAGGGGTATGAGAAATGGGAAAAGGGGTAGCTACTCCTTCAACACAAGGTCTCACATCTCCAATGAGGGCATGAAAATCAATCATAGAGTCCTCAAATGAAGATCTTTCATAATCTACATCTCCCTCAAGCTCAAAAACTCCAAGGGAATGACCCTCATCCTTCTTTGCACCACAATAAACCACCTTTCCTTCAACTATCTCAAAACCATGCATGAGTGAAGGTAGTCATCGTAAACTCATCTAAATCCCAATAAGCTTTCTCGATGAACTCATCCAAGAATCTATAAATCTTCATATGACTCTCACAAAACAAATGGGACACTACCTCAAAAGAGTCTATGTATTCATAGATTGAAGGCTCACAAACATACACTTGAGGCTCATCAATATGGGAAAGAGGGTTAGGATTTTCAAATTCAACTCTCTCTTCATTCTCAACTCCTTCACCATCACTCATATGCTCACCAACGGGATCCTTACACTCTCTTGGTTGCTCAAAATTATCATCATCACCCTCAACACACACAATGGATAAAGATTTTTCACTAACAAGCATTAAGGATGACAATTGGCTTTCTAGCTCTTTACCTCTCTTTCTTCCCTCCTCAAGATGCTCCACACTCTTTTTCATCACCTCTAATTGACTTCTCAAAGAATTAAGAATCGACTCCTTTTTAGGCCCAAAATCATCACTAAGCTCAATATGCCTAATTTGAGTTTCCAAAGTAGCAATAAGAGATTCAAAAGGTGTAGAAGATTGAGGCTCAACAAGAGAAGAAGAAGTACAACCAAGATTGGAAGAATCAACATTGAAATCATGAGCATATACATCACATTGGGGAGTGGGGGCACAATCGAACATACGAGATTTGTCATCAAGGGAATGAAGCACATCACAAGAAGGCATGACAAATAATGAATAATATTGAAACACACCATTAGCATCAACATGAGCATGCACTTCATCATCATGATCAATAGGAGAAATAAAGTTGAAATCATGTGTTCTAGGCTCAACTATGGGATCATGTGACACATCATGGGAAATCATGCTAGCATTAGAAGAATGAACACATTGCACATCAAAATTAGAAGCATGATTACCCCCATTATGAACTTCCTAAGCAAACCAAACATAGAATTCCCAAGCATCATCAATTGACAATGCTCTAAATCTACCATTATGCATGCATTCAACTTTATTCCTAGTTTGTTCATTTAAACCAAAATAACAAATCTCACAAGCCTCCCAAAGACTACAACAATGATAGTCAAGAAATCCCTCAAGTCTATGGAAATATTCACAAAAGGCTCATTGTTATATTGAGGAAATGATAGGCATGCCATTTTTTTTTAACAAAACAAACAAAAATCAAATAAAAGAAAACTATATACAAAGACCTAGACTCAAGTAATAAAAAAAACTCAAACATAGACACCGTTCCCCGGCAACGGCGCCATTTTGACGAGGGTTGGATATAGGTCGTTGAAACTAATCCTCTCTCGGTCAAACTAAATTTATAAACACTTAACAAACCTATATACAAATATAGAGGCAAGTCAAGGATCGAACCCAAAGGAACGGTAATGTTCAAGCGCTCTCAATTATACGCTATGCTAGGTCAAAGTCTAGGGATAAAAGGTGACACTAACAAACTAATAAAATGAAGAATTAAACAAATAAACACTAGGAACGGGATCAATAATCAATCATGACAATTGTAGCAACTCGGAAATACATGCAAGTCAATAGTTGTGAAGACTAATGGCAAGCTCAATCAAAAGAGTCAACAAGCTATCTCCTAGAGGTCAAACTAGTGACAACTACAAGAGACTCTAACTAGGAGCATCACTAATCAAGCTCAATTGACAAATGTAAGCTACAAATCAATGGTCCGTATCAATGTAAACTCACAATGCAATCTAGCATAATTCTCAAGGCCTAATCGAACTACACACATGCAAACTTCCATTAATCACTTTAATCTCAACAATTAATCAACACAATCCCCAAATTAAGCACAATCAATCAATCATACAAGTTTCACCCAATTCCTAGAAAACAACTACTCTAACATCATCATCTAATCAACTAACAACTAAAACAATCAAGAATCAACAATATATGGAGAACAACTACACTAATCAACAATCAAACATCAAAATCAAACCAAACAAATATAAAGTCAAACAAAGCAATAAATGAGATAGAGTTTAGAAATGCTCATTGATAATAGAGAAGATCTCCAACATAATTGTTACCATTGAATCTTCAATCTCTCAATCACTATTGAAATTCCTCACTTTCTCTCTCTAAAATCTACTCCTAAACTAACCCTAAAACTAGAGAGAGAAGCTCTCAACTAAGCTAAGAATATGATCTAAAAAATGTGAAATAAATGTTATTCTAAACTTACACCAAATATCGGGTTTACAAAGGTATTTATAGAGGCGCTGTTGTATATTTGGAGTAACACTCGAAATACACAAGGGATAAACCAAGGGATAGTTAAGGCGAAAGAACCAAAGGCTTCTTAGATAAAGTCACACCACTAAGAAACTGTTTGGATTCCTAAGATCACAAGCTAACTAGTAGCCTAAACTAGTTAACTAAGCAAAGGAAACGAAATTCCAAATCCAAGAATTTCAGGTTTTGTTTCTAATCCAAGAAACGAATGTAAGACAAGTTTTTTTGTTTGAATAATCTGATTTTTTCATTCACATTTGCTTGCTATTTATAGTAAACAAGCATCCTTAAGTACAAGCTAACTTAAGTGGCTGTTCAGCTCACTTGTTACACGCCTAGGCTAAAGCTAAGTACAAATCAGCTTTTTGTTGTCTAGATACATTAATAAAAGAAGCCTTATTTAACTAGATACATCAAAGAGAAAATGGTGGTTTATAACCTCCAAATTAAGGCTGAAATAAAATCAGAATTAAGAGAGTGTAACTCCCCTTGATTCACGCCCATCCAAGCAGAAAGTTGGAGATGTATTTCCTCCAATATTAACGCCCAAATTCAAACAGCAAAGAAGTGTAACTCCTCCTTGGTTCAAGCCTTGAAATTAGCTTGAATGTATGTGGACAAGGGTGTACTTGGACGCCCTTTAGTTGCTCCAAAGCTGGCTGAATTAAACGGCCAATTGAAGGCTGAATTTAAGGCTTGTAATTCCTCTTTGAAACTGATTGTAACTCCAAGTCAAAGCTTTGAAATTCCTTGAAAAAGAATTTCGGATTCCAAGCTTAAATGGCTGCCATTTTGATGTATCTTTGCACTTGTACTTTTGTGTGAATGTGACAATATTTTTCGAACTAAAATCAGCTAAAAAGAACTATGAAAAATATAACTAATATGCAAACTTAAAGTATGACTAAAGTTTACAATTTATTCAAAGCATAAAATGAACTAGAATAAACTAGTTAATAAGAACAACAAGAAATTCAAGGGGTTGAATATCTTGCTGCCCATGGATAGAATGCATAGCACCAATACATGATGCTACATCTTGAACCAAAGAAATGTCCGTAACCAAGTTGTTAGGCTTGGCTACAACATTTCCCCCTTCTTGAAAAGAGTTTGCCCTCAAACTCGGAAACTCTCCAAACTCATCATAGTAAGGTGATAAATCAGCCACATTAAAGGTGCTAGAAACTCCATAATCCCCGGGCAACTCAACTTTGTAAGCATTATCATTCACCTTTTCAACAATAGCAAATGGACCATCACTACGAGGACTAACCTTGGACCGCCTTTTGGAAGGAAATCTTTCCTTTCGAAGATGAATCCAAACTAAGTCACCGGGCTGAAAACGGACCTCCTTTCTTTTCTTGTCATAGTATGCCTTTGTCTTTGCATTAGCTTGTTCAATTTTGGAACGAACTTGCTCATGCATAGACTTGATTTCTTTTGCACGCACCTCGGCATCATTGTTGAACTTGTTTGGTGAGGGAATGGGAGTGAGATCAATAGGAGTGCACAGATTGAATCCATACACCACTTCAAAAGGACTCAAACCTGTTGTCTTGCTAGGCACACGATTGTAAGCAAACTCCGCATGAGGAAGCATCTCTTCCCATTGCTTGGGACGTTTAGTAGCCAAAGACCGCAGCAAAGATCCCAAAGTTCTATTAGTCACTTCTGTTTGACCATCTGTTTGAGGATGACTTGAAGTGCTAAAGTTCAATTTCGTGCCCATCTTCCTCCATAATGTAAGCCAAAAATGACTTAGAAATTTTGGATCACGATCACTCACCATGGATTTAGGTACACCATGCAAACGAACAATCTCATTGAAAAACAAGTTAGCAACATGAGTAGCATCATAAGTTGAATGACAAGCAATGAAATGAGCCATTTTAGAAAATCGATCCACAACAACCATTATAGAATCTTTCTTTCGTTGGGTGATAGGAAGTCCCACAACGAAATCAAGACTAATATCCTCCCATGGTGCCTGTGGAATAGGTAAGGGCAAAAGATAGCCTTGTGGTAGACTATGACTCTTGGCCTTTTGACATATCACACATCTCTTCACAATGAACTCCACATCACGGACCAATCTAGCCAATGAAAGTATTCTTGGACAAGAAGAGTAGTCTTCTCTATGCCAAAGTGTCCCGCCATTCCTCCTTCATGAAACTCTTTGATAAGAGATTCTCTTAGGCTTGATCTTGGGATGCACAACCTGTTTCCTTTGAACAAATAGCCATCTAAAATGTAATAATCTTTGTAAGCATGATTAGAACATTTTAAAAATAAATCACCAAAATCATGATCATTTTTGTAACTTGCTTTCACATCTTCAACACTAATCACCCTTGCTTTGAAAGAATTCAAGAGTGTGTATCTCCTTGAAAGCGCATCAGCTCCTTTGTTCATGGCGCCTCTCCTATGCTTGATCACAAAATGAAAAGCTTGCAAATACTCCACCCATTTGGCATGGCGTGGTTGGAGTTTTTGTTGGCTTTGAAGATATTTGAGTGCTTCATGATCTGAATGAAGGATGAACTCCTTAGAAATGAGGTAATGTCTCCAATGGTCCAAAGCACGAACAAGAGCAAAGAACTCCTTATCATAGGTGCTATACTTCCGTTGTGCTTCATTGAGTTTTTCACTAAAGTAGGCAAGGGGACGCCCAACTTGTGACAAAACAGCACCAATACCAACTCCACTAGCATCACATTCAACTTCAAAAACTTCATCAAAGTTAGGCAAAGCAAGAATAGGTGCACTAGTAAGTTGATTTTTTACCTCATCAAAGACCTTTTGAGCCTTATCATTCCAAACTAACTTCTGATTTTTTGTTAGCTCGGTGATAGGTGCCATGAGGGTACTAAAATTCCGCACAAATCTTCTATAAAAAGAAGCAAGTCCATGAAAGCTTCGAACTTGTTGAATGGTTTGTGGCGTGGGCCACTCGCGAATTGCAACAACTTTCTTTTCATCAACTTCAATGCCTTGTGATGAGACTTTAAAGCCAAGAAAAATAACTTGGGAAGTGAAGAAATGACACTTCTCTAAGTTACCATACAATTTCTCTCGTTCAAGGGCTTCAAAAACCTGTTGCAAGTGCATAGAATGCTCTTCTTCCTCCCTACTATACACCAAAATATCATCAAAATAAACTACAACAAATTTACCCATGAAAGGTTGCATAACCTGATTCATAAGGCGCATAAATGTAGATGGTGCATTAGACAAACCAAATGGCATCACAAGCCACTCATAGAGGCCCTCCTTTGTCTTGAAAGCGGTCTTCCATTCTTCTCCTTCGAAAATTCGAATTTGATGATAGCCACTTCTCAAATCAATTTTAGAGAACACTTTAGAACCATGCAAATCATCAAGTAAATCATTCAACCTTGGAATAGGAAACCGGTACTTGATAGTGATTTTATTGATTGACCTACTATCAACACACATTCTCCATTCTCCATTCTTCTTAGGCACAGTCAAAGTAGGACAAGCACATGGACTAAGAGACTTACGAATAAGACCCTTGGACAGTAATTCTTCCACTTGCCTCCTAATCTCTTCGGTTTCTTTTGGAGTGGTTCTATAGGCTGGTTTGTTTGGGAGCATTGATCCGGGAACAAGATCAATTTTGTGTTGTATGTCACGTTTTGGGGGTAGGCCATGGGGAATGTCTTCGGGGAAAACATGGGAAAAGGTTTTGAGAAGAGGGGTGAGGAGTGGGTGTGGTTCTTTTTGTGTCGGTTGGGAAGGGCTATTAAGTTGGCTTAAAATGAATTGTTTGTGAGCTTTATACTCATGCAATTCTGATTTTATGAGAGTGGTAAGGGAAGTGGGGGGTGTGGATATGGGGTGGCCGTTTTTGAGGTTTAGAGGGGTAAGGAGTATTTTCTGTCCATCCTTAGTGAAGGAATATGTGTTTTTATACCCATCATGCATCACACGCCTATCACATAACCAAGGTCTACCAAGTAAAATATGACATGCATCCATAGGTATAATATCACACCATAATTCATCCTCATAAGTTTTACCAATGCTAAATGATAACAAGACTTGTTGTGTTACTTGAATCCCTTTACCATGATTTAGCCATTGAATCACATAAGGTTTAGGGTGAGGGACCGGTTTTATTTTCAGCTTGTCTATCATTACTTGTGAAGCTACATTGGTACAACTACCTCCATCAATAATCAAGGTGCATACCTTACCACCAATGGTGCAACGAGTGTGAAAGATTGCCTCACGTTGCAAGCTCCCTTCTTTGCCAATCATATTGCTTAATGTACGTCGAACCACCAAGCATTCTCCTTCATCCGGTCCAAGACACGCATACTCATCATTCTCCTCAAGGTTGCTGTCCACTTCAATTTCCAATTCGTCCTCCTCTTCATGCTCAATCAAAGTGACAATCTTTTTATTTGGACAATCACTAGCCAAATGTCCAAGGCCTTGACACCTAAAACATCTTCTTGGGGCTGGTTTTGGGTTGGAATTTTGGGTGTTTTGTGAAGGTGGTTTAGAAGTAGGCTGATTGGATGTGGGTTTGAAAGGTGGGAAATTGGATGTTTGCCTTTTTTTGGGGAAATGAGGTTTGAGATGCAAAACGTGATGATTCACTTTTGCCTCTTGCTTTTTGTTGCTGCTCAATCTTATGTACTAAGATAATGAGCTCTTCAAGGGTGGTGTAAGGGTGTAGCTCGGCCACATTTGCTATTTTTGGGTCAAGTCCTCCCAAAAAGCGCACCAATGTTTGAGGTTCATCTTCCTCTACTCCACATTTCATGACAAACCCTTCAAATTCCCTAGCATATTCTTCTACTGATTTTGTACCTTGTTTGAGGTTGTGGAACTTGGAAAAGTTTTCTTGCACATAGTATGTGGGAAGAAACTTTTGTTTCAGCATCTTTTTCATCTTGGTCCACGATCTCACTTTCTCTTTGTCTTGCCTTTCCCTTTTGGCACACACACTAGCCCACCAAGTTGAGGCATATTTTCTTAACTTCAAGGCTATAATCTTCACCTTTTTTTCTTCCGGTGTTTGCTTGTAATCAAACACTCTCTCCACAGTCCTAAGCCATTCTACAAACTCATCAGCATCGAGTTTGCCATCATACTCCGGGATGTCAGCCTTAATGTCATTATTAGGCCGTGACCTTTCTCTTTCATGAAAAGGTCTATCATTGTGATTGAAATTAGATTCACTCAATTCTTCATCACTATGATTGGGTGAACCCTCTTTTTGATGGCGCAACTTAGTAGAAAGATCTTTTAACTGATCTTGCAAATATTGCATTCGTTGCTCCATATCTTCTTTCTCTTGTGCAACCTTATTGACATATTCTTGCCAATTAGGGGGTGGGATGTCGGACATGGTTTGTGTTTGGGGTATGTGTTTGGGTATGTGTTTGGGGTATGTGTTTGGGTATTTGTTTTGCTAGATCCCCCTCCTTCTAGCGCCAAATGTTGTATATTTGGAGTAACACTCGAAATACACAAGGGATAAACCAAGGGATAGTTAAGGCTAAAGAACCAAAGGCTTCTTAGATAAAGTCACACCACTAAGAAACTGTTTGGATTCCTAAGATCACAAGCCAACTAGTAGCCTAAACTAGTTAACTAAGCAAAGGAAACGAAATTCCAAATCCAAGAATTTCAGGTTTTGTTTCTAATCCAAGAAACGAATGTAAGACAAGTTTTTTTGTTTGAATAATCTGATTTTTTCATTCACATTTGCTTGCTATTTATAGTAAACAAGCATCCTTAAGTACAAGCTAACTTAAGTGGATGTTCAGCTCACTTGTTACACGCCTAAGCTAAAGCTAAGTACAAATCAGCTTTTTGTTGTCTAGATACATTAATAAAAGAAGCCTTATTTAACTAGATACATCAAAGAGAAAATGGTGGTTTATAACCTCCAAATTAAGGCTGAAATAAAATCAGAATTAAGAGATTGTAACTCCCCTTGATTCACGCCCATCCAAGCAGCAAGTTGGAGATGTATTTTGATGTGAATTATTGATCCGAAAATCAACAAAACACAAGGGATATGTTTAAGTCTATTTCTATACAGGAAATCCACCAAGAATTAAACAAAAACTAAGATTAATCAATTAAGAATCCACCTAATTAATCAATCCAAACGAATGTTTTAACTAAAACAAGCAAAACAGCAATTGATCGCAATCAACCAAAACTCAAGTATGCAACTTAAGAAATAAATCTGAATATTAATCTATGTATATTTATTCGTGTGTTTACAGCCCTATTTATAGGACTTAGTTTACCTAGGAAGATTAGGACAAGTTCCTAATTCAATCCTAATTAAACTAGAATTCTAACTTGCTTGAAGAGCAAGCACCTTGGCGCACAAGCATACACCAAACTCCTTGGAGAACAAGCACACGCCTAAACTGATTTATTTTGCTAACTAACTGATTTTAAAAGCAACTAAATAATGATTAAAGATCCTAATGCTTGAACCAAGAAAAACCCTTTCAAGTGAAACGTAAAAACTTGTAAGCAAAATCTAAGTAAAGAAAATTCAAGAAAGTTCAAGAAAGTGAACTAGACTCCAAGAAAAGTCACTAAGCAAACCGTGGCTTTGCTTTGATATCCAAGAAAGTTTCCATGCAATGCTTGGCTTGAATCAATGTTTAGGGATAAACTATCTTGATGCATGATAAGCAAATCTTCGAAGTTCTCCATGCTTAGACTTGCATCATATTTCCTCCAATATTCACGCCCAAATTCAAACAGCAAAGAAGTGTAACTCCTCCTTGGTTCAAGCCTTGAAATTAGCTTGAATGTATGTGGACAAGGGTGTACTTGGACGCCCTTTAGTTGCTCCAAAGCTGGCTGAATTAAACGGCCAATTGAAGGCTGAATTTAAGGCTTGTAATTCCTCTTTGAAACTGATTGTAACTCCAAGTTAAAGCTTTGAAATTCCTTGAAAAAGAATTTCGGATTCCAAGCTTAAATGGCTGCCATTTTGATGTATCTTTGCACTTGTACTTTTGTGTGAATGTGACAATATTTTTCGAACTAAAATCAGCTAAAAAGAACTAAGAAAAATATAACTAATATGCAAACTTAAAGTATGACTAAAGTTTACAATTTATTCAAAGCATAAAATGAACTAGAATAAACTAGTTAATAAGAACAACAAGAAATTCAAGGGGTTGAATATCTTGCTGCCCATGGATAGAATGCATAGCACCAATACATGATGCTACATCTTGAACCAAAGAAATTTCCATAACCAAGTTGTTAGGCTTGGCTACAACAGGCGCGAAAACAAAAACCGAGCAAATAAATACCCAGGAAGGCGCGCCTGCGCTGCAAGGGAGGCGTGCCCGTGCTGCAGGGGTGGCGTGCCCGCTCATCTCTGGGTTTCTTCAATCTTCTCTTGGCTTCGTGTGTTCGCTAAGGTCTTCAAATGAATGCACAATGATTGTGGGTTTAACACCCCATATTCATGATAGCACGGCTTGAGAGCGCGAGAGCTAGAATTTGGAGAATCCACTTCCTTGCATCTTGAGCTTTCCAATTGCCATGAGCTTGCTCCAAAAGCTTCCTCCACCTTAGTAGATCACCAATATCAAGACCCAAACCTCGTACAATACCTATAACCACGAAAATAGAGCAAATAAAGGAGAAATGAGAAGAAAAACCAACAAAATGCATAAAAGCTACAAAATAAGAGAGGAAAGGTAAGACTAAGACCAAAAGCATAAAACTAAGAATTTATTAAGCATGAAAGCCATGAAAAGAAGGTAAAAACAACCTAAATACTCATCAAATGGGTGCCATTTATGACACCCATCAATACACTACATGGATTAGCAAGAGGGTGAGAAAGAACTGACAAATAAGAGTAGCACCACGGGATGCTCAATTGATCAACTCAATGCTATCTACAATTTTTCCACGCAAATTTCAGATTTAGGGAAAGAGGTGGTATCTATCAAGGTTAAGCTTGAGAGTGCAACTTCAGAAGCATCGATTCTTCCCTCCCAAATTAAGGGGAGAGGTACACCTTTTTATCCTAACACTCTTCCCTCTTCTTGTTGTATGATTAGTGAATGTCGGTTTTGTGATTTATGTGGAATGAATGATCATGATGCTTCTTTATGCCCCAATGTTTCTTGTGATAGAAATGATGGATATGATGGAAATGGGAGTGAACAGGTGAATTATGTTGCTAATAATGATTTTGGACCTAGATTTGATGTTTAAAGGAATGTTGGGAATAGGAATTATCACAACCACAGGAACTATGATAATTATAACCAAATTAGTAGTTATGGGAACCAAAGAACTCAAGGGTTTCATGGTAACAATAACAACCATGGTTATAATGGTCAAAGTCATGGCCAAGGATGTGGATATCATAACCAAGGTTATGGTAACCATAATCAAAATCATGGCTAAAATCAAGGTAGGGGTAATTAGAGTAATCAAAGTAGGGGGAATTTTCAAAACAATGCTCAAAGAGGTACCCCAATTAAATTTATTCCAAAGACCCAAGGCCAAAGTGGTAGTTTCTATGATCAATCATCTTCATCTAGGAAATGGTTAGAGGATGTCATTGAGAACCAAACCAAGGTGTTGAATACTCATATAACCATTAGTAAATAGAAGATTAATGACGTGATGACTTATAGTAAGGGGTTAGAGAACCAAATTTCTCAATTGGCTAGTATGTTGAAAGAGTTTGCAAATCTTTCTTCTTTGACTTCACAAGTCTTAGATCCTAAGAGTTCTATGGACGCAATTGTGACTAGGAGTGGTAGGATTCTTGAGAGTGGAGTTTCTAAGAAGAGTGATGCTAAGGAGAGTCCTAGCAAGGATCCGATTTAGAATGAGGGAGATGAGAGCCCTTTGGTTTAGAAGGTTGATGAGGAACAAGTTGAAAAAGTGAAAGAGATCGTGAGAGAAGTTTTCAAACCTAAGTTCTCATACCCCCTAAAAGTTTAATAGGCACAAATTAGATGAAAAATTTGGCAAATTCATAGAGATGCTTAGGCAACTTCATCTTACTCTCCCATTTACCGATGTCATTGACCAAATGCCGAATTATGCAAAATTCCTTAAGGAAATCTTGAGTGGGAGGACAACTTGTGATATGACGAAAATGTTTAGTTTGACCTAGAATTGTAGTGCCATCATAATGAATAAGATGCCGCCTAAGTTGAAGGATCCCGGAAACTTTTCTTTCCCTTGTGCTATTAACAAGACACAAATTGATAATGCCTTGTGTGACCTAGGAGCTAGTGTTAGCCTTATGCCATACTTGGTCTATCATAGACTTGATCTATGAGAACTTTCACCTACTAACATTACCTTACAATTAGCCGATAGGTCCATTAAAATCCCAAAAGGTAAGGTAGAGGTGTTCCCTTAAGGGTAGGGAAGTTTGTGATCTTGGTAGATTTTGTTGTGCTTGATATGGACGAAGATTCCAATATCCCCATAATTCTTGGTAGACCATTCCTTGCAACATCGGGAGCTATGATTGATGTCAAGAGTGCTAAAATTTCTCTCAAGGTGGGGGAAGAAGATATTGAGTTTGATTTGAATGAGAGTATGCAATACCCTTCTTCTTCTTTGGAGAATTGTATGAGAATAGAAATTTTAGATAACTTTGTGAATTCCATGCATGAGCACTTGCTCGCCTCTAATCATCCTCTTGAGTGTGTTTTGTTGAACAAAGAAAAGATAGGTGAGCATGGAAAAGAAATGGATTTCCTTGAAAGAGTCATTGATGAAAGCTTGGAAGGAAGTGATGAGCAAAAGTTCATGAAGATATCAAGCCAAGAAGCTTTACAAGCGGCCTCAACCAAGGAAGGTAAAGGTGTTCCAATAGGTATGAGTTCTTAGGCCCAAATTCTGCTTATCCGGTGATTGTTAGTGGCTCTTTAAGCAAGAGCCAAGCTCAAGAGTTATGTGATGTATTGAGAAGGCACCAAGGTGCTTTGGGATATACCATTGAAGACCTCAAGGGTATAAGCCTTGCCTTGTGTACATACCACATAACCATTGAGGAGGGCTCTCTTCCTTCTATTGAGCGGCAACGGAAACTACATCCCCAAATGGGGGAGGTAGTGAAGAAAGAGATTACCAAGCTTTTAAATGCTGGAATCATATTCCCCATCTCAAGTTCTAGGTGGGTCTCTCTCGTTCATATCGTTCAAAAGAAGGGAGGCATGACCGTAGTTAAGAATGAAAGAGGTGAGCTTATCCCAACAAGGACGGTCACGGGTTGGCTAATGTGTATAGACTATAGACGTCTAAACACATCTACCAAGAAAGATCATTTTCCCCTTTCTTTCATTGATCAAATGCTAGAAAGACTAACAAGGCACCAAGTATTACTCTTTTCTTGATGGTTATTTGGGGTTTTTACAAATCCCTATCCACCCCGATGACCAAGAGAAGACTACTTTTACTTGCCCATATGGTACATTTTCTTATAGGAGAATGCCAGTCGGACTTTGTAATGCCCCTGAAACAATTCAACGATGTATGGTGAGTATCTTTGGAGATATGTTGGAGGAGGAGATGGGAGTGTTAATGGATGACTTCTCCGTAGGCGGAGTTTCCTTTGAGGCATGACTTAAAAATCTTGAGAATTATTTGGCTAGGTTTGAGAAGGTGAATATGGTATTGAATTGGGATAAGTGCCACTTCATGGTTGAGGAAGGCATAAGTCCTTGGGCATAAGATTTCTCACAAAGGCATTGCAGTGGACATGGCAAAGATTGAGGTTATTAAGAAGTGGAAAAATGGAATCTAAAAATCCAACCTTTGGCCGGTCTGACAATAAAAATCCAACCTTCGTTTAATCTCACAAAAATCCAACCTTTATACCCCACCTTCTTTGACAGATCCATTTGACCTTTAACCTGTTAAACAGTTTTTTTTTTTTTTTAGTTCTCTTCCTTCTCACTCCTCTTCTTTCTCTTTCCTCTCTACACCACCTGTTTCGGGGGTTTTTGTCCCTCGGGAGAGTTACAACACTGAAACTGGATTCAACTGAGGATGCCTGTACCTGCAAAGCAAACGGGCCGCCGGATGGTCGGTGGTCCGCCTCCGAAGATTAAGTCAGTAAACGTTCGGAAATAAAACGTGCGGAAGTAAAGTTATCTGCTTGGATTCCAAGCTCAGGTAAAGTGCTGTGTGTTCCTTGAAAACGACAGCTCTGTGGTAAGTGACGTATTGTCTCGTATTGCGTGTCAAAAACTCTCTCTTGTCATAAATGACATAATGTCCCTATTTATAGGGTCCTTTTGAAAAGTGTGCCTTCCTAGGATCTGGTGACCTAGTAATTAGGTCACGCCGTTTTGCGGCGCCTCGGGATTTGGGCCTTAGAAGGCCGCCATCCCAGGGCCAATGCCTGAGTGACACGTGTCACTGTGCCTAAAGGATTTTGAAGCACTTTTTGTGTGACACGCGTCGCCACCTGAATGGTCCCTGCTGGACCTTCAGTCCACGTAGGACGGAGAAGAGTCCACCCTCCACGTGTCATCATTCTATAGGTCCAAATGGGACCTTTACGGAGGACACGTGGCACTTTCTGATTGGGCCACCTGGCCGGGTATAAAATACCCAAATCATTTGCCCCTCACAGGGGCCACGTTCATTGCACGTGACTCCTGTGACAGGTGTCAGTATCTGAGTGGTCAGATTCGAAAATTTACTGGAGGGAAAAAATTAGGGTTTTACCCCCCTATAAATAGTAAGGTTTGACCCCCCCTCTTGGATTCACACCTTGGCGAATCTCTGGAGAATCTTGGACTTTTTGACTTAAAGGATCTCAAAATTCCCTAAGCGTTTTTCAAGCATCCGACACTCGGCTACCAGTTCGACTGTTCTTTAGTCAACCAGGCGTCTTTCTCCCTTCTTCTAAAGGTAACGCCTGTATTTTCTTTTTACTCTTCATTTTTTCTTTGTTTTCGAAAAAATGGCTCCCCAATTGCATGCGGCACGGCGTAGGATAGTGATCAGTCGGTCACCGGGGACGGCTGAATCTAGAACTAGCAGTGCCGAATGCTTGGCCAAAGACCCTGCTTTGCGAACTTCTCCGAATCCGACCGTTTCCGTGTCTGTGCAGGACACTATGGCCAGAATCAAAAGAACAGCAACGCAGTGTAGCTCCGATGGAGTTTTCTACCATTCGGATGGGTCGACTGTTTTTTCAGACGGCTCAATAAGAGTGCCTCGAAGTGAGCTGTCGGAACACCCTGACAGCCCTTCCTATCTTCCTCCTACCCCCACTTATTACCATTCGCCCACATCTAGTGGAACTCCCAGTGATGGAATCCTGGGGGAGGCGGATGAAGTATATCAACCCGGGCCTTCTGGACAGGCGCCGGAAGAGAGTCTAGGGGAGGACCCCGCTGGCACCAGTCGGCGGTCCCCTAGCTCTGATGACGAGTCGGCCTCGTCATCTTCTTCAGAGAATGCCTCCGTAACTTCAGAGGAGGCTAGATCAAACATAGATTCTGCCAGAGAGTCCCTGGCAGTGGATAGGGGGGAAAGCTGGGCCGAGCCGAGTGCTTCCAGGCGCTTGGAGAGAGCCCCCTACTATCAGCATGTTCCGCCAGGCAGGCGGAGCGCCATGGCGTCCGGCCTTGCCAATTTTAGGCGCAAGGTCGTCCTAGGCTATGGCTACACTTTTTCGGTCCCTAACGAGGGCGACACCATAACCTGGCCGAGCCTGGCCAGCTATCAAGACAAAGCATTCGGCTGCTATGAAGAGGCCTTCCAAGCTGGCCTCCGCTTCCCTCTCCATCCGGCCGTGGAGAGGATCTTGGACGGATACCAACTGGGTATCTGGCAACTTGTACCCAACTCCTGGATCAATATTCTGGGGTACGTTGCCGCCTGTGAGATGCTGCAGGTGGAGGCGAGCTTTGAAGCGTTCGCCCACATGCACTATCTGAGCAGGGCACCTGCTAGGGGCAGTGAAGGCTGGTACACCTTGACCACTTGCAAGGGGTACATGATGGCTATTGGCAAAGAGAACAAGTGGAAAGACTGGAGGACTAAGTTTTACATAGTAAAGTCTGCCGACAGCCGCCTGAACCAAAAGTATAACAGGTGGAATAAGGATCCACCTCTCCTATCAGGCAGGAGCGCATTGCCGCCTATTCCCAGGCGGGCAAAGAAGGAGATCATGGACGCGGGGTTGTTTACCGTGTCCGTGTGGACGAATGAAGAGGGGGACAAGGAGGTCACCCCTCAATGCTATCTCCCTTTGTACAAGTGGTTTGAATAAGGGACATTCTTAGCCGCCTGTGGGCTAAGTTCTGAGATGCCGAGAGGTAGTCGGCCGTCTATTTTTATGCAATTTACTTCTGCTTTTCAGTACTTGTTTAATGATGCTAATCACTTGTTCATTTTTGCAGACAAAGCAATGGAAAAGCTCTAGGCCACAAGGAAGCCGGCTGTATCTGCTGCTCGATACAGGTCGAATGTCTTAAACAGGGCAGAAGTAACCACTCACACCAAAGTGGACGAACAGAAAACTGGCGGCACCGCCAAGGTAGAAAATTGTTATACTTTCATTTCTGACCAATATTAAATTTGCCCGAATGATTTCTAACTTGCGTTTATCTTGTGTTGATGTAGGGTGCGCCTTCCAAATCTCCTTCAAAACCATCCGACCCTAAAATCCAAAAGATTAGGGCGGGTGATGTGAGCGCATCCGGCAAGGGCGGCCGGAAGCACATTGCTCATAGGCCCAAGAAGGGCCCAGACGCCTCTTCTCTCGAAGCTGAAAAGGAGATCAGCAAACCGGATGCCCAGAGGGCATCGAAGGGTGGCTTTAAGCAACCCACCACTGCTGTCGGCTCAGCAGGAGAGAAGAGGAGCCTGGGGAGGGAGGAGGAACAGAAGGACGACAGTAAAATCCATTCGCCCCTATTGTTCTTCCATTTAGATGTACTTGAGTTATTTTTCTAACTTTCTCTCCTTCTCAGTTCCTGTGCAGAGGCCGACTGTAGTCCAGATGGCCAAGTCCATGCTGAGGGCGGTTGATCCTGACGACAAGGCGTCTGTCAGAGGAGTCGGCACCCTTGACTTGGATGGCATCTTGGGGAACCTCTGCGAGGTATGAGTCTTAGCTCAAAAATTTTTTTTATTAAGCATTATTTCTTTTTCCGCCTGGTTTTAACCATTCGGCTCTTTTGCAGGCCATGCTGCGCGTCCAAGGGCTCAGGCAACCCCTCAAGGAGAAATCCAAAGAGGTAACAGTCGCTAAAGCTCGGGCCGAGTCCGCCTTGGATCGAGCTCAATTTGATATTGCTCAGAATGAGTATCTGACGCTTGATATGATGTATTCGCAGGCGGAAGCCAATATGCAGGTGAAGAAGGACCTGGACTCGGCCCGCCTGCGCATCACTTCCCTTAAGAAAGAGATTACAACTCTTAAGGAGAAGCTCGAGCCTCTTCAAGATGCCAAAGAAGAGGCCGAGAGAGCCAAGCAGAAGGTGGGCCGCCTGGAGCAGCGCCTCAGCAACCAGGAGCATCAGCTGAAGTCCAAGTTTGAGTCCGTGGCTGATCAAGAGAGAGAGGCTCTTGTTAAGCAAATGATGAGCGATTATGAAGCCATCATGCGGGACACTTGGGCGGCTGTACAGCCGGACTCGGACTATCAGATTTGGAAATCCAAATTTGACGAAGCCAGCAAAGCATTCGACGCTCGCCTTATTGAAGAGGCTGAGAATGCTGAGGTCGAGGAAAGTTCTGGGTCCGACTCTTCTGGGGAGTCGTCCTCTGGTGGCGAGGAGGAGGATCAGGCGGAGGAGCAAGAGAAAAAGGATGAAGAGCAGCCGAAGGACGACAGGCCGGCTGCCACTGAAGAGGCTCTCCCCTGATCACTTAAGCTTTTATGCTTTTCTGCGGCCGAATGGCCATGTACTTTTCTTTTTCGGCCTGTGTGCCGAGTATTTGTATCTTTACCGACCGAGGGGTCGGGTAATTTAACAATCTTTCTGGCTTTGCCAGATAACAATCTTAACCAATCGTCAGGTGACGATTGGTCTTTTTAATTTGAATCATTCGGCCATTTGGCTGAAGTTATCCATATTGTTGTCCTTTGCATTTTGAATTTTTCATTTCATGTTTTTGGCCAAGTATTATAACCTGTATACCATGCGAATGTTCTTGCCCCTGGACGGATGTCGAGTGGTTTCGGTTTATTGGATTGATTGGCTTAGAAATTTTTGATACTTAGAAGAGTATGCATGGTTTCTAAGTCAATCAATCACTATGGTGATTGCCCCAAACCTCGCGGCAGACGTCCATCCAGCATTGGCAAACATAAAGTGTTCATTCGGCCATTGGCTCGAACTAACTCAAATTTCCAACTTAGCTAATTTGCTAAGGGTAAACCTCCGCCTGTTCTGCCCCATAAGCAAAAACAAGCGCCTCCGGCCATAGGCCTCTTTGAGATAAAATGCTAAGTTTGTAACTTAACCAATTTCCTTTAAAAATAATTGTCCGCCTGTCTTGCCCCATAGGCAAGGATCAGGCGTCATCCGGCCAATAGCCTCAATAAGTGTTTAGTTAACTTGTATATTAATCAAATATTCCGCCTGTTTTGCCCCTGAGCAATAACAGGCGCATCCGGCTTTATGCCTCGCTTAGCCTCTACTTATGAAACAGTGACCATTTCTGAACTGCGCTAGATAGAAAATTCAGGTCTTTTAGAATTCATTTTCGATTAAAACAAACGACTGCGAATGCTGCCTTAGCATTCGGTAGGGCCGCTTGATATATTCGTAGAGCAATGTGCCACCCAAATGGGAGATGCTTCTCCTCGACGAATTCGCCCAAATGGACGTCGCCGGTTATCTGACTCATGTTGGAGCAGACGGTCATACTCATGTTGGAGCAGACTGTGACCATTCGGTCTCTTTTTGTTTATTAACATCCGGCCATGGGCCTCATCATGATTTTATCTGGCCTTAGGCCTCTTAAATGATTAAGTAAATATTCGTCAAGTGTTGGTGTAAACTTGATGAATTTCGTAGGAATGACTGTTCTACAACAATCGGTTCCTTCAGAAGGACTGGAATGTCTGCTGTTGAGACAAACGCTCTACAAACGTATTGGCCGTCTGTATTTTATACAGGCGACACTAAGAGCTTAAATAAAAAGACAAGTTGGGAAATGAAGGCATATTCTCATTAACAATACGTGAGATTTACAAAATTGAGGTTTTTACATGCGTACTTAGAAGTAGTACTTTTTCAAGTTGTCTACATTCCAAGTTCTGGGCAGCTGCCTGCCGTCTGGGTTTTCCAGGCGGTAGGTGCCGTCTCTTACTTCCTCATAGATTCGGTAGGGGCCTTCCCAATTTGGGGTTAGCTTTCCTTGTTCGTTCGTCCTACCGACTGCCTCCATTTTCCGTAGCACAAAGTCCCCCACTTTGAGAGGACGCTTGTGTACTCTTTTGTTGTATGCCCGAGTCATTCTTAGACGGTATATCTCATGACGCAAGGCAGCATTGCCCCTGCGCTCTGGAAGTGAGTCCAATGCTAGGCGCATGGCCTCCCAATTCGCCTCTTCATCATACAATATGATTCGAAGGGTCGGCTCATAGTGCTCAATGGGCAGAACAGCTTCTGCACCATACACCATTAGGAATGGGGTTTCTCCCGTTGCCCCTTTAGCAGTCGTTCTGATGGACCAAAGGACGTGTGGTAATTCATCCGCCCAAAGGCCACCAGCCCGCTCAATTTTCTTTTTAATCCCGTCTGAGATTAACTTGTTGAAGGCTTCGACCTGGCCGTTTGCTTGCGGCCGGCCGACTGATGCGAAGAAGCTTGAGACCCCCTGGTCTCCCAGCCAAGTCTTGAGTTGAGGCGTCTCAAATTGAGGACCATTGTCAAAAACCATAGACATGGGCACCCCGAAACGAGTGATTATGTTCCTCCAGATAAAGGAAATGACATCTTTAGTCTTGATGTTTTTGACTGCCTCAGCCTCTACCCACTTGGTAAAGTAATCCACAGCCACCAATATATAGCGCTTGCCGCCTGGTGCAGTTGTATATGGCCCCAGAATGTCCATGCCCCATTTGGCAAAGGGTATTGGGCTGTGGATGTCCGTCAGGTCTGTAGCCGGACGATGGATGAGCTTGCCGAACTTTTGGCACTTGTCACATTTTTTCACCATTTCCATGGCATCCGACTCCAGAGTTGGCCAAAAGTAAAGCCGCCTGGCCTTGGCCGCGAGGGATCTGCCGCCTATATGGGAGGCGCAAAATCCCGAATGCAACTCTTCGAGAACTTCCTTCCCCTTTTCAGGGGTAACACACTTCAACAGGGGTTTCAAAAAGCCAGCCCTGAAGAGCTCTCCTTGTCGCAACTCGAAGTTAGCTGCTCGTTTTTTTAGAACAGCCGCCTCCCGTGGTGAGTCAAGGAGCGTGCCGTCTGCAAGATAGGTCCGGATGCTGTCCATCCAGGTTGAGCTTCGGTCAAGAATTCCAATGGGGTCTTCCTCAGATATACTTCTTTTTTCCATGACCTCCCAGAAGACTGACCGAGGCGTTTCACAGGAGGCGGATGATGCCAACTTGGACAGAGCATCCGCCTGATTGTTTGAAGACCTGGGCACTTGAGTTAGATGAAATTCTTCAAGTGTCCCAACTTCACTCTTGACCGCCTGCAAATATTTTATCATGGCCGGATGAGTGGCCTCGTACGTTCCATTAACTTGGAATACGACCAGCAGGCGGATATCTTCTTCGCCCCTGCCGCCTTGCAATACCGGATGCCGGCCAGCAGGGCCTCATACTCAGCCTCATTATTAGAGACCTGAAACTTGAACCGTAGTGCGTATTCGTACTTATCTCCTTCAGGAAATTGACAGATAATCCCCGCACCACAGCCATTCACAGTGGAGCTCCCATCCACATACACTTTCCAGACCTGGTCCGTATTGTCCGGAACAACCGGCCTTGTCATTTCGACAATAAAGTCAGCAAATGCTTGTCCCTTTATTGCCTTCCTTGATTCATAAGTGATTTCTAATCCTTGCATTTCAATCGCTCATTTGAGCATTCGTCTAGAAGACTCCAAGGTTGTGAGTGGCCATTTGATCGGTTGGTCTGTATAGACCTCTACCGCATGCGCCAAGAAGTAAGGTTTAAGCTTCTTGATGGCCATGTAAAGGGCAAGGCCGAATTTCTCAACCATGGGGTACCGAAGCTCCGCATTTCTCAAAACATGGCTTATGAAATACACCGGGAGCTGGATGCCGTCTCTTTTAGCTAAGAGGACAGCACTGAGGGCATGATCAGAGGCGGCTAAGTACATGAAGAGCTTCTCTTTAGGCAAAGGGCTGACAAGCCTCGGCAAAGAGTGCAGATCAGTTTTTAGCCTTTGAAAGGCCGCCTCTGCATCATCCCCCCATTCAAAGTTTGTCTTCTTTTTGATTGCCTGGAAAAAGTAGAGACACTTGTCGCCTGAACGGCTGAGGAATCTCCCCAGGGCCGCCAGACAACCTGTTAGTTTTTGCACTTCCTTCACAGTACGGGGCGACTGCATGTCGATTACCGCCTGTATTTTCTCAGGGTTGGCCTCTATTCCTCTTTGGTCAATCAAAAATCCGAGAAACTTCCCAGACTCAACACCAAAGACACACTTTTTCGGGTTAAGCATGACCTTGTGCCGCCTGAGTGTGGCGAATGTTTCTCGGAGATCAGCAAGGTGATCCGCCTGCTGTTTGGATTTGACTATCATATCATCAATGTACGCCTCTACATTCCTTCCGATTTGATTAATGAAGACCGTATTAATCATTCGTTGGAAGGTAGCAGGCGCATTCTTCAAACCAAACGGCATCACCGTATAGCAGAACAACCCCTGATCAGTGACGAATTCCGTCTTTTCTTGATCTTTTTTCCACAGGGGGATCTGATGGAAACCTGAATAGGCGTCCATGAAACTCATCAGGGCATGTCCGGCTGTTGAGTCGACCAGACTGTCGATCTTAGGCAGTGGATAGCTATCCTTTGGATATGCCTTGTTGAGGTCTGTGTAATCAACACACATCCGCCAAGTTCCATTCGGCTTTTTTACTAACACAACGTTAGCTACCCACTCAGGGAAGTTGCACGGCCGAATGAACTTGGCATCTAACAGCTTTTTTACTTCGGCAGCTGCCGCCTGACTTCTTTCTTCGCCGTGGTTTCTTTTCTTTTGCCGGATGAGCTTCTTTTTAGGATCCACGGCGAGTTTGTGGACAGCGAGATCCGGGCTGATGCCTGGCATCTCCTCCACTTCAAAGGCAAAGATGTCTTTGAATTCCTTGAGCAGCTGGTGAAGGTTTTCACCCAACTTTGCAAAGGCAATCGTCCCCACCTTAACAGTCCGCTCTGGACGGCTATCATTCAGAGGGATATCAATGTGCTCTCCAGTAGGCTGGGGACGAAGATCATCCGACCTTTCCCCGGTCAGTGATTGCTATTGCTTTTCTTTTTTTACCACCACCAGCTGATCAGTCTTTCTTTTCTTTCCGGCTGGTGGGGCCGACTGTTCTTCCCCGACATCGTCGAGGTCAATCATTTGCTTGCCCCGGCCGGATGCTGCGGCCGCAGGCTTGACGTCCTAGAGATAACACTCTCGAGCCGTCTTTTGGTCCCCATTAAGGGAACCAACTGTTCCATCATCCTTCTCATACTTGAGTAGCATGAGAGCAGGGATGATGACGGCCTTACACTCATTAAGAGTGGGTCGGCCAAAGATGAGGTTGTAAGCCGTGAGCTCTTCAACCACTAGGAAACGGATGGTCATGTGCCGACCGTCTCCCCTGCTTCCCAGGCGGACAGGTAGGTCAATTCGTCCGACTGGGTGCACAAGTCCTCCTCCAAACCCAACTAAGGTGTGGGTGACCTCCATCATGCTATCCGGTTTGTACTTGAGATTGGACAAGCATTTGAGGCTGATGAGGTCAGAGGAACTTCCTGTGTCAATCAGAATTCGGCCAACCAGCTGGTTGGCGACTTTACACTCAATGACAACAGGGTCATCATGCGGCCGACGGACTTTTCCTCTGTCCTGTTCGGTGATGACAACTTTAGGGAAGGTGGATGTGCTAGCTGTATCCCCCTCCGCAACAGAATTGACCATCTTTCTTAGATGGTCCTTGGTACCCCGAATGGTCGGGCCACCACCGGCAAATCCGCCTGCTATGGTATACACCGGTTCTTCATCAGTTTCGGCACTCACAGCAGGCTGGGGAGTCTTTTTCTTGGACTGCCCCGGATTTGCTTTTGAAGTCACTTTGGACTTCACATAGGACTTCAGCTGTCCTTTGTCGGCCAGACGGTCGAGCTCCCGCTTGAGACTAAAGCAGTCGTTCGTGTCATGGCCAACATCCTCATGGAAATGGCAATGCTTGTTCTTGTTCCGATTTTCAGTGGAACCTTTCATGGCAGTCGGCTTTTCAAGAGTTAGCCGATCCTTAATTTCCAAAAGGATGGAGCAGCTGTCCTTGTGGAATTCGTACCTTGGGACGTACGGTTTCCACTCTTTTTTCTTCTTCTGGGCCGGTTGATCAGAGTTATCAATGGACCAGACTTGCTTTTTCTTTTTGCTCTCTTCTGGCTTAGGAGCCGGCAGAGCAGACCGAGTCTCTTTCTGCCGGTCGGACTTCTTATGGTCCGACTGCTTATTGGAGGAGCAGAGTTCGTTCGCCTGTATGTAGGCTTCCGCCTCTCGCAAGGCTCCTTGTAGGGTAAAGATTTGTTTGCGGACGAGTTCGTACTTAAAAGTAGACCCGTCCTTCAGACCCTTAAAGAAGTCTGTGAAGGCGACCTCATCAGACAGCCCATGAATCTGGATTCGGACCAGATTGAACCGCCTGACGTAGGATCGCAAACCTTCTCATCTCCCTGCTGTACATTGCCCAAGTCAAGACTTGTCTTTATTGCAGGGATGTTCATAGAGAAGTTTGATGCAAACAAGAACGCAAGCGTCTTGAAGCTATTTATGCAGCCAGCCGGCAGGTTGCCAAACCACTGCTGGGCTATGCCCTTCAGGGTGGCTGGAAAGCAACGACACCATGCGGCATCATCCAACCCCTGTAAATACATGAGGTGGGTGTATGCCAACAGGTGGTCCTCTTGGTTGGAGGTCCCGTCATAGGCTCCAACCAGAACGTTTTTAACTTTAGCCGGCTGCACGGCTTCAGTTATTTCTCTGGAGAAAGCAGAGGGTTGATCTCCAAGGTGCTGCAGTCTAAGCTGCCAGTCCATCGGCTGATAGTCGTATGCCGCCTGTCCCCCGTAGAGAGTAGGCTGCATGTAAGGTACTACTTGCGCCTGGTACATTGGCGGTGCCATGTACTGGGCGGATTGAATCACATGAGGCCCAGACTGAACCCTTTGGCTGCTTGCTAGGGTCTCATGTACAGACTGGGAACACCTCACAGAGGTATTCCGAAAGCTATCATGATAAGTCGACGTTGAAGCCGACTCTGATAGCTGAGTTCTCTTCTCCTCGATGTATTGCCGAGCGTCGGAGAACGTCTTCTTGCTGCCATCCGGCTGTACATGCCGGATGGGCTTTCTTGTGCTCGTTTCTCGGAAACGGAGCCGAGTGAGATCAAATTGGGGCCGGGCCTTCTCCTTAGGGGCAGGATGAGGAGTCGGCTGACGGTCCCTGACCGACTTCTGTTTGCCAGCTTGGGCTGGCTTCTTGGCCGACTGCTCCTTTCTAGGGGCAGGCGACTTCTTAGAGGCGAGCTGCTTGATTTCACCCCTGAGGCTGCTCATGAGTGACATTAGCTCATCCCGAGTGACGGGAGTTGATCTTGCCGCCTGGGAAGGATCAACCGGCCGCCCCGAGGGCTTCTTTGGCAGACCAGCAGTTTTGCTTGGTCCTGCCTGAACATGGGGACGGTCTCGCCGTTCCTTACTGCGGATGCGTTTAGAGATGAGGGATCCATTTGGATCCACATAGGTTTCGACATCAGCGTCGTCACCTGAGTCATGGTCCGTTTGGACCAGTACATCATTTGGAGGCCGAATGGCCTCCGGATTTGGTACAGGTTCTTGTGAAGCCATTTCAGAGGTACTCTCCCCACAGACGGCGCCAAATGTTTCGGGGGTTTTTGTCCCTCGGGAGAGTTACAACACTGAAACTAGATTCAACTGAGGATGCCTGTACCTGCAAAGCAAACGGGCCGCCGGATGGTCGGTGGTCCGCCTCCGAAGATTAAGTCAGTAAACGTTCGGAAATAAAACGTGCGGAAGTAAAGTTATCTGCTTGGATTCCAAGCTCAGGTAAAGTGCTGTGTGTTCCTTGAAAACGACAGCTCTGTGGTAAGTGACGTATTATCTCGTATAGCGTGTCAAAAACTCTCTCTTGTCATAAATGACATAATGTCCCTATTTATAGGGTCCTTTTGAAAAGTGTGCCTTCCTAGGATCTGGTGACCTAGTAATTAGGTCACGCCGTTTTGCGGCGCCTCGGGATTTGGGCCTTAGAAGGCCGCCATCCCAGGGCCAATGCCTGAGTGACACGTGTCACTGTGCCCAAAGGATTTTGAAGCACTTTTTGTGTGACACGCGTCGCCACCTGAATGGTCCCTGCTGGACCTTCAGTCCACGTAGGACGGAGAAGAGTCCACCCTCCACGTGTCATCATTCTATAGGTCCAAATGGGACCTTTACGGAGGACACGTGGCACTTTCTGATTGGGCCACCTGGCCGGGTATAAAATACCCAAATCACCACCACCAGTCCACCACCTTTGCCACCACTTACCCACCCTACCCAAACCCGAAACCCTCTTCCTCCTTCACTCTCTCTCCTCCCAAACCAAGGCAGCCTCCTCTTCTTTCTCTTTCCGCTGCAATTGGGCGAATTATTGTTGTTGGTGATGGGTGGTAGGCTAGACAGGCTAGGCGAATTGAGGTTGCGTGGGGTGGTAGGCTAGACGGGCTAGGCGAATTGAGGGTGCGTGGTGGCCGGAGGGCGGTGGGAAGGGTGGTTAGGAAGGAGGGTGGGGCTGGTTTTTGGTGGGTTTGGTTGAATTGGGTGTTTGGTGTGGTGGTTAGGTATAGATTCGAAGGGGGTTTTGGTGGTTGGGGAGGTTGCGGCAAGGGGTGGGGGGGGTGGGGGGATATCGCCGGAATCCGACGACCCTGATGGTGGGGCTGGTTGGGGTGGGGGGTAGTTGCCGGTGAGTGGAGGAGGTGGCTGGGGTGGTGCGGGGGCTAGGGAAGGTGGCTGATGGTGTTTTTTTTTCTGTTTTTTTTTATTTTTTTATTTTTTAATGATTAAAAAAATAATTGACCAATTAACGCCTGACACGTGGCACATAACTTACAAAAAACGGTCATCAACAGGTAATGGATCTGTCAAAGAAGGTGGGGTATAAAGGTTGGATTTTTGTGAGATTAAACGAAGGTTGGATTTTTATTGTCAGACCGGCCAAAGGTTGGATTTTTAGATTCCATTTTTCCTTAAGAAGTTGCCACCTTTGGTTAATGTGAAAGGTGTGAGATTGTTCTTGGGACATGCCGGGTTCTATAAAAGGTTAATCAAGGACTTTTCTCTCATAGAAAAGCCTCTCAATGATTTTCTTCAAAAGGATGTTGAGTTTGTGTTTGATGACAAAAGTTTGGATGCATTCAACAAATCGAAGAAATCTTTGATCTCTACTCCCATTGTCCAAGCCCTCGAGTGGGATTTGCCTTTTGAATTGATGTGTGATGCTAGTGATAAAGCCATTGGGGGTGTGTTGGGTCAAAGAGTTGATAAGAAGCTTCATGTCATTTATTACATGTCAAAGACTCTTAATGGTGCTCAAAGGAATTACACAACAATGGAGAAGGAATTCTTGGCAATTGTTCATTCTTTTGAAAAGTTTTGTTGCTTTTTGTTAGGATCTAAAATGATTGTCTTCATCGATCATGCGGCCCTAAAATATCTCTTTGCCAAGAAGGAATCAAAGCCAAGGCTAATTCGTTGGGTGCTTGAGCTTCAAACTTTTGACCTTGAAATTAGAGATAAGAAAGGAGCGGAAAATGTGGTTGCGGATCATTTATCTAGAATTGAGGATTTCCAAGTTTAAGATGATTGGTCTCCTGTAGAAGATAGAATGTTGGATGATTCTTTGTATGCTATACACGTGAAGGAACTCCCATGGTTTGCCGATTTGGTTAACTATCTTGCTTGTGGGGAGTTTCCTCCTTCATTTACCAAGAATTGAAGAAAGAAGCTTAAGAAGGAGGCTAGGCATTATGTGTGGGATAAACCAATCTTGTACAAGAGAGGTGTTGATGGGTTGTTGCGTTAATGTGTGCCAAATGAAGAGATACCTAGTGTGTTGAAGATGTGCCACTCGAATCCTAGGTGTTTTGGGGGTTTTTTGTACGTACCCGAACGGAGGGTATGTACGTCCCTCGGGAGACAGATCCGCAATGCAACACTCGAACGGCCCGATCACCTGCAAAACAACGGACCCCGGGGGGCCGGAGGTCCGCCTTCGACGATCAAGTTAGTGATCGATATAATGTATTTTTAGAGAGAGAAAATAGAGAGAAGGGAGAGTGATTGTGGGGGGCATGGCCCTTGGAGAATGAATTAACTCCCTTTGAACTGATGTGAAGATCAGTATTTATAGAGCATTGGGATATGTGCCTTTTAGGTCATTTAACCTAAAAGGCTCTAGGTTTATGGGCTTAGAGCCCATTATCACTCTTCTATCATTGAGTGACACGTGTCATGCTCTAATTGGCTCATAGAGAGCTGAGCTTGCGGACACGTGTCGCGGTGGCATTGGTCCACATATAGAGGGTAATTTTACCCCAAACATTAGCCCCTCGGAAGGGGTAATTTCTCTTTCAAGAGGAATTGCTCCTTTCGAAATCAAGGCTTTGCCGCTTGTTCAAAAGCTCTTTGGTCGGCATGTGTCTAGGTCAATAAAAGAGAGATTTGATTAACTTGGAAAATTTGATACCTTATATGGTATGACATTTTCTAAGTTAATCAATCATAATAATGATTGCCGCTTGAACTAGACAGATGACGACTTTCATTTCTTTATGCCCCACTATGGTAGGATATTTTCGAGACGTTTGATATCTCATAAGGCAGGAGGCGAATGGCCGCCTGACAAGACAGGAGGCAAATGGCCGCCTGGAAAGTTTTGTAATTATACTTTCAATGTCCTTTTACCCCATTGGGAGGACTTGTATAATTTCTGAAGGTAATCTAGGTAAGAACTTCGGTCGGTCACCTACTGATGTCTTTTAGACATTCGGTTCCCGAAAACTTAGTCGTTCTTTAGATTACCCAGGTCAGGCGACTATGAGTTGACCAATTAGGTCGTTCAATCTTTGCCGTCTGCATGTGTTCGTAGAGCAATGTGCCACCCAAATGGGAGATGCTTCTCCTCGACGAATTCGCCCGAATGGACGTCGCTGGTTATCTGACTCATGTTGGATCAGACGGCCTTACTCATGTTGGAGCAGACAAATTTATAGAAAACAGATAACCATCCGGCCATTAGCCTCCTGTCTTTTTAAGACGGTTTGTATAGCCACTAAGTTTTTAGCTTAGTTTATTATCCGGCCATTGGCCTCGATAGCCTCTAATCATGAAACAGTAGCTGTTTTCCATTTGTACTAGAACAGTTGGAAAACTCTATGCTTTTTAGATTTCACTTTAGATTAGATCAAACAACTGCGAGTGCTGCCTTAGCATTCGGTAGGGCCGCTTGATGTTTTAGTAGAGCAATGTGCCACCCAAATGGGAGATGCTTCTCCTCGACGAATTCGCCCGAATGGACGTCGCCGGTTATCTGACTCATGTTGGAGCAGACGGTCATACTCATGTTGGAGCAGACTGTGGCCGTCGGCCTCTAATAATAATAATAATATCCGGCCATTGGCCTCACGTCACTTGGACGTTAGTTTAGCTACTAAGTTTTAAACTTAGTTTATCATTCGGCCATTGGCCTCACGTCACTTGGACGTTTGTTTAGCTACTAAGTTTTAAACTTAGTTTATTATTGGAGTTTGGACGATTCGTCAGATTATATTGAAATTCAATCAATGAATCAATAATAACAATTATAATAATAACAATAATAATGAAGGCTATCATTACTATCTTAATGCGTTAATATTATTGGAGGGAATAAAATCGTATCATTACCTCCAATGTTCAAACGCTTGGTGTGGCTTTGAATTGCTTTGAAAGCTTAAGAATCGGAGCCGGAGATATCGCAGGCTCCTTATTGTAGTACCATGCGGCATTTGTCATTTCATGCCGCTTGAACAATACAGCCATGGCAGCCGGCTTAATCGAGGCAAGAAAGAGCCACACAATCCGGACTTAATCAAGGCAGGCAGCAGCCCCTCATCCGGGCTTCATTGATGAACAATGATCAAGTGCCGTCTGACCCTTGCTTAGGTAGGCTGCCGCTTGAGCAAGCTGACAATCGAGCTCTTGCTAGCTCACTTTACAGCCGGCTTTGAGGATGAACAAAGCAGCCCCATGCGGCCCTCCAATGAAGATTGTCCGCCTCTCGTACCATAACAAACTCATGCAAATAATTAGGCTTGGCAATGATGAGTATAGCAGCCATTGCAAAGAACTTAATTGAGAACAAAGCCCCTTCAGCCGCCTGACATTTCAAGCCGTTTGAGTGATTGTATACCAAATAACCGAGCTCAGGAAATGAATTTGCTTACTGATTACACAGATAGCTATTTTTGTTGTTTGTACAAGAGCTCAGCTCTTGCATTAGGATGAGTATGTCTGTTATGGCACGCGGATATTCCCACAAGGTGACTTAGCTTACTCATCTCATGCCGGTTGACCCCTTTGATGATATATTCATTCAAATATAATTCTTGGTATTCGATCAACATGGAGGAGCCTTTGCTTAATCATAAGATAGCGCTTGCATGGGCTTTGATGCCGCATGACTGGTGTCATAGCAGCTTGAGGCCAAGAACTCAAGTTTTCTAATAACTCTTTTTTTTTTTTTTTTTTTTGTAATCATAATAATGATTGTTTTTTGCATAAATCAATCATAATCATAATAATGATTATTATGATTAATAATGATGATGTTGATCAGACCAGCCGGAGGTATCAATGAACAAGGCAGCCCTTCATCAAGCTCAATGAGCCAAGGATACCTTCGGACTTAATGAAGAACGAGGCAGCCCCTACGGCTGTGGTTGAGAATGAACTAAGCAGCCCACAGCCGGGCCTGATAGAGGCACAAAGCAGCCGTGCAGGCTAGCTTAGTTGGTGAGTAAGGCTGCCCTTACAGCCGGGATAAATTGAAGCGTAATGCAGCCATGGCAGCCGGCTTATCGATGAACCGTTCATGGCTCTGACCGGCAGCCACCGTTGTGAGCAATCACCGGCTGACAACATTGGAGCAAAACTGACCCATGCCACCTGCATTTGGCTGTAGCCTGAACTTACTTTCAATCGGGCTCTTACTATCAAGCGCAACCCGGCTGACACCATTGAGGCATTGATAATGGTAACCGGCTGCTATGATACGAGTCGGCATATTCGCCGCTTGTATCTTATGCTTATAAGAGAGTTGTTGGATGAAAATAGGTTCCAAGCAACCCCGGCTCACGCACATGAACCAACCGACTTGACATTGGAGCCGCTTGAGTACGGCTGGGCATGGATACCGCCTGATCGTTGTACCCCAAGGAATCTCTTGAATGATTGCCAGTTGAGATAGTGATGTTCCACGTACATGAAAGAGCGACTTTTGCTCTCACAAATAAGTGCTCATATAGCCGCCTATCTCCACTTATGCATGTGAGCTTCAAGATATGGTATTAAATAAATACCGCCTGAGTCGACTATAAAGCCGCCTATATCATTCTCTTGAGGCAATGCAAGAGTAGAATATGGAGTTTAATAAATTAAACTTGAGGGCTGTCAAAAATTTGGGAGTGTGGAAATGCATGAGTACACTTGCCGCATGCATATACCCCACTAATTACAAGAGTTTTCTCTTGAAAAGCAATCGTATAATATTATGAAAATAATAATACAATTGGTGTGATGTTGATAATATCAAACTATCAATCAAAGATAGCATGAAGGCCGGTTGTATGATCCGGCTGTACGCACTTGTAGCTCAATGCCAGCTTGTTGATTACATAGGCCGGTTGCAGTACTTGTGTAAAATACCAGCCGTATGTATATTATTGTTACGCATGAGAATAACTAAAGGCAAACTCAATATAATAGCAGCAGAGCAGCTCAATGGTGTCGCTTGATCGATCGGTCTAAGTGCCGGTAGTTAATGCCGCTTGAGTCGACTATAGAGCCATTTGCGTTTGCTGCACTTACCCACACATGCGACATTCACCATCTTCATGATCATCCGGCCATCAAGTGCCATCTGACCCCATTGATAACAACAACACTCATAGCCGCCTATGCTATTTTATAGCCAACTTCCGACTGTTTTTCTGCAAAAACTATTATATATTGCTAGGCCACCTCCTTTTTCTTAATTAGGATGCTTCCTAATTCAGAGATAAGCTTACTACAACAAGCATTTATTCATGCCGCTTGAGTAGAGCTTAAACTTGTTCTCACCTTTATAATTATAAAAGTAAGACTTTTATAATTATAATATAAGTAATATGAATATAAAATTGTGGTTTGGTGGGCATGTACTCATGCGGCACATGAGAATGCCGTTTGGCAGCTACTTGAGTGTAAAAAGATTGCCACTTGTATTTATACAAGTTGCGGCTTCCTCATCATTCATGGATAATGAAGGAGGATTGCTCAGGTTTTGCCGCATGCATTTGATAGTGCTTAACAACACTTTATTGGTTTAATTAAAAAACCTTTACTCTTTTATTTATCTTTTTTACAATAGATAAATAAGCTTGTTCCATTAGTTGTCAAAACTAGTGGAATCTATAGATAGAGTAGAATGCCGGCTCTATGCATCCGGCTGCGTAGCATGTGGCCAACTCATTAAATGAGTTGGTTTAAAATAGTGGAGTTGGCCAATTTAGCCGTCTCACTCCTAATGAATCATCCCCCAACTTAGATCAAACGACATTGCATTTGAACCCTCAATTGTGAGAATAAAAAATGCATGACTTAGTCTGACAGGCCTTTTTGGCCGCCTGACTCTCGACATTCAGCCTCATGACGCCTGCTGTACTTGACATCTGGCCTCATGACGCCTGCTGCCTCCCGAAGGAGGCTCCCCTCTTGAGTCGGTGATCCACAACCGTTGTGTCATTACTGATGTGTCTCCCCACAGACGGCGCCAAATGTTTTGGGGGTTTTTTGTACGTACCCGAACGGAGGGTATGTACGTCCCTCGGGAGACAGATCCGCAATGCAACACTCGAACGGCCCGATCACCTGCAAAACAACGGACCCCGGGGGGCCGGAGGTCCGCCTCCGACGATCAAGTTAGTGATCGATATAATGTATTTTTAGAGAGAGAAAATAGAGAGAAGGGAGAGTGATTGTGGGGGGCATGGCCCTTGGAGAATGAATTAACTCCCTTTGAACTGATGTGAAGATCAGTATTTATAGAGCATTGGGATATGTGCCTTTTAGGTCATTTAACCTAAAAGGCTCTAGGTTTATGGGCTTAGAGCCCATTATCACTCTTCTATCATTGAGTGACACGTGTCATGCTCTAATTGGCTCATAGAGAGCTGAGCTTGCGGACACGTGTCGCGGTGGCATTGGTCCACATATAGAGGGTAATTTTACCCCAAACACTAGGGGTGGTCATATGGGTGTTTCTAGGACGTCTTCCAAGGTGTTTTAATGTGGACTGTGGTGGCCAAATCTCTTCAAGAATACTTTGGAATTTTTCATGAGTTGTAACCGGTGCCAAAAAACCAGTAATATTTCAAGGAGAAATGAGATGCCCCAACAACCCATCCTTGAGTTGGACGTTTTTGATGTATGGGGAATTGATTTCATGGGTCCTTTCCCTTCCTCATATGGGAATCATTATATTCTTGTTGTCGTTGTTTATGCGTCGAAATGGGTTGAAGCCATTGCTTCACCAACAAACAATCATAAGGTAGCAATGAAGATGTTCAAGAAGATAATTTTCCCAAGATTTGGCATTCCCAAGGCAGTCATAAGTGATAATGGATCTCATTTTGTGCATATTGCTTTCCGCAAGATGTTAAAGAAGCATGGAGTTAATCAACGTTTCGGACTCCCCTATCATCCTCAAACTAGTGGACAAGTAGAAATGTCTAATCATCAAATCAAGTTTATTCTTGAGAAGACGGTTGCAAGAAATAGGAAAGATTTGTCGGACAAGCTTGATGATGCTTTGTGGGCATATAGAACGACCTTTAAGACTCCTATTGGCACCACTTCTTACCGCTTGGTTAAGGGAATTCTTGTCATCTTACAGTTAAACTTGAGCATCGTACTCATTAGTTATTAAGAAAATCAATTTCGATTTGGAAAGTGCGGGGAGCAACGTTGACTTGATCATCATGAGTTGGAAGAACTTCGTTTAGATGAATATGATTTTGCAAGCATGTACAAAACTCATACCAAGGAGGTGCATGATAAGCTTGATGAGGAGTTCAATGTTGGTGATAAGGTGCTCCTTTACAATTCAAGGATGAGATTATTTCCCGGAAAGTTAATGTCTCGTTGGAGTGGTCCTTTTTTTTCCTTTTGTGGGGAAAAAAAAAAGAAAAGGGGTAACTCACCGGAATACGTGCTTCTCACGTGCAAGTCAAAGGATGGAAATCGGACTAAGGTGTGATATCGCCAAAAAAAAAAAAAAAAAAAAAAAAAAAAAAAAAAAAGCGATTTTAGTTGTTCTTTAACAAAAAAAATTTTATAAGATGTTTTTTTACAAAAAAGTTGTTATAAAAGGTGGTTTTTTGCAATTTTTCCTTCATAATATAACCCTTTATGAACCAACTTGAAGGGTAGGGAATGTCAAGCTAATGATATTAAACAAGTGCTTCTTGGGAGGCAACCCGAATTTCTAACTTTCTTTTATATTTTCCTTGATTTTATTTTTCCCTTTAGATGCTTTTGATCTAATTGATTTTCTTTCTTAATTGTGTTCTAGGGTGATTTTTATTGGATGGAAGTAAGGTTTCCAACAATTTTGGTACCAAATTTGAGAATGAAGTGTTCAATTTGAGAGTTTGGAAGCATATGTAAGAATTGAAGCTTGGTGGGTTCGAAATAGTGGGTCCATGAAATTGTCGTGTTGAACTCATCGTAAAGGCGTTTGGAGACTGCCTGGTCTCGTGTTCATAATGGGCATGTAGCTTGTGCCCACCAATGTGCCCACAAGAGGGTTTTGGAGGAGCAAAAGACCTAGAAGGGCGCGTGCGCCCCCCCCCCCCCCCCCTACTGGCCCTTCTTTTAAATGCACCATCCTTCATTTCTCTCTCTTCCTCCATTTTCTTACTTCATTTCTCTTGTTGTGTTCTAGCATAATCATCTTCTTTGCTGCCATTTTATCATCAAAATATCATCAATTTTCACTTCATTTAGTTGATTATTACTCTAAAATCTCCAATTTTACACTTTCCTTGTGATTTTCTCTCTCCAAAAGTTGGGATTTTTTGGTACAATTCGATTGGAGTTTTTAGTTTGCAATTCTGGATTGATAGTGTGTGATTGTGATATTTTTTTCCATTTCATTGATATTTCTCACCAATTCAAGGTATGATTTCTTCATTTCTTTTGGTTTTCTTGATAAGTTTTCTACCTTGGTTTTTCATGAGAGATTTTGTTTGGGGTAAAAATACCCCCTATATGTGGACCAATGCCACCGCGACACTTGTCCGCAAGCTCAGTGCTCAATGAGCCAATTAGAGCATGACACATGTCACTCAATGATAGAAGGGTGAAAATGGGCTCTAAGCCCACAACCCTAGAAACCGTAAAACGGTGGGAAGCCAATCTACTTAGGTTAAATAACCTAAGAGGCACATATCCCAATGCCCTATAAATACTGATCTTTACATCAGTTTCAAGGGATCCAATTCTCTCTAAAAGGGCAATGCCCCCCACATTTACTCTCCCTTCTCTCTACTTTCTCTCTCTAAAATACATTATTTCGGTCACTGACTTGATCGTCGGAGGCGGACCTCCGGCCCCCCCGGGGTCTGTTGTTTTGCAGGTGATCGGGCCGTTCGAGTGTTGCATTGCAGATCTGTCTACCGAGGGACGTACACGCCCTCCATTCAGGTACGTGCAAAAAACCCCAAAACAGATTTCACTTGTTTTGATACTGTTTAATGGTGATTTGGGTATTTTATACCCTGCCAAGTGGCCCAATCAGAGCATGACACGTGTCACTGGAAGGGGCACTTAGTTGGACCATCCAGATGGTGACACGTGTCGAGCAGATATTGCCCCCTGGGAATGGCGGCTTTCAAGGCCCAAATCCCAAGGGGCCCTTAAAAAACGGCGTGCCCTAATCCCTAGGTCACTAGATCCTAGGGAGGGCACACTTTCCAAAAGGACCCTATAAATAGGGACATTCTTACATTTATGACACGACGGAGAATATACACGCAATACGAGATAACACGTCACTTATCACAGAGCTGTCGTTTTCAAGGAACACACAGCACTTTACCTGAGCTTGGAATCCGAGCAGATAACTTTATCTCCGCACGTTTTATTACCGAACGCTTACTAACTTAATCTTCGGAGGCGGACCACCGACCATTCGGCGGTCCGTTTGCTTTGCAGGTACAGGTGTCCTTTGTTGAATCCAGTCTCAGTGTTGTAACTCTCCCAATGGACAAAAACCCCTAAAACATTTGGCGTCGTCTGTGGGGAGAGTACCTCTGAAATGGCTTCACAAGTACCTGTACCGAACCCAGAGGTCAATCGGCCTCTAGAAGACGTAGTGGTCCAAACAGATCATGACTGAGGTGACGACGCTGACGTCGAAACCTATGTGGATCCAAATGGATCCCTCATCTCTAAACACATCCGCAGTAAGGAGAGGCGGGAGCGTCACCACGACCAGGCAGGGCCAAGCAAAACTGCTGGACAGCCAAAGAAGCCCTCGGGGCGGCCGGTTGATCCCTCCTAGGCGGCAGGATCAACTCCCGTCACTCGAGATGAACTAATGACACTCCTGAGCAGCCTCAGGGGTGAAATCAAACAACTCGCCTCAAAGAAGTCTCATGCTCCTAGAAAGGAGCAGTCGGCCAAGAAGCCAGCCCAAGCTGGCAAATATAAGTCGGTCAGGGACCGTCAACCAACTCCTCATCCTGCCCCTAAGGAGAAGGCCCGGCCCCAATTTGACCTTACTCGGCTCCGTTTCCCAGAAACGGGCACAAGAAAACCCATCCGGCACATACAGCCGGATGGTAGCAAGAAAACGTTCTCTGACGCTCGGCAATACATTGAGGAGAAGAGAACCCAACTATCAGAGTCAGCTTCAACGTCGACTTATCATGATAGCTTTCGGAATACCTCTGTGAGGTGTTCCCAGTCTGTACATGAGACTCCAGCAAGCAGCCCATGGGTTAAGTCTGGTCCTCATATGATTCAGTCGGCCCAGTACATGGCACAACCATTGTATCAGGCGCCAGTTTTACCTTACATGCAACCTTCCCTCTTTGGAGGACAGGCGGCATACGGCTATCAGCCGATGGACTGGCAGCTTAGGCTGCAACACCTTGGAGATCAACCCTCTGCTTTCTCCAGGGAAATAACTGAAGCCGTACAGCCGGCTAAAGTTAAAAACGTTCTGGTTGGAGCTTACGACGGGACCTCCAACCCAGAAGACCACCTGCTAGCATACACCCACCTCATGTATCTACAGGGGTTGGATGATGCCGCATGGTGTTGGTGCTTTCTAGCCACCCTGAAGGGCATAGCCCAGCAGTGGTTTGGCAATCTGCCGGCTGGTTGCATAAATAGCTTCAAGACGCTTGCGTTCATGTTTGCTTCAAACTTCTCTATGAACATCTCTGCCAAAAAGACAAGTCTTGACTTGGGCAATGTACAGCAGGGAGATAGAGAAGGCTTGCGTTCCTACGTCAGGCGGTTCAATCTGGTCCGAATCCAGATTCATGGGCTGTATGATGAAGTTGCTTTCACATACTTCTTTAAAGGTCTGAAGGACGGGTCTACTTTTAAGTACGAACTCGTCCGCAAACAAATCTTTACTCTGCAAGGAGCCTTGCGAGAGGCGGAAGCCTATATACAGGCGACCGAACTCTGCTCCTCCAATAAGCAGTCGGACCATAAGAAGTCCGACCGGCAGAAAGAGAGTCGGCCTGCTCAGCCGGCTCCTAAGCCAGAAGAGAGCAAAAAGAAAAAGCAAGTCTGGGCCATTGATAACTCTGATCAACTGGCCCAGAAGAAGAAAAAAGAGTGGAAACCGTACGTCCCAAGGTACGAATTCCACAAGGACTGCTGCTCCATCCTCTTGGAAATTAAGGATCGGCTGACTCTTGAAAAGCCAACTCCTATGAAAGGTTCCGCTGAAAATCGGAACAAGAACAAGCATTGCCATTTCCATGAGGATGTTTGCCATGATAAGAATGACTGCTTTAGTCCGTCGGCCGCATGATGACCCTGTTGTCATAGAATGCAAGGTCGCCAACCAGCTGGTTGGCCGAATTCTGATTGACACAGGAAGCTCCTCTGTCCTCATCAGCCTCAAATGCTTATCCAATCTCAAGTACAAGCCGGATAGCATGATGGAAGTCTCCCACACCCTTGTTGGGTTTGGGGGAGGACTTGTGCACCCAGTCGGACGAATTAACTCACCTGTCCGCCTGGGAAGCAGGGGAGACGGTCGGCACATGACCATCCGTTTCCTAGTGGTTGAAGAGCTCATAGCTTGCAACCTCATCTTTGGCCGTCCCACTCTTAATGAGTGTAAGGCCGTCATCATCCCTGCACTCATGCTACTTAAGTATGAGAAGGATGATGGAACAGTCGGTTCCCTTAATGGGGACCAAAAGACGGCTCGAGAGTGTTACCTCTCGTACGTCAAGCCCGCGGCCGTAGCATCCGGTCGGGGCAAGCAAACAATCGACCTCAACGATGTCGAGGAAAAACAGTCGGCCCCACCTGCCGGAAAGAAAAGAAAAACTGATCAGCTGGTGGTGGTCAAAAAAGAAAAACAATAGCAATCACTGACCGGGGAACGGTCAGATGATCTCCGTCCCCAGCCTGCTGGTGAACACATCGATATCCCTCTGGACGACGTCGTCCAGAACGGACGGTTAAGGTGGGGACGGTTGCATTTGCAAAGTTGGGTGAAAGCCTTCACCAGCTACTCAGAGAATTCAAAGACATCTTCGCCTTTGAAGTGGAGAAGATGCTAGGCATCAGCCCGGATCTCGCTGTCCACAAACTCGCCGTGGATCCTAAAAAGAAGCCCATCCGGCAAAAAAAAAGAAATCACGGCGAAGAAAGAAGTCAGGCGGCAGCTGCCGAAGTAAAAAAGCTGCTGGATGCCAAGTTCATTCGTCTGTGCAATTTCCCTGAGTGGGTAGCTAACGTTGTGTTAGTAAAAAAGCCGAATGGAACTTGGCGGATGTGTGTTGACTACACAGACCTCAACAAGGCATGTCCAAAGGATAGTTATCCATTGCCTAAGATCGATAGTCTGGTCGACTCAACAGCCGGACATGCCTTGATGAGTTTTATGGACGCCTATTCAGGTTTCCATCAGATCCCCCTGTGGAAAAAAGATCAAGAAAAGACAGCATTCGTCACTGATTAGGGGTTGTTCTGTTATACGGTGATGTCGTTTGGTTTGAAGAATGCGCCTGCTACTTTCCAACGAATGATTAATACGGTCTTCATTAATCAAATCGGAAGGAATGTAGAGGCGTACATTGATGACATGATATTCAAATCCAAACAACAGGCGGATCATCTTGCTGATCTCTGAGAAACATTTGCCACACTCAGGCGGCACAAGGTCATGCTAAACCCAAAAAAGTGTGTCTTTGGCGTTGAGTCTGGGAAGTTTCTCGGATTTTTTATTGACCAAAAGGAAATAGAGGCCAACCTTGAGAAAATACAGGCGGTAATCGACATGCAGTTGCCCCGTACTGTGAAGGAAGTGCAAAAACTAACAGGTTGTCTGGCGGCCCTGGGGAGATTCCTCAGTCGGTCAGGTGACAAATGCCTCTACTTTTTCCAGGCAATCAAAAAGAAGACCAACTTTGAATGGGGGGATGATGCAGAGGCGGCCTTTCAAAAGGTGAAAACTCATCTGCACTCTTTGCCGAGGCTTGTCAGCCCTTTGCCCAAAGAGAAGCTCTTCATGTACTTAGCCGTCTCTGATCATGCCCTTAGTGTCGTTCTTTTAGCTGAAAGAGACGGCATCCAGCTCCCGGTGTATTTCATTAGCCATGTTCTGAGAAACGCGGAGCTTCGGTACCCCATGGTTGAGAAATTCGGCCTTGCCCTTTACATGGCCATCAAGAAGCTAAAACCCTACTTCTTGGCGCATGCGGTAGAAGTCTATACTGACCAACCAATCAAACGGCCACTCACAACCCTGGAGTCTTCTGGACGAATGCTTAAATGGGCTATTGAAATGCAAGGATTAGAAATCACTTACGAACCAAGGAAGGCAATAAAGGGGCAAGCATTCGCTGACTTTATTGTCGAAATGACAAGGCCGGTTGTACCGGACAATACAAACCAGGTTTGGAAAGTGTATGTGGATGGGAGCTCCACTGTGAACGGCTGTGGTGCAGGGATTATCTGTCAGTCTCCTGAGGGAGATTAGTACGAATACGCACTACGGTTCAAGTTCCAGGTCTCTAACAATGAGACCGAGTATGAGGCCCTACTGGCCGGCATTCGGTACTGCAAGGCGGCAGGGGCAAAGAAGATAGCCGCCTGCTCTGATTCTCAACTGGTCGTACTCTAGGTTAATGGAACGTACGAGGCCACTCATCCGGCCATGATAAAATATTTGCAGGCGGTCAAGAGTGAAGTTGGGACACTTGAAGACTTCCATCTAACTCAAGTGCCCAAGTCTTCAAATAATCAGGCGGATGCTCTATCAAAACTAGCATCATCCGCCTCTTGTGAAACGCCTAGGTCGATCTTCTGGGAGGTCATGGAAAAAAGAGGTATATCTAATGAAGACCCCATTGGAATTCTCGACCGAAGCTCTACCTGGATGGACAGCATCCGGGCTTATCTTGCAGACGGCACGCTACCTGATTCACACCAGGTGGCGGCTGCTCTAAAAAAGAAAGCGGCAAACTTCGAGCTGAGACAAGGAGAACTCTTCAAAGCTGGTTTCTTGAAACCCCTATTGAAGTGTGTTACCCCAGAAAAGGGTAGAGAAGTCCTCGAAGATTTGCATGCGGGTTTCTGCGCCTCCCATATAGGCGGCAGGTCTTTAGCTGCCAAGGCCAGGCGGCTCTATTTCTTGCCAACTCTGGAGTCGGACGCTATGGAAATGGTAAAAAAATGTGACAAGTGTCAAAAGTTTGGCAAGCTCATCCATCGTCCGGCCACAGACCTGACGGCCATCCACAGCCTAATTCCCTTTGCTAAATGAGGCATGAACATACTTGGGCCTTACACCGTGGCTCCAGGCGGCAAGCGCTACATATTGGTAGCTGTGGATTACTTTACCAAGTGGGTAGAGGCGGAGGCGGTAAAAAAATCAAGACAAAAGACGTTATTTCCTTCATCTGGAGGAACATTATCAGTCGCTCTGGGGTGCCCATGTCTATGGTTTTTGACAATGGTCCTCAATTTGAGACGCCTCAACTCAAGACTTGGCTAGGAGAGCAAGGGGTCTCAAGCTTCTTTGCATCAGTCGGCCGGCCTCAAGCAAACGGCCAGGTCGAAGCCTTCAACAAGTTAATCTCAGACGGGATTAAAAAGAAAATTGAACGGGTTGGTGGTCTTTGGGCGGATGAATTACCACACGTCCTCTGGTCCATCAGAACGACTGCTAAAGGGGCAACTAGAGAAACCTCGTTTCTCATGGTGTATGGTGCAGAAGCTGTCTTGCCCATTGAACACTGTGAGCCGACTCTTCGAGTCATATTATATGACGAGGAAGCTAACTGGGAGGCCATGCGGCTGGCATTGGACTCACTTCAAGAGCGTAGGGGCAATGCTGCCTTACGCCATGAGATTTACCGTCTGAGAATGACACGAGCTTACAACAAGAGAGTACACAAGCGTCCTCTCAAAGTGGGGGACTTTGTGCTACGGAAAATGGAGGCGGTCTGTAGGGCGAATGAGCAGGGAAAGTTAACCCAAAATTGGGAAGGCCCTTACCGAATATATGAGGAAGTAAGAGACGGCACCTACCGCCTGGAAGAACCAGACGGCAGGAAGCTGCCTAGGACTTGGAATGTAGATAACTTGAAAAAGTTCTACTTCTAAGTACGAATGTAAATACCTCAAATTTTGTCATTTAAAAATTTGTTTAATGAGAATATGCCTTCATTTCCAGCTTGTCTTTTCTTATTATAAGTGGCGTCTGTACAAAATACAGACGACCAATGCATTTGGATGGCGTCTGTCCCAACAGTAGACGTCCCAATCCCTCTGAAGAAGCCGACTGCTTTAAAACAGTCGTTTCTACGAAATTCTTTAAATTTACGCCAACACTTAACTAATATTTGCTTAATTCTTTAGAAGGCCTAAGGCCAGACAAGATCATTTTGAGGCCAATAGCCGGATATTAGGAAAAACATAGTCACAATAGAGGCCGAATTGTCACAATCTGCTCCAACATGAGTAAGACTGTCTGCTCCAACATGAGTCAGATAGCCGACGACGTCCATTCGGGCGAATTTGTCGAGGAGAAGCATCTCCCATTTGGGTGGCACATTGCTCTACAAATACACTAAGCGTCTCTACCGAATGCTAAAGCAGCATTCGCAGTCGTTTGGTTTAATCGAAAGTGAAATCAAAAAGGCCAAAAATTTTCTAACTGTTCTAGCACAGTCGGAAAAGGGTCACTGTTTCATAAGTAGAGGCTATTGAGGCATTAGGCTGGATGCGCCTGTTTTTGCCCAACCGCAGGACAGGCGTACTATTACTTATTAAGAAAACGAGCTAAAATATTTAACAGATTAAAGAGATTTGTGGGTCGAATGCGCCTGTTCTTTGCTCTTGGGGCAAGACAGGCGGATTCTTCTAAAAGTAAAATTAAGACTAAGTTAAAACTTAGCACCTTTTCTCGTCAAAGCCTAAGGCCGAATGCGCCTGCTTTAGTTCTTGGAACAAAACAGGCGAGGGATTTCTTTTTAGCAAAATTTGCTAAGTCAAAATGTTGTATCTCGCTTGAGCCAATGGCTGAATGAAAATAATTATTCATTCGCTCCTGATGGCCGTCTGTCGCGTGGTTTGGGGCAATCACCATAGTGATTGATTGACTTAGAAACCATGTATACTCTTCTAAGTATCAATAATTTCTAAGTCAATCAATCCACTCAACCGAAACCACTCGACATCCGTCCAGGGGCAAGAACATTCGCATGCTATACAGGTTATAATACTTAGCCAAAAACATGCAATAAAAAAAAAAAAATTTAGAGAACAACAATATGAATAACTTCAGCCAAACGACCGAATGATTTTAAATTAAAAGGCCCAATCGCCATCAGACGATTGGGTAAGATTGTTAGCTGGCAAAGCCAGAAGGAATTGTCAAATCACCCGACCCCTCGGTCGGTAAAGATACATGGATACACGGCACGCAGGCCGGAAGATGAAATGAATGGCCATTCGGCCGTGAAATAATTATTAAAAGCTTTAAGGGGCAGAGGGATTCTCAGCGTTGGCAGCCGCATCATCAGTTGTCGGCTGCTCTTCCTTGTCATCACCATCCTCTTCCCCGTCTTCGTCCCTAGAGGAGCCTGAAGAGGAGTCGGCCTCTTCATCATCCGCATCCTCCTCTTCAGCCTGGCAAAGGAGTTCAGCATTGTAATCCTCGTTTGCCTTATCAAACTTGGATTTCCAGATGCCAAAATCGGCACCCGGCTGTACCGCCTCCCATGTCGTCCGCATGATGGATTCATAGTCTTCCATCATTTGTTTGACAAGGGCCTGCTTCTCTTCCTCAGCCCGAGACTGAAACTTGGCCTTTAGCTGCTCCTGCTGGTTCGCCAGACGCCCCTCCAGGCGGCTAACCCACTCCTTGGCCCTTCTGGCCTCTTCCTTGGCCTCTTGAAGAGGCTCAAGCTTTTCCTTAAGGCCTTTAACCTCTGCCTTAAGGTCATTGATTCTGGAGCGGGCCGAATCCAGGTCCTTCTTCACCTGCAGGTTGGCGTCCGCCTGGGAATACATCATATCAAGGGTCAGAAGCTCATTCTAAGAAATTTCAAATTGAGCTCGGTCTAAGGCGGACTCGGCTCGAGCTTTAGCGGCTGTTACCTCTTTGGATTTCTCCTGGATTGGCCGTCTAAGCCCTTGGACGCGCAGCATGGCCTGGAAAAAAGAAAGGACCGAATGGTCAAAACCAGTCGGATATGTATTAAAAGTGAAGGAAAAATTAGCTAACTCTTTTACCTCGCAGAGGTTCCCCAAGATGGCATCCAAGTTGAGGGTGCCGACTCCTCTTACGGACGCCTTGTCGTCAGGATCAAGCGACCGCATCATCTCCTTGGCCATCTGGACGACGGTCGGCCTTTGTGGGGGGGCTGTAAAATTAAAAGTAAGTCAAGTCCCAAGAAGCAAAATAAAGCATTGAAGTTTAATAAGGATGCGGCCCATACCGTCCGGCTGGGCCTCCTCCTCCTTCTCCTTCCCTTGACGTCTCTTCTCTCCTGCTTAAAGCCACCCTTTGATGCCTGAGTGGCATCCGGTTTGCTGACCTCCCTGTCAGCTTCGAGATTAGAGCCGTCCCCTCTTTTGGGCTTGTGAGCGATGTGTTTCCGGTTCTTGCCGGATGCACTCAAATCACCCGCCCCTGTTTTTTGGATTTTGGGTTGGGGTTGTTTGGAGGGAGAAGGCTTGGTAGAAACGCTCTGCATGAGTTAAAGGAAAAGCGTTAGAAAAGCAGGCGGGCAAAATGTAACCTCTATTGAAAAAATATACCAAGTATCATAAAAATTACTACCTTGGGGGTACCGGCTGCCTTTTGCTCGTCACTCGCCTTATTGAGGACGCTGGTGCGGTACTTAGCTGCAGAGACAGCAGCCGGCTTCTTCGTTGCCGAGAGCTTTTCCATTGCTTTGTCTGCACCAAAAAGAGGAAGTTAGGCTTTATAAGCATACACTGAAAACAATTTTAAGTTTACTTAAAAACAGACGGCCGACTACCTCTCGGCATCTCGGAACTTAGACCACAAGCGGCCAAGAACACCCCATCTTCTAGCCACTTGTAAAGGGGAATGTAGCTCTGGGGGACGACTATTTTCTCCCCATGCTCGTTTGTCCGAACGGACACTGTAAACAGCCCCTGGTAAAAAATTTCCTCCTGGGTCCGCCTAGGGAGAGGGGGCAAAGCACTCTTGCCATCCAGGAGGGGCGGATCCTTGTTCCACCGATTGTACTTTTGGTTCAGTCGGCCTTCAGGTGAATGGACAATGTAGAACTTAGTTCTCCAGTCCTTCCATTTGTTCTCTTTGCCGACTGCCATCATGTACCCCTTGCAGGTGGTCAAGGTGTACCAGCCTTCGCCGCCCTTGGCAGGCGCTCGGCTGAGATAGTGCATGTGGGCGAATGCCTCAAAGCTGGGATCCACCTCCAGCATTTCACATGCGGCAACGTACCCGATTATATTTATCCATGAATTCGGGACGAGTTGCCAGATACCCAGTTGGTATCCATCCGGAATCCTCTCCACGGCCGGATGGAGAGGGAAGCGTAAGCCAGCCTGAAGGACCGCCTCGTAACAGCCGAAGGCTTTGTCCTTATAGCTGGCCAGGGAGGGCCAGGTTATAGTATCCTCCTTGTTGGGGACGGCCAAGGAGAAGCCATGCCCCATTACGACTTTGCGCCTGTAATTGGCAAGGCCGGATGTCATGGAGGCCCGCTTGCTTTGCGGGACATGGTGAAAATAGGGGGCGCGCTCCAAGCGCTTGGAAGCACTCGGCTCCGCCCAGCCTTCCCCCTTTTCTACTGACAAGGACTCCCTTGCAGTATCTATTTTTGCTCAGACCTCCTCTTACTCAACAGAGGCGCTGTCTGAAGATGACGAGGTCGAATCGTCATTAGAGCTTTCCCCAGAGCTAAAGGACTGCCGGCTAGGGCCAGCAGGGTCCTCCCCTAGACTCTCCTCAGGCGCCTATCTTGAAGACTCGGCCTGGTACTGAGTGTCGGCTTCCCTCGGTATAGTATCACTGGGGGTGCCGCTTGAAGAAGAGGGAGAATAGTAAGTTGGAGTTTAGGGAAGGTCAGAAGAGGGATTTGGGGGGTGCTTAGAAATCTCACTAGCTGGCACCCTAATGGAGCCGTCTGAATTTGGAGTCTCACTGTCCGAATGGTAAAAGGTACCATACGACCTATATCTCCTTGTTGTCTGCTTTGTTCGAGCCATCGTGTCCTACAGATGCACAGACACTGTCGGATTTGGAGTTGTACTAAAAGGAAAGTTCTCGAACGAGCATTCGGCACTCCTAGTTCTAGATTCAGCCGTGTCCGGTGACTGGCTGATCGCTAACCTAGGCCGTGCCGTGTACGTTTGGGAAACCATTTGAATAAACGAAAAACACAAGAAAAAAATAAAAGAAAAGAGCATGAGGTTACCTAAGAAGAAGGTATTTGAGACGCCTGGTTGGCTGAGCAGTCGGTAGGAAAGGCCGAGTGTCGGATGCTTGACAAAAGTCAGGGTCTTTAAGAGTCTTTGAGAGTCAAAAGTCCAGAGATTCTCCAAGATTCGCAAAGGTGTGAAAACAAAAATGAAGTCAAACCTTCCTATTTATAGAAATGGGAAACTGTTGTAGCCAAGCCTAACAACTTGGTTATGGACGTTTGTTTGGTCCAAGATGTAGCATCATGCATTGATGCTATGCGTTCTATCTATGTGCAACAAGATATTCAATCCTTTGAGTTTCTTGTTGTTCTTATTAACTAGTTCATTCTAGTTCTTTTTATGCTTTGAATAAATTGTAAACTTTAGTTCTTTTAAGTTTGCAAATTAGTTATATTTTTCTTACTTCTTTTTAGCTAATTTTAGTTCGAAAAATATTGTTACATTCACATAAAGTACAAGTACAAGATACACAAAAGAAGACAGCCATTTAAGCTTGGAAAACAACATAGAATCCGAAATTCTTTTGGAGGAATCTCAAGGCTTCAAAATGGGAGTTACAATCAGTTTTCAAAGAGGAATTACAAGCCATTACAAGCCTTAATTTCAGCCTTTAAGTGGCCGTTAATTTCAGTCAAACTTGGAGCATCTTAAGCCTTAATTTCGGCCTTCATTTGGCTGTTCAATTCGGTCAGCTTTTGGAGCAACTAAAGGGCGTCCAAATACACTTTAGTCCACATACATTCAAGCTACTTTCAAGGCTAGAATCAAGGGGAAATTACTCTTCTTTTGCTGTTTGAATTAGGCGTGAATTATGGGGCTGTTTTGCTTCTAATTTGCGGCTTTGTTGGGCGTAAATCAAGGGGAGTTTAAAGCCTTCACTTGCTGCTTTGTTGGGCGTAAATCAAGGGGAGTTTAAGCCTTCATTTGCTGCTTTGTTGGACGTGCATTAAGGGGGAGTTAAGCTCTCTTATTTTCTGATTTTTGGAGCATCTTTTGGAGGTTACAAACCGCCACTTTCTAAGCTTATGTACCTAGTTAAGTTTAGCTTCTTTAATTGATGTATCTAGACATTAAAAATCAGATTTTGATGCTTAGTTTAAGCATGTAACAAGTGAGCTAAAAAGTCACTTAAGTTAGCTTGTACTTATGATGCTTGTTTACTATAAATAACAAGCAAATGTGAATGAAAAATATAGAGAATATTTTGAACAAAAAATTGTGTTTTTACACTCGTTTCTTGGATTAGAAACAAACTTGAAATTCTTGGATTTGGAATTTCGTTTCCTTTGCTTAGTTAACTAGCTTAGACTACTAGTTGGCTTGTGATCTTAGGAACCCAAACTCGTTTCTTAGTGGTGTGTCTGTATCTAAGAAGCCTTTTTGGTTTTAGTCTTACTTATCCTTGGTTTATCCCTTGTGTATTTCGGGTTGATACTCCAAATATACAACATTTGGCGCTAGAAGGAGGGGGACTAGCAAAAAAAAAAAAAAAAAAAAAAAAAAAAAAAAAAAAAAAAATACTCGTCCCAAAACACATATCCCAAACACCTACCCCAAACACAAACCCAAAGACAACCATGACAAACGTTCCACCACCTAATTGGCAAGAATATGTCAATAAGGTTGAGCAAGAGAAAGAAGATATGGAGCAACGAATGAAGTATATGCAAGATCAATTGAAAGATCTTACTATTAAGTTGCGCCATAATAGAGAAGGTTCACCCACCCATAGTGAAGATGACATGAGTGAGTCTACTTTCAATAACAATGAGAGACCTTTTAGTGAAAGAGAAAGGTCACGTTCTAACAATGACATAAAAGCAGACATTCCTGAATATGATGGCAAACTCGATGCTGATGAGTTTGTAGAATGGTTGAGAACGGTGGAGAGAGTGTTTGACTATAAGCAAACACCAGAGGAGAAAAAGGTGAAAATTGTGGCCTTGAAGCTACGAAAATATGCCTCAACTTGGTGGGCTAGTGTGTGCGCCAAGAGGGAAAGGCAAGACAAAGAAAAAGTGAGATCATGGGTTAAGATGAAGAAATTGTTGAAGCAAAAGTTTCTTCCCACATACTATGTGCAAGAAAACTTTTCAAAATTCCATAACCTCAAGCAAGGTACAAAATCGGTAGAAGAATATGCTAGGGAATTTGAAGGATTTGTCATGAAATGTGGAGTAGAGGAAGATGAACCTCAAACATTGGTGCGTTTTTTGGGAGGACTTGACCCAAAAATAGCCAATGTGGCCGAGCTACACCCTTACACCACCCTTGAAGAGCTCATTATCTTAGCACATAAGATTGAGCAACAACAAAAGGCAAGAGGCAAAAGTGATTCTTCACGTTTTGCTTCTCAATCCTCATCTCCCCAAAAAAGGCAAACAAATTTCCAACCTTTCAAATCCGCAACCACCCAACCTACTTCTAAACCACCCTCTCAAACCACCCAAAACTCCAATCCAAAACCAGGCCCAAGAAGATGCTTTAGGTGTCAAGGCCTTGGACATATGGCTAGTGATTGTCCAAATAAGAAAATTGTTACTTTGGTGGAGCATGAAGAGGAGAACGAATTAGAAGATGAAGAGGACAACAACCTTGAGGAGAATGATGAGTATGCGTGTCTAGGTCCGGATGAAGGGGAATGTTTGGTGGTTCGACGTACACTAAGCAATATGTTGGACCAAGAAGGGAGCTTGCAACGTGAGGCAATCTTTCGCACTCGTTGCACCATTGGAGGAAAGGTATGCACTTTGATTATTGATGGAGGTAGTTGTACCAATGTAGCTTCGCAAGTTATGATAGACAAGTTGAAAATGAAAACTATCCCTCATCCTACACCATATAAAATTCAATGGTTAAGTCATAGTAAAGGGATTTATGTCACACAACAAGTCTTGTTATCATTTAGCATTGGTAAAACTTATGAGGAAGAATTATGGTGTGATGTTGTACCTATGGATGCATGTCATGTTTTACTTGGTAGGCCTTGGTTATTTGATAGACGTGTGATGCATGATGGTTACAAAAACACCTACTCCTTTTCTAAGGATGGAAAGAAAATTGTCCTTACCTCTTTAATCCCCAAAAATGATCACTCCACATCCACGCTTCCCACTTCCCTCACCACTCTTTGCCTCTCAGAAAAAAATCACCCACTCCTTGCCTCTCTTCTCAAAACCTATGCTCATGTTTTCCCCAACGATGTCCTTCATGGATTACCCCCAAAGCATATCAAGTATCGGTTTCCTATTCCAATATTGGTTGATAATGCTTACAAAGTTGCATTGCACGGAGAGTATGGTGTTTCTAGCATCTTTAATGTGGCTGATTTATCACTTTACTATGATGAGCTTGAAGAATTGCCGAGTTTGAGGGCAAACTCTTTTCAAGAAGGGGGGAATGTTGTAGCCAAGCCTAACAACTTGGTTATGGACGTTTGTTTGGTCCAAGATGTAGCATCATGCATTGATGCTATGCGTTCTATCTATGTGCAACAAGATATTCAATCCTTTGAGTTTCTTGTTGTTCTTATTAACTAGTTCATTCTAGTTCTTTTTATGCTTTGAATAAATTGTAAACTTTAGTTCTTTTAAGTTTGCAAATTAGTTATATTTTTCTTACTTCTTTTTAGCTAATTTTAGTTCGAAAAATATTGTTACATTCACATAAAGTACAAGTACAAGATACACAAAAGAAGACAGCCATTTAAGCTTGGAAAACAACATAGAATCCGAAATTCTTTTGGAGGAATCTCAAGGCTTCAAAATGGGAGTTACAATCAGTTTTCAAAGAGGAATTACAAGCCATTACAAGCCTTAATTTCAGCCTTTAAGTGGCCGTTAATTTCAGTCAAACTTGGAGCATCTTAAGCCTTAATTTCGGCCTTCATTTGGCTGTTCAATTCGGTCAGCTTTTGGAGCAACTAAAGGGCGTCCAAATACACTTTAGTCCACATACATTCAAGCTACTTTCAAGGCTAGAATCAAGGGGAAATTACTCTTCTTTTGCTGTTTGAATTAGGCGTGAATTATGGGGCTGTTTTGCTTCTAATTTGCGGCTTTGTTGGGCGTAAATCAAGGGGAGTTTAAAGCCTTCACTTGCTGCTTTGTTGGGCGTAAATCAAGGGGAGTTTAAGCCTTCATTTGCTGCTTTGTTGGACGTGCATTAAGGGGGAGTTAAGCTCTCTTATTTTCTGATTTTTGGAGCATCTTTTGGAGGTTACAAACCGCCACTTTCTAAGCTTATGTACCTAGTTAAGTTTAGCTTCTTTAATTGATGTATCTAGACATTAAAAATCAGATTTTGATGCTTAGTTTAAGCATGTAACAAGTGAGCTAAAAAGTCACTTAAGTTAGCTTGTACTTATGATGCTTGTTTACTATAAATAACAAGCAAATGTGAATGAAAAATATAGAGAATATTTTGAACAAAAAATTGTGTTTTTACACTCGTTTCTTGGATTAGAAACAAACTTGAAATTCTTGGATTTGGAATTTCGTTTCCTTTGCTTAGTTAACTAGCTTAGACTACTAGTTGGCTTGTGATCTTAGGAACCCAAACTCGTTTCTTAGTGGTGTGTCTGTATCTAAGAAGCCTTTTTGGTTTTAGTCTTACTTATCCTTGGTTTATCCCTTGTGTATTTCGGGTTGATACTCCAAATATACAACAGAAACCCTAATTTTTCCCCCCAAAATGCAATTTGAAAATTCAGCCATTCAGAGGAAGACACCTGTCACAGGTGCCACGTGCAATACACGTGACCCCTGTGAGGGGCAAATGATTTGGGTATTTTATACCCTGCCAAGTGGCCCAATCAGAGCATGACACGTGTCACTGGAAGGGGCACTTAGTTGGACCATCCAGATGGTGACACGTGTCGAGCAGATATTGCCCCCTGGGAATGGCGGCTTTCAAGGCCCAAATCCCAAGGGGCCCTTAAAAAACGGCGTGCCCTAATCCCTAGGTCACCAGATCCTGGGAGGGTACACATTCCTAAAGGACCCTATAAATAGGGACATTCTTACATTTATGACACGACGGAGAATATACACGCAATACGAGACAACACGTCACTTATCACAGAGCTGTCGTTTTCAAGGAACACACAGCACTTTACCTGAGCTTGGAATCCGAGCAGATAACTTTATCTCCGCACGTTTTATTACCAAACGCTTACTAACTTAATCTTCGGAGGCGGACCACTGACCATCCGGCGGTCCGTTTGCTTTGCAGGTACAGGCGTCCTTTGTTGAATCCAGTCTCAGTGTTGTAACTCTCCCAAGGGACAAAAACCCCCGAAACAAATGGTGCGTTCTTATTGCTTATTTCTTACTCTAAAACTTGTATTGATGATTATTGATGGATAATTGAACTTATGATGCTTGATTTTGCATGGACAACCACTATTTTGATACCATCATTGTTAGATATGTTGTTATGATGTTTGGTAATAATGATATTAATATTGATGGATTCTAGATGATTATTTGGAGTGTGGTTGCTCTTGCTGCTCATTTATGGTTCATGAATTCATGCTAGCATTATTGTTCAAGTGCTTTTTACACTTGTGGTGTGATGATTTGCTCATTTCCATGATAATGGTGGCCTTAAATTTATTTGCTCTTGATATGCACCATCTTTTCACATCATTTCTTTCATGATTTTGAACCTAGTTCTTGTTTGCTTGTGTGTAGATGACACCTCTTCGCCGGGCCAAGAGGGCACGGAGTTATACTTCTAGGGAGGTTGTGCCACCTCCGCCCAATGTCAAAGAGACTTATGGCATTGAATTTACCAAGCAAGAGCATTGGGACAATTTCATTCGTCTTTCATCTAGAAAGATTTTATCAACCCAATTCTATGATGCATCGGCAATAACATTATTAGGAATTGATGATGATGTGAGATTCTCGGCTGGAAATTTGGGGTTGGAAGAATTCATTAGTCTTAATGCTCCGACCTATGCCCACATCACCTTCGAGTTTCTTTAATCTTTGGAAGTGCATGAGGAGAAGTTGAATGGTGTGTTTACTCAAATGCTTACATTTCAAGTTTTCAACAATGACCACTCAATTCCTCTCTCCTACTTCAATGAAGCCTTCAAGTTTCCTTCACCAATAGAGGGTACTCCCTACATTTACCCAGCTTTTGAGGTTTTTCAACGAGATCATAATTATAAGAAACGTCGTTGGTGGAGACACATATCGGTTGAAGATAGTTATCGTCCTCAATATTCCAAGTTAGCTTCCATCATCCACCCGGCTTTGAGATACTTTAATAGGCTCCCCACCTATGTATTTTTCCCTAAAGAGTCTCCTGGAGCCATTTCTAGGGAAGAGCTAAGTTGGATTTGGTTGGCGGATAAGCCTTTTAAGCATAAGGTCGAGGTCCTTGATTTTGCGTCCCATTTGCTTGATCGTTTCATTGTTATTCGTGACGGTGTTTTTCTCTTCAAAAGCATTCAATGAAAAGGAATGATCACTATTTTTATCCTCCCTCTGAACAAGAAATATGGGAAGATGCTTGAATCCCTTAAGCCTATTCATGGTAAGCGAGAGAAGACTCCATCCCATCTACTTAGTATCTATGCCTTGATCAATCAAAGATTTTTGGAACGTACTTCTCAAGAAAACTTGTTTGTTTGGAAAGTTTCAAGGACAATCAATTGGTGCCCCATCCCTCATCCGGAGGCTATCGCTCGTTGTTTGGACACGACTCTTCCTAGGAGGCCAAACAAGTGGCCGGTCGACCAATCTCTCAAGAAAACTCCTTTGCCAAATCTCTGCTACAATTCGTATGCTCCCGTTCACTCTCTTGCTCCCTCTTTGCCCCCGGTGTCCCGGGGAGGTACATCTTTGATTCCCCCTTCTTCATCTTTTTTCTCTAATTGTGACTTGTCTATCTTACATGCAAAGATCGATTCCATTGCAAATGTTTTGAATTGTTCACCTTTAGGGAATGACTTTGTTTTAGGCTATGATTACTGATGTGAATTATTGATCCGAAAATCAACAAAACACAAGGGATATGTTTAAGTCTAATTCTATACAGGAAATCCACCAAGAATTAAACAAAAACTAAGATTAATCAATTAAGAATCCACCTAATTAATCAATCCAAACGAATGTTTTAACTAAAACAAGCAAAACAGCAATTGATCGCAATCAACCAAAACTCAAGTATGCAACTTAAGAAATAAATCTGAATATTAATCTATATATGTTTATTCGTGTGTTTACAACACTATTTATAAGACTTAGTTTACCTAGGAAGATTAGGACAAGTCCCTAATTCAATCCTAATTAAACTAGAATTCTAACTTGCTTGAAGAGCAAGCACCTTGGAGCACAAGCATACGCCAATCTCCTTGGAGAACAAGCACACGCCTAAACTGATTTATTTTGCTAACTAACTGATTTTAAAAGCAACTAAATAAAGATTAAAGATCCTGATGCAAGTCTAAGCATGGAGAACTTCGAAGATTTGCTTAGGGCTCTAAACACACGAATAAATATATATAGATTAATATTCAGATTTATTTCTTAAGTTGCATACTTGAGTTTTGGTTGATTGCGATCAATTGCTGTTTTGCTTGTTTTAGTTAAAACATTCGTTTGGATTGATTAATTAGGTGCATTCTTAATTGATTAATCTTAGTTTTTGTTTAATTCTTGGTGGATTTCCTGTATAGAATTAGACTTAAACATATCCCTTGTGTTTTGTTGATTTTCGGATCAATAATTCACATCATCTTTGGTATCAGAGCAGGTTTGCGCAACTTCGACAAAAATTAAACTGGGAACAATTGGCTGGGAATTTTTGCGTGATTCTTTCTGCATTGAACTCTAAAACCGTCCAGCTATCACCATATAAAATTTCATAATTTTTTGTTGAGTAACGCGTTCTACACAGCCTCAAACATTTGGTGTTTGTGCACTGATTTGCGGTTGGGAGTCCGGTTTTTGTGTTGCCTAGTTTTCCTTCAAGATTCGATCTTTTAATCAAGATTTTTGCATAAACTGACTTGGTTTGTGTAGGAATCATGAGTGACGAGGAGGTTCCACAAGTTCCAAGGGGATTAACCTTAGAACAGGCTCAAAATCTTAGAAGAGACAGGCGAATTGACGAGTTGGCAGCAAGGATGGATGAGATATTAAAAAGGCTTGATACTCTTGCTGGAGATTCTTCAAGGAAAGGGAATTCTAACCCTAATTCTGGTTCAAGTGAGGAAAAACAACCAAGGAGGAACCCAAGGAGGCCACGAAATAATTATTCTTCAAGTGATGAATCACCAAGGCCTAGGAGGAGAGATCGACCAAAGGACGATGATAGGAACCTTAGATTAGATCTTCCCGAATTCAATGGGAGTATGAATGAACCTGAAAAATACTTTGAGTGGATTAGAAGGGCCGAGACACTCTTTGATTACAAGGAGTATGATGAAAGGAAAAGATGCAAATTGGCTGAATTAAAACTGACCGGTTATGCTAGTCTTTGGTATGATAATCTAAAGAAGAAGAGGCATAAGGAGGGGCGTGCAAGAATCTCAACTTGGGAACAACTCAAGAAGCACATGAAAAAAAGGTTCGTACCTAGTGATTATATTCAAGATGTTTATCTTAAGATGCAACTTTTTAAACAATATTCTATGACTGTTGAGAATTATATTGGTGAATTTGAAAAGTTATGCATGCTATGTGGCTTAGAAGAGATTGTTGAGCATAAGATTGCTAGATTTATTTCGGGGTTGAATGATAATATTGCTGAAAAAGTTGAATTGCAACAATATTGGTCCTTTGAGGATGTTTGTAAGGTAGCTTTGAAAGTTGAAAAACAGATAAAGGGGAAGAAAGGGACGTACACTAAGCCCTTTGTAAAAGGTTTCACTAAACCTTTTGAGAAGAACAGCTTGGAGAAAAGTGGTTCTAGTTCGAACTACAAGGAGACTAAATCAAAATTTGAAGCTCCTAAAAAGCTTGTTGAAGATAGGAAGTGCTTCAAGTGTGGTAGTGTTGGTCACATTGCAACTAATTGTCCATCAAAAAAGAGTAATGACTGCTCAAGAGTGGGAACAAGAACAAGCTAAGTGTGAGCAGGGTAGTGACTATGAAGAAAAGAACGAAGAAGAAAACTTTGAAGAAGAGGAGGGGCATATTGACGAAATTGATCCTGAGACTCATGGTCAAAGTTTGGTTCTAAGAAGGGCGCTACACTCTAAAACCGTACCTATGGAAAACAATCAAAGGGAGAAAATCTTTCTTACAAGGTGCAAGGTAGAAGATAGGTTGTGTGACATGATCATAGACACGGGGAGTTGCACTAATGTGGTATCTACTACTTTGGTAGACAAATTGAAGTGGCCAACTACTGAACATCCAAGCCCTTATAAGCTTCATTGGCTTAATAATTCGAGTGATGTTAAGGTAACTAAACAAGCCTTAATCTCCTTTTCAATTGGTAAATTTCATGATAAAGTTTTGTGTGATGTTTGTCCTATGGATGCTTGTCATATACTATTAGGCCGTCCTTGGCAATATGATAGATTTGTGAAGTTTGATGGAAGGACTAATGTGTATGTTGTGAGAAAAGGAGAAAAAGAGAGACCGGTTGCTTTAAAACCTTTGATAAGCAACAAGTCTTCTAATGTTACCTCTAATTCGAAGAGTTCTTATTTGATTAGTGAGAGGGAATTAGAAAAAGAGATTTGCAGCAACAATGTGGTATATATACTTGTTTCTAATGAGATTCGAATTGATCAAGATAAACAAGCAAAGAGGCCGTATGAATTGGAATCTGTTTTAGAAGAATTCAAGGATGTCTTTCCTAAGGAATTACCTCCGGGACTACCTCCTATTCGTGGGATAGAGCATCAAATTGACTTGATTCCGGGAGCACCATTACCTAATAAGGCAGCCTATAGAAGTAATCCGGAAGAAACAAAGGAGATGCATAGGCAAATTGAAGAGCTTATGACTAGAGGATACGTGAGGAAAGTATGAGCCCTTGTGCCGTGCCTACTTTACTTGTCCCAAAGAAAGATGGGAGTTGGCGCATGTGTATTGATAGTAGGAGTGTGAATAACATCACTATCAAATACCGATTTCCTATTCCAAGATTAGATGATCTACTTGATGAACTACATGGTTCAAAGTTGTTTTCTAAGATTGATCTTATGAGTGGTTATCATCAAATTCGAATGAGAGAAGGAGATGAGTGGAAAACAGCATTCAAGACTAAGTTAGGGTTGTATGAATGGTTGGTGATGCCGTTTGGACTCACTAATGCACCTAGCACTTTCTTGAGGTTGATGCATGAGGTACTTAAACCTTTCCTTGGCAAGTTTGTTGTTGTTTATTTAGATGATATTCTGATATACTCTAAAAATTTGCATGATCATCTAAATCATCTGACAAGTGTGTTTGAAGTGTTAAGAGAGAAGAAACTCTATGCTAAGCTTGAAAAATGCTACTTCTTAGTGCCTAGTGTTACTTTTCTTGGTTATGTTGTATCAAAGGATGGAGTTTCAGTTGATCATTCAAAAGTAGAGGCTATTAAAACTTGGCCTATTCCTACTAATATGAGTGAAGTAAGGTCTTTTCATGGTCTAGCTTCGTTCTATAGAAGATTTGTCAAGAATTTCTCAAGTATTGTGGCGCCTATGACCGAATGTTTGAAGAAGGACAAGGGTAAATTTGAATGGACTAAAGAAGCTCAAAGTGCGTTTGAGTTGGTAAAAAAGAAGCTATGTGAAGCACCTATACTTGCGTTACCAGATTTCTCAAGTCCTTTTGAAGTTGAAACCGATGCTAGTGGAGTTGGAATGGAGTAGTTTTACTCCAAAAGAAGAGGCCTATTGCATATTTCAGTGAGAAATTGGGAGGAGCTCGATTGAACTATTCTACTTATGATAAAGAGTTCTATGCCATTGTTAGAGCTTTAGATCATTGGAGTCATTATCTCCGACCTAATCACTTTGTGTTGCATTCTGATCATGAAGCATTGATGTACATACATGGACAACAAAAGCTCAATCCTAGACATGCTACATGGGTTGAATTTTTACAATCATTTAATTTTTCTTCAAGGTACAAAGAAGGGAAATCGAATGTTGTGGCTGATGCATTATCTAGAAGATACACTTTGATTGGAATTCTAAATAGCAAGCTACTTGGTTTTGAATTGATCAAAGAATACTACAAAGGTGATGATGATTTTGCTACATTGATTGAAGAGTGTTCTAAAGGAGCCGTGGGTTCTTATTTGCTGCAAGATGGTTTTCTTTTCAAAGGAAATCGACTTTGTCTTCCTAAGTGTTCTATTAGAGAGCTAGTTGTTAGAGAAGCTCATGGGGGAGGAATTGCTAGTCACTTTGGCATTACAAAGACCTTGAGTATGTTACAAGAACACTTCTATTGGCCTAAGATGCTCACGGATGTGCAACTAGTTATTTCTAGGTGTGCAACTTGTCAAAAAGCGAAGGCTACTTTTCATCAAGGCTTGTATACTCCTTTACCTGTTCCAGATTCACCTTGGGAAGATATTTCTATGGATTTTATTGTGGGATTGCCGAGAACACAACGGGGGAAAGACTCTATTATGGTTGTTGTGGATAGGTTCTCTAAGATGGCTCATTTTGTTCCTTGTCACAAAGTGGATGATGCTATGAAAGTGGCGGAATTATACTTCAAAGAGATTGTTAGATTGCATGGAATTCCGAAAACTATTGTGAGTGATCGAGATACAAAGTTCATGAGTTTCTTTTGGAAGTCTCTATGGAAGCTTGTGGGAACTAAATTGCTCTTTAGTACATCTTACCATCCACAAACTGATGGACAAACCGAGGTTACTAATCGTACTCTTGGTGCGCTTTTGCGTGGGTTAGTGAGTAAGACACAAAAGGATTGGGACATCAAGTTAGCTCATGCGGAGTTTGCTTATAATAGATCACCTACATATGCTACCAAACATAGTCCTTTTGAGGTAGTTTATGGAGTCAATCCGAAACTTCCAATTGATCTTGTTCCATTGCCTAAGGGTGAATTAATTCACAAAGATGCCGAGTCTAAGTTGAAGAGTATGCTGAAATTACATGCTCAAGTTCGAACAAGAATAGAGAAAGTAAATGACATGTACAAAGCTAGAGCAAACAAGCATAGAAAGCAACAAAGTTACAATGTTGGAGACTTGGTATGGTTACATTTGAGAAAGGAAAGATTTCCAGGAAAACGCAAGAATAAGTTGATGCCTAGAAGTGAAGGTCCTTTCAAGATTATTGAGAAGATCAATGACAATGCTTATAAGTTAGAACTTCCGGGAGAATATGGAGTTAGTGCTACATTCAATGTTGGCGATTTGGCTAAGTATATTCCTGATGAAGAACTTCGAGATTTGAGGACAAATTCTTTCGAAGAAGAGGAGGATGATGCAAGTCTAAGCATGGAGAACTTCGAAGATTTGCTTATCATGCATCAAGATAGCTTGTCCCTAAACATTGATTCAAGCCAAGCATTGCATGGACACTTTCTTGGATATCAAAGCAAAGCCACGGTTTGCTTAGTGGCTTTTCTTGGAGTCTAGTTCACTTTCTTGAACTTTCTTAAATTTTCTTTACTTAGATTTTGCTTACAAGTTTTTACCTTTCACTTGAAAGGGTTTTTCTTGGTTCAAGCATTAGGATCTTTAATCTTTATTTAGTTCTTTAATTTTTATTTATTTATTTAGTTGCTTTAAAAATCAGTTAGTTAGCAAAATAAATCAGTTTGGTGTATGCTTGTGCGCCAAGGTGCTTGCTCTTCAAGCAAGTTAGAATTCTAGTTTAATTAGGATTGAATTAGGGACTTGTCCTAATCTTCCTAGGTAAACTAAGTCTTATAAATAGGGTTGTAAACACACGAATAAATATACATAGATTAATATTCAGATTTATTTCTTAAGTTGCATACTTGAGTTTTGGTTCATTGCGATCAATTGCTGTTTTGCTTGTTTTAGTTAAAACATTCGTTTGGATTGATTAATTAGGTGGATTCTTAATTGATTAATCTTAGTTTTTGTTTAATTCTTGGTGGATTTCCTGTATAGAATTAGACTTAAACATATCCCTTGTGTTTTGTTGATTTTCGGATCAATAATTCACATCAGATCCTAATGCTTGAACCAAGAAAAACCCTTTCAAGTGAAAGGTAAAAACTTGTAAGCAAAATCTAAGTAAAGAAAATTCAAGAAAGTTCAAGAAAGTGAACTAGACTCCAAGAAAAACCACTAAGCAAACCGTGGCTTTGCTTTGATATCCAAGAAAGTGTCCATGCAATGCTTGGCTTGAATCAATGTTTAGGGACAAGCTATCTTGATGCATGATAAGAAAATCTTCGAAGTTCTCCATGCTTAGACTTGCATCATCCTCCTCTTCTTCGAAAGAATTTGTCCTCAAATCTCGAAGTTCTTCATCAGGAATATACTTAGCTAAATCGCCAACATTGAATGTAGCACTAACTCCATATTCTCCCGGAAGTTCTAACTTATAAGCATTGTCATTGATCTTCTCAATAATCTTGAAAGGACCTTCACTTCTAGGCATCAACTTATTCTTGACAAATCTTCTATAGAATGAAGCTAGACCATGGAAAGACCTTACTTCACTCATATTAGTAGGAATAGGCCAAGTTTTAATAGCCTCTACTTTCGAATGATCAACTGAAACTCCATCTTTTGATACAACATAACCAAGAAAAGTAACACTAGGCACTAAGAAGTAGCATTTTTCAAGCTTAGCATAGAGTTTCTTCTCTCTTAACACTTCAAACACACTTGTTAGATGATTTAGATGATCATGCAAATTTTTAGAGTATATCAGAATATCATCTAAATAAACAACAACAAACTTGCCAAGGAAAGGTTTAAGTACCTCATGCATCAACCTCATGAAAGTGCTAGGTGCATTAGTGAGTCCAAACGGCATCACCAACCATTCATACAACCCTAACTTAGTCTTGAATGCTGTCTTCCACTCATCTCTTTCTCTCATTCGAATTTGATGATAACCACTCATAAGATCAATCTTAGAAAACAACTTTGAACCATGTAGTTCATCAAGTAGATCATCTAACCTCGGAATAGAAAATCGGTATTTGATAGTGATGTTATTCACACTCCTACTATCAATACACATGCGCCAACTCCCATCTTTCTTTGGGACAAGTAAAGTAGGCACGGCACAAGGGCTCATACTTTCCCTCACGTATCCTCTAGCCATAAGCTCTTCAATTTGCCTTTGCATCTCCTTTGTTTCTTCCGGATTACTTCTATAGGCTGCCTTATTAGGTAATGGTGCTCCCAGAATCAAGTCAATTTGATGCTCTATCCCACGAATAGGAGGTAGTCCCGGAGGTAATTCCTTAGGAAAGACATCCTTGAATTCTTCTAAAACAGATTCCAATTCATACGGCCTCTTTGCTTGTTTATCTTGATCAATTCGAATCTCACTAGAAACAAGTATATATACCACATTGTTGCTGCAAATCTCTTTTTCTAATTCCCTCTCACTAATCAAATAAGAACTCTTCGAATTAGAGGTAACATTAGAAGACTTGTTGCTTATCAAAGGTTTTAAAGCAACCGGTCTCTCTTTTTCTCCTTTTCTCACAACATACACATTAGTCCTTCCATCAAACTTCACAAATCTATCATATTGCCAAGGACGGCCTAATAGTATATGACAAGCATCTATAGGACAAACATCACACAAAACTTTATCATGAAATTTACCAATTGAAAAGGAGATTAAGGCTTGTTTAGTTACCTTAACATCACTCGAATTATTAAGCCAATGAAGCTTATAAGGGCTTGGATGTTCAGTAGTTGGCCACTTCAATTTGTCTACCAAAGTAGTAGATACCACATTAGTGCAACTCCCCGTGTCTATGATCATGTCACACAACCTATCTTCTACCTTGCACCTTGTAAGAAAGATTTTCTCCCTTTGATTGTTTTCCATAGGTACGATTTTAGAGTGTAGCGCCCTTCTTAGAACCAAACTTTGACCATGAGTCTCGGGATCAATTTCGTCAATATGCCCCTCCTCTTCTTCAAAGTTTTCCTCTTCGTTCTTTTCTTCATAGTCACTACCCTGCTCACACTTAGCTTGTTCTTGTTCCCACTCTTGAGCAGTCATTACTCTTTTTGATGGACAATTAGTTGCAATGTGACCAACACTACCACACTTGAAGCACTTCCTATCTTCAACAAGCTTCTTAGGAGCTTCAAATTTTGATTTAGTCTCCTTGTAGTTCGAACTAGAACCACTTTTCTCCAAGCTGTTCTTCTCAAAAGGTTTAGTGAAACCTTTTACAAAGGGCTTAGTGTACGTCCCTTTCTTCCCCTTTATCTGTTTTTCAACTTTCAAAGCTACCTTGCAAACATCCTCAAAGGACCAATATTGTTGCAATTCAACTTTTTCAGCAATATTATCATTCAACCCCGAAATAAATCTAGCAATCTTATGCTCAACAATCTCTTCTAAGCCACATAGCATGCATAACTTTTCAAATTCACCAATATAATTCTCAACAGTCATAGAATTTTGTTTAAAAAGTTGCATCTTAAGATAAACATCTTGAATATAATCACTAGGTACGAACCTTTTTTTCATGTGCTTCTTGAGTTGTTCCCAAGTTGAGATTCTTGCACGCCCCTCCTTATGCCTCTTCTTCTTTAGATTATCATACCAAAGACTAGCATAACCGGTCAGTTTTAATTCAGCCAATTTGCATCTTTTCCTTTCATCATACTCCTTGTAATCAAAGAGTGTCTCGGCCCTTCTAATCCACTCAAAGTATTTTTCAGGTTCATTCATACTCCCATTGAATTCGGGAAGATCTAATCTAAGGTTCCTATCATCATCCTTTGGTCGATCTCTCCTCCTAGGCCTTGGTGATTCATCACTTGAGGAATAATTATTTCGTGGCCTCCTTGGGTTCCTCCTTGGTTGTTCTTCCTCACTTGAACCAGAATTAGGGTTAGAATTCCCTTTCCTTGAAGAATCTCCAGCACGAGTATCAAGCCTTTTTAATATCTCATCCATCCTTGCTGCCAACTCGTCAATTCGCCTATCTCTTCTAAGATTTTGAGCCTGTTCTAAGGTTAATCCCCTTGGAACCTGTGGAACCTCATCGTCACTCATGATTCCTACACAAACCAAGTCAGTTTATGCAAAAATCTTGATTAAAAGATCGAATCGTGAAGGAAAACTAGGCAACACAAAAACCGGACTCCCAACCGCAAATCAGTGCACAAACACCAAACGTTTGAGGCTGTGTAGAGCGCGTTACTCAACCAAAATTTATGAAATTTTATATGGTGATAGCTGGACGTTTTTAGAGTTCAATGCAAAAAGAATCACGCAAAAATTCCCAGCCAATTGTTCCCAGTTTAATTTTTTCCGAAGTTGCGCAAACCTGCTCTGATACCAAAGATGATGTGAATTATTGATCCGAAAATCAACAAAACACAAGGGATATGTTTAAGTCTAATTCTATACAGGAAATCCACCAAGAATTAAACAAAAACTAAGATTAATCAATTAAGAATCCACCTAATTAATCAATCCAAACGAATGTTTTAACTAAAACAAGCAAAACAGCAATTGATCGCAATCAACCAAAACTCAAGTATGCAACTTAAGAAATAAATCTGAATATTAATCTATATATGTTTATTCGTGTGTTTACAACCCTATTTATAAGACTTAGTTTACCTAGGAAGATTAGGACAAGTCCCTAATTCAATCCTAATTAAACTAGAATTCTAACTTGCTTGAAGAGCAAGCACCTTGGAGCACAAGCATACGCCAATCTCCTTGGAGAACAAGCACACGCCTAAACTGATTTATTTTGCTAACTAACTGATTTTAAAAGCAACTAAATAAAGATTAAAGATCCTAATGCTTGAACCAAGAAAAACCCTTTCAAGTGAAAGGTAAAAACTTGTAAGCAAAATCTAAGTAAAGAAAATTCAAGAAAGTTCAAGAAAGTGAACTAGACTCCAAGAAAAACCACTAAGCAAACCGTGGCTTTGCTTTGATATCCAAGAAAGTGTCCATGCAATGCTTGGCTTGAATCAATGTTTAGGGACAAGCTATCTTGATGCATGATAAGAAAATCTTCGAAGTTCTCCATGCTTAGACTTGCATCAATTACCATGCTAGGCAGGTTTATGATATGCATGTGATGAGGGGAGAGATTAATCCTTATGTTAACTACCCTTACCTCCCGGTTCCACAGGGTCCCATACCTCAATGGGCCCCATGTGACTCAGCCGTTGGACCTAGATTGTGCTATCCCTATTGAGAGGGGCCTAATGTGCTTCCCCATGCCATTAAGGGGACCTCTCCGACCTCTTACGACTACTGGAGGTCGGGAGGGTGTAACTTTGCTTATAACCCGGCTAACCCCTAACCCATTTTCTAATCTTGAGACTTTTGGCCAATGAGGGCTCTCCGGTGAGCCGGTTCTAGATGATTGGTCACACTATTTTTCTAGGGACAAGGTCATGAGGGAGATTTGGTTGAAGGGTAAGGGTCCTATCGATGTGGATGATGTCATTAGCTATTAGCTATGTTTCTTTTGAAGTTGGTGAGGGGAGTACCTATTTTACCCCTTACCACAGTGTCGAGTGTTGCCATTTTGGCTACATTCGCTTTTATGCTCGTTTGTTTTGAGTTGTTATTTTGCCAGCTTGTTGCTTGGTTTTGGCTTGGGGGGGGGGGGTAGCTCACTTTAGGCTTAGGGGAGTATTCTTATATTTGTTGTGTTTAGTCTAGACCTTGGATTTGACTATCATATCATCAATGTACGCCTCTACGTTCATTCCAATTTGATTAATGAAGATTGTATTAATCATTCGTTGGAAAGTAGCAAGTGCATTCTTCAAATCAAACGGCATCACAGTATAGCAGAATAACCCTTGATTAGTGACGAAGGCCTTCTTCTCTTGATCTTTTTTGCACAGGGGTATCTGATGGAAGCCGGAATAAGCATCCATGAAACTCATTAAGGCATGACCGCTATAGAGTCGACAAGACTATCGATCTTTGGGAGCGGAAAGCTGTCCTTTGGACATGCCTTGTTGAGATCTGTGTAATCAACACACATGCGCTAGGTTCCATTCGGCTTCTTTACAAGCCCAACATTCTCCACCCAATTAGGGAAGTTACATGACCGAATGAACCCAGCATCTAGTAGCTTTTTAACTTTGGTAGCTGTCGCCTGACTTCTTTTCTCGCCGTGATTTATTTTCTTTTGTCGGATGGGCTTTCTCTTTGGATCCACGGTGAGTTTGTGGACAGCGAGATCCAGGCTGATGCCTGGCATCTCCTCTACTTTAAAGGACAAAATGTCTTTGAATTATTTCAACATGAGGTGCAAGTCTGCACCTAACCTAGCATTAGTAGCCGTCCCTACCTAAACAGTACGCTTTGGACGGCTGTCCTCCAAAGCGAGATCAATGTGCTCACCGGTCGGCCGGGGACGGAGTTCATCTGACCTCTCTCTGGTCAGTTATTGCTATTTCTTTTCTTTCTTCATCTCTACAACTGATCAGCTTTTCTTTAATTTTCGGCTGCTGGTGGGGCTGGGATGAGATCCTTGACTTCATCAAGGTCTATTGGCTCCTGCCCTTAGTTGTCTAGGGCCACAGTAGGGTTAATGGCTGAGAGATAGCACTCCCTTGTCGTCTTCTGATCCCCATTCAGGGAGCCAACAGAACCATCATCCTTCTCATACTTTAGCAGCATGAGGGAAGGGACAAAAACATCCTTGGACTCGTTTAGAGTTGGACGGCCCAAAATGATGTTGTAGGCAGTTAACTTTTCAACCACCAAGAATTTGACGATTAGGTGCTGCCCTTCTCCTTTATCTCCCAGCCAGATAGGTAGGTCAATCCTGTCGACTAGGTACACCATTCCACCCCCAAAACCAACTAAGGGATGGGTTACCGGGTGCTTGCTGCTGGGCCTATACTTGAGCTTTTGCAAGCACTTGTAGCTGATGATAATCGAAGAGCTACCAGTGTCTATAAGAATCTGCCCAACTAGTTGATTGGCGACCTTACATTCAATGACGACCAGATCGTCATGCGGATGGCAGACGCTGCCCCGGTCCTTCTCAGTGATAAGGACGTCCGGGAAAGTGTTGCTGGCAGAAGACTGCTCTTCATCAACAACCTTGTCCATCTTCCTTAGATGGCTCTTAATGCCCCGGATTGTCGGACCACCACCTGAGAACCCGCCTGCTATGGTGTAGATCGGATCTTTATCGGTGTATGAGCTACTAGTAGGTTGGGCAGTCTTATACGACTGTCCCGGGTTCTTCTTATTAGTCCGTTTGGACTTGGAGATGTAGGATTTCAACATCCCCTTATCAGCCAGACAGTCCATCACCCGCTGGAAACAGAAGCAGTCATTGGTGTTATGGCCAACCTCATGGTATTAGCAAAATTTATTTTTGTTCTGTGACTGGATGGAACTTTCATAGGATTAGGCTTCTCAAGAGTCAGCCGATCGCTGATCTCCATGAGGATGAAGTTGCAATCCTTGTCAAACTCGTATTTAGGGACGTACGGTTTAAACTCTTTAGTTTTCTTCTAGGACGGTTGGCCAGGATCATTGACCGCCCAGACTTCTTTTCTCTTCTTGCTCTCTTCTTGTTTCTTAGCCGATTGAGTAGATCAACTATTCTTTTGTTTGTCGGACTTCTTGGAGTCCGACTGGTTACTGGGCGAGCAGAGGTTGATTGCTTGTATAAAGCTTTTTGCCTCTATCTACGCCGCCTGTAGGGTGTAAACCCTTTTTCGGACGAGGTCGAACTTGAAAGTTGACCCATCATTCAGACCTTTGAAAATGTCTGTAAATGCTACATCGTCAGACAACCACTGAATTTGGATTCTGGTTAGGTTGAATCGTCTAACGTATGTGCAAAGCCCCTCCTTCTCCCCCTGCTTAATGGTGCTCAAGTTTAAACTTGTTTTCTTTGCAGGGATGTCCATGAGGAAGTTGGACGCAAATAAGAAGGCAAGCTTCTTGAAGCTTTCAATGCATCCGGCTGACAAGTTGCCAAACCATCGTTGGGCGATGCCCTTAAATGTAGCCGGGAAACAACGGCACCACATAGAATCATCCAACTCCTGTATACACATGAGGTTGGTATAAGCCATGGTCTTCAGGGTTGGCGGTACCATGGTAAGTACCAACCAACACATTCTTAACCTAGGATGGCTGTGCTGCCTTGGTTATCTCCCCAGCGACCGCAAAAGGTTGTTCACCAAGTCTGAGCAGATGGAGCTACCAGTCTAGTGGTTAGACATTGTTATATGCCGCTTGACCTCCAGAGAGGGCTGGCTGCATATATTGAAGGTCATAATGCCCATATAGCGCCTGAGGCGCATAGGGGGCTGACCCAATCATCTGAGGGCTAGTACGGACAAACTTGCCGCTTGTATGGTTCTCATGTAAGGACAGTGAGTTCCTTACTGAGGTTTCCTTGAAGCTGTCTAGAAAGCTAGAAGTAGAGGCTTATAAAGACATCTACTGGTGTCTCCTTCGCTCAATGATGTGTGGAGCGCTAAAAATTGATTTTTTTTCTTGCACTTGCTTGATCCTGCCGGGTGGGCCTTTGCGGACCCTTCGACCCCTTTTGTTCTTGTCGGGGAAGAAGGATCTTTGTCTAGTCTAGTGTTGCGGCTGCCTTCTCCTTTGGATGGGGAGTCGGCTACCTGTCCCTAACTGGCTTTCTCCTCTCAACTTGAGGAGCCTTCTTTGCCGACTAACTCTTGCTTGAGCCAGCCTTGTTCTTTTTGTTGATCAGCTCCCTGATCTTACCCTTGAAACTGGTCATGAAGTTCATGAGTTCGTCCCAAGTGACTGGTGTTGATCCCCTGGCCATTTAGGTTTCCCCATCCGGCTACCCAGAGGGCCTGCTTTAACCCACTTGGTTAGCATTACGTTCTAGTTGTTCCCTGGAACGGATGTATTTGGAAACAAATGACCCATCTTTAGCCACATATGTTTCGACCCGGTCATCATCCTCATGGTCTGTAAAGACCTCCTGCTAAGATTCCGGTGGCTGATGACCTGGTTGAGGATGGTTTGTATCAGGAATTGGTACAGACTCTTGAACCATCTTTGAGGTACTCTCCCCACAGACGGCGCAAAATGTTTTGGGTGTTTGTAGTCCCTCGAGAGAGTTACAACTTGTTTAATAAACGTATGCACCTGAGTTGTTGTATATTTGGAGTAACACTCGAAATACACAAGGGATAAACCACGGGATAGATAAGGCTAAAGAACCAAAGGCTTCTTAGATAAAGTCACACCACTAAGAAACGTTTGGATTCCTAAGATCACAAGCCAACTAGTAGCCTAAACTAGCTAACTAAGCAAAGGAAACGAAATTCCAAATCCAAGAATTTCAGGTTTTGTTTCTAATCCAAGAAACGAATGTAAGACAAGTTTTTTTATGTTTGAATAATCTGATTTTCTCATTCACATTTGCTTGCTATTTATAGTAAACAAGCATCCTTAAGTACAAGCTAAACTAAGTGAAATTTCAGCTCACTTGTTACATGCCTAAACTAAGCATCAAAAACAGATTTTGTGTCTAGATACATCAATAAAAGAAGCTGTGCTTAACTAGATACATAAGCTTAAAAAGTGGCGGCCACAACCTCCTCAATTAAGCCTCATCAAATCTGAAATAAAGAGCATAACTCTCCCTTGATTTACGCCCATCAAAGCAGCAAGTAAGAGCATAACCTTCCCTAGAATCACGCCTCAACCAAGCAGCAAGTAAGAAGCAAAACAGCCCCTTAATTCACGCCCAATTCAAACAGCAAAAAGAAGTGTAACTCCTCCTTGATTCAAGCCTTGGATCAAGCTTGAATGTATGTAGACAAGAGTGTATTTGGACGCCTTTTGATGCTCAAATGCTGACTGAAATGACGCCCACTTGAAGGCTCAATTGATAGCTTGCAACTCCTCATTGAAGCTGATTGTAACACCCAAGTTAAAGCCTTTGAAACTCCTCCAAAAGGAATTTTCGGATTCTATGTTTTTCCCAAGCTAAACGGCTGCCTTCTTGTTGTATCTTGTACTTGTACTTCATGTGAATGTGACACTACATTTTCGAACTTTAACAAGCTAAAGAAAACTAAAGAAAATGAAACTAATTTGCAAACTTAAAATAAGACTAAAGTTTACAATTTATTCAAAGCATAAAATGAACTAGATTGAACTAGTTAATAAGAACAACAAGAAACTCAAAGGATTGAATATCTTGCTGCACATGGATAGAACGCATAGCACCAATGCATGATGCTACGTCTTGAACTAAAGAAACGTCCATAACCAAGTTGTTAGGCTTGGCTACAACATTCCCCCCTTCTTGAAAAGAGTTTGCCCTCAAACTCGGCAACTCTTCAAACTCATCATAGTAAGGTGATAAATCAGCCACATTAAAGGTGCTAGAAACACCATAGTCTCCGGGCAACTCAACTTTGTAAGCATTATCATTCACCTTTTCAACAATAGCAAATGGACCATCACTACGAGGACTAACCTTGGACCGTCTTTTGGAAGGAAATCTTTCCTTTCGAAGATGAATCCAAACTAAGTCACCGGGCTGAAACTGGACCTCCTTTCTTTTCTTGTCATAGTATGCCTTTGTCTTTGCATTAGCTTGTTCAATTTTGGAACGAACTTGCTCATGCATAGACTTGATGTCTTTTGCACGCACCTCGGCATCATTGCTGAACTTGTTTGGTGAGGGAATGGGAGTGAGATCAATAGGAGTGCACGGATTGAATCCATACACCACTTCAAAAGGACTCAAACCTGTTGTCTTGCTAGGTACACGATTGTAAGCAAACTCCGCATGAGGAAGCATCTCTTCCCATTGCTTGGGACGTTTAGTAGCCAAAGACCGCAACAAGGATCCCAAAGTTCTATTAGTCACTTCGGTTTGACCATCTGTTTGAGGATGACTTGAAGTGCTAAAGTTCAATTTCGTGCCCATCTTTCTCCATAATGTAAGCCAAAAATGACTTAGAAATTTTGGATCACGATCACTCACCATGGATTTAGGTACACCATGCAAACGAACAATCTCATTGAAGAACAAGTTAGCAACATGAGTAGCATCATAAGTTGTATGACAAGAAATAAAATGAGCCATTTTAGAAAAACGGTCCACAACAACCATAATGGAATCTTTCTTTCGTTGGGTCATAGGAAGTCCCACAACGAAATCAAGACTAACATCTTCCCATGGAGCTTGCGGAATAGGTAAGGGCAAAAGATAGCCTTGTGGAAGACTATGACTCTTGGCCTTTTGACAAACCACGCATCTTTTCACAATAAACTCCACATCACGAACCAATCTAGGCCAATGAAAGTACTCTTGCACAAGAAGAGTAGTCTTCTCTATGCCAAAGTGTCCCGCCATTCCTCCTTCATGAAACTCTTTGATAAGAGATTCTCTTAGGCTTGATCTTGGAATGCACAACCTGTTTCCTTTGAACAAATAGCCATCTAAAATGTAATAATCTTTGTAAGCATGATTAGAACATTTTAGAAATAAATCACCAAAGTCATGATCATTTTTGTAACTTGCTTTCACATCTTCAACACTAATCACTCTTGCCTTGAAAGAATTCAAGAGTGTGTATCTCCTTGAAAGTGCATCAGCTCCTTTGTTCATGGCGCCTCTCCTATGCTTGATCACAAAATGAAAAGCTTGCAAATACTCCACCCATTTGGCATGGCGTGGTTGGAGTTTTTGTTGGCTTTGAAGATATTTGAGAGCTTCGTGATCTGAATGAAGGATGAACTCCTTGGAAATGAGGTAATGTCTCCAATGGTCCAAAGCACGAACAAGAGCAAAGAACTCCTTATCATAGGTGCTATACTTCCGTTGTGCTTCATTGAGTTTTTCACTAAAGTAGGCAAGGGGACGCCCAACTTGTGACAAAACAGCACCAATACCAACTCCACTAGCATCACATTCAACTTCAAAAACTTCATCAAAGTTAGGTAAAGAAAGAATAGGTGCACTAGTAAGTTGATGTTTTACCTCATCAAAGGCCTTTTGAGCCTTATCATTCCAAACTAACTTCTGATTTTTAGTTATCTCGGTGATAGGTGCCATGAGAGTACTAAAATTTCGCACAAATCTCCTATAGAAAGAAGCAAGTCCATGAAAACTACGAACTTGTTGAATTGTTTGTGGCGTGGGCCACTCACGAATCGCAGCAACTTTCTTTTCATCAACCTCTATGCCTTGAGATGAAACTTTGAAACCAAGAAAAATAACTTGGGAAGTGAAAAAATGACACTTCTCTAAGTTACCATATAGTTGCTCACGGGCAAGGGCTTCAAAAACCTGTTGCAAATGCATAGCATGCTCTTCTTCTTCCCTACTATACACCAAAATATCATCAAAATAGACTACAACAAATTTACCCATGAAAGGTTGCATAACCTGATTCATAAGGCGCATAAATGTAGATGGTGCATTAGACAAACCAAATGGCATCACAAGCCACTCATAGAGGCCCTCCTTTGTCTTGAAAGCGGTCTTCCATTCATCTCCTTCGAAAATTCGAATTTAGCCACTTCTCAAATCAATTTTAGAGAACACTTTAGAACCATGCAAATCATCAAGTAAATCATTCAACCTTGTGTTTCGGGGGTTTTTGTCCCTCGGGAGAGTTACAACACTGAAACTGGATTCAACTGAGGATGCCTGTACCTGCAAAGCAAACGGACCGCCGGATGGTCGGTGGTCCGCCTCCGAAGATTAAGTCAGTAAATATTCGGAGATAAAACGTGCGGAAGTAAAGTTATCTGCTTGGATTCCAAGCTCAGGTAAAGTGCTGTGTGTTCCTTGAAAACGACAGCTCTGTGGTAAGTGACGTATTGTCTCGTATTGTGTGTCAAAAATTCTCTTTTTTTTTGTGTCTCGTCATAAATGACGTAATGTCCCTATTTATAGGGAAAAGTGTGCCCTCCTAGGATCTCGTGACCTAGGAGTTAGGTCACGCCGTTTTGCGGCACCTCGGGATTTGGGCCTTAGAAGGCCGCCATCCCAGGGCCAATACCTGAGTGACACGTGTCACTGTGCCCAAAAGGATTCTGAAGCACCTTTTGGGTGACACGTGTCGCCGACTGAATGGTCCCTGCTGGACCTTCAGTCCACGTAGGACGGAGAAGAGTCCTCCCTCCACGTGTCATCATTCCGTAGGTCCAAATGGCACCTATATGGAGGACACGTGGCACTTTCTGATTGGGCCACTTGGCCGGGCATAAAATACCCAAATCATTTGCCCCTCACAGGGGACACGTGCATTGCACGCGACTCCTGTGACAGGTGTCAGTATCTGAGTGGTCAGATTCAAAAATTACTGGAGGGAAAAATTAGGGTTTTTACCCCCCTATAAATAGTAAGGTTTGACCCCCCTCTTGGATTCACACCTTGGCGAATCTCTGGAGAATCTTGGACTTTTTGACTTAAAGAATCTCAAAATTCCCTAAGCGTTTTTCAAGCATCCGACACTCGGCTACCAGTTCGACTGTTCTTTAGTCAACCAGGCGTCTTTCTCCCTTCTTCTAAAGGTAACGCCTGTATTTTCTTTTTACTCTTCATTTTTTCTTTGTTTTCGAAAAAATGGTTCCCCAATTGCATGCGGCACGGCGTAGGATAGTGATCAGCCGGTCACCGGGGACGGCTGAATCTAGAACTAGCAGTGCCGAATGCTTGGCCAAAGATCCTGCTTTGCGAACTTCTCCGAATCCGACCGTTTCCGTGTCTGTGCAGGACACTATGGCCAGGACCAAAAGAACAGCAAGGCAGTGTAGCTCCGATGGAGTTTTCTACCATTCGGACGGGTCGACTGTTTATTCAGACGGCTCAATAAGAGTGCCTCAAAGTGAGCTGTCGGAACACCCTGACAGCCCTTCCTATCTTCCTCCAACCCCCACTTATTACTGTTTCGGGGGTTTTTGTCCCTCGGGAGAGTTACAACACTGAAACTGGATCCAACTGAGGATGCCTGTACCTGCAAAGCAAACGGACCGCCGGATGGTCGGTGGTCCGCCTCCGAAGACTAAGTCAGTAAATATTCGGAGATAAAACGTGCGGAAGTAAAGTTATCTGCTTGAATTCCAAGCTCAGGTAAAGTGCTGTGTGTTCCTTGAAAACGACAGCTCTGTGGTAAGTGACGTATTGTCTCGTATTGTGTGTCAAAAATTCTCTCTCTTTTTTCGTGTGTCGTCATAAATGACGTAATGTCCCTATTTATAGAGAAGAGTGTGCCCTCCTAGGATCTCGTGACCTAGGAGTTAGGTCACGCCGTTTTGCGGCGCCTTGGGATTTGGGCCTTAGAAGGCCGCCATCCCAGGGCCAATACCTGAGTGACACGTGTCTCTGTGCCCAAAAGGATTCTGAAGCACCTTTTGGGTGACACGTGTCGCCGACTGAATGGTCCCTGCTGGACTTTCTGTCCACGTAGGACGGAGAAGAGTCCTCCCTCCACGTGTCATCATTCCGTAGGTCCAAATGGCACCTATATGGAGGACACGTGGCACTTTCTGATTGGGCCACTTGGCCGGGTATAAAATACCCAAATCATTTGCCCCTCACAGGGGACACGTGCATTGCACGCGACTCCTGTGACAGGTGTCAGTATCTGAGTGGTCAGATTCAAAAATTACTGGAGGGAAAAATTAGGGTTTTTACCCCCCTATAAATAGTAAGGTTTGACCCCCCTCGTGGATTCACACCTTGGCGAATCTCTGGAGAATCTTGGACTTTTTGACTTAAAGAATCTCAAAATTCCCTAAGCGTTTTTCAAGCATCCGACACTCGGCTACCAGTTCGACTGTTCTTTAGTCAACCAGGCGTCTTTCTCCCTTCTTCTAAAGGTAACACCTGTATTTTCTTTTTACTCTTCATTTTTTCTTTGTTTTCGAAAAAATGGTTCCCCAATTGCATGCGGCACGGCGTAGGATAGTGATCAGCCGGTCACCGGGGACGGCTGAGTCTAGAACTAGCAGTGCCGAATGCTTGGCCAAAGACCCTGCTTTGCGAACTTCTCCGAATCCGACCGTTTCCGTGTCTGTGCAGGACACTATGGCCAGAATCAAAAGAACAGCAAGACAGTGTAGCTCCGATGGAGTTTTCTACCATTCGGATGGGTCGACTGTTTTTTCAGACGGCTCAATAAGGGTGCCTCGATGTGAGCTGTCGGAACACCCTGACAGCCCTTCCTATCTTCCTCCTACCCCCACTTATTACCATTCGCCCACATCTAGTGGAACTCCCAGTGATGGAATCCTGGGGGAGGCGGATGAAGAATATCAACCCGGGCCTTCTGGACAGGCGCCGGAAGAGAGTCTAGGGGAGGACCCCGCTGGCACCAGTCGGCGGTCCCCTAGCTCTAACGAGAGCTCTGATGACGAGTCGGCCTCGTCATCTTCTTCAGAGAATGCCTCCGTAAAATCAGAGGAGGCTAGGTCAAACATAGATTCTGCCAGAGAGTCCCTGGCAGTGGATAGAGGGGAAAGCTGGGCCGAGCCAAGTGCTTCCAGGCGCTTGGAGAGAGCCCCCTACTATCAGCATGTTCCGCCAGGCAGGCGGAGTGCCATGGCATCCGGCCTTGCCAATTTTAGGCGCAAGGTCGTCCTAGGCTATGGCTACACTTTGTCGGTCCCTAACGAGGGCGACACCATAACCTGGCCGAGCCTGGCCAGCTATCAAGACAAAGCATTCGGCTGCTATGAAGCGGCCTTCCAGGCTGGCCTCCGCTTCCCTCTCCATCCGGCCGTGGAGAGGATCTTGGACGGATACCAACTAGGTATCTGGCAACTTGTACCCAACTCCTGGATCAATATTCTGGGGTACGTTGCCGCCTGTGAGATGCTGCAGGTGGAGGCGAGCTTTGAAGCATTCGCCCATATGCACTATCTGAGCAGGGCGCCTGCTAGGGGCGGTGAAGGCTGGTACACCTTGACCACTTGCAAGGGGTACATGATGGCTGTTGGCAAAGAGAACAAGTGGAAAGACTGGAGGACTAAGTTTTATATAGTCAAGTCTGCCGACAGCCGCCTGAACCAAAAGTATAACAGGTGGAATAAGGATCCACCTCTCCTAGCAGGCAGGAGCGCATTGCCGCCTATTCCCAGGCGGGCAAAGGAGGAGATCATGGACGCGGGGTTGTTTACCGTGTCCGTGTGGACGAATGATGAGGGGGACAAGGAGGTCACCCCTCAATGCTATCTCCCTTTGTACAAGTGGTTTGAAGAAGGGACATTCTTAGCCGCCTGTGGGCTAAGTTCTGAGATGCCGAGAGGTAGTCGGCCGTCTGTTTTATATGCAAATTACTTCCGCTTTTCAGTACTTGTTTAATGATGCTAATCACTTGTTCATTTTTGCAGATAAAGCAATGGAAAAGCTCTCGGCCACAAGGAAGCCGGCTGTATCTGCTGCTCGATATAGGTCGAACGTTTTAAACAGGGCAGAAGTAACCACCCACACCAAAGTGGATGAACAGAAAACTGGCGGCACCTCCAAGGTAGAAAATTGCTCTTTTATTTCTGACCAATATTAAATTTGCCCGAATGATTTCTAACTTGCGTTTATCTTGTGTTGATGTAGGGTGCGCCTTCCAAATCTCCTTCAAAACCATCCGACCCTAAAATCCAAAAGACTAGGGCGGGTGATGTGAGCGCATCCGGCAAGGGCGGCCGGAAGCACGTTGCTCATAAGCCCAAGAAGGGCCCAGACGCCTCTCCTCTCGAAGTTGAAAAGGAGATCAGCAAACCGGATGCCCAGAGGGCATCGAAGGGTGGCTTTAAGCAACCCACCACTGCTGTCGGCTCAGCAGGAGAGAAGAGAAGCCTGGGGAGAGAGGAGGAACAGAAGGACGACAGTAAAATTCATTCGCCCCCCTTGTTCTCCCATATAGATGTACTTTAGTTATTTTCTCTAACTTTCTCTCCTTCTCAGTTCCGGTGCAGAGGCCGACTGTAGTCCAGATGGCCAAGTCCATGCTGAGGGCGGTCGATCCTGACGACAAGGCGTCTGTCAGAGGAGTCGGCACCCTTGACTTGGATGGCATCTTGGGGGCTCAGGCAACCCCTCAAGGAGAAATCCAAAGAGGTAACAGTCGCTAAAGCTCAGGCCGAGTCCGCCCTGGATCGAGCTCAATTTGATATTGCTCAGAATGAGTATCTGACGCTTGATATGATGTATTCGCAGGCGGAAGCCAATATGCAGGTAAAGAAGGACCTGGACTCGGCCCGCCTGCGCATCACTTCCCTTAAGAAAGAGATTACAACTCTTAAGGAGAAGCTCGAGCCTCTTCAAGATGCCAAAGAAGAGGCCGAGAGAGCCAAGCAGAAGGTGGGCCGCCTGGAGCAGCGCCTCAGCAACCAGGAGCATCAGCTGAAGTCCAAGTTTGAGTCCGTGGCTGATCAAGAGAGAGAGGCTCTTGTTAAGCAAATGATGAGCGATTATGAAGCCATCATGCGGGACACTTGGGCGGCTGTTCAGCCGGACTCGGACTATCAGATTTGGAAATCCAAATTTGACGAAGCCAGCAAAGCATTCGACGCTCGCCTTATTGAAGAGGCTGAGAATGCTGAGGCCGAGGAAAGTTCTGGGTCCGACTCTTCTGGGGAGTCGTCCTCTGGTGGCGAGGAGGAGGATCAGGCGGAGGAGCCAGAGAAAAAGGAGGAAGAGCAGCCGAAGGACGACAAGCCGGCTGCCACTGAAGAGGCTCTCCCCTGATCACTTAAGCTTTTTATTTTTTCTGTTTCTGTGGCCGAATGGCCAAGTACTTTGTTTTTCCGGCCTGCGTGCCGAGTATTTGTATTTTTACCGACCGAGGGGTCGGGTAATTTGACAATCTTTCTGGCTTTTCCAGGTAACAATCTTAACCAATCGTCTGGTGACGATTGGTCTTTTTTAATTTAAATCCTTCGGCTATTTGGCTGAAGTTATCCATATTGTTGTTGTCCTTTGCATTTTGAATTTTTCATTGCATGTTTTTGGCTAAGTATTATAACCTGTATACCATGCGAATGTTCTTGCCCCTGGACGGATGTCGGGTGGTTTCGGTTTATTGGATTGATTGACTTAGAAATTTTTGATACTTAGAAGAGTATGCATGGTTTCTAAGTCAATCAATCACTATGGTGATTGCCCCAAACCACGCGGCAGACGTCCATCCAGAATTGGCAAACATAAGTGTTCATTCGGCCATTGGCTCGAACTAACTCAAATTTTCAACTTAGCTAATTTGCTAAGGGTAAACCTCCGCTTGTTCTGCCCCATAAGCAAAAACAAGCGCCTCCGGCCATAGGCCTCTTTGAGATAAAATGCTAAGTTTGTAACTTAACCAATTTTCTTTAAAAATAATTGTCCGCCTGTCTTGCCCCATAGGCAAGGATCAGACGTCATCCGGCCAATAGCCTCAATAATTGCTAAGTAGTTAACTTAACTTGTATAAAATATTCCGCCTGTTTTGCCCCTGAGCAATAACAGGCGCATCCGGCTTTATGCCTCAATTAGCCTCTACTCATGAAACAGTGACGACTGCGTTAAATAGAAAATTCAGGTCTTTTAGATTTCACTTTCGATTAAAACAAACGACTGCGAATGCTGTCTTAGCATTCGGTAGGGCCGCTTGATATATTCGTAGAGCAATGTGCCACCCAAATGGGAGATGCTTCTCCTCGACGAATTCGCCCAAATGGACGTCGCCGGTTATCTGACTCATGTTGGAGCAGACGGTCATGCTCATGTTGGAGCAGACTGTGACCATTCGGTCTCTTTTTGTTTATTAACATCCGGCCATAGGCCTCATCATGTTTTTTATCTGGCCTTAGGCCTCTTAAATGATCAAGTAAATATTCATCAAGTGTTGGTGTAAACTTGATGAATTTCGTAGGGACGACTGTTCTAAAACAATTGGCTCCTTCAGAGGGATTGGGGCGTCTGCTGTTGGGACAGACGCTTTCCAGACATATTGGCCGTCTGTATTTGGTACAGGCGGCACTTAAAAAACATAAATAAAAAGATAAATTGGGAAATGAAGGCATATTCTCATTAACTATACGTGATATTTACAAAATTGAGGTCTTTACATTCGTACTTAGAAGTAGTACTTTTTCAAGTTGTCTACATTCCAAGTTCTGGGCAGCTGCCTGCCGTCTGGTTCTTCCAGGCGGTAGGTGCCGTCTCTTATCTCCTCATAAATTCGGTAGGGGCCTTCCCAATTTGGGGTTAGCTTTCCCTGTTCATTCGCCCTACCGACTGCCTCCATTTTCCGTAGCACAAAGTCCCCCACTTTGAGAGGACGCTTGTGTACTCTTTTGTTATAAGCCCGAGTCATTCTCAGACGGTATATCTCATGACGCAAGGCAGCATTGCCCCTGCGTTCTGGAAGTGAGTCCAATGCTAGGCGCATGGCCTCCCAATTTGCCTCTTCATCATACAACATGATTCGAAGGGTAGGCTCATAGTGCTCGATGGGCAGAACAGCTTCTGCACCATACACCATTAGGAATGGGGTTTCTCCCGTTGCCCCTTTAGCAGTCGTTCTGATGGACCAAAGGACGTGTGGTAATTCATCCGCCTAAAGGCCACCAGCCCGCTCAATCTTCTTTTTAATTCCGTCTGAGATTAACTTGTTGAAGGCTTCGACCTGGCCGTTTGCTTGTGGCCGGCCGACTGATGCGAAGAAGCTTGAGACCCCCTGGTCTCCCAGCCAAGTCTTGAGTTGAGGCGTCTCAAATTGAGGACCATTGTCAAAAACCATAGACATGGGCACCCCGAAACGAGTGATTATGTTCCTCCAGATAAAGGAAATGACGTCTTTAGTCTTGATGTTTTTGACTGCCTCAGCCTCTACCCACTTAGTAAAGTAATCCACAGCCACCAATATATAGCGCTTGCCGCCTGGTGCAGTTGTATATGGCCCCAGAATGTCCATGCCCCATTTGGCAAAGGGTATTGGGCTGTGGATGGCCGTCAGGTCTGTAGCCGGACGATGGATGAGCTTGCCAAACTTTTGGCACTTGTCACATTTTTTCACCATTTCCATGGCATCCGACTCCAGAGTCGGCCAAAAGTAAAGCCGCCTGGCCTTGGCCGCGAGGGATCTGCCGCCTATATGGGAGGCGCAGAATCCCGAATGCAACTCTTCGAGAACTTCCTTCCCCTTTTCAGGGATAACACATTTCAACAGGGGTTTCAAAAAGCCAGCCCTGAAGAGCTCTCCTTGCCGTAACTCGAAGTTAGCTGCTCGTTTTTTCAGAACAGCCGCCTCCCGTGGTGAGTCAGGGAGCGTGCCGTCTGTAAGATAGGTCCGGATGCTGTCCATCCAGGTTGAGCTTCGGTCAAGAATTCCAATGGGGTCTTCCTCTGATATACTTCTTTTTTCCATGACCTCCCAGAAGACTGACCGAGGCGTTTCACAGGAGGCGGATGATGCCAACTTGGACAGAGCATCCGCCTGATTGTTTGAAGACCTGGGCACCTGAGTTAGATGAAATTCTTCAAGTGACCCAACTTCACTCTTGACCGCCTGCAAATACTTTATCATGGCCGGATGAGTGGTCTCGTACGTTCCATTAACCTGGAGTACGACCAGTTGAGAATCAGAGCAGGCGGATACCTTCTTAGCCCCTGCCGCCTTGCAATACCGGATGCCGGCCAGCAAGGCCTCATACTCGGCCTCATTATTAGAGACCTGAAACTTGAACCGTAGTGCGTATTCGTACTTATCTCCTTCAGGAGATTGACAGATAATCCCCGCACCACAGCCGTTCGCAGTGGAGCTCCCATCCACATACACTTTCCAGACCTGGTCCGTATTGTCCGGAACAACCGGCCTTGTCATTTCGACAATAAAGTCAGCGAATGCTTGTCCCTTTATTGCCTTCCTTGATTCATAAGTGATTTCTAATCCTTGTATTTCGATTTCCCATTTGAGCATTCGTCCAGAAGACTCCAAGGTTGTGAGTGGCCGTTTGATCGGTTGGTCGGTATAGACCTCTACCGCATGCGCCAAGAAGTAAGGTTTAAGCTTCTTGATGGCCATGTAAAGGGCAAGGCCGAATTTCTCAACCATGGGGTACCGAAGCTCCGCATTTCTCAAAACATGGCTTATGAAATACACCGGGAGCTGGATGCCGTCTCTTTCAGCTAAGAGGACAGCACTGAGGGCATGATCAGAGACGGCTAAGTACATGAAGAGCTTCTCTTTAGGCAAAGGGCTGACAAGCCTCGGCAAAGAGTGCAGATGAGTTTTTAGCCTTTGAAAGGCCGCCTCTGCATCATCCCCCCATTCAAAGTTTGTCTTCTTTTTGATTGCCTGGAAAAAGTAGAGACACTTGTCGCCTGAACGGCTGAGAAATCTCCCTAGGGCCGCCAGACAACCTGTTAGTTTTTGCACTTCCTTCACAGTACGGGGCGACTGCATGTCGATTACCGCCTGTATTTTCTCAGGGTTGGCCTCTATTCCTCTTTGGTCAATCAAAAATCCGAGAAACTTCCCAGACTCAACACCAAAGACACACTTTTTTGGGTTAAGCATGACCTTGTGCCGCCTGAGTGTGGCGAATGTTTCTCGGAGATCAGCAAGGTGATCCGCCTGCTGTTTGGATTTGACTATCATATCGTCAATGTACGCCTCTACATTCCTTCCGATTTGATTAATGAAGACCGTATTAATCATTCGCTGGAAGGTAGCAGGCGCATTCTTCAAACCAAACGGCATCACAGTATAACAGAACAACCCCTGATCAGTGACGAATGCCGTCTTTTCTTGATCTTTTTTCCACAGGGGGATCTGATGGAAACCTGAATAAGCGTCCATGAAACTCATCAGGGCATGTCCGGCTGTTGAGTCGACCAGACTGTCGATCTTAGGCAGTGGATAGCTATCCTTTGGACATGCCTTGTTGAGGTCTGTGTAATCAACACACATCCGCCAAGTTCCATTCGGCTTTTTTACTAACACAACGTTAGCCACCCACTCAGGGAAGTTGCACGGCCGAATGAACTTGGCATCTAACAGCTTTTTTACTTCGGCAGCTGCCGCCTGACTTCTTTCTTCGCCGTGGTTTCTTTTCTTTTGTCGGATGGGCTTCTTTTTAGGATCCACGGCGAGTTTGTGGACGGCGAGATCCGGGCTGATGCCTGGCATCTCTTCCACTTCAAAGGCAAAGATGTCTTTGAATTCCTTGAGCAGCTGGTGAAGGTTTTCACCCAACTTTGCAAAGACAATCGTCCCCACCTTAACAGTCCGCTCTGGACGGCTATCATCCAGAGGGATATCAATGTGCTCTCCCGTAGGCTGGGGACGAAGATCATCCGACCTTTCCCCGGTCAGTGATTGCTATTGCTTTTCTTTTTTGACCACCACCAGCTGATCAGTCTTTCTTTTCTTTCTGGCTGGTGGGGCCGACTGTTCTTCCTCGACATCGTCGAGGTCAATCATTTGCTTGCCCCGGCCGGATGCTGCGGCCGCAGGCTTGACGTCCGAGAGATAACACTCTCGAGCCGTCTTTTGGTCCCCATTAAGGGAACCAACTGTTCCATCATCCTTCTCATACTTGAGTAGCATGAGAGCAGGGATGATGACGGCCTTACACTCATTAAGAGTGGGTCGGCCAAAGATGAGGTTGTAAGCCGTGAGCTCTTCAACCACTAGGAGACGGATGGTCATGTGTCGACCGTCTCCCCTGCTTCCCAGGCGGACAGGTAGGTCGATTCGTCCGACTGGGTGCACAAGTCCTCCTCCAAACCCAACTAAGGTGTGGGTGACCTCCATCATGCTATCCGGTTTGTACTTGAGATTGGACAAGCATTTGAGGCTGATGAGGTCAGAGGAACTTCCTGTGTCAATCAGAATTCGACCAACCAGCTGGTTGGCGACTTTACACTCAATGACAACAGGGTCATCATGCGGCCGACGGACTTTGCCTCTGTCCTGTTCGGTGATGACAACTTTAGGGAAGGTGGATGTGCTAGATGTATCCCCCTCCTCAACAGAATTGACCATCTTTCTTAGATGGTCCTTGGTACCCCGAATGGTCGGGCCACCACCGGCAAATCCGCCTGCTATGGTGTACACTGGTTCTTCATCAGTTTCGGCACTCACAGCAGGCTGGGGAGTCTTTTTCTTGGACTGCCCCAGATTTGCTTTTGAAGTCACTTTGGACTTTACATAGGACTTAAGCTGTCCTTTGTCGGCCAGACGATCGAGCTCCCGCTTGAGACTAAAGCAGTCGTTCGTGTCATGGCCAACATCCTCATGGAAATGGCAATGCTTGTTTTTGTTCCTATTTTCAGCGGAACCTTTCATAGCAGTCGGCTTTTCAAGAGTTAGCCGATCCTTAATTTCCAAAAGGATGGAGCAGCAGTCCTTGTGGAATTCGTACCTTGGGACGTACGGTTTCCACTCTTTTTTCTTCTTCTGGGCCGGTTGATCAGAGTTATCAATGGCCCAGACTTGCTTTTTCTTTTTGCTCTCTTCTGGCTTAGGAGCCGGCTGAGCAGACCGAGTCTCTTTCTGCCGGTCGGACTTCTTATGGTCCGACTGCTTATTGGAGGAGCAGAGTTCGGTCGCCTGTATGTAGGCTTCCGCCTCTCGCAAGGCTCCTTGCAGAGTAAAGATTTGTTTGCGGACGAGTTCGTACTTAAAGGTAGACCCGTCCTTCAGACCCTTAAAGAAGTCTGTGAAGGCGACCTCATCAGACAGCCCATGAATCTGGATTCGGACCAGATTGAACCGCCTGACGTAGGATTGCAAACCTTCTCTATCTCCCTGCTGTACATTGCCTAAGTCAAGACTTGTCATTTTGGCAGGGATGTTCATAGAGAAATTTGATGCAAACAAGAACGCAAGCGTCTTGAAGCTATTTATGCAGCCAGCCGGCAGGTTGCCAAACCACTGCTGGGCTATGCCCTTCAGGGTGGCTGGAAAGCAACGACACCATGCGGCATCATCCAACCCCTGTAAATACATGAGGTGGGTGTATGCTAGCAGATGGTCTTCTGGGTTGGAGGTCCCGTCATAGGCTCCAACCAAAACGTTTTTAACTTTGGCCGGCTGTACGGCTTCAGTTATTTCCCTGGAGAAAGCAGAGGGTTGATCTCCAAGGTGTTGCAGCCTAAGCTGCCAGTCCATCGGCTGATAGCCGTATGCCGCCTGTCCTCCATAGAGGGTAGGCTGCATGTAAGGTACAACTGGCGCCTGGTACAATGGCTGTGCCATGTACTGGGCGGACTGAATCACATGTGGCCCAGACTGAACCCTTTGGCTGCTTGCTGGGGTCTCATGTACAGACTGGGAACACCTCACAGAGGTATTCCGAAAGCTATCATGATAAGTCGACGTTGAAGCCGACTCTGATTGCTGGGTTCTCCTCTCCTCAATGTATTGCCGAGCGTCAGAGAACGTTTTCTTGCTACCATCCGGCTGTATGTGCCGGATGGGTTTTCTTGCGCCCATTTCTGGGAAACGGAGCCGATTAAGGTCAAATTGGGGCCTGGCCTTCTCCTTAGGAGCAGGATGAGGAGTCGGCTGACGGTCCCTGACCGACTTCTGTTTGCCAGCTTGGGCTGGCTTCTTGGCCGACTGCTCCTTTCTAGGAGTAGGCGACTTCTTTGAGGCGAGCTGCTTGATTTCACCCCTGAGGCTGCTCAGGAGTGACATTAGCTCATCCCGAGTGACGGGAGTTGATCCTGCCGCCTGGGAAGGATCAACCGGCCGCCCCGAGGGCTTCTTTGGCTGGCCAGCAGTTTTGCTTGGCCCTGCCTGAACATGGGGACGCTCTCGCCGTTCCTTACTGCGGATGCGTTTAGAGATGAGGGATCCATTTGGATCCACATAGGTTTCGACATCAGCGTCGTCACCTGAGTCATGGTCCGTTTGGACCAGTACATCATTTGGAGGCCGAATGTTCTCCGAATTTGGTACAAGCTCTTGTGAAGCCATTTCAGAGGTACTCTCCCCACAGACGGTGCCAAATGTTTCGGGGGTTTTTGTCCCTCGGGAGAGTTACAACATTGAAACTGGATTCAACTGAGGATGCCTGTACCTGCAAAGAAAACGGACCACCGGATGGTCGGTGGTCCGCCTCCGAAGATTAAGTCAGTAAATATTCGGAGATAAAACGTGCGGAAGTAAAGTTATCTGCTTGGATTCCAAGCTCAGGTAAAGTGCTGTGTGTTCCTTGAAAACGACAGCTCTGTGGTAAGTGACTTATTGTCTCGTATTGTGTGTCAAAAATTCTCTTTTTTTTTGTGTCTCGTCATAAATGACGTAATGTCCCTATTTATAGGGAAAAGTGTGCCCTCCTAGGATCTCGTGACCTAGGAGTTAGGTCACGCCGTTTTGCGGCGCCTCGGGATTTGGGCCTTAGAAGGCCGCCATCCCAGGGCCAATACCTGAGTGACACGTGTCACTATGCCCAAAAGGATTCTGAAGCACCTTTTGGGTGACACGTGTCGCCGACTGAATGGTCCCTGCTGGACCTTCAGTCCACGTAGGACGGAGAAGAGTCCTCCCTCCACGTGTCATCATTCCGTAGGTCCAAATGGCACCTATATGGAGGACACGTGGCACTTTCTGATTGGGCCACTTGGCTGGGCATAAAATACCCAAATCACCTTGGAATAGGAAACCGGTACTTGATAGTGATTTTATTGATTGACCTACTATCAACACACATTCTCCATTCTCCATTTTTCTTAGGTACAATCAAAGTAGGACAAGCACATGGACTAAGAGACTTACGAATAAGACCCTTTGATAACAATTCCTCCACTTGTCTTCTAATTTCCTCGGTTTCTTTGGGATTGGTTCTATAGGCTGGTTTGTTTGGGAGCATGGATCCGGGTACAAGATCAATCTTGTGTTGGATGTCACGCTTTGGGGGTAATCCGTGAGGGATATCTTTGGGGAAAACATGGGAATAGGTTTTGAGAAGAGAGGTGAGGAGTGGGTGGTTTTCTTCTTTGGACGGTTGAGAGGGGGTATCAAGTTGGCTCAAAATGAAGTGTTTGTGAACTCTATATTCATGGAATTCAGATTTTATGAGAGTGGTGAGGGAAGTGGGAGGCGTGGATATGGGGTGATCATTTTTGAGGATTAAAGGGGTAAGGACAATTTTCTTTCCATCCTTAGAAAAGGAGTAGGTGTTTTTGTAACCATCATGCATCACACGCCTATCAAATAACCAAGGTCTACCAAGTAAAACATGACATGCATCCATAGGCACAACATCACACCATAATTCTTCCTCATAAGTTTTACCAATGCTAAATGATAACAAGACTTGTTGTGTGACATGAATCCCTTTACTATGACTTAACCATTGAATTTTATATGGTTTAGGATGAGGGATAGTTTTCATTTTCAACTTGTCTATCATAACTTGCGAAGCTACATTGGTACAACTACCTCCATCAATAATCAAAGTGCATACCTTTCCACCAATGGTGCAACGAGTGTGAAAGATTGCCTCACGTTGCAAGCTCCCTTCTTGGTCCAACATATTGCTAAGCGTACGTCGAACCACCAAGCATTCTCCTTCATCCGGACCTAGGCACGCATACTCATCATTCTCTTCAAGATTGCTGTCCTCTTCAACCTCTAATTCGTTCTCCTCTTCATACTCTACCAAAGTAACAATTTTTTTATTTGGACAATCACTAGCCATATGTCCAAGGCCTTGACACCTAAAGCATCTTCTTGGGGCTGGTTTTGGGTTGAAATTTTGGGTGTTTTGTGAAGGTGGTTTAGAAGTAGGCTGATTGGATGTGGGTTTGAAAGGTGGGAAATTGGATGTTTGCTTTCTTTGGGGAAATGAGGTTTGAGATGCAAAACGTGATGATTCACTTTTGCCTCTTGCTTTTTGTTGCTGCTCAATCTTATGTGCTAAGATAATGAGCTCTTCAAGGGTGGTGTAAGGGTGTAGTTCGGCCACATTGGCTATTTTTGGGTCAAGTCCGCCTAGGAACCGAACCAAAGTTTGAGGCTCATCTTCCTCTACTCCACACTTCATAACAAATCCTTCAAACTCCCTAGCATATTCCTCTACTGATTTCGTACCTTGCTTAAGGTTATGGAATTTTGAAAAGTTTTCTTGCACATAGTATGTGGGAAGAAACTTTTGTTTCAACAATTTCTTCATCTTAACCCATGATCTCACTTTTTCTTTGTCTTGCCTTTCCCTCTTGGCGCACACACTAGCCCACCAAGTTGAGGCATATTTTCGTAGCTTCAAGGCCACAATTTTCACCTTTTTCTCTTCCGGTGTTTGCTTATAGTCAAACACTCTCTCCACCGTTCTTAACCATTCTACAAACTCATCAGCATCGAGTTTGCCATCATATTCAGGAATGTCTGCTTTTATGTCATTATTAGGCCGTGACCTTTCTCTTTCATGAGAAGGTCTATCATTGTAATTGAAATTAGATTCACTCAATTCTTCATCACTATGATTGGGTGAGCCCTCTTTTTGATGGCGCAACTTAGTAGAAAGATCTTTTAACTGATCTTGCAAATATTGCATTCATTGCTCCATATCTTCTTTCTCTTGTGCAACCTTATTGACATATTCTTGCCAATTAGGGGGTGGGATGTCGGACATGGTTTGTGTTTGGGGTATGTGTTTGGGTATGTGTTTGGGGTATGTGTTTGGGTATTTGTTTTGCTAGATCCCCCTCCTTCTAGCGCCAAATGTTGTATATTTGGAGTAACACTCGAAATACACAAGGGATAAACCACGGGATAGATAAGGCTAAGAACCAAAGGCTTCTTAGATAAAGTCACACCACTAAGAAACGTTTGGATTCCTAAGATCACAAGCCAACTAGTAGCCTAAACTAGCTAACTAAGCAAAGGAAACGAAATTCCAAATCCAAGAATTTCAGGTTTTGTTTCTAATCCAAGAAACGAATGTAAGACAAGTTTTTTTATGTTTGAATAATCTGATTTTCTCATTCACATTTGCTTGCTATTTATAGTAAACAAGCATCCTTAAGTACAAGCTAAACTAAGTGAAATTTCAGCTCACTTGTTACATGCCTAAACTAAGCATCAAAAACAGATTTTGTGTCTAGATACATCAATAAAAGAAGCTGTGCTTAACTAGATACATAAGCTTAAAAAGTGGCGGCCACAACCTCCTCAATTAAGCCTCATCAAATCTGAAATAAAGAGCATAACTCTCCCTTGATTTACGCCCATCAAAGCAGCAAGTAAGAGCATAACCTTCCCTAGAATCACGCCTCAACCAAGCAGCAAGTAAGAAGCAAAACAGCCCCTTAATTCACGCCCAATTCAAACAGCAAAAAGAAGTGTAACTCCTCCTTGATTCAAGCCTTGGATCAAGCTTGAATGTATGTAGACAAGAGTGTATTTGGACGCCTTTTGATGCTCAAATGCTGACTGAAATGACGCCCACTTGAAGGCTCAATTGATAGGTTGCAACTCCTCATTGAAGCTGATTGTAACACCCAAGTTAAAGCCTTTGAAACTCCTCCAAAAGGAATTTTCGGATTCTATGTTTTTCCCAAGCTAAACGGCTGCCTTCTTGTTGTATCTTGTACTTGTACTTCATGTGAATGTGACACTACATTTTCGAACTTTAACAAGCTAAAGAAAACTAAAGAAAATGAAACTAATTTGCAAACTTAAAATAAGACTAAAGTTTACAATTTATTCAAAGCATAAAATGAACTAGATTGAACTAGTTAATAAGAACAACAAGAAACTCAAAGGATTGAATATCTTGCTGCACATGGAAAGAACGCATAGCACCAATGCATGATGCTACGTCTTGAACTAAAGAAACGTCCATAACCAAGTTGTTAGGCTTGGCTACAACATGAGTTCATACCGTCTGTAGTATTTTTCTATCGGTATTGATTTATGATGTTGACCAATTTCTTTCTTTTTGCAGAAGAAGCATTGAACATGCTGCAGACGGAGAAAACTCCCAAGCGGTCTTCTGCGGCCATCCGCAAAGAGCTTGCGGAGAAAGCTGCGGCCGAGGTCAGGGCCAAGGTATTGAGCGCCTGACCCTTTCTTAAGTTTATTTTATAAACTGTCTTGCCCGGATACTAACCTTTACTTGTTTATTTTCACAGGGGGGAGAAGTTGGGAAATCGTTTGAGAAGAATCTCAAACGGGCTAGAGAGGAGGCCCCAGCCGTTCTCAATAAAATAAAAAAGTCTGCCTCTGCGTCAACTCCTGGCGCCTCAACCGGGGCTAAGACGATGCGGATAGCGGGGCGACTCGAGAAGGTAGTCGGCAGCGTGTGCCTTGATCTTGCCAACCCCTCAGCAGCCGCGGGGTTCACCACGCCCGCAAGCGTCTCCCGCTTGGTCGGCTCTGAAGGTAAGAACCCTTTTGAATCCCCGCTTGAGCTGGGGTGGCCTTTACGGGTGAAATCCCACTCCCAACAGACGTCATCCTCAGACGGTCGGCAACAAATAGGTGCTGCCTTAGTTTCGCACTCATCACGTATTGATTGTGGTGCAGATCAATCTCCGCGCTGGCCAGACGTCCAGAAGCACGCCAAGGCCATGCTGGACGCCGTCCGGAAGAGGGATAAGGACAATATCCCTGGGATAGAGACGTTCAATCTTGAACGCATTCTATCCCTTCTGGCTGAGGTAAGAAACTTGTCAATTCCATGTTATTTTTTCCAAGTAATTACCCCGCCTCTAATTCTTATACCGCCTGCTTTTTTGCAGGCCATGCTGCGGGTGGACGGGCTCAAACGTCCTTATTCCCGCAAACGGGAAGAGGTAAAAAGGGCCAAGAAGTCTGCCATAGACGCTGATAATATTGCTTTCCACTCAACTATCGTAAATTAACTTGAAACTAAAGCAATAATTATGACACAGACGTCTAAAATCCAGCAGCTGGAGCTAGATCTGAAGGCGGCCGACCAGCGGGTAACGGATGCTGAGACGGCCAAGAAGGGGGCGGAGGAGGCTCAGAAGAAAGCAGACGAGAGCGCCAAACAGGCTGAAGAGGCGCTCAAGAAGGCCCAGGTGGACCTTGGCAAACTGAAATCCAAGGTTGAGAGGCTGGAGAAGGATGCTGCTCAAGCTCAGAAGAACTTTGCAGCAACCTTGGAGGCGGAGCAAATTTGCCTTGTTGCTGAAAGTGATGCTGACAACGACGCCCGTATGAAGATTGCTTGGGCTGCCTTGTATCCAGACGCTGATTATAGCATCTGGACAATGGCACACAGCTATGCCGAGTACGTGGTGTACTTGAGAGAGCAAGGTGAGCCAGAGCCTGCCTCCTTTGAAGCCTGGCTCAGCAACAATGAGCCGTCCGCGCCTGAGCTTCCTGTTCCCGGCGAAGCGCACCAAATTCTCTCAGATGATGAGGAGAAGGGGGAAAACCAGGAGGCTCCGTCTGCAGGCCAGAAGTGACTTTTCAGCGGCAGTATGCCAATCTTTGCTTTTGTCTTTCTCTTATTCAGCGGCTGTATGCCAAAACTTGCTTTTTCCGGCCTGCGTGCCGAGTATTCTTGTATTTACCGGCTGTGGAGCCGTGTTAATTAACAATTTCTTTCTCCCGGACGAGGTCCAGTTAACATTTGATCCATTACAACCGTTTGGTTGGATGGACTTTTATGAATTGCACCGACTAAGTCGGTTTTGATTATTTTGCATTTGAATTTTTAATTTTTGCCTATCTTATGAAAAGCATGCGGCGATTCTTTGCCTAACTAGTCAATAGTCTGGCTGTCCTTGCCCCTGGACGGCTGTGTGATTGGTTTCAATTGGAGTTGGTTGATTGACTTGAAATTGTCTGATGCTGCAAAGAGCATGATATGTTTGTAAGTCAATCAATCACAGTAGTGATTGCCCCAATCCAAATGCACAGCCGTACACCCACAGGCGTTTCGGTCACTACCCAGATGGGTTACGCCCGTCTTGGTAGAGATTTCATAGCCATTGAACTCTTGCCCCAATTGGGGTGAGGTGCAATTTTGGAATGGATAACCTAAGTGAGAACTTCAGCCAGTGACCGACTGATGCCTATGGGCATCCGGTATTTAGGGACTTATTCGTTCTTCGTAGGTTATTTCGGTCAGACGGCTATGAGTTGACCAATTAGGTCGTTCAATTTTTGCCGTCTGCATGGATACGTAGAACCGACAGATAATCTGTTCTCTGCGACGATTGCACCCGGAGGGGTGTCACCGGACGCCTTTGTCCATGTTGGGACATGCGATTTTATAAAAAGAGCAACCATCCGGCCATTTTAGCCTCTGGTCTTGTTTGAGACCGGTTGTGTAGCCACTAAACGTTTTTGTGCTTAGTTTCTTAATCAGTGTTGAATTTACACTAAGTATCAAACTTAGTTTTTTAATCAAACGAGTCTGTCTGGGTATTACCCAGGCGGATCATGCTAAGTATCAAACTTAGTTTAGAAAAATGGAGAATCCGTCTGAGTATTACCCAGGCGGATGGTTATGCAGTTGAATAAACAAAGTATCCAACTTAAGTAAATAAGGGATCTGAGCATTACCCGGGCGGATAAACAAATGTAACCTTCACTAAGTATCGAACTTAGTCAGGTAGATGGGGAATCCGCCTGGGTATGACCTGGATGGATAATCAAACAATAACTCAATTTTGCAAACAAAGTCTGAATCTTCATTAATTGACTCACTGTTTACAAAAAGTTTACAATCTCAGAAGTAGTACTTTTTTAGATTGTCTACATTCCATGTTCTAGGCAGACGCCTGCCGTCTGGAGTTTCCAGGCGGTAGGTGTCATCCCTTACTTCTTCATAGATCCGGTAGGGGCCTTCCCAATTTGGGGTTAGCTTCCCCAGCTCATTGGCCCTACCGGTTGCCTCCATTTTTCGTAACACTAATTCGTCAACTTTCAAAGGACGCTTGTGTACTTTTTTGTTGTAGGCTCTAGTCATTCTCAGACGGTAAATCTCATGACGCAAGGCGGCATTGCCCCGGCGCTCTGGGAGTGAATCTAATGCCAGGCGCATTGCTTCCCAATTTGCCTCTTCATCATACAGCATGACTCTGAGAGTCGGCTCGTAGTGTTTGATGGGCAAGACGGCCTCAGCACCGTAAACCATGAGAAATGGGGTTTCACCGGTTGCCCCTTTCGCTGTTGTCCGGATGGCCCATAGGACATGGATTAATTCTTCTTCCCATAAGCCACCGGCTCTTTCTATTTTCTTTTTAATGCCGTCTGAGATAAGTTTGTTAAAAGCTTCAACTTGGCCGTTTGCTTGGGGCCGGCCAACAGATGCAAAACAACTTGAGATCCCTTGATCTCCCAACCAAGTTTTTAGCTGAGGCGTCTCAAACTGAGGACCATTATCAAACACCATAGACATGGGTACCCCGTACCGGGTGATAACATTCTTCCAGATGAAGGAAATGACGTCTGAGGTCTTGATGTTTTTAACCGCCTCAGCCTCAACCCACTTGGTGAAATAATCCACAGCCACTAAGATATAGCGCTTTCCGCCTGGACCAGGCGTGTAGGGACCCAGAATGTCCATACCCCACTTTGCAAACGGGATTGGACTGTGGATGGCCGTCAGATCAGTAGCCGGACGATGAATAAGTTTTCCAAACTTTTGGCACTTGTCACATTTTTTCACCAATTCCTTGGCGTCTGCCTCAAGAGTGGGCCAAAAGTAATGTCGTCTGGCTCTGACGGCTAGGGACCTGCCGCCTATGTGGGAGGCGCAGAATCCCGAGTGCAAGTCTTCGAGAACTTCTTTCCCTTTTTCTGGGGTGACACACTTCAACAAAGGCTTCAGAAACCCCGCCTTGAAGAGTTCTCCATTTTTCAACTCGAAGCTTGCAGCTCGCTTCTTCAGGACGGCTGCTTCCTGTGGCGAATCAGAAAGTGTGCCGTCTGAGAGATAAGCCCGGATGCCATCCATCCAGGTAGAGCTTCGGTCCAAAACTCCAATGGGATCTTCATTGATGCTTTTCTTTTCCAGAACTTCCCAAAAGACAGACCGAGGCGTATCATGGCAGGCGGAAGATGCCAGTTTTGACAACGCATCCGCCTGGTTATTTTCAGACCTAGGCACTTGGTTCAGCCGGAATTCCTCAAGTGCCCCGGCCTCCTCTTTGACTGCCTGAAGATATTTGATCATAGCCGGATGGGTAGCCTCATAACTTCCCTCATACTGGCTAACAACCACCAATTGAGAATCAGAGTAGGCGTCAATTTTCATGGCCCCCGCCGCCTTACACATACGCATGCCGGCTAGCAGGGCTTCATATTCCGCCTCATTGTTAGAGGCCTGAAACTTGAAGCGTAGTGCATACTCAAATCTGTCTCGTTCAGGAGACTCATAAATTACGCCTGCACCACAGCCGTTCTTTGTAGAGCTCCCGTCTACATACACTTTCCAAACCTGATCAAGATTATCCGGAGCCACCGGACGAGTCATTTCTACAATGAAGTCGGCAAACGCCTGACCCTTCACTGCCTTTCTTGGTTCGTAAGTGATTTCAAGACTTTGCATTTCAATAGCCCATTTCAACATTCTCCCGGATGAGTCCAAGGTAGACATTGGCCGCTTGAGTGGCTGGTCCGTGTAGATCACCACTGGATGTGACAAAAAGTAAGGCTTTAATTTTTTAAATGCCATATACAAAGCAAGACCAAAATTTTCAACCATGGGGTACCGGAGTTCAGCATTTTTAAGAACATGGCTAATGAAGTAAACCGGGAGCTGCACGCCGTCTCGCTCAGCAAGGAGAACGGCACTGAGGGCATGGTTTGAGACGGCTAAGTACATGTACAACGTCTCCCTAGGCAAAGGGCTGACCAACCTAGGTAGAGAGTGTAAATGCTCTTTCAACCTCTGGAACGCCGTCTCAGCATCATCCCCCCATTCAAATCTGGTCTTCTTCCTGATTGCTTGGAAGAAGTAGAGGCATTTGTCGCCTGACCGGCTGAGGAATCTTCTCAAGGCGGCCAGGCAACCGGTGAGTCTCTGGACTTCCTTGACAGAACGGGGTGACTTCATGTCAATCACCGCTTGTATCTTCTTAGGGTTAGCCTCTATCCCCCTTTGATCAATCAGGAATCCGAGAAACTTCCCAGACTCAACACCAAAGACGCATTTCTTAGGATTTAACATAACCTTATGCCGCCTGAGTGTGGTGAAGGTTTCTCGGAGATCAGCAAGGTGATCCGCCTGCTGCTTAGATTTGACTATCATGTCATCAATGTACGCCTCCACATTCCTCCCAATCTGATTAACAAAGACCGTATTAATCATCCGTTGGAAAGAGGCAGGCGCATTTTTCAAGCCAAACGGCATCACAGTATAACAGAATAACCCCTGATCAGTGACGAAGGCCGTCTTCTCTTGGTCTTTTTTCCACAGGGGTATCTGATGGAAGCCGGAATAGGCATCCATAAAACTCATCAAGGCGTGGCCGGCTGTAGAGTCGACCAGACTGTCGATCTTTGGAAGCGGATAACTGTCCTTTGGACACGCCTTGTTGAGGTCTGTGTAATCAACACACATGCGCCAGGTCCCATTCGGTTTCTTAACAAGGACCACATTGGCCACCCAGTCGGGAAAATTACAAGGCCGAATGAACCTGGCATCTAGCAGCTTTTTGACTTCGGCAGCTGCCGCCTGACTTCTTTCCTCGCCGTGGTTTCTTTTCTTTTGCCGGATGGGCTTATTTTTGGGATCCACGGCGAGTTTGTGGACAGCGAGATCCGGGCTGATGTCTGGCATCTCTTCCACTTCAAAGGCAAAAATGTCTTTGAATTCTTTCAGCAGAAGGTGCAAGCTTGCACCCAAAGTAGCATGCGCAGCCGTCCCAACCTTAACAGTACGTTCTGGACGGCTGTCATCCAGAACGAGATCAATGCATTCGCCAGCCGGTTGGGGACGGAGCTCATCTTACCGTTCACCGGTCAATGATTGCTTTTTTTTCTCTTTTTTCACCTCCACCAGCAGAGGAGCCTTTCTTTTCTTTCCGGCTGCTGGTGGGGCAGGAGCTGGGTCGGCATCCTTGACATTGTCAAGGTCTATTGGTTCCTGACCGCCTAGGGCCACGGTATCTCGAACGGCTGAGAGATAGCACTCTCGGGCCGTCTTCTGATCCCCATTCAAGGAGCCAACAGAGCCGTCATCCCTCTCATACTTGATGAGCATGAGGGAAGGGATGATTACCGCCTTGGCTACGTTGAGGGTTGGCCTGCCAAGAATGATGTTATAGGCGGTCAACTCCTCAACGACCAAGAATCTGACGACAATGTGTCGTCCCTGGCCTTTCTCCCCCAGCCGGATGGGTAAGTCAATTCTCCCGGCTGGGTAGACCATCCCACCCCCAAAACCAACCAAGGGGTGGGTGACCGGATGCATGCTGCTGACATTGTATTTCAGCTTTTGCAGGCACCGGAGGCTGATGATGTCTGATGAGCTGCCGGTGTCTATAAGGATCCGTCCAACCAGCTGGTTGGCAACCTTACATTCAATGACCACCGGGTCATCATGAGGGCGGCGGACACTGCCCCTATCCTTCTCAGTGATCAAGACGTCTGGGAAGGAAGAGCTGGCAGACGCCTGCTCATCATCATCTTTATCCATCTTTCGAAGATGGCTCTTGGTGCCCCGGATGGTAGGGCCACCACATGAGAACCCGCCTGCTATAGTGTAGACCGGCTCCTTATCGGTATCCGAGCTACTAGCAGGCTGGGAGGTAGTCTTGGAGGACTGACCCTTGTTTTTCTTTTTTGCCCCGGCTGGGGACTTAGAAATGTAGGACTTCAACAGCCCTTTGTCAGCCAGACGGTCCAACGTACGCTGAAGACTGAAGCAGTCGTTGGTGTCATGGCCGACCTCCTCATGGAACTGACAGAATTTATTCTTGTTCCGTGTCTGGACAGAACTCTTCATAGGATTCGGCTTCTCAATGGACAGCCGGTCCTTTACCTCCATGAAGATGGAGTTGCAGTCTTTATTAAACTCGTACTTGGGGACGTACGGTTTAAATTCTTTCGTTTTCTTCTGGGACGGCTGGTCAGAGTCAGTAACCGCCCAGACTTCTTTTCTTTTCTTGCTCTCTTCTTTGTTTTTAGCCGGATGAGGTGACCGGCTGTCTTTCTGTTTGTCAGACTTCTTGGAGTCCGACTGGCTACCAGGCGAGCAGAGGTCGGTAGCTTGAATGTAGCTTTTCGCCTCCCTCAGGGCCGCCTGTAAGGTGAAAGCCCCTTTTCTGATGAGGTCGAACTTAAAGGTCGACCCGTCTCTCAGACCCTTAAAAAAGTCTGTAAAAGCTACCTCGTCAGACAGTCCTTGAATCTGGATTCTTATCAGATTGAACCGCCTGACATATGAGCGCAGCCCTTCTCTCTCTCCCTGCTTAACAGTGCTCAAATCAAGGCTCGTTTTCTTAGCAGGGATGTTCATTGAGAAGTTGGAAGCAAACAGGAAGGCAAGCTTCCTGAAGCTATTGATGGATCCGGCTGGCAGATTGCCAAACCATTGTTGGGCAATGCCCTTCAATGTAGCCGGGAAACACCGACACCACGTGGCATCATCCAACCCCTGCAAATACATGAGGTTGGTGTACGCCATGAGGTGGTCTTCCGGGTTGGAGGTACCGTCATAGGTACCAACCAACACATTCTTAACCTTGGCCGGCTGAGCCGCCTCGGTTATCTCCCGAGTGAACGCTGAAGGTTGTTCACCCAGGCGCAGCAGGCGAAGCTGCCAGTCCAATGGTTGGACGTTTGGGTATGCCGCCTGACCCCCAAAGAAGGTCGGCTGCATGAAGTGAGGAGGATACTGCCCGTAGGCCTGAGTAGGCACATACGGGACAGCTCCGATCATATGAGGGCCAGTATGGACGGTATTACCGCCCGTTTGACTCTCATGCAAGGAAGGTGCACTTCCTGCAGAAATAATGGTTGAAGCTGTTTGGGAAATTCGACGTTGAAGCCGACTCAGACAGCGATGGATTTCTCTTCCGGTTGATGATTTCCCGGGCATCAAGAGTTGATTTTTTACTTCTCACCGGCTGCTGAGGCCGGCGAGTGTTATTGGTGTTCCCCCCAAGAAGGAGAATTTTTTACCAATCAATGGTCCCGGCTGCCTTCTCCTTTGGATGGGGAGTGGGCTGCCGGTTTTGACTGACTTCCCCTTCTCTGGAGGAATCTTCTTTGCCGACTGGCCTTTACTTGGACTAGCCCTGCTTTTGGTGATCAGCTCTTTAATTTCACCCTTGAAACTCGTCATGAACCTCATGAGTTCGTCTCGGGTGACGGGGGCTGATCCAGCTGCCGTTTGGGTTGCCCCTTCCGGCTGCCCAGGGGGTCTGCTCGGACCCGCCTGGGAGGCGCCCCGCTCCAGAGTCTCTCTGGGCCGGATGCGCTTGACTATGAGAGAGCCGTCCTCGGCTGTAGAGGTTTCGACCTAAGGATCCTCATCCTCCTCATGGTCTGTAAAGAGTTCTGGGTCTTCGCCCAGACGGTTAGGGGGTGGTACAGACTCTTGAACCATCTTCGAGGTACTCTCCCCACAGACGGCGCCAAATATTTTGGGTGTTTTTATCCCTCGGGAGAGGTACGTCACGAAGTCTGGTCTGGCCGGTCTGTACCTGCAAAATAACGGAGACACCCGTTGGGTGGTGTTCCGCCTCCAACGATCAAGTTAGTAACTTGAAAAGGAATAAAGAGTACGGAAATTTAGGTGGGGATCTGCTTGGATTCCAAGCTCAGATATTTCTCTGATGTAAGAGAAAGCAGGTGTAATAAATGGTAAAACGTGCCCTCAAAATGAGGGACATCTCCCTATTTATAGGGTCATTGGGAATTGTGCCCCTGATTAGGTCACTGAACCCTAATCATTGGTGGGCTGCGTCGTTTTGCGGCATTCTCGGGATTTGGGCCTGAAGGCCGCCTTTTCCCTTGATTTCTGGAATGACACGTGTGGAGCAGGAATTGGTCCATCTTGGACCAATTTGGGGCTGACACGTGTCACCCTCTGATTGGGCCACATGGCAGGGTGAAATTACCCTAAACACAACTCAAATAAAATAATTAAAGACGAGTTTGGAAATGAAGGCAGATTTTCATTAACAAGTCAAAATTTACAAAATTTCAGAAGTAGTGTTTTGGGTGTTTTTGTCCCTTGGGAGAGTTACGTCACGAAGTCTGATCCGGCTGAGCTGTACCTGCAAAACAACGGAGACTCCGGGTGGTTGGAGCTCCGCCTCCGAATATCAAGTTAGTAACTTGAAAGAGAATAAAGAGTGCGGAATTTTAGGTGGGGATCTGCTTGGATTCCAAGCTCAGGTGATTCTCTGATGAGAGAGAAAGTAGGTGTAATAAATGATTGAATGTGTCCCTTAAATGGGGAAATATCTCCCTATTTATAGGGTCGTTGGAAAATGTGCCCCTACCTAGGTCACTTGACCTAGATTCTAGTAGGTTGCGCTGTTTTACGGCGCTCCTAGGGGTTTGGGCCTTTGAAAGCCGCCATTTCAGAAACATATCTGAGGGCGCCAAGTGTCAAGAGGATGTTGAGCCACATGGGCCATCCTGAGCTCGACACGTGGCGACCTCTCATTGGTCCACGTGTCTAGGGTAAAAATACCCTAAACATTTGCCCCTCACAGATCGCACGTGCATGTCACGTGGGGCCTCTGACACGTGTCCACCTTTCATAGGTGAAAAGTAACTGATTTGGGTATTTTTATACCCGGCCAGGTGGCCCAACCAGAAAGCGCCACGTGTCCTCCATATAGGTGCCATTTGGACCTATGGAGTGATGACACGTGGAGGGTGGACTCTTCTCCGTCCTACGTGGACTGAAGGTCCAGCAGGGACCATTCAGTCGGCGACACGTGTCACCCAAAAGGTGCTTCAGAATCCTTTTGGGCACAGTGACACGTGTCACTCAGGTATTGGCCCTGGGATGGCGGCCTTCTAAGGCCCAAATCCCGAGGCGCCGCAAAACGGCGTGACCTAACTCCTAGGTCACCAGATCCTAGGAGGGCACACTTTTCCCTATAAATAGGGACATTACGTCATTTATGACGACAGACGAAAAAAAGAGAGAATTTTTGACACACAATACGAGACAATACGTCACTTACCACAGAGCTGTCGTTTTCAAGGAACACACAGCACTTTACCTGAGCTTGGAATCCAAGCAGATAACTTTACTTCCGCACGTTTTATCTCCGAATATTTACTGACTTAATCTTCGGAGGCGGACCACCGACCATCCGGCGGTCCGTTTTGCTTTGCAGGTACAGGCATCCTCAGTTGAATCCAGTTTAAGTGTTGTAACTCTCCCGAGGGACAAAAACACCCGAAACATTTGGCGCCGTCTGTGGGGAGAGTACCTCTGAAATGGCTTCACAAGAGCTTGTACCAAATCCGGAGACCATTCGGCCTCCAAATGATGTACTGGTCCAAACGGACCATGACTCAGGTGACGACGCTGATGTCGAAACCTATGTGGATCCAAATGGATCCCTCACCTCTAAACGCATCCGCAGTAAGGAACGGCGAGAGCGTCCCCATGTTCAGGCAGGACCAAGCAAAATTGCTGGCCAGCCAAAGAAGCCCTCGGGGCGGCCGGTTGATCCTTCCCAGGCGGCAGGATCAGCTCCCGTCACTCGGGATGAGCTAATTTCACTCCTGAGCAGCCTCAGGGGTGAAATCAAGCAGCTCGCCTCAAAGAAGTCGCCTACTCCTAGAAAGGAGCAGTCGGCCAAGAAGCCAGCCCAAGTTGGCAAACAGAAGTCGGTCAGGGACCGTCAGCCGACTCCTCATCCTGCTCCTAAGGAAAAGGCCAGGTCCCAATTTGACCTTAATCGGCTCCGTTTCCCAGAAATGGGCGCAAGAAAACCCATCCGGCACATACAGCCGGATGGTAGCAAGAAAACGTTCTCTGACGCTCGGCAATACATTGAGGAGAGGAGAACCCAGCAATTAGAGTCGGCTTCAACTTCGACTTATCATGATAGCTTTCGGAATACCTTTGTGAGGTGTTCCCAGTCTGTACATGAGACCCCAGCAAGCAGCCAAAGGGTTCAGTCTGGGCCACATGTGATTCAGTCCGCTCAGTACATGGCACAGCCATTGTACCAGGCGCCAATTGTACCTTACATGCAACCTACCCTCTATGGAGGACAGGCGGCATACGGCTATCAGCCGATGGACTGGCAGCTTAGGCTGCAACACCTTGGAGATCAACCCTCTGCTTTCTCTAGGGAAATAACTGAAGCCGTACAGCCGGCCAAAGTTAAAAACGTTCTGGTTGGAGCCTATGACGGGACCTCCAACCCAGAAGACCACCTGCTAGCATACACCCACCTCATGTATTTACAGGGGTTGGATGATGCCGCATGGTGTCGTTGCTTTCCAGCCACCCTGAAGGGCATAGCCCAGCAGTGGTTTGGCAACCTGCCGGCTGGCTGCATAAATAGCTTCAAGACACTTGCGTTCTTGTTTGCATCAAACTTCTCTATGAACATCCCTGCCAAAAAGACAAGTCTTGACTTGGGCAATGTACAGCAGGGAGATAGAGAAGGTTTGCGATCCTACGTCAGGCGGTTCAATCTGGTCCGAATCCAGATTCATGGGCTGTCTGATGAGGTCGCCTTCACAGACTTCTTTAAGGGTCTGAAGGACGGGTCTACTTTTAAGTACGAACTCGTCCGCAAACAAATCTTTACTCTGCAAGGAGCCTTGCGAGAGGCGGAAGCCTACATACAGGCGACCGAACTCTGCTCCTCCAATAAGCAGTCGGACCATAAGAAGTCCGACCGGCAGAAAGAGACTCGGTCTGCTCAGCCGGCTCCTAAGCCAGAAGAGAGCAAAAAGAAAAAGCAAATCTGGGCCATTGATAACTCTGATCAACCGGCCCAGAAGAAGAAAAAAGAGTGGAAACCGTACGTCCCAAGGTACGAATTCCACAAGGACTGCTGCTCCATCCTTTTGGAAATTAAGGATCGGCTAACTCTTGAAAAGCCGACTGCTATGAAAGGTTCCGCTGAAAATAGGAACAAAAACAAGCATTGCCATTTCCATGAGGATGTTGGCCATGACACGAACGACTGCTTTAGTCTCAAGCGGGAGCTCGACCGTCTGGCCGACAAAGGACAGCTGAAGTCCTATGTGAAGTCCAAAGTGACTTCCAAAGCAAATCCGGGGCAGTCCAAGAAAAAGACTCCCCAGCCTGCTGTGAGTGCCGAAACTGATGAAGAACCGGTGTATACCATAGCAGGCGGATTTGCCGGTTGTGGCCCGACCATTCGGGGTACCAAGGACCATCTGAGAAAGATGGTCAATTCTGTTGAGGAGGGGGATACAGCTAGCACATCCACCTTCCCTAAAGTTGTCATCACCGAGCAGGACAGAGGCAAAGTCCGTCGGCCGCATGATGACCCTGTTGTCATCGAGTGTAAAGTCCGACCAACCAGCTGGTTGGCCGAATTCTGATTGACACAGGAAGTTCCTCTGACCTCATCAGCCTCAAATGCTTGTCCAATCTCAAGTACAAACCGGATAGCATGATGGAGGTCACCCACACCTTAGTTGGGTTTGGGGGAGGACTTGTGCACCCAGTCGGACGAATCGACCTACCTGTCCGCCTGGGAAGCAGGGGAGACGGTCGACACATGACCATCCGTCTCCTAGTGGTTGAAGAGCTCACGGCTTACAACCTCATCTTTGGCCGTCCCACTCTTAATGAGTGTAAGGCCGTCATCATCCCTGCTCTCATGCTACTCAAGTATGAGAAGGATGATGGAACAGTTGGTTCCCTTAATGGGGACCAAAAGACGGCTCGAGAGTGTTTTCTCTCGGACGTCAAGCCTGCGGCCGCAGCATTCGGCCGGGGCAAGCAAATGATTGACCTCGACGATGTCGAGGAAGAACAGTCGGCCCCACCAGTCGGAAAGAAAAGAAAGACTGATCAGCTGGTGGTGGTCAAAAAAGAAAAGCAATAGCAATCACTGACCGGGGAAAGGTCGGAGGATCTTCGTCCCCAGCCTACTGGAGAGCACATTGATATCCCTCTGGATGAAAGCCGTCCAGAGCGGACTGTTAAGGTGGGGACGATTGCCTTTGCAAAGTTGGGTGAAAACCTTCACCAGCTGCTCAAGGAATTCAAAGACATCTTTGCCTTTGAAGTGGAAGAGATGCCAGGCATCAGCCCGGATCTCGCCGTCCACAAACTCGCCGTGGATCCTAAAAAGAAGCCCATCCGGCAAAAGAAAAGAAACCACGGCGAAGAAAGAAGTCAGGCGGCAGCTGTCGAAGTAAAAAAGTTGTTAGATGCCAAGTTCATTCGGCCGTGCAACTTCCCTGAGTGGGTGGCTAACGTTGTGTTAGTAAAAAAGCCGAATGGAACTTGGCGGATGTGTGTTGATTACACAGACCTCAACAAGGCATGTCCAAAGGATAGCTATCCACTGCCTAAGATCGATAGTCTGGTCGACTCAACAGCCGGACATGCCCTGATGAGTTTCATGGACGCCTATTCAGGTTTCCATCAGATTCCCCTGTGGAAAAAAGATCAAGAAAAGACGGCATTCGTCACTGATCAGGGGTTGTTCTGTTATACGGTGATGCCGTTTGGTTTGAAGAATGCGCCTGCTACCTTCCAACGAATGATCAATACGGTCTTCATTAATCAAATCGGAAGGAATGTAGAGGCGTACATTGATGATATGATAGTCAAATCCAAACAGCAGGCGGATCACCTTGTTGATCTCCGAGAAACATTCGCCACACTCAGGCGGCACAAGGTCATGCTTAACCCAAAAAAGTGTGTCTTTGATGTTGAGTCTGGGAAGTTTCTCGGATTTTTGATTGATCAAAGAGGAATAGAGGCCAACCCTGAGAAAATACAGGCGGTAATCGACATGCAGTCGCCCCGTACTGTGAAGGAAGTGCAAAAACTAACAGGTTGTCTGGAGGCCCTGGGGAGATTCCTCAGCCGTTCAGGCGACAAGTGTCTCTACTTTTTCCAGGCAATAAAAAAGAAGACAAACTTTGAATGGGGGGATGATGCAGAGGCGGCCTTTCAAAGGCTAAAAACTCATTTGCACTCTTTGCCGAGGCTTGTCAGCCCTTTGCCTAAAGAGAAGCTCTTCATGTACTTAGCCGTCTCTGATCATGCCCTCAGTGTTGTCCTCTTAGCTAAAAGAGACGGCATCCAGCTCCCGGTGTATTTCATAAGCCATGTTTTGAGAAATGCGGAGCTTCGGTACCCCATGGTTGAGAAATTCGGCCTTGCCCTTTACATGGCCATCAAGAAGCTTAAACCTTACTTCTTGGCGCATGCGGTAGAGGTCTATACTGACCAACCGATCAAACGGCCACTCACAACCTTGGAGTCTTCTGGACGAATGCTCAAATGGGTAATTGAAATACAAGGATTAGAAATCACTTATGAATCAAGGAAGGCATAAAAGGGATAAGCATTCGCTGACTTTATTGTCGAAATGACAAGGCCGGTTGTTCCGGACAATACGGACCAGGTCTGGAAAGTGTATGTGGATGGGAGCTCCACTGTGAACGGCTGTGGTGCGGGGATTATCTGTCAATCTCCTGAAGGAGATAAGTACGAATACACACTACGGTTCAAGTTTCAGGTCTCTAATAATGAGGCCGAGTATGAGGCCTTGCTGGCCGGCATCCGGTATTGCAAGGCGGTAGGGGCGAAGAAGGTATCCGCCTGCTCTGATTCTCAACTGGTCGTACTCCAGGTTAATGGAACGTACGAGGCCACTCATCCGGCCATGATAAAGTATTTGCAGGCGGTCAAGAGTGAAGTTGGGTCACTTGAAGAATTTCATCTAACTCAGGTGCCCAGGTCTTCAAACAATCAGGCGGATGCTCTGTCCAAGTTGGCATCATCCGCCTCCTGTGAAACGCCTCGGTCAGTCTTCTGGGAGGTCATGGAAAAAAGAAGTATATCAGAGGAAGACCCCATTGGAATTCTTGACCGAAGCTCAACCTGGATGGACAGCATCCGGACCTATCTTGCAGACGGCACGCTCCCTGACTCACCACGGGAGGCGGCTGTTCTAAAAAAACGAGCAGCTAACTTCGAGTTACGGCAAGGAGAGCTCTTCAGGGCTGGCTTTTTGAAACCCCTGTTGAAGTGTGTTACCCCTGAAAAGGGGAAGGAAGTTCTCGAAGAGTTGCATTCGGGATTCTGCGCCTCCCATATAGGCGGCAGATCCCTCGCGGCCAAGGCCAGGCGGCTTTACTTTTGGCCGACTCTGGAGTCGGATGCCATGGAAATGGTGAAAAAATGTGACAAGTGCCAAAAGTTTGGCAAGCTCATCCATCGTCCGGCTACAGACCTGACGGCCATCCACAGCCCAATACCCTTTGCCAAATGGGGCATGGACATTCTGGGGCCATATACAACTGCACCAGGCGGCAAGCGCTATATATTGGTGGCTGTGGATTACTTTACTAAGTGGGTAGAGGCTGAGGAAGTCAAAAACATCAAGACTAAAGACGTCATTTCCTTTATCTGGAGGAACATAATCACTCGTTTCGGGGTGCCCATGTCTATGGTTTTTGACAATGGTCCTCAATTTGAGACGCCTCAACTCAAGACTTGGCTGGGAGACCAGGGGGTCTCAAGCTTCTTCGCATCAGTCGGCTGGCCACAAGCAAACGGCCAGGTCGAAGCCTTCAACAAGTTAATCTCAGACGGAATTAAAAAGAAGATTGAGCGGGCTAGTGGCCTTTGGGCGGATGAATTACCACACGTCCTTTGGTCCATCAGAACGACTGCTAAAGGGGCAACGGGAGAAACCCCATTCCTAATGGTGTATGGTGCAGAAGCTGTTCTGCCCATTGAGCACTATGAGCCTACCCTTCGAATCATGTTGTATGATGAAGAGGCAAATTGGGAGGCCATGCGCCTAGCATTGGACTCACTTCCAGAACGCAGGGGCAATGCTGCCTTGCGTCATGAGATATACCGTCTGAGAATGACTCGGGCTTATAACAAAAGAGTACACAAGCGTCCTCTCAAAGTGGGGGACTTTGTGCTACGGAAAATGGAGGCAGTCGGTAGGGCGAATGAACAGGGAAAGCTAACCCCAAATTGGGAAGGCCCCTACCGAATTTATGAGGAGATAAGAGACGGCACCTACCGCCTGGAAGAACCAGACGGCAGGCAGCTGCCCAGAACTTGGAATGTAGACAACTTGAAAAAGTACTACTTCTAAGTACGAATGTAAAGACCTCAATTTTGTAAATCTCACGTATAGTTAATGAGAATATGCCTTCATTTCCCAACTTATCTTTTTATTTAAGTTTTTTAAGTGCCGCCTGTACCAAATACAGACGGCCAATATGTTTGGAAAGCGTCTGTCCCAACAGCAGACGCCCCAATCCCTCTGAAGGAGCCGATTGTTTTAGAACAGTCGTCCCTACGAAATTCATCAAGTTTACACCAACACTTGATGAATATTTACTTGATCATTTAAGAGGCCTAAGGCCAGATAAAATCATGATGAGGCCCATGGCCGGATGTTAATAAACAAAAAGAGACCGAATGGTCACAGTCTGCTCCAACATGAGCATGACCGTCTGCTCCAACATGAGTCAGATAACCGGCGACGTCCATTTGGGCGAATTCGTCGAGGAGAAGCATCTCCCATTTGGGTGGCACATTGCTCTACGAATATATCAAGCGGCCCTACCGAATGCTAAGGCAGCATTCGCAGTCGTTTGTTTTAATCGAAAGTGAAATCTAAAAGACCTGAATTTTCTATTTAACGCAGTCGTCACTGTTACATGAGTAGAGGCTAATTGAGGCATAAAGCCGGATGCGCCTGTTATTGCTCAGGGGCAAAACAGGCGGAATATTTTATACAAGTTAAGTTAACTACTTAGCAATTATTGAGGCTATTGGCCGGATGACGTCTGATCCTTGCCTATGGGGCAAGACAGGCGGACAATTATTTTTAAAGAAAATTGGTTGAGTTACAAACTTAGCATTTTATCTCAAAGAGGCCTATGGCCGGAGGCGCTTGTTTTTGCTTATGGGGCAGAACAAGCGGAGGTTTACCCTTAGCAAATTAGCTAAGTTGGAAATTTGAGTTAGTTCGAGCCAATGGCCGAATGAACACTTATGTTTGCCAATTCTGGATGGACGTCTGCCGCGTGGTTTGGGGCAATCACCATAGTGATTGATTGACTTAGAAACCATGCATACTCTTCTAAGTATCAAAAATTTCTAAGTCAATCAATCCAATAAACCGAAACCACCCGACATCCGTCCAGGGGCAAGAACATTCGCATGGTATACAGGTTATAATACTTAGCCAAAAACATGCAATGAAAAATTCAAAATGCAAAGGACAACAACAATATGGATAACTTCAGCCAAATAGCCGAAGGATTTAAATTAAAGACCAATCGTCACCAGACGATTGGTTAAGATTGTTATCTGGCAAAGCCAGAAAGATTGTCAAATTACCCGACCCTTCGGTCGGTAAAGATACAAATACTCGGCACACAGGCCGGAAAAGAAAAGTACATGGCCATTCGGCCGCAGAAAAGCATAAAAGCTTAAGTGATCAGGGGAGAGCCTCTTCAGTGGCAGCCGGCTTGTCGTCCTTCGGCTGCTCTTCCTCCTTTTTCTCTGGCTCCTCCGCCTGATCCTCCTCCTCGCCGCCCGAGGACGACTCCCCAGAAGAGTCGGACCCAGAACTTTCCTCGGCCTCAGCATTCTCAGCCTCTTCAATAAGGAGAGCGTCGAATGCTTTGCTGGCTTCGTCAAATTTGGATTTCCAAATCTGATAGTCCGAGTCCGGCTGTACAGCCGCCCAAGTGTCCCGCATGATGGCTTCATAATCGCTCATCATTTGCTTAATAAGAGCCTCTCTCTCTTGATCAGCCACGGACTCAAACTTGGACTTCAGCTGATGCTCCTGGTTGCTGAGGCGCTGCTCCAGGCGACCCACCTTCTGCTTGGCTCTCTCGGCCTCTTCTTTGGCATCTTGAAGAGGCTCGAGCTTCTCCTTAAGAGTTGTAATCTCTTTCTTAAGGGAAGTGATGCGCAGGCGGGCCGAGTCCAGGTCCTTCTTCACCTGCATATTGGCTTCCGCCTGCGAATACATCATATCAAGCGTCAGATACTCATTCTGAGCAATATCAAATTGAGCTCGATCCAAGGCGGACTCGGCCTGAGCTTTAGCGACTGTTACCTCTTTGGATTTCTCCTTGAGGGGTTGCCTGAGCCCTTGGACGCGCAGCATGGCCTGCAAAAGAGCCGAATGGTTAAAACCAGGCGGAAAAAGAAATAATGCTTAATAAAAAAAAAGTTTCTTGAGCTAATTCATACCTCGCAGAGGTTCCCCAAGATGCCATCCAAGTCAAGGGTGCCGACTCCTCTGACAGACGCCTTGTCGTCAGGATCGACCGCCCTCAGCATGGACTTGGCCATCTGGACTACAGTCGGCCTCTGCACCGGAACTGAGAAGGAGAGAAAGTTAGAGAAAATAACTCAAGTACATCTAAATGGAAGAACAATAGGGGCGAATGGATTTTACCGTCGTCCTTCTGTTCCTCCTCTCTCCCTAGGCTTCTCTTCTCTCCTGCTGAGCTGACAGCAGTGGTGGGTTGCTTAAAGCCACCCTTCGACGCCCTCTGGGCATCCGGTTTGCTGATCTCCTTTTCAGCTTCGAGAGAAGAGGCGTCTGGGCCCTTCTTGGGCTTATGAGCAACGTGCTTCCGGCCGCCCTTGCCGGATGCGCTCACGTCACCCGCCCTAGTCTTTTGGATTTTAGGGTCGGATGGTTTTGAAGGAGATTTGGAAGGCGCACCCTACATCAACACAAGATAAACGCAAGTTAGAAATCATTCGGGCAAATTTAATATTGGTCAGAAATGAAAGTATAACAATTTTCTACCTTGGAGGTGCCGCCAGTTTTCTGTTCATCCACTTTGGTATGAGTGGTTACTTCTGCCTTGTTTAAAACATTCGACCTGTATCGAGCAGCAGATACAGCCGGCTTCCTTGTGGCCGAGAGCTTTTCCATTGCTTTGTCTGCAAAAATGAACAAGTGATTAGCTTCCTTAAACAAGTACTGAAAAGCAGAAGTAAATTACATATAAAACAGACGGCCGACTACCTCTCGGCATCTCAGAACTTAGCCCACAGGCGGCTAAGAATGTCCCTTCTTCAAACCACTTGTACAAAGGGAGATAGCATTGAGGGGTGACCTCCTTGTCCCCCTCATCATTCGTCCACACGCACACGGTAAACAACCCCGCGTCCATGATCTCCTCCTTTGCCCGCCTGGGAATAGGCGGCAATGCGCTCCTGCCTGCTAGGAGAGGTGGATCCTTATTCCACCTATTATACTTTTGGTTCAGGCGGCTGTCGGTAGACTTGACTATATAAAACTTAGTCCTCCAGTCTTTCCACTTGTTCTCTTTGCCAACAGCCATCATGTACCCCTTGCAAGTGGTCAAGGTGTACCAGCCTTCACCGCCCCTAGCAGGCGCCCTGCTCAGATAGTGCATGTGGGCGAACGCTTCAAAGCTCGCCTCCACCTGCAGCATCTCACAGGCGGCAACGTACCCCAGAATATTGATCCAGGAGTTGGGTACAAGTTGCCAGATACCCAGTTGGTATCCGTCCAAGATCCTCTCCACGGCCGGATGGAGAGGGAAGCGGAGGCCAGCCTGGAAGGCCGCTTCATAGCAGCCGAATGCTTTGTCTTGATAGCTGGCCAGGCTCGGCCAGGTTATGGTGTCGCCCTCGTTAGGGACCGACAAAGTGTAGCCATAGCCTAGGACGACCTTGCGCCTAAAATTGGCAAGGCCGGATGCCATGGCGCTCCGCCTGCCTGGCGGAACATGCTGATAGTAGGGGGCTCTCTTCAAGCGCCTGGAAGCACTCGGCTCGGCCCAGTTTTCCCCCCTATCCACTGCCAGGGACTCTCTGGCAGAATCTATGTTTGATCTAGCCTCCTCTGAAGTTACGGAGGCATTCTCTGAAGAAGACGACGAGGCCGACTCGTCATCAGAGCTCTCATCAGAACTAGGGGACCGCCGACTGGTGCCAGCGGGATCCTCCCCTAGACTCTCTTCCGGCGCCTGTCCAGAAGGCCCGGGTTGATATTCTTCATCCGCCTCCCCCAGGATTCCATCACTGGGAGTTCCACTAGATGTGGGCGAATGGTAATAAGTGGGGGTAGGAGGAAGATAGGAAGGGCTGTCAGGGTGTTCCGACAGCTCACTTCAAGGCACTGTTATTGAGCCGTCTGAAAAAACAGTCGACCCATCCGAATGGTAGAAAACTCCATCGGAGCTACACTGCCTTGCTGTTCTTTTGATTCTGGCCATAGTGTCCTGCACAGACACGGAAACGGTCGGATTCGGAGAAGTTCGCAAAGCAGGGTCTTTGGCCAAGCATTCGGCACTGCTAGTTCTAGATTCAGCCGTCCCCGGTGACCGGCTGATCACTATCCTACGCCGTGCCGCATGCAATTGGGGAACCATTTTTTCGAAAACAAAGAAAAAATGAAGAGTAAAAAGAAAATACAGGCGTTACCTTTAGAAGAAGGGAGAAAGACGCCTGGTTGACTAAAGAACAGTCGAACTGGTAGCCGAGTGTCGGATGCTTGAGAAGCGCTTAGGGAATTTTGAGATTCTTTAAGTCAAAAAGTCCAAGATTCTCCAGAGATTCGCCAAGGTGTGAATCCAAGAGGGGGGGTCAAGCCTTACTATTTATAGGGGGGTAAAAACCCTAATTTTTCCCTCCAGTAATTTTTGAATCTGACCACTCAGATACTAACACCTGTCACAGGAGTCACGTGCAATGCACGTGTCCCCTGTGAGGAGAAAATGATTTGGGTATTTTTATACCCGGCCATGTGGCCCAACCAGAAAGCGCCACGTGTCCTCCATATAGGTGCCATTTGGACCTATGGAGTGATGACACGTGGAGGGTGGACTCTTCTCCGTCCTACGTGGACTGAAGGTCCAGCAGGGACCATTCAGTCGGCGACACGTGTCACCCAAAAGGTGCTTCAGAATCCTTTTGGGCACAGTGACACGTGTCACTCAGGTATTGGCCCTGGGATGGCGGCCTTCTAAGGCCCAAATCCCGAGGCGCCGCAAAACGGCGTGACCTAACTCCTAGGTCACCAGATCCTAGGAGGGCACACTTTTCCCTATAAATAGGGACATTACGTCATTTATGACGACAGACGAAAAAAAGAGAGAATTTTTGACACACAATACGAGACAATACGTCACTTACCACAGAGCTGTCGTTTTCAAGGAACACACAGCACTTTACCTGAGCTTGGAATCCAAGCAGATAACTTTACTTCCGCACGTTTTATCTCCGAATATTTACTGACTTAATCTTCGGAGGCGGACCACCGACCATCCGGCGGTCCGTTTTGCTTTGCAGGTACAGGCATCCTTAGTTGAATCCAGTTTCAGTGTTGTAACACTCCCGATAGACAAAAACCCCCGAAACAGTAACGGGTAAAATTTTGAATTTCAAATCAAAATTTTCCCCTCGCTTTTACTTTCTATAAATAGAAAGTTACCCCCCCCCTCCTTTTCACACCTTACGTTCATATAGACGTTTTAGAGAGAGAAAAAGAGAGATTTCTAGAGAGAGTTTTCTCTGCTCCCGCCTGCATAACAGCAAGTTTCGAGCTTCCGAGTGCTAGCAGTACATCACCCGGTTCACCGGCTGTAGCGGTTTTCAGATTTTCCAAAGTCAAAGCAAGGTAACCGCCTGTACCATTTTAGCTTTTCTCCCCTTCAATTTACATACCATTTTTTTCGCCTGTATGCCCGGCTTTCTTTAGAAAATAGAAAATATAAATGAGTTCCCAATCCACCCACTCGGCACTGCCTAGGACACTCAACCGATCCCCCGGAACGGCTGAGTCTAAAACAGGGGGTGCCTCTTTTGGACTGTCGGAACCAATATGCTCATCTCCGAATTCCTCCCTCTCTGTGTCTGTGCAGGACACAATGGCCAGAACGAAACAAACGGCCAGGCGGTCTAAAAGCCGGCGCACCATGAGAGTGCCAGCCGATGAGGTTTTCCCGGAAGGGGATCCGAGGAATTGGGAGGAGAGCGGATCTGACAAAGAGGCTCCCTCTACCTCCGGGAGCTCTGGAGTAAGAGAAGTGGACGGCGAAGGAGCCGCCTCTTCAAATGAAGCCGGCGACGCTGAAGCCGGCCAGGGATCAAGAGCGGAATCCTCCGGCTCTGACCAGGGAGATTTTGCGGCTGACTATCAGCAGCCACCCAAAGTTGCTGACCATCCCAACCTCAAAAGAACCCGGATGCTGCCGAGTAACATTGCCCTTCTTAATAGCGGGTTCAGGGCTTTTAAAGAGAAACATCCATTTGGAAGGGGTTGGGAAGTTATTGTCCCTCTGGCTGATGCTGTGATGGCCTGGGGAGACGACATTGACCATGCAGATGACTACTTCATCTTCTATGTGGCGGTTATAGAAGCCGGCCTCCGGTTCCCCCTCCACCCCGAGATTAGGAAAATCCTCAAGGGGTATGATCTGGGAGTTTGGCAACTGACCCCTGATGCAAGTCTAAGCATGGAGAACTTCGAAGATTTGCTTATCATGCATCAAGATAGCTTGTCCCTAAACATTGATTCAAGCCAAGCATTGCATGGACACTTTCTTGGATATCAAAGCAAAGCCACGGTTGGGAGTCCGGTTTTTGTGTTGCCTAGTTTTCCTTCAAGGTTCGATCTTTTAATCAAGATTTTTGCATAAACTGACTTGGTTTGTGTAGGAATCATGAGTGACGAAGAGGTCCCACAAGTTCCAAGGGGATTAACCTTAGAACAGGCTCAAAATCTTAGAAGAGATAGGCGAATTGACGAGTTGGCAGCAAGGATGGATGAGATATTAAAAAGGCTTGATACTCGTGCTGGAGATTCTTCAAGGAAAGGGAATTCTAACCCTAATTCTGGTTCAAGTGAGGAAGAACAACCAAGGAGGAACCCAAGGAGGCCACGAAATAATTATTCCTCAAGTGATGAATCACCAAGGCCTAGGAGAAGAGATAGACCAAAGGATGATGATAGGAACCTTCGATTAGATCTTCCCGAATTCAATGGGAGTATGAATGAACCTGAAAAATACCTTGAGTGGATTAGAAGGTCCGAGACACTCTTTGATTACAAGGAGTATGATGAAAGGAAAAGATGCAAATTGGCTGAATTAAAACTGACCGGTTATGCTAGTTTTTGGTATGATAATCTAAAGAAGAAGAGGCATAAGGAGGGGCGTGCAAGAATCTCAACTTGGGAACAACTCAAGAGGCACATGAAAAAGAGGTTCGTACCTAGTGATTATATTCAAGATGTTTATCTTAAGATGCAACTTTTTAAACAATATTCTATGACTGTTGAGAATTATATTGGTGAATTTGAAAAGTTATGCATGCTATGTGGCTTAGAAGAGATTGTTGAGCATAAGATTGCTAGATTTATTTCGGGGTTGAATGATAATATTGCTGAAAAAGTTGAATTGCAACAATATTGGTCCTTTGAGGATGTTTGCAAGGTAGCTTTGAAAGTTGAAAAATAGATAAAGGGGAAGAAAGGGTGATGCAAGTCTAAGCATGGAGAACTTTGAAGATTTGCTTATCATGCATCAAGATAGCTTGTCCCTAAACATTGATTCAAGCCAAGCATTGCATGGACACTTTCTTGGATATCAAAGCAAAGCCACGGTTTGCTTAGTGGCTTTTCTTGGAGTCTAGTTCACTTTCTTGAACTTTCTTGAATTTTCTTTACTTAGATTTTGCTTACAAGTTTTTACCTTTCACTTGAAAGGGTTTTTTCTTGGTTCAAGCATTAGGATCTTTAATCTTTATTTAGTTCTTTAATTTTTATTTATTTATTTAGTTGCTTTAAAAATCAGTTAGTTAGCAAAATAAATCAGTTTGGTGTATGCTTGTGCGCCAAGGTGCTTGCTCTTCAAGCAAGTTAGAATTCTAGTTTAATTAGGATTGAATTAGGGACTTGTCCTAATCTTCCTAGGTAAACTAAGTCTTATAAATAGGGCTGTAAACACACGAATAAATATACAGAGATTAATATTCAGATTTATTTCTTAAGTTGCATACTTGAGTTTTTGTTGATTGTGATCAATTGTTGTTTTGCTTGTTTTAGTTAAAACATTCGTTTGGATTGATTAGTTAGGTGGATTCTTAATTGATTAATCTTAGTTTTTGTTTAATTCTCGGTGGATTTCCTGTATAGAATTAGACTTAAACATATCCCTTGTGTTTTGTTGATTTTCGGATCAATAATTCACATCAAAGGGACGTACACTAAGTCCTTTGTAAAGGGTTTCGCTAAACCTTTTGAGAAGAACAGCTTGGAGAAAAGTGGTTCTACTTCGAACTACAAGGAGACTAAATCAAAATTTGAAGCTCCTAAAAAGCTTGTTGAAGATAGGAAGTGCTTCAAGTGTGGTAGTGTTGGTCACATTGCAACTAATTGTCCATCAAAAAGAGTAATGACGGCTCAAGAGTGGGAACAAGAACAAGCTAAGTGTGAGCAAGGTAGTGACTATGTAGAAAAGAACGAAGAAGAAAACTTTGAAGAAGAGGAGGGGCATATTGACGAAATTGATCCCGAGACTCATGGTCAAAGTTTGGTTCTAAGAAGGGCACTATACTCTAAAACCGTACCTATGGAAAACAATCAAAGGGAGAAAATCTTTCTTACAAGGTGCAAGGTAGAAGATAGGTTGTGTGACATGATCATAGACACGGGGAGTTGCACTAATGTGGTATCTACTACTTTGGTAGACAAATTGACGTGGCCAATTACTGAACATCCAAGCCCTTATAAGCTTCATTGGCTTAATAATTCGAGTGATGTTAAGGTAACTAAACAAGCCTTAATCTCCTTTTCAATTGGTAAATTTCATGATAAAGTTTTGTGTGATGTTTGTCCTATGGATGCTTGTCATATACTATTAGGCCGTCCTTGGCAATATGATAGATTTGTGAAGTTTGATGGAAGGACTAATGTGTATGTTGTGAGAAAAGGAGAAAAAGAGAGACCGGTTGCTTTAAAACCTTTGATAAGCAACAAGTCTTCTAATGTTACCTCTAATTCGAAGAATTCTTATTTGATTAGTGAGATGGAATTAGAAAAAGAAATTTGCAGCAACAATGTGGTATATATACTTGTTTCTAATGAGATTCGAATTGATCAACATAAACAAGCAAAGAGGTCGTATGAATTGGAATCTGTTTTAGAAGAATTCAAGGATGTCTTTCCTAAGGAATTACCTCCGGGACTACCTCCTATTCGTGGGATAGAGCATTAAATTGACTTGATTCCGGGAGCACCATTACCTAATAAGGCAGCCTATAGAAGTAATCCGGAAGAAACAAAGGAGATGCAAAGGCAAATTGAAGAGCTTATGACTAGAGGATACGTGAGGGAAAGTATGAGCCCTTGTGTCGTGCCTACTTTACTTGTCCCAAAGAAAGATGGGAGTTAGCGCATGTGTATTGATAGTAGGAGTGTGAATAACATCACTATCAAATACCGATTTCCTATTCCAAGATTAGATGATCTACTTGATGAACTACATGGTTCAAAGTTGTTTTCTAAGATTGATCTTATGAGTGGTTATCATCAAATTCGAATGAGAGAAGGAGATGAGTGGAAAACAGCATTCAAGACTAAGTTAGGGTTGTATGAATGGTTGGTGATGTCGTTTGGACTCACTAATGCACCTAGCACTTTCATGAGGTTGATGCATGAGGTACTTAAACCTTTCCTTGGCAAGTTTGTTGTTTTTTATTTAGATGATATTCTGATATACTCTAAAAATTTGCATGATCATCTAAATCATCTAACAAGTGTGTTTGAAGTGTTAAGAGAGAAGAAACTCTATGCTAAGCTTGAAAAATGCTACTTCTTAGTGCCTAGTGTTACTTTTCTTGGTTATGTTGTATCAAAAGATGGAGTTTCAGTTGATCATTCAAAAGTAGAGGCTATTAAAACTTGGCCTATTCCTACTAATATGAGTGAAGTAAGGTCTTTTCATGGTCTAGCTTCATTCTATAGAAGATTTGTCAAGAATTTCTCAAGTATTGTGGCGCCTATGACCGAATGTTTGAAGAAGGACAAGGGTAAATTCGAATGGACTGAAGAAGCTCAAAGTGCGTTTGAGTTGGTTAAAAAGAATCTATGTGAAGCACCTATACTTGCGTTACCAGATTTCTCAAGTCCTTTTGAAGTTGAAACCGATGCTAGTGGAGTTGGAATTGGAGCAGTTTTACTCCAAAAGAAGAGGCCTATTGCATATTTCAGTGAGAAATTGGGAGGAGCTCGATTGAACTATTCTACTTATGATAAAGAGTTCTATGCCATTGTTAGAGCTTTAGATCATTGGAGTCATTATCTCCGACCTAATCACTTTGTGTTGCATTCTGATCATGAAGCATTGAAGTACATACATGGACAACAAAAGCTCAATCCTAGACATGCTACGTGGGTTGAATTTTTACAGTCATTTAATTTTTCTTCAAGGTACAAAGAAGGGAAATCGAATGTTGTGGCTGATGCATTATCTAGAAGATACACTTTGATTGGAATTTTAAATAGCAAGCTACTTGGTTTTGAATTGATCAAAGAATACTACAAAGGTGATGATGATTTTGCTACATTGATTGAAGAGTGTTCTAAAGGAGCCGTGGGTTCTTATTTGCTGCAAGATGGTTTTCTTTTCAAGGGAAATCGACTTTATCTTCCTAAGTGTTCTATTAGAGAGCTAGTTGTTAGAGAAGCTCATGGGGGAGGAATTGCTGGTCACTTTGGCATTACAAAGACCTTGAGTATGTTACAAGAACACTTCTATTGGCCTAAGATGCTCACGGATGTGCAACTAGTTATTTCTAGGTGTGCAACTTGTCAAAAAGCAAAGGCTACTTTTCATCAAGGCTTGTATACTCCTTTACCTGTTCCAGACTCACCTTGGGAAGATATTTCTATGGATTTTATTGTGGGATTGCCGAGAACACAACGGGGGAAAGACTCTATTATGGTTGTTGTGGATAGGTTTTCTAAGATGGCTCACTTTGTTCCTTGTCACAAAGTGGATGATGCTATGAAAGTGGCGGAATTATACTTCAAAGAGATTGTTAGATTGCATGGAATTCCGAAAACTATTGTGAGTGATCGAGATACAAAGTTCATGAGTTTCTTTTGGAAGTCGCTATGGAAGCTTGTGGGAACTAAATTGCTCTTTAGTACATCGTACCATCCACAAACTGATGGACAAACCGAGGTTACTAATCGTACTCTTGGTGCGCTATTGCGTGGGTTAGTGAGTAAGACACAAAAGGATTGGGTCATCAAGTTAGCTCATGCGGAGTTTGCTTATAATAGATCACCTACATATGCTACCAAACATAGTCCTTTTGAGGTAGTTTATGGAGTCAATCCGAAACTTCCAATTGATCTTGTTCCATTGCCTAAGGGTGAATTAATTCACAAAGATGCCGAGTCTAAGTTGAAGAGTATGCTGAAATTACATGCTCAAGTTCGAACAAGAATAGAGAAAGTAAATGACATGTACAAAGCTAGAGCAAACAAGCATAGAAGGCAACAAAGTTACAATGTTGGAGACTTGGTATGGTTACATTTGAGAAAGGAAAGATTTCCAGGAAAACGCAAGAATAAGTTGATGCCTAGAAGTGAAGGTCCTTTCAAGATTGTTGAGAAGATCAATGACAATGCTTATAAGTTAGAACTTCCGGGAGAATATGGAGTTAGTGCTACATTCAATGTTGGCGATTTGGCTAAGTATATTCCTGATGAAGAACTTCGAGATTTGAGGAAAAATCTTTCGAAGAAGAGGAGGATGATGCAAGTCTAAGCATGGAGAACTTCGAAGATTTGCTTATCATGCATCAAGATAGCTTGTTCCTAAACTTTGATTCAAGCCAAGCATTGCATGAGCACTTTCTTGGATATCAAAGCAAAGCCACGTTTTGCTTAGTGGCTTTTCTTGGAGTCTAGTTCACTTTCTTGAACTTTCTTGAATTTTCTTTACTTAGATTTTGCTTACAAGTTTTTACCTTTCACTTGAAAGGGTTTTTCTTGGTTCAAGCATTAGGATCTTTACACTGGTTGGCGACTTTACACTCGATGACAACAGGGTCATCATGCGGCCGACGGACTTTGCCTCTGTCCTGCTCGGTGATGACAACTTTAGGGAAGGTGGATGTGCTAGCTGTATCCCCCTCCTCAACAGAATTGACCATCTTTCTCAGATGGTCCTTGGTACCCCGAATGGTCGGGCCACCACCGGAAAATCCGCCTGCTATGGTATACACCGGTTCTTCATCAGTTTCGGCACTCACAGCAGGCTGGGGAGTCTTTTTCTTGGACTGCCCCGGATTTGCTTTGGAAGTCACTTTGGACTTCACATAGGACTTCAGCTGTCCTTTGTCGGCCAGACGGTCGAGCTCCCGCTTGAGACTAAAGCAGTCGTTCGTGTCATGGCTGTTTCGGGGGTTTTTGTCCCTTGGGAGAGTTACAACACTGAAACTGGATCCAACTGAGGATGCCTGTACCTGCAAAGCAAACGGACCGCCGGATGGTCGGTGGTCCGCCTCCGAAGACTAAGTCAGTAAATATTCGGAGATAAAACGTGCGGAAGTAAAGTTATCTGCTTGAATTCCAAGCTCAGGTAAAGTGCTGTGTGTTCCTTGAAAACGACAGCTCTGTGGTAAGTGACGTATTGTCTCGTATTGTGTGTCAAAAATTCTCTCTCTTTTTTCGTGTGTCGTCATAAATGACGTAATGTCCCTATTTATAGAGAAGAGTGTGCCCTCCTAGGATCTCGTGACCTAGGAGTTAGGTCACGCCGGTTTGCGGCGCCTCGGGATTTGGGCCTTAGAAGGCCGCCATCCCAGGGCCAATACCTGAGTGACACGTGTCACTGTGCCCAAAAGGATTCTGAAGCACCTTTTGGGTGACACGTGTCGCCGACTGAATGGTCCCTGCTGGACTTTCTGTCCACGTAGGACGGAGAAGAGTCCTCCCTCCACGTGTCATCATTCCATAGGTCCAAATGGCACCTATATGGAGGACACGTGGCACTTTCTGATTGGGCCACTTGGCCGGGTATAAAATACCCAAATCATTTGCCCCTCACAGGGGACACGTGCATTGCACGCGACTCCTGTGACAGGTGTCAGTATCTGAGTGGTCAGATTCAAAAATTACTGGAGGGAAAAATTAGGGTTTTTACCCCCCTATAAATAGTAAGGTTTGACCCCCCTCGTGGATTCACACCTTGGCGAATCTCTGGAGAATCTTGGACTTTTTGACTTAAAGAATCTCAAAATTCCCTAAGCGTTTTTCAAGCATCCGACACTCGGCTACCAGTTCGACTGTTCTTTAGTCAACCAGGCGTCTTTCTCCCTTCTTCTAAAGGTAACACCTGTATTTTCTTTTTACTCTTCATTTTTTCTTTGTTTTCGAAAAAATGGTTCCCCAATTGCATGCGGCACGGCGTAGGATAGTGATCAGCCGGTCACCGGGGACGGCTGAGTCTAGAACTAGCAGTGCCGAATGCTTGGCCAAAGACCCTGCTTTGCGAACTTCTCCAAATCCGACCGTTTCCGTGTCTGTGCAGGACACTATGGCCAGAATCAAAAGAACAGCAAGACAGTGTAGCTCCGATGGAGTTTTCTACCATTCGGATGGGTCGACTGTTTTTTCAGACGGCTCAATAAGGGTGCCTCGAAGTGAGCTGTCGGAACACCCTGACAGCCCTTCCTATCTTCCTCCTACCCCCACTTATTACCATTCGCCCACATCTAGTGGAACTCCCAGTGATGGAATCCTGGGGGAGGCGGATGAAGAATATCAACCCGGGCCTTCTGGACAGGCGCCGGAAGAGAGTCTAGGGGAGGACCCCGCTGGCACCAGTCGGCGGTCCCCTAGCTCTAATGAGAGCTCTGATGACGAGTCGGCCTCGTCATCTTCTTCAGAGAATGCCTCCGTAAAATCAGAGGAGGCTAGGTCAAACATAGATTCTGCCAGAGAGTCCCTGGCAGTGGATAGAGGGGAAAGCTGGGCCGAGCCGAGTGCTTCCAGGCGCTTGGAGAGAGCCCCCTACTATCAGCATGTTCCGCCAGGCAGGCGGAGTGCCATGGCATCCGGCCTTGCCAATTTTAGGCGCAAGGTCGTCCTAGGCTATGGCTACACTTTGTCGGTCCCTAACGAGGGCGACACCATAACCTGGCCGAGCCTGGCCAACTATCAAGACAAAGCATTCGGCTGCTATGAAGCGGCCTTCCAGGCTGGCCTCCGCTTCCCTCTCCATCCGGCCGTGGAGAGGATCTTGGACGGATACCAACTAGGTATCTGGCAACTTGTACCCAACTCCCGGATCAATATTCTGGGGTACGTTGCCGCCTGTGAGATGCTGCAGGTGGAGGCGAGCTTTGAAGCATTCGCCCATATGCACTATCTGAGCAGGGCGCCTGCTAGGGGCGGTGAAGGCTGGTACACCTTGACCACTTGCAAGGGGTACATGATGGCTGTTGGCAAAGAGAACAAGTGGAAAGACTGGAGGACTAAGTTTTATATAGTCAAGTCTGCCGACAGCCGCCTGAACCAAAAGTATAACAGGTGGAATAAGGATCCACCTCTCCTAGCAGGCAGGAGCGCATTGCCGCCTATTCCCAGGCGGGCAAAGGAGGAGATCATGGACGCGGGGTTGTTTACCGTGTCCGTGTGGACGAATGATGAGGGGGACAAAGAGGTCACCCCTCAATGCTATCTCCCTTTGTACAAGTGGTTTGAAGAAGGGACATTCTTAGCCGCCTGTGGGCTAAGTTCTGAGATGCCGAGAGGTAGTCGGCCGTCTGTTTTATATGCAAATTACTTCCGCTTTTCAGTACTTGTTTAATGATGCTAATCACTTGTTCATTTTTGCAGATAAAGCAATGGAAAAGCTCTCGGCCACAAGGAAGCCGGCTGTATCTGCTGCTCGATATAGGTCGAACGTTTTAAACAGGGCAGAAGTAACCACCCACACCAAAGTGGATGAACAGAAAACTGGCGGCACCTCCAAGGTAGAAAATTGCTCTTTTATTTCTGATCAATATTAAATTTGCCCGAATGATTTCTAACTTGCGTTTATCTTGTGTTGATGTAGGGTGCGCCTTCCAAATCTCCTTCAAAACCATCCGACCCTAAAATCCAAAAGACTAGGGCGGGTGATGTGAGCGCATCCGGCAAGGGCGGCCGGAAGCACGTTGCTCATAAGCCCAAGAAGGGCCCAGACGCCTCTCCTCTCGAAGCTGAAAAGGAGATCAGCAAACCGGATGCCCAGAGGGCATCGAAGGGTGGCTTTAAGCAACCCACCACTGCTGTTGGCTCAGCAGGAGAGAAGAGAAGCCTGGGGAGAGAGGAGGAACAGAAGGACGACGGTAAAATTCATTCGCCCCCCTTGTTCTCCCATATAGATGTACTTTAGTTATTTTCTCTAACTTTCTCTCCTTCTCAGTTCCGGTGCAGAGGCCGACTGTAGTCCAGATGGCCAAGTCCATGCTGAGGGCGGTCGATCCTGACGACAAGGCGTCTGTCAGAGGAGTCGGCACCCTTGACTTGGATGGCATCTTGGGGAACCTCTGCGAGGTATGAGTTAGCTCAAGCAACTTTCTCTTTTTTTTTTTTTTTTTTTTTTTTTTTTAAGCATTATTCCTTTTTCCACCTGGTTTTAACCATTCGGCTCTTTTGCAGGCCATGCTGCGCGTCCAAGGGCTCAGGCAACCCCTCAAGGAGAAATCCAAAGAGGTAACAGTCGCTAAAGCTCAGGCCGAGTCCGCCCTGGATCGAGCTCAATTTGATATTGCTCAGAATGAGTATCTGACGCTTGATATGATGTATTCGCAGGCGGAAGCCAATATGCAGGTGAAGAAGGACCTGGACTCGGCCCGCCTGCGCATCACTTCCCTTAAGAAAGAGATTACAACTCTTAAGGAGAAGCTCGAGCCTCTTCAAGATGCCAAAGAAGAGGCCGAGAGAGCCAAGCAGAAGGTGGGCCGCCTGGAGCAGCGCCTCAGCAACCAGGAGCATCAGCTGAAGTCCAAGTTTGAGTCCGTGGCTGATCAAGAGAGAGAGGCTCTTGTTAAGCAAATGATGAGCGATTATGAAGCCATCATGCGGGACACTTGGGCGGCTGTACAGCCGGACTCGGACTATCAGATTTGGAAATCCAAATTTGACGAAGCCAGCAAAGCATTCGACGCTCGCCTTATTGAAGAGGCTGAGAATGCTGAGGCCGAGGAAAGTTCTGGGTCCGACTCTTCTGGGGAGTCGTCCTCTGGTGGCGAGGAGGAGGATCAGGCGGAGGAGCCAGAGAAAAAGGAGGAAGAGCAGCCGAAGGACGACAAGCCGGCTGCCACTGAAGAGGCTCTCCCCTGATCACTTAAGCTTTTATGCTTTTCTGCGGCCGAATGGCCATGTACTTTTCTTTTCCGGCCTGTGTGCCGAGTATTTGTATCTTTACCGACCGAGGGGTCGGGTAATTTGACAATCTTTCTGGCTTTGCCAGATAACAATCTTAACCAATCGTCTAGTGACGATTGGTCTTTAATTTAAATCCTTCGGCTATTTGGCTGAAGTTATCCATATTGTTGTTGTCCTTTGCATTTTGAATTTTTCATTGCATGTTTTTGGCTAAGTATTATAACCTGTATACCATGCGAATGTTCTTGCCCCTGGACGGATGTCGGGTGGTTTCGGTTTATTGGATTGATTGACTTAGAAATTTTTGATACTTAGAAGAGTATGCATGGTTTCTAAGTCAATCAATCACTATGGTGATTGCCCCAAACCACGCGGCAGACGTCCATCCAGAATTGGCAAACATAAGTGTTCATTCGGCCATTGGCTCGAACTAACTCAAATTTCCAACTTAGCTAATTTGCTAAGGGTAAACCTCCGCTTGGTCTGCCCCATAAGCAAAAAACAAGCGCCTCCGGCCATAAGCCTCTTTGAGATAAAATGCTAAGTTTGTAACTTAACCAATTTTCTTTTAAAAATAATTGTCCGCCTGTCTTGCCCCATAGGCAAGGATCAGACGTCATCCGGCCAATAGCCTCAATAATTGCTAAGTAGTTAACTTAACTTGTATAAAATATTCCGCCTGTTTTGCCCCTGAGCAATAACAGGCGCATCCGGCTTTATGCCTCAATTAGCCTCTACTCATGAAACAGTGACGACTGCGTTACATAGAAAATTTAGGTCTTTTAGATTTCACTTTCGATTAAAACAAACGACTGCGAATGCTGCCTAAGCATTCGGTAGGGCCGCTTGATATATTCGTAGAGCAATGTGCCACCCAAATGGGAGATGCTTCTCCTCGACGAATTCGCCCAAATGGACGTCGCCGGTTATCTGACTCATGTTGGAGCAGACGGTCATGCTCATGTTGGAGCAGACTGTGACCATTCGGTCTCTTTTTGTTTATTAACATCCGGCCATAGGCCTCATCATGTTTTTATCTGGCCTTAGGCCTCTTAAATGATCAAGTAAATATTCATCAAGTGTTGGTGTAAACTTGATGAATTTCGTAGGGACGACTGTTCTAAAACAATCGGCTCCTTCAGAGGGATTGGGGCGTCTGCTGTTGGGACAGACGTTTTTCAGACATATTGGCCGTCTGTATTTGGTACAGGCGGCACTTAAAAAACTTAAATAAAAAGATAAGTTGGGAAATGAAGGCATATTCTCATTAACTATACGTGAGATTTACAAAATTGAGGTCTTTACATTCGTACTTAGAAGTAGTACTTTTTCAAGTTGTCTACATTCCAAGTTCTGGGCAGCTGCCTGCCGTCTGGTTCTTCCAGGCGGTAGGTGCCGTCTCTTATCTCCTCATAAATTCGGTAGGGGCCTTCCCAATTTGGGGTTAGCTTTCCCTGTTCATTCGCCCTACCGACTGCCTCCATTTTCCGTAGCACAAAGTCCCCCACTTTGAGAGGACGCTTGTGTACTCTTTTGTTATAAGCCCGAGTCATTCTCAGACGGTATATCTCATGACGCAAGGCAGCATTGCCCCTGCGTTCTGGAAGTGAGTCCAATGCTAGGCGCATGGCCTCCCAATTTGCCTCTTCATCATACAACATGATTCGAAGGGTAGGCTCATAGTGCTCGATGGGCAGAACAGCTTCTGCACCATACGCCATTAGGAACGGGGTTTCTCCCGTTGCCCCTTTAGCAGTCGTTCTGATGGACCAAAGGACGTGTGGTAATTCATCCGCCCAAAGGCAACCAGCCCGCTCAATCTTCTTTTTAATTCCGTCTGAGATTAACTTGTTGAAGGCTTCGACCTGGCCGTTTGCTTGTGGCCGGCCGACTGATGCGAAGAAGCTTGAGACCCCCTGGTCTCCCAGCCAAGTCTTGAGTTGAGGCGTCTCAAATTGAGGACCATTGTCAAAAACCATAGACATGGGCACCCCGAAACGAGTGATTATGTTCCTCCAGATAAAGGAAATGACGTCTTTAGTCTTGATGTTTTTTACTGCCTCAGCCTCTACCCACTTAGTAAAGTAATCCACAGCCACAAATATATAGCGCTTGCCGCCTGGTGCAGTTGTATATGGCCCCAGAATGTCTATGCCCCATTTGGCAAAGGGTATTGGGCTGTGGATGGCCGTCAGGTCTGTAGCCGGACGATGGATGAGCTTGCCAAACTTTTGGAACTTGTCACATTTTTTCACCATTTCCATGGCATCCGACTCCAGAGTCGGCCAAAAGTAAAGCCGCCTGGCCTTGGCCGCGAGGGATCTGCCGCCTATATGGGAGGCGCAGAATCCTGAATGCAACTCTTCGAGAACTTCCTTCCCCTTTTCAGGGGTAACACACTTCAACAGGGGTTTCAAAAAGCCAGCCCTGAAGAGCTCTCCTTGCCGTAACTCGAAGTTAGCTGCTCGTTTTTTTAGAACAGCCGCCTCCCGTGGTGAGTCAGGGAGCGTGCCGTCAGTAAGATAGGTCCGGATGCTGTCCATCCAGGTTGAGCTTCGGTCAAGAATTCCAATGGGGTCTTCCTCTGATATACTTCTTTTTTCCATGACCTCCCAGAAGACTGACCGAGGCGTTTCACAGGAGGCGGATGATGCCAACTTGGACAGAGCATCCGCCTGATTGTTTGAAGACCTGGACACCTGAGTTAGATGAAATTCTTCAAGTGACCCAACTTCACTCTTGACCGCCTGCAAATACTTTATCATGGCCGGATGAGTGGCCTCGTACGTTCCATTAACCTGGAGTACGACCAGTTGAGAATCAGAGCAGGCGGATACCTTCTTCGCCCCTGCCGCCTTGCAATACCGGATGCCGGCCAGCAGGGCCTCATACTCGGCCTCATTATTAGAGACCTGAAACTTGAACCGTAGTGCGTATTCGTACTTATCTCCTTCAGGAGATTGACAGATAATCCCCGCACCACAGCCGTTCACAGTGGAGCTCCCATCCACATATACTTTCCAAACCTGGTCCGTATTGTCCGGAACAACCGGCCTTGTCATTTCGACAATAAAGTCAGCGAATGCTTGTCCCTTTATTGCCTTCCTTGATTCATAAGTGATTTCTAATCCTTGTATTTCGATTGCCCATTTGAGCATTCGTCCAGAAGACTCCAAGGTTGTGAGTGGTCGTTCGATCGGTTGGTCAGTATAGACCTCTACCGCATGCGCCAAGAAGTAAGGTTTAAGCTTCTTGATGGCCATGTAAAGGGCAAGGCCGAATTTCTCAACCATGGGGTACCGAAGCTCCGCATTTCTCAAAACATGGCTTATGAAATACACCGGGAGCTGGATGCCGTCTCTTTCAGCTAAGAGGACAGCACTGAGGGCATGATCAGAGACGGCTAAGTACATGAAGAGCTTCTCTTTAGGCAAAGGGCTGACAAGCCTCGGCAAAGAGTGCAGATGAGTTTTTAGCCTTTGAAAGGCCGCCTCTGCATCATCCCCCCATTCAAAGTTTGTCTTCTTTTTGATTGCCTGGAAAAAGTAGAGACACTTGTCGCCTGAACGGCTGAGGAATCTCCCAAGGGTCGCCAGACAACCTGTTAGTTTTTGCACTTCCTTCATAGTACGGGGCGACTGCATGTCGATCACCGCCTGTATTTTCTCAGGGTTGGCCTCTATTCCTCTTTGGTCAATCAAAAATCCGAGAAACTTCCCAGACTCAACACCAAAGACACACTTTTTTGGGTTAAGCATGACCTTGTGCCGCCTGAGTGTGGCGAATGTTTCTCGGAGATCAGCAAGGTGATCCGCCTGCTGTTTGGATTTGACTATCATATCATCAATGTACGCCTCTACATTCCTTCCGATTTGATTAATGAAGACCGTATTGATCATTCGTTGGAAGGTAGCAGGCGCATTCTTCAAACCAAACGGCATCACCGTATATCAGAACAACCCCTGATCAGTGACGAATGCCGTCTTTTCTTGATCTTTTTTCCACAGGGGAATCTGATGGAAACCTGAATAGGCGTCCATGAAACTCATCAGGGCATGTCCGGCTGTTGAGTCGACCAGACTATCGATCTTAGGCAGTGGATAGTTATCCTTTGGACATGCCTTGTTGAGGTCTGTGTAATCAACACACATCCGCCAAGTTCCATTCGGCTTTTTTACTAACACAACGTTAGCCACCCACTCAGGGAAGTTGCACGGCCGAATGAACTTGGCATCTAACAGCTTTTTTACTTCGGCAGCTGCCGCCTGACTTCTTTCTTCGCCGTGGTTTCTTTTCTTTTGCCGGATGGGCTTCTTATTAGGATCCACGGCGAGTTTGTGGACGGCGAGATCCGGGCTGATGCCTGGCATCTCTTCCACTTCAAAGGCAAAGATGTCTTTGAATTCCTTGAGCAGCTGGTGAAGGTTTTCACCCAATTTTGCAAAGGCAATCGTCCCCACCTTAACAGTCCGCTCTGGACGGCCATCATCCAGAGGGATATCAATGTGCTCTCCAGTAGGCTGGGGACGAAGATCATCCGACCTTTCCCCGGTCAGTGATTGCTATTGCTTTTCTTTTTTGACCACCACCAGCTGATCAGTCTTTCTTTTCTTTCCGGCTGGTGGGGCCGACTGTTCTTCCTCGACATCGTCGAGGTCAATCATTTGCTTGCCCCGGCCGGATGCTGCGGCCGCAGGCTTGACGTCCGAGAGATAACACTCTCGAGCCGTCTTTTGGTCCCCATTAAGGGAACCAACTGTTCCATCATCCTTCTCATACTTGAGTAGCATGAGAGCAGGGATGATGACGGCCTTACACTCATTAAGAGTGGGTCGGCCAAAGATGAGGTTGTAAGCCGTGAGCTCTTCAACCACTAGGAGACGGATGGTCATGTGTCGACCGTCTCCCCTGCTTCCCAGGCGGACAGGTAGGTCGATTCGTCCGACTGGGTGCACAAGTCCTCCTCCAAACCCAACTAAGGTGTGGGTGACCTCCATCATGCTATCCGGTTTGTACTTGAGATTGGACAAGCATTTGAGGCTGATGAGGTCAGAGGAACTTCCTGTGTCAATCAGAATTCGGCCAACCAGCTGGTTGGCGACTTTACATTCAATGACAACAGGGTAATCATGCGGCCGATGGACTTTGCCTCTGTCCTGTTCGGTGATGACAACTTTAGGGAAGGTGGATGTGCTAGATGTATCCCCCTCCTCAACAGAATTGACCATCTTTCTTAGATGGTCCTTGGTACCCCGAATGGTCGGGCCACCACCGGCAAATCCGCCTGCTATCGTGTACACCGGTTCTTCATCAGTTTCGGCACTCACAGCAGGCTGGGGAGTCTATTTCTTGGACTGCCCCGGATTTGCTTTTGAAGTCACTTTGGACTTCACATAGGACTTAAGCTGTCCTTTGTCGGCCAGTCGGTCGAGCTCCCGCTTGAGACTAAAGCAGTCGTTCGTGTCATGGCCAACATCCTCATGGAAATGGCAATGCTTGTTTTTGTTCCTATTTTCAGCGGAACCTTTCATAGCAGTCGGCTTTTCAAGAGTTAGCCGATCCTTAATTTCCAAAAGGATGGAGCAGCAGTCCTTGTGAAATTCGTACCTTGGGACGTACGGTTTCCACTCTTTTTTCTTCTTCTGGGCCGGTTGATCAGAGTTATCAATGGCCCAGACTTGCTTTTTCTTTTTGCTCTCTTCTGGCTTAGGAGCCGGCTGAGCAGACCGAGTCTCCTTCTGCCGGTCGGACTTCTTATGGTCCGACTGCTTATTGGAGGAGCAGAGTTCGGTCGCCTGTATGTAGGCTTCCGCCTCTCGCAAGGCTCCTTGCAGAGTAAAGATTTGTTTGCGGACGAGTTCGTACTTAAAAGTAGACCCGTCCTTCAGACCCTTAAAGAAGTCTGTGAAGGCGACCTCATCAGACAGCCCATGAATCTGGATTCGGACCAGATTGAACCGCCTGACGTAGGATCGCAAACCTTCTCTATCTCCCTGCTGTACATTGCCCAAGTCAAGACTTGTCTTTTTGGCAGGGATGTTCATAGAGAAGTTTGATGCAAACAAGAACGCAAGCGTCTTGAAGCTATTTATGCAGCCAGCCGGTAGGTTGCCAAACCACTGCTGGGCTATGCTCTTCAGGGTGGCTGGAAAGCAACGACACCATGCGGCATCATCCAACCCTTGTAAATACATGAGGTGGGTGTATGCTAGCAGGTGGTCTTCTGGGTTGGAGGTCCCGTCATAGGCTCCAACCAGAATGTTTTTAACTTTGGCCGGCTGTACGGCTTCAGTTATTTCCCTGGAGAAAGCAGAGGGTTGATCTCCAAGGTGTTGCAGCCTAAGCTGCCAGTCCATCGGCTGATAGCCGTATGCCGCCTGTCCTCCATAGAGGGTAGGTTGCATGTAAGGTACAACTAGCGCCTGGTACAATGGCTGTGCCATGTACTGGGCGGACTGAATCACATGTGGCCCAGACTGAACCCTTTGGCTGCTTGCTGGGGTCTCATGTACAGACTGGGAACACCTCACAGAGGTATTCCGAAAGCTATCATGATAAGTCGACGTTGAAGCCGACTCTGATTGCTGGGTTCTCCTCTCCTCAATGTATTGCCGAGCGTCAGAGAATGTTTTTTTGCTACCATCCGGCTGTATGTGCCGGATGGGTTTTCTTGCGCCCATTTCTGGGAAACGGAGCCGATTAAGGTCAAATTGGGGCCTGGCCTTCTCCTTAGGAGCAGGATGAGGAGTCGGCTGACGGTCCCTGACCGACTTCTGTTTGCCAGCTTGGGCTGGCTTCTTGGCCGACTGCTCCTTTCTAGGAGTAGGCGACTTCTTTGAGGCGAGCTGCTTGATTTCACCCCTGAGGCTGCTCAGGAGTGACATTAGCTCATCCCGAGTGACGGGAGTTGATCCTGCCGCCTGAGAAGGATCAACCGGCCGCCCCGAGGGCTTCTTTGGCTGGCCAGCAGTTTTGCTTGGTCCTGCCTGAACATGGGGACGCTCTCGCCGTTCCTTACTGCGGATGCGTTTAGAGATGAGGGATCCATTTGGATCCACATAGGTTTCGACATCAGCGTCGTCACCTGAGTCATGGTCCGTTTGGACCAGTACATCATTTGGAGGCCGAATGGTCTCCGAATTTGGTACAAGCTCTTGTGAAGCCATTTCAGAGGTACTTTCCCCACAGACGGCGCCAAATGTTTCGGGGGTTTTTGTCCCTCGGGAGAGTTACAACACTGAAACTGGATCCAACTGAGGATGCCTGTACCTGCAAAGCAAACGGACCGCCGGATGGTCGGTGGTCCGCCTCCGAAGACTAAGTCAGTAAATATTCGGAGATAAAACGTGCGGAAGTAAAGTTATCTGCTTGAATTCCAAGCTCAGGTAAAGTGCTGTGTGTTCCTTGAAAACGACAGCTCTGTGGTAAGTGACGTATTGTCTCGTATTGTGTGTCAAAAATTCTCTCTCTTTTTTCGTGTGTCGTCATAAATGACGTAATGTCCCTATTTATAGAGAAGAGTGTGCCCTCCTAGGATCTCGTGACCTAGGAGTTAGGTCACGCCGGTTTGCGGCGCCTCGGGATTTGGGCCTTAGAAGGCCGCCATCCCAGGGCCAATACCTGAGTGACACGTGTCACTGTGCCCAAAAGGATTCTGAAGCACCTTTTGGGTGACACGTGTCGCCGACTGAATGGTCCCTACTGGACTTTCTGTCCACGTAGGACGGAGAAGAGTCCTCCCTCCACGTGTCATCATTCCGTAGGTCCAAATGGCACCTATATGGAGGACACGTGGCACTTTCTGATTGGGCCACTTGGCCGGGTATAAAATACCCAAATCAATGGCCAACATCCTCATGGAAATGGCAATGCTTGTTTTTGTTCCTATTTTCAGCGGAACCTTTCATAGCAGTCGGCTTTTCAAGAGTTAGCCGATCCTTAATTTCCAAAAGGATGGAGCAGCAGTCCTTGTGGAATTCGTACCTTGGGACGTACGGTTTCCACTCTTTTTTCTTCTTCTGGGCCGGTTGATCAGAGTTATCAATGGCCCAGACTTGCTTTTTCTTTTTGCTCTCTTTTGGCTTAGGAGCCGGCTGAGCAGACCGAGTCTCTTTCTGCCGGTCGGACTTCTTATGGTCCGACTGCTTATTGGAGGAGCAGAGTTCGGTCGCCTGTATGTAGGCTTCCGCCTCTCGCAAGGCTCCTTGCAGAGTAAAGATTTGTTTGCGGACGAGTTCGTACTTAAAAGTAGACCCGTCCTTCAGACCCTTAAAGAAGTCTGTGAAGGCGACCTCATCAGACAGCCCATGAATCTGGATTCGGACCAGATTGAACCGCCTGACGTAGGATCGCAAACCTTCTCTATCTCCCTGCTGTACATTGCCCAAGTCAAGACTTGTCTTTTTGGCAGGGATGTTCATAGAGAAGTTTGATGCAAACAAGAACGCAAGTGTCTTGAAGCTATTTATGCAGCCAGCCGGTAGGTTGCCAAACCACTGCTGGGCTATGCCCTTCAGGGTGGCTGGAAAGCAACGACACCATGCGGCATCATCCAACCCCTGTAAATACATGAGGTGGGTGTATGCTAGCAGGTGGTCTTCTGGGTTGGAGGTCCCGTCATAGGCTCCAACCAGAACGTTTTTAACTTTGGCCGGCTGTACGGCTTCAGTTATTTCCCTAGAGAAAGCAGAGGGTTGATCTCCAAGGTGTTGCAGCCTAAGCTGCCAGTCCATCGGCTGATAGCCGTATGCCGCATGTCCTCCATAGAGGGTAGGTTGCATGTAAGGTACAACTGGCGCCTGGTACAATGGCTGTGCCATGTACTGAGCGGACTGAATCACATGTGGCCCAGACTGAACCCTTTGGCTGCTTGCTGGGATCTCATGTACAGACTGGGAACACCTCACAGAGGTATTCCGAAAGCTATCATGATAAGTCGACGTTGAAGCCGACTCTGATTGCTGGGTTCTCCTCTCCTCAATGTATTGCCGAGCGTCAGAGAACGTTTTCTTGCTACCATCCGGCTGTATGTGCCGGATGGGTTTTCTTGCGCCCATTTCTGGGAAACGGAGCCGATTAAGGTCAAATTGGGACCTGGCCTTTTCCTTAGGAGCAGGATGAGGAGTCGGCTGACGGTCCCTGACCGACTTCTGTTTGCCAACTTGGGCTGGCTTCTTGGCCGACTGCTCCTTTCTAGGAGTAGGCGACTTCTTTGAGGCGAGCTGCTTGATTTCACCCCTGAGGCTGCTCAGGAGTGAAATTAGCTCATCCCGAGTGACGGGAGCTGATCCTGCCGCCTGGGAAGGATCAACCGGCCGCCCCGAGGGCTTCTTTGGCTGGCCAGCAGTTTTGCTTGGTCCTGCCTGAACATGGGGACGCTCTCGCCGTTCCTTACTGCGGATGCGTTTAGAGGTGAGGGATCCATTTGGATCCACATAGGTTTCGACATCAGCGTCGTCACCTGAGTCATGGTCCGTTTGGACCAGTACATCATTTGGAGGCCGAATGGTCTCCGGATTTGGTACAAGCTCTTGTGAAGCCATTTCAGAGGTACTCTCCCCACAGACGGCGCCAAATGTTTCGGGGGTTTTTGTCCCTCGGGAGAGTTACAACACTGAAACTGGATTCAACTGAGGATGCCTGTACCTGCAAAGCAAAACGGACCGCCGGATGGTCGGTGGTCCGCCTCCGAAGATTAAGTCAGTAAATATTCGGAGATAAAACGTGCGGAAGTAAAGTTATCTGCTTGGATTCCAAGCTCAGGTAAAGTGCTGTGTGTTCCTTGAAAACGACAGCTCTGTGGTAAGTGACGTATTGTCTCGTATTGTGTGTCAAAAATTCTCTCTTTTTTTCGTCTGTCGTCATAAATGACGTAATGTCCCTATTTATAGGGAAAAGTGTGCCCTCCTAGGATCTGGTGACCTAGGAGTTAGGTCACGCCGTTTTGTGGCGCCTCGGGATTTGGGCCTTAGAAGGCCGCCATCCCAGGGCCAATACCTGAGTGACACGTGTCACTGTGCCCAAAAGGATTCTGAAGCACCTTTTGGGTGACACGTGTCGCCGACTGAATGGTCCCTGCTGGACCTTCAGTCCACGTAGGACGGAGAAGAGTCCACCCTCCACGTGTCATTACTCCATAGGTCCAAATGGCACCTATATGGAGGACACGTGGCGCTTTCTGGTTGGGCCACCTGGCCGGGTATAAAAATACCCAAATCACTTCAGGCGAAAGCAAGAAGAGGCAAATGACGCCAAACGGAGGGCCCTAGAAAACCTCAACTTTGTTGAACATTCTAATTATATGTTTAATTTAAAGATTAAAGCAGTAGAGTTGAAACAGGAGGAGCTGATCCGGAGTTTGACGGCTGCAAACGATGAAGCTAACAGCCGGGCTGATGACCTTGATAAGCAGCTGAAAGATGCCAAATCTGATCTCAAGGCATTAGAAGATGCTGACAAGGAGAATGCCCAACTCCGGATTGACAATGACCGCCTGAAGCTTGAGCTCATGACCCTGCGCAACAAGCAGTCGGATGAGCTGGCCCGGGAGCAGACCCGGCTGACTGAGGAGAATAAACGGGACAACTTGGCCCGGCTGAAGATCACCTGGGGCCTCCTCTACCCAGAAATAGACTTTGAGGTCTATAAGCTGAGGTATGATTACACCACTGAGGTGTATGATGCCCAGCAACTGGGTGATGCTCCTCCGCCTCGATTCCAAGACTGGGCTGCTGAGCAGGGATATGAAGTCTCTGATGATGAGGAGCCGGCGGATGATCATCAAGAGGGCCAAGCCAGCCAAACTCAGCCGGAGAAGACTCCGCCTCAGCCTTAGGCGAGCCTCCCACCTTTCTGCGGCAGTATGCCAATCAATGTTATTTACCGGCTTGCATGCCGTGTTTTGTTGTATCTTTTTACCAACCATGGGGTTAGGTTAACATTTCCACTTTCTTTCTTTACCGGATGTGTCCGGTTAACAATTATTCTGGCCTTTGTGCCATTTCAAATATAAATGAAGTATTCCGACTCAGTCGGATTTTATATATGTCTATTTTGAGTTTTTCATGTGTATGCAATTCTTTAGCATTTTACCTAACTTAAAAAAGCATGCGGCAATTTGCAATCCGGGTGCTCTTGCCCCTGGGCGGCTGTGTGGTTGGTTTTATGTCAAGCTGATTGATTGGCTTGAAAACACTTGATACTTGGAGAAGTATGGAGTGTTTTTAGGCTAATCAATCACAATGGTGATTGCCCCAAACCAAGTGCACAGCCGGCCATAAAAGCGGGTGCTTTGAGCTTCTTACCCAGGCGGTTATATTCCGTCTGGGGTTAACGCGTAGCCATTGCACAATCCTTTGCCCCAATAGGGGAAGTGAGTGCAACTTTGGAATAAATAACCTAAGTAAGAATTTCTATCAATGACCGACTGATGCCTATGAGCATCCGGTATCTGGAAACTTATTCGTTCTACATAGGTTATTTTGGTCAGACGGCTATGAGTTGGCCAACTTGGTCGTTCAATTTTTGCCGTATGCATGGGTACGTAGAACCGACAAATAGTCTGTTCTCTGCGACGATTGCACCCGGAGGGGTGTCGCCGGACGCCTTTGTCGATGCTGGGACAGGCGATTTTATAAAATGAGCAACCATCCGGCTATTTGATGCAAGTCTAAGCATGGAGAACTTCGAAGATTTGCTTATCATGCATCAAGATAGCTTGTCCCTAAACATTGATTCAAGCCAAGCATTGCATGGACACTTTCTTGGATATCAAAGCAAAGCCACGGTTTGCTTAGTGGCTTTTCTTGGAGTCTAGTTCACTTTCTTGAACTTTCTTGAATTTTCTTTACTTAGATTTTGCTTACAAGTTTTTACCTTTCACTTGAAAGGGTTTTTCTTGGTTCAAGCATTAGGATCTTTAATCTTTATTTAGTTGCTTTTAAAATCAGTTAGTTAGCAAAATAAATCAGTTTAGGCGTGTGCTTGTTCTCCAAGGAGATTGGCGTATGCTTGTGTTCCAAGGTGCTTGCTCTTCAAGCAAGTTAGAATTCTAGTTTAATTAGGATTGAATTAGGAACTTGTCCTAATCTTCCTAGGTAAACTAAGTCTTATAAATAGGGCTGTAACACACCTGAATAAATATATAGATTAATATTCAGATTTATTTCTTAAGTTGCATACTCGAGTTTTTGTTGATTGTGATCAATTGCTGTTTTGCTTGTTTTAGTTAAAACATTCGTTTGGATTGATTAATTAGGTGGATTCTTAATTGATTAATATTAGTTTTTGTTTAATTCTTGGTGGATTTCCTGTATAGAATTAGACTTAAACATACCCCTTGTGTTTTGTTGATTTTCGGATCAATAATTCACATCACTATTTTAGCCTCTGGTCTTGTTTGGGACCGGTTGTATAGCCACTAAACGTTTTTGTGCTTAGTTTTTAGTCAGTATTGAATTTACACTAAGTATCAAACTTAGTTTTTTAAACAAGCGGGTCAGTCTGGGTATTACCCAGGCAGATAATCAGGCAGTTGAATAAACAAAGTGTCAAACTTAAATAAACAAGGGATCCGAGTAGTACCCAGGCGGTCCAACAAATATTACCTTTACTAAGTGTCAAACTCAGTTAGGTAAAGAAAAATCTGCCTGGGTATTACCCGAATGGATAATTAAACAATAACTCGATTTTGCAAACAAAGTCTGAATCTTCATTAATTGACTCACTGTTTACAAAAAGTTTACAATCTCAGAAGTAGTACTTTTTTAGGTTGTCTACATTCCAAGTTCTAGGCAGACGCCTGCCGTCTGGGGTTTCCAGGCGGTAGGTGCCATCCCTTACTTCTTCATAGATCCGGTAGGGGCCTTCCCAATTTGGAGTTAGCTTTTCCAGCTCATTGGCCTTACCGGTTGCCTCCATTTTCCGTAACACTAAGTCGTCAACTTTCAAAGGACGCTTGTGTACTTTTTTTGTTGTAGGCTCTAGTCATTCTCAGACGGTAAATCTCATGACGCAAGGCGGCATTGCCCCTGCGTTCTGGGAGTGAATCCAATGTCAGGCGCATTGCTTCCCAGTTTGCCTCTTCATCATACAGCATGACTTTGAGAATCGGCTCGTAATGTTCGATGGGCAAGATGGCTTCAGCATCGTAAACCATGAGAAATGGGGTTTCACCGGTTGCCCCTTTCGCTGTTGTCCGGATGGCCCATAGGACATGGATTAATTCTTCTGCCCATAAGCCACCGGCTCTTTCTATTTTCTTTTTAATGCCGTCTGAGATGAGTTTGTTGAAGGCTTTAACTTGGCCGTTTGCTTGGGGCCGGCCAACCAAGTTTTTAGCTGAGGCGTCTCAAATTGAGGACCATTATCAAACACCATAGACATAGGTACCCCATACCGGGTGATAATGTTCTTCCAAATGAAGGAAATTACGTCTGAGGTCTTGATGTTTTTAACCGCCTCAGCCTCCACCCACTTGGTGAAATAATCCACAGCCACCAAGATGTAGCGCTTTCCGCCTGGAGTAGGCGTGTAAGGACCTAGAATGTCCATGCCCCATTTTGCAAACGGGATTGGGCTGTGGATGGCTGTCAGATCAGTAGCTGGACGGTGAATGAGTTTGCCAAATTTTTGGCACTTGTCACATTTCTTCACCAACTCCTTGGCGTCTGCCTCAAGAGTGGGCCAAAAGTAATGTCGTTTGGCTCTGACGGCTAGGGACCTGCCGCCTATATGAGAGGCGCAGAATCCCGAGTGCAAGTCTTCAAGAACTTCCTTCCCCTTTTCTGGGGTGACACACTTCAACAGGGGCTTAAGAAATTCTGCCTTGAAGAGTTCTCCATTTTTCAACTCGAAGCTTGCAGCTCGCTTCTTCAGGACGGCTGCTTCCTGTGGTGAAGCAGGAAGTGTGCCGTTTGAAAGATAAGCCCGGATGGCATCCATCCAGGTGGAGCTTTGGTCTAAGGTTCCAATGGGCTCTTCATGTATGCTTCTCTTTTCAAGAACTTCCCAAAAGACCGACCGAGGAGTATCACAGCAAGCGGATGAAGCCAATTTGGACAAGGCATCCGCCTGGTTTTTATCTGACCTGGGCACTTGATTCAGACGGAATTCCTCAAGTGCCCCAGTCTCTTCCTTGACTGCCTGAAGATATTTGATCATAGCCGGATGAGTTGCCTCAAATGCTCCTTCATACTGGCTAACGACCAACTGTGAATCAGAATAGGCGTCAATCTTTGTTGCCCCTGCTGTCTTACACATGCAGATTCCGACTAGCAGGACTTCGTATTCCGCCTCATTATTTGAGGCTTGAAACTTAAACCGCAGTGCATATTCAAATTTGTCCCCCTCTGGGGACTCATATATAATTCCTGCACCACAGCCGTTCTTTGTTGAGCTTCCGTCTACATGCACTTTCTAAACCTGGTCAAAATTATCCGGTTGTACCGGTCGGGTCATTTCAACAATGAAGTCGGCAAACGCCTGACCTTTCACTGCTTTTCTAGGTTCAAAAGTGATTTCAAGACTTTGCATTTCAATAGCCCATTTCAACATTCTTCCGGATGACTCCAAAGTAGACATTGGCCGCTTGAGGGGCTGGTCGGTGTAGATTACCACCGGATGAGCCAGGAAGTATGGCTTCAATTTCTTGAAAGCCATATACAGAGCGAGGCCAAATTTAGCTACCATGGGGTACCGGAGCTCAGCATTTTTTAAGACATGGCTAATGAAATAGACCGGAAGCTGAACACCGTCTCTCTCAGCAAGGAGAACAGCACTGAGAGCATGATCTGAGACGGCTAAGTACATGTATAAAACCTCCCTAGGCAATGGACTAATGATGCAAGTCTAAGCATGGAGAACTTCGAAGATTTGCTTATCATGCATCAAGATAGCTTGTCCCTAAACATTGATTCAAGCCAAGCATTGCATGGACACTTTCTTGGATATCAAAGCAAAGCCACGGTTTGCTTAGTGGCTTTTCTTGGAGTCTAGTTCACTTTCTTGAACTTTCTTGAATTTTCTTTACTTAGATTTTGCTTACAAGTTTTTACCTTTCACTTGAAAGGGTTTTTCTTGGTTCAAGCATTAGGATCTTTAATCTTTATTTAGTTCTTTAATTTTTATTTATTTATTTAGTTGCTTTAAAAATCAGTTAGTTAGCAAAATAAATCAGTTTGGTGTATGCTTGTGCGCCAAGGTGCTTGCTCTTCAAGCAAGTTAGAATTCTAGTTTAATTAGGATTGAATTAGGGACTTGTCCTAATCTTCCTAGGTAAACTAAGTCTTATAAATAGGGTTGTAAACACACGAATCAATATACATAGATTAATATTCAGATTTATTTCTTAAGTTGCATACTTGAGTTTTGGTTGATTGCGATCAATTGCTGTTTTGCTTGTTTTAGTTAAAACATTCGTTTGGATTGATTAATTAGGTGGATTCTTAATTGATTAATCTTATTTTTTGTTTAATTCTTGGTGGATTTCCTGTATAGAATTAGACTTAAACATATCCCTTGTGTTTTGTTGATTTTTCGGATCAATAATTCACATCAACTAACAAGTCTTGGCAAAGAGTGGAGGTGTTATTTCAGCCGTTGAAAGGCCGCCTCAGCCTCATCTCCCCATTCGAACCTGGTCTTCTTCCTGATTGCTTGGAAGAAATAAAGGCATTTGTCGCCTGACCGGCTGAGGAATCTCCTCAGAGCAGCCAAGCAACCGGTTAGTCTCTGTTCTTCCTTGACAGTGCGGGGTGACTTCATGTCAATCACCGCCTATATCTTCTCATGGTTAGCCTCTATCCCTCTTTGATCAATCAGGAATCCGAGAAACTTCCCAGACTCAACACCAAAGACGCATTTCTTAGGATTTAACATGACCTTATGCCGCCTGAGTGTGGTGAAGGTTTCTCGGAGATCAGCAAGGTGATCCGCCTGCTGTTTGGATTTGACTATCATGTCATCAATGTATGCCTCTACATTCCTCCCAATTTGATTAACAAAGACAGTATTAATCATTCGTTGGAACGTAGCCGACGCATTTTTAAAGCCAAACGGCATCACCGTGTAACAGAATAGCTCCTGATCAGTGACGAAGGTCGTCTTTTCTTGATCTTTCTTCCACAGGGGTATATGATGGAAGCCGGAGTAGGCATCCATAAAACTCATCAAGGCGTGACCGGCTGTAGAGTCGACCAGACTGTCGATCTTTGGAAGCGGATAACTGTCCTTAGGACACGCCTTGTTGAGGTCTGTGTAATCAACACACATGCGCCAGGTCCCATTCGGTTTCTTAACAAGGACCACATTGGCCACCCAGTCGGGAAAATTACAAGGCCGAATGAACCTGGCGTCTAGCAGCTTTATGACTTCGGCAGCTGCCGCCTGACTTCTTTCCTCGCCGTGGTTTCTTTTCTTTTGCCGGATGGGCTTCTTTTTGGGGTCCACGGCGAGTTTGTGGACAGCGAGATCCGGGCTGACGCCTGGCATCTCTTCCACTTCAAAGGCAAAAATGTCTTTGAATTCCTTCAGCAGAAGGTGCAAGCTTGCACCCAAGGTAGCATGAGCAACCGTCCCAACCTTAACAGTACGTTCTGGACGGCTGTCATCTAGAACGAGATCAATGCTTTCGCCAGCCGGTTGGGGACGGAGCTCATCTGACCGTTCACCGGCCAGTGATTGCTATTTTTTCTCTTTCTTCACCTCCATCAACAGAGGTGCTTTTCTTTTCTTTCCGGCTGCTGGTGGGGCAGGAGCTGGGTCGGCATCCTTGACATTGTCAAGGTCTATGGGTTCCTGACCGCCTGGGGCCACGGTATCTCGGACGGCTGAGAGATAACACTCTCGGGCCGTCTTTTGATCCCCATTCAGGGAACCCACAGTGCCGTCATCCCTCTCATACTTGATGAGCATGAGAGATGGGATGATTACTGCCTTGGCTACGTTGAGAGTTGGCCGGCCAAGGATGATGTTGTAGGCAGTCAACTCTTCAACGACCAAGAATCTGACGACAATATGTCATCCCTGGCCTTTCTCCCCCAGCCGGATGGGTAAGTCAATTCTACCGGCTGGGTAGACCATCCCACCCCCAAAACCAACCAAGGGGTGGGTGACCGGGTGCATGCTGCTGACATTGTATTTCAGCTTTTGCAGGCACCGGAGGCTGATGATGTCTGATGAGCTGCCGGTGTCTATAAGGATCCGTCCAACCATCTGACAAGGGAATAAACGCGTCGTCAATTGTTTATCCCTAGATCAAATACAATTTATACAACCTAAACAAACCTAATACGAGTATAAGGCAAGCATAGGGGTCGAACCACAGAGAACGGTAAACACCACCAAATGTTATCGACAATTAAGCTAGTCCGGAATAGGAGATGAATAAACTAAAGTCTAAAAAAAAAAAAAGCTAAAACAAGAAATAAAACATCAAGGGAAATGGTTTAGGTATAGCATTCACTTGAACATAAACAAAGGCATAGAAATTGAATTAATTATGAACTAAACATGCTCGAATATCGAAGTAAAGGGTCCAATATAGCCGCCTTCCGGGGTCAATTGGCTTCTCCTAACATAGCCTCTATGTTTCCACATTAGAACCATATACTAGGAGGTACTATTAAATAACAATCGATAGTAATGAACCTTAACTAAGTCAACTTCCGTTTCTTGTTAGCAAAGATTCACCTTTAATCAACCAACAATGTGCACTTGCAAGAAGATTAAAGAATATCAAGCATATAAAGGCTTTAATCACAAATAAATCAATTCTAAACCCTAGAACATGCTCAAGGTCCAACTACACCACAACCATCCCCTTAATGGGGAAATTACTCACTAATCATGATAATAACAAGATTAATCAACAAATAATCAAGAATCAACATGATCAACAAGCAATACCAACAACTAAAATAATAATCAAAATAAACAAATAAAAATAGAAGAGAGAGAGTAAGAAATTGCTCATTAATTGAAGATGAAGGTCTACAAAGGATTGAACAAGCTCCTTCTTCAAAATCCAAGTTCATTAATGAAGAAAACCTCACATTCTCTCTCTACCAAAGAAGACTAATCCTAACCTAACCTAAAACTAATTAGAGAGAGGAATAGATAGTTATTCAATTCCTTCTAATTACCCCAAAATTGGGTATTTATACTAAGCTAATAAAACTAGGAAAAGAAAATAAAAATAAAAAGGAAATAAAATAAAGAAAGAAAAGGAAAATAAAAAGAAAATAAAAAATAGAAAAAGAAAACAAAAGAGAAAAGAAAATAATAAAAGGAAAAGGAAAAGAAAGTAAAAATAAAAGAAAAAGAAAAAGGAAACCAAAACCATCCAAACATCAGCTCCCCCCGATTTTCATTCATCACCATCACCACGCATCAAAATAATCAATCATCACCGCTTATCATCATCATCTTCATCAAGCATCCAAGATCGTGGCCGTCCAATTTCAATTAAAACTCGCGTGCATAGCTCGTGAAGCGGTTCGGTCGAACCATGGGTTGGTGCGGCCGAACTACAGGGTTGGTTCGGTCGAACCATGGGTATGTTCGACCACTCCTCTTCGATTAACGAAACCCACAAAGTCTCTGACTCGAACTTCGACCGAACCACCAACGGTTTGCCCGAACCCGATTGAAATCGAATTTGGTCTGATTTGGGGCTGTTGCTGTGCGAATTGGCGATGCGGGGTGATTGTGTTGCTGTTGGTGGTTGAGAACGGTGGCGCGGCTGGTGTGTGGCTGTTGTGGGGTTGATTATTGCGCTGCAGGGGAGAAGCAATGCGTGGCTGGTGGTGAGGCTGCTCTGGTTTTGGGGTTAGGGCTGCACATGAAGGTGGTCAGGTGGTTGGTTGTGTTGCGGCAGCTGTGAGGTGAGGGTGGAAATGGTGGGTGATTGTGGTTGCTGTGGTGTGTGGTGGAGGATAAGGGAGGTGGTGATGGATAAGGGGCAGCAAGAGGGGTTGGCTCAAGTTTACACCTTGAACCTTGAACTTCGAATACGGACAAGGCCTTGAAACCCGGGGCACCTACAACCAAAAACACGAGGGGAGATCAAGACAAAAAGGAAAAAAATAAATAAAATAGAGATAAATAAAATAAAATAGAAAATAAGGGACGTAAAACTAAACTAATAAAAATAAAACAAAAACTATACAAGCAAACAAAGTAAAATAAAATACGAAAATAGACTAAAACTAATAAAATAAAGAAAATAAACTAAAACGCTCCAAAATTACCAAATAAACAAGAAACTTTATTAAAGAGAAAACAAGAGAAAGAAAGGGAAAAATAAGATAAAATAAACACGAAAATGACTCTAAAACTACTCCCTAAGAGTGACATAAATGTCACTCATCACCATCTGGTTGGCAACCTTACATTCAATGACCACCGGGTCATCATGAGGGCGGCGTACGCTGCCCCTATCCTTCTCAGTGATCAAAACGTCTGGGAAGGAAGAGCTGGCAGACGCCTGCTCATCATCATCTTTGTCCATTTTTCGAAGATGGCTCTTGGTGCCCCGGATGCTAGGGCCACCACATGAGAACCCGCCTGCTATAGTGTAGACCGGCTCCTTGTCGGTATCCGAACTACTAGCAGGCTGGGGGGTAGTCTTGGAGGACTGACCCTTGTTTTTCTTTTTTGCCCCAGCTGGGGACTTAGAAATATAGGACTTCAGCATCCCCTTGTCAGCCAACTTCCTCATGGTATTGACAAAATTTATTTTTGTTCATGGATTGAATGGAACTTTTCATTGGATTCGGCTTCTCTAGGGACAGCCGGTCCTTTATCTCCATGAGGATGGAGTTGCAGTCCTTGTTAAACTCGTACTTTGGGACGTACGGTTTAAATTCTTTCTTCTTCTTCTGGGACGGCTGGTCAGAGTCACTAACCGCCCAGACTTCTTTTCTCTTCTTGCTCTCCTCTTTCTTTTTAGCCTGCTGAGCAGGCCGGTTGTCTTTCTCCTTGTCAGACTTCTTAGAGTCCGACTGGCTTCCAGGCGAGCAGAGGTCGGTAGCTTGAATGTAGTTTTCCGCCTCTCTCAGGGCCGCCTGCAGGGTGAAAGCCCTTTTTCTGACTAGGTCGAACTTAAAGGTCGACCCGTCTCTCAGACCTTTGAAAAAGTCTGTAAAAGCTACCTCATCCGACAGCCCCTGAATTTGAATTCTGATCAGGTTGAACCGCCTGACATATGAGCGCAGCCCTTCTCTCTCTCCCTGCTTTACAATGCTTAAATCAAGGCTTGTTTTCTTAGCAGGAATGTTCATTGAGAAGTTGGAAGCAAACAGGAAGGCAAGCTTCCTGAAGTTATCGATGGACCCGGCTGGCAGATTGCCAAACCATTGCTGGGCAATGCCCTTCAATGTAGCCGGGAAGCATCGACACCAACTAGCATCGTCCAACCCCTACAGATACATGAGGTTGGTGTATGCCATGAGGTGGTCTTCCGGATTGGTGGTACCATCATAGGTACCTACCAATACATTTTTAACCTTGGTCGGCTGGGCCGCCTCGGTTATCTCCCGGGTGAATGCAGAAGGCTGTTCACCCAGGCGTAGCAGACAAAGCTGCCAGTCCAATGGCTGGACATTTGGATATGCCGCCTGACCCCCAAAGAAGGTCGGCTGCATGAAGTGAGGGGGATACTGCCCGTAAGCCTGAGTAGGCACATACGGGACAGCTCCAATCATATGAGGGCCAGAATGGACGGTATTACCGCATGTCTGACTCTCATGCAGGGAGGGTGCACTCCCTGCAAAAATGTTGTTGAAGCTGTCTGGAAAGTTCGACGTTGAAGCCGACTCAGACAACGATTGGTTTCTCTTCCGGTTGATGATCTCCCGGGCATCAAGAGTTGATTTTTTACTTCTCACCGGCTACTGAGTCCGGCGAGTGTTATTGGTATTCTTCCCAGGAAGGAGAATTCTTGACCAATCAATGGCCCCGGCTGCCTTCTCCTTTGGATGAGGAGTGGGCTGCCGGTTTCTGACTGACTTCCCCTTCTCAGGAGGGGTCTTCTTCGCCGACTGACCTTTACTTGGGCCAGCCCGGCTTTTGGTGATCAGCTCTTTAATTTCACCCTTGAAACTTGTCATGAATCTCATGAGTTCGTCTCGGGTGACAGGGGCTGATCCAGCTGCCGTTTGGGTTTCCCTTTCCGGCTGCCCAGTGGGTCTGCTCGGACCCGCCTGGGAGGCGCCCCGCTCCAGAGTCTCTCTGGGCCGGATGCGCTTGATTCTGAGAGAGCCGTCTTTGGCTGTAAAGGTTTCGACCTTAGGATCTTCATCCTCCTCATGGTCTGTAAAGACTTCTGGGTCTTCGCCCAGACGGTTAGGGGGTGGTACACACTCTTGAACCATCTTCGAGGTACTCTCCCCACTGACGGCGCCAAATGTTTTGGGTGTTTTTGTCCCTTGGGAGAGTTACGTCACGAAGTCTGATCCGGCTGAGCTGTACTTGCAAAACAACGGAGACTCCGGGTGGTTGGAACTCCGCCTCCGAAGATCAAGTTAGTAACTTGAAAGAGAATAAAGAGTGCGGAAATTTAGGTGGGGATCTGCTTGGATTCCAAGCTCAGGTGATTCTCTGATGAGAGAGAAAGTAGGTGTAATAAATGATTGAATGTGTCCCCAAAATGGGGAAATATCTCCCTATTTATAGGGTCGTTGGAAAATGGGCCCCTACCTAGGTCACTTGACCTAGATTCTAGTGGGTTGCGCCGTTTTACGACGCTCCTAGGGGTTTGGGCCTTTGAAAGCCGCCATTTCATAAACATATCTGAGGGCGCCAAGTGTCAAGAGGATGTTGAGCCACATGGGCCATCCTGAGCTCGACACGTGGTGACCTCTCATTGGTCCTCGTGTCTAGGGTAAAAATACCCTAAACAAGTAGTACTTTTTTAAGTTGTCTACATTCTAAGTTCTAGGTAGCTGCTTGCCGTCTGGTGTTTCTAGATGGGAGGTGCTGCATCTTATTTCTTAATAGATTTGGTAGGGACCTTCCCAATTTGAAGTTAGTTTCCCTTGCTCATTCGCCCTATCGACTGCCTCCACTTTCCGTAGCACAAAGTCCCCAACTTTCGAAGGGCGCTTGTCTACTCTTTTGTTGTAGGCCCAAGTCATTCTCAGGCGGTAGATCTCATGGCGTAAGGCATCATTGCCCCTGCGCTCTGGGAGTGAGTCCAATGCCAGCCGCATGGCCTTCTAGTTTGCCTCTTCATCATATAGCATGATTCGAAGAGTCGGCTCATAATGTTTAATGGGCAAGACGACTTCTGCCCCATACACCATGAGAAATTGGGTTTCTCTAGTTGCCCTTTTTTGCTGTTGTTCTGATGGCCCATAAGACGTGTGGTAATTCATCCGCCCAAAGGCCGCCAGCTCTTTCAATTTTCTTTTTTATGTCGTCTGAGATTAACTTGTTGAAGGCTTCGACCTGGCCGTTTGCTTGGGGTCGGTCAACTGATGCGAAATAATTTGAGATCCCTTGATCTCCCAATCAAGTCTTAGGTTGAGGCGTCTCAAATTGAGGACTATTGTAAAAAACCAAGGAAATAGGCACCTCGAAATGGGTGATGATATTCTTCTAGATGAAGGAGATGGCGTTCTTTGTCTTGATGTTTTTGACCTCCTCTGCCTCTACCCCTTTGGTAAAGTAGTCCACATCCACTAGGATGTACCGCTTGCCGTCTAGAGCAGTCGTATATGGTCCCAGGATATCTATGCGTCATTTAGCAAACGGTACTAAACGGTACTAGACTGTGAATTGTCGTCAGGTCAGTGGCCGAACGATGGATTAGCTTGCCAAATTTTTTTACACTTTTCACATTTTTTAACCATCCACATAGCATCGAACTCAAGGGTTGGCAAGAAGTAGTGCCACCTGGACTTGATGGCTAAAGATCTGCCGCCTATATGAGAGGCGCGATATCTCGCATGCAACTCTTTGAGAACTTCTTTCCCCTTTTCTAGGGTCACACACTTCAATAGAGGCTTCAAGAAACCTGCTTTGATGAGCTCCCCTTGTTTCATCTCGAAGCTTACAGCTCGTTTTTTCAGTACGGCCGCCTCCTGAGGTGAAAAAGGGAGCGTGCCGTCTATAAGATATGCCCGGATGCTATCCATCTAGGCAGAGCTTTGGTCGAGTACTCTAATGACTTCTTCATCAGATATACTTCTTTTTCCATAACTTCCTAGAAGACTGACCGAGGCGTATCATAGGAGGCGGATGACGCCAGTATTGACAGAGCATCTACCTGATTGTTTTCAGATCTGGGCACTTGACTTAGATGATGAAAGTCTTTAAGTGTCCTAGCTTTAGTTTTGACCGCTTGCAAGTATTTGATCATGGCCGGATGGGTGGCCTCATAACCACCATGGTATTGTCTTACGACCAATTGGGAGTCAAAGCAACCGTCAATCTTTGTTTCCCCTGCCGCCTTGCACATACGGATGCCGAGTAGTGCGACTTCATACTTGGCCTCATTATTTGAGGCCTTGAACTTGAACCTTAGTGCATATTCTTATTTGTCCACAGCGTTTCATCGTGGAACTCCCGTCCACATACACTTTCCAAATTTGATCAATATTATCCAGTTCAGTCGGCCTTGTCATCTCGACAATAAAGTCGGCGAATGCTTGCCCCTTTATTGCCTTCCTTGGTTCAAAAGTCATTTCCAGTCCCTACAACTCAATAGCCCATTTTAGCATTCGGCTAGAAGATTCCAGAGTCGTCATTGGCCGCTTGATCGGTAGGTCAGTGTAGACCACAACCGGATGTGCCAAGAAGTAAGGTTTTAACTTCTTGACAGCCATGTAAAGGGCGAGGCCAAATTTCTCGACTATGGGGTACCGAAGCTCTGCGCTCCTAATAACATGGCTAATAAAGTAGACCAGGAGTTGGATGTCGTCTCTTCAGCTAAGAGAACGACACTGAGGGCATGATCTAAGACAGCCAGATACATATAGAGCGTCTTTTTAGGTAAAGGGCTAACCAGCTTTGGCAAAGAGTGCCGATGCGCTTTAAGTTTTTGAAAGGCTGCCATAGCATCATCCCCCCATTCAAATCTAGTCTTCTTCCTAATCGCCTGGAAGAAGTAGAGGCACTTGTTGCCTGACCAACTTAGAAATCTCCCTAGAGCCGCCAAGCAACCTGTTAGCTTTTTTACCTCCTTGATAGTGCGGGGAGACTACATGTCGATTACCGCCTATATTTTTTAAGGGTTGGACTCTATCCCCCTTTGGTCAATCAGGAATATGAGAAACTTCCCAGACTCAACACCAAAGACACAAAATTTTGGATTAAGCATGACCTTGTACCGCTTTAGTGTGGCGAATGTTTCTCAGAGATCAGCAAGGTGATCCGCCTGCTGCTTGGATTTTACTATCATGTCATCAATATATGCCTTTACATTTTTCCCAATCTGATTAATGAAGACTGTATTAATCCTTCGTTTGAAAGTAGCAGGCGCATTCTTTAAGCCAAACGACATCACAGTATAACAGAATAACCCTTGATCAATGACGAATGCCGTCTTTTCTTGATCTTATTTCCATAGGGGAATCTAATGGAACCCGGAATAGGCATCCACAAAGCTCTTCAGGGCATGTCCGGCTATAGAGTCGACCAGACCGTCGAAAATTTGAAAGTGGATCCTTTGAACATGCTCTGTTTAAGTCAGTATAGTCCACGCACATGCACCAGGAACTTTTTGAGCATAAGGTCGAGATCCTTGATTTTGCATCCCATTTGCTTGATCGTTTCAATGATATTTGTGACAGTGTTTTTCTCTCCAGAAGCATTAAATTAAGAGGAATGATCACTATTTTTATCCTCTCTATGAACAATAAATATGGGAAGATGCTTGAATCTCTTGAGCCTATTCATGATAAGTGAGAAAAGACTCCATCCCATCTACTTAGTATTTATGCCTTGATCTATCAAAGATTTTTGGAACGTACTTCTCAAGAAGACTTGTTTGTTTGGAAAGTTTCAAGGACAATCGATTAGTGCCCCATCCCTCATCCGGAGGCTACCGCTTGTTGTTTGGACACGACTCTTCCTTGGAGGCCAAACCAGTGGACGGTCGACCAATCTCTCAAGAAAACTCCTTTGCAAAATCTCTGCCACAATTTGTATGCTCCCGATCACCCTCTTTCTCCCTCTTTGCCCTAGGTATCCCGGGGAGGTACATCTTTGATTCCCCCTTCTTCATCTTCTTTCTCTAATTGTGACTTGTCTATCTTACATGCAAAGATAGATTCCATTGCAAATGTTTTGAATTGTTCACCTTTAGGGAATGACTTTGTTTTAGGCTATGATTACCATGCTAGGCCGGTTTATGATATGCATGTGATGGGGGGAGATTGATCCTTATGTTAACTACCCTTATCTCCCGGTTCAACAGGGTCCCATACCTCAATGGGCCCCGTATGACTCGGTCGTTGGACCTAGATTGTGCTATCCCTATTGAGAGGGGCCTAATGTGCCTCCCCATGCCATTAAGGGGACCTCTCTAACCTCTTACGACTACTGGAGGTCGGGAGGGTGTAACTTTGCTTTTGACCCGGCTAACCCTAACCCATTCCCTAATCTTGAGACTTTTGGCCGATGGGGGCTCTCTGGTGAGCCGGTTCTAGATGATTGGTCCCACTATTTTGCTAGGGACAAGGCCATGAGGGAGATTTTGTTGAAGGGTAAGGGTCCTATGGATGTGGATGATGTCATTAGCCATGTTTCTTTTGAGGTTTGTTAGGGGAGTACCTTTTTTACCCCTTACCACATTGCCGAGTATTGCCATTTTTGCTACCCTCCCTTTTATGCTCGTTTGCTTTTGAGTTGTTATTTTGCCAGCTTGTTGCTTGGTTTTGGCTTGGGGGGGGGTGGCTCACTTTAGGCTAAGGGGAGTATTCTTATGTTTGTTGTGCTTCTTCTAGACCTTGGATTTGACTATCATATCATCAATGTGTGCTTTTACGTTCATTCTAATTTGATTAATGAAGAATGTATTAATCATTCGTTGGTAGAAACACAATAACCCGATCAGTGACGAAGGCCTTCTTCTCTTGATCTTTTTTGCACGGGGGTATCTGATGGAAGCCGGAATAAGCATCCATGAAACTCATCAAGGCATGACCGCTGTAGAGTCGACAAGACTATCGATCTTTGGGAGCGAAAAACTGTCCTTTGGACATGCCTTGTTGAGATCTGTGTAATCAACGCACATGCGCTAGGTTCTATTCGGCTTCTGACAAGGGTCGGAACTAGGTCGTTGAAACTAACCCCTACCCTAGGCCAAACAAAATTTGTAATCTCTCAACACACCCTTACACAAGTATAATGGTAAGTTGAGGGTCGAACCACTTAGGAACGGTGGGCGATTATCTATTGCCTAAGTCAAGCTACTCCGAAATGGTAGGGTGTAGGTATGTAAACTAGGACAAGGATGACTAAATAACAAATTGAAATCAAGTATGTAAAACGCTAGGGCTAGGATCCACATGTAATCGTAACGGATTCAACTAATTGGGAGGTCAAAGTGACTAAGTCAAGCAATGTGAGGAAAGACCAATCATGCAACCAAAAAAGCGTATCAAGCTATTTTCCTAGAGGTCTAACTAGCGTCAACTATGATAAACTCTAGCTAGGAACGTCATAAGGCACCTCAATTGTTAAATGCAAACCACAAATCAAAGGTCCGTATCAATGTGAACTTACAATGCAATCTAGTGCAACAATCAAAGTTAGCTACTCTTTAATTCATCACACACATGCACATGATCATCAACCAATTTAATCACATCATCAACTCCATCAATTTTCCCCAATTAGCATTAATCCATTACTCATACATGGTTCACCATTACCTTAGCAAGCAATCTACTCACTAGCCATTGAAATTAAGATCAAAACAACACTAAGCAAAAAATTCATCATGATCAAATCAAACAAGCTAAAATCTAACACAAATCAATCAAACCTTCAATCAAACTAGAACAATCAACGAAATAAATAAAATCAAACTAAAGATCAAACTATAGATTGAATTAAAGAAAAGGAATCCTTACAAACTTGATCAAAAATCAAAGGAAATGAAGAAATCTTCAATCATCAACAATCCACCATGAATTTCTCCCTCTAAAACTCTCTAAAATCTCTCTTATTATGATCTAATTGTGATCTAATTTAATTCTCTCCTCCTCCTCTCTCTTAAAATAGAAGGAAAGACTATATAAAGGAAAGATACAAAAGAAGAGTTAGTTAGATAGTCCCAAAACAAACCCCGGAAGGTGCGGTTGCATCAAGGGAGAGGCGCGGCCGCGGGAAAAAGGGTACGGAATAGGGACCCAGGCAGGCGCGCCCGCGCCACCCAGGTGCGCGGCCGCACCACCCTCATGCGCGCCCGCACCTGGCAACAGGGGAGCAATCCTCTTCTTTGTCCTATGATGCAAGTCTAAGCATGGAGAACTTCGAAGATTTGCTTATCATGCATCAAGATAGCTTGTCCCTAAACATTGATTCAAGCCAAGCATTGCATGGACACTTTCTTGGATATCAAAGCAAAGCCACGGTTTGCTTAGTGGCTTTTCTTGGAGTCTAGTTCACTTTCTTGAACTTTCTTGAATTTTCTTTACTTAGATTTTGCTTACAAGTTTTTACCTTTCACTTGAAAGGGTTTTTCTTGGTTCAAGCATTAGGATCTTTAATCTTTATTTAGTTCTTCAATTTTTATTTATTTATTTAGTTGCTTTAAAAATCAGTTAGTTAGCAAAATAAATCAGCTTGGTGTATGCTTGTGCGCCAAGGTGCTTGCTCTTCAAGCAAGTTAGAATTCTAGTTTAATTAGGATTGAATTAGGGACTTGTCCTAATCTTCCTAGGTAAACTAAGTCTTATAAATAGGGCTGTAAACACACGAATAAATATACATAGATTAATATTCAGATTTATTTCTTAAGTTGCATACTTGAGTTTTGGTTGATTGCGATCAATTGCTGTTTTGCTTGTTTTAGTTAAAACATTCGTTTGGATTGATTAATTAGGTGGATTCTTAATTGATTAATCTTATTTTTTGTTTAATTCTTGGTGGATTTCCTATATAGAATTAGACTTAAACATATCCCTTGTGTTTTGTTGATTTTCGGATCAATAATTCACATCATCTTTGGTATCAGAGCCAGGTTTGCGCAACTTCGGCAAAAATTAAACTGGGAACAATTGGCTGGGAATTTTTGCGTGATTCTTTTTGCATTGAACTCTAAAAACGTTCAGCTATCACCATATAAAATTTCATAATTTTTAGTTGAGTAACGCGTTCTACACAGCCTCAAACGTTTGGTGTTTGTGCACTGATTTGCGGTTGGGAGTCCGGTTTTTGTGTTGCCTAGTTTTCCTTCAAGATTCGATCTTTTAATCAAGATTTTTGCATAAAATGACTTGGTTTGTGTAGGAATCATGAGTGACGAGGAGGTTCCACAGGTTCCAAGGGGATTAACCTTAGAACAGGCTCAAAATCTTAGAAGAGATAGGTGAATTGACGAGTTGGCAGCAAGGATGGATGAGATATTAAAAAGGCTTGATACTCATGCTGGAGATTCTTCAAGGAAAGGGAATTCTAACCCTAATTCTGGTTCAAGTGAGGAAGAACAACAAAGGAGGAACCCAAGGAGGCCACGAAATAATTATTCCTCAAGTGATGAATCACCAAGGCCTAGGAGGAGAGATCGACCAAAGGATGATGATAGGAACCTTAGATTAGATCTTCCCGAATTCAATGGGAGTATGAATGAACCTGAAAAATACTTTGAGTGGATTAGAAGGGCCGAGACACTCTTTGATTACAAGGAGTATGATGAAAGGAAAAGATGCAAATTGGCTGAATTAAAACTGACCGGTTATGCTAGTCTTTGGTATGATAATCTAAAGAAGAAGAGGCATAAGGAGGGGCGTGCAAGAATCTCAACTTGGGAACAACTCAAGAAGCACATGAAAAAAAGGTTCGTACCTAGTGATTATATTCAAGATGCAACTTTTTAAACAAAATTCTATGACTGTTGAGAATTATATTGGTGAATTTGAAAAGTTATGCATGCTATGTGGCTTAGAAGAGATTGTTGAGCATAAGATTGCTAGATTTATTTCGGGGTTGAATGATAATATTGCTGAAAAAGTGAATTGCAACAATATTGGTCCTTTGAGGATGTTTGCAAGGTAGCTTTGAAAGTTGAAAAACAGATAAAGGGGAAGAAAGGGACGTACACTAAGTCCTTTGTAAAGGGTTTCGCTAAACCTTTTGAGAAGAACAGCTTGGAGAAAAGTGGTTCTAGTTCGAACTACAAGGAGACTAAATCAAAATTTGAAGCTCCTAAAAAGCTTGTTGATGATAGGAAATGCTTCAAGTGTGGTAGTGTTGGTCACATTGCAACTAATTGTCCATCAAAAAGAGTAATGACTGCTCAAGAGTGGGAACAAGAACAAGCTAAGTGTGAGCAGGGTAGTGACTATGAAGAAAAGAACGAAGAGGAAAACTTTGAAGAAGAGGAGGGGCATATTGACGAAATTGATCCCGAGACTCATGGTCAAAGTTTGGTTCTAAGAAGGGCGCTACACTCTAAAACCGTACCTATGGAAAACAATCCAAGGGAGAAAATCTTTCTTACAAGGTGCAAGGTAGAAGATAGGTTGTGTGACATGATCATAGACACGGGGAGTTGCACTAATGTGGTATCTACTACTTTGGTAGACAAATTGAAGTGGCCAACTACTGAACATCCAAGCCCTTATAAGCTTCATTGGCTTAATAATTCGAGTGATGTTAAGGTAACTAAACAAGCCTTAATCTCCTTTTCAATTGGTAAATTTCATGATAAAGTTTTGTGTGATGTTTGTCCTATGGATGCTTGTCATATACTATTAGGCCGTCCTTGGCAATATGATAGATTTGTGAAGTTTGATGGAAGGACTAATGTGTATGTTGTGAGAAAAGGAGAAAAAGAGAGACCGGTTGCTTTAAAACCTTTGATAAGCAACAAGTCTTCTAATGTTACCTCTAATTCGAAGAATTCTTATTTGATTAGTGAGAGGGAATTAGAAAAAGAGATTTGCAGCAACAATGTGGTATATATACTTGTTTCTAATGAGATTCGAATTGATCAAGATAAACAAGCAAAGAGGTCGTATGAATTGGAATTTGTTTTAGAAGAATTCAAGGATGTCTTTCCTAAGGAATTACCTCCGGGACTACCTCCTATTCGTGGGATAGAGCATCAAATTGACTTGATTCCGGGAGTACCACTACCTAATAAGGCAGCCTATAGAAGTAATCCGGAAGAAACAAAGGAGATGCAAAGGCAAATTGAAGAGCTTATGACTAGAGGATACGTGAGGGAAAGTATGAGCCCTTGTGCCGTGCCTACTTTACTTGTCCTAAAGAAAGATGGGAGTTGGCGCATGTGTATTGATAGTAGGAGTGTGAATAACATCACTATCAAATACCGATTTCCTATTCCAAGATTAGATGATCTACTTGATGAACTACATGGTTCAAAGTTGTTTTCTATGGATTTTATTGTGGGATTGCCGAGAACACAACGGGGGAAAGACTCTATTATGGTTGTTGTGGATAGGTTTTCTAAGATGGCTCACTTTGTTCCTTGTCACAAAGTGGATGATGCTATGAAAGTGGCGGAATTATACTTCAAAGAGATTGTTAGATTGCATGGAATTCCGAAAACTATTGTGAGTGATCGAGATACAAAGTTCATGAGTTTCTTTTGGAAGTCTTTATGGAAGCTTGTGGGAACTAAATTGCTCTTTAGTACATCTTACCATCCACAAACTGATGGACAAACCGAGGTTACTAATCGTACTCTTGGTGCGCTTTTGCGTGGGTTAGTGAGTAAGACACAAAAGGATTGGGACATCAAGTTAGCTCATGCGGAGTTTGCTTATAATAGATCACCTACATATGCTACCAAACATAGTCCTTTTGAGGTAGTCTATGGAGTCAATCCGAAACTTCCAATTGATCTTGTTCCATTGCCTAAGGGTGATTTAATTCACAAAGATGCCGAGTCTAAGTTGAAGAGTATGCTGAAATTACATGCTCAAGTTCGAACAAGAATAGAGAAAGTAAATGACATGTACAAAGCTAGAGCAAACAAGCATAGAAAGCAACAAAGTTACAATGTTGGAGACTTGGTATGGTTACATTTGAGAAAGGAAAGATTTCCAGGAAAACGCAGGAATAAGTTGATGCCTAGAAGTGAAGGTCCTTTCAAGATTGTTGAGAAGATCAATGACAATGCTTATAAGTTAGAACTTCCGGGAGAATATGGAGTTAGTGCTACATTAAATGTTGGCGATTTGGCTAAGTATATTCCTGATGAAGAACTTCGAGATTTGAGGACAAATTCTTTCGAAGAAGAGGAGGATGATGCAAGTCTAAGCATGGAGAACTTCGAAGATTTGCTTATCATGCATCAAGATAACTTGTCCCTAAACATTGATTCAAGCCAAGCATTGCATGGACACTTTCTTGGATATCAAAGCAAAGCCACGGTTTGCTTAGTGGCTTTTCTTGGAGTCTAGTTCACTTTCTTGAACTTTCTTGAATTTTCTTTACTTAGATTTTGCTTACAAGTTTTTACCTTTCACTTGAAAGGGTTTTTCTTGGTTCAAGCATTAGGATCTTTAATCTTTATTTAGTTCTTTAATTTTTATTTATTTATTTAGTTGCTTTAAAAATCAGTTAGTTAGCAAAATAAATCAGCTTGGTGTATGCTTGTGCGCCAAGGTGCTTGCTCTTCAAGCAAGTTAGAATTCTAGTTTAATTAGGATTGAATTAGGGACTTGTCCTAATCTTCCTAGGTAAACTAAGTCTTATAAATAGGGTTGTAAACACACGAATAAATATACATAGATTAATATTCAGATTTATTTCTTAAGTTGCATACTTGAGTTTTGGTTGATTGCGATCAATTGCTGTTTTGCTTGTTTTAGTTAAAACATTCGTTTGGATTGATTAATTAGGTGGATTCTTAATTGATTAATCTTATTTTTTGTTTAATTCTTGGTGGATTTCCTGTATAGAATTAGACTTAAACATATCCCTTGTGTTTTGTTGATTTTCGGATCAATAATTCACATCATCCTAGCTCATCCTCGTGCGCTCGTCTTGGTGATGATGATGAACACTAAGTTAGGCAGTCTTGAAATGGCCATTTTGGTGGGTTCATGCCAAAGATGATGCCCCCACCGCATGCACGCACCAATCTCATGAAATTGCTCCTTGCATTCCTTCAAACTTGAGCTCCTAATGACAAGCAAGAGGCATCCAAAATGATGAGAAATATGAGAGGAAGGCTCGGGAATCCTCGAAACACGATCATAACCTAAAAATACGCGAAAACAAGCAAATGAAAGGGAAAAAGACCAAATAAACAAAGAAATGCACAAAGAAAGAAAACTAACTAAGGAAAGCACAAACTAAAGAAATAAAGAACAAAACTAAGGAAAACTAAAGAAAAGAGCTATAAAATAGCATGAAATTCATCCTAAAAGAAGCCAAATGAGTTCCATAAATGACACTCATCAAATTCCCCCAAGCTAAACTTTTTCTCGTCCTCGAGCAAAACAAAGCAAGAAAGAATAAGGATGAAAGACTTATTCAAAAAGAAAAAGAAAGACTCAAGATGAGAATATACACTAAGACTCACTGTCGTAGGAATCACGGTTGTTTTTAGCTACAACAAGCCATTTTAAACCCCTAGATCGCCCTAGAGGACGAGTAATGCTTTCGTAAGGGTATCCTAAGAGTTTACCCATAACTCTCCCCCAACATCCAAGAGGCAAAACCATAAAAAGAAAAGAAAAAGGGAAAACAAAACCTTTGCGAAATGGACTTACAAAGAGACTACATTGCAAATGAATGAAAATCTTTCTCAAGCAATCAAGGTATGCACGTTTCAAGATATCCAAGGTTGATTGAAACATAAGGTATGCTCGAAGGAACCGGAGAAGAGATTTATTTAGGATACTCGACAATCTTGACTATACATCCCCTTTCCTTAGGCAATGACCCATGATTCCCTCCCCCGAATAGTGACTCAACTCTAGGTCGAAAGGGCTTTCCTAAAGGTTGTAACGTAAGGCATAAAAGGTGAAGGTAGGCTAAAATTTAAAATTTGGCGGTTTTCCTAAATAGTAAAGCAAAAGGGTGATCAATCCTCAACATCACGATCAAGAAATCACCAAACAAAAACAACTACACTCCCAAACTTATTCAAAGCTATACTCACAAGAATATGTACAAAAAGCATAAACGCTTCTCCCCCAAGCTTAAATGAAGCATTGTCCTCAATGCTTAGAAGGAGAAAAGAATAAATCAAAATATTTTTGAAATTTTTTTTTTCACTGTTTCAATTTTTTTAATTTTGTTTTGTTTGCTATGCTTTGTCCTTGCCTCTTTCCAACTTCGGACGATTTTTTCAATTTTGCACTTATTTGTCCATGCCTTTTATAATTAAGGACGGCTTTTACTCATATTCATTTGCCATTATTCACAAAGAAGATATAACACAAGCTTGCATCAAGGGAACCACATATCCCAACTTTTTCAACACAAACTACATCAAGAATGATCAATTGCTTCACAAAAAACAAGAAAAGAAAGAAAATGAAACAAAAGGCCAATTATCTAAAGATGTGGCTTGAAAAGAAGGTAATAAGCTCAAATGGTTGCAAGAAGGCAAATGTAAACCCAAAAACAAAGATGAAACAAACTATCCTAAAAATGAAAAATACCACCCCGAAAATATGCCTTTGTCCTCCCTAGATAGCTCGGTCTCGGGTTGAAGAATCATAAATCCAGCTTTATAGATTAGGTCCGCAATAGTCAAGGATCCACGCCGCTCATACAAAATAGGTTGAAGGCTTGAAAAACAATGAACCTCACATGGATGTAGCAAAAACTCACTAGTGGTGTCAAATCAACTATAGGGAGCAACTACCAATATGCCACAAACAAATAGAATCCGGCTTCATGATCCTCCTAGTTCAAACCAACTACCCTAGCATACACCTGTTTTGGGTGTTTTTGTCCCTCGGGAGAGTTACAACACGAAGACTAATTCGGTGCGGCCTGTACTTGCAAAACAAACGGAGACACCGGTTGGGTGGTGCTCCGCCTCCGACGAACAAGTTAGTAACTTGAAGGGAGAGAAAAAGGAGCGGAAGTTTATGTGGGTATCTGCTCGGATTCCAAGCTCAGATGTCTCTATCACAGGGACAGTTTGTAATAAATGGTAAAACGTGCCCTCCAAAAGAGGGGAATCTCCCTATTTATAGGGTCCTCGGGATTTGTGCTCCTGATTAGGTCACTGAACCCTAATCATTGGTGGGCTGCGCCGCATTGCGGCTTTCTCGGGATTTGGGCCTGAAGGCCGCCATTCCTCCTAGGTTTTTGGAATGACACGTGTCAAGCAGGGATAGGTCCACTTTGGGTCATCCTAGGGCTGACACGTGTCATCCTCTTATTGGACCACGTGACGGGGTAAAATTACCCTAAACATTTGCCCATCACAGATGTGACGTGGCACGCCACTTGGCATATGTGACACGCGTCACGCTCCGGTTGGTGGTAATTTTACCGCCAAAGAGTAACCGTTCACCTTCCGAGTAAATTACGGGAATGCCCCCGCATTTACCCTCTATATATAGTCGTTTACCCTCATAATTTTGTACGTTTACAAAAATTTTCAAGAGAGACAACTTTGAGATAGCAGAAGTCATCCGTTTGAGTCAAGCGCAAGCAAGAAAACTCGTTCTTTGTTAACCCAGCCGGACACGTCTATCTTCAGATATCAAATCTAAAGGTACCGTCTCTGCCTCTCTCAGCTCTTTTTCTTGTTTCACCGCTTGTACATATTTCTTGCAATAAATGGATGCATCACCAACACACACGGCACAACCTAGGTTAGAGTCCAGCCGGTCACCAGGAACGGCTAAGTCTAGGACTGGGAGTGCCGTCTCGGGGTGTTGGGACCACCCTTTTGCTTGGATTCCGACCATTTATGTGTCTGTGCAGGACACAATGGCTCATACTATGCAGACGGCCCCCGATCCGGACTACAGAAGCGAGGGCTCAGGCGATCAAACGCCCGAGGGAGAAGTGTCTGGTCAGAGAAACCAGACGGCTCTAGAGAGATCCCCTCCGCGTGCCCCTTTAACTCCCGCAGATTCCTTTTTGGAAGAATGCGACCAAGACAGCGATGAAGCCGTCTCAACTCCTTTACCACAAAATGAGGAGGAGACGGAGAGCGACAGCTCCGCCTCCACTTCTGAGAGTAGTGACGACTTGCCACCGCTTGAAGATAGTGAGGAGGAGGAGAGGAAGAAGTGGAGTGAGAAGGACGACCCCTTCAAAATCCACGTCTCAGCCAAAGATAGGGGTCACATGGAGGAGAACTTAAAGAGATTTAAACAAATGCACCCGTTAGGAGACGGGTACAAAATAAGAGTGCCGCCTGAGGACGGCACCATCGCCTGGGAAGACGATCAACAGAACGCCAACAGATACTTCGGCTGTTATGAGGCGATGTTCAAGGCCAGTCTTCTCTTTTCCCTTCACCAGGAGGTGAAGGCAATCTTGAGAGGCAACGGCCTCGGAGTCTGGCAACTTACCCCCAATTCTTGGGCAAACATCTTGGGGTATGTTGCCGCCTGCGAACTCCAAGGACTCCATCCAGGCTGGGAAGCTTTTGCTAAGATGCATTATCTTAGCCAAAGCCTAGGCGGATGGAGGGCGTGGTACACTTTAACCACGTATCCCCAATACATGATGACCTTAGACAAGGTCTCCAAATTTGACGGCTGGAAGCACAGGTTCTACCTGCTGTCGTCTCCCAACAGGCGGGAGAACTACGAATTCCGCCAATACAATAAGAAACCTGACCTGATGGGCCGGAAGTGCGCTCTTCCCCGGATCCCAGATGAGGACTTTGACAAAATAATTGAGGCAGACTTTTTCGGCCTCACAAACGCAACCTTGTCAACCGGGGAGACAATAAAAGTCCCCAAGAACTGGATCCCTAAGAGCGCCTGGTTCAGGGACGAGTGTTTCTTAGCCGCCTGCGGGCTAGGAAACATGTTTACCAAACGTATGTGCCTGAGTTCACATCCGCCTGTAGTACTTCTATAGCAGAATTGATTGATGATATATTGACTAATCTTTTAATTATTGCAGAAGAAGCTTTAAGCATGTTGCAGACGGATAAAACACCCAAGAGGTCCTCTGCAACCATCCGCAAGGAGCTTGCGGAAAAACAGGCGGCCGCAGTCAGGGCCAAGGTAAAAAATGCTTGACTCTTTCTTAGATTGGCCTCAAAGTTTACTATCTCCGGATGTTAACTTTAACTTGGTTATTTTCACAGGGAGGAGAGGTAGGGAAGACGTTTGAGAAAGATCTCAAACGGGCCAGGGAGGAATCCGCCTCCACCCCTAACAAGACCAAAAAGTCCGCCTCCGCCTTAACTCCTGGCGCCTTAGCCGGGAACCAACAGATGCGGATAGGGGGGCAAAATGAGAGGATAGGCGGCAGTTTGTGCCTCGACCTCGTCAACCCCCAATCAGCAACCGGGGGGTTCACCACGCCTTTTAGCGGCTCCCGCTTGGCCGGCTCTGAAGGTAAGAACCCATTTGAATCCCCGCCTGAGCTGGGGTGGCCTTTGCGAGTGAAATCCCACTCCCAATAGACGTCATCCTCAGACGGTCGGCAACAGATAGGTGCTGCCTTAATTTCGCACTCATCACCTATTGATTATGGTGCAGATCAATCTCCCCGCTGGCCAGACGTCCAGAAGCATGCTAAAGCCATGCTGGAGGCGGTGAGTAGGAAGGACAAGAACGCTATCCCTGGGATAGAGACGTTCAACCTGGAACGAATCTTGTCCCTTCTGGCTGAGGTAAGATACTTAACAATTTTTTCCAAGTGCTTTACTCCGCCTGCAATACTAACTTGATTTGCTTTTGCAGGCTCTGCTGCGGGTAGACAGGCTCAAGCGTCCTTATTCCCGCAAACGGGAAGAGGTAAAAAGGGCCAAGAAGTCCGCCACAGACACTGATAATGTTGTTTTATACTCCACTATCGTAAATGAACTTGAAACTAAAGCAATCACAATGACACAGGCGTCGAAAATCCAGCAGCTGGAGGCGGATCTGAAGACGGCCAACTAGCGGGTGAGCGACGCTAAGACGGCTCAGAAGAAGGCGGAGGAGGCCCAAAAAAAGGCAGATGAGGGCCTCTAGAAGGCTGACGAGGCGCTCAAGAAGGCCCAGGCGGACCTTGGCACACTCCAAGGTGTTTCTGAAGAGAACACCAACTTAAAAGCCAAGGTTGAGAAGCTGGAGAAGGAGGCGGCCCAGGCTCAGGTAAACTTTGCAGCAACCCTGGAGGCGGAGAAAAACCGCCTGCTTGCTGAAAGCGATGCTGATAACGATGCCAGAATGAAGATCGCCTAGGCTGCCTTGTACCCAGACAAGGATAATGGCATCTGGGCACTGACTCACAGGTACGCCGAGGACGTGGTGTACTTGAGAGAGAAAGGTAAGCCAGAGCCTGAGTCCTTCGACGCCTAGACTAACGCCAACACTGAGCTTCCCGCGCCTGAGCTACGCGGTCCTGGTGAAGCACAAGAGATTCCCTCAGATGATGAGGAAGAGAAGGACCAGGAGGAGCCGCCTGTGGGCCAGAAGTGATTTTCAGCGGCAGTATGCCAACTCTTTTTTTTTTATTTTTTTTTTCTTTAATCCGCGGCAATATGCCAAGAACTTGCTTTTTCGGCCTACGTGCCGAGTATCCTTGTATTTACCGGCTGAGGAGCCGGGTAATCAACAATTTCTATCTTCTCCCGGACGGGGTCCGGTTAACATTTGATCCACTACAACCGTTTGGTTGGGTGGACTTTTTATGAATGCACCGACTGAGTCGGTTTTGATCATTTTGCATTTATGTTTGGATTTCAATTTTTGCATTTGTGCGTATATGCCTGATTTTTGCCTAACTTATTAAAAGCATGCGGCGATTTTTTGCCTAACTTATTAAAAGTCGGCTGTCCTTGCCCCTGGACGACTGTGTGGTTGGTTTCAAATGGAGTTGGTTGATTGACTTGGAAACGTCTGATGCTGCAAAGAGCATGATATGTTTGTAATTATATTAATCACAGTAGTGATTGCCCCAAACCAAGTGCACAGCCGTACACCAACAGGCGTTCCAGTCACCAAACAGACGGTGTTTGTCCGTCTTGGTAGAGATTACATAGCCATTGCACAACTCTTTTGCCCCAATTGGGATAGAAAGTGCAACTTTGGAATAAATAACCAAAACTTCAGCCGGTGACCGACTGATGCCCCAGGGCATCCGGTATTCGGTGACTTGATCGTTCTTCATAGATCATTCTGGTCAGACGGCTATGAGTTGACCAATTCAGTCGTTCAATTTTTGCCATCTTCATAGGTACGTAGAACCGACGAATAGTCTGCGACGATTGCACCCGGAGGGGTGTCGCCGGACGCCTTTGTCCATGTTGGGACAGGCGGTTTTATAAAATAAGCAACCATCCGGCCATTTTAGCCTTTGGTTTTGTTTGAGACCGGTTGTATAGCCACTAAGCGTTTTTGTGCTTAGTTTTTAATCGGAGCATTGGCCGAACGTTATTGAATTACATTAAGTATCGAACTTAGTTAGTTAAACAAAAAGTCCGTCTGGATAGTTACCCAGGCGGACAGGCAATTATTAAATTATACCAAGTATCAAACTTAGTAAAATAAATAAAATGTTCCGTCTGAGTATTACCCAGGCGGTCAAGCAATTATAAACTTTACTAAGTATCAAACTTAGTTAGTTAAATGAAGAATCCGTCTGAGTATTACCCAGGAGGATAATAAAAAAACAACAAAACAATTTTGCAAACAAAGTCTGAATTCTCATTAATTGACTCACCGTTTACAAAAAACTTACATTCTCAAAAGTAGTACTTTTTCAAATTGTCTACATTCCAAGTTCTGGGCAGTCGCCTGTCGTCTGGGGTTTCCAGGAGGTAGGTGATTTGGGTATTTTATACCCGGCCAGGTGGCCCAATTAGGAAGCGCCACGTGTCCTCCATAGAGGTGCCATTTGGACCCATGGAATGATGACACGTGGAGGGCGGACACTCCTCTGTCCTACGTGGACTGAAGATCCAGCATGGACCATTCAATGGCGACACGTGTCACTCAAAAAGGTGCCTCAAAAACCTTTTGGGCTCAGTGACACGTGTCACTCAGGCATTGGCCCTGGGATGGCGGCCTTCAAAGGCCCAAATCCCGAGGCGCCGCAAAACGGCGTGACCTAATTCCTAGGTCACCAGATCCTAGGAAGGGCACACTTTTCAAAAGGACCCTATAAATAGGGACATTCTGGCATTTATGACAGAACAGAGAATATACACGCAATACGAGACAATACGTCACTTATCACACCTTACCTGAGCTTGGAATCCGAGCAGATAACTTTATTTCCGCACGTTTTATTACCGAACGCTTGCTAACTTAATCTTCGGAGGCGGACTCCCGACCATCCGGCGGTCTGTTTGCTTTGCAGGTACAGGCGTCCTTAGTTGAATCCAGTTTCGGTGTTGTAACTCTCCCAAGGGACAAAAACCCCCGAAACATTTGGCGCCGTCTGTGGGGAGAGTACCTCTGAAATGGCTTCACAAGAACCTGTACCAAATCCAGAGGCCATTCGGCCTCCAAATGATATACTGGTCCAAACAGACCATGACTCAGGTGACGACGCCGACGTCGAAACCTATGTGGATCCAAATGGATCCCTCATCTCTATACGCATCCGCAGTAAGGAGAGGCGAGAGCGTCACAATGACCAGGCAGGGCCAAGCAAAGCTGCTGGTCAGCCAAAGAGGCCCTCGGGGCGGCCGGCAGGCGACAGGATCAACTCCCGTCACTCGGGATGAACTAATGACACTCCTGAGCAGCCTCAGGGGTGAAATCAAACAACTCGCCTCAAAAAAGTCGCCTGCCCCTAGAAAGGAGCAGTCGGCTAAGAAAGGAGCAGTCGCCTGCCCAGGCTGGCAAGCAGAAGTCGGTCAGGGACCGTCAGCCAACTCCTCATCCTGCCCCTAAGGAGAAGGCCCGGCCCCAATTTGACCTTACTCGGCTCCGTTTCCCAGAAACGAGCACAAGAAAACCCATCCGGCACGTACAGCCGGATGGCAGCAAGAAGACGTTCTATGTTTAAGTCTAATTCTATACAGGAAATCCACCAAGAATTAAACAAAAACTAAGATTAATCAATTAAGAATCCACCTAATTAATCAATCCAAACGAATGTTTTAACTAAAACAAGCAAAACAGCAATTGATAGCAATCAACCAAAACTCAAGTATGCAACTTAAGAAATAAATCTGAATATTAATCTATGTATATTTATTCGTGTGTTTACAGCCCTATTTATAAGACTTAGTTTACCTAGGAAGATTAGGACAAGTCCCTAATTCAATCCTAATTAAACTAGAATTCTAACTTGCTTGAAGAGCAAGCACCTTGGCGCACAAGCATACACCAAACTGATTTATTTTGCTAACTAACTGATTTTTAAAGCAACTAAATAAATAAATAAAAATTAAAGAACTAAATAAAGATTAAAGATCCTAATGCTTGAACCAAGAAAAACCCTTTCAAGTGAAAGGTAAAAACTTGTAAGCAAAATCTAAGTAAAGAAAATTCAAGAAAGTTCAAGAAAGTGAACTAGACTCCAAGAAAAGCCACTAAGCAAACCGTGGCTTTGCTTTGATATCCAAGAAAGTGTCCATGCAATGCTTGGCTTGAATCAATGTTTAGGGACAAGCTATCTTGATGCATGATAAGCAAATCTTCGAAGTTCTCCATGCTTAGACTTGCATCACCATTCCTCCTAGTTTTCTGGAAAGACACGTGTTAAGCAGGGATAGGTCCACTTTGGGCCATCCTGGGGTTGACACATGTCATCCTCTGATTGGACCACGTGGCGGGGTAAAATTACCCTAAACAACACCTATCCTAGAGTCAACCAAGCATAGTCTCAAACCGTGCATACCTTTACTACCTAGGAACAAACTCATTCAAAAGAAAAGGTCCAATGTACAAAGTCCAATTCATAAGGAAAACAAAAAGGGTTGAAAAACAAGCCTCAAAAGCATACCACAAACCAAGACAAGAACAAAGGAAAAATAAGGGAAACAAAAAATAAAAGGAAAAGAATAGAAAAGGAAAGCCATAGACAAAGGAAGAATAGAAAAAGGGAGAAAGGAACTAGAAAGCAAGTTAAACACATAAAACCCAATCGACATACAATCGATCAAATGACAACATTGTCATCGATCCCAAACACATTAAGTGTTAACATAAGCATCATAAAAAAGCCATGTGAGAACAAGAAAAGCAAAAGAAGCTATAAACAAAGAAAAAGGTTAGTAACTTCAAAACAAAAGAAAAAGATACTACAAAGTAAAACTAAATGAAGCTAACAAAAACACTAAACAACTAAGCAAAACTAAGCTAACAAAGACCAAAAAGGAAAGTAAAGAAAGACTAAGTAAACAACTAAACAACTAACTAACTAAAAGACACTAGACTACAAGATTTGGATTCAAAGGGATTTGGATTCAAGGGTTTTGTATATAAGGGAGCAAGAATAAATCAACATCATCACAAAGAAAACATCACAACAACAATGGCAAAATAAGCTCATGGGACTAGCAACAAGCATCATCAAGACTAGAGACCAATAAATGAAAACCATCATGCAAGAGGCAAATAAAATACAAGGTAAGCAACAACAACAAATATTGGCAACCGAGATACAAATGAAGTTCTCCCAAGCTAAACATGAATACATCTCAATATCCCAACAATACAAATCAAGCACATAAAACATAAGGGATGGAGGTAAAAGGCACGAAAGTGAGGGAACTAAGACTCATCATTACCACCACCACTTGGCCCGTCCTCATTGGAATCATTGTTGCCCATGTAGTCATCGAAGGTTGGGGGTGAGTAAGGAGCCCAACCTCCGGTGAATCCCTCGGGCCAACCATAATGCCCCTTGAAGTTATCTTGCTGCCAAGGGGTAAGAGGTGTGAATTGCTCGGGCAAGGCAAGCTCAAATGGGTGGTTAGGGTGCACATAGGGGTAATTAGGGTCACCCCTATAGTCACACCCTCCGGGAGCATGGTAATCATAGTTACCATGTTCGTCCGGGTAAGAACGAGGCTTAGTACCGGGCTCTAAAGGCCCTTGCCAATAAGGATGCCCATGCGAAGGTATAGGACCTTGCTAGGGCGGAAATTAAGGATAGTTAACCGGGGGAGTGATGTTCCCTTGGTTAAGCTCCGCATCATAGAGTGTTTGTTGAATGAACATACCTTGTCGCATTTTGGAAATACCTCGCATTAGGGAGTAGAGGGCCTCAAAATCTTGGTCATACATGCCCTCCAAGCGAATTTGCAACCCACTCATTTGGTTTCTTAGGGCCTCCAAGTCGGAGCTAGCAAATTAAGGTTGTTGCACTTTCCCTTGTTGTTGTTGTTGTTGTTGTTGTTGTTGTTGATTTTGTTGATGTTGTGGCTCTTCCTCCTCCTCTTCTTCTTCTTCTTCTTCCTCGGCGGAGTCAAAGAAGGGGCGACAGAAGCTCTTGGGGACATGCCACACATTAGGGGTGTCCATCCGGTGGAGAGATGTCGAAGATGGGTTGGGAAGGTAGCACCAATTCTTGTTATCCCGAAGCCACTCATAATGCCCCTCCTAATAATGCTTGGAGATGAATTGAATTTGCCCCAAAAGTTTCATATCAAGGTATAGGGAGGCGGCATCTCCAACCGGCTTGCAATATGGCAAATGATGATCGAGGTGGAGGTTGGTCAAGAGCCTAGTGACCATTCCCCCACAAGGAATCTTCCAGGTGTCCCGGTCTTGCAAAGCTACACAGTAAGTGGCAAAGATGTACCCCAAGTTCAACCGGCCACGATATTCTCCTCTAGTGGCCAACCATAAAATTTTGAGCTCCAATTTGCTCATCATGGCCAACTCTTGCTTGGGGAAAACCGAGTACCTTAAAAGACGGTGAACAACCCGAAGACAAGGTTGGTACACGTTGCTAATCTTGGCCTGTTTGGTGACAAACTCACCACCTCCGGAGATATCATCCCACCAAGAATCCTGATCATACTCCTCAAAAATATCAGGCTCTAGATCCAAGATGTCACCATGAGGATCAAAATCTAGAGCGGCATTGAATTGCTCTAATAGTCGAAGAAGTTGTTAAATATCTCGAATCGAACCCTATATTGACCTTCTACGGGAACTATCTCAACCGTAGCAAAGAACTCGAGAGTGGGCTCAACATAGGTACGGTAGCTATGGGAGATGAATGTGCCCATCCGAAGGTTGATCAACAACTCCCTTACAACCTCATCAATCCCCAACGCGGACATGTCGGGTTGGAAGTAGTGCCTTGTGGGCTTGAGGGAGCGGTTTTCTTTTAATTGATGGTATCAATTCTGTTGTTTTTTATCGTAGATTTTTCTTTTGGGTGGTGGAGTAGGTTTGTGTGTTTGGGAGGTGGATGTGCATGGGGTAGGTTCACCAATGGAGGTGTTTGTTTTGCGTTTCTTGACAAGGATTTTGAGGACTTTCGACATGATGAACTCCAAGTGTAGGATCACAAAAACCAATCACAAAATTTCCAACAACAATCTGCAAAATTCACCAACCAAGAACTTCAATTTCCACCAATCACAATTCCAATCCAAATTTCCAAACAACACCAAACAACCAACAATTTCTTCCCACACAATCAAAATCACAAGAAGAACCAACCAATACCACAAATCCACAATATCACCTTACTACCCAAACTACCGAAATTCAAATTCTAAATTTCTCAACAAAATTGCTCACAAATGCTACAAAATCAACAAACAACATAATATGAGTTGAAATCAAACAACAAACAAATCACTTAATCATCCAAAAACCAATATCAATCATCAAAATCATCAAAAATGATACTACTACTATTCATGCTCATGAACAAATCAAAAATTGCAAATATATGACATAATTAAGCAATTAAAAGCTAGAGAAGATGATTATACCAAATATGAAGCAAGATTGAACCACTTTTAGCCACCAATTCTCGCCAAATTGAAAATCCCCAATTATACTCAAGTATGGAGAGATATTGGAGGTTTAATTTGGTGAAAGTAGTATGAATTTGATGATTTGGATGAAAATGTAAAAGTTATTAGTGAATTTGAAGTGAAAAATTGAGTGATTTGTGTTGAAATTTGATGAGAATGAGAGGGAAATGGTGCGGTTTCAAGGGTTTAAGGTTGATGGGGGGTCGAATGTAGAAGGAGGAAATAAGGTGAAATGAAAGAAAGAAGGAAGGAAGAGAAGATAAGGGGGGCACGGGCTGGCTGGCGCACCCGCACCAGCCAGGTGCGCGGCCGCACAAACCACGTGCGCGCCCGCACCTGTGCCTAGCCCGATTCTTCTTCTTTTTCTATTTTTGGTGCGTTCATCGGTGGGTATATCGATCAAGATCAACATTTGGGCTCTTGAACCCACTGAAAGTGGAAGATTCAAATCAAGATTTTAGTGGGTTCAAAATCCCAAAATAATGGTAGCACCACATGAACCCACCAAGTGCAAAATTTCTTCAACTTTAAAGCACAAAATTCCCTATCTTACCTCACTAAAATTCTTACCCTTTTACCTCAAATTCCGATGATATCGAATATAATCACATCAAAAACCGCAAACACCTTCTCATTCCTCATGCTCATTTGATGAAATCCAATCCCAAAAATGCAACCTACAAATCCAAACAAGTAGAAAAGTGAAAGAAAAGAAATTAAAAGAAGGAAAAATAAGAAAAATTCAAAAATCAAAGAAAAGTTAGAAATCTCCGGGTTGCCTCCCGGGAAGCGCTTGCTTATGGTCCTAAGCTCGACCCTTCCTCCAAATCATGGAGGGTCAAAGAACACCACCTTCTTCAAGGTAGCGGAAAGAGCAAATTCCTTTTCAACTTCTAGCAATCTCTTCTTGTTGCTTGATGAAACTTCCTTCAAAGACTTTTCAATTGCAAATTTTTCTTTCCTTTAACTTCTTTCTCTCTCTCTTCTTCTTAGAATCACGAGCTTTTTTCTTTGGCTTGTTGTTCATTGTAGATGGTTCTTCACCATCCATACTCATGGAAACATCCCCTTCATCTTGAGGATAGAGCTCAAACCAATGAGGAATTTCAACTTCCTCCTCGTCCATAAGCTTGGGAGTCATCATTTTCTCTTCACTAACCTTCTTGCCATCAATACTTGAAAGAGCATCATCACCATTCTCAAGAACATCGTTAGTTGAAGAATCAATCATGCACACATTATCAATAGAGAGAGGGGAATTAGCCCACATAATTCCTTGCACAAGAGACAAAGACTCATGCATTGGTTTCAAGTTAAAACTTTCCTCTTTCTTACCAACTCTCAAGGTAATACGGCCTCCTTTCACATCTATTAAGGCTCCCGAAGTGGCTAAGAAAGGTCTTCCTAAAATGATATGGATATGGTTATCTTTCGCAATCTCAAGCACAATAAAATCAACGGGAATAGTGAACCCTCCTATCTTAAGAGGAACATCCTCAACTCTCCCCTTTGGAATCATAATAGTCCGATCGGCCAATTGAAGGGTTATGTTAGATGGGAGGAGCTCACCTAGCTTGAGTTTCTTGAAAATGGAATAAGGCATGACGCTCACACTAGCTCCAAGATCACAAAAAGCATTATCAAACATTTTTCCTTTGATCTCACATGGAATAGAGAAATTACCCGGATCCTCCATCTTCTTGGGCAACTCATTATGAATGAAATCACTACAACAATTCCCAACTTCAACCGAATCAACCTCATTACACTTTCTCTTCCCGCTCAAAATCTCCTTAAGGAACTTAGAGTACCTAGGCATTTGGGTAATTGCATCGGTGAAGGGGATAGAAAGGTGAACTTCCTTGAGCATAGCAAGAAACTTTCCAAATTGCTCATCCATTTTGTGCCTCAAGAATTTTTGTGGGTATGGAAGGTCGGATCTCCACACTTCCTCACGCTCTTTTTCACTACTCTTCTTTTTCTCTTTCACCTCCTCATAACTCACACTCTTAAACACAACCTTCTCAACTTCCTCTCTTGGGTCACTCCTCTCCTCATCCTCCTCAATGGACCTTGAAACTCCCTCATTAAGAGTTCTCCCACTCCTAGTGGTGATAGAATGCACGGGTTTCTTAGGTTCCACTCCTTGAGAAGGCAAAGAGGATGGACTAGCACAATCCTTTAGAGTGTTGGCTAGTTGGGTTATTTGTGTCTCAAGCATTCTGTTATGAGTCATCATCTCATTAAATTTCTTGTCACTCACCGCCATATAGGTGTTTATGATCTTGGTTTGGTTATCAATCATTTCTTCCAAATTTGTATTAAATGATGATGGTTGGGAATAAGAATTTTTACCATTGGCTTGAGGCTTTAGAGCAAAAACCGGGTGGGGGTCCCCTTTGGTTGTTATTTTGAAAACTTCCCCGATTTTGGTTGTTGTTCCAATTGCCTCAACCTTGACTATTGCCACCATTATGGTAATGGCTACCAAAGCCTTGAGATTGACTTTGGTTTCCATACCCATGGCTTGGGTTTTGATTACTATAACCTTGGTTGTTATAGTTACCTCGAAAACTTTGGTTTCCTTGGTTCCTATAGCCTCCATTGTTGTAGTTATCGAAACCACCTTGGGGGGTGAGAATTCCTATTGCCAAAATTCTTAGGTCCATCAAACCTTTGACCACCATTGGCATTAGACACAAAGTTTACATGTTCATATTCATTATTTTCAACATCATCACATCCATCAACAAAAGTTTTAGAACACATGGAAGAATCATGATCATAAGATCCACAAGAATCACAAAATAGACAACCACTTGGCATGTTATTGGAAGTAGAAGGAGAAGAGTTAGAAAGTGTACCTCTCCCTTTGGATTGGGAGGGAAGACTCAATGAATTTGTAGAAACACTCTCAAGCTTGGCTTTGATCGATGTCATTTCCTTCCCTAGATTTGAAATTTGGGAGGACAAGTTGTTAATCGCGTTGAGATGATCCACCGAATAAACCGGCGAGCAACTCTTGCTCGTAGACTCCCTCTCTCCTTCTTGCCAATCTCTATAGTATCTCACCACATCCTCAATTATGTCAACTACCTCTTCTTCCGTCCTATTCATTATAGGACCTCCAGCTCCTCCATCTAGGCATGACTTGCCTTGGGCACTCAAGCCTCCATAGAAAATTTGTATCACTTGATAGGTAGGAATTCCATGATGTGGGCACTCTCTTTGGTACTCCTTGTACCTCTCCCATGCTTCATAGAGGTTCTCATTAGGCCTTTGTTCTAATCCTTGGATCAAGGCTCTAGCCTCCACCGTCTTCTTTTGTGGGTAAAAGCGAGACAAGAAAGCCTTTGTGACTTCATCCTATGTCCTAAGGGAATTGGTCTTAACCTCCTTATCCAACCACTCTAAGGCACGACCAATAAGAGAAAAGGGAAACAACATTAGCTGAATGAACTCTTGAGAAATGTCGTTCACCTTGATAGTATTACAATACTTCTCAAATTCCTTTAGGTTATTCAACGGGCTCTCACTCTTGGCTTCACTAAATTTCCTCCGTTCTATCAAAGTAATCATGGTCGGTCTTATTTCAAAATCGTTCGCCGGTGTTGTAGGTGGAGCAATGCCGCTCTGAAACCTATAAGCACCGGGAATTCCCAACTCCTTCAAAGCTACTCTTGGATTCTCTCCCATGCCTTGCTCTTCTTCTTCCTCAAACTCTTCTTCACTTGAGAAACTTAGGCTCAAAGATTGGTTGGCTATCCTTCTTTGTGAAAGAGTTCTTTCAATTTCCGGATCCAAAGGAACTAAGGACCTATCACGAGTTCTACTATGCATGCAAAAACTCAAAAGAAATTGTTAGTAACGCGGCTACAAGTGTAGCCTAAAAGAAAGAAGAAAAATCTTTTTGTGTTTTTGAATAAGATGGAATAGACTCAACAACAATACACGATCACAACACCGTTCCCCAGCAACGGCGCCACTTTGACGAGGGTCGGAACTAGGTCGTTGAAACTAACCCCTACCCTAGGCCAAACAAAATTTGTAATCTCTAAACACCCTTACACAAGTATAATGGTAAGTTGAGGGTCGAACCACTAAGGAACGGTGGGCGATTATTTATTTCCTAAGTCAAGCTACTTCGAAATGGTAGGGTGTGGGTATGTAAACTAGGACAAGGATGACTAAACAATGAATTGAAATCAAGTATGTAAAACGCTAGGGCTAGGATCCATATGTAATCGTAACGGATTCAACTAATTGGGAGGTCAAAGTGACTAAGTCAAGCAATGTGAGGGAAGACCAATCATGCAACCAAAATAGCGTATCAAGCTATTTTCCAAGAGGTCTAACTAGTGTCAATTACGATAAACTCTAGCTAGGAACGTCACAAGGCACCTCAATCGTTAAATGCAAAACACAAATCAATGGTCCGTATCAATGTGAACTTACTGTTTCGGGGGTTTTTGTCCCTCGGGAGAGTTACAACACTGAAACTGGATTCAACTGAGGATGCCTGTACCTGCAAAGCAAACGGACCGCCGGATGGTCGGTGGTCCGCCTCCGAAGATTAAGTCAGTAAACGTTCGGAGATAAAACGTGCGGAAGTAAAGTTATCTGCTTGGATTCCAAGCTCAGGTAAAGTGTTGTGTATTCCTTGAAAACGACAGCTCTGTGGTAAGTGACGTATTGTCTCGTATTGCGTGTCAAAAATTCTCTCTTGTCATAAATGACATAATGTCCCTATTTATAGGGTCTTTTTGAAAAGTGTGCCTTCCTAGGATCTGGTGACCTAGTAATTAGGTCACGCCGTTTTGCGGTGCCTCGGGATTTGGGCCTTAGAAGGCCGCCATCCCAGGGTCAATGCCTGAGTGACACGTGTCACTGTGCCTAAAGGATTTTGAAGCACCTTTTGTGTGACACGCGTCGCCACCTGAATGGTCCCTGCTGGACCTTCAGTCCTCGTAGGACGGAGAAGAGTCCACCCTCCACGTGTCATCATTCCATAGGTCCAAATGGCACCTATACAGAGGACACGTGCACTTTCTGATTGGGCCACCTGGCCGGGTATAAAATACCCAAATCATTTGCCCCTCACAGGGGTCACGTGCATTGCACGTGACTCCTGTGACAGGTATCAGTATCTGAGTGGTCAGATTCGAAAATTTACTGGAGGGAAAAAATTAGGGTTTTACCCCCCTATAGTAAGGTTTGACCCCCGCCTCTTGGATTCACACCTTGGCGAATCTCTGAAGAATCTTGGACTTTTTAACTTAAAGAATCTCAAAATTCCCTAAGCGTTTTTCAAGCATCCGACACTCGGCTACCAGTTCGACTGTTCTTTAGTCAACCAGGCGTCTTTGTCCCTTCTTCTAAAGGTAACGCCTGTATTTTCTTTTTACTCTTCATTTTTTCTTTGTTTTCGAAAAAATGGCTCCCCAATTGCATGCGGCACGGCGTAGGATAGTGATCAGCCGGTCACCGGGGACGGCTGAATCTGAAACTAGCAGTGCCGAATGCTTGGCCAAAGACCCTGCTTTGCGAACTTCTCCGAATCCGACCGTTTCCGTGTCTGTGCAGGACACTATGGCCAGAATCAAAAGAACAGTAAGGCAGTGTAGCTCCGATGGAGTTTTCTACCATTCGGATGGGTCGACTAATTTTTCAGACGGCTCAATAAGAGTGCCTCGAAGTGAGCTGTCGGAACACCCTGACAGCCCTTCCTATCTTCCTCCTACTCCCACTTATTACCATTCGCCCACATCTAGTGGAACTCCCAGTGATGGAATCCTGGGGGAGGCGGATGAAAAATATCAACCCGGGCCTTCCGGACAGGCGCCGGAAGAGAGCCTAGAGGAGGACCCCGCTGGCACTAGTCGGCGGTCCCCTAGCTCTGATGAGAGCTCTGATGGTGAGTCGGCCTCGTCATCTTCTACAGAGAATGCCTCCGTAACTTCAGAGGAGGCTAGATCCAATATAGATTCTGCCAGAGAGTCCCTGGCAGTGGATAGGGGGGAAAGCTGGGCCGAGCCGAGTGCTTCCAGGCGCTTGGAGAGAGCCCCCTACTATCAGCATGTTCCGCCAGGCAGGCGGAGCGCCATGGCATCCGGCCTTGCCAATTTTAGGCGCAAGGTCGTCCTAGGCTATGGCTACACTTTGTCGGTCCCTAACGAGGGCGACACCATAACCTGGCCGAGCCTGGCCAGCTATCAAGACAAAGCATTCGGCTGCTATGAGGCAGCCTTCCAGGCTGGCCTCCGCTTCCCTCTCCATCCGGCGGTGGAGAGGATTTTGGACGGATACCAACTGGGTATCTGGCAACTTGTACCCAACTCCTGGATCAATATTCTGGGGTACGTTGCCGCCTGTGAGATGCTGCAGGTGGAGGCGAGCTTTGAAGCGTTCGCCCACATGCACTATCTGAGCAGGGCGCCTGCTAGGGGCGGTGAAGGCTGGTACACCTTGACCACTTGCAAGGGGTACATGATGGCTGTTGGCAAAGAGAACAAGTGGAAAGATTGGAGGACTAAGTTTTACATAGTCAAGTCTGCCGAAAGCCGTCTGAACCAAAAGTATAACAGGTGGAATAAGGATCCACCTCTCCTAGCAGGCAGGAGCGCATTGCCGCCTATTCCCAGGCGGGCAAAGGAGGAGATCATGGACGCGGGGTTGTTTACCGTGTCCGTGTGGACGAATGATGAGGGGGACAAGGAGGTCACCCCTCAATGCTATCTCCCTTTGTACAAGTGGTTTGAAGAAGGGACATTCTTAGCCGCCTGTGGGCTAAGTTCTGAGATGCCGAGAGGTAGTCAGCCGTCTATTTTTTATGCAATTTACTTCTGCTTTTAAGTACTTGTTTAATGATGCTAATCACTTGTTCATTTTTGCAGACAAAGCAATGGAAAAGCTCTCGGCCACAAGGAAGCCGGCTGTATCTGCTGCTCGATACAGGTCGAATGTCTTAAACAGGGCAGAAGTAACCACTCACACCAAAGTGGACGAGCAGAAAACTGGCAGCACCTCCAAGGTAGAAAATTGTTATACTTTCATTTCTGACCAATATTAAATTTGCCCGAATGATTTCTAACTTGCGTTTATCTTGTGTTGATGTAGGGTGCGCCTTCCAAATCTTCTTCAAAACCATCCGACCCTAAAATCCAAAAGACTAGGGCGGGTGATGTGAGCGCATCCGGCAAGGGCGGCCGGAAGCACATTGCTCATAGGCCCAAGAAGGGCCCAGACGCCTCTTCTCTCGAAGCTGAAAAGGAGATCAGCAAACCGGATGCCCAGAGGGCATCGAAGGGTGGCTTTAAGCAACCCACCACTGCTGTCGGCTCAGCAGGAGAGAAGAGGAGCTTGGGGAGAGAGGAGGAACAGAAGGACGACGGTAAAATCCATTCGCCTCTATTGTTCTTCCATTTAGATGTACTTGAGTTATTTTTTCTAACTTTCTCTCCTTCTCAGTTCCTGTACAGAGGCCGACTGTAGTCCAAATGGCCAAGTCCATGCTGAGGGCGGTTGATCCTGACGACAAGGCGTCTGTTAGAGGAGTCGGCACCCTTGACTTGGATGGCATCTTGGGGAACCTCTGCGAGGTATGAGTCTTAGCTCAAGCAAATTTTTTTATTAAGCATTATTTCTCTTTCCGCCTGGTTTTAACCATTCGGCTCTTTTGCAGGCCATGCTGCGCGTCCAAGGGCTCAGGCAACCCCTCAAGGAGAAATCCAAAGAGGTAACAGTCGCTAAAGCTCGGGCCGAGTCCGCCTTGGATCGAGCTCAATTTGATATTGCTTAGAATGAGTATCTGACGCTTGATATGATGTATTCGCAGGCGGAAGCCAATATGCAGGTGAAGAAGGACCTGGACTCGGCCCGCCTGCGCATCACTTCCCTTAAGAAAGAGATTACAACTCTTAAGGAGAAGCTCGAGCCTCTTCAAGATGCCAAAGAAGAGGCCGAGAGAGCCAAGCAGAAGGTGGGCCGCCTGGAGCAGCGCCTCAGCAACCAGGAGCATCAGCTGAAGTCCAAGTTTGAGTCCGTGGCTGATCAAGAGAGAGAGGCTCTTGTTAAGCAAATGATGAGCGATTATGAAACCATCATGCGGGACACTTGGGCGGCTGTACAGCCGGACTCGGACTATCAGATTTGGAAATCCAAATTTGACGAAGCCAGCAAAGCATTCGACGCTCGCCTTATTGAAGAGGCTGAGAATGCTGAGGCCGAGGAAAGTTCTGGGTCCGACTCTTCTGGGGAGTCGTCCTCTGGTGGCGAGGAGGAGGATCAGGCGGAGGAGCCAGAGAAAAAGGAGGAAGAGCAGCCGAAGGACGACAAGCCGGCTGCCACTGAAGAGGCTCTCCCCTGATCACTTAAGCTTTTATGCTTTTCTGCGGCCGAATGGCCATGTACTTTTCTTTTCCGGCCTGTGTGCCGAGTATTTGTATCTTTACCGACCGAGGGGTCGGCTAATTTGACAATCTTTCTGGCTTTGCCAGATAACAATCTTAACCAATCGTCTGGTGACGATTGGTCTTTTTTAATTTAAATCATTCGGCCATTTGGCTGAAGTTATCCATATTGTTGTTGTCCTTTGCATTTTGAATTTTTCATTGCATGTTTTTGGCTAAGTATTATAACCTGTATACCATGCGAATGTTCTTGCCCCTGGACGGATGTCGAGTGGTTTCGGTTTATTGGATTGATTGACTTAGAAATTTTTGATACTTAGAAGAGTAAGCATGGTTTCTAAGTCAATCAATCACTATGGTGATTGCCCCAAACCACGCGACAAACGTCCATCCAAAATTGGCAAACATAAGTGTTCATTCGGCCATTGGCTCGAACTAACTCAAATTTCCAACTTAGCTAATTTGCTAAGGGTAAACCTCCGCTTGTTCTGCCCCATAAGCAAAAACAAGCGCCTCCGGCCATAGGCCTCTTTGAGATAAAATGCTAAGTTTGTAACTTAACCAATTTTCTTTAGAAATAATTGTCCGCCTGTCTTGCCCCATAGGCAAGGATCAGGCGTCATCCGGCCAATAGCCTCAATAAGTGCTAAGTAGTTAACTTAACTTGTATATTAATAAAATATTCCGCCTGTTTTGCCCCTGAGCAATAACAGGCGCATCCGGCTTTATGCCTCACTTAGCCTCTACTCATGAAACAGTGACAACTGCGTTAAATAGAAAATTCAGGTCTTTTAGATTTCACTTTCGATTAAAACAAACGACTGCGAATGCTGCCTTAGCATTCGGTAGGGCCGCTTGATATATTCGTAGAGCAATGTGCCACCCAAATGGGAGATGCTTCTCCTCGACGAATTCGCCCAAATGGACGTCGCCGGTTATCTGACTCATGTTGGAGCAGACGGTCATGCTCATGTTGGAGCAGACTGTGACCATTCGGTCTCTTTTTGTTTATTAACATCCGGCCATGGGCCTCATCATGATTTTATTTGGCCTTAGGCCTCTTTAATGATTAAGTAAATATTCGTCAAGTGTTGGTGTAAACTTGATGAATTTAGTAGGAACGACTGTTCTAAAACAATCAGCTCCTTCAGAGGGATTGGGGCGTCTGCTATACAGGCGACACTTAAAAAACTTAAATAAAAAGATAAGTTGGGAAATGAAGGCATATTCTCATTAACAATACGTGAGATTTACAAAATTGAGGTCTTTACATTCGTACTTAGAAGTAGTACTTTTTCAAGTTGTCTACATTCCAAGTTCTGGGCAGCTGCCTGCCGTCTGGTTCTTCCAGGCGGTAGGTGCCGTCTCTTACCTCCTCATAAATTCGGTAGGGGCCTTCCCAATTTGGGGTTAGCTTTCCCTGTTCATTCGCCCTACCGACTGCCTCCATTTTCCGTAGCACAAAGTCCCCCACTTTGAGAGGACGCTTGTGTACTCTTTTGTTGTAAGCCCGAGTCATTCTCAGACGGTATATCTCATGACGCAAGGCAGCATTGCCCCTGCGCTCTGGAAGTGAGTCCAATGCTAAGCGCATGGCCTCCCAATTCGCCTCTTCATCATACAACATGATTCGAAGGGTCGGCTCATAGTGCTCAATGGGCAGAACAACTTCTGCACCATACACCATTAGGAATGGGGTTTCTCCCATTGCCGCTTTAACAGTCGTTCTGATGGACCAAAGGACGTGTGGTAATTCATCCGCCCAAAGGCCACCAGCCCGCTCAATTTTCTTTTTAATCCCGTCTGAGATTAACTTGTTGAAGGCTTCGACCTGGCCGTTTGCTTGCGGCCGGCCGACTGATGCGAAGAAGCTTGAGACCCCCTGGTCTCCCAGCCAAGTCTTGAGTTGAGGCGTCTCAAATTGAGGACCATTGTCAAAAACCATAGACATGGGCACCTCGAAGCGAGTGATTATGTTCCTCCAGATAAAGGAAATGACGTCTTTAGTCTTGATGTTTTTGACTGCCTCAGCCTCTACCCACTTGGTAAAGTAATCCATAGCCACCAATATATAGCGCTTGCCGCCTGGTGCAGTTGTATATGGCCCCAGAATGTCCATGCCCCATTTGGCAAAGGGTATTGGGCTGTGGATGGCTGTCAGGTCTGTAGCCGGACGATGGATGAGCTTGCCAAACTTTTGGCACTTGTCACATTTTTTCACCATTTCCATGGCATCCGACTCCAGAGTTGGCCAAAAGTAAAGCCGCCTGGCCTTGGCCGCGAGAGATCTACCGCCTATATGGGAGGCGCAGAATCCCGAATGCAACTGTTCGAGAACTTCCTTCCCCTTTTCAGGGGTAACACACTTCAACAGGGGTTTCAAAAAGCTAGCCCTGAAGAGCTCTCCTTGTCGCAACTCGAAGTTAGCTGCTCGTTTTTTTAGAACAGCCGCCTCCCGTGGTGAGTAAGGGAGCGTTCCGTCTGCAAGATAGGCCCGGATGCTGTCCATCCAGGTTGAGCTTCGGTCAAGAATTCCAATGGGGTCTTCCTCAGATATACTTCTTTTTTCCATGACCTCCCAGAAGACTGACCGAGGCGCTTCGGGGGTTTTTGTCCCTCGGGAGAGTTACAACACTGAAACTGGATTCAACTGAGGATGCCTGTACCTGCAAAGCAAATGGACCGCTGGATGGTCGGTGGTCCGCCTCCGAAGATTAAGTCAATAAACGTTCGGAGATAAAACGTGCGGAAGTAAAGTTATCTGCTTGGATTCCAAGCTCAGGTAAAGTGCTGTGTATTCCTTGAAAACGACAGCTCTGTGGTAAGTGACGTATTGTCTCGTATTGCGTGTCAAAAATTCTCTCTTGTCATAAATGACATAATGTCCCTATTTATAGGGTCCTTTTGAAAAGTGTGCCTTCCTAGGATCTGATGACCTAGTAATTATGTCACGCCGTTTTGCGGCGCCTCGGGATTTGGGCCTTAGAAGGCCGCCATCCCAGGGTCAATGCCTGAGTGACACGTGTCACTGTGCCCAAAGGATTTTGAAGCACTTTTTGTGTGACACGCGTCGCCACCTGAATGGTCCCTGCTGGACCTTCAGTCCTCGTACGACGGAGAAGAGTCCACCCTCCACGTGTCATCATTCCATAGGTCCAAATGGCACCTATACAGAGGACACGTGGCACTTTCTGATTGGGCCACCTGGCCGGGTATAAAATACCCAAATCACTTACAATGCAATCTAGTGCAACAATCAAAGTTAGCTACTCTTTAATTAATCACACATGCACATGATCATCAATTAATTTAATAACATCATCAACTCCATCAATATTCCCAAATTAGCATTAATCCATTACTTATACATGCTTCATTATTACCCTAGCAAGCAATCTACTCACTAGCCATTGAAATTAAGATCAAAACAACACTAAGCAACAAATTCGTCATGATCAAATCAAACAAGCTAAAATCAAACACAAATCAATCAAACTAGAACAATCAACAAAACAAATGAAATCAAACTAAAGATTAAACTATACATTGAATTAAAGAAAAAGGTTGATTGGCAACCTTACATTCAATGACGACCGGATCGTCATGCGGACGGCGGACGCTGCCCCGGTCCTTCAAAGTGATAAGGACGTCCCGGAAAGTATTGCTAGCAGACTCCTGCTCTTCATCAATAGCCTTGTACATCTTCCTTAGATGGCTCTTGGTGCCCCGGATTGTCGGACCACCACCTGAGAACTCACCTGCTATGGTGTAGATCAGATCTTTATCGGTGTCCGAGCTACTAGTAGACTGGGTAGTCTTATACGACGATCCCGGGCTCTTGTTATTAGTCCCTTTGGACTTGGAGATGTAGGATTTCAACATCCCCTTATCAGCCAGACAATCCAACGCCCGCTGGATACAGAAGCAGTCATTGGTGTCATGGCCAACCTCCTCATGGTATTAGCAAAATTTATTTTTGTTCCGTGACTGGATGGAACTTTTCATAGGATTAGGCTTCTCAAGAGTCAGCTGATCATTGATCTCCATGAGGATGAAGTTGCAATCCTTGTCAAACTCGTATTTAGGGACGTACGGTTTAAACTCTTTCTTTTTCTTCTCGGACGGTTGGTCAGGATCATTGACCGCCCAGACTTCTTTTCTCTTCTTGCTCTCTTCTTGTTTCTTAGCCGGTTGAGTAGATCGACTATCTTTTTGTTTGTCGGACTTCTTGAAGTCCGACTGGTTACTGGGAGAGCAGAGGTCGGTTGCTTGTATAAAGCTTTATGCCTCTATCTACGCCGCATGTAGGGTGTAAACCCTTTTTCGGACGAGGTCGAACTTGAAAGTTGATGCAAGTCTAAGCATGGAGAACTTCGAAGATTTTCTTATCATGCATCAAGATAGCTTGTCCCTAAACATTGATTCAAGCCAAGCATTGCATGGACACTTTCTTGGATATCAAAGCAAAGCCACGGTTTGCTTAGTGACTTTTCTTGGAGTCTAGTTCACTTTCTTGAACTTTCTTGAATTTTCTTTACTTAGATTTTGCTTACAAGTTTTTACCTTTCACTTGAAAGGGTTTTTCTTGGTTCAAGCATTAGGATCTTTAATCTTTATTTAGTTGCTTTTAAAATCAGTTAGTTAGCAAAATAAATCAGTTTAGGCGTGTGCTTGTTCTCCAAGGAGATTGGCATATGCTTGTGCTCCAAGGTGCTTTCTCTTCAAGCAAGTTAGAATTCTAGTTTAATTAGGATTGAATTAGGAACTTATCCTAATCTTCCTAGGTAAACTAAGTCTTATAAATAGGGCTGTAACACACACGAATAAATATATAGATTAATATTCAGATTTATTTCTTAAGTTGCATACTTGAGTTTTTGTTGATTGTGATCAATTGCTGTTTTGCTTGTTTTAGTTAAAACATTCGTTTGGATTGATTAATTAGGTGGATTCTTAATTGATTAATCTTAGTTTTTGTTTAATTCTTGGTGGATTTCCTGTATAGAATTAGACTTAAACATATCCCTTGTGTTTGTTGATTTTCGGATCAATAATTCACATCAAAAGTTGACCCATCCTTTAAAACTTTTGAAAATGTCTGTAAATGCTACATCATCAAACAGCCCCTGAATTTGGATTCTAGTCAGGTTGAATCATCTAACGTATGTGCAAAGCCCAACCTTCTCCCCGTGCTTAATGGTGCTCAAGTTTAATCTTGTTTTCTTTGCAGGGATGTTCATGAGGAAGTTGGACGCAAATAAAAAGGCAAGCTTCTTAAAGCTGTCAATGCATCCGGCTGACAAGTTGCCAAACCATTGTTGGGCGATGCCCTTCAATGTAGCCGGGAAACAACGACACCATGTAGAATCATCCAACTTCTGTATACACATGAGGTTGGTATATGTCATGAGGTGGTCTTCAGGGTTGGCGGTACCATGGTAAGAACCAACCAACACATTCTTAACCTAGGACGGCTGTACCGCCTTGGTTATCTCCCTAGTGACCGCAAAAGGTTGTTCACCAAGTCTGAGCAGATGGAGCTGCCAGTCTAGTGGTTGGACATTGCTATATGCCGCCTGACCTCCATAGAGGGCCGGCTGCATATATTGAAGGTCATAATGCCCATATAGCGCCTGAGGCGCATAAGGGGCTGACCCAACCATCTAAAGGCTAGTACGGACGAACTTGCCGCTTGTATGGATCTCATGTAATGACAGTGAGTTCCTTACTAAGGTTTCCTTGGAGCTGTCTAGAAATATAGAAGTAGAGGCTTACTAAGACATCTACTGGTGTCTCCTTCGCTCAATGATGTGTGGAGCGCTAAAAATTGATCTTTTTTATTGCACCTGGTTTAACCTGCCGGGTGGGCCTTTGCGGACCCTTTGGCCCCTTATGTTCTTGTCGGGGAAGAAGGATCTTTATCTAGTCAAGTGTTGTGGCTGCCTTCTCCTTTGGATGGGGAGTCGGCTGCCTATCCCTAACTGGCTTTCTCCTCTCAACTTGAGGAGCCTTCTTTGCGAACTAACTCTTGCTTGAGCCAGCCTTGTTCTTTTTGTTGATCAGCTACCTGATTTTACCCTTGAAACTGGTCATGAAGTTCATGAGTTCGTCTCGACTGACTGGTGCTGATCCCCTGGCCATCTGGGTTTCCCCATCCGGCTACCCAAAGGGCCTGCTTTGACCCGCTTGGTTAGCATTACGTTCCAATTGTTCCCTGGAACGGATGTATTTGGAAACAAATGACCCATCTTTAGCCACATACGTTTCGACCCGGTCATCATCCTCATAATCTGTAAAGACCTCCATATGAAACGGGTGATGATATTCTTCCCGATGAAAGAGATGACGTCCTTTGTCTTGATGTTTTCGACCTCCTCTGCCTCTACCCCTTTGGTAAAGTAGTCTACATCAATTAGGATGTAGCGCTTGCCGCCTAGAGCAGTCGTATATGGTCCTAGGATGTCCATGCCTCATTTAGCAAACGATACTAAATGGTACTAGACTGTGAATTGTCGTAAAGTCAGTGGCCGAACGATGGATTAGCTTGCCAAATTTTTTAGACTTGTCACATTTTTTAACCATCCCCATAGCATCGAACTCAAGGGTTGGCAAGAAGTAGTGCCACCTGGACCTAATGGCTAAAGATCTACAGCCTATATGAGAGACGCGATATCCCGCATGCAACTCTTCGAGAACTTCTTTCCCCTTTTCTAGGGTCACACACTTCAATAGAAGCTTCAAGAAACCAACTTTGATGAGCTCCCCTTGTCTCATCTCGAAGCTTACAGTTCGTTTTTTCAGTACGACCGCCTCCTGAGGTGAATTAGGAAGCGTGCCGTCTGTAAGATATGGCCGGAAGCTATCCATCTAGGCAGAGCTTTGGTCGAGTACTCTAATTACTTCTTCATCAGATATACTTCTTTTTCCATAACTTCCCAGAAGACTGACCGAGGCGTATCATAGGAGGCGGAGGACGCCAGTTTTGACAGAGCATCTACCTGATTGTTTTCAAATTTGGGCACTTGACTTAGATGATGAAAGTCTCCAAGTGTCCTAGCTTTAGTTTTGACCGCTTGCAAGTATTTGATCATGGCCGGATGGGTGGCCTCATAGCCACCATGGTATTGTCTTACGACCAATTGGGAGTCAAAGCAACCATCAATCTTTGTTTCCCTTGCTGCCTTGCACATACGGATGCCGGCTAGTGCGGCTTCATACTCGGCCTCATTATTTGAGGACTGGAACTTGAACCTTAGTGCATATTCATATTTGTCCACCTCAGGGGACTGACAAATTACGCCTGCACCACAGCGTTTCATCGTGGAACTCCCGTCCACATACACTTTCCAAATTTGATCAATATTATCCAATTCAGCCGGCCTTGTCATCTCGACAATAAAGTCGGCGAATGCTTGCCCCTTTATTACCTTCCTTGGTTCGAAAGTGATTTCCAGTCCCTGCAACTCAATAGCCTATTTGAGCATTAGGCCAGAAGATTTCGAAGTTGTCATTGGCCGCTTGATCGGTTGGTTAGTAGACCACAACCGGATGTGCCAAGAAGTAAGGTTTTAACTTCTTGACAGCCATGTAAAGGGGCGTGGCCAAATTTCTTGATTATGGGGTACTAAAGCTCTGCGTTCCAAGAACATGGCTAATAAAGTAGACCGCGAGCTGGATGTCGTCTCTTTAGCTAAGAGAACAACACTGAGGGCATGATCTAAGACAGCCAGATACATATAGAGCGTCTCTTTAAGCAAAGGGCTAACCAGCTTTGGCAAAGAGTGTAGATGTGCTTTAAGTTTTTAAAAGGCTGCCTTAGCATCATCCCCCCATTCAAATCTAGTCTTCTTCCTGACCGCCTGGAAGAAGTAGCGGCACTTGTCGCCTGACTGACTGAGGAATCTCCCTAGAGCCGCCAAGCAACCTGTTACAAGGCCGAAGGAACCCAGCATCTAACAACGTTTTTATTTTTGCGGCTGCCGCCTAACATCTTTTGCCATGGTTTCTTTTCTTTTGCCGAATGGGCTTCTTTTTAGGATCCACGGCGAATTTGTGGATAGCAAGATCCAGGCTGATGGCTAGCATCTCTTCCACTTCAAAGGCAAAAATGTCTTTGAATTCTTTTAGAAGTTGGTGCAAGTTAGCACCTAACTTAGCAAAAGTAGTCATCCCCACCGTAATAGTTCGCTCTAGCCGACTGTTGGCTCCTGGTCAGTGATTGCTATTGCTTTTCTTTTTTTATCGCCTCCAGCTGATCAGTTTTTCTCTTCTTGGCTGCTGGTGGGGTCGGATGGTCATCCTTGATAGCATCAAGGTCTATTGGCTCTTTTCCCTGACCGACTGCAGCTGCCGCAGGCTTGAAGCCCGAGAGATAGCATTCTCGAGCCGTCTTCTGGTCCCCGTTCAGGGAGCCAACAGTTTCATCATCCTTCTCATACTTGATCGGCATGAGGACAGGGATGATGAGGGCCTTACACTCGTTAAGAGTAGATCGGCCAAGAATAAGATTATAGGCGGTCAGCTCTTCAACCACCAGAAATCGGATGGTCATGTGACGACCGCTTCCTTTTTGTCCCAGTCGGTTAGGCAGATCAATCCGTCCGGCTAGGTGCGCAACTACTTCCTCAAATCCAACAAGGGGATGTGAGACATCCGTCATGCTATCCGGCCTGTACTTGAGTTTGGATAGGCATTTGCAGCTGATGATGTCTGAGGAGCTTCCTGTGTCTATTAAGATGTGGTCAACCAACTGGTTGGCCACTTTGCATTCCATGACAATAGGGTCATCATGCGGCCGACGGAATTTGCCTCTATCCTTTTCGGTAATGATGACTCCGAGGAAGGCGGATGTGCTAGCCGCCTGTCCCTCTTCAACATAATGGACCATCTATCTTAGATGGTCCTTGGTGCCCCGGATGGTCGGGCCACCTCCGGCGAATCCGCCTACTATTTTATAGACCGATTCTTCATAGGTTTTGGAGCTAACAACAGGCTGGGAGTCTTTTGGCTAGAATGTCCCGGATTCACCTTGAAAGTCACTTTGGACTTCAACCTTGGAACATACGGCTTCTACTCTTTCTTTTTCTTCTCGGCCGGCTGATCAGAGTTATCAACCGCCAAGATCTGTTTTTTCTCTTTGCTCTCTTCTTGTTTTCGAGACAGCTGAGCATACCGACTCTCCTTCTATTGGTCAGACTTTTTTGAGTCCGACTTCTTATTAGAGGAGTAGAGCTCGGTCACCTATATATAGGCTTTCGTCTCCATTAGTGCTCCTTGGAGGGTGAAAATTTTCTTACGGACGAGCTCAAACTTGAAAGTCGACCCGTCCTTCAGACCTTTGAAAAATTTTGTATAAGCCACTTCGTCAGACAGTCCTTGAATCTGGATTCTCATTAGGTTGAACTGCCTGACGTATGATCAAGCCCTTCTCTATCTCCCTGCTGCACATGGCCTAGATCAAGGCTCGTTTTCTTTATGGGGATGTTTATAGAGTAGTTAGAATCAAACAAGAACGCAAGCGTGTTGAAGCTGTTGATGCAACCAGCCGGCAGATTGCTAAACCACTTTTGGGCTATGCCCTTCAGGGTGGCTAGAAAAGCAGCGACACCATGTAGATTCATCCAACCCCTATAAGTACATGAGGTGGGTGTATGCCAAAAGGTGGTCTTCTAGATTAGCGGTACCATCATAGTTCCCAACCAACACATTTTTAACCTTAGTCGGTTGTTCGGCCTCGGCTATTTCCCTGGAGAATGATAAGGGTTGTTCCCCAAGGTTTTGTAGCCGAAGCTGCCAGTCCATAGGCTGGTAGTTGTATGTCGCCTGTCCTCCGAAGAAGGCAGGTTGGATGTAGGGCAAAGCAGGCAACCTGTATAATGGTTGTGCCATATACTGCGCGAAATTGATTACATGGGGCCATCACTATATGAGGGGGCCGCTTGACAAGGTCCCCTGTACATATTGAGAATTCTTCACAGAGGTATTCTGAAATTTATCCAGATAATTTGAAGTAGATGCCGACTCTGACAGCTGTTGGGTCTTCTTCTACTCGATGTACTGTCAAGCATCAAAAAATGTTTTCTTGCTACCTTTTGGTTGTACATGCCGGATGGCTTTTCTTGTTACCGTTTCTAGGAAACGGAGTCTTAAAAGGTCGAACTAGGGTCGAGCCTTCTCTTTTGGAGTAGGGTGAGGAGTCGGCTGACGATCCCTGACCGACTTCTGTTTTCCAGCCTGAGTTGGTTTTGTGGCCGACTGTTCCTTTCTAGAAGTAGCCGACCGCTTGGTGATCAAATCCTTAATTTCACCCTTGAAGCTGCTCTTGAATTTCATGAGCTCATCTCGAATGACTGGGGCTGATCCTACAGTCTGAGACGGCTCATCGGGATGCACTGAGGGCTTACTTGACTGTCCAGGGGGCCTGCTTGGACACACCTGGTTACATTGCGCTCTCGCCTGTCTTTATGATGGATGCGCTTAGAGAGGAGGGACCTGTCAGGGGCCAAATAGGTTTCGATGTCTCCATCGTCACCAAAGTCATGGTTCGATTGGACCACCACTTCTTCCGGAGGCTGATTAGTCTCAAGAGGCTGCACAGGTTGATCTTATGAAGCCATCTTAGAGGTACTCTCCCAAAGACGGCGCCAAATGTTTCGGAGTTTTTTGTGTCCCTTGGGAGAGTTACGACTCAAAGACTAGATTTGACAAGGACGCTTGTACCTGCAGAATAAACGGAGCTCTGAATGGTCGGAGGTCCACCTCCAAATATTAAGTTAGTACGAAATCGGATTAAATTATCTGCACGGATTCCGAGCTCAGGTGTTCTCTGTTTTAGAGAGCAATAAATGCCTTAATGATTAAGACGTAAGTTCCGAAAAGTGTAAGGTCCCCCTATAATTGGGGGAATCTCTCTATTTATAGGGTCCTAGGAAAACGTGTCCTACCCTAGGGTTTGATGACCTAGGATTAGGGTTGCGTCGTTTTACGGCTCCTTTGGAATTTAGGCCTTGAAGGCCGCCATTTCCAGGGGCATATCTGAGTGACACGTGTCGTCCATCTAGAGAGTCTAATTGGACGCCTCTCAGAGGGACACATATCGCTCTCTTATGAATCCACTTGGGGGTAATAAATACCCCAAATCACCTTCTTTTAAACGCACCATCTGTTTTGGGTGTTTTTGTCCCTTGAGAAAGTTACGTCACAAAGTCTGGTCCGGCGTGAGATGTACCTGAAAAACAACGGAGATTTCGAGTGGTTAGAGATCCGCCTCAGACGATCAAGTTAGTAACTTGAATAGGAGTAAAAAGGTGCGAAAATTTAGGTGGGTATCTGCTCGGATTCCAAGCTCAGGATGTCTCTATCAAAGAGTAAATGTGTAATAAATGGAAAAACGTGTCCCCAAATGGAGGAAATCTCCCTATTTATAGGGTCATCGGGAATTGTGCCCTTGAAGGTCATCAAGCCCTAATCATTGGTGGGCTGTGCCACATTGCAGCTTTCTCGGGATTTAGGCCATGAAGGTCGCCTTTTTTCCCATTCCTTTGGGATGACACGTGTCAAACAGGGGTTGGTCCATTTTGGACTAACCCTAAGGTGACACGTGTCACTTTCTGGTTGGACCACGTGTCAGGGTAAAATTACCCCAAACATTTGCCCCTCTCAGATGTGACGTGGCATCTGACGTGGCATCTGTGACAGGTGTCACTCTTCCATTGGGGGGTGATTTTACCGCCAATTTTTGACTGTTCACCTTCTGCGGAAATTATGGAGGTACCCCTTAATTTACCCCCTATATGTAGCCGTTTACCCTCATTTTTTTTGTACGTTTACAAAAAATTTTAAGAGCGATAAACTTAGAGAGAGAGAGTTTGCTTTCACGTCTGAGTCAAGCGCAAGCAATCAAGCTCATTTCCGCCTGCCCCAGACGGTTCCGCCTAACCTTCAGATATCAACTCTTAGAGGTACCGCCTCTGTCTCTCTCAGCTCCTTTCATTTTTTCCCGCTTGTATATATTCTTTGCAATAAATGGATGCATCACCAACACACACGGTACAACCTAGGTTAGAGTCCAGCCGATGACCTGGTACGGCTGAGTCTAGGACTGGGAGTGCCGCCTCGGGGTGTTGAGACCACCCTTATGCTTGGAATCCGACCGTCTATGTGTCTGTGCAAGACACAATGGCTCAGACAATGCAGACGGCAAATAGATCCCGACTATAGGAGCTAGGGCTCAGGCGGGCAATCACCTGAGGTGGAGACGTCAGGCAGGGAAAACCAGACGGCTGCTGAGAGGTCTCCCCCGGGTGCCCCTTCAACCCCTGGGGATTCATTCCTTGATGAGTGCGATCAGGGAGACGGTGAGGAAGTCGTCTCTATGCCCTGCTCGCAAGATGAGGAGTCACCCAGGAAAAGCTCCGCCTCCAGCTCTGAGAGAAGTGACGAGCCTATGTCGCCGCTTGAGGATAGTGAGGTGGAGGAGAGGAAAAAATGGAGTGAGAAGGACGACCCCTTCCAAATCCCCGTCTCTGCCAAAGACAGTGCAAACATGGACAAAGACTTGTAAAACTTCAAACTCATGCACCCCCTAGCCGGAAATTATACCATCCGGGTTCCGCCTGTAGAAGGCACCGTCTATTGGAAAGATGACAAGAGGAACGTCAATGCCTACTTTGGCTGTTATGAGGCGGCGTTCCTGGTTGGGCTAAGATTTCCACTTCACGAGGCGATGAAGGCAATTCTAAGAGGCTATGGCCTGGGAGTCTGGTAACTTACCCCCAATTCTTGGGCTAACCTTCTGGGGTATGTTGCCGCCTGCGAGTTCCAAGGGCTGCATCCCGGCTGGGAGGCCTTTGCCCATATGCATTACTTGAGTCGCAACCAAGGCGGCTGGAGGGCGTGGTATACATTGACCACCCTCCCTCAGTACATGATGACTTTGGACAAGGTGTCCAAATTCGACGGCTGGAAGCACCGCTTCTACTTGCTGTTTGCGCCTAGCCGGCGAGAAAATTTTGAACTACACTGGTACAATAAGAAGCCCGACCTTCTGGGCCGGAAGTGTTATCTTCCTCGGATTCCGGATGAGGACTACGACAAAATAATTGAGACTAACTTTTGTGGTCTTGAAGATGCTACCCTGTCAACCGGGGAAACAATAAAGGTTCCAAAGAACTAGATTCCAAAAAGCGCCTGGTTCAGAGACGAGGCCTTTTTATCCGCCTGCGGGCTCAGCACAATGTTTACCAAACGTACGCGCCTGACCTTAAGAACCGTCTGGGGTACTTCCATGTCAAATTGGCAATTAGTGATGTTTTTTGCTCTTTTTTTTTTTTTTTTTTTTTTTTTGCAGAGGAAGCTTTAGCCATGCTCCCAGACGAGAAGACACCCAAGCGGTCCTCCGCCGCCATCCGCAGAGATATTGCGGAAAAGCAGGCGGCTGCTATCAGGGCCAAGGTAAGACGCCTGACCCCCCCTTTACTTTAACTTTGCAAACTTCATTTCCAGATGCATGACTAACTAGCATCCGCTTTGCAGGGAGGCGAAATCCCAAAAACGTTTGAGAAGACTCTCAAACGGGCTAGGGATGACTCCGCCTCTACCCCCTCCAAGAAAAAGTCTGGCTCCTCCTTGACTCCTTGAGCCAAAGCCGGGAAAACTCAAATGCGCCTCGGGGGAAGGATGCAGGAGCTAGACGGCGACTTTGGCCTTGACCTCGTCAACCCCTTATCCGTTGGAAAAGGGGTTAGAGCGCCTGCAAGTGGCTCTCGCCACGCCGTCTCTGAAGGTAAGGCTAACCCATTTGAGTCCCCTCCTGAGTTAGGGTGGCCTTTGCGAGTGAAATCCCACTCCCAACAGACTTCTTCCTCAGACGGTCGGCAACAGATAGGTGCCGCCTGTATTTTGCACTCATCAAATATTGATTGTGGTGCAGATGTCTCTCCCCGCTGGCCAGACGTCCAGAAGCATGCCAAGGCCATGCTTGACGCCGTCCGGAAGAGGGATAAAGACAACATCCCTGGGATAGAGACGTTCAATCTGGAACGCATTCTATCCCTTCTGGCTGAGGTAAGGTGTAAAGAAAGTAACAGAAATAAACTTCAAGGATTATCCCGCCTGCAGATCTAACCTGATTCTTTCTATGCAGGCTCTTTTGCGGGTAGACGGTCTCAAACGTCCATACTCTCGCAAGCGGGAAGAGGTAAATAGAGCCAACAAATCAGCTAGAGACGCTGAAAACGTTGCTCTATACTTTTATACAATAAATGAACTTGAGACTAAAGCCACAGTAATGACGCAGGCGTCGAAGATTGAACAGCTCGAGAAGGACCTCGAGGCGTTCAAGCAGAAAGCCGGGGATGCTGAGACGGCGCTCAAAAAAGCAAAAGAGGAGCTTGACAAGGCTAAGACGGAGCTGGACTCTCTCAAGGGGGTCTCCTAAGAGAACAGTGACCTCAAGGCCAAGGTCAAGGTGCTGGAGGAGGCGGCAACCCAGGCGCAACTTAACTTTAAAGCAACCTTAGAGGCGGAATAAGAGCACCTGGTTGCTGAGAGTGAAGCTGACAATGACGCCCGGATGAGGATTGCCTAGAACGCCTTGTATCCAAACAAGGAGTATGGCGTTTGGGCGCTGGCTCACAAATATGCAGAAGAAGTTGTATTTGAGGGAGAAGGGCGAGCCAAAGCCGGAGTCGTTCGAAGCCTGGGCGCATGCTGAGCTGCCAGAACTTGGTCACCCCGTCCCGACTCAGACGCACGAGGTTCCTGCTGACGAAGAAGATGAAGAAGATGAAGGGGGAGATGACCAGGTGGACCCGTCTGCAGCTTAACAATGAAATTCTGCGACAGTATGCCATTTTTATTATTTTTCTGTTTCAACAATTGTATGCCAGATTACTTTCTTTTCAGCCTGCGTGCCGAGGATATGTTGTTTTTACCGGCTGAGGAGCCGAGTTAATTAACAGTTTGCTTCACTTTCCTGGACGGGGTCCGGTTAACAATTTTCTACCACAGCCAATTGGCTGAGTAGTTTTTTAATGAATGTGCTGACTGAGTCGGTTTTGATCACTTTGCTTTTGAAGTTTGCATTTTTACTTTTTGCAAGTATGCTTGAAATTTTTTGCTTTTGCCTAACTTATGAAAAGCATGCGGCAACTGATAATCCGGCTGCTCTTGCCCCTGGGTGGATGTGTGGTTGGTTTCACCTTTAAATCGATTGATTGACTTGGAAACGTCTGATGCTTTAAAGAGCATGATATGTGCAAGTCAATCATTCACAACAGTGATTGCCCCAAACCAAGTACACAACCGCTCATATGACAGGCGCTCCAGGAAGAAGGTCGATCAACCCCTCAAGCGCTGAGGATCAGACGGAAAAGGCCGTCTGGATATTAGATAAAAGGCGAAGGGTCGTCTGTCCTGTCATGAGACAGGAGGCAAATGGCCGCCTGGGGGGTTTGCAACCCAATTATGCTTTTCCGCCTTGGGAAAATGTGTAATTTTGACCATGTCACCTGTATGTACAACTGCACTCTTTGGTAGTGCTTGTGATGATTGCACCCGGAGAGGTGTTACCGGTCGCCTTATTACTCATTGGAGTAGACGAAATTTGAATAACCATCCGGCCATCGGCCTCATGTTCTTTTGACGGTTGTGTAGCTGTTGCACAACCCTTGTTGCCCCGGTGGGGGGGTTGGTGCAACTTTGGAATGAAAAGCTTAGGAACTTCGGTCGGTCACCGGCTGATGTCTAAGGACATCCGGTATTTCGAAAACTTAATCGTTCTTTCAACTTTTCTTGTCAGACGGCTATGAGTTGACCAATTTAGTCGTTCAATCTTTGCCGTCTGCATAAGTACGTAGAGCAAACAGGTAGGCTGCCCTCTACGACGATCGCACCCGGAGGGGTGTCGCCGGACGCCTTTGTCCATGTTGGGACAGGTGATTTTATAAAACAGACAGCCATCCGGCCATTGGCTTCTTGTATAGGTAGAGATCGGCTGTATAGCCATAAGCGGTTTTGTGCCTAGTTTAGTTATCTGGCCAGTGGCCTCATGTAAAATGAACGCTGAATTGTCTACTAAGTTTCAAACTTAGCGAGTTCAACAATTGGGCCGTCTGTGAATTTTCTAGATGGCCTTAAAGCTTGAAAAAAGGGAAACATAATTGAAAACAAAAAGCAATTTCTCATTAATAGACTTTTTGCTTACAAAATTTTACAACTCAGAAGTAGTACTTTTTCAAATTGTCTACATTCCAAGTCCTAGGGCAGGCGCCTACCGTTTGGGGTTTCTAGGCGGTAGGTGCCGTTTCCAACTTCCTCATAGATCTGGTAGGGGCCTTCCCAATTTGGAGTCAACTTTCCAAGTTCATTGGCCCTACCGGTTGCCTCCATTTTTCGTAGCACGAAGTCGCCAACTTTCAAAGGGCGTTTGTGCACTTTCTTGTTGTAGGCTCTTGTCATTCTCAGACGGTATATCTCATGACGCAAGGCGACATTGCCCCTGCGTTCTAGTAGAGAGTCCAAAGCCAGACGCATGGCCTCCCAATTTGTCTCTTCATCATAAAGCATTACTCTGAGGGTAGGCTCGTAATGTTCGATGGGTAAGACGGCTTCAGCACTGTAAACCATGAGAAATGGGGTTTCACCGAATGCCCTTTTGGCTGTTGTCCGGATGGCCCATAGGACATGAATCAACTCTTCTGCCCATAACCCACCGGCTCTTTCAATTTTCTTTTTTATGTCGTCTGAGATGAGTTTGTTGAAGGCTTCAACCTGACCGTTTGCTTGGGGTCGGCCGACTGATGCAAAACAATTGGAGATCCCTTGATCCCCCAACCAAGTCTTGAGCTGAGGCGTCTCAAACTGAGGGCCATTATCAAACACCATAGACACAGGTAACCCAAACCGGGTGATGATGTTCTTCGAAATGAAAGAGATGACATCCTTAGTCTTGATGTTCCTGACCGCCTCCGCCTCCACCCACTTGGTGAAGTAATCCACAGCCACTAGAATGTAACGTTTTCCGCCTGGAGCGGGCGTATAAGGACCTAAAATGTCCATGCCCTATTTTGAAAACGAGACTGGGCTGTGGATGGCCGTTAGATCAGTAGCCGGGCGGTGAATAAGTTTGCCAAATTTCTGACATTTTGTCACATTTCTTCACCAGCTCTTTGGCGTCTACCTCAAGGGTAGGCCAAAAGTGGTGTCGCCTGGCTCTGACGGCTAGGGATCTGCCGCCTATGTGAGAGGCGCAGTACCCCGCATGCAATTCTTCGAGAACTTCCTTCCCCTTTTCTGGGATAAAACACTTCAGAAGAGGCTTTAGAAACCCCGCCTTGAAAAGTTCTCCATTTCTCATCTCGAAGTTTGCCTCCTGTGGCGAATTAGGGAGCGTGTCGTCTATCAAGTAAGCCCGGATGACATCCATCCAGGTAGAGCTTCGGTCTAGAATTCCAATGGGATCTTCATAAATGCTTCTTTTTTCCAGAACTTCCCAAAAGACTGACCGAGGCGTATCACAACAGGCGGAAGATGCTAATTTGGACAAGGCATCGGCCTGGTTGTTACCGGACCTGGGCACTTGGCTCAGAGTGAACCCTTCGAGTGTCCCAGGCTATTCTTTGACCAACTGAAGATATTTGATCATTGCCAGATGGGTAGCCTCATATGTACCTCCGTACTGGCTAACAACCAATTGAGAATCAGAGTAGGCGTCAACTCTGGTTTCCCCTCTTGCCTTACACATGCGGATTCCAGCTAGCAGGGCTTTGTACTCCTCCTCATTGTTTAAGGCCTGAAATTTGAACCGTAGTGCATACTCATATTTGTCTCCTTCTGGAAATTTAGAGATTACGCCTGCACCACGTCCGTTCTTTGTTGAGCTCCCGTCTACATAAACTTTCCGAACCTGATCAAGATTATTCGGAGCCACCGGACAGGTCATTTCAACAATGAAGTCGGCAAACTCCTGACCTTTCACTGCCTTTCTTGGTTCGAAAGTGATTTTAAGACTTTGCATTTCTATAGCCCATTTCAACATTCTACCGGATGATTCCAAGGTAGACATTGGCCGTTTGAGTGGCTGGTCGGTGTATATCACCACCAGATGTGCTAGAAAATAAGGCCTCAACTTCTTGAATGCCATATACAAAGCAAGGCCAAAATTTTTAACCATGGGGTACCGGAGTTCAGCATTTTTGAGGACATGGCTAATGAAATAGACCAGGAGCTGAACGCCGTCTCTTTCAGCAAGGAGAACGGCACTGAGGGCATGATCTGAGATGGCTAAGTACATGTACAACGTCTCTCTAGGCAGAGCACTAACGAGCCTCGGCAAGGAGTTGATGTGAATTATTAATCCGAAAATCAACAAAACACAAGGGATATGTTTAAGTCTAATTCTATACAGGAAATCCACCAAGAATTAAACAAAAACTAAGATTAATCAATTAAGAATCCACCTAATTAATCAATCCAAACGAATGTTTTAACTAAAACAAGCAAAACAGCAATTGATCGCAATCAACCAAAACTCAAGTATGCAACTTAAGAAATAAATCTGAATATTAATCTCTGTATGTTTATTCGTGTGTTTTACAGCCCTATTTATAAGACTTAGTTTACCTAGGAAGATTAGGACAAGTTCCTAATTTAATCCTAATTAAACTAGAATTCTAACTTGCTTGAAGAGCAAGCACCTTGGCGCACAAGCATACACCAAACTCCTTGGAGAACAAGCACACGCCTAAACTGATTTATTTTGCTAACTAACTGATTTTTAAAGCAACTAAATAAATAAATAAAAATTAAAGAACTAAATAAAGATTAAAATCCTAATGCTTGAACCAAGAAAAACCCTTTCAAGTGAAAGGTAAAAACTTGTAAGCAAAATCTAAGTAAAGAAAATTCAAGAAAGTTCAAGAAAGTGAACTAGACTCCAAGAAAAACCACTAAACCACTAAGCACACCGTGGCTTTGCTTTGATATCCAAGAAAGTGTCCATGCAATGCTTGGCTTGAATCAATGTTTAGGGATAAGCTATCTTGATGCATGATAAGCAAATCTTCGAAGTTCTCCATGCTTAGACTTGCATCATCCTCCTCTTCTTCGAAAGAATTTGTCCTCAAATCTCAAAGTTCTTCATCAGGAATATACTTAGCCAAATCGCCAACATTGAATGTAGCACTAACTCCATATTCTCCCGGAAGTTCTAACTTATAAGCATTGTCATTGATCTTCTCAACAATCTTGAAAGGACCTTCACTTCTAGGCATCAACTTATTCTTGCGTTTTCCTGGAAATCTTTCCTTTCTCAAATGTAACCATACCAAGTCTCCAACATTGTAACTTTGTTGCTTTCTATGCTTGTTTGCTCTAGCTTTGTACATGTCATTTATTTTCTCTATTCTTGTTCGAACTTGAGCATGTAATTTCAGCATACTCTTCAACTTAGACTCGGCATCTTTGTGAATTAACTCACCCTTAGGCAATGGAACAAGATCAATTGGAAGTTTCGGATTGACTCCATAGACTACCTCAAAAGGACTATGTTTGGTAGCATATGTAGGTGATCTATTATAAGCAAACTCCGTATGAGCTAACTTGATGTCCCAATCCTTTTGTGTCTTACTCACTAACCCACGCAAAAGCGCACCAAGAGTACGATTAGTATTCTCGGTTTGTCCATCAGTTTGTGGATGGTAAGATGTACTAAAGAGCAATTTAGTTCCCACAAGCTTCCATAACGACTTCCAAAAGAAACTCATGAACTTTGTATCTCGATCACTCACAATAGTTTTCGGAATTCCATGCAATCTAACAATCTCTTTGAAGTATAATTCCGCCACTTTCATAGCATCATCCACTTTGTGACAAGGAACAAAGTGAGCCATCTTAGAAAACCTATCAACAACAACCATAATAGAGTCTTTCCCCCGTTGTGTTCTCGGCAATCCCACAATAAAATCCATAGAAAACAACTTTGAACCATGTAGTTCATCAAGTAGATCATCTAATCTTGGAATAGGAAATCGGTATTTGATAGTGATGTTATTCACACTCCTACTATCAATACACATACGCCAACTCCCATCTTTCTTTGGGACAAGTAAAGTAGGCACGGCACAAGGGCTCATACTTTCCCTCACGTATCCTCTAGTCATAAGCTCTTCAATTTGCCTTTGCATCTCCTTTGTTTCTTCCGGATTACTTCTATAGGCTGCCTTATTAGGTAATGGTGCTCCCAGAATCAAGTCAATTTGATGCTCTATCCCACGAATAGGAGGTAGTCCCGGAGGTAATTCCTTAGGAAAGACATCCTTGAATTCTTCTAAAACAGATTCCAATTCATACGACCTCTTTGCTTGTTTATCTTGATCAATTCGAATCTCATTAGAAACAAGTATATATACCACATTGTTGCTGCAAATCTCTTTTTCTAATTCCCTCTCACTAATCAAATAAGAATTCTTCGAATTAGAGGTAACATTAGAAGACTTGTTGCTTATCAAAGGTTTTAAAGCAACCGGTCTCTCTTTTTCTCCTTTTCTCACAACATACACATTAGTCCTTCCATCAAACTTCACAAATCTATCATATTGCCAAGGACGGCCTAATAGTATATGACAAGCATCCATAGGAAAAACATCACACAAAACTTTATCATGAAATTTACCAATTGAAAAGGAGATTAAGGCTTGTTTAGTTACCTTAGCATCACTCGAATTATTAAGCCAATGAAGCTTATAAGGGCTTGGATGTTCAGTAGTTGGCCACTTCAATTTGTCTACCAAAGTAGTAGATACCACATTAGTGCAACTCCCCGTGTCTATGATCATGTCACACAACCTATCTTCTACCTTGCACCTTGTAAGAAAGATTTTCTCCCTTTGATTGTTTTCCATAGGTACGGTTTTAGAGTGTAGCGCCCTTCTTAGAACCAAACTTTGACCATGAGTCTCGGGATCAATTTCGTCAATATGCCCCTCCTCTTCTTCAAAGTTTTCCTCTTCGTTCTTTTCTACATAGTCACAACTTTGCTCACACTTAGCTTGTTCTTGTTCCCACTCTTGAGCAGTCATTACTCTTTTTGATGGACAATTAGTTGCAATGTGACCAACACTACCACACTTGAAGCACTTCCTATCTTCAACAAGCTTTTTAGGAGCTTCAAATTTTGATTTAGTCTCCTTGTAGTTCGAACTAGAACCACTTTTCTCCAAGCTGTTCTTCTCAAAAGGTTTAGTGAAACCTTTTACAAAGGGCTTAGTGTACGTCCCTTTCTTCCCCTTTATCTGTTTTTCAACTTTCAAAGCTACCTTGCAAACATCCTCAAAGGACCAATATTGTTGCAATTCAACTTTTTCAGCAATATTATCATTCAACCCCGAAATAAATCTAGCAATCTTATGCTCAACAATCTCTTCTAAGCCACATAGCATGCATAACTTTTCAAATTCACCAATATAATTCTCAACAGTCATAGAATTTTGTTTAAAAAGTTGCATCTTAAGATAAACATCTTGAATATAATCACTAGGTACGAACCTTTTTTTCATGTGCTTCTTGAGTTGTTCCCAAGTTGAGATTCTTGCACGCCCCTCCTTATGCCTCTTCTTCTTTAGATTATCATACCAAAGACTAGCATAACCGGTCAGTTTTAATTCAGCCAATTTGCATCTTTTCCTTTCATCATACTCCTTGTAATCAAAGAGTGTCTCGGCCCTTCTAATCCACTCAAAGTATTTTTCAGGTTCATTCATACTCCCATTGAATTCGGGAAGATCTAATCTAAGGTTCCTATCATCATCCTTTGGTCGATCTCTTCTCCTAGGCCTTGGTGATTCATCACTTGAGGAATAATTATTTCGTGGCCTCCTTGGGTTCCTCCTTGGTTGTTCTTCCTCACTTGAACCAGAATTAGGGTTAGAATTCCCTTTCCTTGAAGAATCTCCAGCAAGAGTATCAAGCCTTTTTAATATCTCATCCATCCTTGCTGCCAACTCGTCAATTCGCCTGTCTCTTCTAAGATTTTGAGCCTGTTCTAAGGTTAATCCCCTTGGAACTTGTGGAAACTCCTCGTCACTCATGATTCCTACACAAACCAAGTCAGTTTATGCAAAAATCTTGATTAAAAGATCGAATCTTGAAGGAAAACTAGGCAACACAAAAACCGGACTCCCATCCGCAAATTCAGTGCACAAACACCAAACGTTTGAGGCTGTGTAGAACGCGTTACTCAACTAAAAATTATGAAATTTTATATGGTGATAGCTGGACGTTTTTAGAGTTCAATTCAAAAAGAATCACGCAAAAATTCCCAGCCAATTGTTCCCAGTTTAATTTTTTCCGAAGTTGCGCAAACCTGCTCTGATACCAAAGATGATGTGAATTATTAATCCGAAAATCAACAAAACACAAGGGATATGTTTAAGTCTAATTCTATACAGGAAATCCACCAAGAATTAAAAAAAAACTAAGATTAATCAATTAAGAATCCACCTAATTAATCAATCCAAACGAATGTTTTAACTAAAACAAGCAAAACAGCAATTGATCGCAATCAACCAAAACTCAAGTATGCAACTTAAGAAATAAATCTGAATATTAATCTCTGTATGTTTATTCGTGTGTTTTACAGCCCTATTTATAAGACTTAGTTTACCTAGGAATATTAGGACAAGTTCCTAATTTAATCCTAATTAAACTAGAATTCTAACTTGCTTGAAGAGCAAGCACCTTGGCGCACAAGCATACACCAAACTCCTTGGAGAACAAGCACACGCCTAAACTGATTTATTTTGCTAACTAACTGATTTTTAAAGCAACTAAATAAATAAATAAAAATTAAAGAACTAAATAAAGATTAAGATCCTAATGCTTGAACCAAGAAAAACCCTTTCAAGTGAAAGGTAAAAACTTGTAAGCAAAATCTAAGTAAAGAAAATTCAAGAAAGTTCAAGAAAGTGAACTAGACTCCAAGAAAAACCACTAAACCACTAAGCACACCGTGGCTTTGCTTTGATATCCAAGAAAGTGTCCATGCAATGCTTGGCTTGAATCAATGTTTAGGGATAAGCTATCTTGATGCATGATAAGCAAATCTTCGAAGTTCTCCATGCTTAGACTTGCATCAAGAGTGCAAGTGCTCTTTCAACTTTTGAAAGTCCGCCTCAGCATCATCCCCCCATTCAAATTTGGTCTTCTTCCTGATTGCTTGGAAGAAGTAAAGGCATTTGTCGCCTGACCGGCTGAGGAATCTTCTCAATGCTGCCAGACAGTCGGTTAATCTCTGAACTTCCTTGACCGTACGAGGTGACTTCATGTCAATTACCGCATGTATCTTCTCGGGGTTAGCCTCCCTTTGATCAATCAGGAATCCGAGAAACTTCCCAGACTCAACACCAAAGACGCATTTCTTAGGATTCAACATGACCTTGTGCCGCCTGAGGGTGGTAAATGTTTCTCAGAGATCAGCAAGATGATCCATCTGTAGCTTGGATTTGACTATCATGTCATCAATGTACGCCTCTACATTCCTCCTGATTTAATTAATGAAGACGGTATTAATCATCCGTTGGAAGGTGGAAGGCGCATTTTTCAAGCCAAACGACATCACAGTATAACAGAATAACCCCTGATCAGTGACGAAGGCCGTCTTCTGATGGAAGCCGGAATAGGAATCCATAAAGCTCATCAAGGCGTGGCCGGCTGTAGAGTCGACTAGGCTGTCGATCTTTGGAAGCGGATAATTGTCCTTGGGACAGGCCTTGTTGAGGTCTACCTGGATAAGGAACCGTCCCAACCTTAGCATAAGCAATCGTCCCAACCTTTACAGTACGCTCTGGACGGCTGTCGTCCAGAGGTATATCAATATGTTCTCCAGCCGGTTGGGGACGGAGCTCATCTGACCGTTCCCCAGTCAGTGATTGCTACTTTTTCTCTTTATTCACCTCTACCAGGAGAGGGGCCTTTCTTTTCTTCCCGGCTGCTGGTGGGGCTGGGGTTAGGGCGGCATCCTTGACATTGTCAAGATCTATTGGTTCTGGGCCTTGGTCGCCTGGGGTCAAAGTATCTTGGACGGCTGAGAGGTAGCACTCCCGGGCCGTCTTTTGATCCCCATACAATGAACCAACAGAGCCGTCATCCCTCTCATACTTAATGAGCATGAGAGAAGGGATGATTACAGCATTGACTTCGTTGAGGGTTGGCCAACCTAGGATAATGTTATGGGCGGTCAGTTCCTCAACGACCAAGAACTTGACGACCAGGTGTCGTCCTTGTCCTTTTTCATCCAGCCGAATTGGTAAATCAACCCTTCTGACTGAGTAAACCATTCCACCCCCAAAACCAACCAGAAGGTGGGTAACCGGATGCATGATGCTGATGTTGTAATTCAGCTTTTGCAGGCACCGAAGACTGATGATGTCCGATGAGCTGCCGGTGTCAATAAGAATTCGTCCAACCAGTTGGTTGGCAACCTTACATTCAATGACGACCGGGTCGTCATGCGGACGGCGAACGCTGCCCCTGCCTTTCTCAGTGATCAGAACGTCTGGGAAGGTGGAGCTAGCACACGCTTGCTCATCATCATCAAAGTCCATCTTTCAAAGATGGCTCTTGGTGCCCCGGATGGTGGGGCCACCACATGAGAAACCGCCTGCTATGGTGTAGACCCCCGGCTCCTTATTGGTGTCTGAACTACTAGTAGGCTGGGGAGTCTTGGACGACTGCCCCTCATTCCTCTTATCAGTCCTTTTGGACTTCAAAATGTAGGACTTAAGCATCCCCTTATCAGCCAGACGGTCTGTTGTATATTTGGAGTAACATTCGAAATACACAAGGGATAATAGTTAAGGCTAAAGAACCAAAGGCTTCTTAGATAAAGTCACACCACTAAGAAACTGTTTGGATTCCTAAGATCACAAGCCAACTAGTAGCCTAAACTAGCTAACTAAGCAAAGGAAACGAAATTCCAAATCCAAGAATTTCAGGTTTTGTTTCTAATCCAAGAAATGAATGTAAGACAAGTTTTTTTGTTTGAATAATCTGATTTTTTCATTCACATTTGCTTGCTATTTATAGTAAACAAGCATCCTTAAGTACAAGCTAACTTAAGTGGCTGTTCAGCTCACTTGTTACACGCCTAAGCTAAAGCTAAGTACAAATCAGCTTTTTGTTGTCTAGATACATTAATAAAAGAAGCCTTATTTAACTAGATACATCAAAGCGAAAATGGTGGTTTATAACCTCCAAATTAAGGCTGAAATAAAATCAGAATTAAGAGAGTGTAACTCCCCTTGATTCACGCCCATCCAAGTAGCAAGTTGGAGATGTATTTCCTCCAATATTCACGCCCAAATTCAAACAGCAAAGAAGTGTAACTCCTCCTTGGTTCAAGCCTTGAAATTAGCTTGAATGTATGTGGACAAGGGTGTACTTGGACGCCCTTTAGTTGCTCCAAAGCTGGCTGAATTAAACAGCCAATTGAAGGCTGAAATTAAGGCTTTAGATGCTCAAATGTTGACTGATATCAACGGCCACTTGAAGGCTGAAGTTAAGGCTTGTAATTCCTCTTTGAAAACTGATTATAACTCCCAAGTAAAAGCTTTGAAATTCCTTGTAAAGGAATTTCGGATTCCAAGCTTAAATGGCTGCCATTTTGATGTATCTTTGCACTTGTACTTTTGGTGTGAATGTGACAATATTTTTCGAACTAAAATCAGCTAAAAAGAACTAAGAAAAATATAACTAATTTGCAAACTTAAAATATGACTAAAGTTTACAATTTATTCAAAGCATAAAATGAACTAGAATAAACTAGTTAATAAGAACAACAAGAAATTCAAGGGGTTGAATATCTTTCTGCCCAAGGATAGAATGCATAGCACCAATACATGATGCTACATCTTGAACCAAAGAAATGTCCATAGCCAAGTTGTTAGGCTTGGCTACAACACGGTCCAACGCCCGCTATAGGCTAAAATAGTCGTTGGTGTCATGGCCAACTTCCTCATGGTACTGGAAAAATTTGTTCTTGTTCCGTGATTGGACGGAACTCTTCATTAGATTCGGCTTCTCAATGTTAACCGGTCCTTTATCTCCATGAGGATGGAGTTAGAGTCCTTGTTAAACTCGTACCTGGGGAGGTACGGTTTAAACTCTCTTTTTTATTTTTGAGACGGCTAGTCAGAATCACTAACCGCCCAGACTTGTTTTCTCTTTTTGCTCTCTTCCTTCTTTTTCGCCGGCTGAGCAGTCCGGCTTTCTTTTTGTTTACCAGACTTCTTGGAGTCTGACTGGCTACCAGGCGTGCAGAGGTTAGTAGCTTGAATATAGCATTCCGTGTTGTAGCCAAGCCTAACAACTTGGTTATGGACGTTTCTTTAGTTCAAGACGTAGCATCATGCATTGGTGCTATGCGTTCTATCCATGTGCAGCAAGATATTCAATCTTTTGAGTTTCTTGTTGTTCTTATTAACTAGTTCATTCTAGTTCATTTTATGCTTTGAATAAATTGTAAACTTTAGTCTTATTTTAAGTTTGCAAATTAGTTGCATTATTAGTTGCATTTTTCTTTAGTTTTCTTTAGTTTGCTAAAGTTCAAAATGTAATGTTACATTCACATAAAGTTCAAGTACAAGATACATGAAGAAGGCAGCCATTTAAGCATGGAAAACAACATAGAATCCGAAATTCTTTTGGAGGAATCTCAAGGCTTCAAATGGGTGTTACAAGCAGCATCAATGCAGGAATTATAAGCCATCAAGTGGGCATTCATATGGGCGTTTCTTGCTGCCAGCATTGAGCATCAAAAGGCGTCCAAATACACTCTTGTCTACATACATTCAAGCTTGATCCAAGGCTTGAATCAAGGAGGAGTTACACTTCTTTTTGCTGTTTGAATTGGGCGTGAATTAAGGGGCTGTTTTGCTTCTTACTTGCTGCTTGGTTGAGGCGTGATTCTAGGGAAGGTTATGCTCTTACTTGCTGCCTTATTGGACGTGATTCTAGGGGAGTTACACTCCTTTATTTCAGATTTGATGAGGCTTAATTGAGGAGGTTATGGCCGCCACTTTTTAAGCTTATGTATCTAGTTAAACAAAGCTTCCTTTAATTGATGTATCTAGACACTAAAGCTGACTTTGATGCTTAGTTTAGGCGTGTACAAGTGAGCTGAAAAGTCACTTGATTTAGCTTGTATTTAGGATGCTTGTTTACTATAAATAACAAGCAAATGTGAATGAGAAAATCAGATTATTCAAACAAAAAAACTTGTCTTACATTCGTTTCTTGGATTAGAAACAAAACCTGAAATTCTTGGATTTGGAATTTCGTTTCCTTTGCTTAGTTAGCTAGCTTAGGCTACTAGTTGGCTTGTGATCTTAGGAACCCAAAACGTTTCTTAGTGGTGTTACTTTATCTAAGAAGTCTTTGGTTCTTTAGCCTTATCTATCCCTTGGTTTATCCCTTGTGTATTTCGAGTGTTACTCCAAATATACAACATTTGGCGCTAGAAGGAGGGGGATCTAGCAAAACAAATACCCAAACACACACCCCAAACACATACCCAAACACATACCCCAAACACATACCCAAACACATACCCCAAACACAAACCATGTCCGACGTCCCACCCCCTAATTGGCAAGAATATGTCAATAAGGTTGCACAAGAGAAAGTAGATATGGAGCAACGAATGCAATATTTGCAAGATCAGTTAAAAGATCTTTCTATTAAGTTGCGCCATCAAAAAGAGGGCTCACCCAATCATAGTGATGAAGAATTGAGTGAATCTAATTTCAATCACAATGATAGACCTTCTCATGAAAGAGAAAGGTCACGGCCTAATAATGACATAAAAGCAGACATTCCTGAATATGATGGCAAACTCGATGCTGATGAGTTTGTAGAATGGTTAAGAACGGTGGAGAGAGTGTTTGACTATAAGCAAACACCGGAAGAGAAAAAGGTGAAAATTGTGGCCTTGAAGCTACGAAAATATGCCTCAACTTGGTGGGCTAGTGTGTGCGCCAAGAGGGAAAGGCAAGACAAAGAAAAAGTGAGATCATGGGTTAAGATGAAGAAATTGTTGAAACAAAAGTTTCTTCCCACATACTATGTGCAAGAAAACTTTTAAAAATTCCATAACCTTAAGCAAGGTACGAAATCAGTAGAGGAATATGCTAGGGAGTTTGAAGGATTTGTTATGAAGTGTGGAGTAGAGGAAGATGAGCCTCAAACTTTGGTTCGGTTCCTAGGCGGACTTGACCCAAAAATAGCCAATGTGGCCGAACTACACCCTTACACCACCCTTGAAGAGCTCATTATCTTAGCACATAAGATTGAGCAGCAACAAAAAGCAAGAGGCAAAAGTGAATCATCACGTTTTGCATCTCAAACCTCATTTCCCCAAAGAAAGCAAACATCCAATTTCCCACCTTTCAAACCCACATCCAATCAGCCTACTTCTAAACCACCTTCACAAAACACCCAAAATTCCAACCCAAAACCAGCCCCAAGAAGATGCTTTAGGTGTCAAGGCCTTGGACATATGGCTAGTGATTGTCCAAATAAAAAAATTGTTACTTTGGTAGAGTATGAAGAGGAGAACGAATTAGAGGTTGAAGAGGACAACAATCTTGAAGAGAATGATGAGTATGCGTGCCTAGGTCCGGATGAAGGAGAATGCTTGGTGGTTCGACGTACGCTTAGCAATATGTTGGACCAAGAAGGGAGCTTGCAACGTGAGGCAATCTTTCACACTCCTTGCACCATTGGTGGAAAGGTATGCACTTTGATTATTGATGGAGGTAGTTGTACCAATGTAGCTTCGCAAGTTATGATAGACAAGTTGAAAATGAAAACTATCCCTCATCCTAAACCATATAAAATTCAATGGTTAAGTCATAGTAAAGGGATTCATGTCACACAACAAGTCTTGTTATCATTTAGCATTGGTAAAACTTATGAGGAAGAATTATGGTGTGATGTTGTGCCTATGGATGCATGTCATGTTTTACTTGGTAGACCTTGGTTATTTGATAGGCGTGTGATGCATGATGGTTACAAAAACACCTACTCCTTTTCTAAGGATGGAAAGAAAATTGTCCTTACCCCTTTAATCCTCAAAAATGATCACCCCATATCCACGCCTCCCACTTCCCTCACCACTCTCATAAAATCTGAATTCCATGAATATAGAGTTCACAAACACTTCATTTTGAGCCAACTTGATACCCCCTCTCAACCGTCCAAAGAAGAAAACCACCCACTCCTCACCTCTCTTCTCAAAACCTATTCCCATGTTTTCCCCAAAGATATCCCTCACGGATTACCCCCAAAGCATGACATCCAACACAAGATTGATCTTGTACCCGGATCCATGCTCCCAAACAAACCAGCCTATAGAACCAATCCCAAAGAAACCGAGGAAATTAGAAGACAAGTGGAGGAATTGTTATCAAAGGGTCTTATTCGTAAGTCTCTTAGTCCATGTGCTTGTCCTACTTTGATTGTACCTAAGAAAAATGGAGAATGGAGAATGTGTGTTGATAGTAGGTCAATCAATAAAATCACTATCAAGTACCGGTTTCCTATTCCAAGGTTGAATGATTTACTTGATGATTTGCATGGTTCTAAAGTGTTCTCTAAAATTGATTTGAGAAGTGGCTATCATCAAATTCGAATTTTCGAAGGAGATGAATGGAAGACCGCTTTCAAGACAAAGGAGGGCCTCTATGAGTGGCTTGTGATGCCATTTGGTTTGTCTAATGCACCATCTACATTTATGCGCCTTATGAATCAGGTTATGCAACCTTTCATGGGTAAATTTGTTGTAGTCTATTTTGATGATATTTTGGTGTATAGTAGGGAAGAAGAAGAGCATGCTATGCATTTGCAACAGGTTTTTGAAGCCCTTGCTCGTGAGCAACTATATGGTAACTTAGAGAAGTGTCATTTTTTTACTTCCCAAGTTATTTTTCTTGGTTTCAAAGTTTCATCTCAAGGCATAGAGGTTGATGAAAAGAAAGTTGCTGCAATTTGTGAGTGGCCCACGCCACAAACAATTCAACAAGTTCGTAGTTTTCATGGACTTGCTTCTTTCTATAGGAGATTTGTGCGAAATTTTAGTACTCTCATGGCACCTATCACCGAGCTAACTAAAAATCAGAAGTTAGTTTGGAATGATAAGGCTCAAAAGGCCTTTGATGAGGTAAAACATCAACTTACTAGTGCACCTATTCTTTCTTTACCTAACTTTGATGAAGTTTTTGAAGTTGAATGTGATGCTAGTGGAGTTGGTATTGGTGCTGTTTTGTCACAAGTTGGGCGCCCCCTTGCCTACTTTAGTGAAAAACTCAATGAAGCACAACGGAAGTATAGTACCTATGATAAGGAGTTCTTTGCTCTTGTTCGTGCTTTGGACCATTGGAGACATTACCTCATTTCCAAGGAGTTCATCCTTCATTCAGATCATGAAGCTCTCAAATATCTTCAAAGCCAACAAAAACTCCAACCACGCCATGCCAAATGGGTGGAGTATTTGCAAGCTTTTCATTTTGTGATCAAGCATAGGAGAGGCGCCATGAACAAAGGAGCTGATGCACTTTCAAGGAGATACACACTCTTGAATTCTTTCAAGGCAAGAGTGATTAGTGTTGAAGATGTGAAAGCAAGTTACAAAAATGATCATGACTTTGGTGATTTATTTCTAAAATGTTCTAATCATGCTTACAAAGATTATTACATTTTAGATGGCTATTTGTTCAAAGGAAACAGGTTGTGCGTTCCAAGATCAAGCCTAAGAGAATCTCTTATCAAAGAGTTTCATGAAGGAGGAATGGCGGGACACTTTGGCATAGAGAAGACTACTCTTCTTGTCCAAGAGTACTTTCATTGGCCTAGATTGGTTCGTGATGTGGAGTTCATTGTGAAGAGATGTGTGATATGTCAAAAGGCCAAGAGTCATAGTCTTCCACAAGGCTATCTTTTGCCCTTACCTATTCCGCAAGCTCCATGGGAAGATGTTAGTCTTGATTTCGTTGTGGGACTTCCTATGACCCAACGAAAGAAAGATTCCATTATGGTTGTTGTGGACCGTTTTTCTAAAATGGCTCATTTTATTTCTTGTCATACAACTTATGATGCTACTCATGTTGCTAACTTGTTCTTCAATGAGATTGTTCGTTTGCATGGTGTACCTAAATCCATGGTGAGTGATCGTGATCCAAAATTTCTAAGTCATTTTTGGCTTACATTATGGAGAAAGATGGGCACGAAATTGAACTTTAGCACTTCAAGTCATCCTCAAACAGATGGTCAAACCGAAGTGACTAATAGAACTTTGGGATCCTTGTTGCGGTCTTTGGCTACTAAACGTCCCAAGCAATGGGAAGAGATGCTTCCTCATGCGGAGTTTGCTTACAATCGTGTACCCAGTAAGACAACAGGTTTGAGTCCTTTTGAAGTGGTGTATGGATTCAATCCGTGCACTCCTATTGATCTCACTCCCATTCCCTCACCAAACAAGTTCAGCAATGATGCCGAGGTGCGTGCAAAAGAAATCAAGTCTATGCATGAGCAAGTTCGTTCCAAAATTGAACAAGCTAATGCAAAGACAAAGGCATACTATGACAAGAAAAGAAAGGAGGTCCAGTTTCAGCCGGGTGACTTAGTTTGGATTCATCTTCGAAAGGAAAGATTTCCTTCCAAAAGACGGTCCAAGGTTAGTCCTCGTAGTGATGGTCCATTTGTTATTGTTGAAAAGGTGAATGATAACGCTTACAAAGTTGAGTTGCCCAGAGACTATGGTGTTTCTAGCACCTTTAATGTGGCTGATTTATCACCTTACTATGATGAGTTTGAAGAGTTGCCGAGTTTGAGGGCAAACTCTTTTCAAGAAGGGGGGAATGTTGTAGCCAAGCCTAACAACTTGGTTATGGACGTTTCTTTAGTTCAAGACGTAGCATCATGCATTGGTGCTATGCGTTCTATCCATGTGCAGCAAGATATTCAATCTTTTGAGTTTCTTGTTGTTCTTATTAACTAGTTCATTCTAGTTCATTTTATGCTTTGAATAAATTGTAAACTTTAGTCTTATTTTAAGTTTGCAAATTAGTTGCATTATTAGTTGCATTTTTCTTTAGTTTTCTTTAGTTTACTAAAGTTCAAAATGTAATGTTACATTCACATAAAGTTCAAGTACAAGATACATGAAGAAGGCAGCCATTTAAGCATGGAAAACAACATAGAATCCGAAATTCTTTTGGAGGAATCTCAAGGCTTCAAATGGGTGTTACAAGCAGCATCAATGCAGGAATTATAAGCCATCAAGTGGGCATTCATATGGGCGTTTCTTGCTGCCAGCATTGAGCATCAAAAGGCGTCCAAATACACTCTTGTCTACATACATTCAAGCTTGATCCAAGGCTTGAATCAAGGAGGAGTTACACTTCTTTTTGCTGTTTGAATTGGGCGTGAATTAAGGGGCTGTTTTGCTTCTTACTTGCTGCTTGGTTGAGGCGTGATTCTAGGGAAGGTTATGCTCTTACTTGCTGCCTTATTGGACGTGATTCTAGGGGAGTTACACTCCTTTATTTCAGATTTGATGAGGCTTAATTGAGGAGGTTATGGCCGCCACTTTTTAAGCTTATGTATCTAGTTAAACAAAGCTTCCTTTAATTGATGTATCTAGACACTAAAGCTGACTTTGATGCTTAGTTTAGGCGTGTACAAGTGAGCTGAAAAGTCACTTGATTTAGCTTGTATTTAGGATGCTTGTTTACTATAAATAACAAGCAAATGTGAATGAGAAAATCAAATTATTCAAACAAAAAAACTTGTCTTACATTCGTTTCTTGGATTAGAAACAAAACCTGAAATTCTTGGATTTGGAATTTCGTTTCCTTTGCTTAGTTAGCTAGCTTAGGCTACTAGTTGGCTTGTGATCTTAGGAACCCAAAACGTTTCTTAGTGGTGTTACTTTATCTAAGAAGTCTTTGGTTCTTTAGCCTTATCTATCCCTTGGTTTATCCCTTGTGTATTTCGAGTGTTACTCCAAATATACAACATTCCGCCTCCCTCAAGGCCGCCTGCAGCGTAAATGCCCCTTTTCTGATGAGGTCAAACTTAAAGTTTGATCCGTCTCTCAGACCCTTGAAGAAGTCTGTGAATGCTACCTCGTCAGACAGCCCTTGGATCTGGATTCTGACCAGGTTAAACCGCCTGACATATGAGCGTAGCCCTTCTCTCTCACCCTGCTTAACGGTGCTCAAATCAAGGCTCGTTTTCTTAGTAGGGATGTTCATTGAGAAGTTTGTGGCAAACAAGAAGGCTAGCTTCTTGAAGCAATCAATAGAATCGGCTGGCAGGTTGCCAAACCATTGTTGGGCAATACCATTCAATGTAGCCGGGAAGCATCGACACCAAGTGGCATCGTCCCACCCCTGTAAACACATGAGGTTGGTGTATGCCATCAGGTGGTCTTCTGGGTTGGAGGTACCATCGTAAGTACCTACCAATACATTCTTAACCTTGGCCGGCTGAGCCGCCTCGGTTATATTCCTGGTGAACGCAGAGGGTTGTTCACCAAGTTTGAGCAGTCGCAGCTGCCAGTCCAAAGGTTGGACACTGTTGAATGTCGCATGTCCCCCAAAAGGAAACGACTGCATGTATGGAAAACCATATTGTCTGTATTGCGCCTGAGGTGCAAACGGGACAAATCCTATCATCATTTGAGGATCGGTGTTGACGGACTTGCCGCCTGTCCCACTCTCATGTATGGAGAGTGAGTTTTGCACAGAAGTTTGTTTGAAGTTGTCTGGAAAGCTCGAGGTGGAGGCTGACTTAGACAGCTGCTGGTGTCTCCTTCGCTCAATGATCTGTCGAGCGTCAGAAACAGTCTTTTTTGTGGCCCCCGGCTGTTCTTGCTGGGTGTGCCTCTAAGGACCCTTAGGCATAAGGATCTTGGTCCAGTCCAGTCTTGCGGCTGCCTTCTCCTTCTCCTTGGGATGAGGAGTAGGCTGCCTGTCCTTGACCGGCTTCTTCATCCCAGATGGAGGTGTCTTCTTAGCCGGCTGACCCTTGCAGGAGCTAGCCTTGTTTTTGTTGATCATCTCCTTGATCTCACCCTTGAAGGAGTTCATGAAAGTCATGAGCTCAACCCGGGTGACCGGGGCTGATCCTCTAGCCTTCCGAGTTTCCCTTTCTGGCCTTCCAGTGGGTCGCGCTCGACCCGCCTGGTTTTCTTCACGTTCCAGTTGATCTCTGGAACGGGTGTATTTAGAGATGAATGAGCCGTCTTTGGCCACATATGTCTCCACATCATCATCGTCATCATGGTCAGTGAAGACCTCCGGCTAACGTACCGGTGGAGGAACGCTTGAACTACCCGGTTGATTGACGGGTTGAGAAATGCTTGTATTACCCGGTCGGGTAATAGATTGAGGATTGTTTGGATCAGGAGGTGGTACAGCCAAATGTTTTGGGTGTTTTTATCCCTCGAGAGAGTTACGTCACAAAGTCTGGTTCGGCGTGAGTTGTACCTACAAAACAACTGAGACTCCGGGTGGTTGGAGCTCCGCCTCAGACGATCAAGTTAGTAACTTGAATAGGAGTAAAAAGGTGCGGAAATTTAGGTGGGTATCTGCTCGGATTCCAAGCTCAGGATGTCTCTATCAAAGAGTAAATGTGTAATAAATGGAAAAAGTGTCCCCAAGGAGGAAATCTCCCTATTTATAGGGTCCTCGGGAATTGTGCCCTTGATTAGATCATCAAGCCCTTATCATTGGTGGGCTGCGCCGCACTGCGGCTTTCTCGGGATTTGGGCCATGAAGGCCGCCTTTTTTCCCATTCCTTTGGGATGACACGTGTCAAACAGGGGTTGGTCCATTTTGGACTAACCCTAAGGTGACAAGTGTCACTTTCTGGTTGGACCACGTGTCAGGGTAAAATTACCCCAAACACCATCCTTCATTTCTCTCTTTTTCTCCATTTTCTTACTTCATTTCTCTTGTTGTGTTCTAGGATAATCATCTTTTTTGCTGCCATGTTGTCATCATAATATCATCAATTTTCACTTTATATAGTTGATTACTACTCTAATATCTCCAATTTTATACTTTCCTTGTGATTTTCTCTCTCTAAAAGTTGGGATTTTGGTACTATTTGATTGGGGTTTTGAGTTTGCAATTTTGGATTGATAGTGTGTGATTGTGTTATTTGTTCCATTTCATTAATATTTCTCACCAATTTAAGGTATGATTTCTTCGTTTCTTTTAGTTTTCTTGATAAATTTTCTACCTTGGTGATTTGGGTATTTTTATCCGGCCATGTGGACCAATCAGAAATTGCCATGTGTCATTAGTAAAGGTGCCATCTGGACCTATGAGATGATGACACGTGGTGGGCGGACATTCTTCTGTCCTAAAAAGATTGATGATCCAGCATGGACCATTCAGAGGGCGGCGCGTGTCACCCTAAAAGATGCCCAAAAGCCTGTTGGGTTCATTGACACGTGTCACACAGACATTGCATCTGGACTAGCGGCCTTCAAGGGCCCAAACCCTGAGGCACCATTTTGCGGCGTGACCTAATCCCTAGGTCACCATGTTATAGCCAAGCCTAACAACTTGGTTATGGACATTTCTTTGGTTCAAGATGTAGCCTCATGTATTGGTGCTATGCATTCTATCTGATGCAAGTCTAAGCATGGAGAACTTCGAAGATTTGCTTATCATGCATCAAGATAGCTTGTCCCTAAACATTGATTCAAGCCAAGCATTGCATGGACACTTTCTTGGATATCAAAGCAAAGCCACGGTTTGCTTAGTGGCTTTTCTTGGAGTCTAGTTCACTTTCTTGAACTTTCTTGAATTTTCTTTACTTAGATTTTGCTTACAAGTTTTTACCTTTCACTTGAAAGGGTTTTTCTTGGTTCAAGCATTAGGATCTTTAATCTTTATTTAGTTCTTTAATTTTTATTTATTTATTTAGTTGCTTTAAAAATCAGTTAGTTAGCAAAATAAATCAGTTTGGTGTATGCTTGTGCGCCAAGGTGCTTGCTCTTCAAGCAAGTTAGAATTCTAGTTTAATTAGGATTGAATTAGGGACTTGTCCTAATCTTCCTAGGTAAACTAAGTCTTATAAATAGGGCTGTAAACACACGAATAAATATACGTAGATTAATATTCAGATTTATTTCTTAAGTTGCATACTTGAGTTTTGGTTGATTGCAATCAATTGCTGTTTTGCTTGTTTTAGTTAAAACATTCGTTTGGATTGATTAATTAGGTGGATTCTTAATTGATTAATCTTAGTTTTTTTTTAATGCTTGGTGGATTTCCTGTATAGAATTAGACTTAAACATATCCCTTGTGTTTTGTTGATTTTCGGATCAATAATTCACATCACTATCCTTGGGCAGCAAGATATTCAACCCCTTGAATTTCTTGTTGTTCTTATTAACTAGTTTATTCTAGTTCATCTTATGCTTTGAATAAATTGTAAACTCTAGTCATATTTTAAGTTTGCAAATTAGTTATATTTTTCTTAGTTCTTTTTAGCTGATTTTAGTTCGAAAAATATTGTCACATTCACACCAAAAGTACAAGTGCAAATATACATCAAAATGGCAGTCATTTAAGCTTGGAATCCGAAATTCCTTTACAAGGAATTTCAAAGCTTTTACTTGGGAGTTATAATCAGTTTTCAAAGAGGAATTACAAGCCTTAACTTCAGCCTTCAAGTGGCCGTTGATATCAGTCAACATTGGAGCATCTAAAGCCTTAATTTCAGCCTTCAATTGGCTGTTTAATTCAGCCAGCTTTGGAGCAACTAAAGGGCGTCCAAGTACACCCTTGTCCACATACATTCAAGCTAATTTCAAGGCTTGAACCAAGGAGGAGTTACACTTCTTAATTCTGATTTTATTTCAGCCTTAATTTGGAGGTTATAAACCACCATTTTCTCTTTGATGTATCTAGTTAAATAAGGCTTCTTTTATTAATGTATCTAGACAACAAAAAGCTGATTTGTACTTAGCTTTAGCTTAGGCGTGTAACAAGTGAGCTGAATAGCCACTTAAGTTAGCTTGTACTTAAGGATGCTTGTTTACTATAAATAGCAAGCAAATGTGAATGAAAAAAAATCAGATTATTCAAACAAAAAACTTGTCTTACATTCGTTTCTTGGATTAGAAACAAAACCTGAAATTCTTGGATTTGGAATTTTGTTTCCTTTGCTTAGTTAGCTAGTTTAGGCTACTAGTTGGCTTGTGATCTTAGGAATCCAAACAGTTTCTTAGTGGTGTGACTTTATCTAAGAAGCCTTTGGTTCTTTAGCCTTAACTATCCATTGGTTTATCCCTTGTGTATTTCGAGTGTTACTCCAAATATACAACACACCAGATCCTAGGGAGGGCACACTTTCCAAACGGACCCTATAAATAGGGACAGTTCTTACATTTATGACGGGATAGATACACGCAATACGAGACAACACGTCACTTACTCATTTATAGCAGAGCTGTCGTTTTCAAAGAACAGACAACACTTTACCTGAGCTTTGAATCCGAGCAGATAACTTTATCTCCGCACGTTTTACTACCGAATACTTACTAACTTAATCTTCGGAGGCGGACCACCGACCATCCGGCGGTCCGTTTGCTTTGTAGGTATAGGCGTCCTTTGCTGAATCTAGTCTCAGTGTTGTAACTCTCCCAAGGGAATAAAACCCCCGAAACATCTGGCGCCGTCTGTGGGGAGAGTACCTCTGAAATGGCTTCACAAGTCCCTGTACCGAATCCAGAGGCCAATCGGCCTCTAGAAGACATAATGGTCTAGACGGACCATGACTCAGGGGACGACACTGACATCGAAACCTATGTGGTTCCTAACGGGTCCCTCATCTCAAAACGCATCCGCGGTAGGGAAAAGCGGGAGCGTAACACTGATCAGGCGGGGCCAAGCAAAACTGCTGGTCAGCCAAAAAAGACCTCGGTGCGGACGGGTGATCTGTCCTAGGCGGTTGGATCGACTCCCGTCACTCGAGATGAACTCATGAGACTCTTGAGCAGTCTCAGGGGTGAAATCAAACAACTTGCCTCCAAGAAGTCGCCTACTCCCAGAAAGGAGCAGTCGGCCAAGAAGCCAGCCCAACCTGGCAAACAGAAGTCGGTCAAGGACCGTCAGCCGACTCCTCATCCTGCCCCTACGGAGAAGGCTCGGCCCCAATTTGACCTTACCAGGCTCCGTTTCCCAGATTCGGGCACAAGAAAAGCCATCCGGCACATACAGCCGGATGGTAGCAAGAAAACATTCTCTGATGCTCGAAAATACATTGAGCAGAAGAAGACTCAGCTATGAGTTGGCTTCAACGTCGACTTATCATGATAGCTTTCGGAATACCTCTGTTTGGTGTTCCCAGTCTGTACATGAGACCCCATCAAGCAGCCCACGGGTTCAGTTGGCCCTCATATGATACAGTCGGCCCAGTACATGGCTCAACCATTGTACCACTCGCCGGTTTTACCTTACATGCAACCTGCCCTCTTTGGAGGACAGGTGGCATACGGCTATCAGCCGATGGACTGGCAGCTTAGGCTGCAACACCTTGGAGATCAACCCTCTGCCTTCTCCAGGGAAATAACTGAAGCCGAACAGCCGGCTAAAGTTAAAAATGTTCTGGTTGGAGCCATTGACGGGACCTCCAACCCAGAAGACCGTCTGCTAGCATACACCCACCTCATGTACTTACAGGGGTTGGATGTTGCCGCATGGTGTCGTTGCTTTCCAGCCACCTTGAAGGGCATAGCCCAACAGTGGTTTGGCAATCTACCGGCTGGTTGCATTAATAGCTTCAAGACGCTTGTGTTCTTGTTCGCTTCAAACTTCTCTATGAACATCCCTGCCAAAAAGACAAGCCTTGACTTGGGCAATGTACAGCAGGGAGATAGAGAAGGTTTGCGTTCCTATGTCAGGCGGTTCAATCTGTTACGAATCCAGATTTATGGGTTGTCTGATGAGATCGCCTTCACAGACTTCTTTAAGGGTCTGAAGGACGGGTCTACTTTTAAGTACGAACTCGTCTGCAAACAAATCTTTACTCTGCAAGGAGCCTTGCGAGAAGCGAAAGCCTTTATACAGGCGACCGAACTCTGCTCCTCCAATAAGCAGTCAGACCATAAGAAGTTTGACCGGCAGAAGGAGAGTCGGCCAGCTAAGCCGGCTCTTATGCCAGAAGAGAGCAATAAGAAAAAATAAGTCTGGGCCATTGATAACTCTGATCAACCGGCCCAGATGAAGAAAAAAGAGTGGAAACCGTACGTCCCAAGGTATGAGTTCCACAAGGACTGCTGCTCCATCCTATTGGAAATTAAGGATCGACTGACTCTTGAGAAGCCGACTCCTATGAAAGGTTCCGCTGATAATCAGAACAAGAACAAGCATTGCCATTTCCATGAGGATGTCGGCCATGACACGAATGACTGCTTCAGTCTCAAGCGGGAGCTCGACCGTCTGGCCGACAAAGGACAGCTGAAGTCCTATGTGAAGTCCAAAGTGACTTCAAAGGCAAATCCCGGGCATTCCAAGAAAAAGACTCCCCGGCCTGCTGTGAGTTCCGAAACTGATGAAGATTAGGTATACACCATAGCAGGCGGATTTTCCGGTGGTGGCCCGACCATTCGGGGCACCAAGGACCATCTGAGAAAGATGGTCAACTCAGTTGAGGAAGGAGAGGCGGCAGGCACATCCGCCTTCCCTAAAGTTGTCATCACCGAGCATGATAGAGGCAAAGCCCGTCGGCCGCATGATGACCCTGTGGTCATTGAATGCAAGGTGGCCAACCAGCTGGTTGGTCGAATTCTGATTGACACAGGAAGCTCCTCGGACCTCATCAGCCTCAAATGCTTATCCAATCTCAAGTACAAACTGGATAGCATGATGGAGGTCTCCCACACCCTTGTTGGGTTTGGGGGAGGACTTGTGCACCCAGTCGGACGCATTGACTTACCTGTTCGCCCGGGAAGCAGGGGAGACGGTCGGCACATGACCATCCGTTTCCTAGTGGTTGAAGAGCTCACAACTTACAACCAGATCTTTGGCCGCCCCACTCTAAATGAGTGTAAGGCCGTCATCATCCCTGCTCTCATGCTACTCAAGTATGAGAAGGATGATGGAACAATCGGTTCCCTCAATGGGGACCAAAAGACAGCTCGAGAGTGTTACCTCTCGGACGTCAAGCCTGCGGCCGTAGCATCCGGCTGGGGCAAGCAAACGATCGACCGCGACGATGTCGAGGAAGAACAGTTGGCCCCACCAGCCGGAAAGAAAAGAAAGACTAATCAGCCGGTGATGGTAAAAAAAGAAAAGCAATAGCAATCACTGACAGGGGAACGGTCGGATGACCTCCTTCCCCGGCCTGCTGGCGAACACATTGATATCCCTCTAGACGACAGCCGCCCAGAACGGACGGTTAAGGTGGGGACGGTTGCGTTTGCAAAGCTGGGTGAAAGCCTTCACCAGCTGCTGAGAGAATTCAAAGACATCTTTGCCTTTGAAGTGGAAGAGATGCCAGGCGTCAGCCCGGATCTCGATGTCCACAAACTCGCCGTGGATTCTAAAAAGAAGCCCATCCGGCAAAAGAAAAAAAACCATGGCGAGGAAAGAAGTCAGGCGGCAGCCGCCGAAGTTAAAAAGCTGCTAGACGCCAAGTTCATTCGGCCGTGCAATTTCCCTGAGTGGGTAGCTAACGTTGTGTTAGTAAAAAAGCCGAATGGGACTTGGCGGATGTGTGTTGACTACACAGACCTTAAAAAGGCATGTCCAAAGGATAGCTATCCACTGCCTAAGATCGACATTCTGGTCGATTCAACAGCCGGACATGCCCTGATGAGTTTTATGGACGCCTATTCAGGTTTCCATCAGATCCCCCTGTGGAAAAAAGATCAAGAAAAGACGGCATTCGTCACTGATCAGGGGTTGTTCTGTTATACGGTGATGCCGTTTGGTTTGAAGAATGCGCCTGCTACTTTCCAACGAATGATTAATACGGTCTTCATTAATCAAATCGGAAGGAATGTAGAGGCGTACATTGATGACATGATAGTCAAATCCAAACGCCAGGCGGATCATCTTGCTGATATCCGAGAAACATTTGCCACACTCAGGCGGCACAAGGTCATGCTAAACCCAAAAAAGTGTGTCTTTGGCGTTGAGTCTAGGAAGTTTCTCGGATTTTTTATTGACCAAAGGGGAATAGAGGCCAACCCTGAGAAAATACAGGCGGTAATCGATATGCAGTCGCGCCGTACTGTGAAGGAAGTGCAAAAGTTAACAGGTTGCCTGGCGGCCTTGGGGAGATTCCTCAGTCGGTCCGGCGACAAGTGTCTCTACTTCTTCCAGGCAATAAAAAAGAAGACCAACTTTGAATGGGGGGATGATGCAGAGGCGACCTTTCAAAAGCTGAAAACTCATGTGCACTCTTTGCTAAGGCTTGTTAGCCCTTTGCCCAAAGAGAAGCTCTTCATGTACTTAGCCTTCTCTAATCATGCCCTCAGTGCCGTTCTCTTAGCTGAAAGAGACGGCATCCAGTTCCCGGTGTATTTCATTAGCCATGTTCTGAGGAACGCAGAGCTTTGGTACCCCATGGTTGAGAAATTTGGCCTTGCCCTTTACATGTCCATCAAGAAGCTAAAACCCTACTTCTTGGCGCATGCGGTAGAGGTCTATACTTACCAACCGATCAAGCGGCCACTCACAACCTTGGAGTCTTCTGGACGAATGCTTAAATGGGCGATTGAAATGCAAGGATTAGAAATCACTTACGAACCAAGGAAGGCAATAAAGGGGCAAGCATTCGCCGACTTTATTGTCGAAATGACAAGGCCGGTTGCACCGGACAATGCTGACCAGGTTTGGAAAGTGTATGTGTATGGGAGCTCTACTGTGAACGGTTGTGGTGCAGGGATTATCTGCCAATCTCCTGAGGGAGATAAGTACGAATATGCACTACGGTTCAAGTTCCAGGTCTCTAACAATGAGGCCGAGTATGAGGCCCTGCTGGTCGGCATTCGGTATTGCAAGGCGGTAGGGGCAAAGAAGATTGACGCCTACTCTGATTCTCAACTAGTCGTACTCCAGGTCAATGGAACATACGAGGCCACTCATCCGGCCATGATAAAATATTTGCATGCGGTCAAAAGTGAAGTTGGGACACTTGAGGAGTTCCATCTAACTCAGGTGCCCAGATCTTCAAATAATCAGGCGGATGCTCTGTCAAAACTAGCATCATCCGCCTCTTGTGAAACGCCTCGGTCGGTTTTCTGGGAGGTCATGGAAAAAAGAAGTATATCTAACGAAGACCCCATTGGAATTCTCGACCGAAGCTCCACATGGATGGATAGCATCCGGGCTTATCTTGCAGACGGCACGCTCCCTGATTCACCCCAGGAGGCGGCTGCTCTAAAGAAGAAAGTGGCAAACTTCGAGCTGAGGCAAAGAGAACTCTTCAAAACTGGTTTCTTGAAACCCTTGTTGAAGTGTGTTACCCCAGAGAAGGGTAAAGAGGTCCTCGAAGATATGCATGCGGGTTTCTGCGCCTCCCATATAGGGAGCAGGTCCTTAACGTCCAAGGCCAGGCGGCTCTATTTCTGGCCTACTCTGGAATCGGATGCCATGGAGATGGTCAAAAAATGTGACAAGTGCCAAAAATTTGACAAGCTCATCCATCGTCCTGCCACAGACCTGACGGCCATCCACAGCCCAATACCCTTTGCCAAATGGGGCATGGACATACTTGGGCCTTACACCACGGCACCAGGCGGCAAGCGCTACATATTGGTAGCTGTGGATTACTTTACCAAGTGGGTAGAGGCGGAGGCAGTAAAAAACATCAAGACAAAAGATGTCATTTCCTTCATCTGGAGGAATATTATCACTCGCTTCGGGGTGCCCATGTCTATGATTTTTGACAATGGTCCTCAATTTGAGACGCCCCAACTCAAGACTTGGCTGGGAGAACAAGGGGTCTCAAGCTTCTTTGCATCAGTCTGCCGGCCTCAAGCAAACGGCCAGGTCGAAGCCTTCAACAAGCTAATCTCAGACGGGATTAAAAAGAAAATTGAACGGGCTGGTGGCCTTTGGGCGGATGAATTACCACACGTCCTCTGGTCCATCAGAACGACTACTAAAGGGGCGACTGGAGAAAACCCATTCCTCATGGTGTATGGTGCAGAAGTTGTCCATGCCATTAAACACTATGAGCCGACTCTTCGAGTCATGTTATATGACGAAGAAGTTAACTGGGAGGCCATGCGGCTGGCATTGGACTCACTTCCAGAGCGCAGGGGCAATGCTGCCTTGCGCCATGAGATTTACCGTCTGAGAATGACACGGGCTTACAACAAAAGAGTACACAAGCGTCCTCTCAAAGTGGGGGAGTTTGTGCTACGGAAAATGGAGGCAGTCGGTAGGGCGAATGAACAGGGAAAGCTGACCCCAAATTGGGAAGGCCCCTACCGAATATATGAGGAAGTAAGAGACAGCACCTACCGCCTGGAAGAACCAGACGGCAGGAAGCTGCCTAGAACTTGGAATGTAGACAACTTGAAAAAGTACTATTTCTAAGTACGAATGTAAATACCTCAAATTTTGTCATTTCAAATTTGTCTAATGAGAATATGCCTTCATTTCCAACTTGTCTTTTTTTATTATTAGTGTCGCCTGTACAAAATACAGACGACCAATGTATTTGGATAGCGTCTGTCCCAACAACAGACGCCCCAATCCCTCTGAAGGAGCCGACTGCTTTAAAGCAGTCGTTTCTACGAAATTCTTTAAGTTTATGCTAACACTTAACGAATATTTGCTTAATTCTTTAAAAGGCCTAAGGCCAGATAAATCATTTTGAGGCCAATGGCCGGATGTTAAAAACAAATAGAGGTCGAATGGTCACAGTCTGCTCCAACATAAGTATGACCGTCTGCTCCAACATGAGTTAGATAACCGGCGATGTCCATTCGGGGCGAATTCGTCGAGGAGAAGCATCTCCCATTTGGGTGGCACATTGCTCTACAAATACGTCAAACGGCCCTACCGAATGCTAAGGCAGCATTCACAGTCATTTGATTTAATCGAAAGTGAAATCTAAAAAGCCAGAATTTTCTAACTTTTCTAGCACAGTCGGAAAAGGGTCACTGTTTCATAAGTACAGGCTATTGAGGCATTAGGCCGGATGCGCCTGTTTTTGCTCTGGGGCAAGACAGGCGGAAAATTTTTACTGATCTACAAGTCAAGTTAACTTATGAGGCCTTCAGCTGGATACGCCTGTTTCTGCCCAAACGCAGGACAGGCGAACTATGACGTACGAAGAAAACGAGCTAAAATACTTAGCAGATTAAAAAAAAGAGACCTGTGGGTCGGATGCGCCTGTTCTTTGCTCTTGGGGCAAGACAGGCGGATTAATCTAAAGTAAAATTAAGACTAAGTTAAAACTTAGCATCTTATCTCGACAAAGCCTTTGGCCGGATGCGCCTGCTTTTAGCTCTTGGGGCAAAACGGGCGAAGGATTTCTTTTTAGCAAATCTGCTAAGTCAAGAATTTTGTATTTCGTTTGAGCCAATGGCCGAATGAAAACAATTATTCATTAGCTCCGGATGGCCGTCTGTCGCGTGGTTTGGGGCAATCACCATAGTGATTGATTGACTTAGAAACCATGTATACTCTTCTAAGTATCAATAATTTCTAAGTCAATCAATCCACTCAACCGAAACCACTCGACATCCGTCCAGGGGCAAGAACATTCGCATGGTATACAGGTTATAATACTTAGTAAAAAAACATGCAATGAAAAAATTTAAAGAACAACAATATGAATAACTTCAGCCAAACGGCCGAATGATCTTAATTTAAAAGTCCAATCGCCACCAGACGACTGGGTAAGACTGTTTGCTGGCAAAGCCAGAGAAATTGTTAATTTACCCGACCCCTCGGTCGGTAAAGATACACAAATACTCGGCACGCAGGCCAGAAGATGAGATAAATGGCCATTCGGTTGCAGAAATAACTTATAAAAAGCTTAAAGGGGGGGGGGGGAGTTATCAACATTGGCAGCCGCATCATCACCTGCCGGCTGCTCTTCATTTTCATCATTCTCCTCGTCCCCCTCCTCGTCCCCAGAAGAGCCTGAAGGGGAGTCGGCCTCTTCGCCCTCAGCTTCAGCCTTGTTCGCCTCCTTTTCAGCCTGGCGAAGGAGTTCAGCATTGAAATCCTCGTTTGCTTGATCAAACTTGGATTTCCAGATGCCAAAATCAGCACCCCGCCTGGGAATACATCATATCAAGGGTTAGATGCTCATTCTGAGCAATTTCAAATTGAGCTCGGTCTAAGGCGGACTCGGCTCGAGCTTTAGCGGTTGTTACCTCTTTAGACTTCTCCTGGATTGGCCTTCTTAGCCCCTGGACGCGCAGCATAGCCTGAAAATGAAAAAGAGCCGAATGGTCAAGACCAGTCGGATATGTGCTTAAATACTAAGAAAATTAAGCTAACTTTTTACCTCACAAAGGTTCCCAAAGATGGCATCCAAGTTGAGGGTGCCGACTCCTCTTACGGACGCCTTGTCCTCTGGGTCAAGCGCCCTTAGCATATCCTTGGCCATTTGGACGACAGTCGGCCTTTACACAGGAGCTGCAAAATTAAAAGTTAGTCAAGAAAGTTCTAAGAAACTATCTTGACATAGAAATTCAGTAAAGGCGCGGTTTATACCGTCTTGCTGAGCCTCCTCCTCCTTCCCATGACGCCTCTTCTCTCCTGCTGAGACGTCAGCAGTGCTAGGTTGCTTAAAGCCACTCTTCGATGTCTGAGTAGCATCCGGTTTGCTGACCCCCCTGTCAGCTTCGAGAGTAGAGTCGTCCCCTCTCTTGGGCTTGTGAGCAACGTGCTTCCGGTTCTTGCCGGATGCACTCACATCACTAGCCCCAGTTTTTTGAATTTTGAGTTGGGATTGCTTGGAGGGAGAGGGCCTGGTGGAACCACTCTACATGAGCAAAAAGAAGGGCGTCAAAAAAACAGGCGGGCAAAATTTAAACTTTGTTGAAAAATATACCAAAGTGTCATAAATAGCTACCTTGGGAGTCCCGGCTGTTTTCTGCTCGTCACTTGCCCGATTAAGGACGTTTGAGCGGTATTTTGCTGTAGAGACGGCAGCCGGCTTCCTTGTTGCCGAGACCTTTTCCATAGCTTTGTCTGCACCAAAAGCAGGAGTTAGACTTTATAAACATACATTGAAAAACAATTTAAAGGTTGCATAAAATCAGACGGCCGACTACCTCTCGGCATCTCAGAGCTTAGCCCACAAGCGGCCAAGAACACCCCATCTTCCAGCCACTTGTAAAGGGGAATGTAGCTCTGGGGGACGACTATTTTCTCCCCCTGCTCATTTGTCCGAACGAACACTTTGAACAAACCTCGGTAAAAAATTTCCTCCTGGGCTCGCCTAGGGAGAGGGGGCAAGGCGCTCTTGCCAGCCAGGAGGGGCGGATCCTTGTTCCACCTATTGTATTTTTGGTTCGTTCGGCTATCAGAGGAATAGACAATGTAGAACTTTGTTCTCCAGTCCTTCCATTTGTTCTCCTTGCCGACTGCCATCATGTACCCCTTGCAGGTGGACAAGGTGTACCAGCCTTCGCCGCCCTTGGCAGGCGCTTGGCTGAGATAATGCATGTGGGCGAATGCCTCAAAGCTGGGATCCACCTCCAGCATTTCACATGCGGCAACGTACCCGATGATATTGATCCATGAATTCGGGACAAGTTGCCAGATACCCAATTGGTATCCGTCTAGTATTCTCTCCACGGCCGGATGGAGAGGGAAACGTAGATCAGCCTGAAGGACCGCCTCATAGCAGCCGAAGGCTTGGTCCTTATAACTGGCCAGGGTCGGCCTTGTTATCGTGTCATCCTTGTTGGGAACGGACAAGGAAAAGCCATGACCCATTACGGTCTTGCGCTTGAAATTAGCAAGACCGGATGTCATAGAGGTCCGCTTGCTTTGCGGAACATGGTGATAGTAGGGGGCGCGTTCCAAGCGCCTAGAAGCACTCGCTCTCCGCCCAGCCTTCCCCCTTTTCCACTGAAAAGGATTCCCTTGTAGTGTCTATTTTTTCTCGGGCCTCCTCTGAGGTAACGGAGGCATTATCAGAAGATGACGAGGCCAAATCGTCATCAGAACTCTCCCTAGAGCTAGGGGACTGCCGGCTAGGGCCAGCTGGGTCCTCCCTTAGACTCTCCTCCGACGCCTGTTCTGAAGGCTCGGCCTGGTATTGACTGTCGGCTTCCTGCAGTATAGTATCACTAGGGGTGCCGCTTGAAGAAGGGGAAGAGTAATAAGTTGGGGTTAGGGGAAGGTCCGAAGAAGGGTTTGGGGGGTGCTCAGAAATTTCGCTGGCAGGCACCCTAATGGAGCCGTCCGAATTTACAGTTTCACTATCTGAATGGTAAAAAGAACCATCCGGCCTATATCTCCTCCTTGTCTGCTTTATTCGAGCCATCGTGTCCAGCAGATGCACAGACACTGTCGGATTTGGAGATGTACTTAAAGGAAAGTTCTCGAACGAGCATTCGGCACTCCTAGTTCTAGATTCAGCCATCCCCGGTGACCGGCTGATCGCTAACCTAGGACGTGCCGTGTACGTTTGGGAAACCATTTGAAAAATGAAAAATTCAAGAAAGAATAAAAGAAAAGAGCAGGCGGTTGCCTTAGAAGAAGGTATTACGAGACGCCTGGTTGGCTGAAGCAGACGGACAGAAAGTCGAGCGTCGGATGCTTGACAAAGTTTAGGTCTTTGAAAGTCAAAAGTCCAGAGATTTTCCAAGATTCGCAAAGTTGTGAAAACAAAAATGAAGTCAAACCCTCCTATTTATAGAAAGGGAAAACCTAATTTTTCCCCCCCAAAATGCAATTTGAAATTCCGTCCAGTCGGATGATGACACCTGTCACAGGTGCCATGTGCAATGCACGTGACCCATGTGAGGGGCAAATGATTTGGGTATTTTTACCCGACTAAGCGGACTAATCAGAAATTGCCATGTGTCATTAGTAAAGGTGCCATCTGGACCTATGAGATGATGACACGTGGTGGGCGGACATTCTTCTGTCCTAAAAAGATTGATGATCCAACATGGACCATTCAGAGGGCGACGCGTGTCACCCAAAAAATGCCCAAAAGCCTGTTGGGCTCAGTGACACGTGTCACACAGACATTGCCTCTGGAATGGCGGCCTTCAAGGGCCCAAACCCTGAGGCGCCGTTTTGCGGCGTGACCTAATCCCTAGGTCACCAGATCCTAGGGAGGGCACACTTTCCAAAAGGACCCTATAAATAGGGACAGTTCTTACATTTATGACGGGACAGATACACGCAATACGAGACAACACGTCACTTACTCATTTATAGCAGAGCTGTCGTTTTCAAAGAACAGACAGCACTTTACATGAGCTTGGAAACCGAGCAGATAACTTTATTTCCGCACGTTTTACTATCGAATACTTACTAAGCAGATAAATTAATGGTGCTTTCATATTGCTTATTTCTTACTCGAATACTTGTATTGATGATGATTATTGATGGATAATTAAACTTGTGACGCTTGATTTTGCTTGGACAACCACTATTTTGATACCATCATTGTTGGATATGTTGTTATGATGTTTGGTAGTAATGATATTCATATTGATGGGTTCTAGATGATTATTTGGAGTGTTGTTTCTCTTGGTGCTCATATGTAGTTCATGAAAATTCATGCTAGCATTATTGTCATGTGCTTGTTACACTTGTGGTGTGATGATTTGTTCATTTCCATGATAATGGTGGCCTTGAATTTTTTTGCTCTTGATATGCACCATCTTTTCACATTATTTCTTTCATGATTTTGAACCTAGTTCTTGTTTGCTTGTGTGTAGATGACACCTCTTCGCCAGGCCAAGAGTGCCCGGATTTGTAATTCTAGGAGGTTTTGCCACCTCCGCCCAATGTCAGAGAGACTTATGGCATTGAATTTACCAAGCAAGAGCATTGAGTTAATTTCATTCGTCTTTCATCTAGAAAGCTTCTATTAACTCGATTCTACAATGCATCGGCAATAACATCATTAGGAATTGATGATGATGTGAGATTCTTGGCTCGAAATTTGGGGTTGGAAGAATTCATTAGTCTTAATGCTCTGACCTATGCCCGCATCACCTTCAAGTTTCTTTCATCTTTGGAAATGCTTGAGGAGAATTGAAGTTGGATGGTGTGTCTACTCAAATGCTTACTTTTCAAGTTTTTAACAATGACCACTCAATTGCTCTCTCCTACTTCTATGAAGTGATGTGAATTATTGATCCGAAAATCAACAAAACACAAGGGATATGTTTAAGTCTAATTCTATATAGGAAATCCACCAAGAATTAAACAAAAACTAAGATTAATCAATTAAGAATCCACCTAATTAATCAATCCAAACGAATGTTTTAACTAAAACAAGCAAAACAGCAATTGATCGCAATCAACCAAAACTCAAGTATGCAACTTAAGAAATAAATCTGAATATTAATCTATGTTTATTCGTGTGTTTTACAGCCCTATTTATAAGACTTAGTTTACCTAGGAAGATTAGGACAAGTTCCTAATTCAATCCTAATTAAACTAGAATTCTAACTTGCTTGAAGAGCAAGCACCTTGGCGCACAAGCATACACCAAACTCCTTGGAGAACAAGCACACGCCTAAACTGATTTATTTTGCTAACTAACTGATTTTTAAAGCAACTAAATAAATAAATAAAAATTAAAGAACTAAATAAAGATTAAAGATCCTAATGCTTGAACCAAGAAAAACCCTTTCAAGTGAAAGGTAAAAACTTGTAAGCAAAATCTAAGTAAAGAAAATTCAAGAAAGTTCAAGAAAGTGAACTAGACTCCAAGAAAAACCACTAAGCAAACCGTGGCTTTGCTTTGATATCCAAGAAAGTGTCCATGCAATGCTTGGCTTGAATCAATGTTTAGGGATAAACTATCTTGATGCATGATAAGCAAATCTTCGAAGTTCTCCATGCTTAGACTTGCATCATCCTCCTCTTCTTCGAAAGAATTTGTCCTCAAATCTCGAAGTTCTTCATCAGGAATATACTTAGCCAAATCGCCAACATTAAATGTAGCACTAACTCCATATTCTCCCGGAAGTTCTAACTTATAAGCATTGTCATTGATCTTCTCAATAATCTTGAAAGGACCTTCACTTCTAGGCATCAACTTATTCTTGACAAATCTTCTATAGAATGAAGCTAGACCATGAAAAGACCTTACTTCACTCATATTAGTAGGAATAGGCCAAGTTTTAATAGCCTCTACTTTCGAATGATCAACTGAAACTCCATCTTTTGATACAACATAACCAAGAAAAGTAACACTAGGCACTAAGAAGTAGCATTTTTCAAGCTTAGCATAGAGTTTCTTCTCTCTTAACACTTCAAACACACTTGTTAGATGATTTAGATGATCATGCAAATTTTTAGAGTATATCAGAATATCATCTAAATAAACAACAACAAACTTGCCAAGGAAAGGTTTAAGTACCTCATGCATCAACCTCATGAAAGTGCTAGGTGCATTAGTGAGTCCAAACGGCATCACCAACCATTCATACAACCCTAACTTAGTCTTGAATGCTGTCTTCCACTCATCTCCTTCTCTCATTCGAATTTGATGATAACCACTCATAAGATCAATCTTAGAAAACAAATTTGAACCATGTAGTTCATCAAGTAGATCATCTAACCTCGGAATAGGAAATCGGTATTTGATAGTGATGTTATTCACACTCCTACTATCAATACACATGCGCCAACTCCCATCTTTCTTTGGGACAAGTAAAGTAGGCACGGCACAAGGGCTCATACTTTCCCTCACGTATCCTCTAGCCATAAGCTCTTCAATTTGCCTTTGCATCTCCTTTGTTTCTTCCGCATTACTTCTATAGGCTGCCTTATTAGGTAATGGTGCTCCCGGAATCAAGTCAATTTGATGCTCTATCCCACGAATAGGAGGTAGTCCCGGAGGTAATTCCTTAGGAAAGACATCCTTGAATTCTTCTAAAACAGATTCCAATTCATACGGCCTCTTTGCTTGTTTATCTTGATCAATTCGAATCTCACTAGAAACAAGTATATATACCAACTGCAAATCTCTTTTTCTAATTCCCTCTCACTAATCAAATAAGAACTCTTCGAGTTAGAGGTAACATTAGAAGACTTGTTGCTTATCAAAGGTTTTAAAGCAACCGGTCTCTCTTTTTCTCCTTTTCTCACAACATACACATTAGTCCTTCCATCAAACTTCACAAATCTATCATATTTCCAAGGACGGCCTAATAGTATATGACAAGCATCCATAGGACAAACATCACACAAAACTTTATCATGAAATTTACCAATTGAAAAGGAGATTAAGGCTTGTTTAGTTACCTTAACATCACTCGAATTATTAAGCCAATGAAGCTTATAAGGGCTTGGATGTTCAGTAGTTGGCCACTTCAATTTGTCTACCAAAGTAGTAAATACCACATTAGTGCAACTCCCCGTGTCTATGATCATGTCACACAACCTATCTTCTACCTTGCTCCTTGTAAGAAAGATTTTCTCCCTTTGATTGTTTTCCATAGGTACGGTTTTAGAGTGTAGCGCCCTTCTTAGAACCAAACTTTGACCATGAGTCTCGGGATCAATTTCGTCAATATGCCCCTCCTCTTCTTCAAAGTTTTCCTCTTCGTTCTTTTCTTCATAGTCACTACCTTGCTCACACTTAGCTTGTTCTTGTTCCCACTCTTGAGCAGTCATTACTCTTTTTGATGGACAATTAGTTGCAATGTGACCAACACTACCACACTTGAAGCACTTCCTATCTTCAACAAGCTTTTTAGGAGCTTCAAAATTTGATTTAGTCTCCTTGTAGTTCGAACTAGAACCACTTTTCTCCAAGCTGTTCTTCTCAAAAGGTTTAGTGAAACCTTTTACAAAGGGCTTAGTGTACGTCCCTTTCTTCCCCTTTATCTGTTTTTCAACTTTCAAAGCTACCTTGCAAACATCCTCAAAGGACCAATATTGTTGCAATTCAACTTTTTCAGCAATATTATCATTCAACCCCGAAATAAATCTAGCAATCTTATGCTCAACAATCTCTTCTAAGCCACATAGCATGCATAACTTTTCAAATTCACCAATATAATTCTCAACAGTCATAGAATTTTGTTTAAAAAGTTGCATCTTAAGATAAACATCTTGAATATAATCACTAGGTACGAACCTTTTTTTCATGTGCTTCTTGAGTTGTTCCCAAGTTGAGATTCTTGCACGCCCCTCCTTATGCCTCTTCTTCTTTAGATTATCATACCAAAGACTAGTGTTTCGGGGGTTTTTGTCCCTCGGGAGAGTTACAACACTGAAACTGGATCCAACTGAGGATGCCTGTACCTGCAAAGCAAACGGACCGCCGGATGGTCGTTGGTCCGCCTCCGAAGACTAAGTCAGTAAATATTCGGAGATAAAACATGCGGAAGTAAAGTTATCTGCTTGAATTCCAAGCTCAGGTAAAGTGCTGTGTGTTCCTTGAAAACGACAGCTCTGTGGTAAGTGACGTATTGTCTCGTATTGTGTGTCAAAAATTCTCTCTCTTTTTTCGTGTGTCGTCATAAATGACGTAATGTCCCTATTTATAGAGAAGAGTGTGCCCTCCTAGGATCTCGTGACCTAGGAGTTAGGTCACGCCGGTTTGCGGCGCCTCGGGATTTGGGCCTTAGAAGGCCGCCATCCCAGGGCCAATACCTGAGTGACACGTGTCACTGTGCCCAAAAGGATTCTGAAGCACCTTTTGGGTGACACGTGTCGCCGACTGAATGGTCCCTGCTGGACTTTCTGTCCACGTAGGACGGAGAAGAGTCCTCCCTCCACGTGTCATCATTCCGTAGGTCCAAATGGCACCTATATGGAGGACACGTGGCACTTTCTGATTGGGCCACTTGGCCGGGTATAAAATACCCAAATCATTTGCCCCTCACAGGGGACACGTGCATTGCACGCGACTCCTGTGACAGGTGTCAGTATCTGAGTGGTCAGATTCAAAAATTACTGGAGGGAAAAATTAGGGTTTTTACCCCCCTATAAATAGTAAGGTTTGACCCCCCTCGTGGATTCACACCTTGGCGAATCTCTGGAGAATCTTGGACTTTTTGACTTAAAGAATCTCAAAATTCCCTAAGCGTTTTTCAAGCATCCGACACTCGGCTACCAGTTCGACTGTTCTTTAGTCAACCAGGCGTCTTTCTCCCTTCTTCTAAAGGTAACACCTGTATTTTCTTTTTACTCTTCATTTTTTCTTTGTTTTCGAAAAAATGGTTCCCCAATTGCATGCGGCACGGCGTAGGATAGTGATCAGCCGGTCACCGGGGACGGCTGAGTCTAGAACTAGCAGTGCCGAATGCTTGGCCAAAGACCCTGCTTTGCGAACTTCTCCGAATCCGACCGTTTCCGTGTCTGTGCAGGACACTATGGCCAGAATCAAAAGAACAGCAAGACAGTGTAGCTCCGATGGAGTTTTCTACCATTCGGATGGGTCGACTGTTTTTTCAGACGGCTCAATAAGGGTGCCTCGAAGTGAGCTGTCGGAACACCCTGGCAGCCCTTCCTATCTTCCTCCTACCCCCACTTATTACCATTCGCCCACATCTAGTGGAACTCCCAGTGATGGAATCCTGGGGGAGGCGGATGAAGAATATCAACCCGGGCCTTCTGGACAGGCGCCGGAAGAGAGTCTAGGGGAGGACCCCGCTGGCACCAGTCGGCGGTCCCCTAGCTCTAATGAGAGCTCTGATGACGAGTCGGCCTCGTCATCTTCTTCAGAGAATGCCTCCGTAAAATCAGAGGAGGCTAGGTCAAACATAGATTCTGCCAGAGAGTCCCTGGCAGTGGATAGAGGGGAAAGCTGGGCCGAGCCGAGTGCTTCCAGGCGCTTGGAGAGAGCCCCCTACTATCAGCATGTTTCGCCAGGCAGGCGGAGTGCCATGGCATCCGGCCTTGCCAATTTTAGGCGCAAGGTCGTCCTAGGCTATGGCTACACTTTGTCGGTCCCTAACGAGGGCGACACCATAACCTGGCCGAGCCTGGCCAGCTATCAAGACAAAGCATTCGGCTGCTATGAAGCGGCCTTCCAGGCTGGCCTCCGCTTCCCTCTCCATCCGGCCGTGGAGAGGATCTTGGACGGATACCAACTAGGTATCTGGCAACTTGTACCCAACTCCTGGATCAATATTCTGGGGTACGTTGCCGCCTGTGAGATGCTGCAGGTGGAGGCGAGCTTTGAAGCATTCGCCCATATGCACTATCTGAGCAGGGCGCCTGCTAGGGGCGGTGAAGGCTGGTACACCTTGACCACTTGCAAGGGGTACATGATGGCTGTTGGCAAAGAGAACAAGTGGAAAGACTGGAGGACTAAGTTTTATATAGTCAAGTCTGCCGACAGCCGCCTGAACCAAAAGTATAACAGGTGGAATAAGGATCCACCTCTCCTAGCAGGCAGGAGCGCATTGCCGCCTATTCCCAGGCGGGCAAAGGAGGAGATCATGGACGCGGGGTTGTTTACCGTGTCCGTGTGGACGAATGATGAGGGGGACAAAGAGGTCACCCCTCAATGCTATCTCCCTTTGTACAAGTGGTTTGAAGAAGGGACATTCTTAGCCGCCTGTGGGCTAAGTTCTGAGATGCCGAGAGTAGTCGGCCGTCTGTTTTATATGCAAATTACTTCCGCTTTTCAGTACTTGTTTAATGATGCTAATCACTTGTTCATTTTTGCAGATAAAGCAATGGAAAAGCTCTCGGCCACAAGGAAGCCGGCTGTATCTGCTGCTCGATATAGGTCGAACGTTTTAAACAGGGCAGAAGTAACCACTCACACCAAAGTGGATGAACAGAAAACTGGCGGCACCTCCAAGGTAGAAAATTGCTCTTTTATTTCTGACCAATATTAAATTTGCCCGAATGATTTCTAACTTGCGTTTATCTTGTGTTGATGTAGGGTGCGCCTTCCAAATCTCCTTCAAAACCATCCGACCCTAAAATCCAAAAGACTAGGGCGGGTGATGTGAGCGCATCCGGCAAGGGCGGCCGGAAGCACGTTGCTCATAAGCCCAAGAAGGGCCCAGACGCCTCTCCTCTCGAAGCTGAAAAGGAGATCAGCAAACCGGATGCCCAGAGGGCATCGAAGGGTGGCTTTAAGCAACCCACCACTGCTGTCGGCTCAGCAGGAGAGAAGAGAAGCCTGGGGAGAGAGGAGGAACAGAAGGACGACGGTAAAATTCATTCGCCCCCTTGTTCTCCCATATAGATGTACTTTAGTTATTTTCTCTAACTTTCTCTCCTTCTCAGTTCTGGTGCAGAGGCCGACTGTAGTCCAGATGGCCAAGTCCATGCTGAGGGCGGTCGATCCTGACGACAAGGCGTCTGTCAGAGGAGTCGGCACCCTTGACTTGGATGGCATCTTGGGGAACCTCTGCGAGGTATGAGTTAGCTCAAGCAACTTTCTCTTTTTTTTTTTTTTTTTTTTTTTTAGCATTATTCCTTTTTCCACCTGGTTTTAACCATTCGGCTCTTTTGCAGGCCATGCTGCGCGTCCAAGGGCTCAGGCAACCCCTCAAGGAGAAATCCAAAGAGGTAACAGTCGCTAAAGCTCAGGCCGAGTCCGCCCTGGATCGAGCTCAATTTGATATTGCTCAGAATGAGTATCTGACGCTTGATATGATGTATTCGCAAGCGGAAGCCAATATGCAGGTGAAGAAGGACCTGGACTCGGCCCGCCTGCGCATCACTTCCCTTAAGAAAGAGATTACAACTCTTAAGGAGAAGCTCGAGCCTCTTCAAGATGCCAAAGAAGAGGCCGAGAGAGCCAAGCAGAAGGTGGGCCGCCTGGAGCAGCGCCTCAGCAACCAGGAGCATCAGCTGAAGTCCAAGTTTGAGTCCGTGGCTGATCAAGAGAGAGAGGCTCTTGTTAAGCAAATGATGAGCGATTATGAAGCCATCATGCGGGACACTTGGGCGGCTGTACAGCCGGACTCGGACTATCAGATTTGGAAATCCAAATTTGACGAAGCCAGCAAAGCATTCGACGCTCGCCTTATTGAAGAGGCTGAGAATGCTGAGGCCGAGGAAAGTTCTGGGTCCGACTCTTCTGGGGAGTCGTCCTCTGGTGGCGAGGAGGAGGATCAGGCGGAGGAGCCAGAGAAAAAGGAGGAAGAGCAGCCGAAGGACGACAAGCCGGCTGCCACTGAAGAGGCTCTCCCCTGATCACTTAAGCATTTTATTTTTTCTGTTTCTGTGGCCGAATGGCCAAGTACTTTGTTTTTCCGGCCTGTGTGCCGAGTATTTGTATCTTTACCGACCAAGGGGTCGGGTAATTTGACAATCTTTCTGGCTTTGCCAGATAACAATCTTAACCAATCGTCTGGTGACGATTGGTCTTTAATTTAAATCCTTCGGCTATTTGGCTGAAGTTATCCCTATTGTTGTTGTCCTTTGCATTTTTGAATTTTTCATTGCATGTTTTTGGCTAAGTATTATAACCTGTATACCATGCGAATGTTCTTGCCCCTGGACGGATGTCGGGTGGTTTTGGTTTATTGGATTGATTGACTTAGAAATTTTTGATACTTAGAAGAGTATGCATGGTTTCTAAGTCAATCAATCACTATGGTGATTGCCCCAAACCACGCGGCAGACGTCCATCCAGAATTGGCAAACATAAGTGTTCATTCGGCCATTGGCTCGAACTAACTCAAATTTCCAACTTAGCTAATTTGCTAAGGGTAAACCTCCGCTTGTTCTGCCCCATAAGCAAAAAACAAGCGCCTCCGGCCATAAGCCTCTTTGAGATAAAATGCTAAGTTTGTAACTTAACCAATTTTCTTTTAAAAATAATTGTCCGCCTGTCTTGCCCCATAGGCAAGGATCAGACGTCATCCGGCCAATAGCCTCAATAATTGCTAAGTAGTTAACTTAACTTGTATAAAATATTCCGCCTGTTTTGCCCCTGAGCAATAACAGGCGCATCCGGCTTTATGCCTCAATTAGCCTCTACTCATGAAACAGTGACGACTGCGTTAAATAGAAAATTCAGGTCTTTTAGATTTCACTTTCGATTAAAACAAACGACTGCGAATGCTGCCTAAGCATTCGATAGGGCCGCTTGATATATTCGTAGAGCAATGTGCCACCCAGATGGGAGATGCTTCTCCTCGACGAATTCGCCCAAATGGACGTCGCCGGTTATCTGACTCATGTTGGAGCAGACGGTCATGCTCATGTTGGAGCAGACTGTGACCATTCGGTCTCTTTTTGTTTATTAACATCCGGCCATAGGCCTCATCATGTTTTTATCTGGCCTTAGGCCTCTTAAATGATCAAGTAAATATTCATCAAGTGTTGGTGTAAACTTGATGAATTTCGTAGGGACGACTGTTCTAAAACAATCGGCTCCTTCAGAGGGATTGGGGCGTCTGCTGTTGGGACAGACGTTTTCCAGACATATTGGCCGTCTGTATTTGGTACAGGCGGCACTTAAAAAACTTAAATAAAAAGATAAGTTGGGAAATGAAGGCATATTCTCATTAACTATACGTGAGATTTACAAAATTGAGGTCTTTACATTCGTACTTAGAAGTAGTACTTTTTCAAGTTGTCTACATTCCAAGTTCTGGGCAGCTGCCTGCCGTCTGGTTCTTCCAGGCGGTAGGTGTCGTCTCTTATCTCCTCATAAATTCGGTAGGGGCCTTCCCAATTTGGGGTTAGCTTTCCCTGTTCATTCGCCCTACCGACTGCCTCCATTTTCCGTAGCACAAAGTCCCCCACTTTGAGAGGACGCTTGTGTACTCTTTTGTTATAAGCCCGAGTCATTCTCAGACGGTATATCTCATGACGCAAGGCAGCATTGCCCCTGCGTTCTGGAAGTGAGTCCAATGCTAGGCGCATGGCCTCCCAATTTGCCTCTTCATCATACAACATGATTCGAAGGGTAGGCTCATAGTGCTCGATGGGCAGAACAGCTTCTGCACCATACGCCATTAGGAACGGGGTTTCTCCCGTTGCCCCTTTAGCAGTCGTTCTGATGGACCAAAGGACGTGTGGTAATTCATCCGCCCAAAGGCCACCAGCCCGCTCAATCTTCTTTTTAATTCCGTCTGAGATTAACTTGTTGAAGGCTTCGACCTGGCCGTTTGCTTGTGGCCGGCCGACTGATGCGAAGAAGCTTGAGACCCCCTGGTCTCCCAGCCAAGTCTTGAGTTGAGGCGTCTCAAATTGAGGACCATTGTCAAAAACCATAGACATGGGCACCCCGAAACGAGTGATTATGTTCCTCCAGATAAAGGAAATGACGTCTTTAGTCTTGATGTTTTTGACTGCCTCAGCCTCTACCCACTTAGTAAAGTAATCCACAGCCACAAATATATAGCGCTTGCCGCCTGGTGCAGTTGTATATGGCCCCAGAATGTCCATGCCCCATTTGGCAAAGGGTATTGGGCTGTGGATGGCCGTCAGGTCTGTAGCCGGACGATGGATGAGCTTGCCAAACTTTTGGCACTTGTCACATTTTTTCACCATTTCCATGGCATCCGACTCCAGAGTCGGCCAAAAGTAAAGCCGCCTGGCCTTGGCCGCGAGGGATCTGCCGCCTATATGGGAGGCGTAGAATCCTGAATGCAACTCTTCGAGAACTTCCTTCCCCTTTTCAGGGGTAACACACTTCAACAGGGGTTTCAAAAAGCCAGCCCTGAAGAGCTCTCCTTGCCGTAACTCGAAGTTAGCTGCTCGTTTTTTTAGAACAGCCGCCTCCCGTGGTGAGTCAGGGAGCGTGCCGTCAGTAAGATAGGTCCGGATGCTGTCCATCCAGGTTGAGCTTCGGTCAAGAATTCCAATGGGGTCTTCCTCTGATATACTTCTTTTTTCCATGACCTCCCAGAAGACTGACCGAGGCGTTTCACAGGAGGCGGATGATGCCAACTTGGACAGAGCATCCGCCCGATTGTTTGAAGACCTGGGCACCTGAGTTAGATGAAATTCTTCAAGTGACCCAACTTCACTCTTGACCGCCTGCAAATACTTTATCATGGCCGGATGAGTGGCCTCGTACGTTCCATTAACCTGGAGTACGACCAGTTGAGAATCAGAGCAGGCGGATACCTTCTTCGCCCCTGCCGCCTTGCAATACCGGATGCCGGCCAGCAGGGCCTCATACTCGGCCTCATTATTAGAGACCTGAAACTTGAACCGTAGTGCGTATTCGTACTTATCTCCTTCAGGAGATTGACAGATAATCCCCGCACCACAGCCGTTCACAGTGGAGCTCCCATCCACATATACTTTCCAGACCTGGTCCGTATTGTCCGGAACAACCGGCCTTGTCATTTCGACAATAAAGTCAGCGAATGCTTGTCCCTTTATTGCCTTCCTTGATTCATAAGTGATTTCTAATCCTTGTATTTCGATTTCCCATTTGAGCATTCGTCCAGAAGACTCCAAGGTTGTGAGTGGCCGTTTGATCGGTTGGTCAGTATAGACCTCTACCGCATGCGCCAAGAAGTAAGGTTTAAGCTTCTTGATGGCCATGTAAAGGGCAAGGCCGAATTTCTCAACCATGGGGTACCGAAGCTCCGCATTTCTCAAAACATGGCTTATGAAATACACCGGGAGCTGGATGCCGTCTCTTTCAGCTAAGAGGACAGCACTGAGGGCATGATCAGAGACGGCTAAGTACATGAAGAGCTTCTCTTTAGGCAAAGGGCTGACAAGCCTCGGCAAAGAGTGCAGATGAGTTTTTAGCCTTTGAAAGGCCGCCTCTGCATCATCCCCCCATTCAAAGTTTGTCTTCTTTTTGATTGCCTGGAAAAAGTAGAGACACTTGTCGCCTGAACGGCTAAGGAATCTCCCCAGGGCTGCCAGACAACCTGTTAGTTTTTGCACTTCCTTCACAGTACGGGGCGACTGCATGTCGATTACCGCCTGTATTTTCTCAGGGTTGGCCTCTATTCCTCTTTGGTCAATCAAAAATCCGAGAAACTTCCCAGACTCAACACCAAAGACACACTTTTTTGGGTTAAGCATGACCTTGTGCCGCCTGAGTGTGGCGAATGTTTCTCGGAGATCAGCAAGGTGATCCGCCTGCTGTTTGGATTTGACTATCATATCATCAATGTACGCCTCTACATTCCTTCCGATTTGATTAATGAAGACCGCATTAATCATTCGTTGGAAGGTAGCAGGCGCATTCTTCAAACCAAACGGCATCACAGTATAACAGAACAACCCCTGATCAGTGACGAATGCCGTCTTTTCTTGATCTTTTTTCCACAGGGGGATCTGATGGAAACCTGAATAGGCGTCCATGAAACTCATCAGGGCATGTCCGGCTGTTGAGTCGACCAGACTGTCGATCTTAGGCAGTGGATAACTATCCTTTGGACATGCCTTGTTGAGGTCTGTGTAATCAACACACATCCGCCAAGTTCCATTCGGCTTTTTTACTAACACAACGTTAGCCACCCACTCAGGGAAGTTGCACGGCCGAATGAACTTGGCATCTAACAGCTTTTTTACTTCGGCAGCTGCCGCCTGACTTCTTTCTTCGCCGTGGTTTCTTTTCTTTTGCCGGATGGGCTTCTTATTAGGATCCACGGCGAGTTTGTGGACGACGAGATCCGGGCTGATGCCTAGCATCTCTTCCACTTCAAAGGCAAAGATGTCTTTGAATTCCTTGAGCAGCTGGTGAAGGTTTTCACCCAATTTTGCAAAGGCAATCGTCCCCACCTTAACAGTCCGCTCTGGACGGCCATCATCCAGAGGGATATCAATGTGCTCTCCAGTAGGCTGGGGACGAAGATCATCCGACCTTTCCCCGGTCAGTGATTGCTATTGCTTTTCTTTTTTGACCACCACCAGCTGATCAGTCTTTCTTTTCTTTCCGGCTGGTGGGGCCGACTGTTCTTCCTCGACATCGTCGAGGTCAATCATTTGCTTGCCCCGGCCGGATGCTGCGGCCGCAGGCTTGACGTCCGAGAGATAACACTCTCGAGCCGTCTTTTGGTCCCCATTAAGGGAACCAACTGTTCCATCATCCTTCTCATACTTGAGTAGCATGAGAGCAGGGATGATGACGGCCTTACACTCATTAAGAGTGGGTCGGCCAAAGATGAGGTTGTAAGCCGTGAGCTCTTCAACCACTAGGAGACGGATGGTCATGTGTCGACCGTCTCCCCTGCTTCCCAGGCGGACAGGTAGGTCGATTCGTCCGACTGGGTGCACAAGTCCTCCTCCAAACCCAACTAAGGTGTGGGTGACCTCCATCATGCTATCCGGTTTGTACTTGAGATTGGACAAGCATTTGAGGCTGATGAGGTCAGAGGAACTTCCTGTGTCAATCAGAATTCGGCCAACCAGCTGGTTGGCGACTTTACATTCAATGACAACAGGGTCATCATGCGGCCGACGGACTTTGCCTCTGTCCTGTTCGGTGATGACAACTTTAGGGAAGGTGGATGTGCTAGATGTATCCCCCTCCTCAACAGAATTGACCATCTTTCTTAGATGGTCCTTGGTACCCCGAATGGTCGGGCCACCACCGGCAAATCCACCTGCTATCGTATACACCGGTTCTTCATCAGTTTCGGCACTCACAGCAGGCTGGGGAGTCTTTTTCTTGGACTGCCCCGGATTTGCTTTTGAAGTCACTTTGGACTTCACATAGGACTTAAGCTGTCCTTTGTCGGCCAGTCGGTCGAGCTCCCGCTTGAGACTAAAGCAGTCGTTCGTGTCATGGCCAACATCCTCATGGAAATGGCAATGCTTGTTTTTGTTCCTATTTTCAGCGGAACCTTTCATAGCAGTTGGCTTTTCAAGAGTTAGCCGATCCTTAATTTCCAAAAGCATGGAGCAGCAGTCCTTGTGAAATTCGTACCTTGGGACGTACGGTTTCCACTCTTTTTTCTTCTTCTGGGCCGGTTGATCAGAGTTATCAATGGCTCAGACTTGCTTTTTCTTTTTGCTCTCTTCTGGCTTAGGAGCCGGCTGAGCAGACCGAGTCTCCTTCTGCCGGTCGGACTTCTTATGGTCCAACTGCTTATTGGAGGAGCAGAGTTCGGTCGCCTGTATGTAGGCTTCCGCCTCTCGCAAGGCTCCTTACAGAGTAAAGATTTGTTTGCGGACGAGTTCGTACTTAAAAGTAGACCCGTCCTTCAGACCCTTAAAGAAGTCTGTGAAGGCGACCTCATCAGACAGCCCATGAATCTGGATTCGGACCAGATTGAACCGCCTGACGTAGGATCGCAAACCTTCTCTATCTCCCTGCTGTACATTGCCCAAGTCAAGACTTGTCTTTTTGGCAGGGATGTTCATAGAGAAGTTTGATGCAAACAAGAACGCAAGCGTCTTGAAGCTATTTATGCAGCCAGCCGGCAGGTTGCCAAACCACTGCTGGGCTATGCCCTTCAGGGTGGCTGGAAAGCAACGACACCATGCGGCATCATCCAACCCTTGTAAATACATGAGGTGGGTGTATGCTAGCAGGTGGTCTTCTGGGTTGGAGGTCCCGTCATAGGCTCCAACCAGAATGTTTTTAACTTTGGCCGGCTGTTCGGCTTCAGTTATTTCCCTGGAGAAAGCAGAGGGTTGATCTCCAAGGTGTTGCAGCCTAAGCTGCCAGTCCATCGGCTGATAGCCGTATGCCGCCTGTCCTCCATAGAGGGTAGGTTGCATGTAAGGTACAACTGGCGCCTGGTACAATGGCTGTGCCATGTACTGGGCGGACTGAATCACATGTGGCCCAGACTGAACCCTTTGGCTGCTTGCTGGGGTCTCATGTACAGACTGGGAACACCTCACAGAGGTATTCTGAAAGCTATCATGATAAGTCGACGTTGAAGCCGACTCTGATTGCTGGGTTCTCCTCTCCTCAATGTATTGCCGAGCGTCAGAGAACGTTTTTTTGCTACCATCCGGCTGTATGTGCCTGATGGGTTTTCTTGCGCCCATTTCTGGGAAACGGAGCCGATTAAGGTCAAATTGGGGCCTGGCCTTCTCCTTAGGAGTAGGATGAGGAGTCGGCTGACGGTCCCTGACCGACTTCTGTTTGCCAGCTTGGGCTGGCTTCTTGGCCGACTGCTCCTTTCTAGGAGTAGGCGACTTCTTTGAGGCGAGCTGCTTGATTTCACCCCTGAGGCTGCTCAGGAGTGACATTAGCTCATCCCGAGTGACGGGAGTTGATCCTGCCGCCTGAGAAGGATCAACCGGCCGCCCCGAGGGCTTCTTTGGCTGGCCAGCAGTTTTGCTTGGTCCTGCCTGAACATGGGGACGCTCTCGCCGTTCCTTACTGCGGATGCGTTTAGATATGAGGGATCCATTTGGATCCACATAGGTTTCGACATCAGCGTCGTCACCTGAGTCATGGTCCGTTTGGACCAGTACATCATTTGGAGGCCGAATGGTCTCCGAATTTGGTACAAGCTCTTGTGAAGCCATTTCAGAGGTACTCTCCCCACAGACGGCGCCAAATGTTTCGGGGGTTTTTGTCCCTCGGGAGAGTTACAACACTGAAACTGGATCCAACTGAGGATGCCTGTACCTGCAAAGCAAACGGACCGCCGGATGGTCGGTGGTCCGCCTCCGAAGACTAAGTCAGTAAATATTCGGAGATAAAACGTGCGGAAGTAAAGTTATCTGCTTGAATTCCAAGCTCAGGTAAAGTGCTGTGTGTTCCTTGAAAACGACAGCTCTGTGGTAAGTGACGTATTGTCTCGTATTGTGTGTCAAAAATTCTCTCTCTTTTTTCGTGTGTCGTCATAAATGACGTAATGTCCCTATTTATAGAGAAGAGTGTGCCCTCCTAGGATCTCGTGACCTAGGAGTTAGGTCACGCCGGTTTGCGGCGCCTCGGGATTTGGGCCTTAGAAGGCCGCCATCCTAGGGCCAATACCTGAGTGACACGTGTCACTGTGCCCAAAAGGATTCTGAAGCACCTTTTGGGTGACACGTGTCGCCGACTGAATGGTCCCTGCTGGACTTTCTGTCCACGTAGGACGGAGAAGAGTCCTCCCTCCACGTGTCATCATTCCGTAGGTCCAAATGGCACCTATATGGAGGACACGTGGCACTTTCTGATTGGGCCACTTGGCCGGGTATAAAATACCCAAATCAACTAGCATAACCGGTCAGTTTTAATTCAGCCAATTTGCATCTTTTCCTTTCATCATACTCCTTGTAATCAAAGAGTGTCTCGGCCCTTCTAATCCACTCAAAGTATTTTTCAGGTTCATTCATACTCCCATTGAATTCGGGAAGATCTAATCTAAGGTTCCTATCATCATCCTTTGGTCGATCTCTTCTCCTAGGCCTTGGTGATTCATCACTTGAAGAATAATTATTTCGTGGCCTCCTTGGGTTCCTCCTTGGTTGTTCTTCCTCACTTGAACCAGAATTAGGGTTAGAATTCCCTTTCCTTGAAGAATCATCAGCAAGAGTATCAAGCCTTTTTAATATCTCATCCATCCTTGCTGCCAACTCGTCAATTCGCCTGTCTCTTCTAAGATTTTGAGCCTGTTCTAAGGTTAATCCCCTTGGAACTTGTGGAACCTCCTCGTCACTCATGATTCCTACACAAACCAAGTCAGTTTATGCAAAAATCTTGATTAAAAGATCGAATCTTGAAGGAAAACTAGGCAACAAAAAAACCGGACTCCCATCCGCAAATTAGTGCACAAACACCAAATGTTTGAGGCTGTGTAGAACGCGTTACTCAACTAAAAATTATGAAATTTTATATGGTGATAGCTGGACTTTTTTAGAGTTTAATGCAAAAAGAATCACGTAAGAACCCACGGCTCCTTTAGAACACTCTTCAATCAATGTAGCAAAATCATCATCACTTTTATAGTATTCTTTGATCAATTCAAAACCAAGTAGCTTGCTATTTAGAATTCCAATCAAAGTGTATCTTCTAGATAATGCATGATGTGAATTATTGATCCGAAAATCAACAAAACATAAGGGATATGTTTAAGTCTAATTCTATACAGGAAATCCACCAAGAATTAAACAAAAACTAAGATTAATCAATTAAGAATCCACCTAATTAATCAATCCAAACGAATGTTTTAACTAAAACAAGCAAAATAGCAATTGATCGCAATCAACCAAAACTCAAGTATGCAACTTAAGAAATAAATCTGAATATTAATCTATGTTTATTCGTGTGTTTTACAGCCCTATTTATAAGACTTAGTTTACCTAGGAAGATTAGGACAAGTTCCTAATTCAATCCTAATTAAACTAGAATTCTAACTTGCTTGAAGAGCAAGCACCTTGGCGCACAAGCATACACCAAACTCCTTGGAGAACAAGCACACGCCTAAACTGATTTATTTTGCTAACTAACTGATTTTTAAAGCAACTAAATAAATAAATAAAAATTAAAGAACTAAATGAAGATTAAAGATCCTAATGCTTGAACCAAGAAAAACCCTTTCAAGTGAAAGGTAAAAACTTGTAAGCAAAATCTAAGTAAAGAAAATTCAAGAAAGTTCAAGAAAGTGAACTAGACTCCAAGAAAAACCACTAAGCAAACCGTGGCTTTGCTTTGATATCCAAGAAAGTGTCCATGCAATGCTTGGCTTGAATCAATGTTTAGGGATAAACTATCTTGATGCATGATAAGCAAATCTTCGAAGTTCTCCATGCTTAGACTTGCATCATGAAGCCTTCAAGTTTCCTTTGCCAATAGAGGGTACTCCCTATATTTACCCGACTTTTGTGGTTTTGTAACGAGATCATAATTATAAGGAACGTCGTTGGTGGAGACACATATTGGTTGAAGATAGTTATCGTCCTCAATATTCCAAGTCGACTTCCGGCTTTGAGATACTTTAGTAGGCTCCCCACCTATGCATTTTTCTCTAAAGAATCTCTTGTAGCCATTTCTAGGGAAGAGCTAAGTTGGCTTTGGTTGGCGGATAAGCCTTTTGAGCATAAGGTCGAAGTGCTTTATTTTGGGTCCCATTTGCTTGATCGTTTCATCGATGTTCGTGATGGTGCTTTTCTCTTCAAAAGCATACAATTGGGAGGAATGATCACTATTTTTATCCTCTATCTCAACAAGAAATATGGGAAGATGCTTGAATCCCTTGAGCCTATTCATGTTAAGCAAGATAAGACTCCATCCCATCTACTTAGTATCTATGCCTTGATCAATCAAAGATTTTTGGAACGTACTTCTCAAAAAGAATTGTTTGTTTAGAAGTTTCAAGGACAATCAATTGGTGCTCCATACCTCATCCGGAGGCTACCGCTTGTTGTTTGGACACCACTCTTTCTTGGAGGCCAAACAAGTGGTCAGTCGACCAATCTCTCAAGAAAGCTCCTTTGCCAAATCTCCACCATTATCCGTATGCTCCCGTTCACCCTTTTGCTCCCTCTTTACCCCCGATGTCCGGGGAGGTACATCTTTGATTCCCCCTTCTTCATCTTCTTTCTCTAATTGTGATTTTTCTATCTTGCATGCAAAGATCGATTCCATTACAAATGTTTTGAATTGTTCACCTTTAGGGAATGACTTTGTTTTAGGCTATGATAACCATGCTAGGCAAGTTTATGATACGCATATAACGAGGGAGGAGATTTATCCTTATGTTAACTAACCTTACCTCCCGGTTCAAAAGAGACCCATACCTCAATGGGCCCAGTATGACCCGGGCGTTGGACCTAGATTGTGCTATCTATACTCCCATTGTCCAAGCCCTTAGGTGGGATTTGCCTTTTGAATTGATGTGTGATGCTAGTGGTACAGTCATTGGGGGTGTGTTGGGTCAAAGAGTTGATAAGAAGCTTCATGTCATTTATTACTGTCAAAGACTTTCAACGATGCTTAAAGGAACTACACAACAACAGAGAAGGAGTTCTTGGCAATTCTTCATTCTTTTGAAAAATTTTGTTGCTATTTGTTATGGTCCAAGACGATTTTCTTCATTGATCATGCGGCCCTAAAATATCTCTTTGCAAAGAAGGAATCAAAGCCAAGGCTAATTCGTTGGGTGCTTGAGCTTGTTTGCGTTTGAGTTGTTATTTTGCCAGCATGTTGCTTGGTTTTCTTTGGGGGGGGGGGGGGGGGGGTAGCTCACTTTAGGCTTGGGGGAGTATTCTTATGTTTGTTGTGCTTCTTTGGTTTCCCCCTTGCTTCTATGGTTCACTATGGCTTTGTCTTTGACTTACTGTCTATTTCTGATGATGATTTATGTTGATTTCTGTTTGCAGCGATTGTTTTGTGCTTATGATTTATGATGATGATTTTTGTCTGAGGATATTGTTTTCTAGTGATGATGATATGATGTTTGTTTTGGGTGTTTTTGTCCCTCGGGAGAGTTACAGCTCGAGGACTGATCCAACTGTGCCTGTACCTACAAAACAACGGAGACTCCGGGTGTTTGAAGCTCCGCCTCCAACGATCAAGTTAGTTCTTGAATATGAGTAGGAGAAAGTGTGGAAAATGAAATGAGATCTTCTCGGATTCCGAGATCAGGTGTTCTCTGTTGTGAGAGAATGTAGGGTAGGTGTAATAAATGATTAAATGTGTCCCAAATTTTGGGGAATATCTCTGTAATACCCCGTATTTTCATACGTATTTTCCTAATTAATTATTATTTTCTAAAAAGGGTATTTTAGTAATTCAACTAACTATTTAAATCTTGGAGCCAAAATGATATTTGAATTTTGGCGCCAAAAGTATTTTGAAAAGTAATCATTATTTTGGATAAGATTTATTATCCATTTATCCTATTTTTAAAACCGGATTATTTATATATTTTGGATATTTTAATTAAGGCAAAAGCTATATTTTATTATTATTTTAATAGGTCCAAAAATTCCAATTAATTAGCAAATAATTTCGGATTTTCCTATGTGAAAATTTGATTTTTATTTAGTTAAATTATTTGGTGAATATTTGGTATTTAATTATTTATTTCAATAAATATTATTTACACAATTATTTTTAATTCCTTAAAACTAGCAATATATATTCCTAAATACTAAATAGGAGGGCCGAAAATATGAGCTTAGGAAAGCTCAAAAATTTCAGCCATCCCATGAAGATTTTGGGAAAATATTTTGGTAATTTGTATTTTTAATTATCTTCTTAAAATCTCCTATTTTCCATAATTCTAATTCTCCATCTTTTTTATATCCAATCATTATATTTTCTTGCCATTCATTCTTCTTAATTATTCCCCAAGTAATTCCAATTTCCTTAATATTTTTCATGACATACATACCTTCCATATTCAATTATACACAATCCCTTCAAATATCAAAACTTTCCTTAAATCTTTGCTCACTTCTCCAAGTAATCTCTTAAACCCTAATTACCATAATTCTTCCGACATTTTCCTACCATAATTCATGCTCATACTAGCCTATAAATACCCCTTCATACCTCTCACATTCTTCACACCAATTCTCTTCTTTCCTTCTCCTCAATTTTACACAAATCATTCCGTTCATCTTTGAAGCCAATTTTCGGGAACTTATGGTTAGTTTTGGGGTATTGAAGTTTCACTGAAAGTTGTTCCTCTCAAAAAATCCTTGAGGTAAGGCTCAAGAATCATCCAATTCGGAGCTATATCAAAGGAGTTATAGCCTCTGAAAGTTCTGCCTATTATTTCCTACGCAAATCCAATTCTTTTCTTCTCCTTTTCTCTTATTCAATTATTATTATTATTATTATTATGAGAGATTAATATAAAATTATTATGAGTATTTTAATTATATAAAATCAGATTTTAATAATGTTCAGGTTGAATTAATTTAAGAGGTTCATGTACATATAGTTGGGAGGGTTTAATTTAATTATTTGTGATTATTTGTTAACCTTATATTGATTAAGGTTATATTTATTTGTAGGGTGTTTTTGATCAAGCTACTTGAGAGTTCTTTTGAAGTGTTGTTGGCTAACCGAAGATCAAGGTACGTTAGGTGGCTAGATACCTTGAAAGTGATCGATTTGAATAACATGTTTGAACAATTTATGTTGCTTGAATTAAATTGAATTGAATTATGGTTTATGAATTAAAAGTATGTTTAAAGGATTGGTTTTAATAATTAAATTGGAGTATTGATTTTTATAACATGTTTTGATTAATTAATTTATTATTCATGTTTAAAAAGGATTGATTTTGAAAGCAAGTTGGATTTATTGAAAAGGAGTTTGGATTGTTTTCATTAAAGGTTGAATTATTGGGTTTAAAAGAGGATTTATTGAATCATTGATTTATTATTATGCTTTATAAGCATGTTAGTAATCCCACTATGCGGATTTGGTTTATTGATAAGGCCTTGGCCTTTGCATGACCGGGTCTTTCCTCAAGAATAGCCTTGTAACATAAGGAGACTAGTTTGGGGGTGTGCACACTTGGGAGAGGAATTGGTTTTAATATGAGGAATTGGTTTTTTTTTAAATAATTGGAATTGGTTTTATTGATTATTGATATTGGAATTATTGAGAATTGGTTTTACACCATGAGTTTGGTATTATTGGATTATTTATTGGAAACTAGTTTTAAAGCATGTTTGCGAATAAATTGAGTTTAATTATCTTGCACTTACCGTACTTAGCATAATTTGCTAACCCGTACTTCTTATTTGCTTTGGTCCACCCTGTTTACCGTATTGGTAAGCAGTGTTGCTTATTTTCAGGTTGGAGTCAATAAATGATGCATTGGAGTCCCGGGATTGGTTTTCACTAAATTAGGAATTTGGTCTTGTATCTATTTTGAGTACTCATAACATTGGTTACTATTATGGTTTATTAATAAAGAAGAGTATTTGAGTTTCCGCTGCAAAGTATTGTTATTTTTAGTAAGTTGAGTAGCCTTGCGTAATCACGCGACGGTAATACGCCTAAGTCTATCTCTACGGTATAATTATACGGATAATACTAGTATTTCCGTAGAGGGAGATTTGGGGGTGTTACAATCTCCCTATTTATAGGGTCATTAGAGAACATGCCCCTTCTAGGTCATTTGACCTAGATTTGGTGGGTTGCGCCATTTTGCGGCGTTCTTGGGAATTTGGCCTTGAAGGCCGCAATTTTTTGGAAAGCATCTGAGGCTAACACGTGTCAGCTGGAAACTGGCCCAAATGGATCTACCAAGTCTTGACATGTGGCCCTATCTGATTGGTCCACGTGGACAAGGTAATTTTACCCAAAACATTTGCCCCTCACAAAAGGCACATGGCTGGCAACGTGGCGCCTGTGACACGCGGCGCTCAGTAAACTGTGAATAGTAAAACTATTCACCCTCTAGGGTTTTACAAGGATGCTCCTGCTTTTACCCTTCTATAAATAAAAGGTTTTACCCCTTCATTCTCCTCATTTCACACTTGAGTTTTTGACTTTTTAGGGAGAGAAAGAGAGAGTTTTTAGCGAGAAAAACTCTGCATCCGTCTGCTTGGGATTTTTCTTTTTTCCGGCTGCGTTTTGTGGAGCACATCCGGTCACCGCGTGTAGCAGTTTTCAGATTTCCAGAGCTAAGTTAAAGGAAACAGCCTATACTCATTTCAAGATTTTTTACTTTTCCGCTTATAAAATGGACTCTCCATCGACAACCACGACACCTCCTAGGTCATTCAGCCGGTCTCCTGGTACAGCTGAATCTAGAACCGGGAGTGCCTTTTCTGGAAATTCGGACTTGCTTTGCTCATCGCCGAACACCTCCGTCTCTGTGTCTATGTTAGACAACATGGTAAGAGTTAAGCAAACGACTGTCAAGCCGAGCAAGCGGCGCGCTAGAAGAGTGCTCACTGATGAAGTTATTCCATATGAGGAATAGGCATGAAAATTCGGAGGAAGAGCAAGAGCAAGCGGGTTCTTCTACGGGTGGCACCCCTTCAACCCCTAGTGGCACAATATTTGAAACGACAGACGGTGAGGATGATGCCACTTCCTTAGGGTCTGATGAAGAGGAGTCAGGCGGCGAGGAAGCCGCCGAGAGATCCGGTTGAGAGGAGTCTTTCTCTAACCAGGAAGATATTGCGGTTGAGTATCAGCAGCCGACTAAAGGGCCGAATCAGCCAAATCCCTTAACAACTAAAATGCTTCCTAGGGACAGAGAATAGAGGTTCCCCTGCCTGAGGCAACGATTGTCTGGACGACATTAAGAACGCCGACAACTATTTTGGCTATTATGAGGCCATGATTAAAGCCGGCCACCGCCTCCCCCTTTACAAAGGGATTAAAAGAATATTGAAGGGGTATGACTTGAGTGTATGGCAGCTTACCCCAAACTCGTGGATTAACATTATCGGCTACATTTCCGCCTGCGAATACAGAATCATAGAGCCTAGTTTTACTGCGTTTGCTCATATGCATTTGATATAAATGCAAATTCAAACTCCTAAATGTATTTTGATGGATTTAAATTTAAGAAGAGATTGCTCGCACAATCGATTAACACAACACAAAACAAAACAAATGATAGAACAAAACCACAAGGACTTACTTAATGATTTGGGGTTTTAGGCCAGAGACAAGACTCACTCTGTTGTAGCCAAGCCTAACAACTTGGTTATGGACGTTTCTTTAGTTCAAGACGTAGCATCATGCATTGGTGCTATGCGTTCTATCCATGTGCAGCAAGATATTCAATCCTTTGAGTTTCTTGTTGTTCTTATTAACTAGTTCATTCTAGTTCATTTTATGCTTTGAATAAATTGTAAACTTTAGTCTTATTTTAAGTTTGCAAATTAGTTTCATTTTCTTTAGTTTTCTTTAGCTTGTTAAAGTTCGAAAATATAGTGTCACATTCACATGAAGTACAAGTACAAGATACAACAAGAAGGCAGCCGTTTAGCTTGGGAAAAACATAGAATCCGAAAATTCCTTTTGGAGGAGTTTCAAAGGCTTTAACTTGGGTGTTACAATCAGTTTCAATGAGGAGTTGCAAGCTGTCAATTGAGCCTTCAAGTGGGCGTCATTTCAGTCAGCATTTGAGCATCAAAAGGCGTCCAAATACACTCTTGTCTACATACATTCAAGCTTGATCCAAGGCTTGAATCAAGGAGGAGTTACACTTCTTTTTGCTGTTTGAATTGGGCGTGAATTAAGGGGCTGTTTTGCTTCTTACTTGCTGCTTGGTTGAGGCGTGATTCTAGGGAAGGTTATGCTCTTACTTGCTGCTTTGATGGGCGTGAATCAAGGGAGAGTTATGCTCTTTATTTCAGATTTGATGAGGCTTAATTGAGGAGGTTGTGGCCGCCACTTTTTAAGCTTATGTATCTAGTTAAGCATAGCTTCTTTTATTGATGTATCTAGACACAAAATCTGTTTTTGATGCTTAGCTTAGGCATGTAACAAGTGAGCTGAAATTTCACTTAGTTTAGCTTGTACTTAAGGATGCTTGTTTACTATAAATAGCAAGCAAATGTGAATGAGAAAATCAGATTATTCAAACATAAAAAAAACTTGTCTTACATTCGTTTCTTGGATTAGAAACAAAACCTGAAATTCTTGGATTTAGAATTTCGTTTCCTTTGCTTAGTTAGCTAGTTTAGGCTACTAGTTGGCTTGTGATCTTAGGAATCCAAAACGTTTCTTAGTGGTGTGACTTTATCTAAGAAGCCTTTGGTTCTTAGCCTTATCTATCCCTTGGTTTATCCCTTGTGTATTTCGAGTGTTACTCCAAATATACAACATTTGGCGCTAGAAGGAGGGGGATCTAGCAAAACAAATACCCAAACACATACCCCAAACACATACCCAAACACATACCCCAAACACAAACCATGTCCGACATCCCACCCCCTAATTCGCAAGAATATGTCAATAAGGTTGCACAAGAGAAAGAAGATATGGAGCAACGAATGCAATATTTGGAAGATCAGTTAAAAGATCTTTCTATTAAGTTGCGCCATCAAAAAGAGGGCTCACCCAATCATAGTGATGAAGAATTGAGTGAATCTAATTTCAATCACAATGATAGACCTTCTCATGAAAGAGAAAGGTCACGGCCTAATAATGACATAAAAGCAGACATTCCTGAATATGATGGCAAACTCGATGCTGATGAGTTTGTAGAATGGTTAAGAACGGTGGAGAGAGTGTTTGACTATAAGCAAACACCGGAAGAGAAAAAGGTGAAAATTGTGGCCTTGAAGCTACGAAAATATGCCTCAACTTGGTGGGCTAGTGTGTGCGCCAAGAGGGAAAGGCAAGACAAAGAAAAAGTGAGATCATGGGTTAAGATGAAGAAATTGTTGAAACAAAAGTTTCTTCCCACATACTATGTGCAAGAAAACTTTTCAAAATTCCATAACCTTAAGCAAGGTACGAAATCAGTAGAGGAATATGCTAGGGAGTTTGAAGGATTTGTTATGAAGTGTGGAGTAGAGGAAGATGAGCCTCAAACTTTGGTTCGGTTCCTAGGCGGACTTGACCCAAAAATAGCCAATGTGGCCGAACTACACCCTTACACCACCCTTGAAGAGCTCATTATCTTAGCACATAAGATTGAGCAGCAACAAAAAGCAAGAGGCAAAAGTGAATCATCACGTTTTGCATCTCAAACCTCATTTCCCCAAAGAAAGCAAACATCCAATTTCCCACCTTTCAAACCCACATCCAATCAGCCTACTTCTAAACCACCTTCACAAAACACCCAAAATTCCAACCCAAAACCAGCCCCAAGAAGATGCTTTAGGTGTCAAGGCCTTGGACATATGGCTAGTGATTGTCCAAATAAAAAAATTGTTACTTTGGTAGAGTATGAAGAGGAGAACGAATTAGAGGTTGAAGAGGACAGCAATCTTGAAGAGAATGATGAGTATGCGTGCCTAGGTCCAGATGAAGGAGAATGCTTGGTGGTTCGACGTACGCTTAGCAATATGTTGGACCAAGAAGGGAGCTTGCAACGTGAGGCAATCTTTCACACTCGTTGCACCATTGGTGGAAAGGTATGCACTTTGATTATTGATGGAGGTAGTTGTACCAATGTAGCTTCGCAAGTTATGATAGACAAGTTGAAAATGAAAACTATCCCTCATCCTAAACCATATAAAATTCAATGGTTAAGTCATAGTAAAGGGATTCATGTCACACAACAAGTCTTGTTATCATTTAGCATTGGTAAAACTTATGAGGAAGAATTATGGTGTGATGTTGTGCCTATGGATGCATGTCATGTTTTACTTGGTAGACCTTGGTTATTTGATAGGCGTGTGATGCATGATGGTTACAAAAACACCTACTCCTTTTCTAAGGATGGAAAGAAAATTTGTCCTTACCCCTTTAATCCTCAAAAATGATCACCCCATATCCACGCCTCCCACTTCTCTCACCACTCTCATAAAATCTGAATTCCATGAATATAGAGTTCACAAACACTTCATTTTGAGCCAACTTGATACCCCCTCTCAACCGTCCAAAGAAGAAAACCACCCACTCCTCACCTCTCTTCTCAAAACCTATTCCCATGTTTTCCCCAAAGATATCCCTCACGGATTACCCCCAAAGCGTGACATCCAACACAAGATTGATCTTGTACCCGGATCCATGCTCCCAAACAAACCAGCCTATAGAACCAATCCCAAAGAAACCGAGGAAATTAGAAGACAAGTGGAGGAATTGTTATCAAAGGGTCTTATTCGTAAGTCTCTTAGTCCATGTGCTTGTCCTACTTTGATTGTACCTAAGAAAAATGGAGAATGGAGAATGTGTGTTGATAGTAGGTCAATCAATAAAATCACTATCAAGTACCGGTTTCCTATTCCAAGGTTGAATGATTTACTTGATGATTTGCATGGTTCTAAAGTGTTCTCTAAAATTGATTTGAGAAGTGGCTATCATCAAATTCGAATTTTCGAAGGAGATGAATGGAAGACCGCTTAATTGTGGCCTTGAAGCTACGAAAATATGCCTCAACTTGGTGGGCTAGTGTGTGCGCCAAGAGGGAAAGGCAAGACAAAGAAAAAGTGAGATCATGGGTTAAGATGAAGAAATTGTTGAAACAAAAGTTTCTTCCCACATACTATGTGCAAGAAAACTTTTCAAAATTCCATAACCTTAAGCAAGGTACGAAATCAGCAGAGGAATATGCTAGGGAGTTTGAAGGATTTGTTATGAAGTGTGGAGTAGAGGAAGATGAGCCTCAAACTTTGGTTCGGTTCCTAGGCGGACTTGACCCAAAAATAGCCAATGTGGCCGAACTACACCCTTACACCACCCTTGAAGAGCTCATTATCTTAGCACATAAGATTGAGCAGCAACAAAAAGCAAGAGGCAAAAGTGAATCATCACGTTTTGCATCTCAAACCTCATTTCCCCAAAGAAAGCAAACATCCAATTTCCCACCTTTCAAACCCACATCCAATCAGCCTACTTCTAAACCACCTTCACAAAACACCCAAAATTCCAACCCAAAACCAGCCCCAAGAAGATGCTTTAGGTGTCAAGGCCTTGGACATATGGCTAGTGATTGTCCAAATAAAAAAATTGTTACTTTGGTAGAGTATGAAGAGGAGAACGAATTAGAGGTTGAAGAGGACAGCAATCTTGAAGAGAATGATGAGTATGCGTGCCTAGGTCCAGATGAAGGAGAATGCTTGGTGGTTCGACGTACGCTTAGCAATATGTTGGACCAAGAAGGGAGCTTGCAACGTGAGGCAATCTTTCACACTCGTTGCACCATTGGTGGAAAGGTATGCACTTTGATTATTGATGGAGGTAGTTGTACCAATGTAGCTTCGCAAGTTATGATAGACAAGTTGAAAATGAAAACTATCCCTCATCCTAAACCATATAAAATTCAATGGTTAAGTCATAGTAAAGGGATTCATGTCACACAACAAGTCTTGTTATCATTTAGCATTGGTAAAACTTATGAGGAAGAATTATGGTGTGATGTTGTGCCTATGGATGCATGTCATGTTTTACTTGGTAGACCTTGGTTATTTGATAGGCGTGTGATGCATGATGGTTACAAAAACACCTACTCCTTTTCTAAGGATGGAAAGAAAATTTGTCCTTACCCCTTTAATCCTAAAAAATGATCACCCCATATCCACGCCTCCCACTTCTCTCACCACTCTCATAAAATCTGAATTCCATGAATATAGAGTTCACAAACACTTCATTTTGAGCCAACTTGATACCCCCTCTCAACCGTCCAAAGAAGAAAACCACCCACTCCTCACCTCTCTTCTCAAAACCTATTCCCATGTTTTCCCCAAAGATATCCCTCACGGATTACCCCCAAAGCGTGACATCCAACACAAGATTGATCTTGTACCCGGATCCATGCTCCCAAACAAACCAGCCTATAGAACCAATCCCAAAGAAACCGAGGAAATTAGAAGACAAGTGGAGGAATTGTTATCAAAGGGTCTTATTCGTAAGTCTCTTAGTCCATGTGCTTGTCCTACTTTGATTGTACCTAAGAAAAATGGAGAATGGAGAATGTGTGTTGATAGTAGGTCAATCAATAAAATCACTATCAAGTACCGGTTTCCTATTCCAAGGTTGAATGATTTACTTGATGATTTGCATGGTTCTAAAGTGTTCTCTAAAATTGATTTGAGAAGTGGCTATCATCAAATTCGAATTTTCGAAGGAGATGAATGGAAGACCGCTTAATTGTGGCCTTGAAGCTACGAAAATATGCCTCAACTTGGTGGGCTAGTGTGTGCGCCAAGAGGGAAAGGCAAGACAAAGAAAAAGTGAGATCATGGGTTAAGATGAAGAAATTGTTGAAACAAAAGTTTCTTCCCACATACTATGTGCAAGAAAACTTTTCAAAATTCCATAACCTTAAGCAAGGTACGAAATCAGCAGAGGAATATGCTAGGGAGTTTGAAGGATTTGTTATGAAGTGTGGAGTAGAGGAAGATGAGCCTCAAACTTTGGTTCGGTTCCTAGGCGGACTTGACCCAAAAATAGCCAATGTGGCCGAACTACACCCTTACACCACCCTTGAAGAGCTCATTATCTTAGCACATAAGATTGAGCAGCAACAAAAAGCAAGAGGCAAAAGTGAATCATCACGTTTTGCATCTCAAACCTCATTTCCCCAAAGAAAGCAAACATCCAATTTCCCACCTTTCAAACCCACATCCAATCAGCCTACTTCTAAACCACCTTCACAAAACACCCAAAATTCCAACCCAAAACCAGCCCCAAGAAGATGCTTTAGGTGTCAAGGCCTTGGACATATGGCTAGTGATTGTCCAAATAAAAAAATTGTTACTTTGGTAGAGTATGAAGAGGAGAACGAATTAGAGGTTGAAGAGGACAGCAATCTTGAAGAGAATGATGAGTATGCGTGCCTAGGTCCAGATGAAGGAGAATGCTTGGTGGTTCGACGTACGCTTAGCAATATGTTGGACCAAGAAGGGAGCTTGCAACGTGAGGCAATCTTTCACACTCGTTGCACCATTGGTGGAAAGGTATGCACTTTGATTATTGATGGAGGTAGTTGTACCAATGTAGCTTCGCAAGTTATGATAGACAAGTTGAAAATGAAAACTATCCCTCATCCTAAACCATATAAAATTCAATGGTTAAGTCATAGTAAAGGGATTCATGTCACACAACAAGTCTTGTTATCATTTAGCATTGGTAAAACTTATGAGGAAGAATTAAGGTGTGATGTTGTGCCTATGGATGCATGTCATGTTTTACTTGGTAGACCTTGGTTATTTGATAGGCGTGTGATGCATGATGGTTACAAAAACACCTACTCCTTTTCTAAGGATGGAAAGAAAATTTGTCCTTACCCCTTTAATCCTAAAAAATGATCACCCCATATCCACGCCTCCCACTTCTCTCACCACTCTCATAAAATCTGAATTCCATGAATATAGAGTTCACAAACACTTCATTTTGAGCCAACTTGATACCCCCTCTCAACCGTCCAAAGAAGAAAACCACCCACTCCTCACCTCTCTTCTCAAAACCTATTCCCATGTTTTCCCCAAAGATATCCCTCACGGATTACCCCCAAAGCGTGACATCCAACACAAGATTGATCTTGTACCCGGATCCATGCTCCCAAACAAACCAGCCTATAGAACCAATCCCAAAGAAACCGAGGAAATTAGAAGACAAGTGGAGGAATTGTTATCAAAGGGTCTTATTCGTAAGTCTCTTAGTCCATGTGCTTGTCCTACTTTGATTGTACCTAAGAAAAATGGAGAATGGAGAATGTGTGTTGATAGTAGGTCAATCAATAAAATCACTATCAAGTACCGGTTTCCTATTCCAAGGTTGAATGATTTACTTGATGATTTGCATGGTTCTAAAGTGTTCTCTAAAATTGATTTGAGAAGTGGCTATCATCAAATTCGAATTTTCGAAGGAGATGAATGGAAGACCGCTTTCAAGACAAAGGAGGGCCTCTATGAGTGGCTTGTGATGCCATTTGGTTTGTCTAATGCACCATCTACATTTATGCGCCTTATGAATCAGGTTATGCAACCTTTCATGGGTAAATTTGTTGTAGTCTATTTTGATGATATTTTGGTGTATAGTAGGGAAGAAGAAGAGCATGCTATGCATTTGCAACAGGTTTTTGAAGCCCTTGCTCGTGAGCAACTATATGGTAACTTAGAGAAGTGTCATTTTTTCACTTCCCAAGTTATTTTTCTTGGTTTCAAAGTTTCATCTCAAGGCATAGAGGTTGATGAAAAGAAAGTTGCTGCAATTCGTGAGTGGCCCACGCCACAAACAATTCAACAAGTTCGTAGTTTTCATGGACTTGCTTCTTTCTATAGGAGATTTGTGCGAAATTTTAGTACTCTCATGGCACCTATCACCGAGCTAACTAAAAATCAGAAGTTAGTTTGGAATGATAAGGCTCAAAAGGCCTTTGATGAGGTAAAACATCAACTTACTAGTGCACCTATTCTTTCTTTACCTAACTTTGATGAAGTTTTTGAAGTTGAATGTGATGCTAGTGGAGTTGGTATTGGTGCTGTTTTGTCACAAGTTGGGCGTCCCCTTGCCTACTTTAGTGAAAAACTCAATGAAGCACAACGGAAGTATAGCACCTATGATAAGGAGTTCTTTGCTCTTGTTCGTGCTTTAGACCATTGGAGACATTACCTCATTTCCAAGGAGTTCATCCTTCATTCAGATCATGAAGCTCTCAAATATCTTCAAAGCCAACAAAAACTCCAACCACGCCATGCCAAATGGGTGGAGTATTTGCAAGCTTTTCATTTTGTGATCAAGCATAGGAGAGGCGCCATGAACAAAGGAGCTGATGCACTTTCAAGGAGATACACACTCTTGAATTCTTTCAAGGCAAGAGTGATTAGTGTTGAAGATGTGAAAGCAAGTTACAAAAATGATCATGACTTTGGTGATTTATTTCTAAAATGTTCTAATCATGTTTACAAAGATTATTACATTTTAGATGGCGATTTGTTCAAAGGAAACAGGTTGTGCATTCCAAGATCAAGCCTAAGAGAATCTCTTATCAAAGAGTTTCATGAAGGAGGAATGGCGGGACACTTTGGCATAGAGAAGACTACTCTTCTGGTACAAGAGTACTTTCATTGGCCTAGATTGGTTCGTGATGTGGAGTTTATTGTGAAAAGATGCGTGGTTTGTCAAAAGGCCAAGAGTCATAGTCTTCCACAAGGCTATCTTTTGCCCTTACCTATTCCGCAAGCTCCATGGGAAGATGTTAGTCTTGATTTCGTTGTGGGACTTCCTATGACCCAACGAAAGAAAGATTCCATTATGGTTGTTGTGGACCGATTTTCTAAAATGGCTCATTTTATTTCTTGTCATACAACTTATGATGCTACTCATGTTGCTAACTTGTTCTTCAATGAGATTGTTCGTTTGCATGGTGTACCTAAATCCATGGTGAGTGATCGTGATCCAAAATTTCTAAGTCATTTTTGGCTTACATTATGGAGAAAGATGGGCTCGAAATTGAACTTTAGCACTTCAAGTCATCCTCAAACAGATGGTCAAACCGAAGTGACTAATAGAACTTTGGGATCCTTGTTGCGGTCTTTGGCTACTAAACGTCCCAAGCAATGGGAAGAGATGCTTCCTCATGTGGAGTTTGCTTACAATCGTGTACCTAGCAAGACAACAGGTTTGAGTCCTTTTGAAGTGGTGTATGGATTCAATCCGTGCACTCCTATTGATCTCACTCCCATTCCCTCACCAAACAAGTTCAGCAATGATGCCGAGGTGCGTGCAAAAGAAATCAAGTCTATGCATGAGCAAGTTCGTTCCAAAATTGAACAAGCTAATGCAAAGACAAAGGCATACTATGACAAGAAAAGAAAGGAGGTCCAGTTTCAGCCCGGTGACTTAGTTTGGATTCATCTTCGGAAGGAAAGATTCCCTTCCAAAAGACGGTCCAAGGTTAGTCCTCGTAGTGATGGTCCATTTGCTATTGTTGAAAAGGTGAATGATAATGCTTACAAAGTTGAGTTGCCCGGAGACTATGGTGTTTCTAGCACCTTTAATGTGGCTGATTTATCACCTTACTATGATGAGTTTGAAGAGTTGCCGAGTTTGAGGGCAAACTCTTTTCAAGACGGGGGGAATGTTGTAGCCAAGCCTAACAACTTGGTTATGGACGTTTCTTTAGTTCAAGACGTAGCATCATGCATTGGTGCTATGCGTTCTATCCATGTGCAGCAAGATATTCAATCCTTTGAGTTTCTTGTTGTTCTTATTAACTAGTTCATTCTAGTTCATTTTATGCTTTGAATAAATTGTAAACTTTAGTCTTATTTTAAGTTTGCAAATTAGTTTCATTTTCTTTAGTTTTCTTTAGCTTGTTAAAGTTCGAAAATATAGTGTCACATTCACATGAAGTACAAGTACAAGATACAACAAGAAGGCAGCCGTTTAGCTTGGGAAAAACATAGAATCCAAAAATTCCTTTTGGAGGAGTTTCAAAGGCTTTAACTTGGGTGTTACAATCAGTTTCAATGAGGAGTTGCAAGCTGTCAATTGAGCCTTCAAGTGGGCGTCATTTCAGTCAGCATTTGAGCATCAAAAGGCGTCCAAATACACTCTTGTCTACATACATTCAAGCTTGATCCAAGGCTTGAATCAAGGAGGAGTTACACTTCTTTTTGCTGTTTGAATTGGGCGTGAATTAAGGGGCTGTTTTGCTTCTTACTTGCTGCTTGGTTGAGGCGTGATTCTAGGGAAGGTTATGCTCTTACTTGCTGCTTTGATGGGCGTGAATCAAGGGAGAGTTATGCTCTTTATTTCAGATTTGATGAGGCTTAATTGAGGAGGTTGTGGCCGCCACTTTTTAAGCTTATGTATCTAGTTAAGCATAGCTTCTTTTATTGATGTATCTAGACACAAAATCTGTTTTTGATGCTTAGCTTAGGCATGTAACAAGTGAGCTGAAATTTCACTTAGTTTAGCTTGTACTTAAGGATGCTTGTTTACTATAAATAGCAAGCAAATGTGAATGAGAAAATCAGATTATTCAAACATAAAAAAAACTTGTCTTACATTCGTTTCTTGGATTAGAAACAAAACCTGAAATTCTTGGATTTAGAATTTCGTTTCCTTTGCTTAGTTAGCTAGTTTAGGCTACTAGTTGGCTTGTGATCTTAGGAATCCAAAACGTTTCTTAGTGGTGTGACTTTATCTAAAAAGCCTTTGGTTCTTAGCCAAATGTTGTATATTTGGAGTAACACTCGAAATACACAAGGGATAAACCAAGGGATAGATAAGGCTAAGAACCAAAGGCTTCTTAGATAAAGTCACACCACTAAGAAACGTTTTGGATTCCTAAGATCACAAGCCAACTAGTAGCCTAAACTAGCTAACTAAGCAAAGGAAACGAAATTCTAAATCCAAGAATTTCAGGTTTTGTTTCTAATCCAAGAAACGAATGTAAGACAAGTTTTTTTTATGTTTGAATAATCTGATTTTCTCATTCACATTTGCTTGCTATTTATAGTAAACAAGCATCCTTAAGTACAAGCTAAAATAAGTGAAATTTCAGCTCACTTGTTACATGCCTAAGCTAAGCATCAAAAACAGATTTTGTGTCTAGATACATCAATAAAAGAAGCTATGCTTAACTAGATACATAAGCTTAAAAAGTGGCGGCCACAACCTCCTCAATTAAGCCTCATCAAATCTGAAATAAAGAGCATAACTCTCCCTTGATTCACGCCCATCAAAGCAGCAAGTAAGAGCATAACCTTCCCTAGAATCACGCCTCAACCAAGCAGCAAGTAAGAAGCAAAACAGCCCCTTAATTCACGCCCAATTCAAACAGCAAAAAGAAGTGTAACTCCTCCTTGATTCAAGCCTTGGATCAAGCTTGAATGTATGTAGACAAGAGTGTATTTGGACGCCTTTTGATGCTCAAATGCTGACTGAAATGACGCCCACTTGAAGGCTCAATTGACAGCTTGCAACTCCTCATTGAAACTGATTGTAACACCCAAGTTAAAGCCTTTGAAACTCCTCCAAAAGGAATTTTCGGATTCTATGTTTTTTCCAAGCTAAACGGCTGCCTTCTTGTTGTATCTTGTACTTGTACTTCATGTGAATGTGACACTATATTTTCGAACTTTAACAAGCTAAAGAAAACTAAAGAAAATTAAACTAATTTGCAAACTTAAAATAAGACTAAAGTTTACAATTTATTCAAAGCATAAAATGAACTAGAATGAACTAGTTAATAAGAACAACAAGAAACTCAAAGGATTGAATATCTTGCTGCACATGGATAGAACGCATAGCACCAATGCATGATGCTACGTCTTGAACTAAAGAAACGTCCATAACCAAGTTGTTAGGCTTGGCTACAACACACTCAATCTCTCTCTCCTAAGCTTATCACTCGAGACTAACTGAAAGCAATAAGGGAAGCTTAAACTCGAGACAAACTCAAAGCATAAACTATGAAAACTCATTGTTTTTTTGTCAAACTTCAAAACTGATTTCTAGTACTGATTTTCTCTTCAATATATATCAGCAAGGAGCAGAAAAATACACAAAGGAAACACACCAAAAGACAAGGAGAAACCTTCCTTAATGGGTAGCCAAAAAGTCAATGGTTTTCATTGAGTTAAGCTAAGCAATTAATGCCTTAATTTATCTAATGACGAGCAGCTAAAAATTAAGGCCTAATTACCTCTCTACATAACCGGTCAAAGAGAGAAACTCTTGGAATTATTTTAACTAAATTTAAACCTAGAATTAAGCTACAAAACACACCCAAATAAGCAATTTAAATGGGCCAAAACGAGTAGCAAAAATGATGTGAATTATTGATCCGAAAATCAACAAAACACAAGGGATATGTTTAAGTCTAATTCTATACAGGAAATCCACCAAGAATTAAACAAAAACTAAGATTAATCAATTAAGAATCCACCTAATTAATCAATCCAAACGAATGTTTTAACTAAAACAAGCAAAACAGCAATTGATCGCAATCAACCAAAACTCAAGTATGCAACTTAAGAAATAAATCTGAATATTAATCTATGTATGTTTATTTGTGTGTTTTACAGCCCTATTTATAAGACTTAGTTTACCTAGGAAGATTAGGACAAGTTCCTAATTCAATCCTAATTAAACTAGAATTCTAACTTGCTTGAAGAGCAAGCACCTTGGCGCACAAGCATACACCAAACTCCTTGGAGAACAAGCACACGCCTAAACTGATTTATTTTGCTAACTAACTGATTTTTAAAGCAACTAAATAAATAAATAAAAATTAAAGAACTAAATAAAGATTAAAGATCCTAATGCTTGAACCAAGAAAAACCCTTTCAAGTGAAAGGTAAAAACTTGTAAGCAAAAATCTAAGTAAAGAAAATTCAAGAAAGTTCAAGAAAATGAACTAGACTCCAAGAAAAACCACTAAGCAAACCGTGGCTTTGCTTTGATATCCAAGAAAGTGTCCATGCAATGCTTGGCTTGAATCAATGTTTAGGGATAAACTATCTTGATGCATGATAAGCAAATCTTCGAAGTTCTCCATGCTTAGAATTGCATCATCCTCCTCTTCTTCGAAAGAATTTGTCCTCAAATCTTGAAGTTCTTCATCAGGAATATACTTAGCCAAATCGCCAACATTGAATGTAGCACTAACTCCATATTCTCCCGGAAGTTCTAACTTATAAGCATTGTCATTGATCTTCTCAATAATCTTGAAAGGACCTTCACTTCTAGGCATCAATTTATTCTTGCGTTTTCCTGGAAATCTTTCCTTTCTCAAATGTAACCATACCAAGTCTCCAACATTGTAACTTTGTTGCTTTCTATGCTTGTTTGCTCTAGCTTTGTACATGTCATTTACTTTCTCTATTCTTGTTCGAACTTGAGCATGTAATTTCAGCATACTCTTCAACTTAGACCCGGCATCTTTGTGAATTAATTCACCCTTAGGCAATGGAACAAGATCAATTGGAAGTTTCGGATTGACTCCATAGACTACCTCAAAAGGACTATGTTTGGTAGCATATGTAGGTGATCTATTATAAGCAAACTCCGCATGAGCTAACTTGATGTCCCAATCCTTTTGTGTCTTACTCACTAACCCACGCAAAAGCGCACCAAGAGTACGATTAGTAACCTCAGTTTGTCCATCAGTTTGTGGATGGTAAGATGTACTAAAGAGCAATTTAGTTCCCACAAGCTTCCATAGAGACTTCCAAAAGAAACTTATGAACTTTGTATCTCGATCACTCACAATAGTTTTCGGAATTCCATGCAATCTAACAATCTCTTTGAAGTATAATTCCGCCACTTTCATAGCATCATCCACTTTGTGACAAGGAACAAAATGAGCCATCTTAGAGAACCTATCCACAACAACCATAATAGAGTCTTTCCCCCGTTGTGTTCTCGGCAATCCCACAATAAAATCCATAGAAATATCTTCCCAAGGTGAATCTAGAACAGGTAAAGGAGTATACAAGCCTTGATGAAAAGTAGCCTTTGCTTTTTGACAAGTTGCACACCTAGAAATAACTAGTTGCACATCCGTGAGCATCTTAGGCCAATAGAAGTGTTCTTGTAACATACTCAAGGTCTTTGTAATGCCAAAGTGACCAGCAATTCCTCCCCCATGAGCTTCTCTAACAACTAGCTCTCTAGTAGAACACTTAGGAAGACAAAGTCGATTTCCTTTGAAAAGAAACCAATCTTGCAGCAAATAAGAACCCACGGCTCCTTTAGAACGCTCTTCAATCAATGTAGCAAAATCATCATCACTTTTATAGTATTCTTTGATCAATTCAAAACCAAGTAGCTTGCTATTTAGAATTCCAATCAAAGTGTATCTTCTACATAATGCATCAGCCACAACATTCGATTTCCCTTCTTTGTACTTTGAAGAAAAAATAAATGATTGTAAAAATTCAACCCACGTAGCATGTCTAGGATTGAGCTTTTTTTGTCCATGTATGTACTTCAATGCTTCATGATCAGAATGCAACACAAAGTGATTAGGTCGGAGATAATGACTCCAATGATCTAAAGCTCTAACAATGGCATAGAACTATTTATCATAAGTAGAATAGTTCAATCGAGCTCCACCCAATTTCTCACTGAAATATGCAATAGGCCTCTTCTTTTGCAGTAAAACTGCTCCAATTCCAACTCCACTAGCATCGGTTTCAACTTCAAAAGGAATTGAGAAATCTGGTAACGCAAGTATAGGTGCTTCACATAGCTTCTTTTTAACCAACTCAAACGCACTTTGAGCTTCTTTAGTCCATTCGAATTTACCCTTGTCCTTCTTCAAACATTCGGTCATAGGCGCCACAATACTTGAGAAATTCTTGACAAATCTTCTATAGAACGAAGCTAGACCATGAAAAGACCTTACTTCACTCATAGGAGGTAGTCCCGGAGGTAATTCCTTAGGAAAGACATCCTTGAATTCTTCTAAAACAGATTCCAATTCATACGGCCTCTTTGCTTGTTTATTTTGATCAATTCGAATCTCATTAGAAACAAGTATATATACCACATTGTTGCTGCAAATCTCTTTTTCTAATTCCCTCTCACTAATCAAATAAGAACTTTTCGAATTAGAGGTAACATTAGAAGACTTGTTGCTTATCAAAGGTTTTAAAGCAACCCGTCTCTCTTTTTCTCCTTTCCTCACAACATACACATTAGTCCTTCCATCAAACTTCACAAATCTATCATATTGCCAAGGACGGCCTAATAGTATATGACAAGCATCCATAGGACAAACATCACACAAAACTTTATCATGAAATTTACCAATTGAAAAGGAGATTAAGGCTTGTTTAGTTACCTTAACATCACTCGAATTATTAAGCCAATGAAGCTTATAAGGGCTTGGATGTTCAGTAGTTGGCCACTTCAATTTGTCTACCAAAGTAGTAGATACCACATTAGTGCAACTCCCCGTGTCTATGATCATGTCACACAACCTATCTTCTACCTTGCACCTTGTAAGAAAGATTTTCTCCCTTTGATTGTTTTCCATAGGTACGGTTTTAGAGTGTAGCGCCCTTCTTAGAACCAAACTTTGACCATGAGTCTCGGGATCAATTTCGTCAATATGCCCCTCCTCTTCTTCAAAGTTTTCTTCTTCGTTCTTTTCTACATAGTCACTACCTTGCTCACACTTAGCTTGTTCTTGTTCCCACTCTTGAGCAGTCATTACTCTTTTTGATGGACAATTAGTTGCAATGTGACCAACACTACCACACTTGAAGGACTTCCTATCTTCAACAAGCTTTTTAGGAGCTTCAAATTTTGATTTAGTCTCCTTGTAGTTCGAACTAGAACCACTTTTCTCCAAGCTGTTCTTCTCAAAAGGTTTAGCGAAACCCTTTACAAAGGACTTAGTGTACGTCCCTTTCTTCCCCTTTATCTGTTTTTCAACTTTCAAAGCTACCTTGCAAACATCCTCAAAGGACCAATATTGTTGCAATTCAACTTTTTCAGCAATATTATCATTCAACTCCGAAATAAATCTAGCAATCTTATGCTCAACAATCTCTTCTAAGCCACATAGCATGCATAAATTTTCAAATTCACCAATATAATTCTCAACAGTCATAGAATTTTGTTTAAAAAGTTGCATCTTAAGATAAACATCTTGAATATAATCACTAGGTACGAACCTTTTTTTCATGTGCTTCTTGAGTTGTTCCCAAGTTGAGATTCTTGCACGCCCCTCCTTATGCCTCTTCTTCTTTAGATTATCATACCAAAGACTAGCATAACCGGTCAGTTTTAATTCAGCCAATTTGCATCTTTTCCTTTCATCATACTCCTTGTAATCAAAGAGTGTCTCGACCCTTCTAATCCACTCAAAGTATTTTTCAGGTTCATTCATACTCCCATTGAATTCGGGAAGATCTAATCTAAGGTTCCTATCATCATCCTTTGGTCGATCTCTCCTCCTAGGCCTTGGTGATTCATCACTTGAGGAATAATTATTTCGTGGCCTCCTTGGGTTCCTCCTTGATTGTTCTTCCTCACTTGAACCACAATTAGGGTTAGAATTCCCTTTCCTTGAAGAATCTCCAGCAAGAGTATCAAGCCTTTTTAATATCTCATCCATCCTTGCTGCCAACTCGTCAATTCGCCTATCTCCTCTAAGATTTTGAGCCTGTTCTAAGGTTAATCCCCTTGGAACCTGTGGAACCTCCTCGTCACTCATGATTCCTACACAAACCAAGTCAGCTTATGCAAAAATCTTGATTAAAAGATCGAATCTTGAAGGAAAACTAGGCAACACAAAAACCGGACTTCCAACCGCAAATCAGTGCACAAACACCAAACGTTTGAGGCTGTGTAGAACGCGTTACTCAACTAAAAATTATGAAATTTTATCTGGTGATAGCTGGACGTTTTTAGAGTTCAATGAAAAAAGAATTACGTAAAAATTCCCAGCCAATTGTATGATGTGAATTATTAATCCGAAAATTAACAAAACATAAGGGATATGTTTAAGTCTAATTCTATACAGGAAATCCACCAAGAATTAAACAAAAACTAAGATTAATCAATTAAGAATCCACCTAATTAATCAATCCAAACGAATGTTTTATCTAAAACAAGCAAAACAGCAATTGATCACAATCAACAAAACTTAAGTGTTTAAACTTAGAACAATGTATATTAATCTCTCCTCCATTCGTGTGTTTTACAGCCCTATTTATAGACTTAGTTTACCTAGGAAGATTAGGACAAGTTCCTAATTTAATCCTAATTAAACTAGAATTCTAACTTGCTTGAAGAGCAAGCACCTTGGAGCACAAGCATACGCCAATCTCCTTGGAGAACAAGCACACGCCTAAACTGATTTATTTTGCTAACTAACTGATTTTAAAAGCAACTAAATAAAGATTAAAGATCCTAATGCTTGAACCAAGAAAAACCCTTTCAAGTGAAAGGTAAAAACTTGTAAGCAAAATCTAATTAAAGAAAATTCAAGAAAGTTCAAGAAAGTGAACTAGACTCCAAGAAAAGCCACTAAGCAAACCGTGGCTTTGCTTTGATATCCAAGAAAGTGTCCATGCAATGCTTGGCTTGAATCAATGTTTAGGGACAAGCTATCTTGATGCATGATAACCAAATCTTCGAAGTTCTCCATGCTTAGACTTGCATCAAAAAACGAGTAGCTTCTTGGACTGATTATGACCTTCAATCAACCCATGCAACATGTGAATTCAGCCTTAGTAGTAAATGGAACAAAACCAAGTGTTTCCAAAACTAGAGCAACTGGTTCTTAATCCATAGAGTTTCAAAGTGGGCTTCTTGATCTTTGATCATTCTCCCTTTCTTCAAAAGAGTTTGACCTCAAACTCGGATCCCCCATGATAAGAAAGAATTTTCTTTTATTACAAGTAGCACTTGTTAAATCAGTTTTATGATTCACTTGCAAATACCCTTTTTTAAGCACTTTTTTCAACCACTCATACATCCCTTGCTTGGTTATGAAAGTCGGTTTCTGTTTTGGGTGTTTTTGTCCCTCGGGAGAGTTATGTCACGAAGTCTGATCCAGCTGAGTTGTACCTGCAAAACAACGGAGACTCCGGGTGGTTGGAGCTCCGCCTCCGACGATCAAGTTAGTAACTTGAAAGGGAATAAAGAGTACGGAAATTTAGGTGGGGATCTGCTTGGATTCCAAGCTCAGGTATTTCTCTGATGTGAGAGAATGTAGGTGTAATAAATGATTGAATGTGTCCCCAAAATGGGGAAATATCTCCCTATTTATAGGGTCATTGGAGAATATGCCCCCATCTAGGTCACCTGACCTAGACTTTAGTGGACTGCGCCGTAAAACGGCGCTTCTTGGGATTTGGGCCCTTGAAGGCCGCCATTTCAAAGATGTACCTAAGGGAGCCACGTGTCAAGAGGATATTAAGCCACATGGGCCATCCTTAACTCGACATGTGGCCTCCTCTCATTGGTCCACGTGTCTAGGGTATTTTTACCCTAAACATTTGCCCCTCAAAGGTCGCACGTGCATATCATGTGGGGCCTGTGACACGTGTCCACCTTTCAAAGGTGAACAGTAACGGGTAAAAATTTGAATTTCAAACCAAAGTTTTCCCCCCGCTTTCACCTTCTATAAATAGAAAGTTACCCCCCCTTCTTTTCTCTCACCTTACGTTCATTTGACTTTTTAGAGAGAGAAAGAGAGAGCTTTTTAGAGAGAGATTCTCTGCCTCCGTCTGCATTACAACAAATTCAAGTTTCCGTGTGCTAGCAGTTCAACACCCGGTTTCCCGGCTGTAGCGGTTTTAAGTTTTTTCAGAGTAAAAGCAAGGTAACCGCCTGTAACATTTTAGCTTTTCTCCCTTTCAACTTGTATACCATTTTTTCTCCGCCTGTATACCTAGTTTTTTAGAAAATATAAATGAGTTCTCAATCCACTCACTCGGCACTGCCTAGGACACTCAGCCGGTCCCCCGGAACGGCTGAGTCTAAAACAGGGGGTGCCTTTTCTGGACTGTCGGAACCGATATGCTCATCTCCGAATTCCTCCCTCTCTGTGTCTATGCAGGACACAATGGCCAGAACGAAACAAACTGCCAGACGGTCTAGGAGCCGGCGCACTATGGAAGTGCAAGCCGATGAGGTTGTTCCCGACGGGGAACAGAGGGATTTGGAAGAGAGTGGTTCCGATGAAGAGGCTCCTTCTACTTCTGGGAGCTCGGGAGTACGCGAGGTAGACGGCGAGGGAACCGCCTCCTCTAATGAAGCCGGCGATGCTGAGGCCGGCCAAGGGTCAAGGGCCGAATCTTTCGGCTCTGACCAAGATAATTTTGCGGCTGACTATCAGCAGCCGCCTAAGGTCGCTGACATCGCCCTTCTCAAAAGCGGCTTTAGGGCCTTCAAAGAAAAGCACCCTTTTGGAAGGGGCTGGGACATCATTGTTCCTCCGGCTGACGCTGTAATGGCCTGGAACGATGATATTGACAATGCAGACCATTACTTCGTTTGCTACGAGGCGGTCATCGAAGTCGGCCTCCGGTTCCCCCTCCACCCTAGGATTAGGAAAATCCTAAAGGGGTACGATGTAGGGGTTTGGCAGCTCACCCCCAATTCGTGGGTGAACATTCTTAGCTACATCGCCGCCCGCGAGTTCCAAAATATAAACCCCAGCTTTTCCGCCTTCGCTCACATGCACTACTTGAGCAAGGCCCCAGGCGGCCATGGGGCATGGTATACTCTGACTACCTTGCCCCAATATTTGATGACTTTGGACAAAGTGTCCAAATGGTCCGGGTGGAAGGACAAGTTTTACTTGATTTCTTCCCCAACTTTAAGACATAACCGGACACTACGCCGGTACAACACTGAGCCGACTCTTCTTGGCCGGAAATGCCCTCTCCCGGTGCTATCTACTAAGGCCCAGGAGCAAATAATAGAGCCGGGATTTTTTGAAACAACAACTGAGCCCATGGGGGATGGGACTCACATCATAGCTCCCAAGAACTGGATCCCCCATCCGGATTTCTTCAAGGACGAGTTCCATGTTTCCCAAGGGTAGAATACTTTACATCCGGAATGATTGTTATTTTATTTTTATTGCAAACTTGCCATAATTTCTTATAACCATGAATTCTGTTCTTGCAGCCGACGCCTTGAGAATGGTCGACCCGGCGAAGACTCCGGCTAAGTTTGCATATATATATAAATATGTGTATATATATATGTGTGTATATATATATATATATATATATATATATATATATATATATATATATATATATATATATATATATATATATATATATATATATATATATATATATATATATATATATATATATATATATATATATATATATATATATATATATATATACTTGCCGGTTGGGTATACTTACCCTTGTTTGTTTCTCAGGACTCCGCCAAGAAAATTCCACGATCCTTCTCCAAGCTGCTCAAAATGCAAGGAGACGATCTGGAGAAAACCTGATCTGGAGAAAACCCCGGCTGCGAAGGCCGCCAGGAAGGACCCTCCTCCCCAGAAACAATCTTCTGCCCAATCCGGTTGTCCAACGACCGGGGGCAAATCGCCTGCTGCGATGAAAATTCTGAGCGAAAGCTCAGAACGCTCACAGCAGAAAGCGCCGGGTGCCTCTACGGCATCGAAGGGTGGCGAGCCACCTAATGTTGCAGCCGGTGCGGCAACGCCTGGGGAGGAGCAGAAGCCTGAGCCCCATCCGGATACCCAAGGTAAGGGACGGATTGAAATACCTTGGCCACTTGATTTTATGAGAATCAAGACTAAGGTTGATCCCTCTTGGGGGGGTCAGTCAGCACCCGGCAACGGATGAATGCCAACTACGATGCCTCTTTCTCATAGAGTACTACTTTTGATGCAGATCTGAACTCTGACGAGCCGGATCTTGTGGGCTTTGCAAAACGGATGGTGAGGACCCTCACCCGGTCAGAGAAGAACTCCATACCTAATCTGCAGGTAGTGGACTTCGACCGGATAATGGGCCAACTGGCTGAGGTAATGAATCCCACAACCTTGATATCTTTTCTCATAATTCTACTAAGTACTCATAATCCGGCTGATTTTTTCTCAGGTGATGCTGAGAGTGGATGGCCTCCGGGGCCCCTTCAGGCAAAAACAGAAAGAGGTAAATGACGCCAAACGGAGGGCCCTTGAAAACCTTAACTCTGCTGAATATGCTAATTATATGTGTGATTTAAAGATTAAAGCAGTAGAGTTGAAACAGGAGGAGCTGATCCGGAGTTTGACGGCTGCGAACGACGAAGCTAACAGCCGGGCTGATGACCTTGATAAGAAACTGAAGGATGCCAAGTCAGACCTCAAGGCATTAGAAGATGCTGATAAGGAAAACACCCAACTCTGAGCAGACGTTTCCCGCCTGGGGGTTGAGCTTGTCAATCTGCGAAACAAGCAGTCGGACAAGCTAGCCCAAGAGCAAAAACGGCTGACGGAGGAGAATGAGCGTGATAACCTGGCCCGGCTGAAGATCACTTGGAGCCTCCTCTACCCAGACATAGACTTTGAGGTCTATAAGCTAAGGTATGATTACGCCACTGAGGTGTATGATGCCCAGCTATTGGGTGATGCTCCACCGCCTCGCTTCAAAGATTGGGCTGCTGAGCAGAGATATAAAGTCTCTGATAACGAGGAGCCGGCGGCGGATGAGCATAACGAAGGCCGAACCACCCAGACTCAGCCGGAGCAGCAGCATCCACCTCAGCCTTAGGCGGGCCTCCCCAACTTCAGCGGCAGTATGCCAACCATTTTCTCTACCGGCTTGTATGCCGTGTAATCTTATATCTTTACCAACCATGGGGTTGGGTTAACAATTTATTTTTGGTTTCTTCACCGGATGTAATTCCGGCTAACAGTTATTCTGGCCTTTGTGCCATTAACAATATTAATGAAGTATTCCGACTCAGTCAGTGTTTATATATGTTTGTGTTTGAAATTTTCCATTTGAATTTTGCGTATGTTTGCAATTCTTTAATATTTTGCCTAACTTAAAAAAGCATGCGGCAATTTGCAATCCGGGTGCTCTTGCCCCTGGGCGGCTGTGTGGTTAGTTTTATTTCAAATTGATTGATTGGCTTGGAAATAGTTGATACTAGGAGAAGTATGGAGTGTTTTTAGGCCAATCAATCACAATGGTGATTGCCCCAAACCAAGTGCACAACCGGCCATTAGAGCTGGTGCTTTGAGCTTCTTACCTAGGCGGTTGTATCCCGTCTGAGGTTAACACATAGCCATTACACAAAACCCTTTGCCCCAATAGGGAGAGTGAGTGCAAATTTGGAATAAATAACCTAAGTGAGAACTTCAGCCGATGACCGACTGATGCCTCAGGGCATCCGCTATTCGGTAACTTAATCGTTCTTCATAGATTATTCTGGTCAGACGGCTATGAGTTGACCAATTCGATCGTTCAATTTTCGCCATCTGCATAGGTACATAGAACCGACGGAAAGTCCGCTCTCTGCGACGATTGCACCCGGAGGGGTGTCGTCGGACGCCTTTGTCCATGTTGGGACAGGCGGTTTTATAAAATAGGCAACCATCCGGCCATTTGGCCTTTGGTCTTGTTTGAGACCGGTTGTATAGCCACTAAGCGTTTTTGTGCTTAGTTTTTAATTGGACCATTGGCGGACAGACAATTATTATACCAAATGTCAAACTTGTTAGACAAACAAAGGATCCGTCTGAGTATTACGCAGGCGGTAAAGCAATTATAACCTTTACTAAGTATCAAACTTAGTTAGTTAAATGAAGAATCCGTCTGAGTATTACCCAGGCGGATAATAAAAAACAACAAAACAATTTTGCAAACAAACTCTGAATTCTCATTAATTGACTCACTGTTTACAAAAAATTTACATTCTCAGAAGTAGTACTTTTCTAGGTTATCTACATTCCAAGTTCTAGGCAGGCGGCGGCCGTCTGGGGTTTCCAGGCGGTAGGTGCCGTCCCTGACTTCTTCATAAATCTGGTAGGGGCCTTCCCAATTAGGGGTTAGCTTTCCAGCCTCATTGGCCCCACCGGTTGCCTCCATTTTTCGCAACACAAAGTCGTTAACTTTAAAAGGACGCTTGTGCACTTTCTTGTTGTAGGCTCTGGTCATTCTCAGACGGTATATCTCATGGCGCTGGGCAGCGTTGCCCCTGCGTTCCGGGAGGGAGTCCAATGCCAGCCGCATGGCCTCCATTTGCCTCTTCATTATAGAGCATGACTCTAAGAGTCGGCTCGTAGTGCTCAATGGGCAAGACGACTTCAGCACCGTTATACCATAAGAAATGGGGTTTCTCCGGTTGCCCCTTTAGCAGTAGTCCGGATGGCCCATAGGACATGAATTAACTCTTCTGGCCATAAACCACCGGCTCTTTTAATTTTCTTTTTTATGCCGTCTGAGATGAGTTTGTTGAAGGCTTCAACCTGGCCGTTTGCTTGGGGTCGGCCGACTAATGCAAAATAATGTGAGATACCCTGATCTCCCAACCAAGTTTTGAGCTGGGGGGGTCTCAAACTGAGGGCCATTATCAAACACCATAGACATATGTACCCCAAACCGGGTGATGATGTTCTTCCAGATGAAAGAGATGACATCCTTTGTCTTGATGTTCTTAACCGGCTCAGCTTCTACCCACTTGGTGAAATAATCCATAGCCACCAAAATGTAGCGCTTTCCGCCTGGAGCAGGCGTATAAAGACCCAAGATATCCATGCCCTGTTTCGGGGGTTTTTGTCCCTCGGGAGAGTTACAACACTGAAACTGGATCCAACTGAGGATGCCTGTACCTGCAAAGCAAACGGACCGCCGGATGGTCGGTGGTCCGCCTCCGAAGACTAAGTCAGTAAATATTCGGAGATAAAACGTGCGGAAGTAAAGTTATCTGCTTGAATTCCAAGCTCAGGTAAAGTGCTGTGTGTTCCTTGAAAACGACAGCTCTGTGGTAAGTGACGTATGTCTCGTATTGTGTGTCAAAAATTCTCTCTCTTTTTTCGTGTGTCGTCATAAATGACGTAATGTCCCTATTTATAGAGAAGAGTGTGCCCTCCTAGGATCTCGTGACCTAGGAGTTAGGTCACGCCGGTTTGCGGCGCCTCGGGATTTGGGCCTTAGAAGGCCGCCATCCCAGGGCCAATACCTGAGTGACACGTGTCACTGTGCCCAAAAGGATTCTGAAGCACCTTTTGGGTGACACGTGTCGCCGACTGAATGGTCCCTGCTGGACTTTCTGTCCACGTAGGACGGAGAAGAGTCCTCCCTCCACGTGTCATCATTCCGTAGGTCCAAATGGCACCTATATGGAGGACACGTGGCACTTTCTGATTGGGCCACTTGGCCGGGTATAAAATACCCAAATCATTTGCCCCTCACAGGGGACACGTGCATTGCACGCGACTCCTGTGACAGGTGTCAGTATCTGAGTGGTCAGATTCAAAAATTACTGGAGGGAAAAATTAGGGTTTTTACCCCCCTATAAATAGTAAGGTTTGACCCCCCTCGTGGATTCACACCTTGGCGAATCTCTGGAGAATCTTGGACTTTTTGACTTAAAGAATCTCAAAATTCCCTAAGCGTTTTTCAAGCATCCGACACTCGGCTACCAGTTCGACTGTTCTTTAGTCAACCAGGCGTCTTTCTCCCTTCTTCTAAAGGTAACACCTGTATTTTCTTTTTACTCTTCATTTTTTCTTTGTTTTCGAAAAAATGGTTCCCCAATTGCATGCGGCACGGCGTAGGATAGTGATCAGCCGGTCACCGGGGACGGCTGAGTCTAGAACTAGCAGTGCCGAATGCTTGGCCAAAGACCCTGCTTTGCGAACTTCTCCGAATCCGACCGTTTCCGTGTCTGTGCAGGACACTATAGCCAGAATCAAAAGAACAGCAAGACAGTGTAGCTCCGATGGAGTTTTCTACCATTCGGATGGGTCGACTGTTTTTTCAGACGGCTCAATAAGGGTGCCTCGAAGTGAGCTGTCGGAACACCCTGACAGCCCTTCCTATCTTCCTCCTACCCCCACTTATTACCATTCGCCCACATCTAGTGGAACTCCCAGTGATGGAATCCTGGGGGAGGCGGATGAAGAATATCAACCCGGGCCTTCTAGACAGGCGCCGGAAGAGAGTCTAGGGGAGGACCCCGCTGGCACCAGTCGGCGGTCCCCTAGCTCTAATGAGAGCTCTGATGACGAGTCGGCCTCGTCATCTTCTTCAGAGAATGCCTCCGTAAAATCAGAGGAGGCTAGGTCAAACATAGATTCTGCCAGAGAGTCCCTGGTAGTGGATAGAGGGGAAAGCTGGGCCGAGCCGAGTGCTTCCAGGCGCTTGGAGAGAGCCCCCTACTATCAGCATGTTCCGCCAGGCAGGCGGAGTGCCATGGCATCCGGCCTTGCCAATTTTAGGCGCAAGGTCGTCCTAGGCTATGGCTACACTTTGTCGGTCCCTAACGAGGGCGACACCATAACCTGGCCGAGCCTAGCCAGCTATCAAGACAAAGCATTCGGCTGCTATGAAGCGGCCTTCCAGGCTGGCCTCCGCTTCCCTCTCCATCCGGCCGTGGAGAGGATCTTGGACGGATACCAACTAGGTATCTGGCAACTTGTACCCAACTCCTGGATCAATATTCTGGGGTACGTTGCCGCCTGTGAGATGCTGCAGGTGGAGGCGAGCTTTGAAGCATTCGCCCATATGCACTATCTGAGCAGGGCGCCTGCTAGGGGCGGTGAAGGCTGGTACACCTTGACCACTTGCAAGGGGTACATGATGGCTGTTGGCAAAGAGAACAAGTGGAAGGACTGGAGGACTAAGTTTTATATAGTCAAGTCTGCCGACAGCCGCCTGAACCAAAAGTATAACAGGTGGAATAAGGATCCACCTCTCCTAGCAGGCAGGAGCGCATTGCCGCCTATTCCCAGGCGGGCAAAGGAGGAGATCATGGACGCGGGGTTGTTTACCGTGTCCGTGTGGACGAATGATGAGGGGGACAAAGAGGTCACCCCTCAATGCTATCTCCCTTTGTACAAGTGGTTTGAAGAAGGGACATTCTTAGCCGCCTGTGGGCTAAGTTCTGAGATGCCGAGAGGTAGTCGGCCGTCTGTTTTATATGCAAATTACTTCCGCTTTTCAGTACTTGTTTAATGATGCTAATCACTTGTTCATTTTTGCAGATAAAGCAATGGAAAAGCTCTCGGCCACAAGGAAGCCGGCTGTATCTGCTGCTCGATATAGGTCGAACGTTTTAAACAGGGCAGAAGTAACCACCCACACCAAAGTGGATGAACAGAAAACTGGCGGCACCTCCAAGGTAGAAAATTGCTCTTTTATTTCTGATCAATATTAAATTTGCCCGAATGATTTCTAACTTGCGTTTATCTTGTGTTGATGTAGGGTGCGCCTTCCAAATCTCCTTCAAAACCATCCGACCCTAAAATCCAAAAGACTAGGGCGGGTGATGTGAGCGCATCCGGCAAGGGCGGCCGGAAGCACGTTGCTCATAAACCCAAGAAGGGCCCAGACGCCTCTCCTCTCGAAGCTGAAAAGGAGATCAGCAAACCGGATGCCCAGAGGGCATCGAAGGGTGGCTTTAAGCAACCCACCACTGCTGTCGGCTCAGCAGGAGAGAAGAGAAGCCTGGGGAGAGAGGAGGAACAGAAGGACGACGGTAAAATTCATTCGCCCCCCTTGTTCTCCCATATAGATGTACTTTAGTTATTTTCTCTAACTTTCTCTCCTTCTCAGTTCCGGTGCAGAGGCCGACTGTAGTCCAGATGGCCAAGTCCATGCTGAGGGCGGTCGATCCTGACGACAAGGCGTCTGTCAAAGGAGTCGGCACCCTTGACTTGGATGGCATCTTGGGGAACCTCTGCGAGGTATGAGTTAGCTCAAGCAACTTTCTCTTTTTTTTTTTAAGCATTATTCCTTTTTCCACCTGGTTTTAACCATTCGGCTCTTTTGCAGGCCATGCTGCACGTCCAAGGGCTCAGGCAACCCCTCAAGGAGAAATCCAAAGAGGTAACAGTCGCTAAAGCTCAGGCCGAGTCCGCCCTGGATCGAGCTCAATTTGATATTGCTCAGAATGAGTATCTGACGCTTGATATGATGTATTCGCAGGCGGAAGCCAATATGCAGGTGAAGAAGGACCTGGACTCGGCCCGCCTGCGCATCACTTCCCTTAAGAAAGAGATTACAACTCTTAAGGAGAAGCTCGAGCCTCTTCAAGATGCCAAAGAAGAGGCCGAGAGAGCCAAGCAGAAGGTGGGCCGCCTGGAGCAGCGCCTCAGCAACCAGGAGCATCAGCTGAAGTCCAAGTTTGAGTCCGTGGCTGATCAAGAGAGAGAGGCTCTTGTTAAGCAAATGATGAGCGATTATGAAGCCATCATGCGGGACACTTGGGCGGCTGTACAGCCGGACTCGGACTATCAGATTTGGAAATCCAAATTTGACGAAGCCAGCAAAGCATTCGACGCTCGCCTTATTGAAGAGGCTGAGAATGCTGAGGCCGAGGAAAGTTCTGGGTCCGACTCTTCTGGGGAGTCGTCCTCTGGTGGCGAGGAGGAGGATCAGGCGGAGGAGCCAGAGAAAAAGGAGGAAGAGCAGCCGAAGGACGACAAGCCGGCTGCCACTGAAGAGGCTCTCCCCTGATCACTTAAGCTTTTTATTTTTTCTGTTTCTGTGGCCGAATGGCCAAGTACTTTGTTTTTCCGGCCTGTGTGCCGAGTATTTGTATCTTTACCGACCGAGGGGTCGGGTAATTTGACAATCTTTCTGGCTTTGCCAGATAACAATCTTAACCAATCGTCTGGTGACTATTGGTCTTTAATTTAAATCCTTCGGCTATTTGGCTGAAGTTATCCCTATTGTTGTTGTCCTTTGCATTTTTGAATTTTTCATTGCATGTTTTTGGCTAAGTATTATAACCTGTATACCATGCGAATGTTCTTGCCCCTGGACGGATGTCGGGTGGTTTCGGTTTATTGGATTGATTGACTTAGAAATTTTTGATACTTAGAAGAGTATGCATGGTTTCTAAGTCAATCAATCACTATGGTGATTGCCCCAAACCACGCGGCAGACGTCCATCCAGAATTGGCAAACATAAGTGTTCATTCGGCCATTGGCTCGAACTAACTCAAATTTCCAACTTAGCTAATTTGCTAAGGGTAAACCTCCGCTTGTTCTGCCCCATAAGCAAAAAACAAGCGCCTCCGGCCATAAGCCTCTTTGAGATAAAATGCTAAGTTTGTAACTTAACCAATTTTCTTTTAAAAATAATTGTCCGCCTGTCTTGCCCCATAGGCAAGGATCAGACGTCATCCGGCCAATAGCCTCAATAATTGCTAAGTAGTTAACTTAACTTGTATAAAATATTCCGCCTGTTTTGCCCCTGAGCAATAACAGGCGCATCCGGCTTTATGCCTCAATTAGCCTCTACTCATGAAACAGTGACGACTGCGTTAAATAGAAAATTCAGGTCTTTTAGATTTCACTTTCGATTAAAACAAACGACTGCGAATGCTGCCTAAGCATTCGGTAGGGCCGCTTGATATATTCGTAGAGCAATGTGCCACCCAAATGGGAGATGCTTCTCCTCGACGAATTCGCCCAAATGGACGTCGCCGGTTATCTGACTCATGTTGGAGCAGACGGTCATGCTCATGTTGGAGCAGACTGTGACCATTCGGTCTCTTTTTGTTTATTAACATCCGGCCATAGGCCTCATCATGTTTTTATCTGGCCTTAGGCCTCTTAAATGATCAAGTAAATATTCATCAAGTGTTGATGTAAACTTGATGAATTTCGTAGGGACGACTGTTCTAAAACAATCGGCTCCTTCAGAGGGATTGGGGCGTCTGCTGTTGGGACAGACGTTTTTCAGACATATTGGCCGTCTGTATTTGGTACAGGCGGCACTTAAAAAACTTAAATAAAAAGATAAGTTGGGAAATGAAGGCATATTCTCATTAACTATACGTGAGATTTACAAAATTGAGGTCTTTACATTCGTACTTAGAAGTAGTACTTTTTCAAGTTGTCTACATTCCAAGTTCTGGGCAGCTGCCTGCCGTCTGGTTCTTCCAGGCGGTAGGTGCCGTCTCTTATCTCCTCATAAATTCTGTAGGGGCCTTCCCAATTTGGGGTTAGCTTTCCCTGTTCATTCGCCCTACCGACTGCCTCCATTTTCCGTAGCACAAAGTCCCCCACTTTGAGAGGACGCTTGTGTACTCTTTTGTTATAAGCCCGAGTCATTCTCAGACGGTATATCTCATGACGCAAGGCAGCATTGCCCCTGCGTTCTGGAAGTGAGTCCAATGCTAGGCGCATGGCCTCCCAATTTGCCTCTTCATCATACAACATGATTCGAAGGGTAGGCTCATAGTGCTCGATGGGCAGAACAGCTTCTGCACCATACGCCATTAGGAACGGGGTTTCTCCCGTTGCCCCTTTAGCAGTCGTTCTGATGGACCAAAGGACGTGTGGTAATTCATCCGCCCAAAGGCCACCAGCCCGCTCAATCTTCTTTTTAATTCCGTCTGAGATTAACTTGTTGAAGGCTTCGACCTGGCCGTTTGCTTGTGGCCGGCCGACTGATGCGAAGAAGCTTGAGACCCCCTGGTCTCCCAGCCAAGTCTTGAGTTGAGGCGTCTCAAATTGAGGACCATTGTCAAAAACCATAGACATGGGCACCCCGAAACGAGTGATTATGTTCCTCCAGATAAAGGAAATGACGTCTTTAGTCTTGATGTTTTTGACTGCCTCAGCCTCTACCCACTTAGTAAAGTAATCCACAGCCACAAATATATAGCGCTTGCCGCCTGGTGCAGTTGTATATGGCCCCAGAATGTCCATGCCCCATTTGGCAAAGGGTATTGGGCTGTGGATGGCCGTCAGGTCTGTAGCCGGACGATGGATGAGCTTGCCAAACTTTTGGCACTTGTCACATTTTTTCACCATTTCCATGGCATCCGACTCCAAAGTCGGCCAAAAGTAAAGCCGCCTGGCCTTGGCCGCGAGGGATCTGCCGCCTATATGGGAGGCGCAGAATCCTGAATGCAACTCTTCGAGAACTTCCTTCCCCTTTTCAGGGGTAACACACTTCAACAGGGGTTTCAAAAAGCCAGCCTTGAAGAGCTCTCCTTGCCGTAACTCGAAGTTAGCTGCTCGTTTTTTTAGAACAGCCGCCTCCCGTGGTGAGTCAGGGAGCGTGCCGTCAGTAAGATAGGTCCGGATGCTGTCCATCCAGGTTGAGCTTCGGTCAAGAATTCCAATGGGGTCTTCCTCTGATATACTTCTTTTTTCCATGACCTCCCAGAAGACTGACCGAGGCGTTTCACAGGAGGCGGATGATGCCAACTTGGACAGAGCATCCGCCTGATTGTTTGAAGACCTGGGCACCTGAGTTAGATGAAATTCTTCAAGTGACCCAACTTCACTCTTGACCGCCTGCAAATACTTTATCATGGCCGGATGAGTGGCCTCGTACGTTCCATTAACCTGGAGTACGACCAGTTGAGAATCAGAGCAGGCGGATACCTTCTTCGCCCCTGCCGCCTTGCAATACCGGATGCCGGCCAGCAGGGCCTCATACTCGGCCTCATTATTAGAGACCTGAAACTTGAACCGTAGTGCGTATTCGTACTTATCTCCTTCAGGAGATTGACAGATAATCCCCGCACCACAGCCGTTCACAATGGAGCTCCCATCCACATATACTTTCCAGACCTGGTCCGTATTGTCCGGAACAACCGGCCTTGTCATTTCGACAATAAAGTCAGCGAATGCTTGTCCCTTTATTGCCTTCCTTGATTCATAAGTGATTTCTAATCCTTGTATTTCGATTGCCCATTTGAGCATTCGTCCAGAAGACTCCAAGGTTGTGAGTGGCCGTTTGATCGGTTGGTCAGTATAGACCTCTACCGCATGCGCCAAGAAGTAAGGTTTAAGCTTCTTGATGGCCATGTAAAGGGCAAGGCCGAATTTCTCAACCATGGGGTACCGAAGCTCCGCATTTCTCAAAACATGGCTTATGAAATACACCGGGAGCTGGATGCCGTCTCTTTCAGCTAAGAGGACAGCACTGAGGGCATGATCAGAGACGGCTAAGTACATGAAGAGCTTCTCTTTAGGCAAAGGGCTGACAAGCCTCGGCAAAGAGTGCAGATGAGTTTTTAGCCTTTGAAAGGCCGCCTCTACATCATCCCCCCATTCAAAGTTTGTCTTCTTTTTGATTGCCTGGAAAAAGTAGAGACACTTGTCGCCTGAACGGCTAAGGAATCTCCCCAGGGCTGCCAGACAACCTGTTAGTTTTTGCACTTCCTTCACAGTACGGGGCGACTGCATGTCGATTACCGCCTGTATTTTCTCAGGGTTGGCCTCTATTCCTCTTTGGTCAATCAAAAATCCGAGAAACTTCCCAGACTCAACACCAAAGACACACTTTTTTGGGTTAAGCATGACCTTGTGCCGCCTGAGTGTGGCGAATGTTTCTCGGAGATCAGCAAGGTGATCCGCCTGCTGTTTGGATTTGACTATCATATCATCAATGTACGCCTCTACATTCCCTCCGATTTGATTAATGAAGACCGTATTAATCATTCGTTGGAAGGTAGCAGGCGCATTCTTCAAACCAAACGGCATCACAGTATAACAGAACAACCCCTGATCAGTGACGAATGCCGTCTTTTCTTGATCTTTTTTCCACAGGGGGATCTGATGGAAACCTGAATAGGCGTCCATGAAACTCATCAGGGCATGTCCGGCTGTTGAGTCGACCAGACTGTCGATCTTAGGCAGTGGATAACTATCCTTTGGACATGCCTTGTTGAGGTCTGTGTAATCAACACACATCCGCCAAGTTCCATTCGGCTTTTTTACTAACACAACGTTAGCCACCCACTCAGGGAAGTTGCACGGCCGAATGAACTTGGCATCTAACAGCTTTTTTACTTCGGCAGCTGCCGCCTGACTTCTTTCTTCGCCGTGGTTTCTTTTCTTTTGCCGGATGGGCTTCTTATTAGGATCCACGGCGAGTTTGTGGACGGCGAGATTCGGGCTGATGCCTGGCATCTCTTCCACTTCAAAGGCAAAGATGTCTTTGAATTCCTTGAGCAGCTGGTGAAGGTTTTCACCCAATTTTGCAAAGGCAATCGTCCCCACCTTAACAGTCCGCTCTGGACGGCCATCATCCAGAGGGATATCAATGTGCTCTCCAGTAGGCTGGGGATGAAGATCATCCGACCTTTCCCCGGTCAGTGATTGCTATTGCTTTTCTTTTTTGACCACCACCAGCTGATCAGTCTTTCTTTTCTTTCCGGCTGGTGGGGCCGACTGTTCTTCCTCGACATCGTCGAGGTCAATCATTTGCTTGCCCCGGCCGGATGCTGCGGCCGCAGGCTTGACGTCCGAGAGATAACACTCTCGAGCCGTCTTTTGGTCCCCATTAAGGGAACCAACTGTTCCATCATCCTTCTCATACTTGAGTAGCATGAGAGCAGGGATGATGACGGCCTTACACTCATTAAGAGTGGGTCGGCCAAAGATGAGGTTGTAAGCCGTGAGCTCTTCAACCACTAGGAGACGGATGGTCATGTGTCGACCGTCTCCCCTGCTTCCCAGGCGGACAGGTAGGTCGATTCGTCCGACTGGGTGCACAAGTCCTCCTCCAAACCCAACTAAGGTGTGGGTGACCTCCATCATGCTATCCGGTTTGTACTTGAGATTGGACAAGCATTTGAGGCTGATGAGGTCAGAGGAACTTCTTGTGTCAATCAGAATTCGGCCAACCAGCTGGTTGGCGACTTTACATTCAATGACAACAAGGTCATCATGCGGCCGACGGACTTTGCCTCTGTCCTGTTCGGTGATGACAACTTTAGGGAAGGTGGATGTGCTAGACGTATCCCCCTCCTCAACAGAATTGACCATCTTTCTTAGATGGTCCTTGGTACCCCGAATGGTCGGGCCACCACCGGCAAATCCGCCTGCTATCGTGTACACCGGTTCTTCATCAGTTTCGGCACTCACAGCAGGCTGGGGAGTCTTTTTCTTGGACTGCCCCGGATTTGCTTTTGAAGTCACTTTGGACTTCACATAGGACTTAAGCTGTCCTTTGTCGGCCAGTCGGCCGAGCTCCCGCTTGAGACTAAAGCAGTCGTTCGTGTCATGGCCAACATCCTCATGGAAATGGCAATGCTTGTTTTTGTTCCTATTTTCAGCGGAACCTTTCATAGCAGTCGGCTTTTCAAGAGTTAGCCGATCCTTAATTTCCAAAAGGATGGAGCAGCAGTCCTTGTGAAATTCGTACCTTGGGACGTACGGTTTCCACTCTTTTTTCTTCTTCTGGGCCGGTTGATCAGAGTTATCAATGGCCCAGACTTGCTTTTTCTTTTTGCTCTCTTCTGGCTTAGGAGCCGGCTGAGCAGACCGAGTCTCCTTCTGCCGGTCGGACTTCTTATGGTCCAACTGCTTATTGGAGGAGCAGAGTTCGGTCGCCTGTATGTAGGCTTCCGCCTCTCGCAAGGCTCCTTGCAGAGTAAAGATTTGTTTGCGGACGAGTTCGTACTTAAAAGTAGACCCGTCCTTCAGACCCTTAAAGAAGTCTGTGAAGGCGACCTCATCAGACAGCCCATGAATCTGGATTCGGACCAGATTGAACCGCCTGACGTAGGATCGCAAACCTTCTCTATCTCCCTGCTGTACATTGCCCAAGTCAAGACTCGTCTTTTTGGCAGGGATGTTCATAGAGAAGTTTGATGCAAACAAGAACGCAAGCGTCTTGAAGCTATTTATGCAGCCAGCCGGCAGGTTGCCAAACCACTGCTGGGCTATGCCCTTCAGGGTGGCTGGAAAGCAACGACACCATGCGGCATCATCCAACCCTTGTAAATACATGAGGTGGGTGTATGCTAGCAGGTGGTCTTCTGGGTTGGAGGTCCCGTCATAGGCTCCAACCAGAATGTTTTTAACTTTGGCCGGCTGTACGGCTTCAGTTATTTCCCTGGAGAAAGCAGAGGGTTGATCTCCAAGGTGTTGCAGCCTAAGCTGCCAGTCCATCGGCTGATAGCCGTATGCTGCCTGTCCTCCATAGAGGGTAGGTTGCATGCAAGGTACAACTGGCGCCTGGTACAATGGCTGTGCCATGTACTGGGCGGACTGAATCACATGTGGCCCAGACTGAACCCTTTGGCTGCTTGCTGGGGTCTCATGTACAGACTGGGAACACCTCACAGAGGTATTCCGAAAGCTATCATGATAAGTCGACGTTGAAGCCGACTCTGATTGCTGGGTTCTCCTCTCCTCAATGTATTGCCGAGCGTCAGAGAATGTTTTTTTTGCTACCATCCGGCTGTATGTGCCGGATGGGTTTTCTTGCGCCCATTTCTGGGAAACGGAGCCGATTAAGGTCAAATTGGGGCCTGGCCTTCTCCTTAGGAGCAGGATGAGAAGTCGGCTGACGGTCCCTGACCGACTTCTGTTTGCCAGCTTGGGCTGGCTTCTTGGCCGACTGCTCCTTTCTAGGAGTAGGCGACTTCTTTGAGGCGAGCTGCTTGATTTCACCCCTGAGGCTGCTCAGGAGTGACATTAGCTCATCCCGAGTGACGGGAGTTGATCCTGCCGCCTGAGAAGGATCAACCGGCCGCCCCGAGGGCTTCTTTGGCTGGCCAGCAGTTTTGCTTGGTCCTGCCTGAACATGGGGACGCTCTCGCCGTTCCTTACTGCGGATGCGTTTAGAGATGAGGGATCCATTTGGATCCACATAGGTTTCGACATCAGCGTCGTCACCTGAGTCATGGTCCGTTTGGACCAGTACATCATTTGGAGGCCGAATGGTCTCCGAATTTGGTACAAGCTCTTGTGAAGCCATTTCAGAGGTACTCTCCCCACAGACGGCGCCAAATGTTTCGGGGGTTTTTGTCCCTCGGGAGAGTTACAACACTGAAACTGGATCCAACTGAGGATGCCTGTACCTGCAAAGCAAACGGACCGCCGGATGGTCGGTGGTCCGCCTCCGAAGACTAAGTCAGTAAATATTCTGAGATAAAACGTGCGGAAGTAAAGTTATCTGCTTGAATTCCAAGCTCAGGTAAAGTGCTGTGTGTTCCTTGAAAACGACAGCTCTGTGGTAAGTGACGTATTGTCTCGTATTTTGTGTCAAAAATTCTCTCTCTTTTTTCGTGTGTCGTCATAAATGACGTAATGTCCCTATTTATAGAGAAGAGTGTGCCCTCCTAGGATCTCGTGACCTAGGAGTTAGGTCACGCCGGTTTGCGGCGCCTCGGGATTTGGGCCTTAGAAGGCCGCCATCCCAGGGCCAATACCTGAGTGACACGTGTCACTGTGCCCAAAAGGATTCTGAAGCACCTTTTGGGTGACACGTGTCGCCGACTGAATGGTCCCTGCTGGACTTTCTGTCCACGTAGGACGGAGAAGAGTCCTCCCTCCACGTGTCATCATTCCGTAGGTCCAAATGGCACCTATATGGAGGACACGTGGCACTTTCTGATTGGGCCACTTTCTCAGAAGTAGTACTTTTCTAGGTTATCTACATTCCAAGTTCTAGGCAGGCGGCGGCCGTCTGGGGTTTCCAGGCGGTAGGTGCCGTCCCTGACTTCTTCATAAATCCGGTAGGGGCCTTCCCAATTAGGGGTTAGCTTTCCAGCCTCATTGGCCCCACCGGTTGCCTCCATTTTTCGCAACACAAAGTCGTTAACTTTAAAAGGACGCTTGTGCACTTTCTTGTTGTAGGCTCTGGTCATTCTCAGACGGTATATCTCATGGCGCTGGGCAGCGTTGCCCCTGCGTTCCGGGAGGGAGTCCAATGCCAGCCGCATGGCCTCCATTTGCCTCTTCATTATAGAGCATGACTCTAAGAGTCGGCTCGTAGTGCTCAATGGGCAAGACGACTTCAGCACCGTTATACCATAAGAAATGGGGTTTCTCCGGTTGCCCCTTTAGCAGTAGTCCGGATGGCCCATAGGACATGAATTAACTCTTCTGTCCATAAACCACCGGCTCTTTTAATTTTCTTTTTTATGCCGTCTGAGATGAGTTTGTTGAAGGCTTCAACCTGGCCGTTTGCTTGGGGTCGGCCGACTAATGCAAAATAATGTGAGATACCCTGATCTCCCAACCAAGTTTTGAGCTGGGGGGGTCTCAAACTGAGGGCCATTATCAAACACCATAGACATATGTACCCCAAACCGGGTGATGATGTTCTTCCAGATGAAAGAGATGACATCCTTTGTCTTCATGTTCTTAACCGGCTCAGCTTCTACCCACTTGGTGAAATAATCCATAGCCACCAAAATGTAGCGCTTTCCGCCTGGAGCAGGCGTATAAAGACCCAAGATATCCATGCCCCATTTAGCGAATTGGACTGGGCTGTGGATTGCCGTCAGATCGGTAGCCGGGCGGTGAATAAGTTGGCCAAACCTGATGCAAGTCTAAGCATGGAGAACTTCGAAGATTTGCTTATCATGCATCAAGATAGCTTGTCCCTAAACATTGATTCAAGCCAAGCATTGCATGGACACTTTCTTGGATATCAAAGCAAAGCCACGGTTTGCTTAGTGGCTTTTCTTGGAGTCTAGTTCACTTTCTTGAACTTTCTTGAATTTTCTTTACTTAGATTTTGCTTACAAGTTTTTACCTTTCACTTGAAAGGGTTTTTCTTGGTTCAAGCATTAGGATCTTTAATCTTTATTTAGTTCTTTAATTTTTATTTATTTATTTAGTTGCTTAAAAATCAGTTAGTTAGCAAAATAAATCAGCTTGGTGTATGCTTGTGCGCCAAGGTGCTTGCTCTTCAAGCAAGTTAGAATTCTAGTTTAATTAGGATTGAATTAGGGACTTGTCCTAATCTTCCTAGGTAAACTAAGTCTTATAAATAGGGCTGTAAACACACGAATAAAGATACATAGATTAATATTCAGATTTATTTCTTAAGTTGTATACTTGAGTTTTGGTTGATTGCGATCAATTGCTGTTTTGTTTGTTTTAGTTAAAACATTCGTTTGGATTGATTAATTAGGTGGATTCTTAATTGATTAATCTTAGTTTTTGTTTAATTATTGGTGCATTTCCTGTATAGAATTAGACTTAAACATATCCCTTGTGTTTTGTTGATTTTCGGATCAATAATTCACATCATCTTTGGTATCAGAGCCAGGTTTGCGCAACTTCGGCAAAAATTAAACTGGGAACAATTGGCTGGGAATTTTTGCGTGATTCTTTTTGCATTAAACTCTAAAAACGTCCAGCTATCACCATATAAAATTTCATAATTTTTGGTTTAGTAACGCGCTCTACACAGCATCAAACGTTTGGTGTTTGTGCACTGATTTGCGGTTGGGAGTCCGGTTTTTGTGTTGCCTAGTTTTCCTTCAAGATTCGATCTTTTAATCAAGATTTTTGCATAAACTGACTTGGTTTGTGTAGGAATCATGAGTGACGAGGAGGTTCCACAGGTTCCAAGGGGATTAACCTTAGAACAGGCTCAAAATCTTAGAAGAGATAGGCGAATTGACGAGTTGGCAGCAAGGATGGATGAGATATTAAAACGGCTTGATACTCTTGCTGGAGATTCTTCAAGGAAAGGGAATTCTAACCCTAATTCTAGTTCAAGTGAGGAAGAACAACCAAGGAGGAACCCAAGGAGGCCACGAAATAATTATTCCTCAAGTGATGAATCACCAAGGCCTAGGAGGAGAGATCGACCAAAGGATGATGATAGGAACCTTAGATTAGATCTTCCCGAATTCAATGGGAGTATGAATGAACCTGAAAAATACTTTGAGTGGATTAGAAGGGCCGAGACACTCTTTGATTACAAGGAGTATGATGAAAGGAAAAGATGCAAATTGGCTGAATTAAAACTGACCGGTTATGCTAGTCTTTGGTATGATAATCTAAAGAAGAAGAGGCATAAGGAGGGGCGTGCAAGAATCTCAACTTGGGAACAACTCAAGAAGCACATGAAAAAAAGGTTCGTACCTAGTGATTATATTCAAGATGTTTATCTTAAGATGCAACTTTTTAAACAAAATTCTATGACTGTTGAGAATTATATTGGTGAATTTGAAAAGTTATGCATGCTATGTGGCTTAGAAGAGATTTTTGAGCATAATATTGCTAGATTTATTTCGGGGTTGAATAATAATATTGCTGAAAAAGTTGAATTGCAACAATATTGGTCCTTTGAGGATGTTTGCAAGGTAGCTTTGAAAGTTGAAAAACAGATAAAGGGGAAGAAAGGGACGTACACTAAGCCCTTTGTAAAAGGTTTCACTAAACCTTTTGAGAAGAACAGCTTGGTGAAAAGTGGTTCTAGTTCGAACTACAAGGAGACTAAATCAAATTGTGAAGCTCCTAAAAAGCTTGTTGAAGATAGGAAGTGCTTCAAGTGTGGTAGTGTTGGTCACATTGCAACTAATTGTCCATCAAAAAGAGTAATGACTGCTCAAGAGTGGGAACAAGAACAAGCTAAGTGTGAGCAGGGTAGTGACTATGAAGAAAAGAACGAAGAGGAAAACTTTGAAGAAGAGGAGGGGCATATTGACGAAATTGATCCCGAGACTCATGGTCAAAGTTTGGTTCTAAGAAGGGCGCTACACTCTAAAACCGTACCTATGGAAAACAATCAAAGGGAGAAAATCTTTCTTACAAGGTGCAAGGTAGAAGATAGGTTGTGTGACATGATCATAGACACGGGGAGTTGCACTAATGTGGTATCTACTACTTTGGTAGACAAATTGAAGTGGCCAACTACTGAACATCCAAGCCCTTATAAGCTTCATTGGCTTAATAATTTGAGTGATGTTAAGGTAACTAAACAAGCCTTAATCTCCTTTTCAATTGGTAAATTTCATGATAAAGTTTTGTGTGATGTTTGTCCTATGGATGCTTGTCATATACTATTAGGCCGTCCTTGGCAATATGAAGATTTGTGAAGTTTGATGGAAGGACTAATGTGTATGTTGTGAGAAAAGGAGAAAAAGAGAGATCGGTTGCTTTAAAACCTTTGATAAGCAACAAGTCTTCTAATGTTACCTCTAATTCGAAGAGTTCTTATTTGATTAGTGAGAGGGAATTAGAAAAAGAGATTTGCAGCAACAATGTGGTATATATACTTGTTTCTAATGAGATTCGAATTGATCAAGATAAACAAGCAAAGAGGCCGTATGAATTGGAATCTGTTTTAGAAGAATTCAAGGATGTCTTTCCTAAAGAATTACCTCCGGGACTACCTCCTATTCGTGGGATAGAGCATCAAATTGACTTGATTCCGGGAGCACCATTACCTAATAAGGCAGCCTATAGAAGTAATCCGGAAGAAACAAAGGAGATGCAAAGGCAAATTGAAGAGCTTATGACTAGAGGATACGTGAGGGAAAGTATGAGCCCTTGTGCCGTGCCTACTTTACTTGTCCCAAAGAAAGATGGGAGTTGGCGCATGTGTATTGATAGTAGGAGTGTGAATAACATCACTATCAAATACCGATTTCCTATTCCAAGATTAGATGATCTACTTGATGAACTACATGGTTCAAAGTTGTTTTCTAAGATTGATCTTATGAGTGGTTATCATCAAATTCGAATGAGAGAAGGAAATGAGTGGAAGACAGCATTCAAGACTAAGTTAGGGTTGTATGAATGGTTGGTGATGCCGTTTGGACTCACTAATGCACCTAGCACTTTCATGAGGTTGATGCATGAGGTACTTAAACCTTTCCTTGGCAAGTTTTTTGTTGTTTATTTAGATGATATTCTGATATACTCTAAAAATTTGCATGATCATCTAAATCACCTAACAAGTGTGTTTGAAGTGTTAAGAGAGAAGAAACTCTATGCTAAGCTTGAAAAATGCTACTTCTTAGTGCCTAGTGTTACTTTTCTTGGTTATGTTGTATCAAAAGATGGAGTTTCAGTTGATCATTTGAAAGTAGAGGCTATTAAAACTTGGCCTATTCCTACTAATATTAGTGAAGTAAGGTCTTTTCATGGTCTAGCTTCGTTCTATAGAAGATTTGTCAAGAATAAGTTGATGCCTAGAAGTGAAGGTCCTTTCAAGATTATTGAGAAGATCAATGACAATGCTTATAAGTTAGAACTTCCGGGAGAATATGGAGTTAGTGCGACATTCAATGTTGGCGATTTGGCTAAGTATATTCCTGATGAAGAACTTCGAGATTTGAGGACAAATTCTTTCGAAGAAGAGGAGGATGATGCAAGTCTAAGCATGGAGAACTTCGAAGATTTGCTTATCATGCATCAAGATAGCTTGTCCCTAAACATTGATTCAAGCCAAGCATTGCATGGACACTTTCTTGGATATCAAAGCAAAGCCACGGTTTGCTTAGTGGCTTTTCTTGGAGTCTAGTTCACTTTCTTGAACTTTCTTGAATTTTCTTTACTTAGATTTTGCTTACAAGTTTTTACCTTTCACTTGAAAGGGTTTTTCTTGGTTCAAGCATTAGGATCTTTAATCTTTATTTAGTTCTTTAATTTTTATTTATTTATTTAGTTGCTTAAAAATCAGTTAGTTAGCAAAATAAATCAGCTTGGTGTATGCTTGTGCGCCAAGGTGCTTGCTCTTCAAGCAAGTTAGAATTCTAGTTTAATTAGGATTGAATTAGGGACTTGTCCTAATCTTCCTAGGTAAACTAAGTCTTATAAATAGGGCTGTAAACACACGAATAAAGATACATAGATTAATATTCAGATTTATTTCTTAAGTTGCATACTTGAGTTTTGGTTGATTGCGATCAATTGCTGTTTTGTTTGTTTTAGTTAAAACATTCGTTTGGATTGATTAATTAGGTGGATTCTTAATTGATTAATCTTAGTTTTTGTTTAATTCTTGGTGGATTTCCTGTATAGAATTAGACTTAAACATATCCCTTGTGTTTTGTTGATTTTCGGATCAATAATTCACATCAAAACCTCTGGCATTTGTCACATGTTTTCACCAACTCTTTAGCGTCTGCTTCAAGAGTAGGCCTAAAGTAATGTCGCCTGGCTCTGACAGCTAGGGACCTGCCGCCTATATGAGAGGCACAGTACCCAGCATGCAATTCTTCGAGAACTTCTTTCCCCTTTTCTGGGGTAACACACTTCAATAAAGGTTTAAGGAAACCCGCCTTGAAGAGCTCTCCATTTCTCAACTCGAAGTTTGCTGCTCGCTTTTTCATGACGGCTGCCTCCTGTGGTGAATCAGGAAGTTTGCCGTCTGCTAAATATGCCCGAATGCCATCCATCCAGGTAGAGCTTCGGTCTAAGATTCCAATGGGCTCTTCATGTATGCTTCTCTTTTCTAGAACTTCCCAAAAGACCGACCGAGGCGTATCACAGCAGGCGGATGAAGCCAATTTGGACAACGCATCCGCCTGGTTGTTATCTGACCTAGGCACTTGTTTCAGACGGAATTCCTCAAGTGCCCCAGCCTCTTCTTTGACTGTCTGAAGATATTTGATCATAGCCGTTCCAAACTCATTGTTGAAATGACACGACAGGTGCAACCGGATAACATTGACCAGGTTTGGAAAGTGTATGTAGACGGAAGCTAAACGAAGAACGGCTGCGATGCAAGAATTATATATGAATCCCCTGAGGGGGACGGATTTGAATATGTAATGCGGTTTAAGTTTCAGGCCTCAAATAACGAGGCGGAGTATGAAGCCCTGCTAGCCGGAATCCGCATGTGTAAGGCAGCAGGGGCAACTAAAATTGACGCCTATTCTGATTCACAGTTGGTCGTCAGCCAGTGTGAGGGAAAATATGAGGCAACTCATCCGACTATGATCAAATATCTTCAGGCAGTCAAAGAAGAGGCTGGGGCACTTGAGGAATTTCGTCTGAATCAAGTGCCTAGGTCAGATAACAACCAAGCGGATGCGTTGTCCAAATTGGCTTCATCCGCCTGCTGTGATACGCCTAGGTCGGTCTTTTGGGAAGTTCTTGAAAAGAGAAGCATACATGAAGAGCTCATTGGAATCTTAGACCGAAGCTTTACCTGGATGGATGGCATCCGAGCATACCTAGCAGACGGAAAACTTCATGATTCACCACAGGAGGCAACCGTCATGAAAAAACGAGCAGCAAACTTCAAGTTAAGAAACGGAGAGCTCTTCAAGGCGGGTTTCCTTAAACCTCTATTGAAGTGTGTTACCCCAGAAAAGGGGAAAGAAGTTCTCGAAGAATTGCATGCAGGGTACTGTGCCTCTCATATAGGCGGCAGGTCCCTAGCCGTCAAAGCCAGGCGACATTACTTTTGGCCTACTCTTGAAGCAGACGCTAAAGAGTTGGTGAAGAGATGTGACAAATGCCAGAGTTTTGGCCAACTTATTCACCGTCCGGCTACTGATTTGACGGCAATCCACAACCCAGTCCCATTCGCTAAATAGGGCATGGATATCTTGGGTCCTTATACGCCTGCTCCAGGCGAAAAGCGCTACATTTTGGTGGCTGTGGATTATTTCACCAAGTGGGTAGAAGCTGAGCCGGTTAAGAACATCAAGACAAAGGATGTCATCTATTTCATCTAGAAGAACATCATCACCCGGTTTGGGGTACCTATGTCTATGGTGTTTGATAATGGCCCTTAGTTTGAGACCCCCCAGCTCAAGACTTGGTTGGGAGATCAGGGTATCTCACATTGTTTTGCATCAGTCGGCCGACCCCAAGCAAACGGCCAGGTTGAAGCCTTCAACAAACTCATCTCAGACGGCATAAAAAAGAAAATTGAAAGAGTTGGTGGTTTATGGGCAGAAGAGTTAATTCATGTCCTATGTGCCATCTGGACTACTGCTAAAGGGCCAACCGGAGAAACCCCATTTCTTATGGTATACGGTGCTGAAGCCGTCTTGCCCATTGAGCACTATGAGCCGACTCTCAAAGTCTTGCTCTATGATGAAGAGGCAAATTAGGAGGCCATGCGGCTGGCATTGGACTCCCTCCCGGAACGCAGGGGTAACGCTGCCCTGCGCCATGAGATATACCGTCTAAGAATGACCAGATCCTACAACAAGAAAGTGCACAAGCGCCCTCTGAAAGTGGATGACTTTGTGTTACGAAAAATGGAGGCAACCGGTAGGGCCAATGAGGCTGGGAAGCTAACCCCTAATTGGGAAGGCCCCTACCGGATCTATGAAGAAGTCAGGGACGGCACCTACCATCATGAAACCCCAGACGGTCGTCGCTTGCCTAGAACTTGGAATGTAGATAACCTAAAAAAGTACTACTTCTGAGAATGTAAATTTTTTGTAAACAGTAAGTCAATTAATGAGAATTCAGACTTTGTTTGCAGATTTATTTTGCCATTTTTATTGTTTGTCCGCCTGGGCAATACCCAGACGAACCCTGTGTTTAACTAACTAAGTTTGATACTTAGTTTAATTGAATGTTATAATTGCTTTTCCGCCTGGGTAAAACTCAGACGGACTCTTTGTTTAAATAACTAAGTTTGATACTTAGTGTAATTTAATAATTGCTAGTCCGCCTGGGTAAAACTCAGACGGACTCACTAGTGGAAAAAAACCTATTCGTAACGGGAAAAAATAGGCCTTTCGTAACGGGTAGCGGCCGTTACGTATACCCCCGTTACGGATAAAAATATTATTCGTAACGGGCATTTAAAATGTCCGTTATAACGGGCACCCAAATGCCCGTTACGGATAACGGGGTTATTCGTAACGGACCCCAAAACGCCCGTTACAAATAAGGGGTTATTTGTAACGGGCATGACATTTGCCCGTTACAAATAATGTATGCCCAAATAAAAAAAAATAATAATAATCCAGCACATGCTGGATTGGATTTGCACAATCTTTATCCGTTAATTAGAGAAATTTATAAAATTATATTTTACACACATTATATACAATCCTACATTCTTCTTTAAAATAAATAAATAAATAAATGTTTACATTCTTTATTTTTTCTTTAAAAATAAATAAATAAATAAATGTTTACATTCTTTATTACAATCAGTAAAGCCTACATTCTTCTTTAAAAAAAAATAAAAAATTAAATGCCTACATTCTTTATTACCTAATAAAAACTATAAAAATAGAGCAAAACAAATCTCAATAGTAATAATATACATCTTCCACCGTTTTTCCATGTTGTTGCAACTTTGATCTCAAATTCCGAGGCTGCCTTAGGAACCTGAAACACTCACATCATACATTAGCAAATAAGAACACTCAATTATTTAGAATCATATTACACAAAACAATGTAAAGTTAGTAGGACATATGTTCAGAACGTTAAGATAATCATAAAATCTAGAAAGAAACAAAAAAGACAAAAAAGAGAGATTAATAAACAAGAGTAATTTCAATGATATGGGACTGGGAAGGTCTTCATATCAAGGATCACATATACAGACACTACAGAGCCGAGCTCCTGGATAATTTTCAGCTTATGGATTAGCTGTGAGGTTTACAAGCTTCAAAATCAAAGGCCTAGCTATCATCTTCAGTCCTTTCTATATGCAGCCTTAACCCATGCTTGGGAGGTTATTTTTCCTTGCATTAAACAGCCATTAGTCTACGGCTCATTCCACTACATATTTCATTAAGAAATGACCCACTAAGCTTATTCACTTAATTAGAGCTACAAGTCAACAAATCCTACATAAACACACATCAACACCCTAAGAAACAGCAAGCTACGCATGAAAGCCACTCAAAATGACAGTTTAATACAATTCAATCAACAATAATATTTATACAATAATATACACCCACCTAATCAAATGATGTGAATTATTGATCCGAAAATCAACAAAACACAAGGGATATGTTTAAGTCTAATTCTATACAGGAAATCCACCAAGAATTAAACAAAAACTAAGATTAATCAATTAAGAATCCACCTAACTAATCAATCCAAACGAATGTTTTAACTAAAACAAGCAAAACAGCAATTGATCGCAATCAACCAAAACTCAAGTATGCAACTTAAGAAATAAATCTGAATATTAATCTATGTATATTTATTCGTGTGTTTACAGCCCTATTTATAAGACTTAGTTTACCTAGGAAGATTAGGACAAGTCCCTAATTCAATCCTAATTAAACTAGAATTCTAACTTGCTTGAAGAGCAAGCACCTTGGCGCACAAGCATACACCAAACTGATTTATTTTGCTAACTAACTGATTTTTAAAGCAACTAAATAAATAAATAAAAATTAAAGAACTAAATAAAGATTAAAGATCCTAATGCTTGAACCAAGAAAAACCCTTTCAAGTGAAAGGTAAAAACTTGTAAGCAAAATCTAAGTAAAGAAAATTCAAGAAAGTGAACTAGACTCCAAGAAAAACCACTAAGCAAACCGTGGCTTTGCTTTGATATCCAAGAAAGTGTCCATGCAATGCTTGGCTTGAATCAATGTTTAGGGACAAGCTATCTTGATGCATGATAAGCAAATCTTCGAAGTTCTCCATGCTTAGACTTGCATCATCCTCCTCTTCTTCGAAAGAATTTGTCCTCAAATCTCGAAGTTCTTCATCAGGAATATACTTAGCCAAATCGCCAACATTGAATGTAGCACTAACTCCATATTCTCCCGAAAGTTCTAACTTATAAGCATTGTCATTGATCTTCTCAACAATCTTGAAAGGACCTTCACTTCTAGGCATCAACTTATTCTTGCGTTTTCCTGGAAATCTTTCCTTTCTCAAATGTAACCATACCAAGTCTCCAACAGTGTAACTTTGTTGCCTTCTATGCTTGTTTGCTCTACCTTTGTACATGTCATTTACTTTCTCTATTCTTGTTCGAACTTGAGCATGTAATTTCAGCATACTCTTCAACTTAGACTCGGCATCTTTGTGAATTAACTCACCCTTAGGCAATGGAACAAGATCAATTGGAAGTTTCGGATTGACTCCATAGACTACCTCAAAAGGACTATGTTTTGTAGCATATGTAGGTGATCTATTATAAGCAAACTCCGCATGAGCTAACTTGATGTCCCAATCCTTTTGTGTCTTACTCACTAACCCACGCAAAAGCGCACCAAGAGTACGATTAGTAACCTCGGTTTGTCCATCAGTTTGTGGATGGTACGATGTACTAAAGAGCAATTTAGTTCCCACAAGCTTCCATAGAGACTTCCAAAAGAAACTCATGAACTTTGTATCTCGATCACTCACAATAGTTTTCGGAATTCCATGCAATCTAACAATCTCTTTGAAGTATAATTCCGCCACTTTCATAGCATCATCCACTTTGTGACAAGGAACAAAATGAGCCATCTTAGAGAACCTATCCACAACAACCATAATAGAGTCTTTCCCCCGTTGTGTTCTCGGCAATCCCACAATAAAATCCTTAGAAATATCTTCCCAAGGTGAATCTAGAACAGGTAAAGGAGTATACAAGCCTTGATGAAAAGTAGCCTTTGCTTTTTGACAAGTTGCACACCTAGAAATAACTAGTTGCACATCCGTGAGCATCTTAGGCCAATAGAAGTGTTCTTGTAACATACTCAAGGTCTTTGTAATGCCAAAGTGACCAGCAATTCCTCCCCCATGAGCTTCTCTAACAACTAGCTCTCTAATAGAACACTTAGGAAGACAAAGTCGATTTCCCTTGAAAAGAAAACCATCTTGCAGCAAATAAGAACCCACGGCTCCTTTAGAACACTCTTCAATCAATGTAGCAAAATCATCATCACCTTTGTAGTATTCTTTGATCAATTCAAAACCAAGTAGCTTGCTATTTAGAATTCCAATCAAAGTGTATCTTCTAGATAATGCATCAGCCACAACATTCGATTTCCCTTCTTTGTACTTTGAAGAAAAATTAAATGATTGTAAAAATTCAACCCACGTAGCATGTCTAGGATTGAGCTTTTGTTGTCCATGTATGTACTTCAATGCTTCATGATCAGAATGCAACACAAAGTGATTAGGTCGGAGATAATGACTCCAATGATCTAAAGCTCTAACAATGGCATCGAACTCTTTATCATAAGTAGAATAGTTCAATCGAGCTCCTCCCAATTTCTCACTGAAATATGCAATAGGCCTCTTCTTTTGGAGTAAAACTGCTCCAATTCCAACTCCACTAACATCGGTTTCAACTTCAAAAGGACTTGAGAAATCTGGTAACGCAAGTATAGGTGCTTCACATAGCTTCTTTTTAACCAACTCAAACGCACTTTGAGCTTCTTTAGTCCATTCGAATTTACCCTTGTCCTTCTTCAAACATTCGGTCATAGGCGCCACAATACTTGAGAAATTCTTGACAAATCTTCTATAGAACGAAGCTAGACCATGAAAAGACCTTACTTCACTCATATTAGTAGGAATAGGCCAAGTTTTAATAGCCTCTACTTTTGAATGATCAACTGAAACTCCATCCTTTGATACAACATAACCAAGAAAAGTAACACTAGACACTAAGAAGTAGCATTTTTCAAGCTTAGCATAGAGTTTCTTCTCTCTTAACACTTCAAACACACTTGTTAGATGATTTAGATGATCATGCAAATTTTTAGAATATATCAGAATATCATCTAAATAAACAACAACAAACTTGCCAAGGAAAGGTTTAAGTACCTCATGCATCAACCTCATGAAAGTGCTAGGTGCATTAGTGAGTCCAAACGGCATCACCAACCATTCATACAACCCTAACTTAGTCTTGAATGCTGTCTTCCACTCATCTCCTTCTCTCATTCGAATTTGATGATAACCACTCATAAGATCAATCTTAGAAAACAAATTTGAACCATGTAGTTCATCAAGTAGATCATCTAACCTCGGAATAGGAAATCGGTATTTGATAGTGATGTTATTCACACTCCTACTATCAATACACATGCGCCAACTCCCATCTTTCTTTGGGACAAGTAAAGTAGGCACGGCACAAGGGCTCATACTTTCCCTCACGTATCCTCTAGCCATAAGCTCTTCAATTTGCCTTTGCATCTCCTTTGTTTCTTCCGGATTACTTCTATAGGCTGCCTTATTAGGTAATGGTGCTCCCGGAATCAAGTCAATTTGATGCTCTATCCCACGAATAGGAGGTAGTCCCGGAGGTAATTCCTTAGGAAAGACATCCTTGAATTCTTCTAAAACAGATTCCAATTCATACGGCCTCTTTGCTTGTTTATCTTGATCAATTCGAATCTCACTAGAAACAAGTATATATACCAACTGCAAATCTCTTTTTCTAATTCCCTCTCACTAATCAAATAAGAACTCTTCGAATTAGAGGTAACATTAGAAGACTTGTTGCTTATCAAAGGTTTTAAAGCAACCGGTCTCTCTTTTTCTCCTTTTCTCACAACATACACATTAGTCCTTCCATCAAACTTCACAAATCTATCATATTGCCAAGGACGGCCTAATAGTATATGACAAGCATCCATAGGACAAACATCACACAAAACTTTATCATGAAATTTACCAATTGAAAAGGAGATTAAGGCTTGTTTAGTTACCTTAACATCACTCGAATTATTAAGCCAATGAAGCTTATAAGGGCTTGGATGTTCAGTAGTTGGCCACTTCAATTTGTCTACCAAAGTAGTAGATACCACATTAGTGCAACTCCCCGTGTCTATGATCATGTCACACAACCTATCTTCTACCTTGCACCTTGTAAGAAAGATTTTCTCCCTTTGATTGTTTTCCATAGGTACGGTTTTAGAGTGTAGCGCCCTTCTTAGAACCAAACTTTGACCATGAGTCTCGGGATCAATTTCGTCAATATGCCCCTCCTCTTCTTCAAAGTTTTCCTCTTCGTTCTTTTCTTCATAGTCACTACCCTGCTCACACTTAGCTTGTTCTTGTTCCCACTCTTGAGCAGTCATTACTCTTTTTGATGGACAATTAGTTGCAATGTGACCAACACTACCACACTTGAAGCACTTCCTATCTTCAACAAGCTTTTTAGGAGCTTCAAAATTTGATTTAGTCTCCTTGTAGTTCGAACTAGAACCACTTTTCTCCAAGCTGTTCTTCTCAAAAGGTTTAGTGAAACCTTTTACAATGGGCTTAGTGTACGTCCCTTTCTTCCCCTTTATCTGTTTTTCAACTTTCAAAGCTACCTTGCAAACATCCTCAAAGGACCAATATTGTTGCAATTCAACTTTTTCAGCAATATTATCATTCAACCCCGAAATAAATCTAGCAATCTTATGCTCAACAATCTCTTCTAAGCCACATAGCATGCATAACTTTTCAAATTCACCAATATAATTCTCAACAGTCATAGAATTTTGTTTAAAAAGTTGCATCTTAAGATAAACATCTTGAATATAATCACTAGGTACGAACCTTTTTTCATGTGCTTCTTGAGTTGTTCCCAAGTTGAGATTCTTGCACGCCCCTCCTTATGCCTCTTCTTCTTTAGATTATCATACCAAAGACTAGCATAACCGGTCAGTTTTAATTCAGCCAATTTGCATCTTTTCCTTTCATCATACTCCTTGTAATCAAAGAGTGTCTCGGCCCTTCTAATCCACTCAAAGTATTTTTCAGGTTCATTCATACTCCCATTGAATTCGGGAAGATCTAATCTAAGGTTCCTATCATCATCCTTTGGTCGATCTCTCCTCCTAGGCCTTGGTGATTCATCACTTGAGGAATTATTATTTCGTGGCCTCCTTGGGTTCCTCCTTGGTTGTTCTTCCTCACTTGAACCAGAATTAGGGTTATAATTCCCTTTCCTTGAAGAATCTCCAGCACGAGTATCAAGCCTTTTTAATATCTCATCCATCCTTGCTGCCAACTCGTCAATTCGCCTATCTCTTCTAAGATTTTGAGCCTGTTCTAAGGTTAATCCCCTTGGAACCTGTGGAACCTCCTCGTCACTCATGATTCCTACACAAACCAAGTCAGTTTATGCAAAAATCTTGATTAAAAGATCGAATCTTGAAGGAAAACTAGGCAACACAAAAACCGGACTCCCAACCGCAAATCAGTGCACAAACACCAAACGTTTGAGGCTGTGTAGAGCGCGTTACTCAACCAAAAATTATGAAATTTTATATGGTGATAGCTGGACGTTTTTAGAGTTCAATGAAAAAAGAATCACGCAAAAATTCCCAGCCAATTGTTCCCAGTTTAATTTTTTCCGAAGTTGCGCAAACCTGCTCTGATACCAAAGATGATGTGAATTATTGATCCGAAAATCAACAAAACACAAGGGATATGTTTAAGTCTAATTCTATACAGGAAATCCACCAAGAATTAAACAAAAACTAAGATTAATCAATTAAGAATCCACCTAACTAATCAATCCAAACGAATGTTTTAACTAAAACAAGCAAAACAGCAATTGATCGCAATCAACCAAAACTCAAGTATGCAACTTAAGAAATAAATCTGAATATTAATCTATGTATATTTATTCGTGTGTTTACAGCCCTATTTATAAGACTTAGTTTACCTAGGAAGATTAGGACAAGTCCCTAATTCAATCCTAATTAAACTAGAATTCTAACTTGCTTGAAGAGCAAGCACCTTGGCGCACAAGCATACACCAAACTGATTTATTTTGCTAACTAACTGATTTTTAAAGCAACTAAATAAATAAATAAAAATTAAAGAACTAAATAAAGATTAAAGATCCTAATGCTTGAACCAAGAAAAACCCTTTCAAGTGAAAGGTAAAAACTTGTAAGCAAAATCTAAGTAAAGAAAATTCAAGAAAGTGAACTAGACTCCAAGAAAAACCACTAAGCAAACCGTGGCTTTGCTTTGATATCCAAGAAAGTGTCCATGCGATGCTTGGCTTGAATCAATGTTTAGGGACAAGCTATCTTGATGCATGATAAGCAAATCTTCGAAGTTCTCCATGCTTAGACTTGCATCATCAAACCATCAAAAATCCAAGATTATCACTTTACTTGCCATCTCCAAACAATCAAACGAATTGACAATACCCAAAAATTAAATAGAATAATAAAGAATCAAATAACAACATATAAATAAGAAAATCAAACCATCATCTAAACCCACACATTGTTAAACAAACACCAGCAAATTACAAGCAAATTACAAACAATCATACAGATCATCAAAAACTCAGAAAAATACAATCCACCCTAAAACCAATCGGGTGGGTATAATTTAGCAATAATCTTATAATCACTCCACGTATCCAATGTAGGATAAGAAATCAAGTATTGATTAATTCTATCAAAACCATGATAACCTGAACAAAATTTCAATTTTTCAAGACAAATATAATGGATTATGAATAAAAAATTTGATGCCCCAAATAAATATCACCAATTAAAATCCCAACAATTAAGCTTGAAGATAGCAATAAAATTGGGAAGAAAAACAAAAAAGGACATTAAAAAGAAATGAAATAAATAGGAAGATGAACTAACGGAAAAGTGTTCCAAAAACCGCAAATTGAATTCACCCCAATTTCTATTCACAATAATCAAACAACAAACTCAAATTTCCAGCATAACCACCAAACATATAACAATAATAACAATTGCCATATTAACAACAAATCCACTTCCAAAAACCAAGGCAACATAATCTCTTAAGTAAAAACATGTTTGGTTTCATAACATTATTATTTAAAATCCTTTATAACGAGTTCCAATCTACTAATTTAATCAAAACATCAATACAATTTTCATCCTGTTGTTGTTTCATTTTTTTTTTTAAACTGTTGTTCCAATTAAAGATAATAACAATCGACAAAAAAAACGTAAACCAAATCATGAAACAAAGAACCTTCAAGATTCAGTAGACTCGATGATGAAGTTCTGACGACTGATAGGGTTCATCACCACCGGAGGTCCAGCAGTACGAGGCCATGCCTGCATTCAGTAGTCGAATTTTATGCAATTTTTACTAGATCGAAATAAAATTAATTAATTCAATAAAAACTGGAAATAAATTTGTGATTTTTTTGAGAAATTTTACCTCCAAAAAATCTTCTGATAAGACATTATGTAATTGCAAGAATAAGCAATGAAAAAGGATCCAACAAGTGAGACAACGATGTATTTACATGCCATTATTGTTGACCTTCAAAGCTAGAAAATGCGTCGGAAATTAGAGAAATTAAATTATAGATCGATCTGAAAAAATTGAAGAAATTGAGAGGCGGTTTAAACAAGAGCACGATACTGGGTTTCTCAATTCTCATGAAAAACATAAAAAAAAAAAAACAAAAAAAAAAAAAAAACAATGCAATAGATTTTCAATAGAAAACGAAAAACCAAACAAAACCCAGAAAAATTGAACACGAATATCAAACACCAACAACTGAACAATCATTTTTACCATCTTCATTATCCCAATCAACACTAATCCAGTCCTCATTATCCCAATCAACACTAACTCAGATCTTCAAAATCCAACAAAATTTATCAAAAAAAACTTCACAAAATCCCAAATGTAAGCTACAAAGATTATAGTTCAAAATGATAATTAAAAAAATCATACCTCAGAGAAGAAGATAAGATTCTTCTCGTCGTTGTTTCGAATATCTAAAATTATCAAGCAAAACTGAACAAAAATGGAGGGAGGAGATTGAGTGAGGAGAGAGAGAGAGCGAGACAGAGAGAGAAGTGAAATGAGAGAGGAAGTGAAATTTTGGCGGCTGTGTTGAAACCCTAATACTCTAATATAATGGGCTTAGTCCTTTCAGCGAATTTCGCCCCATCACAAGTGTATTTGTATCGGGCAATATTTTGTCAGATACGATTAAATGATTATTCGTAACGGACTTTATTTGCCCGTTGTTTCGGGGGTTTTTGTCCCTCGGGAGAGTTACAACACTGAAACTGGATCCAACTGAGGATGCCTGTACCTGCAAAGCAAACGGACCGCCGGATGGTCGGTGGTCCGCCTCCGAAGACTAAGTCAGTAAATATTCGGAGATAAAACGTGCGGAAGTAAAGTTATCTGCTTGAATTCCAAGCTCAGGTAAAGTGCTGTGTGTTCCTTGAAAACGACAGCTCTGTGGTAAGTGACGTATTGTCTCGTATTGTGTGTCAAAAATTCTCTCTCTTTTTTCGTGTGTCGTCATAAATGACGTAATGTCCCTATTTATAGAGAAGAGTGTGCCCTCCTAGGATCTCGTGACCTAGGAGTTAGGTCACGCCGGTTTGCGGCGCCTCGGGATTTGGGCCTTAAAAGGCCGCCATCCCAGGGCCAATACCTGAGTGACACGTGTCACTGTGCCCAAAAGGATTCTGAAGCACCTTTTGGGTGACACGTGTCGCCGACTGAATGGTCCCTGCTGGACTTTCTGTCCACGTAGGACGGAGAAGAGTCCTCCCTCCACGTGTCATCATTCCGTAGGTCCAAATGGCACCTATATGGAGGACACGTGGCACTTTCTGATTGGGCCACTTGGCCGGGTATAAAATACCCAAATCATTTGCCCCTCACAGGGGACACGTGCATTGCACGCGACTCCTGTGACAGGTGTCAGTATCTGAGTGGTCAGATTCAAAAATTACTGGAGGGAAAAATTAGGGTTTTTACCCCCCTATAAATAGTAAGGTTTGACCCCCCTCGTGGATTCACACCTTGGCGAATCTCTGGAGAATCTTGGACTTTTTGACTTAAAGAATCTCAAAATTCCCTAAGCGTTTTTCAAGCATCCGACACTCGGCTACCAGTTCGACTGTTCTTTAGTCAACCAGGCGTCTTTGTCCCTTCTTCTAAAGGTAACACCTGTATTTTCTTTTTACTCTTCATTTTTTCTTTGTTTTCGAAAAAATGGTTCCCCAATTGCATGCGGCACGGCGTAGGATAGTGATCAGCCGGTCACCGGGGACGGCTGAGTCTAGAACTAGCAGTGCCGAATGCTTGGCCAAAGACCCTGCTTTGCGAACTTCTCCGAATCCGACCGTTTCCGTGTCTGTGCAGGACACTATGGCCAGAATCAAAAGAACAGCAAGATAGTGTAGCTCCGATGGAGTTTTCTACCATTCGGATGGGTCGACTGTTTTTTCAGACGGCTCAATAAGGGTGCCTCGAAGTGAGCTGTCGGAACACCCTGGCAGCCCTTCCTATCTTCCTCCTACCCCCACTTATTACCATTCGCCCACATCTAGTGGAACTCCCAGTGATGGAATCCTGGGGGAGGCGGATGAAGAATATCAACCCGGGCCTTCTGGACAGGCGCCGGAAGAGAGTCTAGGGGAGGACCCCGCTAGCACCAGTCGGCGGTCCCCTAGCTCTAATGAGAGCTCTGATGACGAGTCGGCCTCGTCATCTTCTTCAGAGAATGCCTCCGTAAAATCAGAGGAGGCTAGGTCAAACATAGATTCTGCCAGAGAGTCCCTGGCAGTGGATAGAGGGGAAAGCTGGGCCGAGCCGAGTGCTTCCAGGCGCTTGGAGAGAGCCCCCTACTATCAGCATGTTCCGCCAGGCAGGCGGAGTGCCATGGCATCCGGCCTTGCCAATTTTAGGCGCAAGGTCGTCCTAGGCTATGGCTACACTTTGTCGGTCCCTAACGAGGGCGACACCATAACCTGGCCGAGCCTGGCCAGCTATCAAGACAAAGCATTCGGCTGCTATGAAGCGGCCTTCCAGGCTGGCCTCCGCTTACCTCTCCATCCGGCCGTGGAGAGGATCTTGGACGGATACCAACTAGGTATCTGGCAACTTGTACCCAACTCCTGGATCAATATTCTGGGGTACGTTGCCGCCTGTGAGATGCTGCAGGTGGAGGCGAGCTTTGAAGCATTCGCCCATATGCACTATCTGAGCAGGGCGCCTGCTAGGGGCGGTGAAGGCTGGTACACCTTGACCACTTGCAAGGGGTACATGATGGCTGTTGGCAAAGAGAACAAGTGGAAAGACTGGAGGACTAAGTTTTATATAGTCAAGTCTGCCGACAGCCGCCTGAACCAAAAGTATAACAGGTGGAATAAGGATCCACCTCTCCTAGCAGGCAGGAGCGCATTGCCGCCTATTCCCAGGCGGGCAAAGGAGGAGATCATGGACGCGGGGTTGTTTACCGTGTCCGTGTGGACGAATGATGAGGGGGACAAAGAGGTCACCCCTCAATGCTATCTCCCTTTGTACAAGTGGTTTGAAGAAGGGACATTCTTAGCCGCCTGTGGGCTAAGTTCTGAGATGCCGAGAGGTAGTCGGCCGTCTGTTTTATATGCAAATTACTTCCGCTTTTCAGTACTTGTTTAATGATGCTAATCACTTGTTCATTTTTGCAGATAAAGCAATGGAAAAGCTCTCGGCCACAAGGAAGCCGGCTGTATCTGCTGCTCGATATAGGTCGAACGTTTTAAATAGGGCAGAAGTAACCACTCACACCAAAGTGGATGAACAGAAAACTGGCGGCACCTCCAAGGTAGAAAATTGCTCTTTTATTTCTGACCAATATTAAATTTGCCCGAATGATTTCTAACTTGCGTTTATCTTGTGTTGATGTAGGGTGCGCCTTCCAAATCTCCTTCAAAACCATCCGACCCTAAAATCCAAAAGACTAGGGCGGGTGATGTGAGCGCATCCGGCAAGGGCGGCCGGAAGCACGTTGCTCATAAGCCCAAGAAGGGCCCAGACGCCTCTCCTCTCGAAGCTGAAAAGGAGATCAGCAAACCGGATGCCCAGAGGGCATCGAAGGGTGGCTTTAAGCAACCCACCACTGTTGTCGGCTCAGCAGGAGAGAAGAGAAGCCTGGGGAGAGAGGAGGAACAGAAGGACGACGGTAAAATTCATTCGCCCCCCTTGTTCTCCCATATAGATGTACTTTAGTTATTTTCTCTAACTTTCTCTCCTTCTCAGTTCCGGTGCAGAGGCCGACTGTAGTCCAGATGGCCAAGTCCATGCTGAGGGCGGTCGATCCTGACGACAAGGCGTCTGTCAGAGGAGTCGGCACCCTTGACTTGGATGGCATCTTGGGGAACCTCTGCGAGGTATGAGTTAGCTCAAGCAACTTTCTCTTTTTTTTTTTTTTTTTTTTTTTTTTTTTTTAAGCATTATTCCTTTTTCCACCTGGTTTTAACCATTCGGCTCTTTTGCAGGCCATGCTGCGCGTCCAAGGGCTCAGGCAACCCCTCAAGGAGAAATCCAAAGAGGTAACAGTCGCTAAAGCTCAGGCCGAGTCCGCCCTGGATCGAGCTCAATTTGATATTGCTCAGAATGAGTATCTGACGCTTGATATGATGTATTCGCAGGCGGAAGCCAATATGCAGGTGAAGAAGGACCTGGACTCGGCCCGCCTGCGCATCACTTCCCTTAAGAAAGAGATTACAACTCTTAAGGAGAAGCTCGAGCCTCTTCAAGATGCCAAAGAAGAGGCCGAGAGAGCCAAGCAGAAGGTGGGCCGCCTGGAGCAGCGCCTCAGCAACCAGGAGCATCAGCTGAAGTCCAAGTTTGAGTCCGTGGCTGATCAAGAGAGAGAGGCTCTTGTTAAGCAAATGATGAGCGATTATGAAGCCATCATGCGGGACACTTGGGCGGCTGTACAGCCGGACTCGGACTATCAGATTTGGAAATCCAAATTTGACGAAGCCAGCAAAGCATTCGACGCTCGCCTTATTGAAGAGGCTGAGAATGCTGAGGCCGAGGAAAGTTCTGGGTCCGACTCTTCTGGGGAGTCGTCCTCTGGTGGCGAGGAGGAGGATCAGGCGGAGGAGCCAGAGAAAAAGGAGGAAGAGCAGCCGAAGGACGACAAGCCGGCTGCCACTGAAGAGGCTCTCCCCTGATCACTTAAGCTTTTTATTTTTTCTGTTTCTGTGGCCGAATGGCCAAGTACTTTGTTTTTCCGGCCTGTGTGCCGAGTATTTGTATCTTTACCGACCGAGGGGTCGGGTAATTTGACAATCTTTCTGGCTTTGCCAGATAACAATCTTAACCAATCGTCTGGTGACGATTGGTCTTTAATTTAAATCCTTCGGCTATTTGGCTGAAGTTATCCATATTGTTGTTGTCCTTTGCATTTTTGAATTTTTCATTGCATGTTTTTGGCTAAGTATTATAACCTGTATACCATGCGAATGTTCTTGCCCCTGGACGGATGTCGGGTGGTTTCGGTTTATTGGATTGATTGACTTAGAAATTTTTGATACTTAGAAGAGTATGCATGGTTTCTAAGTCAATCAATCACTATGGTGATTGCCCCAAACCACGCGGCAGACGTCCATCCAGAATTGGCAAACATAAGTGTTCATTCGGCCATTGGCTCGAACTAACTCAAATTTCCAACTTAGCTAATTTGCTAAGGGTAAACCTCCGCTTGTTCTGCCCCATAAGCAAAAAACAAGCGCCTCCGGCCATAAGCCTCTTTGAGATAAAATGCTAAGTTTGTAACTTAACCAATTTTCTTTTAAAAATAGTTGTCCGCCTGTCTTGCCCCATAGGCAAGGATCAGACGTCATCCGGCCAATAGCCTCAATAATTGCTAAGTAGTTAACTTAACTTGTATAAAATATTCCGCCTGTTTTGCCCCTGAGCAATAACAGGCGCATCCGGCTTTATGCCTCAATTAGCCTCTACTCATGAAACAGTGACGACTGCGTTAAATAGAAAATTCAGGTCTTTTAGATTTCACTTTCGATTAAAAAAAACGACTGCGAATGCTGCCTAAGCATTCGGTAGGGCCGCTTGATATATTCGTAGAGCAATGTGCCACCCAAATGGGAGATGCTTCTCCTCGACGAATTCGCCCAAATGGACGTCGCCGGTTATCTGACTCATGTTGGAGCAGACGGTCATGCTCATGTTGGAGCAGACTGTGACCATTCGGTCTCTTTTTGTTTATTAACATCCGGCCATAGGCCTCATCATGTTTTTATCTGGCCTTAGGCCTCTTAAATGATCAAGTAAATATTCATCAAGTGTTGGTGTAAACTTGATGAATTTCGTAGGGACGACTGTTCTAAAACAATCGGCTCCTTCAGAGGGATTGGGGCGTCTGCTGTTGGGACAGACGTTTTCCAGACATATTGGCCGTCTGTATTTGGTACAGGCGGCACTTAAAAAACTTAAATAAAAAGATAAGTTGGGAAATGAAGGCATATTCTCATTAACTATACGTGAGATTTACAAAATTGAGGTCTTTACATTCGTACTTAGAAGTAGTACTTTTTCAAGTTGTCTACATTCCAAGTTCTGGGCAGCTGCCTGCCGTCTGGTTCTTCCAGGCGGTAGGTGCCGTCTCTTATCTCCTCATAAATTCGGTAGGGGCCTTCCCAATTTGGGGTTAGCTTTCCCTGTTCATTCGCCCTACCGACTGCCTCCATTTTCCGTAGCACAAAGTCCCCCACTTTGAGAGGACGCTTGTGTACTCTTTTGTTATAAGCCCGAGTCATTCTCAGACGGTATATCTCATGACGCAAGGCAGCATTGCCCCTGCGTTCTGGAAGTGAGTCCAATGCTAGGCGCATGGCCTCCCAATTTGCCTCTTCATCATACAACATGATTCGAAGGGTAGGCTCATAGTGCTCGATGGGCAGAACAGCTTCTGCACCATACGCCATTAGGAACGGGGTTTCTCCCGTTGCCCCTTTAGCAGTCGTTCTGATGGACCAAAGGACGTGTGGTAATTCATCCGCCCAAAGGCCACCAGCCCGCTCAATCTTCTTTTTAATTCCGTCTGAGATTAACTTGTTGAAGGCTTCGACCTGGCCGTTTGCTTGTGGCCGGCCGACTGATGCGAAGAAGCTTGAGACCCCCTGGTCTCCCAGCCAAGTCTTGAGTTGAGGCGTCTCAAATTGAGGACCATTGTCAAAAACCATAGACATGGGCACCCCGAAACGAGTGATTATGTTCCTCCAGATAAAGGAAATGACGTCTTTAGTCTTGATGTTTTTTACTGCCTCAGCCTCTACCCACTTAGTAAAGTAATCCACAGCCACAAATATATAGCGCTTGCCGCCTGGTGCAGTTGTATATGGCCCCAGAATGTCCATGCCCCATTTGGCAAAGGGTATTGGGCTGTGGATGGCCGTCAGGTCTGTAGCCGGACGATGGATGAGCTTGCCAAACTTTTGGCACTTGTCACATTTTTTCACCATTTCCATGGCATCCGACTCCAGAGTCGGCCAAAAGTAAAGCCGCCTGGCCTTGGCCGCGAGGGATCTGCCGCCTATATGGGAGGCGCAGAATCCTGAATGCAACTCTTCGAGAACTTCCTTCCCCTTTTCAAGGGTAACACACTTCAACAGGGGTTTCAAAAAGCCAGCCCTGAAGAGCTCTCCTTGCCGTAACTCGAAGTTAGCTGCTCGTTTTTTTAGAACAGCCGCCTCCCGTGGTGAGTCAGGGAGCGTGCCGTCAGTAAGATAGGTCCGGATGCTGTCCATCCAGGTTGAGCTTCGGTCAAGAATTCCAATGGGGTCTTCCTCTGATATACTTCTTTTTTCCATGACCTCCCAGAAGACTGACCGAGGCGTTTCACAGGAGGCGGATGATGCCAACTTGGACAGAGCATCCGCCCGATTGTTTGAAGACCTGGGCACCTGAGTTAGATGAAATTCTTCAAGTGACCCAACTTCACTCTTGACCGCCTGCAAATACTTTATCATGGCCGGATGAGTGGCCTCGTACGTTCCATTAACCTGGAGTACGACCAGTTGAGAATCAGAGCAGGCGGATACCTTCTTCGCCCCTGCCGCCTTGCAATACCGGATGCCGGCCAGCAGGGCCTCATACTCGGCCTCAGTATTAGAGACCTGAAACTTGAACCGTAGTGCGTATTCGTACTTATCTCCTTCAGGAGATTGACAGATAATCCCCGCACCACAGCCGTTCACAGTGGAGCTCCCATCCACATATACTTTCCAGACCTGGTCCGTATTGTCCGGAACAACCGGCCTTGTCATTTCGACAATAAAGTCAGCGAATGCTTGTCCCTTTATTGCCTTCCTTGATTCATAAGTGATTTCTAATCCTTGTATTTCGATTGCCCATTTGAGCATTCGTCCAGAAGACTCCAAGGTTGTGAGTGGCCGTTTGATCGGTTGGTCAGTATAGACCTCTACCGCATGCGCCAAGAAGTAAGGTTTAAGCTTCTTGATGGCCATGTAAAGGGCAAGGCCGAATTTCTCAACCATGGGGTACCGAAGCTCCGCATTTCTCAAAACATGGCTTATGAAATACACCGGGAGCTGGATGCCGTCTCTTTCAGCTAAGAGGACAGCACTGAGGGCATGATCAGAGACGGCTAAGTACATGAAGAGCTTCTCTTTAGGCAAAGGGCTGACAAGCCTCGGCAAAGAGTGCAGATGAGTTTTTAGCCTTTGAAAGGCCGCCTCTGCATCATCCCCCCATTCAAAGTTTGTCTTCTTTTTGATTGCCTGGAAAAAGTAGAGACACTTGTCGCCTGAACGGCTAAGGAATCTCCCCAGGGCTGCCAGACAACCTGTTAGTTTTTGCACTTCCTTCACAGTACGGGGCGACTGCATGTCGATTACCGCCTGTATTTTCTCAGGGTTGGCCTCTATTCCTCTTTGGTCAATCAAAAATCCGAGAAACTTCCCAGACTCAACACCAAAGACACACTTTTTTGGGTTAAGCATGACCTTGTGCCGCCTGAGTGTGGCGAATGTTTCTCGGAGATCAGCAAGGTGATCCGCCTGCTGTTTGGATTTGACTATCATATCATCAATGTACGCCTCTACATTCCTTCCGATTTGATTAATGAAGACCGTATTAATCATTCGTTGGAAGGTAGCAGGCGCATTCTTCAAACCAAACGGCATCACAGTATAACAGAACAACCCCTGATCAGTGACGAATGCCGTCTTTTCTTGATCTTTTTTCCACAGGGGGATCTGATGGAAACCTGAATAGGCGTCCATGAAACTCATCAGGGCATGTCCGGCTGTTGAGTCGACCAGACTGTCGATCTTAGGCAGTGGATAACTATCCTTTGGACATGCCTTGTTGAGGTCTGTGTAATCAACACACATCCGCCAAGTTCCATTCGGCTTTTTTACTAACACAACGTTAGCCACCCACTCAGGGAAGTTGCACGGCCGAATGAACTTGGCATCTAACAGCTTTTTTACTTCGGCAGCTGCCGCCTGACTTCTTTCTTCGCCGTGGTTTCTTTTCTTTTGCCGGATGGGCTTCTTATTAGGATCCACGGCGAGTTTGTGGACGGCGAGATCCGGGCTGATGCCTGGCATCTCTTCCACTTCAAAGGCAAAGATGTCTTTGAATTCCTTGAGCAGCTGGTGAAGGTTTTCACCCAATTTTGCAAAGGCAATCGTCCCCACCTTAACAGTCCGCTCTGGACGGCCATCATCCAGAGGGATATCAATGTGCTCTCCAGTAGGCTGGGGACGAAGATCATCCGACCTTTCCCCGGTCAGTGATTGCTATTGCTTTTCTTTTTTGACCACCACTAGCTGATCAGTCTTTCTTTTCTTTCCGGCTGGTGGGGCCGACTGTTCTTCCTCGACATCGTCGAGGTCAATCATTTGCTTGCCCCGGCCGGATGCTGCGGCCGCAGGCTTGACGTCCGAGAGATAACACTCTCGAGCCGTCTTTTGGTCCCCATTAAGGGAACCAACTGTTCCATCATCCTTCTCATACTTGAGTAGCATGAGAGCAGGGATGATGACGGCCTTACACTCATTAAGAGTGGGTCGGCCAAAGATGAGGTTGTAAGCCGTGAGCTCTTCAACCACTAGGAGACGGATGGTCATGTGTCGACCGTCTCCCCTGCTTCCCAGGCGGACAGGTAGGTCGATTCGTCCGACTGGGTGCACAAGTCCTCCTCCAAACCCAACTAAGGTGTGGGTGACCTCCATCATGCTATCCGGTTTGTACTTGAGATTGGACAAGCATTTGAGGCTGATGAGGTCAGAGGAACTTCCTGTGTCAATCAGAATTCGGCCAACTAGCTGGTTGGCGACTTTACATTCAATGACAACAGGGTCATCATGCGGCCGACGGACTTTGCCTCTGTCCTGTTCGGTGATGACAACTTTAGGGAAGGTGGATGTGCTAGATGTATCCCCCTCCTCAACAGAATTGACCATCTTTCTTAGATGGTCCTTGGTACCCCGAATGGTCGGGCCACCACCGGCAAATCCGCCTGCTATCGTATACACCGGTTCTTCATCAGTTTCGGCACTCACAGCAGGCTGGGGAGTCTTTTTCTTGGACTGCCCCGGATTTGCTTTTGAAGTCACTTTGGACTTCACATAGGACTTAAGCTGTCCTTTGTCGGCCAGTCGGTCGAGCTCCCGCTTGAGACTAAAGCAGTCGTTCGTGTCATGGCCAACATCCTCATGGAAATGGCAATGCTTGTTTTTGTTCCTATTTTCAGCGGAACCTTTCATAGCAGTCGGCTTTTCAAGAGTTAGCCGATCCTTAATTTCCAAAAGGATGGAGCAGCAGTCCTTGTGGAATTCGTACCTTGGGACGTACGGTTTCCACTCTTTTTTCTTCTTCTGGGCCGGTTGATCAGAGTTATCAATGGCCCAGACTTGCTTTTTCTTTTTGCTCTCTTCTGGCTTAGGAGCTGGCTGAGCAGGCCGACTCTCTTTCTGTCGATCGGACTTCTTATGGTCCGACTGCTTATTGGAGGAGCAGAGTTCGGTCGCCTGTATGTAGGCTTCCGCCTCTCGCAAGGCTCCTTGCAGGGTAAAGATTTGTTTGCGAACGAGTTCGTACTTAAAAGTAGACCCGTCCTTCAGACCCTTGAAGAAGCCTGTGAAGGCGACCTCATCAGACAGCCCATGAATCTGGATTCGGACCAGATTGAACCGCCTGACGTAGGATCGCAAACCTTCTCTATCTCCCTGCTGTACATTGCCCAAGTCAAGACTTGTCTTTTTGGCAGGGATGTTCATAGAGAAGTTTGATGCAAACAAGAACGCAAGCGTCTTGAAGCTATTTATGCAACCAGCCGGCAGGTTGCCAAACCACTGCTGGGCTATGCCCTTCAGGGTGGCTGGAAAGCAACGACACCATGCGGCATCATTCAACCCCTGTAAATACATGAGGTGGGTGTATGCTAGCAGGTGGTCTTCTGGGTTGGAGGTCCCGTCATAGGCTCCAACTAGAACGTTTTTAACTTTAGCCGGCTGTACGGCTTCAGTTATTTCCCTGGAGAAAGCAGAGGGTTGATCTCCAAGGTGTTGCAGCCTAAGCTGCCAGTCCATCGGCTGATAGCCGTATGCCGCCTGTCCTCCATAGAGGGTAGGTTGCATGTAAGGTACAACTGGGGCCTGGTACAATGGCTGTGCCATGTACTGGGCGGACTGAATCACATGTGGCCCAGACTGAACCCTTTGGCTGCTTGCTGGGGTCTCATGTACAGACTGGGAACACCTCACAGAGGTATTCCGAAAGCTATCATGATAAGTCGACGTTGAAGCCGACTCTGATTGCTGGGTTCTCCTCTCCTCAATGTATTGCCGAGCGTCAGAGAACGTTTTTTTGCTACCATCCGGCTGTATGTGCTGGATGGGTTTTCTTGCGCCCATTTCTGGGAAACGGAGCCGATTAAGGTCAAATTGGGGCCTGGCCTTCTCCTTAGGAGCAGGATGAGGAGTCGGCTGACGGTCCCTGACCGACTTCTGTTTGCCAGCTTGGGCTGGCTTCTTGGCCGACTGCTCCTTTCTAGGAGTAGGCGACTTCTTTGAGGCGAGCTGCTTGATTTCACCCCTGAGGCTGCTCAGGAGTGACATTAGCTCATCCCGAGTGACGGGAGTTGATCCTGCCGCCTGAGAAGGATCAACCGGCCGCCCCGAGGGCTTCTTTGGCTGGCCAGCAGTTTTGCTTGGTCCTGCCTGAACATGGGGACGCTCTCGCCGTTCCTTACTGCGGATGCGTTTAGAGATGAGGGATCCATTTGGATCCACATAGGTTTCGACATCAGCGTCGTCACCTGAGTCATGGTCCGTTTGGACCAGTACATCATTTGGAGGCCGAATGGTCTCCGAATTTGGTACAAGCTCTTGTGAAGCCATTTCAGAGGTACTCTCCCCACAGACGGCGCCAAATGTTTCGGGGGTTTTTGTCCCTCGGGAGAGTTACAACACTGAAACTGGATCCAACTGAGGATGCCTGTACCTGCAAAGCAAACGGACCGCCGGATGGTCGGTGGTCCGCCTCTGAAGACTAAGTCAGTAAATATTCGGAGATAAAACGTGCGGAAGTAAAGTTATCTGCTTGAATTCCAAGCTCAGGTAAAGTGCTGTGTGTTCCTTGAAAACGACAGCTCTGTGGTAAGTGACGTATTGTCTCGTATTGTGTGTCAAAAATTCTCTCTCTTTTTTCGTGTGTCGTCATAAATGACGTAATGTCCCTATTTATAGAGAAGAGTGTGCCCTCCTAGGATCTCGTGACCTAGGAGTTAGGTCACGCCGGTTTGCGGCGCCTCGGGATTTGGGCCTTAGAAGGCCGCCATCCCAGGGCCAATACCTGAGTGACACGTGTCACTGTGCCCAAAAGGATTCTGAAGCACCTTTTGGGTGACACGTGTCGCCGACTGAATGGTCCCTGCTGGACTTTCTGTCCACGTAGGACGGAGAAGAGTCCTCCCTCCACGTGTCATCATTCCGTAGGTCCAAATGGCACCTATATGGAGGACACGTGGCACTTTCTGATTGGGCCACTTGGCCGGGTATAAAATACCCAAATCACCCGTTACAATTAAATGTATATTCGTAACGGGCATTATTTTGCCCGTTACAAATAGTTGTTATTTGTATCAGTCATACATATTGTCCGTTACGAATAGTCTTTTCGTAACGGATTTTATTATGCCCGTTACAAATGAGTCGTTTCAAATGAAGTTTTTTCCACTAGTGACTCTTTGTTTAATTAATTTGCGTTTGATACTTAGTGTAATTTAATAATTGCTTGTCCGCCTGGGTAATATTCAGACGGACTATTCGTTCAACCAACTAAGTTCGATATTTAGTGTAAATTCAATGTTGTAATAACGCTCGGCCAATGGTCCGATTAAAAACTAAGCACAAAAACGCTTAGTGGCTATACAACCGGTCTCAAACAAGACCAAAGGCCAATATGGCCGGATGGTTGCTTATTTTATAAAACCGCCTGTCCCAACATGAACAAAGGCGTCCGGCGACACCCCTCCGGGTGCAATCGTCGCAGAGAACGGACTATTCGTCGGTTCTATGTACCAATGCAGATGGTGATAATTGAACGACCAAATTGGTCAACTCATAGCCGTCTGACCAGAATAATCTATGAAGAACGATTAAGTTACCGAATACCGGCCCTGAGGCATCAGTCGATCATCGGCTGAAGTTCTCACTTAGGTTATTTATTCCAAAGTTGCACTCACTCCCCCTATTGGGGCAAAATATTATGTGTAATGGCTATGTGTTAACCCTAGATGGAATATAATCGCATGGGTAAGAAGCTCAAAGCACCCGCTCTAATGGCTGGCTGTGCACTTGCTTTGGGGCAATCACCATTGTGATTGATTGGCCTAAAAACACTCCATACTTCTTCTAGTATCAAGTGTTTTCAAGCCAATCAATCAATTTGAAATAAAACCAACCACACAACCGCCCAGGGGCAAGAGCACCCTGATTGCAAATTGACGCATGCTTTTTTATGTTAGGCAAAATATTAAAGAATTGCAAATAGATGCAAAATTCAAATTGAAAAATTCAAACACAAACATATATAAACACCGACTGAGTCGGAATACTTCATTAATATTGATTAATGGCACAAAGGCCAGAATAAGTGTTAGCCGGAATTACATCTGGTGAAGAAACCAAAAATAAATTGTTAACCCAAGGCTGAGGTTGGGGAGGCCCGCCTAAGGTTGAGGTGGCTGCTGCTGCTCCGGCTGAGTCTGGCTGGTTTGGCCTTCGTTATGCTCATCCGCTGCCGGCTCCTCGTTATCAGAGACTTCATATCCCTGCTCAGCAGCCCAATCTTTGAAGCGAGGCGGTGGAGCATCACCCAGTAGCTGGGCATAATACACCTCAGTGGCGTAATCATACCTTAGCTTATAGACCTCAAAGTCTATGTCTAGGTAGAGGAGGCTCCAAGTGATCTTCAGTGGGGCCAAGTTATCGCGCTCATTCTCCTCCGTCAGCCGTTTTTCTCTTGGGCAAGCTCGTCCGACTGCTTGTTTCGCAAATTGACAAGCTCAACCCCCAAGCGGGAAACGTCTGCTCGAAGTTGAGTGTTTTATTGATTAGCCCCTTCTAATGCCTTGAGGTCTGACTTGGCATCCTTCAGTTGCTTATCAAGATCATCAGCCCGGCTGTTAGCTTCGTCATTCGCAGCCGTCAAACTCCGGATCAGCTCCTCCTGTTTCAACTCTACTGCTTTAATCTTTAAATCACACATATAATTAGCATATTCAGGAGAGTTGAGGTTTTCAAGGGCCCTCCGTTTGGTGTCATTTACCTCTTCCTGCTTCCGCCTGAAAGGGCCCCGGAGGCCATCCACTCTCAGCATCACCTGAGAAAAGAGCAGCCGGATTATGAGTTACTTAGTAGAATTAAAGATAAAAGATATCAAGGTTGTGGGATTCATTACCTCATCTAATTGGCCCATTATCCGGTCGAAGTCCACTACCTGCAGATCAGGTATGGAGTTCTTCTCTGACCAGGTGAGGGTCCTCACCATCCGTTTTGCAAAGCCCACAAGATCCAGCTCGTCAGAAGTCAGATCTGCATCAAAAGTAGTACTCTGTGAGAAAGAGGCAGCGTAGTTGGCATTCATCCGTTGCCGGCTGCTGACTAACCCCCCAGAGGGGTCAACCTTAGTCTTGATTCTCATGAAATCAAGTGGCCAAGGTATTTCAATCCGTCCCTTACCTTGGGTATCCGAATGGGGCTCAGGCTTCTGCTTCTCCCCAGGTGTTGTCGCACCGGCTACAACATTAGGTGGCTTGCCACCCTTCAATGCCGTAGAGGCTTCCGGCGCTTTCTTCCATGAGCACTCTGAGCTTTCGCTCAGAATTTTCATCGCAGCAGGCGATTTGCCCCCGGTCGTTGGACGATCGGATTGGGCAGAAGATTGTTTCTGGGGAGGAGGGTCCTTCCTGGCGGCCTTCGCAGCCGGAGTTTTCTCTAGATCGTCTCGTCTTTTGAGAAGCTTGGAAAAGGATCGTGGAATTTTCTTTGCGAAGTCCTGAGAAACAAACAAGGGTAAGTATACCCAACCGGCAAGTTGTTTGCATATATATATATATATATATATATATATATATATATATGCAAACACATAAAGTCAAGCGGTCTTACCCCGCCTTTCTTGGAGTCTTTGGCTTCGACGGCTGCCTTCTTGGCAAGTGCAGCCTCTTTGTGCAGCAGCGCCGCAGACTTAGCCGGAGTCTTCGCCGGGTCGACCATTCTCAAGGCGTCGGCTGCAAGAACAGAATTCATGGTTAGAAGAAATTATGGCAAGTTTGCAATAAAAATAAAATAACAATCATTCCGGATGTAAAGTATTCTACCCTTAGGAAACATGGTACTCAGCCCGCAGGCGGACAAGAAGCACTCGTCCTTGAAGAAGTCCGGATGGGGGATCCAGTTCTTGGGAACTATGATGTGAGTTCCATCCCCCATGGGCTCAGTTGTTGTCTCAAAAAATCCCGGCTCTATTATTTGCTCCCGGACCTTAGTAGATAACACCGGGAGAGGGCACTTCCGGCCTAGAAGAGCCGGCTCAGTGTTGTACCGGCGCAGTGTCCGGTTATGTCTTAAAGTTGGGGAAGAAATCAAGTAAAACTTGTCCTTCCACCCGGACCATTTAGACACTTTGTCAAAATTCATCAAATATTGGTGCAAGGTAGTCAGAATATACCATGCCCCATGGCCGCCTGGGGCCTTGCTCAAGTAGTGCATGTGAGCGAAGGCGGAAAACCTGGGGTTTATATTTTGGAACTCGCAGGCGGCGATGTAGCTAACAATGTTCACCCACGAATTGAGGGTGAGCTGCCAAACCCCTACATCGTACCCCTTTAGGATTTTCCTAATCCCGGGGTGGAGGGGGAACCGGAGGCCGGCTTCGATGACCGCCTCGTAGCAGAAGAAGTAATGGTCTGCATTGTCAATATCAACGTTCCAGGCCATTACAGCGTCAGCCGGAGGAACGATGATGTCCCAGCCCCTCCCAAAGGGGTGCTTTTCTTTGAAGGCCCTAAATCCGCTCTTGAGGAGGGCGATGTTACCCGGCATCATCCGGGTCCGTTTAGGGTTGGGGTTGTCAGCGACCTTAGGCGGCTGCTGATAGTTAGCCGCAAAATTATCTTGGTCAGAGCCGGAAGATTTTGCCCTTGACCCCTGGCCGGCCTCAGCATCGCCGGCTTCATTAGAGGAGGCGGCTCCCTCGTCGTCTACCTCTCGTACCCCTGAGCTCCCGGAAGTAGAGGGAACCTCTTCCTCTGAACCACTCTCTTCCAAATCCCTCTGTTCCCCGTCGGGAACAACCTCATTGGCTGACACTTCCATAGTGCGCCGGCTCCTAGACCGTCTGGCCGTTTGTTTCGTTCTGGCTATTGTGTACTGCACAGACACAGAGAGGGAGGAATTCGGAGATGAGCATATCGGTTCCGACAGTCCAGAAAAGGCACCCCCTGTTCTAGACTCAGCCGTTTCGGGGGACCGGCTGAGTGTCCTAGGCAGTGCCGAGTGAGTGGATTGAGAACTGATTTATATTTTCTAAAAAACTAGGTATACAGGCGGAGAAAAAATGGTATACAAGTTGAAAGGGAGAAAAGCTAAAATGGTACAGGCGGTTACCTTGCTTTTACTCTGAAAAATCTTAAAACCGCTACAGCCGGGAAATCGGGTGTTAAACTGCTAGCACACGGAAACTTGAATTTGTTGTGATGCAGACGGAGGTAGAGAATCTCTCTCTAAAAAGCTCTCTCTTTCTCTCTCTAAAAAGTCAAATGAACGTAAGGTGAGAGAAAAGGGGGGGGGGGTAACTTTCTATTTATAGAAGGTGAAAGCGGGGGGAAAACTTTAGTTTGAAATTCAAATTTTTACCCGAAACTGTTCACCTTTGAAAGGTGGACACGTGTCACAGGCCCCACGTGATATGCACGTGCGACCTGTGAGGGGCAAATGTTTAGGGTAAAAATACCCTAGACACGTAGACCAATGAGAGGAGGCCACGTGTCGAGTTCAGGATGGCCCATGTGGCTTAATATCCTCTTGACACGTGGCACCCTTAGATACATCTCTGAAATGGCGGCCTTCAAGGGCCCAAATCCCAAGAAGCGCCGTAAAACGGGGCAGCCCACTAAAAAATCTAGGTCAGGTGACCTAGATGGGGGCACATTCTCCAATGACCCTATAAATAGGGAGATATTTCCCCATTTTGGGGACACATTCAATCATTTATTACACTTACATTCTCTCACATCAGAGAAATACCTGAGCTTGGAATCCAAGCAGATCCCCACCTAAATTTCCGTACTCTTTATTCCCTTTCAAGTTACTAACTTGATCGTCGGAGGCGGAGCTCCAACCACCCAGAGTCTCCATTGTTCTGCAAGTACAACTCAGCCGGATCAGACTTCGTGACGCAACTCTCCCGAGGGACAAAACACCCAAAACAGTGCATGGTACAATCTAACCACACACCTGCAATACTTAATGACCTTGGACAAGCCGTCCAAATGGTCCGGCTGAAAGGATAGGTTTTATTTTATCTGTTCTCCAACCCTGGGGCACAACCGGTTCCTTCGCCGGATGTCTTCTAGGGCTTATGAGCAGATAATGGAGCCAGGCTTTTTTAAGACAATAACTATGCCTTAGAGGATGGGACTCAAATAATTATTCCTAGGAACTGGATACCTCATCCGAATTTCTTTAAGAACGAGGCCTTCTTCTCCGTCTGTGGGCTTAGCCCCATGTTCAAGCAGGGTAGACTTATAACACACCCGGGCAATTTTCCATTTGTATTAAGGCTTTATTTGGTTTTTTGTTCATCTTTTGACCAACTGTTTCCTTTGTTTTTGCAGAAGAAGGGAAGAACATGGAGCCTCCAGAAATGACACCTTCTAAGTCGGCTGCTCAACTGAGGAAGGAGCAGCTTCTTGAGAGGAAGGCGGCCTTAGATGTCAAGAAAGCCAAGAAGGGTGAGGTAAGCCGCCTGCTAAACTCAAACTTTCGGCTCTACCCCTTTTTTTCAACTTATGAATTTCTGTTTTTTGTTGTTTGCAGGGCAGAAGTAAGTCAATCCCCCACTCCATCACAAAACTATTCAATCGGCTGGGAGAAGAGTGGCCAGAAGTAACTCTAAGACGGGAAGAAAGAACCCCTCTACCTCCTCTTCAGCCAACACAGATCGTCCTACAACCGAGGGCAAAGGCCCGGCTGTAATGAAAGCTTTGAGCGAAAGCTCGAGGCGATATGCTGGGAAATAATCGGATGTCTCAATGGCATCGAAGAGTGGCGAGCCACTCACTGCTACAGTCGGCGCTGTAGCGGTTGAAGAGGAGTCTCCTCAGCCCCGCGTCCAAGGTAAGACACGAGTCGAAATCCCTTGGCCGATTGACTATATACGAGTCAAGACTCTGGTCAATCCGGCTGAAGGTTCGATGAGCAATCGACATGAGTCGGGTGCTGCTTGTGCTGCTTTCTCACCAAGTACTTCTTTTGGTGCAGATACTCTCTCAGTTCCGCCTGACTTACAGGTGTTTGCTTAGAGGATGGTGAGGACTCTTACCCGGACAGAGAAACACTTTTCGGATGTGTAGGTCATGGACTTTGACCGAATCAAGGGCTTGTTGGCTGAGGTAATTTCTTACTTAGAAACTCATCTTTTTAAAGCTTTTAACTCTCCTCATTAACCGTCTAACCCCACCTTTTCAGGCGATGTTGATGGTAGACGGGCTTAGGGTCCCTTTCAAGGGGTAAATGACGCTAAACAGAGGGCCGTTCAAGATCTCAACTATGCCGAATATAGTAAAATACAATGTGATGTTGAAATTAAAGCAGTTTAGTTGAAACAGGATGAGGTGATAAAGAATTTGACGGCTGTTAATGACGCCGCAAACAAACGGGTTGCCAAGCTTGAAGAGGAGTTGAAGACTGCCTAGTCAAACCTCAAGGCCTTAGAGGGAGCTAAAATAGAAATACTCAGCTGAGGCTAGACGTCAGCCGCTTGGGAGTCGAACTCGTCCAACTAAGGAACAAACACAAGGACGAGATTGCCCAAGAGCAGAACCGTCTGGTTGCTGAGAACGAGCGGGACACAGAGGCCTGGCTGTGCATGCATGGGGTCTGCTCCATCCCAAAGTTGAGTTTGATGTGCTTAAACTTCTATACGATTACGCCACTGAGGTGTATGATGCACAGCACCTCAACCAGCAGGCCCCGCCTCCCTTCAAGGTACTGGCTCTTGAGCAAGGCTACGAGGTTTTCTAATGGCGAGGAGGAGCCGGCTGTAGACCAGAATGATCAGATTCAGACTAATGAAGTTCAATGATCAAGTCTAGCATGGTCAGGTTCTGAATGTTCAAACTGAAGCAAGCCTCCCATCAGGTCAGAACAAGCCTGAGCAGACCCAACAGTCGTGATTCAGCTTCCTCCCTTTTTCTTTCTGCGACAGTATGCTATTCCTTATCTCTTTTCGGCCTGCGATCCGAGTACTTCTGTATCTTTACCGACCAAGGAGTCGGGTAATAATTATACTTTCTTTTTCAAAATTTTCTAATTTTTTAACCGGTTTTTAATGGAATTTGTCGACTGAGTCAGTGTGATGAATGCGCTATTTAATTTCATTTTTGCATTTAAGTTTTGTAATTTTTATCTTTGAATTTTTTGCCTAACTTTTTAAAGCATGCTGCAATTCATATAGTATATCGACTACTTTTGCCCCTGGCGGTTGTGTGATTGGTTTCAGTACTTCTTTGATTGATTGACTTTGGAATGTTTGATACTTTAAAGAGTATGGAATGTTCCTAAGTCAATCAATCACAGTAGTGATTGCCCTAAACCTAGTACATAGCCATCAACAACAACCGTTTTTTCGAATCGGGTATTCGCCTATAACTTCTTTCTGAGCTAGACGGAATATTGTCGCCTGGCATTCAATGGAACAAGGAACACATTGTCCGCTTGTCTGATGAACCCCATACAACTTAAAGGCCATATGGGATACCTGCAATCCATTGCACCTGGTTCGTTTGCCCCATTGCGGTGACTAGTACAATTTCGTTGAACTGCCTAATAGAGAACTTCGGTAATTTACCGGCTGATGTCAATAGACATCCAATTTTAAACTTAATCATTCTTTTAGACTATTTTTGTCAGACAACTATGAGTTGACCAATTTGGCCGTTCAATCTTTGTCGTCTCCATATGGTGGTAGAGCAAACGATAGAATACCCTCTGCGATGATAACACCCGGAGGGGTATCGCCGGACGCCATACTCAAATAGGAGCTGATGAATTTATAAAATAATTTTACATCCGGCCATTGTCCTCGATTTAAATATTAATTTAGCCACTAAGTTATTTAACTTAGCTTAGTTTTTCATATTGTTGGGGCCGTCTGTGCATTGCACAGATAATCCTCTAATTTAAATATCAAGTTAGCCTCTAAGTTCATAACCTAGCTTATTTATTCAATAGACCGTCTGTAATTTCAACAGGTGGTAATATATTGTTGCACATGTATATATACAAAGCAATTAGATCAATTTCAAAAACAAAAAGCAATATTTTCATTGATAGGCTTTTTATTTACAAAAATTTACAAGTCTCAAAAGTAGTACTTTTTTAAGTTGTCTACATTCCAAGTTCTAGGCAGCCACCTGCCGTCTTGAATTTCTAGTCGACAGGTGCCGTTACTTACTTGTTCATAAATCCGGTAGGGGTCTTCCCAATTAGGAGTTAGCTTTCCTTGCTCATTGGCCCTACCGGTTGCCTCCATTTTTCGTAACACAAAGTCCCCAACTTTCAAGAGTCGTTTGTGCACTCTCTTGTTGTAGGCACGAGTCATTCTCAGAGGTAAATCTCATGACGCAAAGTGGCATTGCCCCTACGCTCCGGGAGTGAGTCCAATGCTAGCCGGATGGCCTCCCAGTTTGCCTCTTCATCGTATGACATGACTCGTAGAGTCGGCTCATAATGCTCGATGGGCAAGACGGCTTCAGCACTGTGTACCATAAGAAATGGGGTTTCACCGGTTGCCCTCTTTTTGGTTGTCCGAATGGCCCATAGGACATGAATTAGCTCTTCAGCTCATAAACCACCAGCTCTTTTAATTTTCTTTCTGCTACCGTCTGAAATGAGTTTATTGAAAGCTTCAACTTGGCCGTTTGCTTAGGGTCAGCTGACTGATACAAAAAAGTGTGAGATCCCTTGATCTCCCAACTAAGTTTTGAGCTGAGCATCTCAAATTGAGGTCCATTATAAAATACCATAGACAAAGGTACCCTAAATCGGGTGATAATGTTCTTCTAGATGAATGAGATGAAATCCTTTGTCTTAATGCCTTTCACCGCCTCTGCTTCCACCCACTTGGTGATATAGTCCACAACCACAAGAATATATCACTTGGACAAAAGCACTGAAGGCATGATCTGAGCACATGGGGTACCGGAGTTCAGCAATTCTGAGCACATGGCTAATGAAATAGACCGGGAGCTGAATGTCGTCTCTCTCAGCAAGGAGAACAGCACTGAGGGCATGATCTGAGACGGTTAAGTACATGTAGAGCGTCTCCTTTGGCAGAGGGCTAACAAGCCGTGGCAAGGAGCGTAAATGTTCTTTCAATTTTTGAAAGGCCGCCTCTGCATTGTTTTGGGTGATTTTGTCCCTCAGGAGAGTTACAGCTCATAGACTAATTGCGTGTGGCTTGTACCTGCAAAACAACGAAAACTCTGGGTGGTTGGAGCTCCGCCTCCGACGATCAAGTTAGTTCATGAATATAAACGGGAGGAAGCGCAGAAAAAGAGATGAGATCTTCTCGGATTCCGAGATCAGGTAATTCCCTGATGTATGAGAGTGTAGGGTATTAAATGATAGATTCCCCAAAAATGGGGGAAATCTCCCTATTTATAGGGTCATTGGAAAATGTGCCCCTAATTAGGTCACTTTGACCTAATTATTTTGGGCTGCGCCGAATTAAGGCTTTCTCGGGATTTTGGCCATTAAAGGTCGCCTTTTTCTCCCGAGTTCTAGGAAGGACACGTGTCGAATAGAGATTGGTCCAATCCGGACCAACCAAGGTATGACACGTGTCAATATATGATTGGTCCACGTGGCATGGGTAAAAAATTACCCAAAACATTTGCCCCTCACTGATGTGACGTGGTGCGCCACGTGGCATCTGTGACACATGTCACTCAACAATAGGCAATAAATAATAATTAATTTAATTAATTTTTTTTACTGTGAAAATTTTAACTTTTCACATTACGATGAAATTACGCAATTACCCTAAATTTTATCCCTATATAAATACTATCTTTTCCCCTCTAGTTTTGGACGTTTCCAAAACATTCTAGAGAGATAAAGTCAAAAGTTAGAGAGAGAGAGTCTGCCTTCCGTCTGTGTGTGTGAACACAAACTCTACTAGTTTCCCGCCTGCATCAGCCAAGTCTCAACCGTCCGTACCCAAGCAAGGAAGGTCTACTTCAACATCAACCTCAATCGGTCATCACCATTTGCCCCCCTTACAGAGACAAACGTAAGGTACCGCCTCCACCCCTTTAAACTCATTTTCATTTGTTTCAATTCATTCAATAAATAGACTCATCACTAACACACACGGCACGGCCTAGGTCAGTAGTTAGCCGGTCACCTAGGACGGCTTAGTCTAGGACTGGGAGTGCAGGCTCTGGGTGCATGGAGCAATTTTGTACTCCTCAACCGACCATCTATGTGTTTGTGCAGGAAACGATGGCTAGAACCAAACAGACAGCCACCAGACGGCGTCGAAGACACAGTACTTTGGAAGTGTCGTCTAATGAGATAACCCCGATTGAGGGGTCTGAGAGCAATGAAGGCTAAGGGGAATATTCCCCGTCTCCAGCGACACAATCTTTTATGAGGGTAGAGACGGTGAGGCCGTCTCCTAAATGGACATTGACAAAGTTGGCCCTGTACATAGAGACGGGGAAGAGTCCATATCGGGGTCAGCCGGTGATAAGGGAGACGGCGAGGACTCCGCCTCAGGGTCTGGCTCTGAGGATGATAGTGACACCCCCCTCTCCCCGCTTGAGGATAGTGAGGTTGAGGAGAGAAAGAAGTGGGAAGAGAAAGATGTTCCCTGGGAAAGGGATATACTATTCGAGTGCCGCCTGAGCTAGCCAGTATCTGCATGTGTAAGGTGGCAGGGGCAAAAAAAATTAACACCTGCTCAGACTCGCAGTTGGTTGTTAGCCAATACCATGGTGAGTTTGAAGTCGCCCATCCGGCTATGATCAAGTATCTACAGGCGGTCAGGGCTGAAGCAAGGACACTTGAAGAATTTCATCTAAGTCAAGTGCCCTGGTCGAAGAACTGTCAGGCGGCTACTCTGTCAAAATTAGCATCCTCCGCCTCTTATGATACGCCTCGGTCAGTCTTTTGGGAAATAATGGAAAAGCGAAGTATATCTGATGACGAGCCCATTGGAATTCTGGACCGAACTTCTACTTGGATGGATGGCATCTGGGCGTATCTCACAGACGGTACGCTCCCTGATTCACCCCAGGAGGCAGTCGTGCTGAAAAAGCATGCAACAAACTTCGAGATAAGAGAAGGAGAGCTCATCAAGGCGGGTTTTCTAATACCCTTACTAAAGTGTGTTACCCTGGAAAAGGGGAGAGAAGTTCTCGAAGAGTTGCATGCAGGATACAACACCTCTCACTCAGGCGGCAGATCCTTAGCCGTTAAAGCCAGGCGGCATTATTTCTGGCCCACTCTTGAGTCAGATGCCATGGAATTTGTTAAAAAAATGTGACAAGTGTCAAAGATTTGGCAAGCTTATCCATCGCACGGCTACTGATCTGACAGCAATCCTCTGCCCAGTCCCATTTGCTAAATGGGGCATGGACATTTTAGGTTCGTATACGCCTGCACCAGGCAGAAAACGCTATATTCTTGTGGCTGTCGATTATTTCACCAAGTGGGTGGAAGCAGAGGCGGTCAAAGGCATCAAGACAAAAGATGTCATCTCATTCATAGGGAAGAACATTATCACCCGGTTCGAGGTACCTAAGTCTATGGTATTAGATAATGGACCTTAATTAGAGACGCCTTGATGTGAATTATTGATCCGAAAATCAACAAAACACAAGGGATATGTTTAAGTCTAATTCTATACAGGAAATCCACCAAGAATTAAACAAAAACTAAGATTAATCAATTAAGAATCCACCTAATTAATCAATCCAAACGAATGTTTTAACTAAAACAAGCAAAACAGCAATTGATCACAATCAACCAAAACTCAAGTATGCAACTTAAGAAATAAATCTGAATATTAATCTATGTATATTTATTCGTGTGTTTACAGCCCTATTTATAAGACTTAGTTTACCTAGGAAGATTAGGACAAGTCCCTAATTCAATCCTAATTAAACTAGAATTCTAACTTGCTTGAAGAGCAAGCACCTTGGCGCACAAGCATACACCAAACTGATTTATTTTGCTAACTAACTGATTTTTAAAGCAACTAAATAAATAAATAAAAATTAAAGAACTAAATAAAGATTAAAGATCCTAATGCTTGAACCAAGAAAAACCCTTTCAAGTGAAAGGTAAAAACTTGTAAGCAAAATCTAAGTAAAGAAAATTCAAGAAAGTTCAAGAAAGTGAACTAGACTCCAAGAAAAACCACTAAGCAAACCGTGGCTTTGCTTTGATATCCAAGAAAGTGTCCATGCAATGCTTGGCTTGAATCAATGTTTAGGGATAAACTATCTTGATGCATGATAAGCAAATCTTCGAAGTTCTGCATGCTTAGACTTGCATCATCCTCCTCTTCTTCGAAAGAATTTGTCCTCAAATCTCGAAGTTCTTCATCAGGAATATACTTAGCCAAATCGCCAACATTGAATGTAGCACTAACTCCATATTCTCCCGGAAGTTCTAACTTATAAGCATTGTCATTGATCTTCTCAACAATCTTGAAAGGACCTTCACTTCTAGGCATCAACTTATTCTTGCGTTTTCCTGGAAATCTTTCCTTTCTCAAATGTAACCATACCAAGTCTCCAACATAGTAACTTTGTTTCTTTCTATGCTTGTTTGCTCTAGCTTTGTACATGTCATTTACTTTCTCTATTCTTGTTCGAACTTGAGCATGTAATTTCAACATACTCTTCAACTTAGACTCGACATCTTTGTGAATTAATTCACCCTTAGGCAATGGAACAAGATCAATTGGAAGTTTCGGATTGACTCCATAGACTACCTCAAAAGGACTATGTTTGGTAGCATATGTAGGTGATCTATTATAAGCAAACTCCGCATGAGTTAACTTGATGTCCCAATCCTTTTGTGTCTTACTCACTAACCCACGCAAAAGCGCACCAAGAGTACGATTAGTAACCTCGGTTTGTCCATCAGTTTGTGGATGGTAAGATGTACTAAAGAGCAATTTAGTTCCCACAAGCTTCCATAACGACTTCCAAAAGAAACTCATGAACTTTGTATCTCGATCACTCACAATAGTTTTCGGAATTCCATGCAATCTAACAATCTCTTTGAAGTATAATTCCGCCACTTTCATAGCATCATCCACTTTGTGACAAGGAACAAAGTGAGCCATCTTAGAAAACCTATCCACAAAAACCATAATAGAGTCTTTCCCCCGTTGTGTTCTCGGCAATCCCACAATAAAATCCATAGAAAACAACTTTGAACCATGTAGTTCATCAAGTAGATCATCTAATCTTGGAATAGGAAATCGGTATTTGATAGTGATGTTATTCACACTCCTACTATCAATACACATGCGCCAACTCCCATCTTTCTTTGGGACAAGTAAAGTAGGCACGGCACAAGGGCTCATACTTTCCTTCACGTATCCTCTAGTCATAAGCTCTTCAATTTGCCTTTGCATCTCCTTTGTTTCTTCCGGATTACTTCTATAGGCTGCCTTATTAGGTAATGGTGCTCCCGGAATCAAGTCAATTTGATGCTCTATCCCACGAATAGGAGGTAGTCCCGGAGGTAATTCCTTAGGAAAGACATCCTTGAATTCTTCTAAAACAGATTCCAATTCATACGGCCTCTTTGCTTGTTTATCTTGATCAATTCGAATCTCACTAGAAACAAGTATATATACCAACTGCAAATCTCTTTTTCTAATTCCCTCTCACTAATCAAATAAGAACTCTTCGAATTAGAGGTAACATTAGAAGACTTGTTGCTTATCAAAGGTTTTAAAGCAACCGGTCTCTCTTTTTCTCCTTTTCTCACAACATACACATTAGTCCTTCCATCAAACTTCACAAATCTATCATATTGCCAAGGACGGCCTAATAGTATATGACAAGCATCCATAGGACAAACATCACACAAAACTTTATCATGAAATTTACCAATTGAAAAGGAGATTAAGGCTTGTTTAGTTACCTTAACATCACTCGAATTATTAAGCCAATGAAGCTTATAAGGGCTTGGATGTTCAGTAGTTGGCCACTTCAATTTGTCTACCAAAGTAGTAGATACCACATTAGTGCAACTCCCCGTGTCTATGATCATGTCACACAACCTATCTTCTACCTTGCACCTTGTAAGAAAGATTTTCTCCCTTTGATTGTTTTCCATAGGTACGGTTTTAGAGTGTAGCGCCCTTCTTAGAACCAAACTTTGACCATGAGTCTCGGGATCAATTTCGTCAATATGCCCCTCCTCTTCTTCAAAGTTTTCCTCTTCGTTCTTTTCTTCATAGTCACTACCCTGCTCACACTTAGCTTGTTCTTGTTCCCACTCTTGAGCAGTCATTACTCTTTTTGATGGACAATTAGTTGCAATGTGACCAACACTACCACACTTGAAGCACTTCCTATCTTCAACAAGCTTTTTAGGAGCTTCAAATTTTGATTTAGTCTCCTTGTAGTTCGAACTAGAACCACTTTTCTCCAAGCTGTTCTTCTCAAAAGGTTTAGCGAAACCCTTTACAAAGGACTTAGTGTACGTCCCTTTCTTCCCCTTTATCTGTTTTTCAACTTTCAAAGCTACCTTGCAAACATCCTCAAAGGACCAATATTGTTGCAATTCAACTTTTTCAGCAATATTATCATTCAACCCCGAAAAAAATCTAGCAATCTTATGCTCAACAATCTCTTCTAAGCCACATAGCATGCATAACTTTTCAAATTCACCAATATAATTCTCAACAGTCATAGAATTTTGTTTAAAAAGTTGCATCTTAAGATAAACATCTTGAATATAATCACTAGGTACGAACCTTTTTTTCATGTGCTTCTTGAGTTGTTCCCAAGTTGAGATTCTTGCACGCCCCTCCTTATGCCTCTTCTTCTTTAGATTATCATACCAAAGACTAGCATAACCGGTCAGTTTCAATTCAGCCAATTTGCATCTTTTCCTTTCATCATACTCCTTGTAATCAAAGAGTGTCTCGGTCCTTCTAATCCACTCAAAGTATTTTTTCAGGTTCATTCATACTCCCATTGAATTCGGGAAGATCTAATCTAAGGTTCCTATCATCATCCTTTGGTCGATCTCTCCTCCTAGGCCTTGGTGATTCATCACTTGAGGAATAATTATTTCGTGGCCTCCTTGGGTTCCTCCTTGGTTGTTCTTCCTCACTTGAACCAGAATTAGGGTTAGAATTCCCTTTCCTTGAAGAATCTCCAGCAAGAGTATCAAGCCTTTTTAATATCTCATCCATCCTTGCTGCCAACTCGTCAATTCGCCTATCTCTTCTAAGATTTTGAGCCTGTTCTAAGGGTAATCCCCTTGGAACCTGTGGAACCTCCTCGTCATTCATGATTCCTACACAAACCAAGTCAGTTTATGCAAAAATCTTGATTAAAAGATCGAATCTTGAAGGAAAACTAGGCAACACAAAAACCGGACTCCCATCCGCAAATCAGTGCACAAACACCAAATGTTTGAGGCTGTGTAGAACGCGTTACTCAACTAAAAATTATGAAATATTTTATGGTGATAGCTGGACGTTTTTAGAGTTCAATGCAAAAAGAATCACGCAAAAATTCCCAGCCAATTGTTCCCAGTTTAATTTTTGTCGAAGTTGCGCAAACCTGGCTCTGATACCAAAGATGATGTGAATTACTGATCCGAAAATCAACAAAACACAAGGGATATGTTTAAGTCTAATTCTATATAGGAAATCCACCAAGAATTAAACAAAAACTAAGATTAATCAATTAAGAATCCACCTAATTAATCAATCCAAACGAATGTTTTAACTAAAACAAGCAAAACAGCAATTGATCGCAATCAACCAAAACTCAAGTATGCAACTTAAGAAATAAATCTGAATATTAATCTATGTATATTCGTGTGTTTTACAGCCCTATTTATAAGACTTAGTTTACCTAGGAAGATTAAACTAGAATTCTAACTTGCTTGAAGAGCAAGCACCTTGGCGCACAAGCATACACCAAACTGATTTATTTTGCTAACTAACTGATTTTTAAAGCAACTAAATAAATAAATAAAAATTAAAGAACTAAATAAAGATTAAAGATCCTAATGCTTGAACCAAGAAAAACCCTTTCAAGTGAAAGGTAAAAACTTGTAAGCAAAATCTAAGTAAAGAAAATTCAAGAAAGTTCAAGAAAGTGAACTAGACTCCAAGAAAAACCACTAAGCAAACCGTGGCTTTGCTTTGATATCCAAGAAAGTGTCCATGCAATGCTTGGCTTGAATCAATGTTTAGGGATAAACTATCTTGATGATAAGCAAATCTTCGAAGTTCTCCATGCTTAGACTTGCATCAGTTGGGGTTTAATTATGGAAAGTTTTATTTTAGTAAAGTTTTATTAGGAAAGGGATTAGGAAATATTAAAAAGGGAAAGTTTAGGAAGAAGGGTTTCTAGAGAAAGGGTATAAATATTCAACATTTAGGCAAATTAAAATTTGCCCTAGAGTGGAGAAAACCCAAGGTAAACTTTCTCTCTCTTCTCCTTCATTTTTCTTTTCTTTTTCTTTCTTTTTCCCCTTCCCATTTTCAGCATTCACCACCGCCGGCCACCGCCAGCATCACCTGCAGCAGCAGCGGCGCCACCAGCATCACCGGCAGCAGCCGGCTGTGGTGTCGTGGTTGTTCCCGAATTTCCGAAAACAAAAAAAAAAGAATTAATCTTTGTTTTAATTTTTGTTAAATCTTAGATCTAATTATTAAATATGGGTTTTTTTATTGATATTATGATGTTTGATTATAAGTGGTATGTAATTTAATTTACAGATTTTAATTCTAATTAAAAAGCCCCAATTTTGAAACCCTCGATTCATAAATTATTAATTATTGAAGGATTATGATTTAGGGTTGTTTAAACCTTTGATTTAAGTGTTTTAAATTACAGTAAGTTTTCATTAATATATAATGCTGGAATTTTTTGTGGTACATTAAGAATCAAGTTTCTTTAAGGAATTTTAATTACCCATTAATTGGTATTAAAGTATGATGTTTTAAATATAATTTCAGCTTATTTTAATTAAATTATGAGAGGTTTAATAATAGTATATATTGTTGGATATTTGTGTAGAGAGGATTTTAATACTCTTTTATTATTTTAAATTGTAGGAGACTTTGAAGTGAGTAATTTATATTAGTCGTGGCGATATTAAGATCGCATTCAAGGTACGTTCGCGTACTTATCATAATTTTGATGATGTAGTAGCATGCTAGATGTGATTAATTGATTACAAGTAGTATCATGCTAGATTTGGAATGGAAATTGTGATTTGGTTGTTATTAGTGATTGAATTATGAAGCATGATTTATTTGTGATGGATTAATGGTTGGAAAATAATAGTTTGGAATATTGAATATGAACCACACTTTTATTTATGGCATGATAGAAAGCATGTTTAATTAAACTAAATGTTTAATTTGGATTGGAATATAAAGAGGAAATTTTATTATGGTTCATATAAATATTATTGATGCATGAGAAAGGAGCTATGTAAATATCTATGTACACAAGGAATAAATTGTATGTTGGTGCCTTAGTACACTTAAGGTATTTTTAACACTAAGGGATAGGATTTTGGCGCATTAAGCGTTTAAGGTGTCTTTGGCTCCGAGATAGATTTAAAAAGTGTTCAACATTAAATATTATGTGGTCACTAATTATTCAAGAATCAAATTAAAGTGTTTAATCGTTTGAATAATCATGATGTTTGATGTTGTTATGATTTGAGAGTCATCACCAAGTTTAATAAATTTTAAAGAACATTAAGTGAAAGTGTTTCGGGGGTTTTTGTCCCTTGGGAGAGTTACAACACTGAGACTGGATTCAGCAAAGGACGCCTGTACCTGCAAAGCAAACGGACCGCCAGATGGTCGGCGGTCCGCCTCCGAAGATTAAGTTAGTAAGCGTTCGGTAATAAAACGTGCGGAAGTAAAGTTTATCTGCTCGGATTCCAAGCTCAGGTAAAGTGCTGTGTGTTCCTTGAAAACGACAGATCTATGATAAGTGACATGTTGTCTCGTATTGCGTATATATTCTATGTCTTGTCATAAATGTAAGAATGTCCCTATTTATAGGGTCCTTTTAAAAAGTGTGCCCCTCCTAGGATCTGGTGACCTAGGAATTAGGTCACGCCGTTTTACGGCGCCTCGGGATTTGGGCCTTTGAAGGCCGCCATCCCAGGGGCAATGCTTGAGTGACACGTGTCACTGAGCCCAAAAGGTTTTGGGGCACCTTTTGGGTGACAAGTGTCGCCATCTGGATGGTCCATGCTGGATCATCAGTCTGCGTAGGACAGAGGAGTGTCCGCCATCCACGTGTCATCATTCCATAGGTCCAAATGGCACCTCTTTGGAGGACACGTGGCGCTTTCTGATTGGGCCACCTGGCCGGGTAAAAAATACCCAAATCAATTGCCCCTCACAGGGGTCACGTGCATTGCACGTGACACCTGTGACAGGTGACAGGTGTCAGTATCTGAATGGTCAGATTCAAAAAGTTACTGTTGGAGGGAAAATTTTAGGGTTTTACCCCCCTATAAATAGTGAGGTTTGACCCCCCCCCTTGGATTCACACCTTTGCGAATCTTTGGAGAATCTTGGACTTTTTGACTTAAAGAATCTCAAAATTCCCTAAGCGTTTTCACTTTTTAAGCATCCGACACTCGGCCAACTGTCCGACCGTTCTTCAGTCAACCAAGCGTCTTTCACCCTTCTTCTAAAGGTAACGCCTGTTTTTTTTTCTTTTACTCTTCATTTTTTCTTTGTTTTCGAAAAAATGGTTACCTAATCGCATGCGGCACGGCATAGGATAGTGATCAGCCGGTCACCGGGGACGGCTGAATCTAGAACTAACAGTGCCGAATGCTTGGCCAAGGACCCTGTTTTGCGAACTTCTCCGAATCCGACCGTTTCCGTGTCTGTGCAGGACACTATGGCCAGAACCAAAAGAACAGCAAGACAATGTAGCTCCGATGGGATTTTCTACCATTCGGATAGGTCGACTGTTTATTCAGACGGCTCAATAAGGGTGCCTCGAAGTGAGCTGTCGGAACATCCTGACAGCCCTTCTTATCTTCCTCCAACCCCCACCTATTACCATTCGCCCACATCTAGTGGAACTCCCAGTGATGGAATCCTGGGGGAGGCGGATGAAGAATATCAACCCGGGCCTTCTGGACAGGCGCCGGAAGAGAGTCTGGGGGAGGACCCCGCTGGCACCATTCGGCGGTCCCCTAGCTCTGATGAGAGCTCTGATGACGAGTCGGCCTCGTCATCTTCTTCAGAGAACGCCTCCATAACTTCAGAGGAGGCAAGAACGAAAATAGATTCTGCCAGGGAGTCCCTGGCAGTGGATAAGGGGGAAAGCTGGGCCGAGCCGAGCGCTTCCAGGCGCTTAGAGAGAGCCCCCTACTATCATCATGTTCCGCCCAGTAGGCGGAGCTCCATGGCATCCGGCCTTGCCAATTTTAGGCGCAAGGTCGTTCTAGGCTATGGCTATACTTTGTCGGTCCCTAATGAGGGCGACACCATTACCTGGCCGAGCCTGGCCAGCTATAGGACAGAGCATTCGGCTGCTATGAAGCGGCCTTCCAAGCTGGCCTCCGCTTCCCTCTCCATCCGGCCGTGGAGAGGATCTTGGATGGATACCAACTGGGTATCTGGCAACTTGTACCCAACTCCTGGATTAATATTCTGGGGTACGTTGCCGCCTGTGAGATGCTGTAGGTGGAGGCGAGCTTTGAAGCATTCGCCCATATGCACTATCTGAGCAGGGCGCCTGCTAGGGGTGGCGAGGGCTGGTACACCTTGACCACTTGCAAGGGGTACATGATGGCTGTTGGCAAAGAGAACAAGTGGAAATACTGGAGGACTAAGTTTTACATAGTCAAGTCTGCCGACAGCCGCCTGAACCAAAAGTATAACAGGTGGAATAAGAATCCACCTCTCCTAGCAGGCAGGAGTGCATTGCCGCCTCTTCCTAGGCGGGCAAAGGAGGAGATCATGGACCAGGGGTTGTTTACTGTGTCCGTGTGGACGAATGATGAGGGGGACAAGGAGGTCACCCCCCAATGCTATCTCCCTTTGTACAAATGGTTTGAAGAGGGAACGTTCTTAGCCGCCTGTGGGCTAAGCTCTGAAATGCCGAGAGGTAGTCGGTCGTCTGTTTAATATGCAATTTCATTTTGCTTTTCAATACTTATTTGATGGTGCTAACACTTGTTCATTTTTGCAGACAAGGCAATGGAGAAGCTCTCGGCCACAAGGAAGCCGGCTGTATCTGCTGCTCGATACAGATCGAATGTCCTAAACAGGGCAGAGGCAACCACCCACACCAAAGTGGATGAGCAGAAAACTTGCGGCACCCCCAAGGTGGGAAAGTGTTATACTTATCATTTCTGACCAATGTTAAATTTGTCCGAATGATTTCTAACTTGTTTTATCTTGCGTTGATGTAGGGTGCCCCTACCAAATCTCCCTCAAAACCATCCGACCCTAAGATCCAAAAGTCAAGGGCGGGTGATGTGAGCGCATCCGGCAAGGGCGGCCGGAAGCACATTGCTCACAAGCCCAAGAAAGGCCCAGACGCCTCTTCTCTCGAAGCTGATAGGGGGATCAGCAAACCGGATGTCCAGAGGACATCAAAGGGTGGCTTCAAGCAACCCACCACTGCTGTCGGCTCAGCAGGAGAGAGGGGGAGTCTGGGGAAAGAGGAGGAACCAAAGGACGACGGTAAAAACCATTCGCCTTTCTTGTTCTTCCATTTAGATATACTTGTGTTATTTTTCTAACTCTCTTTCCTTCTCAGTCCCTGTGCAGAGGCCGACTGTAATCCAGATGGCCAAGTCCATGCTGAGGGCGGTTGATCCTGACGAAAAGGCGTCTGTCAGAGGAGTCGGCACTCTGGACTTGGATGGCATCTTGGGAAACCTCTGCGAGGTATGAGTCTTAACTTAAGCAATTCAATTGATGCAAGTCTAAGCATGGAGAACTTCGAAGATTTGCTTATCATGCATCAAGATAGCTTGTCCCTAAACATTGATTCAAGCCAAGCATTGCATGGACACTTTCTTGGATATCAAAGCAAAGCCACGGTTTGCTTAGTGGCTTTTCTTGGAGTCTAGTTCACTTTCTTGAACTTTCTTGAATTTTCTTTACTTAGATTTTGCTTACAAGTTTTTACCTTTCACTTGAAAGGGTTTTTCTTGGTTCAAGCATTAGGATCTTTAATCTTTATTTAGTTCTTTAATTTTTATTTATTTATTTAGTTGCTTTAAAAATCAGTTAGTTAGCAAAATAAATCAGTTTAGGCGTGTGCTTGTTCTCCAAGGAGTTTGGTGTATGCTTGTGCGCCAAGGTGCTTGCTCTTCAAGCAAGTTAGAATTCTAGTTTAATTAGGATTGAATTAGGGACTTGTCCTAATCTTCCTAGGTAAACTAAGTCTTATAAATAGGGCTGTAAACACACGAATAAAGATACATAGATTAATATTCAGATTTATTTCTTAAGTTGCATACTTGAGTTTTGGTTGATTGCGATCAATTGCTGTTTTGCTTGTTTTAGTTAAAACATTTGTTTGGATTGATTAATTAGGTGGATTCTTAATTGATTAATCTTAGTTTTTGTTTAATTCTTGGTGGATTTCCTGTATAGAATTAGACTTAAACATATCCCTTGTGTTTTGTTGATTTTCGGATCAATAATTCACATCATCTTTGGTATCAGAGCAGGTTTGCGCAACTTCGACAAAAATTAAACTGGGAACAATTGGCTGGGAATATTTGCGTGATTCTTTTTGCATTGAACTGTAAAAACGTCCAGCTATCACCATATAAAATTTCATAATTTTTAATTGAGTAACGCGCTCTACACAGCCTCAAACATTTGGTGTTTGTGCACTGATTTGCGGATGGGAGTCCGGTTTTTGTGTTGCCTAGTTTTCCTTCAAGGTTCGATCTTTTAATCAAGATTTTTGCATAAACTGACTTGGTTTGTGTAGGAATCATGAGTGACGAAGAGGTCCCACAAGTTCCAAGGGGATTAACCTTAGAACAAGCTCAAAATCTTAGAAGAGATAGGCGAATTGACGAGTTGGCAGCAAGGATGGATGAGATATTAAAAAGGCTTGATACTCTTGCTGGAGATTCTTCAAGGAAAGGGAATTCTAACCCTAATTCTGGTTCAAGTGAGGAAGAACAACCAAGGAGGAACCCAAGGAGGCCACGAAATAATTATTTCTCAAGTGATGAATCACCAAGGCCTAGGAGGAGAGATCGACCAAAGGATGATGATAGGAACCTTAGATTAGATCTTCCCAAATTCAATGGGAGTATGAATGAACCTGAAAAATACTTTGAGTGGATTAGAAGGGCCGAGACACTCTTTGATTACAAGGAGTATGATGAAAGGAAAAGATGCAAATTGGCTGAATTAAAACTGACCGGTTATGCTAGTCTTTGGTATGATAATCTAAAGAAGAAGAGACATAAGGAGTGGCGTGCAAGAATCTCAACTTGGGAACAACTCAAGAAGCACATGAAAAAAAGTTTCGTACCTAGTGATTATATTCAAGATGTTTATCTTAAGATGCAACTTTTTAAACAAAATTCTATGACTGTTGAGAATTATATTGGTGAATTTGAAAAGTTATGCATGCTCTGTGGCTTAGAAGAGATTGTTGAGCATAAGATTGCTAGATTTATTTCGGGGTTGAATGATAATATTGCTGAAAAAGTTGAATTGCAACAATATTGGTCCTTTGAGGATGTTTGCAAGGTAGCTTTGAAAGTTGAAAAACAGATAAAGGGGAAGAAAGGGACGTACACTAAGCCCTTTGTAAAAGGTTTCACTAAACCTTTTGAGAAGAACAGCTTGGAGAAAAGTGGTTCTAGTTCGAACTACAAGGAGACTAAATCAAATTTTGAAGCTCCTAAAAAGCTTGTTGAAGATAGGAAGTGCTTCAAGTGTGGTAGTGTTGGTCACATTGCAACTAATTGTCCATCAAAAAGAGTAATGACTGCTCAAGAGTGGGAACAAGAACAAGCTAAGTGTGAGCAGGGTAGTGACTATGAAGAAAAGAACGAAGAGGAAAACTTTGAAGAAGAGGAGGGGCATATTGACGAAATTGATCCCGAGACTCATGGTCAAAGTTTGGTTCTAAGAAGGGCGCTACACTCTAAAACCGTACCTATGGAAAACAATCAAAGGGAGAAAATCTTTCTTACAAGGTGCAAGGTAGAAGATAGGTTGTGTGACATGATCATAGACACGGGGAGTTGCACTAATGTGGTATCTACTACTTTGGTAGACAAATTGAAGTGGCCAACTACTGAACATCCAAGCCCTTATAAGCTTCATTGGCTTAATAATTCGAGTGATGTTAAGGTAACTAAACAAGCCTTAATCTCCTTTTCAATTGGTAAATTTCATGATAAAGTTTTGTGTGATGTTTGTCCTATGGATGCTTGTCATATACTATTAGGCCGTCCTTGGCAATATGATAGATTTGTGAAGTTTGATGGAAGGACTAATGTGTATGTTGTGAGAAAAGGAGAAAAAGAGAGACCGGTTGCTTTAAAACCTTTGATAAGCAACAAGTCTTCTAATGTTACCTCTAATTCGAAGAGTTCTTATTTGATTAGTGAGAGGGAATTAGAAAAAGAGATTTGCAGCAACAATGTGGTATATATACTTGTTTCTAATGAGATTCGAATTGATCAAGATAAACAAGCAAAGAGGCCGTATGAATTGGAATCTGTTTTAGAAGAATTCAAGGATGTCTTTCCTAAGGAATTACCTCCGGGACTACCTCCTATTCGTGGGATAGAGCATCAAATTGACTTGATTCCGGGAGCACCATTACCTAATAAGGCAGCCTATAGAAGTAATCCGGAAGAAACAAAGGAGATGCAAAGGCAAATTGAAGAGCTTATGGCTAGAGGATACGTGAGGGAAAGTATGAGCCCTTGTGCCGTGCCTACTTTACTTGTCCCAAAGAAAGATGGGAGTTGGCGCATGTGTATTGATAGTAGGAGTGTGAATAACATCACTATCAAATACCGATTTCCTATTCCGAGGTTAGATGATCTACTTGATGAACTACATGGTTCAAATTTGTTTTCTAAGATTGATCTTATGAGTGGTTATCATCAAATTCGAATGAGAGAAGGAGATGAGTGGAAGACAGCATTCAAGACTAAGTTAGGGTTGTATGAATGGTTGGTGATGCCGTTTGGACTCACTAATGCACCTAGCACTTTCATGAGGTTGATGCATGAGGTACTTAAACCTTTCCTTGGCAAGTTTGTTGTTGTTTATTTAGATGATATTCTGATATACTCTAAAAATTTGCATGATCATCTAAATCATCTAACAAGTGTGTTTGAAGTGTTAAGAGTGAAGAAACTCTATGCTAAGCTTGAAAAATGCTACTTCTTAGTGCCTAGTGTTACTTTTCTTGGTTATGTTGTATCAAAATATGGAGTTTCAGTTGATCATTTGAAAGTAGAGGCTATTAAAACTTGGCCTATTCCTACTAATATGAGTGAAGTAAGGTCTTTTCATGGTCTAGCTTCATTCTATAGAAGATTTGTCAAGAATAAGTTGATGCCTAGAAGTGAAGGTCCTTTCAAGATTATTGAGAAGATCAATGACAATGCTTATAAGTTAGAACTTCCGGGAGAATATGGAGTTAGTGCTACATTCAATGTTGGCGATTTGGCTAAGTATATTCCTGATGAAGAACTTTGAGATTTGAGGACAAATTCTTTCGAAGAAGAGGAGGATGATGCAAGTCTAAGCATGGAGAACTTCGAAGATTTGCTTATCATGCATCAAGATAGCTTGTCCCTAAACATTGGTTCAAGCCAAGCATTGCATGGACACTTTCTTGGATATCAAAGCAAAGCCACGGTTTGCTTAGTGGCTTTTCTTGGAGTCTAGTTCACTTTCTTAAACTTTCTTGAATTTTCTTTACTTAGATTTTGCTTACAAGTTTTTACCTTTCACTTGAAAGGGTTTTTCTTGGTTCAAGCATTAGGATCTTTAATCTTTATTTAGTTCTTTAATTTTTATTTATTTATTTAGTTGCTTTAAAAATCAGTTAGTTAGCAAAATAAATCAGTTTAGGCGTGTGCTTGTTCTCCAAGGAGTTTGGTGTATGCTTGTGCGCCAAGGTGCTTGCTCTTCAAGCAAGTTAGAATTCTAGTTTAATTAGGATTGAATTAGGGACTTGTCCTAATCTTCCTAGGTAAACTAAGTCTTATAAATAGGGCTGTAAACACACGAATAAAGATACATAGATTAATATTCAGATTTATTTCTTAAGTTGCATACTTGAGTTTTGGTTGATTGCGATCGATTGCTGTTTTGCTTGTTTTAGTTAAAACATTCGTTTGGATTGATTAATTAGGTGGATTCTTAATTGATTAATCTTAGTTTTTGTTTAATTCTTGGTGGATATCCTGTATAGAATTAGACTTAAACATATCCCTTGTGTTTTGTTGATTTTCGGATCAATAATTCACATCATCAATTCTTTTTTTTTTATTTTTATTTTTATTTTTTATTTTTTATTTTTTTTGCTAAAGTCTTTATCCGCCTGGTTTTAACCATTTGGCTCTTTTTGCAGGCCATGCTGCGCGTCCAAGGGCTCAGACAACCTCTCAAGGAGAAGTCCAAAGAGGTAACAGCCGCTAAAGCTCGGGCCGAGTCCGCCTTGGATCGAGCTCAATTTGATATTGCTCAAAATGAGTTTCTGACGCTTGATATGATGTATTCGCAGGCGGAAGCCAATACGCAGGTGAAGAAGGACCTGGACTCGGCCCGCTTGCGCATCACTTCCCTTAAGAAAGAAATCACAAATCTTAAGGAGAAGCTCGAGCCTCTTCAGGATGCCAAGGAAGAGGCCGAGAGAGCCAAGCAGAGGGTGGGCCGCCTGGAGCAGCGCCTCACCAACCAGGAGCACCAGCTGAAGACCAAGTTTGAGTCCGTGGCTGAACAAGAGAGAGAGGCTCTTGTTAAGCAAATGATGAGCGACTATGATGCCATCATGCGGGACACTTGGGCGGCTGTGCAGCCGGACTCGGACTATCAGACTTGGAAATCCAATTTTGATGAAGCCAGCAAAGCATTCGACGCTCGCCTTCTTGAAGAGGCTGAGAATGCGGCTAAGGATGCTGCTGAGGCCGAGGAAAGCTCTGGGTCCGACTCTTCTGGGGAGTCGTCCTCTGGTGGAGAGGAGGAAGATCAGGCGGAGGGACGAGAGAAAAATGATGAAGAGCAGTCGAAGGACAACAGGCCGGCTGCCAATGAAGAGGCTCTCCCCTGATCACTTAAGCTTTTTATCTTTTCTGCGGCCGAATGGCCATGTACTTGCTTTTCCGGCCTGCGTGCCAAGTATTGATGTATCTTTACCGACCGTGGGGTCGGGTACTTTGACAATTTCTCTGGCTATGCCAGAAACAATCTCAACCAGTCGTTTGTTGGCGATTGGTCTTTTTAATTTAAATCATTCGGCCATTTCGCTGAGTTTATTCATACTGTTGTCCGTTGCATTTTTGAATTTTTCATTGCATGTTTTTGGCTAAGTATTACAACCTGTGTACCATGCGAATGTTCTTGCCCCTGGACGGATGTCGAGTGGTTTCGGTTTATTGGATTGATTGACTTAGAAATTATTGATACTTAGAAGAGTATTCGTGGTTTCTAAGTCAATCAATCACTATGGTGATTGCCCCAAACCACTCGGCAGAAGTCCATCAAGAATTGGCAACTATAAAGTTTTCATTCGGCCATTGGCTCAAACAAAACTCAAATTTCCAACTTAGCAAATTTTGCTAGGGAAAAACTTCCGCCTGTTTTGCCCCGTGAGCTGAAAACAGGCGCATCCGGCCATAGGCCTCTTTGAGATAAGATAAGTTTATAACTTAGCAAATGTTCTTTAAAAAGAATTGTCCGCCTGTCTTGCCCCAAAAGCAAAGAACAGGCGTCATCCGGTCAAAAGCCTCATTAGGTGCTTAAGTAGTTAACTTGTATATTAACAAGAATGTTCCGCCTGCTTTGCCCCTGGGCAAAAACAGGCGCATCCGGCTTAATGCCTCTTTAGCCTCTACTTGTGAAACAGTGACCATTTTCGAGCTGTGCTAGAACGGTTAGAAAATTCAGGCCTTTTAGATTTCACTTTCGATTAAAACAAATGACTGCGAATGCTGCCTTAGCATTCGGTAGGGCCGCTTGTTATATTTGTAGAGCAATGTGCCACCCAAATGGGAGATGCTTCTCCTCGACGAATTCGCCCGAATGGACGTCGCCGGTCATCTGACTCATGTTGGAGCAAACAGTCATACTCATGCTGGAGCAGACTGTGACCATTCGGTCTCTTTTTATTTATTAATATCCGGCCATGGGCCTCATCATGATTTTATCTGGCCTTAGGCCTCTTAAATGGTTGGGTAAATATTAGTTAAGTGTCGATATTAACTTAATGAATTTCGTAGGAACGACTGTTCTAAAGCAATCGGCTCCTTCAGAAGGATTGGGGCGTCTGCTGTTGGGACAAACACTTTCCAAACGCATTGGCCGTCTATATTTTGTACAGGCGGCACTAAGAAATAAAAAGACAAGTTGGGAAATGAAGGCATATTCTCATTAACAAAATACAGGCGACGCTTGTGTACTCTTTTGTTGTAAGCCCGAGTCATTCTCAGACGGTATATCTCATGACGCAAGGCAGCATTGCCCATGCGCTCTGGAAGTGAGTCCAATGCTAGGCGCATGGCCTCCCAATTCGCCTCTTCATCATATAGCATGATTCGAAGAGTCGGCTCATAGTGCTCAATGGGCAGAACAGCTTCTGCTCCATACACCATAAGGAATGGGGTTTCTCCAGTTGCCCCTTTAGCAGTTGTTGTAAGCCGGCCGACTGATGCGAAGAAGCTTGAGACCCCCTGGTCTCCCAGCCAAGTCTTGAGTTGAGGCGTCTCAAATTGAGGACCATTGTCAAAAACCATAGACATGGGTACTCCGAAACGAGTGATTATGTTCCTCTAGATGAAGGAAATGACGTCTTTAGTCTTGATGTTTTTTACTGCCTCCGCCTCTACCCACTTGGTAAAGTAATCCACAGCTACCAGTATATAGCGCTTGCCACCTGGTGCAGTTGTATATGGCCCCAGAATGTCCATGCCCCATTTGGAAAAAGGTATTGGGCTGTGGATGGCCGTCAGGTCTGTAGCCGGACGATGGATGAGCTTGCCAAATTTTTGGCACTTGTCACATTTTTTACCATTTCCATTGCATCCGACTCCAGAGTCGGCCAGAAGTAAAGCCGCCTGGCCTTGGCAGCGAGGGATCTGCTGCCTATATGAGAGGCGCAGAATCCCGAATGTAACTCTTCGAGGACTTCCTTACCCTTCTCAGGGGTAACACACTTCAACAGGGGTTTCAAAAAACCAGCCCTGAAGAGTTCTCCTTGTCGCAACTCGAAGTTAGCCGCTCGTTTTTTCAGAACAACCGCCTTCTGTGGTGAGTCAGGGAGCGTGCCGTCTGCAAGATAGGCCCGGATGCTGTCCATCCAGGTTGAGCTTCGGTCAAGAATTCCAATGGGGTCTTCCTCAGATATACTTCTTCTTTCCATGACCTCCCAGAAAACTGACCGGGGCGTTTCACAGGAGGCGGATGATGCCAGCTTGGACAGAGCATCCGCCTGATTGTTTGAAGACCTGGGCACTTAGATTAGATGGAATTCTTCAAGTGTCCCAACTTCACTCTTGACCGCCTGCAAATATTTTATCATGGCCGGATGAGTGGCCTCGTACGTTCCATTAACCTGGAGTACGACCAGTTGAGAATCAGAGCAAGCGGCTATCTTCTTTGCCCCTGCCGCCTTGCAGTACCGAATGCCGGCCAGCAGGGCCTCATACTCGGCCTCATTGTTAGAGACCTGGAACTTGAACCGTAGTGCGTATTCGTACTTATCTCCTTCAGGAGACTGACAGATAATCCCTGCACCACAGCCGTTCACAGTGGAGCTCCCATCCACATACACTTTCCAAACCTGGTCTGTATTGTCCGGTGCAACCGGCCTTGTAATTTCGACAATAAAGTCAGCGAATGCTTGTCCCTTTATTGCCTTCCTTGGTTCGTAAGTGATTTTTAGTCCTTGCATTTCAATCGCCCATTTGAGCATTCGTCCAGAAGACTCCAAGGTTGTGAGTGGCCGTTTGATCGGTTGGTCAGTATAGACTTCTACCGCATGCGCCAAGAAGTAGGGTTAAGCTTCTTGACGGCCATGTATAGGGCAAGGCCGAATTTCTCAACCATGGGGTACCGAAGCTCCACGTTTCTCAGAACATGGCTAATGAAATACACCGGGAGCTGGATGCCGTCTCTTTCAGCTAAGAGAACGGCACTGAGGGCATGATCAGAGACGGCTAAGTACATGAAGAGCTTCTCTTTGGGCAAAGGGCTGACAAGCCTCGGCAAAGAGTACAAATGAGTTTTCAGCTTTTGAAAGGCCGCCTCTGCATCATCCCCCCATTCAAAGTTGGTCTTCTTTTTGATTGACTGGAAGAAGTAGAGACACTTGTCGCCTAACCGACTGAGGAATCTTCCCAAGGCCGCCAGACAACCTGTTAGTTTTTGCACTTCCTTCACAGTACGGGGCGACTGCTTGTCGATTACCGCCTGTATTTTCTCAGGGTTGGCCTCTATTCCTCTTTGGTCAATCAAAAATCCGAGAAACTTCCCAGACTCAACACCAAAGACACACTTTTTTGGGTTTAGCATGACCTTGTGCCGCCTGAGTGTGGCGAATGTTTCTCGGAGATCAGCAAGATGATCCGTGGTCACCAGTAGGCTGAGGACGAAGGTCATCCGACCGTTCCCCGGTCAGTGATTGCTATTGTTTTTCTTTTTTGACCACCACCAGCTGATCAGTCTTTCTTTTCTTTCCGGCTGGTGGGGCCGACTGTTCTTCCTCGACATCGTCGAGGTCGATTGTTTGCTTGCCCCGACCGGATGCTACGGCCGCGGGCTTGACGTCCGAGAGGTAACACTCTCGAGCCGTCTTTTGGTCCCCATTAAGGGAGCCGACTGTTCCATCATCCTTCTCATACTTGAGTAGCATGAGAGCAGGGATGATGACGGCCTTACACTCGTTAAGAGTGGGACGGCCAAAGATGAGGTTGTAAGCTGTGAGCTCTTCAACCACTAGGAAACGGATGGTCATGTGCCGACCGTCTCCCGTGCTTCCTAGGCGGACAGGTAGGTCAATTCGTCCGACTGGATGCACAAGTCCTCCCCCAAACCCAACAAGGGTATGGGTGACCTCCATCATGCTATCCGGTTTGTACTTGAGATTGGATAAGCATTTGAGGCTGATGAGGTCAGAGGAGCTTCCTGTGTCAATCAGAATTCGGCCAACCAACTGGTTGGCGACCTTGCACTCAATGACAACAGGGTCATCATGCGGCCGACGGACTTTGCCTCTGTCCTGCTCAGTGATGACAACTTTAGGGAAGGGGGATGTGCCTGCCGCATCCCCTTCCTCAACAGAGTTGACCATCTTTCTCAGATGGTCCTTGGTGCCCCGAATGGTCGGGCCACCTCCGGCAAATCTGCCTGCTATGGTGTATACCGGATCTTCATCAGTTTCGGCACTCACAGCAGGCTGGGGAGTCTTTTTCTTAGACTGCCCCGAATTTTCCTTTGAAGTCACCTTGGACTTCACATAGGACTTTAGCTGTCCTTTGTCGGCCAGACGGTCGAGCTCCCGCTTGAGACTAAAGCAGTCGTTCGTGTCATGGCCAACATCCTCATGGAAATGGCAATGCTTGTTTTTGTTTCGATTTTCGGCGGAACCTTTCATAGGAGTCGGCTTTTCAAGAGTCAGCCGATCCTTAATTTCCAAGAGGATGGAGCAGCAGTCCTTGTGGAATTCGTACCTTGGGACGTACGGTTTCCACTCCTTTTTCTTCTTCTAGGTCGGTTGATCAGAGTTATCAATGGCCCAGACTTGCTTTTTCTTTTTGCTCTCTTCTGGCTTAGGAGCCGGCTGAGCAGGCCGACTCTCTTTCTGCCGGTCGGACTTCTTATGGTCCGACTGCTTATTGGAGGAGCAGAGTTCGGTCGCCTGTATATAGTCTTCCGCCTCTCGCAAGGCTCCTTGCAAAGTAAAGATTTGTTTGCGGACGAGTTCGTACTTAAAGGTAGACCCGTCCTTCAGACCCTTAAAGAAGTCTGTGAAAGCGACCTCATCAGACAGCCCATGAATCTGGATTCGGACCAGATTGAACCGCCTGACGTAGGAACGCAAGCCTTCTCTATCTCCCTGCTGTACATTGCCCAAGTCAAGACTAGTCTTTTTTGGCAGGGATGTTCATAGAGAAGTTTGAAGCAAACAAGAACACAAGCGTCTTGAAGCTATTTATGCAACCAGCCGGCAGATTGCCAAACCACTGCTGGGCTATGCCCTTCAGGGTGGCTGGAAAGCAACGACACCATGCGGCATCATCCAACCCCTGTAAATACATGAGGTGGGTTTATGCTAGCAGGTGGTCTTCTGGCTCCCACCAGAACATTTTTAACTTTAGCCGGCTGTACGGCTTCAGTTATTTCCCTGGAGAAAGCAGAGGGTTGATCTCCAAGGTGTTGCAGCCTAAGCTGCCAGTCCATCGGCTGATAGCCGTATGCCGCCTGTCCTCCAAAGAGGGCAGGTTGCATGTAAGGTAAAACTGGCGCCTGGTACAATGGTTGTGCCATGTACTAGGCCGACTGAATCATATGAGGGCCAGACTGAACCCGTTGGCTGCTTGCTGGAGTCTCATGTACAGACTGGGAACACCTCACAGAGGTATTCCGAAAGCTATCATGATAAGTCGACGTTGAAGCCGACTCTGATTGCTGGGTTCTCCTCTCCTCAATGTATTGCCGAGCGTCAGAGAACGTTTTCTTGCTACCATCTAGCTGTATGTGCCGGAGTAAGGTCAAATTGGGGCCGGGCCTTCTCCTTAGGGGCAGGATGAAGAGTTGGCTGACGGTCCCTGACCGACTTCTGTTTGTCAGCTTGAGCTGGCTTCTTGGCCGACTGCTCCTTTCTAGGAGCAGGCGACTTCTTTGAGGCGAGTTGTTTGATTTCACCCCTGAGGCTGCTCAAGAGTGTCATTAGTTCATCTCGAGTGACGGGAGTCGATCCTGCCGCCTGGGAAGGATCAACTGGCCGCCCCGAGGGCTTCTTTGGCTGACCAGCAGTTTTGCTTGGCCCTGCCTGGTCATGATGGCGCTCCCGCCTCTCCTTACTGCGGATGCGTTTAGAGATGAGGGATCCATTTGGATCCACATAGGTTTCGACATCAGCGTCGTCACCTGAGTCATGATCCGTTTGGACCTCTACGTCTTCTGGAGGCCGATTGGCCTCTGGGTTCGGTACAGGTGCTTGTGAAGCCATTTCAGAGGTACTCTCCCCACAGACGGCGCCAAATGTTTCGGGGGTTTTTGTCCCTTGGGAGAGTTACAACACTGAGACTGGATTCAGCAAAGGACGCCTGTACCTGCAAAGCAAACGGACTGCCAGATGGTCGGTGGTCCGCCTCCGAAGATTAAGTTAGTAAGCGTTCGGTAATAAAACGTGCGGAAGTAAAGTTTATCTGCTCGGATTCCAAGCTCAGGTAAAGTGCTGTGTGTTCCTTGAAAACGACAGATCTATGATAAGTGACGTGTTGTCTCGTATTGCGTGTATATTCTCTGTCTTGTCATAAATGTAAGAATGTCCCTATTTATAGGGTCCTTTTAAAAAGTGTGCCCCTCCTAGGATCTGGTGACCTAGGAATTAGGTCACGCCGTTTTGCAGCGCCTCGGGATTTGGGCCTTTGAAGGCCGCCATCCCAGGTGTAATGCCTGAGTGACACGTGTCACTGAGCCCAAAAGGTTTTTGGGCACCTTTTGGGTGACACGTGTCGCCATCTGGATGGTCCATGCTGGATCATCAATCTGCGTAGGACAGAGGAGTGTCCGCCCTCCACGTGTCATCATTCCATAGGTCCAAATGGCACCTCTTTAGAGGACACGTGGCGCTTTTTGATTGGGCCACCTGGCCGGGTAAAAAATACCCAAATCAGAAAGAGTGTTGAGTAATTAGGTTTTGATGATTGTAAACTAATGATGATTGTTTGACTTTCACTTGATTCATAAAGCTTTGTTTGACTGTGTTTGACATTCATTCGATTCAAAAAGCTTTGTTTGAATGTGTTTTACTTTCATTTGATTCAAAAAGCTTTGTTTGAATGTGTTTAACTATCATTTGATTCAAACTGCTTTGGTTGAATGTGCTTGATTTTCCTTTGATTCAAAAAACTCTCTTTGAATCTTTTTTACTTTCATTTGATTCAATTAGCTTTGTTGATTTAACGCAACTAACGCAACTATCTTTTGATTGTTTAAATGTGTTTGAGTTTCTTTTGATTCAAAAAGCATTGTTTAAATGTGTTTGAGTTTCTTTTGATTCAAAAAGCTTTGTTTAAATGTATTTGAGTTTCTTTTGATTCAAAAAGCTTTGTTAGAATGTGTTTGACTTTCATTTGATTTAAAAAGTTTTGTTTGAATGTCTTTGAATTTCATTTAATTCAATTAGCTTTGTTTGAATGTGTTTGACTTTCATTAAATTCAAAAAGCTTTTTTCGCATGTGTTTGACTTTCAATTCATTCAATTACATTCGTTGTATGCATTTGACCTTAATTTTATTCAAAAGCTTTGTTTGAATGTGTTTGACTTTTATTTGATTCAAAAAGCTTTGTTTGAATCTGTTTTTGTAGACACCCATTTGTGTCTCCCCAAAACCAAACCCAGTGATGAGTGACTTTCACGTCGAATCATAATCGAATTAAGTGAAAGTGTGGAAAGTCTAGTGTTTGATATGTGCTAGCTTAAGGGTTGATTTGAAGGTAGTAGAGAGAACGCGGCCCGATTGGTTAGGGCTAGGGTGGATTGAGTCCTCATTAGTTCTCTATGCTTAGCATATGTTATGTTTCTATCAACCATTGACATCTTGGTACGTGCATACATTTGTCTACTTAGAAAGATTTGCATTCATTGGTGTCTGTTCCTATCTCTTGTCCAAATATGAATTTGTGTTTTCTTTCTCTTTTTATGTTTATTTTTCTTTTCTTTTTATTGCCTTGCCTTGGTTTTTATTTAGAGTTGTGGGTTAAACTCTTAGGACACCCTCATGAGAGCACACTTGTCCTCTAGGGCGATCTAGGGGTTTAAAGGGCTTATCTTTAGTTGCTAAAATTGACCGTGATTCCTACGAAAGTGAGTTAGTGTACATTCTTGTCCCCTTTAGTGTCTTAGTTTTGCTTGAATAATTCATTCTCTTTCTCTCGTGTTTCATGTTAATTTGCTCAAGGACGAGCAAAAGGTTAGCTTGGGGGAGTTTGATAAGTGACTTTTATGTCACTTTTAGGGTGTTTATTGAGTCGTTTTCCGGCTTATTTTCCAATAATTTAACCCTTTTTTAATCCCTTATTTCTATTATTTGCTTATTCTCGCCTTTTATCTTTATTTTGAGTATTTTTGTAATTTTTAATAGTTTTTAGTTTTTTTTTCGTGTTTTATTTTATTTTTCTTACTTTTAATGTTTGTAGTTTAATTCTTAGTTTTTATTTTTAATAATTTCTCTTTTTATCTCGTTTTCTTATTTATTTTAGTTTCGTATTTTATTTTATTTTACTTCGTTTTATTTTATTATTTTAGTTTTTGTCCGTATTTCTCTTGGGTTTTTTGGTTGTGTAGGTATGTTTTCGGGTTGAAGCACGGATTTCAAAGTCAAATGGTTTGCATTGGAAGTTCGGTACCCGAGTCAATCAAGTTCAACAAAATTCCTCCTAGCTGCTGTCACCTTAACCTGCACCACTCCAATTCCTAATCCTACACCACACCATTCCACACCCATTTACGCAATCAAATGCCCTGCTATCCTGCTCCTCACACACTCCAAGCACCAAAACAGTAGCAGCACCTGAACACTCAAATTCACCCCACAATCACCTATCCTCCACCACCACAACAACCACTATAGCCACCACCGCAATAACCACCTCTGCTCGCAGCCCGCATCACAGCCACCGTCACTCACCATCTTCAACCTCCCATACCGAAAACTCACAGCAGCAAACCCATCTCAATTAGATCCCCAAATAACAACAATAGCAACGCAACTAACACCACAAACCAACCTCACCTGCTGCGCCTCCCATTTTGCCACCAATCCCAGCCAACTCGCAATCCGTCAGCCGCCAAAACCACCGCAATAGTAGCAGCCAACAAATCGCAACAATTCACTTCAATCAAGCGCCCAAAATTAGAGCAAATAGCAATTAATCAAGTTCGAGCAAACCAAAGGAGTTCGGTCGAAGTTCGAGTTAGAAACTTTCAGAGTTTTGTAAATTGAAGAGGTGTGGTCGAACACACCCATGGTTCGACCGAACCAACCTCGTAGTTCGGCCGCACCAACCCATGGTTTGACCGAACCATTTCACGAGCTTCGCGTGTGACTTTTAATGAAAATCGGACGGCTGCGATGTGATGATGCTTGATGATGATGTGGATTTACGGTGGTGATGATTATTGTTTTGCTGATTGATAATGGTAAAATGAAAGCAGCAATTTTCGAAAGGGAAGGAGAAAGGGGTCTGATGATTTCGTGGGGTTTGGACGGGTTTAGTGGAATTTGGGGTTTCTTTTCCCATTTTCATTTTCTTTTATTTTATTTTATTTTTAGTTTTGTTTTTTTTGGTTTTTAGTTTAGTTATTTTAATTGTTTTAGTTTAGTTTTATTTCTTTTTAATTTCTTTTATTTTAGTTTTATTTAACTTGTATTATAAATACCCCCTTTGGGGTTTATTTAACTTGTATTATAAATACCCCCTTTGGGGTTATTTTCTAAAAACTTTCAATCAACATTTTATTTTTAGATAGATTAGATTAGTTTAGCCTATATTTTCTCTCTCTTAGGGTTAGTTTAGGAGTAGTGTAGAGAGAGAAAGCTTGGATTTCCATGGAGTTTTTGAGAGGTTGAAGAAGCAACTTTGTGGAACTTCTTCTCATCGATTCAATGAGAATTTTCTAACTTTCTCTCATCTTTATTTCTTTGCTTAATCCTTAGTTTTTGCTTTTTGTTAGTTGATTTGAGTAGATTAATTAGTTCATTTGTTTAATCTTGTTTTTATTCTTATTTTACCTTGTTTTCCATGTCTTTCTTCATTATGTTAGCTTAGGTTTTGTTCTAGGGAATTGGATGAAGGTTATATTAATGAATTAAATGATTGATTGTGATTAGTATGAAATTGTTTCTTGATTATTGTGTATGGGTGATGCTTTTATGGATTAGAATCTTTCTAGCTAATCGATTCTATGCTCTTAATTGTGCTTTCAATCAATTGTGCGAGAGTGAGTTGGTTGAGAGCCCTAAATTCTTCCATACCCTTGCTAGGCTAGTTGCACGAGAGTGAATTAGTTTAGTAGGATAATTAACATGCTTAATTATGCGAGAGTGAGTTAAATGTGTTGATGTTCCTAATCGAGGTCATTTTCATCTATTTGTATGATGTTGTTTAATACATTGATGTGATTGGATTCCACTTTCCCTAGTTTTAGTTGTTTGTTCTTAGTCGTGTTTAGTTTAACCTCTCTCTATCTCACGACCTTTCCTACTAGTCTAATTTGCACAAATTGATACACTTAGTTCTTTTGGGTTCGACCCTTTACTTGCCACTAACTAGTTTAGTGTAAGTTTAGGTATTATAAATGATTAATTTGGTTAGGGTGGTAGCATAACGACCTATCTATCCTGCGATCAAATTTTAGCACCGTTGTCGGGGACTAAGGCGTTCATTAGTTTGTGTTGATTAGACTAGCTAGGTTCTTGTATATTATTTGATTTTGTTTGCTTTTCTTTGTTCTTTGTATGAAAATGGCATGCTCATCTTTTCCTCAATTTAATGGTGAACCCTTCTATGCTTACTTTGAAAGACTAGATGGTTTTCTTAGTTACCATGGGTGTTCTCTTAATGATGCTTGTGGTATAGCTTGTTGGGGCATGAATGAGTATACTAGGGGAATGGTTGAGAACATGAATAACGGTAGATTTTGTCATTTGTCTATGCATGATGCTTGGGATTTCTTCACATGGTTTGCTAGGGATTTGTCTATGCATGGTTTGCTAGGGAATTAAATTAGCTTTGTTGAATGCATTTGATATTAATTCGATTCAAAAAGCTTTTATTGAATGTGTTGGACTTTCATTTAATTCTAAAAACTTTTTTTTTTAGTAAATATGAATAATTTTATTACCAAAAGAAGAAGTTACAACTTACAAGAGCTAAGAAGTAACAAACACCAAACCCCACAAGACCTGAAACACAGGCTAACCAAGCACCAAACAGTTCAAGCTCAATCTCCTACCACCTTCTAGGAAGGGTTCAAGAGAAAGAGACAAGAACAACCTGAGCTCAAGCTTCCAGCCACCTTCTAGGAAGGGTTCTGGAAACCAGGCCCAAGAACACAAAAAACAAACACAGATCAGGACACTCCTGCAAACAATAAACACCAACAATGCAACGAAAATAGAAAACCCCCACCTAGACTCAACTGCAAAAGCAACAGGACGAGACAAAAGAGGGAATACAGCAACTCATGAAATACAATCAAGCTAAGCACCAAAAAAAGAAACAAAACAAATTTCAAAAAGCTGACTAAAAAAAACAGCAGAAGCAGCAGACCAAAACAGCAGCAGCAAACCAGAGAACAACAACAGCATTAGCTCAAGAACAGCAACCAGAACAGCAGCAGACCAGAACAGCAACTGCACCAGCAGCCAGAACAGCAGCAACCAGAACAGCAGCAACCAGAACAACAGCAGACCAGAACAGCAACTGCACCAGCTGCCACCCAGAGCCAGACTATAGCAGTCAGAACAGCAACAGCAGCAGAGGGTCAGAAAAAAGCATCAGCAGCAGCTAGGAACAGCAACAGCAGAACAGAGCAACAGCACCACTAGAACAGTTGCCAGAACAGCCTGCAGACCAAGATACTACCAGCTGCCACCCTAACCACCTGTAGCAGACCAAAAGCAGCAAGACAACACTGCAACAGCAACAAAACAGCAACAAAGCAGCAACAGCAACCCAAATAGCAACCAGCTGCCAAAAAGCAATAAAACCAGGCTGCTGACCAGCTGCCATCCAATCAGGACAGCACCAGAAACAGCAGACAACTGCAACACCAGAATTCAGTGAAGCAAAATCAGCTTCTTGTCTGTTCCTTTACATCTAATAGCAACATGATAAATAATGTCTTTAAAGACAGTTTCTGCAGGTTTACAGTCACATGTAAACATCAAACTGTTCCTCTGCAGCCATATACTGTAGATAGCCTCAGCAAAACACATAGAGTATACTCTACCCTTGCTGCTAGACTTCCTGCAATTCTTAACTATCCATTGTTGTTCAATGTGAAAAGGTTGAACTGCTTTTTTCACATCAAGAAGCTTCAAAACCTGTTCCCAAATAGTCTTAGAGTAGGGACAGTAGAAAAACAAGTGATAGACAGTTTCACAAGAGTTCTGGCAAAAAAAGCAAATAGGGTCACAACTTGCATTCCACTTAACAATTCTGTCCTTAGTGGCAAGTTTGTCAAGCAGAGCTAACCAAGTATTGAAAATACTCTTAGGAGCGGCTTGGTTATTGCAAACAATTCTTTTCCACCCTACTTTAGGAGCCTGTGGTCGAATCCGGGCATAGAGTTTAGCAATACTCATTTTCCCATTTTCCATAATAGAGGACCAGCCACCAATATCATCAATAATATCTCTGCAAGTCAAGACTTTCTTCAAAACCCGGGAGCATTTCTTGGGAATAGTGGCAGTCCAAATATTCCTATTGTTAAAATAATAGGTATGCACCCATTTCACCCACATATTATCAGATTTGTGAGCAAGATCCCAAAGAACCTTGCAAATAGCAGCTTTATTCCAATCACCAAGAGAGGTAATATTCCAGCCACCACAAACCTTAGGAAGAGTCATATGATGCCAGGAGACAGGGGCCTTTTTTGCATAAGTGTTCTTCCCAGTCCAAAGATAAACCCTGAACTTAGTTTCAATTTCCCTAAGAATCTTCTTAGGAAGAATGAAAATCTGAGCCCAATAAGCCTGAATACCAAAGAGAACACTTTTGATAAGCTATAACCTGCCAACATAAGATAAGTGTCTAGAAGTCCAGCATCCAATCCTAGCAATAACCCTTTTAACCAAAGGCCTACACTGAGCAACAGTAAGCTTTTTAGAAGACAAGGGCACCCCAAGATATCTAAAAGGTAAACTACCTCTACTCATGCCAAGAACAGTTTGCAGCTGATCTTTATCAGAATCAGAGATACCTCCAAAATAAACCTCACTCTTACTTAAATTAGCCATCAGACCAGAAGCACAAGAGAATTTTTGGAAAGCCTACAAAAGAAGCTGAATAGAGATGGAATCAACCCTAGAGAAGAGGAGAAGATCATCAGCAAACATCATGTGGGTAATACCTAATTTCTCACATCTAGGATGAAAATTGAAATTAGGATTCCCAGTCATTTCCTTAAGGCACCTAGAGAGGTACTCCATACACAGAGCAAAAAGAAAAGGAGACATAGGATCTCCTTGCCTAAGGCCTTTTTTTGCAGAAACAGGTTTAGCAGGAAAGCCATTAACCATTACAGAGTAAGAAACAGAACAGACACAAGTCATAATCCATTTCACAACAGAATGAGGGAAACCAAGCTCTTCTAAAACAGTCTGCAAAAAGGGCCATTCAACAGAGTCATAGGCCTTCCTCAAGTCAATCTTGATCATGCACCTAGGAGAAACAAACTTATGAGATTAGCCTTTGATCAATTCAGTAGCTAGGAGAATATTGTCACCAATGTGCTTACCCGGGATAAACCCAGCTTGAGCATCATTAATAACAGTCCCCACCACTTTAGAAATCCTATTTGTGAGAACTTTGGAGATCAGCTTGTACAACATGGTACAACAAGCAATAGGCCTAAACTCTTTGACATAAGAAGGATGCTGAACCTTAGGCACTAAGGTGATTGTTGTACAATTCCACTGCTTAGCAATGACACCAGTCTCAAAGAAAGAGAAGATAGCAGCATAGATATCAGTTCTAGGCGCCTTATCATCTCCAATCTGAGCTAGAGCATTATCAATCTCAGAAGTAGTAACCACAGAAGTCAAAATATCAATAGAGCTAGAGATGAGTTGAGAACCTCTCCTAATAGTGACCAAGTCAACAGCAGGGAGAGAACTAGCACTAGAACCAAGGAGCCCTTTATAGAACCCCACAATCTCATTTTCAATAAGTACAGGATCTTTCAAAAGGATAATTCAAAAAGATTTGTTTGAATGTGTTTGACTTTCATTTAATTCAAAAAGCTTTGTTCGCATGAGTTTGACTTTCAAATGATTAAATTAGACTCGTTGAATGCATTTGACCTTCATTCGATTCAAAAAGCATTGTTTGAATGTATTAAAGTTTCATTTGATTCAAAAAGCTTTGTTTGAATGTGTTTAACTTTCTTTTGATTCAAAAATCTTTGTTTGAATGTGTTTGACTTTCATTCGATTCAAAAAGTTTTGTTTTAATGTGTTTGACTTTTATTTGATTCATAAATCTTTGTTTCAATGTGGTTAACTTTCATTTGATTAAAATAGCTTTGTTGAATGTGTTTGACATTCATTTAATTCAAAAAGATTTGTTTGAATGTTTTTTACTTTCATTTAATTTAAAAAGCTTTGTTCGCAAAATTTTGACTTTCAAATGATTAAATTAGATTCGTTGAATGCATTTGACCTTCATTCGGTTCAAAAATCATTGTTTGAATGTATTGGAGTTTCATTTGATTCAAAAACCTTTGTTTGAATGTGTTTGACTTTCTTTTGATTCAAAAATCTTTGTTTAAATGTGTTTGACTTTCATTCGATTCAAAAAACTTTGTTTTAATGTGTTTGACTTTCATTTGCTTCATAAAGCTTTGTTTGAATGTGTTTGACTTCTATTTGATAAAATTAGCTTTTTTAAATGCATTTGACATAAATTCGATTCAAAATGCTTTTATTGAATGTGTTTGAATTTCATTTAATTCAAAAAGCTTGGTTTGAATGTGTTTAACTTTCATTTAATTCAAAAATCTTTGTTCGCATGTGTTTGACTTTCAATTGATTCAATTAGATTCGTAGAATACATTTGACCTTCATTGGATTCAAAAAGCATTGTTCGAATGGTTATGAGTTTCTTTTTTCAAAAAGCTTTGTTCAATGTTTATGACTTTTATTTAATTCAAAAAGCTTTTTTTTTTTAATGTGTTTAACTTTCATTCGATTCAAAAAACTTTGTTTTAATGTGTTTAACTTTCATTTCATTCAAAAAGATTTGTTTGAATGGCTTTAACTTTCATTTGATTCAATTAGGTTTGTTTGAATGTGTTTGACTTTCAATTTATTCAATTACATTCGTTGTATGCATTTTACCTTCATTTGATTCAAAAGCTTTGTTTGAATTTGTTTGATTTTCATTTGATTTAATTAGTTTTGTTGATTGCGTTTGACTTTCATTTGATTCAAAACGCTTTGTTTAAATGTGTTTTATTTCATTTGATTCGAAAAGTTTTGTTTAAATGTGTTTGATCACGGGTTAGATAGGTCGTTAAGCTACTACCCTAACCAAATTAATCATTTATAATACCTAAACCTACACTAAACTTGTTAGTGGCAAGTAAAGGGTCGAACCACTAGGGAAGCACGCTAATTCAACATCAATAATCACTAATGCAAGAGTGAAAAGGGGATTGTTTTAGTTGGTTTTTTTGAGTAAGAACACTAAAACTATAAATAAGCACGAAAATGATGGTTAAAATCAAGGGAAAATGACGCTAGGGATACGGGGGTTTCCAATATGATTAGAAAGAGGGGAATAATGGTGATTATCATGAAACACATGCCAAAGGACACAAGATTCTACCTAAACAATTCATTCTCATACAATAGTCTAGGCAAATCAATGAAAGAGGTCTACACTAATAAGGATCATTCTCATGCATTCTATTAGTTACAATCAAATCAAGAGAATAAAGAAGCACAATCCATAAAAACTCCACTTTAATAACTCATTCTCATGAAATCATTAAAATAGAGATGATCCTAGTCTAGTTCAAATCACTTTTGTTTCGGGGGTTTTTGTCCCTCGGGAGAGTTACAACACTGAAACTGGATTCAACTGAGGATGCCTGTACCTGCAAAGCAAACGGACCGCCGGATGGTCGGTGGTCCGCCTCCGAAGATTAAGTCAGTAAATATTCGGAGATAAAACGTGCGGAAGTAAAGTTATCTGCTTGGATTCCAAGCTCAGGTAAAGTGCTGTGTGTTCCTTGAAAACGACAGCTCTGTGGTAAGTGACGTATTGTCTCGTATTGTGTGTCAAAAATTCTCTTTTTTTGTGTCTCGTCATAAATGACGTAATGTCCCTATTTATAGGGAAAAGTGTGCCCTCCTAGGATCTCGTGACCTAGGAGTTAGGTCACGCCGTTTTGCGGCGCCTCGGGATTTGGGCCTTAGAAGGCCGCCATCCCAGGGCCAATACCTGAGTGACACGTGTCACTGTGCCCAAAAGGATTCTGAAGCACCTTTTGGGTGACACATGTCGCCGACTGAATGGTCCCTGCTGGACCTTCAGTCCACGTAGGACGGAGAAGAGTCCTCCCTCCACGTGTCATCATTCCGTAGGTCCAAATGGCACCTATATGGAGGACACATGGCACTTTCTGATTGGGCCACTTGGCCGGGCATAAAATACCCAAATCATTTGCCCCTCACAGGGGACACGTGCATTGCACGCGACTCCTGTGACAGGTGTCAGTATCTGAGTGGTCAGATTCAAAAATTACTGGAGGGAAAAATTAGGGTTTTTACCCCCCTATAAATAGTAAGGTTTGACCCCCCTCTTGGATTCACACCTTGGCGAATCTCTGGAGAATCTTGGACTTTTTGACTTAAGGAATCTCAAAATTCCCTAAGCGTTTTTCAAGCATCCGACACTCGGCTACCAGTTCGACTGTTCTTTAGTCAACCAGGTGTCTTTCTCCCTTCTTCTAAAGGTAACGCCTGTATTTTCTTTTTACTCTTCATTTTTTCTTTGTTTTCGAAAAAATGGTTCCCCAATTGCATGCGGCACGGCGTAGGATAGTGATCAGCCGGTCACCGGGGACGGCTGAATCTAGAACTAGCAGTGCCGAATGCTTGGCCAAAGATCCTGCTTTGCGAACTTCTCCGAATCCGACCGTTTCCGTGTCTGTGCAGGACACTATGGCCAGGACCAAAAGAACAGCAAGGCAGTGTAGCTCCGATGGAGTTTTCTACCATTCGGACGGGTCGACTGTTTATTCAGACGGCTCAATAAGAGTGCCTCAAAGTGAGCTGTCGGAACACCCTGACAGCCCTTCCTATCTTCCTCCAACCCCCACTTATTACCATTCGCCCACATCTAGTGGAACTCCCAGTGATGGAATCCTGAGGGAGGCGGATGAAGAATATCAACCCGGGCCTTCTAGACAGGCGCCGGAAGAGAGTCTAGGGGAGGACCCCGCTGGCACCAGTCGGCGGTCCCCTAGCTCTGATGAGAGCTCTGATGACGAGTCGGCCTCGTCATCTTCTTTAGAGAATGCCTCCGTAGCTTCAGAGGAGGCTAGATCAAACATAGATTCTGCCAGAGAGTCCCTGGCAGTGGATAGAGGGGAAAGCTGGGCCGAGCCGAGTGCTGCCAGGCGCTTGGAGAGAGCCCCCTACTATCAGCATGTTCCGCCAGGCAGGCGGAGCGCCATGGCATCCGGCCTTGCCAATTTTAGGCGCAAGGTCGTCCTAGGCTATGGCTACACTTTGTCGGTCCCTAACGAGGGCGACACCATAACCTGGCCGAGCCTGGCCAGCTATCAAGACAAAGCATTCGACTGCTATGAAGCGGCCTTCCAGGCTGGTCTCCGCTTCCCTCTCCATCCGGCCGCGGAGAGGATCTTGGACGGATACCAACTGGGTATCTGGCAACTTGTACCCAACTCCTGGATCAATATTCTAGGGTACGTTGCCGCCTGTGAGATGCTGCAGGTGGAGGCGAGCTTTGAAGCGTTCGCCCATATGCACTATCTGAGTAGGGCGCCTGCTAGGGGCGGTGAAGGCTGGTACACCTTGACCACTTGCAAGGGGTACATGATGGCTGTTGGCAAAGAGAACAAGTGGAAAGACTGGAGGACTAAGTTTTATATAGTCAAGTCTGCCGACAGCCGCCTGAACCAAAAGTATAACAGGTGGAATAAGGATCCTCCTCTCCTAGCAGGCAGGAGCGCATTGCCGCCTATTCCCAGGCGGGCAAAGGAGGAGATCATGGACGCGGGGTTGTTTACCGTGTCCGTGTGGACGAATGATGAGGGGGACAAGGAGGTCACCCCTCAATGCTATCTCCCTTTGTACAAGTGGTTTGAAGAAGGGACATTCTTAGCCGCCTGTGGGCTAAGTTCTGAGATGCCGAGAGGTAGTCGGCCGTCTGTTTTATATGCAATTTACTTCTGCTTTTCAGTACTTGTTTAATGATGCTAATCACTTGTTCATTTTTGCAGATAAAGCAATGGAAAAGCTCTCGGCCACAAGGAAGCCGGCTGTATCTGCTGCTCGATATAGGTCGAACGTTTTAAACAGGGCAGAAGTAACCACTCACACCAAAGTGGATGAACAGAAAACTGGCGGCACCTCCAAGGTAGAAAATTGCTCTTTCATTTCTGACCAATATTAAATTTGCCCGAATGATTTCTAACTTGCGTTTATCTTGTGTTGATGTAGGGTGCGCCTTCCAAATCTCCTTCAAAACCATCCGACCCTAAAATCCAAAAGACTAGGGCGGGTGATGTGAGCGCATCCGGCAAGGGCGGCCGGAAGCACGTTGCTCATAAGCCCAAGAAGGGCCCAGACGCCTCTCCTCTCGAAGCTGAAAAGGAGATCAGCAAACCGGATGCCCAGAGGGCATCGAAGGGTGGCTTTAAGCAACCCACCACTGCTGTCGGCTCAGCAGGAGAGAAGAGAAGCCTGGGGAGAGAGGAGGAACAGAAGGACGACGGTAAAATTCATTCGCCCCCCTTGTTCTCCCATATAGATGTACTTTAGTTATTTTCTCTAACTTTCTCTCCTTCTCAGTTCCGGTGCAGAGGCCGACTGTAGTCCAGATGGCCAAGTCCATGCTGAGGGCGGTCGATCCTGACGACAAGGCGTCTGTCAGAGGAGTCGGCACCCTTGACTTGGATGGCATCTTGGGGAACCTCTGCGAGGTATGAGTTAGCTCAAGCAACTCTTTTTTTTTTTTTTTTTAAGCATTATTCCTTTTTCCGCCTGGTTTTAACCATTCGGCTCTTTTGCAGGCCATGCTGCGCGTCCAAGGGCTCAGGCAACCCCTCAAGGAGAAATCCAAAGAGGTAACAGTCGCTAAAGCTCAGGCCGAGTCCGCCTTGGATCGAGCTCAATTTGATATTGCTCAGAATGAGTATCTGACGCTTGATATGATGTATTCGCAGGCGGAAGCCAATATGCAGGTGAAGAAGGACCTGGACTTGGCCCGCCTGCGCATCACTTCCCTTAAGAAAGAGATTACAACTCTTAAGGAGAAGCTCGAGCCTCTTCAAGATGCCAAAGAAGAGGCCGAGAGAGCCAAGCAGAAGGTGGGCCGCCTGGAGCAGCGCCTCAGCAACCAGGAGCATCAGCTGAAGTCCAAGTTTGAGTCCGTGGCTGATCAAGAGAGAGAGGCTCTTGTTAAGCAAATGATGAGCGATTATGAAGCCATCATGCGGGACACTTGGGCGGCTGTTCAGCCGGACTCGGACTATCAGATTTGGAAATCCAAATTTGACGAAGCCAGCAAAGCATTCGACGCTCGCCTTATTGAAGAGGCTGAGAATGCTGAGGCCGAGGAAAGTTCTGGGTCCGACTCTTCTGGGGAGTCGTCCTCTGGTGGCGAGGAGGAGGATCAGGCGGAGGAGCCAGAGAAAAAGGAGGAAGAGCAGCCGAAGGACGACAAGCCGGCTGCCACTGAAGAGGCTCTCCCCTAATCGCTTAAGCTTTTTATTTTTTCTGTTTCTGTGGCCGAATGGCCAAGTACTTTGTTTTTCCGGCCGGCGTGCCGAGTATTTGTATTTTTACCGACCGAGGGGTCGGGTAATTTGACAATCTTTCTGGCTTTGCCAGGTAACAATCTTAACCAATCGTCTGGTGACGATTGGTCTTTTTTAATTTAAATCCTTCGGCTATTTGGCTAAAGTTATCCATATTGTTGTTGTCCTTTGCATTTTGAATTTTTCATTGCATGTTTTTGGCTAAGTATTATAACCTGTATACCATGCGAATGTTCTTGCCCCTGGACGGATGTCGGGTGGTTTCGGTTTATTGGATTGATTGACTTAGAAATTTTTGATACTTAGAAGAGTATGCATGGTTTCGAAGTCAATCAATCACTATGGTGATTGCCCCAAACCACGCGGCAGACGTCCATCCAGAATTGGCAAACATAAGTGTTCATTCGGCCATTGGCTCGAACTAACTCAAATTTTCAACTTAGCTAATTTGCTAAGGGTAAACCTCCGCTTGTTCTGCCCCATAAGCAAAAACAAGCGCCTCCGGCCATAGGCCTCTTTGAGATAAAATGCTAAGTTTGTAACTTAACCAATTTTCTTTAAAAATAATTGTCCGCCTGTCTTGCCCCATAGGCAAGGATCAGACGTCATCCGGCCAATAGCCTCAATAATTGCTAAGTAGTTAACTTAACTTGTATAAAATATTCCGCCTGTTTTGCCCCTGAGCAATAACAGGCGCATCCGGCTTTATGCCTCAATTAGCCTCTACTCATGAAACAGTGACGACTGCGTTAAATAGAAAATTCAGGTCTTTTAGATTTCACTTTCGATTAAAACAAACGACTGCGAATGCTGCCTTAGCATTCGGTAGGGCCGCTTGATATATTCGTAGAGCAATGTGCCACCCAAATGGGAGATGCTTCTCCTCGACGAATTCGCCCAAATGGACGTCGCCGGTTATCTGACTCATGTTGGAGCAGACGGTCATGCTCATGTTGGAGCAGACTGTGACCATTCGGTCTCTTTTTGTTTATTAACATCCGGCCATAGGCCTCATCATGTTTTTATCTGGCCTTAGGCCTCTTAAATGATCAAGTAAATATTCATCAAGTGTTGGTGTAAACTTGATGAATTTCGTAGGGACGACTGTTCTAAAACAATCGGCTCCTTCAGAGGGATTGGGGCGTCTGATGTTGGGACAGACGCTTTCCAGACATATTGGCCGTCTGTATTTGGTACAGGCGGCACTTAAAAAACTTAAATAAAAAGATAAATTGGGAAATGAAGGCATATTCTCATTAACTATACGTGAGATTTACAAAATTGAGGTCTTTACATTCGTACTTAGAAGTAGTACTTTTTCAAGTTGTCTACATTCCAAGTTCTGGGCAGCTGCCTGCCGTCTGGTTCTTCCAGGCGGTAGGTGCCGTCTCTTATCTCCTCATAAATTCGGTAGGGGCCTTCCCAATTTGGGGTTAGCTTTCCCTGTTCATTCGCCCTACCGACTGCCTCCATTTTCCGTAGCACAAAGTCCCCCACTTTGAGAGGACGCTTGTGTACTCTTTTGTTATAAGCCCGAGTCATTCTCAGACGGTATATCTCATGACGCAAGGCAGCATTGCCCCTGCGTTCTGGAAGTGAGTCCAATGCTAGGCGCATGGCCTCCCAATTTGCCTCTTCATCATACAACATGATTCGAAGGGTAAGCTCATAGTGCTCAATGGGCAGAACAGCTTCTGCACCATACACCATTAGGAATGGGGTTTCTCCCGTTGCCCCTTTAGCAGTCGTTCTGATGGACCAAAGGACGTGTGGTAATTCATCCGCCCAAAGGCCACCAGCCCGCTCAATCTTCTTTTTAATTCCGTCTAAGATTAACTTGTTGAAGGCTTCGACCTGGCCGTTTGCTTGTGGCCGGCCGACTGATGCGAAGAAGCTTGAGACCCCCTGGTCTCCCAGCCAAGTCTTGAGTTGAGGCGTCTCAAATTGAGGACCATTGTCAAAAACCATAGACATGGGCACCCCGAAACGAGTGATTATGTTCCTCCAGATAAAGGAAATGACGTCTTTAGTCTTGATGTTTTTGACTGCCTCAGCCTCTACCCACTTAGTAAAGTAATCCACAGCCACCAATATATTGCTCTTGCCGCCTGGTGCAGTTGTATATGGCCCCAGAATGTCCATGCCCCATTTGGCAAAGGGTATTGGGCTGTGGATGGCCGTCAGGTCTGTAGCCGGACGATGGATGAGCTTGCCAAACTTTTGGCACTTGTCACATTTTTTCACCATTTCCATGGCATCCGACTCCAGAGTCGGCCAAAAGTAAAGCCGCCTGGCCTTGGCCGCGAGGGATCTGCCGCCTATATGGGAGGCGCAGAATCCCGAATGCAACTCTTCGAGAACTTCCTTCCCCTTTTCAGGGGTAACACATTTCAACAGGGGTTTCAAAAAGCCAGCCCTGAAGAGCTCTCCTTGCCGTAACTCGAAGTTAGCTGCTCGTTTTTTCAGAACAGCCGCCTCCCGTGGTGAGTCAGGGAGCGTGCCGTCTGTAAGATAGGTCCGGATGCTGTCCATCCAGGTTGAGCTTCGGTCAAGAATTCCAATGGGGTCTTCCTCTAATATACTTCTTTTTTCCATGACCTCCCAGAAGACTGACCGAGGCGTTTCACAGGAGGCGGATGATGCCAACTTGGACAGAGCATCCGCCTGATTGTTTGAAGACCTGGGCACCTGAGTTAGATGAAATTCTTCAAGTGACCCAACTTCACTCTTGACCGCCTGCAAATACTTTATCGTGGCCGGATGAGTGGCCTCGTACGTTCCATTAACCTGGAGTACGACCAGTTGAGAATCAGAGTAGGCGGATACCTTCTTAGCCCCTGCCGCCTTGCAATACCGGATGCCGGCCAGCAAGGCCTCATACTCGGCCTCATTATTAGAGACCTGAAACTTGAACCGTAGTGCGTATTCGTACTTATCTCCTTCAGGAGATTGACAGATAATCCCCGCACCACAGCCGTTCACAGTGGAGCTCCCATCCACATACACTTTCCAGACCTGGTCCGTATTGTCCGGAACAACCGGCCTTGTCATTTCGACAATAAAGTCAGCGAATGCTTGTCCCTTTATTGCCTTCCTTGATTCATAAGTGATTTCTAATCCTTGTATTTCGATTGCCCATTTGAGCATTCGTCCAGAAGACTCCAAGGTTGTGAGTGGCCGTTTGATCGGTTGGTCGGTATAGACCTCTACCGCATGCGCCAAGAAGTAAGGTTTAAGCTTCTTGATGGCCATGTAAAGGGCAAGGCCGAATTTCTCAACCATGGGGTACCGAAGCTCCGCATTTCTCAAAACATGGCTTATGAAATACACCGGGAGCTGGATGCCGTCTCTTTCAGCTAAGAGGACAGCACTGAGGGCATGATCAGAGACGGCTAAGTACATGAAGAGCTTCTCTTTAGGCAAAGGGCTGACAAGCCTCGGCAAAGAGTGCAGATGAGTTTTTAGCCTTTGAAAGGCCGCCTCTGCATCATCCCCCCATTCAAAGTTTGTCTTCTTTTTGATTGCCTGGAAAAAGTAGAGACACTTGTCGCCTGAACGGCTGAGAAATCTCCCCAGGGCCGCCAGACAACCTGTTAGTTTTTGCACTTCCTTCACAGTACGGGGCGACTGCATGTCGATTACCGCCTGTATTTTCTCAGGGTTGGCCTCTATTCCTCTTTGGTCAATCAAAAATCCGAGAAACTTCCCAGACTCAACACCAAAGACACACTTTTTTGGGTTAAGCATGACCTTGTGCCGCCTGAGTGTGGCGAATGTTTCTCGGAGATCAGCAAGGTGATCCGCCTGCTGTTTGGATTTGACTATCATATCGTCAATGTACGCCTCTACATTCCTTCCGATTTGATTAATGAAGATCGTATTAATCATTCGTTGGAAGGTAGCAGGCGCATTCTTCAAACCAAACGGCATCACAGTATAACAGAACAACCCCTGATCAGTGACGAATGCCGTCTTTTCTTGATCTTTTTTCCACAGGGGGATCTGATGGAAACCTGAATAGGCGTCCATGAAACTCATCAGGGCATGTCCGGCTGTTGAGTCGACCAGACTGTCGATCTTAGGCAGTGGATAGCTATCCTTTGGACATGCCTTGTTGAGGTCTGTGTAATCAACACACATCCGCCAAGTTCCATTCGGCTTTTTTACTAACACAACGTTAGCCACCCACTCAGGGAAGTTGCACGGCCGAATGAACTTGGCATCTAACAGCTTTTTTACTTCGGCAGCTGCCGCCTGACTTCTTTCTTCGCCGTGGTTTCTTTTCTTTTGTCGGATGGGCTTCTTTTTAGGATCCACGGCGAGTTTGTGGACGGCGAGATCCGGGCTGATGCCTGGCATCTCTTCCACTTCAAAGGCAAAGATATCTTTGAATTCCTTGAGCAGCTGGTGAAGGTTTTCACCCAACTTTGCAAAGACAATCGTCCCCACCTTAACAGTCCGCTCTGGACGGCTATCATCCAGAGGGATATCAATGTGCTCTCCAGTAGGCTGGGGACGAAGATCATCCGACCTTTCCCCGGTCAGTGATTGCTATTGCTTTTCTTTTTTGACCACCACCAGCTGATCAGTCTTTCTTTTCTTTCCGGCTGGTGGGGCCGACTGTTCTTCCTCGACATCGTCGAGGTCAATCATTTGCTTGCCCCGGCCGGATGCTGCGGCCGCAGGCTTGACGTCCGAGAGATAACACTCTCGAGCCGTCTTTTGGTCCCCATTAAGGGAACCAACTGTTCCATCATCCTTCTCATACTTGAGTAGCATGAGAGCAGGGATGATGACGGCCTTACACTCATTAAGAGTGGGTCGGCCAAAGATGAGGTTGTAAGCCGTGAGCTCTTCAACCACTAGGAGACGGATGGTCATGTGTCGACCGTCTCCCCTGCTTCCCAGGCGGACAGGTAGGTCGATTCGTCCGACTAGGTGCACAAGTCCTCCTCCAAACCCAACTAAGGTGTGGGTGACCTCCATCATGCTATCCGGTTTGTACTTGAGATTGGACAAGCATTTGAGGCTGATGAGGTCAGAGGAACTTCCTGTGTCAATCAGAATTCGGTCAACCAGCTGGTTGGCGACTTTACACTCAATGACAACAGGGTCATCATGCGGCCGACGGACTTTGCCTCTGTCCTGTTCGGTGATGACAACTTTAGGGAAGGTGGATGTGCTAGATGTATCCCCCTCAACAGAATTGACCATCTTTCTTAGATGGTCCTTGGTACCCCGAATGGTCGGGCCACCACCGGCAAATCCGCCTGCTATGGTGTACACCGGTTCTTCATCAGTTTCGGCACTCACAGCAGGCTGGGGAGTCTTTTTCTTGGACTGCCCCAGATTTGCTTTTGAAGTCACTTTGGACTTCACATAGGACTTAAGCTGTCCTTTGTCGGCCAGACGATCGAGCTCCCGCTTGAGACTAAAGCAGTCGTTCGTGTCATGGCCAACATCCTCATGGAAATGGCAATGCTTGTTTTTGTTCCTATTTTCAGCGGAACCTTTCATAGCAGTCGGCTTTTCAAGAGTTAGCCGATCCTTAATTTCCAAAAGGATGGAGCAGCAGTCCTTGTGGAATTCGTACCTTGGGACGTACGGTTTCCACTCTTTTTTCTTCTTCTGGGCCGGTTGATCAGAGTTATCAATGGCCTAGACTTGCTTTTTCTTTTTGCTCTCTTCTGGCTTAGGAGCCGGCTGAGCAGACCGAGTCTCTTTCTGCCGGTCGGACTTCTTATGGTCCGATTGCTTATTGGAGGAGCAGAGTTCGGTCGCCTGTATGTAGGCTTCCGCCTCTCGCAAGGCTCCTTGCAGAGTAAAGATTTGTTTGCGGACGAGTTCGTACTTAAAGGTAGACCCGTCCTTCAGACCCTTAAAGAAGTCTGTGAAGGCGACCTCATCAGACAGCCCATGAATCTGGATTCGGACCAGATTGAACCGCCTGACGTAGGATCGCAAACCTTCTCTATCTCCCTGCTGTACATTGCCCAAGTCAAGACTTGTCATTTTGGCAGGGATGTTCATAGAGAAGTTTGATGCAAACAAGAACGCAAGCGTCTTGAAGCTATTTATGCAGCCAGCCGGCAGGTTGCCAAACCACTGCTGGGCTATGCCCTTCAGGGTGGCTGGAAAGCAACGACACCATGCGGCATCATCCAACCCCTGTAAATACATGAGGTGGGTGTATGCTAGCAGATGGTCTTCTGGGTTGGAGGTCCCGTCATAGGCTCCAACCAAAACGTTTTTAACTTTGGCCGGCTGTACGGCTTCAGTTATTTCCCTGGAGAAAGCAGAGGGTTGATCTCCAAGGTGTTGCAGCCTAAGCTGCCAGTCCATCGGCTGATAGCCGTATGCCGCCTGTCCTCCATAGAGGGTAGGCTGCATGTAAGGTACAACTGGCGCCTGGTACAATGGCTGTGCCATGTACTGGGCGGACTGAATCACATGTGGCCCAGACTGAACCCTTTGGCTGCTTGCTGGGGTCTCATGTACAAACTGGGAACACCTCACAGAGGTATTCCGAAAGCTATCATGATAAGTCGACGTTGAAGCCGACTCTGATTGCTGGGTTCTCCTCTCCTCAATGTATTGCCGAGCGTCAGAGAACGTTTTCTTGCTACCATCCGGCTGTATGTGCCGGATGGGTTTTCTTGCGCCCATTTCTGGGAAACGGAGCCGATTAAGGTCAAATTAGGGCCTGGCCTTCTCCTTAGGAGCAGGATGAGGAGTCGGCTGACGGTCCCTGACCGACTTCTGTTTGCCAGCTTGGGCTGGCTTCTTGGCCGACTGCTCCTTTCTAGGAGTAGGCGACTTCTTTGAGGCGAGCTGCTTGATTTCACCCCTGAGGCTGCTCAGGAGTGACATTAGCTCATCCCGAGTGACGGGAGTTGATCCTGCCGCCTGGGAAGGATCAACCGGCCGCCCCGAGGGCTTCTTTGGCTGGCCAGCAGTTTTGCTTGGCCCTGCCTGAACATGGGGACGCTCTCGCCGTTCCTTACTGCGGATGCGTTTAGAGATGAGGGATCCATTTGGATCCACATAGGTTTCGACATCAGCGTCGTCACCTGAGTCATGGTCCGTTTGGACCAGTATATCATTTGGAGGCCGAATGGTCTCCGAATTTGGTACAAGCTCTTGTGAAGCCATTTCAGAGGTACTCTCCCCACAGACGGCGCCAAATGTTTCGGGGGTTTTTGTCCCTCGGGAGAGTTACAACACTGAAACTGGATTCAACTGAGGATGCCTGTACCTGCAAAGCAAACGGACCGCCGGATGGTCGGTGGTCCGCCTCCGAAGATTAAGTCAGTAAATATTCGGAGATAAAACGTGCGGAAGTAAAGTTATCTGCTTGGATTCCAAGCTCAGGTAAAGTGCTGTGTGTTCCTTGAAAACGACAGCTCTGTGGTAAGTGACGTATTGTCTCGTATTGTGTGTCAAAAATTCTCTTTTTTTGTGTCTCGTCATAAATGACGTAATGTCCCTATTTATAGGGAAAAGTGTGCCCTCCTAGGATCTCGTGACCTAGGAGTTAGGTCACGCCGTTTTGCGGCGCCTCGGGATTTGGGCCTTAGAAGGCCGCCATCCCAGGGCCAATACCTGAGTGACACGTGTCACTGTGCCCAAAAGGATTCTGAAGCACCTTTTGGGTGACACGTGTCGCCGACTGAATGGTCCCTGCTGGACCTTCAGTCCACGTAGGACGGAGAAGAGTCCTCCCTCCACGTGTCATCATTCCGTAGGTCCAAATGGCACCTATATGGAGGACACGTGGCACTTTCTGATTGGGCCACTTGGCCGGGCATAAAATACCCAAATCACATACTCTCTCCATAGGGTTGAAATCTATCTCCCTCCACTGTTCTTTCACCATGCCCCTCTAGAATCCAAGGGTCTTAAGTAGGGTTGTAATGTCATGGCTAGGGTTTATGGTTGGGAAACAATTTGAAAATTTTGGTGGCAATTCCTAAGTGAAGCGTAAGAGTGGCCATCTCTCAAGAACATCCTAAGAATTGAACCTATTCTCAAACTTACAACCTTTCAAAACAAACCACACCACATTACTTCAATCTTTTTCATTTTATTTATTTATTTTTTTTTTTTTTTGCTTGGTTTTCATGAGTTTCAACTTTCTTGCCAAACCTTTTTGCGTACTCTTTTCATGAATAATCTTTCAAAACCTTATTTGAACCAAATTACACAACTTTCTTGAAAAATTTCAACATTATCAAACTCGAACCTCACAAGCCAATGCTTCACTAACTACAAGGGTTGGTAGAACATAGGCCGATAGGTTTGTAATATGGCTAAGTCAAGAAAGGGGAAATAAGGCTCAAATTGGTTAGCAAGTGGGTGAATGTAAAAATGAAAACCAAATTTGTAACAAAACACAAAGAAAACAAAGAAAAATTAGAAGAAATGCCCTCTTCCTCCTCTAGAGTTATATGGTCACGATCTTGGGAGCTAGACGCCAACACAAAAATTAAGACATGCATAGTTAAGGATCCTAAATGCCGCTCACAAGAATGATGAAGGCTAGAACAAATGAAGCTCACACGGGATAAGAAATATAGCAAATACCAACCAAGGGAATCCTATCCACCATAGAGAGCAACACCATCTTACCACTTTCCCATGAACTAGGGGTTCAAACGTCCTCAAAAGTTCTAAACCGGGCTACCTTAGCTTACAATGTGTCTAATTCAACCCAAAGCATTCTCAAACCGTGTAAACCCTCATCAACTAGGAAGATAAGCATTCAAAGACACATCGTCAAGAGAGGCAAACCAATCCAAAAGAGTGAGCAAATTACAAATCAAAAATCATTTCAAATTGTCATAATTATGCTTGTAACACAAAAAGGGGAAAACAAAACAAAAGAAAGAGGAAGAAATCAAAAGGTTCACATACGAGGCATATAATCCAACTAAATCCCAATCGTCATACAAGTGATCGTTCGATAACAACATCAACGATCCCAGGTTCCATAGAACCAAAAGCAAACATCCTCGAACCATTCAACTTCTTCCTAAGCTAAACCTAAGCTAAACACCCAAAGAAAAAGAAAATAAAAGAGAGGAAATGTCTCACCAAATGCCGCTTGAAATGAAGACAAGATAAATTATGCAATCTCACCGAGGGGGCTCGATTTGCCCCTTAACTTCCTTTATCTCCATTTCCAAGCTTGAAAAGTGAGCCAAAATGAAAGAAATGACTGAGATAAAACAAAAATAAATAAAAAAGTAAAAAATCAAAGAAAGAAACTAAGAATTTAAACAAAAAGAAGAAATAGAAATAAAATAAAACAAACTAAAAAAAAAATTGGATTAAGGGAAATTTGGACTATCGGGAATTTGGATTTTTCATCATGGGAGCGCCATCACCTACACAAACACTTGAAAATTCATTAGCAAAAGCTTATCAAAATCACCCAGAGACATCATCATCACAATCAAGAAGATAAATCCACATCAAAACATGATAAAGCCAACCGAACCATGAGAGCTCTACCACCTACAATGAAATCCCCCCCACACTAGCATGATGACAAGCCTTCCCCCACACTATAAAAAAAAACATCCCTTTGCCTCTTAACACCCCCCACACTAAAACAATGCACCGTCCGCGGTGCGCCAAATTAAAACATTGGGAGGGGGCAAAGGGGAGAAATAAAGAACAAGGGGGGCTAGTGGCCACTAGGGCCGACTTCGTCATCATCTCCATCATCCTCGGTGTCGTAAGAGAAACCGTCCGGAGGGATGCCGTGTGGGTCCCAACCACCGGTGAAACCCGGAGGCCAACCATAGTGACCTCGGAAGAGGTCTTGCTGCCATTGAGGCAACGGGTCGAAAGGGGCGGGAAGTTGAAGAGGGGAAGGGTGGGTAGGGTCGACATATGGATAGTTGGGGTCACCCCTATAATCACTCCTGTTTGGGGTAAAATTACCCTCTATATGTGGACCAATGCCACCGCGACACGTGTCCGCAAGCTCAGCTCTTTATGAGCCAATTAGAGCATGACACGTGTCACTCAATGATAGAAGAGTGATAATGGGCTCTAAGCCCATAAACCTAGAGCCTTTTAGGTTAAATGACCTAAAAGGCACATATCCCAACGCTCTATAAATACTGATCTTCACATCAGTTCAAGGGGAGTTAATTCATTCTCCAAGGGTCATGCCCCCCACAATCACTCTCCCTTCTCTCTATTTTATTCTCAAAAAATACATTACATCGATCACTAACTTGATCGTCGGAGGCGGACCTCCGGCCCCCCGGGGTCCGTTGTTTTGTAGGTGATCGGGCCGTTCGAGTGTTGCATTGCGGATCTGTCTCCCGAGGGACATACATACCCTCCATTCGGGTACGTACAAAAAACCCCAAAACATTTGGCGCCGTCTGTGGGGAGGCACATCTGTAATGGCACAACGGTGGATCACCGACTTAATAGGGGGAACCTCCTTTAGGAGGCGCCAGGCGTCCTAAGGCTGGATGCTGAGTACATCAGGTGTCATGAGGCCGAATGCCAAGAGTCGGACGGTCAAGAAGGCCTGTCAGACTAAGTCATGCATATTTTATTCTCTCAATGTAAGATTAAAAGGCAATGCCATTTGATCTAAGTTGGAGGATGGTACATTAGGGGTGAGACGGCTAAATTGGCTAACTCCACTATTTTAATCTGACTCATTTTATGAGTCGGCCGCATGCTCAGGCCACCTCAACCAGCCGGATGCATACAAGCGGTAGCCGCATGCTATTTTAATCATTGCTCATTTACTGAGCCAGCTAGATGCAACATTCGTACTCCACCATGAGACCATGACATCTAGCAAAATTAATTCAAGCCTATCCAAGCTGTTTGCTTGAAGATAGAACAAGCGGCATCCGATGCAATAAAGCAGGCGGCATGCGGCCAATCATTTTGATTGATAATTTGATACTATCAATATCACATATATTCACATATATTAACATATATATATATATGTTAATAATTGTATTATACAAATTGTTTTTTCAAGAATAAACTCTTGGAATTAGTGGGGGACATGCGGCCTAACTTAAGCATCAATTCTCCATGAATGATGGGAATGCCGCATGTACAAGTATTATTTTATTCCTCTTCCATTTGCAACGGAATTCATATTGATATATGAAGAGCCGAATGCATATGGCATTTGTGGGAAAGAGCGAGAGCCGCTCATTCATGCAAAGTCGAGCTTCATCTCCATATAGCAAAGATGGTGATCAGGTGGTATTCATTACCGGCCTTTGCACCGATCAATCAAGCGGCAGCCGACAACTTTATCAAATGTATCAACTTCATCAATGGTGGCAGCCGGTCACCGTCATCAATTATGCGGCTGATCTGTTCAAAGCTGGCTGCCATGGTTGCCTCGTTCAACCTCAAAGCCGGACGTTTGGTTGCTTGATTAATAGAGGCGGTAGACGAATGAAATAAGCCAAGTGCCTGGTTGTTCGTTCTCAAACAACCTACTCTTCCCATTTGTTATTTTTCATATTTATTTATGACAAAGCTTTTGAAGAGTAATATCATATTTACAAGGCTATACATACGACATTAATCTTCATGTATCTAAGTATATATAAACCGCATGTAATAGCATGAATTAGTGAATTACTGATTACAGCCGCCCTTGTTAATCATCAAGCGGCACCATTGAGTTCATCACTATCATTATTCAATCATTACCAATGATTGAATTTGTCTTTTGTTATTCACGTGGATGACAATAATATACAAGCAGCAAAAAGCTTGCTTGAATTCTCAAGCATGATGATTGGTATTATCATATTTTAAGATGTATTATCAATGCAGCAGTCGGCACTTGATCATTGAGGCAGCCGGCACTTGGTACCCGGATGACCATGAAGGATGAGCAAGTTAAATCACCTTGTGATAGTAGCCAAGCGGCATTATACAGCCAAGTAGCTTCTCCATTAGTCAGGAGCCCAAGCTTACTCTTATACAAGCGGCAATATGCCGACTCAAATTCAACCTGATAGCATAATGAGAATGGTGGCATTATGATCAATACTATCATAAACACTAATAATGCAATTATCTTTCAAACATGTACTCATGTAAGAAGTGCGGTATAAGCGGCAAGGGGTGTGTGGCAAAAATGCCGTATATATATTGCTACCCCTTGTACTATTCTCAATTGAAGCACACAGCCAACCCAAGTTGCTCCAATCCAAGTGGTAAAAATGCCGACTCGAATTAAAGCAACCGGTTATCACTATAAAAGGTGACGGTTGGTGATCACAATCAAGGCGGCTGCAGGGCTGCTTTGTTCCCGATTACGCCGAATGTGGGGCTGCATCCTACTTCAGCTAAGTCCGGCTGTAGGGTTACTTTGCGCCTAACCAAGCCCAGCCGTAAGGGCTGCTCTGTTATTTTATCAAAGCCGGCCGCGTGGCTGCTATGTTTTTCATATAAGTGGTTGCTTTAATCACCTTCAAAGCCGGCTGCAAGGGTTGCTTCGCGCATGCTCAAGCCGGCTGCATGGATGCTTCGCTCATCAAATAAGTACAGCCGTAGGGGCTGCTTTGTTCTTCATAAAGACCGGATGTTTCATTGGCTCATTGAGCTCGATGACTGGGGCTGCTTTGTTCCCCTACACATCCGGATGCTCTGATCATCATTATCATCATTGTGAGCTTAGTCTAACGGCTACTAAGCCAAATAAGTTGCAAACTCAGTGACATGATTGTCAAGCGGCAACTAAGTGCCATGCTAAACTCAAATACAAGCGGCATAAGAGCCGAGTGAAATGAGCAAGCTCCCCTTAATGTGAGGGAAACCTCAATCTCTTGTATCCGAGCAGCAACATACACACATAGTCATCTCTTAGCTTAAAAGCCGAGAGGTCGATACGTTGTGCAAGGCACCCGACCATGGAGCCGAGTGTGATGCAAAGAGTTTGCTCAAACATGTGTGACATGGCTGGACAGCTACTTGGTTGAAAGACCGCATGAGTATTATGCGAATCAATAATTATCATTATTATGATTATAAAAAAAAAAGCATGCGGCACTACTTAAGTATATATTATACATGGGTAGCATATTACTTGAGTATATATTATACAAGGGTCAGACGGTATTGAATCTCGGCTATACACAAGCGGCTCTAATGCCAAGTTGGATGTGTTCGTCTGTGTGAGCAGGGCTGTTTAGCTCCCATTACCTATAGCAGGGGCTTCCTTTTATATAAATTAGTGCTATCAAGGAATACATGTCAAAGAAGCAGAGCATCTGGCTACTACCGTCTGACAGCAGCTCTAGCCCGTTTGTAACACTAAAACATGAAGCCATTGTGGTATTTTGTTACACTCGGCACTTTGCAAGCTTACCCAAGCAGCCGCAAATGGGAAAGAGCAGCCGGATTTAGAGAACTTGCGTCCTATCTTGTATGAGTTAGCATAGGAGGCAAACTAAATTGAAAGCAAGCGGCAGATGCCGCATGGCACTCTAGCAAGGAGTTGAAATATCTTCGACTCCGATTTTTAAGCATTTAAAGCAACTCCAAATCCGGCTGTGATTGCATATGCTCCAGGCAGAAAATACGTCGACTCACCTTAAGGAGTCCAGTGGGCTAGCAGCATTATTATGAGCTGCAAGTTAACTTAAGTAGTGTGGAGCCGTATGTTTATATGTGAAGTTGCTCTCTCATATAAGTGGAGCAACATCACCTCAAGAGTATGTATCTTACTCTCACCGATGAGAGCATGAGAAGCCGCATGTATATGTAAGAAGCCGCATGTATATTTGTGGGATCGACTCTTTGGGAGTATTATGGTCAAGCGGCATAAATGTCAAGCAACCTTCGTATTCGGTTAAGCTCGGCAACCGGCCTTTCATGGTCCTTCAAGTAAGACGGTTAAAGCTTATTTGAATATTATTATTATTATTATTATTATTGAATATTGATTCATTAATTAAATAAACTAAGTTAAAAACTTAGTAGCTAAACTAACGTCCAAGTGACGTGAGGCCAATGGCCGGATGATAAACTAAGTTAAAAACTTAGTAGCTAAACTAACGTCCAAGTGACGTGAGGCCAATGGCCGGATGATAAACTAAGTTTAAAACTTAGTAGCTAAACTAACGTCCAAGTGACGTGAGGCCAATGGCCGGATGATTATCTAAGTTTAAAACTTAGAAGCTAAACAAACGTCCAAGTGACGTGAGGCCAATGGCCGAATGATAAACTAAGTTTAAAACTTAGTAGCTAAACTAACGTCCAAGTGACGTGAGGCCAATGGCCGGATATTATTATTATTAGAGGCCGACGGCCACAGTCTGCTCCAACATGAGTATGACCGTCTGCTCCAACATGAGTCAGATAACCGGCGACGTCCATTCGGGCGAATTCGTCGAGGAGAAGCATCTCCCATTTGGGTGGCACATTGCTCTACTAAAACATCAAGCAGCCCTACCGAATGCTAAGGCAGCACTCGCAGTTGTTTGCTTTAATCTAAAGAGAAATCTAAAAAGCATAGAGTTTTCCAACTGTTCTAGTACAAATGGAAAACGGCTATTGTTTCATGATTAGAGGCTATCAAGGCCAATGGCCGGATAATAAACTAAGCTAAAAACTTAGTGGCTATACAAACCGTCTTAAAAAGACATGAGGCTAATGGCCGGATGGTTATCTGTTTTCTATAAATTTGTCTGCTCCAACATGAGTAAGGCCGTCTGCTCCAACATGAGTCAGATAACCGGCGACGTCCATTGGGGCGAATTCGTCGAGGAGAAGCATCTCCCAATTGGGTGGCACATTGCTCTACGAACACATGCAGACGGCAAAGATTGAACGACCTAATTGGTCAACTCATAGTCGCCTGACCTGGGTAATCTAAAGAACGACTAAGTTTTCGGGAACCGAATGTCTAAAAGACATCAGTAGGTGACCGGCCGAAGTTCTTACCTAGATTACCTTCAGAAACTATACAAGTCCTCACAATGGGGTAAAAGGACATTGAAAGTATAATTACAAAACTTTCCAGGCGGCCATTTGCCTCCTGTCTTGTCAGGCGGCCATTCGCCTCCTGCCTAATGAGATATCAAACGTCTCGAAAATATCCTACCATAGTGGGGCATAAAGAAATGAAAGTCGTCATCTGTCTAGTTCAAGCGGCAATCATTATTATGATTGATTAACTTAGAAAATGTCATACCATATAAGGTATCAAATTTTCCAAGTTAATCAAATCTCTCTTTTATTGACCTAGACACATGCCGACCAAAGAGCTTTTGAACAAGCGGCAAAGCCTTGATTTCGAAAGGAGCAATTCCTCTTGAAAGAGAAATTACCCCTTCCGAGGGGCTAATGTTTGGGGTAAAATTACCCTCTATATGTGGACCAATGCCACCGCGACACGTGTCCGCAAGCTCAGCTCTCTATGAGCCAATTAGAGCATGACACGTGTCACTCAATGATAGAAGAGTGATAATGGGCTCTAAGCCCATAAACCTAGAGCCTTTTAGGTTAAATGACCTAAAAGGCACATATCCCAACGCTCTATAAATACTGATCTTCACATCAGTTCAAGGGGAGTTAATTCATTCTCCAAGGGCCATGCCCCCCACAATCACTCTCCCTTCTCTCTATTTTATTCTCAAAAAATACATTACATCGATCACTAACTTGATCGTCGGAGGCGGACCTCCGACCCCCCGGGGTCCGTTGTTTTGCAGGTGATCGGGCCGTTCGAGTGTTGCATTGCGGATCTGTCTCCCGAGGGACATACATACCCTCCATTCGGGTACGTACAAAAAACCCCAAAACAACTCCCCCCTCAGGGGCACGATAATCGTACCCGGTTTCTGTCGGGTAGTCTACCCGGGAAACACCGTGGGAGGAGGGCCCTTGCCAACCGGGCCTTGTTGTGGTGGCCAATAGGGGTAATTTACCGGGGGGGTGACCTCACTCCTATCCACGGCCGCACCATAGAGAGCTTGGGTTTGCATAAACATACCCTGTTGGTTCTCCATTAGGCTCTGCATGCCAAGTTGCATGCTCATCATTTGTTGTTCAATGCTACTCATGCCTTGATGTTGTTGCTGTTGTTGATGATGATGATGATGATGATGTTGTTGTTGTTGTTGTTGTTGTTGTTGCTGTTGTTATTGTTGTTGTTGCTGTTGTTGTTGCTCGACTACCATATTCCTTGCGCCACCTAGAGCAGTGGTTAGCACACCATTGTCTCGCGAAATTTTACATACATTCCTAGCGTTCCGCTCCAAGGATGTACGGCTGGGGTAAGGCATGATACAATGGTGCTCGCGGTCAACCATCCAAGCATGAAAATTGTTGTCATCTGAAGTTCCTTGGAGGAACCTCGACCTTTTCATTTGTTGTATGTCAATGAATAGATCTTTGTCGGACCCAAGTTGAGTGCATGAGGGGAAGAAGCGTTCATAGTTAAGCTTCTTGGCAATCCTTGTAATCATCCCACCAAGGGCAATTTCTCCCGTCTTGTGACCCGACTTGATTGCCTCGCAGCACATGACGAACCAGTACCCCATATTGAGCCGCCCTTTCAATTCCTCCCTAGTGGCAACCCACAAAGTAAATAGCTCTTCATGCGAGAGCTTACTCAAGTCTTGCTTGCTAAACACCGCAAACCCTAGAATGCGGTGTAGAATACGGAGCACGGGGTGGATAATATGGTTGGCCACCGAATACCTAGTGTTGAACTCTTCAAAATCGGTAATCGTTTGCCACCATCGAAATGCATTGTACTCTGGGAATAGGCTCCATGAAGGGGCAAGGAGGTCTGCCTCGGGGTTCAAATCCAACAATGCATTAAGAACACTAAGAGTCATAGTGTGCTAGTTGTTGAAAAGTTGGAAGGAAATTTGGAAGACGTTGTTCCCATAAGGCTCCTTTTCAAATGAGGCCAAGAATTCGAAGGTGGGCTCCTTATATGTTCGAAATTGATGCTTGATGAACTCACTCATCCCTAAGTTGTCAAGGAGCGACCTTATGTCATCGTCAATCCCCAAAGCTCTCATGGAGCGTTGATCATAGTGTCTGGAGGGATTTAACTTTCGTCCTTGAAGGTCATTAACGAAAGTTGCATGGACCTTGTTCAAGAATCTCAATCGAGGGGGAACATTTGGTCCTTGAGCTTGAGTTTGTTGAGTACTCGGTTCCTTAACCCTTAACCTGGGCTCCAATATGCTCTTCCTTTTGCTCATTGTGTTCTCAAGCAATACAAACAACCCAACCAAAAGAGAACTCCCTTCGAACCCAACCAATAATTGAAACACAACAACAACAACCCAAGTCTTAACAATCTGCAAAAAGGTTAGTACCAACAACTAACCACACAAATATAGCTCCCAAGACAACTAGAATCAACAACAAAGCACTCAATCACAATACATTATGATAATAAGCAATTCTCATGAAAGTAGTTGCATTATCATCAATACTAACACAAAATTGCTCAACTTAATTTCATGAAAATGGCTTCCAAATCAATAATGTTAACAACAATGTCCCAAAATCACTAAATATCACACTAATAACCAACAAATCCTTAACAAAGAAAATCAAAATCACATGAAATTCACTCAAGCTAATTCATGCTTAATAACTAAAAATTTTGCATAAACAAGTGAAACTAAGTAATAAAATAGCAAAATTAAGAGTTATACCACTTAGGATAAGCTTGAATACCACTAAGAACCCCCAAGAACACCACCTTCAATTAAGCTTGCAAACCATGAAAATGGAGCATTTCTGGGTATTTTGGAGAGAGAACGTGGGTAAATTTTTAAGTAGAGTGAAAATTTTTGATGGATTTGAAGGAAAATCAATGGAATTTGTGAGAAATGGGTGAAATTGGAAGGTTAGGGTTTGAGTTTGTGAGGAGAGAGAAGAGAGCATGAAATAAGGGTTGTGAAATTATGAGGACGAAATGGGGAAGAAAGGGTTAAAACCCGATTTTCCCAGCTCTGCGCGCCCGCACAGGGATCGCGCACTAGGTCGCGCAGACTCTCTGTCTCAAATCTCCAATTTTGAATTAAGTTGTGCGGGTTCTGACAGTGCTTGCGCGCCCGCACACCTTCTCCTGCGCGCCCGCACAGAAGTCGCGCACTAGGTCGTGCAAACCTTCTGTCTCGAACTCCAATTTGCGAATAAAGGTGTGCGGGTTCTGACAGTGCCTGCGCGCCCGCACACTTTACACTGCGTACCCGCACAGATGTCGCGCACAGGGTCGCGCAGAGTAAAATTCAATTTCTTTCTCCTCACATATTCGATATAGAAAATCCTTGCTCCTTCATCATCCAAACACCTATCAACCAAAAGGGGGAAAATTCAAATTCAAATTCAAATTCAAAAAAAAAAGTGAAATCGGAATATTTTTGAAAAAATATAGAAAGGAGTTAGAAACTCGGGTTGCCTCCCGAGAAGCGCTTCTTTATGAGGTCACTAGCTTGACCATGAGAAAAATTCTTCAAGTGGGAGGCTTGGGATCCAAAGGATCAAGCATTATACATTCGATGATACCAACTTCTTCCTTGCAAAAGTAATGCTTTAAACGATGACCATTAACCATAAACTTGTTACCATCTGCATCTAACTCAAAGGAGCCATAAGGAGTAGTCTTTGATATCACAGAAGGACCCGACCACTTTGATTTGAGTTTACCCGGAAACAAACGAATCCTTGAGTTGAAAAGCAAAACCTTGTCTCCAACCTTAAAGTTCTTGTTTTGAATATGTTGGTCATGCCACTTTTTGGTCTTCTCCTTATATAACCTTGCTCATAAGCATCATCTCTAAGCTCTTCAATTTCATTGAGCTTAAGCAATCTCTTCTCACCGGCCAACGATAAATCCATATTAAGCTCTTTGATGGCCCACCAAGACTTGTATTCTAACTCAACCGGCAAGTGACAAGCCTTTCCATAGACCAATCTATAGGGGGTCGTGCCAATTAGAGTCTTGTACGCCGTCCTAAGAGCCCATAGTGTGTCATCAAGTTTGACAGACCAATCTTTCCTAGATTTGTTCACCATCCTTTCAAGAAGACTTTTGATTTCACGATTCGAGACCTCCACTTGTCCTTGAGTTTGAGGGTGATAAGGTAATCCAACCTTGTGATGAACACCATACCTCTTGAGAAGAGCTTCAAATTGCTTTTTGGCGAAATGGGAGCCTCCATCACTAATTAGCACCCTCGGAACTCCAAACCTAGGAAAAATGATCTTCTTTAGAAGCTTAAGCACAACCTTTTGATCATTGGTAGGTGAGGGTATGGATTCAATCCATTTCGTCATATAATCGACCGCTACCAAGATATATATTTTCCCACAAGAAGAAACGAAAGGCCCCATAAAATCTACCCCCCAAACATCGAAGGGTTCAACTTCTAAAACACTTTGTTGGGGCATTTCGTCCCTCTTGGTAATGCCTCCGCTCCTTTGACATCTATCACATTGCGCAACGAATTAGTGGGCGTCTCTATGCATTGCCGGCCACCACAATAAAGATTGAGAGATTTTTGCCACTGTTTTGTCAACACCACCATGTCCTCCAGATGGTAGTGAGTGGCAATGCTCAATAACTCCTTGAATTTCATGATCTGGAATACACTTCCGATAAAGGTCATCTCCACATTGCTTCAATAGGTATGGGTCATTCCAAAAGTACCTTCTCACTTCCTTGAAAAACTTCTTCTTTTGTTGAGAAGAATACTTCGAGGGAACGACTCCACATGCAAGATAGTTGGCTATATCCGTGTACCAAGTGGTAGAAGTTGACACCAAAGCCATGAGAGCCTCAAATCCTATCTCATCATTAATCGGTACATCCTCCTTGTTCTCAAAAGGTAGCCTAGACAAATGATCCGCTACGTAGTTTTCCGCTCCCTTTTTGTCCCTCATTTCCATGTGAAAGTCTTGGAGAGAGAGAACCCAACGGATCAAGCGAGGCTTTGCTTCTTTCTTGGTCATGAGATACCGCACCGCGATGTGATCTTTGTACACAATAACTTTTGAGCATATAAGATAGGACCAAAACTTATCAAATGCAAACACTACCGCTAACATCTCTTTCTCCGTTGTTGTGTAATTCTTTTGAGCCTCATCTAGAGTCCTACTTGCATAGTAGATGACACACGACTTCCCTTATTTCTTTTGACCAAGAACGGCACCTACTGCAAAGTCACTAGCATCGCACATTAGCTCAAAAGGCAAGCTCCAATCCGGAGCTTGCACAACGGCAGAAGAAATGAGAGCTTCCTTGAGCTTACGAAACGCCTCAAGGCAAGCCTCATTGAAGCTAAAAAAAACCTCTTTTTTGAGTAATTCGATCAAAGGTTTGGCAATTGAAGAAAAATCTTTGATAAACCTCCGGTAAAAACCGGCATGCCCAAGAAAAGCCCGTACCCCCGTGATGGAAGTAGGAGGGGGCAACTTTTGAATCACCGAAACCTTGGCCGGATCAACCGCAATGCCATTTTTTGAAACCTTATGGCCGAGGACAATGCCCTCCTCGACCATAAAATGGCACTTTTCCCAATTTAAAACCAAACTCGTCTCTTGACACCTTTTCAAAACTTTTTCAATGTTAAAAAGACAAGTGTCAAAAGACGAGCCACCAACACTAAAATCATCCATGAAAACTTCAATTTCTTTTTCAAGCATCTCAAAGAAAATGGAAGTCATGCATCTTTGAAAAGTAGAGGGAGCATTGCATAATCCGAATGGCATTCTTCGGTATGCAAATGTCCCATATGGACATGTGAAAATAGTTTTCTCTTGATCACTTGGATGGATAGGGATTTGGAAAAATCCGGAATACCCATCCAAGAAACAAAAGAAAGCATGGTTAGAAAGCCTTTCAAGCATTTGGTCCATGAAAGGGAGAGGAAAATGATCTTTCTTGGTGTTTTTGTTCAATCTCCTATAGTCAATGCACATTCTCCACCCGGTCATCGTCCGGGTGGAGATTTCCTCTCCCATTTCATCCTTGATTGTGGTCATTCCACCCTTCTTTGGAACTACATGAACCGGGCTAACCCATTTGCTATCGGAGATAGCATAGATGATGCCTGCCTCACGTACTTTCAAAATTTCTTTCTTCACAACCTCTTGAAGGTTGGGGTTCAACCTTCTTTGAGGTTCAATGGAGGTGGAATGATCATCTTCAAGATGAATACGATGCATGCATAAAGAAGGGCTAATACCTTTGATATCATCAATGCTATACCCTATCACATCCCTATATTTTCTTAAAACATCAAGAAGTTTTTCCAATTTAAGACCACCTAGGGTAGCATTGACAATAATAGGGTATTTTCCCTCCTTATCAAGAAAAGCATATTTCAAAGAAGGGGGAAGGGGCTTGAGTTCTACCTTGGGAAGAGGCTTAGAACTCTCCTCCAATTTCTCCTCCTTGGACTCAAGCTCGATCTCAACTTGTTGTTCAACTTCCTCCTTTGAGGATTCCTCTATTTGCCATGACAAACTCTTTAGCCTCTTAAGAGTGGAACTTAGAGCTTCTATCATTGGATCTTGAGGCCTCGTCACGACCCTCCCCAAGCGATCTAGCTCCTCATTCACAACATCAACTCTATAGCATTTTTAAACCATGGGGGTCTTGAGCAACTTAGAAAACTCAAAGACAATCTTTTCATCGGCCACCTCACATGTGATGGTGTTGTTCTTGCAATTAATGACCGCCCCCAAAGTTTTAAGAGCTTCACGTCCCAAAATCAAAGGAGTGTTAACATCTTCCTCCATATCCATCACTACAAAGTCACAAGGCACGTAGATGTGTCCCACTTGAATTGGAACATCTCTGCCCATGATTATTTGCAACATTTACCATAAATGGGTGCTCCCTATTTTATCTGCAACAAAACTTTTTCTTTCCATATTTAGTAAATTTTAAAGAGTAAAATGACCACCTTACCCTTACTTTATATTTTTAACTTTGTTTAACATCTTATAATTTCACTTACTTACCAACTAATTACCACCGTACCCCAGCAACTTCGCCGCCACTACCACCAGCCCAGACAAGGCCAGAGCACCAGCCCCACCAACCAACCATTCGACCCCAGATCGCCCAGACGAGCCCAGAGCACCAGCCATTCTCCGATGTGGGTTTGAGTTCAATGGGTTTCATGGTGGCCATCAAGGATTTTGGTGGTTTGAGTTTGGTGGGTTTTGTGGATTTGGGTTTTGAGTTCGTAGGTTTCATGGTGGCCATCGGGTGGGTTTCCATTTCAAATCTAGGGTCGTGGGTTTCTTGGTGGGTTTTCGATGGTTTGGGTTTCAGTGGGTTGCGTGGGGGGTTTCGATGGGTTGCGTGGGGGGTTTCGGTGGTCTGGGTTTCTGTGGGTTGCGTGGCGGGTTTCAATTATCTGGGTTTCGGTGGGTTGCGTGGAGGGTTTTGATGGTCTGGGTTTCGGTGGTCTCTTTCGGTGGGTGGCGTGGGTACTGATGGTTCGTCGGGTTGCGTGGGTGTTGGTGGTTCGTGGGGTGCTGGTGGTTCGTGGGGTTGCGTGCGTACTAGTGCTTCGTGGGGTTGCGTGGGTGCTGGTGGTTCGCGAGGTGCTAGTGGTTCGTGGGGTTGCGTAGGTGCTGGTGGTTCGTGGGGTTGCGAGGGTGCTGGTGGTTCGATTCGTGGCTGTCGCAAGTGGCGGTGGTTTTCCTTGTGTGTTTTTTTTTTTAATTTGGATTAAATAACTCTTCTTTATCTTAATTTTTAATAATGTTGTCTAAGAAGTTTTGCCTAAAAATCAACAAAAAAGACATTTGGTGCAGATAACTAAGGACGGAGGGAGTATACTATTTTAGCAAACAATTTTAGCTTCCAAAATCGAAGTAGAATAAAACTGATACTATATATTAGAGATCACATATTCTCAGCAAAACAGTCTGATTGAGGGCCATCTTTTAAAGATAGCTCTTTCTGAAAATGGGAGCCAAACAAAAAGCCAGTAAATTTACACAAGTCCCCTCTACCCTTTGTTAGGCTGTTGAAACATAATTTACATGCCAAGCCTGATACTCTAAACCTGCTCAAATTAAAACATCTCAAAAGTTGCTCCCGTTAATTGGCAAATAGGGTATCTAATGAATCATGTATGCCCGTTGGTTGACGAGGATTCTCACCTTGGCAGGTAAGCAGCAAATAATCACATTTTGGAAACTAATTCTGCAAACCATCTGCAATGCTGTGGGTAAAGTATGTACTATTATCAATCCTACTAATAATTCTTGACAGCTTTATAATGTAGGATGACCATTCCTGTGTTGCCGGAGAGATAATGAACTTTGCAGACCACGTGTCGTTTCATCTTTTGACCGTTTGCTAGATGAAGAATGGTGTAACCTAGAAATTGCAGGGACGATAGAAACACAAGGTCAATACCTTCTTTTGATATATTCACACAGCAGGGCCTCAGAAAAATGTTAGTAAGAAGCAAGTTTAGAACAAGAGTGTGATAGTGATATTAATAATACAGTTACGGCTTAAAACACATGCATAGCAATATACCACTCCACCACATTGTACCGTCAATGACATGTTTTCTAGGTTAGCATTTTACGCACACAATAAGAACATGATAATTAGTAACCACAAGCCCACCCAGATCAAGCACTGTCTCAAGCAAAAACATATCAACAAATCCTGTTGATTAGTTCATACCAGAGTGAAATACATGGATAGTGTGATGCATGTCTTGTTGATGCAAAAGTCTGGATAACCAACAATAGAATTTGAACAAGAATGGCCCACTAAGTAAAGCCATATTGACTGCAAATTATACTTCCTCCGTTTTTTTTAGATGCATCACTTTCTACATATGGAAGTTTCAATTTAGATGTATTACTTTCCTTATTAGTCAATAAATTCTCTCTATCTCCCTCATATCACATGGGCCTCTTTATTTATCCCATCTCTCTCTCTTATTCTCTCTACTCCAAAAATTGCCTAGAAGTCCGCAATTTTAAAAGTGATGCATCTAATAAAAAGTAGAGGAAGTATTTAAATTCAAGTAAATCAATCAAAGATTCACAAAGCCATACAAACATACAATGCTCAAAAATTCAACAGGTTTGCAGCTCCTACTAAAGAACCGATGACAGTTTATCAGCAAATGAGAAACAATTATAAATTTATACACATCCCCTACCTGGGTGAGTTCGCAGGTTTTGCGGGCTGCTGATTAATGATCATCGAGGAAGTACTTACAGAAGCTGCTTCTACAGCCTGCAAAACATTATTCACTGTATAAAGTGCTGTAAAAATCAAATGCATCACTTTTTACAGATGTTGCAAAGTACCTGAAGCCTAAGATAAGAAATTGAGAAGCGACAATCTCAAAGATGCTCTGTTGTTACTGTGTCAATAAAGTGACAAAATTAATGTATGAACAGCACAGCCAAACCATCATCTATGTTATCTACTCAGATACAGCAAAAAGAAAGTGCATGGGGATACAGGAGTAAGGCAAGATGGAGAGCATGAAAACTTGACTACCATATACAAGTATTTTATTGCTATGGTGTGCAAGTGTCGTCATAAGTGCACAGTGGATTAAAAATAAATAATTTTTTTTAAAAAAAAAAAAAAAAAAAAAAAAAGCAACATAACCATAAAAACAGAGACAGGAAGTATATATAACAGTGCCAACTTTGACCTTTACACCTAGTAGCAGGATTGTCATGGGTAAGAAGCTGGGAAATTATTCTAACATAGCAACATCATTAAGGCCCAAAATGCTATGAATTTAACATCATTATTCCCATATCTATGTCCCTTGTACTGGTGAAGAACCATTAACATTAATAGCAATAAGCCCAAAGTTAGGTTCGGTTACATGAACCAAGATGTCACCTGAACAACTTAATGATAATCCTTATGCAGATGCATGAATACCCCCCTCAACAAAACATATATACACAGACGAACCAAAAAATGGAAAAGTGGCTAAATTAGCTAAATTTCATAGCGTAAAATAACAAAAAAAAATAATAATAATAAAAAAAAAAATTAAAAAAAAAAAAAAAAAAAAAAAAAGGGAAATATTCCTGGACGTCATATTCATTTAGAACAAGCACTCAAATAAGATGATTTTCTCATAAGAACAATTTGAGAATGTTATTTTTATTGATAGATACACTCCATGCCCCTTGCAACTTGAGCCAACATTTCTTAAAAAAAAAACTCCCATCTATAGGGGTATAAACTTCAATGTTCCATTTACCATGTCATCAGTGCCCACCACCATCACATCTAAGATAACAGAGTTGATATACAAAATTTCTTAAATTTGAAAGCATGATCGACAGAGCTTCCGAAGTTACATTTTCCTTTTAAATTATATATCTGAATGCTTTTATAATCCATATTTGTAATTATCTTTCCAATCTATGATAAATGAATTACTATGTAACATTAAAACAGTGCCAATGTATACTCACCTCCAAAGCATTCTCTCTCTGCGGCTTCTCATCTGAAGATAGTTCATCAGGTTGAAGGTTAATGTCATCCCATATAAATCCATTTTCATTCTGGACTTGAGGTTTTTCATCCCGGTCAATTAACCCAGAACGAGTCACATAAGTCAGATATTTTTCTGTGGAATCAGAGTGATTTTTTAGTTGTCAGAGTCATGCTTCATTACAAATCATATCTCAAAGGCATGTCTTAAAAATATTGTAAAAGACTAGCCAAGCGGTAAGGGCACTTTGGTGAATGACATCTATTACATATAGAATTGTTAGTATAGTAGGTACTAAAAAAGAGAAGAGCATAAATTTTAAACATAAAGGAGATTAGAGGGGAAAATAATCAGATAACTGTCTTGATCATAGTATTTGGCATTAGTTTGTAGTTAAGAGTGTTCAGCCACACAAAGCCTAGGGTTGTAATTCTCCTTGGTGATAATTTCCTTCCATTGCTAATACTTCCACTTACCAATTTTCAATCAAATTACAAGACAAGCATGCAGCAATCTAATAACCTGATTAATGAACATTAAACTATGATACATAAATCAGTCGACAACACCAACCCAAGCATGTGAAACTTTCTTCATAAGCTCACATCACCTGTAAATACCACCCCCCTCAAGTGTAACAATGATTATGAAAATGAAAACACAAACTTTAGGGGTGAACTAGCATTACTCCATCACACATGACTTGCAAGTGTAATTACAATCATTCCCAAAACCTCCTACAAAACCGGTCCTAAGCTGTAAAAGTATTAAGCATCATCAGCTATCTATACATCGAAGATGAGTACCATTTACAGAGTTACAAATTCATCGTTATTACTAAATTACTACATAACAAACATGTCCTTGATGTAAAAGCAAGAAATCACCAGCTATCTATGACTGAATGGCTCTATATATATAAGACAGGTACCATATTGAATCATAGACAGGACTTGGATAAATAAATAGTGAAGCACATAAGAATAAAAACTATCGCTTGTAAAGTTTCCATCATCAAATGACTCAAAAAGAATAGAATGATACTATGATATTCATATACATAGTAATGTCACACTATGTTACATGGACTTGGAACTGATGTCCGACATGGGTATGTATTGATGTGAATCAAGAGGCTAATCTTTTGAAGGGTCTAATGCACTTTTAGAAGGTCTAAACAACTCCACTATAGGCTGCCCAAACAAGGAAATAAATAAGGAAAGGTTCAATAGTTTAAATGGGAAAGAAGGAAGCATGGTTCACAAGGAAGATGAAATGACACATCTGACTTCCGGCGACAACACCGGCTGCCACGCGCCTTTCTAGATCCCACACGGCGGCTTCCTAGCTCCGGCTTGGACTCTTCTTGACGGTGGTCAGGCGCGTGCCCCTCCTTGGTGGCACGTACAACGAATTTTGGCTCCGACTTGAAATGGAATATTTTCCATACTAAAGTTTTTTTCTAGAGTTTTGCTTGCAAGTTTTTACCCTTCACTTGAAAAGGTTTTTCTTGGTTTAAGCACTAGGATACCTTTTAATTTCTATTATTTTAGCTTTATAAGTTTCCTTAGTTGATTAGGATTTGTTTTAGGAATTATAGACAAAGTCAAACTAGTCTTACTACTAGTTTCCTAATCTAAGTAGAACTAGTTTTCCTATTCTATTTAGGTTACTTGGAGCTAAAGGCTAGGGGCTTGTCCTAGTTCTATTAGACTTAGAATTAGTTAGTTTTTAGTCTATATATAGGGGATTTTCATGGCTTTGTAGGACACGCAACAAATACTAAATTCAGTTCAATAAAAGTTCATTGTTTAGCTCTTGCTTAAACAGTTTTTGCTAGTTTTCAATTCAAGAAGTCGGTTGAAGATTAGAACGTTAAACACTTAGTGTCTAGGAGTAGGCTAAGAGTTTAATCTCAAAATCATTAACGTCTAAGAGTGGGTTAATTAATTTGGGGATTCGAATCATAAGTTTCAGGAGTGATCTTGTGAGGAGAAATAGCGGTTCGTTTATATTTAATCTTAAAGATTTCTTTCAAGGTTGGATATTTCTTTCAAGATTGTGGGTTTTCTAAAAACCTGATTAAACAAGGGGTTAGAATCCACATCATGTGTCCAAGCGTCAACTTTGTGAAAAAATAAAATCCATGGTTTTGAACCAAAAGTGTGAAGTGTTTTGTCCGACATGGAAACTTGAGGTGAAATGAGGAGTCCATGTAACATAGATGTCAAATTCACACTAGCCAAGTCCCGCTACGTGCATCAAAAAAATGTAAAAGAATCAACATGATTAACAGTTACTCTCACCGTATTTTGTTACTTGCTCCACTTTCCTTATGCGACCGTGTTTTATTACTTTCTACCTGTATTACTCGCGACACGACAAAATTGCTATCATACCCAAGTCGATATAACCCGACACGGATCCGGGTATGAAATCCGTTCCGGATACTCCACTTGGCTCTCAAGTACGACAATGTCGTCTTGAAAAGGATTTTCAAGGCAAAGATCGAAGAAAAAACACATATTTTAAGCTCCTTGTATACTTTTCCGGCGAGGGTTGTGCGCTATCTGACTTCTCAAATAAATTTTTTTATTTATTTTATATAAAAGGGATAGATTGGAATATTGGATACATCTGGATACTTTTAACCTTGAATTTTGACCTGACCCCACCACTTCTTTGACCCCTCTACACAATCTATCCCACGTGACCCACCCCTTTTCCCACTTATTTTTTATTTTATTTTTTTTAACAGCCTTTTCCCACTTACAAGTATTTAATTACTGCTCACGTACAGTACAAGTTTACCACTACACTTCACACGGTAAAAGATAATCTGGCTTCCCCCATTCCCACACCAGTAATTATCCATTTTCTTAAAAAAAAAAAATTATTTCCATATGCCCGTATCCGTACCCGTCTATGTTCACCGGACTCGGCCAAAATCCCGAAGTGTCCGTGTCGACACGACACGACGCGGACACGGACACGGACACGGAATTCGTGTCAGATTCGGCAATGAACACTCGGACACTTCAGAGAGAGGCTGAAACTCCATTTTTGCCAACTTGAAATCGTGACTTATTATAAATTTTTCGCAGACTCCATTGTTTCCAGCATGAGTTGATCGATATTAGCAAGAGAAAATGAAATTTGGTATTTACTCTGATATCAGTGAGGAAAAGATGGAAAAGTGGGACAGCTGTTAATTAATAAGGGTAGAAAAGTGGGACAGCTGTGTGGTAGATTTTGAATTTAGTTACTTTATTTGTCCTTTGACTTATTACTACATACTTACTTTTACTACAAGTATTTTTTAATCTATATTATTTGTCATGCTACTGTATTATTTAAATTACTCCATTTGAAATTATTTTAAAATAATATTATATTTTAATTTCCAAGGTATTAAACAAAGAAAATTAATGAAATATTTAAATAATTTGTAATGTACTGAATATTTTTTTTGTAAAATATGAAAGTGCCGTGTCCCCACACCCGTGTCCAAATATAGGACAGAGTCCCCGTGTCCAAAAATTTTGGAAATTGACGAATCGGACACTCGGACACGTATCCGTGTCCGACACACGTACCCGAGTCCATGTAACATAGGTACCCGTGTCCCAAGTTAAGACGGTGTACCCGTGTCCTAAATTTTTGAAAATGACGTATCGGACTCTCGGATCCGTACCAATATCGGATACCCGTACCCGTGTCAATGTAAACATAGCTTTCTACTATTCCTCCTAAAACTCCGCGCATGGGTCATCTAAGGTAATCTTACTAGTCTTAAAAAGCCATTGATTAAAAAAAAAAATAAAAAAAAAAAGGAACATAGTATAGCATATACGAAGCAAACAGTTAACCAAATTCACTCTAACACTTAGGTTAACTTACAAGCAAAGTATTAGAATTTGGGAAAATTTATATCAAACCACCTTAAAAAACTCAAATTTGGTCATAAATCACCTTATAGCTACAATTTTATAAAACAATCCTGTTTTAAAAATTTTCTTTACCTAGAATATGGTTGTTGATCCACTATTATGGTGTTGATCCCTGCACCACCACCTCACACCATCAATCGCATTGCCACCCTACCATCCACCCTTACAACCCAAAATCCCACCCCTCTCCCAACGGCCTCTCCCCTACCATTACTATCCCTCCTCTTCCCTCCGAACCACCCAATGAAACCCTTAAAAACCCCTCCATCTTCCCTCCAAACCCTCCCCCTTCTCCCCGAAACCCCTCCCCCTCCATGCTAAACCCACAAATGCCCCTCCCCGCACCCCTGATACCCTTAGCCACCCCTTTTCCACAACCCCCCCCCCCCCCCCACCCTCAACCAAAAAAGATGGGAGAAGGAGAGATTAAGGATAGAGGGTTTTAGGGGAGGGGAAGGGGAAGGGTAGGTTGTATGATTGTCTTCATGGGGTGAAGGGTGGTTTCCTAATGGTTAGGGAGGGTTTTAGGCCAATGAGGGATGATTTCAGGTTGAGTGGGTGGTTAGGGTGGGGTTTTTGGCGGGTGAGGGTGGTTTCAGGTTGGGACTCTTGGGAGGGTGGTAAGGGCAAGTTGTAGGGCAGCAAAGCTGGTTTGGGTTGCAGTAGTGGGAGGTGATGTAGGGTGTCAAAGCCGAAATAGTGGGTCAATGACCATATCCCGCATAAATGTGGCTCTTACATAAATAAAAATCGAAATTAGGTTTGTTAAAAAAAATTATAACATTGTTTGTCTTTGTGACAAAATTTATCTTTTAAAATGTGGTTTGTGACTAACTTTTCCTACAATTTAAAATCGAGAAGTGAAGATAAATGTAAAGCTTATAGAATAAACTATATATAGCAATATAACTTTTTACAAACATAATACTTATCTCCTCTCATATTCACCTTCAAATTTCCTCTTAGTTATTTGTGACTCATCTTTTATGTTCTTAAACGTATTTACTAAAAGACACAAAACCTAAATATCTTAACCCAAATCCAAAAGAACATGTGCCATTCCTAAGGAGGTTGTATTGCGGGGTTTTTTTTTTTTTTTTGGCAATAAGAGTAAATTTCCGGTTGAATTGTAAGCAATTATGGAAATATTTATCATACTTAAAGATTGGACATAATTCTATTGATTCAAGAGATAAATATATTTGTTTTGCCATTTACATTACATACCAGCTAAACAACGAAGAGCATTTTCAGCAGCTTGCTGTTGAGCATCCTTTCTAGTCTTTCCCATTCCAACTCCTATCTTCTCCCCGGTGAATAATACCTGAACCAAAGAGTAGAGTAAACATATTATGTTTCTTATGATAAGAAAATAATGTGGAATCATTTTGAAGATACACAAACAGGACAAAATGAAGAAACCAATTCTTAAAAGCCTAAAATTGTGAAATGATGATATCCAGCAAGAATTTTAGCAGCCAACAGCCATATTCCGTAGGAAAGAGGTCTTATATATATATACTTCCTCTGTTTCATCACTTTCCTAAAACGGAAGCTTCAAACTAGTTACATCACTTTCCTTTTTGGTCATTAAACTCTCTCTATCTCTCTCCTATCACATGGATTCATTTATTTTATTCTCTCTTACCTACAAAAATTACCTACAAATCCGCAATTTGCAAAGTGATGCAACTTTTAAAAATGGAGTTACTATATACTCCCTCCGTCCCCTTTTGATAGTCCCTTATGGGAAAATTTTAGTCCCAAAATGTTCATCCCATTTGCTTTTTCCAACAACTATTAATATTAATTTTTTACCAAAATTCCCTCCAATTTGCAACAATATTTGTGCAAATTTAAATTTTCCATGTAAATTTTGTTTTTCCATGTACTTTTATTATTTTCTCTCTCTACATTTTTACATACCCAATGTCAATTTACTTTTTCAATGCACTTTAACTATTCTTATTTGTGTTTATTAATTCTCGTGAAAATTGCCCATAAGAGACTATCAAAAGGAGACGGAGGGAGTATAATCTTTTATGATAGCTGATAGTTAGTTTGTTACTAGAATGATTTCCGTAGAAATGAATTTTTCTGACTAGTACTTGCTTTTCCTAATATCTTCTATAGTACATTTTCAAGAAAATTGTATCATGATTGGGTCCCTTTATGGTTAATTCAACAATTAGTGGTGAATGGTGGGTAAGGATTAATACACTCTCAAATCCTTTTAATTGTTCCGATTTTCCTTTTCAGTCTTTTTTTTTTTTTTTTTGGTGTTTACTATGACTTTTATAGTTATGATTTAGACTTTTGAGAAATTAAGAACTTGCTTAGCATCAACAAAGTAAAAAAATAAAAAATAAAAAACACAATATTACAACACTTATTATTGTTACCCTTTTTTCATTAATTAATTAAAAGAGATAAAAATATTTATTAACTCATTACTTCCCCCCCCCCCCCCCCCATTTTCATTTGTCTTAGAGAAATTTTAATGCAATTGGAGTCTTGTACTTAAACGGCTTTTCTATGATTCAAAACATAGTCAAATAGGATTTTTGTTAGATAAGTCTAGCCTTTTCCTTCCAAATACTCCCTCCGCTTCGGATTACTCGCAACAGTTTCCATAAATGGTTGCTTCACATTACTCGCAACAAATTATTTTCTTTCTTTTTTTGGTAAGTTTTTGGGTACGAAAGGACAATTTTACCCTTACTTTTTTTTGTTTTAAATATCCTAATTAAATTATAAATTTATTCTTATTACATTAATCCCTAAGGTTAATTAATTTTACCTTACCACCAAATCCATCCTAATTCATTCCCCTCCTCCATCTACATTCAACATCTTCCTCCATAAGTTTTCTCTCTCTTCCTTCATAATCCACCACCTTCAATGGCAACAACACCTTTAATGGCAACCACCACCATCACCACCGCCACTACCACCGACCACCACCATCACCATCTTTAATGGAAACCACCACCTACATCGCCGCCTCGTTTTCTCTTTCTTCCTTTACTTTTTGTTTCCTCATTACCCAAATTCGAAGGTTTTTTTGTCAAATTTAACCATCAAAACTCTAGATAAGCTTTAATTGATGATAGAGAAAGGTTTATGGGTTCGTCGAAGGTTTGTTCGTGGTTAAGGTTCGTGGGTGCGTCGTCGACGCCATGGGTTTTGGTTTGTGGGTTTAGGGGGTTGGTTTGTGGGCATTGTGGGTTGGATTGGGGTTTTGATTTCGGTTGTTGCGGGGTACAGTGGTTTTGGGGTTTTGATTAGAGGGTTTGTGGGTGGTGTTGGATGCGTCGGTGTTGGGTGGTAGTGCTGGGTGATTGTGTTGGGTGGTGGTGCTCGGTGGTCAGTGCTATGGAGGGTTCGTGGGTGTTGTTGAGTGCGTCGGTGGTGCTGGGTTTGGTGGTGGGTGGTTTTGGTGATGATGGGTGGTGGTGGTGGGTGGTTTCGGTTGCTAGTGGGTGGTGTGGGTGGTGGTGGGGTATTTAATTTAATTAAGGTTGAATTTATTTTTCCTTTTTTTTTTGGTTGGATTAATAGTTAAACATATACCCTTATTTTTCCACAATCATGTTTTCAATCTTTTGCCTCGGCCTCCGCAAACTTGTACTTTGTTGCGAGTAATCCGAAACGGAGGTAGTATGTTATTTTTAGAAATATAGGTAATTCATAACTTGCGATATTTTAATTGCAAAATTAATAGTAAAAAAACATAAATTATAATTATTTTTTTTAAAAAAAAAAAGAGTATTCATTATCATAAAATTTTAATAAGTACGATTATTATAACCCACCATAACTCTTCTAATTTTAAATTTTTTTAACCATCTTTTTTATCCAATTATCCTTACTCGCCAGTTATTTGAAAAGTCCCATGTACCTTGATTTCTTTAATATTCCTCTAAGGTACATCAAAAAGACATAGTGAGAGTAATAAGGTAGTGGTGTTTCATGAAGATTCTTATAGTTAACCTTGGTTGTGCTGCTACTAAAGAAAATGAAGGTAGTTTTCAAGATCTAGTTTAGTGTTTAACATATTTGCAACTTGGAGAAGGGTAGTTCATATTCCTTATAAAGGGATCATTAGTTTCAATTTATCACAATGTTCAAAAACGACGACACTATATTTGGATAACAATAGCGAAGAGAAAGGGAAGGGAAGGAAAAGGAGAAAAGAGAATGGGAGGTGAAAGGAAGGAGAGAGTTACCTTCCATTTTCCTTCCAAAGCTCTTAATGGAGGGGTTTGGTTTACTAATGGAGATGGAAAATGGATCCCCTTATTTCCTTTTCCTTTCCCTATGTCTTATCCAAATAAGGGACATTATACTACCCCATATCCCCTTCCCGCCCTATTTCTCCAAATTTTCCTATTCAGACATATTGTGAGAGATTACAAACACCCTTCAATTCCTATATTGGAGTTCTTCAAATATTTGGGTAATAATTCAAGTGTTGTGACTCTTGTGAGGATTGCTAATAATTGTAAATTGATAAGTGACATTGGTGGGTTATTGGACCAACTTGTTTGTAAGGGGGGGGGGGGGGGGGGGGGGGGGATTTTCCAAGTAGAAATTTGATTGCAATTATGTTTAATACATCACACCCTTCATTAGCTAATGGTGTCTTTAACACATGTTTCAGCCTTTTCGCTTCCACTTATTCTAACAAATAGTACAATTTATCACTATCGCCATAATGTTATTAATTTTATAAAAATTATTAAACAATAAACACTTCAATTTAAATAAAAAATGAAAATGTTTTGGAATAGCGGCTTTGCTAAACTAATATCTATTGATCAAATGACATAGCTAAAAAAATTATCTACTTATTTTGCTAACTAAATTTTATTATGGACTTTCGCTATTTGAAAGTAATTTTACCAAAAGTCAGGAAGTGATTTTCAAGTATACAAAGTGTACAAGGCCTTAGAAAATTTTCAAGATAAATTGCCATATTTTAACAATACTGGTGAACTCTGACCAAATTCCATGTTGAGCAGTTCATATAATAAAATAACATCAATTACAATGTTACTTATAGCTATAATGACATCATTACCAAAGCAATATACTAACCTCAACAGAAAACTGCAAATCCTTACTTGTGCTGAGAATCGGCTTGAACTCAACCTGCATTGAAGAAAGTATATAAGATTTGATGGCTTTGGACATGTTACAACGAAATACTTTTGATCTGATACTATTTGAACATAAAGGCTATAAAGAGCTCCCAACTATTTGAACATACTTGATAGCATATGTTCAAATAGTATCAGATACAGCGAAATATTTTTGATCAGATACTATTTGATCATAAGTGATCATAAGAAAGTATATAAGATTGGACAGCAAAAGCATCTGTAACTTTGGACATGTTTCACTGAAATACCAACACTGACAAAGTTACTAAAAAATGATTTCATTTCACATACCTTTGAACAACATCTTCGACCAATTTCTTGCAGCACACTGATTGATAAGCTGGAAGGCAATGTATTTACTTTAACAGCATCAGCTAGTGTTTCTTTGTTAGTGGTAGAAGCTGGACTATGAATATTAGCAAATTCAGGAACACCTGTTCAGGTTAAAAAGAGCACTTATGGTCAGATACTATACATTGTCCAAAGCCATCAAATAATTTTGCTGTTCAAAGCATTACAACATTTGGGCTTTTACTTAAATTCACACACTCCCCTTTGACCATCTATAATGATTTATACATAAGAAATAACATGGTTATGTGAGATGTAGGATCTTGTTAGATTCATCTTGACACATGCTTTCAAAATATTTAATTTTACTATGTTTACTTAGAAAATAACTACAGATATCTATGTTAAAAGTTGTGTTGATAATTTTAAGTTTTTGAAACTCTACATGCTACAATGATTATGGAACAAAAATAAGTAGATCCCCTCAAGTTTTCATCATCCTAATTTAGCATCTAAACCTCTACCATGTTTCCAATGTCATCATGAAAGCACAATAAATAAACAGCAACACACGTGCGCACGCACATACACAGTAACATTTGCTACTCATGTGTGCACACACAATCGCTTATACGCAGTAACAGTTGTTGCTCACACTGTAAGCCCCCTTCTTATTCTAGATCAGATTAGCTTGTTTTTATTGTGAATTGAAGTTGGGTACCTTTTATCCCAGAATTTAATTTCTTTAATTATTTTTGAAGGTGAAAAGAACAATTTCTAACACAAACTTACTTCAATTAGAGAAGAATACCTTCCATCAAGTGAAACCAAATAAATAATTGGAAAGACTATACAGACATACCAGCTGTCTCACTAGCAGGTAGATTTTGTTTTGAAAATTCCTGTCCAGCATTCACCTGCAGTCAGTAAGAACTAATATATCACTACAAGAGAAGCGTATGTAGAAACCTTAGTAGTAATCCGAATGCAGATTAACAAATGATCAAAAGAGCAATCATAAATAATGGATAACTTAAGATAAAACCACATCAGTCCTCACCCTGGAAAGCTGGGCCAAAGAAACAGGAAATGATGTGCTATGACCAGGATGACCTGCATAAGCTCTTTGTTTATCAACTTTAGATGTATCAAAATCTTGAGCAGGCACAATTCCTCGGTTGCTCAATAGACCCCTATTCCCATCCTCTTCAACCAACCAACCACCTTGTGATGATTGAGCAGGTAATTTAAGAATTGGGGGATCACCGGACGAACTTCTTATATCTTTTCTAGCCGGTACCCCAAGCAAACCCTCTAGAATGTAAGCAGCAGAGGGATGAGAATATAATAAAAGATCAACACTAATTTCTAATTTCAATAGAAGAAAACCAAATTGAAGGAAAAAGCTTTTATACTTTGTGAAGGCATAGTCATTCTCAAAGGATTAGCAACACTCGAAACAGAAGGGATTGGCTGCTGTGGTGCTTCAGATCTCAAGTCAGGAATATTATTTGCTAAATTAGTATCTGAATCCACAGCAAGTTTCTCGTCCTAAGAAAAAAATGAAGAAACTCTCATGAAAAAACATCACAATATTCTTTTTTCTTTTCATTTTTTTTTTTTTTTTTTTTGAAACAACATCACAATATTCTATGAAGAATAGAAAAAATGACAAATACAAAATTCATCTTAGAAGATGAGCTGAATGGCTGCATTGTAACATATATCAACTAAAGAATTAAATAAATAAACTCTTCTGCTTGTAGAGCAGGACAGACTTACCAATTGCGGTAGTCTCTGTTCAACTTCTGCACCAGAAATGCCTTCACTCATGGGGGCGCTTGTATTTCCATTTGCAATAAATCCTGTCTCCTGAAAGTACACATTGCTCAACTTTGGCCAAAAGCGTATGCAATTCTCACCAACATGCTGGTACAAGCAACTAATTCATACCTCTGATATTAAATAATTGCTCACATCTGGAGGAGAAGGTATATTTGACATCTCATCTTCATAAAATAGCTCGAAGATTTTTCTCAAAAAGTTCTCATCAAATTCTCTAGCAAAATTCAGAGCACACATCAAGAGGGAATAAATAGATATATGATGGAACTGTGTAGGAGTTCATATAAGTGGGGCACTCCTTGAAAGCATAACTATATATTTATTCTGATTTAACTCTTACTTGAAAAAGCCTCCCCTTACATTGCATGCAACATTTCTGGCTACACATAGGACTGGAACAGCATTTGCTGTCTATTGAACAAAGAAAATAATTATTTATAATTAGTCTCACGTAATGGTAGGATTCAACACTGTGCCACAAAATTAATTTTGTACCTCAGCTTGGGGAGCATAGTATGGGGTGAATGCAGGAACCACATGTACACGTGGCTGATCCTTATCCTCCCATACCTTCAACCGATCATCAATCACCATTGCCATATTAGGATGACAAACACCATCCTGAAAAAGACCAAAATAAACTGGATTAAATGTTTTTATAAAAAGTACACGAAATGAATGATTTTAAAGGACACGAAATGAATTATTTCGGGTTTAAAGACACAAAAAGAGGAAAATAAGTTATGGTTTGGGGAAATGGGCTAGAGGTTGGGTTGGTTTATGAAATGGAAATATGGATTTAAGTCAATGATTGAATATTTGGATGGAGCTTTAAAAGAGCTTTCCAACGATATATTATAAGCCCAAATCCGAGTTATAACGAATAAGTTATGGCCAAAATATTAAACTAGCCCAAACCGAACCTAAGCCCACCTTACCTACGACCCAATGATCATGTGGAGGGTCCAAGTTATTTAATCCCATTCCTAAACCGATTAGGATTAATTGGAAGCTTCTATAAGTTTCTAAAAGATCTTAATTATCATTTTTGAAAAGATAAGATTAAAGAGTTTGAAATTGAATAAAATTTTTCTTTTTGAAAATTCTATTTCTATCTGAATTGAAAGACGTTCAAAGATAGACAGATATTATTCTCGTGCCTCATAGTTTTTATCCAAATTTCATATGGTTGGATATCCCTTGAAATTATCTTTCCAATGATATGTTATAATATCAATTTCGAGCTATAACGGAAAAGATATGAATAAAATGTCAAACTCTATCCAAAACAGACACCGTCTCACTATTTCATTCAAATCTTTTATTCTATAAAATATTTTAATCTGATTCTTATTGGGTTAGAAAGTAGACTTCAAGAGCTTTCCAACGATATCTTATTCATCTTATTTTGATTTCTGGATCAAAAGATATGATATAAACAAAAACCGCAAAAACTGCAGTCTATCGAGTTTTATTCCGATTTAATTCGGATCTTATCTTGTTTTTTCGACCCTTCTTTTTTCTCTATAAATAGAGGTCATATCACCCCTTTTCCAGTCATCAACAAGCTTGATGATCAAATCCTTCTCTCTTTCTCTCTTTGACACCAAAAATCATTCTTCTCTCTCTCTCTCTCATATTCTAAGCCTTAAATCTATATTCCTGATTACACCATTCTTCCCCTTAGTACTCCAAGGAGTCCATACAACACCCAAAGTTCTATACTTAAACCAAGGTGTGAAAGGTATAATTAACTGAGGGTTTGGACCAAATCAAATCTACATTAATTTAATTTAATTTTCATTTGCTTTTGACAGGGTAAAGTCGTATCCCCTAATAAAAAATAATTCCTAAGTCCTCTAACTAAAGTAGATAGGGAAGTAGGGTCGATCTCCACAGGGAAACAAGTCTTTTTACTCCTAATTAATTATTATAATCTAAATTATCTAAGTAACTAATATTTATAATTGAGTATGAAACTAAACTACAAAGAATAGGAATAGGGAGAAAACAATATATAAAAGGATCTAGGGCATAGGTTCACCAATAAATAATACTCCAGGGTAAAACATAGTAATTAATCATTGACATTGCATAAATAACATAATTAACAGGCTCTCGCAATTTATTAATCAACATAGATCTAACAGGCTCTCGCAATTTACTAGATCTAAGTTCTTATTGAAAATAGCCTTTAATATCAAATTAACATCTGCTCGATTCATCAATTTAATATTGCTATACTTTTACAAGCCGCAATTGTAAAACATTAAAACAATCCAATAAGAAATTATCATGCAATACCAATAATCAATAATAGTCAATCATCAATGCATCAATTAACCAGATTGTAAAGGGCTTTCGCTACGTATTACAATCACACAATTAATTTACCGGTATTAAATCTCATCTCTCGATTCCCGACTTAACCATTTATAAATTAATCTGCCTATTGAAACTAGACCTAAACATTAATTCTCATCTCTCGAATCTTGAATCAATATTGTCGAACTCATGCATAAAATATAGGCCTAATCTAGTCACAGAGCATTAAATCAATCAATTGGAAATTAATCTAGCATTGATAATTAACAACAACAATTTACCACTTCATATTATTTATGGATCCCCATAAACCCTAGAAATAAAACTACTCACACATATTAAAAACTAAACTAATCAAAGTAATTAAATAAAGCATAATTAAAAGCCATAAGAAATATAATTAGATAAAGAGAAAAAGCTAAACAAGTTAAGAATAAAATCTAGAAGCTAAAACTACAACTAAAACTACTTAACTCCTACGTACTAATCCTATCCCCTTTTATAAAGAAGACAAAAACAAATCCTAACCCCACTCAAATTCCTGCACAAAACCTAACAAACCATAAATATATAAGTTGCGGAAATCTTCATAGGCTGCCACTAATTGGGCTTTTAACAGCGAAGCTCACTGATGAATCAAATCAGCTCAATCTCGCAGCAACATGCTCGCTCGATCGGGCATTGGGCCGCCCGATCGGGCCCGTCAGAAATCACGCCCAGCAGCTGACTTTTCTTGGGGTTGGGCTTCTGTTTGCTTTAGGCCCAAACCTCTCTATTCACTACTTGGCTTATCTAGTAAAATATCGTGATACTTGTTTGGTTCGTACTAGTAACATGAACTTTGTAGCTTGCTTATTTAATCGAGCCCTTAATCACCAAACTAAATTTATGTAGCTCGGCCTTGGGCTTATAATACGGTCATAAAATACGATCTGACTCTAATATCTTCATAGTGGCTCAATAATCTCGGGGATTGACATAAATATGCAAATTCCTACAAAATAATACCAACTCTACAAAAACACTAGAAAACGTATATTAGTAGTAAAAATAGCTCCGTAGAGCTCAAATAAGCACAAATATGACCATGGGACAGGGAATAAAAATATATATAAAATAGACTTATCAGCTTTATATTTTTTATTGAAGTTACTAACAGATTATTCATGATGTAGCAATTCAAGGAAACGCGGAAAGTGAGTAATTAATCACTTAATTACTCTTATTTTTATTCTTGTTGCTAGTATCATGATTAGGTTATTTTATTATTTGATTTGACTAACGCTATTATTGTTAAATTGCTTCCAATATTAATGTTTATTCTATTGTTATTATGATCACCATATTGCATGTTAAAGGAAATATGTAATTGAAAATCACGACTAATAAGATAATTTGGACAACCGGTTTAGGTTCATTTTTAATCTTGTTATTTAATCAAGTGATCACAAATATTTTAGAATTATGTGTTGCATTAATATTCAACCAATTTAGCTTAATAATAGTTTGGAGCAAACTGAATATTTTGTTTGTATGCCTTTGAAATCGCAGGAATCACTTTTCACTATTAGAATCGAGTAGAGGCCAATACGGGCGAATGTGACTCCATGACTCACTTCGTACCATCATCCCCGATCCTCCTTTCGTGGTTCCGAACCATATGGAGTTAGTAATCTCATGGATTATGAATGGGGTGTAACCTTCACGGGTCAATCGTTGTTGCCTATCGTTGTCCCTTTAATCGTGGTTGCCTTTTATGATCCGTGAACGGTTTACAAGTTCCTAAAAAAACTTGTTGGCGGCTCCCTACTTTATTTGTCCCTAATCGTATATGTCAATTCCCACTTCCTATGAGTGCCAAGCATATTCACACATGCTTTAACGTAGGCGCACTTTGAACGACGCCTACAATGTACGATGTACATAATTATAAGAGAAGGTATTGCGTGCGGACGGATGTACGAATTTTTGTTGCACGAGGCTTGGCTGGTATATTTTACTCGTTGGCTGATATATTTTATGTGTTGGCTGATGTGTTTCATTTGTTGGCTAATATGTTTTTGTCTTGGCTAATGTATTCTTTTTTGTTAGCTGATATGTTTTTTCGTTTTGTTGGCTGATATCAGACATCATTTGGCTTTGGCTTATATGTTTCTTTAGGTTGCTGATAATATTTATTTTGTTGGCTTATATGTATATTTTAATTGTTGGGTTATATGTTTCATTTTGTTAGCTGATATATTTATGTTGTTGGCTTACATGTAGCTTTTGTTGGCTGATACGCTTTATTGTTAGCCGATATATTTCTTTTGTAAGCTAATACGCTTCATTTTGTTGGCTGATGTGTTCCTTCTAGTTGACTTTTTTGGTTGATATACGACTCTTGTTGGGTTATATGTATCTTTTGTTGGCTAATGTACTCCTCTTGTTGGTTTATATGTATTTTTTGTTGGCTTATATACTCCTCTTTTGGTTGATATACTCCTAATGTTAACTGATATTAGATATTAGTTGGCTACTTGGCTAATATGTTGCTTTTATTGGCTTATACTCCCCTCGTTTCTTATTTCTTGCAACAAAGAGGGGTTGAACGGTTCCCAAGTCAAAAGTTTTTAAGCATAATTATTAAAAAGTAAGGGCAAGTAAATAATGTAATTAAGGAGGGAGGGTGAATAATTAATTAAACAACTAAAAGTTCAGCACCACCACCGATGAACAGGTACGCCACCCAAAACCACCAGCAACAAAAAGCTACCACCTAGAACCACCTAGAAACCACCCAAAACTAACCTGAACCACCCGAAATCACCCAGCAAAACCACTTCTTCCCGAAACCACCCAGATCTAGAACCCACGCCACCCACAACCACCACCCAGGCCCACCACACCAAACCCACAAACCCACCAAAACCCCTCCTCCACCCCCGTGAAACCACCAACACTACCATATCTAGACCCACCAACACCACCGAAAACGACCAGTTCAAGACCCACGAAACCACCAGACCCACGCCACCAACCTTATGAATTTCCTCCACTCCTGCGAAACCACAATCCACAAAACCTACCTTTACCACCGAAACCACAAAAACCTATCGACGACCCACTAGAACCACCCATGACACCACCAAAATTACTAACGAACCACCAAACTCACCAACAACCAGATCTGAAACCCACTAAAAGGGTGGTTTGGAATTTGATTCTAAGAGATGAAGATGATGAAATGATAGATGGAGGAGAGATAGAGATAATGGGTTTGATTATTTGGGTATGATTTCATAGATAATTAATTAAGATTAAGGTTATAATGGGTTGTAATTATGTGTAGCATTTTGTGTTCAAAAATTTTAAGTAAGGGTATATTTTGTCATTTTGACAGGAAAAAAGTTTCCAAATAAGGAAAAAAATAAGTTTGTTGCAAGAAATGTGAACCGCCCCAAAATGGCAAATGTTGCAAGAAATAAGAAACGAAGGGAGTATACAAAGTAATACGGTAAAAATTACAAAGTATTTTTTCCCTCTCCTCTTTTCCCTTCTTCCTCTTCCTTTCTCTCTCTTATTAGCTCCTCACGCCACGCACCATCACCGAACTCCAACATCAGCAACACCCACGCCACCCCTCACACACCTCCTGTTCCTCACGCCACCCATGGCACCGATCCCCACCGCATCACCAGCCACAGAACCCACCCACCACCGAACCCACTAACCCACCATTGAACTTACCCACCATCGAACCACTCACCCTTTCAACCAATCTTGCACCACCTCCAAAAAAACTCATACCACCTCCAACTAAAACTGCATCCCAACACCACCTCCAATCGCCCTACTTGAAAATCGAACCATCTCAAATCGCAGCCGAAGTGAACTGAAATCGCAAATCATACATCATTATCCTCGTCCTCTGTCCGTCGCAAATCACACTTCATCATCTTTGTTTTGAGGGGCTTTCGATTTAATCAGAAAATGCTATTCGATTTGGTTGTCTGATTCAAGCATGATGATCTTTGTTATGTAAATTGTGAGCCCTAAAATCCCAATTTCCTTTGAGAATTGAAATGAATGGGTAATGTGTTTGAAGGGAAAAAGTTTCGCGCACGAACTGTTGGGTGCGGGTGGACGCACCCAATAGTTTATGTAATTATAATTATATTTCTCTTTTCTTGTCCCATAATAATTTGCTAAAATATGTATACTCTTAAACAATACTAGGAGCTAAATATGCATTCGCATATCTTAATCTATTTTGTAGTTTCTTATCTATCAATTACATTGTGCTAAAGGCGAAACTTAGAGAGACACTTGGTGATATATGTGTTTTATATGCTATTTTATCCGCCGTGCCACGGTCATTTAAAGTCATATTTGAGCTCTTCGGAGCTACTTTTAGTACTAATATGTGGTTTCGAGTGTTTTGTAGAGTTAGCATTTATTTTGTAGGAATTTTTCGGATATATCGGTAATTTCTATGATTTTTCGGCCATTACGAGATATCCAAACTTGTATCACATTCATGACCGTTGATTGTAGCCCAAGACCGATCATATCAGTGATTAGGGGCTTGGTTTGTAAAATTGGTCCGAAAGAAGAGGTTTGGGTCTTTGATATTGGAGCCCAGAGAAAACAAGAAGAAAAGATCAGCCTGGCTCGATAAGGCGGTTGCCAAGATTTCAAAGACGAAGAAAAAGGCTTAGGCGGTTTAGGAATTGTTGTTTTGGCTAATTTTCAAGCTTAGTATTAAAACTATTTTTGTAATCCTCTTTAGCTACGTTTTCATTATTACTCCTTTCATACTTAAATTTTAGAGAGATTCTTAGTTGGTGATTATTATTAAACTCAAGTTTTCCCCTGTAGTGCAATTTCATACTTCCTTCTTTCGGTATTAATTCTTCTCTATCTAATTTGATATTAGAGGCTATTTTCAATAGGAACTTAGATCTAATAAATTGCGAGAGCTTGTTAGATCTATGTTGATTAATAAATTTAGAGATCCTGTTAATCATGTTATATGTGCATATTAATTGTTGATTGTTATGTTTTATCCCGGAGTATTAATTATTGGTGAACCTGTGACCCTAGACTTTTTATTATTGATTTCTCCCTAATTTTTCTCCTTAGATTAATTCCCTTAAACAATAATTTGGTTACTTAATAGTTTAAATTATTTAAATTAATTAGGAATAGAAAGAATTGTTTCCCTATGGATTCGACCCTACTTCCCTATCTACTTTAGTTAGAGGATTTAGGTTATACTTTTGATTAGGTGATACGACTTTGACTTTACCCTATCACTTGGCAATACAATATAAAGAGTTTTTCCTCCAAAAATTACTTACTTAAAAAAAGCTTTTATTTTTACTAAAAAATAAGGTTTGTATTTTATTATAACTTTTACTTTATAAAAAATCTAAAATAAACTTCTTTAAATATCAAATTGCCTATTATAACTATTACATTTTAAAATTAATTTCTTTCACATGTATTTCATACTTTTTAATACTAAGTCCAATCATAATATTTTATACCATTTTTTTTTGTTTGTAATAAAATGTGTTATCATTATAATTATTTAACAACCGTGCATTGCACGGGATTTAATCTTGTACTAATATATTTAAAAACATTCATAAGAATGTTGATCTACCATGTAAATCCCCTTATTACACCACCTCATCCACTCCAATTCACATTACGCTATGTGGTTGTTCATTCCATTTGTTTTTCATTGCATGCATGTCATACACTTATAATAAAAAATATTAAAATAAAGCTCTCCACAAGATTTTACATCCAACCTCTAATTAAATTGAGTGTCTTACCGCCAAACTATGTAATGTTTTATGTTATCTTTTGAATGACACCGCCAAGCGATGTAATGTCTTCTTTTAAATGACACCGCCAAACATCGCATATCTTGTTGTAACGAATAACAAAATGAATAATAAATCTAATTACAAGGATATGGATCGGAGTCATAATTACAACGTATATTAATTATCAGCCTCATATTATGACCCGGGGCATTGCCCGGACCCAAATAATAGTTGAATAGGATGTGTGTCTAATATGACTTTGCGACTTCGCGGCATGTTAACAAAATATTTCTCATATCTCTACTTTCATAACTACAAAGAAAATTATCTTGTGGAGTACTTTAGCTTTTAATTTGGTTCTCTTATGTAATATTAAGAACCATTAGGTGATCATTGTGATCATACTATATTACACCTTAAGCTGCTCCAGTACGTGGTGGATCCACATGGGTGCATGGTGAGTCACGTGACTCAGCAGTGAGGAAAAAATGTTTAATTTAAAAAAAAGGAAAACGCATGAATGAAGCGAACAACCAAACAATATAAATTTTGGCGAATTTTAAGAGGAAAGACTCACTTTTTATACTAAACCAAGGGAAAAGATAGACTGGAGAAAAACTCCATTATAACTGATGATCGAGTTCTTAGCTTTGGTCATCTAGACTAAAAGCTTGAAGAGAGAGAAGGTGTATTGTGGGACAACTGTAAAGAAAAAGTCAGTAAGTCACGTGTAAAGATTGAAGTAATGGGTTTAGTTATCCTATTATATAATTGTGGGACAATAGTGGGCCAGAGGTTATGACAAGTGGGCTTTTTTGTCAACAAATATATAAGCCATGAACAAGCTTTGGTGTAGTTTACGTATGGTTTTGGTTTAAAGTCATAAATAATTCAGAGCATTATGTATTTATTTAATTTAAAACACAAATATAAATTAATTTTAAATCCTAAATTATAATTCTTAGATTAATAAGCTTTAATAAAATTCTACCCCTACAACCGCGACCTAGTCCGCGAGCAACACATCAATACCGTTACAGTTGTTTTGGGTGTTTTGTCCCTTGGGAAAGTTACAACTCAGAGACTGATCCGACTGTGCCTGTACCTGCAAAACAGCGGAGATTCCGGGTAGTAGGAGCTTCGCCAATGAGTTTTATGAAAACTCACAAACCTCGTTCATGCCTTTCTTTCATGTAGAGTTCATAGAATAATTAGCACAAATCGTAAGTTTACCCATGCCCAAATTGGTCTACATAAACCAGAAATGAGTTTGGGAGCAAGGGTGCTAAAATAACGTTCCCTTTATGGGGAAATCGCTATCCTAGCCCTAGTGCGGCCTCTACTAGCTCTTCCTTTTTTACAATTTCATCACCAAATAATATATGCAACGTGATAGTTAAAACTAAGTTAGTTGATTTTATTTACACAAATCAATTCACGTACGAATTATATTATAAAGTCGTTATTCTTTATTTAATCAAATTTGTGAATAGGACAAGAAATAAACAATATTTGCTTTGGCTTAAGTGATCAACCAACAATTAATTATTCAATTCTAATCTTATTTAACACAAGATACTATGTTGAATTGATTCATTAATCCTTTCAAAGTGATCAAGTAACACTAGTTAATTAATTAAAGTTCTTTTAAACAAGAAAGTAAAAGTGATTTATCTAAGTGCTTGGGAATATACCACTTCTCTTTTCTAGATCCCCGTTTAGAACACTTATGGAATCCTTCTTGTTTGGGAACCTCCACCGTAGTAACAAAATATCAAAGGGGTGAGTGTTTAGGACAAGAGGGGTTAGGTAGCACAAGTTCACAAGTTTTCTGCCAGAGTTTAGGGATAATTTCTGTGTGTTTAAGCCCTGAAGCCTCTATTTATAGGCAATGAGTAGGTTTAGGGTTTTGAACATTCTTCCGCATCAGGTATCACGCGCAACTGGATGAGTTGCGTGCGGCCACCCAGCACAAGTGATTAAGCTATGCTACTGTTGGCAGCGCAATTAATTGTCTTGCGCGCGGCTTTATGGCAAGATTCAATTTTTTAATTTTTTGAAATTCTTAATCTTTCACGAGCGCAACTCTGGCAGTTGCGCTGAGTGTCACGCGTAACTGAATTAGTTGCGCGCGCCAGCCCAGCGCAACTCCTTGAGATGCGCGCGTTATTTTCTGCGGCGGCGTTTATTTTAACCTAAGTGCTCCTAAATCCGTCATTATTGGGCTTTGTAGATACCCATTTGTGTCTCCCCAAAACCAAACCCAGTGATAAATACCTTTCGCATTGAATCATAATCGAATGAAGTGAAAGTGTGAAAGTCTAGTGTTGCGGTTAGTTTTTATTAAAAATCTCTCTTTCTGTTTCGAAAACCTACTCTATTTTATGAAAATAGCCAATCCAGTTTTTTTGGTCCATGAAAAAGGTCCAATAATAGTGTAGTTAGATAGGGCTTGAAAAGACCTTTCCAACGATATATTATAAGCCCAATTCCGATGAATAATGAGGAAGTTATGGCCAAAATACTAAACTGGGGCCCGATTTGGTTCTTATATGCGGCCCAATGATCTAGAGGAGGGCCTATTATTAATCATCATTCCTAAAACTATAAGGATTATTATAGTCTTCTAGAATACTCTAGAAGGTTCTTTTGAATTCTAATGGGATTAGGATTGATAATTATGTTTAAAAGAGTTTGAAATTGAATAAAACTACTTATTTTGAGAATCCTTGTTTTGTACGAAATGGAATATATTCTGATATTATTTTTGTGCCTCATAATATTAATCCAAATCTTATATGGTTGGATAGATCTTAAAATTATCTTTCCAATGATATATTATTGTATTAAATCCAAGCTATAATGAAAAGGATATGAATGGAATATGAAACTCTATCCAAAACTGACACCCTTCCACTATTTTGGCCATATCTTTTTATCTACAAAAGATTTTAATTTGATTCTAATTGGGTTAGAAAGTAGACTTAAAGAGATTTCCAACGACATATTATATGACTTATTTCAACTTTTGGAACAAAAGATATGATAAAAAAAAATCCTCAAATATTGTCTTGTAGCGCCTGACGACAGGTTTGTTGCCTAGCGACAGACCCTGTCGCCTGGCGACAGATTCTGTCGTTGGCTACAGAGACGTGTTTTATTCCTTTTTGAACTCTATTTTGTTATATTAATTCCGGACTATTTTTTTTATAAATTGGGTCCTTAGACCTCCGTTTTCAAGGACCAACTCTTAACCAGAATTCTTCTCTCTCTCTCTCTCTAAGCTAAAGCTTATTCTTTCTCTCCATCTTTCTAGTCTAGCCTTTTACAAACACAATTCCTCATACATTAGCACTAGACACACCTATCCAAGTTCGAAGTTGCCTTCGCCCTAGACGTGAAAAGTTTGATATTTCTAAGGGTTTGGTCCCAAATCTCTATTTCAATTATTTAATTTAATTGTTTGTTTTATTAGTTTTCCTTGAAGTTACTAACGTGTGTATTTTGTTATTAGAAAGAGATACGAGACATCCAAATAAGTATTTTAATTTTTTAATTGATATTATGATGTAGAAATCATGCTTAGATTGTTATTTTAATTCCTAGTATCATGTTAGGATGTTTTATTGTTTCCTAGTATCATGTTTAGGGTAATAACTAAAAATTTCTGATATCAGGTATGATTGTTAGAATGCTTCCTATTTTATTTCTTAATATCATGTTAGTATCATGTTAGGGCTAAAGCTTTGATTTTTAATGTTTAGTAACATGCTAGGGTTTGTTATTAATCTTGTTAGTATCATGCTTAGGATCTTGCTATAATTATTATGTTTTAACATGATTATTTTTATAATTGTTATGATTATGATTATAATGATGATTATTATTGTGTCGAATTATATAATTTAACGTAATTAGTTAATTAGCGAATTGTTTCACGTAATTTGTTAATTTACGAATTGTTTCACGTAATTAATTAATTTACGAATTATTTACGTAATTTGTTAATCTATGAATCAATTCATGTTATTAGTTAATGGACGGATAACTTATATATAATTTGATTATTATTATGTTGCTTGATTATATTATTGTCATTGCTTGATCATACCTTTTATGCATGTTTAAAAGGAATTCGTACTTGTAATCACGCTTAATAAGATAATTATTAATCTTTTTTGAGTTAATTTGATTATAATTCAAGTGATCGCCAATAATAGATTTATTTGTGCATTAATATTCAACCAACATAGATTAAACAGGTTTAGGGTTAATCTATTGATTGCATGTTAGTCAGAAAGTGCACATGAATACGAGAAGAATGAAGTAGAGGCCTATTTTTAGGGCAGGTTCAGTCTCTTTTAGGTTGGATTTGTACCTTCATTCCCGAACTTCCAATCTTGGTTCCAAAACTATTGGAGTTAACGATCTCCTAGATCGTTAAGGGCTGTAACCTTCACCATGTGAACGGTTTACAAATTCCTAAAATTTGTTGGCGACTCTTTTGCTCTAGCTTCCATCCCTTTGGACGCCACCGTACTTTAGTGTATGATTACAGTGGGGTTCAAGTTTGGGGTTATGCTTGAAATATTCCCTACAATTTTTGGCGACTCCACTAGGGAGGATTTCTATTTGAATTCCTGAAATTTATTTTGGCAATGATTTAGAATGAGTGGATGAGACTCGAAAAGTTTTAAGTATTTCATATGCGTAATTTTGATTAACATTATTGTCATATGCATAAAAAAGGTTCTCATTGGAAAGACCATCCGTAATGAGTAAAAAAACATAGGATTTTTACACGTAGGAAATTTGAGAAATATCTTTCACAACTAGAATCGAAATAATACTGCGAAAACTGAAAAATTCTAAGAATACAGAAAGCTGCTGAGGCATGTAGGAACTAGCGTCTGGAAAACAGAGTGCGTCGCCTAAAAAATGGCTTTGTCGTCTGGCGAAAATTTGGTCGTCTGGCAACAGAGCTATTTTCTGGCGACAGACTCTGTTGTCTAGCGCCAAGTTCTTCCAATACTGAGCCAGAATTGTAATACACGAATATTTTATGATTTTATATAATATATTTTATAAAAATATAGTTTATTTTTATTTATTATATAACTTTTCTAGTCTCATATTTTTTTAGAGTTCGTAAAGTTTTAAAACCCTACCTTGTTTAAATAGCACTTTACAATTCAAAACGTATATAAACTATTTTAAACCCTAAAAATATTCTTAACTCTCAAAAGATATTTTATTAAAAAAAAAAAAAAAAAAAATCCGTACGAATCTCTTTTGTGCGTGATGACTTCCATGATCCAACCCCAAAACTTGATTTTTCATTAAAGTCTTTCTTTTCTTATTATTCTCCAATCTCCATTCAATATTTAATTCTCGGAACTCCATTGGATTTGCAAAATCAAAGCCCACAAATTGCAACGTCAGTGCACATATTTTGTCTTGAATGTTGTGGTCCAATTGTAACTAGTCGGAAGGTAATCCCCCTATCTTAATTAATTTTTTTATTTGTTTGATTATAAATTGTTAGTATTAATTGTACTCCGTATTGTTATGTGTAAATTTTATAATTTGTGAATTATATATGATCATGATTTATATGTATATGATTAGTGTGTGGTATTATATGATTTAATTGTCGCATTGATTGATTGTGTTATTTCTAGGGTTTTTAATGTTGTTATAAGGAGTATTGTTTTATCGAGGTTTTAGGGTTTTTTAATGCAGAGTATTATTTTTGGGTTAAGATTTGATTAATTTTGGGAACTAGTTTTATTTTCCTAAGAGTTGAGAAGTTTTTGAATCGAATTGTTATGTTATTTGGGAACCTGTGCCATTATTGAGATATTATAAATTAATTTGTGAAGGATTATTTGATCAAGTATGAGATCAAAAGGTTGAGAGTTATTTATTTTGTTCTTGGTTTGAGGCTCAGCGTTATAGACCTAGTCCTTGGTATGTTGGTAATGAGATAATAATCACGAGTTAAGAATGAGGTACAATCTTTATTTATATTTTTTTTCAATGGTCCCCTACAGTGGGAATTGACCCGTATGTGGTATGGTTCAAGGTATTTTCTGGTTATTGGGAGTATTCAAGTTTTTTATACTTGTTGGTTTGTTATTTGAATTACCCATGTCCAAGGATAGGTATAGAACAACGAGCATGTCACACCTATGGGTTTTATGAGTTGATTGAGTAAAGGTTCGTATTATTTTTCGAGGTTGAGTTGATAAAGGTAATTTTCAAAGTACAATGTGTAATGTAGTTTTGAACTACATTGTTTAATTGAGCTAGTAGTGTTAATTATTCTATTATTCTTTGTTTTATGATAAGTGGTGATTACTCAGCTTTTTGCTGACGTGTGTATTGTTTTGTTGTGCTATTTGTGTTTGCGGCCATGTCTTTTTCTTATGGTGGCCCTGCGGCGATCTATTTTGGAATTTGTCCTTAATGGTGAGCAGTCAAGTTGTTTAAGCAGGTTGATCAAGTGATCGTAGCTAAAGGAGCTCAAGTGTTTTGATTAGTTTGTTATAACAAGTTTGTAAAGTTGTATAAATAGCTCACTTAGATTATTGGGTTGTAATTATTGGGATTTTGTAAGCCTTAACACTTGACAGGTTGTTGAGTGTGGCGGTAATACCTCCGATTTAGGTTATGCTTCCGCAATTTTATTTAAAGGTTGTCTATTTTTCCTTTATTGATTGTTTATTATTAATTAGTAAAATGGGGGTGTTACATTTTTGTTTTGACTAGTTCTAGCACTGTTGGCTCGATTCTACTTCCTGATTGAGTTACCCTCTGGGAATTTATGCTCCATCTACCCGATTGAACGCTCTGAGCAACAAAGGGTACATCCGAGAATGTTAATTCACCAATCCATGGAAGCGAGTTTAACTCGCAGGGTCCCATCCACACGTGCCAACCCTTCCAAAGATAAGGCTTCCGCGCGGTGCATCTGGACTCATAACCATGGACCCTCTTTGACTAACCCATATCCGAACTTTAGAGAACTAGAGTCATGGTTAGGTTGCATACTCATTGCATCATGGTGTGACTACTTGACTACTTGTCCATTATTTGCTTGTGCATACTTACATGTGATTAAACTAACCATTTGGTTTGACTTGTAATTATGTTAAATAAACTAACCAAAGACTAAAGGACTTTGCTTAATAAATTGATTAATTAATTTGACCTAAAAAATATACCTTAAATCGAGTCATAGTTCTTTTAAGTCAACCCGGATTTTTATTCCCGTATACTGCACAAGCGTCAACTTGTTTTGGTCATAGCAAGAGTTCTAGAAAGAGTTACCAGTCGTATAGCATATGGATCTGTAGCCCCGAGTTTTATCTTCAGGGAAAATAATAAACAAACAATTAAATTAAATAATTGAAAGAGAGATTTGGGACCAAACCCTCAGAAATTAAAACCTTTCACGTCTAGGGCGAAGAGAACTTCGAACTTGGCTAGGTGCTTCTTGGTCTTGTGAATGCGGAATTTTATATGCAAAAGGGTTGGTTTAGAAAAGAGAGAGAGAATAAGCTTTAGCTTAGAAAGAGAAGAGAATTAGAAAACTAGAGAGTTGATGATCCAAAACGGAGATTTTAGGAGGCTATTTATAGAGAAAATCAGCCGGACGGATAGAAAACCAAATCAAAGTTTCGACGAGAATAAAACAGGTCAGCGCCAGATGCTGGACATTAGCGCCAGGCGCCAAGCATTAGCGCCAGGCGCTAATCCCTGTCGTCGGGCGCTAGTAATTATTTTCACACGTTTTCTTAGTTCTGATAAAATTTAGCCGTACAGAAGGACAAAATCATATTTTCCTCAAAAACACTCTTTTATTCTGATTAAAACTCTAAAAAGTCAACCTAAGTCAATTTACAATGCTAATTGAATTAGGAATGATAAATCAATATTAGGCCCTCCTCTAAATAATTGGGTCGCATATAAAGATCAAACCGAGCCCAGTTTATTATTTTGGCCATAACTTCCTCATTATTCATCGGAATTGGGCTTATAATATATCGTTAGAAAGCTCTTTTTAAGCCCCATCCAACTATACCATTATTGGACCCTTGCCATGGACCAAACCAAACTATATTGGCTGTTTTCTTAAAAAATAGGTTTTCAAAAACAGAGGGAAAGAAAAGAATTGAAAATTATTGATCGCGGGTTAAATAGGTCGTTAAGCTACTACCCTAACCAAATTAATCATTTATAATACCTAAACTTACACTAAACTAGTTAGTGGAAAGTAAAGGGTCGAACCCAAAAGGACTAAGTGTACTAATTTGTGCAAATTAGACTAGTAGGAAAGGTTGTGAGATAGAGAGAGATTAAACCAAACACGACTAAGAGCAATTAACTAAAACTAGGGAAAGTGGAATCCAATCACATCAATGTATTAAACAACATCATACAAATAGATGAAAATGACCTTGATTAGGAACATCAACACATTTAACTCACTCTCGCACAATTAAGCATGTTAATTATGCTACTAAACTAATTCACTCTCGTGCAACTAGCCCAACAAAGGTATGGAAGAATTTAGGGCTCTTAACCAACTCACTCTCGCACAATTGATTGAAAGCACAATTAAGAGCATAAAATCGATTAGCTAGAAAGATTATAATCCATAGAAGCATCACCCATACACAATAATCAAGAAATAATTTCATACTAATCACAATTAATCATTCAATTCATTAATATAACCTCCATCCAATTCCCTAGAACAAAACCTAAGCTAACATAATGAAGAAAGACATGGAAAACAAGGTAAAATAAGAATAAAAACAAGATTACACAAACAAACTAATTAATCTACTCAAATCAACAAACAAAAAGCAAAAAAAACTAAGTAATAAGCAAAGAAATAAAGATGAGAGAATGTTAGAAAATGCTCATTGAATAGATGAGAAGAAGTTCCACAAAGTTGTTTCTTCAACCTCTCAAAAACTCGATGGAAATCCAAGCTTTCTCTCTCTACACTACTCCTAAAACTAACCCTAAGAGAGAGAAAATATAGGCTAAACTAATCTAATCTATCAAAAATAAAATTGTTGATTGAAAGTTATGAGAAAATAACCCCAAAGGGGTATTTATAATACAAGTTAAATAAAAATAAAATAATAGAAAATAAATAGAAATAAAACTGAATAAAACAATTAAAATAACTAAACTAAAAACCAAAAAAAAAAACAAAACTACAATAAAATAAAATAAAAGAAAATGAAATGGGAAAAAAAAAATCCCAAAACCCCCTAAACCTGTCCAAACCCACGAAATCCCACCAGACCACTTTCTCCTTCCCTTTCGAATATGTCTGCTCTCATTCTCCATCATCAATCAGCAAAAAATCATCATAATCACCACCGTAAATCAACATCATCATCAAGCATCATCACATCGCAGCCTTCCGATTTTCATTAAAAGTCACGCGCGAAGCTCGTGAAATGGTTCGGTCGAACCATGGGTTGGTGCGGCCGAACTACGGGGTTGGTTCGGTTGAACCATGGGTGTGTTCGACCACACCTCTTAAAATTACAAATGTTGACCGGATTAACCGGTTGCAGGTAAGTTGGGTGCAACAAAAATTAATACCCCCCAAAGCTCGGTGCAATAGATAATAAACGAAAGTTGGGATTATTTTCGGCGGACGAGGCAAAGTTCAAATTAACGGGAGCAATTTTTCCTAGAAATAAAAGGAACATAATTCTTACTTTGATTTTATTTGCTTGCAACTACAAAATAACAAACGAGTTAGTAACTTCAAGGTAATAATAATAATAAAACAATAATTAAATTAAATTAAATAAAGTAGAGTTGATTTGGAGCCAAACCCTCAAACAGTTCTACCTTTCACGCCTTGGCTTAAGGACAGAACCACGAGTAAAGTATGGACTCCTTGTTGTACTTGAAGAAGGAATTTTGAAAGAAGAAGGGTAGGCTAGTGTTTAGGCTAGAGCATAGAAGCGAATAAAAACTAGAGAATTCATTGATGCCCTGTACATCAGAAATGAGGGGGTATTTATAGAAAAAATGTGCTGAGGGAACACACGGAACCCTAAAATGATAAATACCCTAAAAAGTATCCCGCGACACGGCAAAGTGTACCATGACACGAGAAATCCCACCGTCAGACGGGAAACATTCCCGTGACACGGTGCACATTTTGTGTGACGTGGGAAATATTTAGTGAATGGGGGAGAAAACGCGTTAAGGGTTTACGCGGAAAGGACACGAAAATTCCCGTGTCACAGCAGGTTTCCCGTGTCACGGGGAACCCCACCGTCAGACGGGAAATTTTCCCGTGACACGGTGGACTGTTGTCGTGACGCGGGAATTTTCAGTCCGCTTTTCCGTCTAAATTCATTTTTAACCCTAATTTCATTCAGCATTTTAAGTGCCGAATGATAAATTCGTGCCATTTTCTGATTTTATTATTATTTGGGCTAAAATAAATAAAAAGTTTGGGCCAAAATAAATAATAAAACAGTAAAATAAAAAAAAGGATTGGGCTAAAATTAAATAATAAGTTTGGGCTGAAATTAAAACTATGCTTTGACCAAACATCAAGACTAATCCATGGACTATTCAAAAATTGAATTTAATCAAATACGATTTTTTAAGCACTCTCGGGATTAAATACTGAACCCAACCAATAGTGGCGGTGAAAGGTTGTTCATCATCGGGTTTGGTTTTGGGGAGACATTTTTAGGTGTCTAAAGAAGCCCCCACTTTGACTGAGTTTGTAGAAACGTCTGTTTCGAAAACGATACTCAAAGTAGCCGACAGGGACGGAGAATGATTTAAGACGTTCTGCGATCCTAAACCACTCTATATACGCCGATACCTGCAGAAAAATGTTAATTCCACAGACAAAAGAGTAAAAGGATAGAATATGTATCTGACACCAGTGTATCGGTGACAAATGAGTTTGGCAGCTTCCTATGCTTGAAGGAATCCACCGGATGACGTTTGTTGAAATGCTTTCCATGCCTGAGGAAAGCCGACTGATGAATTTGGTAACTTTCTAAGCCTGAATAAATCTACCAGATGATACTTTCCATGCTTGATGAAAGCCGACATATGAATTTGGCGGTTTTCTATGCTTGAAGAAATCCACCGGATAATACTTTCCATGCTTGAGAAAAGTCGATAGATGATGAGATTGCAAGTCTCTGTGTATCGAGAACCTTACGCCGTGAAATGATGGTGGTTCGATTGTCCCCGAACGTGGGTTGTAGTTGGTTTGCTTGTCCCTGAACGTGGGATGTAGATGGTCCGCTTGTCCCCGGACGTGGGCTGTAAATGGTACGCTTGTCCCCCGGACGTGGGCTGTAGATGGTCCGCTTGTCCCCGGACGTGGGCTGTAGATGGTCCGCTTGTCCCCGGACGTGGGATGTAAATGGTCCGCTTGTCCCCGGACGTGGGCTGGTTGTAAATGGTCCGCTTGTCCCCGGACGTGGGCTGTAAATGGTCCGCTTGTCCCCGGACGTGGGCTGTAGATGGTCCGCTTGTCCCCGGACGTGGGCTGTAGGTGGTCCATTTGTCCCCGGACGTGGGCTGGTTGTAAATGGTCCGCTTGTCCCCAGACGTGGGTTGTAGATGGTCCGTTTGTCCTCGGACGTGGGCTATAAACGAGACCTGCAAAATAAAATTTGCCAGGGGACTCGTATAGACTATGATTGACTTGACCAACTGACTTGACCAAGTTTGACTTGACACGACATGACATGACATGAGTATGACTTGTGATTGTGTGTGTGTAGTTTGAGTGTGTGTGCAGACACAAGCAACCGAAAATGCAAAAGCAAAAATTTTCCATCATTTTTGTCATGAGACGAGTGGAGGGTACCGACATTCTCCCGAAAAAGAAAGACGTGAAAAATGAAATTTTATTTTTGAACTTTCCTCGATGAGAAAATAATAAAAAGTTTTTTTTTTTTTTAAACTTCCCCAAAAGGAAAGACGCGAAAAAAGGAAAGAAGTTTTGAACTTCCTCGTTGAGCAAGACAAAATGAATCGCATGGATTGAATTGCTTTTATTGAAAGTAATGTATGCATGATGCATGTCCTTAGGCCAGGAGGCTAAGGACAATTACATCATGTGACACAATGAATGAACTTAGGTCGTGGAGCTAAGCATCATATATGGTGTAAAGAAACGATCTTGAACGTCACTTAGGTCTGGAAGCTAATAAGCACATATACAGATGAAGTGATTATTGCATAATGAACGTTGCTTAGGTCAAGGAACTAAGCACGATATGCTTTTTATGATTAAAAATAATATATATACAAATGTTTCTCAGCACATTATGTGATGCGTGAAACAATGAATATTGCTCAGGTCAGGAAGCTAAGCAAGTATACAACGTTTCTTCTAATGAATGTTGTCTTGAAAACGATGAAGCATGCACAATGTTGAAACAAGATTTCATGATAAGGGCTCTTAAAGGGAAGGATGATTGATATGGATATGGATGTGTGAGTGAAGTGTGTGAATGTGATACTAAGTGAGGCTGCAATGGCTATGGTGAGGGAAATATATGTGAGAAGAGTCAAAGAGGATTACTCTTTAGGCTAGACAGGCTAAATGATGTGGGTTCAAGCCCCCAAGTCTAGCTCTAAATGGGTAGGGGTAAGCATTGGATATTCTTTGACTAGATCATGCATGGATATGAATATGAATGCGGCCGCACCTCGATGTGAGGTTGCCTACGTATCCGTTAGGAATCAAGTCAAACGTAGCTCTAACCGAACTTTGCACAAGTGTATGTACACCTCAAAGAGGTCTTTCATGGGTTGTAATGTGGTTAAGTTGACGGTTTAAAGAAGAAAGGGATAAAAGGCTCAAGACCCGAGAGAATCCCCAAGATGTGTAATTTTGAATTTGAAAATTTTGAATTTTGCAAGTTTATTTTCAACATTTTTTTTTTTCTTTTGCTTTGATATATTTTTTTTCATTCTTTTGAATCAATGTAGGCAATCTCAGATCATGCGGTCCATCACTCACTTAGCATTCATGTTTCTCAGGCACGGTATCAAGCACTCGATAAGAGACGCAATTCGAGACGTGTTCGTATCAAAGACATTGGAACACTTGCCTTTAGACATTGTTTTATTGTTGCTTTGCTGCTTTTTTTTATTTGCTTTTTTTTTTACTTGCTTTTTGAATGTTATACAATTACACATCTTCCAATCCCAGGGTTAAGTGAATGGGGGTTGAAGAAATGAAGGCCAAACGTTAGACGAGGCTCAAAATGGTTTATGAAGAAATGGAATGTGATTGAACGGTTAACAGGGAATGACAGGGTTGCAAAGGTGCCTCAAGTCATTGGTGTACCTTGGGTTTAGTTCGGTAATTTATTTTTTTTAATTTCTTTTTTTTTATTTTTTGAGAATGAATGAATGAATGAATGAATGAAAAATTCTATGATCGAGATGTAAAGGAAAATTGCTCATTTTATTAATGGAAAAGGTGAACGAAACACATGAAACATATAAAAATTCAAAGTGGAAAACCTATGCTAGACATGAATGGGGGAATGGAGATGAATGATAAAGAAAGAAATCATGAAATCTTGCATGAAGGATCTGCTGTGCGCCTTGTATTCATTACTTCTTGCCGCTAGGAAGTTTGTTTGCATCCATCAAGTCTTGAATGACGTCCTTCAAATTCCAGCATTGCTCCGTAGTGTGGCCCCTTCCTTGATGGTACTTGCAATGGGCATTGGGATTCCATTTGGCGCTCCTTTCTTCAGGTTTTGGCTCTGGAAATGGCCTAATAGGTGTGATCAAGCCTTGACCGTAAAGGCGATCAAAGGCCGCATCATAAGTCATTCCTAAAGGAGTGTAAGTTCTTTTCTTCTTGGGCAATGGAGCATCAAGAGCTAACACTTCATTGATATCAACTTGGCTTATATTGTTGATAGTATTTTCGTGCTTAGAAGACGAAGAAGAAGGATGGTCGTTCTTCTTGTTTTTCCAAGTGGTATTATTGTTACTACCAGTAGTCTTTATTAGCTCATCCTCGATATTGATGCCGATGTCGTATACAGCTTCGAAAGTGTTCAGTGGAAGAAATTTGAGATGTTCCCTATATTTATGAGTCAGATTTTGAATAAAGAGGCGAACCATCTCTCTTTCTTTGGGAGGATCTACCAAGAGTGAAGCTGTTTCCCTCCACCTGTTCAGGTAAGCGGTGAAGCCTTCATTCTCTTTCTGTTTGAGAATGGAGAATTCACGTTCAGAAGTTTTGGTTTGAATGTTACACTTGTAACGATTCATGAAACTGTCGGTGACATCTTGCCAAGTCGCAGTATGCTTCGCATCTAAGGAATAAAACCATTGTTGGCAAGCATGTTCTAAGGAGAGAGGGAACACCGTAGGGAAGAGTGTTACGTCCAATCCCTTAAGAGCCATGATTGCAGAGAACGCCTTCAAATGGAATATTGGATTGTAAGTAGGCTTGAACTTTGGAATACCAGCAGTGGAGAACTTTTCAGGGAGTCTGTCCTTCACATCCAAAGTAGTGGGAGGTCGTTCCACATAAGTGAAATCCTCATAAATCTTACTCATTTGTTCCTTCAGTTTGTCAAGGGTGGAAACAGTGACCTTGTTTTGTTCCATTGTAGTGACCCTAGTGGTAAGGGTTTTGCATCATGGAAGACAGTTCCTCGATGGATTTGTTGATGTTCTCAATATTTTTTTTAGTGGCCATTGAAAGGTGATGAGTAATGGAGATGGCAAAATTCTCTTTGAACGCCTATTAGATCTGAGAGATTGTTGCGGTAATGGCTCAAACCGTATTAATCTATCCCTACTCCTTGACCAAGTACTGTGAAATAAATTAATTCACTTAATTGTTTGACTCATTGCTCAAGATAGGAAAGGAGGGAAAAAATAGACATTTGAAAACAGGTGAGAAAACTCCACTCATTTTTTATTATGACGAAAAAGGGTGCATGAACCTAATATACGATCATAAATGACCTGGTGCAGGACTCGAGTCGGAACATAAAGAAAGTGTGTGGACTATACTTGACTCGTGAGTGACGAAGTGATGTTATAAGACTCGTGGTATGATCGTATGGCAAGACATGTGAGCAATAACAAAAATGACTGACACGAGGACCAAATTAACATGGAAGACTTAAAAAAAGTTGATTGGACTTATTTCAAGGGCACCGTGGCACGGAAAACTGACGCGGTGGTTTTTTATTTTATTATTTTTTTTTGGGAAATCCACTGTGCCACGGTGGAAATTGCCGTAACACGGTGAACTTTCCCATGCCACGGTGGAAATTCCCGTGACACGGGAATTTTTTATTTATTTATTTTTTGGTGCTGGAAATCCACCGTGGCACGGTGGAAATTTGCCGTGACACGGTAGATTTTCCTGTGGCGCGGCAAACTCCTTTTTTTTTAGAGGTCCACCGTGCCACGGTGGTAATTTGCCGTGACACGGTAGACCTTCCCGTGGCGCGGCAAACGTTTTTTTTTTTCGCAGGTCCACCGTGCCACGATGGAAATTTGCCATGACACGGTAGACCTTCCCGTGGCGCGGCAACCTTTTTTTTTTTTTTTTTTGCACTAATTACTAAATGAGTACGGTCCATTGGCAATCATCAGTCATAAAATAATCCACCATAGACAAAGAAAGATCGTTAAGGTTAGGATCAAAACGACCAAGCATAAAACACGTAGGCACAATGATGCAAAGAATAGTTCACAGCCTAAGGTCAAGTTCTATGTTTGACTATGGTCAGATTTATTTGGTGTCAATAGGGTACCATGGTTAAGAGTTTGGACGCGTTAGCAAGGCAGCCTGCCTTGAGGGTGTATGCCAACCGGCGGCTCCGCGAGTTCGTGATGATATCGAACTCGACTCCATGGTTCGGGTGGATTTAATAACTCGGATGAACCCTTATTGCCATGAGCGTTTTTGGGTTGATAGAGATTAAATCTCCCGGGGATAAGACGCATGTAGAACACACACGTTTTTTAAGAAAAATCGAAGGAAGTTGAATGTGAGAAGATAAAACAAGCCACCGGACTGATTTTAGGACTGCCGTGACACGACAGAGATTCCTGTGCCACGGTACTGCACACCGTCAGACAATGCACTGTACGATGACACGACAGATTCTGCCGTGGCACGGCAGTCAGAAAATCTGACTGGTTCCCTGTTTTCCTTCGTACGCAATCAAGTTATTCAATTTCTCCTACAGGGACAGACCTAAATGCGACGTTAAAACGTCTATGCATATGCAAAAATGCCAAATTAATCACAGGATTATTTTTCAAGAATCTTTCAAGTCTCATCCACTCATCTTAATTAAATACCGATCACTCAAATCGATAAATAACCAAGAATCCTCCCCATTGGAGTCGCCAAATTGTAGGCGTCGTTCAAATTGCGCCTACGTTAAAGCATGTGGTGAATATGTTTGGCACTATTAGGAAGTGGGAATTGACATATACGATTAGGGACAAAGAAAGTAGGGAGCCGCCAACAAGTTTTTAAGGAACTTGTAAACTGTTCACGGATCATAAAAGGCAACCACGATTAAGGGACAACGATAGGCAACAACGATTAACCCGTGAAGGTTACACTCCATTCATAATCCATGGGATTACTAACTCCATATGGTTCGAAACCACGAAAGGAGGATCGGGGATGATGGTACGAAGTGAGTCATGGAGTCACATTCACCCGTATTGGCCTCTACTCGATTCTTAAAGTGAAAAGTGATTCATGCGATCTCAAAGGCATACAAACAAAATATTCAATTTGCTCCAAACTATTATTAAGCTAAATTGGTTTAATATTAATGCAACACATAATTCTAAAATATCGTGATCACTTGATTTGATAACAAGATTAAAAAGGAACCTAAACCGGTTGTCCAAATTATCTTATTAGGCGTGATTTTCAATTACATATTCCCTTTAAACATGGAATACGATGATCATAAATAATAATAGAAGAAACATTTATATTGGAAGAAATTTAACAATAATTCTAACAATATAAAGTGTTAGAAAAATAATAGAAATAAAAGGAACATAATTCTTACTTTGATTCTGTTTGCTTGCAACTACAAAATAATAAACGAGTTAGTAACTTCAAGGAAATAATAATAAAACAATAATTAAATTAAATTAAATAAAGTAGAGTTGATTTGGAGCCAAACCCTCAAACAGTTCTACCTTTCACGCCTTAGCTTAAGGACAGAACCACGAGTAAAGTATGAACTCCTTGGAGTACTTGAAGAAGGAATTTTGAAAGAAGAAGGGTAGGCTAGTGTTTAGGCTAGAGCATAGAAGAGAGAAAAAACTAGAGAATTCATTGATGCCCCGTACATCAGAAATGAGGGGTACTTATAGAAAAAATGTGCCGAGGGAACACACGGAACCCTAAAATGATAAAACCCCTAAAAACGTATCCCGTGACACGGCAAAGTGTATTGTGACACGAGAAATCCCACCGTCAGACGGGAAACATTCCCGTGACACGGTGCACATTTTGTGTGACGCGGGAAATATTTAGTGAACGGGGGAGAAAACGCGTTAAGGGTTTACGCGGAAAGGACACGGAAATTCCCGTGTCACAGCAGGTTTCCCGTGTCACGGGGAACCCCACCGTCAGACGGACTTTGTACTTTTCCCCCGTCCACCACATCTCTAAGAGGGTGCAACGTGGGATCACGGTTGGTAGGACGCGCTACCACGACTTAGGCTGCGATACCCTGAGCGACTTGTACAAGTTGCACATCGGCGTCGATGGAGAGGTGAGACTTCTTTGGGAGTCTTGCGGGTTGACTGCATTGTTCGAGACCTCGGAGGCTATGATTGCCTCTAAAGGGGGTCACCATGTGGCTCGCGCCCTGGTGGAGTTCTTTTGGGACACCACCAACACTTTCCACTTCCCCTAGGGTGAGATGATGATCACCCCGACCGACTTTAGTCTCATTACGGGACTGGAGTTTAGTTCTAATACGCTGCCGTTCGACAGCGAGATCAGTGTTTACTCTCCTGAGGTTGAGGAGTTGTTTGGTCCGATTGCTGTTCGGGCTCGTGCTGAGGTAGAGTCGACTCAGTTTAGTGCTAAGGGCATTCATCGATCGACTCTTGCGGCGGTTTTCGAGGATGATGCGCATCTTTGTGCTTATCTTGCTATCAGGGACGTTTTCCCCTGACAAGGGTAGTAAAGTGCTGCTTTACTACCTACCTGCGGCCCGTGATCTTCACTTGATCGGGACCCATGACTGGGCCAGCTTGGCGTATGCTGAATTTGTCTGAGCATTGCGAGGCTCGTGTCGACACCGGTCCTTCACGGGAAACGTCGCTCTGTCCGGCTTCTGGAGAGTAGTAGAGGTGTACTTTATCTCCCATAAAGTTTAGCTCGCTCTAAGCTTTAGTTAACACTTGCTGATACTTTTTGCCTTTTGTAGATCTGGTTCTACGAGTACTTTCCTTCAGTTGCGCCGGCGAGACCGTTGCCACGCGGGTTTCCAGTGAGCGCGTGTTGGGGAGGCTGCCGCGCTGGGATGTCTACTGCTTATGTCCGAGATCAGATCATCTCAGTATGGTTCTTTGCATAGTTGGACACTTTCGTATTACCTTTAGTACATTCTTATCTCATAGGCGTTCTTCGTAGGAGCCTGACGTGCAGTACTGGCCGTGGATCGGCTTGGTTGTCCCTGGATTAGCTGCGCTGTACACCGCTGAGCGTCGCTACTTCCTAGGGACGTATGGAGCGATTGCATATCTTGGAGAGAGGATTGCTATTCATAATTCCTCAGACACCTTAATCGTTCATGTTCCTCCGCCGCGTCATATGTTCAATGGCGCGAGGCTGGTGAGCTTGTGAGAGACGGTTGAGACCCCTTGACGGTCTTATACGATCCCAGGGCGGTGATATGAGGAGGAGTTGCTGCCGCTGTTAACTCCAGCCCCTGTTCTGGCTGAAGAGGTGGCGGTATGATTTTCATCTTTTACCTTTTGTTAAGTAGCCCTCAAGTGATATTTTACTGATTTTGATTTGCTTTCGTCAGGCTGGACCTACTGAGTTTGTGCCTCCTCTTATGTCCATCCATTATCAGGGGACATATGGGCCGATCGAGGAGATGATTCCTCTAGCTCTCGAGGACGAGCGCTTCGTGGAGCGGTCGATTCCTCGTCACAAGACTCGGGTAAGCTTTATTTATTTCCAATTTTGTTCATATACATCAGGCGTTGTTATTGACTTTATTTCTTTGACAGTTCTCGCGTGAGGTGGTCACGGCGATGGCACGATGTATTGATGCCTTCTGGAGCCAGCTTGTTCAGATGAGGAATGTGGCTACGTGTCGTCGCGACGACGTCGTTCAGGAGGTAGCCTTCTTTCTTGTTTCTGCATTGTTATGTCTATTTTGATTGTTTTTGACTTAGTTTTTTTCTTGCAGGGTCAGCCCATTCCTTCTCGTACCCGGACGAGACCTGAGGTCCGGAGAGACCCGGGGAGGTCCCGCTCGAGACGTCGCCGTACTAGTTCTGGCGGTCGGGGTGGTCGCTCTGAGGCTGCTCGGGCCGAGGCGGTGGAGGACTCAGGCTCTTCATCTGAGGGTGCACGTGTTGAGCCGGTAGGCCAGGGAGAGGCTACCTCGGCTCCTAGTGGTGGTGGGATATACGAGGTCGGCTCGTCATCGCAGCAGCCTCCGCAGCCTCAGCCTCAGCCTCGGGGCGATCTTAGGTGGACGTGTCCCGAGCTGAGCTTTCCACCTCCCGAGGAGACTACTCGTACTGCGCAGTTTTATGATATGATGGTCGTCTCTCATCATCTGCGTCCTCCGGCGCCGTAGTTCATGCCTGTGTTTATTTTTATTTTGACTTGTATAGAACTTTGCCTTTGTTAGACTCATTTATTAGACATATTGTATATACATACCATTATGAGTTTATTTATTTAGCATTTATTTTTCATTTTTATGTGCATATTTGTGTGTGCAAAGAATTGTGATAATTAATAATTTTGCGCAAAACTTCCGTCATTTTTATTATTGATGGAGGTTATCCGACTTTCTCCCCCAAAAAAGAAAATGAAAAAATAAAAATATTGGAATTATAAAAACTTAAAATTGAGTATAAATAAAATCCAAAAAATATAATTAATATAATCAATATATTTAATTAAGAAAAAGGGTATAAAAAGGATATAAAATCGTTAAGCCATTGTCCAGACTCGTATCAGCCAGAAAAACGCGGTTTTTGAAAAGCTCGCTCGATAAGACACGTCAGCGCCACCTGGCGCCACGCGTTTTGTGTTGGCGCCAGACGCTACTGCTTAGCGCTTGGCGCCAGGTTCTGGCCTTAGGCGCCAGACTCTGTCGTCCGGCTCTGATGAGCGCTGACTCCGAATCCTTGGCGGATTGAAACTGTGCCGATGTTGTGTATAAATAGCCCCCTGATCAGCCAATTTTCTTCATAATTTCAGCAGATTAAATATAGTCTTAGCTTTTGAAAAAAAATAAATAATCATGTCTTTAATTACTAAGAGTTTTACCAACTTCACTCATGAATGGTGTCGGTCTCTAACTGCCAAGGAGAGAAAAGAATTAGACTTTTTTTATATGGGGGGTATTTATGGTGTCAAGGGGGTAGATCTTGATATAGACTTTATTTATACCGCCTTAGAATATTGGGATGTGGATACTCATTGTTTTAGATTAGGGTGTGATGAAATTAGCCCTTTACCGGAGAAATTCGGTGCTATCTTAGGCTTACTCGCATTAGATCTTGCAGTAATCCCTAGAATAAATGAATATTATTATAAGGATTTTGAGCGCTTCTTTAATTTAAAAGACAAAGATCTAACAAATATAGTAGACGGTAGCATAGTTAATTGGAAAGAATTTGCACGCCATTATTTTGATAGACCTTATTCTGAGTCTTTTCATGTTTATAGAAGAAGGACTTTTCTCTTTTGCATGCTTAACCAATTTCTTCTCACTAGTGGTAGAACTAATGAGGGTCAAGCAATAATAGCGACTGTTTTGGAGCAGATTGAATATGGGAGAAATCCAATGCCATTAATTGTTGGAGAGACTATGCTTAGTCTTCATGAATTAAAGAGAAATCCAAAAGCACCTTTTCGGGGCTCTCCAATTTTATTACAGGTAGAAAAATAATATTTTTAATTACAGAAATCAAAAACATATTTTTGTATAGTAATATTAATATATTTGCATTGAATTTTTTTGCAGATTTGGCTAATGGAGAGACTAGAATTAATTAGTCCTCCCGACAATGTTGAAAAATACACTCCAAATTGCTTTGTGAGAAGAAAGAAACGCTTCTCTAAGATGGGGCGCCATGAATGGAATAAAGTTTTTGCCTCTTGCAACTTTGCCATCAAGTGGAAAATAGAGAAGATGGTTGGTGTCAACAAGCAACCGTTCTGTCGTCTTCCAAGCTTAACCAAGATGCCTTTTTATTATCCCTGCAGGATAAAAAGACACTACGGCCTACTTCAAACAATTCCTTCTAGGGATCTTCGTCGTCCCTATGAATTTCCTGTTTCCCAAGACGTAGACAAATTTGATGTTTATTGGAGTGCTAGACCTTTATGGGAAGTGATTACCCAAAAGGTTCCTCCTTCCTTGCCCAATGATGTGAAAAGATGGCTTCTCAAGAAACCTTCGAAGGATATGAAGAAAAATCAGAGTAAAACTGATGTAAAGAATCGTCTTGATGACAAAGTGATTCCTGTTAAGGAACGCTTGGGTGAAAAGGTTGAATTCAAAACACCTACAATGCCTAAGAAGAAGAGTTCTACAAAAGATAAAGGGAAAAGAAAAGCTGACATTTCAGAGAAGAAGGCTTAGGTAGAAAAGAAACATGGAGTCCTAGCTAAGGGAGAAACTATTTACTCCAAAATTGAATGTAGGTCCTCTAAAGGATGCCTACTAGCTAAAGTCATGGATGATGAAGAGGATGCATACAAAAATTGGAAGAGAGCAAAGAAAGAAAAGAAGATTGAAGCATTGCTTAACTTTCAATTATTAGACTTAGTTTTAAAGTTAATTTATTTTAGTAAGCTTTTTTTAAATTCCATCAATAATGTAATTTGTTAGTTTATTTTATTAATGAAATTTCAGCTTTTTAATATCTCCTTTAAATTTAATTTATTAAAGCAATGAAAACTGAAAATTTAATTTTCCAGAAATTTTTCGAGTACGAAAGTTGAAAATTTTCCAAAAATCACCAAAATATTCCCAGGTACTCCCACAAAAATAGCGCCGCTTCTTTACGACTGGCGCCAGCTGCGGCAGTCTGGCGTCAGACGACTGACACTGTCGTTTGGCGCTAAGGTTAATCGTTTGGCGTAGGAACTTTTTCTGTGACGCTGATGCTTCGTCGAATTTCTGTCAAATTTATTTTTAAATCTGGGATGCGAGGTTTGTAAAAAGTAAAGTGGCCGCACCCGTAAAGGGTTGCCTACGTATCCTTTCTTAAGGAATCAGGCAAAACGTAGCTCTCTAGAGTATCCTACTTAAGTAATTATGGGTAGTACTTTTTAAGTTGGTCAAGATTTGTCATGTTCGAGAACTCATTGGCATCCATATCAGTTAATTTTGCTGCACATCCTGATAGGATTGTTTTAACAATATAGGGTCCAAACCAATTAGGCCTAAATTTGCCCCTTGGATCTAAAACATTCTTCCTTAATGCTTTTAACACCAGGTCTCCTACTTTGATGTTTTTTATCTTGAGCTTCTTATTAAAATGCCTAGCTATACGAGTTTAATAGCATTGAGTATGATGTAGAGCTTCTAGTCGTTTTTCATCAAGTCGAATTAACTCCTCATATCTCGCCCTAGTGCATTCAACTTCATCGAGTTTACTTTCTAATGCAATGCGTAGAGATGGTATCTCTAACTCTACAGGTTGTACGACATCCATTCCATAAACTAAGGAGAATGGCGTATTTCCTGTTGATGTGCGAAGTGACGTGCGATAACCCTATAGTGCGAAATGGAGTTTGTCAGGCCAATCCTTGTAATTTTATGTCATTTTCTCGATGATAGTCTTTAGATTTTTATTTTTCGCTTCAACTGCTCCGTTTGCTTGAGGTCTATAAGGAGAAGAATGATGGTGTTAAATGCCATATTTTTGTAACAATTCTTCACACTCATCTTGAAAGTGAGTTCCATTGTCACTTATCATTTCATGTGGGACTCCATATCGACAAATAATATTTCTTTCGATAAAGAGTGCTACATGTTTTGTAGTGAGTTTAGCATATGATTGTGCTTCGACCCACTTTGTGAAGTAATCAATTGCTACTAGGATGTATTCATGACCTCTTGTTCCTGGGGGAGTGATTTTGCCAATAATGTCAATTCCCCATGTAGAGAATGGCAATGGTGAAGTGTAGGTTTAGAGTAGAGACGGAGGAACATGTTGTAAATTGCATAAATTTGGCACTTAGGACATCTTGTTACATATTGATGACAATCCCTATTCTTGGTAGTCCAATAGTATACTTCTCACATTATCTTTTGGACTAGCATTTTGCCATTTACGTGAGTTCCACAAATGCCTTCGTGGACTATTCTAATTGCTCTTTGAGCATCCTTTTTTCCTACACATAAGAGAGCTCGACCCTTAGGTACCCTTTTATGCAACTCGTTGTCTATGAGTACGTATTGGAAGCCAAGAGTCTTAATGCTCGTTTTGCCATTTTGTCAGCATGAGGAGGGTATTCTCCTTTGGTGACATAATTAAGTATATATGTATACCACGGTTCTTCTTCTTCTTCATCTTGGATCGCTTCATCATCTTCTATGGCTTGAATATAAGCCGGTTTATGCCTTTTTTCTATAGTTAGAGGCATGCTTCGTACTCAGCAGCGTTGTTGGTAACGTCGAAATCTAGCTTTATGGAGATTGGAATATGCTCTTCTTTAGGTGATACTAGTAATACTCCAACACCACATCTCTTTTGGTTTGAGGCTCCATCAAAGTATAAGGTCCAAGTATCATCTTCTGTGACCATCAAGTCTTCGTTTGGAAATTCATTGTCGTGTATTGGCATTGGATCTTCTATTGGAAAGGCCTCTAGAAAATCTTAAACCACAGATCCTTTAATAGCTTTTTGAGGCATGAATCTTACATCCAACTGGGCTAAGTTGACTATCCATTTTGATATGCGCCCATTGAGTGTAGATTTCTCGAATAAATACTTGAGCGGATCCATTCGAGAAACTACAAAGACTGTATGTATGATCATGTAATGTCTTAAATTGGTCATGGCCCACACCAATGCGAGGCACAACTTCTCAAGTGGTGTATAGCGTACTTCATAATATTTTTACTTAGATAGTACATTGCATTTTCCTTACCTTCTACTTCTTGTGCAAGCATGGCTCCCATTTTTTCTTTGGTGACTGTTAGGTACAACCTAAGAGGTATTCTTGGAAGTGCTGGTGCTAATATGGGAGGATTTGCAAGATAGGCTTTGATCTTTTCATAGGATTTTTGACACTCATCATCCCATATTACTGGTACATTCTTTTAAAGCTTCTTTAATATTAGTTCACATATTGTTGTCAATTTTGATATGAACCTGCTTATGTATTGCAACCAGCCAATAAATCCTTTAATTTGCTTCCCGATTTTGGGTTGTGGCATTGACATGATTGCCTTGATCTTGGTTGGGTCTATCTCTATTCTTCTAGAGCTTATGACGTAACCCAAAAGCTTGCCTGAGGTGGCTCAAAAGCACACTTGGATGGATTCAACCTCATGTTGTATTTCCTTAGCCTCTTAAAGAATTTTCTCAAGGCTACTTGATGGCCTGGGCGATCTTTTGATTTCACAATCATATCGTCCACATATACTTCAACTTCTTTGTGCATCATGTCTGGAGTAAGGCAGTCGCTGCTCGTTGGTAAGTAGCACCCGCATTTTTCAACCCGAATGGCATTACCGTGTAGCAGTAAGTACCCCATGGTGTTATGAAGGTTGTTATCTCCATGTCTTCTTCTGCCATGAGAATTTGATTGTATCCCGCGTATCCATCCATGAACGAGAGAAGTGCATGATTCGCTGTATTATCTACCAAAATATCGATGTGTGGTAAAGGGAAGTCGTCCTTTGGACTTGCCTTATTTAGATCTCGATAGTCGACACACATTCTTACCCTTCCATCCTTTTTCGAAACTAGGATGACGTTGGCCACCCATTCGGGGTATTTGGATACCCTGATAAAACCTGCAGTTATTTGTTTTTGAACTTCTTCTTTTATTTTAAGAGCTACGTCGGGTTTCATTCGACGCAACTTTTGCTTTACAGGTTTCATTCCTAGAATTAGCGGTATAGTGTGTTGAGCTATTTCTCTATTAATACCTGGCATATCTTCATATGAACAAGCAAATACATCGATAAATTCTTTAAGTAGATTGATTAAATTGGATCTTCCTTGTTCATTAAGTGTTAATCCGATTTTAACTTCTCTTTTAATGGTTAAATCATTTGAGATATCAACCGTCTCAGTTTCATCAATTATCACTGTTTTCTTTTCAAGTGTTTCCATTGCTTTAATAAGTTTTTTTGTCATTTTCATTGTTAGTTAAGCAATGCTCGTCATTTTGGGTTAAAGAAAAGCACGAGGACTAAGCGGAAGATGACATATTATTAAACTCAGAAATCATTGCATAAAAGAGAGAGTTGTCCTCAGGGACTTGATTGTTAACTATCCTAGGGGAAGAGATAGAAGAAGGGGGGTGCTACAACTAAAGACTTAGATGACTTTACAGGAAAAGATTCTTACTTTGACTCTGACGACTCTTTAAACATTGGTCCTTGCCCTGTCGTTATGGAGATTCTCCTTCTACTTGGAGTAGTCACCTTGACTGTCTTGCGCCACCCTTGTAGTGATCCTTCTACTGGAGTGATGAGCTTCGAGGGGTCAAAGATTTCTCTTTGTAGGAACGTTTGGATGAGCGAGGAGTTATCCTCTATGTACTTCGGCTCATCTTTTTCTCGCCCAAATAGTAATCCCATGACATTAAAGTTTAAGCATGGGGGTGCTTTCTCCTTGTGGATAGGAGTTGGGATTTCATCTAGAAAATAGCAATCTAAGAAAATTTCAAAACCCGGTTGCTTTATGCCATTTACAACAAAAGGTTCGGGAAATTCGTAACATGGATAGTCCTCTCCTTCTCTTATGAATTGTCCATTGAGAGTAAGAGGATACTGATCCATTGGGATTGCTTTCTTTTGGATTCAAGCGTTCCTACGCGCCTTAGACTTTTCCTGGGCTCGGTTGAGATCTTACCGAGTCGGTTCGAAACCAAGTCCAAAAGTGTCTAACTTAGGGAGGCCAGGTAATTCCAGCGATTTTACTATTCCTTTCTTCTTTCCTAGAGTCATTCCAGGAAAATGACCTTGTTTCTTTAGAATAGCGTTTACTGTCATATTGGAGTGGGGGTCGTGGCAGAGAGGGGTCCTTTCATCCTCCTTGATTAAGGAGACCTCTTCATTAAAGCCCCACAAGTCTTCATCGTCTTCATCGTGCTCCACATTAATGATCGGATTTTCTATGGCTTTAATCTTCATGGATGAAGCATCGATAGTGATAGGAATTCCTCCAACTATGGCCTTTACCTTTTGGTGGAGAGATGAAGGGACGACCTTAAGGTCATGAAGCCAAGGGCGTCCCAACAGTAAATTGAATGAAGCTTTAATATCCACCACTTGAAATGTAGTAGCGTGTTCTATCGCTCCCGCCGTTTTATTCATGGTAATTTTGCCAAGAGCTTGACGACGAGTGTTGTCGTAAGCTCTTATTCCTTGTGTTGACGGGGTTAAGTCTTCATCCCTTATGCCTAGCATCCTCGCAGTTCTGAGTGGACAGACATTAATTGCCGATCCATTGTCTACAAGAGTCATAGGGACGATCATCCTCTAGCAAACTACTGCGAGGTTTAGTTCCTTATTATAATGCTTGTCACCTTCTGGAGGTAAATCCTTGTCAGAAAAGGTGATCAAGTTGATAGGATTAGGGAGGTCACTCGTAAGAAAGTTAGCCAACCCCTCAAGAGTGGTGTCAGACCTATCTTATCCAAAGGATTCATCACTGCCAGCCTATGTTCTTGAGATGTTGCTAGAAGCTTCCATACATTCATCTCAACCTTGGTTTTCTTTAACTTTTTGACAATATCATTGTCTTATATGATAGGTATGGGAACTTGCTGCGTACTCGGTATAGGTTGCGTTGAGATGGGAGGTTGCAATCTTCTTGACCTTGTGAGGACGTCTATAGATGAATCCTCTTCCTCCCAAAAATCGCTTATTGGGTATATGACTGAAAAAGGAGGTTCTTCTATATCCTTAAGATATATGTCTTAATCGTCGCTGTCCCAAACCCCATTGATACTAATGTCTTCTTCTTGTGGAATTTGGACTAGCTTTTTATCATCAATCATTTTCTGAATTAAATCTTTAAATTTAAAACAGTTTTCAATAGTGTGACCCCTTGATTGATGGTATTGACAGTAGAACCTATCTGTCCTCTTTAGCGATTCAAATGGTCTCGGTTCGAGAGGTTTGACCTTGCCACTCTAGGAGAGCATGTTGAACATTTTAGCGTATGAAGTCCCAATTGGAGTATAGAGTTTATTACTCTTCTTGGGTCTGTCAGTTGCTTGTAGAGAAGGGTTTCTTCTTTGTGGGTGGGACCTTGTCACACTTTTTCTGAAGATCCTCTAATTGTTTCTTTGCAACTTCGAGAGCTTCACGTAGCAAGCTTGATCCCTCCCACATGGACCATATAAGCAACCGTACATCCTCTTTGTTTGCTGGTTCGGGAAAGTCATCCATGGCATCGAAAAAGATCTCCTCCTCTTCTTCGATAGCATGAATTTCTTCAATAGGTTTGATGAGAGATGAGGGATCAACCTCATTTCATCAGAGATGGCCAAGGAATAAGCGAGAGGTTCATTGTCAATGCTTGGCTTCTTAATCTTCCAACAATTTGCAGTAAGATGGCCCCTACCTTGGTGATATTTGCAATGTGCATTGGGGTTCCAGTTAGCTTTCCTCTTCTCGACTGGTGGGTCCCAAAATGGTCCAATGGGAGTTATAAGACCTTTTGCATTTAGTCGGTCAAATGCGGTGTCATAACTCATACCTATAGGAGTAAAGTTCCTCCTAAATGGTTTCTTTTGTCCTTGATTATTCATAGCAAGGACTTCACTTAAATCAAACGTACTAACATTTTTTGAGTGGGTGGTTTTGGAAAAAGAAGGATTGTCGTTCTTATAATCTTTCAGCCACTGTTAGAGTTACTGTTAGCAGCTTTCAGCTTAGCCAGGTCGTCTTCAATATTAATTCCAATGTCATAGACGGCCTTGAAGGTATGGAGATTATTCTGGTATTTGAAATGCTTGGAGTACTTCTCTTGAAGGTTCTTGATGAACAACCTCACAGACTCTTTCTTGCTTGGTACTTCAATCATCTTAGTAGAGGTTTCTCTCCATTTGTTGAAGAAAGAAGTGAAACCTTCATTCTCCTTCTGCTTGAGAATTTCAAGTTCCCTATGGTCAGTTTCAACTTGAATGCTGCACTTGTACCTATCAATGAAAGCGTTTACAATTGACTGCCAAGTAGAGGTTCTTTCTTTTTCAAGAGAGAAGAACCGTTGTTGGCAAATAGTTTCTAGAGATGGAGAAAACAAAGAGGGAAACACCTTCTTGTCAATACCCTTAATACTCATTATTATTTCAAAAGCTCTTAGGTGAAAGTAAGGGTTGTCAGTTGCTTTGAATTTCGGGATGTCATTGGCGTTGAACTTCTGCGGAAGAAGATCCTTTTCCATCGAGACCCCTTGTGAGCTAATGTCTTGAAACTTGTAGTCACTAGACAATTTGCTCAAACTTTCTTGCATGAGGTCCTTCTGTTGTTGCTTCAAAAGATCATCGATCTTGAGGGTTAAAACCTTCAACCCCTCAGTCACAGTAATTAATTGGTTCCTGAGCTCATTAACTTCCTCTTGAGTTGCCATTATCTTCTTAGTTTTCCTTTTTCAAGCGATTGGTTTGTCGAAAAGTTGAACTTGAATAAAAAGGTTGTCTTTGATCAAACGCCCTTCCTTTCTTGACCGTGCGCTATAAATTAAACCATTTTTGTTTTAATGACTTGACTCAAATTGACTTTGACTTTACGGGTTTAGAAAAAAGCAAAATTAGGGTGCAAGTTGAATGCTTGCCAATCATAGCACCCCCGAGGTTGGGGGTTTTGATTCAACGATTTTGAGATCGTCATTCAAGAAGTAGCAATCATGAAATATCTCAAATCCAGGATTTTTGATACCTCCCAGAACTAATGGTTCTAAAAAGTCATAGCAAGGGTAATCTTCTCCCTCCCTAATGAATTGTCCATTAAGGGTCTGTTGGTAAGAGGGGAGTAAAAAGATTATTCCTTTCTTATTGTTTTCTCTATGTGCTTTGTTTTTAGCATCATGAGACTCTAATTCTTCCTTGTATGGTTTGTATCCCAATCCAAAAGAGTGACTTTTCTTTATCATGGTTTATTTCTAGAAGTGATTGGTCATTTATGGCTATTTTGAGTGGAGAAGCATGTATAGTCATAGGAAGCCCTTAATAGTTTTACCTAATCATTTGATGAAGTGAGGATGGTATTGCACCAAGATCATGTATCCAAAGACGTCCAAGTAGAAGCTTGAATGTGGGTTTAATATCCATGACATGGAACTCAACCATCTTTTGAATTGGGCCTATGGTAACAGATTGCTTAACAGCTCCACACATCAATCTCCTCGAGTTGTCATAGGCGCTAATACTTTGTGTTGTTTAAAGAAAATCCTTTTTTGGATTTAGGCCTAAATAATTTGCTGTCGTAGTGGGCACACATTTACAGCTGACCCATTGTCTGCTAAAGTGAGTGGGATATTGTACCCTTTGCACATCACAGTTAAGTATAATGCATTGTTGTGGGTAGTGTTTTTTAAAGAAAAATAATCATCATTCGATCACAGAATTCTAGTAAGCAAGCTAACGAGATTCTAGGGGGTTGTGTCGGTACTTATAGACAAAGCCGCTACAACGTTCATAAGAGAATTCCTATGTTCTTTAGAAGTACTTAGGATTTCCCAAATGCTAACATTCGCCTTGGATTGGCAAAGTTGTTTGACCAATGGATCTTCCACCTCAAGTGGAGGTGGTATTGGATTTTGTAATTGACCTTGAGTTTGATTTTGTGTGGTCGAAGATCCATTTTGTGGTGCTTGGTAAACTCGCCCAGAACGAGTTACATGATCTATCTCATTTAGGTTAGTTGTAGGACTCGTGAACCAACTTTCTTCCGAGGCTTTGAATGTGCCTCCATTTCAAGATGTTCCATGAGTTGTGCTTGATGCCATTGTTGATCCAAGGAGAGATTTGATAAGTCTTGTGACTTCCCCAAGAAATGATCCCAATCAAGCGTTCCATTTGTCTTATTTTGGAGACAAGATGGAGGTGGGACGGCGGCATAGTTAAAGACATATAAGTCCTGAAATTCGTCGTCCCATAACCCACACACTTCATTAATTGCCCCTATGAGTGTTGTGGTTAGAGCTTTCCCTATAGGTGTGATATAGTCCAAAGGATTGAACGTATCATTTCCCATATGGTCCTCATTAATGTGGAATACCCCTAGTGGGGATATATTGTTGTTAGGTTTAGGCGTGGGAATTCTCCCATCATCTACTAGATCTTGTACTTTGTGTTTTAAGACATAGCAACGTTCGGTATCATGCCCAACGCTCCTATGGTAAGCACAATAAGCACTACCATCCCATTGAGTGTACCTTTTTCTGGTGGAGTGGGTGGTGTTGGCCCCGTTGGTGTAATTTGACCTTTTTCTCTCAATTTTTCTAATAATTCATTATAGCTCACAATAAATGCTATAAATTTTCTTTCTTTTATCCTTCTTCGTCGAGGATCATTACTGTTACTATGTTGCATGGTGGTCACAAATACATCAATGGAGGATGAAGTATTATCATTCCCCTTTTTGTATTTATTCCTAGGTTGATGATGATAAGGTTTGTTTGCTTTTTCTTTAGCAAGATCATCTTCAATCTTAGTAGCCACAGAATAGACCTTTTGAAAAGTGTCTAAACAAAGGTAACGTAGATGCTTGTTGTACTTTTAATGACAATTGTCAATGAACTTTTGTACTAACTCGAGTTCAGGTTGCCTTTTGGCAAGGTGAGCCGCCTTTTCTCTCCATCTACCATAAAAAGCAAAGAAACCTTCATCGTCTCCTTGCTTAAGCATTTCAAGTTCACGTAGAGTCGATTTGAACTCCACGTTACTCTCATATTAGGTAATGAAAGCCAAAACCACATCTTCCCATGTTGTTTTGAATTTTAAATCTAGCCCATAGTACCACTCTCTCGCGGTTGGGTCTAGAGATAAATGGAAAGTCGAAGTACAAAGCTTAGGATCAACTCTCTTTAATGCAATGGTGCATGTAATACACATTTAGTGGTTTTGTGGATTATTGGTCACTTTAAATATTGGCAAGTTCGTAGCTACAATCTTTTCCGATAAAGCAAGTCCTGGGGAAGGAGCAAACTTTTCTGCGTCGAAGTACTTTTTCCCCATGGTAAAACGAAGAAAAAGCTTCTCCAACGACTTTCCTTTGACGGATAATTGTTCCATATGTTGTTGCAAGGCTAGAGTCTCGGCATTTTTCTTTTCAGCCTTTTCAAGTTTCTTAATTCTTCTTTCCTCGGCCTCTTCAGCCTTTTCTTTTCTCAAGAGAGCAATCTCTTCTTGGAGTTGCTCAATGGTTGACATTGTTGTTGGACTAGGACTAGTTGTCGAGGGAGGTGGTTTGAAAGGGGTGGATTGTTTGATCGTAAACGTAGAATGCGAGCGCCCAGGAGTCTTCGTTCCTAAGGTTGAAAACCGGCCCTAAAAGAAGTACGAAAGGATAAATAAATCGATACGCTTGTTTTAGAAAAAGAAGGAGAAATAACCAAGATATATTCAAATGGATAACATAACCTTTAAACAATTCCTCAATAAAGATATTGTTTGAACGAGCCAATTTGTTTTCGCAAAAATCAAAAAGGCTCGTAACAGTAGGCGCGCGCAAGTGACTAAGCTGCGCGCGGCTGGCACGCGCATCTGAATCACTTGTGCTGGCTGGGGTTGCGCAACTCATTGAGTTGCGCGCGCCACCTGCTCGTAATTTTTATTTAATTTGAGCATTTTTTTATATTTGCCATCATTATTTTCGTTTTTTTATTATGTTACCCTTCAAATATGACTCAAAATTACGAAGAGACAACTTCGTAATTGGGAACCTAAACAAAACGAAAGGGAAAAAAAGAAAGCTATCCTAACACGTCGCATATAGTCACGTAATCACATAAGCATTGCATAAGGCAAGATACACATACATAATGTTATTCTAAGGTCAAAGGCTTGGGTGTCCAAGGGTACCATATCTTAAGAAACAATGCACAAATCAATCACTCAACGTGTTTATTCATGACATTGCTCTCTCAACATTTTGTTGACGATATGGGTGGGATGATTGTTATTGATTTTGGGATAGAAGCCTAGTGTAGGCGACCCCTAGTCAATGAGCCAATCCCCAAAGTTTAAAGTGTGCTATGATTATGCATGATGCAATGTTGCTTGTTTAGTTTTTACTTTTGTGCAAAAGGAAGATAAAATGCGTTCAAGTCTCGCTCTCTAACTAGAGATTATCCAAGTTAATTCCCGTTACAACCCATAGGAAACCTAGTGTTGAAAACCTTAGACCATAACTAAGAACTAATCTTGTAACCTCCAAGTCCCCAGTGGAGTCGCCACTGTATGGAGGGTGATCCCATCGTAGGGGGTCCTTCCTTAGATGCCCATGGCCATTTAAAAGCCTAGGACTTAACACTTGTTAGGGTGTATTAGGATTTGAATTCCTCATTGTTTGGGGGACCCTGAATTAGAATTGATTCTATCATCACACTTTTTGTAGGAAACAAGTAGGAGTCGCTAATGAGTTTTGGGAAAATCCATAAACCTCTTCCATGCCTTTCTCCCATGTGGAGTTCATGGAATATTTATCACAAATAGTAAGTTTACCCATGCCCAAATCGGTCTATATAAACCAGAAATGAGTTCGGGAGCGAGGGTACTAAAATAACGTTCACTTGCTTTAAAGGAGAATCGCTATTCTTGACCTAGTGCGGCCTCTACTAGCTCTTCCTTTTTATCACCAAACAATATATGCAACGCGATACATAAAACTAAGTTAATTGATTGTATTACAAGCATTAATCACGTAGGAATTACATTGCAAAGTCGTTACTCTTTATATATTTCAAATTCGTGGAAGGAGAAAAAGTAAACAATATTCGCCTTGGGTTAAGTGATCAATCAATCAATTAAATATTCAACTCTAATCTTATTTAGCACAAGATAGTATGTGGAATTGATTAATTAAATTTCCTTTTAAAGTGGCCAAACAACACTTTTTTATTGATTAAAGTTCTTTTAAACGAGAGAAATAAATGTGATTTATCTAAGTGCTCGGGAATTTACCACTTCTCTTTGTAAGATCTCTGTTTCGAACACTTATGGACTCTTTCTTGTTCGGGAACATCCATTGTAGTAACAAAGATTAAGAGGGGTGAGTGTTTAAGCCTTGTATTAAGCCCCTATTTATAGGGAATGGGTGCAACTAAGGTTTTAAGCATTCTGCCGCAGCAGGTGTCATGCGCATCTGGATAAGTTGCGCGCGGTGTCCCCGCGCAAGTGATTTAGTTGCGCCTCTATGGGCAGCGCAACTAAATGTCTTATGCGCGGTTTTATGTTAAGATTTGATTCTATATTTAATAAAATTCTAAATTTTCCGCGAACGCATCTCTAGAAGTTGCGTTGGGTGTTGCGCGCAACTGAATTAGTTGCGCTCGCCAGACCACCACGACTCATTGAGATGCTCGCGGATTTTTCTGTGGCAGCTTTAATTTTAACCTAGGCGCCTCTAAATCCGTCATTATTTTGTCTTAAGCACGGGCTTAAGCCTAATTATGACCGGGTTTAGTTAATTAGACCTTGTTTTGTATTTGTTTTGGGTTAGACTATTCTTTTTGTGTCTTTGTGGTTTAGCCAGTCATCCATAAGCATTCTTCACTTTCGTCCAACCCAAAGATGGTTTTATTTATCGTCATTGCACTTCCTGTCGAGACAGGAAGCCAAAAGTAGATATTTACAATAAATCTTTTCCCGTAATCATCAATTCCATTCTAACATAGGAGCAAACCTCCCTCTTGATCGATATTCTGAGAAAAGACAAGAAGGCTTTGGGTTATACCTTTGGTGACATCAAAGGTATAAGTCCATCCTTATGCATGCACAAAATTGATCTAGAAGGAGATGCTAAACCCGTTAGACAAAGGCGAAGGAAGCACAATCCTTCCATGCAAGAGGTTGTGACGAAGGAAGTTTCTAAGCTTCTTGATGCGGGATTTATCTACCCAATTGCTATGAGAAATTGGGTATCTCCCGTCACAAGTTGTGCCAAAGAAGGGTGGCATGACGGTTGGCACAAGTGCATTGACTACCGCCAATTAATATAAATATATGTAAAGATAATTTTTCATTACCATTCATCTACCAAATGTTGGAAAGGCTTACAAATTACTCCTTCTATTGTTTCCATAATGGTTATTCGGGATTCTTCTAAATCCCGATTGACCCTAGGGATCAAGAGAAGACGACCTTTACATGTCCTTGTGATACCTTTGAGTACCGTACGATGTCTTTCGGGCTTTTTAATGCCCCCACAACCTTTCAAAGGTGCATAATGTCGATTTTCTATGATATGATTGAAGATGAAATAGAAGTCTTAGCTTCTTGGATGATTTCTCCGTTGAAGGAACATCCTATGAAGATTGTCTATCCAATCTATTTCGTTGTTTAGAATGGTGTGAGAGGGCCAACCTCGTGCTAAATTGGGAGAAGTTCCAATTTATGGTAGAGATTGGGACTGCCCTTAGGAAAAAAATCTCCTATAAAGGCATCGAGGTGTAAAAGGCAAAGGTAGAGGTCATTGAGAAGCTTCCTTTGCCCACCAATGTGAGGGAAGTGAGATATTTTCTTGGCCATGCTAGGTTTTATCGGCGTTTTATAAAGGATTTTTCATTGATTTCTAAACCTCTCACATCCTTCTTGCAACAAGATAAAAAATTTGTGTTTGATGATGCTTTTTAAGAATCATTTTATAGGTTGAAAGAATCACTTTGCATCGCCCCCATAGTTCATGGACAGTATTGGTCTCCACCATTCAAACTCATGTGTGATGAAAGCGATGAGGCCAATTGTCCAGTCCTTGGACAACAAAAAGAAGGGAAACTTCATGTTATACATTACCTGTCCAACACTCTTAACGATGCGTAATGGAATTATACAACTACTCAAAAGGAATTCTTGGCCTTTATCCACTCATTTGAGAAATTTAAAACCTAGCTCATTGTTTCAAGGACAATAGTGTACATCTACCACTCGGCTCTCAAATATTTGATAAGCAAGAAGTAGGCTAAACCGAGATTGTTGAGATGGGTTTTGGTCTTTCAAGATTTTGGTTATGAAATGAGAGATAAAAAGGGGACTGAGAATGTGGTGGCGGATCACCTTTCTAGGTTAGGTGGTGCAAGGATTTATGAAGACGGTTTGCCAATAGAAGATGCTTTAAAGGATGATGTCACATATGCTCTTGAGGAGAAGACGAAACCATGGTAAGTAGATATAGTGAATTATTTGGCTTTTAGTGCCATACCACCATACTTCACCTCCCAAAAACGTCAAAGACTTAAGCATGAAGCCAAGCGATATATATGGGATGGCCCCAATTTGTTGAAAATATGGGTTTATTGTTTGGTAAGAAGATGCGTCCCTAAAGATGAGATTCAAAGTGTCCTTCATATGTGTAACTCTTCTCCTTGTGTTGGGAATATGAGTGCTCAAAAGACCGCCTCCAAGATCTTGCAATCTATGCTCTTTTAGCTCTTTCTGTTTAAAGTTGCTTAGCAATTTGTCAAGATTTGTGCTAGGTGTCAAAGGATGGGGAGCATCTCTAGGAAGGACAAAATGCCTCAAAACCCTATCCTTGAGCTCGAGGTCCTTGATGTATGAGCTATAGATTTCATGGGTTCTTTCATTTCTTCTCAAGGAAAAACATATCTTGGTAGGAGTTGATTATGTTTCCAAGTGGGCGGAAGTTGTGGCTTCACCTACGAATGATTCAAAGGTGGTTGTCAATTTATTTAAAAAGGCAATCTTTCCAAGGTTTGGTGTTCCTAGGGCCATTATTAGTGATGGGGGGGTTTCATTTCAAGAATCACACCTTTACTAAATTTCTCGATAATCATGGTGCATCTCACAGGCGAGGGCTTGCTTACCACCCTCAAACGAGTGGTCAGGCGGATATAACCAACAGGGAGCTCAAGGTTATCTTAGAGAAGACCGTAGCATGAACAATATTGGTAATATAAGCTTATTGAATCTTTATGGGCATATAGGACCGCTTTCAAGACTCCAATAGGGACTACTTCCTATAAGCTTGTTTATGGGAAAAAATGTCATTTACCCGTAGAGATGGAGAACTGAACTCATTGGGCTATCAAGCAAATCAACTTCAATCTCCATTGTGCGGGTGAACAAAGACTCTTAGAGCTTCATGAGTTGGAAGATTTGAGAATGAACCCCTACGATAGTGCAAGCATGTATAAGGCAAGAATCAAGACTTGGCATGATACCCAAATTATCAATATAGAATTCGCCAAAGGGAAAAAGGTTCTCTTATTCAACTTCTTATTGAGGCATTTCATGGACAAGCTTAGATCGACATGGAGTGGGCCATTCGTCATTACAAAGGTGTTCCCCTATGGCGCTTACGAGATCTCTAAGGATAAGCACCCCCTGTTCAAGGTTAATGGTCACCGACTCAACGCCTATTATGAAGGACATCCCAGTGATAAGTCGAATTCTATAGCACTTCTTAATGTTTTAGTTTGGTTCTTGATGACATTTTCCAAGGTAGTTCTAGAAGATGAAGGTTGAGCATAAGAAGTCTCAGCATTACCTTGAGTTCTTGGAGCAAATCAGGGTGGGGTGTACCCTTTGGTTGTTGTTTTGAAAATTCCCCCGCTTTTGGTTGCTCTAATTACCCCAATTTTGATTTTGGCCATTGTTTTGGTAATGGTTAACATAGCCTTGACCTTGGATTTGGTTTCCATACCCTTGGCCTTTGTTTTAATTATTATAGCGTTAAATATTATAGTTCCCTCAAAAATTTTGATTTCCTTGGTTTCTATAACAACCATTGTTATAATTATCAAAATTCCCTTTTTTGTGAGCATTTATATTCCCAAAGTTTCTTGGTCCATCATATCTTTTTCCATTGTTCTTATTTGAAACAAAATTCACTTCCCCACAATCATTACTATCAACATCATCACAATTTTCAAATGCATGTGGACAATTAGAAGAATTATGGTTATATAGCCCCAAATACATCACAAAACACATATCCATTTGGCATATTATTCGAAGTTCAAGGAGGAGTAGAGTTAGAAGATGTACCTCTCTCCTTATTGTAGGAGGGAAGAATAGGTGCTTGTGAAGAAGCACTCTCAAGCTTTGCCTTAATTGAGGTAATCTCCTTTCCCAAGTTTGAGATTTGTTATGGCATTAAGATGGTCGATTGAATAAACCATTGGACCGCTTTTTCTTGTCGACTTTCTCTCACCTTCTTGCCAATCTAGGCTATGTGATATCTCACCACTTCTTCAATTAAGTCCACCACTTCATCCTCCGTTTTTTTCATGATAGGGCATCCAGTACCGGCATCCAAGCAAGACTTTCCTTGGGGACATAAACCTCCATAGAATATTTGAATGATTTGATTAGAGAAGGATCCCATGGTATGGTTACTCTTTTTGGTACTCGTTATACCTTTGCCATGCCTCATAAAGACTTTCGTTTGGCTTTTGCTTGAAACTTTTATTAAGAGCTCTTGCTTCGGCCATCCTCTTTTGAGGATAGAACCGAGATAGAAACACCTTAATCACTTCTTCCCATGTTCTCAAAGAGTTTGGATTCATCTCCTTGTCTAACCACTCTAAGGGACGTCTAATAAGAGAAAAAGAGAAAAGTTTAAGATGAATAAACTCTTGAGAAACCCTATTAGCCTTGATTGTGTTGCAATACTTCTCAAATTCCTTAAAATGGTTTAGGGGACTCTCATGCTTTGCACCACTATATTGACGTCTCTCTATCAAAGTGATCATCACCGATCTTATCTCAAAATCATTTATCGGTATTGTAGGAGGAGCAATTCCGCTTTCAAACCTATAAGCTCCCGGAGTTCCTAACTCCTTCAATGCTACTCTTGGATTAGTGTAGACATCTACTTTTGGCCTCCTAACCTGACAAGAAGTGCAATGAAGATAAATAAAGCCATCTTCGTGTTGGTTCAAAGTGAAGAATACTTATGGATAACTGGATAAGCCACAAAACACAAAAGACTAGCCCAAATTAAAGAAAAGCCAAAACAAAGGTCCAATTAACTAAATCCGATCGTAATTAGGCTTAAGCTTGTGCTTAAACCCTAATAATGACGGATTTAGGAGCGCCTAAGTTAAAACATAGTGCTGCCGCAGAAAAAGCCGCGCGCAACTAATTTAGTTGCGCGCAACGCCCAGCGCAACTTTCAGAGTTGGGTTGCCGAAGATTTGTAATTATTCGGAAATTATACGGAAAATATAAAATCAAATATTACAATAAAGCCGCGCGCAAGACAAAAATTCGCGCTGCACAGAGCAGCGCAACTCTATAACTTGCGCTGGGATACCGCGCGCAACTTCATCTGTTGCGCTCGACACCTTCTACGGCCGAAAGCTCGAAACCCTAAACATAATCCTTCTCTATAAATACGAGATTAAACCGAGGCTTCAACAAACGGAAATTAACCTTAAAACTCTGGCGAAATAACTTGTGAACTTGTGCAACCTAGCCCTCTTGTCCTAAACACTTACCCTTTCGATACTTTGTTACTACGGTGGAGGTTCCCCAACAAGAAGGTGTCCATAAGTGTTCAAAACGAAGATCTAGCAAAGAAAAGTGGTAAATTCCCGAGCACTTCACCTTTATTTTCTTGTTTAAAAGGACTTTAATTAATTAATTAATGTTGTTTTATCACTTTTAAAATAATTAATTAATCAATTCCACATAGTATCTTGCATTAAATAAAGAATAGAATTGAATTAAATAATTAATGGTTGATCACCTAAGCCAAGGTGAATCTTGTTTATTGTTCTTCCACGAATTTTATTAAATAAGAATAACGACTTTGCAATGTAATTCTTACGTGAATTAATGCTTGTAAATAAAATCAACTAACATAGTTTTAGGTATCACGTTGCATATATTGTTTGGTGATGGTATTGTGAAAAAGGAAGAGCTAGTAGAGGCAGTACTAGGGCTAGGATGACGATTCCCCTCTAAAAGGAACGTTGTCTTAGTACCCTCGCTCTCGAACTCATTTCTGGTTTATAGACTAATTTGGGCATGGGTAAACTTATGATTTGTGCTAATTATTCCATGAACTCCACATGGAAGAAAGGCATGAACGAGGTTTATGAGTTTTTTGCTAAAACTCATTGGCGACTCCTACTTGTTTCTTATAAAAAAGCGTGATGATAGAATCAATTCTAATTCAAGGTCCCCAAAACTGTCAAGAATTCAAATCCTACTACACCTTAACAAGTGTAAAGTCCTAGGATTTTAAGTGGCCAAGGGCATTTAAGGAGAGTACCCCTTACAATGGGATCATCCTCCTTACAATGGCGACTCCACTGGGGACTTAGAGGTTACAAGATTAGTTCGTAGTTATGGTTCAAGGTTTCCAACACTAGGTTGCCTATGGATTGTAACGAGAACTAACTTGGATAATCTCTAGTTATAGAGCGAGACTCGAACGCATAATATCTTCCTTTTTCACAAAAGAACAAACCGAACAAGCAACATTGCATCATGCATAATCATAGCACAGTTTAACCATTGGGGATTGGCTTATTGACTAGGGGTTGCCAACACTTGGCTCTATCCCAAAATCAATAACAATCATCCCACCCATATCGCCAAAAAAATGTTGGGAGGGCTATGTCGTGGGTCAACACGTTGAGTGATTGATTTGTGCATCGTCCCTTAAGATATGGTACCTTAGGACACCCAAGCCTTGACCTTAGAATGGAATTGTATGCTTTGACGGTTTCTTTTACGTGCTTATGTGACTACATGAATATTTTGTGTCTAAGCTAACTAATTCCAACTTGTTACCTAGTGATATATTAAAAAAGAAAATCGCAAAAAATATGGTTCGACAAAAAAATATATATATATAAAAAAATTATCGTTTTTTTTGCGTTTTCGCAAAAAAAAAAAAAAAAAAAAAAAAAAAAAAAGTCGAACCTACCAAGTGGCACGCCCAACTGTCAAAGTTGCGCGCACCATCCAAGCGCAAGTTCTGAAGTTGCGCGCGACACCTCGCGCAACTCTGTGTCATGCGTGCGCCCACTGTTCAATGTTGACTTTGCCTCGTTACGAGCAATATCATACGGAGAAAACGATACTACCGCTTCAAGGTTAATCGTTAAGTAGGTGTTAAAAATATCTCTTTGGCTAACAACATTGTCTAACTTTTACTATGATCGCCTTTTTTTCGAAAAACATGTTTTTTATCGTTCTTTTTGCGTTTTCGAAAAAAAAATAAAAAAAAATTCAAAAAATAAAATAAAAAAAAATAAAATCATAAATTTTTTTATCGTTCTTTTTACGTTTTCGCACAAAAAAAAAAAAAAAAAAAACAAAAAAAAACGCATGTGGCAGATGTTACTCTTGAAGTTGCACTTTCCACCTTAGCGCAAGACGGAAAATTGCACGCGATACTATTTTTGATTATGATGATTCGTTTACGTACTTTATAATCAAGCTAATGACATTACTTCTTATGAGGTTCGTCATTAGAAGTTCGCATCTCTTAACAGGACGTCATCAATATGTTTATTCTTAAACGTGCTTATATTTGTGTTCATCATTTTTTAGTTGTAATTGGTCAACCTTGATTAAGAGTATAATTTATTAAACTCTTCTATGGTTTAAAAGGAAAATCCCGAGAACTTTACTTGGGGATGATTGCCTCACACAAAAAAAAAAAAAAAGAGAAATAGAACGAAAAAAAATGTCGTTCTTAAAAAAAAAAAAAGCGAGTATGATACAAAAAAAAATATTATTCTCAAAAAAAAAAAGAAAAGAGAGAAGATAATGAATGATAAAACCAAGAAAATGATTTAATTATTTCTTGGATTTTACATTCGGAGGCCATCATTCTTTTTAAACAAATAGTAAAATATTATCCTTTAAAGATGAGCAATATGATAACCATAATTTTTTTTTAAAAAAATGATATAGATCTCTATTGCAATCTAAGTGATCAACAAAAACCATAGTATATTTGATCATTTTAAGAAGTATGTTCGGGTTGATTAATATTCCTAAAATTTGATGAGCATTTTCAATCCAACTTTCTTGACTTTCTCTTCTATTTTTTTCGAAAACAATTCATTTAAAGTAAAATCCTTAGATGATTACCTTGTTGAAGTCAACACAAATCATGACATTTAATTAAGGATTGTTCGTGAATTTTTTGACATTCTTCATCAGACTTGCTTAAAGTGAATTCATATAACAAGGATTAAAAGAAAAGAAATAAAACAATCATTTTGACTTTGGTTCTTTGTTTGAGTGCTTGGCAGAAAAGGTTTAAGTGAACGCACTCAATTTCTCGTGATACACATTACCAGATCATCTTCCACATTCGCATACTAGTCCAATCATGGGTGACAAAGCAGCATTGGAGAAACTTAGAGAGGAACTCCAAAACCTAAAGGCCCTACGAGAAGAAGAAGCCCATATGAAGGCTCATAAAAAAGCAGAAAAGGCTAAAATAAAAGCAGAAAAAGAAAAAGAAAACCTTCTGCAAGAAAAAGCAAGAGCCGAAAGAGTAGAGGCCTTGGAGAAACTTGTCCTTCGAGCTAACTTAGGGAATAAGTACTTCAATTATGAGCTCGCACCACAACCTAGTGGCAAGAATCTCCCAGAAAAGTTCTTGACTACGGATTTGACAACCTTTAAGGTTACAAACAATCCTAGAACTCACTTAATGAGCTTTATTGGAATTATAACATTGAAAGGGGTTGAGCCAAGCCTATATGCATGTACTTTTCCTCTTTCATTGGACCCAACTGCTAGATCATGGTTTTATAACCTCAAACAAAACAATCTTCCACTTGGAGTGACGTTGTAAAAGCGTTTTTAACCCAATATGGAGATAACATCGAGCTCACCACTACCTTGCGTGATCTCGAATTTCTTAAGCAAGGGGAAGAAGAAGGCTTCATTGACTTCTTTTCCAGGTGGCGATCAAAGGGTGTTCTTATTCCACAAAGACCTCCAGATCATGAACTTGTCCCAAAGTTCATAAACAGTATGTCTCCACCATACAAGTGCCATTTACAATACCTTGGTTTAGAAACATTTCAAAAAGTCTACACCGTGGGAACATTAATTGAAAGGGACTTGATAAATGAAACCATGAATCATATAGAAGGACTTGATTTTTAGAGAGGATTTCACCTACGTCAGAAACGGACATAGCTCGAAGACGCAATCTCAAGAAGTTGTCAACAATTCAAGATGTAGCACCCTAGGTCTTGTTTTGTTTCTTTCCTTTGTTTTTTTTTATGATAAACTAAGAGATTCATGCTGACGAATCTACTTATTTTGTACTCTCATTAATTAATGAATAAAAGATATTTTTTAGAGTACGTCTATCTTGTTCTCTTTTCAATCTCTTTATTGTTATTGACTTGAATTAAATAAAACGTATACATAAAAAAAGGCAATATCAAAAGGCATACATACTCAACACCTTAAGAATCTTGATAAGCTTTGGCTTACTAGATTTATCGAACGAAAAGAGGCCCATCTTTGGCCCATAAAGAAAGGATATGATGATTTCACCAACACAGGAGGCAACTTGAAACTCCATGAATATAATCCCATGTTCTTAACCTTAGAGAAAATCCATATTTTTGGCAGCCCTTTTGAGCCTCGTCAATTGAGCCTTAGTTATTCAACCTACATTATTCCATAACTTGGGATGAGAATGGTGCAAAGATACAAATAGGAAATTGGGGGAACAAAACATAAGAGGGGGACACAAAGTTAGTTCAAACCCAAAAGGAAAGATCCAATGCAAAAGAAAGATAGAAATCGTTCTAAACCCAAAACAAAACTTGTCGAAAAAAAAAGAGAGAAAAAAAAAAGGAGAGATGACAAGGAAAAGGCACCTAATGTAGGAAGTTACCACACAAAGAAGAAAGGTTTAAATTTGAGAAGCACCAAAAGTAAGGGATTTGGGGAGTATACTTGAGCCTGTCCATTTTTCATAACCCTAAGCTTAGTCACGTTACAACGTTGGAAAGGCCCTCCTTGAGGTAGACCATAACCATATACCAAAATCATCATTCCATGAAAATATGACCAATCTTAGGCCTTTGCACATATGGACCTACTATTAAGTAGTCATGCCCATATATAACAGACATGAAGTGTTGAGTTATGATTACAAGATCATATATTAAAAAAATTTGGATGATTTGATAGCCATTTGCTTGATTACATCATGTTCGTAAAGCAATCGACTCAAACTAAATCCGATGTTTTCCATATCTTTGGCCAAAGAAAAATGAGATGATTATCACTTTAAAAAAACAAACAATCATCTTATTTTCTTTTAATAATGGGGCCATTTATTACCAAGGTAATTCAAGTTCTATATATATTGCCTAGAATGAAAAAGAATTAACACAATAAATTGATTTGATATATCGACAACCTCGACGTTAACTTTAGATGTCTTTTACAACTCTTGAGAATTGGTCTTTTCACTTGTCACGAGCAACTAAAATGTCCGCCTACGTGGGATATCTCAATCTTCTCTAAGCGTGGAATATTGATTGAACATGATCGCTACATGAAACAAATGATCGTTATTGCAATTACACGTATACCTCACTGTCAAGTCATCACGATGATTCAAATGTTAAGTCAATAATTCTTGCTTTTCGAAAACTTGTCTAATTTTCTTTCTTTATTCTTCTATGGGAAAGTTGGATTCCCCTTCCTTTTATATAAATCTGCCTTTTTTTGTTCATTTCTTTTTTAGGGGGGTAAGTCGGGATGATCCCTCCCATTCGGCAACTAAAATACTCGAAAATAGTATAATTTTTCCGCTCTTTGCCTCAAATTGGGGGCTTAAAAAAGCCAGGACATCCCCACTTCTCTCTATTTACAGATTTGAACACGCTATTTATGCTGCGAAATCAATGTCATGCAAACCTTATTACGAACCTTCTTTATAACTTTAAATGATTAAGGGAAGAATACCACTTCCTATTATTTGACCAAGATAATTAATTATGTTACTTGATCAAACAATTCATGATAAACGTATGCAATATTCCACAAATTAAAAATACAAACCTTGGGGCTTTAAATAAACATGAGAAACATCCCCTAGCATATGTATACATGAATTCCAAAAGCCACCTAAAGTCTATGCTTGGGGGCTTCTAATTAAAAATATAGGTCTCACCTTAACTTTTATTTTAAAATGAGACCATATTTTTAGAAAGTGATTCGAATGATTTTATAAATTATTCTAACACTTCAGCAAACCTAGGTTTGATAAACATTCATTTTCAAACTACAGTACTTATTTAATTGAAAGAACTTCACTTTTAATTAGAAAAATATGACAATGATGACAAGAAGAAAAACATAAACAAAATCATATATACGAAAGTTTGCTCACATTTTCATATCTTTGTTGAAATAAGTTGCAAATTACAACTTAACTTCATCAATCTTGAAAAAAAAAAGTCACACTCAATTACGATCTAGACTTTTCTTTCCATTTTGGGTTCAATTTTGGAAAAAAAAAATATTATAAATTTTTCCAACTACAAAATTTGCTTTTCAAAACAAACTTTTATTTAAATTATTGGACCCTTGCAAAATTTTGAATTCTAGTTCGAAATAACTTGTCTCTAATAAAAAATAGTATTCAAAATTTCCTTTCTAAATTTTTGTTTCATTCCCTCAAATAAATAAATTTTAAGATTCTCATTTATTTTTTGGATAATACGTGTATGTACATTTATATTTTCAAAAGGAATGAACTAAGATTCGACTTCTTGGCTCGAACTTGTTCTCATTGGCTTAGGGATGGTAAACAGACCACCTGCAAGACCAAAATCAATGATTGATAAGAACAAAGAAAATATTTGATGTTCTAAATCAACTTTGAGAATAAAATCACCACAATGATCTTTACAAGTGTTTAGACATTAGGTGTGATATACTAAACCTTAAACACAATTGTTTTGGTTTATAAACAGGCAAAGACCTAACTTGATTTCTTGAACATGACTTTAACTAAAATGTGAAAGCCATGTCATTGTCCTAAATATTTCAAAACAAAAATAGGACATATACATAGGTCCATCTCAATATCATGATTATATGAATGGCCTAAAAATTAGCAAGTCATTAGAACTACCCCAAATTGGGGGCTCCAAGACTTGAGAAATAGCAAGAATGCGCATGACTCGACACATGGGGGCTCCAATATCCACAAAGAAACAAAATGAGTTATTCATGCCATTCGAGCTACTCTTGAGAATCGCCTAAATAGTTGTAGATCTCGAGCCTTATAATTTTCAAATGCATCACAATGATTTAATTATCATTTTGTTCCTTTGAAAACTAAGTTTGCAACTGAACTCGACCATGAAACAAGTTACATATTTGAGCCATTTTCAAGTTCGACTTCAAGAACTAATCATAGTGCATAATTGTTGTTCCAATACTTCAATTTACTCTAGAGATTAGAAAGTATGACTTGTATAGAAAAAAAGAAACAAAATCATGATGCATAAAACGTACTTGCTCATACGAAAGTTTAGTACTGATCAATCATTCATCATGAAAATTGTATCAAGATACTTTATTAACACAAGACATACAATTTCATGAGTTAAAATATAAACAAAAGACTCCTAAATTCTAAATTAAGGAGTATTCATTTAAAATTATTCTCCATTGTTGCACACATTGGAATTTCACAAGGAGGATAACATCTACTTTTTCGAGATTAAAAATTTGAATTTAAAAGAAAGAGTTCAAAAGTAGCAAGAATAGACGAAAAATTTGAACAACATTTCATTTTTCCTCTTACTTGTTCTAATGAATGACCAATATTAGTATACTTACCAAATTTCTTTGTTAAAACTATGAATGGTCAAAAAACAATTTAAACACACTAATCGTTTCCAAGATCCTAGTTGTTATCATAAAAAGACGAAACACAGGATTTCTAGATCCATTTCAATTAACATGAAAGGGTCTAATTATTAAAAATAGACAAGTCATTAAAGTCACCAAACCTTGGGGTCTACAATATTCGATAACATAAAATGGGGCTCAAAAGCCCGAAGTATAGCCAAACTACTCTAGTTCGATGATGTCTTCAAGAATTCCCTAAACTGACTAGTTTTGTGCAAATTTTGAGACCACAGTTTTATAAGTGAATACTAATAACCTTCGGTTCTTTTTATCATTGATAAAACCAATTTCGAAACTTATGCATGAAAAAATAAACATGAGTCACAAGAATAAATTCATGCTATTATAAAAGTTCAAAATTTCATTTATTATTTTAATGCATAATTGTTGTTCTAAACACTTTAATTTACATAAAAATTAACAAGTATAGTCTATGTGAGCAAAACAAAAGAGAAATAAAGTTCAAGCACAAAGTCAAAATTAGAACAAAAAAAAGCACATATATGCTTGACATGCTGATACAGGATCAATACTTTATCACTTCACATGAAATTTGTTGCAATATATTGCTTAAATATTCACAACGGCAAACAAACAAATTCATGAAAACAAGTCAAATAAAAAACCCCCAAATTCAAAATTTGGGGTTTAACGGTTTGGTAATCGCCCAAATTCAGCCAAGAATGAACGAATATGGCAAATATGAATTAAAGGTGAGATCTGCTTCCCTTGGCTTCAAAAATTGCAAGAAAACAAGCTTTCTAGAGATAGAAAGATTCGAAAATGGCGAAAAGGGAGGCGAGAGAATGCGAAATGAAAATCGCGTTCAGCGATTTCTTTTTCCTGAATTAAATGCTGCGCGCAACTCAATCAGTTGCGCGTGACATACCATCACAACTCAGAACGATGCGCGCGCCTGGCCAGTGCGACCTTCTGAGTTGCGCGCGTATACTGGTCACTAAAAGACTAGGATTTTGATTTTGATTCGTTTGATCATTTTTTTTTAACAGTTTTTGCTCGTTAATAGACGTAATGGCGCGCAAATTATCAAAGTATTTTTAATTGCTTTGCATATTGTAGTTTATTTTCTTTTTTGTTAGTTTTTTGCATCATATTGCATGCACATCGTGCTTTGTGCCTTCCCCAAACATACATTTTGAAAGTTTTTCGTAAGAGTGCCTTAAGACGTTCCGTGGTGGTGCTTTACGTAAGAGCACCCATAGACAGGTTTGTCATTTTACTGTACTGACGTTACAAATGTCCGGGTTTTCTTCTCTCTTTTCACGTCCGAAGCAAAAAGAAAGGCGTTTTCATGCAGCATAAAAATGCAAATGGCGTATCGTATGGTGCAAAATTGTACGACGTAGGTGATGCGTAAAATTTCACTCAACCCAAGCTTTGAGAGATCTACCTCTCGGAACTAATAGGTAGAGAATTACTGTAGGCGTTAGCTCAACGAGTCGACAGGCGCGCCAAACCTTCAGGAACAATCACTTCTTGAATGGGAGCAAATACGGTAGTTAGTGCTCTTACTAACTTACCGGACAGTTAGGGTGTCGAATCCACCCCCTGTATAAAGAAGCGACGGGATGATGTCGCGCCTATGTAGTCACGTGCCCCCAGTCATGAGACACGTTTACTTATCTTGTGGACAAAACTGATGTGAGAGTTGCTGACTTTCTTCCCTCTCACTGAATTTGGATACATGCCTCCAATCCTGAGACATGTATTTCTATCTTGTGGACGTCCGGCTCGAATACCGGACCATTTCGGCTCGAATACCGAAAACCCCTTTTTTCATCTTTTACTTTGTTAAAGTCAGGCTAAAGTTTCAATGACTTATCGAGGGACTTTTGATCAACGATGACTCAATTGAGAGGAAATCCTCCCCTTTTATTCTTTTAAAACCGATATCTTCTCATGACCTGACATCACCCAGAATACTTTTACTCGTAAGAGCGTTCCATAATTGCAAAGGATCAATCTAGATTCTTTAGTGCGTTAACTCTAGGAAGGACTTTCTCTAGCCTTAATAGATACTTGTTTTAAACACTTAGCGAACCAAGGATTGTTTCGACATCCTTAAACATTACTAAAAGATTCTCTATCCTTAGAGAACTTCGCAGAATGAGTCTCGGATTTCTTTCCTTGACTACTTTGATCATCGTCTATTCTAGACTTGATCTAAGTGGGGGCTAACTGTAGACATCTAATTTTGGCATCATGACCTGACAGGAAGTGCAATGATGATTAATAAAGCCATCTTCGTGTTGGATTAAAGTGAAGAATACTTATGGATTACTAGATAAGCCACAAAACACAAAAGACTAGCCCAAATTAAAGAAAAGCCAAAACAAAGGTCCAATTAACTAAACACGATCATAATTAGGCTTAAGCCCGTGCTTAAACCCTAATAATGACAGATTTAGGAGCTCCTAGGTTAAAACTTAGTGCTTCCGCAGAAAAAAGCCTCGCGCATCTCACGAAGTCGCGCAGGGTTGCCGCCCTTAACTAATTCAGTTGCGCGCAACGCCCAACGCAACTTTCAGAGCCGCGCTGCAAAAGATTTTTAATAATTCGTAAATTATAGGAAAATATAAAATCGAATCTTAACCTAAAGCCGTGCGCAAGACAAAAAGTCGCGCTGCACATAGCAGCGCAACTCTATAACTTGCGCTGGGATGCGCGCGACATATTTAAACCTAATCCTTCACTATAAATACGAGCTTAAACCGAGGCTTCAACAAACGGAAATTAACCTAAAAACTCGTGCGAAATAACTTGTGAACTTGTGCAACCTAGCCCTCTTGTCCTAAACGCTTACCCTTTCGATACTTTGTTACTACGGTGGAGGTTCCCCAACAAGAAGGTGTCCATAAGTGTTCTAAACGAAGATCTAGCAAAGAGAAGTGGTAAATTCCCGAGCACTTAGTTAAATCACCTTTATTTTCTTTTTTTAAAAGGACTTTAATTAATTAATTATTGTTGTTTGATCTCTTTTAAAATAATTAATTAATCAATTCCACATAGTATGTTGCGTTAAATAAAGACTTGAATTGAATTAAATAATTGTTGGTTGATCACCTAAGCCAAGGCAAATCTCGTTTATTGTTCCTCCACGAATTTTATTAAATAAGAATAACGACTTTGCAATGTAATTAGTACATGAATTAATGCTTGTAAATAATATCAACTTACTTAGTTTTAGGTATCATGCTTGTAAATAATATTATAATTTTTTTTTTTTTTAGAAAAGCAAACAATTAAAAATCGACTTAAATTACTTAGAACATCAAAATATAGATCGAATTTCAATCAACATAATAAAAAATTTACAATATATAATCAAAACAATTTTACAATATAGATCAATACAATAGTAGTTCAATTACAACATATAAAAAAAAAAAAATCGAACGATTAATATAATTAAGCTTCCATCTTGCTCAATATAATTTTTTTTTTCGAACGATTAATATAATTATAACATATAAAAAAATTACAATATAAATAAAAAAATAAACTCAATATTCTTGCATCTTGCTTCTTCCATTTAAGATCTAACTCAAGATACCTGCACCAATTAAAGCAAAAAAAAACGATTAATATAATTAAGCTTCCAAAAAAATTAAACCCAGAAAAAATAAAAAATAAAATCGAATAAAATAAATATAAAAAATAAAATCGAATAAAATAAAAAAAAATCGAAAAATAAAAAAGAAAATCAGTTGGTAAGAAAAAAAAACCCAGAACATCATTTAAAAACCAAAATTGAACCCAGAAATTAAAAACCAAAATCGAAAATCAGGAAAAAAAAAACTCTGAAAAAAAAAATTTCGAATTTAAATCGAAAATTAAAAAAGAAAATCCCAAAACAAACCCAGAACAAATCTTGCATCTTTAACGGATCTAAATCAAGTAAAAAAAAATCAACAAACCCAAAAACGCATGCATTAACCCAGAAATCGAAAAACAAAATCAAAATAAAAAAAAAACAATCGAAATCGAAAAAAAAAACCTAGAAATTGAAAAAAAAAAAATCAAAATCGAAATCCAAAAAATAAACCTAGAAAAATTCACAAATCGAAAACACCTAGAAATCGAAATAGTTGAACACGGAAAAAAATTGAAATCGAAAGAAAAATCAAAAACCCAGAAAAAAAAAAATTAAAATCGTAACAAAAAAAAAACCGAGAAATCGCTGAAAAAAAAAATCAAAATCAATTGAAAGAAGAGTTTGAAATTAAAAAAATCAAAATCGAAAAAAAAAACTATTAAATTCGATTGAAAAACCTCAAAATCCGTGTTGCATGTTGTTGTCTTCAAATTTGTTGGTGGTTTTCGAGTGATGATAGAAAGGAGGAGGAGATCCAGAAAGATAAATGAAGGAGAGGAGAGGAGAACGGCGACGCGAAAGAGGAGGAGAGGAGAGAGAAAGAGGAGGAGGAGGAGAGAGAAAGAGGAGAGGAGAGGAGAGAGAACGGCCGAAACATTTAGGGTTTGGGGTAGTTATAAGGGCGTTTTTTTTTTAATATTTAAATGAACCGGTTCGTAAAGGCACCGGTTCAAACCGGTGCCCTTTTTATTATTGGCACCAGTTTGGGCTGAACTGGTGCCTTTTCTATTTGTGTAAAATTGCGCCCAATTTTGGGCCGGTTTAGGGCACCAGTTTGGCCTGAACCGGTGCCTTTATGGGGGTGCCTTATTGTATTTTTCTACTAGTGCTAGTTTATAGACCAATTTGAGCATGGGTAAACTTATGATTTGTGCTAATTACTCCATGAACTCCACATGGAAGAAAGGCATGAACGAGGTTTATGATTTTTTTCCTAAAACTCATTGGCGACTCCTACTTGTTTCTTATTAAAAAAACGTGATGATATAATCAATTCTAATTCAAGGTCCCCCAAACAGTCAGGAATTCAAATCCTACTACACCTTAACAAATGTAAAGTCCTAGACTTTTAAGTGGCAAAGGGCATTTAAGGAGAGTACCCCTTACGATGGGATCACCCTCCTTACAATTAGCACCCATGCTTTCTTGTTCTTCTTCTTCTTCTTGATGGATTTATTCTCTTGGGGGACTTAAACTTGTAGAACGATTAGAAACCCTTATCTTTGTTACGGTCCTCTTAATTTCCGGATCAAATGGCACTAAATTTCGATCTTGTTCCCTACGCATACAAAACTTAAAGCAAAATATCAATAGCACGACTACAAATGTAGCCTAAAAGAAAGAAAATCTCTTTGTATGTTTCAAATAAAATGGAATAGACTCAATCAACAATAGCAATAACCATGCCTTCCCCGGAAACGATGCCATTTTTATGCGGAATAACCTAGGTCGTTGAATTCTAGATTCCCCGACCAAAAAAAATTTGTGCAACCAAACCCAGCCCTAGGTATAGGGGTAAGTCTGGGTCAAACCCAAGAGAAGGCGGTTTTTGCTAAGGTTTAAGCTAAGCAATTCCGAATCCTTAAAGTGATGGGTTATATAAGTCTATGCTATTGAAATCAATTCAATCAAACAAATGGAATTCAACTATCAAAACACTAGGGAATTTAGGATCCACATTCACTAATGATAAACTTGATAATTTGACAGAAATTTGATCAATCAACCAATGCGAGGGAAAACGATATATGCAATCAAAATAACTCAAAGAGCTATTTCCAAGGGTCAATCTAGATGTCTTTACAAATGAATTCAAAGGAAAATTGCAAATCAAGATCAGTCGATAATAATAGCATCCAAATCAATTATTAGTGTAGCATGGTCATCAAGGTTAGCTACTCCTCTTTAAGTCAAACACATGCACAAATTTCATCAACCAATTTAATCACATCAAAAAATCAATCTAAAACTCCATATTATCTATAGATTATCACTAATACATGGTTCACCACATCCCTGGCAAAAGGAACTACTCACTACTCATGGTAAAATTTAAAAGCATAACAAAAGTAATCATTAATCTCATTATCAACATTGTAATCCAAATATTAACATTCAAAATCAAGCTAAACAATAGAAATCCAACAACATATCAAAATCAAAGATAAGATTACATTGAAAAGGAAAGAATTCTTACCAAAATTTGATCAATATCAAAGAGGAATGAAGAACAAAATGTTACAATTATCAAACACTAAGTTACTCTCTCTAAAAACTAAGAACAAAATCTTCAAAATCAAGAGCTTCTCTCTCTAAAATTCTAATAACAATCTAATTCTAATTCAATTCTAAGATCTTCTCTCTCTATAAATGAAGGAAATCTATATATTGTAAAACTAAATAAGGAGAAGTTAGTTAGACGTCCAAAAGAGACCTCAAAAGGCGAGACCTCTCATCCCTAAGCGCTGCCGCAATAAAATAGTTATGGAAACAGGGGGAAGAGAGACGCAAGGCCGCTCCTGGCACCTGCACGGACGCACCAACCACCCGATTGTTAATGTCGCGGCTCAATGGCTAGAGATCAAGAGACATGCTACATTATATTAAATACATAGTACTTACGAATTTTTGTAACTTTTGGAATTCCTAGTATCCCAGATTTGTTATTTAATTTTATCATATGTGTTATACTTGAATTGTAAATATAGGATACAAGGGAGTATTCATATACATGTTATGTTGTATTATTGTACTAGGTATTATAAATACAAGTTATTTTTATCATTAAGATAATTATTGATTTTAATGTATCCAAAAAAGGATATACAACAAAAATACATATAGAAATACAATATGTCGATGTACAGATGCTTGCTTATTTGTTTTTTATTTTATTTTGTTCAAAAAGAAGATTATAGAACGGTTGTCTTAGTTGACAGTTCTATTTTGCATGAGTAATATAGGACTGTTAAGATACTTAATTGTTCTCTTTTCCTTCATTATTTTCTAATTAAATGAAGGGAAAAGAGAACGGTTAAGAGTAAGGAACGTTCTGTATTATTCAGCTTTTAGAACGTCTTTTCGAGGCGAACTGTATACTTTGTACATCGCTTAGGAGTCGAACGGTTATAAGAAGTTCTATAAAGCCTATTTCAATCATTCTCTAAAGCCTTTCTTGTGTTAGTGTTTTCAGGTTTAGTTGTAGTTTCTTTCATTTTGGCTTACTCTCACTTTACCTTAAAGTAAGGAGACACAAGAGAAAGGCTAGCAGTGATTCAAGCTTCGGAGACCTTGGTGAGATTGCATAATTGTCTTATCTTCTAATTTAAGAGGCATTCAGTGAGACCTTTCCTTAACTTCTTTTATTTCCTTTTGTGTGCATAGTTAGTTAGATTAGGATGGATTTGATTGTTTGAGGTAGTTTGGATTTGATTCTACGGGAGCAGGTGATCGTTGGTATGATGCCGAATGATTTTTGTTTTTCGATTGAGAATTATGTGCTTACTATCTTCTTATTACTTTTATACTCCTTCCTTTGTGAAAAAAAGAGGAAAAAACAGAGCTTAATTACTTGATTTCCTTCTCCCATACTTGCCAAAGTATATTATTGAGATTGGTTTTCTATGTTTAGATGGCCATTAGCGCCTTATTGAGTTGACTTTTGGTATATGTGGTTTTGATTGATCATGCTTTCTTCTTGCACAATTGTATATACATTCATGAGTTTTGTTGTTTTTGTGAATATTTGTGGGTATAAAGTCTTTCCGTGGCATTCAAGGCAAGGTTTCAAAATGTTTTGTTTTAGTCATGGGCATATTTGGGCTTTAGCACCTAGAATACTATCTTTCCTAGTTGTTAGAGGTTTTCATGCACTTGGATGTCAGGGTTTTTCACACATATAACATTGCCAAGGTAGTAGAACTTAAGGGCTATGATACCTTAGCTCACTTGTTTTGTTGTAAGATGGTTGTCACTCTCTAGCTAGTTGAAGCTTTAAAGGTGATTTTTGCTATTCCACTACCTTCATTCTTGTGAGGGTCTATCTTCATTGTTTTAGCCTTCTACATTTCTTGAATGTGTGGCGTTTGGATAATTGGCATTTCCATCTCATATCGAGAATTTGGCTTGATTCTACCCGAGATCGAGACCGAACCAACCTAGGGGAAGACGAAGGCAATTAGGGATTTGTTTTGTTTTATTATTTTCTTTTCTTTTTTCTTTTGAATTTTCTCAATTAGTACCCCAATTTGAGCCATTTTCCCTTCTTTGGCATAACCCACATTACAAACCAATGGACCTTTGCTTTATGTTCACCTTTATTAGTTTTTGTGACGCATTCTTGGGAGTTGATTTGTATGTTTGGTTAATGAAATTGAGAAAAAGAATGAAAACGAAGTGAAAACTGAAATTTTGGTACTTGTGATTATCTTTGTTATGTTGAACAGTTAGAGTAAATGAGAAGAAAAAAAAGGAAAAGAATGAAAAAGCCAATCAAAGTTAAAAGAGGCAACAACAAATAATAAAAAGAAATGAAAAAAAAGGAAAAAAACAGTGGAAAAATATTGAGAATTTACAAAAATATTTGTTGTTTGGTTGAAAAAAGAATAATCTTGGGGGAGGAGTTATTTTGTGATCTATTGCTATAATTCTTTATTTGAAATTCGGTAGTTTATTGCGTTTGAATTCAGGAATGATCAACCTTTCTTCACTTCTAAGTTCACCGCCAATTTCCATATTTATCTCCGTAGCCTTTACCCCAGCCTGAACTTTTTAACCCTTTTAAAGACCTTTTGACCTTAGTGAGGTTTAGTCACTACAGTTGGAAGATAATCAAGATAAGCCTATTAAGCGAGTTATCTATGCGAAGATGTCGGGTAGCCTATATTTTTTTCATCGTTAATTTCTTCCAGTTCCTTCCAGGAATTAATCTCGAGATATCACCTACAAAGTGGATGCAAAACTAGTGCAGACGCGGAAGTTTATTTGGAGTTAAGGGGGAATGTAAGTCCCTCTAAGTTCTCTACCCTTTGCATGCTTTATGTGTGTACCAACCTTAACGATTCTTTTGCTTGGCTACCTTTAATGTCAAAAAAAAGATTGTATTCTTCTGCACATAGCCTGATGTTTGTGTTTAGTTTGAAATATCAATACTTGAGTTTTCTTGATTTTACCTTCGTCTTGAATGTTATGTATTGCCAAGAGTTGTGGGTTAAACCTCTTAGGAAACCCTCACGAGAGCTTACTCGTCCTATTTGGTGACATGGGGGTGTAAAGGGCTTGATGCATACGCTAAATGCATCTGTGATTCCTACGAATATGAGTTAGTGTACATTCTTTCTTTCTTATTTTTTTTGTTTGATTACGTGAGTCTATTTCTCATGTATTTCGTTCTTGTTTTGGTCGAGGACAAGCAAAAGCTAGGCTTGGGAAAAAATGATGAGTGGAATTCCTGCCACGATTAAAGGCTCATTTTAACGGTTTTTCCCATGCTTGTAGCTTGTTTGTACCCTATTTCTTTCCCTTAGTTCCCTTTTCTTTTCTTTGTCTTACTTTTTAGTTTTTACCTCCTTTATCTATTTTATACCATGGTTTCTTTGCTTGTATTTTGTAGGAACCGTTGTGTTGAAGAGAAGAAGACCTTGGGCTAAAAAAAATTGTTATGCGCCCACTTATGAGAGCGCACATGAGCCATGCCTGGGCGCGCAACATTATGAGAAGGCACGTACCTGTGCCGCACAAGCGCATAATACTATTAAAACCCACACAGATAGAGGAAGAAAAACAGAACAAGTTAGGGAGTTTTGCGCGCCTGGTGCGCAACCCTGGCGTGGGCGTGCAGTCTTATGTGCAGGTGCGTCTATCTGGGTCTCCCTTCTCCGTGCACACAAAGTTACGGGTGCACATAATTTGGAGCGAGTGCATAAGCTCAGAGCAGGCGCACATCGCTGGGTTCTACTCATCGATTTCTTCTTTGAGAACACCTATATATAGTCTATATTCTCCTTTTAATGTAATTAGATTAGATTAGCTGAATTTTCTAATTTTTAGCTTAATCTAGAGTGAGAAACATCCTTAGTTTTGGCATTTTAGAGAGAGAGCGTGGATTCCTCCATTGTTGAGCTTGGATTTTGAAGAAGAAGCTTAATCAACCAACCTCTTTGTAGAACTTCAACTTTAATGAATGAGCATTTCCTTATTCTTTTCTCTTTTTTTTCTATTTGATTTCTTTTGCCTTGTTAATTAATCATTAATTATGCCTTTTCTTGTTAATTTCATGATTGACTTGTTAATTGCTATTGATAGTGAGTAGTTATTTAGCCAAGGGTATGGGGATGATGTAGTTTAATTGAAATTTGTTAATGCTTTTGGTTATGAATTTAAGTTGATTGTGATTAGTCTTTACTTGCTTGATGTTCTTCGATCTTCTTGAAAAGTGCAAATTGTTAGTTGATTGAGGGTGAATATATGCTTAATGAAGCGATAGTTGGCTTAGCTAAGTTCATTTGTATCGATTGTTACTTTGTTGCACCTCCCAATATATGGTTCTAATTTGACACCATAATGGTTATGTTAATTAGCCAAGTTCATTTGTATCGATTATTACTTGATTGCACGTCGCAATATATACTTCTAATGTGACAGATAGCTAGACTAGATCCCTTATATCGATATTTAAGCATGTTTAGTTCATGGTTGATTTGTTTCCATGTTATTGTATGTTAAAGTAAAGCCTACATCTACCTATTTCCCTTGGTGTTCTCTTTATATTGTCTCTAGTTTATTTCACTCTTAGGTTTAATCTCTTTGATAATTTCGTTCTCCTTCCCTATATAGCTTAATTGATTATTAGTGATCGCGGTGTTTAGCTCCTTCCTGTGGTTCGACCCGTTGCTTGCCTTATATTTGTATTGGGTTTTCTAGGTTATGTAAATTTTATTTCATTTAGGGATACGTATTTAACGATGTGTTTATTCCCTTATCAATAGCCTATATATGATTGAACTAACCGTTTGTTTTGACTTGTGTTTGTAAATAAGTCTTAACGAACTGACTTATGACTAAAGGACTTTGTTTAATTAATTGATTAATGATTTTGAACTAATAAATATGTCAAAAATTGAGTCATAGTTCCTTTGGGTCAACCCGGATTTTTATTCCTGTATCCTGCATAAGCATCAACTTGTTTTGGTCATAGCCGGAGTTCTAGTAAAAAGTATATGTCGTTTGACTTATGGATATGTAGCCCTGAGTTTTATCTTTCCTTTTATATTGGTTTCGTTTGATTCGGAGTCACAGATCAAATGTTTAGTACATATACGCAAGGTCTTAACTTAGTCTTTGTTCGCGTTAAGTCACATAGTCTAGTCACATGGTCATGATACGAGTCTAGAACATATCACTTACACTAACGAGTCTTCACGCAGTTTGTATATGTGTCACCATGACCATGTCTTAGGTCCTTTCATGAATCTTCCTATCTGTCATTGAAGTTCGGGTTCCACTCTATTCCTAAATTCTTTCACATCTCTCAATCTACATCATGTTTCCACTCTCCATATGATTTCCTCATACATATCATTCCCCTAATACTCCAAGATCTTTCCTCATATATGCATGTTGAATCGAAATTGAGTCAAATGATTAATAATAAGTATCCATGACTTCCTGTAGACACCCATTTGTGTCTCCCCAAAACCAAACCCAGTGATGAGTACCTTTCACGTTGAATCATAATCGAATGAAGTGAAAGTGTGGAAAGTTTAGTGTTGCGGATAGTTTTAATTTCTTTTTCCTCTCTCTGTTTTTGAAAACCTATTTTAAGAAACAGCCAATCTAGTTTTTTTGGTCCATGATATGGTTCCAATAGTAGTGTAGTTGGATAGGGCTTGAAAAGAGCTTTCCAACGATATATTATAAGCCCAATTCCGATGAATATTAAGGAAGTTATGGCCAAATTACTAAACTGGGCCCGGTTTGAGCCTTATATGCGGCCCAATGATCTAGAGGAGGGCCTAATATAGATTTATCATTCCTAATGCAATTAGGAATGGTTTTAGTCTTCTAGATTCTTCTAGAAGGTTGTTTTCATTCCTAATTCAATTAGCATTGATAAGTTGACTTTTGTTGACTTTATTGAGTTTTTATCAGAATAAAAGAATGTTTTTGAGGAAAATACGATTTTATCCTCCTGTACGGCAATTTCTATCTGATTTTAGAAAACGCGTCAATAATTAAGTTAGCTCAAAACGCCAGCACTAGCGCCTGATGTTAAGCTTGGCGCCTGGCGCTAACCTTGTTTTACACGTCAGAACTCTATTTTGATTTTTTATCTTTTTGGCTGACTTTCTCTATAAATAGCCTTCTAAAAACTCCGTTTTCATTCACCAACTCTCATCAAGATTTTCTTGATTATTCTCTCTCTCTCTATTATAAACTAGCCTTCTCTCAAATACAAAATTCCGCATTCGCAAGACTTAGATATACCTAGCCATATTCGAAGTTGCCTTCGCCCTAGACGTGAAAGGTTTAATTTTTGAGGGTTTGGTTCCAAATCTCTCTTTTAATTATTTAATTTAATTTTTGTTTATTATTTTCCTTGAAGTTACTAACGTGTGTATTTTGTTATTAGAAAGAGGTACGAGGCATCCAAGTAAATATTTTAATGGTTTTTATTGATGTTATTATGTAGAAATCATGCTTAGATTGTTATTTTAATTCCTAGTATCATGTCTAGGGTAACTTTAATATCAAGTATGATTAAAAGTATGATGCCTTTTATGTTCTTCCTAATATTTCTGATTGTTAGTATCATGTTATGGCTAAAACTTTGATTTTTATATGTTTAGTGACATGCTAGGTTTTGTTATTAATCTTGTTAGTATCATGCCTAGGATCTTGCCATTATTATGCTTTAACATTATTATGATTATAATTATTGTTATTATAATTATAATTATTATTATAATTATTATTACGATTTATTATGTTGCTTGATATTTATTGTTATTGCTTGATCACACCTTTTATGTATGTTTAAAGGGAATTTTTACTTGTAATCACACTTAATAAGATAATTATTAATCTTGTTTAGGGTTAATTCGATTATAATACAAGTGATCGCCAATAATAGTTTTATTTGTGCATTAATATTGAACCAACGTAGATAAACAGGTTTAGGTTAACCTATTGATTGTATGTTAGTCAAAAAGCGCAATACGATCAGAATAAAGTAGAGGCCTATTATCAGGGCATGTTCAATCTCTTTTAGGTTGGATTTGTACCTTCATCCCCGAACTACCAATCATGGTTCAAGACCTATTGGAGTTGACGACCTCTTGGATCGTTAAGGGGTGTAACCTTCACCTCGTGAACGGTTTACAAGTTCCTAAAAAAACTTGTTGGCGACTCTTTTGCACTATTTTCTTTCCCTTTGGACGCCACCGTACTTTAGTGTACGATCACAGTGGGGTTCAAGCTAGGGATTAACGCTTGAAATATTCCCTACAGTTTTTGGCGACTCCGCTGGGGAGGATTTCTATTTTAATTCCTGAAATTTATTTCGGCAATGATTTAGAATGAGTGAGTGAGACTCGAAACGTTCTAAGTATTTCATGTGCATAATTTTGATTAACATTATTATCATATGCATAAAAAAGATCTCATTGGAAAGACCATCCGTAATGAGTTAAAACATAGGATTTTTACACGTGGGAAATTTAAGGAATATCTTTCCCAAATAGGACCGATATAACACTGCGCGAAACTGGAAAATTTTATCGAGCACAGAAAGCTGCTGAGGCATGTAGGAATTAGCGTCAGCGAACAGAAGTTAGCGCCAGTATTTTGGATTTAGTGCCAGACGACAGCTCTATCGCCAGGCGCTAAAGCCAAAAGGTGGCGCCAACTTCTTTTTGCTGGCGCCAAATTCTTCCAATACCGAGCCAGAAATATGCGTTCTAATTTCGACCAGTTTTTAGCATTGTTTGCTCGATCCTACTTCCTGATTGAGTTTTTCTCACTTTTCTGAAACCCATATGTGTTCTACATATGGACATAACCCCTGGGAATTCATGCTCCTTCTACCTGATTGAACGCTCTGAGCAACAAAGGGTACATCCGAGAATGTTGAATTCACCAAACCATGGAAGCGAGTTTTTCTAAAACTCGCTGTGTCCCATCCACTCACACCAACCCTTCACGGTTAGGCTTCCGCGCGGTGCATCCGGACAATTAACCATGGACCCTCTATTGACTAACCCATATCCTGAACTTTAGAAAACTAGAGCCATGGTTAGGTTGCAAACTCATTGCATCATATTGTGCCTACTTGACTAATTGTGCATTATTTGTTGTGCATATGGTATATGTTTTTCTAACTGATTGTTTGACTTGTGCTAAGATTAAATAAATTAATGACTAAAAGAACTTTGCCTAATTAATTTAATTAAATTAATTTGAGTAAATAAGGTCTAATTTATTTTTAACCAGAATTGACCTAGTACGACTTTAGGCATACCCCTATTGATTAATAATACCGAAAACAGTCTCAGATCGAAGCTCCAGCAATGGCGCCAAAGTTTCAATTATAGCGCCACTCTGTGGAGTGTGGCGCCTGGCGACAATGCTGTCGATTGGCGCTATACTGCAAAGGGAGGCGCCAGTCCTATAGTTTTGACGACAATTTTGATTATTGATCGAGTCACCTCTTTATGTCTAATTAACCAGTTTGCTAAGTAATTCGGTTAAATTTTACTGTTAATAAAACCTTGTTAATTTATTAATTAAGTCTAGGCACCAAATCCCATGGTCTTACACAAAAGTCTAAGCATGTCACTTACACTCAACGCACACACCAATACACATACTTTGACCATGTAAAAGAAAGTCTTGTATGCGCGTTTTTTTCGTCATTTTTTTAGGGGGGTAAGTCGGATAATAATCGTCAAATTCAAATACCATACTTGGTTCCTAAAAATATATACATTATTTTTGCCAAAAATATGCACCTATTTTTTATTTTTCCTCTTTAAAACCGTAAAGTCAAGGTAGATTTGAGTCAAGTAATTAAAACACAAATGGTTTAAATTACAGCGCGTGGTCAAGAAAGGAAGGGCGGTTAATCAAAGACAATCTTTTCGTAAAAGTCCAACTTTTCGACAAACCCATTGCTCGTAAGAGGAAAGCTAGGACAGTAATGGCAACACAAGAGCTCAGTAACCAACTGGTTACCGTGACTGAGGCACTAAAGACCCTAACCCTTAAGATCGATGATCCCGTGAAACAACAACAGATGGACCTCATGCAAGAGAGTCTAAGCAAACTATCTAGCGACTACAAGTTTCAAGGGATTAGTTCACAAGGGGTCTCGGTGGACAAAGATCTTCTTCCGCAGAAGTTCAATGCCAACGACATCCCGAAATTCAAAGCAAGTGATTACCCTTATTTTCATTTAAGAGCATTCGAGACAATAATGAGTATTAAGGGTATCGACAAGAAGGTGTTCCCGTCTCTGTTCTCACTATCTCTTGAGACTGTTTGCTAGCAATGGTTCTTTTCTCTCGAGAAAGAAAAAACCTCCACCTGGGAGTCCATAGCAAACGCTTTCATTGATAGATACAAATGCAACATTCAAGTTGAGACCGACCATAAGGAACTTGAAATCCTCAAGTAAAAGGAGAATGAAGGCTTCACCTCCTTCTTTAACAAACGGGTAGAAACCTCAGCTAAGATGGTTGAGGTGCCAAGTGAAAGAGAGTCTGTAAGGTTATTCATCAAAAACCTTCTAGAAAAATACTCCAAGCATCTTAAATATCAGACTAATCTCCATACCTTCAAGGCCGTCTACGACATTGGAATCAACATCGAAGACGACCTGGCTAAGTTGAAAGCTACCAACAATAACTCCAACAATGGTTGGAAAGGAAAGAAGAACGACAATCCTTCTTCTTCCAAAACCACCTACTCAAACAATGTTAGCACTTTTAACCTAGGTGAAGTCCTTGCTATGAACAATCAAGGACAAAAAAACCATTTAGAGGAACTTTACTCCTATTGGCAGTTATGACACCGCATTTGACCGACTAAATGCAAAAGGTCTTATAACTCCTATTGGACCATTTGGGGACCCACCAGTTGAAAAGAGGTCGGCTAACTGGAACCCCAATGTACATTGCAAGTATCACCAAGGTAGGGGCCATCTCACCGAGAACTGTTGGAAGCTTAAAGAAGCTATCCAAGAATTAATCGACAACAACATGCAGCCATTTCCCCCTGCCAGTAAGAAGCCAAGAATTGATAATGCGCCTCTCGCTCATTCCTTGGCTATCTCTGATGAGGAAAACGAGGTTGACCCCTCGTCTCTCATCAAACCTGTTAAAGAAATCTATGCCATCGAAGAAGGGGATGAAATCTTTTTCGACGCCATGGATAACCTTCCAGAACTAGCAAGTAAAGAGGACATACAATCACTCACACTGTCTATGATGGAAGGATCGCACTTGCTACGTGAAACTCTCAAGGCTATAAAGGAACTTCAGAAGAAGTATGACGAGGTTCCACTCCCGAAAAATAAACCTAAGAGAGATTTTACATATATGGGAACGACTTACGAGGCAAAACGTTTTCCTTTACAAGTCACCGAAAAACCCAAGAAGAGTAATAGAATTTACACTCCAATTGGGATCCCATATATACAAATGTTCGAAATGCTCTCTGAGAGTGGCGAGATCAAACCTCTCGAACCAAGACCATTTGAATCATTGAAAAGGACAGATAGATATTATTGTCAATATCATCAATAAGGAGGTCTCACTATCGAAAACTGTTTTAAATTCAAGGATTTAATTCAGAAAATGATTGATGAAAAGAAACTAGTCCAAGTTCCATAAGAAGAGGATGCAAGTATTAATGGAGTTTAGGACAGTGATGAAGAAGAAGTCTACTTAAAAGACATGGTAGGACCTCCACCTCGGTGTCATATGCCATGGATGACTTTTGGGTTGAAGATGATCCATCAATAGATGTCCTCACAAGGTCCGGGAGAATGCAACCTCCTGTTTCAACACAACCCATGCCAACCACACAGCAAGTTCCCATACCTATCATTGAAGATAATGACATCGTCAAACAGTTTAACAAAACAATAGTTGAAATGAATGTACGGAAGCTTCTGGCAACATCTCGAGAACATAGGTTGGCTGTAATGAATGCCTTGGACAAAATAGGGATAGATTCTGACACCACTCCTGATGGCTAACTTCCTCACGAGTGATCTACCTAGTCTCATCAATTTGATCACCTTTTCTGACAAGGATTTACCCCTAGAAGGTGACAAACACTATAAGGCATTAAACCTCACAGTATTTTGCAAGAGAATGAATGTCCCTATGACTCTTGTAGACAATGGATCAGCCATTAACTTCTGTCCACTTAGAACTGCGAGGATGCTAGGCATAAGGGAGGAAGACTTAACCCCTTACACACAAGGAATAAGAGCCTACGACAACACTCGTCGTCAAGATCTTGGTAAAATTACTATGAATGTAACGGCGGGAGCAATAGAACATCCTACTACTTTCCAAGTAGTAGATATCAAAGCCTCATTCAATTTATTGTTGGGACGCCCTTGGCTTCATGACCTAAAGGCCGTCCCCTCATCTCTCTACCAACAAGTAAAATTCATAGTTGGGGGAATTCCTACCACCATTGATGCTTCACCTATAAGAATCAAGTCTATAGAAAACCCAATAATTAACATGGAGCATGATGAAGATTTATGGGGCTTTAACGAAGAGGTCTCCTTAATCCAGGAGGATGAAAGGACCCTTCTCTGCCACGACCCACATTCTAACATGATCATAAATGCTATTCTGAAGAAACAAGGACATTTTCCTAGGATGACCCTAGGAAAGAAGAAAGGAATAGCAAAACCGCTGGAGTCACCTGGCCTCCCTAAATTAGATACTTTAGGACTTGGTTTTGAACCGACTCAGAAAGATCTTAAGTGAGCCCAGGAAAAATCGAAGGCACGTAGGGACGCTCGCATTCAAAAGAAAGAAATCCCAATGGATCAGTACCCTCTCACCCTTAATAGTCAATTCATAAAAGAAGGAGAGGACTATCCTTGCCACGAATTTCCTGAACCATTTATCGTAAACGGCATAAGGCAACCGGGATTTGAAATTTTCTTGGATTGCTATTTCACAGATGAAATCTCAACTTCTGTCCATAAGGAGAAAGCACCCCCATGCTTTGACTTTAACGTCATGGGATTATTATTTGGGCGAGAAAAGGATGAGTCGACATACAAAGAGGATAACTCCTCGCTCATTCAAACAGTCCTACAAAGTGAAAACTTTGATCCCTCGAATTTAATCACTCGAGCGGAAGGATCATTACAAGGGTGGCCTAAGACCTTCAAGGTGACTACTCCAAGTGGAAGGAAGATATCCATCACGACAGGGCAAGGACTGATGTTCGAAGAGTCATCTGAGTCAGAGTCAGAGTTAGAGTCAGAGTCTCTCCCTATAGAGTCATCTAGGTCTTTAGTAGTAGCACCTTCCCCTTCTGTCTCTTTTCCTAGAATAGTTAGTGATCAAGTCCCAGAGGACATATCACTCTTTGACGTAATGATCTCAGAGTATAATAATATAATTTCTTCTCCGTACTTCTTGTGTTCTTCTTTGACTCAAGATGACGAGCATTGCTTAACTAACAATGAAAAAGATAAAGAACTTCTTAAAGCAATGGAAACACTTGAAAAGAAAACACCGATAATTGAAGAAACTGAGACGGTTGATATCTCAAATGATTCAACCAATAAAAGAGAAGTTAAAATCGGACTAACACTTAATGAACAAGAAAGAACCGATTTAATAAACTTACTTAAAGAATTCATCGATGTATTTGCTTGGTCATACGAAGATATGCCAGGCATTAATAGAGAAATAGCTCAACACACTATACCACTAATTTCGGGAATGAAACTTGTAAAACAAAAGTTACGTCGAATGAAACCTGTAAAACAAAAGTTCAAAAATAAATAACTTCAGGTTTCATCAAGGTATCTAAATACCCTGAATGGGTCGCCAACGTCGTCCCAGTTCCAAAAAAGATGGTAGGGTAAGAATGTGTGTCGACTATCGAGATCTAAATAAGGCAAGTCCAAAGGACGACTTCCCTTTACCACACATCGATATTCTGGTGGATAACACAGCAAATCACACACTTCTCTCGTTCATGGATGGATACACAGGTTATAATCAGATTTTTATGGCAGAAGAAAACATGGAGAAAACAACCTTCATAACACCATGGGGCACTTACTGCTACACGGTAATGCCATTCGGGTTGAAAAACGCGGGTGCCACTTACCAACGTGCAGCGACTGCCTTACTCCATGACATGATGCATAAAGAAGTCGAAGTATATGTCGACGACATGATTGTAAAATCAAAAGACCGCCCAGGTCATCAAGTAGCCTTAAGAAAATTTTTCGAAAGGCTAAGAAAATATAATATGAGGTTAAACCCAATTAAGTGTGCTTTTGGAGTCACTTCAGGCAAGCTTTTGGGTTATGTCATAAGCTCTAGAGGAATAGAGATAGACCCAACCAAATTAAAGCAATCATGCCAATGCCACCACCGACAACCGAGAAGCAGATTTGAGGATTTATTGACCGGTTGCAATACATAAGTAGGTTCATATCAAAATTGATGACGATATGTGAACCAATCTTCAAAAAGCTTAAGAAAAATGTACCAGTAATACGGGATGACAAGTGTCAAAAAGCCTTTGAAAAGATCAAAGCCTATCTCGCAAATCCTCCCGTATTAGCAGCAGCACTTCCGAGAATAACTCTTAGGTTGTACTTAACAGTTACCAAAGAGACAATGGGAGCTATGCTAGCACAAGAAGTAGAAGGCAAAGAAAACGCAATCTACTATCTAAGCAAGAAAATGCTCGAATATGAAGCACGTTATACACCACTTGAGAAATTGTGCCTCGCTTTGGTGTGGGCCACAACCAAGTTAAGACATTACATGCTAGTGCATACAACCTTTGTAGTCTCCCGGTTAGATCCACTCAAGTATCTATTCGAGAAATCTACACTTAATGGACGTATATCGAGATGGATAATCAATTTAGCCCAGTTTGATGTAAGGTTTATGCCGCAAAAAGCTATCAAAGGATCTGTGGTGTTAGACTTTCTAGCGGACTTTCCAATAGAAGACTCGACGCCAATACAAGACAATGAATTTCCAGATGAAGACTTAATGGTAACTGAAGATGATACTTGGACCTTATACTTTGACGAAGCCTCAAACCAAAAGGGATGTGGCGTTGGAGTATTACTAGTATCACCTAAAGAAGAGCATGTTCTAATCTCCATAAAGCTTGATTTCGACGTCACCAACAACGCTGTTGAATACGAAGCATGCGTGGTAGGCCTTGAAACAGGTTTGGCATTGGGAGTAAAAAAGTTACGGATATTTGGAGACTCTTCATTAATCATCAATCAAATATCCAAAAGGTAGAAAGTAAGGAGCAAAAGTCTAGCCCCTTACCAAACCTATCTGGAAACTGTTACTAATCAGTTAGAGAAGGTAGAATACACATATCTACCCAGGGAAGAAAATCAATTTGCTGATGCCTTGGCAAGACTAGCCTCGATGGTTAGGATTCCTTTGAAAATTGAGCAAATGCCTCTAACTATAGAAAAAAGGCATAAACCAGCATATATTCAAGCTATAGAAGATGATGAAGTAAATCACGACAAAGAAGAAGAAGAAGAAGAAGAAGAAGAACCGTGGTATACAAATATACTCAATTATGTCACCAAAGGAGAATACCCTCCCCATGCTGACAAAAAAGCAAAACAAGCTTTAAGACTCTTGGCTTCCCAATATGTACTCATAGATAACGAGCTACATAAAAGGGTACCTAAGGGTCGAGCTTTCTTATGTGTAGGAAAAAAGGATGCCGAAAGAGCAATGAGGATAGTCCACGAAGGAATTTGTGGAACTCACATTAATGGCAAAATGTTAGTCCAAAAAATAATGCGAGAAGGATATTATTGCACTACAATGAATAGGGATTGCCATCAATACGTAAAAAGATGCCCTAAGTGCCAAATCTATGCCAATTTAAACTATGTTCCTCCATCCTTTCTCTACACCTACACGTCGCCATGGCCGTTCTCTACATGGGGAATTGACATCATCGGCAAAATCACTCCCCCAGGAACAGGAGACCACGAATATATCCTAGTGGCAAATGATTACTTCACAAAGTGGGTCGAAGCGCAATCATACGCTAAACTCACTGCAAAACATGTAGCACTCTTTATCGAGAGAAATATTTTTTGTCGATACGGAGTCCCACATGAAATGATAAGTGACAATGGAACTCACTTTTAAGCCGAATGTGAAGAATTGTTACAAAAATATGGCATTCAACATCATCATTCCTCCCCTTATAGTCCTCAAGCAAATGGAGCAGTCGAGGCAGCTAATAAAAATCTAAAGACTATCATCGAGAAAATGACGGTAAATTATAAGGATTGGCCTGACAAACTTCACTTCGCATTGTGGGGTTACCGCACGTCAATTCGCACATCAACAGGAAATACGCCATTTTCCTTAGTATATGGAATGGATGTCGTACAACCTGTCAAACTAGAGATTCCATCTCTACGCATCGCATTAGAGAGCAAACTTGATGAAGTTTAATGGACTAGAGCAAGATATGAAGAGTTAATTCTACTCGATGAAAAATGACTAGAAGCTCTACATCACACTCAATGTTACCAAACTCGTATGGCTAGGCATTTTAATAAGAAGGTCAAGACAAGAAACATCAAAGTAGGAGACTTGGTGTTAAAAGCATTAAGGAAAAGTGTTTTAGATCCAAAGGGAAAATTTAGACCTAATTGGTCTGGACCCTACATTGTCAAAACAATCCTGACAGGAGGTGCAGCAAAATTAACTGATATGGATGGCAATGAGTTCTCGAACATGACAAGTCTTGACCAACCTAAGAAATACTACCCATAATTACTTGAGTAGGATACTCAAGAGAGCTACGTTTAGCTTGATTCCTTAAGAAAGGATACGTAGGAAACCCTTTAGGGGTGCAGCCACTTTTTTTTAAAAAATCTCGCATCCCAGAATTAATAAAAAATTCGACAGAAGATCGACGAAACATCGGCGTCACGAAAAACATTCTGGCGCCAGCCAATGAATGATAACGCCAGACGACGGCATCTGTCGCCCGACGCCAGACTGCCGCAGCCGGCGCCAGTCGCAAAATTGTGGCGCCAGTTTACAGTTAAAAGTCTGGGAACATTTCGGTGTTTTCGGAAAATTTTCGACTTTCGTACTCGAAAAAATTTATGGAAAATTAATTCTTCGCTTTTCATTGCTTTAATAAAATAAATTTAAAGTAAATAATTTAATTAAAAAGCTTGAATTTCATTAATAAAATAAATTACATTATTGATGGAATTTAAATAAAGCTTAAATAAATTAACTTTAAAAAAAAATTAAACTAAGTCTAATAATTGGAAATTAAGCAATGCTCTTAATCTTCTTTCTCTTTCTTAGCCCTTTTCCAATTTTTGTCTGCTTCTTCTTCGTCATCCATAACCTTAGCTAATAGGCATCCTTTAGAGGACCTACTTTCAATTTTGGACTAAATATTTTCCCCCTCAGCTAGGACTCCATGCTTCTTTTCTACCCAAGCTTTCTTTTCTGTGGTGTCAGCATTCCTTTGTTCTTTATCTTTTGCAGTACTCTTCTTCCTAGGCATTATAGGTGTTTTGAAGTCGATCCTTTCACCCAAGCGTTCCTTAACAGGATCCACCTTGTCACCTAGACGCCTCTTCACATTAGTTTTACTCTGATGTTTCTTCACAACCTTTGAAGGTTTCTTTAGAAGCCACTTTTTCACATCATTGGGCAAGGAAGGAGGAACCTTTTGGGTAATTAATTCCCATAAAGGTCTAGCGCTCCAATAAGCATCAAATTTGTCTACTTCTTGGGAGACAGGGAACTCGTAGGGATGACGAAGATCACCGAAAGGAATAGTCTGAAGTAGGCTGTATTGTCTTTTTACCCTGCAGGGATAATAAAAAGTCATACGGGACAAGGTTGGAAGACGACAAAAAGGTTGCTTGTTGACACCTACCATCTTTTCTATTTCAACCAAGGGATGATCCACTTGATGGCAAAATTACAAGACACGAAGACCTTCTTCCATTCATGGCGCCCCATCTTAGATAAGCGTTTCTTCCTTCTCACGAAGCAATTTGGCGTATACTTCTCAATGTTGTCCGGAGGGCTAATTAGTTCCAGTCTTTCCATTAGCCACATTTGTAAAAATTGCAATGCAAATATATTATTATTACTATACAATAATATTTTTTTGATTTCTGTAATTAAAAATATTATTTTTCTACTTGTAATAAAATTGGAGAGCCCCGAAAAGGTGTCTTTGGATTTCTCTTTAACTCATCAAGACTAAGCATGGTCTCTCCAACTATTAAATGCATTGGATTTCTCCCTGATTCAATTTGTTCTAAAACAGTGGATATAATTGATTGACCCTCATTATTTTTACCATTAGTTAGGAAAAATTGATTAAGCATGCAACACAAGAAAGCCCCTCTTCTATAAACATTGAAAGATTCAGAATAAGGCCTATTAAAATAATGGCGAGCAAATTCTTTCAAATTAACTATACTACCATCTACTATTTTTGATAGATCTCTATCTTTTAAATTGAAGAAGCGTTTAAAATCCTTATAATAATATTCATTTATTCTAGGGATTACTACAAGATCTAGCGTAGGGAAACCTAAAATAGCACCAAATTCTTCCGACAAAGGGCTAATTTCATCATACCCTATTCTAAAGCAATGAGTATCTACATCCCAATATTCTAGAGCAGTATGAATAAAATATGAATCAAGATCTACCCCTTAGATACCATAAATACCCCCCAAGTGAAACACATCTAATTTTTTTTCTCTCTTTGGCATTAAGAGACCGACACCATTCATGGGTGTAGTTGGTAAAACTTTTGGTGACTAGAGACATGATGTTATTTTTCTAAAAGCAAAGAAATATTTTATCTGCTGAAATTATGTAGAAAATCGGCTGGGCAGGGGGATATTTATGCACAAAATCGAAGCAGTTTTAATCTGGGAAGGATTCGGAGTCAGCGCTCATTAGCGCCAGACGCCAACTATTGGCGCCGGATGCCAGAGACTGTCGCCAAACGCTAAGTGTAGCGCCTGGCGCTACACCAAAACGCGTGGCGCCAACTGGCACCAATATGCCTCATCATACGCGCTTTCTAAAAAACCGCATTTTTTGACTTGATTCGAGTCTGCTAATGACTTTACAGTTTCCTTATCTTTTTCTAAATATTCATTTATTCCTCCCTTTTAATTAATATAGCTATTATATTAATTATATTATTTTTCTGATTTTATTTAGACTAACTTCCAAGTTTTTATAAATCCAATATTTTATTTGACTTTTCCTTTTTTCCTTTTTTCTTTTTTGGGGGAGAAAGTCGGATACCCTCCATCAATAATAAAAATGACGGAATTTTTGCGCAAAATTATTTTTCACATTTCCTTGCACACACAAACATGAACATAATAACAATAATAATAATAATAATAATAATAATAATAATAATAATAATAATAATAATAATAATAAAAATAATAATAATAATAATAATAATAATAATAATAATAATAATAAAAATGAAAAAAACATGACAAATAAAGAATAAACTCATAATAGTATGTATATACAAACATGGCTAAATGATGAGTCTAATTAAAAGGCAAATTTCTATACAAAGTCAAAATAAAATAATAAAAAGCACAGGAACAAACTACGGCGCCGGGGGACGTACACCCATTATCTCATAAAACTGCGCTGTACGAGGAGTAACCTCTCCACCAGCTCCGGCTCCAGCTCCAGTCTCCTCGGGAGGAGGAAAACTCAACACAGGACCCATCCACCCAAGATCAACCTGAGGCTGAGGCTGCGGAGACTGCTGCGATGATGAGCCAACCTCGTACATCCCACCACCTCTAAGAGCCGAGGTAACCTCTCCCTGGCCTACAGGCGCATCATGTGCAGCCTCAGAGGAAGAGCCTTAGCCCTTTACCGCCTCGGCACGAGCAGCCTCCGAACGACCGCCCCGACCTCCCGAACCAGTGCGGCGACGTCTCGAGCTAGACATCGCCGGATCCCTCCGCACCTCAGGTCTCGTGCGGGTACGAGAAGGAATAGGCTGACCCTGCAAAAGAAATTAATATCAGAAATAAGAAAAATGGAAGCGGTAATACAAAAACATATGAAGGGAAGACTACCTCTTGAACTGCGTCGTCTCGACGGTAGGTAGCCACGTTCCTCATCAGGACAAGCTTGCTCCGGAAGGCATCTATGCATCGTGCCATCGCCGAAACCACCTCGCGTGAGAACTGTCAATGAAATAATTCAGTAAACATGCATAACATATATGGACAAAAAGTTGCAAATAAACAAGCTTACCCGAACCTGGTGGCGAGGAATCGACCGCTCCACAAAGCACTTGCCCTCAGGAGCCAGAGGAATCATGTCCTCAATCGGCCCATATGTCCCCTGATAATGGATAGACATACGGTGTGGCACGAACTCAACAACATCGTCCTGACAAGGCAAAACAAAATCAGTAAAACATCACATGGGGGCTACTTAATTTAAGGTAAAAGCTGAAAATCGTACCGCCACATCCTCAACAGGTACAGGAACTGGAGCTAACAACAGCAGTAGCTCCTCCCCATAGCACCTTCCAGGGATCGTGTAAGATCGCCAAGGGGTACCGGCTTCCTCTGACATGCTCACCAACCTCGTGGCGTTAAACATCTGACGTGGTGGAGGAGCAGGAACGACAAAGGTATCTAAGGAATGCTGAATAGCAACCCTCTCTCCAAGATATGTAGTCGCTCCATAAGTCCCCAAGAAATAGCGACGCTCAGCAGAATACAACGCGGCTAACCCAGGGACTGCCAAGTCGACCCACGGTTGGTACAACACCTCAGGCTCCTGCAAAGAGCGTCAATCAGGCAAGAATCTATCTAAAGCAATCACGAAATGTCAAATAAGAAAAGAATCATACCGAGATGATCTAATCTCGGATATAGGCAGTGGACATCCCCACACGGCGGCTGACCCAAGAAGCACTAACTAGAAGCCTGCGCGGCGATGGTCTCGCCGGCGCAGCTGAGGGGAAGTACTCATAGAACCAGATCTACAAGAAGCTAAAGTTATCAGCAAGTGCTAACAAAAATCTAGAGCTAAACTTTATAGGGAATAAAGTTTACCTCTACGACCCTCCAAAAGCTGGACACAACAACATTCGCCCCGAAGGACCGATGTCGACACGAGTCCAGTAGCGCTTGGATGAAATCAGCATAGGCTAAGCTAGCCCAATCGTAAGTCCCGATCCTGTGTAGATCGCGGACGGCAGGAAGGTAGTAAAGCAGCGCCCTACTACCCTTGTCAGGGGAGAACGTCCCTGAAAGCAAGATAAGTGCAAAGATGCGTACCCACTGCTCTCGGGTAGTCGCACCATCGTCAAAAGCCGCTGCTAGAGTCGAGCGGCGAATCCCCCTAGCATTGAACTGAGTCGACTCTACCTCAGCTCGAGCCCGAATAACAATCAGACCCAATAGCTCCTCGACCTCAGGAGAGAAGACGTCGATCCCGCTATCGAATGGTAGTTCCATGGAGCTAAACTCCAGTCCTGTAATGAGACTGAAGTCGGTAGGAGTGACCATCATCTCACCCCAGGGGAAGTGGAAAGTGTTGGTGGTGTCCCAAAAGAACTCCACCAGAGCACGAACTACATAATGACCCTCGCTAGAGGCAACCATGGCCTCGGAGGTCTCGAACAGTGTAGTAAGCCCGCAAGACTCCCATAGAAGTCTCGTCTGATCATCTCTGGCGATGTACATCTTGTACAGATTGCCCAAGCCGTCACAACCGGAACCATGACAGCGTGTCCTCCCAACTGTGATGCCCCGTCTCACTCTCTTAAAGATATGGTGGACGGGGGAAAGTACAAGGTCCGCTCATCCCACTTAGGGAGTCGGCTGAGCGAAGTGGAGGGTTCGACATCGTCCTCTACGGGCTCGTGCTCCCGTCGAACGTCTCGGGACCGTGAACCAGAGACTCGCTGTCTAGCAATGCTACATTGTGCAGAATTATCATAAATTAAGGTTCTATGGTATCTAAAGTTCCCCTAGCCGCATGATACTATGTTCGCAGAAAACAGTGTACGTAATATTAAAACATAGCACAAATTTAAATTGAGCATAACGACATTTTTCAAGCAACCAAACAATTTCTTGCAATACTATAGTAAATATTGTGACAAATTGGACAAGAATTGCTAGCAAAAACATCAAGAACAAGCCACATTGTTTTCCCGACCTTAAGAGGTTCAACAATGGTGATTTGTTCATTTCTTCACCAAATTAAGTCAAACAAGTCTCAAATTACTCCCAAGGAAATATATAAACATAATAAAACAATTTCATGGCATAAAAATTTATAAACAAAGAGAATTAAGCAATTCTAATTTTTAATTTTCAAGAAATTCGTGGATAAATACATGCAAAGATCATTAAAACCGGCATGAGTTTGAAGGAAACATACATAGATCAAGAAAATGGATGGAATAAGCTTTGATTTGCAACAAATTTGAGCAAATTTGGTTGTGAAACGAGCAAGAACGAGTGAATTGAAGTTCTGGAAATTCTCGAGCAAGAAACACGAGCAACAGTAGCGGAAATGAGGAAGAGAAGGGTATTTAAGGAAAATCGGACTCTAGCGCAAAGCGTCAGACCTTGGCCTCAGTCGATAGGCTGTAGCGCCTGGCGCTAGTTCCAGCGTCTGGCGCTAGCTCCAGCGTCTAGCGCTAGCTCCAGCGTCTGGCGCTAGCTCCAGCATCTGGTGCTACAGTTAGATAAGTGGCGCTGATGTCATTTCAGCGGCGCCAGAACATTCAGCCACTCAGTACGGTTGTTCCAACCTTATGTAGTATGTTTTGTGTTCCCTTGTACGCCAGTTAGCCCCTCTGATAAATTTGACACGATTTTTAGTAATCGGCTTGATTTCATAAAGTGATCGACTTGATGAAAGATCGTCTCACTTAGCTTAAAGCGCCTAAGCATTGGCTCATCGCAAAAAGCACTGACATAATGGTTCATTCAGAAAGGCACCGACATACTGGTTGATTCAGCAAAAGGCGCCAACATACAAGTTCACAAGCAGCAAAAGCGCAGACGTACAGGCATAGCAGAAGCAAAGTTCAAGCGAGCTTTTTTTTAAAAGATCGTCACGCGGAGGTCTTTAGTAACTTTCTTTGAAAAATTATCGCATTAAATGAGGGTAGCTTCAAGCGAGGATATCTTTGGCAGCGTTCCCTAGCTTGCGGAGAGTTGTCACAAACAACTGAAGGTGATTTCAAGCAAAGTTGTCTTCGATCGTGTTCCCTAAGATGTGGAAGATGGTCTTAAAGCGGAAGAGGATCGTTTTAAGCGAAGCAATCTTCGATAGTGTTCCCTGGCTTGTGGAAGATTATCATGGCGGAATTGGAGGCAGTTACAAGCGTAGCAGTCTTCAAGCGGGATGGCATTCTCTAGCTTGCAGGAGGTCATCAATACAGAAAATACAACAGCAAATCGGTTACTTCAGAGACGTGTGCTCGACGGTGCAAGATACGCGTTTCTTAACTCTTTTATCTATTTTAACTCACTCTAGTTTGCAGGTATCAGCGTTACAAGAATGATTTAGAATCGCAGACCGTTTTGAATCATTCTCCGTCCCCATCGATACTTTGACTTTCGTTTTCGAAACGTGCGTTTCTCCAAACTCAGTCACAGTGGGGGATTCTGTAGACACCCATTTTTGTCTCCCAAAAAACAAACCCACTGATGAGTACCTTTCACGTCGAATAATAATCGAATGAGTGAAAGTGTGGAAAGTTTAGTGTTGCGGATAGTTTTAATTTCTTTTTCCACTCTTTGTTTTTGAAAACCTATTTTAAGAAAACAGTCAATCCAGTTTGGTTAGTCCATGATATGGGTCCAATAGTAGTGTAGTTGGATAGGGCTTTGAAAAGAGCTTTCCAACTATATATTATAAGCCCAATTCCGATGAATATTGAGGAAGTTATGGCCAAATTACTAAACTGGGCCCGGTTTGAGCCTTATATGCGGCCCAATGATCTAGAGGAGGGCCTAATATAGATTTATCATTCCTAATGGAATTAGGAATGGTTTCAGTCTTCTAGATTCTTCTAGAATGTTCTTTTCATTCCTAATTCAATTAGCATTGATAAGTTGACTTTTGTTGACTTTTTAAAGTTTTTATCACAATAAAATAATGTTTTGAGGAAAATACGATTTTATCCTCCTGTACGGCAATTTCTATCTGATTTTAGAAAACGCGTCAATAATTAAGTTAGCGCCACACGCTAACACTAGCGCCTGACGCTAAGCTTGGCGCCTGACGCTAGCGTTAGCGCCTAGCGCTAATGTCAGCGTCTGGCGCTAACCTCGTTTTACGCGTCAGAACTCTGTTTTTATTTTTTATCTTTTCGGCTGATTTTCTGTATAAATAGCCTTCTAAAAACTCCGTTTTCATTCACCAACTCTCATCGAGATTTTCCTGATTATTCTCTCTATCTCTTTTCTAAACTAGCCTTCTCTCAAATACAAAATTCCGCATTCGCAAAACTTAGATTTTTCTGAGGGTTACCTTCGCCCTAGACGTGAAAGGTTTAATTTCTGAGGGTTTGGTCTAAAATCTCTCTTCTAATTATTTAATTTAATTTTTGTTTATTATTTTCTTTGAAGTTACTAATGTGTGTATTTTGTTATTAGAAAGAGGTACGAGGCATCCTAGTTAGCATTTTAATGGTTTTTATTGATGTTATTATGTAGAAATCATGCTTAGATTGTTATTTTAATTCCTAATATCATGTCTAGGGTAACTTTAATATCAAGTATGATTAAAAGTATGTTGCCTTTTATGTTCTTCCTAATATTTATGATTGTTAGTATCATGTTAGGGCTAAAGCTTTGATTTTTATATGTTTAGTGACATGCTAGGTTTTGTTATTAATCTTGTTAGTATCATGCCTAGGATATTGCTATTATTATGCTTTAACATTATTATGATTATAATTATTGCTATTATAATTATAATTATTATTATGATTTATTATGTTGCTTGATATTTATTGTTATTGCTTGATCACACCTTTTATGTATGTTTAAAGGGAATTTGTACTTGTAATCACACTTAATAAGATAATTATTAATCTTGTTTAGGGTTAATTCGATTATAATACACGTGATCGCCAATAATAGTTTTATTTGTGCATTAATATTCAACCAACGTAGATAAACAGGTTTAGGTTAACCTATTGATTGTATGTTACTCAGAAAGCGCACATGAATACGATTAGAATAAAGTAGAGGCCTATTATTAGGGCAGGTTCAATCTCTTTTAGGTTGGATTTGTACCTTCATTCCCGAACTACCAGTCATGGATCGTTAAGGGATGTAAACTTCACCTCGTGAACGGTTTACAAGTTTCTAAAAAAACTTGTTGCCGACTCTTTTGCTCTATTTTCTTTCCCTTTGGACGCCACTGTACTTTAGTGTATGATCACAGTGGGGTTCAAGCTAGGGATTAACGCTTGAAATATTCCTTACACTTCCCTTTCTGCAGCATTTGGTGAAGGAGAGAAGGGATATTAATCAAGGATAACATTTTCGTTCAAGTTCTACTCTTTGATAAGCCCATTCGACATAGAAAAAAGTTTGTAATAATGGCTTCCTAACAAGAACTTGATGAGCTAAGGAAAAACATGAATAACCTGACTGAGATGATAAAGACTCTTTCTCTTCAAGTCAATGATCCTAACAGCCAACAACAGCTCGAGCGCATGTGTAGGCGTCGTTCGAAGTGAACCTACGTTAAAGCATGTGTGAATATGATTGGCACTCATAGGAAAAAGAATTGACATATACGATTAGGGACAAATAAAGTAGGGAGCCGCCAACAAGTTTATAAGGAACTTGTAAACCGTTCACGGATCATAAAAATGCAAACACGATAAGGGACAACGATAGGAAACAACGATTGACCCGTGAAGGTTACACCCCATTCATAATCCATGAGATTTTTAACTCAATATGGTTCGGAACCACGAAAGGAGGATCGGGGATGATGGTATGAAGTGAGTCATGGAGTCACATTCGCCCGTATTGGCCTCTACTCGATTCTTATAGTGAAAAGTGATTCCTGCAGTCTCAAAGGCATGCAAACAAAATATTCAATTCGCTCCAAACTATTATTAAGCTAAATTGGTTGAATATTAATGCAACACTTAATTCTAAAATATTTGTGACCACTTGATTAAACAATAAGATTAAAAAGGATCCTAAACCGGTTGTCCAAATTATCTTATTATGCGTGACTTTCAATTACATATTCCCTTTAAACATGCAATATAGTGATCAATAAAAATAATAGAATTACCATTAATATTGGAAGCAATTTAACAATAATTCTAACAATATAAAATCGTTAGAAAAATAATAGAAATAAAAGGAACATAATTCTTACTTTGATTCTGTTTGTTTGCAACTACAAAATAATAAACGAGTTAGTAACTTCAAGGAAATAATAACAATAACTAAATTAAATTAAATAAAGTAGAGTTGATTTGGGGCCAAACCTTCAAATAGTTCTACCTTTCACGCCCTGGCTTAAGGACCGAACCACGAGTAAAGTATGGACTCCTTGGAGTACTTGAAGAAGGAATTTTGAAAAAAGAAGGGTAACCTAGTATTTAGGCTAAAGCATAGAAGAGTGAAAAATAGAGAATTAATTGATGCTCCGTACATCAGAAATGAGGGGGTATTTATAGAGAAAATGTGCTGAGGGAACACACGGAACCCTAAAATGATAAAAACCCTAAAAAAGTATCCCGTGACACGATAAACATTACCGTGACACGGGAAAATCCACCGTCAAACGGGAAACATTCCCGTGACACGGGAAAATTTTGGTGTGACGCGGGAAATGTTTAGCAAACGGGGAAGAAAACGCGTTAAGGGTTTACGCGAAAAGGACACGGAAATTCCCGTGTCACAGCAGGTTTCTCGTGTCATGGGAAATCCCACCTTCAGACGGGAATGATTCCCGTGACACGGTGGGTACCTGCCGTGGCGTGGAAATTTTCAGCCCGCTTTTCCGTCTAAATACATTTTTAACCCTGGTTTCGTTCAGCATTTTAAATGCTGATTGATAATTTCGGGCTTTTTTCTGATTTATTATTATTTGAGCTAAAATAAGAAAGTAAGTAAATAAAATAAATAAAAGGTTTGGGCCAAAAATAAATAATAAAACAATAAAATAAAATAAAAAGGTTTGGGCTGAAAATAAATTTTGGGTGAAATTAAAACTATGCTTTTACCAAACATGAAGACTAATCCATGGACTGTTCAAAAATACAAATTTAATCAAATACGATTTTTTAAGTACTCTCGGGATTAAATACTTAACCCGACCAATAGTGGCGGTGAAAGGTTATTCATCATCGGGTTTGGTTTTGGGGAGACATTTTTAGGTGTCTACAGAAGCCCCCACTTTAACTGAGTTTGTAGAAATGTCAGTTTCGAAAACGATAGTCAAAGTAGTCGATAGGGGACGGAGAATGATTTAAGACGTTCTGCAATCCTAAATCACTCTGTATACGCTGATACCTGCAGAAAAATGTTAATTCCACAGATAAAAGAGTAAAAAGGATAGAATACGTATCTGGCACCAGTGTATTGGTGACAAACGAGTTTGGCAGCTTCCTATGCTTGAAGGAATCCACCGGATAACGTTTGTTGAAACGCTTTCCATGCCTGAGGAAAGCCGACTAAGGAGTTTGGTAGTTTTCTAAGCCTGAAGAAACCTACCTGATGAAGAAGCCTGAAGAAGCCGACTTGGCGGTTTTCTATACTTGAAGAAAAATCCACCGGTAACGCTTTCCATGCTTGAGGAAAGCCGACGACTACTGTAATCGCTGAAATTTGCAAGTGTATGATGGTTCGATTATCCCCGAACGTAGGCCACAGGTGATTTACACCTTCAAGTCGATTATCCGACCATATTAGGTGCCTGAAATATCGACAAAATTGATTTTGACGCTTCTTAGGGGCAAAAAGGTAATTTTGATACCCTTCAACCGTCAGTTAGAATTTTCCGCGTAATTTTACTGAAAAATTAACTGTCCAATTTGCGCGGAAAATCGTGCAATTTCGGTCAAAATGCCAGGAATATTCGCAAATAGCTATGCAGGGCAGGCGCAGGACCACCGTGTCACGAAAAAGAATTCCCGTGACACGACACGGATCCCCATCACGCGGAGAAGATTACCCTGGCGCGGGAAATTTGTTGGCTGAAAATCAGTCAACTAGCATCTTTGACCAGTCAAACCACGTGCGCCACGCCAATATATTACCGTTACATGGTAACGGACACCGTTGCATGGGAAACGGGATGTAATGGGATGCTTGTTTGGCTTTAAATTCAAGCTGCTTTCTGCCATTTTTGCTATTTCCGCACTTCCCCTTCTCCATTTTCTTTTTTTCTTCAGCTCAAACTACCGAGGCACGGCAAGATCTCACCGGCGCTCGGAGCTCTTCTCCGTCAGACAGAGATCACTCCCCGTGTCACGGCGGTTCTGCGTTTTCCTCTTTTTTTTTTTTATTTTTTTTTTCGCTGAAATTTGCTGCTGCTCGTCCCTGCTCACTGCCGTGCTGCATTTGCTGTTTATCGGAGCTCCAGCGACCTTTGGACTCACTGTGACACGGGATTTTATCCCCATGACACGTCATTTGTTCACCGAGTCGCGGCGTATTGTGACCGTGTCGCGGCGGCTGCTCTGATCTTCATAGTTTTTCGAGCTTTTGGAGCTCAAATCTTCATCAATTTTGCTCTAATTTTTTGCTACTTTCCTCATTTTCGATTCTCTACAAGGATCTATGTAAGTTTCCCTTGATTTTGCCTCGAATTTGAGTAATTTCATGAAAAACCCTTAAAAATCAATTTGGGGATTTTTTTGATTTTGTAGTTTATGTTGAAATTCTTGCTATGAATTTACTTGTAGATGTATGTATGCGTGTTTGTGAGAGATTTGAGACAAAAATTGCATGATTTGGTGAAGAATTGAGCAAATCACCATTTTTGGTACTACTTGTGGTAAATGGTGTTCCTTGTTGTTCATGTTGTTCTTTTGCACCTGAAATGATGACATGTTGGTTGTAGATCCTGTAAAATATGCTATGATGCGTCGATCTATTGTTTTTGTGCAATTTTGAGACATGTTTTGTATTGTGTATGTACTACATTGTCATGTAGAACATAGTATCATGCAATTAGGAGAACATAGTATTAGTTAGTCATGGAGAAACTAAATACTATAAATAATTCCATTATTTTGCCAATTTTTAGCCTTGAGGTAAAAATTTAGCGTATAATGCGATAAATAACTAAATAACTTAGGAAGTGATGCTAAGCATTTAGATTTTTTATTAAAATGCAACTCTAACTAAATGTCTTAGGAAATGATGCTAAGCATTTAAATTTTTATTTTTATAATAGCATGCCTAGGCGACGGGATCGCGATCTTTCTACCCATGGACAGCGTCAGGCTTTTCGGGAGGACACTCCCACGATTCCCGAGGGTATGGACGACGACGTCTTAGAGTCTGAGCCTCGGGCCTCTATGGGTAGAGGTAGGTGGGTTCCACCTCTGTGGACTCCAGACTAGATGGTTTTCTGTCGTGAGAAACACGTTTCTCATCGCCAACTTGCTGGCATAGTTGACGGCATGCTTCGCCACCACGGTTCTGGAGCCGGAGATTTGATTCCTCGACTTCACCAGATTATCACGAGGGATCCTGCTACGAACGCCTTATGGGAATCGGCAGGTTTAGTGGATTTTTATTCGGCAGTCAAAGGGTTTCGCATCCCCCGGAGTTGCGGTGCGACAGTCGTTCGTGCATTGTTGTAGTATTTTTTGGATACTACCAACACCTTTCACTTTGCTTGGGGGGAGATGACAGTGACCCCTCTGGACTTTAGCATGATTAGCGGTCTGCGCTTCACTGACCGGGCCGTAGCACAGATGTCTGATCTTTCTTGGGGAGCGGCTGAGGCAGCCGATTTGTTAGGTCCAATGGTTCAGCATATCAGGACCCAGCTAGTGTCTCGAGGTGGTCCTAGGAACGGGCGATCGGAGCTGGCTTCGGTTCTAGCTCGTGGTTTTGACATGGAGGAGACATCGGCTTAGCAGCGAGTGCGGATCTTCATTCTGATTCTCATCTCCATGACTCTTTCTCCTGATAGGAGTTCACGTGCACTCCTTTGCTACCTCCCTTCTTTACTCAGGATCAGTGAGATAGGATCCTTTAGCTAGGCCAGCCTCGGATACGCCGACCTTCACTTGTCGTTACGTCATGGCTGTAGGCAGCTGAACGACGAGTCTCCCGTCACTGTCTACGGTATATGGAGAGTCGTAAAGGTGACGATCCTTTCCTCTTCTTGTTTTATTTTAATTTATTCGACTCATGTGCTCAAAGATTACTTTTTATTGCAGCTATGGTTCTACGAGTACTTCCCAGGATTGGCTCCTCGACGACATCGTGGAGGGGTTCATGACTTTCCTGTCGGGGCCACCTGGCGTGACCGAGGAGAGTCACGGGTGGAGTCTATCTTTGCGCTGCGCGGGCTGCTACGCCGAGGCACCTCTTCTGTTGGCGTAAGAATTAGTTTTGTAGCCTGTTATTTTCTCTCTGACGTTATTTTCGGTGTTTCATGCCAACTTTTTATGGTTTTCAGGTTGCCATTGATGTCCGGTATCGTCCTTGGGCTGGGATGACTAATCTTCCCGAGGCCTTGCATCTTTCAGCGCACCGCACTATTTTGGTTGGTATCAGACGCTTTGTCTGGTATTTGGGGGAGCGTGTCGTTTGTCAGCACAGTGGTGATCGCTTTGTGGTGCCCTCATCTCCACCGGAGTCGATGCTGGACTCGCGCTTGCTTAGGGAGTTGATAAACAGGGGAGAGCGCTACACTTTTCCTTGGTAGGAGCTTGTGCACATGAAGGGTGATTATGCGCAGGACTTGCTTCCCTCTCTGGCTCCTCCACCCCACCTTCCTGAGGTATGATTTCTTTTGAGGATTTTTGTCACTAGTCTCTGTTTAAATAGTCGAATAACTTGATTATTCGATCGTATTTTCAGATGACTGTTCGCCCCGTGGGGAGGATTGATATTCCGCCTCAATCTGTCCATTACCTAGGGCCGATTGGTAATACCGAGGACCACATTGCTGACGCGCCAGAGGGTTTAAGACAGGCGCAGGAGTCTCTGCCCGAGGTTTTTAAGCCGGTAAGTTTTTGATGCATTATTTATCCTTTTAACACCGTTTGTTACTGATTTGTCTTTGTTTATTTCTCAGCCTAACCACCCGGAGATGATGGGACTCATGAAGCTGGTTGACGCTCTGAAGTACTGCATCATCAAGCTTCAGCGTGGTGCGAGTTGTCGGAGCAGTTCTAGCGATGTTCTTAAGGTATGCTCATTTTTTTTTCACTTCTACCATTTGTTTTATTTTGCATTGTTGACGCCTTTTGATTTTGTATCTTTCAGGAGCAACGGAGGTCCCGCTCACGCTCGAGGCATAGAGGCTCGGACGATGGGGAGCTTAGTCGTGGTAGAAGATCTCCTGAGGTTCATCGGCATTATCTGTCTCAGCGAGAGCCTCAGATTACTCAGCCGTTTTAGGAGGCTCGGTGGCAGCAGCCTCAGTCTTCCCAGCGCTTTCAGGGTCAAGGTCAGAGGCAGCGGCATTCGTTTTCACAACCTTCACAGCCTGAGTTTAGGCCTGTTTTTACTCCCGTGGATCCTGGTTTTTTTCAGCTCCATCGACTGGAATTCCTCCACTGGTGTTGGGCTTGTTTTCAGTTCCAATGTATGGGACGATGCCTCAACCGACGATTCCCATGTCTTTGAGTCAGTCGACACCGTTTTCCTGTTGGACGGGTCCTGCTTTGAGTTTGACTGCTGATGGAGTCACAGTGACTAGTAGGGACACTACTCCCCGTACTCGGATGATGGCGGGACTCTTTGGCTCACCGTTCCCGTATTCACAGGCTGGAGATGATACTGATCCTAACTCTTCTAGTTCTGCAGATTTTTGACCGAGGGTCTTTATTTGTACATACTGTGATGACACTTGACACTTCTTTTTTATTATGGCTCATTTTGTACATTATTCACAGTTTATGCATTTATTAGTGTGTGTTAGTGTGTGATTGAGACTCATTGTGTGTGATTGTGTATGTATTAATGACGCGACAGAAAAAACGTAAGTGGAGTAAGTGGAGGGTACCGACCTTCCCCAATAGAAAAAGAAATAAAAAGACAAGAATAAATAAATAAGTATATACAGGAAAAATAGAATAAAAATTAATAAAATTCTTAACAAAAAAGATAATAAATAAATAAATAAATAAATAAAAATAAAAGAATAAAAATAAAATGATAAAAAAGGTTGAGAATTTTATTGGGAATAAAACTCTCGAAAAACCGAAAAGTAAACGGTGAAGATAAAATAATATAAAAAATCTGGATAGATACAGGAAAAGATAAAAAAAAACGCGTGGGTGCCGCGACACGGTACTTTACACCGTGTCACGGCAAAATCTGCCGTGTCGCGGCAAAAATTCCCGTGACACGATGGGACTCCCCGTGTCATGGTGCGCACATTCTACAACGGTGTGGTTTACGCGTATGGAAAGATAATTTCTGAGTAGTTCCGAGCGCTTTTGCTATAAAATAGGACCAGTATATTCGTGATATGCATAATTACGAAACACAAAATAATTAGAATTTCATATTTCAATAGTAATGTCTCAGAATTTTGATAATACATTGCGCGACTGGTCTTATTCATTGACCAATGCTGATAAAAGAGAGTTAGAATTGTTTCATGTCAGGGGTTTACTAGCCCTAAGGCATGTGGCGATTGAACATGATTTTCTTAGGGCAGCATTAGACTATTGGAGTCCAGAAACACATTGTTTCAAATTTGATTACGATGAAATCTGTCCCCTGCCGGAGGAATTCGGTGCCATCTTTGGATTTCCTGCTAGAAATCTTATTGCCATGCCTACCCTACGTGAATATTATTACCAAGATTTTGAACGCCATCTGAATCTAACAGATCCAGATTTAAATAGAATTATGTGTGGTAATGAGGTAGACTTAGAAAAACTTGCAAATTTATATTTCAATCGCCCTATCTCTGAGTCTTATCATGTATACCGTAGAAGGGCACAAAACAGGCACCGTGTCACGGTGGCTCTCTGCAGGTAAAAATACGCTCCGAGTAGCCCCCCGTAACACAAAACAGGCACCGTGTCACGGTGGCTCTCTACCGTGACACGGTGAAGTCTGCCGTGTCACGGGAAATCTGCATTTTTTTATTCGACTGATTTTTTTTTTTTTTTATTTTTGTCGCACATTGGAATGATGGAGCGTTTAGAACTATTTGAAGCCCCCGACGATATTAAAAAATATGGCCCTAATGATCTAGTCTGCAGGAAAAAAAATTACTCTGTGAACATGTCGTATGAAGACTGGAAAAATTTCATTGCAAAGAGGGAATTTTCCATTCGATGGGTGGTGCCTTGGTGGAGGCTTACTAGGATGGTTGGTACAAATGATACTCCCTATTGTCGTGTTCCTAGTATCTCAAAACTGACTTTTTATTGTCCTTCTCGACTGATGTGGCATTATGGACTTGAACAAGTAGTTCCACGCTATAACGATAGTCCTCGTGAAATATCGCTGCATGAAAGTAACGTTCACAAATATGAGACTTATTGGTTTGGAAGACCTTTGTGGACCGTTTCTGCAAGTAACCAAGCTCCTCCTCCTTAATCTAGTGCGTACAAGGCATGGTTGAACCCTAGAAGTAGGAGGGAACGATTCGGATCCCGCAAATCTGATGTGAAGAGTCGTCTTGGCAATAAGAAAGCACCTCCTAAAGATCGTATAGGTCCAAGAACACAAGGGATTGATTTTAAGACTCCTATAATGCCGAAAAGGAAGAATTATGTGAAAGGGAAGGGTAAAGAGAAGATGGTCTATAGAGAGAAACAAACGAAGAATTTTAAGAAAGGTGAAAGGGGTGAAAGTTCGACTAGGGGTGTGACGGTTCGGGCTACAAAAGACACATTAATGGTGAAGGCCGACCTAGTTGAAAAAGAGAATGAGGTTCCTAAAGTGAAGAGGGATAGATCAGTATTGCTTTGCTTTTATGATTTATAATTTTGTTTTTTAAAATAAGGCGTATTATGCCAATAATTGTTGTCACATTTATTTTAATAATAATAGCAAATTTATTTTAGCCTTAAATAATTTTTTTTTTATCCGAGTCAAGGAGTCGGAAGCAATGGAAGAATAAAAAGAAAAAAACCTCGAACAAATAATGAATTCTCAAAGAATGCGTCACTAAAAAAAATCGGAAAACTGAAATTCCACAGTGCCACGGTGAAAAATTCCGTGACACGTTGGAAATTCCCGTGTCACGACAATTTTTTTTTTTGTTCTTTTTTTGCCGAGGTCCACCGTGCCACGGTGGACTGTACCGTGATACGGTGGAATGTCCCGTGTCGCGGCAAACCCCCCCCCCCCCCTTTTTTTTTTTGCTCAGGTCCACTGTGCCATGACACGGTGGAATGTCCCGTGTCGCGGCAAAAAACTCATTTTTTTTTTTTTTTTTTTTTGTCGTGACGCAATGCTGATTTGACGCGTATACTTGAACGACGGAGGGAGGATTTTTATTTTTTAAAGTGGTCGGGCCCTCTTGAGGGGTTGCCTAAGTATCCTTAAAAAGGAATCAGGCCGAACGTAGCACTATTGGGTCATGAACCCATGCGACTAGGCATAGAATTTCTTGAGTTTATCTAAGTTGGTTAAATTGTGGAAACCGTTACCGTCCATGTCTACCAATTGTGCCGCTCCGCTAGACAAGATGGCTTTAACAATGTACGGGCCTGACCAATTTGGTCTGAATTTTCCTCTTAGATCTAACACATTTTTACGAAGTGCCTTAAGCACCAAGTCACCCTCTTTGATGTTCCTTGTCTTGACTTTTTTATTAAAATGTCGTGCCATACGCTGTTGGTAGGTTTGGACATGATGCAAAGCTGCCAAGCGTTTTTCATCAAGTAAGACTAGTTCATCATATCTTGCTCTAATCCAGTCGACTTCATCTAGTTGGCTTTCCAATGCAATTCGAAGAGAAGGGATTTCGAGTTCTATTGGTTGTACAGCTTCAACTCCATAGACCAAAGAGAATGGGGTAGCCCCCGTTGATGTACGAACAGAGGTTTGATAATCCCAAAGGGCGAAATCTAGCTTACTTGGCCAGTCCTTGTAATTTTCTGTCATCTTTTCGATGATAGTTTTCACATTTTTTTTGGCGGATTCGACCGCACCATTTGTTTGTGGTCTGTATGGTGATGATCTGTGATGCTTGATATGATATTTCTGTAATAATTCCGCGCATTCGGCTTGGAAATGCGTTCCATTATCGCTGATCATCCCATGTGGTACCCCATAGCGGCATATGATATTTTTCTCAATTAATTGAGCTACGTTTTTCGTCGTTAGCTTAGCATATGAGGCAGCTTTGACCCATTTGGTGAAATAGTCGATCGCTACGAGGATGAATTCATGCCCCCCTTGTCCTGGTGGCGTTATTTTTCCAATGATGTCAATGCCCCAAGTGGAGAAAGGCCATGGAGAAGTATATGTGTAGAGAAGTGAAGGTGGAACATGATGTAAATTTGCTTAGACTTGACACTTCATACATTTCTTGACATATTCATGACAATCTCTCTCCATAGTAGTCCAATAATAACCTTGTCATTGAATCTTTTGGACTAACATCTTTGCATTCATGTGTATTCCACATATACCGACATGTAGATTTTCCATAGTTCTGTGTGCTTCTTTCTTGGCTATGCATAAGATATTTCTCCCCATTGCGGTTCTCTTGTGGATTTCTACTCTGATGAGCACATACTGTGAGGCCAGGGCCTCAAAGTACGGCGTGCCCTTTTATCAGTATTAGGAGGGTATTCTCCTCTTGTCACATAATTAAGGATATCTGTATACCATGGCTCTTCATCTTCTTCTTGTGATTCTTTTTCATCGTCGAGTGCGTGAACATAAGCCGGTTCATATCTTCTTTCTATGGTCAACGGCATTCTGATTGTATCCGTTTGAATTCGCACCATTGATGCTAATTTAGCTAGTGCGTCGGCGAATTGGTTTTCTTCTCTTGGAAAATACGTATATTCCACTTCATCTAGTTGCTCCGTGAGAGTTTCTAAATGAGCTTGATACGTAGTGAGACTTTCACTTCTCACCTTCCATCTCTTGGAGATTTGGTTAATGATTAGTAAAGAATCACCGTAGATTATGAGCTTCTTAATTCCCAAGGCGACATCAGTTTCTAACCCCAAAATACATGCTTCATATTCTGCTGCATTGTTGGTGACATCAAAGTCGAGCTTCATGGAAATTGGGATGTGCTCTTCAATGGGTGATACAAGCAAGACTCCTACGCCACATCCTTTTTGGTTTGAAGCTCCATCGAAATAGAGCGTCTAGCTATCATCTTCGGTCATGAGTAAATCTTCGTTAGGGAAATCGTACTCATCTTCTTCTTTCTCTACTTCTTCTAGCGGAAAGTCTGCTAAGAAGTCGGAAACCGCAGAACCTTTGATGGCTTTTTGTGGTAAAAATTTCAAGTCGAACTGAGCAAGATTGACTATCCACCTTGATAATCTACCATTGAGTGTTGCTTTTTCGAACAAGTATTTGAGAGGATCCATTTTGGACACGACATGCACTGTATGAGTGAGCATGTAATGTCTTAGTTTCTGTGCGGCCCACACAAGTGCGAGACACAACTTTTCAAGTGATGTGTATCGTGTCTCATATCCTTGAAGCTTCTTACTCAAGTAGTAGACTGCATTCTCCTTGCTTTCAATCTCTTGTGCTAGCATTGCCCCCATTGTTTCTCTTGTGACCGTAAGGTAGAGTCGAAGAGGAAAGTCAGGTATTGCTAGGGCTAGCACAGGTGGGTTTGCTAGGTACTCTTTGATTTTATCGAAAGCTTTTTGGCAATCGTCATCCCATGTGACTGGGACGTTTTTCTTAAGCTTCTTGAATATAGGTTCACATATCGCTGTGAGCTTTGATATGAACCTACTTATATACTGCAGCCTTCCAATGAAACCTCAAATCTCCTTCCCATTCTTGGGCGGTGGCATGGCCATGATCGCTTTTACTTTTGTGGGATCTATTTTAATCCCTCGAGAACTGATCACATATCCAAATAAGTTTCCTGACGTGACTCCGAATGCTCACTTTGCTGGATTTAATCTCATGTTGTACTTGCGGAGTCTTTCAAAGAACTTGCGAAGTGCAATGATATGGCCTGGACGATCTTTAGACTTAACGATCATATCATCGACATAGACCTCCACTTCTTTGTGCATCATATCATGTAACAATGCTGTAGCTGCTCTTTGGTAGGTGGCACCCGCGTTTTTCAACCCGAATGGCATTACCGTATAGCAATTTGTACCCCATTGTGTGATGAATGTGGTTTTCTCCATATCTTCTTCAGCCATCAATACTTGATTGTATCCGGCGTAACCGTCCATGAATGATAGGAGTGCAAGGTTTGCTATGTTATCGACCAGAATGTCAATATGAGGTAGAGGGAACCCATCTTTCGGGCTTGCTTTATTGAGGTCCCTATAATCAACACACATTCTGACCCTTCCATCCTTCTTTGGAACTGGAACCACATTTGCTATCCATTATGGATAATTGGATACTTTGATGAAACCTGCGGCCAACTGCTTTCTGTTTCTTCTTTGATTTTGAGAGCCACATCCTGTTTCATACGGCGCAGCTTTTGTTTGACAGGCTTCATACCTGGAATGAGTGGTATCGTTTGCTGAGCTATATCCCTGTCAATTCCTGGCATATCTTGGTATGACCAAGCAAATACATCAACAAATTCACTAAGCAAGTTAAGTAGCTCTTTGCGTTCATCTTGACTTAGTGTTAATCAAATTTTACTTCTTTAACAATCGTATCATTGGAAATATTAACTGTTTCTGTATCTTCGATAACTGCTGTTTTATTTTCGTGTTCTTCCATTGCTTTTATTATTTCTTTGTCATTTTTATCATTAGCAAAAAAATATTGATCAAGGTTAGGTAAATGACATGCATCGTAAGAAAAGGTACTCATTTTATTGAATTCATTGGCTAATACATCAAGAGGGGCAAGGTCAGCTGCGACCTCACCGGAAAGAGAAGACTCAACAAGAGACTCAGGATTAGGCTCTATAACAGAAACAGGGTCGGCCTCAGACTCTAAGGACTCGTCTACAGACTTAGACTCAGACTCAGACTCGAACCCAGACGACTCAAACTCATCAAACATAGGACCTTCGCCAGCGGTTATTTCCAACTTCTCTCCGCTTGGTGTAGTAATCCTTAATGTCTTGCGCCACCCCTTTGAAATATTATCAGCTCGGACGATTAACTTGGAGGGGTTAAAATCCTTGTTTTCTATAACAACTTGAACGAGCTCGGAGTTATCATTGTAGACGGGCTTAGACTCATTCTTCTCCATTCCAAAAAGCAGGTTGATGCCTAGATCATCAGAGTTTGGGCTAGCTTGTTTCTCAGTTGTGAAGAGATCTCCGTCTTCATCAACGAAGTCACAATCGAGGAACATCTCGAATCCTAGTTCACGCTTCCCATCGTAGACGAATGGCTCAGGGAATTCATAACATGGGAAGTCTTCCCTCTCTTTGATGTACTGGCCATTGAGGGTGAATGGATATGGATCCATGGCCATTTCCGTCTTCGTGATTCGAGCATTATTGCGAGCCTTAATCTTCAAGAGGGCTTGTCTCACATCTTCTTTTGTCGGCTTGAATCCTAAGCCAAACGTATCCTTCTTGAGTGCACCAGGATGGCCCTAAAATTCAGCCATTTTCTTTTTGAGTCCGAGGGTTATTCCAGGGAAATGCCCTTGCATCTTTAGAATGGCATTAATATTGGTGTTTGAATAGGGATCGAAGTCGAGATGACACTTTTCCTCTTCTTCAATCACGAGAACATCATCGAGTGAAAACCCCCAAAGATCTTCGTCTTCTTCGTCATGTTCGACATGGACAATAGGAGTATCGATAACTTGAATGCGCATAGGAGAGGCATCAATGGTAATTGGAACCCCTCCAACTATGGCTTTCACTTTCTAGTGCAGCGATGATGGAATCGCCTTTAGCTCATGAAGCCAAGGGCGTCCTAACAACATATTAAAAGAGGCCTTAATATCTACCACCTGAAACTTGGTGCGACGTTGAATGGCCCCAGTAGTTATGTTCAGTGTGATAGTACCCACGGCTTGACGGCGAGTATTATCATAAGCACCAATCCCTTGGGTCGAGGGAGTCAGTTCTTCATTCTTTATGCCCAACTTCTTGAAGTGCGGAGTGGGCATACATTGATTGCAGAGCCGTTATCAACCAGGCTCATAGGAACATTTATCTGCCTACACACCATAGTGAGGTGTAAGGCCTTATTATGTTGATCCCCTTCCGAGGGCAGATCCTTATCTGAAAACGAAATTAGATTGCTAGTACTTGGCAATTCAGTAGTGAGAAAGTTGACCAGTCCTTGAGGAGTCATGTCATCATCAACTCCTATTTTCACCAGAGCATTCATCACAGCCTTTCGATGCTTATGGGAGGTGGCCAAAAGCTTCCATACATTCATCTCCACCTTGTTCTTTTGCAATTGTTTGACCACATCGCTGTTCACAGGGTGGATGGGATCAACTATCGGATGTGATTGTGGTGGAGGTGGAGGTGGATTAGGTTGTTGCAACCGTCCACTTCTGGTGAGAACCTTGACCTCAAAGTCTCCCCAAACATCTTCACTTGTGCCAAGAGATGAACAAGCTATATCCTTGACATAGACGTCTTCATCGTCACTATCCCAAATTCCATTCACTTTTTCAGAACTCGAGACAAATACAACTTCTGGCAGAGGTTCATTCATAGGTTGAATGAGTATTGACGGATCAAAGGAGACTTCATCTCCCATGATAGCCAAAGCATCAGAAAGAGGACCTGTTTGAATGTTAGGCTTCTTGCCCCCTGGAGGGACAGGAAGTTGATTAGCATCAATTAGGTCTTGGATTGCATCCTTCAACCTCCAACATTCTCAGTATTATGACCCTTGCCTTGATTAAACATGCAATAAGAATTAGGGTCATAGCTAGCGGTCCTATTCTCTGGTCAAGGTTCTAGAAATGGTCCAATTGGCATAATTAATCCTTGACCATGCAAACGGTCAAAAACAGCATCATAAGTCATTCCCAAAGGCGTGTAAACCCTCCTTTGCCTTTGGAATCTTTGACGAGGAGCATTAAGGGCCAACACATCATTGCTATTGATATTGTTGGTAGCGTTATTGGGCTTGGAAGACGAAGAAGAAGGAGTGTCGTTCTTCTTGTTTTTCCAAGTGTTGTTATTATTGTTGCTACCAGCAGTCTTCATTACTTCGTCCTCGATATTGATTCCAATATTGTATACAACTTCAAAGGTACTCAGAGGCAGAAACTTCAAGTGTTGCTTGTACTTATGAGTCAGATTGGAAATGAACAAGCGAACCATCTCTTTTTCCTTGGGGGGATCCACCAAGAGCACGGCTGTTTCCCTCCACCTGCTTAAGTAAGTGGTGAAGCCTTCATTCTCTTTCTGTTTGAGAATGGAGAGTTCACGTTTAGAAGTCTTGGCCTGAATGTTACACTTGTAACGATTCATAAAGCTTTCAGCAACATCCTCCCAGGTCGTGAAATCTTTGGATTCCAAAGATTAGAACCACTGTTGACAGGCATGCTCCAAGGAAAGAGGGAACACGGTAGGGAAGAGTGTCACATCTACTCCCTTAAGAGCCATGGTTGCAGAAAAAGCCTTTAAATGGAAAAGCGGATTATCAGTGGGCTTGAATTTGGGAATTTTAGCAGTGGAAAACTTCTCAGGAAGCTTGTCCCTTATGGACGAAGAGGTGACACGTTGTTTCACATAAGTGAATTCTTTAGAAATCTTACTCATCTGTTCCTTAATCTTGTCCATTGTAGCGGTAGTGACATTTTTTTGATTGTCTTGCTCTACCGTGTTGACTCTAGTGGTGAGTGTCTGCATCATGTTAGACAACATTTCAATTGTCTTGTTGATGTTCTCGATGTCTTCCTTAGTAGCCATTGGTTGAAAGTAGACTAGAGATGGATCTTGTGGAGATGATTGTGGTGGTTTCCTTGTACGCCTCTTTGGTATAAGAGGTTGTTGAGGTATAGACTCGAACCGTAACAACCTACCCCTGCTTCTTGACCAAGTACTGTGACACCGAAACAAACACACCTTTAATGACCAAACTTAACCTTAACCTATCCGGATAAAAAAAAAAATTGAATTTTTTTAAAAAAATCTATAATTTTGAAATTCTATTTGTTTTTATTTTTATTTTTTTTTTAAAAAAACTATGGGAGGATACTATCCGACTTACTCCGAAAAAAAAACGACACAAAAATAAGACTACCCTAAAATACGGTCAAAAAGTGGTGCACGACTAAGGAAAAAAGTGTGTGAACACGATATGTGAGTGATTAAGTGAGGTTATGGAAGCGTGTTTCGTCCGTACAACTAGACATGACACCAAACTAGACACATAAACCACATACGTACGCACAAAAACCGAAAAAAGACTGACGGGACACTTTTTCTGGGCACCGTGTCACAGTGCTGAATGTCGTGACACGGTGCAGTCTACCGTCAGACGGTAGATAGGCCCGTGTCACGGCACTATTCACCGTGGCGCGGCAGAACATGCCGTGACATGGTGGACAGTTTCAGGTCTGCTTTATGATTTTTCCAGATTTTTATCGATTTTAGGTCCGTACTTATTACTATGTGAAATTAAAAACCCTCGGTCATGGGTTAAACAAAGAATAAACATATGAAGGTTAGCACCAAACAACCATGTAGCATTTAGGCACGATGATGTAAAAAAGTTCGCAACCTAGATTCAAGATCTATGTTCAACTATTAGTCAAGCTTTGGGTGTCAAAAGGGTACCATGGTTAAGAGTTTGGACGTGTTAGCAAGGCAGCCTCCCTTGAGGGTGTATGCCAACGGGCGGCTCCGCGAGTTCGTGATGAAATCGAACTCGACTCCATGGTTTGGGTGGATTTAATAACTCGAATGAACCGTTATTGCCATGAGCGTTTTTTGGTTGATAGAGCTTAAATTCCCCGGGGCTAAGACGCATGTAGAACACATACGTTTTTTCAGAAAAATCAAAGGAAGTTGACTGTGAGAAGAGAAAATAAGCCACCGGACTGATTTTAGGACTGCTGTGACACGGAAAAAATTCCCGTGCCACGATACTGCATACCGTCAGACGGTACACTGTACTGTGACACGGCAGATTTCGCCGTGGCACGGTAGTCAGAAAATCTGACTGGTGCCCTGTTTTCCTTCGTACGCAATCAAGTTATTCAATATTTCCTACGGGACAGACCTAAATGCGACGTTAAAATATAATGTCTATTCATATGCAAAAATGCCAAATTAATCACAGGAATATTTTTTCAAGAATCTTTCAATTCTCATCCACTCATCTTAATTAAATACCGATCACTCAAATCGATAAAATAACCAAGAATCCTCCCCAGTGGAGTCGCCAAATTGTAGGCGTCGTTCGAAGTGCGCCTACGTTAAAGCATGTGTGAATAGGCTTGGCACTCATAGGGAGTGGGAATTGACATATACGATTAGGGACAAATAAGATAGTGAGCCGCCAACAAGTTTTTAAAGAACTTGTAAACCGTTCACGGATCATAAAAAGGCAACCACGATAAGGGACAACGATAGGCAACAACGATTGACCCGTGAAGGTTACACCCCATTCATAATCCATGAGATTACTAACTCCATATGGTTCGGAACCACGAAAGGAGGATCAGGGATAATGGTACGAAGTGAGTCATGGAGTAACATTCGCCCGTATTGGCATCTACTCGATTCTTATAGTGAAAAGTGATTCTTGCAATATCAAAGGCATGCAAACAAAATATTCAATTCGCTCCAAACTATTAATAAGCTAAATTGGTTGAATATTAATGCAACACGTAATTCTAAAATATTTGTGACCACTTGATTAAAAAATAAGATTAAAAAGGATCCGGTTGTCCAAATTATCTTATTACGCATGACTTTCAATTACATATTCCCTTTAAACATGCAATATAGTGATCAATAAAAATAATAGAATTACCATTAATATTGGAAGCAATTTAACAATAATTCCAACAATATAAAATCGTTAGAAAAATAATAGAAATAAAAAGAACATAATTCTTACTTTGATTCTGTTTGTTTGCAACTATAAAATAATAAACGAGTTAGTAACTTCAAGGAAATAATAATAAAACAATAACTAAATTAAATTAAATAAAGTAGAGTTGATTTGGGGCCAAACCCTCAAACAGTTCTACCTTTCACGCCCTGGCTTAAGGACAGAACCACGAGTAAAGTATGGACTCCTTGGAGTACTTGAAGAAGGAATTTTGAAATAAGAAGGGTAGGCTAGTATTTAGGCTAAAGCATAGTAGAGAGAAAAATAGAGAATTAATTGATGCCCCGTACATCAGAAATGAGGGGGTATTTATAGAGAAAATGTGCTGAGGGAGCACACGGAACCCTAAAATGATAAAAACCCTTAAAGTATCCCGCGACACGGCAAACTTACCGTGACACGGGAAAACCCACCGTCAAACGAGAAACATTCCCGTGACACGGTGCAATTTTGGTGTGACGCGGGAAACGTTTAGCAAACGGGGAAGAAAACGCGTCAAGGGTTTACGCGGAAAGGACACGAAAATTCCCGTGTCACAGCAGGTTTCCCGTGTCACGGGAAATCCCACCGTCAGACGGGAATGATTCCCGTGACATGGTGGGTACCTGCCGTGGCTGGGGAATTTTCAGCCCACTTTTCCGTCTAAATACATTTTTAACCCTAATTTCGTTCAGCATTTTAAGTGCCGATTGATTATTTAGGTGTAACACCCCCGATTTACTAACTGAAAATAAACAAGAATTAAAGGAAAAATAAACAACCTTTAAATAAAATTGCGGAAGCATACACCTAAATCGGAGGTATCACCGCCACACTCAACAACCTGTCGAGTGTTAAGGGTTACAAATCCCAATAAATACAACCCAATAAATTTAGGTGAGCTATTTATACAACTTTACAAATTGGTTACAACATACTACTCGAAACACTTAAGCTCCTTTAGCTACAATCACTTGATCAACCTGCTTAAATAATCTTGACTGCTCACCATTAAGGACAAATTCCAAAATAGATCGTCGCAGGGCCACCATAAGAAAAAGACATGGTCGCAAACACAAGTAGCACAACAAAACAACACACACGTTAGCAAAAGCTGTAGACATTGCAACTGTATTTTGCTTCTTGGAATCACAAGAAACTAAACAAGGTCCTAAAAACTGTAACATACCTAAAGTTCTTTTTCTATTGACCAAATCACCTGCATAGTCAACACCAGTAAAGCCATTTAAATCAAAGAAGTCACTTCTAGGATAGAAGAGACTCAAATCATCAGTTCCTTTCAGGTATCTAAGGATTCTCTTTACTGCTTTCAAGTGAGACTCTTTTGGGTTTGCTTGGAACCTGGCACACAAACCTACACTAAAAGATATGTCAGGTCTACTAGCCGTTAGATAAAGCAAAGAACCTATCATACCTCTATACATAGATTGATCAACGCATGTTCCAGTTGGATCTTCAACCAATCTGGTTGCTATACCCATTGGAGTGTTATTGGTTTTAACATTATCTAGCTTGTACTTCTTGATATATTTTTTTGTTAATGGATCATGATTCCTTCTTCATTTTGCTTGATTTGCAATCCGAGGAAGAAGTTTAATTCTCGCATCATGCTCATTTCAAATTCTTCACTCATAAGGTCAGCAAAATACTTGCACAAAGATTCATTAGTTGCACCAAATAAAATATCATCAACATAAATTTGTACAACTAATATGTCAGTTCCATTTGATTTTAAAAACAAATTTTTATCTATTTTACCACGTTTAAAACCATTTTGCAATAGGAACTTTGACAATCTTTCATACAATGCTCTAGGAGCTTGCTTCAACCCATAAAGAGCTTTGTCAAGCTTGTAGACATGTTTTGGGAACTCCGAATTTTCAAATGCAGGAGGTTGTTCCACATAGACCTCTTCATTTAGAAATCCATTTAGAAATGCACATTTAACATCCATCTGGAACAACGTGAATCCCATATAAGCAGTAAAAGCAATAAGTAAACGAATAACCTTTAACCTGGCCACTAGCGCAAATGTTTCTTCATAGTCAATTCCTTCTTGTTGATTGAAACCTTGAACAAAAAGTCTTGCTTTGTTCCTGACAAAAATACCATGCTCATATAGCTTGTTCCTAAACACCCACTTTAGACCTATAGTCTTCTTATCCCTAGGTCTTGGTCCAGATGCTAAACTTTATTTCTTTCAAACTCATTTAATTCAGCTTGCATAGCATTAATCCAGTCTGCATTAGTTAAAGCTTCAACATAGTTCTTAGGTTCCATAGAAGAAAGGAATGCATAGAATCCACAGAAGTTTCTAAGCTGAGATCTAGTATGAGTTCCTTTTGTAATATTACTCATGATTGCATCCACATGATGTGATTTCTGATATTTCCATCGTTTTGGTGTAAAGTCCTTGACTGGATACAACCTTTCCTGATTATTGTTGCTGGTTCTTCTTTAGGAACTTGGTCTTGAGTCTCAGTTGGAATTTCAATAGGATATTCCTCAATCTGATCTTGATTTTGTTCTTAAGGAGGAGTTCCTAGTGCATTCTCCATTTTAGGTTTCACATTTGCTTCTGGATTCGTTTCTTCTACATTTTCAAATTGATGCTTCTGGGTACCCCCTGCAGAGGGCACCGTCTCTTTCGAAAGATGACGAGAGGAACGCTAATGCCTACTTTGGCTGTTATGAGGCGACGTTGCTAGCCGGGCTAAGATTTCCACTTCACGAGGCGGTAAAGGCAATTCTAAGAGGCTATGGTCTGGGAGTCTGGCAACTTACCCCTAATTCTTGGGCTAACATTCTGGGCTATGTTGCCGCCTGTGAGTTCTAGGGGATGCATCCCGGCTGGGAGGCCTTTGCCCATATGCATTACTTGAGTCGCAACCAAGGCGGCTGGAGGGCGTGGTATACATTGACCACTCTCCCTCAGTACATGATGTCTTTGGACAAGGTGTTCAAATTCGACGGCTGGAAGCACCGCTTCTACTTGCTATCTGCACTTAGCCGGCGAGAAAATTTTGAACTACGCTGGTACAATAAGAAGCCCGACCTTCGGCCGGTAGTGTTTTCTTCCCCGGATTCCGGATGAGGACTTAGACAAAATAATTAAGACCAACTCTTTTGGTCTTGGGAATGCTACCCTATCAACCAGGGAAACAATAAAGGTTTCAAAGAACTGGATTCCAAAAAGCGCCTGGTTAAGACACGAGGCCTTTTTATCCGCCTGCGGGCTCAGCACAATGTTTACCAAAAGTATGCGCCTGACCTTAAGACCGTCTGGGGTATTTCCATGTCAAATTGGCAATAACTAATACTTGCTCTTTTTGTAGAAGAAGCTTTAGCCATGCTCCCAGATGAGAAGACACCCAAGTGGTCCTCCGCCGCCATACGCAGAGACATTGCGAAAAAGCAGGCGGCTGCTATCAGGGCCAAGGTAAGACGCCTGACCCCCCCCCCCCTTTTTACTTTTACTTTGCAATTTTCATTTCTGGATGCATGACTAACTTGTATCCACTTTGCAGGGAGGCGAATTCCCAAAAACGTTTAAGAAGTTTCTCAAACGGGCTAGGGATGACTCCGCCTTTACCCCCTCCAAAAACAAGAAGTCTGGCTCCTCTTTGACTCCTGGATCCAAATTCGGGAAGACTCAAATGTGCCTAGGGGGGAAGATGCAGGAGGGAGTCGGCGACTTCGGCCTTCACCTCGTCAACCCCTTATCCGTTGGCAGAGGGGTTATAGCGCCTGCGGGTGGCTCTCGCCACACTGCCTCTGAAATTAAGGCTAACCCATTTGAGTCCCCGCCTAAGTTAGGGTGGCCTTTGCGAGTGAAATCCCACTCCCAACTGTAATACCCCGTATTTTCATACGTATTTTCCTAATTAATTATTATTTTTTTAAAAGGGTATTTTAGTAATTTAACTTACTATTTAAATCTTGGAACCAAAATGATATTTTAATTTAGACGCTAAAAGTATTTTGAAAACTAATCAATATTTTGGATAAGATTTATTATCCATTTATCCTGTTTTAAAAACCGGATTATTTATATTTAGGATATTTTAATTAAGGCAAAAGCTATATTTTATTATTATTTTAATAGGTTTGAAAACCCCAATTAATTAGCTAATAATTTCGGATTTTTCTATGTGAAAATCTGAATTTTATTTAGTTAAATAATTTGGTGAATATTTGGTATTTTATTATTTAATTATTTATTACAATAAATATTTTTTACACAATTATTTTTATTCCTTTAAAATAGCAAAATATATTCCAAAATACTAAATAGGAAGGCCGAAAATATGAGCTTAGGAAAGCGCAATAATTTCGGCCATCCAATAAAGATTTTGGGAAAATATTTTGGTAATTTGTATTTTTAATTATCTCCCTAAAATCTCCTATTTTCAATAATTCTAATTCTCCATCTTTTTTATATCCAATCATTATATTTTCTTGCCATTCATTATTATTAATTATTCCCCAAGAAATCCCAATTTCCTTAATATTTTTCATGACATACATACCTTTCATATTCAATTATACACAATCCCTTCAAATATCAAAATTTTCCTTAAATCTTTGCTCACTTCTCCAAGTAATCTATTAAACCCTAATTACCATAATTCTTCCTACATTTTCCTACCATAATTCATGCTCATACTAGCCTATAAATACCCCTTCATACCTCTCACATTCTTCACACCAATTCTCTTCTTTTCTTCTCCTCAATTTTACACAAATCATCCCGTTCATCATTAAAGGTAATTTTCGGGCACTTCTGTTCAGTTTTTAGGGTATTGACGTTTCACATAAAGTTGTTCCTCTCAAAACATCCTTGAGGTTAGGCTCAAGAATCACCCAATTCGGAGATATATCGAAGGAGTTATAGCCTATGAAAGTTCTTCCTATTATTTCCTGCGCAAATCCAATTCTTTTCTTCTCTTTTTCTCTTATTCAATTGTTATTATTATTATGGGAGATTAATATAAAATTATTATGAGTAGTTTTAATTATATAAAATCAGATTTTAATAATGTTCATGTTGAATTAATCTAAGAGGTTCATGTACATATAGTTGGGAGGGTTTAATTTAATTATTTGTGATTATTTGTTAGCCGCCTTATATTGATTAAGGTTATATTTATTTGTAGGGTGTTTTTGTTCAAGCTACTTGAGAGTTATTTTGAAGTTTTGTTGGCTAAGTGAAGATCAAGGTACGTTAGGTGGCTAGATACCTTGAAAGTGATCGATTTGAATAACATGTTTGAATGATTTATGTTGCTTGAATTAAATTGAATTGAATTATGGTTTATGAAATAAAAGTATGTTTAAAGATTGGTTTTAATAATTGAATTGGAGTATTGATTTTTATAAAATGTTTTTATTAATTAATTTATTATTCATGTTTAAAAAGTATTGATTTTGAAAGCAAGTTGGATTTATTGAAAAGGAGTTTGAATTGTTTTCACTAAAGGTTGAATTATTGGATTTAAAAGAGGATTTATTGAATCATTGATTTATTATTATTTATGCTTTATAAGCATGTTGGTAATCCCACTATGTGGATTTGGTTTATTGATAAGGCCTTGGACTTTGCATGACCAGGTCTTTCCTCATGAATAGCCTTGTAACATAAGGAGACTAGCTTGCGGGGTGTGCACACTTGGAAGAGGAATTGGTTTAATATGAGGAATTGGTTTTTAAATAATTGGAATTGATTTTATTGATTATTGATATTGGAATTATTGAGAATTGGTTTTAAACCACGAGTTTGGAATTATTGTAATATTTATTGGAAATTGGTTTTAAAGCATGTTTGCGAATAAATTGAGTTTAATGATCTTGCACTTATCGTACTTAGCATATATATTTTGCTAACTCGTACTTCTTATTTGTTTTGGTTCGCCCTGTTTACCGTAATGGTAAGCAGTGTTGCTTATTTTTAGGTTGGAGTCAAGAAATGATGCATTGGGGTCCCGGGATTGGTTTTCACTAAATTAGGAATTTGGTCTTGTATCTATTTTGAATACTCATAACATTGGTTACTATTACGGTTATTATTAATAAAGAAGAGTATTTGAGTTTCCGCTGCAAAGTATTGTTATTTTTAGTAAGTTGAGTAGCCTTGCGTAATCACGCGGCGGTAATACGCCTAAGTCTATCTCCACGGTATAATTATATGTATTATACTAGTATTTTCTGTAGAGGGAGATTTGGAGGGGTGTTACACCAACAGACTTCTTCCTCAGACGGTTGGCAACAGATTGGTGCTGCCTGTATTTCGCACTCATCAAATGTTGATTGTGGTGCAGATGTCTCTCCCTGCTGGCCAGACGTCAAAAAGCATGCCAAGGCCATGCTTGACGCCGTCCGGAATAGGGATAAAGACAACAACCCTAGGATAGAGACGTTCAATCTGGAACGCATTCTATCCCTTCTGGCTGAGGTGAGGTGTAAAGAAATTAAAGGAAATAAACATCAAGTAATATTCCGCCTACAGATCTAACCTGATTCGTTCTATGCAGGCTCTTTTGCGGGTAGACGGTCTCAAACGTCCATACTCCCGCAAGCGGGAAGAGGTAACAAGAGCCAACAAATCAGCCAGAGACGCTGAAAATGTTGCTCTATACTCTTGTACAATAAATGAACTTGAGACTAAAGCCACAATGATGACGCAGGCGTCGAGATTGAGCAGCTCGAGAAGGAGCTTGGCAAGGCTAAGACAGAGCTAGACTCTCTCAAGGGGGTATCCCAAGAGAATTGTGACCTCAAGGCCAAGGTCAAGGATCTGGAGGAGGCGGCGGCCCAAGCGCAGCTGAACTTTAAGGCAACATTGGAGGCGGAACAAGAGCGCCTAGTTGCCGAGAGTGAGGCTGACAACGACGCCCGAATGAATATTGCCTGGAACGCCTTGTATCCAAACAAGGAGTATGGCGTCTGGGCACTGACTCTCAAATACGCTAAAGAGGTTGTATTTTTGAGGAAGATAGGCGAGCCAGAGCATGATATGTTTGCAAGTCAATCAATCACAATAGTGATTGCCCCAAACAAAGTACACAGCCGCTCATATGACAGGTGTTCCAGGAAAAAGGCCGATCAGCCCCTCAAGCGCTGAGGATTAGACGAAAAAAGGTCGTTTGGGTATCAGACAAAAGGCGAAGGGTCGCCTGTCATGTCATAAGACAGGAGGCAAAAGCCCGCCATAGGGGTTTGCAATCCAATTATACTTTCCAGCCTTAGGAAAACGTATAATTTCGAAGGGTAATTCAAATTACCCAGGTAAGGCGACAATGAGTTGAACCATGTCGCCTGTATGTATAGGTGCACTTTTTGGTAGTGCTTTTGATGATTGCACCCGGGGGGTATTACCCGTCGCCTTATTAATCATTGGAGTAGACGAAATTTAAGTAACCATCCGGCCATCGGCCTCATGTCCTTTTGACGGTTGCGTAGCCGTTGCACAACCCTTGTTGCCCCGGTGGGGGGGGGGGGTGGGTGCCAGTTTGGAATGAAAAGCTTAGGAACTTTGGTCGGTCACCGGCTGAAGTCTTGGGACATCCGGTATTTCAAAAACTTTCGTTCTTTTAACTTTTCTGGTCAGACGGCTATGAGTTAACCAATTCGGTCGTTCAATCTTTGCCGTCTGCATAAGTACGTAGAGCAAACAGGTAGGCTGCCCTCTGCGACGATCGCACCCGAAGGGGTGTCGCCGAACGCCTTTGTCCAAGTTGGGATAGGCGATTTTATAAAACAAACAGCCATCCAGCCATTGGCCTCTTGTCTAGGTAGAGACCGGCTGTATAGCCACTAAGCGGTTTTGTGCCTAGTTTAGTTATCAGGCCAGTGGCCTCATGTAAAATGAACGTTGAATTGTCTACTATGTTTCAAACATAGAGAGTTCAATAATTGGGCCGTCTGTTAATTTTGCAGACGGCCTCAAAGCTTTAAAAAAGGGGAAAGAAAATCGAAAACAAAAAGCGATTTCTCATTAATAAACTTTTTGCTTACAAAATTTTAAAACTTAGAAGTAGTACTTTTTCAAATTGTCTACATTCCAAGTCCTAGGCAGGCGCCTGCCGTCTGGGGTTTCCAGGCGGTAGGTGCCGTTTCTAACTTCCTCATAGATCCGGTAGGGGCCTTCCCAATTTGGAGTCAGCTTTCCAAGTTCATTGGCCCTACCGGTTGCCTTCATTTTCCGTAACACGAAGTCACTAACTTTCAAAGGGCGCTTGTGCACTTTCTTGTTGTAGGCTTTTGTCATTCTCAAACGGAATATCTCATGAAGAAAGGTGGCATTGCCCTTGCATTCTTGGAGAGATTCCAATGCCAGACGCATGGCCTTCCAATTTGCCTCTTCTTCATAAAGCATTACTATGAGGGTAGGCTTGTATTGTTCGATGGGAAAGACGGCTTCAGCATCGTAAACCATGAGAAATGGGGTTTCACCGGTTGCCTTTTTGGCGGTTGTCCGGATGGCCCATAGGTCATAAATCAACTCTTCTGCCCATAAACCACCGGCCCTTACAATTTTATTTTTTATGCCGTTTGAGATGAGTTTGTTGAAGGCTTCAACCTAGCCGTTTGCTTGGGGTCGGCCGACTGATGCAAAACTGTTGGAGATCCCTTGATCCCCCAACCAAGTCTTGAGATGAGGCGTCTCAAACTGAGGGCCATTATCAAACACCATAGACATAGGTACCCCAAACCGGGTGATGATGTTCTTCCAAATGAAAGAGATGACATCCTTTGTCTTAATGTTCCAGACCGCCTCCGCCTCCACCCATTTGGTGAAGTAATCCACAGCCACTAGATTGTAACATTTTCCGCCTGGAGCAGGCGTATAAGGACCTAAAATGTCCATGCCCCATTTTGAAAATGGGACTGGGCTGTGGATGGCCGTCAGATCAGTAGTCGGGCAGTGAATAAGTTTGCCATAAGGAGTTGTGTCTTTGATAAGTGCAATTACTAGATATATCAAGGATCACTATTATGGAGATAATAAGTTCTTTCTCTTGGGGCGTCATCATCTGTTGCTAGACATCGAGAGATGATCTTTGGACTAGTAAAATAGTCCAAAGCCCGCTAAAATGGATACTATGAGGTCACACACAAGGGTATTAGGTTAAGCAAGTTAGAGGCCCATTAATGGGCCTCATGAGCAATTAAGTAATATGAAATGGATTGGGATAGCCGTGAGAAATAGATTGGAATTAGGTTTTGGGCTTTTGACATGGGCTCTTATTTAGAGATGAGATCTATAAATAAGATCCATGCCTAGGGTTGCTTGCAAGCAGTCATAATTCACACACAATGTATTTTGATATGAAGGCAACCAATCTTAATACCCTAATTCCTCTCTCTATCTCACGGCTATCTCTCTTCTCCCCTCGTCGGCACGGCCGGCCACCCTTGGTTGCTCGTGTGGTGGTTCGTGGTTGTTCATGGTGGTTCGGTGCTCGCTCTTCTCCGTAAAAGGTCAATTGAAGGGTTCAATTGCAACTAACTAGAATTAGTGGAGGTCTTAATCTGTGCCCGTGGACCAAGTAGAGGAATCACGCTTGAGGTTCTTTATCTCCCATTTTTCTTGCTCGATCGCACGTGGAATCACGCTTCAAAGGTATAATTATATGTTCTTTAGGTGTTATAAATTAGATCTTGGGATTAGGTACTGTATGAATATGATTCATGTATCTTTCCACTGCGTAGTACCTATAATCTCCTACAATACGACCCTGTTGAGGAGATGATTCCTCCGGCTCCTAAGGATCAGCGCTTCGTAGAGCGATCCATCCCTCGTAAAAGACTCGGGTGAGTTATTTTCTTGCTATTTGTTTACATTTGTGTTTTATTGTTATTGACTTTGTTTCTTGACATTTCTCGCGCAAGGTAGTGACGTCGATGGCGAGGTGCATAGACGCCTTTCGGAGCCAGCTGGTGAGGATAAGGAACGTAGCTTCCTGCCGTCGTGACGACGTTGCTCAGGAGGTATCCTTTTTCCTCGTTATTTTGCATTGTTTATTTTTCTATTTTCTTTGCGTCTAACTTGTTTCACTTTTGCACAGATAGCATATCCCTTCAAATACTCGGACGAGACCCGAGACTAGGAGGTAGCCGTCTAGGTCTAGCTCGAGGCGTCGCCGCACTATTTCTGGTGGCCGAGGTGGCCGATCTGACACTGCTCGGACCGAGTTAGTTAAAGGCTCAGGTTCTTCCTCTGAGGGTCACGGACTAGGCCGATAGGTCAAGGAGGCGTGACATCAGCTGCTCCGGTGGGTGGTGGGACGTACGAGGTCGGCTTGCCGTCGGAGCAGCCTCCGCATCCTAAGCCTTTGCTGATTCATCACCAGGGTGAGCCTGGGTGGACTAGTCCTGAGTTGAGGTTTTTGACTCCTAGCGAGTCCGGGACTGGTGAGGAGCATACTCCTCCGTCTGCGATGTTCTTCGACATGATTAACATCTCTCATCATCTGCGTCCTCCGGCACCGTAGTTGTACCTGTGTTTATTTTACTTTGACTTTTGTAGGACTTTGCCGACTGACTCATTTATTAGACATATTTGTATAAACAAACTATTATCTATTATGACTGTTTTATCTTTGTATTTTATTTTTCATTTTATGTACATATGTGTGTGTGCAAAAAATTTGTGATTAATTTTGCGCAAAAATTTCCGTTTTTTTTATTACTAATGGAGGGTATTCGACTTTCTCCCCCAAAAAGAAAAAATGAAAAATAAATAGGAATTAAAATAAACCTAAATTTAATTAAGCTTGAATAAATTCAAAAAAGGAAGAAGAAAAAAAAATTAATCAAAAAATATATTAAGTTAATATGTATGGGGTAATTGAATAAAGGGCAAAATTGTAAAGTCATTGTACGAATTCGAATCATAGTCTGAAAAACGCGGTTTGCATAGCACACCGAGGTAGTATCGCAGCGCCACTTGTCGCCACACGTTTCAGGCTGTCGCCGAGCGATGCTTCTGTCGCCAGGCGATAGACTTTGTCTCGAGGCGACAGGCTTATCGTCTGACGCTGCAGTGCGCTGCCTCCGAATCCTTTCAGGAGTAAAACTGCATTAATGATTCAAATAAATAGCCCCTTAATCTGTCTATTTTCTGTATAATTCAATCAGATTAATTATAATCTTAGCTTCACAACAAATAATCATGTGTTTAGTCATTAAAAGCTTTAGCGATTTTACTCGTAAATGGTGTCGGTCTTTAATTGCTAAAGAGAGAAAAGAACTCGACTTTTTTCACATGGGAGGTATTTATGTTATTAAGGGGGTAGATCTTGACATAGATTTCATTCATACCGCCTTATAATTTTGGGATACAGATACACATTGCTTTCAGACTAGGTTGTGATGAAATTATCCCTTTACCGGAAGAATTTGGTTCCATCCTAAGCTTCCCTTCACTAGATCTTGCGGTAATCCCTAGAGTGAATGAGTAATATTATAAAGATTTTGAGCGCTTCTTAATTTAAAAGACAGAGATCTAACAAATATTGTAGATGGTAGCGTAGTCAATCTAAAAGAATTTGCACGCCACTACTTTGATAGACTGTATTCTAAGTCTTTTCATGTTTATAGAAGAAGGGCTTTTCTCTTTTTCATGTTTAACCAATATCTTCTCACTAGTGGTAGAAATAATGAGGGTTAAGTAATCATATTATCTGTCTTAGAGCAAATTGAATCTGGAAGGAATCCAATGCCATTAATTGTTGGAGAGACTATGCTTAGTCTAGATGAATTAAAGAAAAATCAAAAAGCACCTTTTCGGGGCTTTCCAATTTTATTACAGCTAGAAAAATAATATTTTTAATTACAGAAATCAAAAACATATTTTTGTATAGTAATATTAATTAGTTGCATTGAATTTTTTGCATATATGGCTAATAGAGAGACTGAAATTAATTAGTCCTCTTGACATCATTGAAAAATACACTCCAAATTGCTTTGTAAGGTGAAAGAAGAGTTTCTCTAAGATGGGTCGCCATAAGTGGAGCTAAAAATTTTGCCTTTTGCAACTTTGGTATGAAGTGGGTCGTCCCATGGTGGAAAATTGAGAAGATGGTTTGTGTCAACAAGCAACCCTTCTACCATTTTCCAAGCTCAACCAAGATGACTTTTTATTATACCTAATGGGTAAAAAGGCAGTACGGTTTACTTTAGACAATTCCTTCTAGGGATCTCCGTCGTCCCTATGAATTCCCTATTTTACAAGATTAGAGAAATTTGACACATATTGGAGTGCTAGGACTTTATGGGAAGTGATTACCCAAAAGGTTCCTCCTTCCTTGCCCAATGATGTGATGAATTGGCTTCTTAAAAAGCCTACAAAGGACATAAAGAAAAATCAGAGTAGAACCAATGTGAAGAACCGTCTAGGTGACAAAGTGATTCCTGTTAAGGAACTCTTGGGATTCTTAAGAAGAAAGACACTACTAAGGGCAAAGAGAAAAGAAAAGCTAACACTTCTAAATAGAAGGTTTGGATAGAAAAGAAACATGGAGTCCTAGCTAAGGGAGAAACCATTTACTCTAAAATTGAATGTAGGTCCTCTAAAGGATGCCTACTAGCTTAAGCCATGGATGATGAAGAGGATATAGATAAAAAACGGAAGAGGGCAAAGAAAGAGAAGAAAGATTGAAGCATTGCTTAACTTCCAATTTATTAGAATATTTTGAATTTTAAGTCAATTTATTTTATTCATCTTTTACTTAAATTCCATCAATAATATAAATTTTACTTTATTTTATTAATGCAATTTCAGCTTTTTTAATTAAATCAACTTTTAAATTTAATTTATTAAAGCAATGAAAATAACTTAAATTATTTTCCACAAATTTTCTCGAGTACTGAAGTCAAAAATTTTCCGAAATACACCGAATTTTCCCAGATATTCGCAAAAAATCGGTGCCGCTAATTTTCGTCTGTCGCCAGATGTTGTTATATGTTGCCGAGCGACAAGCTCTGTCGCCTTGCGCTGTAGTCTATCGTTTGGCAACAGACTTCTTTTTATTGCGTTGTCATTGCGTCGAATTGTTATTGATGCTGGGATGCGAGGTTTGTGAAAATTAAAGTGGCCGCACCCTGTAAAGGGTTGCCTACGTATCCTTTCCTAAGGAATCAGGCCAAACGTAGCTCTCTTGAGTGTCCTACTCAAGTAATTATGGGTAGTACTTTTTAATTTGGTCAAGATTCGTCATATTTAAGAATTCATTGCCATCCATATTAGTTTGTTTTGTTGCAATGGTTTTGATGATATATGGTCCGGACAAATTAGGCCTAAATTTGCTCCTTGGATCCAAAATATTTTTCCTTAAAGCTTTTAACACCAAGTCTCCTACTTTGATGTTTCTTGTCATGACCTTATTAAAGTGTCTAGCCATACAGGTTTGATAGCATTGGGTATGATGTAGAGCTTCTAGTCGTTTTTCATCGAGTAGAATTAGCTCTTCATATCTTGCCCTAGTCCATTCAACTTCATCGAGTTTGCTTTCTAGTGAAATTCATAGAAATGGTATCTCTGGATCTACAGGTTGTACGGCATCCATTCCGTAAACCAAGGAAAATGGAGTATTTCCTGTTGATGTGCGAATTGTTGCGATAACCCCAAAGTGAAAAATGGAGTTTGTCAGACCAATCTATGTAATTCTTTGTCATTTTCTCGATAATTGTCTTTAGATTTTTGTTAGCCGCCTCAACTGCTCCATTTGCTTCAGGTCTATAAGGGGAGAGTGATGGTGTTAAATACTACTTCCTCCATTTTCTTTTAGATGCAACACACACTTTTTCATGGTATTTGAGAAATGTGGGCTTCACATGATATAATACACTTTAAAATGGGATGAGTGGTTCTTAGGAGTGTAATTTAGTGGGCCACGTGCTTTAAATAAGGTAAATAGTATAGTTTTTCCCTAAAATAACTTTCCTTTTATAGTGTGTTGCAAGTATTGTGACATTTCCTTTTTAGGGAAGTGTTGCAAGTAAAAGAAAACGGAGGAAGTATATTTTTGTAACAGTTCCTCACATTCCGCTTGAAAGTGAGTTCCATTATCATTTATCATCTCATGTGGGACTCCATATCGACAAATAATATCCCTTTCGATAAAGAGTGTTGCATGTTTTGCGGTGAGTTAAGCATATGACTGTGCTTTAATACACTTTGTGAAGTAATCAATTGCTACTAGAATGTATTCGTGAGCTCCTGTCCCAAGAAGGGTAATTTTACCGATAATATCAATTCCCCATGTAGATAATGGCCATGGTGAAGTATAGGTGTAGAGTAGAGATGGAGGAACATGTTGTAGGTTAGCGTATATTTGGCATTTAGGGCATCTTTTTACATATTGATGACAGTCCTTATTCATGGTAGTCCAATAATATCATTCTCTCATTATCTTTTGCACTAGCATTTTGCCATTAAAATGAGTTCAACAAATGCCTTTGTGCACTATCCTCATAGCTCTTTTTGCTTCCTTTTTCCCTACACATAAGAGAGCTCGACCCTTAGGTACCCTTTTGTGTAACTCGTTGTCTAGTAGTACATATTGAGAAGCCAAAACTCTTAATGCTCGTTTTGCTCTTTTGTCATCATGAGGAGGATATTCTCCTTTGGTGACATAATTGAGTATATCTATATATCATGGTTCTTCTTCTTCTTCTCCTTCTTGGACCACTTCATCATCTTCTATGGCTTGAATGTAAGCCGATTTATGCCTTTTTTCTACGGTTAAAGGCATTTGCTCGATTTCCGTGGCAATCCTAACCATTGAGGCTAGTCTTGCCAAGGCATCAGCAAATTGGTTTTCCTCTCTAGGTAGATAGGTGTATTTTACCATTTCCAACTGGTTGGTCAGAGTTTCTAGATAAGTTTGCTAAGGGGCTAGACTTTCACTCCTTACTTTCTATCTTTTTAGATTTTTAATTGGTGATCAAAGAATCTCCAAATATCAGTAATTTCTTTACTCCCAATGCCAAAGCTTTTTCGAGGCCTACCATGCATGCTTCATATTTAATAGCGTTGTTGGTAACGTCGAAATCTAACTTTATGGAGATTGGAACATGCGCCTCTTTAGGTGATACTAATAGTACTACAACGCCACATCCCTTTTGATTTGAGGCTCCGTCGAAGTATAAAGTCCAAGTATCATCTTCTGTGACCATCAAGTCTTCATCTGGAAATTCGTTGTCATGTACTAGCGTCAAATATTCTTTTGGGATATCCTCTAGGAAGTCCGAGACAACAGATCCTTTGATAGCCTTTTGAGGCATGAATCTTACATCGAATTGGGCTAAGTTAACTATCCATCTTGATATGCGCCCATTGAGTGTAAACTTTTCGAATAGATATTTAAGCGGATCCATTCGAGAAACTACAAAGACTGTATGCATGCGCATGCAATGTCTTAGCTTGGTTGTGGCTCACACTAATGCGAGGCACAATTTCTCAAGCGGTGTATGGCGTACTTCATACTCGAGCATTTTCTTGCTTAGGTAGTAGATTGCATTTTCTTTTCCTTCTACTTCTTGTGCAAGCATAGCCCCGATTGTTTCTTTGGTGACTGTTACGATTATTTAAGAGGAATCCTTGGAAGCGCTGGTGCTAATACGGGAGGATTTGCGAGATAGGCTTTGATATTCTCAAAGGCTTTTTAACACTCGTCATCCCATATTACTTACACATTCTTTTTGAGTTTCTTGAATATTGGTTCTCATATCGTTGTTTGCTTCGATATGAACCTACTTAAATATTGCAACCGGCCAATAAATCCTTGAATTTGTTTCTCGGTTTTGCGCGGTGGCATTGACATAATCACCTTGATCTTGGTTGGGTCTATCTCTATTCCTCTAGAGCTTATGACATATCCCAAGAGCTTGCCTTAGGTGACTCTGAAAGCACACTTGGATGGATTCAACCTTATGTTTTATTTTCTTAGCCTTTCAAAGAATTTCATTAAGGCTACTTGATATCCTGGGCGATCCTTCGATTTCACGGTCATATCGTCCACATATACTTCAACCTCTTTATGCATCATATCATGGATTAGGGCAGTTGCTGCTCGTTGGTAAGTGGCACCCGTGTTTTTTAAATTGAATGGCATTACCATGTAACTGTAAGTACCCCAAGGTGTTATAAATGTCGTTTTCCCTATGTCTTCTTTCGCCATGAGAATGTGGTTGTATCCTGCGTATCCATCCATAAACGAGAGAAGCGCATGATTTGATGTATTATCTACTAAGATTTCAATATGTGGTAAAGGGAAGTCACCCTTTGGACTTGCCTTATTTAAATCTTGATCCTTGCATCCTCCTTTGGAACTGGGAACACATTTGCTACCCATTCGGGGTATTTGGATAACTTGATAAAACCTACAATTATTTTCTTTTGAACTTATTCATTTATTTCAAGAGCCACGTTAGGTTTCATTCGACGCTGCTTTTGTTTTACATGTTTCATTCTTGGAACTAGTGGTATAGTGTGTTGAGCTATTTCTCTATTAATGCCTTGAATATCATCATATGACAAAGAAAATACATCGATAAATTCTTTAAGTAGATTAATTAAATTTGTTCTTTCTTCTTTATTAAGTGTTAACCGATTTTAACTTCTCTTTTGATGGTTGAATCGTTTGAGATATCAACTGTTTCAGTATCCTCAATTACCGCAAGTGTTTCCATTGCTTTAATAATTTTTTGTCATTTTCATTGTTAGTTAAGCAATGCTCGTCATATTGGGTTAAGGAATAACACGAGGAGTAAGGGGAAGAAGACATATTATTAAATTCAGAAATCATTACATCGAATAAAGAAATTTCCTCAGGGACTTGATTGCTAACTATCCTAGGAGTAGATGCTAAAATAGAAGAAGGGGAAGAAGAAAGAGGTGCTACAGCTAAGGACTTAGAAGACTCTACAAGGAAAGACTCTAACTCTGACTCTGATTCAAACGACTCTTCAAACATTGGTCCTTGTCTTGTTGCTATTAATATTTTCCTTCCACTCGGAGTAGTCGCCTTGACCCTCTTGCACCATCCTTGCACTAAACCCTCTGCTGGAGTGATGAGCTTCGAAGGGTCAAAATTCTCGCTTTGTAGAACTGTTTAAATGAGCGAGGAGTTATCCTCCATATACTTTGGCTCATCCTTCTCGCGCCCAAAGAGGAGCCTATGACGTTAAAGTCAAAGAATGGGGGTGCTTTCTCCTTGTGGATAGGAATTGGGATCTCATCTAGAAAGTAACAATCCAAAAATATTTCGAACACGGGTTGCCTTATACCATTCACAACGAAAGTTTCGGGAAATTTATAGCATGTTTAGTCTTCTCTTTCTCTTATAAATTGTCCATTGAGAGTAAGAGGATATTGGTCCATTGGGATTGCTTTCTTTTTGGTGCGAGTGTTCCTACGCGCTTTAGACTTTTCCTGGGCTCGCTTTTGATCTTCAAGAGTCGGTTTGAAACCAAGTTCGAAAGTATCTAACTTAGGAAGGCCAGGTAATTCCATTTGTTTTGCTATCTCCTTTTTCTTTCGTAAAGTCATTCCCGGAAAGTGTCCCTGTCTCTTGAGAATAGCATTTACCGTCATATTAGAATGGGGGTCATGGCAAAGAGGGGTCCTTTCATCTTCCTCGATTAAGGAGACCTCTCCATTAAAGCCCCACAAGTCTTCAACATTCTCATCGTGCTCCACATTAATAATTGGATTTTCAACGGCTTTAATTCTCATAGGCGAAGCATCAATTGTAATAGGGATCCCTCCAACTATAGCTTTTACTTGTTGATGAAGAAATGAAGGGACGGCCTTAAGGTTATGAAGCCAAGGTAGTCCTAATAATAAGTTTAAGGAAGCTTCAATATCGACTACTTGGAAAATAGTGGCATGCTCTATTACTCCCGCCGCTACGTTCATGGTGAAATTTCCAAGAGCTTGGCGACGAGTATTGTTGTAGGCTCTTATTCCTTGTGTTGACGGGGTTAAATATTCATCCCTTATTCTTAACATCCTTGCAGTTCTAAGTGGGCAAACATTGATAGCTAATCCATTATCTACAAGAGTCATTGGGGCATTCATCCTCTTCAAGACTACTGTGAGGTTTAGAGCTTTGTAATGCTTGTCATCTTCCGGAGGTAAATCCTTTTGATCAAGTTAATGGGACTAGGGAGATCACTCGTGAGAAAGTTAGCCAACCCCTCAGGTATGGTTTCGGAGTCTATCCCTATCTTGTCCAAGGCGTTCATTACTGTTAGCGTATGTTCTCGAGATGTTGATAGAAGTTTCCATACATTCATTTCGACCTTAGTCTTTTTGAATTGTTTGAAAACATCATTGTCTTCTGTAATTGGTATGGGAACTTGTTGTGCGGTAGGAATAGGTTGTGTAGAGATGGGAGGTTGCATTCTCCCGGATCTTGTGAAGACGTCTATGGGTGAATCTTCTTCATCCAAAAAATCACATATTGAATATATGATTGAAAGTGGAGGTTCTTCCATATCCTTAAGATAGTTTTCTTCGTCATTGATGTACCAAACCCCTTTGATACTAATATCTTGTTCTTGTGGGATTTGAACTAGCTTCTTGACATTAATCAGCTTTTGAATCAAATCTTAGAATTTAAAACAGTTCTCAATGGTATGTCCCCTTGATTGATGATATGGACAATAGAACCTATCTATCCTCTTTAACGAATCAAATGGTCTCGGTTCAAGAGGCTTAATCTTGCCACTCTCGGAGAGCATTTTGAACATTTTAGTGTAAGAAGTCCCAATTGGAGTGTAAGGCTTATTACTCCTCTTCGGTGTGTATATATATATATATATACATATGTATATATATATATACATATATATATATGTGTATGTATATATACATACATATATATATGTATGTATATATGTATATATATACATTTCACCTTAATGGGCTGCCGTGTAAGCCTTTGGGTTTTAAAAACCTAGCAGAACAATAAAATTTGGGCTTTTAAATGTATTCTAATATCTTAAAGGTTGACAACTATCCTATTTTTCCCTGAACACAAGTTTCCTGCAATGTATATAGAACCATGTATTAGTCTTAAAATATTTTTACTCTGTATTTATCACATATAAGAGACTCTGCTAATCACCTTAGTTCATCTATAAGCTTATTGCTCTTAAAGGCTTGGCTTATTAGTAAATCGTTGGTCTAGCTTTCTCTTGAAAATTTCCTTCCTGCAATGTAAATAAGATAAGCTATTAGTCTAAGCTCATTTAGGCTGTTAACCTGATAATTAGTGTGAAGTAAATTGTTACATGGCGAAAAATGAACTCACCAAGCTTAGTTAGTGTATAGTAACATAGATTACTCCTGCTAGCTTTAGGACAGCGTAAGATACAACAGTTTTAATAGAGTTCTCTGAATGCTGCAAAGTGGGAGCCACTGATATAACCTTCACTTTATTTGTAGATCGTGCACGTGAAAGAGCCTCATATAACTGACCATGTGAAAAACACAAACGAGGCAGATAGATTAACACTTGATTTAAAGTTTGCCCCTATGACTTGTTAATGGTCATTGACAAGCTTTGCTTGATATGAAATTAGCTCCTATGAAATTGGAAAGGATATTTCTAATAACTTGGGGTTCGTTTGGCATTGTTGCGGTTTTCAGTTTTTTGGTTTTTTGTATTTTAAAAGTGTATGATATATGTCATATAATGAATAAAAAATTATTCAAACTTATTAAAATCATGCTAATTTTGAAAACTGACAACAGAAAAGTGAAAACACCTTTTTCTTGTTTCTTGTTTTTGGTTTTTTGTTTTAAAAAAAACTGAAAACTCAAAACAAAAAACAATGCCAAACAAGCCCTTGATGATCTAAGCTTAATTCTGGGTATAAATACTTGCTCTCCTAGATACTGCCCAACAGAAATCACACATTCAATTAAATTAGGGAAAAACATATTACATATAAAGCGTGTTCCATTGCATAAACCAGAGGAGGGCATGAGGTTTCTAAGTAATATTTATAGGTAGTTTTCTTTCAACACAAGATTGTGAGGGCTCATTCCACCCAGACATAGCTTATAAAAGAATTCCGTAGGATATACACTGCCACTATCATCTAGAATATTGCCATAGCTTGTATAAGATATGGCTTGTCCTGGGAATCTCTCAATAATGAAAGAATTTATAATATCAACATCATCGTTTATAGGTGTTAGAACAACCCTTCTTGAAAATATTTGAGGATTTAGAGTACCTGAACCAAGTTCTAGAAAAGAAGATTCAAGTAAATCATCTATTAGATCACCATCAGGTTGGAATGTCTACACTATCTGTGGAGGCAACTCAACAAAATCACTTTCCATGGTCTGCAATTCACCATTTTACAGTGCAAATAAAAACTAACAAAATAAAGGATCTTCCTTAGCTCTTAGATTTTTAGTTAACATAAATCTTCTCAAAAGCAACCGCATATAAGAACTTACTACAATTGCTTAAACCGCTTCCCTCTAAGTTTATTTATGAACAATAGGCAACACTTGTCGAAAATCTCCACCGAAGACAATTACCTTTCCACCAAATATTACATCACTATCGCATATGTCCTTTAATAGAAGGTCTAGAGATTCTAGATTTTGCTTATTTTCAATTGATGCTTCATCCCATATTATAAGAGCCATTTCTTTTATTAATGTTGCCATGCTACTCTTCTTAGAAACGTTGTAGGCTAATGAAGTATCACTATCCATTGGAATCTTGAATCTTGAGTGTGCCGTTCTACCGGACGGAATATTTGCTGCAGCTATTCCCGATGTAGCCGTAGGTAATAATATCTATTTCATAAGACGGATCTCAGCATACTGATGAATGTCATTATGGCACTCATAGGGTAGTGTTTTAGGATTTTTTTTCATCATGATTTTCTTTAACCATTTTGATCAATTCTCCTCTAGTTTCTCTATTTCTTCTTCTCTCGTGTTTTACTTTCCTTTATGTGCATTTCTTCGTGTTTTCCTTTTATATTACTCTTTTTCTCTTTTATTTTCTCTCCTTGGTTTCTCTTGTAGGTTCCTAAAGACTTAGCTTTACAAAGGATTCAAGAGGAGCAAAAAGAGCCAAGCAAAGGAGTTTAAAGTCTCATGGAGAGGGCTTGGAGAGGGTTCTCCTCTTTTTGTCAGAGCCCCGGGCGCAGGATCCATGGGCCATGGGTGCGAGTTTTGGTGCACATTTTGAGGATTTTTGGCAGGAACTCTCCACGCCCTAGCCGCAGTCTGCCCGCGGGCGTGGATATTTTTGAGTTGGCGCTCCAGATCAGAGAGAAAGGGCATTAGGACGCGCCCTATGCCACGGGCGCGGGCGCGGGTTTTGCCCAGACTGCCCGCGGAGGTAGTTATGGGTTCTGTACCCATTTCGCCACACCCGTGGGGTCTTCGAGGAGCTTTTGTTCTTTCCCTATATATACTCTTGTAAATCCTTTTGAAGGCAAACTTTTAGATAATATTTGATTTTCTTAGTTTTTAGAGAAAGAAACTCGAGAGAAGGTAGAGAGAAAGTAGATATTGTAATCTTTGGAATTGAATTGTAAGTTAACATTGTTTCTTTAATAACGTTTGTCCCTAGTAGAAAAATTGAAAAAGGCACCGCTCAATGGCCACCGGTTTTTGAAAACCGATGGCTTAATAAATGGGCGAGATGAGGCAAAACCACATTGCCACCGGTTTAAAGAAACCCGTGGCAATAATGATAAAGGCCACCGGTTTTGAACCGGTGGCAATAATCAGTTAAAAAAATGCCCCCCTTATAAACCCCAAACCCTACCTCTTTTACCTCTCATCAGCCGCTCCTCTTTCTCTCTCCTCTCCCCTCTCCTCTTTCTCTCTCCTGCTCTCCCCTCTCTTCTCTGTTCTCATCTCCTTCTCATCCCCTATCTTCGATCTCCTTCTCCTTCTCATCCCCTATCTTTCTTCGATCTTTCGATCTCCTTCTCGTCTCCTTCTCTTTCATTTCCAAGACCAACACCGCGAAGACATGCACAAGGTTAGGGTTTTAATTCGATTTAATTCTGGGGTTTTTTTTTCCTTTTTTTTTTTGAGTTCGTGAAAATCAATCCGTTTTCAACTCTTTTTGTTTTTTTGAGTTCGATTTAATTCTCAATTTGTTTTTAATTCTCGTTTTGAAAATCAATTCGATTTGTTTTTTTGAGTTCCATTTAATTCTCGTTTTTTCACTGATTTCTGGGATTTTGTTTTTTTTTTCTGGGTTTTTTTTCTGAGTTATTTTTCTTTTTTTTTCTGGGTTTTTATTAAATTTATGGGTTTTGTTTTAATTTGTGTGTTTTTTCTGGGTTTAAAACTGATTTTAATCGATTTATTTTAATCTATTTTGGGATTTTCTGGGGTGAAATCGATTTGAAGTCGATTTTTTTAATTTAATTTTAATCGATTTGATTTTGATTTAAATTTTGGTTTTTTTTATTGAGTTCTTGGTCATCAATATCTGGGTTTTTTTTTCTGGGTTTTTAACTAATTTGTGGGTTGTTTTTCTGGGTTTGATTTTATTCGATTAAAGGGTACATGCAGATCGTCCTTTTTTTTTTTTTTTTGCAGTTTATTTATTTTAATAGATTTATTTTTTTTTTTAATTGGTGCAGGTATGTTGATTTAATTTAAATAGAAGAATCAAGCCGAAGAATCAAGATGCAAGAATTTTGATTTTGATGTTTAAATTTTTTTTTGATTTATATTGTAAATTTTTTTTATTTATATGTTGTAATTGTTCGTTTTTTTTTGTAGGAAATACTTTTGATTTTATTGATCTATATTGTAATTTATTTTTTATTATATATTATAAATTTTCGATTATATTTATCGTTATTGTTTGATTTGGATTTTGATGTTCTTAGTTTTTTTTATTTTATTGTTCTATTATATTTCTTTAAGAAAAAGGCAAAAAAAAAATACATAATGGACATTGCCACCGGTTAACTGGTGGCATTTATATTTAATACAAAAAAAAAAAAATTAAGTGCCAACTGTTTTTGCCACCGGTTAACCGGTGGCAATACTTAATTTTGCCACCGGTTTTGAACCGATGGCTTTTCAACTGAGTATTGCCACCCCCCAAATGACCACCGGTTCAAAACCGGTGGCAATGGGGGGTTTTCAACCGGTCGCCATTAGCAATTTTCGCCTAGTGTGTGAATCTTCTTCATATCAATCAAAGATAGTAAGATTTCTTTTCTTTGAATTTACTTCAATTGCAATCCACTTTTATGCTTGAATGTTTGGTTTGGATTTTGATTTAGTTTTGAGAATTTGTTGATTGATTGTATTTCCTTTTGATCTAGCTTGAGATTAATTTTTTTTTTCAGGTTGAATTTGTTCTAATTTTAGATTTCACCATGATTAGTGACTAGATTAATTGCTAGGGAGAAAAGGAAGCATGATTGATCACTAGTACAAAACTAACCTTAAGTAACACCCAAAAAATGTTACATAATGTGGTAAATGTGTTATTATAGACAATAGGTAACACTTTAGTGGGTGATACTTCCGCCCATGTTACCTAAGGTCTTATGTAACAATTTGGGTAATGTATGGTAACACTTTTAAAAGTGTTACTTTAAACCCTCTTATGTGACACTTTTTTATATTGTTAGTATCATTTTTAAAGTGTTACCTTTTATTTCTTGGGTAACACTTAATTATCTTTAGTAACATTTTCAATTATATAGTAACACTTTATCCGGCCTTATGTATCACTTTTTCAATCTAATGTAGCACCTTGTTGATTATTAGGTAACATTTTTCAATCATCTTTTGACATATTGTAGTACTTTATTCGACATTATGTATCATTTTTTCCAAACTATTGTAACACTTTATTAATTAGTAGGTAGCATTTATTATTATTATTATTATTATTATTATTATTATTATTATTATTATTATTATTGAGGAAATTTACACCTACTACTCCTACTAATACTGTGATTATTTTGTATATGCAAAAAATAATTAAAAATATAAAAATACTATTAAAATGTACAACCACTACACGAATGTGAAATTAACATATACGATAAACATTAATTTGAACTGATAAAACTTCATATATCCTTACAACAAAAAAACCATAAACACCATTTTTTTTTCGCTAAATAATCTAATAATAATAAATAATAAAAAAAAGTCAATTTTGGTCTCTTAGACCACCAAATTCCAAACAGAATAAGTTTAATCACAATCAACATAGTTCCAAACAAACATCAGTAGTAAGCGAAGACAGCAGCAGCTTGCAGCTCAGCAGAAGCAGCAGACATCAGCTACAACAACAATAACAATAGCAGCAGTCATCAATAACTTGACGTCAACAACAACAATAATGGCAGCAGACAGCTCCTTGCTTTAGACGAGGCATCATGGAAAGAAGACATAATTTCATCCACCAATGCAATCTCATATAAGCGAGTTACATATGTTCTTTATTTACCCTATTTTTGGCCATGTTAAGTTCCTGCACACATAACCAAAAGAAAATCAATAATCTATCTACTTAGCTAAAAACCAACTTTATTTACAAATTTCTAACGTCGGCCCACTTTTACCCATTATTCATTGTTTTGTAAACATGAAAGAGCAAATCATGTCATAATTTCCCCTGTGCCTTTTTCAGATTTATTAGAACCAGTCTCAATTAGAAAGGGGTAAACATACTCAAGACCCGACCAAATTAGGTCTGATCCAAGGATATTTTACCAATATCCCTTTATTTACAAATGCCATTAGGTCCAAAGAAGTAATTTCAATCACCATCATAACACGTCTCACTATAAAGAAAAGGCAATAAATTACCAAATTACATAAAAGAAGTCAGTAAATCACACAAATCAAATGAGCTTCTAATCTTGAAAAGAACATGAATAACGTTTACTTAGATGCCTAGCATCTTTTGACAAGAAATTCCCAGGGCAAAATCAATAATTCTTACCTTAAGACCAGCTTTAAGTTCCAATCTTGAACATGTGCCTTCCACTTTGTCCATGAGATCTGAAAAAAAAACTAAGTTCTTGGTATCTTTCCTCATAGCATATGTAACCCACTTTGCTAAAAATGAAATTGATCATAATATATAATGTAAGGACTATAACTCATAATTTAAAGTTATTTAGCTGTAAATATAAATGAAAAAAAATTTGGAGCAAGGTGGCATCATTTAGACATGTATCAAATACAGATCATTGATTTCTCACAAACCATCAGTTCTATTCGATTCCAATTTTTACAAATATACTAAGCACATTCTTCAATAATAATGCTCAATTAATTTACCCACCTTCTATTTTAACAAAGATCTAATTAGATTAGAAAATCTTAAAGTCAACTACTTTGCACACAAGAGAAAAAATTGTGAAAAAACCTAAAACAATTAACTTACCCGGGCTAGCAGAGCATTTTTTTCTTGGAAAAAATAGTTCTTGTTAAACTTGAAATAGATTGAATGCCAATGTCTCAGATATAGGAGTCGTCAGGCATTAATATCATCAACCTTTTCCAGCCTGGTTACAACCTTCAAACCGTTAAAGATAGATACAAATATACATACAGTGAAATATCATCAACGACATGGCACAACTAGCCTATTCATTTTTATTTCTTCAATACTCATATTTTACATGTTAGCCTCATCTTTTCATTGTATTTCAATTTAAAGTCAACCAAATATCTTACTCCGTATAACATTATGAAAACTCTCACATTTCACTTAAAAATACTACCTTATATACATTCCGAAAATAAAGTCCACATTTCATCAATTAGTTAGGAAAAATTGCAAAAATTAAGGAGATATATTCAATTTGACATGATTTGTAACTCACATTGATAAAAACACCCACATGAGAGGTATAGTTCAATTTCTCACTCAAATTCATCCTTCAATAGAGTATACATAATTTCACTACAATCAAATAAGCTAATATCCATAATTAGAAAATTCAGTTCAAAACTCAGCCAATCAACAATTAAATTCCCACCCACGATCTTTTCATTTAAATTTCTTGATCAAGTCATTATTCAACAAATGTCATCGAATTTTGCAACAATACAACAATATACACTAATATTCATGATTGATTTCAACCCATAAGTAATGCAAGGTACCGTAAACAGAACCTAATTCATAAAACTGGTGAAGATAAGACATTCTTATCAAATTATTTAAGCTCAATTTAAAATCAAATAACCCACTTACAGTTTCAAGCTAAAATAATTAATAGATGAATTTAAAAGATAGTTTCACAAATTTCAAATTTATAAGCCTAAATATAAAAGAAAACATACCTACTTTCAATCCGAACCTAATAATTCGCTCATCCATTACGAGGTCAAGTTCGAGCGGTTCAGGGGCAACTTTAGTCAGCCGTCGGCGAGTTGATGCAACCGGAATGGTTGAAGAAAAGGAAACCCCAACGACCATCTAGATTCAGAAATCGATCTTAGTACTTTAGGGTTTATATGATAATTTGGGGAGGATACAATAATAGTCAAATCAAACCAATCTAGAAAAATGGTTTTAAAAAACCAATCTAGAAAAATAAAAGGAAGGGGCAAAAACATAAATGGATCTTTTTATAGGGGCAAATTAGTCCGAACATTGTAAATAAGAGTTTTTTTTTTTTTTTTTTTTTTTTTTTTTTTTTTTTTTTTTTTTTTTGGTGGAAAAGGTAGAAAAGGATTACTTGTTAATGGACATCCTTATTTTCATTTATCTGAATTTTATAGGTTATTAGGAAGGAATTATACGGATAGATAGATTCGTAGATAATATAGATATCTTAAAGAAATAAGTAACACCTCTTAGTGTTACCACAAAATGTTACCTATGTTAAAATTGTTACCTTAAAATGTTACCTATTTTAAAAGTGTAACTTCGAGTGTTACATACTAAAAGAATGTTACCAAAGTGTTACTTATAAATCTAGTAATTTTGTATTATAAAAAGTGTTACCAAAATGTGTTACATAAAGTCAACTTTGTACTAGTGGATTGATGATTATTGTTAGTTGATGATCCTTGATTGATTAATTGTTGCAATTAAATTGGTTGACATAGTTATGCATGTGATTAATTAAACTAGGAGTGATCAACCTATAAGATTAATCTAGATTGAATTGAAAATTTCAATGACACAAACAATTGATTTGGGAATTGCTTTAATTGATTGAATTTGATTGTGATTCTCCTTGTTAATCATTCATATTCAACCCTAGTTTGGTTTATAGCAGGTAACCTTTGAATTCTTTTGATTGCAACTATCGTTTCTCCTTTGCAATGTATGAATCAATTGGGTGATCTATCAATTAGCATGATTGTTAAGCTTAATTGCATGTGGAAACTATATCCGTAGTGTTTAGCAATTTGATTGAATTCTTGATTCTTGTTATCATAGTTTTCATACTCAACCCATTAACTACTCTTTGAAATGGCATAACGTTAGACGATAACAGGGTTTTGATTCATTCCTTTGGGTTCCACCCTTAGCTTGCCTCTATACTCGTATAAGGTTTGTTAAGCATTTATAAATTTAGTTTGACCTAGGTAGAACTAGTTGACTACCTAGTTCCAACCCTTGTCAAAATGGCGCCGTTGCTGGGGAATGACATTGGTGCTTTGTTATAGTTGTTAAGTCTATTTCATTCTAAAAAAAACAAAAATATTTTCCTCTTTAAGGCTACACTTTTAACCGTGCTACTAATCATTTCCTTTGAGTTGTATGCATATAGCACGTGGTCATTCACTTGTGCCATTTGATCCGGAGATCGAGAGGACTATTACGAAACTAAGGGTTGCTAGGCGATATTTTAGCTCTAGCATTTCAAGTGAAGAAGAACCGCAACAAGAGGAACAAGCAAGAATGGGAGATAATCCGAGAGTGGCATTGAAAAATTGGGGATTCCCGGAGCATATAGATTTGAGAGTGGAATTGCTCTGCTTACAACACCAGCATATGATTTTGAAATTAGGCGGCTATGATCACTTGGATAGAAAGGCGACAATTTAGTGGAGCCAAGTAAGAGAGCCCGCTAAATCATCTCAAGGAGTTTGAAAAGTATTGCAATACTATCAAGGTGAACGGAGTTTCCCAAAAATTCATCCGCCTCAAGCTCTTTCCCTTTTCTCTCATTGGGAGTTCTTTGGAATGGCTAGACAAGGAGGTTAAGCCGAGTTCTTTAACAACATGGGACGAGGTTACAAAGGAATTTCTAACTCGTTTCTATCCATAAAAGAAAACGGCGGAGGCAAAGAGCTTTGATTCAAGGTCTTAAACAAAAGCCAAGTGAGAGCCTCTATGAAGCATGGGAGAGGTATAAGGAGTATCAAAGGGAGTGTCCTCACCACGGGATTCCAACCTATCAAATTATTCAAATTTTCTATGGAGGCCTAAGTCCCCAAGGCAAGTCATGCCTAGATGGAGGAGCCGGTGGTCCCATCATGAATAGGACAGAGGAAGAAGTGGTGGACATCATTGAGGTTGTTGTGAAGTATTATAGAGATTGGCAAGATGGTGAGAGAGAATCAACTAGCAAGAGTAGTTCTTTGGTATACTCGGTTGATCATTTGAATGCAATTAACAATCTCTCTTCACTATGGCAAACTTGGGGAAGGAAGTAAGTGCAATCAAGGAAAAATTGGAGAGTTCTTCTTTCCAAGCTCCAAGTCTTCCCTCCCAATTTAAGGGGAGAGGTACTCCTTCTAACTTTCATCCCCCTCCTTCCTCTAGTAACATTCCTAGTGGTTGTTTGTTTTGTGATTTGTGTGGTTCATAGGGTCATGATTCTAGTGACTGCCCTCATGCTTTTCCAGAGAGTAATGATGATTTTGATAATAATAAGAGTGAACATGTGAACTTCGTGTCAAACAACAATAATGTGGAAAAGCTTGATAACCAAAAGGGGTCAATGGAATAGGAAATACCAAAACCATGGTAATTTTAACAATTATAACCAATGTGGTGGTTATAGGAACCAAGGTTCTCGAGGGAACTATAATTTTCAAAATAATGCTTAAAGAGGCCCTCCACCCGAATTCGCTCCAAAGCCTCAAGTTGATAATTCCTATTCACAATCCTCTTCTTCTAGGACTAATTTGGAGGAAATCATTGAAAATCAAACAAAGTTGTTGAGCACTTACATGGCCGTAACTGACAAGAAATCTAATGAAGTGATGACTCATAATAAAATGCTTGAAAACCAAATTTCTCAACTTTCTAATGCTTTGAAAGACCATGCTAGTCCCTCTTCTTTATCTGCCCAAGGCTTAGATCCAAAAGACCCGTGAATGCTATTGTTACAAGGAGTGGTAAGGTTCTTGAGGAGAATTTGCCTAGGAAGAGTGGAACTAAGGAAGGTCCTAAGGAGGTTTTGGTAGAGGATGAGTGAAATGGTGCATCTTTAAGTGAGATTGTGATTGAGACACCTAGAGAGGTGAGAGTGGAGAAAAAGATTGTGAAACCTAAGCTTCCATATCCACAAAAATTCATGAGACATAAGTTGGATGTACAATTTGGAAGTTTTATTAACATGCTTAAGCAACTTCATCTTTCTCTACCTTTTACTGAAGTTGTTACCCAAATGCCCAACTATGCCGAATTCCTCAAAGACATTTTGAGTGGTAGGAGGTCTTGTGATGTGGTGGAGACGCTCAACTTGACCGAGAATTGTAGTGCAATCATAATGAACAAGATGCCACCCAAGTTAAAAGATCCCGGAAACTTCTCTATCCCTTGTGTCATTAACAATATGTAAATTTATAATTCCTTATGTCAATTAGGAGCTAGTGTTAGCTTAATGCTATATTCGATTTATTAAAGACTTGAGTTAGTAAAACTTATGCCTTCTAAGATTACCTTGCAATTGGCCGATATGTTAATTAAGATTCCTAAGGGGAAGGTTGAGGATGTTCCTTTGAGAGTAGGGAAGTTTGTTATTCCGGTAGATTTTGTGGTGCTTGAAATGAATGAAGATGCTACCATTCCCATTATTCTTAGTAGACCTTTTCTTGCTACCTCGGGTGCTATGATTGATGTTAAGAGTGCAAATATTTCACTCAAGGTAGGAGTAGAGGTTATTGAATTTAACTTCTATGAAAGCATGAAATATCCATGTTCATCTTTAGAAAATTGCATGTTGATCGATTCTCTTGATCTAGTTGTATCTTCCATGCATGAGCACTTGTTCACTTCTAATGATCCTCTTGAGAATGTCTTGTTGAATAAGGATAGGATAGGTGCTCCTATCAAGGAAGTGACAATGTATGAGGATTTTCTTAATGGAGGAATTGAGGAAGTGGATGAGCATATATGCATGAATATATAAAATCCAAGAAGCTTTGCAAGCCGCCACTTCAAAGGAAGGTAAAGGTGTATTAATGGTTGAGCTCAAACCTCTTCCATCACACCTTAGGTATGAATTTTTGGGACCCAACTCTACTTTCCCCGTGATTTTTAGCTCTTCTTTGAGTGAGCACCAAGCTCAAAAGTTATGTGATGTCTTGCGAAGGCATCAAGGTGCTTTGGGATATCCCATTGATGTCCTCAAAGGTATAAGTCCCGCTTTGTGTACACATCACATAACTCTTGAGGAGGGTACTCTACCTTCTATTGAGAGGCAACAAAGGCTACATCCCCAAATAGGAGAGGTAGTGAATAAGGATATCACAAAACTTTTAGATGCGGGAATTATATTTTCCACTTCTAATTCTAGGTGGGTTTCTCCCATTCACGTTGTCCAAAAGAAGGGAGGTATGATCGTCGTTGAGAATGAGAATGGTGAGCTCATTCCAATGAGGACGCTCACGGGATGGAGGATGTGTATATACTATAGACGTCTAAACACATCCACAAAGAAAGATAATTTTCCCCTTACTTTCATTGATCAAGTGATTGAAAGACTAACAAGGCACAAGTACTACGGTACCTTTGCCTATAGGATAATATCATTCGGCCTTTGCAATGCTCTCGGTACTTTCCAACGGTGTATGATGAGTATTTTTGGAGACATGTAGGAAGAGGAGATGGAGGTGTTTATGGATGACTTTTTCGTAGGTGGGGTTTCCTTTGAGACTTGCCTTGAAAATCTTGAAAAGTGTTTGGCAAGATGTGAAAAAAGTGAACTTGGTATTGAATTGGGAAAAATGCCATTTCATGGTTGAAGAAGGAATAGTTTTTGGGCACAAAATTTCTCACAAAGGCATAGAGGTGGACAAGACAAAGATTGAGGTTATTGAAAAATTTCCACCTCTAGTCAATGTGAAAGGTGTTAGATCATTTTTGGGCCATGCCGGATTCTATAGAAGATTTATCAAAGACTTTTCCCTCATTGCAAATCCCCTCAATGATCTTCTTCAAAAAGATGTTGAGCTTGTATTTAATGGCAAGTGTTTGGAGGCATTCAATAAGTTTAAGAAGGCTCTAATCTCAACTCCTATTGTTCAAGCTCGAAGATGGGATTTACCATTTGAGTTGATGTGTGATGCTAGTGATTTGGCAATAGGAGGTGTCTTGGGTCAAAGAGTTGACAAGAAGCTTCTTATGATCTATTATATTTCCAAGACTCTTAATGAAGCTCAACGGAATTACACTACAACGGAGAAGGAATTCTTGGCTATAGTTCATGCTTTTGAGAAGTTCCGTTGTAATCTATTAGGTTCCAAAACCATAGTCTTCACGGATCATGCGGCTCTCAAATATCTTCTTGCCAAGAAAGAGTCCAAGCCAAGGTTGATCGGGTGGCCTGGGTTCTTGAGCTCCAACCCTTGTGGTGGCCAACTAGGTGTCTATGTGGGTCGAGGCCATCGCCACCCCAACTAATGACCACAAGGTTGTTATGAAGTTGCTTAAGATAATAATCTTTCCAACATTTGGGGTGCCGAAGACGGTGATAAGCGACAACGATTCTCATTTCATTCACTATGCCTTTCAAAAAATATTGAGGAAGCATGGAGTCCATGAAAGATTTGGCCTCCCATATCATCTCAATCGAGCGGTCAAGTGGAAGTCTCTAATCGTCAAATAAAACTCATACTTGAAAAGACGGTTGCGAGAAATAAAAAAGATTGGTCAGATAAATTGAATGATGCTCTTTGGGCCTATCGAACAGCTTTCAAGACCCAATAGGTACCACTCCATACCGCCTTGTATATGGCAAATCATGCCATCTCCCATTGAGATTGAACATCGTGCTTTGTGGGAAATCAAGAAGATAAATTTTGATTTAGCAAGCGCGGGGGAGAAAAGTTAGTTGGACCTTCATGAGCTAGAGAAGCTTCGGCTTGATGCTTATGATAGTGCTAGTGTGTATAAGGCTCGTTCCAAGGAAACACATGACAAAGTTATTGAGAAGAAATAATTTTGTGTTGGTGATAAAGTTCTTTTGTACAATTCAAAAATGAAGTTGTTTCCCTGGAAGCTTATGTCAAGATGGAGCGGTCCCTATTTGGTTAAGAGTTTCATTCCAAGTGGTGTTGTGGAGATTTCGATGATGGATTCCTCTTCTTCATTTAAAGTCAATGGCCATCGCATCAAGAAGTATTTTGATGGTGCATTTGTTGGCCTTTCTCACTCTTTGCTTCTCCGAAAACCACCTTGAGGGGGTGGTAATAGTCGAGCTAACAACGTTAAACAAAAGCGCTTATGGGAGGAAACCCGGATTCTAACCTCTCTTCTCATTTCTTTTCTTTCTTTTATTTTTGTTGCTATTCTTTGTTTTTACTATTTTTCTTGTTTTTATCCATTTTGTAGGTTGTTTTTCATCATCAACTATGGATATATGGTGAATGATGAGAAGAATGCAAGAAAAAGAGCATTGATGCTGGGGAGAGGGCACCCCGCGGGCGCGGGCAAAGTGGAGAGGTCGCAGGTTCCCTGGAGAGGGCACAGGTCCTCGTTAAAGCTAATATTAAAGAAATTTCTTAGTTAGCAGCCGCGGGCTACCCGCGATCTCCCCGCGGGCGCGGCTTTGATGGAGCGGGCACGGCGAATATGGAATGCTCGTGGACCGTTTATTCAGGTAAATTTGTAAAAAGTTTTAGGAACTTGCCCGGGCGCACAAAAAGCCCCGCGGGAGCTGGGTGTATTTTACTCGGCCGAACCCCCTTTTCTCTCTTCTCTCTTATTTTTCCCTTTCACTCATCTATTACTCTCCTTCTCTCTCTTCTTTCCTCTCAAACCCTAACCCCCAATACTTCATTTTCATATCAAATTACTTTATTTCACTCAAATTTTTACTTTAGTCTCTCACATTTTTCCATGGTCATCAAGTTTGGAGCATTTTTCTCGTGATTTTTTGGGAAAATTCAGGTTTTTGAAGCATATTCAAGTTTGCTTGGTTTAAAGCCCAATTTGGTGTTCTAGTTCTTCATTGAGTCTTCAACTTTGGTATACTCCTATTCCTTGCTATATTTTTGTGGATTTATATTGATTTTATGCATTGATTTTGGTATACATTGGTTTAGAATGCATGTGATGATTTTGGATAATTGTTTGTTGATTTTGTAATTGTTTGGAAATTTTGTGTAGAACTACCCTAAAGATAGGGTCATTTGTGAACAACTACCCATTTTTTTTATTTGTTTAGAACTACCCGCAAGTTTGGAAAAGTTTGGGTAGCACTACCCAGTAATGTTTTTCGTCCCATTAAAACGTTATTTTGGCCTAATTTTTTACTTTTTTCAATTACAATGGTCAATTAATGCTAAAATAAGCAAAAACCCCAATTCAATTAAACTCCCAAACCTTAGAAATTAAAATCCCCGAATAATACAACACTCATGAACCCTGAAATAAATTATGATTAAAACCTTAATTAGGTTAATTAAGGTAAATTAAATTCTTTATACAAATTAGGAGAGTCAATTGGGTGGCAAAAGTGAAAAAAGTGAGCTCCAATAACGTCTTAACTGGACCAAAAATGTTAATGGGTAGTGCTACCCAAATGTTTTCAAACATTTGGGTAGTTTTAAACAAATAAAAAAAATGGGTAGTTGTTCACAAATGACCTTATCTTTAGGGTAGTTCTACACAAAATTTCCTAATTGTTTAGAGTAAATTGGGTTTAATTTGATATCAATTGTTAATTGTGTTGGTTGTTGTTTGTATTTTGGTTCTTTTGTTGTTTGAAACAGGTACCTTGTAGTATTAGGGGTGTTGTGTAGTTGTGAGGAGTATTGGTGGTAGAATTGGTATTGAGAAGTTGTTGGTGTGATATCTTTTGTGCTATTTGGTGTTTTTGATTTGGTTATCATGGATTTGCTGAGAAAAGCCAAGTCTAGCAAGAAGCGTTCCCATCAATAACCCGAACAATCCTCTCATGGCCAATCCTCTCAAAGTCAACCTCCTAATCCCAATTCTAAAGATACTAACCCTCCTCCACCTCTTCCACCACTAAAATTCTACAATCGGTCTGAACAAGCCCCCATATATAATACCATGAGAACTCGAAAATTTGGAACGCCTAGGAATTTCTATCGTGATGACATAGTCAAGTTAGGGATTGATTCCGACCTTGACATTCACCTCCACAACCTCCGTTTGACTGAGTTTGTTAAAACTGCTCCTAGAACTTACTTGGAACCCACTAACGAATTTTTCTCAACATTTGAATTTAATCGGGTGGGAGATTCAGATTATCTCATTTCATTTTAGCTGTTCAATGTCGAAAACACTTTAAACCTCTTTGAATTAAATGAAGCTCTCGGGTTCAACCCTCATGCGGATATTCATGAGCCACTCCTCTTGAACCCGACCTCTTATAATGAAGTATTTTTGTGGTGAACCATTGCCCATAAGAAAATTTTTATTCCAACAAATCACTTGCTAGTGAAATCGTTCATCCGACTCTTAGGATTCTTCATAGGATCCTTGGTTTTATGATATTCAACAAACAAGATCTTGGTGAGCTCTCAATAGAGAAGATCATGGTTCTATGGTTGGCCACCAAATCAGATCTTGGGCCACGGGTTAATTTTTGATACATTTTCATGGAGTGTTGCCGGCAGATTATTAATGGGGTTAAGACCGGTGAAATTCATTATGGAGGCATGGTGAAGAGGTTGGTAAATCATTTCAAGCAAGACGAGTTCTTGAAGTCTTGCACTCCGATTGAAGGGAGTGAAGACGCGTTACTAAATTTGAAGCAACTTAGCAATTTTCGCTTCATTAATAGTACAAGGAACGCCGATATTTTTTCTTGGCTAGTGAGAAATGAACACCATTGCTTTCTCCCAAACTCGGCCGCCAATTCTATTAACCGGGAGGCTAGGAATGTCTGGATTCCTCCTAAGGATGCGAGGAAAATTGTGGTGGATATGGAGGAGGATGAGGATGTCAATGATGATGATGATTGTGATGGTGATGGTGAAGGTGATGAACAACAACAACAACATCAACAACAACTTCGAGGTAGACGACATCAAGACTACCAACAAGATCCCTACCTTAGGGAAATGACGGCAATGAGAGAACAAATGGAGCGCATGCAAGGTATGTTTGCCGGTAACCAAAACTTGTCTTTTCAAACTAGCACCCTATATGATGCTAGTGTACGTCGGGGGGAGGTCACTTCTCCGGTTAACTACCCCTATGAGCTGGCCTAACTAGGGCCCGTGCCATCATGGCAGGGTGACAACATCCAGACGTACCCTTATCGGCAAGGGGTTTCGAACCCCGATGTGCCTAGGCGTGATTTCCCTAACGAGTCCGGTCATTATGACTACCGAGTTTCGGAGGGGGGGAGTGACTATAGGGGTGATCCCAACTACCCTATATTCACCCTACTCACCCTAAACTTTGCATCCAACCCGAGCCATATGACCAATTGTCTGCATCCCAACTCGACCTTTTTAAAGATCATTATGGGTGGCCACCCGGTTACACCGATGGTTGGGACCCCTATGGCCCCTCATCGAGTTTCTCTTATGATGGGGATGCGGGCGACAGTGGTGCCGGGCCTAGTGGCCATTAGTCCCCCTTTGGTTGTTTATTTCCCCCTTTTCGATACCTCTCCAATTGTCGCCTTTGTATAAGGAGAGGTGTCGAAAAGGGTGTTTTAGGGTTGGCTTGGGGGAGGCACCTTGGACTTGTGGGGTATGTTTGAAAAAGGTTTTGGTTGGTTTTCTTGCTTTGCTTTTGGTAGTCCACTTGGTATGTTGGTTATTATGTCATTTTACTTTTGATGTTGTTGTTTTGGGATTTCTACTATTGATGATGATGATGATTTTCTTCTTGGTTTTTGTATATAATTTTCTATTGAGTTTTCTTTTGCTTGATTTTTTTTGGAAGTCACTAACAATTTTCTTTGTATATAGTTCTTATATTCTCACCTTGCTCTATTGTTTATGCTTTGGATTTCAACGATGCGTAAGGTGCTCTTTCACCTTGATTTTGTAGCATAGCTTTGGCACTCGGTGAGATCTTTCTATATCTCTTCTCTTTCTTTCTTGGTTGCTTAGTTTAGGGTTAGCTTTAGGATGAGTTGAATGGTTCAAGGATGTTTGCTTTGTAACACCTAGCGTGTTTGGGGTCATCGGCGTTGTTGCCGAATGACCACTTGTTTGACGATTGAGTATTACTTGTCTTTGCTTGCATTCTTGTGCTTTTCACTCTAGCCTTTGATTTTTAGCTTTTTTCTTTATTTATTTACAAATAAAACATTTTTGAGGTTTTTTTTCATCTTTTTGCTTGTTTAGCTCTGTTCATTGGACATTCTACATTTCGGAATTTTGCCTTTGCATGTATGTTATCCTATGTTTAATTGGTGTGCATGTTTTCAGAACATTGGCGGTTGACTCTAGGATAGGGTATGCTAAGGTAGTGGTTTAGACCTTTTGGGTCTTTGAAGCCAGATTCCGTTGGGTTTGTGGTAAGACGGAGTTGCTTCCGTTGGTTGATTTGATACCTTTAGTGAGTTTTTGCCACATCCATGTGGGTTTCAATATTTTTCAAGCCTTCAAAATCTATTTGAATGAGCGTCATGGATCCTTGACTATTGCGGACCTAATCTAGAATCTTGACTCATAATTCTCAAACTCGAGACCGAACTAACTAAGGAGGACAAAGGCATCTTTTCGGGGTGGTAATTTTTCATTTCTAGGATTTTTCTTTCTTTTTAGTTCATTGGGTTTACATTTGCCTTCTTGCTAACCATTTGAGCCTTTTCCCTTCTTTTAAAACCATATTTTTAGTTCTTGAGCCTTTTCTTTTATTTTTATTTCCATTAATTGGTTTTTGTGAAGCAATTGATCTTTATTGTTGGAGGTTGTGGTGAGATAGTTTGGGTATTTGGTTCTTTTAAAAATCAAGCTTATGTTGTGATATATGTGTGAATAATGGCAAATGAATCAGTAAAAGCCGTCCATTGTAAAACAAAAGGCAAGGAAATTGCAATTGCATATTTGTAAAAGCCGTCCTAAGTGTAAGAGGCGTGGACAATTCTTTTGTTATGAATGAAAATACAAAATATTTCAAAGTAAAAAAAAAAGGAGAAAATGAAAAAAAAAAACTCAAAAATATTTTGATGTAATTTCTTTTCCCTTGTCAAGAATTGAGGACAAAGCTTCCTTTTAGCTTGGGGGAGAAGCGTTTACGCCTTTTGTATATATATTTGTGGATATAGCTTTGAATAAGCTTGGGGGTGTTAGTTTTTTTTTGTTTGGTGATTACTTGATTGTGATTCTAAGAAAGGCGCCATTCTTTCCTTCACTTTTAGGGAAACCACCAATTTTTTAAAATTTTAGCCTACCCCTAACCTTTTGCCCTAACGTTACAACCTTTGGGAAAGTCCTCTCTACCTAGTGGTTGAGTCATATACCGAGAGAGGGCATTATGAGTTAAAGCCTAAGAAAAAGGGATGCAAGGTCAAGATGTCGGGAAACCCTAAAAATTCTACTCTTTTTCGGGTTCCTTCGAGGAACCATAGGGACGCTCACTAAGGGAAGATTCGAAACCAAAGGGAGAACGCGGCTTGATTGGTTGGGATGAAAGTGGATTGCACCTCATTAGTTCTCTACGCTTATCATACCTTATGTTTCAATCAACCGTGAATATCTTGAAGCATGCATACCCATTCCTTATAGAAAAGTGTTCATGCATTTGCTTTTGACTATTTGGGAAAATCCTTGTAAAGAGCTATTTGTTTTAACTTTTGTTTTACTTTCTTTTCTTTTAAAATTATTTTGCCTCATTTTGTTTCAAAGAGTTGTGGGTCAAGCTCTTAGGAAACCCTTGCGAGACCTCACTCGTCCTCAAAGGCGATTTTGGGGTTTAAAGGGCTTGTTGTAGCTAAAAACAACCGTGATTCCTACATTAGTGAGTCTTAGAGTATATTCTTCTTTTCTCTTTCTCTTTTCTTTATAAGCCATCCTTATTCCTTTCTAGCTTTTATTTTGCTCGGGACGAGCAAAAGTCTAGCTTGGGGGAATTTGATGAGTGTCATTTATGGCACTCATAGGGTAGTGTTTTAGGATATTTTCATTATGCTTTTCATGATTTTCATTTACCATTTTGGTCATTTCTCCTCTAGTTTCTCTATTTCTTCTTCTCTCGTGTTTTACTTTCCTTTACGTGAATTTCTTCGTATTTTCCTTTTAAATTACTCTTTTTCACTTTTATTTTCTCTCCTTCGTTTCTCTTGTAGGTCCCTAAAGACTTAGCTTTGCAAAGGATTCAAGAGGAGCAAAAAGAGCCAAGTAAAGGAGTTTCAAGTCTCATGGAGAAGTCTTGGGGAGGGATCGGAGAGGGCTCTCCTCTTTTTCTCAGAGTTGCGGGCGTGGGATCCATGGGCCGCGGGCGCGGGTTTTGGTGCACATTTTGAGGATTTTTGGTAGGAACTTTCCGCGCCCTAGCCGCGGTCTACCCGCGGGCTCAGAGATTTTGGAGCGGGCGCTCCGGATCAGAGAGACCGCCCGCGGCCCCCTGCTTCTTTAGGAACAGGGCATTTTGTCGCGCGCTATGCCGCGGGCGCGGGCTACATTACTCGTGGGCGCACGTTTTTCCCAGACTGGCCGCGGAGGTAATTTTGGGTTCCGTACCCATTTCTCCGCGCCCGCGGGGTCTTCGAGGAGAGGGCGCGGTTGATCAGATTTTGTTCTTTGCCTATATATACTTTTGTAAATCCTTTTGAAGGCGTATTTTTAGATAATATTTCATTTACTTAGTTTTAGAGAGAGAAACTAGAGAGAAGTTAGAGAGAAAGTAGAAATTGCAATCTTTGGATTTGAATTGTAATTCAACATTGTTTCTTCAATAAAGTTTGTGAATCTTCTTCATATCAATCAAAGCTAGTAAGATTTCTTTCATTTGAATTTACTTCAATTGAAATTTACTTTTATGCTTGAATGTTTGGTTTGGATTTTGATTTAGTCTTGAGAATTTGTTGATTGATTGTATTTCCTTTTGATCTAGCTTGAGATTAATATGTTTCAGATTAAATTTGTTCTAGTTTTTTATTTCACCATGATTAGTGAGTAGATTAGTTGCTAGGGAGAAGGGGAAGCATTCTTGATTGATGATTATTGTTAGTTGATTATCCTTAATTGATTGATCGTTGCAATTAAATTGGTTGACATAGTTGTGCATTTGATTAATTAGACTAGGAGTGATAAACCTATAAGATTAATCTAGATTGCATTGAAAATTCCAATGACACGAACAATTGATTTGGGAATTGCTCTAATTGATTGAATTTGATTGTGATTCTCCTTGTTAATAATTCATAGTGAATCCTAGTTTGGTTTATAGGAAGTAACCTTTGAATTTTTTTGATTGCAACTATTGTTTGTCCTTTGCAATGTATGAATCAATTGGGTAACCTATGTTGTAGCCAAGCCTAACAACTTGGTTATGGACGTTTCTTTGGTCCAAGATGTAGCATCATGCATTGATGCTATGCGTTCTATCTATGTGCAACAAGATATTCAATCCTTTGAGTTTCTTGTTGTTCTTATTAACTAGTTCATTCTAGTTCTTTTTATGCTTTGAATAAATTGTAAACTTTAGTTCTTTTAAGTTTGCAAATTAGTTATATTTTTCTTACTTCTTTTTAGCTAATTTTAGTTCGAAAAATATTGTTACATTCACATAAAGTACAAGTACAAGATACACAAAAGAAGACAGCCATTTAAGCTTGGAAAACAACATAGAATCCGAAATTCTTTTGGAGGAATCTCAAGGCTTCAAAATGGGAGTTACAATCAGTTTTCAAAGAGGAATTACAAGCCATTACAAGCCTTAATTTCAGCCTTTAAGTGGCCGTTAATTTCAGTCAAACTTGGAGCATCTTAAGCCTTAATTTCGGCCTTCATTTGGCTGTTCAATTCGGTCAGCTTTTGGAGCAACTAAAGGGCGTCCAAATACACTTTAGTCCACATACATTCAAGCTACTTTCAAGGCTAGAATCAAGGGGAAATTACTCTTCTTTTGCTGTTTGAATTAGGCGTGAATTATGGGGCTGTTTTGCTTCTAATTTGCTGCTTTGTTGGGCGTAAATCAAGGGGAGTTTAAGCCTTCATTTGCTGCTTTGTTGGACGTGCATTAAGGGGGAGTTAAGCTCTCTTATTTTCTGATTTTTGGAGCATCTTTTGGAGGTTACAAACCGCCACTTTCTAAGCTTATGTACCTAGTTAAGTTTAGCTTCTTTAATTGATGTATCTAGACATTAAAAATCAGATTTTGATGCTTAGTTTAAGCATGTAACAAGTGAGCTAAAAAGTCACTTAAGTTAGCTTGTACTTATGATGCTTGTTTACTATAAATAACAAGCAAATGTGAATGAAAAATATAGAGAATATTTTGAACAAAAAATTGTGTTTTTACACTCGTTTCTTGGATTAGAAACAAACTTGAAATTCTTGGATTTGGAATTTCGTTTCCTTTGCTTAGTTAACTAGCTTAGACTACTAGTTGGCTTGTGATCTTAGGAACCCAAACTCGTTTCTTAGTGGTGTGTCTGTATCTAAGAAGCCTTTTTGGTTTTAGTCTTACTTATCCTTGGTTTATCCCTTGTGTATTTCGGGTTGATACTCCAAATATACAACATTTGGCGCTAGAAGGAGGGGGACTAGCAAAAAAAAAAAAAAAAAAATACTCGTCCCAAAACACATATCCCAAACACCTACCCCAAACACAAACCCAAACACAACCATGACAAACGTTCCACCACCTAATTGGCAAGAATATGTCAATAAGGTTGAGCAAGAGAAAGAAGATATGGAGCAACGAATGAAGTATATGCAAGATCAATTGAAAGATCTTACTATTAAGTTGCGCCATAATAGAGAAGGTTCACCCACCCATAGTGAAGATGACATGAGTGAGTCTACTTTCAATAACAATGAGAGACCTTTTAGTGAAAGAGAAAGGTCACGTTCTAACAATGACATAAAAGCAGACATTCCTGAATATGATGGCAAACTCGATGCTGATGAGTTTGTAGAATGGTTGAGAACGGTGGAGAGAGTGTTTGACTATAAGCAAACACCAGAGGAGAAAAAGGTGAAAATTGTGGCCTTGAAGCTACGAAAATATGCCTCAACTTGGTGGGCTAGTGTGTGCGCCAAGAGGGAAAGGCAAGACAAAGAAAAAGTGAGATCATGGGTTAAGATGAAGAAATTGTTGAAGCAAAAGTTTCTTCCCACATACTATGTGCAAGAAAACTTTTCAAAATTCCATAACCTCAAGCAAGGTACAAAATCGGTAGAAGAATATGCTAGGGAATTTGAAGGATTTGTCATGAAATGTGGAGTAGAGGAAGATGAACCTCAAACATTGGTGCGTTTTTTGGGAGGACTTGACCCAAAAATAGCCAATGTGGCCGAGCTACACCCTTACACCACCCTTGAAGAGCTCATTATCTTAGCACATAAGATTGAGCAACAACAAAAGGCAAGAGGCAAAAGTGATTCTTCACGTTTTGCTTCTCAATCCTCATCTCCCCAAAAAAGGCAAACAAATTTCCAACCTTTCAAATCCGCAACCACCCAACCTACTTCTAAACCACCCTCTCAAACCACCCAAAACTCCAATCCAAAACCAGGCCCAAGAAGATGCTTTAGGTGTCAAGGCCTTGGACATATGGCTAGTGATTGTCCAAATAAGAAAATTGTTACTTTGGTGGAGCATGAAGAGGAGAACGAATTAGAAGATGAAGAGGACAACAACCTTGAGGAGAATGATGAGTATGCGTGTCTAGGTCCGGATGAAGGGGAATGTTTGGTGGTTCGACGTACACTAAGCAATATGTTGGACCAAGAAGGGAGCTTGCAACGTGAGGCAATCTTTCGCACTCGTTGCACCATTGGAGGAAAGGTATGCACTTTGATTATTGATGGAGGTAGTTGTACCAATGTAGCTTCGCAAGTTATGATAGACAAGTTGAAAATGAAAACTATCCCTCATCCTACACCATATAAAATTCAATGGTTAAGTCATAGTAAAGGGATTTATGTCACACAACAAGTCTTGTTATCATTTAGCATTGGTAAAACTTATGAGGAAGAATTATGGTGTGATGTTGTACCTATGGATGCATGTCATGTTTTACTTGGTAGGCCTTGGTTATTTGATAGACGTGTGATGCATGATGGTTACAAAAACACCTACTCCTTTTCTAAGGATGGAAAGAAAATTGTCCTTACCTCTTTAATCCCCAAAAATGATCACTCCACATCCACGCTTCCCACTTCCCTCACCACTCTTTGCCTCTCAGAAAAAAATCACCCACTCCTTGCCTCTCTTCTCAAAACCTATGCTCATGTTTTCCCCAACGATATCCTTCATGGATTACCCCCAAAGCATATCAAGTATCGGTTTCCTATTCCAATATTGGTTGATAATGCTTACAAAGTTGCATTGCACGGAGAGTATGGTGTTTCTAGCATCTTTAATGTGGCTGATTTATCACTTTACTATGATGAGCTTGAAGAATTGCCGAGTTTGAGGGCAAACTCTTTTCAAGAAGGGGGGAATGTTGTAGCCAAGCCTAACAACTTGGTTATGGACGTTTCTTTGGTCCAAGATGTAGCATCATGCATTGATGCTATGCGTTCTATCTATGTGCAACAAGATATTCAATCCTTTGAGTTTCTTGTTGTTCTTATTAACTAGTTCATTCTAGTTCTTTTTATGCTTTGAATAAATTGTAAACTTTAGTTCTTTTAAGTTTGCAAATTAGTTATATTTTTCTTACTTCTTTTTAGCTAATTTTAGTTCGAAAAATATTGTTACATTCACATAAAGTACAAGTACAAGATACACAAAAGAAGACAGCCATTTAAGCTTGGAAAACAACATAGAATCCGAAATTCTTTTGGAGGAATCTCAAGGCTTCAAAATGGGAGTTACAATCAGTTTTCAAAGAGGAATTACAAGCCATTACAAGCCTTAATTTCAGCCTTTAAGTGGCCGTTAATTTCAGTCAAACTTGGAGCATCTTAAGCCTTAATTTCGGCCTTCATTTGGCTGTTCAATTCGGTCAGCTTTTGGAGCAACTAAAGGGCGTCCAAATACACTTTAGTCCACATACATTCAAGCTACTTTCAAGGCTAGAATCAAGGGGAAATTACTCTTCTTTTGCTGTTTGAATTAGGCGTGAATTATGGGGCTGTTTTGCTTCTAATTTGCTGCTTTGTTGGGCGTAAATCAAGGGGAGTTTAAGCCTTCATTTGCTGCTTTGTTGGACGTGCATTAAGGGGGAGTTAAGCTCTCTTATTTTCTGATTTTTGGAGCATCTTTTGGAGGTTACAAACCGCCACTTTCTAAGCTTATGTACCTAGTTAAGTTTAGCTTCTTTAATTGATGTATCTAGACATTAAAAATCAGATTTTGATGCTTAGTTTAAGCATGTAACAAGTGAGCTAAAAAGTCACTTAAGTTAGCTTGTACTTATGATGCTTGTTTACTATAAATAACAAGCAAATGTGAATGAAAAATATAGAGAATATTTTGAACAAAAAATTGTGTTTTTACACTCGTTTCTTGGATTAGAAACAAACTTGAAATTCTTGGATTTGGAATTTCGTTTCCTTTGCTTAGTTAACTAGCTTAGACTACTAGTTGGCTTGTGATCTTAGGAACCCAAACTCGTTTCTTAGTGGTGTGTCTGTATCTAAGAAGCCTTTTTGGTTTTAGTCTTACTTATCCTTGGTTTATCCCTTGTGTATTTCGGGTTGATACTCCAAATATACAACATTTGGCGCTAGAAGGAGGGGGACTAGCAAAAAAAAAAAAAAAAAAATACTCGTCCCAAAACACATATCCCAAACACCTACCCCAAACACAAACCCAAACACAACCATGACAAACGTTCCACCACCTAATTGGCAAGAATATGTCAATAAGGTTGAGCAAGAGAAAGAAGATATGGAGCAACGAATGAAGTATATGCAAGATCAATTGAAAGATCTTACTATTAAGTTGCGCCATAATAGAGAAGGTTCACCCACCCATAGTGAAGATGACATGAGTGAGTCTACTTTCAATAACAATGAGAGACCTTTTAGTGAAAGAGAAAGGTCACGTTCTAACAATGACATAAAAGCAGACATTCCTGAATATGATGGCAAACTCGATGCTGATGAGTTTGTAGAATGGTTGAGAACGGTGGAGAGAGTGTTTGACTATAAGCAAACACCAGAGGAGAAAAAGGTGAAAATTGTGGCCTTGAAGCTACGAAAATATGCCTCAACTTGGTGGGCTAGTGTGTGCGCCAAGAGGGAAAGGCAAGACAAAGAAAAAGTGAGATCATGGGTTAAGATGAAGAAATTGTTGAAGCAAAAGTTTCTTCCCACATACTATGTGCAAGAAAACTTTTCAAAATTCCATAACCTCAAGCAAGGTACAAAATCGGTAGAAGAATATGCTAGGGAATTTGAAGGATTTGTCATGAAATGTGGAGTAGAGGAAGATGAACCTCAAACATTGGTGCGTTTTTTGGGAGGACTTGACCCAAAAATAGCCAATGTGGCCGAGCTACACCCTTACACCACCCTTGAAGAGCTCATTATCTTAGCACATAAGATTGAGCAACAACAAAAGGCAAGAGGCAAAAGTGATTCTTCACGTTTTGCTTCTCAATCCTCATCTCCCCAAAAAAGGCAAACAAATTTCCAACCTTTCAAATCCGCAACCACCCAACCTACTTCTAAACCACCCTCTCAAACCACCCAAAACTCCAATCCAAAACCAGGCCCAAGAAGATGCTTTAGGTGTCAAGGCCTTGGACATATGGCTAGTGATTGTCCAAATAAGAAAATTGTTACTTTGGTGGAGCATGAAGAGGAGAACGAATTAGAAGATGAAGAGGACAACAACCTTGAGGAGAATGATGAGTATGCGTGTCTAGGTCCGGATGAAGGGGAATGTTTGGTGGTTCGACGTACACTAAGCAATATGTTGGACCAAGAAGGGAGCTTGCAACGTGAGGCAATCTTTCGCACTCGTTGCACCATTGGAGGAAAGGTATGCACTTTGATTATTGATGGAGGTAGTTGTACCAATGTAGCTTCGCAAGTTATGATAGACAAGTTGAAAATGAAAACTATCCCTCATCCTACACCATATAAAATTCAATGGTTAAGTCATAGTAAAGGGATTTATGTCACACAACAAGTCTTGTTATCATTTAGCATTGGTAAAACTTATGAGGAAGAATTATGGTGTGATGTTGTACCTATGGATGCATGTCATGTTTTACTTGGTAGGCCTTGGTTATTTGATAGACGTGTGATGCATGATGGTTACAAAAACACCTACTCCTTTTCTAAGGATGGAAAGAAAATTGTCCTTACCTCTTTAATCCCCAAAAATGATCACTCCACATCCACGCTTCCCACTTCCCTCACCACTCTTTGCCTCTCAGAAAAAAATCACCCACTCCTTGCCTCTCTTCTCAAAACCTATGCTCATGTTTTCCCCAACGATATCCTTCATGGATTACCCCCAAAGCATATCAAGTATCGGTTTCCTATTCCAATATTGGTTGATAATGCTTACAAAGTTGCATTGCACGGAGAGTATGGTGTTTCTAGCATCTTTAATGTGGCTGATTTATCACTTTACTATGATGAGCTTGAAGAATTGCCGAGTTTGAGGGCAAACTCTTTTCAAGAAGGGGGGAATGTTGTAGCCAAGCCTAACAACTTGGTTATGGACGTTTCTTTGGTCCAAGATGTAGCATCATGCATTGATGCTATGCGTTCTATCTATGTGCAACAAGATATTCAATCCTTTGAGTTTCTTGTTGTTCTTATTAACTAGTTCATTCTAGTTCTTTTTATGCTTTGAATAAATTGTAAACTTTAGTTCTTTTAAGTTTGCAAATTAGTTATATTTTTCTTACTTCTTTTTAGCTAATTTTAGTTCGAAAAATATTGTTACATTCACATAAAGTACAAGTACAAGATACACAAAAGAAGACAGCCATTTAAGCTTGGAAAACAACATAGAATCCGAAATTCTTTTGGAGGAATCTCAAGGCTTCAAAATGGGAGTTACAATCAGTTTTCAAAGAGGAATTACAAGCCATTACAAGCCTTAATTTCAGCCTTTAAGTGGCCGTTAATTTCAGTCAAACTTGGAGCATCTTAAGCCTTAATTTCGGCCTTCATTTGGCTGTTCAATTCGGTCAGCTTTTGGAGCAACTAAAGGGCGTCCAAATACACTTTAGTCCACATACATTCAAGCTACTTTCAAGGCTAGAATCAAGGGGAAATTACTCTTCTTTTGCTGTTTGAATTAGGCGTGAATTATGGGGCTGTTTTGCTTCTAATTTGCTGCTTTGTTGGGCGTAAATCAAGGGGAGTTTAAGCCTTCATTTGCTGCTTTGTTGGACGTGCATTAAGGGGGAGTTAAGCTCTCTTATTTTCTGATTTTTGGAGCATCTTTTGGAGGTTACAAACCGCCACTTTCTAAGCTTATGTACCTAGTTAAGTTTAGCTTCTTTAATTGATGTATCTAGACATTAAAAATCAGATTTTGATGCTTAGTTTAAGCATGTAACAAGTGAGCTAAAAAGTCACTTAAGTTAGCTTGTACTTATGATGCTTGTTTACTATAAATAACAAGCAAATGTGAATGAAAAATATAGAGAATATTTTGAACAAAAAATTGTGTTTTTACACTCGTTTCTTGGATTAGAAACAAACTTGAAATTCTTGGATTTGGAATTTCGTTTCCTTTGCTTAGTTAACTAGCTTAGACTACTAGTTGGCTTGTGATCTTAGGAACCCAAACTCGTTTCTTAGTGGTGTGTCTGTATCTAAGAAGCCTTTTTGGTTTTAGTCTTACTTATCCTTGGTTTATCCCTTGTGTATTTCGGGTTGATACTCCAAATATACAACAACCTATCAATTAGCATGATTATTAAGCTTAATTGCATGTGGAACCTATATCCCTAGTGTTTAGCAATTTGATTGAATTCTTGATTCTTGTTATATAATAGTTTTCATACTCAACCCATTAACAACTCTTCGAAATAGCTTAACGTTAGACTATAACAGGGTTTTAATTCATTCCTTTGGGTTCGACTCTTAGCTTGCCTTTATACTTGTATAAGGTTTGTTAAGCGTTTATAAATTTAGTTTGACCTAGTTCCAACCCTTGTCACATACAGCATGTTATATAAGAACGTTTTTCCCGTTCCACCAGGACCATCTACAAGAAATTCCCCTGGTTTGCCCTCCACTATATGTTGCATAATACATGTAAAAATTTCCTTTTGGTGCTGTATTTAGTAGGTCGTGGTTGTCTATACAAGTCTGAGGAATTAGAGCATCTAATGCATCATGAGTATCTTTTGTTCTATCAACTTGGCTATCATTGTCATCCATTAAAACAACCAGACCACAAATAAAAAATGACTTCCCCATAGCCTCTAGATGTTGCTCCACTAGATCAGACATATAGTCTCTTAATTTTTCTTACTGCACCAGAGTAACATATTTTTGTGCAAAATCTTTTAATAATGTAAAATAATATTTGCGTCATAGTTCCTCGGGATCACTCGGCTGGCAAAATATAAGAATAGTTGCTATTAGCCGATGCAAGGCTACAGCGAGCTGAATTTCCGTTGCTTAAGCCAAACAAATGTTTGCAACATCATCCTCTTCAAAAATGCCAGCTCTAAGACATGATTTCTTGAAAGTTGCGAAGACATAACCATGTACTGTGTGTAGGTCAGTAAATAAATTTGAACTTTTGAAATTCACTAATAGCAGCAGAAGAGAAAAGCATTCACCTTCAGAGGGAGCCACAAAAGTTAATCACCCAATCATCAGTTTTTTATTTTGTTAGTTGGACCATAATTTTGATGAAGCATCCCACTTATAGTGTTCTGAAAATTCTCCATACAGGTAACCAAGACCATTCTCAGTAGTTGCATTCATACGAAGAACTCTGTTAATTGAGTCTTAACATAAACACCGCTTGCAATACCTACATCCATACTTTCATAGGGGCGTACACTGACAATGTTCATGTCCGGAATATGAACATCCAAAATCAAGACTGGTGAATGCATCTCAAATAAATCAAACCTGAAAATTCTCCATGATTCTTCATATTATGACACCCACCTCCCTAACTGAAACTAAGCAATTACATTGCCAAAATTTCTATCTTCAGCCGAAACATTGAAGGTCACTCAATCAAGGCCTTTGTAAACATATTTATATAAATAATTCACCGCTTTTATAGTCAAACAAACTTATACATTAAAATGTTAATCGATTATGCATGATCGAGTTTAGTTTGAGCTACGTTCAGCCTGATTCCTAACGGATACGTAAGCAATCTTACATTGAGGTGCGACCGCATTCATATGCATGATTGAGTCGAAGAATATCAAATGCTTATCCCTATGAACCTATCCATCTAGAGCTAGACTTTGGCACTTGAACCCACATCATTTAGCCTACCTAGCCAAAAGAATCACCATCTCAACTCTTCTCACATCTCTTTGAATCACCAAACCTTTTGGAGCATCACCTGAGTATCACTTTCACACACTTCTTTCACACATACATAACCATATCATCTTTCCCTTAGGAACCCTTTATCATGAAATTTGTTTCCCTACCGCGCATGCTTCATCACCATTCAAGATAACATCCATTAGAAGAAACATTATATACTTTCTTAGCTTCCTAACTTGAGCAATGTTCATTGTTTCACGCATCGCATAATGTGTTGAGCAACATTTATATATCAATGATCATACAAAGCATATCGTGAGTAGTTCCTTGACCTAAGCAACATTAATTATGTAATACTCATTAATCACTTCATCTATATGCGTGCTTAGCTTCCAGACCTAAGTGTCGTTCAAGATCGTTTCTTTACACTATATATGATGCTTAGCTCCATAAACTAAGTGCATCATTTCTCATGTCACATGATGTAACTGTCTATAGCCTCCTTGCCTAAGAACATGCATCATGCATATATTCTTTTCAAGACAAGCAATTTTATCCATACGATTCATTTTGTCTTGCTTAACATGGAAGTTCAAAACTTCTTCCCATTTTCATCTTTTTCTTTTGGGGAAGTTAAAAAACTTTTTAAAATTTTTTTTCATAGAGAGAAGTTCGAAAACAAAACTTCATTTTTCAAGTCTTTCTTTTTCGGGAAAAAATCAGTACCCTCCACTCGTCTCATGACAAAAATGACGGAAAATTTTTTCTTTTGCATTTTCGGTTATATACATGTCATGTCATGTCAAGTCAAGCTTGGTCAAGTCAGTTGGTTAAGTCAATCATAGTTTATACAAGTCCCTTAAAAAATTTTATTTTGCAGATCTCAATAATTCAACGTTCAAGGACAAGCGAACCATCTACAACCCACGATTGGGGACAAACAAACCATTTGCAGCCCAAGTTTGGGGATAAGCGAACCATCTATAGCCAACGTTTGGGGACAAGAAAACCATTTACAGCACACGTTCAAGAACAAGCGAACCATCTACAGCCCACGTGCGGGGACAAACAAACCATATACAGCCCACGTTCTGGGACAAGAGAACCATCTACTACCCATGTTTGGGGACAAGCGAACCATCTACGGCCCACGTTCGGGGACAATCGAACCAACTACAGCCCACGTTAGGGGACAATCGAACCAGCATCATTTTAGTGATCATCTCCCATTAAAAGACGATTCACGACACAAGGTTCTTGATAAATAGAGACTTGCAAACTCATCATTAGGCAAGTTTTTCCTCAAGCATGGAATATTGTCCGTCGTTTCCACCTCTCAAGGCGAAGAAGTTAGCGATTATATCATCTATCGACTTTCCTCAATCATGGAAAGTATCTCAACAAACATCATCCGTTGGATTTCTTCAACCATAGAAAGCTACCAAACTCATTTGTCACCAATACACTGGTGTCAGATACTATCGAACATATTTGTAACAGATACATTGTTCTCGGATACGCATTATATCCCTTTACTCTTTTATCTATGGAACTATCGCTTTTCTGCAGGTATCAGCGTACACACAGTGATTTAAGATCGCAAAACGTCTTAAATCATTCTCCATCCCTATCGACTAATTTAACTATCATTTTTGAAACTAACGTTTCTACAAACTCAGTCAAAGTGGGGGCTTCTGTAGACACCTAAAAATGTCTCCCCAATACCAAACCTGATGATGAACAACCTTTCACTGCCATTGTTGGTCAGGTTGAGTATTTAATCTTGGAGTTCTTAAATCCATACCAAATCACAATACATTTCATAAACCAACCCAATTCCTATCTTGTTTCCCCAAACCATAACTTATTTTCCTCTTTTCGTGGCTTAAAACCCAAAATAATTTATTTTGTGTCCCTTAAAATCATTCATTTCATGTCCTTTTATAAAAATGTTTAAACCAGTTTTTTTTTTTCAATAATCTGGGTCCAATAATTGAATAGATGGATAGAGTTTGAAAAGATATTTCCAACGATATATTATAATCCCAAATTTGAGATATAACGAATAATTTATGGTCAAAATACTAAACTAAGCCAAAACAGAACCCAAGCCCACCTACCTACGACCCAATGATCATGTGGATGGTCCAAAGGATTTTATCCCATTTTTAAACCAATTAAAATCAATTAGAATCTTCAATAAGTTTCTAAAATATCTTAATTATCCTTTATGAAAAGAAAAGATTAAAGAGTTTGTAATTCAATAAAGCTTTTCTTTTTGTAAGTCCTAATTCTGTTCGAATTAAAAGATGTTCAATGATAGTAAGATATTATTTTTGTTCCTCATAGTTTTTATAAAAATATTTAATGGTTGGATAGCCCTTGAAATTATCATTCCAATGATATAATATATTATTAATTCTGAGTTGTAACGAAAAAAAATGATTGAAATATCAAACTATATCAAAAACTGACACAGTCTCACTATTTCGACCATATCATTTATTCTGCAAAATATTTTAATCTGATTTTTATTGGGTTAGAATTTGATCGTGGATAGATAAGTCGTTAAGCTACCACCCTAACCAAATTAATCATTTATAATACCTAAACATACACTAAACTAGTTAGTGGCAAGAAAAGGGTCGAACCCAAAAGGACTAAGTGTATTAATTTGTGCCAACTAGACTACTAGGAAAGGTCGTGAGATAGAGAGAGGTTAAACTAAACACGACTAAGAACAAACAACTACAAATAGGGAAAGTGGAATCTAATCACATCAATGTATTAAACAACATCATACAAATAGATGAAAATAATGACCTCGATTAGGAACATCAGCACATTTAACTCACTCTCGCACAATTAAGCATGTTAATTATCCTACTAAACTAATTCACTATCGTCCAACTAGCCTAGCAAAGGTATGGAAGAATTTAGGGCTCTCAACCAACTCACTCTCGCACAATTGATTGAAAGCACAATTAAGAGCATAGAATCGATTAGCAAGAAAGATTCTAATCCATAAAAGCATCACCCATACACAATAATCAAGAAACAATTTCATACTAATCACAATCAATCATTTAATTCATTAATATAACCTTCATCCAATTCCCTAGAACAAGACCTAAGCTAACATAATGAAGAAAGACATGGAAAACAAGGTAAAATAAGAATAAAAACAAGATTAAACAAATAAACTAATTAATCTTCTCAAATCAACAAACAAAAAGCAAAAAAAACTAAGAATTAAGCAAAGAAATAAAGATGAGAGAAAGTTAGAAAGTGCTCATTAGATAGATGAGAAAAAGTTCCACAAAGTTTCTTCTTCAACCTCTCAAAAACTCCATGGAAATCCAAGATTTCTCTCTCTACACTACTCCTAAACTAGAGAGAGAAAATCCTAATCTAACCCTAAGAGAGAGAAAATATATGCTAAACTAATCTAATCTATGTAAAATAAAATGTTGATTGAAAGTTGTGAGAAAAATAACCCCAAAGGGGTATTTATAACACAAGTTAAATAAAAATAAAATAAAAAATAAAAAAAACTAATTAAAAACTAAATTCAAAAACTAAACTAAAATAAAATAAAATAAAAGGAAATGAAAAGGAAAAAAAAACCCCAAAATTCCCACCCAAAACCGTCAGACCAAATTCTCTTTCCCACCTTCTTCTTCCCTTTCGAATTTGGCTGCTTTCATTCCACCATCAACCATCATCCAAACAACATCACCACCGTTCATCAACATTATCATCATCTAGCATCACAAAATTCTCGGCTTTTGGATTAATCGAAGGAATCGTGGCCGTCCGATTTTCATTAAAATCACGTGAAAAGCTCGTGATTGACTCACATTTGCGCGCCCGCACAGAAGTCGCGCACAGGTCGCGCAAAGCTACTATCTTAACTCTGATTTTAGACTCCAATTTGTGCGCTTTCTGACAGGGCTGTGCGGCCGCGAATTGGTTGCTCTGTGAGTTTGGATTGTTGTGAGTTGCGTGGCTTAATTGGTGAGTGGTTTGGTAGTGATTTGGGTGGTGGTTGTTGTTGCGTGAAGTGAGGGAGCTGGGAAATTGGTTGTTGCGGTGGTGTTGGTGGTTCAGGTGGTTTGGGTGGCTGAGATTGGAGGTGAAATGGGAGGCGCAGCAAGTGGTTTTTAGGAGGTTGAGATGGTAGGTGACGGCTGGTTGTTGTTGCGTGAAGGCTGCGTGAGGTAGCAGGGGATTGTGGTGGTGATTGCTGGCGGTTTTGCGTGGCTGATTGGAGGTGGTGCGAGTAGGGTGAGGTGGCTGGGTGTAGGTGGTGCTGGTGTGGTTGTGATTTTAGTGGCTGGTGAGAGTGGTAAAGGTGGCTGAAATTGAGTGGCTAATGGTGATGTGCGTGGTTGTTGTGAGGGTGAATGATCAGGGGAAAGGTGGCTGTTGAGGCTGTCCGTTAAGGCTGGACGGAGGAGGTGTGAGTTGGTGGTTGTTACGGCTACTGTGGTTGATTGTGGTGGCAATTGAAAAGCCTTGACTTGGACCTTGAACTCGAGCCTACACACAAACAAACCCGAGGATAAAAGTGTGAAACTGAGACAAATAAAAAAAATAAAAAGAAGGAGATAAATAAAATAAAATAGAAAAAGAGAAGTAACACTAAACTAATAAAAATAAATAAAAGTAAAATAGAAATAAGAGAAATAAAACTAAAACTAATAAAGACATAAAACTATACAAGTAAATAAAATAAACTTAAAACTAATTAAAACTATGAAAGTAACAAAGGAAAGGAACGAAATAAAATAAATCAAAAGCAAATAAAATATGAAAATAAACTAGAAACTAATTAATTAAAGAAATTAAATTAAAACATACAAAAACTAAGAAATAAACTAGAAACTTTATTAAAAAGAAAATAAGAGAATAAAAGGGAAAATAAGGGAAAATAAACACGAAAATGACTCTAAAACTACTCCCTAAGAGTGACATAAATGTCACTCATCAAATTAAAATAAAATAGAACTAAGTAACCCGAACACACCTACAACCAAAAACCGACACGAGGATAGAACAAAATATAATAAAATAAAACGAAGTAAAAATAAAATAAAATTAGTAAAACAAGATAAATGACTAAATTAAAACAAATAAGAAAATGTGAGAAACTAGGAACTTATTATAAAACAAGAACTAAAAACTTAAAATATAAACATAGAAAATAAGAGAAATTAAATAAATTAAGAAAATAAGCTAAAAACTATTAAAAACTACTAAAATACATAAAATAAAGATAAAAGATGAGAATAAGCAAATAAAAGAAATAAAGAACAGAATGAGCTAAATTATTGGAAAATAGGCCGGAAAATGACTCAATAAACACCCTAGAAGTGACATAAAAGTCACTTAACTAATGTTGACTTCAAAAGATTCCAATAACATATTATTTATCTCATTCAGATTTTTTAATTAAAAGATATGATAAAAACAAAAACCGCAAAAATTGTTGTCGATCACAAGAGTTTTATTCCGATTCAAATTCTATCTTTTCTTGATTCTTCGACCCTTCTTTTTTCATTATAAATAAAGGTCATATCACCAATTTTTAAACCATGAACAATCTTGATCATTAAATCATTCTCTTCTCTCTCTTTAGCCTAAACACTAGCCTCCCTATTCTTCCATAATACTTCCCATAAGCACACCAAGGAGTCCATACTTGACCCGAGGTTCTATCCTTAAACCAAGGCGTGAATGGTATAATAAACTGAGGGTTTGGACAAAATATAATCAACTCTACTTTTCATTTAATATATTTTTTTATTTGATTTATATATTTATTGAAGTTACCAACAGTTTATTTATGATATAGCAATTCAAGGAAACACGAAGAGTGAGTAATTAATCAGTTATTTACTCTTATTTTTATTCTTTTTGCTAGTATCATGATTAGTTTTATTTATATTTGATTTAACTAATTATGGTTGAATTACTTCAAATATTAATGTTTATTTTATTATATTTTTTATGATCACCATATTGCATGTTTAAAGGGAATATATAATTGAACATCACGCCTAATAAGATAATTTGGACAGCCGGTTAAGGGTCCTTTTAATCTTGTTATTAAATCAAGTGATCACAACTTTTAGAATTGTATGTTGCATTAATCTTCAACCAATTTAGCCTAATAATTGTATAGAACAAATTAAATATTTTGTTTGTATGCCTTTGAGATCTCAAGAATACTTTTCACTATAAGAATCGAGTAGAGGCAAATTCGAGCAAATGTGACTCCATGACTCACTTCGTACCATCATCCTCGATCCTCCTTTTGTGGTTCCGAACCATACGGAGTTAGTAATCTCATGGATTATGAATTGGTTATAACCTTCACAGGTCAATCGTTATTGCCTAATGTTGTCCATTTATTCTTGGTTGCCTTTTATGATCCGTGAACGGTTTACAAGTTCCTTAAAAACTTGTTAGCAACTCCCTACTTTCCTTGTCCCTCATCGTTGTCCCTAATCGAATGTGTCAATTCCCACTTCCTATGAGTGCCAAGAATATTCACATCATGCTTACGTAAGCGCGCTTTGAACGACGCCTACAGCCGCGGTATGTCATCCACAATCAAACGGCCAGGAAAAAGTAGAAAATAAGAAGATTATAACAGCAATCGAAAAGAAAATTGAAGATGCAAAAGGGTTATGGGAAGATCTCGTGCCAGATATACTTTAGGAAAAAAGAATAACAACCAGATAAGTAACAGGCGAATCGCCTTTCAATCTGGTATTTGGAACAAAAGTTGTGGTACTGGATAAGGTAGGGTTGCCAAAATTCAAGATTCAACTCTACTCTAAAAAGCAAAATGATCTACTTCTAAGGTAGCAACTTTATTTTGATAAGTGACTTTTATGTCACTTTTAGGGTGTTTAATGAGTCGTTTTCCGACTTATTTTCTAATAATTTAGCCCATTTTGTCCTTTATTTCTATTATTTGTTTATTCTTGTCTTTTATCTTTATTTCCAGGTTTTTAGTAGTTTTTATTAGTTCTTAGTTTATTTTTGTAGTTTTAGTTAATAATTTCCCGCTTCTCACACTTTATTTATTTTATTTTCTTTTAGTTTCTAGTTTGTTTTATTTTATTTTATTAAATTTTATTTTATTTTTTATTTAGTTTTAACTTTTTATTTTACTTTATTTATCTTATCTTATTTTATTTTATTTATTTTATTTTATTTTATCTTTTAAAAATCCCCTCGTGTTGTTTTTGGTTGTAGGTGTTTTCGGGTCCGTGGTCGATCGGGTTCAAGGTCCGAGGTTCGGGGCACAAAATTGAACCAAGCTCCACCACTGCTTTCCCCCAACAACACCAAGACCAACTGCCACAACAGCCACCCAAACCCACCACCAATCCACACCCAGCCGCACCTGAACCACCATCACCAACCAATCCCCTGCTCCCATAAACCGCAACCAACATCACCAAACAACCACCAGCAACCACCTTCTCACACCCACAGTTCAGCCCCCTTCACCGCACATCAACAACATCCACCTGCTCCACCACTCCTACACAACAACTCAACCAGCGCACCAATTTACAACCACAACCAACCTCCAATCACAGCCGCTTCCAACCACCGTTAGCCACCAATAAAAGCCGACACACCAACGGCCAAAAATCGCAGCAACCCATGTCCAATTCCACTCTCACCAGCCACCAAAATCACAACCAAACCACCACCTATCACAACCACCAGCAACCCCTGCTCACCTCACACCAAGAACCACCTTCAGCCACGCAATTCGCCACCAATCCCAGCCAACTCGCACTCCGTCAGCCGCCAAAACCACCGCAACAGTAGCAGCCAACAAATCGCAACAATACACTTCAATCAAGCGCCTAAAATCAGAGCAAATAACAATTAATCAAGTTCGAGCAAACCAAAGGAGTTCGGACGAAGTTCGAGTCAGAAACTTTTGAGGTTCTGTAATTTGAAGAGGTGTGGTCGAACACACCCATGGTTCGACCGAACCAACCCCGTAGTTCATCCGCACCAACCCATGGTTCTACCGAACCATTTCACCAGCTTCGCGCGTGACTTTTACTGAAAATCGAACGGCTGCGATGTGATGATGCTTGATTATGATGATTTTCGATGAACAGTGATGATTGTTTGCTGTTGATGATGGAGAATGTGAGAAGCCAAATTCGAAAGGGAAGGAGTTTGCGGGTCTGATTGTTTTCGTGGGTTTTGGGGGGAATTTAGTGGGTTTAAGGTTTTTCTTTTCCTTTTCATTTTCTTTTATTTTATTTAATTGTAGTTTTGTTTTTTTTTGGTTTTTAGTTTAGTAACTTTAATTGTTTTAGTTTAGTTTTATTTCTTTTTAATTTCTTTTATATTATTTTAGCTTGTATTATAAATATCTTCTTTGGGTTATTTTCTAAGAACTTTCAATCAACATTTTATTTTTAGATAGATTAGATTAGTTTAGATTAGATTAGTTTAGCCTATATTTTCTCTCTCTTAGGGTTAGTTTAGGAGTAGTGTAAAGAGAGAAAGCTTGGATTTCCATGGAGTTTTTGAGAGGTTGAAGAAGCAACTTTGTGGAACTTCTTCTCATCTATTCAATGAGCATTTTCTAACTTTCTCTCATCTTTATTTCTTGCTTAATTCTTAGTTTTTGCTTTTGTTTATTGATTTGAGTATATTAATTAGTTTATTTGTTTAATCTTGTTTTTATTCTTATTTTACCTTGTTTTCCATGTCTTTCTTTATTATGTTAGCTTTGATTTTGTTATAGGGAAATGGATGAAGGTTATGTTAATAAATTGAATGATTGATTGTGATTAGTACGGAATTGTTTCTTGATTATTGTGTGTGGATGATGCTTTTATGGATTAGAATCTTTCTAGCTAATTGATTCTATGTTCTTAATTGTGCTTTTCATCGATTGTGCGAGAGTGAGTTAGTTGAGAGCCCTAATTTCTTCCATACCTTTGCTAGGCTAGTTGCACTAGAGTGAATTAGTTTAGTAGGATAATTAACATGCTTAATTGTGCGAGAGTGAGTTAAATGTGTTGATTGTTCCTAATCAAGGTCATTTTCATCTAATTGTATGATATTATTGAATGTATTGATGTAATTGGATTCCACTTTCCCTAGTTTTAGTTATTTGTTCTTAGTTGTGTTTAGTTGAACCTCTCTCTATCTCACAAGCTTTCCTAGTAGTCTAATTAGCACAAATTGATACACTTAGTCCTTTTGGGTTCGACCCTTTACTTTCCACTAACTAGTTTAGTGTAAGTTTAGGTGTTATAAATTTCTAATTTGGTTAGGGTGGTAGCTTAACGACCTATCTATCTAATCCCGATCAAATTTTGGCGCCGTTGCCGGGGACTAAGGCGTTCATTAGTCTGTGTTGATTAGATTAGCTAGGTTCTTGTATATTATTTGATTTTGTTTGCTTTTCTTGGTTCTTTGAATAAAAATGGCATGCTTATCTTTTCCTCAATTTGATGGTGAACCCTTCTATGCTTACTTTGAAAGACTAGATGGTTTTCTTAGTTACCATGGGTGTTCTCTTAGTGATGCTTGTGGTATAGCTTATTGGGGCATGAATGAGTATACTAGGGGAATGGTTGAGGACATGAATAATGGTAGATTTTTTCATTTGTCTATGCATGATGCTTGGGATTTCTTCACATGGCTTGTTAGGGACTCTTTAGATAGAGAATCACATATTTCTTACTTTGATTCTCAATGCTAAGATTCTTTTAATTTTTGCATGAATTCTCTTGATACTTCTTATGTGCCTTATGATAATCCAAGTATGCAAATTGACACCTTTCCCCCTTATGCTCATTTTGATGAGGTTTGTGCTAATTTTGATGATGTGCAATTTGAATTTGATCATGAACCTCAACCCAATAACATTGATGCCCAAATTCTTTCTCAAATGCAATATCTCACCCAACAACTCCAAGAGCTTCAAGAGGAACAAAAATTGAGAGAAGTGAGGCTTGCCCAAGTGATGAGTGATTTGGTTGATGTAAATGGATGCGAGGCACCTCATTTGGAGTGTGAGAGTGTTTTTGAGAATGATGTGGGCCAAGGGTGTGAAGTTGAGGGGAGATTTTCTTGTGATGAGAGGATTTTTGAGGATTTTGATCCTTTTCATTCCCCATTTGAGCTTGAATGTCATCATTCCCCTTATTCACCCCCTTTGAGAGCTTCCCATGGTGAGGATGTGAATGAGCCATCTTCATGTTTGAATGAGGGAATTCATGAGGATGATGATGATGAGTTTGAGCAATCAAGAGAGATTGAGAGTCCCTTAAGTGGTGCTGGAGGAGTTGTTAATGAAGAAAATGTCGATTTTGAGTATTCCAACCCCCTTCCCCATCTTGATGAGTCCACCTTGCATGTTGGTGACCCTTCTATCCATGAGTCTTTGGACTCGTTTGAGGTTATGGCTAGTATGTTCATTGAAGGTGTAACAAATCACTATAGCCTTTAGAGAGAGTTCATTGGCAATGCTTCATGGGAAAGGGATAAGTTTGAGAGAAACCTTTATCCTTTCATACATTTTTTACAGACTCTAGGCTTTGAGGATCTTGAGGGAGTTGTTGTTCATTGCTGTGATAGAGAGGAGGATGAGGTTGTTTCTATTGGAGAGTTTTTGTTTGAGGGAGATGTGAGTCATGAGTGTTCTTTTGAGGATTCTATGATTGATTTTCATGCCCTCATTGGTGATGTGAGGCTATGTGAGACCATTGTTTCTCCTCCCCTTCCTCATGTCCCTTTCTCAAGGAAATTTGACCACATCTCCTACTATCCCATGTTCCTCCCTTCTTTTGTCAAAGAGCTTATTAAGGACCCTCTCTTGTTTGATGAGACTTTTCCTTTTCATCCTCCTATTATTGAGGAAATGGGTGATTGTGCCACCCAAAAAGATATTGAGGAGGTTTTTCCATTTTATTCTTTTCCTTATTTTTCTTCTTCTTTCTCTTCTTATTTTCTTGATTTTTATTTTGATTTTTCTTCTTTCTTTTGGCATCTTCCTCCTCACTTACGTGCAATAATTTTGTTGCACGTCCTCCTTCCTTCATTTGCCTACTTGTTATCATATGAATTGTGTTGTAGTGCATTTGATATGCTCTTGCGTTCGTTGCAATATTATTTACTAGAGCGGTCTCGCTTGGACGTTAAACAAGCCTTTCTCGGGAAGTAACCCAAGGTTTTTATTGCTTTCATTTTCTTTTCTTTTTAGATTAGATTTTTTTTTCTCATGGAAATGTTTGTGTGCCTTTTGCTGGGTACATAACTTGATATACACTTATGCATTGGTTTGGATCAAGAATCAAGGAAGTTTGATGCCTATTTTTGCTAACATATGGAAATCGAGATTCAATTCAAGAGGAAATCGGCTTTGAAAGGTTAAATTGGTTCATTTGCGGGTAATCACACCCACCAATATCCGGTAATATCTTTCCTAGCTCTTTTTCTAATGGTTGGTGACTCGTTGGACTTGTGTTGGTTTGTTGGATTGATTTCTTTCTTTTCCCCTCCAATGGATTATTTGGTTTATGTTTGAGTATATTGTCTCATTCAAGCTTGGGGGAGGGTATTCTATCATGCTTTGGTGGGATGTTGATTCATTTATGCCATGCACTTGAGTATATGCATTTCCATGTCTTTTCTTATATTTTGAAAAGTCCAAAAAGATTTTTGTTTACTTTCAAGGTAATTTTGGCAAAATGTGTTTTGTTTGTTCTTATTTTGGACATTTTATTTTGGGAATTGCATTCTTGAATGTTTTTCTTCCTAAGTGGTAAATGTATGCATGGTTTGAGAGTGTTATTGGTTGACTCTAGGATACTATATGCTAAGGTAGTCGATTAAGAACTTTTAGGGGTCCATGAAGCCTATTGTTCACGGGAATGTGGTAAGATGGGGTTGCTCTCTATAGTGGATTTGAAACCCTTGGTTGATATTTGTTTGGTTATAATCCCTTGTGAGCTTCATTTGTTCTAGCCTTCATCACCTTGTTGAGCGGCTATTTAGGATCCTTGACTATGCATGTCTTAATCCTTGTTTTGACCTCTAGCTCCCAACATCGTGACCGAGCCACTCTAGGGGAGGTAAAGGGCACCTTTTCTCATTTTTCTTTATCTTCTTTTTATTTTGTTACAAATTTGGTTTTCTATTTTGCATCGACCTACTTATTAACCAATTTGAGCCTAATGTTTCCCGCTCTTGTTTAAACCGCGTTACAAACCCAATGGCCTATGTCTACCAACCCTTTTAGTTAGTGAAGCATTGGCATGTGAGGTTTGAGTTTTGAGAGTGTTGATCATGAGCAAGAAAACTTTGTGAATTGGTTTAAGTATGGTCTTGAAAGTTGAGCTTGAAAAGAAAATGCAAAAAGTTTGAGAAGAAAGATACAATTCAAGAAAATCAAATGAAGTTTCAAGAAAAAGCCGTCCATAGTTGAAAAAAAAAGGCAAGGACACCAAATAAGAGCTAAAAAAAAATTGAAAAAGAAACAAAAAAAACAGAAAAATATTTTAGTTTGGTTTCGTTTTCTTCCCTAGTTTAAGCATTGAGGACAATTGCTTCATTCAAGCTTGGGGGGGGGGGGAGCGTTACTTCGTTTTTGGTATATATTGTGTTAGTGTTGTATAAGCTTGGGGGAGATGGCATTATTGGTATATTTGTTTGATATTTTGTGACTTATTGAGTTTGTTTTTTAGAGTAGGCCACTCTTTTGCTTCACTTAGGAAATATAACCAAAATTTTCAAATTTTTACCCCGCCTAAACCCTTATCCTTACGTTACAACCCAATAAAAGACCCTTAGACTTTAGTGGGGTTTGGTTAAAGAACGGTGGAGGGAGATAGACTTCAAACCTATGGAGAGAGTATGCATAGTTGAGAAGTTGGGAATACCTTCTCAAAGTTTTTCATTTCTTTATCTTTTTCCGGTTCTTTCGTGGAATCATGAGAAGCTAGCTTAAGGGTTGATTTGAAGCTATCGGAGAGAACGCGGCCTGATTTGTTGGGGCTAGGGTGGATTGTGTCCCCATTAGTTCTCTATGCTTAGCATATGTTATGTTTCAATCAACCATTGACATCTTGGAACATGCATACATTTGTCTATTTAGAAAGGTTTGCATCCATTGGTGCTTGTTCCTATCTCTCGTCCAAATATGAACTTTGTGTTTTCTTTCTCTTTTTATGTTTCTTATTCTTTTCTTTTTATTTCCTTGCCTTGGTTTTTGTTTAGAGTTGTGGGTTAAACTCTTAGGACACCCTCATGAGAGCACACTCGTCCTCTAGGGCGATCTAGGGGTTTAAAGGGCTTGTCTTTAGTTGCTAAAATTGACCGTGATTCCTACGAAAGTGAGTTAGTGTATATTCTTGTCTCCTTTAGTGTCTTAGTTTTGCTTGAATAATTCACTCTCCTTCTCTCGTGTTTCATGTTAATTTTCTCGAGGACGAGCAAAAGGTAAGCTTGGGGGAGTTTGATAAGTGACTTTTATGTCACTTTTAGGGTGTTTATTGAGTCGTTTTCCGACTTATTTTCCAATAATTTAGCCCATTTTTTCCTTTATTTCTATTATTTGCTTATTCTCATCGTTTATCTTAATTTCCAGTATTTTAGTAGTTTTTATTAGTTTTTAGTTTATTTTTGTAGTTTTAGTTAATAATTTCCTGCTTCTCTCATTTTATTTATTTTATTTTCTTTTAGTTTCTAGTTTGTTTTATTTTATTTTATTTTATTTCATTTTACTTTATTTTTTATTTAGTTTTACTTTTTATTTTACTTTATTGATCTCATATTATTTTATTTTATTTATCTTATTTTATTTTATCTTTTAAAAATCCCCTCGAGTTTTTTTTGTTGTAGGTGTTTTCGGGTCTGTGGTCGATCGGGTTCAAGGTCCGAGGTTCGAGGCACAAAATTGAACCAAGCTCTACCACTGCTTTCCCCTAACAACACCAACACCAACTGCCACAGCAGCCACCCAAACCCACCACCAATCCACACCCAGCCGCACCTGAACCACCATCACCAACCAATCCCCTGCTCCCATAAACCGCGACCAACATCACCAAACAACCACCAGCAACCACCTTCTCACACCAACACTTCAGCCCCCTTCACCGCACATCAATAACAACCTCCTGCACCAACACTCCTACACCACAACTCAACCACCGCACCAATTTACAGCCACCACCAACCTCCAATCACAGCCGCTTCCAACCACCGTTAGCCACCAATAAAAGCCGACACACCAGCGGCCAAAAATCGCAGCAACCCATGTCCAATTCCACTCTCACCAGCCACTAAAATCACAACCAAACCACCACCTATCACAACCACTAGCAACCCCTGCTCACCTAACACCAAGAACCACTATCAGCCACGCAATTCGCCACCAATCCCAGCCAACTCGCAGCAATTCACTTCAATAAAGCGCCCAAAATCAGAGCAAATAACAATTAATCAAGTTCGAGCAAACCAAAGGAGTTCGGTCGAAGTTCGAGTCAGAAACTTTTGAGGTTTTGTAATTTGAAGAGGTGTAGTCGAACACACCCATGGTTCGACCTAACCAACCCCGTAGTTCGGCCGCACCAACCCATGGTTCGACCGAACCATTTCAAGAGCTTTGCGCCTGACTTTTGCTGAAAATCGAAGGGTTGCGATGTGATAATGCTTGATGATGATTTTCGATGAACGATGATGATTGTTTGCGGTTGATGATGGAGAATGTGAGCAGCCATATTCGAAAGGGAAGGAGTTTGGGGGTCTGATTGTTTTCGTGGGTTTTGGGGGGAATTTAGTTGGTATTGGGTTTTTCTTTTCCTTTTCATTTTCTTTTATTTTGATTTTATTGTAGTTTTGTTTTTTTTTTTTTTTTTTGGTTTTTAGTTTAATTATTTTAGTTTAGTTTTATTTCTTTTTAATTTCTTTTATATTATTTTAGCTTGTATTATAAATACCCTCTTTGGGTTATTTTCTAAGAACTTTCAATCAACATTTTATTTTTAAATAAATTAGATTAGTTTAGATTAGATTAGTTTAGCCTATATTTTCTCTCTCTTAGGGTTAGTTTAGGAGTAGTGTAAAGAGAGAAAGATTGGATTTCCATGGAGTTTTTGAGAGGTTGAAGAAGCAACTTTGTGGAACTTCTTCTCATCTATTCAATGAGAATTTTCTAACTTTCTCTCATCTTTATTTCTTGCTTAATTCTTAGTTTTTGCTTTTGTTTATTGATTTGAGTAGATTAATTAGTTTATTTGTTTAATCTTGTTTTTATTCTTATTTTACCTTGTTTTCCATGTCTTTCTTCATTATGTTAGCTTAGATCTTGTTATAGGGAAATGGATGAAGGTTATGTTAATAAATTGAATGATTGATTGTGATTAGTATGGAATTGTTTCTTGATTATTGTGTATGGATGATGCTTTTGTGGATTAGAATCTTTCTAGCTAATTGATTCTATGTTCTTAATTGTGCTTTCAATCGATTGTGCGAGAGTGAGTTGGTTGAGAGCCCTAATTTCATCCATACGCTAGGCTAGTTGCACGAGAGTGAATTAGTTTATTAGGATATTAACCTGCTTAATTGTGCGAGAGTGAGTTAAATGTGTTGATTGTTCCTAATCAAGGTCATTTTCATCTAATTGTATGATGTTATTGAATGTATTGATGTAATTGGATTCCACTTTCCCTAGTTTTAGTTATTTGTTCTTAGTTGTGTTTAGTTGAACCTCTCTCTATCATACAAGCTTTCCTAGTAGTCTAATTAGCACAAATTGATACACTTAGTCCTTTTGGGTTCGACCCTTTACTTGCCACTAACTAGTTTAGTGTAAGTTTAGGTATTATAAATTTCTAATTTGGTTAGGGTGGTAGCTTAACGACCTATCTATCTAATCCCGATCAGATTTCCGACCTGAACTGCAAGAAAAGATTGTAATCAAATCGGCAGCCTATAAAAACATAATGTCCAGGGCATATAACAAGAGAGTAAGCCATCGCTCGCTGAATACAAGAGACTTAATCTCCAAAGAACAACCTTAATTGGAAAGGGGACCATTGATGGAGAGTTATCGGGAAACTAAAAGGGTCCATACTGAATCAGAGAAGTGGTTATGCAAGGGTCCTACTATTTAGAAAAATTTGACGGGAAACCATTGAAAAATGTATGTAAATCAGCAATCTTGAAAAAGTATTATGTTTAGTATGATGTAACATGTAGAACTTTTAAATTATCTTAGTCGGATAGTACCGATAAATAATGAAGGTCAACTTCTGGTATATAAGTTGATTGGGCATCCTCCATTTAATAGTCTATCGTTATGTGGGATGGACAGCTTTAAACTGCTTCCATGAAGTTAATGCTCTTACAACCTTATCAGTTGTATAATACTGGCAAAATCATGTACTGGTATATGCCGATTTGAGGTTTAGCCACGACAATGATCGCCGAGAAGGGTTCTCAGCTTACCGTAAATATACGGTGGAGTGAGTGAAAAATGTTATACTCTAAAACAGCAACAATGCGTCACACTGTTTTGAAAATATATACATGCAAACAAAGATCAATTGATAATGTATATACTTGCAAAGCAGATATATACATTGCAAGGGCAGGAAGTAGTATTCCCACCGCTTAAATTGGACAACATCAAATAAAAAAAATAATAAGTTAACATCGTAGTTGTGCAATGTTAATATCGTAGTTTTGCAAAGACAGAAAATGGGCGATAACTTAATTTCAATTAGTCGCATATCTGTAAATTGAAGAGACCATTACAGAATAATTACGTTTACAATGTTTGTTTCGATTTGTGAAGTTTTTAAAGCATTTTATTAGCAAGAACAACGCTTTGTTAAAAAGATATGTGTTCATAAAGTAAACTTGTAAACGGACATTCAAGGTAGCAAGGAAATAAGATAGTTTTTGCATAAAAGAGAATGTTAAAACTAACAATCGATAGACATTACCACAAAAAAGGGCATATGCCGATAAAACAGCATTGTTAAAAAATCACAAGTCTTGTTAAAAACAAAAATTATAATTTACAAATTAAAGTAGATAAGGCCCTATCACACTGGAGCCACATGAGGATGTTGGTTAGGACTGCCCGCCCCTTCAAGCTACTGGATCTTCCTTTTGTTTTGGATGTGGAGAGTCTAGGATACTGGAATCCACACTGACGTCATTCTCAGCCGTTGTAGTTTTAAGGATATCCTCGTCCGAAAATTGTTGTTGCTCAATGGCAAAAGGTTTTGCATGAGCTTTGTTTATGAAGGCATCTTCAACCTTAGCCCAGTCATATTTGGTCCAACCGGCAGCGTGGGCAACACATCTTTGAGACACAGTCTAGCCACCACTAAATTGGTCCTGCAGTTTCTCTATCAACGCGGCAGAATTTAGGTACCGATTAACTGCTCTTTGCTGAATGTTGAGTTTATCGACCTCCATTTTTAGACATTAGTCTACAACGCGCCCAAAGTACCTTTGGCATCGGCGAGCTCTTTCTAGAGTTAAGGGAGTTGATTAGTGGCCTTGCTCTTTTCAATTAACTGAGAGAGGAGAAGATTAACCTCTTCTCAAGGTCCTCAAGCTTTTTAGCTTTATCTCTTAAAGCTTTCAAGTGCTCGTCATCTTTAGCTTTTGTCGCTATGATGCCGGTAAGCGCCTCCTAGGCGTTTTTCAGAGCCGACTGCAACGACTCCCGACTTGCTGAACCCAGAAGGTGCTGCTCTGGATAATACTGGAAATCTCAACGAGTTCGGTCCAAGAAGCAAAGGGCTGCGTACCAAATTTAAATGAATATAGTTAGTAAAGCGTAAAAACCATAATTAAGAGGATGAAGAAATAGAGAAAATACCTTCATAAGGTTGTGCATATGTTGTGCAGCCACAGGTCCGATAAGACCGGTAGGCCTGTGAACAGGAGTAGCCATGTTCCACAAAAGTTGAAACCCTAGGTTCCCACCTCGAAGTGGGTCATCGGTAAAAATAGATTCATTGCAGCACACGTCATGTAGACACCTAAAAATGTTTCCCCAAAGCCAAACACGATGATGAATAACCTTTCACCGCCATTATTGGTCGGATTGAGTATTTAATATTGGAGTGTATAAAACCACATTCAAACCCAATAAATTTCATAAACCAACCCAATTTCTATCCCACTTCCCAATACCATAAATTTTTTTCCTCTTTTTGCGCCTTTAAACCCAAAATAATTCATACCCTGTCCCTTAAAATCATTCATTTAGTGTCCTTTTTATAATAACATTTACACTAGTTTATTTTGGTTCATAATCTGGGTCCAATGATTGAATAGTTGGATAATTCTTGAAAAGAACTTTCAAACGATATAGTATAAGCCAATATCCGAGTTATAACGAATAAGTTATGGTCAAAATACTACACTGAGCCTAAAACGAAACTAAGTCCACCTTACCTACGACCCAATGATCATGTGCAGGGTCTAAAGGATTTAATCTCAATTCTAAAAAAATTAGGATTAATTAGAATCTTATATAGGTTTCTACAAGATCTTAATCATCCTTTATGAAAAGATAAGATGAATGATTTTAAAATGGAATAAAACTGCTCTTTTTGAAAGTCCTAATTCTATTCGAATTGAGAGACGTTCAAAGATAGTTAGATATGATTTTTGTTCCTTATTGTTTTAAGCCAAATAATATATGGTTTAATATCCCTTGAAATTATCCTTCCAATGATACATTATAATATCAATTCCAAGCTTTAACGAAAAGATATAAAATAAATACGAAACTCTATCAAAAACTGACACCGTCTCACTATTTGAGCCATATCTTTTATTCTAAAAAATATTTTAATCAAATTCTAATAGGGTTAGAAAGTAGACTTCAATATCTTTCAAACCATATATTATTTATCTTATTCCAATTTTTTTTATCAAAAGATATGACGAAAACAAAAACCGCAAAAATGCTGTCTATCGCAATAGTTTTATTCCCATTCGAATTCGTTCTTTTCTTGATACTTCGACACTCTTTTTTCTTTATAAATAAAATTTATATCACCCCTTTTTAAATCATCAACAATATTGATCACAAAATCATTCTCTTCTCCCTATTTAGCCTAAACACTAGCCTCCATATTCTTTCATAATACTTCCCCTAAGCAATCCAAGGAGTCCATACAATACTCGAAGTTCTATACTTAAACCAAAGCGTGAAAGGTATAATGAACTGAGGGTTTGGACAAAATCCACTCTACTTTTTTTTTAATTTAATTGTTTCAATTTGATTTATATATTTATTGAAGTTACTAACAGTTTATTTATGATGTAGCAATTCAAAGAAACACATAAAGTGAGTAATTAATCACTTAATTACTCTTATTTTTATTCTTGTTGCTAGTATCATGATTAGGTTTATTATGATTTGAATTGACTAACAATTTATTGTTGAATTGTTTCCAATATTTATGTTTATTTTATTATATTTATTAATAATTATATTGCATGTTAAAAGGAAATATGTAATTGAAAATCACGCCTAATAAGATAATTTGGACGACCAGTTTAGGTTCTTTTTAATCTAGTTATTTAATCAAGTGATCACGATATTTTAAAATGTCACCAAGGGATCGTAACTAGGTTTAGGTGGCTGTGGACAACGTCTGATAACTCTCTTGCCGTTAGAGGAAAGTCCCAAGGCCCTTTTATCTAGCTTATCGACACCTACACTTGGTGATAACGTGTCCATGAGTAAAAAAATAATGATATACAGAAGTAATAATAGTAAAATAAGGACAAGTAAATAAATTATGTATGTATGCATGTTAAGGAATGACGATAAGTAAGTTTGAGACATAGTCGTAATATATGAAGGCAAGTTAAAATAAAATATGAGGCAATTTCCATAGTTGTCGGTCCAGCATAGACCGAGATATGATAATGGAGCATTGCCGAGAATAAACTTCACATTCGGCAGCAAAACTTTAGGGACAACTTGCATTTTGCCAACCCTGATATTAATTTTCTCAGTATTAAAACAATCAAAAGCTTTATGTTCTTGCTCGCCAAGCTCCCTACCGATAATATGTCCAAAGCGGAGGTGGGGCCGAAAAAATGTTCTCCTGATACGGAAGTCATCAGGGACGCACATAAAAAAAGAACTTGTCTTGCCAACCCTTGCAGGTTGTGAGCTTAGGGTTGACGGTATATTTGTGTGATGTTGTATAAAGTGCCACCATCCCTCAGATTTCCTATCATGCTTAAGGGATAGTAGTCTCCAAAATAAATTCAAAATTAGTGGAAAATTTTTATATAGAATAACCCATACCAAAACGACAACAACTCGGATTGTAGGAGGAGTAAGCTGAGAAAGGTAGACATTCCAACACGTTAGAATCACTAGTAGAACAACCTTAAAATGCACCGGTTCAAACCCGGTTTAAGCCATCGGTTCGAACCAGTCACAATGTGTGGGGTGCCAATACCTCCCCACTTTGCCACCGGTTCAAAACCGGTGGTATAAACTGGATTTGGCACCAGTTAACCAATGTCTTTAATTATTTTGGCCACCGGTTAACCAGTGCCAATAATAAAGCCCGCAGAATTTTTTTTTGGTGGCAGCCACTTTTGGCACCGATTAACCGGTTCCATTTCAGTCTATATATTTTTTTTTCCTGTTTTCTTGCAATATTAAAAAAAAAAAACCTGTAATTCCAGCAATAATAACCTGTTTTCACGCCTGTAATTCCAGCAATAATATAAACAAAAATAATTAATAATAATTTTATAATTACCAATAATAATATTATTATTAAATATTGTAATAAGATACAAATAATATTAATAACAATAATTCATATATAGATATAAATATCCCAAATGCAATACAATAAAAAAAAGTGTTATATATATATACAAAGGATAGTAAGTAATTATTGAATAATAATCTAGTTAAAAAGTTAACAAAACATAAATTTACAATAAAATGACATTTACATGTTAAAGGTGATAAAAGACGCCAACATGTCACGAACTTTAAGAAGTTCCTTGATTGTCAACTGACCAACCTTTTGTACCTTGCAAAACTTGAAATATAGAATAATTATGTTAGAATTAATTAAATAGGCTAAACAATATGTATTTTTATAAAAAAAAATGGCCTATATGACTTCTACTTTGCCTATTTTCTACATTTCTTATCAAATGAACTATTTCTTTCTTATAACATGTCAATGTTGGCTATTATTAGGTCTCTAAGGCATGAAATCACATTAATAGAGAATTTTATTAAAATCTAAAACGCATTTTATTCAAAATGGCCCAAATATGGCCTATATGACTTCTACGTTGTCCATTTCTTACATTTCTTATCAAATGAACTATTTCTTTCGCATAACATGTCAATATAACCTAGTATTAAGTGTCTAAGGCTTAAAATTGAATCAAAAGATCATTTTACAAAAATTGCCTTAATATAGCCTACATGCATGTCTTCTACTTTGCCCATTTCCTACATTTCTTATCAAATAAACTATTTCTTTCTCATAACATGTCAATATTATCTAGTTTTAGGTGTATAAGGTTAGAAATCACATCAAAAGAGCATATTAACAAAAAAAATGGCCCAAATATGGCCTCTATTAAGCCCATTTTCTACCTTTCTTATCAAATGAACTATTTCTTTCTCATAACATATCAATGTTACCTAGTTTTATGTGTCTAAGGCTTAAAATTGAATTAAAAGAACATTTTATTAAGGTTTAAGACGCATTTTACTCAAAATGGTTTAAATATGGCCTATATGACTCCTACTTTGCTCATTGCTCACATTTCATATCAAATGAACTATTTATTTCTAATAACATGTCAAAATTATCTAGTTTTAGGTGTATAAGGTTAGAAATCACAACAAAAAAGCATATTAACAAAACATGGCCCAAATATGGTCTATATGACTTTTATTTAGCCCATTTTCTACCTTCCTTAGTAAATGAATTATTTTTTTCTCGTAAAATGTCAATGTTACCTAGTTTTATGTGTCTAAGGCTTAAAATTAAATCAAAAGAACATTTTGTTAAGGTTTAAGACGCATTTTACTCAAAATAGCCTAAATATGGCCTATATGACTTCTACATTGCCCATTTCCTACATTTCTTATCAAATGAAATATTTTTTTCTCATATCATGTCAAAATTATCTAGTTTAAGTGTATAAGGTTAGAAATCACATCAAAAGAACATATTAATAAAAAATGGTCCAAAAATGGCCTACGTGACTTCTATTTAGCCCATTTTCTACCTTTCTTATCAAATGAACTATTTCTTTCTTATAACATGTCAATATTACCTAATTTTATGTGTCTAAGGCTTGAAATCACATCAAAAGAGCATTTTATTATGTTTTAAGACACATTTTACAAAAAATGGCCCAAATACGGCCTATTATGACTTCTACTTAGGCCATTTCCTACATTTCATATCAAATGAACTATTTCTTTCTCATTACATGTCATTGTTACCTAGTTTTAGGTGTCTAAGGCTTTATATTTAATTAAAAGAGCATTTTATTAAGGTTTAAGACGCATTTTACTCAAAATGGCCCAAATATGGCCTATATGTTTTCTACATGCCCATTTCCTACATTTCTTATCAAATGAACTATTTATTTCTTATAGCATGTCAATATTATCTAGTTTTAGGTGTATAAGGTAAGAAATCACATCAAAAGAGCATATTAATAAAAAAAATTGGCCCAAAAATGGCCTATAAGACTTCTATTTAATTAGCCTATTTTCTACCTTTCTTTTCAATTGAACTATTTCTTTCTCATACTAGTAGAAAAATACACAAAGGCAACCCCCTAATGGCACCGGTTCAGGCCAAACTGGTGGCAAAAACCGGCCTAAAATTTGGCGAGGATTTAGAGCAAGAACTATGGCAACGGTTCAGCTCAAACCGGTGCCAAAAATAAAAAGGCCACCGGTTTGAACCTATGCCATTGAACCGGTGCACCAAAAAAAAACCTGGCCTTTTTTCTTTATATACCCTAATCTAACCTCCTTCTTTCTCCTCTGAACTCGGCGCCTCTCCTCCTTCTCTCTCCAACCTCTCTTCTCTATTCTCTCTGTCCTCTTCTTTCCAATTTCACTCTAAAATAAAAAATCATCCAATTTTGCCATTTAATATCAAAGAAATACTCGGTGAATCTTCTTTGTCCTCTCGATCTCCGACCTCTCTTCTGTCAGCCCACCACCACCGACGCCACTAAACACCGTCACCACCAAGTCCGCTTATTTTCAGGTCAAATCTGAGGTTAGTGCATGTTTTTGGGTTTAATTATTCGGGGTAAGGGTTTTTGGGTTTAATTATTTATGTTATATGCCTTAATTTTTTTGGGTTTGATTGTTGTAATATTGTTCAAAACTGATTGGTGTAATTGATTTTGGAATTATTTGGGTTAATTGATTGTTTCATTTTTTGCACTTAATTGATTTTTCGAAATTTCTAGGTTTAATTGATTTTTGAAACTTTTGGGGTTAATTGATTTTCTGGGTTTGCTGGGTTTAATTGATTGTTGGGTTTGATTGATTTTCGAAAGTTTTGGAGTTCGTAGATTTGCTGGATTTTATTGGGAGATTTATTTGAGTTTTCTGGGTTGAATTTCATTATAATTCATTGTTTAATTTGGGCGATTGATTTTCTCTTTCTCTTTGGGCGATTGATTTGCTGGGATTTATTTGGGCGATTGATTTTCTCTTTCTCTTTCATGCATGAGTTTTCTGGGTTTTCGTTTTTCGTATTTTTTTTTAGTTTTAATAATTTCTAGGTTTTAATTGATGCAGGTGTTAGTTCATGCAACAAGGATTCAAGACTTTGATTTTGGATTATTGTTTTGATGTTGTAATTTTTTTTTTTTTGTTGTACCAATTTCTGAGTTGAATTCATTGTAATTTTTTAATTTTTTTTTGTATTGTACAATAACAATTTACTTGTTGAATATAATGTGATTATATTTCATTTTTTTTGCTTCAGTTATATCGATTACTGATGTTTGGTTTGTACTCCGTATTTTACAATTTACATGGTGTTTTTATATTATTTTTATTATTATTGCAATAAAAAAGAAAAAAAAAGGCACCGGTTAACCGGTGGCTAAATGAGCTGCCACTAAAAAATAATATTTCGCGGAACTATTTAAGGCACCGGTTAATCGGTGCCAAAACCGGTTTATGGCACCGGTGGCAAAAAGGGGGGTAATTGGCGCCCCCCACATTGGCACCGGTTCAAACCGGTGCCTTAAGCCGGGTTTTATGTGTCTAACAGTTGAAATCACATCAAAAGAGCATTTTATTAAGTTTTAAGACGCGTTGTACTATAAATGGCCCAAATACGGCTTATATATGACCTCTACTTAGCCCATTTCCTATATTTCTTATCAAATGAACTATTTCTTTCTCATTACATGTCATTGTTACCTAGTTTTAGTTGTCTAAGGCTTCAAATTGAATTAAAAGAACATTTTATTAAGGTTTAAGACGCATTTTACTAAAAATGGCCCAAATATGGCCTATATGTCTTCTACTTTTCCCATTTCCTACATTTCTTATCAAATGAACTATTTCATTCTCATAACATGTCAATGTTATCTAGTTTTAGGTGTATAAGGTTAAAAATAACATCAAAAGAGCATATTAACAAAAAATGGCCTAAATATGGCCTATATGACTTCTATTTAGCCTATTTTTTACCTTTCTTATCAAATAAACTATATCTTTCTCATAACATGTCAATATTACCTAGTTTTATGTTTCTAAGGCTTGAAATCACATCAAAAGAGCATATTAACCAAAAATGGCACAAATATGGCCCATATGACTTCTATTTATCCCATTTTCTACCTTTCTTATCAAATGAACTATTTCTTTCTCATAACATGTCAATGTTATCTACTTTTAGATGTCTAAGGCTTGAAATCATATCAAAATAGCATTTCATTAAGTTTTAGGACTTACCTCATCATGCTGTTGAATGTCCGTACAATGAGTCACTATGTCAAGCATGAATCTCATCACATACAAAGCACAATCAAGTCCATTTTCTTATTGTGCGCACTAGCATATGACAAACAAAGCACATCAGTGAAACATGCGAAGGAAATTAGCAAATATTTACTAACATAGATTTTTAAGATAATCACAATATCGTGTAAATTACCATCGGGGACTTCCATGTTGGACCTTGAGGAGCACGACAATTTAGCTTCTTGATAACACTGTAGTAAATAAAGTACATTCAAATTTGATTAGTCATCTGACTATTAAATTAGCTAGCAATAATCATCACTAGGTAGCTATATATATTTACTTTTGCAATATAGACTACACGAGCCACTTCTCCGATGATCGAGCTGAATCAAGGTGAAGGATTGTGTTATTGGAATTACAAATCACCATGAGGCTCCAATTCTCCCTACATAAGTTCAAAATAGAAAAATAAATTAATATTTGACATGGTTAAACTTACACTCTATTACATGGGGCGAATATGAACTTGTCTCCCGCACACACTGATTCCCTAATACTCTGTTCAACATAATACAACACGTCACGGGTATTACCTATGATTCTAGAAGTGGATAACTGCTCGGGGCATAACCACCCAACTTTAAAAGGATAATCAGTTTCAGTTAAGTGTTCCTGTAGTGTTCTGCGTGCATGAACATTGAATAATTAATCAAATGAAGAATAATCACCACAAATTTGAATAACTTGAAAAAAGTGTAGATCATGTGGTCATTGATTGAAGTACCTCATGAATGTTTGAATGAGGGAAATGTTAAGCTTTGTACCATGTAGAAATTCCTTCACATCTTCTTTCCTAATCCAAGCAACTACATCTTCATTATAGTGGAACATTACCATAGGAAGTGCAACTTCCATTGGATCGACCAAATGAGAAGCAAGGTTGTGAAGAAAGGTCAAATCAGCAGAGAGCGTTTGAAGAACAATGTCTTTAACAAGTGGAATAGGTTGCATGGGTGAACCTCTCGAAGAGTGCAACTTCGACGCTTGTTTACTCTTGGACCGTTGTTCACTCAGCTTCCTGTTAGGTTGATCAATGCTTATAGGCTTCTCCACCCTCCTTCTCTTTCAAGTTTGGCTTCCATGCGAAATCTGAAATTTAACGAGCGAGTGAGTTAAGAAAAAAAAATAATGGCTCAAAATAATCCCCAAAAAAAAGTGCAGCTTCCGTCAAGGCCGAAACAGCCGAGGGAGCCGCCGCCGAGGCCAGCACAGCCCAGGAAACTGCCGCCGAGGCCGCTCCTGCCTTGGCAGCCCCCGCCAAGGCCATAACATCCCAAGAAGCCGCCAGCCAAGGCTACAACAGCTCAGGAAGGCTGCTGCCGAGACTGCTGCCAAGGCTGGCTGGCCTGCAGCATCAATGGCAGCGGCTGCCCGGGCTACTGCAGCCACGGAAGCTGCCTTCCTGGGCTACAACCGAGGCCGGAGCAGCCTAGGGAGCGGCAGCCAAGGCTGGAGCAGCCTAGGGTACGGCAGCCGAGGCCATCGGAGCCTTGGCATCGGAGATAGGGGCTGGGGAGTCGTTCTATTTTGGCGGTTTTATTTTTAGAGGTGCAGTTAGACAGTGCCTAACAATTATTTAACACATAAAAATATGAAAATAAATATATTACCTCGTTAATCAACCTCACCCATGCACGTGGGCAATCACCAAGCTACCTACAACTTGCCAAAGCTTTGTTATCTCAACCTCCTCTATCGGTACAGGTAGTGGGATGTCTTCGAACCCCGCAATCACCGAAGCGATCCCAACCAAGTTATGATGTGGCCCCGCCGTATCACCTATCGTTGCTTGTGCTCTACCATACGCCACAAAAATCAATTCTACACTATTTGTAAGCCTCGGGGCTAGAAGTGCACACTGGGTGTCTTCCTACACTTGTAAAAACAAAGTTATCAAAATAGGTCTTTTCCGACACCAATGAAAATATAACAAAATTCATTACGCTAGAGGGTTACAAATCACCTGTATATCTGGATATTCATGCGGTGTTGGACTATAAAGCTCCCTTGAGTTCGCATGTGTAGGAGTAGGAACCTGCAATAGTTCATCAATCATGCCACCTCAAGTCTCACGTAACTCAACATTTTTAAACTTTTAATACAATTGAAACTACCTCAGGCAGCACATCTTCTCCATGTATCTCATCCCTCCATTTCTATCACCTTCTCCTTGTCTTTGTGGGGGAATACATGAGTTGACCGGTGTAGTCGCGGGGAATGGCAAACTCGGTAAGTTCATTTGCTTCGCCCAAGCATTGAATTCACCTACTAACTCGTTGAGCACTTGTTGCTTAATTGATGCCACCTTGGCATCCAACTCATCCGGTCAGTTAACATTTGCTCGAGATCGACCCGATTTTGTGTATTCTAGACCCATCACCTTTTGCCATCCTAGCATTTACCCTCCCGAACCTACTACTCATCCTGGATGGTATGTCTTTCCCAAAGCCAATGTGAAAAGGGTCATTCTCCACACTTGGGACCAATTTTCCCTCTACTCATCCTTGATGACCCATTTTCTTGCTTCCTTATCAAACATATGGAGAGAACAAAAGAAATCACTGGCACGACTCACCAAAGTAGTGACCGTGGAACTAGAGGGTTCTTTCGATGGCACTAGAAGCAATTTAGGGTATAAACCCTTTTCGATCCACTCAGGTCTCTTTTCTGCAAATGTCATAGCCCCTATACGATGGGTGTACTCCTTTTGCAGTGCATTTTTTTTATTTTGCGCTCTAAGTTCCTACATATAAACAAATGTTGTTATCAGTACTACAAAAAGAGTCAAGCTATTATTCAATTGGAATCAGATTTACACAAACTTAAAATGGCTTTCTTTTGACTTTTTTGAATAACGAAATTTTCCCAATCTTCTTTTGACACGCTCGGCCATTTTTTCCACGGGAGAAGGTCATCCTCAACAACTTTCTTCTTCTTTTATTTCTTCTTCTTATAGATCCATCTATTATTTAAGGTGGTCTTAAAGCCTCTGAAATTTCTGCTTAACAGATTCAAACACCCTTCTCTTCTCGGCATCATTAGGAATAGAAAATAGCCTCTGCAAGCACAAATACAAACCGATTATTAGTTTCTGTTTACAAACAACCGTAAGGTGAAGGTTTCTTAAATGGTCTAAATGTGCCAAAAAAAACACTTACCCTTGTATCATCCCAAAAGGTTTGAATCAAACACGGAGGTACTTCATTGCATTACAAGTGTAATGGGGATTTTGCGCGCACACATGCCAACATGATTAGCATATTGTCGACGCCATTTGCCCCCGGGTTGGCGGTTGTTGTCATACTTTAAGACAATGGGACCGTTAGGTTTCTTAAAACTTGTCGTCGGACCCCTACCCTTTCTCTGAGATGGTGCCTTTACCCCCCTCCACCACCAGTGTTATTTTTATTCTTTCCTTGTCCATAAGTTTCAGGAGTCGGGTTCTCACCAACAATCTCACATACTGTATTTTCAATAGGCGGCGCACGTTTAGCTGAAATTTCAAATTCTTCAAGCCTACGCTCAAACTCATCTTGAGACTGATCCTCTGGCTCACCCAAATCAACCTCCTTGTTCAAATCATAAGGCTCATCCTCGTCCTCGTCATCATAGTCATTATCCTCAATGTCTTCTTCACGATGAAGGTTATGATCGTCCTCCATGAGATATAAGCACCTGTCAAAACAAACATAAACCAGTATTAATGTATAGTAAAGTGTTAGTGCAAATGAATACTCTTGTGAAATTTAAAACATCAAAAAAGTTAAATATAATGCATACGAGTTGTTAAAATGATTAATTGTTAGTTCATACACAAAACATAGAACTCAGATTAAGTAGAAGCTCATTTAAGCCATTTTCACCTACTTATTGTCCTATAACCTTGTATGTGCATGATAATGAGTACACTTAGGCAATTTAAACTACAAACATGTTAAATATAATGAATATGAGTTGTTAGAATGATTAAATGTTAGTTTATATACAAAACAAAGGACTTGGGTTAAGTAGAACCTCATTTAATCCATTTTCACCTACTTATGATCCTATAACCTAGTCTATGTATGATAATGAGTACACTTAGGCAATTTCAAACTACAAACATGTTAGTTTAGAAACAAAACAAAGGATTTGAGTCAAATATAAGCTCATTTATCTCATTTTTTCCTACTTATGCTCTTATATACATGATAACTAAACTATATTTGCAATGAAACCATTACTAACTTTTAATCATACTACCTCAATATGAAATTCCTTAGTTGTGGTCTGATCACATATACCCTGCTTCGTCGTCTATGTCATTTGGTACAACAGGTCTAGGAACAGTGAACGGTGCAAAATCATCAAACGCATCATATTCTTCCTCATCCTCGACATCTCCAATGCACAATAGACCATTTTTAATTGATTGGGTCAGTTACGTAGAACACTTGCTTAGATTGAGATGCAAGGATAAATGGTTCCGCACTATCATTCAAGTGGCCAAGATCTACAAGAGTAAAGTCATCATATTTGACGTTACTACCTATATTATCAACCCACTTACACTTGAAAAGAGCAACCGTGAAGTTACAATAATCAAGCTCTCATATTTCTTGAATTCGACCGTAGTATGATAACTTTGCATCGACAGGTGATTTATCCTTAGCACTTGCAAACTCCCTTGATGATGCCACAAGCGTTACACCACTGTTTTGGGTGGAGGAAGATTTCAAATCCCGACACTTAGTCTAAAAAGTGTACCTATTGATGTCATATCCCTCAAATGAATGAACATCATCCCTATGACCATACGCAATCCACCGTACTGTATAGGTCAAATTAGTATCATCCAATTGACCCATTACTTGATCACGAAACCAATTGACAAACCTCTTATTATGCAACTACATATGTGCCCTTTCACCTTTCGATGGAAATTCGTCACGCAAACTAGCCATGTGCTCGTCTAAATATGGGTACACATCTGCAACATGGTGCAACACATAAAGGTGTTCTTGTAAGAACTGATCTCGGTCAGGTGACATTCGTTTCGACCCAATTGTGCCATGACCATCAAGCATCCCTTCATTTTGAGAAGTTGGAAGACCAATAAGTTCAGAAACGGTTATATAGTTGGCCACAAAGTTACCTATCTCCTCACCCATGGTCCCTTGCATCATACTTCCTTCCGGGTAAGCCCGGTTCCGTACTTTTTTTTGCAATGTACCCATGTGTCTTTCAAAAGGATATCACAACCTCATGAACACAGGACCGCACAACTTAATCTCACACACCAAAAGAAGAATCAGATGAACCATTATGTAAAAAAATGAGGGTCGGAAATACATCTCAAATTTGCACAAAGTCACAACCACATCCGCTTGCAAAGCATCTAGTGTACAAGGATCAAGCACTTTGCTGCGTATTGCGTTGAAAAACGAACAAAGGCTAGTAATCGCTTCCCTCACGTGCTTCTGTAAAATACCACGGATTGCAATCGGTAGGAATACTTGCATCATAAGGTGATAATCATGGGATTTCATACTTGTGAGCTTCAATTCTCCATTCAAGGATTCAAATCTTTTCATGTTAGATGAGTACCCTGATGGAACCTTAATGGGTACAGACATGCACAAAACATAAGTTTCTCTACACTTGAAAATGTATAGCAAGCCAGAGGTAAATAAGTCTTTTCATCCTTCCCTTTACCCTCAACTTTCTTCTTTGACGCATCCGTTGCCTTTCTCTTTCCCTTTCCCTTACTCTTCTCCTTCCCTTTTTTTGAAACATTTTCATCTTCTTTTCCCAGTTCCTTTCCCTTTCTAACCTTTTCCTGAGCCCACAATTCATGACGAGTTCCCATCTCAAGCAAATCTAACCGTACACCCTTTTATATCCTTTATTTTTCCTTGAATATTCATAAGCGTTCCCAAAAGAGCATCACACACATTCTTCTCTATATGCATCACATCAAGACAGTGCCTAACATCATGTTCTTTCCAGTACGGAAACTTCCATAAGATTGATTCTTTCTTAAATAGAGCAGCTGAGACCACAGTTTTTTCTGATTTTCCAAACACCATTCGTATACCCTTCACCCGAGCACAAATCTCAGCACCAGTAAATGGTCTAGGCACAGTATCCTCTTCCACTGTCCCATCGAAAGCCTTTTTCTAGCCTACGGTATGGGTGATCACGCCTATGGAACCTTCGAGTCCGCAAGTAGACATCTTTTCGAGAATTCTTAAGGTATATGCTTGATGTGTCATCAATACATACGGGGCATGCTTTTTTTTTCCCTTGACCTTGTACCCACACAAGTTGCCATATGCAGGGAAGTCATTCATGGTCCACATAAGCGCTGCACGCAATGTTAATATCTTGTTCTGATGAGCATCGAAAATGGAAACCCCTTCGTCCCACATCTTTCTCAAGTCATCAATAAGCGGCTAAAGGTAAACATCTATGTCATTTCCAGGTTTCCTAGGCCCCGTTATTAGCATTGAAAACATTATATACTTACGTTTCATGCACATTCAAGGAGGCAAATTATAAATCACTAAAAGTACCGTCCATGTGTTATGTTGGGTACTAAGAGTGCCAAATGGATTCATCCCATCCATGCAAAACCCAAGCCTTAAATTTCTGACTTCATCACCAAATTTCTTAAACTTCAAATAAATGTTCTTCCACTGCGGGGAGTCAGCTGGATGCTTCTACATTCTGTTTTTCTTTCTTCCCTCTACAAGCTACCTCAAATTTTTAGCGTCGTTTGGTATTGAGAATAGATGCTTAAACCTTAGAATAATGGGAAGATACCACAACATCTTAGTAGGAAGTACCTCCGTACCAAGATTGCAACTCATGTGCTTGTAGTGCGACAGCTTGCATCATGGACACACTTGGAATTTTTTTTTTTTTTGGTAAGTAAATAATTTTATTACCAAAAGTAAAGAGTTACTACCCATAAAAGTAGCAACTACAAGAAATGAAAGTGCAGTACATGCCCTCTGGGCCAAAGAAGCAACAAAACCAAAGCCCGAAGGCAAAACAAAAATAACTACTACGGAATCTCTAACTCCTAAAGGGAGAGGATACCATAGCTACATCCAAAAGTGGGTAAAAACCCATACATCTAAAGATATCAAATAAGGTGAGTACAATAAAGCATCAGCTTAACTTGAAAGCATACACCATCCGCCAGCATCATCATAAAAACAGCTTGATAACAACACCACAGTCAGCCTGCCAGGACAGAACAGCAGCATGCATGCAGTACAAACCAGGACAAAAGATCGCAGCCATGAACCATCATCCTGCAGCACAAACATAAGGAGGCTCAAGCAAGACAAAGAAAAGATGCCACGACACAGGTAGATCAACAGCTATCATAATGGAAGAGGGAAGAGAAGGAGTCCTGGGAGAAACAGCAAACAAAGTAGCAATAGGAATACCACCCACCATACAATCCGGGCCATCAACTAGCACCTCATGCTAGAAGACAGCACTAAAAAATAAGGCATCAACCTACTACCCACCAAGCAAGCTAAATATCCAAGACTCACCCATGACAACCAACTTCCACCATGCCAAGACAACAACAGATAATACACCACCACTAGCATCACCATAAAAAAAATAGCTTGATAACAACCCCATAGTAAGCCCGCCAGGACAGAACAATAGCATACATGCAGTACAAACCAGAACAAAAGATCGTATCCATGAGCCATCAGCCAGCAGCAGCACAAACACAGGGGAGCTCAAGAACATATAAAAGCATAAGACGCCTGAGTAAAGACAGATCACCAACCACCACAACAGAAGAGGCAAAAGAAGGAGTCCTGGAAGAAACAGCAAACAAGGAAGCAATAGGAATATCACCCACAATACAATCCAGGCCATCAACTAGCATCTCATACTAGGAGACAACACTAAAAATAGGGCCTCAACCTACTACACACCGAGCAAGCTAGAATAACCAAGACTCACCCATAACAACCCACTTCCTCCACGCCAAAACACCACCACCAGCATTGCCAACCACTACAACAAAAGAGGTAAAAGAAGGAGCCTGGACAAAAGCTAGAACCAAGGTAGAAAGAGGGATACCACCCACCATACAATACAAGCCATCAACTATCACCTCAGAAGACAACACTAAAAACGGGCTTCATCCCACTACATACCAGGCAAGCTAAAATGGCCAAGACTCAACCATGACAGCCAACCTCTACCAAATAAAACAAAGAACACCTTCCACCAGCATCACCATAAAATTAGCTTGGTAATAACCCTGTAATCAGCATGCCAAGATAGAACAAAAGCATACATGCAAAATAAACCAGGACAAAGGATCGTAGCCATGATCCATCAGCCAGCATCACAAACACAGGGGCCTCAAGCAAAGCAGAAAAACATAAGATGCCGAGGAAAAGATAGGCCAACAACTACCACAAAAGAAGAGGCATAAAAAGAAGTCCAGACAGAAGCAAGAAACAAGGTAGCAATAGGAGAAACACCCACCATACAACCCAGGCCATCAACTAGCACCTCATGCTAGGAGACAGTACTAAAAAAAAAACGGGCCTCAACCCACTACACACCAAGCAAGCTAGCAAAACCCAGACTTAACAATGACAACCAACCTCCAAACCACCATCAATAGACATAATCATAATATCACAGCTAACTAACAACCTAGAAATCAGCCTGCTAGGACGACAACACGGCAAGCATACAATACAAAACAGGAAAAAGGATCGCTACCATAACCATCCTCCAGCAACACTAATAACTAGGAAGCCTAAGCTGACAAAATAACACAATACATCTAGACAGTAGTTACAACCAAAGAAAACGATTCCCATTTTAACATGATAATAAAAGGGAGGCAAACAAGAGAAATTCAACCTTCCTTTAATAAATGAAGAACATTAGGGAATATTCAACATCTACAAATCTATAATTTAGGGGAGCTGCCACGATCAACCCCCAAATATAGAGCAACATCAACCAAGCTGCCACCAGCAACTAGAGCAAACAAACCACAACAATCGCTGAACAAACCAGCCAAAGAACACAAACCCAGAAAACCGAGAGTTTGAGAAATAAAAAAACCAACACTTTGAAATTCCGGCTGCTGGGAAAAGAAAACGAAAACCCAAAACACCGCCCAGCAGCCACTTCAAACTACTACACACCAGCCAGGGAGAAGCAACCAGATGGCAGCAAACTACCTCAATAGAGCCCCGACAACAGAACACCAGCAAGGGGAAAAACGATAGTCGAAACTCGCCGACCACCTTGAAACGCGCCCCACAACCAAAGAACCCACTGAGCTAGACCCGTCACCAGCGAAATAGGCCAGAAAACCCAGTCACCAGCAAGCTAGATCATAACACAGCATCAACCTTGAGCAAATAAACCCAGAACGCGAGGGATTGATTCAAAAATCGAAGCCCAAAAAAACCCGGAATCAACCCAGCAAAACAAAAAACAACACTTTCAGCACTGTCCGATTGCTGGGAAAAGGAATAGACTTGAACCACCGCCCAGCAACCAACCGGAATCAGCCAAGCAAATGAAAAATCGACACTTTCAACCACAATCCGGCTGCTGGGAAAGAATAGCATGAAACACCGCCCAGCCGCCGCGCCAAACAGGACAACCACCGGAACACCAAACTTAGACCCTTCTTCAATCTCGAGCAAAGAACCCAGAAAATCGAAGAAGGAACCAATAACTTCGCAGCACCGTCCAGCAGCTTTGTTTGATTTAGAAATCAAACCCAGAAAACCCAGAAACAACCCAGCAAGAGAAAAATTAAAACTTTAAGCACAACCCGACCAAAACAGCCGCCGCTTCTTCGACCTTTAATGAAGGTCGAATAACAGACCAAAGTTCCAAAAACCCTTAGGGTTTGTATTTTGACATTGAAGAACAAGAAACAAGCTTCTCAATCTAACCCTTTGAAGAAAGAATCCGATGAAGGCAACCACCGGGACTCTTCTTCAAAGGGCTAGAGAGAAGCCAGAGTTTCTCTCTCTAGAACAAAACCCTAAATTTGTCAACACCTGCTTACTTGGAATTGTTCATACTCATTTCGATAAAGAATACAATCATTAAGATATGCATGTATCTTCTTATACTACACACCAATGGGACACATGAACTTCATTGCATAATAGTAATACTTAGGAATTTCATTCCCATCAGGCAACATATCACTTAATGCGGTCAACAAAGAAGTAAAACTAATGTCCGTCCACTTATGCTTCGACTTAATGTTGAAAAGTGTTAGCACGACCGATAATTTGGAGTATTTTTTGCACCCAGGATACAAAGGCTTCTTTAAAGCCTCCGATAATAACTCAAACACGCCATCTTCAACACCATGCAACATCTCATCCACGTCTTCATCCTCAGCCTCATCCGCTGAAGGGTGTAATAAATGACACCCATTTGATGAGCATTTAGATTATTTTTACCTTCTTTTCATAGCTTTCATGCTTAATAAATTCTTTGTTTATGTTTTTGCTCTTTGTTTTACCTTTTACTCTCTTATTTTGTGGTTTTGTGCATTTTGAAGGTTTTTCTAGTCTTTTCTCCTTTATTTGCTTTCTTTCGTGGTTGTAGGTATTGTACGAGGTCCAGGTCTTGATATTGGTGATTTACTAAGGTGGAAGATGCTTTTGGAGCAAGCTCATGGCAACTGGAAAGCTCAAGATGCAAGGAAGTGGATTCTCCAAGTTCTAGCTCTTGCGCTTTCAAGCCGTGCTCTCATGAAGATGGGGTGTTGAACCCACAATCAAGTGCTTTTGGGACTGCCTCTCTTAGTGTTTATCATCATCATGTTGCGCGTTTATTCGAATACCTTAGCGAATGCACAAAGCCGCGAGTAAGATCAAAGAAACCTAATTAAGCGCGGGCGCGCCACCACTGCTCGCGCGGCCGCACCTCTTTGGGTACTTTCTTGCTCGGCTTTTGTTTGCGCCTCCTATATATATCTTTGTAACACAATTTTTGGGGCAAAGTTTTAGAGAATTAGAATTCATTTTCTTAGCTTAATTGACAGCTTCTCTCTTTAGTTTTAGGGTTAGTTTTAGGAGTAGATTTTAGAGAGAGAGAAAGTGAGGAATTTCAATGGTTATTTTAGAGGTTGAAGATTCAAGATGAAAATTGTATTGAAGATCTCCATTATCAATCAATGAGGATTCTCACTCAGTCTCCTCTTTATTGCTTTGTTTGATTTCATATTTATTTCGTTTGATTTTGATGTTTGATTGTTGATTAGTGTAATTGTTCTCCATATTTTGATGATTCTTTATTTCTTCAATTGTTTGTGGCTAGATGATGATGTTTGAGTAGGTGTTTGGCTAGGGATAAGATGAAAATTGTATGATTGATTGATTGTGCTTAATTTGGGGATTGTGTTGATTATTTGTTGAGATTAAAGTGATAAATGGAAGTTTGCATGTGTGTAATTCGATTAGGCCTTGATAATTATGCTAGATTGCATTGTACTTTCTAATGATACGGACCATTGATTTAGGAATTGCAATTGTCAATTGAGCTTGATTAGTGATGCTCCTAGTTAGAGTCTCTCGTAGTTGGCGCTAGTTTGACCTCTAGGAGATAGCTTGTTGACTTTTTTGATTGAGCTTGCCATTAATCTTCTAAACCATTGACTTGCATGTATTTCGTAGTTGCTACAATTATCATGATTACATGTTGATCCCCATTCCTAGTGCTTTATTTATTTGGTTTCTTTATTTTGTAGTTGGTTAGTGTTCTCTCTTTATCTTTGTCTTCGACCTAGCTTAGGCGCATAATTGAGAGTGCTTGAATATTACCGTTCCTTTGGGTTCGACCCTTGACTTGCCTCTATAATTGTATATATGTTTGTTAAGTGTTTATAAATTTAGTTTGATCGAGGGAGGATTAGTTTCAACGACCTAGTTCCACCCCTCTTCATCCGGCTGATCATCATCGGCTCCATCCTCACCATTATCAACAATATAGTCAACATTCTCGTATTCCTCCTCCACATGAATCTCATTGCTTCTAACACACACATCATTCCGGTCAAGATCCCCACTCTACTCTTAACCTTCACCGTGCCAAAACCACACATGGTATTTATGCCTAAACCCACGACAGAATACATGATCTCTAATGATTTCAACACTATCCACCACATTCACATTATTACAATCAACACAAGGTTAATAAAGGCCTTTGCCACCCAATTTGCGTTAATAAGATAAAGCCCTCTCGCAAAACTCTTGAACCACATTCCAAAATTCCAATGTATCGCGTCTACCACACATCCAACCACGATCCTACTCCATTTAGTAAATTGTCTCTAAACATATATAGCAACATATAATTAATAATGTGTAATTGCTACATATTTTATGTAAATCAAATTCAAGTACACATCGTGAATATACCATTCATATAGTGAAAAAATGCATGTTTCCAAAAGGTCCTTTTCACTCCAACCTAACCCATCCTTGAATGCCTACTCTCAATAGTGAATGTATGTCAACTTTTCAATTTTAAGGAAAATCCGACAGCATTTCCCCCTAGTTCTCCAAGTACACGGTGTAGATATTTAATTACCCACATATGTACCCATAGAACATAGTGAGGAAATGGTAAGCCAAGATGTTCCTTATGATTGAAAAGAAAACATACATTCACCACCTAAGAGAGAGTACACATTCAAGAACAATTCCAACCGGGGACTATTAAAGACTTTCTCCTAATGAGAAAGCCTTGAACGGGTATCTAGGCATATAATGATGCAAGAATTATATATATTGTTGTATTTATTTGCAATTAAACAATATACAAGTTGCAATATCATGAATAAACTTTTATTAAATGGATAAATAGAAAGAAATATAGCTTAGTAAAGCTTATAATTCTTACCAATATGGAAAGTACAATGGATGTACACTTATGAACTACCCACTTGAGCTCAATATGTAGTCCTCAAGCTAAACTCGTGCTTCACATATGAATCTATTAAAAAAAACAAAAAAAATTGTTAAATATTAGGTAAGTACTATTTCTTTCTCATAACATGTCAATTCACTAATTTATTTCTAAGCTAAAACACACCGTTCATCAAACTAACAATTGCTAAACTATGTATTCACTAATTTGTTCAAAATTCATCTAATTTATTCAAAATTACTAAACTAAAAAGATTACTAATCTCTAATTTATTCAAAATTACCCATCAAAACAACTTAAAATTAACCATTAAAACATTCAAATATTCAACTAATTTAGTAACAAGGTTGCTAATCTTTAATTTATTCAAAAATACCCATCAAAACAACTTTAAATTAACCATTTAAACATTCCAAAATTCAACTAATTTAATATAAAGATTTCTAATCTCTAATTTATTCAAAATTACCCATCAAAACAACTTAAAATTGACCATTAAAAAATACAAAACTTCAACTACTTAATTAACAAGGTTAATATTCTCTAATTTATTCAAAATTACCCATCAAAAGAAATTACATTAACCATTAAAACATACTAAAATCCAACTAATTGAGTAACAAGGTTACTAATCTCTAATATTTTCACAATTTCCCAATAAAACAACTAAAAATTGAGAAAAATTGGAGTAAAATTATATTCTAACCCAAATTTTAATTTTCCTCACAATTGTTCAACATGCAAAAGAAATTAATATAAGTACATAATTAGAAAATAATTTTGAAAAAAAGAAAAAAAAAATTATACCTAAAAACTTGTGGTTGAAGAGCATGAAAGGAAGGAGAGATGGAGCAGCAGCCGTGCTCGGTGGTGGAGGACCCTCAGGGCAGTGGCGTGGCAAAGATTAGGGCGGTGGCGCAGCGGAAAACATTAGGGTGGTGGCAAGGCGGCTAACAGAGCCTCGAATGAAGAGGGAAACGAAGAGAGGTGGAGGGGGTTTAGGGGAGAAAGGGAAGGACAGGGGAGAAAGAGAAGGTTGTGGTGAAGGGTTTTCTAACCTCTACCGTTGAAGGTGGAAAATGTGGTGGAGGGAAAAGGGGAGGAAGATAGTAGGGCTTTTGCTGGGTTTTTGCTCGAATATAACAGTAGATGAGAGCTGAGAATGAAAATGAAAAAGGAAAAAGAAGGAAGCTAGAAAGTATGGGGAAAGAAGGAGAGAACGAATCAAGGGCGGGGGTTTTTTTTTAATTTGGCACCGGTTCAAATCGGTAGGCATTAATTCTTTGCCTTCGATTTGAACTGAACCGGTTCCGTTTTTCCTGGTTCATTAAGCCGCTATAGGCGCCGTTCGAAGTGCGCCTACGTTAAGCATGTGTGAGTATGCTTGACACTCATAGGAAGTGGTAATTGGCATAATACGATTAGGGACAAGGAAATTAGGGAGCCGCCAACAGGTTTTTAAGGAACTTGTAAACCGTTCACGGATCATAAAAGGCAACCACGATTAAGGGACAATGATAGGCAACAATGATTGACCTATTAAGGTTACACCCCATTCATAATCCATGATATTATTAACTCCATATGGTTTGGAACCACAAAAGGAGGATTGGGGATGATGGTACGAAGTGAATCATGGAGTCACATTCGCCCGTATTGGCCTCTACTCGATTCTTATTGTGAAAAGTGATTCACGCGATCTCAAAGGCATACAAACAAAGATTCCATCTGCTCCAAACTGTTATTATGCTAAATTAGTTGATTATTAATGCAACACATGATTCTAAAATATTAGTGATCACTTGAATTAATAACAAGATTAAAAAGGAACCTAAACCGGTCGTCCAAATTATCTTATTGGGCGTGATTTTCAATTACTTATTCCCTTTAAACATGCAATATGGTGATAAAAAACAATAATAGAATTAACATTAATATTGGAAGCAATTTAACAATAATATCGTTAGTCAAATCAAATATAAATTAACCTAATCATGATACTAGTAACAAGAATAAAAATAAGAGTAATTAAGTGATTAATTACTCGGTTTCAAAAAAAAAAAAAAGTGATTAATTACTCACTTTTCGCGTTTCCTTGAATTGCTACATCATGAATAAACTGCTAGTAACTTCAATAAAAATATAAATCAAATGGAAATTAAATTAAAAATAGATTTGATTTGGTCCAAACCCTCAAATAATTCTTCCAACCACGCCTTGGTTAAAGTATAGAACTTCAGGTATTGTATGGACTCCTTGGAGTGCTTAAAGGAAAGAATAGTGAAAGAATAGGGAGGCTAGTGTTTAGGCTAAATAGGGAGAAGAGAATGATTTTATGATGAACCTTGTTGATGATTGAAAAAGGGGAGATATGACCTCTATTTATAGAGAAAAAAAGAAGGGTCGAAAAAACAAGATAAGATCCGAATTAAATCAGAATAAAACTCGATGGACAACAATTTTTGTGGTTTTTGTTTTTATCATATCTTTTGATCCAGAAATCTGAATTAGATAAATAATATGTCATTTGAAAGCTGTTGAACTCTACTTTCTAACCCAATTAAAATCTGATTAAAATTATTTGTAGAAGAAAATAAATGACCGAAATAGTGGGACAGTATCTGTTTTGGATAAAGTTTGATATTTCATTCATATCTTTTCCGTTATAGCTCTGAATTAATATTATAATATATCATTGGAAAGATAATTTCAAGAGCTATCCAGCCATATAAGATTCAGATAAAAACTATGAGGAATGAAAATAATATCTGTCTATCTTTGAACGTCTTTCAATTCGAATAAAATTAGGACTTTCAAAAAGAAAAATTTTATTCAATTTCAAGCTCTTTAATCTTATCTTTTCAAAAAGAATAATTAATATATTTTAGAAACTTATAAAAGAATCCAATTAATCTTAATTGGTTTAGGAATGGGATTAAAGCTTTCGGACCCTCCACATGATCTTTAGGTCGTAGGTAAGGTGGACTTATGTTCGGTTTAGGCTCAATTTAGTATTTTGGTCATAATTTATAATTATTTATGGCTAGACTATAGTTTAGCAAACATATCCTACACCCCCAATGAAACTACGTCGTTTCATTCCTACCCCCACTCCCTACTTCCTACCCCACTACATACCCCACGTGGCCACGTCACCACACTCCCCAAACAAAAACCGCAAGTAACTTCCACCACCCCACCCATATATATATATTAAAAAAAAAATTGAAAACCAATATTCATTTACTCCCTCAGTTTATCTCTCCATTTTGTCACTCTTCATCTTCTTTCATTTTCTCTCTCATCATTTCTCACCATTTTCGCTACAAAACTGCAAAAATTAGTAAATTAATTAACCGTACAAAATGTCCGACATTAGACATGAAATTGCACAATCGCAACAAAGTTCAACAAGTATGCAAAAATCTAAAGAGTAAGTTATTTGCATGTTAAATTTATAAATAATTGCAAAAAATTTCAACGAAACCCTAATTTTTTTTTTTTTTTTTTTTTTTTTTTTTTTTTTTTTGCGATGATGTTTCAGGACAACAATTGGAAATTCAGGAGTACAAGAACAATCAAAGTAAGTATTACTGATTTTTTCGAAGAATAAGCATAATTTTATTTGAATTTGATCATATTTAAATTAGTTACTGTTTAAATTTAAATTTAGACATAATTTTGCTCTAAATCTGAGATGATGATAAAATTATAAACAAGTTACTGTTTAAATTTGAATGTAAGCATAATTTTGATTTTAATAATCAATAAAAAATTACATAAAATATACAGAAAAACGAAATGTAAAAAAGATATAATGCCTAGTACTGTGAAGTATAATGAACAAATACAAAACACTATATGTTAAAATTAATTTGTGTGCATATAATTGTGCATATTTATGTATACATATGTTCAAATTTGTATAGCATGTGTGTAGCATGTAATTTCTGTTTAATATATACATTTACTGATATATTAATTATTACAAATATATTGTTCATTTCTAAATTTCATTTTGTACATTCATGAAATGAACAAAAAATGACAAGTGGAAAACATATACTTTCTATTCCTGTGTAGTAAAATAAACATTTACATTTATAAAATGAACAAATACAAAACTCTATATGTTCAAATTCATTTGTGGTATATATATGTGCATATATATATGTAAACATATGTTCAAATTTGTATAGCATGTGTATAGCATGTAACTTATGTTAGTTTATATACATTTACTGATATATTATTATTACAAGTATATTTTTCATTTCTAAATTTCATTTTGTACATTTAAAAAAAAGAACAAAAAATCAAATTTGGAAAACATATAATTTCTACTTCTGTGTTATAAAATGAACATTTACAAAACAATATATGTTCAAAATATGTATTATGTTATATTTGTGCATATATGTGTATACATATGTTCATTAGTACAACTAAACTCATCATTCTATGAACTAATTAGTACATTTGTCTAATACAGCAACATCATGTCAATTTTTATGATTTACAATATAAATTTACATTGTAGTGATGTACCATTTAAAGTGATACGCTTGATGCAATTTGACAAAGGAATGTTCAATCCTTATCCTATAATTCATCAGAGAAAAGAATGTTTTGAAATAGACAACAAATTGGATAGAAATGAAGTTATAAAAAAGTGGGAACCCTATTTATTAGAAGACAACCTACATCACAAGTAAGTTTATGTACTTACAAATATTCATATATGTAATATTTAATGTACAATCATTTAGTTCAATACTTAATCTCATAATTGAAATAATTTGTAAAATTTTAGTGAACCAAAAAAGTTGAAAGTGAAATTTATAATGTCAAGATCAAGGCCTGAGACAAAACAATCAATGAGGTATAAATAATTCATAAAAATTCAATAATTTATTTTTATATTTTTACATAATTATACTTTTATATATTGACATTTAAAATATTTCAGTGAACAAGAGAAGGAAAGTTCAAAAGTAGATGATGCATCAGCAAATCAACCAGAAAAGGATGAAACAAAATTAGTGAATACAGGGTATTTCATTCCCATAATGTTCATTTTCATATATGTTAATAAACATTTTAATCATTTGAAATTAACTAATTTTTAGAAAAGAGTCAGCTGACAAAGCCACAACAGATGATGCATCAGCAAATCAAGGGTATATTACTTAAAATTAAATGTTCTTCATCAATGTATTTAATGTTCATTTACTTCTTACTTGTAATACATTTGCATTCAAAAACTTCCCAGAGAAAAATCAACAAAAGAGGAAGGAAAAAATGATCAACAACAACCAGAAAAGGTTGCAAGGTATTTGATTCAACTAATGTTCATTTTCATATTAGTTGATAAACATTTTAATCATTTTTTCAGTTTTTTAATTTTCAAAGATAAATCAAGTGAAAAAGCCCCAATAGAGGTTGAGGGTGCAGAAAAGATTCAGCCTACACCAAAAGTGGAGGTTGCAGTAGATAATGAGCCTCCAACAGAGGATGAGCCTCCAGGAGATGATGCACCTCCAACACAGGATAAACCTGCAATTGAAAACACACCTTCATACATAATGAAAAAGTATGAACATATATAATTTATTAATTGTTTCTATTGCACTTTTACATTATTAAAGATTATTAATTATCAACAAATGTTGTCAGGAAAAAAATGATGGTGTCAACTTAGGGAATACTCAACAAACTGAAAAAACCAAGAAAACTGCTGCTGTTAGCAAGGCTACTACTGCTAAAAAATCCCCTGCTACATCTATTGATGTTATTGGAAAAACCATTGCTGCTGTTAATGCAGCAAAATCCCCCGTAATTTCTGTTGTTGAAGCAGAAAAAGCCTCTGCTGCAAGTTCTGATAATGCACCAAAACAGGGCCCTGTTGAAAAAATCAAGCTAGGTAATGTACATATTTGTTAAATTAAATGTTCAATTCCTTTTATCAATAACACATATATTGAAAATGTTCATTTACCATTCTGTAAATGATCTAAATTAGTAGGAATTGAAGAAATTGAAATTAAGGATGAAACAGAATTGGAATTGGAAAGACAAAGACAAGAACAATTGAAAACTGATGAGGAATTGGCAAGAATATTGAGAGGTTTAAAACCAAATGAAGACACAAATTTGTCTCAAAAGAGTGAAGAATCATCACAAAATTCAAAGCAACCAAGGAAGAAAATGGTTGCAAGGAAAAAAAAAAGAACCACAAGAAAATCAGAAGAAAAAGAAGATGAACAATCACCAGCAACAAGAACAAGAAGTAAATCACAAGGTAAATAAATGTACAATTTTTAATATAACAATTATCATATTCAATATACTAATATAACTATGTTAATGTACAATATTTATATTAAATATGTTTATTAAAAGATATTAAGTTGCCTAGCATATCAGCTATAGCAACAACTGCTGCAAAAATTGCTGAAAAGCAAGCAGCAGCAACAACACCCAAAAAACCAAGGCTTCCAAAGGCTGCAACTGCATTTGCAGAGAAACCTGCTGAGACAACACCAAAAAAAGCAGGACGTCCAAGGGCTGCAGCTGCTGTTAAACCTGCTGCAAGTTCTCCTCCTGCAAAAGGGAAATCATCCCAAAAAGGTAAAATACATATCTAATACAATAAATGTTCAAATACAAACAAGCAACCTGTAAATGTTCATTTTACATATTGAAAATGATCAAATCTGTAGGTGGTCAAAAGAGGCCTGCTGCATTAGCTAAAGGCCCTGCAAAGAAAAGAAAAGTCATTGATCAAGTACCTTATGATGAACCATCAGAGGAAGAAGAAGATGATTCAGGAGAAGACATTAAGGAAGATGCCCCTGCTGCAAGTTCTGCTGCTGCAGAAAAGAAAATTGTAAAAAAAGGAGCACAAAAAAGGTAATGTGCATATTTATAAACATAAATGTTTATATACAAACTAGCAATTACATTGTCTTGTAAATGTACATTTTACTAATTATAATTGATCAAAATGTTAGGTGGTCAGAAGAGGCCTGCTACATCAGCAAAAGGCCCTATGAAGAAAATAAAAATGATTGAAGAACAATCTAAAGAGGAAGAATAGCTAGATGATACTGATTCTGGATCAGACAGTGAGGATCCAACTTTTATTGCTGAAAAAGAAGAAGAGGAGGAAAGTGAGGATTTGGATGAGGTAGAAGAGAAGAAATTCAAACTGAAAAAACCAAAGGCTGAAGAAAAAAGAATGGTTCTGTATGAGAAGGAACCAATAAAAAAGGTTGTGAAGAAGAAAACTTAACTTGCAGTGGTTGAAAAGAAAGAAGAGGAAGAAGAAAAGATTGAAGAGGAAGAAAAAACCATTACAAGAGGAGGTCATGTCAAGTTCATGCATTGGGTTAAGAAAATGAGTACAACACAAAAGCAATTAGTGCATGAAATAGGACTGGGGCCGTTGTTGTACATAGGACTTCCTCACCTTGACAAACAATTAAGCCATTGGGTTTTAGATAGCTTTGAAGTGAGTAGTTTAAGTTTTAAGTTACCTAAAGGTGAGAAAATTGAGATTGAGGTGGAAGATGTTAGGATTGTTTATGGTTTGCCGATGGGAGAAATTCCTATTATTGAAGGTAAATCTGACAGAGCAAGTGAAGAATTTGATTTGTTCATAAAAAATTGGAGATCAAAATGGCAAGGCAAAACACCTTCTGTAAACCAAATTATTGCTCAATATACAAGTGATAAATTCAAAAACCAAAGGCCAGCACAAGAAGATTTTCTCACCAACTTTTTGGTAGTTGCCGTGAATTGTTTGATGAAGTGTATTACAAACAACCAATGCCATTTCAAGTTTCTTTTTTAATGATGGAAAAAGAAAAAATAAAAAAGTTGAATTGGTGTCAATATGTGTTTGACTCTCTCATAAGTTGCTATGTGACATGGAGAAGGAATGGAGGAAAAGGATTGTACAATGGACCACTACAATTTCTGATGGTAAGTTTACTAAGAATAACAGTAAATTATAACATGTTCATTTTCATAACAAAAAATATTCAATAACAAAATTTTAAATATCTAGTTTGTCAAAATTTTGAGTCTTTTATATCAGTTGTTCATTTATGATATATTAATTGTTCATTTATAATAATGGCTTATGGTGCAGCTGTTCTACTTTGACAAAGTTCAAATATTGAACAAAAAACAACCAAGAACAATTCTAATCATTGCTTGTTGGACAAGAGATATGGCACTGGAAAGGATATAAACAGAAAATGATTTGAACTATGGATATGGAAAAATCCTTCCAAGAATAGAAGAAAAGCCTGAAGATAATGCTAAGGTACAGATATGATCATTCATAACTAATAAAATGCTCACTTTATATCAAAAACATATTTTCTTATATGGTTTTTTATATGTTCTATAAATGACAGGTCTTTCTGAATGATTTTGTGTCATTAGTTGATGAAGTTGGTGCGTGTTTGGCAAATCTTTCTGCAAAATTGGTTATGGCAAAAGAACTCGTCCCTGAAAATCAGTTGGTGAAGAAGGTAGATGAAGTGTTGGGAAAGATGGCACGAGAACAATAGTTTCTCAGCCAAGATGAAGACATATATGGATCAGAGGATTTTTTGAATGCCATTGCATAAATTGAGAAGGAACTGATAGAGGCAAGTGAGGCAGAAACAAAGAAATGAAAAGGAATATGATATAAGGAAGGCATTCAGTTTGGGATTTAACTTAACTCCCCCAACTCCAACAAATGGTAAATATGCTTACTTAATACATATAATTAAATTTGAATATGATTAATTAAGGTATATAATATATTTGAACACAGTAGCACAGATTGATCAAGCAGCCACAACTTCAACAAAATTTGATGCAAATGCTCCTTCTAAGCCTGAACAAAGTAAGCCTGAATATCTATGTACATTTATTAAAAGCAAAATGTTTATTTATAAAATAATAAGTTTGTTTATTTTAAATATTAAAAAAAATATATATATTAAGAATAATAAATATTAATTTACTCTAACTATTTCATATATTTTAAATAAACACAAAAAGTTGGAGATTCAACTTCTGCAGAACCACAAGATGGAGGAATTTCACAAAAGGTAAAATGTTCACTTATATAGTATAAAATGTACATTTTGGATTTTAAATATTCATTTTTAATGATACTAAGTCTATGTATGTTTTAATGCTAATTAATACAAAAAGCATTAGATAAAGGTGAAGGTTCAAAATCTGCAGCTTAACAAGAAAATGTTGAAGGAAATTCAAAGAGTGGCACAATGTTCAATTATAAAAAACAAATGATCATATTATTAAATACAATGTTCATTTCTAGTTATAACAATTTCTTTTTCGGTTTTGTTTGCAGCATCTGATTCAAGAGTTGATGATCCCAAAACCAACATAAAACAGGGAAGCTGCTGAAGGTTTTTCTACAATCTTGAAATCCCCAACATGTCCAAGTATTGAAGATGTGTTTGATGACTCAAACAAGAAAGAAGGAAGCATGGGGTAAACATTGAAGATCTGTGTTGTTAGAAAATATGGAATTTTTAATGGACATGTAGTATAAAATCGGAAGTGTAATTATTTGGACAATTATGGCTATGTAAATAGTAATGGATATGTGTTATTAAATCAGAATTGATTATTTTAATTAAAATGTGTTAGTAATATTTTAAGTGTTCATGATTCAAAAAATAAGTATAATGTTGTTTTTATTTTATTTAATCTTCATTACTAACCATGATTAATATTTCGGACAGTACCAGAAGAAATATTTGCATGCTTCAAATGTCAAGGAAAGGTCAATGATCATTACATATATACATGTTCTTTATCATTAAACTAAATAATCATTTATACTATATATTATATTTAGTGACACAAAGGAGGATTCAAAAAAAGATGAAGTAGAGAAGATTCAAATTGCAAAACACACAACAAAAAAAGGTAAATGTTCTTCTCTTTTAAAAATATGAATAATGTTCATTATCAATATAATAAATGATTATTCATAATTCACAATTTATTCAGTGACAAAGAGAAGATTTTGGAAAGAAAAAACTCAAGAAATGTTGAAAAACAAAAAATTGAGATTGCAAAGGAAAAATGGATAAGGTATTAATATTTGTTCATTATATAAATATTTGTTCATTATATAAAAATTGATATTTGTTTTAATAAATTTTCACATTAACTATAAACTACGTCCATGAATACAAAAGTCCACACAGGAACACCCCAACTGTTCCTCTTGATTTCCGATCTCCATACATGGTCAAGTATAAGGATTTGTTCAAAGATGAAGACACAATGAACAAACTTGTAACAGACGACTATGCTTTTAGTGGAAAAGATCAAAGGTAAACATTACTTATTTTATCAAAATTATATAGTATAAAATGTACATTACTTATTTCCTATTTGTTAAAAATGCTAATTTTGCAGTGACCTACTATTCTATGATGGATTGAACTTGATCAATAGGGCAGAGATGAAAACTCTTGAAGGAGATAAAACAGTAGTTAACAATGTGATTGATTCATGGGCCATAGTAATGAACCAAAAAAGGTCAAAGAACAAGATATACTTCTCAACATTTCAACATGTAAGTCTTTAATGAAATTACACATAAGTACTAAAATGATCATTTTACCTATAATAGATGATCAATATTGATTATTAAAATGATCCTTTGCCTTATTTGCAGCAAATTATGTGTGCAAATTCAGTGTGTCCTGATTAATCAACAATGGAGTTTAGACTAGACTACTTCAGAGAAAGAATAAATAATGAATTGAGGATATACAAAATCAAAAGCCTAGTTGGATTTCAACAGGTATTAATAAACAGTTGGATATTATGGATTTATAATATGTTCATTTACAATAATTTGTGTATTTAATAATATTGTCAATTATGCACAGATTTTTTTTTTCCAGCGGCCATATATGCACATTTAATTGACATTGAGACAATGCATATAATTAACAACAGAAAACTGCCACAACATCAAACAGTTGCAACAAAGTATGAAAACCAACCCCAATTGGTGGTAATAAGTATATTATTTAATTGATAATAAAATGATTATTTTCAATATAAAAGATGATCAGTATTGAATTCTAAAATGATCAATCTTTATATATATATATACGTTGCAGTTAAAAGGATATGCAGAATACTTGAAGAATTTGGGGTATGAAGATGAAAATTCTATTGAGAATTATAAGGTGGTTTTGCAAAAAATGAAGTGGAGGAGCAACGAAGATTATACCAACTGCGGAGTATACATTATGAAACATATGGAGACTTTCACTGCTTATCCAAATGAAGAATGGGTTTGTGACTTAAAAGCAAACAATGTAAGTAAAATATTTTTAAAAAAAAAAAATACTACATAATCACTTTATAAGACATAATGATCAATTATATCACAATTGATGTTTATGTTTATAATTAAATATTTTCCTTAAGCAGGTGAACTAAATCAGGAAGTTCAGAGTACAATACACTACTCAACTAATGCTGAATGAAGGAAACAGGCAGTCACAGAATAATAGAATAGCAGCAAGAAGATTTGCAAAAGCTTAATACAATATGTTCACATATAGACAAATATATGATCATACATGTGTGATGTTTCTTATAGACATAAGTTTTTTTTTATTGCAAGATACTTTAGTTTTACATATTTGTTACAATATTATACATTAAAATTGCAAGTTTTATATGATATAATATATTTGCTAATTTTAATCAATTTCAAATATAAATGATCACTTCTAAAGCCTAATAAAAATGTTAAGCTAATTACTATTCACAACAGTAAATGATCAATTCCAAAAGCGTTAATAATCATTTATAGACTATATAATAATAGTTTTAAACACAAAACGTTCAGATTACATACTAAATCAAAAAAAAAAAAAAAAAAAGGAGCAACTTTAGACAATTAAAAATGTTGATAGTTAAACACCAATACATAATTGTGTACTGATTTAATCTCTTATTTACCATTTGTAGCCAATCTCTTAGCCACACTTGTATCAAAAAACGCTAATAACCTATCATATTTGGTTGAAATCTGTGGAGAACCGCCTTGAGTACTTCTTGAAAAAGTTGGAGAAACTTGAACATTCCTTTAAACACTAGGAGAAACTAGAACATTCCTTGAATTGCATTGAGTACTTCTTGAAACATTAGGAGCATCATGCAAATTTCTTGAAATACTAGGATCAACTTGAATATTCTGAGAACGACCTTGAGTACTTAGTGGAACATTAGAAGCAGCTTGAACTTTATTTGGAACACTAGGACGAACTTGAACATTTCTTGGATCTTTTGGAGGATTTTGACCAATGCTAGAAACTTTAGAAGCAGCTTGAGCATTGGTTTCAGCATGCACAACTGTGGGAAATTGTACATTTCTTGTTTTCTTTGGTGGCAATTAAGAATTTGTTGGAACATTATAAACATCATGAGCAATTGCAGCTGTTTTACCCTGATGATCAAAATCAAAATAGTTAATTATCAAATTCAAAATTCATAATGAACTTATAGAAAAATAAAAGGTAGATGATTAATATTTCACCTTCACAATAGAGGATATGTCTGGATCAACAGTAACGTTTGATTGCATAGAGCTATCTCCATATTCCTATAATAAAATGAAAATTATACAAACATTATAAACACAACTTAAGCTACTGAAATGAACAACTACAATTACATACATAATCATTTACATAATGCCTGTTCAAAGTCAGTTGAAACACTATCATCTGAAGGGATATCTTCTACAATGGCTGACTTTTTATTACCACCTTGAAATAAAATTAAAAGTGAAAATGTTTTATATTCTACAGAACTCAATAAAAACATAAAAAAAAAAAAGAATTAGCATAAGATATAGGACACCCATTCTCGTCCAATTCCTAAGGCAAAACAAAAATGTTCAATCCTTGGACATAAATAATCAACAACAAAAACATAAATGATCATTATTACCTAAACTATTGCTTGACCTTTAGATCTTTTATAAGGAGTGTATATTGACTTTTTCTTCATCCACTGAGCCCTGGCTTTATTATAAGCCCTCTCAAAATTACTCTTAGGCCTATAATTCCTCTCACCAGTAGGTCTTGATTTTGGCGGATTTTTAACTTCATGATCAACAATTTCAATACCTTCAACCGGTTCATTAAAATCAATAGTACCTGTAACACTCTCAAACTTTTCATTTAAAAGATTGAAATAACATTCAACCTCTGCTCTAGCATTCAAAGAGTGTTGACAACTTGTTACCAACTTAACAAATTTCCTTAGTATTTGTGTCCTCCAAACACTTGTGGATACTGCATTGGACTTCATTGTAGGTTCATCAAGGCCATGACTACACATGGCAGCCTTAGTCCACCTCTTACATATATACTCATCTGGAATCTTATGAATACAATTCATGTGATAAATTCGAAGAGCATGAGAACAAAGCAAACCCATCTCACTAAACAACATGCATGTACAACATATAGCATGTGTTTCTTTATTAAAAAAAACCTCATGCTTGATCATATCTTTCCCAAGTCTCCACAAATGATAATAATATTCGGGAAAATTCACACCAGCATCCTTATGATCACAAGAATTACCCTTAATGAACTCTTCCTAAAAAAGCACATAAGCTTGAATAGTATACAATGATCTAGCATGAACAAGAATCCCAATGTATGCAAAGGCCAAATGACGATTACTTCTGATTGTATTATAATCTCTCCCTTTTTCTTTGCCTCTCCACTCTTGAACCACATCGAGAAACACTTGATAGAAATCACATAGACCTTGTGTCTTGTTAAGCCTTTGAAAAACTGATTTATTAGTTGTCTCACTACGTTGAGATGAAAGCACACCTCCTGACCAATATTTCTTTTAAAATGCTGGACACCACATCTCTTTGATTTTATACAAATCATTCAACCAATCAACATTTGCACAGTCATATTTCATCAACATTCTGTACATTAAAAATGATCATTAAGCATAAAAGTTATGATCATTATCAAAAAACATTTATAAAAAACTAAATGTTCATTTCTGTAAACAAGTATTTAACAAGTTAAACAAATATATAACAGAAGTACCTTTTCCAATAATGCTCAAATTCTGGTGGAGTTTCACAATACTCAGCAAATAACCAAATAAATCAGTGAAACCATCCAAAGCTCTCAACGTCCCAATGTGTTTCTTAGAATTTTGTTCAACATGCCACACACATAATCTATGATGAAAACCTTTGGGGAAAATATTTCTTATCCCAGCTGCAATTGCTTGAGCTTGATTAGTCATTATTGTAATAGGACTTCTCCTTCCCATAGAAGTTAGAAAAGTATCAAATAATCACTCAAATGATTCCGTTCTTTTATTAAGTATAAATCCCATGCCAAACATCACATTATTTGCATGATGATTCATACCAACAAATGGAGCACAAATCATACCATATTTGTTAGTCCTATAAGTAGTATAAAAAACTAACAAATCACCAAAGTAATGATAATCTCTCATCATCCTTTCATCTCTCCAAAAGAAACTAACCAATGCACCATTTTCATCTTGTTCAAAATCATAATAGAAATCCGCTTCATCAATTTGTCTCTTAGCAAAAAATTTGATTAGTTGATTGCTGTCACCTCCCTCAAGTTTAGCTCTCTTTTCAGCAGAAATAGCATTATAAGCATCAGGAGCTGTAAAACAAAGGTTAAGAGACCCTCCAACCTCCTTCTACAAAGCTCACAAAGAATCAGAAACTTTAACTCCACTCAATCTAAGTGTAGAAATGAAATTAATATGTTCCTGAGAAATATCCCTTTGAGACCTTATTAAATGTCTCTTGTCAACAAGAATCATTTCATTATTATGGACCCTTTCATGTCTTGTACATGCATATACACCTGAACAGTCAATACTAATCTGCAGAAAAGCTAAGCAACCAGTCCTTATGTTAAGTCTCTCATAAAGCCAATTATTCCTACACTTATCATCTTTAAAACCCTCATTTGTACAAAAAAATCTTTTCATAGAGAATGAATCATCTCTTCCGCTCTTACTTTTTCCAATTCTAATTCCAAAGCCCTTTCTAAATGCATATTCATTAAACATTTCATAAGCCACATCATCAGAAGGAAATTGTTTCCCATAAAATTCAGAACTAACTGCTTCTTCAAATACAATAGCATCCTTTTTTTCCACTGCAATATTAAAATGTAACAAATGAACACAAACAATAGCAATAATGTACAGTTACAATAATGATTCTAATAAATTACAGTACAATAACCACATGTAAACTGTTAATGATCATTTATCATTACATAAATGAACATATATCAAAATGATAATGGAACATGTAAATGAACATTTATGATTACATAGATAAATATAAATTTCAGTAACTACACCTATGTAAACGTAAATGTACATATAATGTCACATACATGAGCATTAGTTTAATACGACGAAAAACTCTAAAGAAATTAATTGAATAGCAAATTTTATAAAACTATAGCTAATCATTACAATGCAGAAAACTAGAAAAAACATCAATCGAATAACAACATTACAAATAAAAACAATAAAATCACAACAATACATCACAAACTATAAATTAAAAATATCATAAATAAAACTGAAATAAAAAATTATAATCGACCATAATTTTGGTTTTAATTCATACAATAAGCAATAACAATTAGCTAAACAATAAAATCAAAAATTGTAATTGAGCATTATATAAACTATAGTTCATACAATTAGCAAAACTATGAAATCAAAAATCAAAATTGAACTATTACACATGAAAAACAGAGCATAATCAAAATCGAATGATTGAGAAAAAAAGTACTCACATTGTTTCGAAAACGAGTCGACTAAACCAACTCCGGCAGGAAAAATAGAATCACAATCACGATCAAAAGCAATTAAGCTAGAATCACAGTCACGATCAAACGCAATTGAGCTAGAAATTTCCATGGAAGAAGAGAGAGAAAAATTGGGGGAAAAATAAAAAATGCAGGAGAGAGAAAATGAAATAAGTAAAATAAGAGAGAAATAAAATGGAAATTAGGTTAAGAAAATCATTATATAGTTTCTTGAATAGAAAGTTAACAAAATGAAAAAAGATGAAAAAAAAACAAAATGGCAGAATGGTTCAATATAAAAACCAAGTAGTAGCATGGGGGTGTAGGAGAAGCTGGCTACCCTAGAGTCTAGGCAAAAATTTGTACATAATTTATTCATTTTAACTCGAATTTGGGCTTATAATATATCATTGGAAAGATCTTTTCAAACCCCATCAAACTATTTAATAATAGAACCTAGATTATGTGCCAAAATAAACTGGAATAAATGTTTTTATAAAAAGGACACGAAATGAACTATTTTGGGTTTAAAGGCACTAAAAGAGGAAAATAAGTTATGGTTTGGGGAAATGGGCTAGGAATAGGGTTGGTTTATGAAATTTATTGGGATTGAATATGGATTAAAGCACTCCAAGATTAAATACTCAACCCAACCAATAATAGCGGTGAAAGATTGTTCATCATCGGGTTTGGTTTTGGGGAGACATTTTTAGGTGTCTACAGAAGCCCCCACTTTGACTGAGTTTGTAGAAACATCAGTTTTGAAAACAATAGTCAAAGTAGTCAATAGGGATGAAGACTGATTTAAGACGTTCTGTGATCGTAAATCACTCTTTATACGCCGATACCTGCTGAAAAATGTTAGTTCGACAGATAAAAGAGTAAAGGGATGGAATGCTTATCTAACACTAGTGTATCGGTGACAAATGAGTTTGGTAGCTTCCTATGCTCGAAGGACTCCACCGGATGACGTTTGTTGAAATGCATTCCATGCCTGAGGGAAGCCGAGTGACGAGTTTGGTAGCTTTCATGCTTGAAGAAATCTACTGGATGATACTTTCCATACTTGAGGAAAGTCGACATATGAATTTTGCGGTTTTCTATGCTTAAAGAAATCAACTGGATAATACTTTCCATGCTTAAGGAAAGTCGACAGATGAGTTGGGTAGCTTTCTATGCTTGAAGAAATCTACCGGATGATACTTTTCATGCTTGAGGAAAGTGGACATATGAATTAGGCAATTTTCTATGCTTCAAGAAATCCACCGTATAATACTTTCCATGCTTGAGGAAAGTCGACAAATGAGTTGGGTAGCTTTCTATGCTTGAAGAAATCTACCGGATGATACATTCCATGCTTGAGGAAGTCGACATATGAATTTGTTAGTTTTCTATGCCTGACAAAATCAACCGGATAATACTTTCCGTGCTTGAGGAAAGTCAACAGATGATTTTGGCAGCATTCTATGCTTGAAGAAATACACCAGTTGAGATACTTTCCATGCTTAAGGAAAGTCGATAGACGATAAAATTGTTGACTTCTCCGCCTTGAGAGGTGGTGACGACCGACAATTTTCCATGCTTGAGCAAAATTTTGTCTAATAAGATATTGCTAGTCTCTGTGTTTCGAGAACCTTGCACCGTGAAATGATGGTGGTTTGATTGTCCCCGAACGTAGGCTGTAGTTGGTTCGCTTGTCCCCGAACGTGGGATGTACTTGCTTTGCTTGTCCCCGAACGTGGGATGTACATGGTTTGCTTATCCTTGAACGTGGGTTGTAAAAGGTTTGCTTGTCCCCTAACGTGGGTTGTAGATGGTATGCTTGTCCCCGGACGTGGGCTGTAGATGGTTCGCTTGTCCCCGAACGTGGGCTGTAAATGGTTCGCTTGTCCTCGAACGTGGGTTGTAGATGGTCCGCTTGTCCCTGGATGTGGGCTGTAATTGAGACCTGCAAAATAAAATTTTCCAAGGGACTCGTATAGATTATGATTGACATGACCAAGAGACTTGACTAAGCCTGACTTGACATGACATGACATGTGTATAACTTGTGGTTGCGTGTGTATATGGTGTATATATGCAAACACAAGTAACAGAAAATAAAAAAGCAAAAAATTTTCGTCATTTTTGTCATGAGATGAGTGGAAGGTACCGACTTTCTCCCGAAAAAGAAAGACGTGAAAAATGAAGTTTTGTTTTCGAACTTCCGTCGATGATAAAATTTTGAAAAAGTTTTTTGAAACTTCCTTACAAGAGAAGACATGAGAAAGGGAAGAAGTTTTGAACTTCCTCATTGAGCAAGACGAAATGAATCGTATGGATTGAATTGCTTGTCTTGAAAATAATGTATGCATGATGCATGTCCTGAGGCCAGGAGGCTAAGGACAATTACATCATGTGACACGATAAATGAATGTGCTTAGGTCATGGAGCAAGGCATCATATATGGTTTAAAGAAAAGAACTTGAACGTCACTTAGGTCTGGAAGCTAAGCACGTATATAGATGAAGTGATTATTGCATAATGAATGTTGCTTAGGTCAAGGAACTAAGCACAATATGCTTTTTATGATTACACATCACTGATATATATATATATAAATGTTATTCAGCACATTATGCGATGCGTGAAACAATGAATATTGCTCAGGTCAGGAAGCTAAGCAAGTGTATAATTTTTCTTCTAACGAAAGTTGTCATGAAAGATGATGAAACATGCACAATGTTGAAACAAGATTTCGTGATAAAGGGTTCTTAAAGGGAAACATGATCGATATGGATATGGATGTGTGAGTGAAGTGTGTGAATGTGATACTAAGGTTGGCTTCAAGGGTTATGGTGATCGAAATATATGTGAGAAGAGTCAAAGATGATGACTCTTTAAGCTGGGTGGGCTAAATGATGTGTGTTCAAGCCCCCAAGTCTATCTCTATATAGATAGGGGTAAGAATTGGATATTCTTTAAGTCGATCATGCATAGATATGAATATGAATGTGGCCGCACCTCGATGTGAGGATGCTTACGTATCCATTAGGAATCAGGCCGAACGTAGCTCTAGCCGAACTTTGCACAAGTATGTGTACACCTCAAAGAGGTCTTTCAACATTTGTAATGGTTAAGCAGATGGTTTAAGGAAGAAAGGGGTAAAAGGCTCAAGACCCGAGAGAAGCCCTCCAAGATATGCAATTATGTATTGGACTTTGCAAGCTTTATTTTTTCATATAATTTTTGTTTTGAATTTCTCTTCTTTTTTTTCATCAATGTGGGCAATCTCGGATCATGCGGTCCATTACCTACCTGGCATTCATGTTTCTCAGGCAGGATACCAAGCACTCGATGAGAGACGCAATTTGAGACGTGTTCATATCAAAGACATTGGAACACTTGCCCTTAGACATTTTTTTTTATATACTTATCCTTTTTTTTTATTTGAACTTGCTTTTTGACTGTTACACAAATTGCACAGCTTCCCATCCCAGGTTTAACTGAATGTGGGTTGAATAAAAAGGTTATTCGTTAGACGAGGATCAAAGTTGTTGATGAAGAAGTGGATATGTGATTGAATGGTTAATATGGAATGACAGGGTTGTAAAGGTGCCTCAATTCATTGGTGTACCTTGTATTTAGTTCGGTAATTTTTTTTTATTTTTGCTAATTACGTGATCAAATGTAAGAAAGAGATGGTAATTTATGAATAAGGTAAGAAATGTGACACATAGAAACATGGATAAGGAGAAACTATGCTAGACTTGGTTAATAGGGAATGACAGGGTTGCAAAGGAGCCTCAAGTCATTGGTGTACCTTGTATTTAGTTCGGTAATTTTTTTTTAATTTTTGGTAATTACGTGATCGAATGTAAGAAAGAAATGGTCATTTATGAAGAAGGTAAGAAATGTGACACATAGACACATGGATAAGGAGAAACTATGCTAGACTTTTTAGGGGGAAGGGTTTGAAACAAAAGAAGAAGAAAACATGAAATCTCAGTGAGAAGCTTGCATCGTGCTTTGTCTTCATGGCTGTTTATGAGTAACTTCTTGCCGCCTGGTGAGGAAAAAAGTTTCTTGTTGTTGATGCTTTGATTAGAAGGAAAGAAGGAAGGAGTGACGTTCTCCTTATTCTTCCAACTATTGCATAGTGATTTTAGACTCAAGTACTATGTAAGGATGAACTCACTTAATGCATTCACTCAATACTCGAATTGGAAAGGCAGAGTGTATAAAACAATTTTGAAAACTGATGGGTAAAACTCCACTCATTCCTATTACGACGGAAAACGACGCATGCATGGTCCTAATATACGATCATAAACAACATAGTGCATTACTCGAAGACAAAGTGTGTGCAACGATTCAACATGTGTGATTAGGTGAGTTTATTAAGACTCGTGGTATGATCGCATGGCTAGACATGAGGACGTTGTGAAAAACAAAAGTCCCAATGACCAAATAGCACGGAAGACTAAAAGGCAAACTAAACTGATTAATTTTGTCAAATTTAATGTTTATGCTATTTACTAGGTGAAAACGGTCTATTGGCAATCATTAGTTATAAATAAGATCAACCAGGATCAAAGATAAAGAACACTTGTTAAGGTTAACACAAAAAATCACAAAAACTAGGAAGAGGACTAGAATTCTAGAAGAGTTAGGAATCATCGATATAAAAAAAATAAATAAAAATCTATAATCCTATGTTATTCAAGTTGACACGGATTAATGGACTTGGCTAAGACTAGTTAGACACGAAAAGACATACAAATTTTTTTAAAAAAAATAAGAATCTGACGCTAAACTAGACAAGCTGTAATATAATGGTTATAACTTTTGATTTGTTACTCCGATTGGGATGAAACCAACTCCAAATGAAATATAAAACTCGGGGCTTCAGATCCATAGTTTGCACAACACGTAACTCTTTCTAGAACTCCGGCTATGACAAAAACTAGTTGACTTTGTGAAGTATACCAGAATAAAAATCCGGGTGACTCTAAAATAAAATAATAAATAAAAAAAAACTTTGACTCGACTCTAAAAAAGAAAAAAAAGAGTTTTGATGAAGGAAAAAAAATAAAAAGTAAAAAAAAATGCACATATAAGGACATTGTCACGCATGATGCAATGAATTTCGCAACCTAAAGTCAAGTTCTATGTTCGACTATGGTCAAGCTTATTTGGGTGTCAAAGGGTACCATGGTAAAGAGTTTGGACGTGTTAGCAAGGCAGCCTTTCTTGAGGGTGTATGCCAACGGGCGGCTCCATGAGTTCATGATGGAATCAAACTAGACTCCATGGTTTGGGTGGATTTAAAAACTCGGATGAACCCTTATTGCCATGAGCGTTTTTTGGTTGATAGAGCTTAAATCCCTCGGGCTAGCCACATACGCAGAACACGTACTATTGTGGGAGAATAGGTAATCTAAAATGCATATGCATATGTGACAATGCCAATTAAATAGCATAAATACAATTCAAGAATCTTTAAAGTCTCATCCACTTATCTCAATTAAATATCGATCACTCAAATCGATAAATAACCAAGAATCCTCCCCACTTGAGTCGCCAAATTGTAGGAGTCGTTCGACGTGCGCCTACGTTAAGCATGTGGTGAATATGCTTTTCACTCATAGGAAGTGGGAATTGACATAATATAGTTAGGGACAAGGAAAGTAGGGAGCCTCCAACATGTTTTTATGGAACTTGTTAACCGTACACGGATCTTAAAAGGCAACCACGATTAAGGGACAACGATAGGCAACAACGATTGACCCGTGAAGGTTACACCCCATTCATAATCCATGAAATTACTAACTCCATATGGTTCGGAACCACAAAAGGAGGATCGAGGATGATGGTACGAAGTGAGACATGGAGTCACATTCGCCCGTATTGGCCTATACTCGATTCTTATGGTGAAAAGTGATTCTTGCAATCTCAAAGGCATGCAAACAAAGATTCAGTTCGCTCCAAATGTTATTATACTAAATTGATTGAATATTAATGCAACACATAATTCTAAAATATTGTGATCACTTGATTAAACAACAAGATGAAAAAGGAACCTAAACCGGTCGTCCAAATTATCTTATTAGGCGTGATTTTCAATTACATATTCCTTTAAACATGCAGTATGGTGATCAATAAATAATAATAGAATAAACATTAATATTGGAAGCAATTCAACAATAATAGCGTTAATCAAATAAAAAAATAAATAAATCTAATCATGATACTAGCAACAAGAATAAAAATAAGAGTGATTAAGTGATTAATTACTCACTTTCCGCTTTTCGTTGATTGCTACATCATGAATAAACCGTTAGTAACTTCAATAAAAATAAGTCAAATGGAAATTAAATTAATAAAAAGTAGAGTTGACTTGGTCCAAACCCTCAATTAATTTTACCTTTCACGCCTTGATTTAAGTATAGAACTTTGGGTTAAGTATGGACTCCTTGGAGTGCTTAAGGAAGAAATGATGGAATAATAAGGTGGCTAGTGTTTAGGCTGAAGAAGGAGAAGAGAACTATTTGATGATAAAGTTTGTTGATGATTGTAAAAGGGGAGATATGACCTCTATTTATAAGGAAAAAGAAAGGTCGAAGAATTAAGAAAGGATAAGAATTCGAATTGGAATAATACTTTTGCGATAGACAACAGTTTTTGTGGTTTTTGTTTTTATCATATCTTTTGATCCAGAAATCGGAATAAGATAAATAATATGTCGTTGGAAAGATCATGAATCCTACTCTATAAACCTATTAGAATCAAATTAAAATCTTTTTAATAATAAAATATATGGAGGAAATAGCGATCAGAGGGTGTCAGTTTTGGATAGAGTTTGATATTTCATTCATATCTTCTCCGTTATCGCTCGGAATTGATATTATAATATATCATTGGAAAGATAATTTCAAGGGATATCCAACCATCTAAGTTTTGGATAAAAAATATGAGGCACGAAAACAATATATGTCTATATTTGAACGTCTTTCAATTCAAATATAATTAGGACTTTCAAAAAGAAAAGTTTTATTCAATTTCAAATTCTTTAATCTTATCTTTTCAAAAAAAATAATTAAGATCTTTTATGAACTTATAGAAGCTTCCAATTAATTCTAATTGGTTTAGGAGTGGGATTAAATAATTTGGACCCTCCACATGATCATTGGGTCGTAGATAAGGTAGGCTTAGGTTCGGTTTGGGCTCAGTTTAATATTTTGGTCATAACTTATTCGTTATAACTCGGATTTGGGCTTATAATATATCGTTGGAAAGCTCTTTTCAAGACCCATCCAATTATTAAATCATTGGACCCAGAAAAATGTCAAAAATAAACTGGACTAAACGTTTTTATAAAAAGGACCCGAAATGAATGATTTTAAAGGACACAAAATGAATTATTTTTGGTTTAAAGGCACAAAAAGAGGAAAATAAGTTATGGTTTGGGGAAATGGGCTAGTATTCGAGTTGTTTTATGAAATGGAAATATGGATTTAAGCATTCCAAGATTAAATACTCAGCCCGACCAATAATGGCGGTGAAAGGTTGTTTATCATCGGGTTCGGTTTTGGGAGACATTTTTAGGTGTGTAAAGCCGCCAATTTTTAAGCCCATTTTTGCCACCGGTTTGGAAACCGGTGGCAATTAAGGGGTGCCTTTTTGATTTTTTTCTACTAGTGAATTTCGGCAATGAAGGAACGAAGAGGAAAGCAAATGCCGAAATCAAAATGCTTGGCATAGATAGCGACATGACCAACCGGATAGTCAAGGATGGTAGAAGATGAAGGAGGAAGTGTGAGCTCATACCCATCCGTCAATTTGTAGAACCTTTTGGCATGCCGACTGTAATCTTTCTCCTCTACCAGTGATAGCCAACTATCACTAACTTTTTCCTCAGCAACCTTACTGTTGGCAGGAATGTTGAGGGGATGGCAGTGATCGGTATCATCAGTCTCAGAGTTATATTCCTCATCAAGGCTTTCCTCATGGGTAACCTGGGCCATGAGGTCAATAATTTCGGCCCTCTCCTCAAGATCGGTGTTCTCCTCCTAATTAACCTCTTCACCCCCTTCATCATCATTGTTCAACACTTACCTAATGGTAGATTCATGTACGAGAGATTCGGAGCCTCTCTCAGACTTTGAGCTGTCATAATTCACTACATGTGCTTGCTCGGGTCTCCTGCTAGGCTCACCTCTATCGGCAGCATCATGAGGCTGATAACTTGTTTGCTTAACCTTAGGCATTTTAGAGGTGTTGACTCGAATATTACCAACGTTTGAACCGTACTGGTCAATAACAAGCCTATCAGCAAATTGCGTAAATGATATCGAACGCTAACTGGCTCAATATCGAGAACATGAATATCGTTTGGAAAGTTGGGATTAGTGGGGCAGGCCGCTCTTTTATGACAATAAAGGCTTCTTTTTGCTCTTCCAAAGATAGCAGCTGAAAAGGATCGTCAATATTGTTAGAAAGAGAAGAAGCAGTCCCTTGGGTTTTATCGATATCTTTTTTCATTAATTGCCTGATACGACTGCGCTTAACAATGCTAAGGGTAGGTTGTTCTTGTTCAATGCCGTTTTAGGTGTTTTTAGTCCCTCGGGAGAGTTACAGCTCGAAAATTTGCCCGACTCGGCCTGTACCTGCAAGACAACAGAGACTTTGGTTGGTTGGAGCTCCGCCTCCAACGATCAAGTTAGAACGTGTGGGAGTGAGTAAAAAGTGCAGAAAACGGTAAAAGTGAGATCTTCTCATATCCCGAGATCCGGTGATTTATCAAAATGTAAGTGAAAAGTAAGTGTGAGGTAATAAATGAACTTGTCCCCATAATGGGGAAAATCTCCCTATTTATAGGGTCATGAGAAAATGTACCCTTACGTAGGTCATATGACCTAAATTGGGGAATTGGGCCTTTGACAGCCGTCATTCCTTCTCATGACAGTGGTTTCCACATCTGTAGGGAATATTACAAGCATTACCCCAAACGTGCACCCCACTATGATCAAACACTTAAGCATGGTGGCATCCAAAAGGAAAGAAGCTACAGCAAAAGAGTCGCCAACAAGTTTTAGGAACTTGTAAACCGTTCACAAGGTGAAGGTTAAACCCCTTAACAATCCAAGAGATCGTTAACTCCAATAGGTCTGGAACCAAGACTGAAAGTTCGGGGATGAAGTTACAAATCTAATCTAAAAGAGAAAGAACTCGCTCTAATAATAGACCTCTACTTTATTCTTCTCGTATTCATGTGCGCTTTCTGACTAACATGCAATCATTAGATTGACCCTAAACCTGTTTAATATATGTTGGTGAAATATTAATGCACAAACAAATCTATTATTGGCGATCACTTGAATTATTATCAAATTTACCCTAAACAAGCTTATTAATTATCTTATTAAGCGTGATTACAAATACAAATTCCCTTTATACATGCATAAAAGGTGTGATCAAGCAATAACAATAACATAATCATATATCAAGCAACATCATAAATAATCATAACAATAATAACTTTAATCATTAAAATAATAATAATTATAATTATCATAATCATGTTCATGTTCATGTTAAAAATAAAGAATAATAATGGAAAGATCCTAGGCATGATACTAACAAGATTAATAACAAACCCTAGCATGTCACAAAACATCAAAGATCAAAGATTTAACCCTAACATGATACTAACATGCTATCAAAAAAGAAAATAGGAAACATAATAGAAATCATAATTTATATTAGGAACTTATTCTTTACCCTAAACATGATACTAAGAAAAGCATCCTAACATGATACTAGGAAAAAGCATCCTAACATGATACTAGAAATCAAAAATAACAACCTACGCATGATTTTTATATCATAAATATCAATTAAACATTTGAAGCACTTACTTAATTGCCTCGTACCTCTTTCTAATAACAAAATACACACGTCATTAACTTCAAGGAAAATAATAAAATTAAAGAATTAAATTAAATAATTGAAATAGAGATTTGAGACCAAACCCTCAGAAATATCAAACCTTTCACGTCTAGGGCGAAGGCAACTTCGAACTTGGCTAGATGTGTCTAGTGCTAATGTATGAGGAATTGTGTTTGTAAAAGGCTAAGCTAGAAAAAGGGGGAGAGAGAATACTATTTAGCTTAGGGAGAGAGAAGAATTAGAGAATTCATGTTAAGAGTTGATCATTGAAAACGGAGGTCTAGGGACCCTATTTATAAGAAAATAGTCCTGAATCGATAGAAATGAATCAGAGTTCGAAAAGAAATAATACCGCCCATGTCGCCAACGACAGGACTTGTCGCCAGGCGACAAACCTGTCGTCTGGCGCTGCAAGAAAGTTTTAAGGGATTTTGTTTTTAACATATCTTTTGATCCAGAAGTTAAAATAGTTCATATAATATGTCATTGGAAATCCCTTGAAGTCTACTTTCCAAACCAATTAGAATTAAATTAAAATATTTTTTAGATAAAAAGATATGGCCGAATGGAAGGGTGTCAATTTTTGATAGAGTTTCGTATCTCATTCATATCTTTTTCGTTATATCTTGGAATTAATATTATAATATATCATTGGAAAGATAATTTCAAGATCTATCCAAACATATAAGATTTGTATAAAGATTATGAGGCACAAAAATAACATCTGAACATATTCGATTTGGTACAAAACAAGGATTCTCAAATGGAGTAATTTTATTCAATTTCAAACTCTTTGAAACATAATAATTAATCCTAATTCCATTAGGATTTAAGAGAACCTTCTAGAGTATTCGAGAAGACTATAATCAATCCTAATAGCTTTAGGAATGATAATTAATAATAGGACCTCCTCTAGATCATTAGGTCGTATGTAAGAACCAAACCAGGCCCAGTTTAGTATTTTGGCCATAACTTCCTCATTATTCATCGGAATTGGGCTTATAATATATCTATGGAAAGCTGTTTTTGAGCCCTATTCATCTACACTATTATTGGACCCTTATCATGGACCAAACTAAATTAGAATGCACGTTTCACATAAATAGGGTAAGAAAAGAAATGTTTTCAAAATCAGAACGAAGAGATATTTTAATAAAAACATCCTCATCACTAGACTTTTCACACTTTGGCTTTGTTCGATAATCAAATGTCATAAAAGGTATTCATCACTGGGTTTTGTTTTGGGGAGACACATTTGGGTGTCTACAGAAGCCCCCACTTTGACTAAGTTTTGAGAAACGCAAGTTTTGAAAACAAAAGTCAAAGTAGCGATAGGGACGGAGAATGATTCAGAACGTTCTGCGATCTTAAACCATTCTTGTAACGTCGATGCCTGCAAACCAGCTTTAGTTAAAACAAATAAGAGAGTTAAGAAACGCGTATCTTGCACCGTTGAGGACATGTCTCTTAAGTAACCGATTTGTGTTGCATTTGCTATTGTGACAACGTTCCACAAGCTAGGGAATGCCATCTTGCTATTTTGATGTTCACTTGTCTCTGAACAAAGAGCTTTGACGATCTTCTTCAAGCTAGGGGATACCGCCTGAAGACTGCTACGCCTGTAACCGCCTCCAATTTCCGCTATGATAGTCCTCTACAAGCCAGAGAACACTCTCTTGGTTTAAAATCCTTCACCATTACTCAAATGCTCATAAAATGGATCCTCACACTCTCTTAGTTGCTCAAAATTAATATCATCATACTCAACACACACATTAGATTGGGATTTTCCACAAACAAGCATGAAGGATGACAATTAGCTTTCTAACTCATCTCTTCTTCTCTTTTCCTCCTCAATGCGCTCCTCATTCTTTTTCATTATCTCTAATTGACTTCTCATATAATTAAGGATCGACTCCTTACTAGGACCAAGCTCATTACTAAGCTTAATGCGCCTAATTTGAGACTCAAATATATCAACAAGAGATTCAAAATGTGTAGAAGGTTGAGGTTCAACAAAAGAAGATGATGTATAACCAACATTGGAAGAATCAACATTGAGATCATGAGCATAAACATCACATTGGGGAGTGGGGGGCACAATCAAGCATATGAGATTCATCATTGAGGGAACAAAGCACATCATAAGAAGACATGGTAAACAATGGAGAAAATTGAAACACACCAATAGAATCAACTTGAGCATGCACCTCATCATCATGAACAAAAGAGGAAATATAGTTAAAATCATTTGTTCTCGGTTCACTAATGGGATCATGTGACAAATCATGGGACTTCAGGTTAACATTAGAAGATTTAACACATTGCACATCAATATTAGAATCATGATTACCCCTATTATAGATATCCTTAGCAAAACCAAACATAGAAATCCCAAGCATCATCAATTAAAAATGCTCTAAATTCACCATTATGCATGCTTTTAACTTCATTCCTAGCTTGCACATTCAAACCAAAATAACAAATCTCACAAGCTTCCCAAAGATTACAACAATTATAATCAAGAAATTCCTCAAGTCTTTGGAAATATTCACAAAAAGACTCATTGTCATATTGAGGAAATGATAGACATGCCATTATTTTTCACAAAACAAACAAAGAACAAATAAAAGAAAAGTATTTACAATGACCTAGACTCAAGCAATCAAAAACACTCAAACATAGACACCGTTCCCCGGCAACGGCGACATTTTGACGAGGGGTGGATCTAGGTCATTGAAACTAATCCTCACTCGGTCAAACTAAATTTATAAACCCTTAACCAACCTAAATACTAGCATAGAGGCAAGTCAAGGGTCGAACCCAAAGGAACGGTAATGTTCAAGCGCTCTCAATTATGCGCCTAAATAGGTCGAAGACAAAGATAAAGAGAGAACATTAATCAACTACCAAATAAAGAAACCAAACAAATAAAGCACTAGGAATGAGGATCAACAAGTAATCATGAAAATTTTAGCAATTCGGGAACAAGATGCAAATCAATGGTTGTGAAGACCAATGGTAAGAGACACTAACTAGGAACGTCACAAATCAAACTCATTCGATAATTGCAAACTACAAATCAATGGTCCATATCAATGTAGATTCATAATGCAATCTAGCATAATTCTCAAGGCCCAATTGAATTACACACATGCACAATTTCCATTAATCACTTTAATCTCAACAATTAATTAACATAATCCCCAAATTAAGCACAATCAATCAATCATACAAGTTTCACCCAATCCCTAGCCAAACAACTACTCTAACATTATCATCTATCAACAATCAACTAAAAGAATCAAGAATCAACATTATATGAAGAACAACTACACTAATCAAGCATCAAACATCAAAATCAATCCAAACAAACAAGAATGTTAAACAAAGCAATAAAATGAGATAGAGTTAGAAATGCTCATTGATAATGGGAGAAGATCCTTAACACAATTATCACCATTGAATCTTCAATCTCTCAATGACCATTGAAATTCCTCACTTTCTCTCTCTAAAATCTACTCCTAAACTAACCCTAAATCTAGAGAGGGAAGCTCTCAACTAGCTAAAATTATGATCTAAATTCAATCTCTAATTACTTACAAAAATTGGGTTACAAATAGGTATTTATAGAAGGCGCGAAACAAAGACAAGCAAAACGAGGACCCTGAGGGGCGCGCCCGCGCCACTGTGCTGCACACCCGCGCTCTTGTGGGTTTCTTCGGTTCTTCTCGAGGGTTCGTGCATTCATTAAGGTCTTCAAATGAACGCACCGAATGATGATGATGGACACCAAGAGTGGCAGTCCCAAAAAGCACTGACAGTGGGTTCAACACCCCATCTTCATGAGAGCACGGCTTGAGAGCGTAAGAGCTAGAACTTAAAGAACCCACTTCCTTGCATCTTGAGCTTTTCTATTGCCATGAGCTTGCTCCAAAAGCAGATTCCACCTTAGTAATACATCCATATCAATACCTTAACCTAGTACAATACATACAACAACAAAAAGAAAACAAATAAAGGAAAAAACACTAGAAAACCATCAAAATGCACAAAACCACTAAATAAGAGTGGAAAGATAAAATAAAGAGCAAAAGCATAAAACTATGCATTTATTAAGAAGGAAAGCTATGAAAATAAGGTAAAAACAACCTTAATGCTCATCAAATGGGTGCCACTTATGACACCCATCATGTACATTAAACATACGGTACACATGACGGGACGCAGGTATATAAAGGAATAGATATCATAATTTAAAAACAAAACGCAACTTTTTCATTGATAGGCTTTCTATTTACTAAAATTTACAACTTAGAAGTAGTTATTTTTTTAAGATTGTCTACATTCCAAGTTCTGGGCAATTTCCTACCGTCTGGTGTTTCCAGGCTGTAGGTGCCGTCTCTTACATCCTCATAGATTCGATGGGGGCCTTTCCAATAAGGAGTTAGCTTCCCTTACTCTTTTTCCCTACCAGTTGCCTCCATTTTTCGTAACACAAAGTCGCCCCGCTTTAAGGGTCGTTTATGTACTTTCTTGTTGTAGGATCTTGTCATTCTGAGACGGTAAATCTCATGACGTAAGGCAGAATTGCCCCTTCCTTCTAGGAGGGAATCCGGTGCTAACCGCATGGCCTGCCAGTTTGCCTCTTCATCGTAAAGCATGACTCGTAAAGTCGGCTCATAATGCTCAACGGGGAAGACAGCTTCAGCTCCGTATACCATGAGAAATGGGGTTTCTCCAGTTTTCCCTTTTGCAGTGGTCCGGATTGCCCATAGGCAATGAATTAGTTCTTCTGCCCATAAACCACCGGCTCTCTCAATTTTCTTATTAATGCCGTCTAGATAAGTTTGTTGAAGGCTTCAACTTGGCCCTTTGCTTGGGGTTGACCGACTAATTCAAAACAATTTGAGATCCCTTGATCTCCCAACCAAGTTTTGAGCTAAGGCGTCTCAAATTAAGGGCCATTATCAAACACCGTAGACATAGATACCCCAAACCGGATGATAATGTTCTTCTAGATGAAATAGATAACATCCATTGTCTTGATATTTTTGACCGCCTCTGCCTCCACCCACTAGGTGAAGTAATCCACAACCACCAATATGTAGCGCATTTTGCCTGGTGCATGCGTATAAGGACCCAGAATGTCCATGCCCCATTTAGCAAATGGGATTGGGCTGTGGATTGGCATCAGATCAGTAGCTGAACGATGGATTAGCTTGCCAAATTTTTGACATTTATCAAGTTTTTTAACCATCTCCATGGCGTTTTGACTCATGAGTAGGCCAGAAGTAGTGCCGCCTGGCTGTGACGGCTAAGGATTTCCCTCTTATGTGAGAGGCGCATTATTCCGCATGTAATTATTGAAGAACTTCTTTTCCTTTTTCTGAGGTAACATACTTCAATAGAGGCTTTAAGAAACCTTCTTTAAAGAGTTCTCCTTTTCTCATCTCGAAGTTTGTAGCTTGCTTCTTCATAACGGCTGCCTTCTATGGTGAATTGGGAAGCATGTCGTCTTTCAGGTATGCCCGGATGCCCTCCATTCAGGTGGAGCTTCGGTCGAGAATTCCAATAAGCTCCTCATGTATACTTCGTTTTTCCAGAACTTCCCAAAAGACTGACCGAGGCGTATCACAGAAGGCGACGGATGCTAGTTTGGATAATGCATCCACCTGATTGTTCTCAAATCTTGGCACCTAACTTAGATGAAACTCTTAAAGTGCCCCAGCTTCATCCTTGACCGCCTAAAGGTATTTGATCATAGCCGAATGGGTGGCTTCATACTCATCTTGGTACTGGCTAACGACCAATTCCAAATCAGTATAGACGTCAATTTTGGTTGCCCCTGCCGCCTTACACATGCGGATGCCGGCTAACCGGGATTCATATTCTTCCTCATTGTTTGAGGCTTGGAATATGAATCGTAGTGCATACTCAAATTTGTCCCCCTCAAGAGACACAAAGATAACCCCTACACCACATCCGTTCATAGTGGAGCTCCCATCCACATATAACTTCCAAATCTAATCAGGATTATCTAGTGGAACCGGCCTTGTCATTTTGACAATGAAGTCGGCAAACACCTGACCCTTCACTGCCTATCTTGGTTCATAAGTGATTTCAAGACTTTGCATTTCAATAGCCTATTTGAGCATCCTACTGTATGACTCCAAGGTAGACATTGGCCACTTGAGGGTTTGATCTGTGCATATCACAACTGAATGTGCCAAGAAGTATGGTTTCAACTTCTTTAATGCCATGTAAAGAGAAAGGCCGAAATTTTCAACCATGGGGTACCGAAGTTCAGCATTTCTGAGCACATGGCTAATGAAATAGACCGGGAGCTAGATATCGTCTTGCTCAGTAAGGAAAATAGCGCTAAGGGCATGGTCTGAGACGGCTAAGTACATGTATAACATCTCTTTGGGCAGAGGGCTAACCAGCCTTGGCAAAGAGTGCAGGTGTTCTTTTAATTTTTGAAAGGTTGCCTCAGCATCATCCCCCCATTCACATCTAGTCTTATTTTTTATTGCTTGGAAGAAGTAAAGGAATTTGTCATCAGAGCGGCTGAAGAATATTCCCAATGCCGCCAGACAACCGGTTAGCTTTAGAATTTCCTTGACAGTGCGGGTAACTTCATGTCAATTATCGCCTGTATCTTCTCGGGGTTAGCCTTTATCCCCCTTTGATCAATAAGGAATCCAAGAAACTTCCCAGAGTCAACACCAAAGACGCATTTCTTAGGATTTATCATAACCTTATGCCGCCTGAGTATGGTGAAGGTTTCTTAGATATCAGCAAGGTCATCTGTCTGAAGCTTGGATTTGACTATCATATCATTAATGTATGCCTCTAAGTTTCTCCCAATTTGATTAATGATGAATTTATTAATCATACGTTGGAAAGTAGCAGGCACATTCTTCAAACCAAATGGCATCACAGTATTGTAGAATAACCCCTTATCAGTGACGAAGGTCGTCTTTTCTTGATCTTTTTTATACACGGGTTTCTAATGGAAGCCGGAATATGCGGCTGTAGACACCTACTTTTGGCCTCTTGTCCTGAAAGGAAGTACGATGTTGTTACAAAAACCCATTCTTCATGCTAGATCAAAGTTGAAGTGTTTGTGGACAACAAAATGCATTATGAAGTATGTTAAAAAAAAACCATATTTTATACCAGGTTATATTAGAGCCTTTTTTTATTACTGATTAGGCCTAAAACGTGCTCAAACATGTTTTAACTTGATTAATAACAGACCAAAATGCGTCAAATGCAATGATTCGATTCAATGGATATTAAATTACAAAAACCGAGCAAAACAAATAGACCAACAATCATATTTTCATGCATGGCCTATACAGATGGATATCCCTTTCAAAGAGCTTTCCAGCGGTATATTATAAGCCCAATTTCGAGCTTAAACAAAGAGGTTATGATCAAAACACTAAACTGAGCCCTAAAACTGACACCCTTACATTCCAATGGCCATATATTTTGATACATATTAGATTTTAAATTAATTTTAACGACTTTGGAAAGTAGACATTTAAAGCTTTCCAAAGATACCTCACATGTCTTAATCCGACTTTGTAATCAAAATTTATGGAAGTTTTAAAAACGCGCTTTCGTAAAAAGAAAACCGCACCCAGCGCGCGCGACTAATTAAGATACGTGCAGCACCCAGCGCGAATCAAAGAGTTGCGCGCGCCACCTGACCGCGCCGCTTAAAAACCTTAAATTTAGATCCATATGCCTCTAAATAGGGGTCTTTGTTCAACCCAAAAGAGGACTGAAAAATTAGAGTTCTAACCCTAGCATTCTTAAAACCCTAATTGAATCCATTGAAGTCCTTGGAGGTACAAAGAAGAGAGAAAGTCTATAAACACATTAAACGACAATTTAACATAAAATAAGAACGGTGAGTTTCCTGAGCACTTAGGTAAATCACTCTTCTTTTATTGTTTAAATAACTTTAAATGAATAAATAGTGTTGTTTGATCACTTTAACCAAACTTTTAATTAATTAATTCACATAGTTGTAGACACCCAAATGTGTCTCCCCAAAACCAAACCCAGTGATGAATACCTTTCACGTCATTTAATTATCAAACGAAGTGAAATTGTGAAAACTCTAGTGATGTGGTTGCTTTTATTACAATATCTCTCTTTCTATTTTTGAAAATATTTCTTCTTACACTCTATTTATGAAAAAAGACAGGCCAATTTATTTTGATCCCTGATAAGGGTCTAATAATAGTGTAGTTGTATTGGGCTCAAAAAGACCTTTCCAACGATATATTATAAGCCCAATTCCGATGAATAATAAGGAAGTTACGGCCTACTAAATTGGGCCCGAAATGAATTTTATATGCAGCCCAATGATACAGAGGAGGGCCTATTAATAATTATTCCTAAAGTTATTAAGATTAATTTTAATCTTCTAGAATAATCTAGAAGGTTCTTTTAAATTCTAATAGGATTAGGATTGATAATTATATTTTAAAGAATTATATTTTGAATAAAAAAAGTGATTTATCACCAACCTGATTTTAATCTGATCAACAAGGAACTAGCTACTTAATCATATTAAGAAGAAGATTTTGTGTACAAAGCGCGTTTTGTTTCTGACTTAGCTAGCTCAAGACAATAAGTCTGTAGCCTAGCGCTAATAGTTGTCGCCTAGCGCTAAGCTTGTCGTCTGGCGCTAACTCCTGTCGTTGGCGACAGGAAGTATTATGGGACTTCATTTGTTTCCGGATTATTTTTTCTATAAATAGGGATCATGTCTCCCCGTTTTCATTCATTCACAACCATCATCTTTCTCTATTCTTTCTCTAAAAGCTAGAAACTTTCTCTCTCTCTATTCTTTTTCTAAGCCTTCCCTCAAACAGAATTCCACATACATTAGTTCTAGGCACACCTAGCCAAGTTCGAAGTTGCCTTCGCCCTAGACGTGAAGGTTCATAGTTTCTGAGAGTTTGGTTCCAAATCTCTATTTTAATTTAATTGTTTATTATGTTCCCTGATGTTACTAAAGTGTGTATTTTGTTATTAGAAAGTGGTACGAGGCATCCAAGTAAGTAGTTGCTTTAATTACTATTTTGATATAGAAATCATGCTTAAGATTATTTTAATTCCTAGTATCATGTTAGGATGTTTTATTGCTTCCTAGTATCACGTTTAGGGTGATAACTAAGATTTCGAATATCATATATGTTTATGATGCTTCCTATTTCATTCTTCTATCATGTTAGTATCATGTTAGGGTTAAAGCTTTGATCTTTATGTTTAGTGACATGCTAGGGTTTGTTATTAATCTTGTTAGTATCATGTCTATGACCTTGCTATTATTATTATTTTTTATTTAATATTGTTCTGATGATGATTTATTTACTGTTGTTTTATTATTATATATTATTGTTACTGCTTCATTACGCCTTTTATGCATGTTTAAAGGGAATTTGTACTTGTAATCACGCTTAATAAGATAATTAATAATCTTGTTTAGGATAATATGATTATAATCTTGTTTGTGCATTATTATTCAACCAACATAGATTAAACAGGTTTAGGGTTAACCTATTAATTGAATGTTAGTCAGAAAGCACACATGAATACAAGAAGAATAAAGTAGAGGCCTATTATTAGGGCAGGTTCAATCTATTTTAATTTAGATTTGTACCTTCATCTCCGAATATCCAGTCATGATTCTAGATCAATATGGAGGTAGCGATCTCATGGATCGTGAAGGGGTGTAACCTTCATCCTATGAACGGTTTACAAGTTCCTAAAACTTATTGGTGATTCTTTTACTCTAGCTTCCTTCCCTTTGGACGCCACCATGCTTAAGTGTATAATCACAATGGGACTCAAGTGTTGGATGCTTGAAATATTCCCTACAGTTTTTTGGCGAATCCACTGGGAAGGATTTCTATTTTAATTCCTAAAATTTATTTTGGCAATTATTTAGAATAAGTGGATGAGACTCGAAAAGTTCTAAGTATTTCATGTGCGTAATTTTGATTAACATTATCAGCATATGCATAAAAAGGTCCGCATTGGAAAGACCATCCATAATGCATGAAAACATAGGATTTTTACACATAGGAAATTAGGGAAATATCTTTCACAACTAAAATCGAAATAACGCTGTGAAAAACTGGAAAATTAAAGAATAGAAAGTTGTCGACGCATGTAGGAATTAGCGCTAAGAAAACAGCGCCATCGCCAAGCGATGGCATAGTTTGGTGACAGACACTGTTATCTCGCGCCAAATTCTTCCAATACCGATACAGAAATCTACCTTCTTGTTTTGACTAGTTCTAGTACTGTTTGCTCGGTTTTACTTCCTGATTAAGTTTTTCCTTTTTTTTTTTCTAAAACCCATATGTGTTCTATATATGGCCCTAATCCTCTTGGAATTCACACTCCATGTACTTAATCGAACGCTCCTAGAAACGAAGGGCACATTCAAGTTTATTAAATTCACCAAACCGTGGAAGCGAGTTTAACTCGCGGGGTCCCATCCACTCTCACCAACCCTTCCAAAGGTAATGCTTCCGCGCGGTGCATCCAGAATCTTAACCATGGACCCTCTTTGACTAACCCATATCCTGAACTTTAGAGAACTAGAGCCATGGTTAGGTTTCAAAGTCATTGCATCATATTGTGACTATTTGACTACTTGTGCGTTGTTTGTTTTTGCATAAACTATATGTGTTTTCACTATCCGTTTGTTTGACTTGTGAATGTCTAAATGAAATAATTAATGACTAAACGACTTTTCTAAATTAATTAATTAATTAATATCAATGATTAAATTCTAAATAAATTGATAAAACTTGACTTAGTACGAATTTAGGCTTGTTCCTATAAAGTAAAATACTGGAAACAGTTCAACACCAATGTTCCAGCAATGGCGCAAAAGTTTAAGCTGTAACGCCACACACTAGTGATTATCGCCAGGCTACAATGTTGTCATCTGGCGCTAGTCTTTAGCGTATGGCGACAGTCATGTTGCTCCGGCAACAGTCAATGTTTTTGCTCGAGTCTTCACGACGAGTCTTATTAATCAGTTTGCTTAATCAGTTTAATCAATTTATTAATGACAATAGTCATGTTTTTTAATTAAGTCTAAGCACATAGTCCCATGGTATCACACAAGAGTCAAAGCATGTCACTCACACTCACTATTAAAGCACACACTCAATATGTATGTCACACTTTGACCATGTCTAGAGAATCTTGTACGCGCGTGTTTGCAGTCATTTTTTTAGGGGGGTAAGTCGGATATAAATCCTCCAATTAAACCATACTTGTTTAAACCCTTACTTGATTCCCAAAAATATGCACCATATTTTTGCTTTTTTGTTTTTTTTTTTAAAACCAATAAAGTCAAAGTCAATTTGAGTCAAGTCATTAAAACAAATAAATGGTTTAATTTACAGCGCTTGGTTAAGAATGGAAGGGCAATTAATCAAGGACAACACCTTTGTTCATGTACTACTTTTTGACAAACCAATTAGTCGAAAAAGAAAAGCTAAGAAAATAATGGCAACTCAAGAAGAAATCAACGAACTTAGGAAGGACGTGGCCAACATAACTGAATTGATAAAGGCTATGGCCCTTCAAATCAATGACCATGTGAAGACACAACAAATGGAGCTCATGCAAGAAACCTTGAGCAAACTCTCCAATGACTATAGATTCCAGGGCATTAGCTCCCAAGGGGTCTCAGTGGACAAGGAGCTTCTTCCGCAGAAGTTCAATGCCAATGAAATCCCTAGCTTCAAGGCAACAGACAATCCTTATTTCCACCTAAAGGCTTTCGAGACCATAATGAATATCAAGGGGATTGATAGGAAAGTCTTTCATTCATTGTTTTCTCTATCTCTTGAAACCGTTTGTCAACGATGATTCTTTTCCCTTGACAATGAGAAAACCTCTACTTGGGATGCTATTGTAAAAGATTTCATTGATAGATATAAATGTAGTATTCAATTTAAAACTCATCATAGGGAGCTTGAGATACTTAAAAAAAAAAGTGAATGAAGGTTTTACTTCTTTCTTTAATAAGTGGAGGGAAACTTCCGCTATGATGATTGAAATGCCTACTAAAAACGAGTCGGTAAGATTATTCATAAAGAATCTCACGAAAAAAGTATTCCAAACATCTCAAGTACCAAAGCAACTTGAATACTTTCAAGGCTGTTTATGACATTGGAATTAATATTGAAGACGACCTTGCAAAGCAAAAAGCTGCTGGCAATAATTCCAACGGTGACTAGAAAGAAAAGAAGAACGACAATCCTTATTCTTCTAAAACCACCCACTTAAATAATGTTAGCACCTTTAATTTGAATGAAGTCCTCACCATGAATAATCAAGGACAAAAGAAACCATTTTGGAGAAACTTTACTCTTATTTGTATGAGTTATGACACCGTATTAGACCGTCTTCATGCAAAAGGTCTTATAACTCCTATTAAACCATTTTGGGATCCACCAGTCGAAAGGAGAACGACTAATTGGAATCCCAATGCACACTGCAAATACCATCAAGGTAGGGCCATCTTACTGAGAATTATTGGAAGCTAAAGGTGAAAGGAATGGTGTCCTTCGAACAAGTGTATTATTCTGATGGCAGGTTCTGAATTATTAGAAAGCTAATATATTCAGTAAGGTCAAGTGATCGGAATGCCTGGGTGGAGGCCGCTTCCGATCGGTAATATTAATATAATTAATATTACAGCTTAATCTTGACTGAACCCTTCGGGTCACACCCAAGCAAAATGTACAAACCGACTCGACGAATTAATTCAGAAGAAATTAATTCGTCGCCCGAGTGTTAAATATTTAGACGTCGGAAATTCGAGCTTAGAGCGTCGAAACCGAGCGTCGGAAGTCGAGTAAAAAATAATAAAAAGACGAGACCACAAATTAGTAATAAATCAACAATGACAAAAATACCCCTAGCATCGGAATCCCGAGTTCTAGGAGATTATCCAAGCTAGCAGCCCGCACCATGTGCGAGACATGCTAGCAAGGCGTGGCTAGCAGCCCGCACCATGTGCGAGGAATGCTAGCACAGCACGGCCAGCATCCCGCAAGCAGTGCGTGGCGTGCTGGCGTGCGCTGCTGCTGCAGCCTACACATGTGTGTGGCTAGCTAGCATCGCCCTCGGCATCAGAAGCCCGCACTAATGTGCGTGGGCGTGCTAGGCCGAGCTGGCAGCAGCTAGCAGCCCGCACGGTGCGAGGCTAGCTGGGCCGTGGGCCTAGGTCGGGTAGAAAGGGGAAGCTGTTAAGTATGCTTGCTTTTTGGTGTGGACAAGTGTCACAAGGAGAGGAAGGAGTGGGGAGCAAGTATGGTCCCCTCATCTCCAAGTGGTCCATACTCCTCTTTACATATGACTAGGACACTTGTTGATTTATTACTTGCTTATATATTTAATTTAATTTAACTTTAAATTAATTTGTGGAATTTTATGAATCCCACATTGATGGGATAGAAATTCCCACTCATACTTTCCTCTATAAATACCAACCTTGGGATTTGGAGTAAAGTGCTTGAGTGGGAGTAAGAAAGAGCATTCCATATTTTGGAAAAACTCTTAAACTCCATTAACACTTGGGTTTTGGTCGGACCTTGCTAACTCCAAGGTAGCGGACCTAAAAAGTCGTGTTCGTCCTTTGTGGGTGGATACCGTTGGAGGCACGGCATTTGCGGTGCTCAAGGCTTTCATGTAAGAGCCCGTTTTGAGAAAGCGAAGCTCGCTTCAAGGGTATGATTCGTTCTTCCTTTTCTTGTGTTTACTTATTTATGCTTTATGGTTTTCTTAATTACGAGTGGTTCCTTGGGTGGGGGTTGTTTCTGCGGTGAGTCGGACTAACCAAACCCCAACAGCGGTATCGGAGCCCCGCTCGTTTATTTTTATAACAATGTTTTTCAAGGTTTATTTTGACTTATTTTTCTGGTTTAAGTTGCTAATTAGATTAGTAGCTCGGTTTTATTTATTTTAATCCCGTTTTTAATGTCGAATTTGTCCCAGAACCTAGATTTTTGCCCAAAAATAGTGAATTTTGGGTGGAAAAGGTGTTCAGGAAAGGTTTTTTATCCTTTGGGTCCTTTGGGACTGTGATTTTAGCCAAATTCTGACCAGAAATGCCTTTTTCGAGGGATTTTTCGTTTTTGACGAAAAATTTTAAGTCTTTTCTAACCTTGAAATTAATGGCATAACTTGTTGATTATGTGGTTGATTATTTGCATTATTTTCTGCATTTTTAAGTCCCCTTAAAGCACACTTACTTGGTAGTATTTGATGCTTAAAGGTTGATTTATTTTCACATAATTGCAAACTAATTGCTTTTAAGTGTGAAATTTTTTGTTTTAAGGCTTCCTAAGTGTTAAAGATTCAATCTTTATTTGTGATAAGTGATTGAAACTTTAAAAACCACTAAATTCCATGTTATTTTATGTTAAACTTTGTTGTTTTAATCATTTTGAGTTGATTGGAAACATAAAGTTTCAATTTTTGTGATAGAAATTTGGTTATCTTCATGTTGGAAGATATAATTTTCAAGGATTCACAAAATTTAGATGTTGGAATTTTCATTTGAACATTAAAGTTCATATTATTCCAACTTCCCCCTACTTTGTCAAATTCTCAAGTTTAATTTAAATTGATTAAATTAAAAGTAAGAAATTGCCTCAACTTTGTTATTGCACCAAGCTAAACCAATTTAATTAAGAATGGTTCTTGGAATTATTTTGGTTATTTGCACTTTGAAATTTTATTAAATTGGACTTGTTTAAAATTTTTTCATTTTTGCTCATTATGTTAGTTCTAAAATTAATTTAGAATTAATTAATTATGTCTCGCGAAATGGGATCAAATCCCGAGGCCATGGCACGCAAAACGAGGCAAAGAACCACACTTGGCTAGCCGGGTTGCATAGCAGCCCCCATGTGACTGCCAAGGTGGCTGCCCCGCCTTACGTGCGGCCATATGCGCGGCAGCAGCACACGGCCACAGCAGCCACACAGCAGCAGCCATGGCTGTGCGTACGCGTGCGTGCGGCAGTGGCAGCAGCTCAAGGCTGCTTGCCGCGGGCCGTGTGGTCGGAGCTTTTGTGTGTGTATGTGCTTGGTGCGGTGAGGCGAATGACCTTAGTGTGCTTGGTTTGCACGAGCCGCAATTATTCGAGTTTCTTTGGCAAAACGCTTAAAACGAAAGCCACTTGAAATGCGGTTGGCTTAATATTTGCTTACTTTGCCGTTTTATTTATTTTAATTAATTTTGTTTATTTTAATTAAAATTTTGGGAGGCTAGGCCTCGATTTTGAGCGACATGGACAAAATTTTATTTCGACAAGTTTGGGTGCTATCGACTTAATTAATTGGATTGATCAAGGGAAATGCGGAATTTAGTGGGAGCTTCAATTATTAATGACGTCAATTACATAATCGGTTAAACAACTTTGACTAGTTTTAATTAGGCGTGTTAATCGGATTAACCACCTAGATTAGTTACTAGTGAGCGCGTTGTTTAAATGCATTTTACTTGTTTGATATTGTAAATTGCATGGGCCATTCACAAATAGTGAATGGATGAATGAAATATATATTCTCTCTCACAGGTTTTATGAAGTGGCAACTAGTGGGACCCGATTAGGATAGAAAATACGGACTACGTGCCGTTATGTATTTTTGTAAATCTAAATACGGTCTACGCACCGTTAAGTATTTTTGTACCTTAATATTTAGATTATTCCTAGTCGTAGACACTAGTATTTGCATAGTTTGGTTAAGTCTTGAAGACGGCGTATCTTGGAAGACAAAGCCTTGAATTGCAAATGAAGACCTTTTGAAGACTTGAAGAATTCAAGGGGTCATGCTAGTTGCCAATATGCATCTGTTATTTCGCTTTATATTTTATGCTTATATACATGTGAATTATTCGTTAGATGGTTGTTTAGGTTTTCTTTATGTTGCGATGATTAGTTAAGTTCACTTAAATCAACCAACATAGAAATCCTAGGTCCCTAATAATATTGAGTCAAATTTGTCTTTCCAAAACAACACTTACCAACCGAACGAGGGTGATGGGGCGAGGTGCCATCACTACTCCAAGGCTCATAAGGCACACCGGGTGTGCATGTTGGTTTTGGTTGAACTCATCGGTATGAGTGGGGAGTCCTCACATACCGTGGCAAAAGAGATACATCGTCAAAGATGCATTAGATGCGACGATTATCTAACCAAGAGTGGCTTAGAGCCATTAGAAAGGCAATGCTTACCTTAGAAGATTGAGTGTTAAGACAAGCCAAAGCATGCTTAATCACTCTTTGTTTCTTCAGATCTTGGAATCGCCTTATTTTCGCCAAATAGGGACAATTTTTATGCGTAAATAAGACGTTTAATAAGATTGAAGTTTGCATGAATGCTATTAAATTTCAAACTTATTATGTTCTTGATAAATGGTTATACTTTGCACTTATATTTATAGTATTCTAAATCAAATAATATTGTTTCCATGATTGGTAAAGGAAATCCTTGAGAATAGTTCTCAAAGACAAGAAAAGCATTTCTAAAATACAATTCTCATAAATGACTTTTATAACTAAGTCCGAAAGGACGGTTGGACATCATGTATTCAAAATACTAGGTAGTTTTGATAAAAAAAATGAGTTATTGAGTTGCAAACTCAAGATTGTCAATGTTTGACAACCAATGTATCTTTTCGCATCATACATAATTGAGTAGGACTCATTGATGTAGTGATTCGAGTAAGAATTAATGGAAAAGATGGAACTTTGTTTTACGGTGCACTAGGTGCTTGATTATGCCTAACAAAGTATAAGAGTCAAGGTACTTAAAGAAATAATTCTTAAAGTAAGATTATGAGATATTGTATGATAAGAAATATAGGAAAGAAGGAACAAAGAAAAGGAATTTGATTCCATTTCAACTCATGAGTTCATGTTATTGTAGTTAACTTAGCAATTCGTTATCTTCACAAGTATCGGATACTACTTGAGTGTTCCACTATGATAGTGACCTCAAACTATTGAAGTTAAGCTAAGTTATCGACTTACAAGCTTAGAATGAAGCAAGAAGAGCTACATCAGTTGTAAGGTCGTATGTTTTGTTTAAAGACCTTTTAAGCCAAAGGCTGGAACAAATAATGGTTATTATGTTCCATAATCAGCAATTGATCCGTTTACACACGGAAAGACTCACATTAAAAGTAATGACCAATAGTTGCGAGATTTATTTGAATGGCATGGTTATCTAAGCGTTGAGTCAAGAATGCTTGATTATAAACAAACATTTCCCTAACATGATTAACTCACTACGTTCAAGTCATGGGCTTGATTTGCGTTCCAAACATCTTTAGCAATGTCATATCGACAAGAACGTACTCAAGATTCTATTAGATAGGCTCTTGATAGTTGCTCGATTTGGAATCATTCTAAGACAAGCAAGTCTTAGTTGTTAAAACCGACAAAGCAGAGAGCTATTGTTCTTGCTATAGACAATTGACTCCGAAGGCTAAAGAGGAATCAATTACTTCAACGTTTCACAAAGAATTTGAAAGGATATGGCTATATTCATCAAATGTGAACAAACTTGACCTGAGTAGCTCAAGAGTCCAGTGAAGTACAGAATCGACTTGGCAAGATATCAAACCTCTAGATTAGATCGAGCAATGTTTGCTTGAGCCAAGCGTGACCATCTCAAAGTTATGAATGGAAATTTTCATTAATAATTCCACAAAGAACATAGTGTGTCCTCACGGAGACCTCAATGTCATTGGAAAATGACTCAAACGATGATGGTTCACAACCCTTCCTATAAAGTTCTTAAAGATTTGCACAAATTACTAATGTTACACTAAACAATATGTCGAAGCTAAGAAAGGACGCCATATTCAGTTATAGATAGAAATAACTTCTAAAAGTCATTTCAAGTATATGTCTAAGGCTCTTAGTCTCAGTGGGAGTTCACTAGCTCAGTGGGAGCTAAGTGGCTCAATGGGAGCTGAATGGCTCAATAAAGACAAAAGATAGCTCAAGTGGGAGATAACTGTTTATTTCACAAGGAACTTTTACCTAAAGACAATATACATGTCTCTTTGTAAGCATTCAAGTGAGACTACGGGCATTACCTCCACATCCTAATTGAGACCATAATGTTTGTTGCTCTAAGTGGTGTCTTTCTAGAGAGTAACACGTTACCAAAAAGACAAGTGGGAGGAAAATGAACTCGATGACCATCGAGCTTAGCAACAAACTAGAACTGAGAATCTCGGAAGACCTTAAAGGACTTCATGAGAATGCTTGATCAAGAATACTCAAAAGTACTTTACAAGTGCCTTAAAAGAGAATTCATTACTCACAAAACATTAAAAATGTTGGAGTAAGATCAACATGATAAAAGGGCTTTGAAAGCGCCTTAAAACTCAGTGTTTGATGCAATTACCCCGTATAGGTATAGAATTCACCAAAGGCTTGGATTGAATCCTATAAATTTTCTATTAAGTTAGAAATAAACCTAAGACTTACAAGCAAAGGAATAATTTCTTGTAATATAGCTACGACAAATCCAAATTCCGAATGATGGTTAGAGGCCATGAAAATCCGAAATAGACTCCATGTTTGAAAATCATGTTCGAAACTTGATTAATTTGCATGAAGGATGAAAGATCCATCAATTGCAAATAAGTTTTCAAGGATAAAACTAACAAATGTGGAAATGAATATGCATACATAGCTAGATTGGTTGAAAAGGATATAATTAATTTCAAGGAGTTGATTTTAATAAAAACCTATTCACTAATCGGAATGCTTAAGCCTTTTCGTGATTGATCTAGCAAAATTGCACATATGAAATATGGAAAAATAGATACCAAAACCGCCTTCCCAAAATAGGATCTTAGAAGTGACTATGGAATAGTCTAAGGGTTTTGAAAATCTAAATAACGCTAGATTTGAAAGCAAGCATATGGAATCCGTCATGGGATTAAAGGAAGCATTGCATGATGGAATTGGAACGTGTTTTCTCATAAAGTTAATAAGAGGATTGACTTATGGAGAAACATAGAAATTCTGATGAACAAGAAGTTTAGTGGGAGCAAAAGTAAAGGTCCAACGAGAAGTTTACGAACTCTATTGTGAAACAACTATCAAATGCTAAATGCTTAGATTTGAAAGTATTTTCGACAATTGACCAAGCTAAAGACGATACTTAGTACATGTTAGGAATTAAGTTCTATGGTATAAACTTAATTAAATGTTTAAATGAGTAAAGGAATTTACCATGTTAAACATGAAGGACTTTGAAAGGCTTTTGACCCATATATGTATGAAGCTAAGTAAATGTTTGAACTAAGTATAAGCTAGGCTAAATACTATGTCAACAAAGAAAGACTCTAGTAAGAGACTTTCAACCATATCACATAGCGAACATTTTGGCAAGACTCAGTGTAACCGAATGAGCTAAATGTCACATGGATGGAATAGAATAGAGAATCATTCTAGAATTAAATCCATCATGTAAAGCTATGATATGGAATCGTCAGACGACTTAATTGCTTAGAGCATGTGAAGTACGTATATAATACCAGTCGACATTAATCTAAGTATTAGATCATTAGATTATAGTCAAGAACATCCATAGCACTTAAATAAGTAGTTGGATGAGTTCTTGACGCATGGAAACAAATACAACTTGAGTTTTTATGTTGCAAGCACAAACCTTAACAAGGATTAGATCCTTAGCAAGGAAGCCATTTATAAGCACGAGGCAAGAAGTGTCGTGGCTTGAGAATGGTAACATGGATATGCATCCATGTATAATGTGCGGAAATTTAAGATAAATTTCCATGATCGTAAGTGATTTGAGTATTCCAAATCATTGTGAGTCGTTTGGAGTGAAATCCATGCAAGGCATCATCGGAGAGTCTACTAAAACATATGTTGAGAATATTATTTCCTTAAAGGCAATAATAAGATAGATGTTAAATGGAAAAGTTCGTTGTTGAACATTGATGATTGTAGGTTGTCAAGTAGAAGGTCTCAAATCATGAAAATGAGTGGGAGCCATTGCTTGGACAATATATCTTGAATCACATGTAATCCATTAACACTCTCAAAATATTATCATCTTATTATGGAAATGATGGATAATGAATATGCTAAGGTTTGCAAAGTAATTATAACTAAACCTATGCAATAAGTGAACGACAACATTCATAATTGCATGAAAGAAATCAAGCATATCAAAAATATGAGTGTGATTTCTATGAATGTTTTATGAAGAGTACTACTCTTAAAACATTTGGGAAAAACCATTTATCATAAGATGAAACATTGTGAATTGAGTTTCATATTGGAATAAAATATTTCTAAATATTCCACAAAACTATTTAATTGTGGTTTAGAATTAAATAATGAGTCCATTCGATTTTAATAAATATTCAAAATAGGGTATCAAGTCAATGGCTTGGATAAAGAAACACCTATTAAGTGAACATTGAATATTTTAATCGAAAATTATCCCTAATCAAGGTCATTTTTTTGTGGACGATTAATGACCATTAGAGATTAGTGTGTAGTATGATTCATAGCACCGTTTCTTGTGCTATGAGGATATAAATCATTTGCACAGGTATTGGTTTATAACCATACTGGATCGACCTATGAGAATACTTTAAGAGATTTAAAATCGTCATAAGTATTTTTCTCATTATTACTATCGGAACTCTTTTCCTTGACCATGAGTAGTGGGAGGTCTCTTGTTTGAGTACTTGTCCGCTTTGGTATCCGCCAAACGTCTGCCGTAACTGGGGATTATAACGACAGATATCGGGTGGCTAGGTCCTCTTAGTAAGAGAAGCTATATTACAAGACTGGAAATGTCCCCCTACTAACAATAGGGAACATTTCTTGTTGTTTACAAGGCCTCTCGAAGAGCGAGACTGTGAAAATGCATGGCCGTGCTCAGATGGATTTTAGAAATCATCTGCTTATTGACAGTCAAACTCGGATTTCGAGAAACACTTCTGGACGTAACAGAGATGACGAGTAATCTTACTCTGTAATTCATGAAGAGACATGAAGAGACATAGGAAAGGGGTTATACACTAAATGCACACTTGTCCGGAAGGACAAGTGGGAGATTGAAAGGAATGGTGTCCTTCGAACAAGTGTATTATTCTAATGGCGGGTTCAGAATTATTAGAAAGCTAATATATTCAGTAAGGTCAAGTGATTGGAATGCCTGGGTGGAGGCCGCTTCCGATCAATAATATTAATATAATTAATATTACAGCTTAATATTGACTGAACCCTTCGGGTCACACCCAAGCAAAATGTACGAACCGACTCGACGAATTAATTCGGAAGAAATTAATTCGTCATCCGAGTGTTAAATATTTAGACGTCGGAAATTCGAGCTTAGAGCGTCAAAACCGAGCGTCGGAAGTCGAGTCAAAAATAATAAATTAGTAATAAATCAACAATGACCAAAATACCCCTAGCATTAGAATCCCGAGTGCTAGGGGATTAGCCGAGCTAGCAGCCCGCACCATGTGCGAGACATGCTAGCAAGGCGTGGCTAGCAGCCCGCACCATGTGCGAGCCATGCTAGCACAGCGCGACCAGCAGCCCGCAAGTAGTGCGTGGCGTGCTGGCGTGCGCTGCTGCTAGCAGCCCGCGCATGTGTGTGGCTAGCTAGCAGCGCCCTCGGCATCAGCAGCCCGCACTGATGTGCGTGGGCGTGCTAGGCCGAGCTGGCAACAGCTAGCAGCCCGCACGGTGCGAGGCTAGCTGGGTCGTGGGCCTAGGTCGGGTAGAAAAGGGAACCTAGTAAGTATGCTTGCTTTTTGGTGTGGACAAGTGACACAAGGAGAGGAAGGAGTGGGGAGCAAGTATGATCCCCTCCTCTCCATGTGGTCCATACTCCTCTTTACATATGACTAGGACACTTGTTGATTTATTACTTGCTTATATATTTAATTTAATTTAGCTTTAAATTAATTTGTGGAATTTCATGAATCCCACATTGATGGGATAGAAATTCCCACTCATACTTTCCTCTATAAATACCAATCTTGGGATTTGGAGTAAAGTGCTTGAGTGGGAGTTAGAAAGAGCATTCCATATTTTGGAAAAACTCTTAAACTCCATTAACACTTGGGTTTTGGTCGAACCTTGCTAAATCCAATGTAACGGACCTAAAAAGTCGTGTTCGTCCTTTGTGGGTGGATACCGTTGGAGGCACGGCATTTGCGGTGCTCAAGGCTTTCAAGTAAGAGCCCGTTTTGAGAGGGCGAAGCTCGCTTCAAGGGTATGATTCGTTCTTCCTTTTCTTGTGTTTATTTATTTATGCTTTATGGTTTTATTAATTACGAGTGGTTCCTTGGGTGGGGGTTGTTTCCGCGGTGAGTCGGACTCACCAAACCCCAACAAAAGGAAGCTATCAAAGACTTAATTGATAGCAATAAACTCCCAGTGCCTCTTGAAAGCAAGAAGCCAAGTATCAACAGTGCTCCAATTTCTGACTCCTTGGCTATTTCTAATGAGGAAATTGTGTTGACCCCTCATCTTTAATTAAAACAGGCAAAGAAATTAATGCCATTGAAGAAGAGGAAATATTTTTTGATGCCATGAGTGATTGGGCCCCAAATCAACAACCTGCCACTAGAGAAGACGTTTTTCTCTTCATAGATACAATGGGGAAAACAATAGACATGTGTAGAAAAGATCTTCAACACACAAAGTTAAAACAAAATAAGCATGTCAATAAAGAGGTGACACATATAGCGACGACTAAGAGGAAGCCATTTTCTCTCCAAGTAATTGAAACACCTAAAAGGAGCAATAAATCCTATACTACAATTTGGACCACATATGAAAATATGTTCAAAATGCTCTCCGAGAGTGGCAAAATCAAACCTCTCGAACTGAGACCATTTGAATCACTAAAGAGGACAGAAAGATTATACTATCCATATCATCAATCGGGGGGACACACTATAGAACATTGTTTTAAATTCAAGGATTTAATTTAAAAACTGATTGATAATAAAAATTTAGTCCAAATTCCACAAGATGCTACCATCAATGGAGTTTGGAAAAGTGATGATGAGGACGTCTACCTCAAGGATATGGAGGAAACCCCACTCTCCACAATATATCCAGTGGACAAGATTTGGGATTAAGAAGATTCACCCATTGACGTTCTCACAAGATCTGGGAGAATGCATTCTCCCATTACTGCACAACAACCTATTCCTACTACTCAACAAGTTCCCAGACCTATCATAGAAGACAATGACGTTTTCAAACAAATCAAAAAGACTAAGGTCGAGATGAATGTATGGAAACTACTAGCTACATCCCATCAACATAGAGTAGCAGTAATGGATGATTTAGATAAAATAGGAATAGATTCTGAAACCACTCCTTAGGGATTGGCTAACTTCCTCACTAGTGATTTTCCTAGTCCCATCAATTTGATTAACTTTTCTGACAATGACCTACCTCCAGAGGGTGAAAAACACAACAAAGCTTTAAATCTCACAGTAATCTACAAGAGGATGAATGTCCCAATGACTCTTGCAGATAATGGATCAGTATTTAATGTTTGTCCACTTCAAACTGCGATAATGTTAGGAATAAGGGATGAAGACTTGTCTCCATCTACACGGGGAATAAGATCCTATGATAACACTTGTCGCTAATCCCTTGGAACCATAACCATGAATGTAACGGTAGGAGTCGTAGATCATGCTACTACTTTTCAAGTGGCAGACATTAAAGCATCTTTCAACTTATTGTTTCGATGCCCTTGGCTTCATGACCTTAAGGCCTTCCCTTCATCTCTTCATCAACAAGTAAAGGCTATAGTTGGAGGAATCCCTATCACAATTGATACTTCTCCAATGATAATTAAGGCCATTGAAAATCCAATCATAAATGTGGAGCACGATGAAAATGATGAAGATTTGTAGGGCTTTAACGAAGAGGTCTCCTTAATCGAGGAGGATGATAGGACCCTCTTCACTACATCCTCCATTCTAACATGACAATAAATCCTATCCTCAGAAAACAGGGCACTTTCCTGGAATGACTCTTGGAAAGAAGAAAAAGATAGCAAAGCAAATGGGACTACCTGGCCTCCCTAAATTGGACACTTTTGGACTTGGTTTTGAATCGACTCTAGAAGATCTTAAGCGAGCCCGGGAAAAAGCCAGGGCACTTAGGAACGCTCGTACCCAAAAGAAAGAAATCCCAATGGGTTATTATCCTCTCACCCAAAATGGACAATTCATAATAGAGGGAGAGAATTATCCATGTCATTATTTCCTGAACCCTTTGTCAAGAATGGGATAAGACAACCTGGGTGTGAAATCTTTTTGGATTGCAACTTTCTAGATGATATCCCAACTCCTATTCATAAGGAGAAAGCAACTCCATTCTTTGACTTTAATGTCATGGAACTTCTCTTTGGACACGAGAAGAATGAGCAAACATATATTGAGGATAACTCTTTGCTCATTCAAACAGTACTTCAAAGTGATAACTTTGATCCTTTTAAGCTTATCACTCCAGCAAAAGGGTTAGTTCAAGGATGGCAAAAGACCGTGAAGGTGACTACTTTAAGTGGAATAAAGATCTCTATAACAACAGGACAAGGACCAATGTTTGAGGAATAGTCCGAGTCAGAGTCTTCCCTTATCGAGTCTTCTAAGTCTCTAGCTATAACACCTTCCCCCAACTCTTCTGCTTTAGCACCCTCTCCTAGAATAGTTAGTAGTCAAGTCCTAGCAGACATATCTTTGTTTGATTTAATGGTTTATGAGTTTAATAACATGTCTTCATTCGCTTACTCCTCATGTCACTTTTTAACCCAAGATGACGAGAATTTCTTAACTAACAATGAAAATGACAAAGAAATAATTAACGCAATGGAAACACTTGAAAATAGAACACCGGTAAGTGAAGACACTAAAATGGTTGATATATCAATAGATCAAACCATTAAAAGAGAAATTAAAATCGGACTAACACTTAACAAGATGAAAGAACCGATTTAATTAATCTACTAAAAGAGTTTATCAATATTTTCGCTTGGTCATATGAAGATATGCCAGGAATAAATAGAATAATAGCTAAACACACGATACCACTAATTCCAGGAATGAAATCTATAAAACAGAAGTTACGTTGAATGAAACCCGACGTAGCTCTTAAAATAAAAGAAGAAGTACAAAAACAGATAACTGCATGTTTTATTAAGGTATCCAAATACCTCAAATGGGTCGCAAACGTGGTCCCAGTTCCAAAAAAGGATGGAAGGGTAAGAATGTGTGTCGAATATCGAGATTTAAATAAGGTAAGTCTAAAGGACGACTTCCCTTTACCACACATCTATATTCTAGTAGATAATACAGAAAATTACGCACTTCTCTCGTTTATGGACGGATATGCGGGGTATAACCGGATTGTTATGGCAGAAGAAGACATGGAGAAGACAATATTCATAACACCTTGGGGCATTTACTGTTACATGGTGATGCCATTCGGGTTGAAAAACGCGGGTGCCACTTACCAACAAGCAGCGGCTGCCTTACTCCATGACATGATGCACAAGGAAGTTGAAGTTTATGTAGATGACATGATTATAAAATCAAAGGATCGCCCAGAGTATTTGGTAGCCTTAAGAAAATTCTTCGAAAGGCTAAGAAAATACAACATGAGGTTGAACCCATCTAAGTGTGCTTTCGGAGTCACCTAAAAAAAAACTCTTTGGATACGTCATTAGCTCTAGAGGAATAGAGATAGACCCAACCAAGATCAAGGAAATCATGTTAATGCAACCGCCCAAAACCGAAAAGCAAATTCGGGGATTCATTGGTCGGTTCCAATACATAGGTAGGTTCATATCCAAGTTAACAACAATATGTGAACCAATATTCAAGAAGCTCAAGAAGAATGTGCCAGTAATATAGGACGACGAGTGCCAAAAATCCTTTGAAAAGATCAAATCATATCTCGCTAATCCTCTTGTATTAGCACCAGCACTCCCAGGAATCTCTCTTAGGTTGTACCTAATAGTCACCAAAGAGACAATGTGGACTATGCTCGTACAAGAAGTAGAAGGAAAAGAGAATTCCATCTACTATTTAAGTAAAAAGATGCTCGAGTATGAAATACACTATACACCAATTGAGAAATTGTGCCTCGCATTACTGCGGGCCACGACCAAGTTAAGACATTGCATGCTCGTTCACACACTCTTTGTAGTATCTCGAATACATCCACTTAAGTATCTTTTTGAGAAATCTACACTAAATGGGCGAATATCAAGATGGATAGTCAACTTAGCCCAATTTAATGTAAGATTTATGCCCCCAAAGGCTATTAAAGGATCCGTAGTCTCGGACTTCTAATTGGACTTCCCAATAGAAAATTCGACACAAATACATAAGAATGGATTTCCAGACAAAGACTTGATGGTCACAAGAGACGATACTTGGACTCTATACTTTGACGGAGCCTCAAACCAAAAGGGATGTGGCGTAGGGGTATTATTAGTGTCACCTAAAGAAGAACATATTCCAATCTCCATAAATCTAGATTTCAACGTTACCAACAACACTGCAGAATATGAGGCATGCGTGGTAGGCCTCGAAACAACATTGACATTGGGAGTAAAGAAACTTCGAAATTTCGGAGATTCTTCGTTGATCATCAACCAAATTTCCAAAATATGGAAAGTAAGGAGTGAAAGCTTAGTCCCTTACCAAACATACTTGGAAACTCTAACGAACCAACTGGAAAAGGTAGAGTACACATATCTACCTAGAGAAGAAAATCAATTTGTTGATGCCTTAGCAAGACTAGCCTCAATGGTAAGGATTCCTACGGAAATTGAGCAAATGCCTTTAATGATAGAAAAAAAGACATAAATCGGCTTATATTTAAGCTATAAAGGATGATGAAGTGGTCCAAGAAGAAGAAGAACCTCGGTATACGGACGTCCACAACTATGTCACCAAAGGAGAATATCCACACCATGCTGACAAAAGAGCGGCACAAGCCTTAAGACTTTTGGCTTCCAAATATGTGCTCATAAACGACGAGTTACACAAAAGGGTACATAAAGGTCGAGCTCTTCAATGTGTAGGCAAGAAGGAAGCCCAAAGGGCTATGAGAATAGTCCACGAAGGTGTATGTGGAACACAAGTAATTGACAAAATGCTTGTCCAAAAGATAATGCGTGAAGGATATTATTGGACTACCATGAATAGGGACTGTCATCAATAAGTCAAAAGATGCCCTAAATGCCAAATATACGCTAACTTACAACATATTCCTCCATCTCTCCTCTACACGTACACATCGCCATGGCCATTCTCAACATGGGAAATAGATATCATTGGAAAAATTACTCCTCCCGGAATAGGAGGCCATGAATACATCTTAGTAGCAATTGATTACTTCACTAAATGGGTTGAAGCAGCGTCATACGCAAAACTCACCGCAAAACATGTTTCACTCTTTATCCAAAGGAACATCATTTGTCGATATGGAGTCCCACATGAAATGATAAGTGACAATGGAACTCACTTTCAAGCCGAATGTGAAGGATTGCTACAAAATTATGGCATTCAACATCATCACTCTTCTCCATAGAGACCTTAGGAAAATGGTGCAGTTGAGGCAGCTAATAAAAATTTAAATACTATCATTGAGAAGATGACAGAAAATTATAAGGATTGGCCTGACAAACTCCACTTTGCTCTTTAGGGTTATCACACGTCAATTCGCTCATAAACAGGAAATACGCCATTTTCCTTAGTCTATGGAATGTATGTCGTACAGCCTATAGAACTAGAAATACCTTCCCTACGCATCGCGTTGGAAAGTATACTCAATGAAGTTGAATGGACTAGAGCAAGATATGAAGAGCTAATTCTACTCGATGAAAAGCAACTAGAAGCTCTACATCATACTCAATGTTATCCAACCCGTATGGCTAGACACTTCAACAAGAAAGTCAAGACAAGAAACATCAAAGTAGGAGATTTGGTGTTAAAAGCATTAAAGAAAAATGTTTTGGATCCAAGAGGCAAATTTAGGCCTAATTGGTCTGGACCATATATTGTCAAAACTATCCTATCAGGAGGTGCTGCAAAACTAACTGATATGGATGGCAACGAGTTCTCAAACATGACAAATCTTGACCAACTTAAGAAGTACTACCCATAATTACTTCAGTAGGAAACTCAAGAGAGCTACGTTATGCCTGATTCCTTAGGAAAGGACACGTAGGTAGCCGTTATAGGGTGCGACCACTTTAATTTTTACAAATCTCGCATCCCGGCATCGACAAGTTAACACAAAAATATCGGCACGCAAAATTCAAGACCAACGCATCACAGAAAATCTATCGCTCGATGACAGATATCAGCGTTGGCCGACAGACCTTAGCATCTGGAGACAAACCTTGGCGTCTTGCGAAAAAACTTAGCGTTCGGTGACAAACTGTAGCGCCAAGCGACAAACTGTGGCGTTTGGCGACAGACTTAAAATTGCAGCGCTAATTGTTCTGCGATAATCTGGGCGAATTTTGATGTATTTGGAAAATTTTTTACTTTCGTACTCGAATAATTTTTCAGAAAAATACTTAAAGTATTTTCATTGCTTTAATAAAAATTAAATGTTAATGTTTATTTAATTTAAAAAGGTAAATTTTACATTAATAAAATAAAGTAAAAATTACTTTATTGATGGAATTTAAATAAAGCTTAAAAATGAATTGACTTAAAAATTAAAATTATCTAATAAATTGAAAGTAAAGCAATGCTCTAATCTGTCTTTTCTTTCTTAGCCCTCTTACAACTCTTGTCAGCATATTCTTCTTCATTCATCACTTTTGCTAGCAAGCATCCTTTAGAGGGTCTGCATTCAATCTTGGTGTGGATGATTTCCTCTTTAGACATCACACCATGTCTCTTTTCTACCCACACTTTCTTTTTTGTAGAGTCAGCTTTTCTTTTCTCTTTACCTTTATAAGTATTTTTCTTCTTAGGCATAACAGGAGTCTTAAATTCAACCTTTTCACCTAGGTGTTCCTTAATAGGAGTTTTCTTGTCTCCCAGACGATCCTTCACATTGGTCTTATTTTAAACTTTGTTCTTGTCCTTTTTAGATCTATCAAGTATCCAATGCTTCACATCTTTAAACAAAGAAGGAGGAACCTTTTGGGTAAAAACTTTCCATAAAGGCCTAGCACACCAATAATTATCAAACATCTCCATGTCTTATGAAACAGGAAATTCATAAGGGCGACGAAGATCACCAGAAGGAATAGTTTGAGCATGGCCATACTGTCTTTTTACCCTACATGGGTAATAAAAGGTCAAATTTGATAAGATAGGAAGACGGCAAAAGATTTGTTTGTTGACACCAAGCATCTTCTCAATTATCCACCAAGGAATGACCCACTTGATAGCAAAATCACAAGATTCAAAAATTTTGCTCCACTCCCGGTGGCCCATCTTTATGGAAAAGCGTTTCTTTTGCTATAAAAAGTAATTTGGAGTATATTTATCAACATTGTCAGGAGGACTAAGTTTACATAAGCCATGTACTGACTATTCCCTCTCTTAGAGATTTCATATATGTCTATCCTTGTCTTAGTTGCGAAATTATGTTCGGAAGGTGTTGAATCTACTTTATCTTTGGTGTCAACAAGGATACTATTGATCATTTGGAAGGAGTGTCTTAGGTGACTTGATAGGTGCTGGATTGACTATGGTCTTTGGTGTCAACAAGGACATATTTGATCATTTGGCTCCACTGATAATCCTATGCAACCTTAGCTCATTGTTGCCCTTACCACTTCTCATCTTCCTTCCTACCAACGATTTTGATGAGAAAACCAATGGTGTGAGAGCAACATTGAAATGAAATCTAATAGAACTGTCCTCAATCAATATGTTTTTGTCAAGTTGAAGCAGTCGCATGCAAAAGTCGTGTGTTACTCATTGCTTAAGCCTTAGGCAATAGAGTTAACAACTGTTATAGTAGAGGTAGAGGAGATGAGAATAAGAAAGCAAGATGCAAAGTAGTGGAGAGAGCGTGTTAGAAAGTACAAACAATACAATTGGCAAGAAACACGAGGAGTTGATGTCGGCTTTTGCTCTTGTTTTTTAGCTTTGATTATTAGGTACTCGAAAATAATAAATGTATTCATCTTCTAATTGTATATATTAAGTAAATTACTTGTAAAATACAAATATTTTTTCTCATTATTCAATAAAATAATGTGCTATATATTTTTCCAGCTTGTGCTGGATTTTTTTTAATTGTTAGCACACGCTATTTGTAACGGGCAAAAAATATCATGTCCGTTACAAATAACTCATTATTTGTAACGGGCAAAACATGTTGCTGTTAAAGATAACGAGGTTATTTGTAATGGGAGACATGTTTTTGTTGGGGTTTGGTGGGTTCGACTCACCACGGAAACAACCCCGACCCAAAAAACCACTCGCAATTAATAAAACCATAAATCATAACAAATAAACACGAGAAAGGGAAAACCGAAATATACCTTTGAAGCATGCTTCGCCCTCACAAACGGGCTCGTACTTGAAAGCTCTAGCTCCGAAAATATCGAACCTCCAACGGTATCCACCCACAAAGGACGAACACCGAGTTTTTATGTCTTCTACCTTGGAGTTAGCAAGGTCCGACCTAAACCCAACTGTTAATGAAGTTTAAGAGTTTTTGCCAAAATGCAATGCTCTTTCTAACTCCCACTCAAGCACTTTTCTCCAAATCCCAAAATGGGTATTTATAGAGAAAACTGGGAGTGAGAATTTCAATCCCATCAATGTGGGATAACGAAATTCCACAATTTAATTTAAAACTAAAATAAATTAAATAGGCAAGCAAGTAATAAATCAACAAGTGTCCTTGTTGTATGTAAAGAGAACTGAGGACCACTTTGAGAGGAGGGGACCATACTTCCACCCCATTCCTTCCTCTCCTTGTGCCACTTGTCCTCACACAAACACACTCCCTTCATATGCTTCCCCAATGACTCAGCCCTAGCACCCGGCCCAGCCTAGCCCCGCACACGCGGGCTACTAGCCGTTGTCTTCTTGGCCCACCACGCCCACGCACATATGTGCGGGCTGCTGCTGCCGATAGGCGCTGCTAACAAGCCACGCACATGTGCGAACTGCTAGCTGTAGCGCGCGCCAGCAAGCCACGCAATGCTTATGGGCTGCTGGCCGTAGCTTGCTAGCAAGCCTCTCACATGGTGCGAGCTGCTAGCTTGCCTAATCCCCTAGCACTCGGGATTCTGATGCTAGGGGTATTTTAGTCATTGTTGATTTATTACTAATTTTTCCGTCTCGTCTTTTAGTATTTTTGACTCGACTTTCAACGCTCGATTTCGACGCTCTAAGCTCTGACCCGAAGGGTTCAGTCAAGATTAAGCTGTAATATTAATTATTCATTAATAATACTGATCGGAAGCGGCCTCCACCAAGGCATTCCGATCACTTGACCTTACTGAATATATTACCTTTCTAATAATTTTGAACCCGCTATCAGAATAATACACTTGTTCGAATGACACCATTCCTTTTAGTTTTGCCCATAACAAATAATGGGTTATTCGTACAGGCATTTCACCTGCCAGTTACAAATAACTAGTTATTTGTAACGATCACTGTCCAATACAAATAACTTTTACTATTCGTAACGGTTGCATACGTAACAGTCGTTGCCCGCTATGGATAGGTTATTTTTGCCCGTTACGGGTAGCGATTTTTCCACTAGGGCTTTGGGGGGAAAATAGAGTTTTTCACTCCCTCCTCTGTCATAAGTGGACCTTATTTGCAGCCGGCAAACAAGGTCACTTTGGGGGGAAAACAGAGTTTTTCGCTCCTTCTTCTATTGTCATAAGTGGACCTTGTTTGAAATCGGCAAACAAGGTAACTTTGGGGGGGAAATGGAGTTTTTCGCTCCCTATGTTGTCCTGAGTAGACCTTGTTTGCAGTCAGCAACAAGGTCACTTTGGGGGGAAACAGATTTTTTCGCTCCCTCTGTTGTCATGAGTAGACCTTGTTTGCAGTTAGCAAACAAGGTCACTTTGGGGGGAAAATGGAGTTTTTCACTCCCTCTATTGTCATGAGTAGATCTTGTTTGCAGTCAGTAAACAAGGTCACTTTGGGGGGGAAATAGATTTTTTCCCTCAATTTAATATACCCTAGAATAACAATTCTAAGTTCTCATAATTACACTTCAACAAAACCAAATGTGCACATCCTAAATTAAGAACAAAAGTGCTAGAAAGAGTGCAAGAAACGTATAACCCAGACTTGCTCATCCAATACATCAAAAAATCGCAGCCATTTCACAAAAGGGAGAACATTTTCTACTCTAACGTCCTCACTTGGGGGGCTAGCTGTGTGGGAAGATATCGAAATCTGGTATAGTACCGATAATCTTTAAGTTCTCATGATTACACTTCAACAAAACCAAATGTGTACATCCTAAATCAAGAAAAAAATTTCTAGACAGAGTGCAAGAAACATATAACCTAGCCTTGCTCGTCCAATACATCAAACAATCGCAGACATTTCACAAAGGTGAGAACATTAGCTACTCTAACGTCCTCACTTGGGGAGCTAGTTGTGTGGGAAGATACCGATATCTAATACAGTGCTGATAAATACTCTTTCGCAGTCTAAACGGGTTTGGATTTATCATGGTAAAACCCATATCGGTGTTGTCACATAACGGCATGAATATCGGCACCTCTTAAAACTGAGCACGTGGCGTTGGTTAATCAACACTTGGCATAAAGTGGTTTGCATGGCATGCAACCACTTGGCAGTTGAAGTCATAATAAATAGGTAGGATTCTCCAAATTAAAAGATATCATTTATTACTCTATCTCTCTCACTCACTCTCTCTCTCTCTCTCTCTCTCTCTCTCTCTCTCTCTCTCTATTTCTCTCTCTTCATGTTGTCTCCTCTTTTCTCTCAAACACTTTCTAACTTTATCATCGGAGTGGTTATCTCCGAATCCACCCCAGGGTTTGCTAATCCTCTCTTCCTATGTAGGTGCTTAGCTAGACGATAGGGTTTTTAGGGATCTTGAATACGGGAAATCGGATCTGAACTAGAAAAGGTTTGTCAATATGTTTATGGTGTAATTCAGTACATATATTATGGTTTTCCAAATTAGGTTTATCAAATTTTGATTTTTTATTTTTCAAATTTCATTATCTTATTTAGGATTTGAATTTATCGTTGTTGAGACAAATATTGTTCTTTAAATACAAGTCAAATATCCTATCTTGTTTTAGAGGATTAGGGGGCTGCCTCTCGAGTTACCGGTTTCAAAGATTGATAACCTTGCTAGCGTAACAAAACAAACAATACGGAAGATTTCCTAAACAAAGTAAAACAAGTTAGATGAAACGAGTGGATAAACATATGACAAAAGATACAAATGCATTCCATTAAATAAAGAATAAAGTCAGGTCTACAATTGTATAAGCTAAAGAAGAGGTTATCTTCGTGGTCACACAATTAGAAAAAAAACGAACAATCTTCAATACATATTAAGAAAAGGAAAAATACAGTTTAATAATCCCAACTATTGGTGATTTACCTACAATAGTCCCAACTAACGTTTAATCTACAATAATCCTTATTATTGACCCAGTTTTCCTCCAGCAGTCCCAGTTGACTGGAAACCGGTTTTCCAAGTAATAGTCCCAACTTGAATTTTTTTTTATTTATTTTTCTTTGCTTTTTAGCATTGTTGACCTTCCCTCAAAACTAAAGTTGACCCCTCTCAATTCATTTCCCCACAAAGGAGAAGCCACGTCATCACCACTTCAACCACCTTCTGTAGAAAATTAAAAGCCCGCCATTAACACATTTCCTTCGAATTTACTCCTTCAACCACAATTCAGTATCCAAATTTGGCAAAAAAAACAAGGAAATTGCATTTCCAATTACAAAAAAGAAGTGGCGACAGTGATAGGACAGTTTTCGCAACGCCATTGAAGAAGTGAAGTGAAGTGTCGATGCGCTAAGGTAAATCCTAAATCTGTTAGTTTTAGCATAAATTGTTGATTTTAGTTGTGATTTGATGCGATTAATTGGGACAATTTGAGTTGAATTATGTGTGCGTCTATTTTGTAGTGGTTCAATCAATTATGATTGTTGTTTGTTGTGGTCTTATTGAATTCGTTAATTAGGGTTTATTATTGATTTGAGTTTAATTATGTCTTGGTGTATTAGTAATTGTGAATTGTTGTTGTAGTTGTTAGGTTGAAATGTGTGAATTCATTGCTCTAAAGTTTTGGCATAGTGGGTATTTCAAGCATGTTAACAATGGTGAATTTGTTTATGAGGGTAGCAGAGGCAAATCTAAGTAGATTGACCCAGATTTGTTAAGTTTCTTTTACATAATAGAGTTAGCAAAGGAGTGTTGTAGTGAAGTGAAAGATGTTGTTGGTCTGTATTACCTGGTGCCTGGACTAAGTCTGACAAATGGACTAAGGAAGGTGCATGATCGATGATGTTGATGTTATGGAGGTAGAAAAGTAGGGTGTGAAGTATAGGTGTGTGGAGCTTTATGTAAAGCATAGAGATGAGTCACCAGAGCTTGAGCCAATGGGGGAACATGTAGTTCAGAGACACTTCCAACCACTGACACAAGCTTCCCAATCTTCCTCACAACAGTCCAAGCTTAAGAAAAAGAAAAATGCACCTAAAAGGGTCCCAGCAATTGTTTTGACCCAAGTTAGGACTAGCCCAAGGACCAAAAAAAAAGCACTTGTCCCACCATTAATTCAAAAAGAACTGCCCAAAAAAGCATCATCCCATCGTAACAGGTACTCTCCTTAAATGCCCATGGCCCTTTAAAAGCCTAGGACTTTACACTTGTTAGGGTGTATTAGGATTTGAATTCCTGACTATTTGCGGGACCTTGAATTAGAAATGATTCTATCATACACGCTTTTTTATAAGGAACAAGTAGGAGTCGCCAATGAGTTTTAGGAAAACCCATAAACCTCGTTCATGCCTTTCTCCCAAGTAGAGTTCAAGGGATATTTAGCATGAATCATAAGTTTACCCATGCCAAATTGGTCTACATAAACAAGAAATGAGTTCGGGAGCGAGGGTACTAATATAACGTTCCTTTTAGAGGGGAATCGCGATCCTAGCCCTAGTGCGGCCTCTACTAGCTCTTCCTTTTGCACAATTTTATCACCAAACAATATATGCAACGTGATACCTAAAAATATTTTAATTGATTTTATTTACACACATCAATTCACGTAGGAATTACATCGTAAGGTCGTTATTCTTATTTAATTAAATTCGTGAAAAGAACAAGAAAATAAACAATATTCGCCTTGGCTTAAGTGATCAACCAACAATTATTTTATTCAATTCTAATCTTTATTTAACGAAAGATGCTAAATGGAATTGATTAATTAATTATTTTAAAGGTGATCAAACAACACTAATTAATTAATTAAGGTTCTTTTAAACAAGAAAATAAATGTGATTTAACTAAGTTCTCGGGAATTTACCACTTCTCTTTGCTAGATCTCCGTTTAGAACACTTATGGATTCCTTCTTGTTGGAGAATCTCCACCGTAGTAACAAAGTATCAAAGGGATGAGTGTTTAGGACAAGAGGGTTAGGAAGCACAAGTTCACAAGTATTCTACCAGCGTTTTAGGTTATTTTCTGTGTGTTTAAGCCTCGGATTAGGGTGTTATTTATAGGGAATGATTAGGTTTAGGGTTAAGAGCATTATGCTGCAGCAGGTGTCTCGCGCAACTGGATAAGTTACACGCGATAGTCACGCGCAAGTGAATAAGTCGAGCGCGGATGATGCGCGTAGTTATTTGTCATGCGCGCAGCTGTATGGTAAGATTCGATTTTCCAATATTTTGATATTCTGAATCTTTCGCGAGCGCATCTCCAGAAGTTGCGCGGAGTGCTGCGCGCAGCTAAATAAGTTGCGCGCGACAGCTGAGCGCGACTTTGTGAGATGCGCGCGACATTTTCCACGGCATCTTAAATTTTAACCTAGATGCTCCTAAATCCGTCATTATTGGGTTTTAAGCACGGGCTTAAGCCTAATTATGATTGGGTTTAGTTAATTGGACCTTGTATTGGCCTTCTTCTTTTATTCGGGCCTTTTGTGTTTTGTGGCTTAACCAGTTATCCATAAGTATTCTTCACTTTGATCCAACACGAAGATGGCTTTATTTATCGTCATTGCACTTCCTGTCGGGACAAGAGGCCAAAATTAGATGTCTATAGTTAGCCCCCACTTTGATCGAGTCTAGGATAGACGATGATCAAAGTAATCAAGGAAAAATCAGAGACTCATTCTGCGAAGTTCTCTAAGGTTAGAGAATATTTCAGTAATGTTTAAGGATGTCGAAACAGTCCTCGGTTTGCTAAGTGTTTGAAACAAGTAGCTATTAAGGCTACAGAAAGTTTTCCCTAGTCTTAACGCGCTAAAGAATCTAGATTGATCCTTTGCAATTGTAGAATACTTTTTCAAGTAAATGTATTATTGGTGATGTCAAGTCATGAAAATAGATCGGTTTTAAAAAGAATAAAAGGGGATAATTTCCTCTCAATCATGTCATCGTTTGTCTAAAGTCCCTCGATATTTCATTGGAACTTTATCCTGACTTTAACAAAGTAAAAAGAATAAAAAGGGGTTTTCGATATTCGAACCAAAAAGGGTCCGGCATTCGAGCCGGGTCTGGTATTCAAACCGGATGTCCACAAGATAGAAATACATGTCTCAAGACTGGAGGCATATATCCAAATCCAGTGAGAGGGAAGAAAGTCAGCAAATCTCTCACCAGTTTTGTCCACAAGATGAGTACACGTGTCTCGGGACTGGGGGCACGTGACTACATGGGTGCGACATTGTCTCGTCGCTCTTTATACAGGGGGTGGACGGACACCCTAACTGTCCTGTAAGGTAGTAAGCTCACTAACTACCGTATTTGCTTCCATTCAAGAAGTGCATGTTCCTGAAGGTTCGGCGCGCCTGTCGACTCGTGAGCTAACGCCTACAGTAAATGGTCTACCTTTTAGTTCCGAGAGGTAGATCTTGCAAAGCTTGGGCTGAGGTGAAATTTTATGCAACACCTACGCCGTATAATTTTACGCTTTACGCTACGCCATTTCATTTTTACGCTGTATCAAATCGCCTTCCTTTTACTTCAGACGTGAAAAAGAAGAAAACCCGGACACTTATAATGTCAGTACAGTAAAATGACAAACCTGTCTATGGGTGCTTTTACGTAAAGCACCACCAAGGAACGTGTTAAGGCACGCTTACGAAAAACGTTCAAAATGTATGCTTGGGAAAGGCACAAATCACGGTGTGCATGCAAAATGATGCAAAAAACTATCAAAGAAGAAAATAAACTACAATGCAGAGCAATTAAAAGGATTTTGATAATTTGCGCGCCATTACGTCTAATAACGAGCAAAAACCGTTGAAAAAATGATCAAACGGGTTAAAATCCGGATACCGGTCATTTTAGTGACCAGTATCCGCGCGCAACTCAGTGTGTCGCAATGGCCAGGCGCGCGCATCGTTCTGATTTGCGCTGCTACTTCACGCGCAACTTCTAGAGTTGCGGGCGACACTCAGTTTAGCAAAAAGAAAATCGCGAATGCGATTTTTCATTTCGCTCTCTCTCTCTCTCCTTCCTTCCTCCATTTTTGACTCTTTTTCACTCTAAGGAGCTCCGTTTTTTGCGATTTTCTAAGTTGAAGGAAGCAAATCTCGCTCTTAATTAACATTTGCCATAATCCAATGTAAGTTTTTTGCCTAAATTCGTTCATTCTTGACTGGCATTTAAGCGTTTTTCAAATCGTAAAACCCCAAATTTTGAATTTGGGGATTTTTTATTCGGTCCATTATTATTGAAATTGTTTATTCCATGTTGTTATACTATGTTTTAAGGAGTGTTTTACAATAAATTTCATGAAAAATGGTTAAGTATTGAACCTTTAATGAGCATTTCTTTGTTTAAGTTCGTTCTTGCTCTTTTTGCTCGAATTTTGCTTGAATCTTTTGCTTTTCTTGCTCATTTTGGTTATACTTGTTGATTATAAAGTAGATTGTAGTATTAGAACTAGTATTACTTTCATAATTCACATTTTCAAATTTTGAAATTGAAAAAATGGCGTGAAGTGTATACTTAGCTTGTTTTTGCCATATTCGAACTTCAAGATTGTTTGGTAGACAATAATTGTGTTGGTGATACTATTATTCGTCTTGGAATAGTTGATTCTTTGAGATTTTTAAACATAATCCCTTGAATGCTTAGTTGAAACTGGTATAGGATGGCTTTTGTGGGTGTTAAAAGCCCCCCATTTACTGAGTTTGACTGCAGGTATCGTAGCCCCCAAGTATGGGTGGCATTCGATTTTTGTGTTTTGTCCTATCGGCAGACGTTATGCTGCCGAAATGGATCTAGAACACGATTATTAGTTTAGGAAAAAATGAACTAATAGAGAAATCTCGTCTGTCATAGCATGGATTCGCCTCCATTTGTCGACGCTGAGGAGATTCTAGGCGGTCCTGACGAGGTAAATCGCCTTCGAAAGAGGGTGACCCGGCCTTGTGAGGAGGTTCAAGAGCGACGCGCCGCTGCTGATCGACGTGACCAGGAGGATGTGATCTTAGAGGCTCCTCCCAACTGGGACCCTAGGATCCTTAAGTGGGATCCAGACCATCACGTCTCGGTTCGAGGGTGGCGCGGCATCGTGTGTTTCTTACGCCCTTTTTTTTTATTTTTACTTTCCCTCTTTTCTTTTAATAACCGTTTTTTTTTAATTAGTTTGGCTCTCTCTCTTCTCTTTTTTTTTTTTTTTAGAGTGAGTCTAGCATGCATCTATACGGCTCTGGTGACATGCGGACTCCTTTTGAGAGCTTAACCGACGAGGTAAAGGAGATTGTGGAGCTTTTAGGGATAGGTCGCGCGCTAGCGGCTCTTTGTGATTTGTCGAGTCAGTCTGCTTCGTTAGCTTTCCTCCGCGGATTGCTGGAGTTTTGGTGGGATTCCACCAACACTTTTCACTTTCCGTGGGGAGAGATGACGGTCACCCCTTACGACTTCTCTATAATTACGGGTTTTCCTTTTGTAGGTGAGCCTGTAGTTATAGAGGTCGTAATAGGGCAGGACTTGAGACTGAGGGATCTCGTGGGGGATCGTCTTGCGGCGATCCTTCACGTATATCCTTAGTCTTGTCCGTACTCGATTCTTGCCGACGAGTTGTCGGCTGACGAGGTTGACCGACAGTGTACACCTGAGCAGCTGGCTCGGATATACATCGCTCACATTCTTTCCGTCACTCTCTTGAGTGATCGGGGGGGGGGCGTTTCCCTATCGGATTACTTACTTGCCTCATAGACTTGGGGCAGCTAAGTAACCTGAACTGGGCGGAGATGTCGTATGCCCGTATGCTTAGAGCTATGGGCAAGGCGACCCGAGTAGTGGATCCTGTGGCAGCTACTGAGGTGCCTCGGATCTCCTTTACATGGCATGGTCGTATCCTTGAGGTACGTACTTTAAACTTTCTTTTAACTTTTATTATTTATTTTTCTCTTTTTAAGTCGTTTCTCCTTTGTTTAGGCTTGGGGATACTCGTACCTGCCTTTCCTAGCCCCCAGGGTGCTCGGGGCTACTTGCTTTCTTATCGGCCATCGATTGGCTACGATTAGGAAAAGGCGAGCTACTTCAACTGGCGAATTTCGCTAGAGGATTCTTTTGGCGACCCGTGTGTCGGTGAGTATTTGGACAACACATGTGTATCTTTCTTTACATATTATTATTTTGCTTTAATGATTTTCATGTGATTGCATTAGATCGATCTCCGTCCTTGGAGTTTGATCGTCGGAGTCCCTGAGGATATCCGGTCTGGCATGGTTCGTTGCCAGTTCCGGGCTCTCTACTCGTGACTCCGGTGCTCCAGAGGACGGACGCTTGGTTTTTAGGCGAGCGCATTCTCTGGCAGCATTCATTAGAGGAGCCTGTGGTTCCTGTGGATCCTCCGATCCGGATGTTACGTCTGGATTTGCAGCCGACCGAGGATCAAGCTCAGGCGATCCTTGGTTATCCAGCGGGACAGCTGGTGCTGCCGGATGCTCCTTATCCAGCTTTCATTGCATCCAGGATGACTCCTTTCCTAGCTTTTGTTCCAGTTAGTATCTCAATTCTCTCTTTTTCTTCTTTCTTCTTTTTTTTTTTTTTTTGTTTCCATTTATTTTTCAGAACTTTGACACCCCTTTTTTTTATTTATTATTTTTTTATTTTTAGCGGGTCGAGCTAGGCGGTTGGGTGCCTCCTACAGCGGAGATCACCTATACCGATGTTTTCGGGTCGGTAATTCATGAGATCCTTCCAGCAGCGGAGGATGATGAGGGGATACCATTCATTCCTGAGACGGTTGAGTCGGTATGTCCTTTTTTTTGTATATGTACTTAAAATATTTCTATTTTTTGCTTCATATACATTTATTTACTAACTGTCCTTGTATTCTTGGAACAGGTTCCGCGGGAGACCGTGAACGGCATGGTGAGGACTATACGTGCTTTTCGAGCTGCTTATCAGAGAGCCCTCGTGACTTTGCCATGCCGTGATCATCGGATGATTGCGGTAAGTTTCATTTCTTTTCTTTTTTGATGAAGTTATTACATTTCATGTATTAATCTTCGTTTTGGGATTTTGCAAGATGTACAGCAACCGTCTAGCAGTCGTAGAGCACCCTGATCCTTTTGTACTCATTTTGTTATATTTTTAGGAAACAAATGTACATATTATTTTGTTTTGTTGTACATATGACACATTTTTTTGTATATATATTATTATTATTTTTTATTTCCATGTGTACCCATATAAAAGAAAAAAGGCAAAAAAAATTCCGAGGGAGGGAAAGGGTTCCCAACTTACCCCCCTCGAAAAAAAAATAACAAAAGAATAGGAAAAGAGACTAAAAAGGAAATAAGGAAAATAGAAAAAAAAGGGAAAAAAGGAAAAAGATGAACAAGAAAATAATAAAATAAATTTAAAAAAAAAAACAAATAAAAAGAAAAGGGACGCAAGAGTTAGCAAAATGCAAGCGTATGATTAGTCTTAAGATTTCGTCAAGATTCCGTCATTATGTAAGCCAAAATACGGAAATAAACCTAAACCACATGTCGCGATAGAGAAGACGCGCGCACGTGATGTAGTTGCGCGCGGATGTCGCGCGCAACTCATGAGTTGTGCACGCCACCTGTTTGTGAACTTTCCTTTGGGCGAAAATTACTGAAAATATGCCCCTCTTTGGTCAATTTAAGCACGGTTTCGTGTAGGTTTTTTTTATTATCTCACATTCATTCGCTTAGTAATATTATAAGAACTAAAAAGAAAAATCTCCTCAAATTCTTACTCTCCCCCCCCCCCTTTTTTTTTTACATTGAACAATGGTGAAGACCTTTGAAAAGCGTTTAAAGCAATGGGTTACCTCCCTTTCAAACGAGGACAAACTGGCTTTCAAAATTTATCATCTAGACCCTCTATTGAATTATATGCAATTAGTGATTAATTTTGATTTCCTTCATGCCGCAATTAACCATTGGGACTCCAACCACCATCTCTTTTTATTTAAAGGGGACAAAATTATTCCCCTTCCTGGTGAGTTCGAGGCCTTGCTAGGCTTCCCTACAAATACTCTCCCTATGACTTACTCGCCCCCATTGTCGGATCCCAAACCTATATTCCAAAGATTTTTCGGCTTGTCCGACAATGATATGACCAATATTAGAACTGAAGAAGGCGTGAATTTTAATTCAATTTATTGAACATTTCGTCACCCCTCGTGACAACATGACTAAACAACGCTTTAAAATTCGTGCTTTATGCTATTGTCTTGTTGTCAATTGTTTACTTAGGACAGACAAAGAATATGGAGATTATTCCATGGTGTCCGTAGTAGAGCAAATAGAGGGATGTCATTCACTCGCTCCTTTGGCTTTGGCAGAAACCATTTTATGCTTGAATCGCCTTAGAGGACACCCTAACGAAAATGGTTTCACAGGAAGTCCACTCCTATTACACGTAATTTTTTTTTCGTCATTTTCTTAGCGCAAGCCATGAAGTTGCGCTGGTATGTCTAGCGCAATCTTCGGCGCTGCGTGCGGATGGCGCGCGCAACTTATTCTGATGCGCGCGCCACCTGCTCGAGTAAAAACTGATTTTTTTTTTCAGATTTGGCTCATGGAGCGTTTGCGAATAGTTGATCAACCACAAAATATCGAGGCTAATGGAGTACGGACATTCCCTAGACGTCGAATCCTTTACAAGCACAAGAATGAAGAGGAATGGACGTCGTTTTTCTGTCACGGTGTTCCTAGCATACGTTTTGTGATTCCTTGATGGAACATAAATAGTATGGTTGAGAGTAGTCTCAATTGCCCTTACATTAGGATTTTAGGCCTATCTAGTGCTAATTACATTTTTCCTTGCAGGGTAATGAGACAATACGGGATGAAACAGATTATTCCCCCGCAAGACTGTGATGCACCCAAAGATGTGACTTTTAGACCCGAGCGAATTTTTCGATGGATAGAGTATTGGTTAAGTCTTCCAAGGTGGGTAGTACAAAATCCTGCTGCAAGTATTGTATTATCTTCCTTTTATAAAGCTTGGATGAATGCGGCGGATAAGGGCGAATTAAACAAGGCCCAATCTCAATATCAAACTGCCACGGCTCGCAATCCACCTAAGCCTTTAATGCATTCGGCCACCACTACCCCTCCTAGTGGCCAAAACAAAGGAGTGAGAAGAAAATTGGACTTCTCATCTCCTAAGGTGCGTTCGAAGGAATCCAAAAGGAAAGCTCCCTCCAAACCTGCTAAAAAAGGGTGTGATAATCAAGGAACCTTCGCAACAAACTCGAAAGAGGACTCTAACAAAAGCTTCGAAAAAGGGAAAAAGGGTTGAAAAGGCTCCTATTCCTAAATTGAAGAACAATGTATGGGTAAAGAAGAAGACTGTAGGAGAAAGCTCTAAGGTTTCTGAAAATACTGCGATGGAAACTACTCCTCCATCATCTGTGACAATTGAGGATATAGTGAAGCCTTAGAGTGTTACACAATTTTTCTTTTTTTTTTTATTGAATAAAGTGTAATCACTACTATGCCCCTTTTCTTTATTTATGATCTAGTTCAACAATGTCTTCTTTTTTTTTTGAATTTGAATGAAATAAAAATGAGCTTTATGTTTTGATATTTTGATATGACCGAATCATATAGATTGCTAACGTAATCGTATTACGAAATCAGGTCATTGCGGTGTTCTATATATATATATATATATATATTCCTTAAATCCTTAAGTAGAAATTAAATGAAAAAATTAATCAAACTTTGTTTAAAAGGAATTAAATCAAAGTTTAATTTTTATATTTTCCAAGTACATGTTTATATTCACGAAACGCCCTCCTTTTATCGTAAGTAGAAGTTGCAACTTCGTTCAAACATAAAATTCCGAGTTCGCAATTAACGATCAGGTGGCCCACGCAACATCTAAGGTTACGCAAACCTATCGCGCGCAATTGCATGAGTTGCGCGTGACATCCGCGCGCAACTATTCCAGTTGTGCGCGACACCTGTACTACGAGTGTTTCGAAAAAAAAATTATTTCTGTGCTATTATCCCCCAAGTGTGAAGTTTTTTTTTCGTGAAGTTCGATAAAAAAATCTGAACACTTAGAACGGTTTCTTATTTCTAAATTACCCCCCCCCCCCGAAGTGTTATGTATTTTATCGTGTCATTCAGTAAAATACATTTCACTTAGAATCTTTCAATTGAATGCTAATTAAAGTTAGTTGTGTGAATGAACGAGTTAATCCGGATTTCATATGTAATATTTCTTAAGTCGATCAATGTTTATTAATTGGCGAATTTTCATCTCCTCCAATGTCCATTAATCTGACGGCTCCTCCTGATAGAATTTCAATTACGCGGTAGGGACCTATCCAATTAGGTTTGAATTTCCCTCTTGGATCGGTAGGTGGACCCCTAATCTCTTTTAGTACAAAGTCACCTTCTTTTATATTTCTGGGTTTTACTCTTTTATTGAAATGACGGGCAATGCGCCTTTGTTGGACTTGTACATGATGCAAAGCTCATAATCGTCGTTCATCAAGCAATAAAAGCTCCTCATACCTCGCTCTTACCCATTCAGCTTCCGGTAGCTTACTTTCGAGTACGATGCGTAGGGATGGTATTTGCAGTTCGACTGGTTGAACTGCGTCCATTCCGAAAACTAAGGAGTATGGAGTTACTCCTATTGATGTTCGTATAGACGTTCTATAACCCCATAGTGCGAAGTGTAGTTTATTCGGCCAGTCTTTATAATTTTTTGCCATTTTCTTAATGATGATTGTTATATTTTTATTTAACGATTCTACAGCTCCATTCATTTGAGGTCTGTATGGGGATGAGTGATGATGTTTTACTTTATAACGAGTTAAGAGGGTCTCGACTTCAGCTTTTAATTGAGATCCCTGATCACTAATTAGTTCATGTGGAACTCCATATCTACAAAATATGTTTCGTTCGAGAAACTTTGCGACATGTTTAGAAGTGATATTCACGTAAGAAGCAGCCTCATTCCACTTGGTGAAGTAATCGATGGCTACCAATACAACTCGTGCCCTCCTGCTCCTGTTGGAGAGACTTTTCCAATTATGTCAATTCCCCAAGTTGAAAAGGGCCAAGGGGAATTGAGATTATATAGTTCGGATGGTGGAAGGTGTTGTAAATTAGCAAAAATTTGTCACTCTGGACATTTTTTGACATATTGTATGCAATCATGTTCCATAGTGGACCAATAGTACCCTTGTCGTGAAATTATTTTTGCAAGAATTTTACCATTCATGTGAGGTCCACAAAAACCTTTGTGAGTATTCTCCATAAGGCGTGTGGTTTCGGGTTGTTATATACACATATAAACTTTGATCATTAGGTCCTTTTTTGCATAATTGTCCATTTAATAGACCGTATTGAGCCGCAAGTTTCGTAAGGCTCGTTGGTCTTTCGATGAAGTATTTTCGGGATATGTGTCATGAGTAATATATTGGAGGATATGATCATACCAAGGATTGTTCCCTTCGATGTCATTTATTTCCTCTATTGCGTTGCAATATGATGGTTCTTCTGTTCTATCAACGCATAATGGCATCATATTCAAGTGATCTGGAATGTTGATCATTGAGGCAAATTTTGCTAGCGCATCAGCAAATTGATAATCATCCATTGGGAGATATTTAAAGTCAATATGTTCAAAATGCTCAATGAGTTGCTCTAGGTGTGCTTGGTATAATATCATTGTGGAGTTATTTATTTTACATTTTTTCAGTATATGATTTATAATCAAACTGGAATCTCCATATACCTCTAATTTTTGCACACCTATGCTAGCTGCTGCTTCTAATCCTATAATGCACGCTTCACATTCTGCGGCATTATTAGTAACCTCAATGTCTAGTTTGACAGAGATTGGAGTATCTGCTCCCTCTGGACTTATGAGTAACACTCCTACGCCACATCCCTTTTGGTTAGATGCACCGTCGAAGTACATTACCCATTTGTCATCTTGTGTCATGAGAATCTCTTCATCTAGAAGATGAGTAGTCTCTGCATGACTTGTTTGAATTGGATGTTGAGCCTGAAATTCGGAAATTACTTTTCCCTTCATTGATTTTTCTGGAATATATTTTAACTCAAATTCGGCCAACATCACCAACCATTTGGATATTCTTCCTTTTATAGGTGGTTGTTCAAACAAATACTTTATAGGATTTTGTTAGAAAACCCCATGAGTAGTGTTTGGTAGCATATAATGTCGTAATTTTTTAGTTGCCCACACTAATGCTAAAATTGTCTTTTCTAAGGTGCTATAATTCGTTTCATATTGGATGAATTTTTTACTTATGTAATATATTGCACGCTCGACTTTTTCTACCTCTTGTGCTAACATGGCTCCCGTGGCCGTGTCTGTAACTATAATATATAGTCTAAGAGGTAGTTTGGGTACTGCTGGTGCTAAAATTGGTGGACTTTTGAGATAATCCTTGATTTTCTTAAAGGCCTTTTAGCATTGATCGTCCCATTCATGTTTTTCCTCTTTTTTCAATTTTTTAAATATTAGCTCACAAGTCATAGTAAATTTGTTGATAAATCAACTAATGTATTGCAATTTGCCAAGGAATCCCCTAATTTCTTTTTTTGTTTGACGGGGAGGCATGTCAACAATTGCCTTTATTTTAGAGGGATCGATCTCGATGCCACGTGTGCTTATTACATATCCGATTAACTTGCCAGAAGTTACTCCGAAGGCGCTTTTTTTGCGGATTCAATCGCATTTTGTATTCATTTATGCGAGTGAAAAATTTGCGTAAAGCTTTTATATGTCCCATTCTATCTTTGGACTTTACAATCATATCATCTACATACACTTCTATTTCTTTATGCATCATATCATGCAAGAGAGTCGTAGTCGTTCTTTGGTACGTAGCTCCTGCATTTTTTAAACCAAATGGCATGACTGTATAGCAATATGTACCCCAAGGGGTGATAAATTAAAGCATATCTTTTCTTTGTCTTGTTTTGCCATTAAAATTTGGTTGTAACCTGCGTATCCATCCATAAAGGATAACATCGCATGTTCAGTCGTGTTATCTACCAATATATCAATATGTGGTAGAGGAAAATCGTCTTTAGGGCTAGCCTTATTAAGGTCCCTAAAGTCGACACACATGTGAACTCGTCCATCCTTTTGAGGGACTCGGACGATGTTCGCTACCCATTGTGGATAATTACATACGCGAATGAAACCTGCGTCCAATTGTTTTTGTACTTCTTCGTTTATTTTTAACGTGACGTCAGGTTTCATTCGTCGAAGTTTTTGTTTTACTGGTTTATAGATAGGGTTCAAGGGAATGGTATGTTCCGCAATTTCCCTATCTATTCCAGGCATGTCCTTGTATGACCAAGCGAAGACGTCTTTGAATTCTTTGAGTGTCGATATGAGGGTCGGTCGCTCTTCCGGATTTAGAGTTAAGCTAATTTTGACTTCTCTTTTGTTTTCATTAGTTCCTATATTGATTGTTTTAGTTTCTTAAATGATAGGGTTCTTTTGTTCTCGTTCATTCATTAGTTTAACCAACTTATTAATATTATCATCTTCATTAGATTGATTGTTATAGCATTCGAAAGATTCAATAAAAGGCATATACTCGGAAGTAGAGCTCATATTATTAGAATCAAAAGAAAGTGCATTAAGAGAAGAATCCTTTTTGGGAACTTCGTCCTTAGAACTAGAAAATAAAGACTCAGTAATGGCCACAAGGCCTAGATTCTCAACTTCCCTAGAGTCTATAATAGATTTGTCGTCCGATTCTTCAAACATCTTCCCTTCGCCTGTGACGATTTCCAGTTTATCGCCTTTGTGATTGGTCCATTTGAAAGATTTCCTCCACCCATGCTCCAAGGTTTCATTAGAAGGGGTGATCAATGAAGTTGGGTCAAAAGCTTCATCTTAGATGGCAGTTTGATTGGTCATCGTAGCGACATGATTTTGTTCTAGTCCAAATAGCAAGTTAAATGCTTGCCTATCATAGCACCCTGGAATTGGGTATTTTGATTTAACGATACTAAAATCGTCATCCAAGAAGTAGCAATCGTGAAATATTTCAAATCAAGGCTTCTTGATTCCTTCCAAAACTAATGGTTTAGGAAAGTCATAGCATGGGTAGTGTTTTGGGTGTTTTTGTCCCTCGGGAGAGTTACAACACGAAGTATGATCCGGCCGAGCTGTACCTGCAAAATAACGGAGACTCCGGGTGATTGGAGCTCCGCCTCCGACGGTCAAGTTAGTAACTTGAAAAGGAATAAAGGGGACGGAAATTTAGGTGGGTATCTGCTCGGATTCCAAGCTCAGGTGTTTCTCTTATGTGAGAGAATGCAAGTGTAATAAATGGTAAAACGTGCCCTCAAAATGAGGGACATCTCCCTATTTATAGGGTCTTGGGGAATTGCCCCTGATTAGGTCACTAGCCCTAATCATTGGTGGGCTGCGCCGTTTTTCGGCGTTCTTGGAATTTGGGCCTGAAGGCCGCCTTTTTCCCTAATTATCTGGAATGACACGTGTCGAGCAGGGATTGGTCCACTTTGGGGCATCCTGAGGCTGACACGTGTCATCCTCTGATTGGACCACATGGCGGGGTAAAATTACCCTAAACATTTGCCCCTCACAGATGTGACGTGGCACGCCACGTGGCATCTGTGACACATGTCACGCTCCGGTTGGCGGTAATTTTACCGTTACAGAGTAACCGTTCACCTTCCGGGTAAATTACGGAAATGCCCCCATATTTACCCTCTATATATAGCCGTTTTACCCTCATAATTTTGTACGTTTACAAAAATTTTCTAGAGAGAAAAACTTTGAGAGAGCAGAAGTCATCCGTTTGAGTCAGGCGCGAGCAAGAAACTTTGTTCTTCCGCAACCCAGCCGGACCCGCCTTCCTTCAGATATCAAATCCAAAGGTACCGTCTCTGTCTCTCTCAGCTCTTTTCTTTTTTCACCGCTTGTACATATTTCTTGCAATAAATGGATGCATCACCAAAACACACGACACATCCTAGGTTAGAGTCCAGCCGGTCACCAGGGACGGCTGAGTCTAGGACTGGGAGTGCCGGCTCGGGGTGTTGGGACCACCCTTTGCCATGGATTCCGACCAGTTATATGTCTGTCAGGACACCATGGCTCGGACAATGCAGACGGCCACTGATCCAAATTACAGAAGCGAAGGCTCAGGCGGCCAAACGCCTGAGGGAGAAACGTCTGGTTAGGGAGACCAGACGGCTCTGGAGAGATCCCCTCCGCGCGCCCCTTCAACCCCTGCTGACTCTTTCTAAGAAGAGTGTGACCAAGGCGGCAACGAGGCCGCCTCTGCCCCCATGGACCAAAGTGAGGGGGAGACGGAGAGTGACAGCTCCGCCTCTACCTCTGAGAGTAGCGATGACTTGCCCCCTCTTCCGGATAGCGAGGAGGAAGAAAGGAAAAAGTGGAGTGAGAAGGACGATCCCTTTAGCATCCACGTCTCCTCCAAAGACCGGATCCAAATGGGGGAGAACTTAGAGAACTTTAAGAAAATGCACCCGCTTGGAGACGGGTATAAGATCCGGGTGCCGCCTGAGCTGGGCACCATCGCTTGGGGGATGATCAAGAGAACGCCAACAGCTATTTTGGCTATTATGAGGCGGCGTTCAAAGCCGGCCTTCGCTTCCCCCTTCACCAGGCGGTGAAGGCAATTTTGAGAGGCTACGGCCTTGGGCTCTGGCAGCTTACCCCCAACTCCTGGACCAACATTTTAGGGTATGTTGCCGCCTGCGAGTTCCAAGGGCTTAACCTCGGCTGGGAGGCTTTTGCAAGCATGCACTACCTCAGTAGGAGCCCAGGCGGCTGGAGGGCGTGGTACACTCTAACCACGCAGCCGCAATATATGATGACCTTAGACAAAGTCTCCAAATTCGATGGCTGGAAACACAGGTTCTACCTGATGTCAGCCCCAACCAGACGGGAAAACTATGAATTCCGTCTGTACAATAAGAAGCCTGACTTGTTGGGCAGGAAGTGCGCTCTTCCCCGGATCCCAGAGGAAGACTTTGACAAAATAATTGAGGCAGACTTTTTCGGCCTCACAGACGCAACTCTGTCAACCGGGGAAACAATAAAAGTCCCTAAGAACTGGATTCCCAAGAGCGCCTGGTTCAGGGATGAATGTTTCTTAGCCGCCTGCGGGCTAGGACACATGTTTAATAAACGTATGCACCTGAGTTTATACCGTCTGTAGTATTTTTCTATCGGTATTGATTTATGGTTCTGATCAATTTCTTTCTTTTTGCAGAAGAAGCGCTAAACATGTTGCAGTCGGAGAAAACTCCCAAGCGGTCTTCTGCGACCATCCGCAAAGATCTTGCCGAGCTCAGGGCCAAGGTATTGAGCGCCTGACCCTTTCTTAAGTTTATTTTATAAACTGTCTTGCCCGGATACTAACCTTTACTTGCTTATTTTCACAGGGAGGAGAAGTTGGGAAATCGTTTGAGAAGAATCTCAAACGGGCTAGAGAGGAGGCCCCAGCCGTTCTCAATAAAATAAAAAAGTCTGCCTCTGCGTCAACTCCTGGCGCCTTAGCCGGGGCTAAGACGATGCGGATAGCGGGGCGACTCGAGAAGGTAGGCGGCAGCCTGTGCCTTGATCTTGCCAACCCCTCAGCAGCCGCGGGGTTCACCACGCCTGCAAGCGTTTCCCGCTTGGCCGGCTCTGAAGGTGAGAACCCTTTTGAATCCTCGCTTGAGCTGGGGTGGCCTTTACGGGTGAAATCCCACTCCCAACAGACGTCATCCTTAGACGGTCGGCAACAAATAGGTGCTGCCTTAGTTTCGCACTCATCACATATAGATTGTGGTGCAGATCAATCTCCCCGCTGGCCAGACGTCCAGAAGCACGCCAAGGCCATGCTGGATGCCGTCCGGAAGAGGGATAAGGACAATATCCCTGGGATAGAGACGTTCAATCTTGAACGCATTCTATCCCTTCTGGCTGAGGTAAGAAACTTGTCAATTCAATGTTATTTTTTCCAAGTAATTACCCCGCTTGTAATTCTTATACCGCCTGCTTTTTTGCAGGCCATGCTGCGGGTGGACGGGCTCAAACGTCCTTATTCCCGCAAACGGGAAGAGGTAAAAAGGGCCAAGAAGTCTGCCATAGACGCTGATAATATTGCTTTCCACTCAACTATCGTAAATGAACTTAAAACTAAAGCAATAATTATGACACAGGCGTCTAAAATCCAGCAGCTGGAGCTAGATCTGAAGGCGGCCGACCAGCGGGTAACGGATGCTGAGACGGCCAAGAAGGGGGCGGAGGAGGCTCAGAAGAAAGCAGATGAGAGCGCCAAACAGGCTGAAGAGGCGCTCAAGAAGGCCCAGGCGGACCTTGGCAAACTGAAATCCAGGGTTGAGAGGCTGGAGAAGGATGCTGCTCAAGCTCAGAAGAACTTTGCAGCAACCTTGGAGGCGGAGCAAAACCACCTTGTTGCTGAAAGTGATGTTGACAACGACGCCTGTATGAAGATTGCTTGGGCTGCCTTGTATCCAGACGCTGATTATAGCATCTGGACAATGGCACACGGCTATGACGAGTACGTGGTGTACTTGAGAGAGCAAGGTGAGCCAGAGCCTGCCTCCTTTGAAGCCTGGCTCAGCAACAATGAGCCGTCCGCGCCTGAGCTTCCTGGTCCCGGCGAAGCGCACTAAATTCTCTCAGATGATGAGGAGAAGGGGGAGAACCAGGAGGCTCCGTCTGCAGGCCAGAAGTGACTTTTCAGCGGCAGTATGCCAATCTTTGCTTTTTATTTTCTTTTATTCAGCGGCTGTATGCCAAGACTTACCTTTTCCGGCCGGCGTGCCGAGTATATTTGTATTTACCGGCTAAGGAGCCGGGTAAATTAACAATTACTTTCACCCGGACGGGGTCCGGTTAACATTTGATCCACTACAACCGTTTGGTTGGGTGGACTTTTATGAAATGCACCGACTGAGTCGGTTTTAATCATTTTGCATTTAATTTTTTATTTTTTATTTTTGCCTAACTTATGAAAAGCATGCGGCGATTCTTTGCCTAACTAGTCAATAGTCTGGCTGTCCTTGCCCCTGGACGGCTGTGTGATTGGTTTCAGTTGGAGCTGGTTGATTGACTTGAAAACGTCTGATGCTGCAAAGAGCATGATATGTTTGTAAGTCAATCAATCACAGTAGTGATTGCCCCAAACCAAGTGCACAACCGTACACCCACAGACGTTTCGGTCACTACCCAGACGGGTTATGCTCGTCTTGGTAGAGATTTCATAGCCATTGAACTCTTGCCCCAATTGGGGTGAGGTGCAATTTTTGGAATGGATAACCTAAGTGAGAACTTCAGCCGGTGACCGACTGATGCCTATGGGCATCCGGTATTTAGGGACTTATTCGTTCTTCGTAGGTTATTTCGGTCAGACGGTTATGAGTTGACCAATTCGGTCGTTCAATTTTTGCCGTCTGCATGGATACGTAGAACCGATAGATAATCTGTTCTCTGCGACGATTGCACCCGGAGGGGTGTCGCCGGACGCCTTTGTCCATGTTGGGACAGGCGATTTTATAAAAAGAGCAACCATCCGGCCATTTTAGCCTCTGGTCTTGTTTGAGACCGGTTGTGTAGCCACTAAACGTTTTTGTGCTTAGTTTCTTAATCAGTGTTGAATTTACACTAAGTATCGAACTTAGTTTTTTAATCAAACGAGTCTGTCTGGGTATTACCCAGGCGGATCATGCTAAGTATCAAACTTAGTTTTTTTTTTTAAAAAAATGGAGAATCCGTCTGAGTATTACCCAGGCGGATCATGCTAAGTATCAAACTTAGTTAGAAAAATGGAGAATCCGTCTGAGTATTACCCAGGCGGATGGTTAAGCAGTTGAATAAAAAAAGTATCCAACTTAAATAAACAAGGGATCCGAGCATTACCCAGGCGGATAAACAAATGTAACCTTTACCAAGTATCGAACTTAGTTAGGTAGATGGGGAATCTGCCTGGATATTACCCGGATGGATAATCAAACGATAACTTAAATTTGAAAACAAAGACTTAATCTTCAATAATTGACTCATTGTTTACAAAAAGTTACAATCTCAGAAGTAGTACTTTTTTTAGATTGTCTACATTCCAAGTTCTAGGCAGGCGCCTGCCGTCTGGAGTTTCCAGGCGGTAGGTGTCGTCCCTTACTTCTTCATAGATCCGGTAGGGGCCTTCCCAATTTGGGGTTAGCTTTCCCAGCTCATTGGCCCTACCGGTTGCCTCTATTTTTCGTAACACTAAGTCGTCAACTTTCAAAGGACGCTTGTGTACTTTTTTGTTGTAGGCTATCGTCATTCTCAGACGGTAAATCTCATGACGCAAGGCGGCATCGCCCCTGCGTTCTGGGAGTGAATCCAATGCCAGGCGCATTGCTTCCCAGTTTGCCTCTTCATCATACAGCATGACTCTGAGAGTCGGCTCGTAACGTTCAATGGGCAAGACGGCTTCAGCACCGTAAACCATGAGAAATGGGGTTTCACCGGTTGCCCCTTTCGCTGTTGTCCGGATGGCCCACAGGACATGGATTAATTCTTCTGCCCATAAGCCACCGGCCCTTTCTATTTTCTTTTTAATGCCGTCTGAGATGAGTTTGTTGAAAGCTTCAACTTGGCCGTTTGCTTGGGGTCGGCCAATAGATGCGAAATAGCTTGAGATCCCCTGATCTCCCAACCAAGTTTTTAGCTGAGGCGTCTCAAACTGAGGACCATTATCAAACACCATAGACATGGGTACCCCATACCGGGTGATAACATTCTTCCAGATGAAGGAAATTACGTCTGAGGTCTTGATGTTTTTAACCGCCTCAGCCTCCACCCACTTGGTGAAGTAATCCACAGCCACCAAGATGTAGCGCTTTCCGCCTGGAGCAGGCGTGTAAGGACCTAGAATGTCCATGCCCCATTTTGCAAACGGGATTGGGCTGTGGATGGCCGTCAGATCAGTAGCCGGACGGTGAATGAGTTTGCCAAATTTTTGGCATTTGTCACATTTCTTCACCAACTCCTTGGCGTCTGCCTCAAGAGTGGGCCAAAAGTAATGTCGTCTGGCTCTGACGGCTAGGGACCTGCCGCCTATGTGAGAGGCGCAGAATCCCGAGTGCAAGTCTTCGAGAACTTCTTTCCCCTTTTCTGGGGTGACACACTTCAACAAAGGCTTCAGAAACCCCGCCTTGAAGAGTTCTCCATTTTTCAACTCGAATCTTGCAGCTCGCTTTTTCAGGACGGCTGCTTCCTGTGGCGAATCAGGAAGTGTGTCGTCTGAGAGATAGGCTCGAATGCCATCCATCCAGGTAGAGCTTCGGTCCAGAATTCCAACGGGATCCTCATAGATGCTTCTCTTTTCAAGAACTTCCCAGAAGACTAACCGAGGCGTATCATGGCAGGCGGAAGATGCCAGCTTTGACAATGCATCCGCCTGGTTGTTTTCCGACCTAGGCACCTGATTCAGCCGGAATTCCTCAAGTGCCTTGGTCTCTTCTTTGACTGCCTGAAGATATTTAATCATAGCCGGATGGGTAGCCTCATAGCTTCCCTCATACTGGCTAACAACCAATTGAGAATCAGAGAAGGCGTCAATTTTCATGGCCCCTACCGCCTTACTCATGCGTGTGCCGGCTAGCAGGACTTCATATTCTGCCTCATTGTTAGAGGCCTGAAACTTGAAGCGTAGTGCATATTCAAATCTGTCTCCTTCAGGAGACTCATAAATTACGCCTGCACCACAGCCGTTCTTTGTAGAGCTCCCGTCTACATACACTTTCCAAACCTGATCAAGATTATCCAGAGCCACCGGACGAGTCATTTCTACAATGAAGTCGGCAAACGCCTGACCTTTCACTGCCTTTCTTGGTTCGTAAGTGATTTCAAGACTTTGCATTTCAATAGCCCATTTCAACATTCTCCCGGATGAGTCCAAGGTAGACATCGGCCGCTTGAGTGGCTGGTCTGTGTAGATCACCACTAGATGTGCCAGAAAGTAAGGCTTCAATTTTTTGAATGCCATATACAAAGCAAGGCCAAATTTCTCAACCATGGGGTACCGGAGTTCAGCATTTTTAAGAACATGACTAATGAAGTAAACCGGGAGCTGCACGCCGTCTCTCTCAGTAAGGAGAACGGCACTGAGGGCATGGTCTGAGACGGCTAGGTACATATACAACGTCTCTCTAGGCAAAGGACTGACCAACCTAGGCAGAGAGTGCAAATGCTCTTTCAACCTCTGGAACACCGCCTCAGCATCATCCCCCCACTCAAATCTGGTCTTCTTCCTGATTGCTTGGAAGAAGTAGAGGCATTTGTCGCCTGACCGGCTGAGGAACCTCCCCAAGGCGGCCAGGCAACCGGAGAGTCTCTGGACTTCCTTGACAGAACGGGGTGACTTCATGTCTATCACCGCCTGTATCTTTTCAGGGTTAACCTCTATCCCCCTTTGATCAATCAGAAATCCGAGAAACTTCCCAGACTCAACACCAAAGACGCATTTCTTAGGATTTAGCATAACCTTATGCCGCCTGAGGGTGGTGAATGTTTCTCGGAGATCAGCAAGGTGATCTGTCTGCAGCTTGGATTTGACTATCATGTCATCAATGTACGCCTCCACATTCCACCCAATCTGATTAATGAAGACCGTATTAATCATCCGTTGGAAAGTTGCAGGCGCATTTTTCAAGCCAAACGGTATCACAGTATAACAAAATAGCCCCTGATCAGTGACGAAGGCCGTCTTCTCTTGATCTTTCTTCCACAGGGGTATCTGATGGAAGCCGGAGTAGGCATCCATAAAACTCATCAAGGCGTGACCGGCTGTAGAGTCGACCAGACTGTCGATCTTTGGAAGCGGATAACTGTCCTTTGGACACGCCTTGTTGAGGTTTGTGTAATCAACACACATGCGCCAGGTCCCATTCGATTTCTTAACAAGGACCACATTGGCCACCCAGTCGGGGGAAATTACAAGGCCGAATGAACCTGGCGTCTAGCAGCTTTTTGACTTCGGCAGCTGCCGCCTGACTTCTTTCCTCGCCGTGATTTCTTTTCTTTTGCCGGATGGGCTTCTTTTTGGGATCCACGGCGAATTTGTGGATAGCGAGATCCGGGCTGACGCCTGGCTTCTCTTCCACTTCAAAGGCAAAGATGTCTTTGAATTCCTTCAGCAGAAGGTGCAAGTTTGCACCCAAAGTAGCATGAGCAATCGTCCCAACCTTAACAGTACGTTCTAGACGGCTGTCATCCAGAACGAGATCAATGCTTTCGCCAGCCGGTTGGGGACGGAGCTCATCTGACCGCTCATCGGTCAGTGATTGCTATTTTTTCTCTTTCTTCACCTCCACCAGCAGAGGTGCCTTTCTTTTCTTCCCGGCTGCTGGTGGGATGGGAGCCGGATCGGCATCCTTGACATTGTCAAGGTCTATTGGTTCCTGACCGCCTGGGGCCACAGTATCTTGGACGGCTGAGATATAGTACTCCCGGGCCGTCTTCTGATCCCCATTTAAGGAACCGACAGAGCCGTCATCCCTCTCATACTTGATGAGCATGAGAGACGGGATGATTACTGCCTTGGCTACGTTAAGGGTTGGCCTGCCAAGGATGATGTTGTAGGCGGTCAACTCCTCAACGACCAAGAATTTGACGACAATGTGTCGTCCCTGGCCTTTCTCCCCCAGCCGGATGGGTAAGTCAATTCTCCCGGCTTGGTAGACCATCCCACCCCCAAAACCAACCAAGGGGTGGGTGACCGGATGCATGCTGCTGACATTGTATTTCAGCTTTTGCAGGCACCGGAGGCTGATGATGTCTGATGAGCTGCCGGTGTCAATAAGGATTCGTCCAACCAGCTGGTTGGCAACCTTACATTCAATGACCACCGGGTCATCATGCGGGCGGCAGACGCTGCCCCTATCCTTCTTAGTGATCAAGACGTCTGGGAAGGAGGAGCTGGCTTTCGCCTGCTCATTATCATCTTTGTCCATCTTTCGAAGATGGCTCTTGGTGCCCCGGATGGTAGGGCCACCACATGAAAACCCGCCTGCTATGGTGTAGACCGGCTCCTTGTCGGTATCCGAACTACTAGCAGGCTGGGGGTAGTCTTGGAGGACTAACCCTTGTTTTTCTTTTTCGCCCCGGCTGGGGACTTAGAAATGTAGGACTTCAGCAGCCCTTTGTCAGCCAGACGGTCCAACGCCCGCTGAAGACTAAAGCAGTCGTTGGTGTCATGGCCAACTTCCTCATGGAACTGATAGAATCTATTCTTGTTCCGCGACTGGACAGAACTCTTCATAGTATTCGGCTTCTCAATGGACAGCCGGTCCTTTACCTCCATGAGGATGAAGTTACAGTCTTTGTTAAACTCGTACTTGGGGACGTACGGTTTAAACTCTTTCTTTTTCTTCTGGGATGGCTGGTCAGAGTCAGTAACCGCCCAGACTTCTTCTCTTTTCTTGCTCTCTTCTTTGTTTTTGGCCGGCTGAGCTGACCGACTGTCTTTCTGCTTGTCGGACTTTTTGAAGTCCGACTGGCTACCAGGCGAGCATAGGTCGGTAGCTTGGATGTAGCTCTCCGCCTCCCTCAGGGCCGCCTGTAAGGTGAAAGCTCCTTTTCTAACGAGGTCGAACTTAAAGGTCGACCCGTCTCTCAGACCCTTATTAAAGTCTGTAAAAGCTACCTCGTCAAACAGTCCCTGAATCTGAATTCTTATCAGATTGAACTGCCTGACATATGAGCGCAGCCCTTCTCTCTCTCCCTGCTTAACAGTGCTCAAATCAAGGCTTGTTTTCTTAGCAGGGATGTTAATTGAGAAGTTGGAAGCAAACAGGAAGGCGAGCTTCCTGAAGCTATCGATGGACCCGGCTGGCAGATTGCCAAACCATTGTTGGGCAATGCCCTTCAATGTAGCCGGGAAACACCGACACCACGTGGCATCATCCAACCCCTGCAGATACATGAGGTTGGTGTACGCCATGAGGTGGTCTTCCGGGTTGGAGGTACCATCATAGGTACCAACCAACACATTCTTAACCTTGGCCGGCTGAGCCGCCTCGGTTATCTCCCGAGTGAACGCTGAAGGTTGTTCACTCAGGCGCAGCAGGCGAAGCTGCCAGTCTAATGGTTGGACGTTTGGGTATGCCGCCTGACCCCCAAAGAAGGCCGGCTGCATGAAGTGAGGAGGATACTGCCCGTAGGCCTGAGTAGGCACATACGGGACAGCTCCGATCATATGAGGGCCAGTATGGACGGTATTACCGCCCATCTGACTCTCATGCAAGGAAGGTGCACTTCCTGCAGAAATGTTGTTGAAGCTGTCGGGGAAATTCGACGTTGAAGCCGACTCAGACAGCGATTGATTTCTCTTCCGGTTGATGATCTCCCGGGCATCAATAGTTGATTTTTTACTTCTCACCGGCTGCTGAGGCCGGCGAGTGTTGTTGGTATTGTTCCCAGGAAGGAGAATCTTTGACCAATCAATGGTCCCGGCTGCCTTTTCCTTTGGATTGGGAGTGGGCTGCCGGTTTCTGACTGACTTCCCCTTCCCTGGAGGAGTCTTCTTCGCCGACTGGCCTTTACTTGGACCAGCCCGGCTCTTGGTGATCAGCTCTGTGATTTCACCCTTGAAACTTGTCATGAACCTCATGAGTTCATCTCAGGTGACAGGGGCTGATCCAGCTGCCGTTTGGGTTGCCCCTTCCAGCTGCCCAGTGGATCTGCTCGGACCCGCCTGGGAGGCGCCCCGCTCCAGAGTCTCTCTGGGCCGGATGCGCTTGACTCTGAGAGAGCCATCCTCGGCTGTAGAGGTGTCGACCTAAGGATCCTCATCCTCCTCATGGTCTGTAAAAACTTCTGGGTCTTCACCCAGACGGTTAGGTGGCACAAACTCTTGAACCATCTTCGAGGTACTCTCCCCACAGACGGCGCCAAATGTTTTGGGTGTTTTTGTCCCTCAGGAGAGTTACAACACGAAGTATGATCTAGCCGAGCTGTACCTGCAAAATAACGGAGACTCCGGGTGATTGGAGCTCCGGCTCCGACGGTCAAGTTAGTAAATTGAAAAGGAATAAAGGGGACGAAAATTTAGGTGGGTATCTGCTCGGATTCCAAGCTCAGGTGTTTCTCTGATGTGAGAGAATGCAAGTGTAATAAATGGTAAAACGTGCCCTCAAAATGAGGGACATCTCCCTATTTATAGGGTCTTGGGGAATCTCCCCTAATTAGGTCACTGAGCCCTAATCATTGGTGGGTTGCGCCGTTTTTCGGCGTTCTCGGGATTTGGGCCTGAAGGCCACCTTTTTCCCTAATTATCTGGAATGACACGTGTCGAGCAGGGATTGGTCCACTTTGGGCCATCCTAAGGCTGACACGTGTCATCCTCTGATTGGACCACGTGGCGGGGTAAAATTACCCTAAACAGGTAGTCTTCTCCCTCTCTAATGAATTGTCCATTAAGGGTTTGTTGGTAGGATGGGAGTAAAATGACTATCCCTTTCTTGTTGTCGTCTCTACGTGCTTTTTTTTCGCATCGTGAGACTTCAATTCTTCTTTGGTTGGTTTATATCCCAATCCAAAGGAGAAGCTTTTCTTTGGGATAGGAAGTAAGAAAGATTTCTTCATTCCTATTCCTAAAGGCATCCCAGGAAAGTAACTACTCTTAAGTAAGATGTTGTTTACTATCCGGGTGGAATATGGATCAAGCTTGAAAGGTTCTTCCAAGTCTTCTTCCGTTTCTATTGTGTATATTGGCTCCGCGGAATATCCCCACATGTCCTCTTCATCATTATCGTGGTTTATTTCTAAGAGTGATTGATCGTTTATTGCTATTTTAAGTGGAGAAGCATGTATAGTCATAGGAAGCCCTTGATAGTTCAACCTAATCATTTGATGAAGTGAGGATGATATTGCACCAAGCTCATGTATCCAAGGACGTCCAATTAGAAGGTTTAATGTAGGTTTTATGTCCATAACGTGGAATTCAACCATCTTTTGTATTGGGCCTGTGGTAATTGGTAGCTTAACAGTTCCACATACCAATCTTCTCGAATTGTCATAGGCCCTAATGCTTTGTGTTGTTAATTGAAAATCTTTTCTGGATTAAGGCCTAAGTATTTTGCAGTTCGCAAGGGGCACACGTTTACAGCTGAACCATTGTCTACCAAAGTTAGAGGGATTTTGTATCCCTTGCACCCCACAATTAAATATAATGCATTGTTGTGGGTAGTGTCTTTTGAAGGCAAATCATCATTAATGAAAATGATTGATTTATCAGATTTCTCGCTAGTAAGCAAGCAAACGAGATCTTGAGGGGTTGTGTTTGTGCTTACAGACAAAGCCGTTAGAGCATTCATAAGGGAATTCCTATGTTATTTAGAAGTACTTACGAGTTCTTAAATGCTAACATTCTCCTTGGATTGGCGAAGTTGTTTGACCAATGGATCTTCCACAAGTGGAGGTGGTGTTGTATTTTGTATTTGACCTTGAGTTTGATTTTGTGTGGTCGAAGATCCATTTGGTGGTGGTGCTTGGTAAAATCGCCCAGAACGAGTTAGATGATCTATCTCGTTTGGATTAGTTGTAGGACTCATAAACCAACTTTCTTCTAGAGGCTTTGAGCGTACCTCCATTTCAAGATGTTCCATGAGTTGAGCTTGATGTCATTGTTCATCCAAGGAGAGATTTGATAAGTCTTGTGACTTCCCCAAGAAATGATCACAATCAAGCGCTCCATTTGTTTCATTTTGTAAACAAGATGGAGGTGGGACGGCGGCATACATACTTAGAGACATATAAGTCTTGAAAGTCGTCGTCCCATAGTCCACATACTTCATTAGTTGCCCCTATAAGTATTGTGGATAGAGGTTCTCCTATAGGTGTGATATAGCTCAAAGGATTGAACATATCGCTTCCCATATGGTCCTCATTGATGTGAAACACCCCTAAGGGGGATGCATTATTATTAGGTTTAGGCGTGGAAATTCTCCCATCGTCTACCAAATCTTGTATTTTATGCTTTAAGAAAAAGCAACGTTCAGTATCGTGTCCATTGCCTCTATGATAAGCGCAATAAGCATTACCATCCCAATTATCAAATCTTCTTTCTGGTGGAGTGGGTGGTGTTGGTCCTGTTGGTGCAAGTAAACCTTTTTCATTTAATTTCTCTAGCAATTCTTTATAGCTCATAGGAAATGGAGTAAATTTTCTTTCTCTTGTCCGTCTTTTCCTAGGATCATTATATTGATTTGTGCTATTGTATTGCGTGGTGGTCGCAAATACGTCAATAAAGGATGATGTGCTATCATTCCCCTTCATGTAGTTATTTTTAGGTTGATGATGATGATGGGGTTTATTTGCTTTTTCTTTAGCAAGATCAACTTCAATCCTAGTAGCCACGGAATAGACCTTTTGAAAGGTTTCTAAACCAAGGTAACGTAGATGTTTGTTGTACTTTTTGTTTAGGGTAATTTTACCAGGCCACGTGGTCCAATCAGAGGATGACACGTGTCAGCCCTAGGATGGCCCATGGTGGACCTATCCCTGCTTGACACATGTCACTCCAGAAACCTAGGAGGAATGGCGGCCTTCAGACCCAAATCCCGAGAAAGCCGCAATGCGGCGCATCCCACCAATGATTAGGGTTCAGTGACCTAATCAGGGGCACAATCCCGAGGACCCTATAAATAGGGAGATTCCCCTCTTTTAGAGGGCACGTTTTACCATTTATTACAAACTGTCCCTGTGATAAAGACATCTGAGCTTGGAATCCGAGCAGAGACCCACCTAAATTTCCGCACCTTTTTCTCTCCCTTCAAGTTACTAACTTGTTCGTCGGAGGCAGAGCACCAACCAACTGGTGTCTCCGTTTGTTTTGCAGGTACAGCTCACGCCGGATCAGACTTCGTGTGGTAACTCTCCCGAGGGACAAAAACAACCAAAACATTTGGCGCAGTCTGTGGGGAGAGTACCTTGAAGATGGTTCAAGAGTCTGTACCACCCCCTAACCGTCTGGGCGATGACCCAGAAGTCTTTACAGACCAGGAGGATGAAGATCCTCAGGTCGAAACCTTTACAGCCGATGATGTCTCTCTCAGAACCAAGCGCATCCGGCCCAGAGACACTCTGGAGCGGGGCGCCTCCCAGGCGGGTGCAAATCGACCCCCTAGGCAGCCGGAAGGGGAAACCCATACGGCAGCTGGATCAGCACCTGTCACCCGAGACGAACTCATGAGACTCATGACAAGTTTTAAGGGTGAAATTAAAGAGCTGATCGCTAAGATCCGGGCTGGCCCAAGTAGGGGTCAGACGGCCAAGAAGACTCCTCTGGAAAAGGGGAAGTCAGTCAGAGATCAGCAGCCCACTCCTCATCCAAAGGAGAAAGCAGCCGGGACCATTGACTGGTCCAAAATTCTTCTTCCTAAGAGGAATACCAACGATACCCGCCGGACTCAACAGCCGGTGGGAAGTAAAAAATCAACACCTGATGCCCGGGAAATAATCAACCGGAAGAGAAATCAACAGTTGTCTGAGTCGGCTTCCACGTCAAACTTTCCTGCCAGCTTCAACAACACCTCTACAGGGAATGAACTTTCCTGCATAAGAGCCAAACAGGCAGCAATACCGTCCATTCTGGCCCTCAGATGATTGAAACTGTACCGTATGTACCTACTCAGGTCTACGGTCAGTATCCCCCTCACTTCATACAGCCGGCCCTCTTCAGAGGTCAGGCGGCATATCAAAATATCCAACCACTGGACTGGCAGCTCCGTCTGCTTCGCCTGGGTGAACAATCTTCTGCGTTCACGCGGGAGATAACCGAGGCGGCACAGCCGGCCAAGGTTAAGAATGTATTGGTAGGTACCTATGATGGTACCACCAACCCGAAAGATCACCTCATGGCATATACCAACCTCATGTACTTACAGGGGTTGGATGATGTCACTTGGTGTCGATGCTTCCCGGCTACATTGAAGGGCATTACCCAAAAATGGTTTGGCAACTTGCCAGCCGGGTCCATTGACAGTTTCAGGAAGCTCGCATTCCTGTTTGCTTCCAACTTCTCAATGAACATCCCTGCTAAGAAAACAAGTCTTGACTTGAGCACTGTTAAGCAGGGAGAGAGAGAAGGGATGCGCTCCTATGTCAGGCGGTTCAATCTTATCAGAATTCAGATTCAAGGACTGTCTGATGAGGTAGCTTTTACAGACTTTTTTAAGGGTCTGAGAGACGGGTCGACCTTTAAGTTCGACCTAGTCAGAAAAGAGGCTTTCACTTTACAGGCGGCCATGAGGGAGGCGGAAAGCTACATTCAAGCAACCGACCTCTGCTCGCCTGGTAACCAGTCGGACTCTAAGAAGTCCGACAAGCAGAAAGACAGTCAGCCTGCTCAGCCGGCCAAAAATAAAGAAGAGAGCAAGAAAAGAAAAGAAATCTGGGCGGTTAATGACTCTGACCAGCCGTACCAGAAGAAAAAGAAAGAGTTTAAACCGTACGTCCCTAAGTACGAGTTTAACAAGGACTGCAACTCCATCCTCATGGAAATTAAGGACCGGTTGTCCCTAGAGAAGCCGTATCCAATGAAAAGTTCCATTCAATCAAGGAACAAGAACAAATTCTGCCAATACCATGAGGTAGTTGGCCATGACACCAACGACTGCTTCAGCCTTCAACGGGCGTTAGACAGTCTAGCTGACAAGGGGATGTTAAATTCCTACATTTCTAAGTCCCCAGCCGGGGCAAAGAAGAAGAGCAAGGGTCAGTCCTCCAAGACTACCCCCCAGCCTGCTAGTAGCTCGGATACCGACAAGGAGCCGGTCTACACAACAGCAGGCGGGTTCTCATGTGGTGGCCCTACAATCCAGGGCACCAAAAGCCATCTTCAAAAGATGGACAAAGATGATGATGAGCAGGTGTCTGCAAGCTCCGCCTTCCCAGACGTCTTGATCATTAAGAAGGACAGGGGCAGCGTCCGTCGTCCGCATGATAACCCGGTCGTTATTGAATGTAAGGTTGCAAACCAGCTGGTTGGACGGATCCTTATTGACACCGGCAGCTCATCAGACATCACCAGCCTCCGGTGCCTACAAATGCTGAAATACAATGTCAGCAGCATGCATCCGGCCACCCACCCCTTGGTTGGTTTTGGAGGTGGGATGGTCTACCCAGCCGGAAGAATTGACTTACCCATCCGGCTGGGGGAGAAAGGCCAGGGACGAAATATTGTCGTCAGATTCTTGGTCGTTGAAGAGTTGAGTGCCTACAACATTATACTTGGCCGGCCAACTCTCAAAGAAGCCAAGGCGGTAATCATCCCGTCTCTCATGCTCATCAAGTATGAGAGGGATGACGACCCTGTTGGTTCCTTGAATAGGGATCAAAAGATGACCCGGGAGTGCTACCTCTCATCCGTCAAAGATATTGTGGCCCCATGCGGTCAGGAACCAATACACCTTGACAATGTCAAGGATGCCGACCCAGTACCTGCCCTACCAGCAGTCGGAAAGAAATGAAAGGCACCTCTGCTGGTGGAGGTGAAGAAAGAGAAAAAATAACAATCACTGACCGGTGAACGGTCAGACGAGCTTCGTCCCCAACCGACTGGTGAAAACATAGATCTCGTTTTGGATGACAGCCATCCAGAACGTAATGGTAAAGGTTGGGACGGTTGCTCATGCTACCTTGGGTGCAAGCTTGCACCTTCTACTGAAAGAATTCAAAGACATTTTGGCCTTTGAAGTGGAAGAGATGCCAGGCGTCAGCCCAGATCTCGTTGTCCACAAACTTGCTGTGGACCCCAAAAAGAAGCCCATCCGGCAAAAGAAAAGAAACTACGGCGAGGAAAGAAGTCAGGCGGCAGCTGCTGAAGTCAAAAAGCTGCTAGACGCCAGGTTCATTCGACCTTGTAATTTTCCCGACTGGGTGGCCAATGTGGTCCTTGTTAAGAAACCGAATGGGACCTGGCGCATGTGTGTTGATTACACTGACCTCAACAAGGCGTGTCCAAAGGACATTTACCCTCTTCCAAAAATCGACAGTCTGGTCGACTTTACAGCCGGCCACGCCTTGATGAGATTTATGGATGCCTACTCCGGCTTCCATCATATACCCCTCTGGAAGAAAGATCAAGAGAAGACGGCCTTCGTCACTAATTTAGGGTTATTTTGTTATACTGTGATGCCTTTTGGCTTGAAAAACGCGCCTGCCACTTTTCAACGGATGATTAATACGGTCTTCATTAATCAAATTGGGAGAAATGTGGAGGCGTATATTGATGACATGATAGTCAAATCCAAGCAGCAGGCGGATCACCTTGCTGATCTCCGAGAAACATTCACCACCCTCAGGCGGCATAAGGTCATGTTAAACCCCAAGAAATGCGTCTTTGGTGTTGAGTCTGGGAAGTTTCTCGGATTCCTGATTGATCAAAGGGGGATAGAGGCTAACCCCGAAAAGATACAGGCGGTGATTGACATGAAGTCACCCCGTTCTGTCAAGGAAGTTCAGAGACTGACCGGTTGTCTGACCGCCTTGGGGAGGTTCCTCAGCCAGTCAGGCGACAAATGCCTTTACTTCTTCCAAGCAATCTGAAAGAAGACAAGGTTTGAATGGGGGGATGATGCTGAGACGGCATTCCAAAAGTTAAAAGAACATTTACATTCTCTACCCAGGCTAATCAGTCCCTTGCCTAGGGAGACGTTGTACATGTATCTAGCCGTCTCAGATCATGCTCTCAGTGCCGTTCTCCTTGCTGAGCGAGACGGCGTTCAGCTCCCGGTTTACTTCATTAGCCATGTTCTCAAACATGCTGAACTCCGGTACCCCATGGATGAAAAATTTGGCCTTGCTTTGTATATGGCATTCAAAAAGCTGAAGCCTTACTTTCTGGCACATCCGGCGGTGATTTACACCGACCAGCCACTCAAGCGACCAATGTCTACCTTGGAGTCATCCGGGAGAATGTTGAAATGGGCTATTGAAATGCAAAGTCTTGAAATCACTTACGAACCAAGAAAGGCAGTGAAAGGTCAGGCTTTGCCGACTTCATTGTCGAAATGACCCGTCCGGTGGATCCGGATAATCTCGATCAGGTTTGGAAAGTGTATGTAGACGGGAGCTCTACAAAGAACGACAATGGTGCAGGTGTAATCTACGAGTCTCCTGAAGGGGACAGATTTGAGTATGCACTACTCTTCAAGTTTCAGGCTTCTAATAATGAGGCGGAATATGAAGCCTTCCTAGCCGGCATCCGTTTGTGTAAGGCGGCAGGGGCCATGAAAATTGATGCCTACTCTGATTCACAATTGGTCGTTAGCCAGTATGAGGGAAAATATGAGGCAACTCATCCGGCTATGATCAAATATCTTCAGGCAGTCAAAGAAGAGGCTGGGGCACTTGAGGAATTCCGTCTGAATCAAGTGCCTAGGTCGGAATACAACCAGGCGGATGCGTTGTCAAAACTGGCATCTTCCGCCTGCCATGATACGCCTCGGTCAGTCTTCTGGGAAATACTTGAAAAAAGAAGCATCTATGAAGATCCCATTGGAATTCTGGACCGAAGCTCTACCTGGATGGATGGCATCCGGGACTACCTTTCAGACGGTACACTTCCTGATTCGGCACAGGAGGCAGCCGTCCTGAAGAAGCGAGCTGCAAGCTTCAAGTTGAGAAACGGAGAACTTTTCAAGGCGGGGTTTCTGAAGCCCCTGTTGAAGTGTGTCACCCCAGAAAAGGGGAAGGAAGTTCTCGAAGACTTGCACGCGGGATTCGACGCCTCCCACATAGGCGGCAGGTCCCTAGCCGTCAGAGCCAGACGACATTATTTTTGGCCCACTCTTGAGGCAGACGCCAAGGAGTTGGTGAAGAAATGTGACAAGTGCCAAAAATTTGGCAAACTTATTCACCGTCCGGCTACTGATCTGACGGCCATCCACAGCCCAATCCCGTTTGCAAAATGGGGCATGGACATTTTAGGTCCTTACACACCTGCTCCAGGCGAAAAGCGCTACATCTTGGTGGCTGTGGATTATTTCACCAAGTGGGTGGAGGCTTAGGCGGTTAAGAACATCAAGACCTCAGACGTAATTTCCTTCATCTGGAAGAACATTATCACCCGGTATGGGGTACCTATGTCAATGGTGTTCGATAATGGTCCTCAGTTTGAGACGCCTCAGCTCAAAACTTGGTTGGGAGATCAAGGGATCTCAAGCTGTTTTGCATCAGTCAGCCGACCCCAAGTAAACGGCCAAGTTGAAACCTTCAACAAACTAATCTCAGACGGCATTAAAAAGAAAATCGAAAGAGTCGGTGGCTTGTGGGCAGAAGAGTTAATCCATGTCCTATGGGCCATCCGAACAACAGCAAAGGGGGCAACTGGTGAAACCCCATTTCTCATGGTTTACGGTGCTGAAGCCGTCTTGCCCATTGAACATTACGAGCCGACTCTCAGAGTCATGCTATATGATGAAGAGGCAAACTGGGAAGCAATGCGCCTGGCATTGGATTCACTCCCAAAACGTAGGGGCAATGCCGCCTTGCGTCATGAGATTTACCGTCTGAGAATGACTAGAGCCTACAACAAGAAAGTACACAAGATTCCCTTGAAAGTTGACGACTTAGTGTTACGGAAAATGGAGGCAGCCGGTAGGGCCAATGAGTTGGGAAAGCTGACTCCAAATTGGGAAGGCCCCTACCGGATCTATGAAGAAGTAAGAGACGGTACCTACCGCCTAGAAACTCCAGACGGCAGGCGCCTGCCTAGAACTTGGAATGTAGACAATTTGAAAAAGTACTACTTCTTAGAATGTAAGTTTTTTGTAAACAGTGAGTCAATTAATGAGAATCCAGACTTTGTTTGCAAAATTGTTTTGTTGTTCCGCCTGGATAATACTCAGACGGATTCTTCATTTAACTAACTAAGTTTGATACTTAGTAAAGGTTATAATTGCTTGACTGCCTGGGTAATACTCAGACGGATTCTTTATTTAACTAACTAAGTTTGATACTTAGTAAAGGTTATAATTGCTTGACCGCCAGGGTAATACTCAGATGGATCCTTTGTTTATTTTACTAAGTTTGATACTTGTTATGACTTAATAATTGCCTATCCGCCTGGGTAATTATCCAGACGGACTTTTTGTTTAACTAACTAAGTTCGATACTTAATGTAATTCAATAACGTTCGGCCAATGCTCCGATTAAAAACTAAGTACAAAAACGCTTAGTGGCTATACAACCGATCTCAAACAAGACCAAAGGCTAAAATGGCCGGATGGTTACTTATTTTATAAAACCGCCTGTCCCAATCTGGACATAGGCGTCCGGCGACACCCCTCTGGGTGCAATCGTCACAGAGAAAAGACTATTCGTCGGTTCTACGTACCTATGCAGACGGCAAAAATTGAACGACCGAATTGGTCAACTCATAGTCGTCTGACCAAAATGATCTGTGAAGAACGGATGCCCCTAGGCATCAGTCGGTCACCGGCTGAAGTTCTCCCTTAGGTTATTTATTCCAAAGTTGCATTTTCTATCCCAATTGGAGCAAAAGAGTTGTGCAATGGCTGTGCAATCTCTACCAAGACGGGAAAAACCGTTTGGGTAGTGACTGGAATGCCTGTTGGTGTACGGCTGTGCACTTGGTTTGGGGCAATCACTATAGTGATTGATTGACTTGCAAACGTATCATGCTCTTTGCAGCATCAGACGTTCCCAAGTCAATCAACCAACTCCATTTGAAACCAACCACACAGCCGTCCAGGGGCAAGGACAGCCGGCTTTTGATAAGCTAGGCAAAAAATCGCCGCATGCTTTTGATAAGTTAGGCAAAAATCAGGCATATACGCAAAAATGCAAAAATTGTAATCCAATTATCAAAACCGACTCACTCGGTGCATTCATTAAAAGTCCACCCAACCAACCGGTTGTAGTGGATCAAATATTAACCAGACCCCGTCCGGGAGAAAAGAGAAATTTTTAATTAACCCGGCTCCTCAGCCGGTAAATACAAGAATACTCGGCACACAGGCCGGAAAAGCAAAGTTATTGGCATACTGCCGCAGATTAAAGAAAAAATAAAAAAAGAGAAGAGTTGGCATATTGCCGCTGAAAAATCACTTCTAGCCTGCAGGCGGCTCCTCCTGGTCCTCTTCCTCATCATCTGAAGGAATCTCTTGTTCTTCACCAGGACCAGGTAGCTCGGGCGCGGGAAGCTCAGTGTTGGCGTTAGCCTAGGCGTCGAAGGACTCAGGCCCTGGCTCACCTTTCTCTCTCAAGTACACCACGTCCTCTACGTACCTGTGAGCCAGTGCCCAGATGCCAAAATCCTTGTCTGGGTACAAGGCAGCCCAGGCGATCTTCATGCGGGCGTCATTTTCAGCATCACTCTCAACAACCAGGCGGTTTTGCTCCGCCTCCAGAGTTGCTGCAAAGTTTATCTTAGCCCGAGCAGCCTCCTTCTCCAGCTTCTCGACCTTGGTCTTCAAGTTGGTGTTCTCTTCAAAAGCACCTTGCAATGTGCCAAGGTCCGCCTGGGCCTTTTTTAGCACCTCCTCAGACTTCTTGAGGCTCTCCTCCGCCTTTTTCTTGGCTTCCTCCGCCCCCTTCTGAGCCGTCTCAGCGTCGCTCACCCGCTGGTTGGCCGTTTTCAGATCTGCCTCCAGCTGCTGGATTTTTGACGCCTGTGTCATTATGATTGCTTTAGTTTCAAGTTCATTTACGATAGTGGAGTATAAAGCAACATTATCAGCGTCTGTGGCGGACTTCTTGGCCCTTTTTACCTCTTCCCATTTACGGGAATAAGGACGCTTGAGCCCGTCTACCCGCAGCATAGCCTGCAAAAAAGCATATCAAGTTAGTATTGCAGGCAGAGTAAAGCACTTGGAAAAAATTGTTAAGTTTCTTACCTCAGCCAGAAGGGACAAGATTCGTTCCAGGTTGAATGTCTCTATCCCAGGGATAGCGTTCTTGTCCTTCTTGCTCACCGCCTCCAGCATGGCTTTAGCATGCTTCTGGACGTCTGGCCAGCGGGGAGATTGATCTGCACCATAATCAATAGGTGATGAGTGCGAAATTAAGGCAGCACCTATCTGTTGCCGACAGTCTGAGGATGACGTATGTTGGGAGTGGGATTTCACTCGCAAAGGCCACCCCAGCTCAGGCGGGGATTCAAATGGGTTCTTACCTTCAGAGCCGGCCAAGCGGGAGCCGCTTGCAGGCGTGGTGAACCCCCCGGTTGCTGATAGGGGGTTGACGAGGTCGAGGCCCAGGCTGCCGCCTACCCTCTCGTTTCGCGCCCCCCCCCCCCCCCCCCCATCCGCATCTGTTGGTTCCCGGCTGAGGCGCCAGGAGTTAAGGCGGAGGTGGATTTTTTGGTCTTTTTAAGAGTGGAGGTAGGTTCCTCCCTGGCCCGTTTGAGGTTTTTCTCAAACGTCTTTCCTACCTCTCCCCCCCCTGTGAAAATAACCAAGTTAAAGTTTGCATCCGGAGAAAGTAATCTTTGAGGCCAATCTAAGAAAGGGTCAAGTGTTTTTTACCTTGGCCTTGACTGCGGCCGCATGTTTTTCCGCAAGCTCCTTGCGGATGACTGCAGAGGACCGCTTGGGTGTCTTCTCCGTCTGCAACATGCTTAAAGCTTCTTCTGCAAAAAAGAAAAAGATTGGTCAATATGTCATCAAGCAATTCTGATACAAAAGTACTACAGGCAGATGTGAACTTAGGGGCATACGTTTGGTAAACATGTGTCTTAGCCCGCAGGCGGCTAAGAAACACTCGTCTCTGAACCAGGCGCTCTTGGGGATCCAGTTCTTGGGGACTTTTATTGTTTCCCCGGTTGACAAGGTCGCGTCTGTGAGGCCGAAAAAGTCTGCCTCAATGATTTTGTCAAAATCCTCATCCGGGATCCGGGGAAGAGCACACTTTCGGCCCATTAGGTCGGGCTTCTTATTGTACTGGCGGAACACATAGTTCTCCCGCCTGCTGGGAGCTGACATCAGGTAGAACCTGTGCTTCCAGCCGTCGAACTAAGAGACCTTGTCCAAGGTCATCATGTATTGGGGATACGTGGTTAAAGTGTACCACGCCCTCCAACCGCTTGGGCTTTGGCTAAGATAATGCATCTTAGTAAAAGCCTCCCATCCGGGATGGAGCCCCTGGAGTTCGCAGGCGACAACATACCCCAAGATATTTGCCCAAGAATTGGGGGTAAGTTGCCAGACTCTGAGGCCGTAGCCTCTCAAGTTGCCTTCACCGCCTGGTGAACGGGAAGCGAAGACCGGCCTTGAACGCCGCCTCATAACAGCCAAAGTAGTTGTTGGTGTTCTGCTGATCGTCTTCCCAGGCGATGGTGCCGTCCTCAGGCGGCACTCTGATTTTGTACCCTTCTCCTAACGGGTGCATTTGTTTAAATCTCTTCAAATTCTCCTCCATTTGAACCCTGTCCTTGGTTGAGACGTGAATTTTGAAGGGGTCGTCCTTCTCGCTCCACTTCTTCCTCTCCTCCTCCTCACTGTCCTCAAGCGGTGGCAAGTCGTCAATTCTCTCAGAAGTGGAGGCGGCGCTATCGTTCTCCGTCTCCTCCTCATTTTTTGGCAAAAGAGCTGAGACGGCTTCATCGCCGCATTGGTCGCACTCTTCCAAAAAGGAATCTGCGGGAGTTGAAGGGGCACGCGGAGGGGATCTCTCCAGAGCCGTCTGGTTTCTCTGACCAGACGTATCTCCCTCAAGCGTTTGGCCGCTTGAGCCCTCGCTTCTGTAGTCCGGATCGAGGGGCGTCTGCATAGTCCGAGCCATTGTGTCCTGCACAGACACATAAATGGTCGGAATCTAAGCCAAAGGGTGGTCCCAACACCCCAAGACGGCACTCCCAGTCCTAGACTCAGCCGTCCCTGGTGACCGGCTAGACTCTAACCTAGGCTATGCCGTATGTGTTGGTGATGCATCCATTTATTGCAAGAAATATGTACAAGCGGTGAAACAAGAAAAAGAGCTGAGAGAGGCAGAGACGGTACCTTTAGATTTGAGATCTGAAGATAGACGGGTCCGGCTGGGTTGACGAGGAACGAGCTTTCTTACTTGCGCCTGACTCAAACGGATGACTTCTGCTCTCTCAAAGTTGTCTCTCTAGAAAATTTTTGTAAACGTACAAAATTATGAGGGTAAACGGCTATATATAGAGGGTAAATGCGGGGGTATTCCCGTAATTTACTCGAAAGGCGAACGGTTACTCTTTGGTGGTAAAATTACCACCAACCGGAGCGTGATGCGTGTCATAGATGCCACGTGGCATGCCACGTCACATCTGTGAGGGGCAAATGTTTAGGGTAATTTTACCCTGCCACGTGGTTCAATCAGAGGATGACACGTGTCAGCCCTAGGATGGCCCTAGGTGGACCTATCCTTGCTTGACACGTGTCACTCCAGAAACCTGGGAGGAATGGCGGCCTTCAGGCCCAAATCCCGAGAAAGCCGCAATGCGGCGCAGCCCACCAATGATTAGGGTTCAGTGACCTAATCAGGGGCACAAATCCCGAGGACCCTATAAATAGGGAGATTTCCCTCTTTTGGAGGGCACGTTTTACCATTTATTACAAACTGTCCCTGTGATAGAGACATTTGAGCTTGGAATCCGAGCAGAGACCCACCTAAATTTCCGCACCTTTTTCTCTCCCTTCAAGTTACTAACTTGTTCGTCGGAGGCGGAGCACCAACCAACCGGTGTCTCCGTTTGTTTTGCAGGTACAGCTCACGCCGGATCAGACTTCGTGTGGTAACTCTCCCGAGGGACAAAAACACCCAAAACACTTTCATGACAGTTGTCAGTGAATTTTTGTACTAATTTGAGTTCGGGTGGCCTTTGGGCAAGGTGGGCCGCCTTTTCTCGCCATCTACCATAGAAAGCAAGGAAACCTTCATCGTCGCCTTGCTTTAGCATTTCGAGTTCACATAGAGTGGATTTGAACTCTACGTTACTCTCATATTGAGTAATGAAAGCCGAAATTACATCTTCCCATTTTGCCTTGAATTTTGGATCTAGCCCATAGTACCACTCTCTTGTGGTTGGGTCAAAGCATAAAGCTTAGGATCAACTCCCTTTAATGCCATGGTGCTAGTAAAACACATTAAATGATTTTTTGGATTATTGGTCACCTTAAATATTGGCAAGTCCGTAGCTACGAACTTCCCTGGTAAAGCAAGTCCTGCGGGAGGAGCAAACTTTTCTGTGTCGAAGTACTTGTTCCCCATTGTAAAACGAAGAACTAGCTTCTCCAAAGACTTTTCTTTGATGGATAATTGTTCCATCCTTTCTTGCAAGGCTAAGGCTTCAGCAATTTTCTTATTAGCCTTTTCAATTTTCTTAATTCTTTTCTCATCGGCTTCTTAAGCCTTTTCCTCTCTTAAACGAAGAATCTCCTCTTGAAGTTCTTCAATGGTTGACATTGTTGTTGGACTAGGACTAGTTTCCGAAGAAAAATGGTTTGAAAGAGATTGATCTTTGTATGGTAAACGTAGAATGCGAGTGCCCGAGAGTCTTCTTTCCCAAGATTGGAAACCGGCCCTAAAAGAAGTACGAAAGAATAAGTAAACCGATACGCCTGTTTAGAAGGGGAAGAAAGTAAAAGCAAATAACGCAAGATATAATCGAACGGATAACATCGCCCTTAACAATTCTTGAATAGAGATATCGTTTTTACGAGTCAATTTGTTTTTTGAAAAATCAAAATTGATTCGTACAGTGGGCGCGCGCGAGTGATTCAGTTGCGCACAGATGTCGCGCGCAACGAAATTACTTGCGCTGGGAGGGGTCGCGCAACTCAATGAGTTGCGCGCGCCACCTGCTCGTATGATTTTTTTTAATTCAAGCGCTTTTTTTTTGTTTTCCCTTTTTTTTTTTTTTTTTTGCATTGTTCTTTTTATTTTATGTTACTAATGAGTGACATTTATGTCACTCTTAGGGAGTAGTTTTAGAGTCATTTTCGTGTTTATTTTATCTTATTTTTTCCCTTTCTTTCTCTTGTTTTCTCTTTAATAAAGTTTCTTGTTTATTTGGTAATTTTGGAGCGTTTTAGTTTATTTTCTTTATTTTATTAGCTTTAGTTTATTTTCGTATTTTATTTTACTTTATTTGCTTGTATAGTTTTTTTTTGTCTTTATTAGTTTTAGTCTTATTTCTCTTATTTCTATTTTACTTTTATTTATTTTAATTAGTTTGGAGTGTTTTTCACATTTTATTTGTTTGTGTTTTATTTAATTTTGTTAGTTTTAGTTTTAATTCTCTCATTTCCTATTTTAGTTAATTTAGTTTTATTTTATTTATTTCATTCCTTTTTGTCTTGATCTCCCCTCGTGTTTTTGGTTGTAGGTGCCCCGGGTTTCAAGGCCTTGTCCGTGTTCGAAGTTCAAGGTTTGAGGTGTAAACTTGAGCCAACCCCTCTTGCTGCCCCTTATCCATCACCACCTCCCTTATCCTCCACCACACACCACAGCAACCACAATCACCCACCATTTCCACCCTCACCTCACAGCTGCCGCAACACAACCAACCACCTGACCACCTTCATGTGCAGCCCTAACCCCAAAACCAGCCGCGCCACCAATCAACCACCAGCCGCAAACACCACACACCCCGCAGCACCAATTCACTCACCCACTGCAACCCCTCACACCACTCACCACCAGTCCAACTTCCAACCACCAGCCAACAACCACCTGACCGCCGCAACAACCACAATCACCCACCAATTCACGCGCTCACAGCACCGCAGCCACTAATCACGCACAACCGCAACACACACCAACAGCAACTGCAACATCACTAATAACCACTCACAGCCACCAATTAACTCCACCTCACCACCGTTTCCAACCTCCAACCAATTGCAGCAGCCGCACTACTCAACCCACCTTCATCCACCTTCGCGCAACCCCTGCTCACCCTCACCTTCAACCACCAATTTACAGCCTGCAAAACCAACCCAATTACCACCAGCCGCGCCACCGTTCTCAACCACCAACAACACCAACAACAACACAATCACCCCGCATCACCAATTCGCACAACAACAGCCCCAAATCAGAGCAAATTCGATTTCAATCGGGTTCGGGCAAACCGTTGGTGGTTCGGTCGAAGTTCGAGTCAGAGACTTTGTGGGTTTCGTTAATCGAAGAGGAGTGGTCGAACATACCCATGGTTCGACCGAACCAACCCCGTAGTTCGGCCGCACCAACCCATGGTTCGACCGAACCGCTTCACGAGCTATGCACGCGAGTTTTAATGAAAATTGGACGGCCACGATCTTGGATGCTTGATGAAGATGATGATGATAAGCGGTGATGATTGATTATTTTGATGCGTGGTGATGGTGATGAATGGAAATCAGGGAGCCACGAAGAGAAGAGAATGAAGGCTGGCTGATTGTTTTGGGTGGGGAATTGATGGGTTTTGGTTTTCTTTTTTCTTTTTCTTTTATTTCTATTTCCTTTCCTTTTCCTTTTCTTATTTTCTTTTCTTTTTTGTTTTTTTTTATTTTTATTTGATTCTCTTTTTATTTACTTTTCTTTCTTTATTTTATTTCCTTCTTTTATCTTTCTATTTTTCCTAGTTTTATGAGCTTAGTATAAATACCCAATTTTGGGGTAATTAGAAAAGGAGGATTGAATAACTATCTATTCTTCTCTCTAATTAGTTTTAGGTTAGGTTAGGATTAGTCTTCTTTGGTAGAGAGAGAAAGTGAGGTTTTCTTCATTAATGAACTTGGATTTTGAAGAAGGAGCTTGTTCAATCCTTTGTAGACCTTCATCTTCAATTAATGAGCAATTTCTTACTCTCTCTCCTCTATTTTTATTTGTTTATTTTGATTATTATTTTAGTTGTTGGTATTGCTTGTTGATCATGTTGATTCTTGATTATTTGTTGATTAATCTTGTTATTATCATGATTAGTGAGTAATTTCCCCATTAAGGGGATGGTTGTGGTGTAGTTGGACCTTGAGCATGTTCTAGGGTTTAGAATTGATTTATTTGTGATTAAAGTCTTTATATGCTTGATATTCTTTAATCTTCTTGCAAGTGCACATTGTTGGTTGATTAAAGGTGAATCTTTGCTAACAAGAAACGGAAGTTGACTTAGTTAAGGTTCATTACTATCGATTGTTATTTAATAGTACCTCCTAGTATATGGTTCTAATGTGGAAACATAGAGGCTATGTTAGGAGAAGCCAATTGACCCCGGAAGGTGGCTAGATTGGATTCTTAATTTCGATATTCGAGCATGTTTAGTTCATAATTAATTCAATTTCTATGCCTTTGTTTATGTTCAAGTGAATGCTATACCTAAACCATTTCCCTTAATGTTTTATTTCTTGTTTTAGCATTTTTAGACTTTAGTTTATTTATCCCCTATTCCGGACTAGCTTAATTGTCGATGACATTTGGTGGTGTTTACCGTTCTCTGTGGTTCGACCCCTATGCTTGCCTTATACTCGTATTAGGTTTGTTTAGGTTGTATAAATTGTATTTGATCTAGGGATAGACAATTGACGACGCGTTTATTCCCCTGTCAAATTGGCGCCGTTGCCGGGGAACGGCTTCCATTGCCGTTATGTTATCTTATTGAGACTAGTCCATTGTATATATTTTCTTTTGATTTGTTTCTCTTCTCTTTGTTTTGTTTTTGAAAAATGGCACATTTTTCTTTTCCTCAATATGATGATGAGCCTTTTTGTGTCTACTTCCATAGACTTGTGGGGTTTTTGAACTATAATGGTTGTAATCCTTGTGAAGCTTGTGAGATTTGTTACTATGGCATGAATGAACAAACGAGATATGAAGTTGAAAATAGGTTTAATGGCGAATTTCAAGCATTATCGGTTCATAGTGCTTGGAGCTTTTTTGTACGGTTTGCTAAGGAAGTACGCAATAGGGCATGTAATGTTGCTAATTTTGATTCTCAATGTGATAATAGTTTTATTAGTGGCATGCATCCCCATGATTTGTCTTGTGATCCTATTTGTGAACCTAGTACAAGTGATTTCAACTCTCTATCTCCTATTGTTGATGATGAATCTCGTTTGCTTGATTATGCCCCCTCTCCCCAATATGATGATGCTCATGTCTATAATGTGAATGATCCTTCCTCCTCATCTTCTTGTTCTTGCATGGCTTCAAATGATTTCCCTTATGCTTCTAATGAGTCCTTTTATGAGGGTAATTCTATGGAAAGTTTGAAGGAAGAGAAGATAATGAGGATAATGGAGATGATGGAGAAGTATAACGAGATGAGGGAAGTTGAGAATAGGGAGACGGAAGCTAGAATGAAGATGCTTGAGAGCCAAATTCTCCAACTAGCAAACTCTCAAGAAAATGCCCTTCCTTCTTCTTCTCTTCCCTATATGAGTGAGGATCCCATTAGAGAGCATTCGAGTGATGGTGAAGGAGTTGAAAATGAAAAGAGTGTTGATTTTGAAAATCCTAATCCTTCTTCCCATCTTGATGAGTCTCAAGTGTATGTTTGTGACCCTTCAATCTATGAGTATATAGACTCTTTTGAGGTAATGTCCCACATATTTTTCGAGAGTCATATGAGGACTTATAGATTATTGGATGATTTCATCGAGAATGCTTCTTGGGACTTAGATGAGTTTGAGATGAATCTACCTCCCTTCATGCACGATTTTGGGACCTTGAGTTTTGAGATAGTTGAAGGAAAGGTTGTCTATTGTGGTGAAAAGGAGGATAAGGTTGACTCCCTTGGAGTTTTTGAGCTTGAGGGAGGTGTAGATCATGAGTGCCCTTCATTTGAGGATGCTATGATTGATTTCCATGCTCTCATTGACGATGTGAGACCTTGTGGTGAGGGAGTAGCTACCCCTTTTCCCGTTTCTCATACCCCTTTTTCTCTAAGGTTCGACCACATCCTTCCTTACCCTACTTCTCTCCCTTCCTATCTCAAACAACCTATTGGGAAGCCGCCCTTTATGGATGATTTTCATGCCTCTCATTCCATCATCATCGAGGAAGAGAGGAATTTTGTCAACAAAAAAATATGTGATGAGGATTTGCCTTTTTCCTTTTCTTTCCACTATTCTTTTCCTTCTTCTACTTCTTACTTTCTTGAGTTTCCTTTCGATCCTTCTTCTTCTTTCTTTTGGCATCTCCCTCTTCACTTGCGTGCAATGATTTTGTTGCACGTTCTTAATCCGTCATTTGCCTATTTACACCCCCATGAAATGTGTAGTAGTGCATTTGACAAGCTCTTGCGTGCGTTGAATTTTTATTTCCTAGAGCGGTCTCGCTTGGACGTTAAACAAGCCTTTGCGGGAAGTAACCCGTGTTTTATTGCTTTCATTTTCTTTTGTTTTTAGATTAGATTTTCTCACATGGACGTGTTTGTGTTCCTTGCTAGGTACACAACTTGATATACTCTTGCGCATTGGTGATGATCAAGAACCAAGGAAATGTGCCTCAACTTACCTATCATGTGGAATTCAAGCCTTATTTGTAGAGATTATGGCTCATATGAGGTTATTTCGGGTTTTTTTTGTGTGATTTTGCATTTATCCCATATCCGGTAATATCCTTCTTTTCCCTCTCTCTCTTACTTATTGTGACTTGAAGATCATGTGTTGGTAATGTTGGATTAATTTTTCCTTGTATTCCCCTCCTTGGTTTCATTGTTTATGATTTGAAAGCTTGGTTTCATTCAAGCTTGGGGGAGGGTATTCTATCATGTTTGGTGGGATGTTAATTCATATATGCCATGCACGTGAGTATATGCATTTCCATGTTTTTCATGCTTTTGGAAAATCCAAAAAGATTTTTGTTTACTTCTAGGCAAGTTTAGCAAAATTGTGTTTTGTTTGTTCTTAATTGGACATTATATCTTTTGGATTTGTTTACTCTTGAATGCCTTTCTTCCTAAGTGGTTAATGTGTGCACGATTTGAGAGTGTCATTGGTTGACTTTAGGATATTACATGCTAAGGTAGCCGGGTTGAGAACTTTTAGGAATCCATGAAGCCCTAGTTCACGGGTATGTGGTAAGATGGTGTTGCTCTCTATAGTGGATTTGGCACCCTTAGTTGGTATTTGCTTAGTTATAATCCCGTGTGAGGTAACATTGTTCTAGCCTTCATCACTTTGTTGTGTGGCGCATTTGGATCCTTAGCTATGCATGTCTTGATCCTTGTTTTGACTTATAGCTCCCAAGATCGTGACCGAAGCACTCTAGGGGAGGAAAAGGGCACTTCTTTCTCATTTTTTTTTATCTTCTTTTTGTTTTGTTACAAATTTGATTTTCTATTTTGCATAAACCTACTTGCTAACCAATTTGAGCCTTATGTTTCCCGCTCTTGTTTAAACCACATTACAAACCTAATGGCCTATGTTTACCAACCTTTTAGTTAGTGAAGCATTGGCATGTGAGGTTTAAGTTTTGAGTTGTTGATTATAAACAAGAAGCACTTTGAGATTTGGTTAGAGTTGAGCTTATAAAGAAATATGCAAATTTATGAAAATCAAGTGAAGTTTCAAGAAAAAGCCGTCCAAAATTAAAAAAAAGGCAAGGACAATGAATAAGTTAAAAAAAAAAAAAAGAAGAAAAAAATTGGAAAAGAAACAAAAACAACAAAAATATTTTAGATGGTTTCATTTTCTTCCTTAGTTTAAGCATTGAGGACAATGCTTTGTTCAAGCTTGGGGGGGAATATTGTGTGTTTGTGTTGAATAAGCTTGGGGGAATGGCATTAGTGGTATTTTTGCTTGATATTTAGTGAATTCTTGAGTTATTTTTGAGTGTCGGCCGCACTTTTTGCTTCACTTAGGAATTATCACCAAATTTTAAATTTTTACCCCGCCTTAACCCTTAGCCTTACGTTACAACCAATAAAAAGACCCTTAGACTCTAGTGGTTTAGGTCAAAAGAACGGTGGAGGGAGATAGACTTCAAACCTATGGAAAGAGTATGCATAGTTGAGACGTCGAGATTACCTTCTCAAAGTTTTTCATTTATTTATCTTTTTCCGGTTCCTTTGTGGAATCTTGAGAAGCCAGCTTAAGGGTTGATTTGAAGCTAGTGGAGAGAACGTGGCCCGATTGGTTGGGGCTAGGGTGGATTGAGTCCTAAGTAGTTCTCTATGCTTAGCATGTGTTATGTTTCAATCAACCATTGACATCTTGGAACTTGCATACATTTGTCCATTTAGAAAGGTTTGCATTCATTAGTACTCGTCCTTATTTCTTGTCCATACATGAGCTTGTGTTTCGCTTTTTCTCTTAGTGTTCCTTTTCCTTTTTCCTTTTGTTGCCTTGCCTTGGTTTTTGTCGAGAGTTGTGGGTTAAACCTCTTAGGAAACCCTCACGAGAGCTTACTCGTCCTCTTTGGCGACATAGGGGTTTAAAGGGCTTGATGCATATGCTAAATGCATCCGTGATTCCTACGACAGTGAGTTAGTGTACATTCTTTCTCTTTGTTTCTATTTTTTTTTGTTTCTTTTGCCTTTAATAATTCCATCTTGTTCTCTTTTGCCTTAGCTTTGCTCAAGGACGAGCAAAGGTTTAGCTTGGGGGAATTTGATGAGTGACATTTATGTCACTCTTAGGGAGTAGTTTTAGAGTCATTTTCGTGTTTATTTTATCTTATTTTTTCCCTTTCTTTCTCTTGTTTTCTCTTTAATAAAGTTTCTTGTTTATTTGGTAATTTTGGAGCGTTTTAATTTATTTTCTTTATTTTATTAGCTTTAGTTTATTTTCGTATTTTATTTTACTTTATTTGCTTGTATAGTTTTTTTTTTGTCTTTATTAGTTTTAGTCTTATTTCTCTTATTTCTATTTTACTTTTATTTATTTTAATTAGTTTGGAGTGTTTTTCACATTTTATTTGTTTGTGTTTTATTTAATTTTGTTAGTTTTAGTTTTAATTCTCTCATTTCCTATTTTAGTTAATTTAGTTTTATTTTATTTATTTCATTCCTTTTTGTCTTGATCTCCCCTCGTGTTTTTGGTTGTAGGTGCCCCGGGTTTCAAGGCCTTGTCCGTGTTCGAAGTTCAAGGTTTGAGGTGTAAACTTGAGCCAACCCCTCTTGCTGCCCCTTATCCATCACCACCTCCCTTATCCTCCACCACACACCACAGCAACCACAATCACCCACCATTTCCACCCTCACCTCACAGCTGCCGCAACACAACCAACCACCTGACCACCTTCATGTGCAGCCCTAACCCCAAAACCAGCCGCGCCACCAATCAACCACCAGCCGCAAACACCACACACCCCGCAGCACCAATTCACTCACCCACTGCAACCCCTCACACCACTCACCACCAGTCCAACTTCCAACCACCAGCCAACAACCACCTGACCGCCGCAACAACCACAATCACCCACCAATTCACGCGCTCACAGCACCGCAGCCACTAATCACGCACAACCGCAACACACACCAACAGCAACTGCAACATCACTAACAACCACTCACAGCCACCAATTAACTCCACCTCACCACCGTTTCCAACCTCCAACCAATTGCAGCAGCCGCACTACTCAACCCACCTTCATCCACCTTCGCGCAACCCCTGCTCACCCTCACCTTCAACCACCAATTTACAGCCTGCAAAACCAACCCAATTACCACCAGCCGCGCCACCGTTCTCAACCACCACCAACACCAACAACAACACAATCACCCCGCATCACCAATTCGCACAACAACAGCCCCAAATCAGAGCAAATTCGATTTCAATCGGGTTCGGGCAAACCGTTGGTGGTTCGGTCGAAGTTCGAGTCAGAGACTTTATGGGTTTCGTTAATCGAAGAGGAGTGGTCGAACATACCCATGGTTCGACCGAACCAACCCCGTAGTTCGGCCGCACCAACCCATGGTTCGACCGAACCGCTTCACGAGCTATGTACGCGAGTTTTAATGAAAACTGGACGGCCACGATCTTGGATGCTTGATGTAGATGATGATGATAAGCGGTGATGATTGATTATTTTGATGCGTGGTGATGGTGATGAATGGAAATCAGGGAGCCACGAAGAGAAGAGAATGAAGGCTGGCTGATTGTTTTGGGTGGGGAATTGATGGGTTTTGGTTTTCTTTTTTCTTTTTCTTTTATTTCTATTTCCTTTCCTTTTCCTTTTCTTATTTTCTTTTCTTTTTTGTTTTTTTTTATTTTTATTTGATTCTCTTTTTATTTCCTTTTCTTTCTTTATTTTATTTCCTTCTTTTATCTTTCTATTTTTCCTAGTTTTATGAGCTTAGTATAAATACCCAATTTTGGGGTAATTAGAAAAGGAGGATTGAATAACTATCTATTCTTCTCTCTAATTAGTTTTAGGTTAGGTTAGGATTAGTCTTCTTTGGTAGAGAGAGAAAGTGAGGTTTTCTTCATTAATGAACTTGGATTTTGAAGAAGGAGCTTGTTCAATCCTTTGTAGACCTTCATCTTCAATTAATGAGCAATTTCTTACTCTCTCTCCTCTATTTTTATTTGTTTATTTTGATTATTATTTTAGTTGTTGGTATTGCTTGTTGATCATGTTGATTCTTGATTATTTGTTGATTAATCTTGTTATTATCATGATTAGTGAGTAATTTCCCCATTAAGGGGATGGTTGTGGTGTAGTTGGACCTTGAGCATGTTCTAGGGTTTAGAATTGATTTATTTGTGATTAAAGTCTTTATATGCTTGATATTCTTTAATCTTCTTGCAAGTGCACATTGTTGGTTGATTAAAGGTGAATCTTTGCTAACAAGAAACGGAAGTTGACTTAGTTAAGGTTCATTACTATCGATTGTTATTTAATAGTACCTCCTAGTATATGGTTCTAATGTGGAAACATAGAGGCTATGTTAGGAGAAGCCAATTGACCCCGGAAGGTGGCTAGATTGGATTCTTAATTTCGATATTCGAGCATGTTTAGTTCATAATTAATTCAATTTCTATGCCTTTGTTTATGTTCAAGTGAATGCTATACCTAAACCATTTCCCTTAATGTTTTATTTCTTGTTTTAGCATTTTTAGACTTTAGTTTATTTATCCCCTATTCCGGACTAGCTTAATTGTCGATGACATTTGGTGGTGTTTACCGTTCTCTGTGGTTCGACCCCTATGCTTGCCTTATACTCGTATTAGGTTTGTTTAGGTTGTATAAATTGTATTTGATCTAGGGATAGACAATTGACGACGCGTTTATTCCCCTGTCAGTTACCCTTCGAATATGACTCTAAATCACGAAGAGACGACTTCGTGATTGGAAACCTAGACCAAACTAAAAGGAAAAAAAAAAAGGAAGAATATCCTAACACGTTGCATATAGTCACATAATCACATAAGCATGCCACAAGTCAAGATTCACGTATTGCCATTCTAAGGTCGAAAAAGGCTTGGTTGTCCAAGGTACCATATCTTAAGAAACAACGCACAAATCAATCACTCAACGAGTTGACCTATGACATTGTCCTCCCAAAATTTTGTTGGCGATATAGGTGGGATGATTGTTATTGATTTCGGGATAGAAGCCTAATGTTGGCAACCCCTAGTCAATGAGCCAATCCCCAATGTTTAAGTGTGCTATACTTATGCATGATGCAATGTTGCTTGTTTGGTTTTTACTTTTGTGCAAAAGGAAGATATTACGCGTTCAAGTCTCGCTCTCTAACTAGAGATTATCCAATTTAGTTCTCGTTACAACCAATAGGCAACCTGGTGTTGAAAACCTTGGACCATAATTACGAACTAATCATGTAACTTCTAAGTCCCCAGTGGAGTCGCCACTGTAAGGAGGGTGATCCCATCGTAAGGGGTACTTTCCTTAAATGCCCATGGCCCTTTAAAGGCCTAGGACTTTACACTTTTTAGGGTGTATTAGGATTTGAATTCCTGACTGTTTGGGGGACCTTAAATTAGAAATGATTCTATCATACACGCTTTCTTGTAAGGAACAAGTAGGAGTCGCCAATGAGTTTTAGATAAACCCATAAACCTCGTTCATGCCTTTATCCCAAGTAGAGTTCAAGGGATATTTAGTATGAATCATAAGTTTACCCATGCCCAAATTGGTCTACATAAACAAGAAATGAGTTCGGGAGCGAGGGTACTAAGATAATGTTCCCTTTAGAGGGGAATCGCGATCCTAGCCCAAGTGCGGCCTCTACTAGCTCTTCCTTTTGCACAATTTTATCACCAAACAATATATGCAACGTGATACCTAAAACGATGTTAATTGATTTTGTTTACACACATCAATTCACGTAGGAATTACATCGTAAGGTCGTTATTCTTATTTAATTAAATTCGTGAAAAGAACAAGAAAATAAACAATATTCGCCTTGGCTTAAGTGATCAACCAACAATTATTTTATTCAATTCTAATATTTATTTAACGAAAGATGCTATATGGAATTGATTAATTAATTATTTTAAAGGTGATCAAACAACACTAATTAATTAATTAAGGATCTTTTAAACAAGAAAATAAATGTGATTTAATAAATGGTCGGGAATTTACCACTTCTCTTTGCTAGATCTCCGTTTAGAACACTGATGGATTCCTTCTTGTTGGGGAACCTCCACCGTAGTAACAAAGTATCAAAGGGGTGAGTGTTTAGGACAAGAGGGTTAGGAAGCACAAGGTCACAAGTATTCAGCCAGCATTTTAGGTTATTTTATGTGTGTTTAAGCCTCGGATTAGGGTCTTATTTATAGGGAATGATTAGGTTTAGGGTTAAGAGCATTCTGCCGCAGCAGGTGTCGCGCGCAACTGGATAAGTTGCGCGCGGTAGTCACGCGCAAGTGAATAAGTCGCGAGCGGATGATGCGTGTAGTTATTTGTCTTGCGCGCAGCTCTATGGTAAGATTCGATTTTCCAATATTTTGATATTCTGAATCTTTAGCGGGCGCATCTGAAGAAGTTGCGCGGAGTGTTGCGCGCGACAGCTGAGCGCAACTTTGTGAGATGCGCGAGACATTTTCCGCGGTAGCTTAAATTTGACCTAAACGCTCCTAAATCCGCCATTATTGGGTTTTAAGCACGGGCTTAAGCCTAATTATGATCAAGTTTAGTTAATTGGACCTTGTATTGGCCTTGTTCTTTTATTCGGGCTGGTCTTTTGTGTTTTGTGGCTTAACCAGTTATCCATAAGTATTCTTCACTTTGATCCAACACGAAGATTGCTTTATTTATCATCATTGCACTTCCTGTTGGGACAGGAGGCCAAAATTAGATGTCTACACCCAACTTCCCCCTACCTTACCCATAGTGCTTTAATACTTCAGATCTTGGTCTTGTGAAACACACTACCTCTCACAAAACAACATCAACAAAAAATACCACACCAGCAAAAAACTTTAAACCTGTTGCTGATGATGAATATGATTGGCTTGATAATGGGCCAGATCCACTTAGGCTAGATCAGTTGTGTGAAGGTTACTACAGTACTGGAAGTGATGATGCAAACTCATCATATAATCCTCTAACAGATAAAGGTAAAGGTGTTTTAGTAGAGGGTAGTGAGAAGGGGAAGGGGGGTGAAGGTCCTTTTTTTGAAGGAGTATGCACTGAGGATGAGGAAGATGATGGAGATGATCTGGACTTGGAAGATACAGAGGTCCTTACTGGTTTGGATGGATTAGATGCAGAATTAGAGAATGAGTATAATGGGGCCATTTTGGATGAAGGGGAGTTTTTTTATTCTGATGTTAGTGATGAAGAATACAACCAAGCAAGAGAGATAGTGACGAGTTGCACCACACAATTAGTACAAACTGCAGCTCAATTAGCTAAGGAGGCAATTGAGGGAAAGGCCATTGTGGTTGAGGAAGAGCAAGAACAAGAGTCTGAGCATGAAAGTGAGTATGCTTATAGTGAGGAGGAAGAGAACTCCCCAGAACCAACTGATGATGAAGGAAATGATGGTTCCAGGAGAAGGAGATCTGCTTTGCTAGTTAGCCCAGAAACTGACTTTTCACAGTTCACTTGGAGAGTTGGTTTGAGGTTTGCAAAAAGAGATGACTTTAAGGAGGCCATTGCTAAGTATGCTGTGTTCTAAGGGAAAAACCTAGTGATCACTAATAGCAACAAGAACAGAGGTCAAAGGGTTAAGGCAAGGTGCATCAAGGGTTGTCCATTTAGAGTATATGGTTCCTGGCATACTGGAAAGGCAGCCATTTTGATAAAGAGAGTGTGCAATAAGCATACCTGCCAGAGAGACATGAAGAAAAATAGACAGTTAAAGGCTAAATGGGTTTCACAACAGTTTCTAGATGTGTTTAAAACAATACCTCACTGCCAGCCAAGGAGATAGTTGAATGTATAAAGAGGGCATACAAGATGATAGTGAACAGGGTGTTTGCATACAAAGTCAAGTATGCAGCACACAAGCTTTTACATGGATCTATGCATGAGCATTACAAAAAGGTGGGGGGGTACTTAGCTGTTGTGCAGAAGAGCAGCCCTGGCAGCCACATTCAGTTAGTGACAGTTCAGACAAAGGTGCCTACACCAGTCTTCCAAAGACTCTTTATGTGTTTTGAGGGTCTTTCAATAGGGTGGAAAGAAGGGTGTAGGAAATTCCTAGCAGTAGATGCTTGCTTTTTGAAGACCTTTCTAGGTGGTCAGCTCCTCTGTGGTGTAGACAGGGATGCAAATGACCAAATGTACCCAGTAGCATGGGCTGTTACAGAAGGAGAAAACAATTTGAGTTGGTAGTGGTTTTTTACACATATTCAGACATGTCTTGACTTGGGTGAAGGAGATGAAGTTGCTATCATCTCAGATGAACACCGAGTAAGTGTCTTATCTTATTAGTGATGTTATTTTTACAAATCATATCCACTCTTGCTATTAAACTTTTTTTGTGTTTTTCAGGCAATACTCAATGCTGTGTCAACTGTCTTGCCCAGAGCTAAGCATAGACACTGTGCCAGACACATCTATGCTCACTGGCATAAGACTTACATAGGAGATGAACTTAAGCAGCAATTCTGGAAAATAACAAAATCATACAGCATGGCAGATTATGAAGAAGGATTGAATGAACTTGCTGAAATAAACAATGATGCAGCTGAGGCATTCAAGAAATATAACCCTCCTTTTTTCTGCAGAGCTTTCCTGAAGACCTCGATGAAGACAGATGCCATAACCAGCAACTTAGCAGAAACCTTTAATGGTTATATAATACAAGCAAGAACAAAGCATCTTTTTTATATGCTTGAAGAAATTAGAACTGGGCAAATGCAAAGGCTAGTGAAGAAAAGACAAGAGATGACTAAGTGCACAACTGCCCTATGCCGAAGAATTCAGAGTAAGTTGAATAAGGAAAAAAACAAGGCTGCTTATTGTAATGTGTATCCATCTTCAGAGACTTTGTTCAATGTCTCTCACAACATGGATCAGCTTGTGGTTAATTTGGAGGAGAGGAGATGTAGCTGCAGGAAATGGGATATGCTTGGCATTCCCTGTTGTCATGCTTGTGCCTGCATCTTTTTTCTAAATCAAGAAGAAGAAGACTTTGTGGATCAATGCTACACAAGGGAGAACTATTTGAAGGCATATGTAGGTACATTTAATTACTTTCAGTCTTCAAATTTAAATACACATGCCACCTGTTATGTTTAATAAGTGTAGCTTGTGTCACTTCTTTGTGTTAAGAACTATTCCTCATATAGAAGGTGAAAGGTATTGGCCTAAAGTCTCTTGCCCCCTAGCCCCACCTCCCATTAAGATAGGACCAGGGAGGCCTAGAAAAACAGAGTTAAAGACCCATTCGAGAACCCCAAAAAACCAGGTTCTTTATCCAAAATTGGTATTCAAATGTCCTGTTCTGTGTGTACACACAACAAAAGGAAATGCCCTTATAAGCCAACTACTGAGGAAACCAGTGAGCCACCCACAAAGAAGCCTAAGGGTAGACCTAGAAAGGAGGGACAAGCTCCACAAATCCAAGTCCCTGCTGCAGTAGATGCACCACCACACCATGACATTAGTGCCCAACCCACACAGCTTGGGAGAGGTGGGAGGACAATATTGGGAGGAAGAGGAGCAAGAGGTGGGCAACAACCTCAGGCAGGGAGAGCCCAACCACCTACTTCAGGTGTAGGGATTTTACACTCTACAGAGGCATCAGTTATACCACTAGTCGGGACTCAGGCATCTGGCACTGGCAGAGGTCAAGGAAGGGGTTAAGGGAGGGGTGCAGGAAGAGGTACAAGGGGTGCAGGAAGAGACCAAACCAGTAGAGGAAGAGGAGCTCTTAGGGGTGTAGTAGTTCTTTTTGGTGATGATGGATCTATCCTTACTAATGTAAGTGAACTAAATAGTCATTATATCATGGTTTTATGATAGTGGCAGCTGTAACTAATCACTCTTGCACACTTGTTTCAGGTTCGAGGAAAGTCTACTAGAAAGCTGTCAGGAACAGCAACAACTATGAAGAGCAGACAAGATATGAGTCAGCAACAAAGAAATTACATTGGTGGATTGAGCTCAAGTCAACAATCAAACCAGCATCATCAAACTCAATAGTCTTAGGATTTGTGTGTATGAAACAATTAACCCCAACATATTTTGTGCTAGTATTATGTTGGGTTAGTAGGTGTAGCCTGTACATTTGGCTACTTATTTTAGATTCTAAGTACTTTTGTGACACATTATAATTTAGTAATTCATGAAGTACTACATGACTCATGTTTTCAATCCAAAATTAACTTTATTTCATTTCATAAAAAGGCACAGATTACAAACAACAAAGTTCACTGCCTACAACATCACTAACTTCCTTAATTCAAAGTCCAAAGACTAAGCTACTTAGATTATTGCCACTGTAGACACCCAAATGTGTCTCCCCAAAATCAAACTCAGTGATGAATACCTTTCATGTCATTTTATTATCGAATAAAGCGAAAGTGTGAAAAGTCTAGTGATGAGGATGTTTTTATTAAAATATCTCTTCTTTCTGTTTTTGAAAATATTTCTTTTTCTTACCTTATTTATGAAAAACGTGCATTCCAGTTTAGTTTGGTCCATGATAAGGGTCCAATAATAGTTTATTTGGATTGGGCTTTCCAACGATATATTATAAGCCCAATTCCGATGAATAATGAGGAAGTTATGGTCAAAATACTAAACTGGGCCTGATTTGGTTTTTATATGCGGCCCAATGATCTAGAGGAGGGCCTATTATTAATTATCATTCCTAAAGATATTAGGATTGATTATAGTCTTCTAGAATACTCTAGAAGTTTCTTTTAAATCCTAATGGAGTTAGGATTGATAATTATGTTTCAAAGAGTTTGAAATTGAATAAAACTACTCCTTTTTAGAATCCTTGTTTTGTACGAAGTGGAATATATTCAGATTTTATTTTCGTGCCTCATAATCTTTATCCAAATCTTATATGGTTAGATAGATCTTGAAATTATCTTTCCAATGATATATTATAATATTAAATCCGAGCTATAACGAAAAAGATATGAATGGAATATGAAACTCTATCCAAAACTGACACCGTCCCACTATTTCGGACATATCTTTTTATATACAAACGATTTTAATCTGATTTTAATTGGGTTGGAAAGTAGACTTCAAGAGTTTTCCAACGACATATTATATTCTTTATTTGGACTTCCAGATCAAAAGATATGATAAAAACAAAAAACACGTTAAACTGATTATTAGAGCCTGATGACAAGCATTAGCGCCTGGCGCTAACCTTCAGCGCCTAGCGCTAATGACTAGCGTCTAGGCTAATCATGTTTTATTCTCGTTGAAACTCTAATTCGTTTTTTTTATCCATCCGACTGATTTTCTATATAAATAGCCTCCTAAAACCTCTGTTTTCAATCATCAATTTTCATCAATTATCATCAATTCTCTCTCACCAATTCTCATCAAGAAATTCTTGATTCTCTCTCTCTTTCTAAACCAACCCTTTTACAAACACAATTCCTCATACATTAGCACTAGACACACCTAGCCAAGTTCGAAGTTGCCTTCGCCCTAGACGTGAAAGGTTTTAATTTTTGAGAATTTGGTCTCAATTCTTTATTTCAATTATTTTATTTAATTGTTTGTTTTATATTTTCCTTGAAGTTACTAACGTGTGTATATTGTTATTAGAAATAGATACGAGGCATCCAAGTAAGTTCTTTAATTGTTTGCATTGTTATTATGATATAGAAAACATGTCTAGGTTGTTATTATAATTCCTAATGTCATGTTAGGGTGTTTTGATCTTCCTAGTTTCATGTTTAGGGAAAAAGTTATAATATCAAATATGCTTATTATGATTCATACGATGCTTCCTACTTTCTTTCCTAATATTCATGTTAGTATCATGTTAGGGCTATATATTTGATTTTTATTTCTTAGTGACATGCTAGGGTTTGTTATTAATCTTGTTAGTATCATGCCTAGGATCTTGCTATTAATATTATGCTTTAACATGATTATGATTATTTTAATTATAGTTTGTTTTTATAATTATTATTCATGATTATTATTATGTTGCTTGATATTTATTTGTTATCGCTTGATCACACCTTTTATGCATGTTTAAAAGGAATTTGTACTTGTAATCATGCTTAATAAGATAATTAATAATCTTGTTTAGGGTTAATATGATTATAATTCAAGTGATCGTCAATAATAGTTTTATTTGTACATTAATATTCAACCAACATAGATAAACAGGTTTAGAGTTAATCCTATTGATTTCATGTTAGTTAGAAAGCGCACATGATTACGATCAGAATAAATTAGAGACCTATTATTAGGGCAGGTTCAATCTCTTTTAGGTTGGATTTGAACCTTCATCCCCGAACTACCAGTCATGGTTCCAAACCTATTGGAGTTGACGATCTCCTAGATCATTAAGGGGTGTAATCTTCGCCTCGCGAACGGTTTACAAGTTCCTGAACTTGTTGGCGACTCTTTTGCTCTGTCTTCTTTCCCTTTGGACGCCACCGTACTTAAGTGTATGATCACAGTGGGGTTCAAGCTAGGGGTAATGCTTGAAATATTCCCTACAACTACTAAACAATAATACCCACTAAACACTACTATTTGAACATCAACACCACAATGCCAAAGAACAACCATGAACAAAACAAAGCCATTGTCAAATTGTATTCATTCCTTGAAGACCTCATCAGCTCAATCCTTAATTGGCTAACTTCAGCTTTCATTTCTTGTTCTTCTTCCTCAAAATTTCCCTTCTTTCCTTGCAACCTCTTCACTTTGTCTTCTAACATACTCTTTTGCATCTCCAATTCAGCTATAGTTGTTTCCCTTTCAAAGATCTCAAATCGCAAGTCATCCCCATTGGTACAATCAACCCACTTCATGAAATTACACTCTGTATCCTGTACAAATTCACAAATACCCTAATTTCAATCAAATTTCAACTACAACCAACAACATAACAACAATTAAGTTACAGGCAACAACAATTACAATTCAATCAATAAACACTCAATTAACTTACAGGCCATTTAGGATAACCAATATTAGGACCCTTCTTCACCGTACGTACAACCGCATCTAGCCCACAATTGCATCTCGTGGTAGCATAAATTCCTCCCCTAGAGCTTGATGATGATGCTGGGGATCCATCAAATTGATTCCTTCCAGTAGCCATTGATAATTCAAAAGAAAAAGATAAAAAAATTCAAAATTAACTAAGGACTCAAACAGGGGAGATGAGAGAAGACATAAGAGAGGAGAGAGAAGAGAGAAGAAGAAACAACGGGCAAAAAAAATTTTGAGGAATGTTGACTCAACTTACTAACAACCTAAAAACAAGGAATTCAAAATTACAAATTTAAAAAAAAAAAAAAAGAAAAGAAATGCCACGTAGGCTTTTAACCTGCATTAGTAGGTAAGTCACCTGCTGGGACTGCGGGAGGAAAAATGGGTCAATAGTTAGGATTATTGTAGAATAAATGTTAGTTGGGACTATTGTAGGTAAATCACCAATAGTTGGGATTATTAAAGTGTATTTTTCCTTAAGAAAAACTACGCTTGGGCTTTTGGATAATATTAGCCTAGTTTCATTCACCCTTGTTTGTTGAGCTTGAAACCAATAACTGACTCTAAGGTCCAATTTACTTGGGCAATCAGGTCAAATCAAGAAAAAGGTTAATAAAAGTCAAAATTTTGATTTTTTGATGTAACAATCGTTATCGTAATAGATAATACGGAGTATGTTTTATGTGTTTTTTTTTTTTCTTTTTTGAGGGAATATGTTTTATGTGTTTGATGGAGTTTTTTTATTTGATTGTTGATTTTTTATATTTTTGACATTTCATTTATTTTGGGTTGTAAAGATATATTTACTGTAATAGATCATATGTTTTATGTGTTTGATGAAATAATTTATCGATTTTTGGACTTGAAATTTGATTAGTTTATTTTAAAATTTTCATTTTTCTTACTTAAGGTTTGAAGATATCGTCACTATAACAGAGGATATGTTTTAGGAGTTTGCTGAAATCATTTGTCCACTTATGGATTTTTGAATTCTTTGTGAATATATGTTCCCTGTAATAGAGGTTATACTTTAGCGTTTGGATGACTTGATATTCCCTATAATAGAGGATATATTTTTAATTTCTCAACCATCTGCACTTTCTGAAGCCAGAAATGTTACTACAAAACGAAAATCAAATTCAAAATCTTGGCATGTTTTGAACTTTCAATGAAACTTACTATTTTTCAATGATGTCTTCTATTCCTTTATTCAAAAATAAATAAATGACATCTTTTATTCAATAGATGATATACTTCGTATATCATGATGTATATCATCCTGCTGTAGGCTGATATAATCCTTTTATGAATTATATTATCATGTTGGTAGAGGAAATCAAGCTGTTATTATTCAGGTGTTGGATGATATCAGTCATCTGTTGACTGATATTGTTTTTTTTTTCCCTCATATTTTTTCCTACTATTTCAGTAAATCTGCTAAGAATTCTCCTAGTATGAAAACTACTAGTAAGTAGTAATGTTCCCAAGATTGGGAAAAAAATTGTAGAAAGAACGTTTTGATTTGAAGTATTAGATTTTAATTTTGTGTATTTTTTATTAGCTAGTGAGTAGAGATTAGTGATATACTATTATTTCCGTTTTAATATTTATTTGCAGTAAGATTACCTCAGATGATATGCCAGGTGTTGTAATTGCTAGTCAGTCAAGTGCTCCTTCAATGACCTATTTTGTCAATCTTTTAACAGAAAAACATGTCTGATGTTCAAGAAATGGGACTTAATTTGGTGGAGTATTGAAGATGTATCTGTCTAAAGATCTAAATAGATCGTGTACCTTGCTCTCAATTACCATCCTACTGCACTGATTTCGGTAGTTGGAGATCTATAAGATCTCATTCAATAGTATTAATCTGCATAATGTGGTTGAGATTATTTCTCACACTTCAACTCCTATCATTTGAGCTGTCTAGAATGAAGTCTTCTAATTCTAATCCAAATAAGCATGTAATGAAGAAATGGAGATATTATAATGGTTTAGATCCTACTGAGGAACCACAGATATTACGCACTGGAAAAAGAAGTTCAGTTTTGCATTTGGATTAACTAACTGATTCAATAGTTTTTCGCTATCACATGTAATGAGAGAATAATGTCTTTTTTAGTTAATAAAATTAGATTCACTTTACCAATTAAGAGCAAAAAAATACCAAAGTTCAATTCAGCTAACATAAGAGGCTAACAATTGCTCTTCAAAAAACAAGGCTGCTGTAGAGTTTCAGATGTACAATAGCTTCAATAGTAGACTTGCCTTTCACATAATAAGAAGAAGAGCTACTTTCAACAGTTGGATGTGCCCCAAAAAAGGTAAAGGAATCAGTTAAGACATACAATCCTTTGGGCCCTAAATTACACATACATGGCAGGTCAATGTGGTTGGATGATCTGATCGTTCAGCTGCTGTGCAGCATCATCAGCCTGTGGAACAACAGCATGTCTCCGTTGCCACTCGCGAAGGTAAAGAACAGCCAGCAGGCAAGCAAAAAGAGTAAGTATTGTTGCATTTCCTTCCTCCATGATGATGTTTTCAACCCATGCTTCAAGTTTTGGATAGACTTCTGGCAGAGAATCAATTGTGTGCACCTGTAATAAACTACTACATTAGCGTTGCTGACAACTATTATAATAACAAGGGCTTACATGGTATGATTAAGTAATCAAGGATTAGATTTAAATGGGAGAACAATACCAGGGAGCTAAATTAGGGGGACAATTGTTTATGGCCATTGTTTATTTTATGAGGTTGTAATAAATAATAATACACTGGTTATTAAATCTGTTACAAAATTTTGAAGGAACTTTGATGGGAGAACATTACCAGCTTGACATTTATCACATATGCAGATTTAATTCAAATGTATCATTTGCATCTTGAAAAATTAAATTTAAATGTATCATTTAATTAAGGAAAATTTGTAATTATTAAGTCAACCTTTTGGCCATCCGCTTTTATTACGTCAACCTTTTGATTATTTTTAAACACGTCAACCTTGTACTACTATTAACTTATATTACGTTTATTTACTGATTACCTGTTAAACCCTTCACATTTTTTGAACTTATGAGATAGAAAATCTGACTTGGCATTTTAACCCCTAAAAAAATTAAAAATTATCACTTAATAATGCCAACTCATCAAGACTATACTCCAATTTTAATGAAAAAAAAGACCTAGTACTATTATACTCTCAAATTTCCAAATTCACGATCCTCCTTTTCACCATGTTCCTTTCATCATCATACTACTACTCTCCATTAAACACAATACTATTCAATTCTTCCTTTAATTTTCCTTCATTCCTTTAATCACCTTATATTCATCTTTTATCTTTAAACTCCATTAAAACACACTCCATATTCCAGGTGGTGCATGCCGTAGAAGACATTTCGAGCATAATTGACAAAATTTAAGGTTAGTTTGCGAAATTAAATCTCCTAATTTGTGTGTTTAATGTGTAATTGGTGTAGTTGATGGAATTTATGGTGATTGCTTAATTAAATTGCAAAAATTGGGAATTATCTAGGGATTTTTAAAATTGGGGGAAAATTGGGAATTAGGGATTATGACTATGTGATTGTAATTAGTGATGTGAAATTAAAGGGAATTCAACTAAGTAATTTTAATTGTGTGTTAATTTTTATTTAATCAATCTAATATTGAATCATATAAATATCAATTTAGGTGAAAATGGTGGACCAATTTTTTGATACTGTGACATTAAGATTTTGGCATGGTGGTCAGTTTAAAGTGATAGAAGTGATAGATAATGGGCAGTTGGTGTATTTTGGAGGAGATAGTAAAACATTTGACCTTGATCCTGATGAGATGAGTTATTTTAATGTGGTTGACTTGGCTAAGAAGTGTGGTGGTTACAACAATGTTGATAAAATTTTATACTTAATGCCTGGGTTGAAATTGGAAGATGGGTTAAGGAAAATTTTTAGTGATACCGAAGTTGTGGAAATGGCAAAGTTAGCTGTGAAATTCAAGGTTGTAAATGTGTATGTTGTGCATTTATTTGTGGACTTGAATATGGCCTCCAATCATACAGAAAACGGTCCCCCCAAAACACAACCATCTAAAGCATCTTCTTCTACCTCAACTTTAAAAAAATTAACACCAAAAAGGGGCCCACTTGATGTTGTAAAGAGGACCTTCCCCCAAAAAAGATTCCAAACCAACAAAAAAAATAGTGTGGAAACATATGTCGATAAATGCCAAAAGCAACCCTCCACATGCTCTCAAAAAATACAACATCCACCCTTATCTACTTCTACTAAACCTAGTCTCACATCAGAAGCTCAAAATCCTACATATTCAAATTTTTCCAAATCATTAGGTTGGGATGCTCTAGTTAGTGATATAAGTGAGAGCACTAACTCAGATGTGCCTTATGAACCTGATGGAGATTTTGTTGGAAGTGATGAAGAGGTTTTCTATGATTATGATGTAGATGAAGAGAATGAAGGGGTTTATTGGGGTTTAGAGGAAGTAGAAGAGCAGTTTGTTGATGGCATACTTGATAATGAGAGTGATAATAGTGATGATGAGTACAGGGGTGTTGTAAATAAAGTGAAGGTGGTGAACTCTAAACTAGTTGATGTTGCTTTGCAACTCCAGAAGGAGGCAGCTAAATGTAAGCTTAGTTCACAAAATAATGAACAAGAAGATCAAGGGAATGAGGTTGCAAGTGAAGTTGATGGTGAAGGTAATGACTCCGAGTACTTTGATAGTGAGGATGACATACATACTCCACCAGAGAATGATAATGAGGACACATCTGAAAGAAGATCAAGAAGGGGGATGTTAGTGAATTCCGAAACTGACTTCAAGGGGTTTAAGTGGAAGGTGGGGTTAAGGTTTCCTAATAGGGAAGCATTAAAAGAGGTTGTGGCTAAGTTTGCTATAGTGAATGGTAGGAATTTATTTATAAGGATCGGCTCTACGAAAAGGAGACAAGAATTAGGTTATAAGTGTGTGCCTAACTGTCCATTTTATCTTTATGGTTCTTGGCATTCTCAGAAAGCTAGTTTCATATTGAGGGTTGTGAGGGATAAACATACCTGTAACAGAGATATGAAAAAGAATAGACAACTTAAGTCTACATGGGTGGCCAAGCAATTGTTAGAGGTGTTTAGCTAGGCCACATTGGCCTGCAAAGGAGATAGTGGAGATTATAAAGAGAGCTTATGCAGCGTTGGTGACTAGAGATTTTGCATACAAGGTTAAATATGCAGCTCACAAGTTGTTGCATGGATCCATGAGAGATCATTATAGTAAGATTGGGAGGTATAGAGAGGCATTGCAGTTGGCTAGTCCTGGATCTGTGTTAGAGATTGTGTGTGGTGGAAATAAACAAATTGATCCCCCTGTGTTCCAGAGATTTTTCACATGTTTCGAGGGTCTTAAGAAAGGGTGGAAGGATGGGTGTAGGCCTATCATTTGTGTGGATGTTGCCTTCTTAAAGACTTTTCTTGGTGGTCAAATAATAAGTGCAGTTGGTAGGGAAGGAAATGAGCAAATGTTTCCCATAGCTTGAGCCGCAGTTGAAGGAGAAAACAATCTTTCATGAGAATGGTTTATCAACCATCTTAAAGCTTGCCTCCAACTAGGAGATGGCACTGGAATTTGGAATTTGCATAATTTCTGATGAACACATTGTAAGTAATTTTTTTTTTTCTCTAGTTTAATTTATTTCATGTTTAAGCATGCCTATGTTTCACTACTTAACTTACATTTTGTGATTTTCTATGTGAAGGCCATATTGAATGTTGTTAGCACTGTATTGCCTAAGGCTGAACACAGGCATTGTGCAAGACACATTTTTGCACATTGGCACAAAGCATATAAAGGGGATGAGATGAAATTGTTATTTTGGAAGGTTGCTAAATCCTACAATGAAGCTGATTATAATGATGCACTAAAAGAATTGAGTGATGCAAACGAAGAAGCTGCTAAGGCCTTTACTACATACAAACCAGAGTTATTTTGTAGAGCTTTCTTATCCACTACCATGAGGTCTGATGCTATTACCAATAATATGGCAGAGACTTTTAATGGATATATAATTAATGCTAGAACTAAGCATTTGGTTTATATGTTAGAGGATATAAGGGTAGCATTAATGGAAAGATTAGTTTCTAAAAGAAAGTATATGGAGAAGCAAACCTCAACCCTTTGCCCTAGAATTCAAGCTATATTAGAGAAAGAAAAGACCAAGGCAACTTATACCTTCCACAAACACTCTGTTCAATGTTAGGCATAACTTAGATCAGCTTAATGTAGCCTTAGAAGCTAAGACTTGTACATGTAGAAAGTGGGAGATGACAGGAGTACCTTGTTGTCGCATGTATTTTCTTCTTACACAAACAACCTGAGGATTATGTTGACCACTAGTTTACGAGGGAGGATTATTTGAGATCATATGCAGGAAACATACCACCTTGTGCTGGGGAGAGGCATTGGCCAAACGTGAACATGAGGTTAGACCCCCCTGCAATCAAGGTGGGACCAGGAAGGCCAAGAAAAAACAGGATAAAAGATCCATTTGAGGATAAAAAGAAACCTGGGACTTTGAGAAGACATGGGATGGAGATGACTTGTAGTTTGTGTAAGGTCAAGGGGCATAACAAAAGAAAATGCCCTAATGGCGGTCAAATTGGAAGTGAGGTGACAGAACCAGCACCTAAAAAAGCTAAGGGAAGGCCTAAGAAGAGCACTATAACATCTTTGAGTCAGGTTGCATCCACATGTACACCTTAGGCTCCTCCAGAGCACTTCACCACTACCGCACACCCCGCTCAGAGGTGGGAGAATGATTTTAGGTGGCCAAGGATCAAAGGGGAGAGGAACTGGAAGGGGAAGAACTACAACTAAACAAGGTGAAGGTCAGACTCAAGCTTTTCAAAGCAAAGGAAAGGGAAGGGGTTGAGGTCGAGGCTCCACACAAGAATGATATCTTCATCATTTGTAAGTTACTGTTATAGTTCAGATCACCATCTAATAACAACGTAATTTGTTCATTTTCAGGTCATTCCAAGTGGAGTTGGTGTGTTTATTACAGAAGATGGAACTCCCATGACCAATGTAAGCTTCTTCTCATTAATGATATTCACAATTTCACACTATGCTCTAGTTTGTTCTAATTACATTTGACATATCTGTTTTTTTTTTTTTTTCTCTTTTTTTTGGTTTTTATTTGCAGGCAAGTGGTAGAAGAGGCTCAGGAAGGGTTCTGACTAGTCAGTCAAGTCAAGTTTGATCAAGATGCTTCTGTTATTGAATTTATCTATGTACTAGACTATTTTAAGTTATTTGATGGACTTAGAGTATGTAATACACTTAAGAGATGTATTTAAGAGAATGCTTCTAACCCTTGCTTTGTGAGAAATCATAGTTTTAGATTATTATTAATATATTATATACAATGAAGCTTAGCAAGAGATTGAATGAAAAAAAAGAAAAAAAAAAGGTCCAAGGTAGGATTGAAGAAGGCACATACGTGCCACATTAAGGCTCAAAATTATTCTTTGTTAGGTTCAGGTACACAAATGCGTTCATAAAGAAAAAAAAAAAAAAAAAAAACGTCATTCGTCTTTTTTTTTTTAAAAAAAAAAAATCAGATGTAAAAAAAAAATGATGTTACAAGGTTAACGTATTAAAAAAAATAATTAGAAGGATGACGTAATAAAAGCAAAGAATCAAAAGATTGACTTATTATTCACATAATTTTCATTTTTGGAAAATTACATCAGCATTTTTACCTCCACCTAATACTCCACGTAAGCAATTAACCCGTTTTTGCAGGTCATTTTCTATTTTACGTAATATAAGTTAATAGTAGTACAAGGTTGACGTGTTTAAAAATAATCAAAAGGTTGACGTAATAAAAGCGGACGGCCAAAAGGTTGACTTAATAATTACAAATTTTCCTTTAATTAATGACTTGTGGATAGAATTTCAGTGAAAGCAAGCAACTGATTAAACTCACCAGAAAACTGTTGGCGTAATTTTTCCGAACCCATAGGCTTGTAAGTGCAAGGGTGACAGGTAATTTTGCTGCAGAATCAATCTCAAGAGCTTGATCGTAGTAGCGTTTTGCAAGATGAAGATCATAAGGAAGTCCTTGACCATGCTCATGCATGTACCCAAGATTAAATATTGCCTGTGGATTAGACTGAGATTTTGCATGCATATATGCCTCAGCAGCACGTTCATAATCTCTGTCTGTACCCTAAAAAGAAATCAAGATAACAATGATCAGCAATGAAAATTTTCAAACATAGACAACCTCCCAAAATTTAAAACTAAAAATTCACTCTTCCAATGCACAGAAAAATAGATTTACTCAGAGATACATACCCTACCATAATAGTATGCATCTCCTATCAACAACGCCGCATGTTCATTACCCTGCTCAGAAGCCTGCCACCATAAAGAGTGTGCACGTTGATGCCTTTCAGCATCTATACATAGCCCAGATGCTCCAATACACATGCTACGTTCCCCAAATTTATCAAGAATCCATGCAGCATTACTTTGAGCTACCTCATAACCCAGTTCTGCCATCCTGGAGTACAAGAGTAATGCTCTACCTACATCACCTTTCAAGTATGCTTCTAATGCCCATCTAGATAAGGAATTCCATGGTCCCCGTTCAGCAACTACCTTGTACAATGCAGTGGCCTGAAAATCAAATTAACCCAACATTAAAATTAAAGTAAGTTAAAATTATTTTAAGTGCAACCTGCACCTAAAATTACGCAGAAAAGAATATCGTAGAAACCAACATGTACACAATACAGTTTTAGTAGGCAAAATTAGGCATAGAAGTCAATATTCTTTACTATCCTAAGAAATACATATGGAAATAATACTAATTGAAGTACAATTTCATCAAAATTCTGACAGACATTGAAACTAATTGGACCCCTGTAAATTTGAAACTCCCTATGTCTTATTATATAGATATGCCCGTATTTTTCGGGTGTCCCAAAAAATTGTGCTCATTTGTGAATTATTTCATTTTTGGGGTGTGGTTAGGAATTATACCCTTAACATATGTTAACACTATAATAAAGAGTGTTGTGTTTTTTCGATTTTGCACCATTTCACATTTTCCCATTTATTCATACCATGAGTAATGTGTTACTATTGCAATTGCATAAAAATTAATACTATATTAACCAGATCTTGCCACCTTCACCTCATGAGAAAATTCATCTACATCATGAGCTTATGAATCATAATCACACTAACAGAATTAATGGTGATCAAGTATTTTGATGGACGGATCAATTACAAGATCCACTTACCTGTAACCCTACACTCACAACTCTCACTAGCTCACTTAACATTGGCAGAGGCACCTTTAGCTTGGACTAAGACAAGGGGCCCTCACAGCCCACAGCAGGTGGTTGCAGTAAAGAGACTGAGGGGGAGGGCAAGAGAAAGAGAGAGAGAAAAAAACAAAGGTGAAGTACCAGTAAACGAATCAAGGTAACTAAAGTTGAGCAGTGATGTGGTTGGAGACAGCAGGAAGGAGTGGTTGGAGTGGGGAGAACAGAGTGTCAGTAGAAGCAGGAGAGGAGGAGAGAATAGGGAGGCGGTTTATTTAAAAAAATAAAAATAAAAAAAGGAAATATGGGAAGAACTGAAGGGTTGGATGAAAGTGACTAAGAAGCCAAACCCTTGAATTTAGAAATAGGGTTCTAGAGCCAAGGATTCCATCTCCCTTTATGACACTTTGCATGATAACAAAAACTCATACCACCCCTCAAATAGAACCAAACACAGATCGAAGTGTGATGGAAAGTGACAAAGAGAATAGCTGAAAAAGTCATGTCATGTCAGCAATTAAGAAAGCAAGCTAAATCAGCTTACCATTTGAAGATTCCTCTTCAGACCCACACCAGTATGAAACATCTTTGCCAACTGATAAAAAGCCTTTGGTTGACCAGCATTTGAAGCCATTATAAAATATTTGCAAGCCAGCTTCACATCTTTCTTTAGCCCCATCCCTTTGAGATACAATACCCCAAGATTATAGAAGCCACCAGAGTCATCATTATCAGCCGCTTTTTCAAATAACTCCTTTGCCTGTCAAGAGAAAGCCTTTGCCTAAGACAACTGAAATTCTTAATATAAAAACAGAACAAATAAATACCAACACTCGCTAAGCAAAATCATCAGAATTAGAAAAGAGATGCAGGTTCCTGGCAAATTTTTACACTTTCAAAAAAATAAATTGTTAAGATCATTAAAACTTGCTCAAAAAATTTATATAGCTTTCATAATTTAAATCCCTAATCCCAAATGCAGAAACTAATTGCTGAAACATCTTTCACATGACCCAGCCCAAGTAGGATGGGAATTCTCAGTCTGTCTCCCTTTCTTTCTTTCTATCTTTCTTTTTTCTTTCTCTCTTCTTCTTCTTCTTTTTTTTTTTTTTTTTTTTTTTGGTGTTATTCTGGGCTTTGATATGGTTACTTGAGTACTTTTCGCACAAAATAGTTACCGAGCAGTTTTGGTTTCTACTTTCAAATGTAGAGGCCTTGAAAGGACCATAAGGTGTCTAGGCTCTGGGGATTTAGGTTACCTATAAGGCTATAATTAATCTAGGCACATAATGGCAGCTTATAGTGGCCTGGAAATGTCTAATAGTCAAGCACTGCTAGACGGTAGGGATGGCAATGGTCAGATTCGGATTTTGCATCCAATCCGAATCCGAACCTACAAGCTGTCAGATTTTTAATCTGCCTCTGACTCCGATATACGACTCCAACTCCGACCGTACTTTAAATTTTATTTTGAACCAATTATCAATAGCAACAAAATATATAATCAATGCCAAAGACCTATAAATCCATAAATAGAATAATCAAAAATATATAAGTACATGTACATATAAAAGTCGGAGTCGGGTCAGATAAGTTGGAGTCGGAGTCAAAGTCGGAGTCGGATTTTTTAAAACAGAGTCGGATTCAGATTTTTTAAAACGGAGTCGGATTCGGATTATTATTTTTCGGATTCAGCTCGGATTTTTTTCTTTAAACAGATCGGATAAGGGTCAGATCCAGAGTTCCATACTATATTGCCATCTTTACTGGACGGTAGTTGCGGGAATGCAATTGCTCAACGGCTAGCTGAAAAAACCACAAAATAAAAGCTACTTGACAGCATATATAGCTAGAGCTATCGTGCACACATGAACATGCATGTTATGCCCCAGTGGCAGATCTCTTTTGCACTCAGGTCTGTTAACTACACTTTAAGGTACTCAATGTAATCCAAATAAGATACTGGGGGGCTGTGGAAGAAAATTCAACCATGCTGCTATGGATTATATAGAGACCTTCAATTATGGACACATACAGATAACTCTCAGCTAGTAAGATTAAAAAATAAATAAAAATAAATAAATAAATAAATAAAGCTAATATGAGTGAATTTGGGTTGTCTACAACTCAACAGACACTGTACGCACTTTTCCAACCACACTATACTCTGATCTAAAGCAATTGAGCCACTAAATGCAATTAATTTAAATGGACTGACAGCTCAGGATAAAAAACCAGTTAGCAGCAAAAGTTAAAAACCAAAAGTAGGTTCATGACAACACAGAGCTCATGGCAAGAAGATCTTACCTTCGTATAATTCTTCTTCTCCACCCCATAACCTTTGACATACAAATATCCAATGCCATTATAAGCTGAGTAAAGCTGTTGTTTAGCTGCAAGAGTGAGCCATTCCAGAGCTTTTGTATAATTCCTGTCCACCCCACTTCCCCTTACATATATCTCCCCAAGAAGCTCCATGGACCTGGGTTCTCCTTTCTCGGCTGCCTTCAAGAACCAGGATAATGCCTTGGGAATATCACGACGCAATCCCCTGAGTCCAAAATAATAGAATATGCCAATCTTGTACATTGCCGCAGCATTACCCTTTTGTGCCTGGTATTCCAATATCTGAAAATCTTCATCATCTTCCCCTCGCGACTTCCTTAAGGCTTCCTTGTTTTCCTCGGCTCCAACATGAATCCTTACTGACTCAACAACAGGCGAATCCTTAGATATCAAAAAACTATTCGCCGCCACTTCAGCTAATTCACCATATAGTTTAGCTGCTTTGTCATACATCTGCAGCAACGAGACTACAATTCATCACTAGACAACACGAAAAACATGCAAATTCAACCATATACAAGCAAACAACTCCAAACAAGTTACTCACCACATATTACAATAATATCAGAAACATGAAAATTGATTCCACCATATAAACCTTTAAAATTACCCAAATTAAACACAAAATTCGACATTCTATAATGGTGCATGTAGTTGCTCTAAACGAAACTATAACCCATGTTTCCCCAATGAACTATGAACATTTTCTTTGTAATAGAAACAACAAAGCATTGCAACATAAGCAACCAAATTTCAAAATCATCATAAAAACAATATAATACCTCCGTTTCTTATTAGTAGCCACAAACGATATTATTTGTGAGACATAAAAAACTCATTTGTCGCAACTAATAAATAATTCCTTCAATGTCAAAAACATGCAAAATCGAAAATCACAGAAGCAAGAAAAACCCTTACATCTTGGCGAGCATAGAAATTAGCAAGAGCCATCTTAGACTGCAAATTACCCCCATTAGAAGCAAAATAATGGTACAAAAACGCCTTAGCTTTATTCCTCTCTCTACCAATACCCATATGATACAAAAACCCAAGAACAGACCTAGCATGAGGATCACCACTCTTAGCAGCAGCCTCAATTTCCGATGAAGCTTCCTCCATCAATCTCAATTCACCCGAACTTGCAGCACCCACCATCTTCGAAACCCCTGAGTAATACAATGATACATCTTGATGTCTCCCCACTTCGTCTTGTTCAAGAATAAATCGCCATGATCCAGAATCGAGCTCGTCTTCGGATTTTGGTTCAATTCCACCAAACTCGTCCCAGTCGGATGAGTCGGGATCTGAGTCAAGATTGGGGTGTTCTTCGGTTGGATTGTTGACGGATTCTTTGAGATCATCTTGAGTGAGAACGAGGACGTAAGGCCGGCAAAGGTAACTCAGAGGGAGGAGAGATAAAATCACAATGAAGATCAGATGCCTGAATCGTTGCCGCATTTTTTGCCGTCGACAGGTGGTTGAATTTGTTTTTCAATTCTTTGATTTTGATTAGTGTTGTAATGTGTGAGTTCATCCTGTTATGTCACTAGTACTGCAATAATGCCGATTTTTTTTTTTTTTTTTTTATTATTTATTTATTTTTTTTTTTTTTTTTTTTTTTTTTTTGACAAAGGGAACGCACGAAACATAAAAAAAACATAAAAAATAAATAAATAAATAAATTCCTACGCCCCGCCGCAACAACCAAAGAATGAGCAGGAGAAACAGCAGATCTAGCCACTTTGCTAATACGACAAGTAACAAAGGAATCAAGAACCGCGCCAATATCCTGTAAAAGCCAAACCACAGCAATATCCTTGGGACCAGAACTCGAAAACAAATTCAAAACATTTTGGCAATCAGTGAAAAGGGAAACACTAGAAAACCCCTGTCGACGAGCATGCTTAAGAGCAAAAAAGCACGCCAACAACTCCGCATGAAAGGCAAAACAAGCCATAAAAGCACGAGCTCTACCACCATGAATCAAAGAGGAATTAGCATTCCAAAAACACCAACCTACACCAGCATTATTATTCTCACGATCCCAAGCACCGTCAAACATTAAGGAAATATGACAATCGTTCTTAATATTACCACAAAGGGCATAAACCAGAGGAGTCCCAGAGAACCCGGGAGGAATGCTAGCCATAGAAGAGTCAACCAAACGCCCCGCCGTACTTCTATCATACCAAGAAGAGGCCAGCTCAAGAATAACATGAGGAGAAACCACTTCCGACCGAAAACGCACATTATTCCTAGTCAACCAAATAGGCCAACATAGGCCGAAAACACGATCCAAAGAGTGCCAATTACCAGAACCAATAAGAGAAGAGATTAATTCCGTAAACCAAATAGGCCACGGAGACGAAGGGTCAAGCGACTAAGGAGGAGGGGTAAACGGAAGAACCTCTCAAAGTCTCCTAGAAAACTGACAATCCCGGAACAAATGGGCCGTCAACTCAGGGGCCTCGTGACAGAAGACACAAGTGGGATCAATAGGAAAACCCTTAAGAGACAGAAGACCAGCCATCGGAAGTGCATTATGAACAATCTTCCAAGCCAACATTTTCCATTTTGGCAGAATGGGAGAACCCCAAAGGCGTTTCCACCAAGTAGTAGAACTAGTGGCAGAATCCAAGTTGAAATGCTGAGAAATCACACACGAGTAAGCCGACTTGGTAGTAAAAGCGCCATCCTTGGTATACTTCCAGTAGACAAAATCATCAATCTTCTACCTAGGAAGCTCAAGGCCTAGAATGAAAGAAGCTACATGAGGGGAAAAAAGCGAAAGCACAAGAGAAGAATTCCACGCATAAGCATTTGGAAGTAATAACTCAGAAACCAACGAAGGATGATCGGCCAATGGAATGTGATCCTTAAAAACGACTTGAATCTGAGGAATCCAATTATCACCCAAAATACTGATACTCTCCCCTGAACCAACCTTCCAGACCAACCCCTTTTCCAAAACTAAACCACCCTCTAGAAGACTCCGACTTCCCCACGAAGGTCGACCCCTCAAGAGAGAGGGTTTCAAAGACAATAAAGTCGGGTACTTGGCCTTAAGAAATCGAGAAGCTAAAAGCTTAGGCTGTCTCATTAACCGCCAAGTTTGCTTAGCAAGTAAAGCCAAATTAAAGGTACGAAAATGCCGAATTCCCAAACCTCCTAACCCTTTGGGAATATGAAGAGCTGCAGAAGAAGCTAAAGCCATTCCCTTTGCATCTTTGCCGGATTTCCACCAAAACCGTGCAAACAAGGAATCTAGGCGATCACATATTGTGGCTGGAATCTTAAACACTAAAAGAATATGGTTAAAAGCAGCCACAAGAACCGAATTGATAACCACAAGCTTAGCCACAGGAGAAAGGTGAAGCGAAGCAAAGCAAGAAAGATGTTGAACCACTTTATCAACCATAAACTGAAAAGCTTTACATTTGCTGCGACCTAAATCCACCGGCAGACCTAAATAATCACCTATAGACGACCGCTCCTTCATTGTAAGAGTAGAGGACAAATAATCCCGATAATCAGCAGGAGTATTAGAACTAAATCAAACAAAGGATTTCTACAAATTAATCATCTGGCTCGAGATTGAACAAAACTCATTTGTAACAGCTGGAATGTGATCACAAGCAGACGGGGAAACTCGAAAGAAAAGTAACGCATCGCCTGCAAAGAAAAGATGCGAAACAGAAGGAGCCCGCCTAGAAATCTTCAAACCTTGAAAAAACCCTTGTTGCTCATCCCGCCGCAGCATCAACGAAAACACCACCATACATAACAAAAAAAGGTAAGGAGACAAAGGATCCCCTTGACGAAGACCACATTTAGGACGAAAGGGCTGAGACGGGAAACCATTAACCAAAATCTGGTAGGAAACTGTAGTAACACATTGACGAAGAATATGAATCCAATAAGGAGGAAAACGAAACTGGTGAAGAACCTCCCATAGAAAATCCCAATTTACTCTGTCATATGCTTTGTTCATATCAAGATTTAAAGCCGCCGAGCAAACTTTAGAAGAAGAAGAAGACATATAAGACAGCAACTCATGAGCTAGTAGACCATTATCAGCCAACAAGCGACCAGGAACAAAAGTATTTTGGGTGTCTGAGATCAAAGAAGGCAAAACACAGCGAAGTCGATTCGTCAGGCACTTGGCAATACATTTATAAATAACATTGCACAAACCAATCGGCCAAAACTGAGAAGGAGTTTCTGGGTGATCCACCTTAGGAAGCAGAGTAACAAGGTACGATTCCATTCTTTCAATAAATAACCATGAGAGAAAAAATATTGTATTGCTTCAGTAGTTTCCTTACCAACCACCGCCCAATGAGACTTGAAAAAACCTGCTGTGAAGCCATCTAGACCAGGCAATTTATTAGAACCAAAATGAAACATAGCACTCTTAATCTCAGAAGCAGAGTAACAAAGGTACGATTCCATTCTTTCGATAAATAACCATGAGAGAAAAAATATTGTATTGCTTCAGTAGTTTCCTTACCAACCACCGCCCGATGAGACTTGAAAAAACCTGCTGTGAAGCCATCTAGACCAGGCAATTTATCAGAACCAAAATGAAACATATCACTCTTAATCTTAGAAGCTGAAAAAGGAGTCATAAGATATTGCAGATCTGTATCCGAAAAAGAAAGCATATCAAGACTTTCCCAAGCACATGAACCCGGAGAAGAAGAAGTATCATGACAATTGTAAATCTGGGAAAAATATTGCTGAAGAAGATTGGCAATCCCTAACTGGTCGGAAATCCAATCATCATTCTCATCCCTTAAACTCAAGATTTTGTTCCTACGACGACGTGTCTGAACTGATCTAAACAAAAGCCGAGAATGAGATTCACCTAAAGCATCCCAACGAACCTTACACCTCTGCTTCCAAAACAGAAAGGAGGTCAGAGCATGGGATATCTTATCCTTTCGTAAATTAAGAAGCGAACAACGATCCTCCAACCGGGATAAGTCAAGAGAATCCGAATGCACTGAGGACTAAAGATCTTGCCAATCAATACCTCATTGTTTCTTATGAGTTACACACCAGGATAAGAGATTATGTTTCAACTTACCAAGCTTCCTAGAAACTGAAAACATCTGAGACCCAGGGCTAAAATCCTTCCGAGAACCAACAATTAACGAAGAAATTTCCTAAAGTCCCTAACACCAATTTTCAATTTTATAAGGACGTTTTCTAGTAATTAAACTCCCAGACTCCTTTAAAATAATAGCAGCATGGTCCGAAAATAAAATTGGCTGATGTAAAATCACAGCGTCCAGGTGTAAATCCAACCAGGAAGAGGTAGCAAAACCTTTATCCAATCTTTCAAAAGTGGGATTTTGCAGTTGTCCATTAGTCCAAGTAAGCGGAGGCCCGTAAAAAGGAATATCCATTAGACGAGAATCTAGTTTGCATTCTAAGAAACCATGACGTCCAGGAATTTCAAACGAACCACCTACTTTGTGACTAAAATACTCAACCTGATTAAAATCCCTTATAAGTACAACATCAGGAACAGACTGTAAAATAATTGAAATTTCATCCCAAACTAATTGCCTAGCAGCAATATGAGGCGACCCATACACAAATATAATATATTTTATTGCTTGACCAGGGATAACCACTTTACAAAATATAACATGAGGAGTAACCGAGATAGGCAAAACAACAACCGAGGCAAACCAAAAAACTACCAAACCCTCACTAAGACCCATAACATCCGACCCACAAAAACTATCAAAACCTACAGAAGACAACTTCTTAACTGCTATATCTACAGATACAAAAGTTTCCATAAGAAACATAATATCAACACCCAAAGAGCGGACTAAGATACCACATAAGGAACTTTAGGGGAGTCCGCCATACCTAGACCCCTACAGTTCCAAGCCGCTATGTTCATGGATCCCTTGGTGACTCAGTACGGGGAGTCACCCCACCCTCAGAAGCATTAGAAAAGTCATCCGAAATTGAAGAACCTATTGTACATTTGCGTTTTTTAAAAGGTTTCAGAAATGATAAACATATGGACCCCGCATTAGGAGCCTGCGAACCCGGAACGACAACATCCGGAGAAGTAGAACGACGTTTACACGGGCAAGCATCTTTCACCCAATTCCAGAATTTATCACCCTTTTTACTTAATTTCAAAGTAAGTGGTTTCTTCCCTCTCACCTTACTTGAAACTGATTGAGCTTGATTTCCTGCAGAAGAGGATTCAGAAGAGGAATGGATAGAAATAGGAGGAGAACACTCCATTGGAACAGGATCATCCGAAATTTGGATGATAATAGGTGAATTAACCAAATTTGCCTCATTCTCCCCAGCAGGAATCGAAGAATCCATGGGAAACACAAACCCATCCGACGAAGAGTCCGCCATATAACCGAATTCTGATGAAGTATGAGTCGGAAAAGACAATGCAAGTGACGGAGACGACGAAGGAATTAGAAGTGGCTGAATTTCCCGTTGAGAAGCAGAAGCAGAGCCAATCCAATTACTAGGTCCCGCACCAAAGGGATCTAGAAACAGAGGTCCAAACGGACCCAGGGGAGGCGGAGAAAAGTGCGCAGCCACCGCTGGTGCCACTGGAGACGAAGGGATAGCATTCCGAGCCAAAGCATAAGGGTTAGAAGCTAACACAGACGAGGGCATACCCTATGAAAAATAAGGAGCATCAAAACCAGATTGGCCTTCAAAGATATGGGCCTCCAAACTAGAGTCTGAGAGAGGGCTTTGGACATCGTTAGACTTAAAAGGGTCTGAATTAGAGTCACGTGGCCCAGCAGATCTAATTGGGCTGGAATTAAACCCATTCACATCAGTCCCTGATCTTGGAAATAAAACCGACCCATGAAAATGAACATGTCCTTTAACCCGACTCGAATCTGGATTAGAGAAAGATAAATTGTGTTCCGAAAGATCATCAACAACACCAGCTGTCACATTCATAGCCGACCCCAATGGATTTCAATTGAACACCTAATGAGGTAGAAGGGGGCCATCACGTGCAACAAGATTACATCGCACCGAACATATATGGCTTGCATGGTCAACAAGTGGCGAGCTATTATGCCACGTGCCCCTGTAATCAGCAGTCTGGGAAAACGTGAGGGGGCGGCGCAGGCGAGGCAGAGACAGAGGTTGTTGTGGCCTTGCCGGACTTTCAAACTCTTCCCTGATAGCCCGATTAATCCCCAAGTTTCTCTTCCAAACTTCGTCTTGCTCGCTGCGAAAAACACCATCAAAACACCAGGAGCCGATGATGGAAATAGTCCTGGCAAAGACCGAGGAGGAAGTTGCCCTGTTGACGGAGATTCCAAGCTACCCATTTCAAAAATATCCCTATCAGATGGATGAGAATCCCCTGAATATTCGGACGGTTCGTCATCATCATGAATGCCAAACCATAGCTCTATTGTCCAATTTTCTAGGGTCGGATTAATACCACGAGTAGCATTAGAATATAATGGAACATCCGTTGGCCGAAATAGAACACGTGTGCCTCTTTCGTGGAGTCTACGAAAGCGACGCTCAAGGTGGAAACTGACTTTGTCTTGTTCTTTTGCACACGTAGTCCGACCGTGTCCGAAAAAACCACACTTTTTGCAAAATCTATAGATACCCTCATATCTAAATCGAACCCACGTGGCTCGATTTGCATAGGTAGGAAAGTAACAAACTGCAATCAAAGGTTGTGATAGGTCAACCAATAATTTATCACGAGGACGAGGGATAGGAAACTCACCTTGCAACTCTTCAACCATGGTAATATCACCAACATGAGCAAGTACTGACGATGCCACCGTCGTAGTTGAGTAGCGAATAGGAAGACCTACCATAGTAACCCACATGTCCGCCTAGTGGAGATTAAGGTTCTCTGGAACAGAGTGTCCTCTAAGCCGTTGAAGAACCATAAAACTTCCTTTAAGGTGAACCCATCCCTGATTATCAAGGTCTACAACATCTTCTTCATTCGAGCAAAAGAAAATGAAATCACGTTCATATGGAAACACCACCATTGGACCACGAATAACTAATACCTAAAGACTAGGCGTTGCACTAAATTAATTGAAAATTCACGAGTATCCCAAAGGCGGCCTATGACCACAAAATCCCAGCTTAAATGGCTAGTTTCAAACACAGGAGGTGGATACTCAAAACCTCTAACACGATGAGGATAAACAAAAGTATTTGGAAAAATAAAATCATTCATCTTGAGAACTTAGAGTAGGAACAAGAAACCTAAGAAGAAAAGCTAAGCTAGTAAAGGGAAGCAAAGAAACTTGAAGGAGTAAAGAAACCTAGGATGAAACGAACAAGATAATCCCAACAGAGAGAATTTCCTCTCACTAAAACTTTCTCTCACAAGAAGAGTCTAGATGTCCATTGTTCTATGTACCATAGCGATTTGGCGTGGCATATCCAATCAATTTTTGCCACGATAGCTAACAAACAAAACTATGACTTCCGTTTAGCACTTGTTTCATTTCGTAATAATTGCAACGCTATCATTTTACGTATATTTCATACTCACTTCATATTTTAATAAGTGTTACAATTTAACCGGCATATAATTTTAGGTATGTATGATTCAAATAAAATAAGAGATTAGAAGGGTAGTTGGATCATTAAAAAATATATAAAGAAAAATAATGGAGTTAATATTTTTGTTGAAAAGTGCTCCCTCCGTTTTTAAATACTTGCTCCATTTCTCTTTGATACGCATGCCGATGCTAAACTTTAATCACTAATATCTTTAATTATCAATAAGTATAAATTCTAACAATTGAAAATTAATAATCTATTCATTGAGATGATTCCAACAAGTACCCACAAGACTATATTTTTTCTTATGTATAAATCATAAACATTAGACAAAGTATAACAAATGATTAGTGCAAAAAATAGAAATGGAGCAAGTATTTAAAAACGAAGGGAGTAATAAATATGAGAGGCAATAAAAGTAAATACTCCTTCCGTTTTTTAATACTTGCTCCACTTTTATTTTTCGGCTGTTTTTAAATACTTGCTCCATTTCCTTATGTAGAAAGGTTTAACAATATTTAATTAATTTCTCACATCAAGTTGATCCAACAATTCATATTATCTCTCCTTTAATTCTCTCCACTACTTTTAGTTTTTTACAATTTATTCTTCTACCAACCCCACTACCTCCATATTTTATTACTTTCTCTAATTTCTTCTAAAACTCCGCGCATGAAGAAATGAGTTAGTATTTAAAAACGGAGGGAGTAATAAATAAATAAAAATAAATAAATAAGTAGTAGTGGGTTTGGTAGGGACCATGAAAGGAGAAGATTTTTTTTTTTTTTTTGGAATTTAGAGAGCTACAAGGGCAGGTGATGAGAATCGATCCCAAGATCACCTAGAATGGGGAGGGGAAGCTTTAACCACTTGAGCTATCCCTCACTCTCCTGGAGAAGATTTAATATTAAAATATAACTTTTTTTGTTACAAAAAAAAGGAAGTGTTACACTTATTAATACACGGCCGCATTTGGTAAGTGTAACACTTATTTAAAACAAAGAGAGTAATAATACCAACACCCCTATAAATGGAAATGACTTTTATTATTTTATTATTTCTTTTTCTCACCAACCTAACTTTCACTAGTACTTCCTTCGTTTTTTAATATGCAACACAATTTTTCACAGTATTTAAGAAAATAAGGTGTCATATAATTTTTTTTTTTAAATAAGGCTTGTTTCGGGTGTTTTTGTGTCCCTTAGGAGAGTTAAAACTCAAAGACTGGATCCAACAAAGCTGCCTGTTGAGGAAGCCGGACGCTGAAAAAGCGTCGAAGAATGGCAAAGGTCCACTCTATGCTGCTGGCGGCTCAGAAGCAGGGGGAGAAAACGTGCTCCAGGCAACGATAAGCCGTGTAAGGAAAGGCCGGAGGAGATGGAAGATACAAACTCCTTCAATCCATTGCCTTACCCTTCCTCGCCCTCCTTTTAGAGGTATATATCACATCAAACATTTTTCTATCTTTTGGTTTTACATGCCGCTTGTAAGGACGGTGTTCCCGTCGTAGGTGGTCTTTCTCCTTAAATATTCCCATGACCCTTTAAAATCCTAGGACTTTACACATATTAGGGTGTATTAGGATTTGAATTCATGACTGTTTGGGAAACCTTGAATTAGAAATGATCCTCTCATCACGCTTTTTTGTAAGAAACAAGTAGGAGTCGCTAATGAGTTTTAAGAAAACTCATAAACCTCGTTCATGCCTTTCTCCCAAGTAAATTTCAAGGGATAATTAGCACAAATCGTAAGTTTACCCATGCCCAAATTGATCTACATGTACTAGAAATGAGTTCGGGAGCGAGGGTACTAAAATAACGTTCCTTTTAGGGAGGAATCGCTATGCTAGCCTTAGTTATGGCCTCTACTAGTTCTTCCTCCTTAGTTATGGCCTTTACTAGTTCTTCCTTTTTCACAATTTCATCACCAAACATTATATGCAATGTGATACCTAAAACTAAGTTAGTTAATTTTATTTACACGCATCAATCACGTAGGAATTACATTGCAAAGTCGTTATTCTTTATTTAATTCCAATTCGTGAAAAAAACAAAATAAACAAGATTTGCCTTGGCTTAAGTGATCAACCAACAATTAATTATTCAATTATATTCTTATTTAATGCAAGATACCGTGGAATTGATTAATTAAAAATCCGTTTAAAGTGATTAAACAACACTAATTAATTAATTAAAGTTGTTTTAAACAATAAAATAAAGGTGATTGATCTAAGTGCTCAGGATTTTATCACTTCTCTTTCCTAGATCTTCAATTAGAACACTTATGGACTCCTTGTTCGGGAACCTCCACCGTAGTAACAAGTATGAGGGGGTGAGTGTTTAGGACAAGAAGGTTTGGTAGCACACAAGTTCACAAAGTTTCTGCCAGAGTTTTAAGTTAAATTCTGTCTGTTTGTGCCTCGTATTAAGCCCCATTTATAGGGAATGGGTATGATTAGGGTTTTGAACATTATGCCGCACTAGGTGTCGCGCGCATCTAAATGGGTTGCATGCGACAGCTCAGCATAGGTGGATTGGTTACGCTGCCTATGGCAGCGTAACTGATTGTCTTGCGCACGGTATTATGGTAAGATTCGATTTCATATTTTTATGAAATTCTTAATCTTCCGCAACCTTGTGAGTTGCGCGCGGCAGATCAGCGCTACTCATTAAGATGCTCACGGATTTCTCTGCGGCAGCATTGATTTTAACCTAGGCGCCTCTAAATCCGGCATTTTTAGGTTTTAAGCTCGGGCTTAAGCCTAATTATGATCGTGCTTAGTTGATTGGACCTTAATGCTTTTGTTTTTTTAGGTTAGGCAAGTTTGTTTAGATGTTCTTGCGATTCAATCAGTTATCCGTAAGTGTTCTTCATGTTAATCCAACATAAAGATTTTTATTTATCGTCATTGCACTTCCTATCGGGACAAGAGGCCAAAAGTAGATGTCTATAGTTAGCCCCCACTTTGATCGAATCTGGAATAGACGAGGATCAAAGTAGTCGAGGAAATAGATCCGAGACTTATTCTGCAAAGTTCTCAGAGAACAAAGAATCTTTCAGAAATGTTTAAGGATGTCGAAACTGTCCTTGATTCGCTAAGTGCTTGAGACAAATAGCTATTAAGGATAGAAAAAAGTATTTTATAGTCTTAACTCGCTAAAGAATCTAGATTGATCCTTTAGAATTTTAGAACACTTCTACAAGTAAAGGTGGGTGATGTCACGTCATGAGAAGAAATTTGTTTAAAAAGGAGTAAAGGGGATGATATCCTCTAAATCATGTAATCGTTGGTCTAAAGTCCCTCGATATGTCATTAAAACTTTAGCGTGATTTTAACATGGTATAAAGATGATAAAAGTGTTTTTCGGCATTCGTAGCCAAATATGTGAATAAAGTTCTTGACAATTCGCTTGTCAAAATGCAGTACTTTGTGTCCACAAGATAAAAATACATGTCTCAAGACTGGAGGCATATATCCAAATCCAGTGAGAGAGAAGAAAATCGACAACTCTCTCAGCAGTTTTTTCCACAAGATGAGAATACGTGTCTCAAGACTGGGGGCACGTGCCTACATAGATGCGACATTTCACGTCACTCTTTATACAGGGGGTGGACGACATCCTAACTGTCCGGAAAGTTAGGAAGCTCACTAACTACTGTACATGCTTTCTTTATAAAGGGGGTGGACGACACCCTAACTGTCCAGAAAGTTAGTAAGCTCACTAACTACTGTATATGCTATCTTTATACAGGAGGTGGACGACACCCTAACTGTCCGGTAAGCCAGTAAGCTCACTAACTACCATTTTTGCTTCCAAACGAGAAGTTTATGTTCTCGAATGGTTCGGCGCGCCCGTCGACTCGTTAGCTAACGCCTAAAGTAAAGTAAAGAAATTCTACCTTTTAGTTACGAGAGGTAGATCACTGTAGGGAATATTTTCAAGCGTTAACCCCTAGCTTGAACCCCACTGTGATCATACACTAAAGTACGGTGGCGTCCAAAAGGGAAGAAGATAGAGCAAAAGAGTCGCCAACAAGTTTTAGGAACTTGTAAACCGTTCACAGGGTGAAGGTTACACCCCTTAACGATCCAAGATATCGTCAACTCCATAAGGTCTTAAACCAAATAAGGGTTCGGGGATGAAGGTACAAATCCAACCTAAAAGAGATTGAACCTGCCCTAATAATAGGCCTCTACTTTATTCTGATCGTATTCATGTGCGCTTTTTGACTAACATGCAATCAATAGGATTAACCCTAAACCTGTTTATCTATGTTGGTTGAATTTAATGCACAAATAAACTATAATTGGCGATCACTTGAATTATAATCAAAATTAACACTAAACAAGATTTTAATTATCTTATTAAGCGTGATTACAAGTACAAATTTCCTTTCAACATGCATAAAAGGCGTGATCAAGCAATAACAATAAATATATCAAGCAACATAATAATAATCAAAATAATGAAATTATAATCATAATAATAAATTATAATTAAAATAATCATGTTAAAGCATAATAATAGCAAGATCCTAGGCATGATACTAACAAGATTAATAACAAACCCTAGCATGTCACTAAGCAGTAAAAATCAAATCTTTAACCCTAACATGATACTAACAATCATAAATATTAGGAAGAATATAAGAAGCATCTTACTTTTAATCATACTTGATATTAAAGTTACCCTAGACATGATACTAGGAATCATAATAACAATCTAAGCATGAATTCTACATCATAACATCAATAAAAACCATTAAAGTACTTACTTTGATGCCTCGTACCTCTTTCTAATAACAAAATACACACGTTAGTAACTTCAAGGAAAATAATAATCAAACAATTAAATTAAATAATTGAAAGAAGATTTGGGACCAAACCCTCAGAAATTAAACCTTTCACGTCTAGGGCGAAGGCAACTTCGAATATGGCTAGGTGTTTCTAGATCTAATGAATGCGGATTTTTGTTTGTAAAAGGCTAGTTTAGAAAAAGAGAGAGAGAGAGAGAGAATGATGAGTGTCATTTATGGCACTCATAGGGTAGCCTTTTAGGATGATTTCATCTTCCTTTTTATGCTTTCTTATCTTATTTTCGGTCCTTTTTCCTTTAATTCCTTTCTTTCTTTCTTTCCTTGTGTTTTTCGTGTTTTCTTTGTGTTTTCCTTTTATTTGGTTCTTTTTCCCTTTTATTCCTTTTCGTTATTTGTTTTTTGTAGGTATCTAGGATTTGTCTTTGCAAGGGAATCAAGATGGGCTATATTGACTAAGCAAGGAGGAAATAATCTGCTTGGAGAGGGCTCAGAGAGGGCATCAAGCCCTGCCAGTCTGCCGCGGGCGCGGGCTCATATGCACAAAAGTGGCAGATTTCGACCAGGAGCTCTCCGCGGTTTGGCCGCGGGCGCGGGTAGATTGGAGAGCCCGCGGCCCTTTGATCATCCTTTGGGAGCAGGGGATTCGCCGCTCTTTTGCCGCGGGCGCATGTGCTTTTGCCGCGGGCGCGGGCTAGAAGACCCGCGGGCGCGGATGTTGCCCAGAAAGCCCGCGGAGTTTATTGGAGAGGGCGCGGGAATCCCGTTTTTCTTCTTTGCCTATAAATACACTTGTAATTCCTTTTTGAAGATAACTTTTAGATAATTTTCATTAGCTTAATTTTAGAGAGAGAAGTTAGAGAGAAGTTCTTGGTATTGGATTTGTATTTCAACATTGGATCAATTGTGCTTGGATTTCTTCATTTTCAATCATTAATGTTAGTAAGATTCTCTTCTTCTAGTTCATCTCTTACTTGATTGATTTAGTTTCATCTTTGATTGTTTGTATTGCTTGGATTTGAATTGGATATTGTAGTTGATATTGCTTTCTCTTGATTTTAATTTAGAATGATGATCAATGCTAATTCTAGTGATTTGTTCTTGAGTTACACCATGATTAGTGAGTAGATTAGTTGCTAGGAGAAGGGGAAGCATGCTTGATTGATAATTTGTGCTAGTTGATAATCTTTGATTGATTGAATTGTTGCAATTAAATTGGTTGACATAGTTTTGCATGTGATTAATTAGATTAGGAATGATCAACCTATAAGATTAATCTAGATTGCATTGCATTTCTTAATGACATGACCCATCGATTTGAGAATTGCTTTAATTGGTTGAGTTTGATTGTGAATTTCCTTGATTAGCCATTCATCGTGACCCCTAGTTTGGCCTCTAGGAGATAGCTCTTGAACTCTCTTGATTGCTACTATTGTTTGTCCTTTGCAATGCTTGAATCAAACGAAGAAATTGTCGATTAGCACGATTATTGAATTAGCATGTGGAACCTATATCCCTAGCATTTAGCTTTTTGAATTACTTGATTAGTCTAATTTTGCTATCATAACACCAATCATTTTCTCACTTCAATCTCCGAAATAGCTTGATTTAGGCTAAAGATAACACCAACTAACTCCTTTGGGTTCGACCCTATACTTACCTATACTTGTTTTATTAGGTTGGTTTAGGATTTTATAAATAGTATTTGATTTTGGGATAGGCAATTAACGACTAGTTTATTCCTCTATCAAAATGGCGCCGTTGCCAGGGAGTGAAATTGGTGCTTAGATTTAGTTGTTGAGTCTATTTCATTTTAATTGAAAAAAAAATACAAAAGATTTTGTTTCTTAAGGCTACATTTGTAGCCGTGCTACTAATATTTTCATTGAAGTTTTGCATGCATAGAGCTCGTGATCGATCCATTGTGCCTTTTAACCCGAAAATCGAAAGGACTCTTTCGAGAAGAAGAATTGCTAGTCGATCCTTTGAATTTAGTTCTTCAAGCGAAGCAGGATTGGAAGAAGAACTAGGCATGGGAGATCAACTAAGAGTTGCTTTGAAAGAATGGGGAATTCCCGGTGCGTACAAGTTTGAGAGTGGAATTGCTCCACCTACAACACCGGCGAATAACTTCGAAATTAGGCCGGCTATGATCGCTTTGATCAAAAGGAGACAATATAGCGGAGCTAAGAATGAGAGTCCGTTGAACCATCTCAAGGAGTTCGAAAAGTATTGCAACAATATCAAAGTGAACGGAGTTTCTCAAGAATTCATCCGGCTAAAGTTGTTTCCATTTTCTCTCATAGGCCGAGCCTTGGAGTGGTTGGATAAGGAGGTAAAGCCAAATTCCCTTGGAACATGGGACGAAGTCACCAAGGAATTCTTGTCCCGATTCTACCCACAAAGAAAACGGCGGAGGCTAGAGCTTTGATTCAAGGGTTCAAGCAAAGACCTAATGAAAGCCTCTACGAAGCATGGGAGAGGTATAAAGAGTATCAAAGGGAATGTCCCCACCACGGAATTCCAACTTATCAAGTCATTCAAATTTTCTATGGTGGCCTAAGTCCTCAAGGAAAATCATGCCTTGATGGGGGTGCCAGAGGTCCCATAATGAATCGGACAGAAGAGGAAGTGGTGGACATTATAGAGGACGTGGTTAAGTACTATAGAGATTGGCAAGATGGTGAGAGGGATTCAACTAGCAAGAGTTGCTCTTCAGTGTACTCTATAGACCATCTAAATGCGATCAACAACTTATCCTCACAAATGACAAACTTGGGGAAAGAAATGACCGCAATCAAGGCCAAGTTGGAGGGTTCCTTTTCTTCTCAAGCTTCGAATTCTCCCTCACAATTTAAGGGGAGAGGTACCTTTTCTAACTCTCAACCCCCTCCCTCTTCAAATAATATGCCTAGTGGTTGCTTGTTTTGTGATGCATGTGGATCTTATGATCATGACTCTTGTAATTGCCCTCATGCTTCTCTGGAATGTGGTGATGATTTTGATAATAGTGAGAGTGAGCATGTGAATTATGTGTCAAATAATAATGTGCAAAGGTTTGATAATCAAAGAGGTCAATGGAATAGGAATTACCAAAACCAAGGTAATTTTGACAACTATAACCAAGGTGGTGGTTATAGGAACCAAGGGAACAAAAGTTCTCGTGGCAACTATAACAATCAAGGTTATAGTAGTCAAAATCAAAACCAAAATTATGGTAATCAAAACTAAAGTTATGGAAATCATAATCAAGGTAGTGGAAACCATAATCAAGGTTATGGTCAAAATCAAAATTGGGGTAAGTGGAACAATCAAGGTAGGGGCAATTTTCAAAATAATTCTCAAAGAGGTCCCACACCCGGGTTTGTTCCAAAGAATCAAGGTGAAAATTCCTATTCACAATCTTCTTCTAGGACCAATTTGGAGGAAATAATTGAAAATAAAACCAAGTTGTTGAACACATATATGGCCGTTAGTGACAAGAAGTTCAATGAAATGATGACCCACAACAAAATGCTCGAAAAACAAATTTCTCAACTTGGTAGTGCTTTGAAAGACCAAGCAAGCCCTTCTTCTTTACCTTCCCAAGGCCTAGATCCCAAGAAATCTGTGAATGCTATTGTTACAAGGAGTGGTAAGGTTCTTGAGGAGAGATTGCCTAGGAGGAGTGATAACAAGGAGGTCCCCAAGGAAGTTTTTGTTGAGAATGAGGGAAGTAGAGCATCTTTAGATGAGGTTGTGGTTGAGACACCAAGAGAGGTGGGAGTAGAGAAAGAGATTGTGAAACCCAAGCTCCCTTATCCCCAAAAATTCATGAGACACAAATTGGATGAGCAATTTGGGAGATTTATTGATATGCTCAAACAACTTCACCTTTCTCTACCTTTCACCGATGTGATCAACCAAATGCCTAATTATGCCAAATTCCTCAAAGACATTTTGAGAGGAAAGAGGACTTGTGATGTTGTGGAGACAATCAATTTGACTGAAAATTGTAGTGCGATCATCATGAACAAAATGCCACCTAATTTGAAAGACCCCGAAAACTTTTCCATCCCTTGTGCTATTAACAAGATGCAATTTGATAATGCCTTATGTGACTTAGGAGCTAGTGTAAGCTTAATTCCATATTCGGTTTATCAAAGACTTGAACTAGGGGAACTCTTACCTTCTAACATTACCTTGCAACTAGCCGATAGGTCAATCAAGTTTCCAAAACGTAAAGTGGAAGATGTTCCATTGAGGGTTGGGAAGTTTGTCTTCCCGATGGATTTTGTTGTCTTAGAAATGGATGAAGATGTTACCATTCCAATTATTCTAGGTAGACCCTTTCTTGCTACCTCGGATGCTATGATAGATGTAAAGTGTGCAAAGATTTCCCTTAAGGTAGAAGATGAGGTCATAGAATTCGATTTGAATGAAAGCATGAAATATCCAAGTTCTTCTCTTGAAAATTGCATGATGATTGACTTTCTTGATCATGTTGTGTCTTCCATGCATGAGCACTTGCTCACCTCTAACGATGCTCTTGAGAATGTTTTGTTGAAAAAAGACAAGCTTGGTGTACCATGCAAGGAGGTAGCATTGTATGAGGAATTGCTTAATGGAAGCATGGAGGAAGTGGATGAACAATTGTGCTTGAGGATCTCAAGCCATGAAGCCTTGCTAGCAGCCGCAACAATAGAAGGTAAAGGTGTGCCTATAGTAGAGCTCAAACCTCTACCATCACACCTTAGGTATGAATTCTTAGGCCCAAATTCCACTTACCCCGTAATTTTTAGTGCATCCTTGAGAGAGAGCCAAGCTCAAGCGTTATGTTGTGTCTTGAGAAAGCACCAAGGTGCTTTGGGCTATACTATCGATGATCTTATAGGTATAAGCCCCGCTTTGTGTACGCACCACATAACGCTTGAGGAAGGCACCCTTCCTTCTATTGAACGACAAAGAAAGCTACACCCTCAAATGGGAGTGGTGGTGAAAAAAGATATCACCAAGCTCTTGGATGCGGGAATCATATTCCCCATCTCAAGCTCTAGGTGGGTTTCTCCCGTTCATGTCATTCCTAAGAAGGGGGGTATGACCGTAGTCAAGAATGAGAGTGGTGAGCTCATTCCAACTAGGACGGCCACCGGTTGGAGGATGTGTATAGACTATAGACGTCTAAATACATCCACCAAAAAGGTTCACTTTCCCCTTTCATTCATTGATCAAATGTTAGAGAGACTAACAAGGCACAAGTTCTATTGCTTCCTTGATGGCTATTTGGGATTTTTCCAAATTCCAATCCACCCCGAAGATCAAGAGAAGACAACATTTACATGCCCCTATGGGACCTTTGCCTATAGGAGAATGACCTTTGGCCATTGTAATGCCCCCGCAACTTTCCAAAGATGCATGATGAGCATTTTTGGAGACATGTTAGAGGAAGAAATGGAGGTGTTTATGGATGATTTCTCCGTAGGTGGGGTTTCATTTGAAGAGTGCCTAGTTAATCTTGAGAAATGTTTGGCTCGGTGTGTAAAGGTTAATCTTGTCTTGAATTGGGAGAAATGCCATTTCATGGTGGAGGAAGGGATAGTGCTTAGGCATAAGATCTCTCATAAAGGAATAGAGGTGGATAAGGCCAAAATTGAAGTTATTGAGAAGCTTCCACCTCCGGTGAATGTCAAGGGAGTGAGATCATTTTTGGGTCATGCGGGTTTCTATAGAAGATTCATCAAGGATTTCTCACTCATTGCCAAGCCCCTTAATGATCTTCTTCAAAAAGATGTTGAGTTCGTTTTTGATGATAAATGCTTGGAAGCATTTAATAGATTGAAGAAGGCCCTAATCTCTACCCCCATTGTTCAAGCCCCAAGATGGGATCTACCCTTTGAATTGATGTGTGATGCTAGTGATTGGGCAATAGGAGGTGTTTTGGGACAACGTGTGGACAAGAAGCTTTATGTGATTTACTATATGTCTAAGACACTAAATGGGGCCCAAAAGAATTACACAACAACGGAAAAAGATTTCTTGGCCATTGTTCACTCTTTCGAGAAATTTTGGTGTTATTTTTTGGGTTCCAAGACCATTGTCTTTACGGATCATGCGGCTCTCAAGTATCTCTTTGCCAAGAAAGAGTCCAAGCCAAGGTTGATTCGTTGGGTTCATGAATTACAAACTTTTGAAATAGAGATTAGGGATAAGAAGGGTGCGGAAAATGTTGTGGCGGACCATCTTTCTCGCCTTGAGGGTGATCAAATTCATGATGATGGTCTACCAATTGAAGATAAAATGCTTGATGATGTCTTGTATGCCATTAAGGTTAAGGATCTCCCATGGTATGCCGACTTGGTGAACTTTCTAGCATGTGGGGAGTTTCCACCTTCTTTCTCCAAGATTCAAAAGAAGAAGCTCAAGAGGGAGGCAAGACATTACTTATGGGATGAACCAATCTTGTATAAACGCGGGGTGGATGGCTTGCTTCGGCGTTGTGTCCCGAATGAAGAGGTGACAAGTGTTCTAAAGATGTGCCATTCGGATCCAAGTGGCGGTCATATGGGCGTTTCAAAAACCGCCACTAAGGTTCTTCAATGTGGTTTGTGGTGGCCGCATCTCTTCAAAGATTCATGGGGCTTTGTAAAGTCACGCGACCGATGTCAAAGGGTTGGAAATATCTCCAAGAGGAATGAGATGCCTCAATAGCCCATTCTTGAGTTAGAGGTGTTCGATGTTTGGGGGATTGACTTCATGGGACCATTCCCATCTTCATATGGGATAACAGATCTCATTTTGTTCACAACGCCTTCCAAAAGATGTTGAGGAAACATGGAGTGCATCAACGGTTCGGCCTTCCATATCATCCTTAATCGAGTGGCCAAGTCGAGGTCTCCAATCTTCAAATAAAGCTCATTCTTGAGAAGACGGTTGCAAGGAATAGAAAGGATTGGTCGGACAAGTTAGATGATGCTCTTTGGGCTTATAGGATGGCTTTCAAGACGCCTATTGGTACCACTCCATATCGCCTTGTCTATGGCAAGTCTATGACTGTGCTAGCACCTACAAAGCTCGTTCTAAAGAAGCTCATGATAAGCTTATTGAGAAGAAGGAGTTTTGTGTGGGTGATAAAGTCCTCCTCTACCACTCGAGAATGAAGTTATTTCCCGAAAAGCTCATGTCAAAATGGAGTGTTCCTTTCATGGTGAAAGATGTTTTTGCTAATGGCACCGTGGAGATTTCTCCTTTGGATTCCTCATCTTCTTTCAAGGTTAACGGTCATCGACTTAAGAAGTATTTTGATGGAGTGTTTGTTGGTCTTATTCATAAAATGATTCTTTTCAAACCACCTTGAGTGGGGTGGTGTAGACACCCATTTGTGTCTCCCCAAAACCAAACCCGGTGATGAGTACCTTTCACGTCGAATCATAATCGAATGAAGTGAAAGTTTGGAAAGTCTAGTGTTGCGGATAGTTTTAATTTCTTTTCTCTTCTCTCAGTTTTTGAAAACTTATTTTAAAGAAAACAGCCAATCCATTTTGGTTGGTCAATGATATGGGTCCAATAATAGTGTAGTTGGATGGGGCTTGACAAGAGCTTTCCAACGATATGTTATAAGCCCAATTCCGATGAATATTGAGGAAGTTATGGCCAATTTACTAAACTGGGCCCGGTTTGAGCCTTATGTGCGGCCCAATGATCTAGGGGAGGGCCTAATATGATTTATCATTCCTAATGCAATTAGGAATGGTTTTAGTCTTCTAGATTCTTCTAGAAGGTTCTTTTCATTCCTAATTCAATTAGCATTGATAAATTGACTTTTATTGACTTTTTAGAGTTTTAATTAAAATCAAAGAGCATTTTTGAGGAAAATATACGATTTTATCCTCTTGTACGGAAAAATATATTTGATTTTAGAAAACGCGTTAAAAAACAGGTCTAGCGCCCAACGCCAACCATTGGCGCCTGGCGCTAAGGCTGGCGCCTGACGCCAATTAGCTGGTGCTGGCGCCAGCTCTGTTTTTCGTGCGCCAATACTCTACTTTGTTAATTTTATCTTTTTGGCTGATTTTCTCTATAAATAACGTCGTAAAAACTTCGTTTGGAGGAATTAACAACCAGCCTTTCAATTATAATCTCCTACAACTAGTTTTCATTCGTAATCATTAATTCTCTCATTCTCTTCTCATTCATCAATTCTTTCTCTCTCTCTCTTTTTCTAAACTAGTCTTTTTATATACAAAATTCCGCATTCGCAAGATCTAGAAACACCTAGCCATATTCGAAGTTGCCTTCGCCCTAGACGTGAAAGGTTTAATTTCTGAGGGTTTGGTCCCAAATTTCTCTTTCAATTATTTAATTTAATTGTTTTGATTATTATTTTCCTTGAAGTTACTAACGTGTGTATTTTGTTATTAGAAAGAGGTACGAAGCATCAAAGTAAGTGCTTTAATGGTTTTAATTGATATTATGATGTAGAAATCATGTTTAAATTGTTATTATGATATTCCTAGTATCATGTCTAGGGTAAATTTAATATTAAATATGATTGTTACGATGTTTCCTATGTTCTTCCTAATATTTATGATTGTTAGTATCATGTTAGGGTTAAATATTTTATTTTTATTCCCTAGTAACATGCTAGGGTTTGTTATTAATCTTGTTAGTATCATGCCTAGGATCTTGATATTATTATTACGCTTTAATATTAACAGGAACATGATAATGATTATAATTGTTATAATTTATGATGATTATGAATACTATTATTATTATTATTTTGATGATGATAATTTTATTTATGATTATTATTATGACTATTATAATGATTGATTATGATTATTCATTATGTTGCTTGACATTTATTGTTATTGCTTAATCACGCCTTTTATGCATGTTTAAAGGGAATTGGTACTTGTAATCACCCTTAATAAGATAATTAATAATCTTGTTTAGGGTTAATGTGATTATAATTTCAAGTGGTCGCCAATAATAGTTTATTTGTGCATTTATATTCAATCAACATAGATAAACATGTTTAGGTTAATCCTATTGATTGCATGTTAGTTAGAAAGCGCACATGAATACGATCCTTATTTGGTTCAAGACCTTATGGAGTTGACGATCTCTTGGATCGTTAAGGGATGTAACCTTCACCTCGTGAACGGTTTACAAGTTCCTAAAACTTGTTGGCGACTCTTTTGCTCTATTTTCTTCCCTTTTGGACGCCACCATACTTTAGTGTATGATCACAGTGGGGTTCAAGCTAGGGGTTTAACTCTTGAAATTATTCCCTACAGTTTTTGGCGACTCCACTGGGGAGGATTTCTATTTTAATTCCTGAATTTGTTTCGGCAATGATTTAGAATGAGTGGATGAGACTTGAAACTTTCTAAGTATTTCATGTGCGTAATTTTGATTAACATTATTGCCATATGCATAAAAAAGATCTCATTGGAAAGACCATCCGTAATGAGTTAAAAACATAAAATTTTACACGTAGGAAACTTGAGAAATATCTTTCACAACTAGGACCGAAATAACACCGCGCGAAACTGGAAAATTTTATCGAACACAGACAGCTGCTGAGGCATGTGGGAAGTAGCTCTAGGGGCCAGAGCTTGGTGCCAGACTTTTAGCCGTAGCGCCAGACGCCAGTATTGGCGCTAGGCGCTACAGTTAAAAACTGGCGCCAGTCTCTGATTGCTGGCGCCAACCTCCCCCAATACCGAGACAGAAATATGCATTCTAATTTCGACCGGTTTTTCGTATTGTTTGCTCGATCCTACTTCCTGATTGATTTTTTTTCTCACTTTTCCGAAACCCATATGTGTTCTACATATGGACATAACCCTCTGGGAATTCATGCTCCATCTACCTGATTGAACGCTCCGTGCAACAAAGGGTACATCTGAGATTGTTGAATTCACCAAACCATGGAAGCGAGTTTTTTCTAAAACTCGCGGTGTCCCATCCACTCGCGCCAACCCTTCACGGTTAGGCTTCCGCGCGGTGCATCCGGACAATTAACCATGGACCCTTTATCGACTAAACCATATCCCGAACTTTAGAGAACTAGAGCCATGGTTAGGTTGCAAACTCATTGCATCATATTGTGCCTACTTGACTAATTGTGCATTATTTGTTGTGCATATATTCTATGTTTCTCTTAACCGTTTGTTTGACTTGTGTTGAGATTAAATAAATTAATGACTTAAAGAACTTTGCGTAATTAATTAATTAATTTGAGTCAATAAAGTCTAATATTTTAATCGGAATTGACCTAGTACGACTTTAGGCATACCCCAATTGATTAATAACACCGAATACAGTCCCAGATCGAAGCTCCAATATTGGCGCCAAGGTCTGAGCTGTAGCGCCACACTGCGGAGTGTGGCGCCTGGCGACAGCTCTGTCGTCTGGCGCCAAGCTACACAGTGTGTCGCCGATTCTGTCGTTTCTCCGACCGTTCGGATTATTGGTCGAGTCGTCACCTAGGGTCTTATTTGAGTTTGCTAATTAATTCGGTTGAGTTTTGCTGTCAATAGTACTTATTTGAGTCGTTAATCGAGTTTAGGCACTAAGTCCCATGGTCTTACACAAGAGTCCAAGCATGTCACTTACACTCAACGCACACACCAATACACATACTTTGACCATGTTTAAGAGAGTCTTGTGTGCGCGTTTTTTCCGTCATTTTTTTAGGGGGGTAAGTCGGATATTAATCCTCCAATTTTTTTAATTTTATTTAAAAAAAAACTATTATACTTAGTTCCCTAAAAATATGTACATTATTTTATGTACATTATTTTTGCCAAAAATATGCACCCATTTTTTTATTTATTCTTTTTTTTCCTCCTTAAAAAAAACCGTAAAGTCAAGTTGATTCGGGTCAAGTAAGTAAAACGCAAAATGGTTTAATTTACAGCGCGTGGTCAAGAAAGGAAGGACGGTTAATAAAAAAAAACCTTTTCGTACAAGTCCAACTTTTCGACAAACCCATAGCTCGCAAGAGGAAAGCTAAGACTATAATGGCTACACAAGAAGAAGTCAATGATCTTAGGAACCAACTGGTTACCGTGACTGAGACACTGAAGCTCCTAACACTCAAGATCGATGATCCCGTGAAGCAACAACAGATGGACCTCATGCAAGAGAGTCTAAGCAAGCTATCTAGCGACTACAAGTTTCAAGGGCTTACATCACAAGGGGTCTCGGTGGACAAAGATCTTCTTCCGTAGAAGTTCAATGCCAACGACATCCCAAAATTCAGAGCAACTGACAACCCTTATGTTGACTCGAATGAACAATACAAGAGGGGGGGGGGGTGAATTGTATTGAGGAGGAACTGGGGTAATTTTTGCGGAATTCTAAAAGAAACTTAAACAAAAACTTTAAAGTGCAAGAGAGATTTTACGTGGAAAACTTCTTGGCCCTAATCAAGAAGAAAAACCACGACCACAAGGGATTTTAAACTCAATTCTTAATAATAATAGGGCAAACAACCTATTACAAATTAAGACTTTAAACTCAAGTTCCTCTACGAACTTAAGTTCCCCCTCAACTGATCCCTCAATCAGTTGAGCTCTCAAATCTCTCTCTTTCTCCTTGCTTCACTCAAAGCAATCTACACACTCTAGAGTTTACCCAAACTCTTCCCCAATACAACTCGAATTAAAACTCTAAGATGCTAAGTACAAAGACACTCAAGGACTTAAGTGGATTTTTGACTCTTTTAGAAAAGCTAAGAATTGTAATGCTCAAGTGTACTCTTCAAAATGGAAAACTAATTCTATTTATACTAGAGGAGATCAGTTGAAAAACTCCCACGTCTGCCTTGACTCCCACTTCACCACAACTCCCATGAAACTAGGAAATGCAGTTCGTAGAGGCTTGGGCAACAAGCTGAAGTATACTTGAGGAAGTAGTTTACTGTTTCCTTAATTTTCTCAACCTCCTTGACCAAGTAAAAGATTCGTTTAAAAAGAGTTTTCAAAGGAGATTTTACCGAGTCAGATTTTTCAAAATATTTGGATAGAATTTAAACAAGAAAATCTTTAAGAAAATAGAATAGTTTTAAAAGATAATTTTCCGAAAATAAAATAGAATCTTTTTAAACAAGGAAAATAAAATCTTTATAAACTGAAATTAAATCCACTTAAAATCCTATCAATAATCAAAGTACTTAACAAATATACAAGAAGCCTAAAATAAGTAATAAAGATACAATAGACTTCTTGGAACTCAGTGAAGCTTCGACTCTGGAGCTTCAGTTCCTCACTCAAGGAACTAGGTTTCTGATTGTCTTCTATGCTCGTCCATAGCTCAATCTTAAGACTTGTTCCATGCTCCATTCTGACTCTAGAACTTCGTTGCCAATAAGAACCTGTCCAACACATCAAAGCTAATAGACAAAGGTTAAAGCCCTTATGGGTTTGCTTAGGTTCCTTGAGTCATCATCAAAACTTAAGATCAACAATATTCCCCCTTTTTGATGAATGACAAACCTAAGCAAACTCATGAATAAAATTGAAAGACAATCAGAAAAAGAAAACACTACTTAAAAAAAAATTAACAAGGAACTGAATGAAAAGTATACCTTTTAGATAGATGGAGAGCTTATCAACAATTGAGTTTGCCTTCTTTTCCCCCTTTTGGCGTTCATCAAAATTAATGCACACAAATATATATACTAAACACAGCACCATGATAATGGTTTGTGTCCAAAGCATAGAACAAAGCACATATAGGCAGAAATAGTATGCAAATAGTCAGAAAGCAAGCATGCAACATCCATATAAACAAACTGATGTTCCTCCAGAACATCGGAACAACAGAAAATACCCCGTTTTAAGTGTTTACAGACCAAAAGAAGCAAAAAGAAACAAAGTTTTCAATCCAGACCAAGTTCAAGAATCAAAAAGTTTGATAGCTAAAACATAAGAGAAACAGAATTAGGCTTCAGGGGCAGAGGATAGATGCTCTTCTCCTGCATCTTCTTCTGCAACTTCTTCAATGACCAGATCCTCCAGCTTCTTCAAAAGATCTGACTGCCCTTGAGATATAGTGGAGGTGCTCTGCTGCACTGCTGTTGTGAGCGTAGTAGAAACCTTTGCCAAGTCTGACACCAACTTTTCTAGAGCCTCAATTCTCTGAACTAGAGCAGGTTGTGCATCCACCAACTTTTGCACTGTATCCTTGAGATTCTTTAATTCCAAAGCAGCACTGACAGAGTTAAATCCTGTAAACCCTAGACCTTCTCCTGCTGGAACAGACTGACTTCCTCCAGTTTCTTGCACAAAGGTGCCCTGTTCCCCCTGAACCAAAGTTCTCCCTTCTCCCTTGTCATCACATAAATCTACTACAGCAGTAGATTCAGCCTTGTCTTTTCCTTTTGGCCTAAAAGCCAACCTTGTACTCTTCCTCTTTCCAGTACTAGGAGCACTCTTTGCAGGCATTATGAGCACTTCTTTAGTCTTCTTTTCTCCCTCACCCTCACTGTCCTCCTCCTCCAGCCATCTATCTAACTCCTCTTCCTCCAATTTCTTCACAGTTCCTTCATCCTGCTTGGTTTTTGGAAGAGATTTGGAGAGGAATTGGGTTACTCCATTTACAACACTTAGGTTTCTGGCCTCAAGGGTTCTTGGTTGCACATAATGGTTTGTTTTTAGTTTGAGGCGTTCATAATTTGTCATGGAGACACCACAGCTTTCTAGGAGAGTGATCAACAAGTTAGCATATCCAACCTTCAAATGGTTGGCGATGCAGTGAGAGAGGTGCTGGATCATTAGGGAAGGGAAGTTTATTTGTAGTTTATTTTCAAGGCAGTACATGAGCACAACATCAAGGTGATTAGCCTCGTTCCTGTGCTGAGTTCTTGGTATTATGGCCATATGGACAAAGATAAACCGCAATTTTTGGATAGGAGAGAACAGGTTATGGTTGGTTTTTACTTTGGAAGCTTTTCCCCCAATTGACTCAACAATCTTTTCAATAGAAACATCATCAACACTTAATTCAGTTTCTCCTTTAAAATACTCATCAAACCCCTCATTAGGAGTTCCAAACACAGCAGCCAAATCATCAGCATCAAAACTAATTTTCTTATTTTTAACTCGGCTAGTACACACACCATTCACATTCTTAAAATTTGCACAAAATTCTTTTAACGGAGCATGAGCAATCACATTGTCATAACATTCACTAAACAACTTAACCCAATTTTGAGCCTCAAGAATATCAAGAAGTTCAGTATACTTACTTATCTCACACCACTTGAGATTAATACAAAGACCAGCGATGAATCGATCAGAGCTTGCTTCAAGCCTCTTGACAACAGGTGACTTTGATTTTTCCCCCTGAATCGGTTCACCAAGTTCCTCGTAGTCCAATTCCTCTTCAACCTCTATCTTTCTCTTCTTCGAATCACTGCGATCCATGGGTTTGTTTTGTGGGGTTTCAGTGATAGCTTGAGTTGAGGTTTCAGTCTCAACTTCCATGGGTGATGGTTTTTGAGGTGAATTTTGGATTTTTGGTGAGATTTCCATGGGAACAGGAGAAGAATCACTGAAGACAAGTGTGTATTTTACAGAGTAGGGTGGTGAGGAACAGTGGTTAGGGTTTGGTTTCATTTTATAGTGGGGTGAATTCTGAGAGGTGAATTAGGTCGGTGGAATAGTGTAGAAGGTGAATTGAATGGGGTATGTGTCGTTTGAAGAAGGATAAAGAAATTACTTTTCACTTGGTCAGATTAAAATGGAAGATTCAATTAATGTGATTTGACATGAAGAGTCTTGATTAAATAGAGAAGTTTTTGATCAGAAACTTGAATAGAATTCGAAAAGGCTAGGATATTTAATTGAAGATAGATTTGAATTTAAGAGGATAAACTTGAGAGATTAATTCAAAAAATAAAAGGATAAGATTTTTTCAGAGTATAAAAATTAATTAACTGACTAGCTAATTAATTCAAGAAGTGATAGAACAAAATCTTATGAAAATATTAGGAGGAACTTGGAACAAATCAACATAGCTTGTTAGTAATATAGATAAGCAAGTGCAATTTGATTTCTTCACATACAGCCACAATCCCATATGTATTGCCATTCATTCTAATGCTCAGGACTATGTTTTCACATATACACATTGTGTAAGATACATATAATGTATGCACAATTGACTTATACCTTGGGGAAACTTGAGGTCTTCTAACTCAATTGTATCATACCAAGTTCTATGCGCATCTTTTCGAATTTGTCCCTGCTCAAAGGCTTAGTAAGAATGTCAGCTATCTGATTTTCAGTTTCACAAAAATCTAACTTAATTAAGCCTTTTTCCACATTATCCTTAAGAAAATGATGCCTTATGTGAATATGTTTCACACGAGAATAATGAACTGGATCTTTTGAAATGCATATGGCACTAGTATTATCACAATAGATAGGAATGCAATTAAACTTCATACCATAGTCTCTTAGTTGTTGTTTTATCCATAGTACTTGAGAACAACAGGCAACAGCTGCCACATATTCAGCTTCAGCAGTTAACAAGGCCACTGTATTCTGTTTCTTGGATCCCCAAGAAACTAGGCATGGTCCGAGAAACTGAACCATTCCTGAAGTACTCTTCCTATTCACCAGATCTCCTGCATAGTCAGCATCTGCAAAACCTTTTAAATCAAAAGTATCACTTCTAGGATAGAAGAGACAAAGATGGTCAGTTCCTTTGAGATATCGTAGGATCCATTTTACTGCTGTAAGATGTGACTCCTTAGGATTAGATTGGAATCTTGCACATAAGCCAACACTAAATGCAATATCAGGTCTGCTAGCAGTTAAGTATAAAAGGGATCCAATCATACCTCTGTATTTGGTTTGATCTACACTAGTTCCTTGTAGATCTTCATCTAATCTTGTGCCTGTTCCCATTGGTGTATGGTAGGTCTTTGCTTGGTCAAGATTATATTTCTTCAGTAGTTCCTTGACATACTTTTGTTGGTGAATTGCAATACCTCTTTCTGTTTGTTTGATTTGTAATCCAAGAAAGAAGTTGAGTTCCCCCATCATGCTCATCTCAAATTCACCACACATTAGCTCAGCAAAGTACTTGCACAAGTTTTCTTTAGTTGCTCCAAAAATAATATCATCAACATATATTTGAACAACTAGAAAATCAGTTCCTTCAGATTTTAAAAACAAAGTTTTATCTACTTTACCTCTTTTAAAATCATTTTGAAGAAGGAACTTAGAGAGCCTTTCATACTAAGCTCTAGGTGCTTGTTTCAGCCCATAAAGAGCTTTATCAAGCTTAAAGACATGATTAGGAAATTGGGGATTTTCAAAACCTGGAGGTTGTTCCACGAACACCTCCTCTTCAAGAAAACCATTTAGGAAAGCACATTTAACATCCATTTGATACAGTTTGAAACCCATGAAAGAAGCAAAAGCAATTAATATTCTAATAGCTTCTAATCTAGCAACAGGAGCAAAAGTTTCTTCGAAATCAATACCTTCTTGCTGATTGTAGCCCTTTACAACAAGTCTGGCTTTGTTTCTCACAATTGTTCCATATTCATCCAGCTTGTTCCTGAATACCCACTTGAGCCCTATAACCTTTTTGTGTTCTGGTTTCTCTTCAAGATGCCAGACCTTGTTCCTTTCAAACTCATTGAGTTCATCTTGCATGGCAATTATCCAGTCAGCATCCTTCAGAGCTTCATCATGATTTCTTGGCTCAATTATGGATAAGAAGGCTTGAAAGGCACAGAAGTTCCTCATCTGTGATCTGGTCTGAGTTCCTCTACCAATATCACCTATAATAAGATCTATTGGATGAGAGCCTTGATATTTGAATGGCTTTGGATGAAACTCTCTAGCAGGAACTCCAATTTGAGGCACTTCTTCTTCGGTTTCTTCTGAATTTTCCTCGTTGCCTGATTCTCCCTGATCTTGTTCCTCCGGGATTTCTTGATCAGGAACTTCAGCATTTTCTTGATGTTCTTGCTCTGGTTCCTCACTTACATCCTTGGTTTGCTTGGAGGTTTCTTCATCTTCTTCCCTGTCTCTAATCATACCAATTTCATAATCAATATTGTCTTGTTCCTGCACATTCATAAACATATTAGATTCATCAAATATCACATGAATGCTTTCCTCTACACACAATGTATTTTTATTGTAAACTCTGTAGGCTTTGCTATTTGATGCATAGCCAAGGAACACAGCTTCATCACTTCTTTCATCAAATTTTCCTATGTTCCTTTTCCCATTATTATGGACAAAACACCTGCATCCAAAAGCTCGAAAGTGAGAAATATTGGGTTTTCTCCCCTTAAACAGTTCATAAGGAGTCTTATTGATGATTGGTCTCATCATAACTCTAATTAATAATATAACAAGCAGTATTAATAGCTTCAGCCCAGAAGTTCCTTGGAAGACCACTTGCTATGAGCATAGTTCTTGCCATGTCTTCTAGAGTCCTGTTCTTCCTTTCAACAACTCCGTTCTGTCGAGGAGTTCTCGGAGCTGAAAAGTTATGATCCATGCCATTTTCTTTGCAAAAGTCATCGAATCTTGAATTCTCAAACTCTGTTCCATGATCTGATCGAATGTGGATAATCTGATTTCCACTTGACTTTTGAACTCTTTTGGCAAAGGACACAAATTCATTAAAAGTTTCATCTTTGCTAGACAAAAAGATCACCCAAGTAAATCTAGAAAAATCATCAATGATAACTAAAACATATTTCTTTCCACTTCTACTTTGAACACGCATGGGGCCACACAAATCCATATGGATTAGCTCCAATGGCATTGTGGTGCTGACCATGTTTTTGCTTTTAAAAGAAGATTTGACTTGCTTGCCTCTCACACATGCATCACAGATATGTTGAATGAGGAACTTGACTGGGGGAAGCCCTGTAACCAAGTTCCTTGTTCTAAGTTTATCCATGAGTGAGAAGCTAGCATGTCCAAAGCGTTTATGCCATAATAAAGGATCATCATCAATGACACTCAAGCAGGTAAGGTTGTTCCTTGGAACAGAATTTAGATCCACAATGTATGTGTTCCCTTTTCTAGCTCCTTCAAGGACAACCCTTCCTGTTTTATCATTTATGATGTTGCATGAATCAGAGGTAAAACTTACAGAGTTTCCTTTATCACAAAATTGTGATATGCTCAGCAAATTGTGCATCAAACCCTCGACCAAAAGTACATTTTCTATTGAATGAGAACTGGACCTTCCTACTTTTCCTTTAGCAATTACTTCACCCTTTTTGTTGTCTCCAAAGGTCACAGTTCCTCCTGGATAGGCCTCTAGTGAGAGAAACTTTGATTTATCTCCTGTCATATGCTTTGAACAACCACTGTCGAGGTACCACGTGTTGTTCCCCCTCACTAGGACCTGCAAAAAAACTTATTGGTTAGATTCAGGAACCCGGGTTTCCTTGGGTTCCTTGGACGTTGAAGCAATATCAGATTTCTTTACCCAAACTTACCTAACATTCTTGCTAACAGACTGTTCCTTCTTGTTGCAAGTAGCAACAAGATGACCAGTCTTACCACAGAAGGTACATACTTTATAACTAGGCAGGTCTACATATTTTTTCTTGCCCTTATGCTTAGACCGTATGAATCCTAGACCTTCAGTTCTTTTGGTTTGAGCATTCTCAATCCACTTAGGAATTCCAAACTGGCTAATGTTTCTTTCTTTTCGAAGCTCAAGTTCCTTCTCCAGTTTTGCCTTTTCGATTCTTAACTTATCAAAATCATATTTTAATTTTTCAAAATCCTCATTAAATTTTGGCAAGGATTCAGAGGAAGAACTTGGAGACACTTCAGCATTAGCAAGTTTGTATTGAGTCAATTCTACATTAACCATGATATTTTCCAACTTGAGTTTCTCATTCATTTCTTTTAAGAGAAGATTCTTGTCAAAGAGTTCGAAAAATCTACTCTGAACATCAGTTCGTTGATTTTCAATCCACGTACTGTGTTCCTTGCAGACTTTGAGAGCTCTTTGACATTCACCTAGACGTATACTAGTGTGAGTCCAGTCGTCTTCTAATTCAAACACTAAATCAATGAGAGCATCTTTAGTATAAGTATTAATTATGTTAGGATCAAGGAATACCTCTTTAGCAAGCTCATCATTGTAAGCCTTGTCATCACGTTTGGCCATCAAACACAGATGAGCTGTTTCTTCTTTAGGTTGTTCCTCTTCATCCTCACTTTCAGAATCTCCCCATGCAGCTATCATAGCCTTACTAATGTCTGTTTTGTTGAAAGGAGTTTTGTTGTAGTTACTCTTAACTTGTTCCTTTGCCTTCCCTTTACCTTTCTCTGTTTCCCAAAGTGGACACTCTCGAATGAAGTGTTCCAGAGATCCACATTTGTGACAACCAGAGTCAGCCTTTGAAGTGGAGGGTTTCTTGGTGAAGTTCCTTGACCTGTTGTTTCTGTTGAACATTCTTTTGAACCTTCTCACTAGCATAGCAGCCTCTTCCTCATCTACTTCAGATTCTTCTTGATCTCCAGCTTTGAGTGCTAAGCCTTTTCCTCGGTTTCCTTCACTGTTGCTTGTTCCCAGGTGCAACTCATGAGTCATGAGGGAACCAGCAAGTTGCTCAATGTTGAACTTTGTGAAGTCCTTTGTTTCTTGTAAGGCTGTTACCTTGGCTCTCCATCTCTCATCTTGAGGGAGGCTTCTTAGAACTTTTCTGACCTGCTCATCAATAGGGATTTGCTTTCCAAGAGAGACAAGCTCATTAATAATGTTAGTAAATCTAGTTAACATTTCCTGAATTGATTCTCTTGGTTGCATTTCAAACCGTTCATATTTTGACATAAGCAGGTCAATTTTAGAGCGTTTCACTTCGTTAGTTCCTTCATGAGTTTCTTGAAGTAAATCCCAAATTTCTTTAGCATTTTTACAACCCATAACACGATTGTGTTCATGGGGTCCAAGACCACAATGAAGTAATTTAACAGCAAGTGCATTAATTTCCATTTTTTCAAAATCTTCCTTATCAAACTCAGACATGGGTTTAGGTACTACCTCATTTTCACTGTTGGTTTTGGTAATTTCAAAATCACCAACTTCGATAACTCTCCAAACTTGGTAGTTGTCAGCTTTGATAAAGATTTCCATCCTGTTCTTCCAATAGGTGTAGAATTTCCCATTGAACATAGGAGGACGCTGCGTAGAGTAGCCTTCTTCCAGTTTCTCGTGATTGTTCATCTTGATTCCAGGAACTTAACTCGTCAGGGTTTCCTGATTTCTTCGAGGAACTTGGCTCTGATACCAATTGTTGACTCGAATGAACAATACAAGAGGGGGGGTGAATTGTATTGAGGAGGAACTGGGGTAATTTTTGCGGAATTCTAAAAGAAACTTAAACAAAAACTTTAAAGTGCAAGAGAGATTTTACGTGGAAAACTTCTTGGCCCTAATCAAGAAGAAAAACCACGACCACAAGGGATTTTAAACTCAATTCTTAATAATAATAGGGCAAACAACCTATTACAAATTAAGACTCTAAACTCAAGTTCCTCTACGAACTTAAGTTCCCCCTCAACTGATCCCTCAATCAGTTGAGCTCTCAAATCTCTCTCTTTCTCCTTGCTTCACTCAAAGCAATCTACACACTCTAGAGTTTACCCAAACTCTTCCCCAATACAACTCGAATTAAAACTCTAAGATGCTAAGTACAAAGACACTCAAGGACTTAAGTGGATTTTTGACTCTTTTAGAAAAGCTAAGAATTGTAATGCTCAAGTGTACTCTTCAAAATGGAAAACTAATTCTATTTATACTAGAGGAGATCAGTTGAAAAACTCCCACGTCTGCCTTGACTCCCACTTCACCACAACTCCCATGAAACTAGGAAATGCAGTTCGTAGAGGCTTGGGCAACAAGCTGAAGTATACTTGAGGAAGTAGTTTACTGTTTCCTTAATTTTCTCAACCTCCTTGACCAAGTAAAAGATTCGTTTAAAAAGAGTTTTCAAAGGAGATTTTACCGAGTCAGATTTTTCAAAATATTTGGATAGAATTTAAACAAGAAAATCTTTAAGAAAATAGAATAGTTTTAAAAGATAATTTTCCGAAAATAAAATAGAATCTTTTTAAACAAGGAAAATAAATCTTTATAAACTGAAATTAAATCCACTTAAAATCCTATCAATAATCAAAGTACTTAACAAATATACAAGAAGCCTAAAATAAGTAATAAAGATACAATAGACTTCTTGGAACTCAGTGAAGCTTCGACTCTGGAGCTTCAGTTCCTCACTCAAGGAACTAGGTTTCTGATTGTCTTCTATGCTCGTCCATAGCTCAATCTTAAGACTTGTTCCATGCTCCATTCTGACTCTAGAACTTCGTTGCCAATAAGAACCTGTCAAACACATCAAAGCTAATAGACAAAGGTTAAAGCCCTTATGGGTTTGCTTAGGTTCCTTGAGTCATCATCAAAACTTAAGATCAACACCTTATTTAATTTTCATTTAAGAGCATTCGAAACAATAATGAGTATTAAGGGTATCAATAAGAAGGTTTTCCCCTCTCTGTTCTCACTATCTCTCGAGATCGTCTGCCAACAATGGTTCTTTTCTTCCGAGAAAGAAAAGACCTCTACCTGGGAGTCCATAGCAAACGCTTTCGTCGGTAGGTATAAGTGCAACATTCAGGTTGAGACTGACCATAGGGAACTTGAGATCCTCAAGCAGAAAGAGAATGAAGGCTTCACCTCTTTCTTTAACAAATGGAGAGAAACCCCAGCTAAAATGATTGAGGTGCCAAGTGAAAAAGAGTCTGTAAGATTGTTCATAAAAAATCTTCAAGAAAAATATTCCAAGCATCTCAAGTATCAAAATAATCTCCATACCTTCAAGGCCGTCTATGACATTGGAATCAATATTGAAGACGACCTGGCCAAGTTAAAAGCTGCCAACAATAACTCCAACAGTGGCTGGAGAGGAAAGAAGAACGACAATCCTTCTTCTTCCAAAACCACCCACTCAAACAACGTTAACACTTTTAATTTAGGAGAAGTCCTTGCTATGAACAATCAAGGACAAAAGAAACCATTTAGGAGGAACTTTACTCCCATTGGCATGAGTTATGACACCGCATTTGATCGATTAAATGCAAAAGATCTTATAACTCCTATTGGACTGTTTGGGGACCCACCAGTCGAAAAGAGGTCGGCTAATTGGAACCCCAATGCACACTGCAAGTATCACCAAGGTAGGGGCCATCTCATCGAAAACTGTTGGAAGCTTAAGGAAGCTATCCAAAACTTAATCGACAACAACAAGCTGCCATTGCCTCCTGCTAGTAAGAAGCCAAGCATCGATAATGCACCTCTCGCTCATACCCTGGCTATCTCTGATGAGGAAAACGAGGTTGACCCCTCGTCTCTCATTAACCTGTCAAAGAGATCTATGCCACAGAAAAAGAGGAGGAAACGTTTTTTGATGTCAAAGATAACCTTCCAGAACCGGCAAGTAAGGAAGATATACAATTGCTCACGCTGTCTATGATGGAGGTATCGCATTTACTACGTGAAGCTCTCAAAGCTACAAGGGAACCCCAAAAGAAATGTGACGAGGTTCCACTTCCGAAAGATGAACCTAAAAGGGAATTCACACCAGTGAGAGCTACTTATGAGGCAAAGCATTTTTCTTTACAAGTCACTGAAAAACCCAAGAAGAGTAATAGAATCTACACTCCAATTGGGATCCCATATGTGCAAATGTTCGAAATGCTCTCTGAGAGTGGCGAGATCAAACCTCTCGAACCGTGACCATTCGAATCATTGAAAAGGACCGATAGGTATTACTGTCAGTATCATCAATCAGGGGGTCACACTATAGAAAATTGTTTCAAATTCAAGGATTTGGTTCAAAAAATGATTGATGAAAAGAAACTAGTCCAAGTTCCACAAGAAGACGATGCAACTATTAATGGAGTTTGGGACAGTGATGAAGAAGATGTTTACTTAAAAGACATAATGGGATCTCCACCCTCTGTGTCATACGCCATGGATGATTTTTGGGTTGAAGAAGACTCATCGATAAACGTCCTCACAAGATCCGGGAGAATGCAACCTCCCGTTTCAACACAACCTATGCCAACCACACAACAAGTTCCCATACCTATCATTGAAGACAATGATATTGTTAAGCAGTTTAAGAAGACAAAAGTTGAGATGAACGTATGGAAACTTTTGGCAACATCTCGAGAACATAGGTTGGCTGTAATGAATGCCTTGGACAAAATTGGGATAGATTCTGACACTACTCCTGAGGGATTAGCCAACTTCTTCACAAGTGATCTTCCTAGTCCAATTTATTTGATCACCTTTTCTGACAAGGATTTACCCCCGGAAGGTGACAAACACTACAAGGCATTAAACCTCACGGTAGTTTGCAAGAGGATGAATGTTCCTATGACTCTTGTAGACAATGGATCGGCCATCAACGTCTGTCCACTTAGAACTGCGAGGATGCTAGGCATAAGGGACGAAGATTTAACTCCGTCTACACAAGGAATAAGGGCCTATGACAACACTCGTCGTCAAGCTCTTGGCAAAATTACCCTGAATGTAACGACAGGAGCAATAGAACATGCTACTACTTTCCAAGTAGTAGACATTAAAGCTTCGTTCAATTTGCTGTTGGGACTCCCTTAGCTTTATGACCTAAAGGCCGTCCCTTCATCTCTCCACCAACAAGTAAAAGCTATAGTTGGGGGAATTCCTATCACCATCGATGCTTCGCCTATGAGGATCAAGTCCATAGAGAATCCAATCATTAATGTGGAGCACGACGAGGATGATGAAGACTTTTGGGGCTTTAACGAAGAAGCCTCCTTAATCTAGGAGGATGAAAGGACCCCTCTTTGCCATGACCCCCATTCCAACATGATTGTAAATGCCATGCTGAAGAAACAAGGACATTTTCCTGGAATGACCCTAGGAAAGAAGAAAGGAATGGCAAAATCGCTGGAGTCACCTGGCCTCCCTAAGTTAGACACTTTCGGACTTGGTTTCGAACCGACTCGGAAAGATCTCAAGCGAGCCCAAGAAAAGTCAAAAGCACGTAGGGACGCTCGCATTCAAAAGAGAGCAATCCCAATGGATCGCTACCCTCTCACACTTAATGGTCAATTTATAAAAGAAGGAGAGGACTATCCATGCCATGAATTTCCCAAGCCATTTGTGGTAAACGGCATAAGACAACCGGGATTTGAGATTTTCTTGGATTGCTACTTCACTGATGAAATCCCAACTCCTGTCCACAAGGAGAAAGCACCCCCATTCTTTGACTTTAACGTCATGGGATTACTGTTTGGGCGAGAAAAGAATGAGCCAACTTATAAAGAGGATAACTCCTCGCTCATTCAAACAGTCCTACAAAGCGAAAGCTTCGACCCCTCGAAGTTAATCACTCTGGCTGAAGGATCACTACAAGGGTGGCGCAAGACTATCAAGGTGACTACTCCAAGTGGAAGGAAGATATCCATCACGACAGGGCAAGGACCAATGTTTGAAGAGTCGTCTGAGTCAGAGTCTGAGTCGGAGTCTCTCCCCCTAGAGTCTTCTAAGTCTTTAGTAGTAGCACCTTCCCCTCCTATTTCTTCTCCTAGAATAGTTAGAGATCAAGTCCCTGAGGACATATCACTCTTTGATGTAATGATCTCAGAGTATAATAATATTTCTCCTTCTCCTTACTTCTCGTGTTCTTCTCTAACCCAAGATGACGAGCATTGCTTAACTAACAATGAAAAAGACAAATAAATTATTAAAGCAATGGAAACACTCGAAAAGAAAACACCGGTAATTGAAGAAACTGAAACTGTTGATATCTCAAATGATTCAACCCATAAAAGAGAAGTTAAAATCGGATTAACACTGAATAAACAAGAAAGAACCGATTCAATTAACTTACTTAAAGAATATATCGACGTATTTGCTTGGTCATACGAAGATATGCCAGGCATTAATAGAGAAATAGCTCAACACACTATACCACTAATTCCAGGAATGAAACCCGTAAAACAAAAGTTACGTCGAATGAAACCCGACGTAGCTCTTAAAATAAAAAGAAGAAGTTCAAAAACAAATAACTGCAGGTTTCATCAAGGTATCCAAATACCCCGAATGGGTCGCCAACGTCATCCCAGTACCGAAGAAAGACGGAAGGGTAAGAATGTGTGTCGACTATCGAGATCTAAATAAGGAAACTCCAAAGGACAACTTCCCTTTGCCACACATCGATATTCTGGTAGATAACACGGCAAATCACGCGCTACTCTCGTTCATGGATGGGTACGCAGGTTACAACCAGATTCTCATGGCAGAAGAAGACAGGGAGAAAACAACTTTTATAACACCATGGGGCACTTACTGCTACACGATAATGCCATTTGGGTTGAAAAACGCGGGTGCTACTTACCAACGTGCAGCAACTGCCTTACTCCATGACATGATGCATAAAGAAGTCGAAGTATATGTCGACGACATGACTGTAAAATCAAAAGACCGTCCAGGCCATCAAATAGCCTTAAGGAAATTTTTCGAAAGGCTAAGAAAGTATAATAGGAGGTTGAATCCAGCTAAGTGTGCTTTTGGAGTCACCTCAGGCAACTTTTGGGTTATGTCATAAGCTCTAGAGGAATAGAGATAGACCTAACCAAGATCAAAGCGATCATGTCAATGCCACCGCCCAAGACTGAGAAACAGATTCGAGGATTTATTGGCCGGTTGCAATATATAAGTAGGTTCATATCGAAATTGACGACAATGTGCGAACCAATCTTCAAAAAGCTCAAGAAGAACGTACCAGTAATATGGGATGACGAGTGTCAAAAAGCCTTTGAAAAGATCAAATTCTATCTCGCAAATCCTCCTGTATTAGCACCAGCACTTCCCGGAATACCTCTCAGATTATATTTAACGGTTACCAAAGAGACAATGGGAGCTATGCTAGCACAAGAAGTAGAAGGCAAAGAGAATGCAATCTACTATTAAAGCAAAAAGATGGTCGAATACGAAAAACGCTATACACCACTCGAGAAGTTGTGCCTCGCCTTGGTGTGGGCCACAACCAAGTTAAGACATTACATGCTAGTGCATACCGTCTTCGTGGTCTCCTTATTAGATCCACTTAAGTATCTATTTGAGAAATCTACACTCAATGGACGCATATCGAGATGGATAGTCAATCTAGCCCAATTTGATGTAAGGTTCATGCCACAAAAAGCTATCAAAGGATCCGTGGTGTTGGACTTCCTAGCAGATTTTCTAATAGAAGACTCGGCACCAATACAAGACAACGAATTTCCAGACGAAGACCTAATGGTCACTGAAGATGGTACTTGGACCTTACACTTCGACGAAGCCTCAAATCAAAAAGTATGTGGCGTTGGAGTATTACTAGTATCACCTAAAGAAGAGCATGTCCCAATCTCCATAAAGCTTGATTTCGACGTTACCAACAATGCTGCTGAATATGAAGCATGCGTGGTAGGCCTTGAAACAGCTTTGGCATTGGGAGTAAAAAAAGTTAAGGATATTCGGAGACTCTTCTTTGATTATCAATCAGATATCTAAAAGGTGGAAAGTAAGGAGCAAAAGTCTAGCCCCTTACCAAACCTATCTGGAAACTCTTATCGATCAGTTAGAGAAGGTAGAATACACATATCCACCTAGGGAAGAAAATCAATTTGCTGATGCCTTGGTAAGATTAGCCTCAATGGTTAGGATTCCCACGGAAATCGAGCAAATGGCTCTAACTATAGAAAAAAGGCACAAACCAGCGTACATCCAGGCTATAGAAGACGACGAAATAGTCCAAGGTGAAGAAGAAGAGGAAGAAGAACCGTGGTACACGGACATACTCAATTATGTCACCAAAGGAGAATACCCTCCTCATACTGACAAAAGAGCAAAACGAGCATTAAGGCTTTTGGCTTCCCAATATGTACTCATAGACAACGAATTACATAAAAGGGTACCTAAGGGTCGAGCTCTCTTATGTGTAGGAAAAAAGGATGCACAAAGAGCAATGAGAATAGTCCACGAAGGAATCTGTGGCACTCATATAAATGACAAAATATTAGTCCAGAAAATAATGCGAGAAGGATATTATTGGACTACAATGAATAGGGATTGCCATCAATACGTAAAAAGATGCCCTAAGTGCCAAATTTATGCCAATTTACAACATGTTGCTCCATCCTTGCTCTACACCTACACATCGCCATGGCCATTCTCTACATGGGGAATTGACATCATCGGCAAAATCACTCCCCCAGGAACAGGAGGCTACGAATATATCTTAGTGGCAATCGATTACTTCACAAAGTGGGTCGAAGCGCAATCATACGCTAAACTCACTGCAAAACAAGTAGCACTCTTTATCGAGAGAAATATTATTTGTTGATACGGAATCCCACATGAAATGATAAGTGACAATGGGACTCACTTTCAAGCCGAATGTGAAGAATTGCTACAAAAATACGGCATTCAACATCATCATTCTTCCCCTTACAGACCTCAAGCAAATGGAGCAGTTGAGGCAGCTAATAAAAACCTAAAAACTATCATCGAGAAAATGACGGAAAATTATAAGGATTGGCCTGAAAAACTTCACTTCGCATTGTGGGGTTACCACACGTCAATTCACACATCAACAGGAAATATGCCATTTTCCTTGGTATATGGAATGGATGCCGTACAACCTGTCGAACTAGAGATTCCATCTCTACGCATTGCGTTAGAGAGTAAACTCGATGAATTTGAATGGACTAGGGCAAGATATGAGGAATTAATTATACTCGATGAGAAACGACTAGAAGCTCTACATCACACTCAGTATTATCAAAATCGCATGGCTAGGCATTTTAATAAGAAGGTCAAGACAAGAAACATCAAAGTAGGAGACTTGGTGTTAAAAGCACTAAGGAAAAATGTTTTAGATCCAAGGGGAAAATTTAGACCTAATTGGTCTGGACCCTACATTGTCAAAACAATCCTGTCAGGAGGTGCAACAAAACTAACTGATATGGATGGCAATGAGTTCTCGAACATGACAAATCTTGACCAACTTAAGAAATACTACCCATAATTACTTGAGTAGGATACTCAAGAGAGCTACGTTTGGTCTGATTCCTTAAGAAAGGATACGTTGACATCCCCGTGTCCAAGAATTCGACAGAAGATCGGCGAAATATCGGCGTCGCAGAGAAAACTCTGGCGCCAGACAACGGCCATCAACGCCAGCCGATGGTATTGGCGCCTGGCGCCAGACTTCCCTGGCAGGCGCCAGCTGCAAATAAGCGGCGCCAATTTGCAAATAATTTTTGGGCAAATTTCGGTGTTTTTCGGAAAATTTTCGACTTCCGTACTCGAAGAATTTCTGGAAAATTAATTTTTTTCGGTTTTCATTGCTTTAATAAAAAATTTAAAGTAAAAAATTTAATTAAAAGTTGAAATTTCATTAATAAAATAAGGTTACATTATTGACGGAATTTTAATAAAGCTGAAATAAATTAACTTTAAATGAAAAATATAAACTAAGTCTAATAATTTGAAATTAAGCAATGCTCCTAATCTTTCTTTTCTTTCCTAGCCCTTTTCCAATTTTTGTCTGCTTCTTCCTCCTCATCCATAACTTTAGCTAGTAGGCATCCTTTAGAGGACCTACATTCAATCTTAGAGTAGATGGTCTCTCCTTCAGCTAGTACTCCATGTTTCTTTTCCACCCAAGCTTTTTTCTCTATGGTGTCAGCTTTCCTTTTTCCTTTATCTTTGGTAGCACTTTTCTTCCAAGGCATTGCAGGTGTGTTGAATTCAACTCTTGCACCTAAGCGTTCCTTGGCAGGAATCACCCTGTCACCTAGACGACTCTTTACATCAGTTTTACCCTGATCTTTCTTCGAATCCTTTGAAGGTTTCTTCAGCAACCACTTCTTCACATCATTGGGCAAGGAAGGAGGAACCTTTTGGGTAATTACTTCCCATAAAGGTCTATCACTCCAGTAAGCATCAAATCTGTCTACTTTTTGAGAAACAGGGTACTCATAGGGAGGACGAAGATCCCCGGAAGGAATATTCTGAAGCAAGCCGTATTGTCTTTTTACCCTGCAGGGGTAATAATAAGTTATACGAGAAAAACTTGGAAGATGGCAGAAAGGTTGCTTGTTGACACCAACCATCCTTTCTATTTTCCACCATGGGACGACCCACTGGATAGCAAAATTGCGAGATTCGAAGACCTTTCTCCACCCATGAAGCCTCTACCCCCTGACGTAGTACGACGACGTCTCGAGCTAGACCTCGCCGGATCCCTCCGCACCTCAGGTCTCGTGCGGGTATGAGAAGCAATGGGCTGGCCCTACAAAAAGAATTAAATCAGAAACAAGGAAAAATCGAAGCAGTAATGCAAAAATATATAAAGAAAGACTACCTCTCGGACGACGTCATCCCGACGGCAGGTAGCCGCATTCTTCATCCGAACGAGCTGGCTCCGAAAGGCATCTATACATCGTGCCATCGCCAAAACCACCTCGCGCGAGAAATCTCAAAGAAATAAGTCAGTAAATATGCATAATATATGGACAAAAATTGCGAATAACTAAGCTTACTCGAGTCTGGTGGCGAGGAATCGACCGCTCTACGAAGCAGCCGGAGGAATCATCTCCTCGATCGGCCCATATGTCCCCTGGTAATGGATGGACATACGGGGTGGCACGAACTCAGTAGCACCGTCTTGATAAAGCAAAAAAGTCAGTAAAGCATTACTTGGGGGCTACTAAAAGGAAAGTAACACTACTAGAAAACAGCTTAATTCCGACGGAACCGTTCCGACGGACAAGAAAATCCGTCGTAAAGTACGAAATTTCCGACGGAATTAAATTCCGTCGTAAATTTACGACGGATTTTTAATCCGTCGTAAATTATACCATTTACGACGGATTTTTAATCCGTCGTAAATTATACCATTTACGACGGAAAATTCCGTCGTAAATGGTATAATTTCCGACGGAATTAAAATCCGTCGTAATATATGGGCTTTCCGACGGATATTTCCGTAGGAAATTACTTTTTTCGACGGATTTTTAGTTCGTAGGAAATTTCCGACGGAATATTCCGTCGGAATTTTTTTTTTTTTTTTTTTTAAAAAAAATCAACCCTAGAATAACACTTCTCTCTTTTCCGCCTCTTCTCCTCCTTATCTTTCCTCTTCTCTCTCCTCCCCTTCTCTTTCTCTGAATCTCACTCCCCCTCGTTCTCACTCCTCTATCTGATTCTCTTTCAATTCGTTCTCACTCGTTCTCCTTCTTTCGTTCTCTGAATCTCACTCGTTCTCCTTCTCTATCTCTCCTCTACTCTACTTTCCCCTCAAATCTCCCACCATAGCCGCCATCAACAACGAACAACGAACAACACCAACATCAACAACACCATCGCCGGCATCAACATCAACAATAATATTCATCTATTTCGCCCTTACTCTCTCTCTTCATGCTTAAAACAAAGGTTTTTGGGTCAAATTCGACCATGAAAACTCTAGATCTAGAGTTTTTATGGTCGAATTTGGCCTCTTACACCCAATTTCGAGGTTATGTGTGGTCTAATTAAGGTATGTATTTCGTTTTTTTCAATTTTGATTTTATTTTGTTGTTTTATTGGAATTTTTTTTTACAATTTATGGTGGTGGTGGGTGGTGGCTGTTGGATGGAGACTGTATTTGTGGGTTTTATTTTGTTGTTTTATTTCGTTTTTTTCAATTTTGATTTTAATTTTTTTTTTTTTGTTAAATTCTGGATTGTGATGATTTTTGGTGGTGGCTGTGGTGATTTTAGGTGGGTGGTGGGGTGGTAAATATGGTTAGGTGGCGGTGGTGGTTGTAGGTGGGTAGTGGGGTGGTGGATCTGGTGTAGGTGGCTGGTGGGTAGGGTTCTGGTGTGGGTGGTGATACGGTTGGTGGGGTTGGGTGTGGGTTAGGTGACTTGGTGAGTTGCTGGTTGTGTGAGGTGGGGGTAGGTGGTGAGGGGTGACGGCTTGCGGTGGCGTTGGCTGGTACAGCGTGGCGGTGGCTTTTTTTTTTTGTTTTTTTTAAAGCATTTTCCGACGGAAATTCCGTCGGGCATTTACGACGGAATTCAATTCCGTCGGAATTTTACGAGGGACTTTGCCGTGCTTGAAAATGTTCTCGGCGGACTGAAATCCGTCGGAAATTCCGTCGGAAAACCCATTTACGACGGAAATTCCGTCGGAAAAGGGTGTTTTTCCGACAACAACTTTTCCGACAACCGGTTACGACGGAATTCCGTCGTAAATGGGTTTTGCGACGGAAAACAAGGTGTTTCCGACGAAAAATTTCCGTCGCAATCAACCTGTTTTCTAGTAGTGTAAAAGCTTAAAAATCTTACCCTTACATCCTCAGCCGATACGGGGGCTGGAGCTAACAACGGCAGTAGCTCCTCAGCATAGCACCGCCTAGGGATCGCGTAAGACCGCGAAGGGGTACCAGCTCCCTCGGACATGCTCAACAACCGTGCGTCGTCGAACATGTGACGTGGTGGAGGAGCAGGAACGACGAAAACATCAGAGAAATGTTGTTTAGCAACCCTCTATCCCAAGTACGCGATCGCTCCATAAGTCCCCAGGAAATAGCGACGCTCAGCAGAATACTGTGCGGCTAACCCAGGGACTGTCCAGCCGCCCCACGGCCGGTACACCACCTCAGGCCCCTACAAAGAACATCAATCAGGTGAGAGTATACCTAAAGCGTCGCGAAAAGGCAAATAAATAAAAAAGTCGTACTGCGATGATCCAGTTCCGAACATATGTAGTAGACATATCCACATGACGGCCGCCCCAAGAAGCGTTCACTGGAAATCCGCGTGGCGATGGTCTCGCCAGCGTAGCAGAGGGGAAGTGCTCGTAGAACCAGATCTACAAGAAGTAAAAATTGTAAGTAAATGCTAGCTAAAATGTAGAGCTTAACTTTATAGGGAATAATGTTTACCTCTACGATCTTCCAAAAGGCATACAAAGCAACATTCGTCCCAAAGGACCGGTGTCGACACGAGTCCCTCAGTGCACGAACGAAGTCAGCGCAAGCCAAGCTGGCCTAGTCATAAGTCCTGATCCGGTGGAGATCGCGGACAGCAGGAAGGTAGTAAAGCAACACCCTACTACCCTTGTCAGGAGAGAACGTCCCTGACAACAACATCAGTGCAAAGATGCGCACCCGCTGCTCTCGGGTGGTCGCATCGTCATCAAAAGTCGCTGCCAGTGTCGAACGGCGAATCCCCCTAGCACTAAACTGAGACGTCTCGACCTCAGCTCGGGCCCGAATAGTGATCGGCCCTAACAGCTCCTCGACCTCAGCAGAAAAGACGTCGATTCCACTATCGAACGGCAGTGTCACAGAGTTGAACTACAGTCCTGTAATGAGACTGAAGTCCGTGGGGGTGACCATTATCTCGCCCCAGGGGAAGTGGAAAGTGTTGGTGGTGTCCCAGAAGAACTCCACCAAAGCACGCATTATATGGTGACCCCCACTGGAGGCAACCATCGCCTCGGAGGTCTCAAACAAGGTAGCCAGTCCGCAAGACTCCCATAGGAGTCTCGTCTCAAGATCCCTGGCGATGTACATCTTGTACAAAACGCCCAAGCCATCACAGCCGGAACCGTGATAGCGCGTCCTCTCGACCGTGATGCCCCGCCTCACCCTCTAAGAAATGTGGTGGACGGGGGCAAAGAACAGGGTCCGCTCATCCCACTCGGGGAGTCGACCAAGCGAAGTAGATGGTGTAACGTCGTCCTCTACGGGCTCATGCTCCCGTCGAGTGTTTTGGGACCGTGAACCCGAACCTCGCTGCCTGGCCATACTACATTGTGCAAAATTACCATAAATTAAAGTTCTATAGTATCTAAGGTTCGCCTAGCCGCATGATACTATGTTCGCAAAAAACAGAGTACATAGTACTAAAACAAAGCACAAACTTAAATTGAGCATAACGGCAATTTTCAAGCAATCACCCAATTTCTTGCAATACTATAGTAATTATTGTGACAAATTGGACAAGAATTGCTAACAAAAACATCGAGAACGAGCCACATTGTTCTTCACGACTTTAGGAGGTCCAACAATGGCAAATTGCTCATTTCTTCACCAAATTGAGTCAAACAAGTCTCAAATTACTCCCAAGGCAATATATAAACATAATCAAGCAATTTCATGGAATAAAATTTGATAAACAAAGTGAATTGAGCTTTTTAAATTTCGAATTTACATGAAATTCGTGAATAAACATGTCAAAAATTCATAAAAACTGATGTGAGTTTGAAGAAAACTTACATAGATCGGGAAAGTAGATGAAAAGAGCTTTAATTTGCAACAAATTTGAGTGAATTCGGTTGAGAAACGAGCAAGCACGAAGCAAATGAAATTTTCTGGTTTTTTTCGAGTGAAATTGCGACGAGCAAAGCAGCAAATGAAGAAGAAAGGGGTATTTAAGGGAAACCCCGTGTTGGCGCCAAGCTCTAGGCATTAGCGTCAAAAATCAAGCTTGGCGCCTGGCGCCAATCCTAGCGCCTGGCGCTAATCCTAGCGCCTGGCGCTAAGGATATTTGTGTGGCGTTAATGGCTTTTTAGCGGCGCCAGGACACTCATCCACTCGGTGGGGTTGTTCTACCTTTTTGCAACATATTTTGGGTTCCTTGGTACGCCAGTTATCCCCTCTAAGCAATTTGACATGATTTTTTGTAATCGGCTTGATTAAGTAAAGTGATCGACTTGATGAAAGATCGTCTGACTTAGATTAAAGCGCCTAAGCATTGTCTCATTTGCAAGAGGCACCGACATACAGGTTCAAAAGCATTAAAAGCACCGACATAATGGTTCATAAATAGCAAAGGCACCGATGTACAGGTTCAAAGCAACGGAAGCGCCGACGTATAGGCATAGCAAAAGTTCAGGCGAGCTTTTAAAAGATCGACAAGCAGAGATCTTCGGTAATTTCCTTTGGGAAATTAGCATCAAATGAGGATGGCTTCAAGCGAGGATATCTTCGACGGCATTCCCTAGCTTGTGGAGAGTTGTCACAAACAACTGAAGGTAATTTCAAGTAAAGTTGTCTTCAACTATGTTCCCTTAGACGTGGAGGATAGTCATAATGCTGATGAAGATTGTTTCAAGAGAAATAATCTTCGATAGTATTCCCTTGGACGCGGAATATTATCAATACGGATGAAGGTTGTTTCAAGAGAAATAATCTTCGATGGTATTGCCTTGGACGTGGAATACTATCATAGCGGAGGAGGATCGTTTCAGGCGAAGCAATCTTCTAATTTGGAAGCAGTTACGGGCGTAACGGTTTTCAAGTGGGATGGCGTTCTCTAGCTTGCAGAAGGTCATCAAAACAACAGTAAAGCAGCAACAAATCGGTTACTTTCAGAGACGTGTGCTCGACAGTGCAACATACGCGTTTCTTAACTCTTTTATCTGTTTAACAAACGCTAGTTTGCAGGTATCGGCGTTTCAAGAGTGATTTAGGATCGCAGAACATTCTGAACCATTCTCTGTCCCTATCGATACTTTGACTTTTGTTTTCAATACTCGCGTTTCTCCAAACTCAGTCAAAGTGGGGGCTTCTGTAGACACCCATTTGTGTCTCCCCAAAACCAAACCTAGTGATGAGTACCTTTCACGTCGAATCATAATCGAATGAAGTGAAAGTGTGGAAAGTCTAGTGTTGCGGATAGTTTGAATTTCTTTTCTCTTCTCTCTGTTTTTGAAAACTTATTTTAAAGAAAACAGCCAATCCAGTTTGGTTGGTCCATGATATGGGTCCAATAATAGTGTAGTTGGATGGGGCTTGACAAGAGCTTTCCAACGATATGTTATAAGCCCAATTCTGATGAATATTGAGGAAGTTATGGCCAATTTACTAAACTGGGCCCGGTTTGAGCCTTATGTGCGGCCCAATGATCTAGGGGAGGGCCTAATATGATTAATCATTCCTAATGTAATTAGGAATGGTTTTAGTCTTCTAGATTCTTCTAGAAGGTTATTTTTATTCATAATTCAATTAGCATTGATAAATTGACTTTTGTTGACTTTTCAGAGTTTTAATTAAAATCAAAGAGCATTTTTGAGGAAAATATACGATTTTATCCTCCTGTACGGCAAAATATATCTGATTTTAGAAAACGCGTTAAAAAACAGGTCTAGCGCCCAACGCCAGCCATTGGCGCCTAGAACCGAGCCTGGCGCCTGGCGCCAATTAGCTGGTGCTGGCGCCAGCTCTGTTTTTCGTGCGCCAATACTCTGCTTTTTTAATTTTATCTTTTTGGCTGATTTTCTCTATAAATAACGTCGTAAAAACTCCGTTTGGAGGAATTAACAACCAGCCTTTCAATTATAATCACCTACAACCAGTTTTCATTCACAATCATTAATTCTCTCATTCTCTTCTCATTCATCAATTCTTTCTCTCTCTCTCTCTTTTTCTAAACTAGTCTTTTTATATACAAAATTTCGCATTCGCAAGATCTAGAAACACCTAGACATATTCGAAGTTGCCTTCGCCCTAGACGTGAAAGGTTTAATTTATGAGGGTTTGGTCCAAGTTCTTCTCTTGAAAATTGCATGATGATTGACTTTCTTGATCATGTTGTGTCTTCCATGCATGAGCACTTGCTCACCTCTAACGATGCTCTTGAGAATGTTTTGTTGAACAAAGACAAGCTTGGTGTACCATGCAAGGAGGTAGCATTGTATGAGGAATTGCTTAATGGAAGCATGGAGGAAGTGGATGAACAATTGTGCTTGAGGATCTCAAGCCATGAAGCCTTGCTAGCAGCCGCAACAATAGAAGGTAAAGGTGTGCCTATGGTAGAGCTCAAACCTCTACCATCACACCTTAGGTATGAATTCTTAGGCCCAAATTCCACTTACCTAGTGCATCCATGAGAGAGAGCCAAGCTCAAGCGTTATGTTGTGTCTTGAGAAAGCACCAAGGTGCTTTGGGCTATACTATCGATGATCTTAAAGGTATAATCCCCGCTTTGTGTACGCACCACATAACGCTTGAGGAAGGCACCCTTCCTTCTATTGAACGACAAAGAAAGCTACACCCTCAAATGGGAGTGGTGGTGAAAAAAGATATCACCAAGCTCTTGGATGCGGGAATCATATTCCCCATCTCAAGCTCTAGGTGGGTTTCTCCCGTTCATGTCGTTCCTAAGAAGGGGGGTATGACCGTAGTCAAGAATGAGAGTGTTGAGCTCATTCCAACTAGGACGGTCACCGGTTGGAGGATGTGTATAGACTATAGACGTCTAAATACATCCACCAAAAAGGTTCACTTTCCCCTTCCATTCATTGATCAAATGTTAGAGAGACTAACAAGGCACAAGTTCTATTGCTTCCTTGATGGCTATTTGGGATTTTTCCAAATTCCAATCCACCCCGAAGATCAAGAGAAGACAACATTTACATGCCCCTATGGGACCTTTGCCTATAGGAGAATGCCCTTTGGCCATTGTAATGCCCCCGCAACTTTCCAAAGATGCATGATGAGCATTTTTGGAGACATGTTGGAGGAAGAAATGGAGGTGTTTATGGATGATTTCTCCGTAGGTGGGGTTTCATTTGAAGAGTGCCTAGTTAATCTTGAGAAATGTTTGGCTCGGTGTGTAAAGGTTAATCTTGTCTTGAATTGGGAGAAATGCCATTTCATGGTGGAGGAAGGGATAGTGCTTGGGCATAAGATCTCTCATAAAGGAATAGAGGTGGATAAGGCCAAAATTGAAGTTATTGAGAAGCTTCCACCTCCGGTGAATGTCAAGGGAGTGAGATCATTTTTGGGTCATGCGGGTTTCTATAGAAGATTCATCAAGGATTTCTCACTCATTGCCAAGCCCCTTAATGATCTTCTTCAAAAAGATGTTGAGTTCGTTTTTGATGATAAATGCTTGGAAGCATTTAATAGATTGAAGAAGGCCCTAATCTCTACCCCCATTGTTCAAGCCTCAAGATGGGATCTACCCTTTGAATTGATGTGTGATGCTAGTGATTGGGCAATTGGAGGTGTTTTGGGACAATGTGTGGAAAAGAAGCTTTATGTGATTTACTATATGTCCAAGACACTAAATGGGGCCCAAAAGAATTACACAACAACGGAAAAAGAATTCTTGGCCATTGTTCACTCTTTCGAGAAATTCCGGTGTTATTTGTTGGGTTCCAAGACCATTGTCTTTACGGATCACACGGATCTCAAGTATCTCTTTTCCAAGAAAGAGTCCAAGCCAAGGTTGATTCGTTGGGTTCTTGAATTACAAACTTTTGAAATAGAGATTAGGGATAAGAAGGGTGCGGAAAATATTGTGGCGGACCATCTTTCTCGCCTTGAGGGTGATCAAATTCATGATGATGGTCTACCAATTGAAGATAGAATGATTGATGATGTCTTGTATGCCATTAAGGTTAAGGATCTCCCATGGTATGCCGACTTGGTGAACTTTCTAGCATGTGGGGAGTTTCCACCTTCTTTCTCAAAGAACCAAAAGAAGAAGCTCAAGAGGGAGGCAAGACATTACTTGTTGGATGAACCAATCTTGTATAAACGCGGGGTGGATGGCTTGCTTCGGCGTTGTGTCCCGAATGAAGAGGTGTCAAGTGTTCTAAAGATGTGCCATTCAAATCCAAGTGGCAGTCATATGGACGTTTCAAAAACCGCCACTAAGGTTCTTCAATGTGGTTTGTGGTGGCCGCATCTCTTCAAAGATTCATAGGGATTTGTAAAGTCATGCGACCGATGTTAAAGGGTTGGAAATATCTCCAAGAGGAATGAGATGCCTTAACAACCCATTCTTGAGTTAGAGGTGTTCGATGTTTGGGGGATTGACTTCATGGGACCATTCCCATCTTCATATGGTAATCAATACATACTTGTGGTTGTGGACTATATTTGCAAATGGGTTGAGGCCATTGCCTCCCCTACTAATGACCACAAAGTAGCGTTGAAGTTGTTCAACAAAATCATCTTCCCCATGGTTTGGCGTGCCTAAGGCTGTGATAAGCGATAACGGATCTCATTTTGTTCAAAACGCCTTCCAAAAGATGTTGAGGAAACATGGAGTGCATCAACGGTTCGGCCTTCCATATCATCCTCAATCGAGTGGCCAAGTCGAGGTCTCCAATCGTCAAATAAAGCTCATTCTTGAGAAGACAGTTGCAAGAAATAGAAAGGATTGGTCGAACAAGTTAGATGATGCTCTTTGGGCTTATAGGACGGCTTTCAAGATGCCTATTGGTACCACTACATATCGCCTTGTCTATGGCAAGTCTTGCCATCTCCCGGTGGAGCTTGAACACCGTGCTTTATGGGAAATCAAAAAGATAAACTTTGATTTAGAAAGTGCGGGGGAGAAAAGGTGGTTTGATCTTCATGAGCTAGAGGAGCTTAGACTTGATGATTATGACTGTGCTAGCACCTACAAAGCTCGTTCTAAAGAAGCTCATGATAAGATTATTGAGAAGAAGGAGTTTTGTGTGGGTGATAAAGTCCTCCTCTACCACTCGAGAATGAAGTTATTTCCCGGAAAGCTCATGTCAAAATGGAGTGGTCCTTTCTTGGTGAAAGATGTTTTTGCTAATGGCATCGTGGAGATTTCTCCTTTGGATTCCTCATCTTCTTTCAAGGTTAACGGTCATCGACTTAAGAAGTATTTTGATAGAGTGTTTGTTGGTCTTATTCATAAAATGATTCTTTTTAAACCACCTTGAGTGGGGTGATAACGTCGAGCTAACGACTTTAAACAAAAGCGCTTACGGGAGGCAACCCGGATTCTCACCTTTACTCTCTTTTACTTTCTTTCTTTTATTTTTGGTTTTTTTGTTGATTTTTGCTCTTACCCTTTCTTGTGTTTTTGGTTTGTTTTGTAGGGTGCCTTCATTCATCATATATGGACTAAATGTATTTGTTAAGGGTGATAAGAGGTTTTAGAGTGCAGGGGAGAGGGAACCCCGCGGGCTTGGAGAGGCCTCGGGTGCCCTTGCTTTCAATAGTGGAAATCAGATCAGTAGCTCTCCGCGGTCTCTCCGCGGGCGCGGGTGCAATAGAGAGAGCGCAGGGTAAATTTAGAGAGGGCGCAGCTCATTTTCTCAAATTTGGATCAGGAACTCTCCGCGGTCTCTCCGCGGGCGCGGAAATTTTGGAGCGGACGCGGGCGAATTAGAGAGGGAGCGGCCATGGTCAGGTATGAAATTTCAGGATTTTTCCAGAAACTCTCTGCGGTTGCCTCGCGGTCCCTCCGCGGGCGCGGAAGTTATAGAGCGGGCGCAGCTTTGTCGAGAGAGGGCGCGGGGATCTAGGTTTTAACTAGCCCGGTTCCTCTCTCTTTCTCTCTCCTCTCTTATTTTCCCTTTCACTCTTAATTTTCCCCATTCTCTCTCTTCCTCCTCTCAAACCCTAACCCCCTAATAATCTCTTTCACTCAATTTTACTCAAATTCACCCTTATTTTCTCTAAAATTTCCATCCAAACATTCTTCATACTCCATTTTCATCAAGTTTGCTCTTCTTTCTCGTGGTTTTTTTCGGGAATTTCGAGTCTACTCGGTCTTGTGCTTGATTTGAGTCTTCAATCTTGGTATACTTCTCACCTTTGTTTTATTTTTGTCAATTTCAATTGATTTTTATGCATTGGTTGTGAGTGGCCTTGATTAAGCTTGAGTATGATGTTTTTTGTTGTTTGTATGGTGGTTTTGGAATTATTTTGGATGTTTTTGTGCTTTTTTTTTGTGATAGATTGTTAATACTGTTGGTTTTTGTTGGATTTTTGGTTGTTTGATGCTTGTAACAGGTACTTTGTAGTTTGTGGTGGTTTTGGGTGGTCTTGTGAACGGAGGTTTGTTCACGTTGGTGGTAGTGTTGAATTTGGGTGTTCGTTGTGATTTATTGTATTGGTTGAGTTTGAAAATATGGATTTGTTGAGGAGAGTTAAAAGTAGCAAGAGAAGTTCACACCAATCCCCCGGCCAATCCTCTCGTGGCCAACCTTCAAACACCGAACCCCCTCAAAACCAAACTAATCAAGATGATGCCCCACCTTCTCCTTTACCCGCTCTCAAATTTCATAACCGGGCTAAACACACCCCTATCTATAATAAAATGAAATCCCGGAAATTTAGACCGTCCGGCAACTATTTTCCCGAGGATATGGTAAAATTGGGTATTGATGCCGATCTTAACATTTTGCTCCGTAATCTTGGTTTGGATGAGTTTGTAAAGTCGTCCCCCCGAACTTATTTGGAACCATGCATTGAATTTTTCTCCACCTTTGAGTTTAATATGACGGGGGATACCGACTATATCATCTCTTTTCAACTTTTCAATTCCAAGCATACCATGAATCTTGCAGAATTCAACAAAGCCCTTGGTTTCAACCCAAATACCGACATTTTTGAGCCCTTAGTTGCCCTTTACAAGACCGAATACAATGAGGTTGCTTGGTGGAGAGCCATATCTAGGAAGAAGTCGTTTGACTCTAAGGAATAGCTTTCTAGCGAGATCATTCACCCGGCTCTTCGTATTCTCCATCGGATTCTTGGGTATACAGTGTTTAGTAAGCAAGATCTTGGGAAGCTTTCGAGGGAGGAGATCTTAGTGCTTTGGATGGCTACAAGGCCGAATTTGGGGCCAAGGTTGAATTTTGGGTATCTTTTCATGAATTTTTGTAAGTTGATTGCCACTGGGAAGAAGACGGGTGAGATTCATTGTGGTGGTATGATTACTAGATTGGTGTATTATTTCAAGCAAGAGCGTTTCTTGAGGTCTTGCACTCCGATAGGAAAGAGTGAAGACATGTATTTGGATATGAAGCAACTTAACACCTTGCGCTTCATTTCTAATACTAAGGGAAACGGTGGGTACTCTTGGCTAGTGCGAAATGTGCACCATTGTATGCTCCCAAACCCAGTTGCCACCTCAATCACTCGAGAGGCTAGGATTGTTTGGAGGATTCCCGAGGATGACGGGAGGGTTGAGAATGTTATGGAGGAGGATGATGTTGATGAGGATGATGATGATGATGATGGGCATGATGGTGAAGGTGGAGAAGGAGAAGGTGGTGAAGATGAAGAAGATGAAGAAGAGCAACAACAACAACAACCGCAACAAAGAGGAAGAAGAAGACAACAACATCACCAACAAGACAACCAAGGAGATGCATACCTCCGTGAGATGGAGGTTATGCGTGAGCATATGGAGCGCATGCAATTGAGCATGCAAGGTATGTATTCGAACCATCAAACTTTGTCTTTTCAAACTAGCGCCCTATATGACGCTAGTGTACGTAGGGGGGAGGTCACTCCTCCGGTGAACTACCCTTATGTGCCACCCCAACAAGGGCCGGTGCCATCTAGGGGTGGTGACAACCTCCCCACGTACCCATATTGGCCCGGGGTTGCGAACCCCGATGAGCCAAGGCGTTACTTCCCAGATGAGTCCGGTCATTATGACTACCGGGTCTCGGGGGGGAGTGATTATCGGGGTGACCCCGACTACTACTATGTTCACCCCACTCACCCCGAGCTTTGTATTCAACCGGAGCCTTTTGACCAATTATCCACACCTCAACTTGACCTTTTTAAGGGTCGCTATGGGTTCCCTCCCGGTTATACCGGAGGTTGGGATGTGGGTGATGGTGGTGCCGGCCCTAGTTGCCAATAGTTTCCCCCTTGGTTGTTTGATTCCCTTTTTGTTTCCTCCCTTTAGCTTTGCATGTTTTTAAGCATCGCGGTCGATGCCCTTATTTTGTACGGGGGGAATCAAATAAGATGTTTTAGGGTAGGTTTTTGGGGGAGGCACCTTGGACTCTTGGGGATGTGTTTGAAAGGGCTTTGATGGATTTCTTTTGCTTCGCTCTTGGTAGTCTCGTTGGTATGTTGTTTATCTTGTTGTCTTGGTTTTTGATGATGATGTTTTGTGGTCCCTTCTATTGATGATGATGATGGTTTCTCTGGTTCTTTGTACATAGTTTTCGCGTAAATTTACTTTTGTTTGATTGTTTTTGGAAGTTACTAACAATTTCATTTTGTATATAGTCCTTTTCTTTTCTTTTTCTCACCTTGCTCATAGCCACTGCTTTGGTCTTCGAAGCTTCTTAGAGGAGGTCATTCTTGCTCCTTTATTATTGCAGCATAGCTTGGACGCTTGGTGAGGCCTTTCTTGTTTTATCTCTTTACTTTTCTTCCTTTACTTTTCTTGGTTGCCTAGATTAGGATTAGTTTTAGGAGAGTTTAACGGTTCGAGGATGTATGATCGTAACACCTAGTGTGTTTGGGGTCTTCGGCGATGTGGCCATTTGACCGCTTGTTTGTCGATTGGGAAAAACGTCTTATGATTGCATCTTTGTCCTTTTCTTTGTTCTCCTACTTTTCCTTTATCTTGGTTTTCCATATTTTCTTTTCTTTTCTTTTCTTTTCTCTTCTTTTTGTTCTTGGTTTTGTACATAGCTTTTTGAGGCTTTATTTTTCACTCTTTCATTTTTTTTTGACTTGGATTTGTAAACAATAGACTCTTTCTTTTGGATAATAACCTTCCTAGGTAGTCATGGTATGCACGGTTTGAGAATACGTTTGGTTGATTCTAGGATAAAGCATGCTAGGGTAGTTGTCTAGAATTAGGGGGATCATGAAGCCGGATTCTACTTGTTTGTGGCATGTTGGTAGTTGCTCCCTATCTTCGATTTGACAACCTTAGTGAGTTTTTGCTACAACCATGTGAGATTCATACTTTTTCAAGCTTTCATCATATTCTTGCATGAACGACATGGATCCTTGACTCTCGCAAACTTAATCTTGAATCTTAACGTATGATTCCTAAGACCGAGACCGAACCACCTAGGGAGGACAAAGACATCTTTTCGGGGAGGTATTTTTCCTTTTTCTAGGATAGTTTCCTTATTTTTACTTTTGAGTTTGGGATACATTTGCCTACTTGCTAGCCCTTTGAACTTTTTTCCCTTCTTTTCAAGCCACATATTTAGAATTCTTGAGCCTTTTGTTTCATTTTCATTTTCTCTTGGTTTTTGTGAAGCAATGGTCAATGTTGGAAGATTGTGGTGTATAAGTTTGGATTTGGGTTCGAATTGGTGAACAAGGTTGAGTTGTTTATATTTGGAAAATAATGGCAAATGACTAAGTAAAAGCCTTCCCAAATAAAAAGGCAAGGACTAATGCTTTGATAAAGTAAGAAAAAAATTCAAAAAAAAGAAAAAAAAAACCATAAAAATTCAAGTGTCTTTCTCCCTTTTATGCAATGAGGACAATGCTCCTTTTAGCTTGGGGGGAAAGCATTTGCGCTTTTTATTCTTATGATTGTAGATTGTTGCTTTGAATAAGCTTGGGGGTGTTAATATGTTTTTGTTTGGTGATTACTCGATTTTGGTGTTAAGATTTGGCCAATCTTTGCTTCACAATTTAGGTTAACCACCAAATTTTAAATTTATCCTACCTTAACCCTTTTTGCCTCACGTTACAACCTTTGGGAAGACCTTTTGATCTAGGGGTTGAGTCATTCATTGGTGGAGGGAATCATGGGTTATAGCCTAAGGAAAGGGGATGCGAAGTCAAGATGTCGAGTAAGCAAAAAATTCGATCTTTTTCTGGTTCCTTCGTGGAATCTATGAGATGCTCACTGATGAGTGACATAAACAACCCGTGTTTTATTGCTTTCATTTTATTTTGTTTTTAGATTAGATTTTCTCACATGGACATGTTTGTGTTCCTCGCTAGGTACACAACTTGATATACTCTTGCGCATTGGTGATGATCAAGAATCAAGGAAATGTGCCTGAACTTACCTATCATGTGGAATTCAAGCCTTATTTGTAGAGATTATGGCTCATATGAGGTTATTTCGGGTTTTTTGTGTGATTTTGCATTTATCCCATATCCGGTAATATCCTTCTTTTCCCTCTCTCTCTTACTTATTGTGACTTGAAGATCATGTGTTGGTAATGTTGGATTAATTTTTCCTTGTTTTCCCCTCCTTGGTTTCATTGTTAATGATTTGAGAGCTTGATTTCGTTCAAGCTTGGGGGAGGGTATTCTATCATGTTTGGTGGGATGTTGATTCATATATGCCATGCACGTGAGTATATGCATTTCCGTGTTTTTCATGCTTTTGGAAAATCCAAAAACATTTTTGTTTACTTCAAGGAAAGTTTAGCAAAATTGTGTTTTGTTTGTTCTTAATTGGACATTATATCTTATGGATTTTTTTACTCTTGAATGCCTTTCTTCCTAAGTGGTTAATGTGTGCACGATTTGAGAGTGTCATTGGTTGACTCTAGGATATTACATGCTAAGGTAGCCGGGTTAAGAACTTTTAGGAATCCATGAAGCCCTAGTTCACGGGTATGTGGTAAGATGATGTTACTCTCTATAGTGGATTTGGCACCCTTAGTTGGTATTTGCTTAGTTATAATCCCGTGTGAGGTAACATTGTTCTAGCCTTCATCACTTTGTTGTGTGTCGCATTTGGATCCTTAGCTATGCATGTCTTGATCCTTGTTTTGACTTATAGCTCCCAAGATCGTGACCGAAGCACTCTAGGGGAGGAAAAGGGCACTTCTTTCTCATTTTTTTTTCTTTTCTTTATCTTCTTTTTGTTTTGATACAAATTTGATTTTGTATTTTGCATAAACCAACTTGCTAACCAATTTGAGCTTATGTTTCCCGCTTTTGTTTAAACCATGTTACAAACCTAATGGCCTATGTTTACCAACCCTTTTAGATAGTGAAGCATTGGCATGTGAGGTTTGAGTTTTGAGTTGTTGATCATAAACAAGAAGCACTTTGAGATTTGGTTAGAGTTGAGCTTGTAAAGAATTATGCAAATTTATGAAAATCAAGTGAAGTTTCAAGAAAAAGCCGTCCAAAATTAAAAAAAAAAGGCAAGGACAATGAATAAAGTAAAAAAAAAAAAAAAAAAAAATTGGAAAAGAAACAAAACAACAAAAATATTTTCGATAGTTTCATTTTCTTCCCTAGTTTAAGCATTGAGGACAATGCTTTGTTCAAGCTTGGGGGGGAATATTGTGTGTTTGTGTTGAATAAGCTTGGGGGAATGGCATTAGTGGTATTTTTGCTTGATATTTAGTGAATTCTTGAGTTATTTTTGAGTGTCGGACGCACTTTTTGCTTCACTTAGGAATTATCACCAAATTTTAAAATTTTACCCCGCCTTAACCCTTAGCCTTACGTTACAACCAATAAAAAGACCCTTAGACTCTAGTGGGTTAGGTCAAAAGAACGGTGGAGGGAGATAGACTTCAAACCTATGGAAAGAGTATGCATAGTCGAGACGTCGGGATTACCTTCTCAAAATTTTTCATTCTCTTTTTCCGGTTCCTTCGTGGAATCTTGAGAAGCTAGCTTAAGGGTTGATTTGAAGCTAGTGGAGAGAACGTGGCCCGATTGGTTGGGGCTAGGGTGGATTGAGTCCTAAGTAGTTCTCCATGCTTAGCATGTGTTATGTTTCAATCAACCATTGACATCTTGGAACGTGCATACATTTGTCCATTTAGAAAGGTTTGCATTCATTAGTACTCGTCCTTATTTCTTGTCCATATATGAGCTTGTGTTTTGCTTTTTCTCTTAGTGTTTCTTTTCCTTTTTCCTTTTTCCTTTTGTTGCCTTGCCTTGGTTTTTGTCGAGAGTTGTGGGGTAACCTCTTAGGAAACCCTCACGAGAGCTTACTCGTCCTCTTTGGCGACATAGGGGTTTAAAGGGCTCGATGCATACGCTAAATGCATCCGTGATTCCTACGACAGTGAGTTAGTGTACATTCTTTCTCTTTGTTTCTATTTTGTTTCTTTTGCTTTCAATAATTCCATCTTGTTCTCTTTTGCCTTAGCTTTGCTCGAGGACGAGCAAAGGTTTAGCTTGGGGGAATTTGATGAGTGACATTTATCTCACTCTTAGGAAGTATTTTTAGAGTCATTTTCGCATTTATTGTATCTTATTTTCCCTTTCTTTCTCTTGTTTTCTCTTAATAAAATTTCTTGTTTATTTTGGTAATTTTGTCGTGTTTTAGTTCTTTTCGTAGTTTTTATTAGAATTAGTTTATTTTCGTATTTTATTTGCTTTTGATTTGTTATATTTCGTTCTTTATTTTTCCTTGAAAGTATTCTAATTTACTTTTATTTATTTTAATTAGTTTTGAGTCTATTTTATTTCACTTTATTTGCTTGTATAGTTTTTGTTTTATTTTTATTAGTTTAGTTTTATGTCTCTTATTTTCTATTTTATTTTATTTATTTCTATTTTATTTATTTTATTTTATTTGTCGTGGTATTGTTTTATTTCGTCCTTTGTTTATTTTCATTTTATTTTATTTTATATTTTTCCCGATTCTCCCTTGTGTATATTTTGTTTTGTAGGATCGTGTTCGGAGGTCCGAGGTTCGAGTCAAATGAGCAATGCCTCTCACTCCACGTAATTGCTGCTCATCTTGCTGCACCTTGCCCTTCCTATCCTCCACCCCACCATATCTTACCCTCCACCACAACAGCACCTCACTCCCCTGTTCCCTGCTACACCACCACAGCCCAAACCAGCCTGCAATCCCGCAAACACCACACACACCAGCACCAATTCACTCACCTGCTGCCACCCAATCCACGCACCAGCCTGCAACCCCGCAAACACCACACACACCAGCACCAATTCACGCACAGCTGCTGCCACCAACACCACCACACAGCAGCCGTAACAACCACCAACCTCCATTCACAATTCATCTCGCCAGCCACCACAACCGCACCCTCCTATTTCCCTCCACCAATTACAGCCGCACCATCACCCTCACAACTGCTCCAATTCGCAACACCCTGTTGCCTCCTTCCACCACAATCAGCCACAAACCTACAACCAATCAATCACCTGACCACCTAGAACCTCTCCTGTTCCACCGTCCAACCAACACCCATTTCAACCACCACCAACCAAATCAGCAACCAATTGCAACCCCAAATCGCCCAAGCAACATCCCCAATTCAGAGCAAATCACAAATTAATCAAGTTCGAGCAAATCAATGAGGGTTCGGCCGAACTTCGAGTCAGAGACTTTGGGGGTTTTGTTATTCGAAGAGGAGTGGTCGAACACACCCTTGGTTCGACCGAACCAACCCCGTAGTTCGGTCGAACCAGCCATCGGTTCGATCGAACCACTTCACGAGCCTCGCACATGATTTTTAATGAGGATCGAACGATTGAAGCTTGGTGATGGCCGTTGATCTTTGATTTGCGATGATGATATGCGGTGATGATGGATTTTGATGAATGGTGAAGATGAATATTGAAGCAGCCATGAATTTCGAAAGGGGAAATGGGGGTCTGATGGTTTTTGGGGGATTCGTGGGTTTATTTTTCTTTTTCTTTTCCCTTTTCTTATTTTCTTTCTTTTATTTTTATTTTAGTTTCTTATTTTTACTTTTCCTTTTTAATTTATTTTATTTTATTTTCTTTTCTTTTTCTATTTTTCCTAGTTTTATTAAGTTGGTATAAATACCCAATTTAGGGAGAAACATTGAATAACTATCTATTCTTCTCTCTAATTAGTTTTAGGTTAGGTTAGGATTAGTCTTCATTGGAAGAGAGAGAAAGTGGGATTTTCTTCATTAATGAACTTGGATTTTGTAGAAGGAGCTTGTTCAATCCTTTGTAGACCTTCATCTTCAATTAATGAGCACTCTCTTACTCTCTCTCCTCTATTTTTATTTGTTTTATTTTGATTATTATTTTAGTTGTTGGTATTGCTTGTTAATCATGTTTATTCTTGGTTGTTTGTTAATTAATCTTGTTATTAGCATGATTAGTGAGTAATTTCCCCATTAAGGGAATGGTTGTGGTGTAGTTGGACCTTGAGCATGTTCCAGGGTTTAGAATTGATTTATTTGTGATTAAAGTCTTTATATGCTTGATATTATTTAATCTTCTTGCAAGTGCACATTGTTGGTTGATTAAAGGTGAATCTTTGCTAACAAGAAACGGAAGTTGACTTAGTTAAGGTTCATTACTATCGATTGTTATTTAATAGTACCTCCTAGTATATGGTTCTAATGTGGAAACATAGAGGCTATGTTAGGAGAAGCCAATTGACCCCGGAAGGCGGCTAGATTGGATCCTTTATTTTGATATTCGAGCATGTTTAGTTCATAATTAATTCAATTTCTATGCCTTTGTTTATGTTCAAGTGAATGCTATACCTAAACCATTTTCCTTAATGTTTTATTTCTTGTTTAGCATCTTTAGACTTTAGTTTATTTATCCCCTATTCCGGACTAGCTTAATTGTCGATAACATTTGGTGGTGTTTATCCGTTCTCTGTGGTTCGACCCCTATGCTTGCCTTATACTCGTATTAGGTTTGTTTAGGTTGTATAAATTGTATTTGATCTAGGGATAGACAATTGACGACGCGTTTATTCCTTTGTCACTCACTAAGGGGAGATATGAGATTAGTAGGGGGAACGCGGTAAGATCGTTTGGGATGAAAGTGGAGTGTGACAACTAGTTCCTATGCATACCATTACTTACTTTAGAAAGGTTGTTATTCATTTGAACTATAGTCACTTTGTAAAGTCCATTTCACAAAGATTTTTATTTTTATTTTGTTTTTCATTATTTGCTCTTTATTCTTGTATTTTGCCTCATTTTTCCTTCTTTTGTTTGTTTAATAAGAGTTATAGGTTATCTCTAGGAAACCTTTACGAGAGCATCACCCGTCCTCTAGAGCGATCTAGGGGTTTAAATGGCTTGTCTTTTGTTGCTAAAATTGACCGTGATTCCTACGAAAGTGAGTTAGTGTATATTCTCACCTCTTTCTTTTTTTTTTCTTATTTTGAATAAGCCCTTCTTTTTCCTTTTTAGCCTTTGTTTTGCTCGGGACGAGCAAAAGTCTAGCTTGGGGGAATTTGATGAGTGTCATTTATGGCACTCATAGGGTAGCCTTTTAGGATGATTTCATCTTCCTTTTTATGCTTTCTTATCTTATTTTCGGTCCTTTTTCCTTTAATTCCTTTCTTTCTTTCTTTCCTTGTGTTTTTCGTGTTTTCTTCGTGTTATCCTTTTATTTGGTTCTTTTTCCCTTTTATTCCTTTTCGTTGTTTGTTTTTTTTGTAGGTATCTAGGATTTGTCTTTGCAAGGGAATCAAGATGGGCTATATTGACTAATCAAGGAGGAAATAATTGGCTTGGAGAGGGCTCAGAGAGGGCATGGAGAGGGCATCAAGCCCTGCCTGTCTGCCGCGGGCGCGAGTACTGAAGGCCGCGAGCGCGGGCTCATATGCACAAAAGTGGCAGATTTCGACAAGGAACTTTCCGCGGTCTGGCCGCGGGCGCGGGTAGATTGGAGAGCCCGCTCGTACCAGAGAGACTGCGGCCCTCTGATCATCCTTTGGGAGCAGGGGATTCGCCGTGCTTATGCCGCGGGCGCGGGTGCTTTTGCCGCGGGCGCGGTCTAGAAGACCCGCGGGCGGGGGTGTTGCCCTGGAAGCCCGCGAAATTCTTAATGGGTTCCGTACCAATTTTTCCGCGGGCGCGGGGTTTATTGGAGAGGGCGCGGGAATCCCGTTTTTCTTCTTTGCCTATAAATACACTTGTAATTCCTTTTTTGAAGATAACTTTTAGATAATTTTCATTAGCTTAATTTTAGAGAGAGAAGTTAGAGAGAAGTTCTTGGTATTGAATTTGTATTTCAACATTGGATCAATTGAGCTTGGATTTCTTCATTTTCAATCATTAATGTTAGTAAGATTTTCTCCTTCTAGTTCATCTCTTACTTGATTGATTTAGTTTAATCTTTTATTGTTTGTATTGCTTGGATTTGAATTGGATATTGTAGTTGATATTGCTTTCTCTTGATTTTCATTTAGAATGATGATCAATGCTAAGTCTAGTGATTTGTTCTTGAGTTACACCATGATTAGTGAGTAGATTAGTTGTTAGGGAGAAGGGGAAGCATGCTTGATTGATAATTTATGCTAGTTGATGATCTTTGATTGATTATATTGTTGCAATTAAATTGGTTGACATAGTTTTGCATGTGATTAATTAGATTAGGAATGATCAACCTATAAGATTAATCTAGATTGCATTGCATTTCTTAATGACATGACCAATCAATTTGAGATTTGCTTTAATTGATTGAGTTTGATTGTGAATTTCCTTGATTAGCCATTCATAGGGACCCCTAGTTTGGCCTCTAGGAGATAGCTCTTGAACTCTCTTGATTGCTACTATTGTTTGTCCTCTGCAATGCTTGAATCAAACGAAGAAATTGTCGATTAGCATGATTATTGAATTAGCATGTGGAACCAATATCCCTAGCATTTAGCTTTTTAAATTACTTGATTAGTCTAATTTTTCTATCATAACACCAATCATTTTCTCTCTCCAATCTCCGAAATAGCTTGATTTAGGCTAAAGATAACACCAATAACTCCTTTGGTTCGACCCTATACTTACGTATACTTGTTTTAGATTTGTTTAGGATTTTATTAATAGTGTTTGATTTTGGGATAGGCTATTAACGACTAGTTTATTCCTCTATCATACGTCGGTGCCTTTTGCGAATGAACCACTATGTCGGTGTCTTTTGTTAACTAAGCCAATGCTTAGGCGCTTTAATCTAAGTCGGACGATCTTTCATCAGGTCGATCACTTTGTGCAATCAAGCCGATTACTAAAAATCGTGTCAAATTGCTTAGAGGGGCTAACTGGCGTACCAAGGAACCCAAAATATATTGCAAAAAGGTAGAACAACCTCACTAAGTGGCTGAGTGTCCTGGCCTCGCTGAAAAAGCATCAGCGCCAGGCAAATAGCCTTAACGCCAGGCGCTAGGATTGGTGCCAGGCGCCAAGCCTGATTTTTTACGCCAAAGCCTAGCTCTTGGCGCCAGCACAGGGTTTTCCTTAAATACCCCTTTCTTCTTCATTTTGCTGTTTGCTCGTCGCGTAAGTTGCTTGAAAAACCGGAAAACTTCATTTGCTTCGTTCTTGCTCGTTTCTCAACCGAATTCACTCAAATTTGTTTCAAATTAAAGCTCTTTTCATCCATTTTCCCGATCTATGTAAGTTTTCTTCAAACTCACACTGGTTTTTATGAATTTTGCACATGTTTATTCACGAATTTCACGAAAATTTGAAATTTATAATGCTTAATTCACTTTGTTTATCAAATTTTATGCCACGAAATTGTTGATTATGTTCGTGTATTGCCTTGGGAGTAATTTGAGACTTGTTTGACTCAATTTGGTTAAGAAATGAGTAAATTGCCATTGTTGGACCTCTTAAGGTCGGGAATGCAATGTGACTTGTTCTTGATGTTTTTGCTAGCAATTCTTGTCCAATTTGTCACAATAATTACTGTAGTATTGCAAGAAATTGTTTGATTGCTTAAAAAATGCCGTATATGCTCAATTTGAATTTGTGCTCTGTTTTGGTACTACGTACTCTGTTTTTTTTTTTGAACATGGTATCATGCGGCTAGGCGAATCCTTATATACTATAGAACCTTAATTTATGATAATTCTGCACAATGTAGCATGGCTAAACAGCGAGGCTCTGGTTCACAGTCCCGAGACACTCGACGGGAGCACGAGCCCGTGGAGGACGACGCCACACCATCCACTTCACTTGGTCGACTCCCCGAGTGGGATGAGCGGACCCTGTTCTTTGCCCCCGTCCACCACATTTCTGAGAGGGTGAGACGGGGAATCACTGTTGGGAGGACGCAATGTCACGGTTCCGGCTGTGATGGCTTGGGCGATTTGTACAAGATGTACATCGCCAGGGACCTTGAGACGAGACTCCTATGGGAGTCTTGCGGTCTTGCTGCGTTGTTTTAGACCTCTGAGGCGATGGTTGCCTCCAGCGGGGGTCACCAAGTAGTGCGTGCTCTGGTGGAGTTCTTCTGGGACACCACTAACACTTTCCACTTTCCTTGGGATGAGATGATGGTCACTCCAACCGACTTCAGTCTCATCACAGGACTGGAGTTCAGCTCTGTGCCACTGCCATTTGACAGTGGGATCGACGTCTTTTCTCCCAAGGTCGAGGAGCTGTTGGGGCCGATTACCATAGACGCCCCAGCTGAGGTCGAGTCGTCTCAGTTCAGTGCTAGGGGGTTTCGCCGCTCGACTCTGGCAGCGGCTTTCGATGATGATGCGACCACCCGAGAGCAGCGGGTGCGCATCTTTGCGCTCATTTTGTTGTCAGGGACGTTCTCCCCTGACAAGGGTAGTAGGGCGCTGCTTTACTACCTTCCTGTTGTTCGCGATCTACACCAGATCGGGACTTATGACCGGGCCAGCTTAGCCTATGCAGAATTCATTCGTGCGCTGTGGGACTCGTGTCGACACCGGTCCTTTGGGACGAATGTTGCTTTGTCCGCCTTTTGGAGGGTCGTAGAGGTAAACATTATTCCCTATAAAGTTTAGCGCTACATTTTAGCTAGCACTTGCTTATAATTTTAACTCCTTGTAGATCTGGTTCTACGAGTACTTCCCCTCTGCTACGCCGGCGAGACCGTTGTCACGCGGGTTTCCAGTGAGCGCTTCTTGGGGCAGTCGCAGTGTGGGGATGTCCACTACATATGTCCTAGACTGGATCATCGCAGTACAATTTTTTCTTATTTGCCATTTTGTGATGCTCTAGGTAGACTCTCGCCTGATTGATGCTCTTTGTAGAGGCCTGAGGTGGTGTACCGGCCATGGCTCGGCTTGGCAGTCCCTGGGTTAGTCGCACAGTACTCTGCTGAGCGTCGCTATTTCCTGGGGACTTATGGAGCGATCGCCTACCTGGGAGAGAGGGTTGCTAGACAGCATTCCTCCGATGTTTTCGTCGTTCCTACTCCTCCACCACGCCACATGTTTGACGCCGCGAGGTTGTTGAGCATGTCAGAGGGAGTTGGAACCTCTTGGCGATCTTGCACGATCCCCGGGCGATGCTACGCAGAGGAGCTACTACCGTTGTTAGCTCCAGTCCCTGTGCTGGCTGAGGATGTGGCGGTAAGATTTTTCAGCTTTTACTTTCGTTAAGTATCCCCCAAGTAATGCTTTACTGACTTTGTTTTGCTTTATCAGGACGATGCTGCTGAATTTGTGCCACCTCATATGTCTATCCATTACCAGGGGACATACGGGCCGATCGAGGAGATGATTCCTCCGGCTCCTGAGGACGAGCGCTTCGTAGAGCGGTCGATTCCTCGCCACCAGACTCGGGTAAGCTTATTTATTTGCAATTTTTGTCCATATATATTATGCATGTTTACTGACTTATTTCTTTGACAGTTTTCGCGCGAGGTGGTTTTGGCAATGACACGATGTATAGATGCCTTCCGGAGCCAGCTCGTCCGGATGAGGAATGCGGCTACCTGCCGTCGGGACGACGCTGTCCAGGAGGTAGTCTTTCTTTCATATGTTTTTGCATTTCCGCTTCGTTTTTGCCTTGTTTCTGATTTAATTCTTTTTGCAGGGTCAACCTATTGCTTCTCACACCCGCATGAGATCTGAGGTGCGGAGGGATCCGGCGAGGTCTAGCTCGAGGCGTCGCCGCACTACGTCAGGGGGTAGAGGCGGTCGCTCTGAGGCTGCCCGTGCCGATGTGGCAGAGGGCTCGGGTTCTTCCTCTGAGGGTGATCATGCTGCACCGGCAGGCCAGGGAGAGTCTACCTCGGCTCTTAGGGGTGGTGGGATGTACGAGGTCGGCTTGTCATCGCAGCAGCCTCTACAGCCTCAGCCTCAGGTTGATCTCGGGTGGAGTGGACCCACGTTGAGCTTTCCTCCTCCTGCGGAGACTGGAGCTGGAGCCGGAGCTGGTGGAGAGGTTACTCCTCGTACGGTGCAGTTTTACGAGATGATGGGTGTACGTCCCCCGGCGCCGTAGTTTGTTCCTGTGAATTTTTTATTTTGACTTTGTATAGAACTTTGCCTTAGACTCATTTTTTTAGACATATTTTGTATATACATACTTATTATGAGTTTATTTTATTTATCATTTTTTATTATTATGTGCATCTTTGTGTGTGCAAGAAAGTGTGACAAGTAATTTTGCGCAAAAAATTCCAACATTTTTATTATTGATGGAGGGTATCCGACTTTCTCCCCCAAAAATAAAAATGAAAAAAGGAAAAGTCAAATAAGAACTTGGGTTTATAAAAACTTGGAAATTAACCTAAATAAAATCCAAAAAAGAATAATATAATATCTATATTAATTAAAAGAAGAATAAAAAGATGTTTAGAAAAAGATAAGGGAGCCGTAAAGTCATTAGTAGACTCGAATTAAGGTAAAAACGCGGTTTTAGAAAGCGCGCATGACGTGGCAGATTGGCGCCAGGAAATTGGATGTAGCGCCAGGCGCTACACTTGGCGTGTGGCGCCAATCGTGGCGTCTAGCCAATTAGCGCTGTCTCCGTATTCTACCCCGATTAAAACTACTCCTAAATCGTGCATAAATAGCCCCCTGCCCAGCCGATTCTTTTCATAATTTCAGCAAATAAAATAATTCTTGGCCTTAGAAAAATGATATCATGTCTCTAGTCACCAAAACTTTTACCCAATACACCTATGAATGGTGTCGGTCTCTTAATGCCAAAGAAAGAAAAGAATTAGATTTGTTTCACTTGGGGGGAATTTATGGTATCAAAGGGGTAGATCTTGACTTAGACTTCATTCATACCGCTCTAGAATATTGGAATGTTGATACTCATTGCTTTAGAATAGGGTATGATGAGATTAGCCCTTTACCGGAAGAATTTGGTGCTATTTTAGGTTTCCTTGCGATAGACCTCATAGTAATCCCTAGAATAGATGCATATTATTACAAGGATTTTGAACGCTTCTTCAATTTAAAAGAAAGGGATTTATTAAAAATAGTAGATGGCAACATAGTTAATTTGAAAAAATTTGCTCGCCATTTTTTGATAAACCTCTTTCTGAATCTTTTCATATTTATAGAAGAAGAGCTTTCTTATTTTGCATGCTTAATCAATTTTTTCTTAGTAGTGGTAAAAATAATGAGGGTCAATCAATTATAACCACTGTACTAGAACAAATTGAATCAGGGAGAAATCCAATGCCATTAATAGTTGGAGAGACTATGATTAGTCTTGATGAATTGAAAAGGAACCCAAAAACACCTTTTCGAGGCTCTCCAATTTTATTACAGGTAGATAAATAATATTTTTAATTACAGAAATAAAAAAATATATTTTTGTATAGTAATAATAATTTATTTGCATTGCAATTTTTTACAGATGTGTCTAATGGAAAGACTAGAATTAATTAGCCCTCCGGACAATATTGAGAAGTACACTCCAAATTGCTTCGGTAGGAGGAAGAAACGCTTCTCTAAAATGGGGCGCCATGAGTGGAGAAAGGTCTTCGAATCCCGCAATTTTGCTATCAAGTGGGTCATCCCGTGGTGGAAAATAGAAAGGATGGTTGGTGTCAACAAGCAACCTTTATGCCGTCTTCCAAGTTTGTCTCGTATGACTTATTATTATCCCTGCAGGGTAAAAAGATAATACGACTTTCTTCAGAATATTCCTTCCGGAGATCTTCGTCCTCCCTACGAGTACCCTGTCTCCTAGAAAGTAGATGGATTTGATGCTTATTGGAGTGCTAGACCTTTATAGGAAGTAATTACCCAAAAGGTTCCTCCTTCCCTGCCCAATGATGTGAAGAAGTGGTTGCTGAAGAAACCTTCAAAGGACCTGAAGAAAGATCAGGGTAAAACTGACGTGAAGAGTGGTCTAGGTGACAGGGTGATTCCTGCCAAGGAACGCTTAGGTGATTCCTGCCAAGGAACGCTTAGGTGAAAGAGTTAAATTCAAAACACCTGCAATGCCTAGATAGAAAAGTACTACAAAAGATAAGGGAAAAAGGAAAGCTGACACCACAGATAAAAAAGTTTGGGTAGAAAAGAAGCATGAAGTCCTAGCTGAAGGGGAAAATATCTACTCTAAGATTGAATGTAGGTCCTTTAAAGGATGCCTATTAGCTAAGGTTATAAATGAGGAGGAGGAAGCAGACAAAAATTGGAAAAGGGCTAGGAAAGAAAAGAAAGATTAGGAGCATTGCTTAATTTCAAATTATTAGACTTAGTTTATATTTTTTATTTAAAGTCAATTTATTTCAGCTTTATTAAAATTCCATCAATAATGTAATTTTATTTTATTAATGAAATTTCAGCTTTTAATTAATTATTTACTTTAAATTTATTTTATTAAAGCAATGAAAACCGAGAAAATTAATTTTCCAGAAATTCTTCGAGCACGGAAGTCAAAAATTTTCCGAAAAACACCGAAATATGCCCAGAATTTAGCTGTGAATTGGCGCCGGCCACAGCGGTCTGGCGTTAGGCGCCAGTGCCGTCGGCTGGCGCTGATGGTCGTTGTCTGGCGCCAGAGTTTTCTCTGCAACGCCGATATTTCGCCGATCTTCTGTCGAATTTTTAATTAATTCTGGGATACGAGATTTGGAAAAATAAAGTGGTCGCACCCGTAAAGGGTTGCCTACGTATCCTTTCTTGAGGAATCAGGTTAAACGTAGCTCTCTTGAGTATCTTACTCAAGTAATTATGGGTAGTACTTCTTAATTTGGTCAAGATTTGTCATGTTCGAGAACTCATTGCCATCCATATCAGTTAGTTTTGCTGCACCTCCAGACAAGATTGTTTTGACAATGTAGGGTCCAGATCAATTAGGTTTAAATTTTCCCCTTGGATCTAAAACATTTTTCCTTAATGCTTTTAACACCAAGTCTCCTACTTTGATGTTTCTTGTCTTGACCTTCTTATTAAAATGCCTAGCCATACGAGTTTGATAACACTGAGTGTGATGTAGAGCTTCTAGTCGTTTTTCATCGAGTAAAATTAGCTCTTCATATCTTGCCCTACTCCATTAAACTTCATCGAGTTTGCTCTCTAACGCGATGCGTAGAGATGGAATTTCTAGTTCGATAGGTTGTACGGCATCCATTCCATATACTAAGGAAAATGGCGTATTTCCTGTTGATGTACGAATTGACGTGCGGTAACCCCACAATGCAAAGTGAAGTTTGTCAGGCCAATCTTTATAATTTTCCGTCATTTTCTCGATGATAGTCTTTAGGTTTTTATTTGCTGCTTCGACTGCTCCATTTGCTTGAGGTCTATAAGGGGAAGAATGATGATGTTGAATGCCATATTTTTGTAACAATTCTTCACATTCGGCTTGAAAGTGAGTTCCATTGTCACTTATCATTTCATGTGGGACTCCATATCGACAAATAATATTCCTCTCGATAAACAGTGCTACATGTTTTGCAGTGAGTTTAGCGTATGATTGCGCTTCGACCCACTTTGTGAAGTAATCAATTGCTACTAGTATATATTCGTGGCCTCCTGTTCCTGGGGGAGTGATTTTGCCGATAATGTCAATTCCCCACGTAGAGAATGGCCATGGTGACGTATAAGTGTAGAGTAAGGATGGAGGAACATGTTGTAAGTTGGCATAGATTTGACACTTAGGGCATCTTTTTACATATTGATGACAATCCCTATTCATTGTAGTCCAATAATATCCTTCTCGCATTATTTTTTGGACTAACATTTTGCCATTTATATGAGTGCCACAGATTCCTTCGTGGACTATTCTCATTGCTCTTTGTGCATCCTTTTTTCCTACGCATATGAGAGCTCGACCCTTAGGTACCCTTTTATGTAACTCGTTGTCTATGAGTACATATTGGGAAGCCAAGAGTCTTAATGCTCGTTTTGCTCTTTTGTCAGCATGGGGAGGGTATTCTCCTTTGGTGACATAATTGAGTATATCCGTGTACCATGGTTCTTCTTCTTCTTCTTCTTCTTCGTCTCGGACTACTTCGTCGTCTTCTATAGCCTGGATGTATGCTGGTTTGTGCCTTTTCTCTATAGTTAAAGGCATTTGCTCGATCTCCGTGGGAATCCTAACCATTGAGGCTAGTCTTGTCAATGCATCAGCAAATTGATTTTCTTCCCTAGGTAGATATGTGTATTCTACCTTCTCTAACTGATCGGTGAGAGTTTCCAGATAGGTTTGGTAAGGGGATAGACTTTTGCTCCTTAATTTCCACCTTTTAGATATTTGATTGATAATTAAAGAAGAGTCTCCGAATATCCTTAACTTTTTTACTCCCAATGCCAAAGCTGTTTCAAGGCCTACCACGCATGCTTCATATTCAGCAGCATTGTTGGTAATGTCGAAATCAAGCTTTATGGAGATTGGAACATGCTCTTATTTAGGTGATACTAGTAATACTCCCACGCCACATCCCTTTTGATTAGAGGCTCCGTCGAAGTATAAGGTCCAGGTGTCATCTTTAGTGACCATTAAGTCTTCATCTGGAAATTCATTGTCTTGTATTGGCGTCGAGTCTTCTATTGGAAAGTCTGCTAGAAAGTCTGACACCACGGATCCTTTAATAGCTTTTTGTGGCATAAACCTTACATCAAACTGGGCTAGATTGACTATCAATCTCGACATGCGTCCATTGAGTGTAGATTTCTCAAATAGATACTTGAGTGGATCTAATCGGGAGACTACGAAGACGGTATGCACTAGCATGTAATATCTTAACTTGGTTATGGCCCACACCAAGGCGAGGCACAACTTCTCGAGTGGCGTATAGCGTGCTTCCTATTCGAGCATCTTCTTGCTTAGATAGTAGATTGCATTTTCTTTGCCTTATACTTTCTTGTGCTAGCATAGCTCCCATTGTCTCTTTGGTAACCGTCAAATATAACCTAAGAGGTATTCCGGGAAGTGCTGGTGCTAATACGGGAGGATTTGCAAGATATGCTTTGATCTTTTCAAAGGCGTTTTGACACTCATCATCCCATATCACTGGTACATTCTTCTTGAGCTTTTTGAAGATTGGTTCACATATTGTCGTTAATTTTGATATGAACCTACTTATGTATTGCAACTGGCCAATAAATCCTCGAATCTGTTTCTCAGTCTTGGGCGGTGGCATTGACATGATTGCTTTGATCTTGGTTGGGTCTATCTCTATTCCTCGAGAGCTTATGACATAACCCAAAAGCTTGCCTGAGGTAACTCCAAAAGAAAACTTAGATGGATTCAGCCTCATATTATATTTTCTTAGCCTTTCGAAAAATTTCCTTAAGGCTACTTGATGGCCTGAACGGTCTTTTGATTTCAAAATCATGTTGTCGACATATACCTCGACTTCTTTATGCATCATGTCATGGAGTAAGGCAGTTGCTGCGCGTTGGTAAGTAGCACCCGCGTTTTTCAACCCGAATGGCATTACCGTGTAGCAGTAAGTGCCCCATGGTGTTATAAAAATTGTTTTCTCCATGTCTTCTTCTGCCATGAGAATCTGGTTGTAACCTGCGTACCCATCCATGAACGAGAGGAGCGCGTGATTTGCAGTGTTATCTACCAGAATATCGATGTGTGGCAAAGGGAAGTCGTCCTTTGGACTTGCCTTATTTAGATCTCGATAGTCGACACACATTCTTACCCTTCCGTCTTTCTTTGAAACTGGGACGACGTTGGTGACCCATTCGGGGTATTTGGATACCTTGATGAAACCTGCAGTTATTTGTTTTTGGACTTCTTCTTTTATTTTAAGAGGTACGTCGGGTTTCATTCGGCGTAACTTTTATTTTACGGGTTTCATTCCTGGAATTAGTGGTATAGTGTGTTGAGCTATTTCTCTATTAATGTCTGGCATATCCTCGTATGACCAAGCAAATACATCGATAAATTCTTTAAGTAAGTTAATTAAATCGGTTCTTTCTTGTTCATTAAGTGTTAATCCGATTTTAACTTCTCTTTTATTGGTTGAATCATTTGAGATATCAACCGTTTCAGTTTCTTCAATTACCGGTGTTTTCTTTTCAAGTGTTTCCATTGCGTTAATAAGTTCTTTGTCTTTTTCATTGTTAGTTATGCAATGCTCGTCATCTTTGGTTAGAGAAGAACATAAGAAATAAGGAGAAGGAGAAATATTATTATACTTTGAGATCATTACATCAAAGAGTGATATGTCCTCAGGGACTTGATCACTAACTATTCTAGGAGAAGAAATAGGAAGGGAAGGTGCTACTACTAAAGACCTAGAAGACTCTATAGGGAGGGACTCCGATTAAGACTCTGACTCAGACGACTCTTCAAACATTGGTCCTTGCCTTGTTGTGATGGATATTTTTCTTCCGCTTGGAGTAGTTACCTTGATAGTCTTGCGCCACCCTTGTAGTGATCCTTCAGCTGGAGTGATTAGCTTCGAGGGATCGAAGCTTTCGCTCTATAGGATTGTCTGAATAAGCGAGGAGTTGTCTTCTCTGTAAGTTGGCTCATTCTTTTCTCGCCCAAATAGTAATCCCATGACGTTAAATTCAAAGCATGGGGGTGGTTTCTCCTTGTGGACAGGAGTTGGGATTTCGTCTGTGAAATAACAATCCAAGAAAATCTCAAATCCCGGTTGCCTTATGCCGTTTACGACAAATGGCTCGGGAAATTCATGGCATGGATAGTCCTCTCCTTCTTTTATGAACTGACCATTAAGTGTAAGAGGGTACTGATCCATTGGGATTGCTTTCTTTTGAATGCGAGCGTCTCTACGTGCCTTTGACTTTTCCTGGGCTCGCTTGAGATCTTTCCGAGTCGGTTCGAAACCAAGTCCGAAAGTGTCTAATTTAGGGAGGCTAGGTGACTCCAGCGACTTTGCTATTCCTTTCTTCTTTCCTAGGGTCATCCCAGGAAAATGTCCTTGTTTCTTCAGCATAGCATTTACAACCATGTTGGAATGGGGGTCATGGCAAAGAGGGGTCCTTTCATCCTCCTGGATTAAGGAGACTTCTTCGTTAAAGCCCCATAAGTCTTCATCATCCTCGTCGTGCTCCACATTAATGATTGGGTTTTCTATAGACTTGATCCTCATAGGCGAAGCATCGATGGTGATAGGAATTTCCCCAACTATAGATTTTACTTGTTGGTGGAGAGATGAGGGGACGACCTTTAGGTCATGAAGCCAAGGGCGCCCCAACAGTAAGTTGAACGAAGCTTTAATGTCTACAACTTGGAAAGTAGTAGCATGTTCTATTGCTCCCGCCGTTACGTTCAGGGTAATTTTACCAAGAGCTTGACGTCAAGTGTTGTCGTAGGCCCTTATTCCTTGTGTAGACGGAGTTAAATCTTCATCCCTTATGCCTAGCATCCTCGCAGTTCTAAGTGGAAAGACATTGATGGCCGATCCATTGTCTACGAGAGTCATAGGAACATTCATTCTCTTGCAAACTACTGTGAGGTTTAATGCCTTGTAATGTTTGTCACCTTCTGGAGGTAAATCCTTGTCAGAAAAGGTGATGAAATTAATTGGCCTAGGAAGATCACTTGTGAGTAAGTTGGCTAACCCCTCAGGAGTAGTGTCAGAATCTATTCCTATTTTTTCCAAGGCATTCATTACAGCCAACCTATGTTCTCGAGATGTCGCTAAAAGTTTCCATACATTCATCTCAACTTTTGTCTTCTTAAACTGCTTAACAATATCATTGTCTGCAATGATAGGTATGGGAACTTGTTGTGTGGTCGGCGTAGGTTGTGTTGAAACGAGAGGTTGCATTCTCCCGGATCTTGTGAGGACGTCTATCGATGAGTCTTCTTCAGCCCAAAAGTCATCCATGGCATACGACACAGAAGGTGGAGGTCCTACTATGTCTTTTGGATAGACATCTTCTTCATCACTGTCCCAAACTTCATTAATGGTTGCATCGTCTTCTTTTGGAACTTGGACTAGTTTCTTTTCATCAATCATTTTCTGAACTAAATCCTTAAATTTAAAACAGTTTTTGATAGTGTGACCCTCTGATTGATGATACTGACAGTAATACCTATCTTTCCTTTTCAATGATTCGAATGGTCTTGGTTCGAGAGGTTTGATCTCACCACTCTCGGAGAGCATTTCGAACATTTGTGCATATGGGATCCCAATTGGATTGTAAATTCTATTACTCTTCTTGGGTTTTAAAGTGACTTGTAAAGGAAAATGCTTTGCCTCAAAAGTCGTTCTCATGGTTGTGAATTCTCTCTTGGGTTCATCTTTCAGGAGTGGAACCTCGTCATATTTCTTTGAAGTTCTTTTATATCTTTGAGAGTTTCACGTAGCAAACACGACCATTCAATCATAGACAATGTAAGCGATTGTATGTCTTCTTTACTTGCCGGTTCTGGAAGGCTATCCATGGCGTCGAAGAATATCTTCTCGTCTTCTTCAATGGCATGGATTTCTTTGACAGGTTTAATGAGAGACGATGGGTCAACCTCGTTTTCCTCATCAGAGATAGCCAAGGCGTGAGCGAGAGGTGCATTATTAATGCTTGGCTTCTTACTGGCAGGGGGCAATGGCAGCTTGTTGTTATCGATTAAGTCTTGGATAACTTCCTTAAGCTTCCAATAGTTTTCAGTGAGATGGCCCCTACCTTGGTGATACTTACAGTATGCATTGGGGTTCCAATTAGCCGACCTCTTTTCGACTGGTGGGTCTCCAAATGGTCCAATAGGAGTTATAAGACCTTTTGCATTTAATCGATCAAATGCGGTGTCATAACTCATGCCAATAGGAGTAAAGTTTCTCCTAAATGGTTTCTTTTGTCCTTGATTGCTCATAGCAAGGACTTCACCTAAATTAAAAGTGCTAATGTTATTTGAGTGGGTGGTTTTGGAAGAAGAAGGATTGTCGTTCTTCTTTCCTTTCCAGCCACTGTTGGAGTTATTGTTGGCAACTTTTAACTTAGCTAGGCCGTCTTCAATATTGATCCCAATGTCGTAGACGGCCTTGAAGGTATGGGGATTATTTTAATACTTGAGATGCTTGAAATACTTTTCTTGAAGATTTTTGATGAACAACCTTACAGACTCTTTTTCACTTGGAACCTCAATCATCTTAGCCGAGGTTTCTCTCCATTTGTTAAAGAAAGAGGTGAAGCCTTCGTTCTCTTTCTGCTTGAGGATTTCAAGTTCTCTACGGTCAGTCTCAACTTGAATGTTGCACTTGTATCTATCAACGAAAGCATTTACTATGGACTCCCAGATAGAGGTCTTTTCTTTCTCGAAAGAAAAGAACCATTGTTGGAAAACGGTCTCGAGAGATAGTTATAACACAGAGGGGAAAACCTTCTTATCAATACCCTTAATACTCATTATCGTTTTGAATGCTCTTAAATGAAAATAAGGATTATCAGTTGCTCTGAATTTCGGGATGTCGTTGGCATTGAACTTCTGCGGAAGAAGATCTTTGTCCACCATGACCCCTTGTGAAGTAAGTCCTTGAAACTTGTAGTCGTTAGATAGCTTGCTTAGACTCTCTTGCATGAGGTCCATCTGTTGTTGTTTCACAGGATCATCGACCTTAAGTGTGAGGAGCTTCGGTGTTTCAGTCATGGTAACCAGTTGGTTCCTAAGCTCATTGACTTCTTCTTGTGTTGCCATTATGGTCTTAGCTTTCCTCTTACGAGCTATGGGTTTGTCGAAAAGTTGGACTTGTACGAAGAGGTTGTCTTTGATTAACCGTCCTTCCTTTCTTGACCACGCGCTGTAATTTAAACCATTTTGTGTTTTAATTAATTAACTCAAATCGACTTGACTTTGGTTTTTAAAAGAGGAAATAAAAAATGGGTGCATTTTTTTGACAAAAATAATGTACATATTTTTAGGGAACTAAGTATAGTTTTTAAATTGGAGGATTAATATCCGACTTACCCCCCTAAAAAATGACGGAAAAAACGCGCATGCAAGACTCCCTTAGACATGGTCAAAGTGTGTGTATTAGTTTGTGCGTTGAGTGTAAGTGACATGTTTGGACTCTTGTTAAAGACCATGGGACTTAGTGCCTAAACTCGATTAATGACTCAACCAAGTACTATTGACAGAGAAAATTAACCGAATTAATTAGCAAACTGGTTAATTAGACACTAGGTGATGACTCGACCAATAATCCAAATTGTCGGCAAAACGACAAGACTGGCATCGCACTGTGTAGCGTAGCGCTAGACGACAGGGATGTCGCCAGGCGCCACACTCCACAGAGTGGCACTACAGTCCAGACTTTGGCGCCAATTCTGGAGCTTCAATCTGGGACTGCTTTCGGTGTTATTAATCAACAGGGGTATGCCTAAAGTCGTACTAGGTTGATTCTGATTAAAATATTAGACTTTATTGACTCAAATTAATTAATTAATTAGGAAAAGTTCTTTAATTCATTAATTTATTTAATCTCAACACAAGTCAAACAAACGGTTAAGAAAACATATAATATATGCACAACAAATAATGCGCAATTAGTCAAGTAGGCACAATATGATGCAATGAGTTTGCAACAAAACCATGGCTCTTGTTCTCTAAAGTTCGGGATATGGATTAGTCAATAGAGGGTCCATGGTTAATTGTCCAGATGCACCGCGCGGAAGCCTAACCGTGAACGGTTGGCGCGAGTGGATGGGACACCGCGAGTATTAGAAAAACTCGCTTCCATGGTTTGGTGAATTCAACATTCTCGGATGTACCCTTTGTTGCTCAGAGCGTTCAATCAGGTAGATGGTGCATGAATTCCTAAGGGGTTATGTCCATATGTAGAACACATATGGGTTTCAGAAAAGTGAGAAAAAAAAATTCAATCAGGAAGTAGGATCAAGCAAACAATACGAAAAACTGGTTGAAATTAGAACGCATATTTCTGGCTCGGTATTGGAAGAATTTGGCGCCAGCAAACAGAGACTGGCGCCAGGTTTTAGCTATAGCGCCTCGCGCCAATGCTGGCGTCTGGCGCTAAAGTTAAAATTCTGGCGCCAATGCTCTGGCCCCTAGCCCTAATTCCTACATGCCTCAGCAGCTTTCTGTGCTCGATAAAATTTTCCAGTTTCGCGCAGTGTTATTTCGGTCCTAGTTGTGAAAGATATTTCTCAAATTTCCTACGTGTAAAATCCTATGTTTTAACTCATTACGGATGGTCTTTCCAATGAGATCTTTTTATGCATATGACAATAATGTTAATCAAAATTACGCACATGAAATACTTACAACTTTTCAAGTCTCAACCACTCATTCTAAATCATTGCCAAAATAAATTTTAGGAATTAAAATAGAAATCCTCCCTAGTGGAGTCGCCAAAAACTGTAGGGAATATTTCAAGCATTACCCCAAACTTGGACCCCACTGTGATCATACACTAAAGCATGGTGACGTCCAAAGGGAAGGAAGCTAGAGCAAAAGAGTCGCCAACAAGTTTTAGGAACTTGTAAACCGTTCGCGAGGTGAAGGTTACACCCCTTAACGATCCAGGAGATTGTCAACTCTAATAGGTCTGGAACCATGACTGGTAGTTCGGGGATGAAGGTACAAATCCAACCTAAAAGAGATTGAACCTGCCCTAAAAATAGGCCTCTACTTTATTCTGATCGTATTCATGTGCGCTTTCTGACTAACATGCAATAAAAAGGTTAACCCTAAACCTGTTTATTCTATGTTGGTTGAATATTAGTGCACAAATAAAACTATTATTGGCGATCACTTGAATTATAATCAAATTAACCCTAAACAAGATTATTAATTATCTTATTAAGCATGATTACAAGTACAAATTCCCTTTAAACATGCATAAAAGGCGTGATCAAGCAATAACAATAAATATCAAGCAACATAATAATAATCATAACAATTATAATAATCATAATCATAATCATCATCATAACAATAAAAATCATAATAATCATAATTAACATAATCATGTTAATAATAAAGCATAATAATAGCAAGATCCTAGGCATGATACTAACAAGATTAATAACAACCCTAGCATATCACTTAACATTAAAAATCAAATATTTATCCCTAACATGATACTGACATGAATATTAGAAAGAAAGTAGGAAGCATCACAATTGTCATATTTGATATTAGAAATTATAGTTGTTATCCTAAACATGATACTAGGAAGATCAATACACCCTAACATGATACTAGGAATCAAAATAATAATCTAGACATGATTTCTATATCATAATATCAATAAATCAATTAAAGGACTTACTTGGATGCCTCGTACCTCTTTCTAATAACAAAATACATGCGTTAGTAACTTCAAGGAAAATAATAATCAAAGAATTAAATTAAATAATTGAAATAAAGATTTGGGACCAAACCCTCAGAAATTAAAACCTTTCACGTCCAGGGCAAAGGCAACTTCGAACTATGCTAGGTGTGTCTAGATAGATCTTGTGAATGCAGAATTTTGTATGAGAAAAGCTAGGAGAGAGAGAATAAGCTTTAGCTTAGAAAGAGAAGAGAATTAGAAAACTAGAGAGTTGATTATTGATGAGAATTGATGGAAATTGATGATGGAAAACGGAGGTTTTTAAGAGACTATTTATAGAGAAAATTAGCCGGACGGATAAAAAAATGGATCAGAGTTTCAACAAGAATAAAACAGTTTAGCACCAGACGCCAAACATTAGCGCCAGACGCCAAGCCTCAGCGCCAGGCGCTAATCCTATCGTCAGGCGCTAGAAACCAGTTTCACTCGCTTTATTAATTTCGATAAAATTTAGCCGTACAAAAGGGCAAAATCGTATTTCCCTTAAAAAACACTTCTTTTATTCTGATTAAAACTCTAAAAAGTCAACCAAAGTCAATTTATCAATGCTAATTAAATGTGGAATGAAAAGAAACTTCGAGAAGAATCTAGAAAACTAAAATCAATTCTAATTGCATTAGGAATGATAAATCAATATTAGACCCTCCTCTAGATCATTGGGACGCATGTAAAGATCAAACTGGGCTCAGTTTAGTAATTTGGCCATAACTTCCTCATTATTCATCGGAATTGGGCTTATAATATATCGTTGGAAAGCTCTTTTCGAACCCGACCCAACTACACTATTATTGGGCCCTTGCCATGGACCAAACTAAACTGGATTGGATGTTTTCTCAAAAAAAGGTTTTAAAAAACAGAGAGAAAGAAAAGAATTAAAAGTTATCCGCAACACTAGACTTTCCACACTTTCACTTCATTCGATTATGATTCGACGTGAAATATACTCATCACTGGGTTTGGTTTTGGGGAGACACAAATGGGTGTCTACAAGTATGGATTCCCCTCCGTTTGTCGATGCTGAGTAGGATCTAGGAGGACTCGTACCTAATGAGGTAGTTCGCCCTCGAAAGAGGGTGACACGTCCTCGTGAGGAGGTTGGGGAGCGACGCGTCGGAGCTGATCAACGTCACTAGGAGGATGCGGTCTGGGAGGATCCTCCCAACTGGGACCCTCAGGTCCTTAAGTGGGACCCATACCATCATGTTTCAGTCAGGAGTTGGCAAGGCATAGTGACTTCTTTTGCGCCACCGTTTTTTTCTCTCTCTCCATTTTTCTTAAAACAAGCCGTAACCGTATTATTTTTTGTATGTGTCATTTATAAAGTGAGCCTAACGTGCGCTTATATGGTTCTGGTGACTTGAGAGGCCATTTCGAGAGTTTACTTGATGTGGTAAAGGAGGTAGTGGAGCATTCGGGGATAAGGCCCCAGCCGGTGGCTCTTTGGGATTTATCGAGTTAGCCTGCGTCGTCAGCTTTCCTTCGTTGGTTGCTGGAGTTTTGGTGGGATTCCACCAACATTCTCCACTTTTCATGGGGAGAGATGACAGTTACCCCTTACGATTTCTGTATGATTAAACGATTTCCTTTCGGAGGTGATCCTGTAGCCATGGAAATTGCTAAAGGGTCAGACGAGATACTGCGTGACCTTGTGGGGGACCGCCTTGCAGCAACCCTCCACTTGTATGCGTTGTCTTGTCCATACTCGGTTCTTGCCTATGAGGTTTTGTCCGATGCGGTTGATCGGCAGTGTACACCTCAACAAATGGCTTGGATATACATTGGTCACGTTCTTTCCATCACTATATTAAGTGATCGGGGAGAGCGTTTCACTATCGGGTTACACATTTGCCTAAGTGATTTGGAGCAAGTAGGTAACTTGAGTTGGGCGGAGGTGTTGTATTGCCCGTATGCTTACAACTATGGGCAAGGTGACCCGAGTGATGGATTCCGCGGCAGCTAGTGAGGTGCCTCGGATCTGCATTTTGTGGCATGGTCGTATCCTTGAGGTACATACTCATTTCTCAATTTTTTACTTTTAATTACGTTTTTTAAAAACTTATTTTTTCCTTTTCATTTCTTTTAGGCTTGGGGATACTCGTGTCGGTGAGTATTTTAACAACACATGTATACTACAAAAAGTGTGCTTTTTTGGATGCTTTTAACCCTTATTTTCGACACAGAAAAGCATCGAAAAATGGCTCTCGACGCTTCTAAAGGGCGTTGAAAATACGTGAGTCGAAAATATGTTTGGACAACAAAAAGCGTCGCAAAATCTAGACACCTTTTTGTGTCTAAAATAAAATACAGAGCACCGTAACTTTGTTAATTCACGCTTAATATTAAATTTGGCTACGCCTTTTGGTGTCAGAATTAGAATATTAGGGACGCTATTTTGTGTCCACGCATACGTGTCTAATTTTTTCTTGGCGTTTTTACTTGTCTAAAATTTCAATCTAGCGACACTTTTTGATGTCCATTACTAATTCAAGTAATTTGATATTATCGACGCTTTATCGTGTTTAGGGATGTTCAAATCCGGGTTCCCGGGTTTTCGGGTACCCGAAAACCCGGGTACACGGAGTTTCGGGTACTTGTTAATTTGTCCCATGTCTCGACCCGAATATTTGGGTGCCCGGGTGTCAGGTACCCGAATTATTCGGGTCGGGACATAGGGTACCCGAAATTTTGAATGATTGTAATTAATTTGCTCCCGAAAGGTAAAAAATTGAAAAACAATTTAGATCTACTACCCAAACTCCACACAATTGAGCAACCAAGATACAAAATACCCAATTACACAAAGCTTTGTTTCAATAATAATAATAATAAAATTTGAAATATACAAAGAATTAGAAGAAAAAAAAATATAATTAGAAATTGCAAGTCTTGCAACTGTTAATTATATTAGAAAATACAATAAGAATTTGTAATTAATTTGCTCCCATAGTTCTATCGCAAGTCTTGCACTCTTGCAACATGCAACATACAACGCACTCCAACGCAGCGACCACCGTGACATTGCTGGGAGAAGTAGCACACAGCGACCATCGACGACGGAGTTAGGTGAAGCAGCAACGATATTGTTGGGCAAAGAAGCGACCACTACAAGATTGCAGATCGAGAGTGAGGGAATTGAATGAGAAGGCGGTTGAGAATAGAGAAGTACGTAGGAAGAAGCAATAGAAGTAGGAAGAACAGAGAAGGAACTCAAGGAAGAAGAAGGAAGGAAGAGATAGAGAGGCAGGGAGATAGAGAGCGGCGGAGAGAGGGATTGACTGATTGAGAACCCTAATTTTGATTCAAAATAGAAGTGCAATGTGGGCTGGGCTTAGTAGTTAGTAGCGATTTTTTTTTTATTTTTGGGAATTCGGGTACCCGGGTATTAAAAAATACGGCCCATGTCCCGACCCGGATAACATGTAATTTTCCCGGGTCGGGTACCTGTCCCGAAAAAATTAATTTTTTTCCCCAAATTTCCCATCGGGTATTTACCAGGTCATCAAGAAATCGGGTCGGGACAATCGGGTCGGGTTTTTTTTAACATCCCTAATCGTGTTAGCCTTTAATGTGGCGGGAACTCTTAAAATATGAACATACAAAATATGTTGACATTAAAAAGCGTATAGATTTTTTTTTAGTGTTTTTTTTTCGTTTTATAATATAATAATTATATATTACTTTATATACATTATATTGTTTCTTTCCAGTTAACTTGTAATAAATAAAATTAACATCACATTAAAATAATTAAAATGAAGTAAAACTTATATTTTATAATATACATGTATAATATAACTAGATTAAAAAAAGCAATCAACAAACTAACAAAACATTTTTTTTATTTAAAAAAAAAACATCAACACGATCACTAAAACAAAAAGCTTTGTGTAGGGAATAATTTCAAGCCTTTAAATCCCACTAGCTTGAACCCCACTGTGATCATACACTAAAGTACGGTGGCGTCCAAAAGGGAAGAAGATAGAGTAAAAGAGTCGCCAACAAGTTTTTAAGGAACTTGTAAACCATCACGAGGTGAAGGTTACACCCCTTAACGATCCAAGAGATCGTCAACTCCATAAGGTCATGAACCAAATAAGGGTTCGGGGATGATGGTACAAATCCAACCTAAAAGAGATTGAACCTGCCCTAATAATAGGCCTCTACTTTATTCTTCTCGTATTCATGTGCGCTTTCTGATTAACATACAATCAATAGGTTAACCCTAAACCTGTTTAATCTATGTTGGTTGAATATTAATGCACAAATAAACTATTATTGGCGATCACTTGAATTATAATCAAAATTAACCTAACAAGATTATTAATATCTTATTAAGCGTGATTACAAGTACCAATTCCCTTTAAACATGCAATAAAAGGTGTGATCAAGCAATAAATAATAAGCATCAAGCAACATAATAATGAATATCGTCATCATAAAAATAAATTATAATTGAAATAATCATGATAATAATCATAAAAGAAAATAATCATCATATTAATAATAATTGAAATAATTATCATAAATAAAATAATCATCAAAATAATAGTATTCATAATCATTATAACAATTATAATTATAATCATATTCATGTTAATATTAAAGCATAATAATAATAGCAAGATCCTAAGCATGATACTAACAAGATTAATAACAAACCCTAGCATGTCACTAAGCAATAAAAATCAAAGCTTTAGCCCTAACATGATACTAACATGAATTATTATTAGGAAGAATATAGGAAGCATCGTACTTTTAATCATACTTGATATTAAAGTTACCCTAGACATGATACTAGGAATTTATTGTTGTCACCCTAAACATCAAATTAAGGAAAACATCCTAACATGATACTAGGAATCAAAATAACAATCTAAACATGATGTCTACATCATAAAATCAATAAATCAATTAAAGTACTTACTTTGATGCCTCGTACCTCTTTCTAATAACAAAATACACATGTTAGTAACTTCAAGGAAAATAATAAACAAAGCAATTAAATTAAATAATTGAAATAGAGATTTGGGACCAAACCCTCAGAAATTAAAACTTTCACGTTTAGGACGAAGGCAACTTCGAATATGGCTAGGTGTTTCTAGATCTTGCGAATGCGGAATTTTGTATGTGAAAACAAAGTTTAGAAAAGAGAGAGAATAATCAAGAAAATCTTGATGAGAGTTGGTTATTGAAAAAGGGGAGATATGACCTCTATTTATATGAAAAAAAGAGGGTCGAAGAATTAAGAAAAGAATCCAAATTCGAATCGAAATAAAACTCGTAGACAGCAGTTTTTGCGGATTTTGTTTTTATCATATCTTTTGATCCAGGAATCGGAATAAGATGAATAAGATGTCGTTGGAAAGATCTTGAAGTCTACTTTCTAACCCAATTATAATCAGATTAAAATATGTTGTAGAATAAAATATATGAACGAAATAGTGAGATGGTGTCAGTTTTGGATAGAGTTTGATATCTTAGTCACATCTTTTCCGTTATAGCTCGGAATTATTATTATAATATATCATTGGAAAGATAATTTCAAGATCTATCCAACCATATAAAATTTGGATAAAAAATATGAGGCACGAAAATAATATCTGACTGTCTTTGATTATGTTTAAATCCGAATAGAATTAGGACTTTAAAAAAGGAAAGTTTTATAAAAAAAAGGAAAGTTTATATTTAAATCAAATTCCTTAATCTTATCTTTTCAAAAAAGGATAATTAAGATATTTTAGAAACTTATAGAAGATTCTAATCAATCCTAATTAGTTTAGGAATAGGATTAAACCTTTGGACCTTCCTCATGATCATTGGGTCGTAGGCAAAATCCAGTTCGGGCCCTGTTTAGTATTTTGGCCATAACTTCCTCATTATCCATCGGAATTGGGCTTATAATATATCGTTGGAAAGGTCTTTTCAAACCCCATCCTACACCATTATTGGACCCTTATCATGGACCAAACTAAACTGGAATGGACGTTTTCATAAAATAGAGTGGGTTTTTGAAAACAAAAAGAAAGAATTTTAATAAAAACTAACCGCAACATTAGACTTTTCACACTTTCACCTCATTCGATTATGGTTCGCCGTGAAAGGTATTCATCACTGGGTTTGGTTTTGGGGAGACACAAATGGGTGTCTACAGAAGCCCCCACTTTGACTGAGTTTGGAGAAACGCAAGCTTCGAAAACAAAAGTCAAAGTATCGATAGGGACGGAGAATGATTCAGAACGTTCTGCGATCCTAAATCATTTTTGTAACGCCGATACCTGCAAACCAATGTTAGTTAAACAGATAAGAGAGTTAAGAAACGCGTATCTTGCACCGTCGAGCACACGTCTTTGAAAGTAACCGATTGTTGCTGCTTTTTGTTTTGATGACCTCCTGCAAGCTAGAGAATGCCATCCTGCTTGAAAACCGCTACGCCTGTAACTGCTTCCAAATATAGAAGATTGCTTCGCCTGAAACTATCCTCCCCGCTATGATAACATTCCACGTCCAAGGGAATACCTTCGAAGATTGCTTCTCTTGAAACAATCTCCATCCGCATTGATAATATTCCGCGTCCAAGGGAATACTATCGAAGATTGCTTCTCTTGAAACAATCCTCAGCTGTTTGTGATAACTCTCCATAATCCAGGGAAAGCCACCTTGCTGTTTCGATGTTCACTCGTCTCTGAACAAAGAGCTTCTTTTTGAAATGATCTTCTGAAATGAGGTGTCCACGCGTCTCTGAACGAAGAGCTTGATAATAGGATGCCCACGCGTCTCTGAGCAAAAGAGCTTGAAAATAGGAAATGTCCACGCGTCTCTGAACAAAAGAGCTTGAAAAGGAAATGTCCACGCGTCTCTGAACAAAAGAGCTTGAATGAAATATCCACGCGTCTCTGAACGAAGAGCTTGAAAATAGGAAATGTCCACGCGTCTCTAAACAATAGAGCTTCAGTACTTGAACGTTTGTTGCGATAGTGTCTTGAAGAAAAAATTTCCGAAGACCAACGTTTGTCGATCTCTAAAGCTCGCCTGAACTTTATTCCGCTAAAACCAGTATGTCGGTGTTTCCGTAATGAACCATATCTTAGGCGCTTTAAGCTAAGCGAGACGATCTTTCATCAGGTCGATGACTTATTGCAATTGTAATCAAACTGACTACTTAATCATGTCAAATTGCTTATAAGGGCTAACTGGCGTACCAAGGAACCCAAAATTGCTGTATGAAGTCGAAATCACCTTTCTGAGAGGCTTCGAGCTCTGTCGTTGCTGAAATATCTCTGGCGCAAAGAATTGATTCTGTCGCCGAACGCTGTGATAGGGTCTTCCCTGTTCTGCTGCACCTGTATTTATTTTGACTATAGAACTTTTCCAATCTCTTTAATTATCTTAGGGTTGACCTAAGGCTTAAATGTTGCTTGACTCATCGACTTGACACGACTCAAGGTATAAACTGGACTCGATATGTTTGACTGACTCGAGGTTGACTCGACTCGAAGTGTAATGACACATGTGTTAGACTCAAATCAAAGTGATATGGCACGACATGACTCAGTGTGTACATGACTTGTGTGTGCATTGTAATGTGATCGTGCGACTTGAAAATGCTGAAAAGCAAAAAATTTCCGTCATTTTTGTGGAGGGTACCGACTTTCTCCCGAAAAAGAAAGACGCGAAAAAGAATCGAAAGTCTGAAGATGCATGTTGAATGAGCTTAGTCAAATGTTGTTTGATACTATCTCTCAAGGTGCAAGGATTAATCCATCCTAGGCTATCTCAACTGTTGACTCCATGATGAAAGTATTTGGGTAACTTAGGCACGGAGGCTAAGCACTTCATACTTCGTGATGCAATGACAATTGTGAGTGATTAGTGATGTGACAAGGCATGCTTCATCGTTATGATTTCATGACAAAGGGTTCCTAAGGGCAATATATTTGGTCATGCATGCGTGACGTGTGTGATAGTGACACTAAAGTTAGGCCGCAAGATCTAAGTGTGTGGAAAAATATATTATTAAAATAGTCAAATGGTGGTGAATCTTAAGCTAGGTAAGCTAATGATGTAGGGATCAAGCCCCCAAGTCTAGCTCTAAGTAAATAGGGATGAGCATTGGAGATCCCTTGATATGATCATGGTGCAAGTGTGTTAATGTGAATATGAATGCATGTTTATTACGGCCGCACCTCGATGTGAGGTTGCCTACGTATCCGTTAGGAATCAGGCCGAACGCAGCTCTAGCCAAACCTCGCACAAGTGTGTATACCTCAAAAAGGTCTTTTTTTTTTGTAAAGGTTGTAACGTGGTTAGGCTAAAGGTTTAAAGAAGAAGGGGATAAAGGCTCAAGACCCTAGATAAGCCCCCAAGGTGTGCAACCTTGCTTTTGAATCTTTGTATTTTCATGTTTGAGCTCTTTTTGCTTTAGCATTTATTTTATTTTTGCAAGTGTGGGCAATCCCGATTATGCGGTCTATCACTCACTTGGCATTCATGTTTCTCAGGCACGGTACCGAGCACTCGATAAGAGACGCAATCTGAGACGTGTTCTTATCAAAGATATTTTCATATCAAAGACATTGGAACACTTACCCTTTTGTACACTTGTTTTCGTTTTTTATTATTGCTTATTTTTTGCTATTGTTTTCTTTTGAATTTGCTCAAGCTTTCTTTAGAATTGCATAAGTTGCACGCCATCCCATCCCAAGGTTAGGTAGATGTAGGTTGAAAAAAGAAGGGTCTATCGTTAGACGAGGCTCAAAGTGGTTTATGAAGAAAGGATTGCATATTTGAAAGGTGAAAGGAGATATGATGTGGCTACAAGGGGTGCCTCAAATCATTAGTATACCTTGTGCTTAATTCGACATGGTTTTTTTTTTGTTTTTTGTTTTTTTTTTTTTGAATGCAATGTTAATGAAATGATCATATGCAAGGAAATAAATGCTCATTTTTATTAAAAAGGGAAAAGAAAAGAAAAACTACAAAAATAATCTAAAGGAGAAGAAAAGGTGCCTATGCTAGACTTATTGGGGAAAGGAAAAAATGAAAAATAAATAGAAAAAGAGGCCATGAGATCTTGTCGTTGAAGCTCGCCTCTTGTCTTGTGTCATTCGCTTCATCATCACCCAGTCTTCTCGCTAGCTAGAGGAATTGGGACCTTATTTGCCTCTATGAGATCTTGAATGAGATTTTGAAGCCTGTAGCATTCATCAGTGGTATGACCATTTCCTCGATGGTACTTGCAATAGGAATTTGGATTCCATCTCAAAGATCGATTTTCTGGTGTTGGATCCTCGGTAGGGCCAATAGGTTTGATTAATCCTCGATCATAGAGACGATCGAAAGCAGCATCGTAGGTCATTCCAATGGATGTGAACTCTCGCCTGGGTTTCCTTTTAGATCCTTGATTGTCCATGGCTAAGACATCATTATGGTCAAAGGTGCTAACATTATTACTAGAGTGGCGTTTTCGGAAGAAGAAGGATTGTCGCTCTTCTTTCCTTTCCAGCCACCGTGGTTGCTATTGTTAGTAGCTTTTTGCTTTGCGAGGTCATCTTCGATCTCGATACCTATGTCATAGACGGCCTTGAAAGTATTCAAGTTGTGTTGATATTTTAAGTGCTTTGAATACTTTTCTTGAAGATTCTTGATAAACATCCTCACGGATTCTTTTTCAGTGGGGACCTCAATCATCTTGGCGGAAGTTTCCCTCCATTTATTAAAGAAAAGAGTAAAGCCTTCATTCTCTTTTTGTCTTAGCATCTCAAGTTGTCTATGGTCGGTTTCAACTTGGATATTGCACTTGTACCTATCAACGAAAGCGTTCACTATCAATTCCCAGGTAGAGGTTTTCTCCTTGTCAAGGGAGAAGAACCATTGTTGGCAAACGGTTTCAAGAGATAGTGAGAAAAGAGAGGGAAAAATCTTCTTATCGATACCCTTGATGTTCATTATTGTTTCGAAAGCTCTTAAATGGAAGTAAGGGTTATCTGTTGCCTTGAATTTTGGGATGTTAGTGGCGTTGAACTTATGTGGAAGAAGTTCCTTGTTCAGCAAGACCCCTTGTGAACTCATGCCCTGAAATTTATAGTCACTAGATAGCTTGCTTAGACTCTCTTGCATGAGGTTCATTCGTTGTTGCTTCGCGGGATCATCGACCTTAAGTGTGAGAAGTTTCAGTGTTTCAGTCATGGTAACCAATTGGTTCCTAAGCTCATTAACTTCTTCTTGAGTTGCCATTATCTTCTTAGCCTTCCTCTTTTGACGAATCGGTTTATCAAAAAGCGAGATTTGAATAAAGAGGTTGTCCTTGATTAATCGCCCTTCTCTCCTCGACCAAGTACTGTGGAAAAGGAAATTGGGGATGTTTATTGATAATTATTTGACTCAAACTTTATTCAACATGCAATGGATGGAGGAGGTGAAGAAAGATTTAGATGGAGGGATATAAAGAATTAGGAATAGAATGTACCCCCCACTCAAATGACGGAAAGACCGACTCATGCATGAACCTAAGACGTGGTCATGGTGATGTGTACTCAAAGTGTGTGCTAAGACTAGTGAGTGTAAGTGATAGGTTAAGACTCGTGTCATGACCATGTGGCTAGACTATGTGACCAAGGCTCGATTAATGACTTGACAAGGTGTTATTGACAGCGAAAATTAACCGAATTAATTAGTAAACTGGCTAATTAGACATTAGGTGATGACTCGACAAATAATCCGAACTGTCGGCCAAGCGACAGGACTGGCGTCACAACATAGTGATTGGCGCCAGACTTTTTAGTAAATGTCTGGCGCTACACACCATACAGTGGCGCTACAACTCAGACTTTGGCGCCAACATTGGAGCTTTGGTCTGGGACTGTTTTCGGTATTATTAGTCAACTGGGGTATGCCTAAAGTCGTACTAGGTCAATTCCGATTAAAAGGAAACTTTATTGACTCAAATTAATTAATTAATTAATTAATTAGGCAAAGTTCTTTAAGTCATTAATTTTAATCTCAACACAAATCAACAAACGGTTAAGAGAAACATAGAATAAATATGCACAACAAATAATGCACAATTAGTCAAGTAGACACAATATGATGCAATGAGTTCGCAACCTAACCATGGATCTAGTTCTCTAAAGTTCGGGATATTGTTTAGTCAAATAGGGTCCATGGTTAATTGTCCAGATGCACCGCGTAGAAGCCTAACCGTGAAGGGTTAACGCGTGTGGATAGGACACCGCGAGTTTTTAGAAAAAACTCACTTCCATGGTTTGGTGAATTCAACATCTCAGATGTACCCTTTGTTGCCAGGAGCGTTCAATCGGGTAGATAGAGCATGAATTCCCAGAGGGTTATGTCCATATTTAGAACACATGTGGGTTTCAGAAAAGTGAGAAAAAATTCAATCAGGAAGTAGGATCGAGCAAACAATACGAAAAACCGGTCGAAATTAGAACGCATATTTCTGGCTCGGTATTGGGGGAAATTGGCGCCAGCAAACAGAGACTGGCGCCAACTTTTAACTGTAGCGCCTGGCGCCAATACTGGCGTCTGGCACTATGGCGAAAAGTGTGGCGCCAAGCTCTGGCCCCTGACGCTACTTCCCACATGCCTCAGCAGCTTTCTGTGCTCGATAAAATCTTCCAGTTTCGCGTGGTGTTATTTCAGTCCTAGTTGTGAAAGACATTTCTCAAATTTCCTACGTGTAAAATCCTATGTTTTTGACTCATTACGGATGGTCTTTCCAATGAGAACCTTTTTATGAATATGACAATAATGTTAATCAAAATTACGCACATGAAATACTTAGAACTTTTGGAGTCTCATCCACTCATTCTAGATCATTGCCGAAACAAATTCAGGAATTAAAATAGAAATCCTCCCCAGTGGAGTCGCCAAAAACTGTAGGGAATAATTTCAAGCCTTTAAATCCCACTAGCTTGAACCCCACTGTGATCATACACTAAAGTACGGTGGCGTCCAAAAGGGAAGAAGATAGAGCAAAAGAGTCGCCAACAAGTTTTTAAGGAACTTGTAAACCATCACGAGGTTAAGGTTACACCCCTTAACGATCCAAGAGATCGTCAACTCCATAAGGTCATGAACCAAATAAGGGTTCAGGGATGATGGTACAAATCCAACCTAAAAGAGATTGAACCTGCCCTAATAATAGGCCTCTACTTTATTCTGCTCGTATTCATGTGCGCTTTCTGATTAACATACAATCAATAGGTTAACCCTAAACCTGTTTAATCTATGTTGGTTGAATATTAATGCACAAATAAACTATTATTGGCGATCACTTGAATTATAATCAAAATTAACCTAACAAGATTATTAATATCTTATTAAGCGTGATTACAAGTACCAATTCCCTTTAAACATGCAATAAAAGGTGTGATCAAGCAATAAATAATAAGACTCAAGCAACAAAATAATGAATATCATCATCATAAAAATAAATTATATTTGAAATAATCATGATAATAATCATAAAAGAAAACAATCATCATATTAATAATAATTGAAATAATTATCATAAATAAAATAATCATCAAAATAATAGTATTCATAATCATTATAACAATTATAATTATAATCATATTCATGTTAATATTAAAGCATAATAATAATAGCAAGATCCTAGGCATGATACTAACAGGATTAATAACAAACCCTAGCATGTCACTAAGCAATAAAAATCAAAGCTTTAGCCCTAACATGATACTAACATGAATTAATATTAGGAAGAATATAAGAAGCATCGTACTTTTAATCATACTTGATATTAAAGTTACCCTAGACATGATACTAGGAATTTATTGTTGTCACCCTAAACATCAAATTAAGGAAAACATCCTAACATGATACTAGGAATCAAAATAACAATCTAAACATGATGTCTACATCATAAAATCAATAAATCAATTAAAGTACTTACTTTGATGCCTCGTACCTCTTTCTAATAACAAAATACACACGTTAGTAACTTCAAGGAAAATAATAAACAAAGCAATTAAATTAAATAATTGAAATAGAGATTTGGGACCAAACCCTCAGAAATTAAAACTTTCACATTTAGGACGAAGGCAACTTCGAATATGGCTAGGTGTTTCTAGATCTTGCGAATGCAGAATTTTGTATGTGAAAACAAAGTTTAGAAAAGAGAGAGAATAATCAAGAAAATCTTGATGAGAGTTGGTTATTGAAAAAGGGGAGATATGACCTCTATTTATAGGAAAAAAAGAGGGTCGAAGAATTAAGAAAAGAATCCAAATTCGAATCGAAATAAAACTCGTAGACAGCAGTTTTTGCGGATTTTGTTTTTATCATATCTTTTGATCCAGGAATCGGAATAAGATGAATAAGATGTCGTTGGAAAGATCTTGAAGTCTACTTTCTAACCCAATTATAATCAGATTAAAATATGTTGTAGAATAAAATATATGAACGAAATAGTGAGATGGTGTCAGTTTTGGATAAAGTTTGATATCTTATTCACATCTTTTCCGTTATAGGTCAGAATTATTATTATAATATATCATTGGAAAGATAATTTCAAGATCTATCCAACCATATTAAATTTGGATAAAAAATATGAGGCACGAAAATAATATCTGACTGTCTTTGATTATGTTTAAATCCGAATAGAATTAGGACTTTAAAAAAGGAAAGTTTTATAAAAAAAGGAAAGTTTATATTTAAATCAAATTCCTTAATCTTATCTTTTCAAAAAAGGATAATTAAGATATTTTAGAAACTTACAGAAGATTCTAATCAATCCTAATTAGTTTAGGAATAGGATTAAACCTTTGGACCCTCCTCATGATCATTGGGTCGTATGCAAAATCCGGTTTGGGCCCAGTTTAGTATTTTGGCCATAACTTCCTCATTATCCATCGGAATTGGGCTTATAATATATCGTTGGAAAGGTCTCTTCAAGCCCCATCCAACTACACCATTATTGGATCCTTATCATGGACCAAACTAAACTTGAATGGACGTTTTCATAAAATAGAGTGGGTTTTCGAAAACAGAAAGAAAGAATTTTAACAAAAACTAACCGCAACACTAGACTTTTCACACTTTCATCTCATTCGATTATGGTTCGACGTGAAAGGTATTCATCACTGGGTTTGGTTTTGGGAAGACACAAATGGGTGTCTACACTTTGATATGGATTTTAATGGATATAACCTTCAATCGCAGTTGAGAGGTTTGGAATCATGAGTCTCGGTCAAGAAATGCTAAGCAACACGAGCTATAAACCTAAACTAGGCCAAGAATACACAAGCACAAGCTTACGTAAAACTTTATAAATTTCAAATTAATCAATCATACTTTTCGTTAAACACCATCACATATTTATAAGCTAAATAATTAGCCTAAAAATCATGTAAAACAAATTCTAATCTAACTAAGAAACTAACCCTAAGTTGTAAAGATAATATTTTGCAAATATGATCTTTAAAATTAAGATTATCTTCTAGTAACCGAATTAAATTAACAAAAATAACCTAATAAATTTGGTCACCTAATAATAAAATAAAAATATCAATAAAAATAATTATCATAACAATATTGATGCCTTGGAACCGTATCAAGCTTCTCATATTTTAATAGCTTATCTTCTACATAGATATAACACAAAAACTGAAAAAACCAAAAAATTAGACATAGTAGCATATGATGGCCCGGTAGTTACTTGTTTAGGCGATCCTCGATGTCCTGTCTTATTCTCTTGTTGCACCTACATTGCCTTTTCCAATCTTCAAAAAAACTGATAAAGTAGAAATTAGTACTTATAAATAATCTTTAACAACGAACATACAACTAATTAATAACACAATAAAATTAAAGAGAGCACTACTAATCAAAACCCACCATTGAAGCTTTGTGCATTAACATATCCTTAAGTTTCAATTGTACAGTAATATATATATATATATATATATATATATATATATATATATATATATATATATATATATATATATATATATATATATATTCTATTCATTAAGAGGAAATATAGAGCAAAGTGAACTGCTTGTGCTTCACAGCATTCGGGAGTTGAGATTTCAAATGGTTTTGTAGCAGTGAGAATAACACTGCCATCTGCATCCCTAAACACTACCCCTAACCCTGCTGCCCAACACCAGACCAAGCTGCTGCCTAACAATTGCTGCCCAACACCAAACCAAGCTGTTGCCCAACACCTGCTACCCCACTGGTTTGAAGAACTTGCTAGCATAATCTTCATAATCTTGCCCTAGTTTACAGTACCCTGCAGCCAGCATAACCACATCAGGCAGCTCGTTGTCCAAAATAGTCAAGTTACGACATCTCCATGAAGCCCGCATTAGAGCTGACATACGCAATAACACTCCCTTCTCCACCTTCCTATGCAACCACTCCCACCTTACAACAAAAGATTCAGTCGGAGCATCAACAAGCTGATCCTTCAACCCACTATGGCCCCAAATTATGACCCGTCTCAGTCCCATCATCATCAATACTCCCGTATGTATTATCACGTTTTGAATGGTGGGATAGAGGAGTAGCTAGAATCATTGTTGTAGTAGCATTATCTACCAGACCCTTAACCTTCTCAGCATCCCATTCAAACCCACCCTCATAATCATAATCATAATCTCTACATAATTTTTATTTAAGTGACTAAGGAAAATAAATACTTAATAGAGTAGAAAAAGAGCTCTTTATAAGATTGAAGAATTACTGAACCTTGAAATAACTTTATTCAGTTAATCATATATACATAAACTGCTAACAACACAAAAGTTATAAAATTTGTATAATTATCAACTTCATTTTCTAAGAAAATGACAACGGTGAATTCTTATATTTTCTTCATGCAATGTATTTCTTGTAATCATATATTTTCAAGTGTTAATTTAGGAAACAAACTGAGAAAATTAGTACCATGATATAATTAGTATTACCTGATGGTTTGCTTTTCATAAGAAATAAGATGCTTTGTTTAAAAGACCCGGAGATGCAATCCCTCGACAAAGTGCACCTACAATCTAAGAATACAAGTGCTTTAAGAAGAAAATTGTTGTGTCCGACCTGGTTTTTCAGCTTCTCATTTTCTTGAGATAGTGTTTCATAATTTTTGTGCAAAGCATTCACTTCTTCTTTAACACTATCCAACACAATAGTATTCTTTTGAATTTTTCCATACCCTTCCTTCCTTAACACACCACACACTCTGAAAATGTCCCCCTTTTTAACCCCTAATCCATAACCCACAGGACGATTAGGAATCTCATCGCGATACATAGTTCGTTGAAAAGCTTCATCTTCGAGCTCTTGTTCAGACATCTTAGGGTACGTCATCCTCAACTCTTCAACCTTATCTTTAACATCATCCTATATCAACATTTAAGATTAATGTAAGACCACAAATCTGCACAAAATTATACCACAATCTGCACAAAATCATATCAGAAATTTGCACAAAACCATACAACAAAATCTTCAGTCACTGTGTCAGGAAGAAAGCTTCTGTCTTTGCCCATATGGGTTTTAATCCACAACTCTAACAAGCTCATTTTCCGTCCATGTTCATCTTGTTATAAATAATAAAGCAACAGGAGCTTTAATACGAAAAGTCAACAATATCAACCACGTATAAAAAGAAATTCTCTTAATACCATCCTAAGTAAATATAAAATGACATATATATTCCTTACATAATAAGCTTGTCAGTTTGCAAAACTTTAAGAGCCAGATCTATGAAACTGATTTTGGGAGGCTCGTGCTTTTTTACCGCATTCTGACATATCCTTCATTCACATTTAAATAGTATGTATTTATCATAAAATTTTGAATTAGATATTAAATATTGTTTCATACACAGTAAGCTTAGTATTAAACATACTTTCTCTTTATTCGAATCCCAAAATTTCACTAACTTTACCCAATGACTACTAGTAATTCCATGTGGCACATGATTACAAATCTCATCTAATGTCTTCTCTAAAGGCTTGTAATATTGCTGTTTCAGAGAGTATTTGTACTGCCTCCAACATTTATTGGCACGCTTGAGAGCTTGGTTGTCATATTTCGCACCAGGAGGAATCACAAAGTGTTCCTTCAAAAAATAAAATTAGTGATATACATAAACCAGTAAGTAATCTCAGAGTAATAAGAGATCGGCTATTATGTATGTTTAGGCAATAAAAAGGGATGGGTTAAGGACAAATATACTTACTCTTGTATCTGTAATTATCTTCCCTTTGAAATGCTTGTTGATTGCATGCCAATCTTTTTCTCCAACTAGACAACGGCTTTCCATCTTTGCAATCATACTAATAAATTTAACCAAAATATGTCCACCTTTTCTAATTGGTTGGCATAGATCATTGAATTCAACATAGTATTGGGCGCCATTATTACTCCAAACGTCAATCGACAGAATTATAGCACTTACTAATGTAGTATTACCCTTGGCATCTGATTTAAATAATAAAATTAAGGTAAAAGAAATAAATAGTTTTAAAAAATTAAAGTACTAATTTAAATGGGTTATCTATGGTTAGAGCCTCCTCCTTCTCGTCAAAATCTATGTCTACAGGCCAATCCAGAAGTGCTTATGGTCGTACATACTTAGATTGTTTCGGGATTGTAGACACCTAAAAATGTCTCCCCGAAACAAAACCCGATGATGAACAATCTTTCACCGCCATTATTGGTCAGGTTCAGTATTTAATCCCAAGAGTGCTTAAAAATCGTATTTAATTAAATTCAGTTTTTAATAGTCCATGGATCAGTCTTGAAGTTTAGTCAAAGCATAGTTTATTTTTAATTTTGGCCCAAACCTTTTTATTTATTATTTTAGCCCAATTAATAAATAATAAATTAGAAATGGCTCGAAATTATAAATCGACACTTACAAAGATTGAATAAAATTAGGGCAAAAATGTATTTAGACGGAAAAATGGACGCAGAGTCTGCCGCGTCACGGTAAAAAACACCGAGTCACGAGGCTCACTGCCGCGCCACAGTGTGATTTCCTGTGACATGAGGCCAATGCTGTGACACAGGGCAGCTCCGTGTCCTTTCCACGTAAACCCTTCACGCGTTTTATCTCCCGTAGCTTAATTATTTCCCATGCCACAAAATATTCCCCCGTGTCACGGAATTTTCTGCCGTGTCACGACAATCTCATGGATTATGAATGGGGTGTAACTTTCACGGGTCAATCGTTGCCCTCTTATTGTGGTTGCCTTTTATGATCCGTGAACGGTTTACAAGTTCCTTAAAAACTTGTTGGCGGCTCCCTACTTTCCTTGTCCCTAATCGTATTATGTCAATTCCCACTTTCTATGAGTGCCAAGAATATTCACACGTGCTTTAACGTAGGCGCACTTCGAACGACACCTACAATTTGGCGACTCCATTGGGGAGGATTCTTGGTTATTTATCGATTTGAGTGATCGGTATTTAATTAAGATGAGTGGATGAGACTTGAAAGATTTTTGAAAAATATTCCTGTGATTGATTTGGCATTTTTGCATAAGCATAGACGTTTCAACGTCACATTTAGGTATGTCTTGTAGGAAAAATTGAATAACATGATTGCGAACGAAGGAAAACAAGGCACCAGTCAGATTTTTTGACTGCCGCGCCACGACAGATGCTGCCGTGTCACGACAGTCCTTAAATTCGTCCAGTGGCTTATTTTCTCTTCTCATAGTCAACTTCCTTCGGTTTTTTTGAAAAAACGTGTGTGTTCTGCATACGTCTTAGCCCGGGGGATTTAAGCTCTATCTACCCAAAAACGCTCATGGCAATAAGGGTTCACCCGAGTTATTAAATCCACCCAAACCATGGAGTCGAGTTCGATTTCTTCACGAACTCGCGGAGCAGCCATTTGGCATACACCCTCAAGGGAGGCTGCCTTGCTAACGCGTCCAAACTCTTAACCATGGTACCCTTTTTGACACCCAAAGCTTGACCAATAGTTGAACATAGATCTTGACCTTAGGTTGCGAACTTTTTTTACATCATCGTGACTAAATACTACGTGGTTTATTTTGTACTAACCCCTATGTGTTTGCTCATTTTGTTTAACCTATGACCGAGGGTTTTTATTTCCGCATAGTAAGTAGTACAGACTTAAAATTGATTAAAACCTGGAAATTACGCAAATTTAGTCCAGGAATTGTGCATCGTGTCACGGCATGCCTGCCGCACCACGGTGTACAATGTCGTGACACGGTGTAATGTCCCGTCTGACGGTGCACTCTACCGTGTCACGACAATTAGCACCGTAACACGGGGCCCATGGTTTTGTCAAGTCATTCTTTTTTGGTATTTGTGCGTGTTTATGTGGTTCGTATGTTTAGTTTGATGTCATGTCTAGTTGTACAGTGATAACACGTGTCCATAACCTCACTTAATCACTCACATGTCGTGTCAAGTTCACACACTTTTCCTTTAGTCGTGCACCATTTTATGACCTTACTTTAGGATGGTCTTGTGTCCTTTTTTTTGTTTCGTTTTTTTTTCGGAGTAAGTCGGATGCTATCCTCCCCTACATACTTTTTTTTTAAAAATAATTTTTTTTTTTTGCTTTTTCTTTTCCGGATGGGTCAAGGTTAAGTCTAGTCATTAAAGGTGTGTTTGTTTTGATGTCACAACACTTGGTCAAGAAGCAGGGGTAGATTGTTACGGATCGAGTTAATACCTCAACAACCTCTTATACCAAAGAGGCGTACAAGGAAACCACCACAATCATCTCCACAAAGTCCGTCTCCAGTCTACTTTCAACTGATGGCTACTAAGGAGGATATTGAGAACATTAACAGGTCCATTGGGATGTTGTCTAACATGATGCAAACGCTCACTACCAGGGTCAACACGGTAGAGCAAGACAATCAAAACAATGTCACTATGGCTGCAATGGAAAAGATCATAGAACATATGAGTAAGATCTCTGAAGAGTTCACCCGAAAAGTTTTCCACTACTAACATTCCCATGTTTAAGCCTACCGATAATCCGTTGTTCCACTTAAAGGCTTTTTTTGCGACCATGGCTCTTAAGGGATTAGATGTGACACTCTTCCATACTATGTTCCCTCTTTCCTTGGAGCATGCCTGTCAACAATGGTTCTACTCTCTAGAATCTAAACATGTTGCGACTTGGGAGGATGTTACTGAAAGCTTTTGAACCGTTACAAGTGTAACATCCAAGCCAAGTCTTCTAAACGTGAACTCTCCATTCTCAAACAGGAGGAGAATGAAGGCTTCACTACTTATCTAAGCAGGTGGAGAGAAACAACTGCACTTTTGGTGGATCCTCCCAAGGAGAAAGAGATGGTTCGCCTATTTATTACAAATCTGACTCAAAAGTACAAGTAGCACTTAAAGTTTCTACCTTTGAATACCTTCAAAGCTGTGTACGTGTAGACACCCATTTGTGTCTCCCCAAAACCAAACCCGGTGATGAGTGCCTTTCGCGTCGAACCATAATCGAATGAGGTGAAAGTGTGAAAAGTCTAGTGTTGCGGTTAGTTTTTGTTAAAATTCTTTCTTTCTGTTTTCGAAAACCCACTCTATTTTATGAAAACGTCCATTCCAGTTTAGTTTGGCCCATGATAAGGGTCCAATAATGGTGTAGTTGTATGGGGCTTGAAAACACCTTTCCAACGATATATTATAAGCCCAATTCCGATGAATAATGAGGAAGTTATGGCCAAAATACTAAACTGGGCCCAAACCGGATTTTGCCTACGACCCAATGATCATGAGGAGGGTCCAAAGGTTTAATCCTATTCCTAAACTAATTAGGATTGATTAGAATCTTCTATAAGTTTCTAAAATATCTTAATTATCCTTTTTTGAAAAGATAAGATTAAGGAATTTGATTTAAATATAAACTTCCTTTTTTTATAAAACTTTCCTTTTTAAAGTCCTAATTCTATTCGGATTTAAACATGTTCAAAGACAGTAAGATATTATTTTCGTGCCTCATATTTTTTATCCAAATTTTATATGGTTGGATAGATCTTTAAATTATCTTTCCATTGATATATTATAATATTAAATCCGAGCTATAACGAAAAAGATATGAATAAGATATCAAACTCTATCCAAAACTGACACCGTCTCACTATTTCGTTCATATCTTTTATTCTACAACATATTTTAATCTGATTTCAATTGGGTTAGAAAGTATACTTCAAGATATTTCCAACGACATCTTATTCATCTTATTCCGATTCCTGGATCAAAAGATATGATTAAAACAAAATCCGCAAAAACTGTTGTCTACGAGTTTTATTTCGATTCGAATTTGGATTCTTTTCTTAATTCTTCGACCCTCTTTTTTCCTATAAATAGAGGTCATATCTCCCCTTTTTCAATAACCAACTCTCATCAAGATTTTCTTGATTATTCTCTCTCTCTCTTTTTCTAGCCTTTTCTCAAATAAATAATTCCGCATTCATTAGATCTTGATACACCTAGCCATATTCGAAGTTGCCTTCGCCCTAGACGTGAAAGGTTTTAATTTCTGAGGGTTTGGTCCCAAATCTCTCTTTCAATTATTTAATTTAATTGTTTTGATTATTATTTTTCCTTGAAGTTACTAACGTGTGTATTTTGTTATTAGAAAGAGGTACGAGGCATCCAAGTAAGTACTTTATTGATTAATTGATATTATGATGTAGAAATCATGCTTATATCATTATGATGTTCCTAGTATCATGTCTAGGGTAATTTTAATATTAAATATGATTGTTGCGATGCTTCCTATGTTCTTCCTAATATTTATGATTGTTAGTATCATGTTAGGGTTAAAGATTTGATTTTTATTGCTTAGTGACATGTTAGGGTTTGTTATTAATCTTGTTAGTATCATGCCTAGGATCTTGCTATTTTTATTATGTTGAACATGATTATGATTATAATTGTTATAATTTATTATTATTTTGATGATGATTATTTTATTTATGATGATTATGATTATTATTATGATATGATTATTATTATTCTTCATGATTATTATTTATTATGTTACTTGATATTTATTTATTTCTTGGTCACCTTTATTGCATGTTAAAGGGAATTGGTACTTGTAATCACGCTTAATAAGATAATTAATAATCTTGTTAGGGTTAATTTGATTATAATTCAAGTGATCGCCAATGATAGTTTATTTGTGCATTAAATTCAACCAACATAGATTAAACAGGTTTAGGGTTAATCCTATTGATTGTATGTTAGTCAGAAAGCGCACATGAATACGAGCAGAATAAAGTAGAGGCCTATTATTAGGGCAGGTTCAATCTCTTTTAGGTTGGATTTGTACCATCATCCCCGAACCCTTATTTGGTTCATGACCTTATGGAGTTGACGATCTCTTGGATCGTTAAGGGGTGTAACCTTCACCTCGTGATGGTTTACAAGTTCCTTAAAAACTTGTTGGCGACTCTTTTGCTCTATCTTCTTCCCTTTTGGACGCCACCGTACCTTAGTGTATGATCACAGTGGGGTTCAAGCTAGTGGGATTTTAAAGGCTTGAAATTATTCCCTACAGTTTTTGGCGACTCCACTGGGGAGGATTTCTATTTTAATTCCTGAATTTGTTTCGGCAATGATTTAGAATGAGTGGATGAGACTCGAAAAGTTCTAAGTATTTCATGTGCGTAATTTTGATTAACATTATTGTCATATGCATAAAAAGGTTCTCATTGGAAAGACCATCCGTAATGAGTCAAAAACATAAGGATTTTACACGTAGGAAATTTGAGAAATGTCTTTCACAACTAGGACTGAAATAACACCACGCGAAACTGGAAGATTTTATCGAGCACAGAAAGCTGCTGAGGCATGTGGAAAGTAGCGTCAGGGGCCAGAGCTTGGCGCCACACTTTTTGCCGTAGCGCCAGACGCCAGTATTGGCGCCAGGCGCTACAGTTAAAAGTTGGCGCCAGTCTCTGTTTGCTGGCGCCAATTTCCCCCAATACCGAGCCAGAAATATGCGTTCTAATTTCGACCGGTTTTTCGTATTGTTTGCTCGATCCTACTTCCTGATTGAATTTTTTTCTCACTTTTCTGAAACCCATATGTGTTCTACATATGGACATAACCCTCTGGGAATTCATGCTCTATCTACCTGATTGAACGCTCCTGGCAACAAAGGGTACATCTGAGATGTTGAATTCACCAAACCATGGAAGTGAGTTTTTTCTAAAAACTCGCGGTGTCCTATCCACACGCGTTAACCCTTCACGGTTAGGCTTCTACGCGGTGCATCTGGACAATTAACCATGGACCCTATTTTACTAAACCATATCCCGAACTTTAGAGAACTAGAGCCATGGTTAGGTTGCGAACTCATTGCATCATATTGTGCCTACTTGACTAATTGTGCATTATTTGTTGTGCATACTCTATGTGATTTTTCCTAACCGTTTGTTTGACTTGTGTTAAGACTAAATAAACTGATTAATGACAAAAGGACTTTGTTTAGTTAATTAATTAATTAATTTGAGCTAATAAATAAACATAAAATCGAGTCAAAGTTCCTTTAAGTCAACCCGGATTTTTATTCCCGTATACTGCACAAACGTCAACTTGTTTTGGTAATATCTGGAGTTCTAGAAAGAATTACGAGTCTTACAACCTATGGATCTGTAGCCCCGAGTTTTTTCTTTAATTTGGCGTTGGTTTTATTCCAATAAGAGCCGCAGATAAAAAGTTATGACTAAAATACCACAGTCTGTCCAGTTTAATGCATATACGTGAAGTCTTTACTTAGTCTTTGCTTGAGTCTAGTCACATAGTCTAGCCACATGGTCATGACACGAGTCTTAAAGTACCATCTACACTCACTAGTCTTAGCACACACTTTGAGCACATGTCACCATGGCCATGTCTTAGGTTCATGCATGAGTCGGTTTTTTTCCGTCATTTGAGTTGAGGGGGTACATTCTATTCTTAATTCTTCACATCCCTCCACCTAAATCTTCTTCACATTCTATTCCGATCTTTCTTCACCTCCTCCATCCATTTCATGTTGAATAAAGTTTGAGTCAAATAATTAACAATAAATATCCCCAATTTTCTTTTCCACAGTACTTGGTCGAGGAGAGAAGGGCGATTAATCAAGGACAACTTCTTTATTCAAGTCTCACTTTTTGATAAACCGATTCGTTAAAAGAGGAAGGCTAAAAAGATAATGGAAACTCAAGAAGAAGTCAATGAGCTTAGGAACCAATTGGTTACCATGACTGAAACACTGAAGTTCCTCACACTCAAAGTTGATGATCCCGTGAAGCAACAACGGATGGACCTCATGCAAGAAAGCTTGAGCAAGCTATCTAGTGACTACAAATTTCAGGGCATAAGCTCGCAAGGGGTCTCGCTGGATAAAGAACTTCTTCCACATAAGTTCAACGCCACTGACATCCCTAAATTCAAGGCAACAGATAACCCTTACTTCCATCTAAGAGCTTTTGAAACTATAATGAACATTAAGGGTATCGATAAGAAGGTTTTCCCCTCTCTGTTCCCACTATCTCTTGAAACCGTTTGCCAACAATGGTTCTTCTCCCTTGACAAGGAGAAAACCTCTACCTGGGAATCGATAGCAAACGCTTTCGTTGATAGGTACAAGTGCAATACCCAAGTTGAAACCGACCATAGACAACTTGAGATGCTAAGACAAAAAGAGAATGAAGGATTTACTTCTTTCTTTAATAAGTGGAGGGAAACTTCCGCCAAGATGATCGAGGTCCCCACTGAAAAAGAATCCGTGAGGATGTTTATCAAGAATCTCCAAGAAAAGTATTCAAAGCACTTAAAATATCAACACAACTTGAATACTTTCAAGGCCGTCTATGATGTAGGTATCGAGATCGAAGATGACCTCGCAAAGCAAAAAGCTACTAATAATGGCAACCACGGTGGCTGGAAAGGAAAGAAGAGCGACAATCCTTCTTCTTCCAAAAACGCCCACTCTAGTAATAATGTTAGTACCTTTGACCATAATGATGTCTTAGCCATGGACAATCAAGGATCTAAAAGGAAACCCAGGCGAGAGTTCACACCCATTGGAATAACCTACGATGCTGCTTTCGATCGTCTCTATGATCGAGGATTAATCAAACCTATTGGCCCTACCGAGGATCCAACACCAGAAAATCGATCTTCGAGATGGAATCCAAATTCCTATTGCAAGTACCATCGAGGAAACGGTCATACCACCGATCAATGCTACAGGTTTCAAAATCTCATTCAAGATCTCATAGAAGCAAATAAGATCCCATTGCCTCTAGCTAGCGAGAAGACTGGATGATGTCGGAGCAAACAACACAAGACAAGAGGCGAGCTTCAATGACAAGATTTCATGACCTCTTTTGTCTATTTCTTTTTCATTTTTTCCTTTCCCCAATAAGTCTAGCATAGGCACCTTTTCTTTTCCTTTAGATTATTTTTGTAGTTTTTCTTTTCTTTTCCCTTTTTAATAAAATGAGCATTTATTTCCTTATTTATGATCATTTCATTATATTGCATCAAATATAAAAAAAAAAAAAAAAAAAAAAAAAAAAAAAAAAAAAAAACCATGTCGAATTAAGCACAAGGTATACTAAGGATTTGAGGCACCCCTTGTAGCCACATCATATCTCCTTTCGCCCTTCAATTATACAATCCTTTCTTCATAAACCACTTTGGGCCTCGTCTAACGATAGACCCTTCTTTTTTCAACCTACATCTACCTAACATTGGGATGGGATGGTGTGCAACTTATGCAATTCTAAAGAAAGCTTGAGCAAATTCAAAAGAAAGCAATAGCAAAAAAATAAGAAATAATAAAAAAACGAAAACAAGTGTACAAAAGGGCAAGTGTTCCAATGTCTTTGATATGAAAGTATCTTCGATAAGAACACGTCTCAGATTTCGTCTCTTATCGAGTGCTCGGTACCGTGCCTGAGAAACATGAATGTCAAGTGAGTGATAGACCGCATGATCGAGATTGCCCACACTTATTAAAATAAAATAAATGCTAAAGCAAAAGAAAGAGCTAAAAAAAAGAAGAGTAGAAAACCTCAAGCATGAAAATACAAATATTCAAAAGCAAGGTTGCACACCTTTGGGGCTTATCTAGGGTCTTGAGCCTTTATCCCCTTCTTCTTTAATCCTTTAGCCTAACCACGTTACAACCCTTAAAAAGACCTTTTTGAGGTATACACACTTGTGCGAGGTTTGGCTAGAGCTACGTTCGGCCTGATTCCTAACGGATACGTAGGCAACCTCACATCGAGGTGCGGCCGCAATAAACATGCATTCATATTCACATTCACACACTTACACCATGATCATATCAAGGGATCTCCAATGCTCATCCCTATTCACTTAGAGCTAGACTTGGGGGCTTGATCCCTACATCATTAGCTTACCTAGCCTAAGAGTCACCACCATTTGACTCTTTTCAATATATTTTTCCACACACTTAGCTCTTGCGGCCTAACTTTAGTGTCACTATCACACACTACACAGATACATGACCAAATATACTTCCCTTAGGAACACTTTGTCATGAAATCTTAACACAACGCTGAAGCATGCTTCGTCAAAATCACTCATAATTGTCATTGCATCACGAAGTATGAAGTGCTTAGCCTCCGTGCCTAAGTTACCCAAATACTTTCATCATGGAGTCAACAGTTGAGATAGCCTAGGATGAATTAATCCTTGAACCTTGAGAGATAGTATCAAACAACATTTGACTAAGCTCATTCAACATGCATCTTCAAACTTTTGATTTTTCTTTTTCACGTCTTTCTTTTTCGGGAGAAAGTCGGTACCCTCCACAATTGACGGAAAATTTTTGCTTTTTTGCTTTTTTCGAGTTGTACGATCAATTACAATGCACACACGAGTCGTGTACACATTGAGTCATGTCGTGTCATATCATTTTGATTTGAGTCTAACACATGTGTCATTACACTTCGAGTCGAGTCAACCTCGAGTCAGTCAATCATATCGAGTCAAGTTTATGCCTTGAGTCGTGTCGAGTCGATGAGTCAAGCAACGCTAAACCTTAGGTCAACCCTAAGATAATTAAAGAAATTGGCAAAGTTCTATAGTCAAAAAATAAATACAGGTGCAGCAGAATAGGGAAGACCCTACTCCAATACTTGGCGCCAGAGATATTTCAGCAACGACAGAGCTCGAAGCCTTCCAAAAAGGTGATTTCGACTTCATGCAGAAATTTCGGGTTCCTTGGTACGCCAGTTAGCCCCTATAAGCAATTTGACATGATTAAGTAGTCGGTTTGATTACAATTGCAATAAGTGATCGATCTGACGAAAAATCGTCTCACTTAGCTTAAGCGCCTAAAACACTGGCTCATTACAATCGGTTCAAAAGCAAGCACTTAAACGACAATATTTCCAAATATGGATTGTCGCGCATTCTTATTAAACGACAAAATTTTCCAAAAATTGGATTGTCATCCCCAACTGACAATATTTCCAAAAATGAATTGTCGTGCATCTTCTTCAACGACAATTTTTCCAAGATTGGATTGTCATCTCTGGCAAAGTTTCCAAGCGTGGATTGTCGTGCTCCTTCTTTTATTGGCAAGTTTTTTCCAAGTTCGGATTGTCATACATTCGTCGGCAAGTTTTCCGAGATTGGATTGTCATACACCCAGTTCCCTATAGCAAAATTTCCCAAAGGATTGTCGTAGGTTTCTATTCATCATAAATATCGGCGAAAGTTCCTCAACATGGATTGTCATTCATTTCAGTAAGTGGTAAATTTTCCCGAAATGGATTGTCGGTCGACTCTTTTTTTGCAAATGTTCCAAGACGCGGATTGTCAATTGTGGCAATATTTTCCTAAAAGGATTGTCGCATAGCGTTGGCAAATTTCCAAGGTGGATTGCTTTCAAGAGTTATATTCCAAGATGTGGATTGTTGATCGTAGCACGTTCTTATGAAAGATTGTTACGAAGCATTGGCAACTTTTCCAAAAATTGGATTTTGGCAAATTTTCTGAGATACGGATTGTCGCTTCATCGTGACAACATTTCCAAGGATGGATTGTTACGTGGAATTGACAACTTTCCCTAAATCGGATTGTCATACATCATATAAGAGTTGTGTTGGCAACTATTCCCAAAGAAAAGAGGATTGTCATCACAGCAAAAGCACCGACATACTGGTTCACAAGCAGCAAAGCACCGACGTACTGGCATAGCAAATATTAAAAAGCAGTGATCTTTTCGAAGACTATCACAGCGGGAAAAAGAAGCTCTTTGTTCAGAGACGAGTGAACATCGAAACAGCAAGATGGCGTTCTCTAGCTTGTAGAAAGTCATCAAACAAAATACAGCAACAAATCAGTTACTTTCAGTGACGTGTGCTCGACGGTGCAAGATACGCGTTTCTTAACTCTTTTATCTGTTTGACTAATGCTAGTTTTGCAGGTATCGGCGTTACAAGATTGATTTAGGATCGCAGAACGTTCTGAATCATTCTCCGTCCCTATCGATACTTTGACTTTCGTTTTCGAAACTTACGTTTCTCCAAACTCAGTCAAAGTGGGGCTTCTGTAGACACCCATTTGTGTCTCCCCAAAACCAAACCCGGTGATGAGTGACTTTCGCGTCGAACCATAATCGAATGAGGTGAAAGTGTGAAAAGTCTAGTGTTGCGGTTAGTTTTTGTTAAAATTCTTTCTTTCTGTTTTCGAAAACCCACTCTATTTTATGAAAACGTCCATTCCAGTTTAGTTTTGCCCATGATAAGGGTCCAATAATGGTGTAGTTGTATGGGGCTTCAAAACACCTTTCCAACGATATGTTATAAGCCCAATTCCGATGAATAATGAGGAAGTTATGGCCAAAATACTAAACTAATTAGGGTTGATTAGAATCTTCTATAAGTTTCTAAAATATCTTAATTATCCTTTTTTGAAAAGATAAGATTAAGGAATTTGATTTAAATATAAACTTCCTTTTTTTATAAAACTTTCCTTTTTTAAAGTCCTAATTCTATTCGGATTTAAACATGTTCAAAGACAGTAAGATATTATTTTCGTGCCTCATATTTTTTATCCAAATTTTATATGGTTGGATAGATCTTTAAATTATCTTTCCATTTATATATTATAATATTAAATCCGAGCTATAACGAAAAAGATATGAATAAGATATCAAACTCTATCCAAAACTGACACCGTCTCACTATTTCGTTCATATCTTTTATTCTACAACATATTTTAATCTGATTTCAATTGGGTTAGAAAGTATACTTCAAGATATTTCCAACGACATCTTATTCATCTTATTCCGATTCCTGGATCAAAAGATATGATTAAAACAAAATCCGCAAAAACTGTTGTCTACGAGTTTTATTTCGATTCGAATTTGGATTCTTTTCTTAATTCTTCGACCCTCTTTTTTCCTATAAATAGAGGTCATATCTCCCCTTTTTCAATAACCAACTCTCATCAAGATTTTCTTGATTATTCTCTCTCTCTCTTTTTCTAGCCTTTTCTCAAATAAATAATTCCGCATTCATTAGATCTTGATACACCTAGCCATATTCGAAGTTGCCTTCGCCCTAGACGTGAAAGGTTTTAATTTCTGAGGGTTTGGTCCCAAATCTCTCTTTCAATTATTTAATTTAATTGTTTTGATTATTATTTTTCCTTGAAGTTACTAACGTGTGTATTTTGTTATTAGAAAGAGGTACGAGGCATCCAAGTAAGTACTTTATTGATTAATTGATATTATGATGTAGAAATCATGCTTATATCATTATGATGTTCCTAGTATCATGTCTAGGGTAATTTTAATATTAAATATGATTGTTGCGATGCTTCCTATGTTCTTCCTAATATTTATGATTGTTAGTATCATGTTAGGGTTAAAGATTTGATTTTTATTGCTTAGTGACATGTTAGGGTTTGTTATTAATCTTGTTAGTATCATGCCTAGGATCTTGCTATTTTTATTATGTTGAACATGATTATGATTATAATTGTTATAATTTATTATTATTTTGATGATGATTATTTTATTTATGATGATTATGATTATTATTATGATATGATTATTATTATTCTTCATGATTATTATTTATTATGTTACTTGATATTTATTTATTTCTTGGTCACCTTTATTGCATGTTAAAGGGAATTGGTACTTGTAATCACGCTTAATAAGATAATTAATAATCTTGTTAGGGTTAATTTGATTATAATTCAAGTGATCGCCAATGATAGTTTATTTGTGCATTAAATTCAACCAACATAGATTAAACAGGTTTAGGGTTAATCCTATTGATTGTATGTTAGTCAGAAAGCGCACATGAATACGAGCAGAATAAAGTAGAGGCCTATTATTAGGGCAGGTTCAATCTCTTTTAGGTTGGATTTGTACCATCATCCCCGAACCCTTATTTGGTTCATGACCTTATGGAGTTGACGATCTCTTGGATCGTTAAGGGGTGTAACCTTCACCTCGTGATGGTTTACAAGTTCCTTAAAAACTTGTTGGCGACTCTTTTGCTCTATCTTCTTCCCTTTTGGACGCCACCGTACCTTAGTGTATGATCACAGTGGGGTTCAAGCTAGTGGGATTTTAAAGGCTTGAAATTATTCCCTACAGTACGATATTGGGATAAATATCGAATATGAACTGATGAAGACTGCTGGTAGCAAAAACAACAACACTTGGAAAAACAAGTAGAACGACGTCAATGTTTGGACTGAACCAGTGGCAATATGGGGATGCCTTTTTCATTTTTTCTACTTGTGGAAACTCCTTCTTCTTCCTCTTCCAAGCCCAATAATGCTACCAACAACGTCAATGTCAATGATGTATTAGCTCTTAATGCTCCCACTCAGAGATTCAAAAGGCAAAGGAGGGTTTACACGCCTTTGGGAATGAGCTACGATGCTGCTTTTGATCGCTTGTATAGTCAAGGACTGATTATGCCAATTGGACCCTTTCTAGAACCTCGACCAGAGAACAGAACTGCTAGCTATGACCCCAATGCTCATTGCAAGTTTGATCAAGGCAAAGGTCATACTACTGAGAAATGTTGGAGGTTCAAGGATGCAATCCAAGACCTGATTGATGCTAATCAACTTCTTGCCCTCCATGGGGCAAGAATCCCAATATTCAAGTAGGTCCCCTTTCTAATGCTTTGGCTATCATGGGAGATGAAGTCTCCTTTGATCTGTTAATACTCATTCAACCTGTGAATGAACCTCTACCAGAAGTTGTATTTGTTTCAAACTGTGAGGAAGTGAATGGAATTTGGGGTAGTGACGATGAAGACGTCTATCTCAAAGATATGGCCTGTTCATCTCTTGGCACTAGTGAAGATGTTTGGGGAGACCTTGAGGTCAAGGTTCTCACAAGAAACGGACGGTTGCAACTACCTAGTCCACCTCCACCTCCACCGCAATCACAACCAATAGTCGATCCCACTGACCCTATGAACAACGATGTGATCAAACAATTACAAAAGACTAAGGTGGAAATGAATATATGGAAGCTTTTGGCCACCTCCCACGAGCATCGAAAGGCTATGATAAATGCTTTGGTGAAAATAGGAGTTTATAGTGATATGACTCCTCAAGGGCTGGTCAACTTTCTCACTACTGAATTGTCAAGTACAAGTAATCTGATTTCCTTCTCTAACAAAAATCTGCCTCCGGAAGGGGACCAACATAACAAGGCCTTACACCTCACTGTGGTGTGTAGGCAGATGAATGTTCCTATAAGATTGGTTGATAATAGCTCAGCAATCAATGTATGCCCACTTCGCACTGCAAAGAAGTTAGGCATAAAAAATGAAGAATTGATTCCCTCTACTCAAGGGATTCGTGCTTACGATAATACTCGCCGTTAAGCCGTGGGTACTATCATGATAAATATAACTACTGGAGCTATTGAACGTCGCACCAAGTTTCAGGTGGTTGACATTAAGGCTTCTTTCAATCTGCTGTTAGTTTGTCCTTGGCTTCATGAGCTAAAGGCAATCCCATCGTCGCTACACCAAAAGGTGAAAGCTATATTTGGAGGGGTTGATACTCCCATCGTCCATGTCGAACATGACGAGGAAGATGAAGATCTCTTGGGATTTTCGTTAGACGATGTTCTCATGATCAAAGAAGAGGAGAAGTGTTGAGTATTTAATATTTGGAGTGCTTAAATCCATGTTGTATCCAATATATTTCATGAACCAATCCAATTTCTAGCTCATTTCCCTAAACCATAACCTATTTTCCATTTTTCGTATCCTCATAAAAAAACCGAGCGAAACTAATTTTATGGCTATATAATTTTGATCCAATTATTATTTGATTGGATAGGCCTTTTAATAAGCTTTCCAACCATATATCATAAGCCCAATTCCGAGTTATAACGAAAAAGATATGAGCAAATTAAAACACAAAACTCAGCCCAAACCAACACCCTTTCACTAAAACATCCATATCATAAAATATACAAATTATTTTGACCTGATTTTAATTGGTTTAGAAAGTAGACTTGATAATCTTTCCAATGATATATTATATGTCTTATTCTAAGTTACGGACCAAAAGTTATGATGATTTTAAAAACGGGTAAAAAATTGGAATCACCGCGCACAGTGCAAAAGCACCGTGTCACAGGAGTGTGCCCCGTCTGATGGTGCCTAGTGCCGTGACACGGTGCTCTACATCGTGTCACGGTGCTATTTTCAAAGCTTTTTTGCGTAAAATTCCACCGTGGCACGGTACCTGTTGCCGTGACACGGTGCCTGGTGCGGTGACACAGTAATGAACACCGTGTCACGGTGCTTTTTCTGTGTAATTTCCGCGTTTTCCCATACCGTGACACGGTGTACTGTACCGTGCCACGGTGGACACTGCCGTGTCACGGAATTTTCTCATGTCTTTTTCGCGTAAACCCTTCACGAGTTTTCACTTCCCGTAGGTCAAATATTTCCTGCGCCACTCCAGGTGTCCACCGCATCACGGGATTTTCCCCTATCTGACGATGCCTGGCACCGTGTCACAGTGTTCTCTACCGTGTGGCAGTGTAATTTTTTAGGGTTTTTTTTTATCTTTTTAGGGTTCCGTGTGTTCCCTCTGCTCATTTTCCCTATAAATAGGACCCCCCTTTTTGTAGTTGGGGGCATCAAATGATTCTCTCTTCCTCTCTTTTACACCAAAAATCACTCTTCTCTTTCTCTCATATTCTAAGCCTTAAACCTGTATTCTTAATTACACCATTCTTCCCTTAAGCACTCCAAGGAGTTTATACTTAACCCGAGGTTTCGTCCTTAAACCAAGGCGTGAAAGGTACAAATTACTGAGGGTTTGGACCAAATCAAATCTATATTAATTTAATTTAATTTTCATTTGCTTTATATTATTTTATTGAAGTTACTAACAGTTTATTCAAGATGTAGCAATATTAAGGAACGCGCGGAATGTGAGTAATTAATTAATTTAATTACTTTTATTTTATTTTAATATTGCTAGTATCATGATTATGTTATTTTATATTTGATTTGACTAACGCTATTATTATTAAATTGCTTCCAATATTAATGTTTATTTTTCTATATTTATTGATCACCATATTGCATGTTTAAAGGGAATATGTAATTGAAAATCACGCCTAATAAGATAATTTGGACACCGGTTTAGGTTCCTTTTAATCTTGTTATTTAATCAAGTGATCACAATATTTTACAATAATGTGTTGCATTAATATTAAACCAATTTGGCTTAATAATAATTGGAGCAAATTGAATATTTTGTTTGTATGCCTTTGAGATCGCGGGATTCACTTTTAACTATAAGAATCGAGTAGAGGCCAATACGGGCGAATGTGACACCACGACTCACTTCGTACCATCATTCCCGATCCTCCTTTCGTGGATCCGAACCATATGGATTTAGTAATCTCATGGATTATGAATGGGGTGTAACCTTCACGGGTCAATCGTTGTTGCCTATCGTTGTCCCTTAATCGTGGTTGCCTTTTGTGATCCGTGAACGTTTTACAAGTTCCTTACAAACTTGTTGGCGGCTCCCTACTTTATTTGTACCTAGTCGTATTGTGTCAATTCTCACTTCCTAAGAGTGCCAAGCATATTCACACATGCTTTAACGTAGGCGCACTTCAAGCGACGCCTACAATTTGGAGACTCCACAAGGGAGGATTCTTGGTTATTTATCAATTTGAGTGATCGGTATTTAATTAAGATGAGTGGATGAGACTTGAAAGATTCTTGAAATATATTCCTGTGATTAATTTGGCATTTTTTCATAAGCTTAGACGTTTTCACGTCGCATTTAGGTCTGTCCCGTAGGAAAAATTGAATAACTTGATTGCGAACGAAGGAAAACAGGGCACCAGTCAGATTTTCTAACTGCCGCGCCACGGCATATTCTGCCGTGTCACGGTGCAGTACACCGTCACGCGGTATGCAGCACTGTTACACGGTGCACTCTACCGTGTCACGACAGTCCTTAAATCAGTTCAGTGGCTTATTTTCTCTTCTCACAATTAACTTCCTTTGATTTTTCTGAAAAAACATGTGTGTTCTACATGCGTCTTAGCCTCGGGGGGTTTAAGCTCTATCAACCCAAAAACGCTCTTGGCAATAAGGGTTCATCCAAGTTTTTTTTAAATCCACCCAAACCATGGAGTCAAGTTCGATTTCATCACGAACTTGCGGAGCCGGCCGTTAACATACACTCTTAAGGGAGGCTGCCTTGCTAACGCGTCCAAACTCTTAACCATGGTACCCTTTTAACACCAAATAAACCTGACCATAGTCGAACATAGAACTTGACCTTAGGTTACGAACTATTTTTTGCATCATTGTGCCTACGTGTTTTATGTTTGGTCGTTTTGATCTTAACCTTAACGATATTTCTTTGTCTATGGTGGATTATTTGATGACTAACGATTTCCAATGGACCGTACTCACTTAGTAATTATACCAAAAAAAAATGTCGTGCCACGTCAGCATCCACCGTGCCGCGGGAAAGTTCACTGTGTCACGGTAGTTTCCACCGTGGCACGGTGGAATTCCAGCAAAAAAAAAAAAAAAAAATTATCGTGCCGCGTAAACATCCACCGCGTTGCGGGAATGTTTACCGTGTCACGACAATTTTCACCGTGGCACGGTGGATTTCCAAAAAAAAAAAAAACAAAAAAGGTCACCGCGTCACGACAGCTTGTGTGTCACGGTGCCTAGGAAATAAGTCCGGTCAGCTATTTTTTTTAGTCTTCCGTGTTAATTTAGTCCTCGCGTCAGTCATTTTGGTTACTGTTCACATGTCTAGCCATACGATCATACCATGAGTCTTATAACATCACTTAATCACTCACGAGTCTAGTATTATTCCACACACTTTCTTTATTTTTTCTTGACTCGAGTCATACACCATGTCGTTTATAATCGTATACTAGGTTCATGCACCCCCATTTATGTCATAATAAAAGATGAGTGGATAAGAGTTATTCTTACCTTTTTTCAAATGACTTTTTTCCCCTTCCTTTCCTATCTTGAGCAATGTATCAAACAATTAAGTGTAGTTGTTTTATTTCACAGTACTTGGTCAAGGAGCAGGGGTAGATTAATATGGTTTGAGTCATTACCACATCAATCTCTTAAATCCAAGGGGCGTTTAAAGAGAACTTTGCCATCTCCACGTCACTCATCACCTTCAAACTACTTTCAGTTTGTCACAATGGCCACTAGGGAAGATATTGAGAAGATTAACAAGTCCATTGAGACAATGTCTAACATGTTACAATCACTCACTACTAGAGTCAACACTGTAGAGAAAAACAAAGTTACCGCGGCTGCAATGGACAAGATCAAAGAGCAAATGAGCAAGATTTTTGAGGATTTCACCTATGTGGAACGGCCTCCCACACCTTTAGATGGGAAGGACAGACTGCCTGAGAAGTTCTCCACTGCTGATATCCCCAAGTTCAAGCTAACTGACAACCCAATGTTCCATTTAAAGGCGTTCTCTGCAACCATGGCTCTCAAGGGATTAGACGTAACACTATTCTTTATGGTGTTCCCTCTCTCCTTAGAGCACGCTTGCCAACAATGGTTTTATTCTTTAGATGCCAAACACATTGCAACTTGGGAAGATGTCACCGAAAGTTTCATGAATCGTTACAAGTGTAACATTCAAGCTAAAACTTCTGAACGTGAACTCTCCATTCTCAAACCAAAAGTGAATGAAGGCTTCACCTCTTATCTGAACAGGTGGAGGGAAACAGCTGCACTCTTGGTAGATCCTCCCAAAGAAAAAGAGATGATTCGCCTCTTCATCCAAAATTTGACTCACAAGTATAAGCAGCATTGCAAATTTATTCCTTTGAACACTTTTGAAGTTGTATATGACATTGGCATCAATATTGAGGATGATCTAATAAAGACTGTCGGTAGTAACAATAATAACACTTGAAAAAAAAAGAAGAACGGCCATCAAGACTTGGTGGATGCAAACAAACTTCCTGTCCCTCCAGGAGGCAAGAAGTAATGAACACAAGGCGCACAGCAGAGCCTTTGTGCAAGATTTCATGATTTCTTTTTTTTTTTTTATCATTCATCTCCATTCCCCTATTCATGTCTAGCACAGGTTTTCCATTTCAAATTTTTATATGTTTCATGTGTTTCGTTCACCTTTATTCCATTAATAAATTGAGCAATTTCCTTTACATCTTGATCATAGCATTTGTCATTCACTCATTCTAACAAAAAAAAAATCAATTACTAAATTAAACACAGGGTACACCAATGACTTGAGGCACCTTTGCAGCCCTGTCATTCTCTGTTAACAGTTCAATCACATTCCATTTCTTCATCAACCACTTTGAGCCTCGTCTAACGTTTGGCCTTCATTTCTTCAACCCACATTCACTTAACCCTGGGATTGGAAGATGTGTAATTGCATATCATTCAAAAAGCAAGTAAAAAAAAGCAAGAATAGAACAATGTCTAAAGGCAAGTGTTCCAATGTCTTTGATATGAACATGTCACAAATTGCGTCTCTCATCGAGTGCTTGGTACCGTTCCTGAGAAACATGAATTCTAAGTGAGTGATGGACTGCATGATCTGAGATTGCCTACATTGATTCAATAGAATGAAAAAAAAGAAAAAGAAATTAAAAAAATGTTTAAAATAAAACTTGCAAAGTCTAATACATAATTGCATATCTTAGGGGCTTCTCTTTGGTCTTGAGCCTTTTATGCCTTTCTTCCTTAAACCATCATCTTAACCACCTTACAACCCTTGAAAGACCACTTTGAGGTGTACACACACTTGTGCAAGTTCGGCTAGAGTTACGTTCGGCCTGATTCCTAACGGATACGTAGGCAACCTCACAAATCGAGGTGCGGCCATATTCATATTCATATCCATGCATGATCGAGTCAAAGAATATCCATTGCTTACCCCTACCCATTTAGAGCTAGACTTGAGGGCTTGAACCCACATCATTTTGCCTACCCAGCCTAAAGAGTTATCATATTTGACTCTTCTCACATCTCTTTCCATCACCATAACCTTTGCAGCCAGCCTTAGTATCACATTCACACACTTCACTCACACATCCATATCCATATCATCCTTCCCTTTAAGAACCCTTTATCATGAAATCTTGTTTCAACACTGTGCATGTTTCATCATCTTTCAAGACAACATTCATTAGAAGAAACATTGTATACTTGCTTAGCTTCCTGACCTGAGTAATATTCATTGTTTCATGCATCGTATAATGTGCTGAGCAACATTTATATATATCAATGATTTGTAATCATACAAAGCATAACGTTCTTAGCTCCTTGACCTAAGCAACGTTCCTTATGCAATAATTACTTCACCTATATACGTGCTTAGCTTCTAGACCTAAGTGACTTTGAAGATCGCTTCTTTACACTATATATGATGCTTAGCTCCATGACCTAAGTTCATTCATCTATCGTGTCACATGATTTAATCGTCCATAGCCTCCTGGCCTAAGAACATGCATCATGCATGCATTATTTTCAAGACAAGCAATTCAATCCATACGATTCATTTTGTCTTGCTCAACGACGAAGCTCAAAACTTCTTTCCTTTTACTTTGGAGAGGTTCAAGAACATTTTTAAAATTTTCTCATTGAGGGAAGTTCGAAAATAAAAGTTCAGTTTTCACGTCTTTCTTGTTCGGGAGAAAGTCGGTACCCTCCACTAGTGTCATGACAAAAATGACGGAAAATTTTTGCTTTTGCATTTTTGGTTGTTTGTGCACTTTTACACACATAATCACAAGTCATACACATGTCATGTCATGTCAATTCAAAGCTTGGTCAAGTCTATCATAGTCTATACGAGTCCCTTGGCAAATTTTATTTCGCAAGTCTCAATTACAGCCCACGTCCGGGGACAAGCAGACCATCTACATCCCACGTCCGGGGACAAGCGAACCATTTACAGCCCACGTCCGGGGACAAGCGGACCATCTACATCCCACGGCCGGGGATAAGTGGACCATTTACAGCCCTTGTCCAGGGACAAGCGGACCATTTACAGCCCTTGTCCAGGGACAAGCGGACCATTTACATCCCACTTTTGGGGACAAGCGAACCAACTACAGCCCACGTTCGAGAACAAGAGAACCAACTACAGCCCATGTTCGGGGACAATTGAACCACCATCATTTCACGAAGCAAGGTTCTCGATACACAGAGACTTGCAATCTCATCATCTATCAACTTTCCTCAAGCATGGAAAGTATTATCAGTGAGTTTCTTCAAGCATAGTGTAGACACCCATTTGTGTATCCCCAAAACCAAACCCAGTGATGAGTACCTTTCGCGTCGAATCATAATCAAATGAAGTGAAAGTGTGGAAAGTCTAGTGTTACGGAAAGTTTTAATTTCTTTTCTCTTCTCTCTGTTTTTGAAAACCTATTTTAAGAAAACAGCCAATCCAGTTTTTTTGGTCCATGATATGGGTCCAATAGTAGTGTAATTGGAGGGGGCTTGACAAGAGCTTTCCAATGATATATTATAAGCCCAATTCCGATGAATATTGAGGAAGTTATGGCCAATTTACTGAGCTGGGCCCAGTTTGAGCCTTATATTCGGCCCAACGATCTATAGGAGGGCCTAATATAGATTTATCATTGCTAATACAATTAGGAATGGTTTTTGTTTTGGGTGATTTTGTCCCTCGGGAGAGTTACAACACAAAGACTGGTCCGGTGCGGCCTGTACCTGCAAAACAAACGGAGACACCTGTTGGGTGGTGCTCCGCCTCCGACGAACAAGTTAGTAACTGGAAGGGAGAGAGGAAAGTGCGGAAAGCTAGGTGGGTATCTACTCGGATCCAAGCTCAGATGTCTCTATCACAGGGACAGTTTGTAATAAATAGTAAAACGTGCCCTCCCAAAGAGGGGAATCTCCCTATTTATAGGGTCCTCGGGATTTGTGCCCCTGATTAGGTCACTGAACCCTAATCATTGGTGGGCTTCGCCGCATTGCGACTTTCTCGGGATTTGGGCCTGAAGGCCGCCATTTTCCTCTTGGTTTCTGGAGTGACACGTGTCAAGCAGGGATAGGTCCACTTTGAGCCATCCTTGGGCTGACACGTGTCATACTCTGATTGGACCACGTGCCGGGGTAAATTACCCTAAACATTTTCCCCTCACAGATGTGACGTTGCACACCACGTGGCATCTGTGACACATGTCACGCTCCTATTGGTGGTAATTTTACCGCCAAAGAGTAACCGTTCAACTTCTGAGTAAATTACGAGAATGCCCCCGCATTTACTCCCTATACATAGCCGTTTACCCTCATAATTTTGTACGTTTACAAAAAAATTTCAAGAGAGAGAACTTTGAGAGAGCAGAAGTTAGCCGTCTGATTCAAGCACAAGTAAGAAAACTCGTTCTCGTCAACCCAGCCGGACCCATCTATCTTCAGATATCAAATCTAAAGGTACCGTCTCTGCCTCTCTCACCTCTTTTTCATGTTTCACCGCTTGTACATATTTCTTGCAATAAATGGATGCATCACCAACACACACGGCACAGCCTAGGTTAGAGTCCAGCCGGTCACCAGGAACAGGTGAGTCTAGGACTGGAAGTGTCGTCTCGGGGTGTTGGGACCACCCTTTTGCTTGGATTCCGACCATTTATGTGTTTGTGCAGGACACAATGGCTCGGACTCTGCAGACGGCCCCCGATATGGACTACAGAAGCGAGGGCTCAGGCGATCAAACGCCTGAGGGAGAATCATCTGGTCAGAGAAACCAGACGGCTCTGAAGAGATCCCTTCCGCGTGCCCCTTCAACTCCCGCAGATTCCTTTTTGGAAGAATGCGACCGAGACGGCGATGCCGTCTCAGCTCCTTTACCACAAAATAAGGAGGGGACGGACAGCGACAGCTCCGCCTCCACTTCAGAGAGTAGTGACGACTTGCCACCGCTTGAAGATAGTAAGGAGGAGGAGAGGAAGAAGCGGAGTGAGAAGGACGACCCCTTCAAAATCCACGTCTTAGCCAAAGATAGGGGTCACATGGAGGAGAACTTAAAGAGATTTAAACAAATGCACCCGCTAGGAGACGGGTACAAAATTAGAGTGCCGCCTGAAGATGGCACCATCGCCTGGGAAGATAATCAAAAGAACGCCAACAGCTACTTCGGTTGTTATGAGGCGCGTTCAAGGCCGGTCTTCGCTTTCCCCTTCACCAGGCGGTGAAGGCACTCTTGAGAGGCTACGGCCTCGGAGTCTGGCAACTTACCCCCAATTCTTGGGCAAACATCTTGGGGTATGTTGCCGCCTGCAAACTCCAGAGGCTCCATCCCGGCTGGGAAGCTTTTGCTAAGATGCATTATCTTAGCCGAAGCCCAGGCGGCTGGAGGGCGTGGTACACTTTCACCACGTATCCCCAATACATGATGACCTTAGACAAGGTCTCCAAGTTTGACGACTGGAAGCACAGGTTCTACCTGCTGTCGGCTCCCAGAAGGCGGGAGAACTACGAGTTCCGCCAATACAATAAGAAACCCGAACTAATGGGCCGGAAGTGCGCTCTTCCCCGGATCCCAGATGAGGACCTTGACAAAATAATTGAGGCAGACTTTTTCGGCCTCACAGACGCAACCTTGTCAACCGGGGAGACAATAAAAGTCCCTAAGAACTGGATCCCTAAGAGAGCCTGGTTCAGGGACGAGTGTTTCTTAGCCGCTTGCAGGCTAGGAAAAATGTTTACCAAACGTATGCGCCTGAGTTCACATCCGCCTGCAGTACTTTTTTCTTTTTGCAGAATTGCTTGATGATGTATTAATCAACTTTTTTCTTTTTGCAGAAGAAGCCTTAAGCATGTTGCAGACGGAGAAGACACCCAAGCGGTCCTCTGCAACCATCCGCAAGGAGCTTGCGGAAAAACAAGCGGCCGCATTTAGGGCCAAGGTAAAAAACGCTGGACTCTTCCTTAGATTGGCCTCAAAGTTTATTATCTCCGGATGTTAACTTTAACTTGGTTATTTTCAGGGGGAGGAGAAGTAGGAAAGACGTTTGAGAAAGATCTCAAACGGGCCAGGGAGGAATCCGCCTCCACCCCTAACAAGACCAAAAAGTCCGCCTCCGCCTTAACTCCTGGCGCTTCTGCCGGGATCCAACAAATGCGAATAGGGGGGCGAAATGAGAGGATAGGCAGCAGTCTGTGCCTCGACTTCGTCAACCTCCTATCAGCAACCGTGGGGTTCACCACGCCTGCAAGCGGCTCCCGCTTGGCCGGCTCTAAAGGTAAGAACCCATTTGAATCCCCGCCTGAGCTGGGGTGGCCTTTGCGAGTAAAATCTCACTCCCAACAGACGTCATCCTCAGACGGTCGGCAATAGATAGGTGCTGCCTTAATTTCGCACTCATCACTTATTGATTATGGTGCAGATCAATCTCCCCGCTGGCCAGACGTCCAGAAGCATGCTAAAGCCATGCTGGAGGCGGTGAGCAGGAAGGACAAGAACGCTATCCCTGGGATAGAGACGTTCAACCTGGAACGAATCTTGTCCCTTCTGGCTGAGGTAAGATACATAACAATTTTTTCCAAGTGCTTTACTCCGCCTGCAATATTAACTTGATTTGCTTTTGCAGGCTCTGCTGCGGGTAGACGAGCTCAAGCGTCCTTATTCCCGCAAACGGGAAGAGGTTAAAAGGGCCAAGAAGTCCGCCACAAACGCTGATAATGTTTCTTTATACTCCACTATCGTAAATGAACTTGAAACTAAAGCAATCACAATGACACAGGCGTCGAAAATCCAGCAGCTGGAGGCGGATTTGAAGACGGCCAACCAGCGGGTGAGCAACGCTGAGACGGCTCAGAAGAAGGCGGAGGAGGCCTAGAAAAAGGTAGATGAGGGCCTCAAGAAGGCTGACGAGGCGCTCAAGAAGGCCCAGGCGGACCTTGGCATACTCCAAGGTGTTTCTGAAGAGAACACCAACTTAAAAGCCAAGGTTGAGAAGGTGGAGAAGGAGGTGGCCCGGGCTCAGATAAACTTTGCAGCAACCCTGGAGGCGGAGCAAAACCGCTTGGTTGCTGAAAGCGATGCTGACAACGATGCAAGAATGAAGATCGCCTGGGTTTCCTTGTACCCAGACAAGGATTATGGCATATGGGCACTGGCTCACAGGTACGCCGAGGACGTGGTGTACTTGAGAGAGAAAGGTGAGCCAGAGCCTGAGTCCTTCGATGCCTGGGCTAACGCCAATACTGAGCTTCCCGCGCTGAGCTACCCGGTCCTAGTGAAGCACAAGAGATTCCCTCATATGATGAGGAAGAGAAGGACCAGGAGGAGCCGCTTGTGGGCCAGAAGTGATTTTCAACGGCAGTATGCCAACTCTTTTTTATTTTTATTTTCTTTAATCTGCGGCAGTATGCCAAGAACTTGCTTTTCCGGCCTGCGTGCCGAGTATCCTTGTATTTACCGGCTGAGGAGCCGGGTAATCAACAATTTCTATCTTCTCCCGGACGGGGTCCGGTTAACATTTGATCCACTACAACCGTTTGGTTGGGTGGACATTTTATGAATGCACCGACTGAGTCGGTTTTGATCATTTTCCATTTATGTTTGGATTTCAATTTTTGTATTTGTGCGTATATGCCTGATTTTTGCCTAACTTATTAAAAGCATGCGGCGATTTTTTTCCTAACTCATTAAAAGCCGGCTGTCCTTGCCCCTGGATGGCTATGTGGTTGGTTTCAAATTGAGTTGGTTGATTGACTTGGGAACGTCTGATGCTGCAAAGAGCATGATACGTTTCTAAGTCAATCAATCACAGTAGTGATTGCCCCAAACCAAGTGCACAGCCGTACACCAACAAGCGTTCCAGTCACTAACCAAACGGTTTTTCTCTGTCTTGGTAGAGATTGCATAGCCATTGCACAACTCTTTTGCCCCAATTGGGATAGAAAGTGCAACTTTGGAATAAATAACCTAAGTGAGAACTTCAGCCGGTGACCGACTGATGCCCTAGGGCATCCTGCATTTAGTAACTTGATCGTTCTTCACAGATCATTCTGGTCAGACGGCTATGAGTTGACCAATTTGGTCGTTCAATTTTTTGTTGTCTGCATAGGTACGTAGAACCGACGAATAGTCTGTTCTCTGTGACGATTGCACCCGGAGGGTTGTCGCCGGACGCCTTTTGTCCATGTTGGGACAGGCGGTTTTATAAAATAAGCAACCATCCGGCCATTTTAGGCTTTGGTGTTGTTTAAGACCGGTTGTATAGCCACTAAGCATTTTTGTGCTTAGTTTTTAATCGGAGCATTATTACAACATTGAATTTACACTAAGTGTCAAACTTAGTTGGTTAAACAAAAAAGTCCGTCTGGGTATTACCCAGGCGGACAGGCAATTATTAAATCAAACAAATTATCAAACCTAGTTAAATAAACAAAGGATCCGTCTGAGTATTATCCAGGCGATCAAACAATTATAACCTTTACTAAGTATCAAACTTAGTTAGTTAAATGAAGAATCCGTCTGAGTATTATCCAGGCGGATAATCAAAAAACAACAAAACAATTTTGCAAACAAAGTCTTAATTCTCATTAATTGACTCACTGTTTACAAAAAATTTACATTCTCAGAAGTAGTACTTTTTCAAATTGTCTACATTCCAAGTTCTAGGCAGGCGTCTGCTGTCTGGAGTTTCCAGGCGGTAGGTACCGTCTCTTACTTATTTATAGATCCGGTAGGGACCTTCCCAATTTGGAGTTAGCTTTCCCAGCTCATTAGCCCTACCGTTTGCCTCCATTTTCCGTAACACTAAGTCGTCAACTTTCAAGGGACGCTTGTATACTTTCTTGTTGTAAGCTCTGGTCATTCTCAGACGGTAAATCTCATGACGCAAGACGGCATTGCCCCTGTGTTCTGGGAGTGAATCCAATGCCAGGCGCATTGCTTCCCAGTTTGCATCTTCATCATATAGCATGACTCTGAGAGTCGGCTCGTAATGTTCGATGGGCAAGACGGCTTCAGCACCGTAAACCATGAGAAATGGGGTTTCACCGGTTGCCCCCTTTGCTGTTGTCCGGATAACCATAGGACATGGATTAACTCTTCTGCCCACAAGCCACCGGCTCTTTCAATTTTCTTCTTAATGTCGTCTGAGATTAGTTTGTTGAAGGCTTCAACTTGGCCGTTTGCTTGGGGTCGGCCGACTGATGCAAAACAGCTTGAGATCCCTTGATCTCCCAACCAAGTTTTGAGCTGAGGTGTCTCAAACTGAGGACCATTATCGAACACCATAGACATAGGCACCCCATACCGGATGATAATGTTCTTCCAAATGAAGGAAATTACGTCTGAGGTCTTGATGTTCTTAACCGCCTCATCCTCCACCCACTTGGTGAAATAATCCACAGCCACCAAGATGTAGCGCTTTCAGCCTGGAGCAGGCGTGTAAGGACCTAAGATGTCCATGCCCCATTTTGCAAACGAGATTGGGCTGTGGATGGCTGTCAGATCAGTAGCCAGACGGTGAATAGGTTTGCCAAATTTTTGGCACTTGTCACATTTCTTCACCAACTCCTTGGTGTCTGCCTCAAGAGTAGGCCAAAAATAATGTCGTATGGCTCTGACGGCTAGGGACCTGCCACCTATGTGGGAGGTGCAGACTCCCGAGTGTAAGTCTTCGAGAACTTCCTTCCCCTTTTCTGGGGTGACACACTTCAACAGAGGCTTCAGAAACCCCGCCTTGAAGAGTTCTTCATTTCTCAAATCGAAGCTTGCAGCTCGCTTCTTTAGAACGGCTGCCTCCTATGGCGAATCAGGAGGTGTACCGTCTGAAAGGTAGGACCGGATGACATCCATCCAGGTAGAGCTTCGGTCAAGAGTTCCAATGGGATCTTCATATATGCTTTTTTTTTCAAGGACTTCCCAGAAGACTGACCGAGGCGTATCATGGCAGGCGGAAGATGCCGGTTTTGACAATGCATCCGCCTGGTTGTTGTCCGACCTAGGCACTTGGTTCAGACGGAATTTTTTCAAGTGCACCAGCCTCCTCTTTGACTGCCTAATGGTATTTGATCATAGCCGGATGAGTTGCTTCATATTTTCCCTCATACTGGCTAACGACCAACTGTGAATCAGAGTAGGCGTCAATTTTCATTGCCCCTGCCGCCTTACACATACGGATACCGGCTAGCAGGGCTTCATATTCCGCCTCAATGTTAGAGGCCTGAAACTTGAACCGTAGTGCATTCTCATATCTGTCCCCTTCAGGAGACGCATAGATTACACCTGCACCACAACCATTCTTTGTAGAGCTCACATCTAAATAAACTTTCCAAACCTGATCAAGGTTATCCAGAGCCACCGGACGGGTCATTTCAACAATGAAGTCGGCAAACGCCTGGCCTTTCACTGCCTTTCTTGGTTCGTAAGTGTTTTCAAGACTTTGCATTTCAATTGCCCATTTCAACATTCTCCTGGATGACTCCAAGGTGGACATTTCCCGCTTGAGTGGCTGGTCGGTATAAACCACCACCGAATGTGCAAGAAAGTAAGGCTTCAGCTTTTGAATGCCATATACAAAGCAAGGCTAAACTTTTCAACCATGGCGCACCGGAGTTCAGCATTTTTGAGAACATGGCTAATGAAGTAAACCAAGAGCTGAATGTCGTCTCGCTCAGCAAGGAGAACGGCACTGAGAGCATGATCTGAGACGGCTAAATACATGTACAACGTCTCCCTAGGCAAAGGACTGACCAGCCTAGGTAGAGAATGCAAGTGCTCTTTTAACTTCTGAAATGCTGTCTCAGCATCGTCTCCCCATTCAAACCTGGTCTTCTTCCTAATTGCCTGGAAGAAGTAAAGGAATTTGTCTCTTGACCGGCTGAGGAACCTCCCCAAGGCGGCCAGGCAACCAGTGAGTCTTTTAACTTCCTTGACAGAATGGGGTGACTTTATGTCAATCACCGCCTGTATTTTTTCGGGGTTAGCCTCTATCCCCGTTTGATCAATCAGGAATCCGAGAAACTTCCCAGACTCAACACCAAAGACGCATTTCTTGGGGTTTAACATGACCTTATGCCGCCTGAGGGTGGTGAATGTTTCTCGGAGATCAGCAAGGTGATCCGCCTATTGCTTGGATTTGACTATCATGTCATCAATGTACGCCTCCACATTTCTCCCAATTTGATTAATGAAGATCGTATTAATCATCCGTTAGAAAGTGGCCGGCGCATTTTTCAAACCAAACGGCATCACAGTATAACAATAACCCCAAGTCAGTGACGAAGGCCGTCTTCTCTTAATCTTTCTTCCAGAGGGGTATCTGATGGAAGCCAGAATAGGCATCCATAAAACCCATCAAGGCATGACCGACTGTAGAGTCGACCAGACTGTCGATCTTTGGAAGCAGGTAACTGTACTTTGGACACGCCTTGTTGAGGTCTGTGTAATCAACACACATGCGCCAGGTCCCATTCGGTTTCTTAACGAGGACCACATTGGCCACCCAGTCGGGAAAATTACAAGGCCGAATGAACCTGGCGTCTAGCAGTTTTTTTACTTCAGCAGCTGCCGCCTGACTTCTTTCCTCGTCGTGGTTTCTTTTCTTTTGCCGGATAGGCTTCTTTTTGGGGTCCACGGCGAGTTTGTGGACAGCGAGATCCGGGCTGACGCCTGGCATCTCCTCCACTTAAAAGGCAAAAATGTCTTTGAATTCCTTCAGCAGAAGGTGCAAGCTTGCACCCAGAGTAGCATGAGCAACCGTCCCAACCATTACAGTACGCTCTGGAAGGCTCTCATCCAGAACGAGATCAATGCTTTCACCAGCCGGTTGGGGACGGAGCTCGTCTGACCGTTCACCGGTCAGTGATTGCTATTTTTTCTCTTTTTTCACCTCCACTAGCAGGGGTGCCTTTTTTTTCTTCCCGACTGCTGGTGGGGAAGGTATTGGGTCGGCATCCTTGACATTGTCAAGGTCTATTGGTTCCTGGCCGCCTGGGGCCACAGTATCTTTGACGGCTGAGAGATAGCACTCTCGGGTCGTCTTCTGATTCCCATTCAAGGAACCAACAGAGCCATCATCCCTCTCATACTTGATGAGCATGAGAGACGGGATGATTACCGCCTTGGCTTCGTTGATAGTTGGCCGGCCAAGGATAATGTTGTAGGCGGTTAACTCCTCAACGACCAAGAATCTGACGACAGTATGTCGTCCCTGGCCTTTCTCTCCCAGCCGGATGGGTAAGTAAATTCTTCCGGCTAGGTAGACCATCCCACCCCCAAAACCAACCAGGGGGTGGGTGACCAGATACATGCTGCTGACATTGTATTTCAGCTTTTGCAGGCACCGGAGACTGATGATGTCTGGTGAGCTGCCGGTGTCAATAAGGATCCGTCCAACCAGCTGGTTTGCAACCTTACATTCAATGACGACTAGGTCATCATGCGGACGGCGGACGTTGTCCCTGTCCTTCTCAGTGATCAGGACGTCTGGGAAGGAGGAGCTTGTAGACGCCTGCTCATCATCATCTTTGTCCATTTTTCGAGGATGGCTCTTGGTGCCCCGGATGGTAGGACCACCACATGAGAACCCGCCTGCTATTGTGTAGACCGGCTCCTTGTCGGTATCCGAGCTACTAGCAAGCTGGGGGGTAGTCTTGGAGGACTGACCCTTGTTCTTCTTTTTTGCCCCGGCTGGGGACTTAGAAATGTAGGACTTTAACATCCCCTTGTCAGCCAGAGCGTCCAACGCTCGTTGAAGGCTGAAGCAGTCGTTGGTGTCATGGCCAACTTCCTCATGGTATTGGCAGAATTTGTTTTTGTTCCTCGATTGAATTGAACTATTCATTGGATTTGGCTTCTGTAGGGACAGCCGGTCCTTAATTTCCATGAGGATGGAGTTGCAGTCCTTGTTAAACTCGTACTTAGGGACGTACGGTTTAAATTCTTTCTTCTTCTTCTAGGACAACTGGTCAGAATCACTAACCGCCCAAAATTCTTTTCTTTTCTTGCTCTCTTCTTTATTTTTGGCCGGCTGAGCAGGCCGGTGGTCCTTCTGTTTGTCAGACTTCTTAGAGTCCGACTGATTACCAAGCGAGCAGAGGTCGGTTGCTTGAATATAGCTTTCCGCCTCCCTCAGGGCCGCTTGTACAGTGAAATCCCCTTTTCTGACTAGGTCGAACTTAAAAGTCGACCCGTCTCTCAGACCCTTGAAAAAGTTTGTAAAAGCTACCTCATCAGACAGTCCTTGAATCTGAATTCTAATTATATTGAACCGCCTGACATAGGAGCGTAGCCCTTCTCTCTCCCCCTGCTTAATGGTACTCAAGTCCAGGCTTGTTTTCTTAGCAGGGATGTTCATTGAGAAGTTGGAAGCAAAAAGGAAGGCAAGTTTCCTGAAACTATCAATGGACCCGGCTGGAAAATTACAAAACCATTGTTGGGCAATGCCCTTCAACGTAGCCGGGAAGCATCGACATCAAGTGGCATCATCCAACCCCTGTAAGTACATGAGGTTGGTGTAAGCCATGAGGTGATCTTCCGGGTTGGTGGTACCATCATAAGTACCTACCATTACATTCTTAACCTTGGCCAGCTGTGCCGCCTCGACTATCTCCCGGGTGAACGCAGAAGGTTGTTCACCTAGGCGGAGCAGACGGAGGTGCCAGTCCAGTGGCTGGACATTGTGATATGCCGCCTGACCTCCGAAGAGGGCCAGCTGCATATAGTAAGGTGGGTACTGATCGTAGACCTGAGAAGGTACATATGGTGCAGTCCCGATCATCTGAGGGCCATAGTAGACGGTATTATCGCCTCTCTGACTCTCATGCAAGGAAGTGCATTCCCTATAGAAGTATTGTTAAAGATGTCTGGAAAATTTGACGTAGAAGCCGACTCAGACAACTGTTGATTTCTCTTCCGGTTGATAATCTCCCGGGCATCAAGAGTTGATTTTTTACTTCCCACCGGCTGCTGGGTTCGGCGGGTATTGTTGGTATTCCTCTTAGGTAGAAGAATTTTGGACCAGTCAATGGTCCCGACTGCCTTCTCCTTTGGATGAGGAGTGGGTTGCCAATCTCTGACTGACTTCCCCTTTTCCAGAGGAGTCTTCTTGGTCGTCTGACCCCTACTTGGGCCAACCCTTCTCTTAGTGATTAGTTCTTTAATTTCACCCTTGAAACTTGTCATGAATCTCATTAGTTCGTCTCGGGTGACAGGTGTTGATCCAGCTGCCGTATGGGTTTCCTCTTTAGGCTGCCCAGGGGATCGATTTGCACCCGCCTGGGAGGCACCCCTTTCCAGAGTCTCTCTGGGCCGGATGCGCTTGGTTATCAGAGAGCCATCATCGGCTGTGTAGGTCTCGACCTGAGGATCTTCATCCTCCTGGTCTGTAAAAACTTCTAGGTCATCGCCCAGACGGTTAGGAGGTGGTACAGACTCTTGAACCATCTTCGAGGTACTCTCCCCACAGACGTCCCTCGGGAGATTTACAACACAAAGACTGGTCCGGTGCGGCATGTACCTGCAAAACAAACAGAGACACCGGTTGGGTGGTGCTCCGCCTCCGACGAACAAGTTAGTAACTTGAAGGGAGAGAGGAAAGTGCGGAAATCTAGGTGGGTATCTGCTCGGATTCCAAGCTCAGATGTCTCTATCATAGGGACAGTTTGTAATAAATGGTAAAACGTGCCCTCCCAAAGAGGGGAATCTCCCTATTTATAGGGTCCTCGGGATTTGTGCCCCTGATTAGGTCACTGAACCCTAATCATTGGTGGGCTGCGCCGCATTGCGGCTTTCTCGGGATTTGGGCCTAAAGGCCGCCATTTTCCTCTTGGTTACTGGAGTGACACGTGTCAAGCAGGGATAGGTCCACTTTGGGCCATCATGGGGCTAACACGTGTCATCCTCTGATTGGATCACGTGGCGGGGTAAAATTACCCTAAATAGTTTTAGTCTTCTAGATTCTTCTAAAAGGTTCTTTTCATTTTTAATTCAATTATCATTGATAAATTGACTTTTGTTGACTTTTCAGAGTTTTAATTAAAATCAAAGAACATATTTAGAGGAAAATACGATTTTATCCACCTGTACGACAATTTTTATCTGATTATAAGAAAACGCGTGAATTTCTGAATCAGCGCCAAACGCCAGCTGTAGCGCCTGGCGCTACGCTTGGCGCCTGGCGCTAATGTTGGCGTCTGGCGCCAATAGCCAGCGTTGGCGCTAATTCGGTTTTATGTGCGCCAGAACTTTGTTTTGATATTTTATCTTTTTGGCTGATTTTCATTATAAACAACGTGCTAAAAACTCCGTTTTCATTCATTAATTATCATCAATAACAAATTTTCATTCATCTATAATCATATACCAACTCTCATCAAGATTTTCTTGATTACTCTCTCTCTCTCTTTTCTAAACTAGCTTCTCTCACATACAAAATTCCGTATTCATTAGATCTAGAAACACCTAGCCGTATTCGAAGTTGCCTTCGCCCTAGACGTGAAAGGTTTAATTTCTGAGGGTTTGGTCCCAAATCACTCTTTTCATTATTTAATTTAATTATTTTGTTTATTATTTTCCTTGAAGTTACTAACTTGTGTATTTTGTTATTAGAAAGAGGTACGAGGCATCAAAGTAAGTACTTTAATGGCTTTTATTGATGTTATAATATATAGTTCATGTTTAGGTTGTTATTTAGATTCTTAGTATCATGTCTAGGGTAATTTTAATATCAAGTATGATTAAAAGTATGATGCCTTTTATGTTCTTTCTAATATTTATGATTGTTAGTATCGTGTTAGGGTTAAAGATTTGATTTTTATTGCTTAGTGACATGCTAGGGTTTGTTATTAATCTTGTTAGTATCATGCCTAGGATCTTGCTGTTATTATTATGCTTTAACATGGTTATGTTAATTATGGTTATAATTGTTATAATTTATGATCATGATTATTTTAATTATTATTATGATGATTATTATTTTTATGATGATTATTATCATGTTGCTTGATATTTATTTTTATTGCTTGATCACACCTTTTTATGCATGTTTAAAGGAAATTTGTACTTGTAATCATGCTTAATAAAATATTGATAATCTTGTTAGGGTTAATTTGATTATAATTCAAGTGATCTCCAATAATAGTTTTATTTGTGCATTAATATTCAACCAACATAGATAAACAGGTTTAGGATTAATCCTATTGCTTGCATGTTAGTCAGAAAGCGCACATGAATACGATCAGAATAAAGTAGAGGCCTATTATTAGGGCAGGTTTAATCTCTTTTAGGTTGGATTTGTACCTTGATCCCCGAACCCTATTTGGTTCAAGACCTTATGGAGTTGACGATCTCTTAGATCGTTAAGGGGTGTAACCTTCACCTCGTGAATGGTTTACAAGTTCCTAAAAAAAACTTGTTGGCGACTCTTTTGCTCTATCTTCTTTCCCTTTGGTCCCAAATCACTCTTTTCATTATTTAATTTAATTATTTTGTTTATTATTTTCCTTGAAGTTACTAATGTGTGTATTTTGTTAATAGAAAGAGGTACGAGGCATCAAAGTAAGTACTTTAATGGTTTTAATTGATATTATGATGTAGAAATCATGTTTAAATTGTAATTATGATATTCCTAGTACCATGTTTAAGGTAATTTTAATATTAAATATGCTTATTATGATTCCTGCGATGCTTCCTATGTTCTTCCTAATATTTATGATTGTTAGTATCATGTTAGGGTTAAAGATTTGATTTTTATTGCTTAGTGACATGCTAGGGTTTGTTATTAATCTTGTTAGTATCATGCCTAGGATCTTGCTATTATTATGCTTTAATATTAACATGAACATGATTATGATTATAATTGTTATAATTTATGATTATTATGAATATTATTATTATTATTATTTTGATGATAATTATTTCATTTATAATGATATTATTGCTATAATGATTATTATTATTATTATTATTATTATTATTATTATTATTATAATGATTGATTATGATTATTTATTATGTTGCTTGATATTTATTTTTATTGCTTGATCACGCCTTTTATGCATGTTTAAAGGGAATTGGTATTTGTAATCATGCTCAATAAGATAATTAATAATCTTGTTAGGGTTATTTTGATTATAATTTCAAGTGATCGCCAATAATAGATTTATTAGTGCATTAATATTTAACCAACATAGATAAATAGGTTTAGGGTAATCCTATTGATTGCATGTTAATCAGAAAGCGCACATGAATACGATCAGAATAAAGTAGAGGCCTATTATTAGGGCAGGTTCAATCTCTTTTAGGTTGGATTTTTACCTTCATCCCCGAACCCTTATTTGGTTCTAGACCTTATGGAGTTGACGATCTCTTGGACCGTTAAGGGGTGTAACCTTCACCCTGTGAACGGTTTACAAGTTCCTAAAACTTGTTGGCGACTCTTTTGCTCTATCTTCTTCCCTTTTGGACGCCACCGTACTTTAGTGTATGATCACAGTGGGGTTCAAGCTAGGGATTAAAGCTTGAAATTTATTCCCCACACGTAGAAAATTTGAGAAATATCTTTCACAACTAGGACCGAAATAACACTGCGCGAAACTGGAAAATTTTATCGAGCACAGAAAGCTTCTGAGGCATGTAGAAATTAGTGTCAGCGAACAGAAGCTGGCGCTAGACATTTAATTGTAGCGCCAGACGACAGCTCTGTCGCCAGGCTCTACAGCTAAAACCTGGCGCCAACCTCTGTTTGCTGGCGCCAAATTCTTCCAATACCGAGCCAGAAATATGCGTTCTAATTTCGACTAGTTTTTCGCATTGTTTGCTCGATCCTACTTCCTGATTGAGTTTTTCTCACTTTTCTGAAACCCATATGTGTTCTACATATGGACATAACCCTCTGGGAATTCATGCTCCATCTACCTGATTGAAAGCTTTGAGCAACAAAAGGTACATCCGAGAATGTTGAATTCACCAAACCAAGGAAGCGAGTTTTTCTAAAACTCGTGGTGTCCCATCCACTCACGCCAACCCTTCATGGTTAGGCTTCCGCGCGGTGCATCTGGACAATTAACCATGGACCCTCTACTAAACCATATCCCGAACTTTAGAGAACTAGAGCCATAGTTAGGTTGCAAACTCATTGCATCATATTGTGCCTACTTGACTAACTGTGCATTATTTGTTGTGCATATAATATGATTTCTTAACCGTTTGTTTTACTTGTGTTGAGATTTAATAAATTAATGACTTAAAGAACTTTGCCTAATTAATTAATTGATTAATTAATTTGAGTAAATAAAGTCTAATACTTTAATCAGAATTGACCTAGTACGACTTTAGGCATACCCCTGTTGATTAATAACACCGAAAACAGTCTCAGATTGAAGCTCGAGCATTGGCGCCAAAGTCTAAACTGTAGCGCCACTCTATAGAGTGTGGCGCCTAGCAACAGCTCTGTCGTCTGGCGCTACACTACACAGTGCAACGCTAGTCCTGTAGTTTTGCCAATAGTTCGGATTATTAGTCGAGTCATCACCTAGTGTCTAATTAACCAGTTTGCTAATTAATTCGGTTAATTTTCGTTGTCAATAGTATTTGGTTGAGTCATTAATCGATTTTAGGCACTAAGTCCCATGGTCTTATACAAGAGTCCAAACATGTCACTTACACTCAACGCACACACCAATACACACACTTTGACCATGTCTAAGAGAGTCTTGTATGCGCGTTTTTTCCGTCATTTTTTAGGGGGGTAAGTCGGATATTAATCCTCCATTTTTTCTAAAAAAAAAAATACTATACTTAGCTCTTAAAAATATACACATTATTTTTGCTTATTTTTGCCAAAAATATGCACCATTTTTTTATTTTTTCCTCTTTAAAAAACCATAAAGTCAAGTCGATTCGAGTCAAGTAATTAAAACGCAAAATGGTTTAAATTACAGCGCGTGGTCAAGAAAGGAAGGACGGTTAATCAAAGACAACCTTTTCGTACAAGTCCAATTTTCGACAAACCCATAGCTCGCAAAAGGAATGCTAGGACACTAATGGCAATACAAGAAGAAGTCTATGAGCTTAGGGACCAACTGGTTACCGTGACTGAGGCACTGAAGCTCCTCACACTTAAGATCGATGATCCCGTGAAACAACAACAGATGGACCTCGTGCAAGAGAGTCTAAGCAAGCTATCTAGCAACTACAAGTTTCAAGGGCTTACTTCACAAGGGGTCTCGGTGGATAAAGATCTTCTTCCGCAGAAGTTCAATGCCAACGACATCCCAAAATTCAAAGCAACAGATAACCCTTATTTTCATTTAAGATCCTTCGAAACAATAATGAGTGTTAAGGGTATCGATAAGAAGGTTTTCCCCTCTCTGTTCTCACTATCTCTCAAAACCATTTGCCAACATTGGTTCTTTTCTCTCGAGAAAGAAAGACCTGGGATCTCATAGCAAACGCTTTCGTTGATAGATACAAGTGCAACATTTAAGTTGAGACTGACCATAGAGAACTTGAAATCCTCAAGCAGAAAGAGAACGAAGGCTTCACCTCTTTCTTTAACAAATGGAGAGAAACCTCAGCTAATATGATTCAGGTGCCAAGTGAAAAAGAGTCTGTAACGTTGTTCATAAAAAACCTTCAAGAAAAATATTCCAAGCATCTCAAGTATCAAAATAATCTTCATACCTTCAAGGCCGTCTACGACATTGGGATCAATATTGAAGACGACCTGGCTAAGTTAAAAGCTGCCAACAATAACTCCAACAGTGGCTGGAAAGGAAAGAAGAACGACAATCCTTCTTCTTCCAAAACCACCTACTCAAACAACGTTAGCACTTTTAATTTAGGTGAAGTCCTTGCTATGAACAATCAAGGACAAAAGAAACCATTCAGGAGAAACTGTACTCCTATTTGCATGAGTTATGACACCGCATTTGATCGATTAAATGCAAAAGGTCTTAAACTCCTATTGGACCATTTGGGGACCCACCAATCAAAAAGAGGTCGGCTAATTGGAACCCCAATGCACACTGTAAGTATCACCAAGGTAGGGGCCATCTCACCGAAAACAGTTGGAAGCTTAAGGAAGCTATCCAAGACTTAATCGATAACAACAAGCTACCATTGCCCCCTGCCAGTAAGAAGCCAAGCATTGATAATGCACCTCTCGCTCATGCCTTGGCCATCTCTGATGAGGAAAACGAGGTTGACCCATCGTCTCTCATTAAACCTGTCAAAGAAATCCATGCCATTGAAGAAGACGAGGAGATATTCTTCGACGCCATGGATATCCTTTCAGAACCGGCAAGTAAAGAAAACATACAATCGCTCACACTGTCTATGATGAAAGGGTCGCATTTGCTACGTGAAACTCTCAAAGCTATAAAGGAACTTCAAAAGAAATATGATGAGGTTCCACTCCCGAAAGATGAACCTAAGAGAGAATTCACACCCATGGGAGCGACTTATGAGGCAAAACGTTTTCCTTTACAAGGCACTGAAAAACCCAAGAAGAGTAATAGAATTTACACTCCAATTGGGATCCTATATGAACAAATGTTCGAAATTCTCTCCGAGAGTGGCGAGATCAAACCTCTCGAACCGAGACCATTCAAATCATTGAAAAGGAAAGATAGATATCACTGTTAGTATCATCAATCAGGGGGTCGCACTATCAAAAACTGTTTTAAATTTAAGGATTTAATTCAGAAAATGATTGATGAAAAGAAATTAGTCCAAGTTCCACAAGAGGACGATGTAACCATTAATGGGGTTTGGGACAGTGATGAAGAAGACGTCTATTTAAAAGACATAGGAGGATCTCCACCTTCTGTGTCGTATGCCATGGATGACTTTTGGGCTGAAGAAGACTCATTGATAGAAGTCCTCACAAGATCCGGGAGAATGCAACCTCCCGTTTCAACACAACCTATGCCGACCACACAACAAGTTCCCTTACCTATCATTGAAGACAATGATATCGTTAAGCAATTTAAGAAGACAAAAGTTAAGATGAACGTATGGAAACTTTTGGCGACATCTCGAGAACATAGGTTGGCTGTAATGAATGCCTTGGATAAAATTGGGATAGACTCTGACACTACTCCTGGGGGGTTAGCCAACTTCCTCACAAGTGATCTTCCTAGTCCAATTAATTTGATCACCTTTTCTGACAAAGATTTACCTCTAGAAGGTGACAAACATTACAAGGCATTAAACCTCACGGTAGTTTGCAAGAGAATGAATGTCCCTATCACTCTTGTAGACAACGGATCGGCCATCAACGTCTGTCCACTTAGAACTGCGAGGATGCTAGGCATAAGGGATGAAGATTTAACTCCGTCTACACAAGGAATAAGGCCCTACGACAACACTCGTCGTCAAACTCTTGGTAAAATTACCATGAACGTAACAGCGGGAGCAATAGAACATGCTACTACTTTCCAAGTAGTAGACATTAAAACTTCGTTTAATTTGCTGTTGGGACGCCCTTGGCTTCATGACCTAAAGGTCGTCCCCTCATTCCAGGAATGAAACCCGTAAAACAAAATTTACGTCGAATGAAACCCGACGTAGCTCTTAAAATAAAAGAAGAAGTCCACAAACAAATAACTGCAGGTTTCATCAAGGTATCCAAATACCCCGAATGGATCGCCAACGTCGTCCCAGTTCCGAAAAATGATGGAAGGGTAAGAATGTGTGTCGACTATCGAGATCTAAATAAGGCAAGTCCAAAGGACGACTTCCCTTTACCACACATCGATATTCTGGTAGATAACACAGCAAATCACGCACTTCTCTCATTCATGGATGGGTACGCAGGTTACAACCAGATTCTCATGGCAGAAGAAGACATGGATAAAACAACTTTTACAGCACCATGGGGCACTTACTGCTACACAGTAATGCCATTGGATTGAAAAACGCGGGTGCTACTTACCAACGTGCAGCAACTGCCTTACTCCATGATATGATGCATAAAGAAGTCAAAGTATATGTCGACGACATGATTGTAAAATCAAAAGACCGTCCAGGCCATCAGGTAGCCTTAAGGAAGTTTTTCGAAAGGCTAAGAAAATATAATATGAGGTTGAACCCATCTAAATTTGTTTTTGGAGTCACCTCAGGCAAGCTTTTGGGTTATGTCATAAGCTCTATAGGAATAGAGATAGACCCAACCAAGATTAAAGCAATCATGTCAATGCCACCGCCCAAAACCAAGAAACAGATTCGAGGATTTATTGGCAGGTTGCAATACATAAGTAGGTTCATATCAAAATTGACGACAATATGTGAACCAATCTTCAAAAAGCTCAAGAAAAATGTACCAGTGATATGGGATGACGAGTGTAAAAAGCCTTTGAAAAGATCAAAGCATATCTCGCAAATCCTCCCGTATTAGCACCAGCACTTCCCGGAATACCTCTTAGGTTGTATTTGACGGTTACCAAAGAGACAATGGGAGCTATGCTAGCACAAGAAGTAGAAGGCAAAGAAAACGCAATCTGCTATCTAAGCAAGAAGATGCTCGAATACGAAGCACGCTATACACCACTTGAGAAGTTGTGCCTCGCCTTGGTGTGGGCCACAACCAAGTTAAGACATTACATGCTAGTGCATACCGTCTTTGTAGTCTCCCGATTAGATCCACTCAAGTATCTATTCGAGAAATCTACACTAAATGGACGCATATCAAGATGGATAGTCAATTTAGCCCAGTTTGATGTAAGGTTTATGCCGTAAAAAGCTATCAAAGGATCTGTGGTGTCAGACTTTCTAGCAGACTTTCCAATAGAAGACTCGACGCCAATACAAGACAATGAATTTCCATACAAAGACTTAATGGTTACTAAAAATGATACTTGGACCTTGTACTTTGACGGAGCCTCAAACCAAAAGGGATGTGGCGTCGGAGTATTACTAGTATCACCTAAAGAAGAGCATGTTCCAATCTCCATAAAGCTTGATTTCGACGTTACCAGCAATGCTGCTGAATATGAAGCGTGCGTGGTAGGCCTTGAAACAGCTTTGGCATAGGGAGTAAAAAAGTTAAGGATATTTGGAGACTCTTCTTTGATTATCAATCAAATATCTAAAAGGTGGAAAGTAAGGAACGAAAGTCTAGCCCCTTACCAAACCTATCTGGAAACTCTTACCGATCAATTAGAGAAGGTAGAATACACATATCTACCTAGGGAAAAAAATCAATTTGCTGATGCCTTGGCAAGACTAGCCTCAATGGTTAGGATTCCCACGGAAATCGAGCAAATGCCTCTAACTATAGAAAAAAGGCACAAACCAGCATACATCCAGGCTATAGAAGACGACGAAGTAGTCCAAGACGAAGAAGAAGAAGAAGAAGAACCGTGGTACATGGATATACTCAATTATGTCACCAAAGGAGAATACCCTCTCCATGCTGACAAAAGAGCAAAACGAGCATTAAGGCTTTTGGCTTCCCAATATGTACTCATAGACAACGAGCTACATAAAAGGGTACCTAAGGGTCGAGCTCTCTTATGTGTAGGAAAAAAGGATGCACAAAGAGCAATGAGAATAGTCCACGAAGGAATCAGTGGCACGCACATAAATGGCAAAATGTTAGTCCAAAAAATAATGCGAGAAGGATATTATTGGACTACAATGAATAGGGATTGCCATCAATATGTAAAAAGATGCCCTAAGTGCCAAATCTATGTCAATTTACAACATGTTCCTCCATCCTTGCTCTACACCTACACATCGCCATGGCCATTCTCTACATGGGGAATTGACATCATCGGCAAAATCACTCCTCTTGGAATAGGAGGCCACGAATATATCTTAGTAGCAATTGATTACTTCACAAAGTGGGTCAAAGCGCAATCATACGCTAAACTCACCGCAAAACATGTAGCACTCTTTATCGAGAGAAATATTATTTGTCGATACGGAGTCCCACATGAAATGATAAGTTACAATGGAACTCACTTTCAAGCCGAATGTGAAGAATTGTTACAAAAATATTGCATTCAACATCATCATTTTTCCCCTTACAGGCCTCAAGCAAATGGAGCAGTCGAGGCAGCTAATAAAAATTTAAAGACTATCATCGAGAAAATGACGGAAAGTTATAAGGATTGGCCTGACAAACTTCACTTCGCATTGTGGGGTTACCGCACGTCAATTTGCACATCAACAGAAATACGCCATTTTCTTTGGTTTATGGAATGCATGTCGTACAACCTGTCGAACTAGAAATTCCATCTTTATGCATTGCACTAGAGAGTAAACTCAATGAAGTTGAATGGACTAGGGCAAGATATGAAGAATTAATTCTACTTGATGAAAAACGACTAGAAGCTCTACATCACACTCAGTGTTATCAAACTCGTATGGATAAACATTTTAATAAGAAGGTTAAGACAAGAAACATCAAAGTAGGAGACTTGGTGTTAAAAGCATTAAGGAAAAATGTTTTAGATCCAAGGGAAAAACTTAGACCTAATTGGTCTGGACCCTACATTGTAAAAACAATCCTGTCAGGAGGTGCAAAAAAACTAACTGATATGGATGGCAATGAGTTCTCGAACATGACAAATCTTGACCAACTTAAGAAGTACTACCCATAATTACTTGAGCAGGATACTCAAGAGAGCTACATTTGGCCTGATTCCTTAAGAGAGGATACGTAGGCAACCCTTTACGGGTGCGGCCACTTTATTTTTCGAAAATCTCGCGTCCCAGAATTAATTAAAAAAAATCGACAGAAGATCGGCGAAATATCGGCGTCACAAAAAACGTTCCAGCGCCAGCAGTTGAGCATTAGCGCCAGCCGACGACCGTTAGCGCCCGACGACGGCACCGTCGCCTGACGCCAGACTGCTGTGACCGGCGCCAGTCGCAGACAAGTGACGCCAAGTCACAGTTAAATTCTAGGAATATTTCGGTGTTTTTCAGAAGTTTTCGACTTCCGTACTTGAAAGATTTCTAGAAAACTAATTTCTTTCGGTTTTCATTGATTTAATAAATAAATTTAAAGTAAATAATTAAAAAGCTGAAATTTCATTAATAAAATAAAATTACATTATTGATGGAATTTTAATAAAGCTGAAATAAATTAACTTTAAATAAAAAATATAAACTAAGACTAATAATTGGAAATTAAGCAATGCTCCTAATCTTCCTTTTCTTTCCTAGCCCTTTTCCAATTTTTGTCTGCTTCTTCCACCTCATCCATAACCTTAGCTAGTAGGCATCCTTTGGAGGACCTACATTCAATCTTAGAGTAGATAGTTTCCCCTTCAACTAGGACTCCATGCTTCTTTTCTACCCAAGCTTTTTGCTCTGTGGTGTCAGCTTTCCTTTTTCCCTTATCTCTTGTAGTACTTTTCTTCCTAGGCATTGCAGGTGTTTTGAATTCAATTCTTCCACCTAAGCGTTCCCTAACAGGAACCACCTTGTCACCTAGACGACTCTTCACATCAGTTTTACCCTTATTTTTCTTCAAGTCCTTTGAAGGTTTCTTCAGCAACCACTTCTTCACATCATTGGGCAAGGAAGGAGGAACCTTTTGGGTAATCACTTCCCATAGAGGTCTGGCACTCCAATAAGCATCAAATTTGTATACTTCCTGGGAGACAGGGAACTCGTAGGGAGGACGAAGATCTCCAGAAGGAATATTTTGAAGTAAGCCGTATTGTCTTTTTACCCTGCAGGGATAGTAATATGTAATACGGGACAAACTTGGAAGACGGCAAAAAGGTTGCTTGTTGACGTCAACCATCCTTTCTATTTTCCACCATGGGACGACCCACTTGATAGCAAAATTGCGAGATTCGAAGACCCTTTTCCATTCATGGTGCCCCATTTTAGAGAAGAGTTTCTTCCTCCTCACGAAACAATTCGGAGTGTACTTCTCAATGTTGTCCGGAGGGCTGATTAATTCTAGCCTTTCCATTAGCCACATCTGTAAAAAAATTGCAATGAAAATAAATTATTATTACTATACAAAAATATATTTTTTTATTTCCGTAATTAAAAATATTATTTTTCTACCTGTAATAAAATTGGAGAACCTCGGAAAGGTGCTTTTGGGCTCCTTTTCAATTCATCAAGACTAATCATAGTCTCTCCAACTATCAATGGCATTGGATTTCTCCCTGATTCAATTTGTTCTAGTACGGTGGTTATAATTGATTGACCCTCATTATTTACCACTAGTAAGAAAAAATTGATTAAGCATACAAAATAAGAAAGCCCTTCTTCTATATATATGAAAAGATTCGAAGTAAGGTTTATCAAAATAATGGCGAGCAAATTCTTTCAAATTAACTATGTTGCCATCTACTATTTTTGATAGATCCCTTTCCTTTAAATTGAAGAAGCGTTCAAAATCCTTGCAATAATATGCATCTATTCTAGGGATTACTATGAGGTCTATTGCAGGGAAACCTAAAATAGCACCAAATTCTTCCGGCAAAGGGCTAATTTCATCATACCCTATTCTAAAGCAATGGGTATCAACATCCCAATATTCTAGAGCGGTACGAATAAAATCTAAGTCAAGATCTACCTCTTTGATACCATAAATTCCCCCCAAGTGGAACGCATCTAATTCTTTTCTTTCTTTAGCATTAAGAGACCGACACCATTCATGGGTGTATTAGGTAAAAGTTTTGGTGACTAGAGACATGATATTATTTTTCTAAAGCTAAGAATTATTTTATTTGCTGAGATTATGAAAAGAATCGGCTGGGCAGGGGGCTATTTATACGCGAAATCGGAGCAGTTTTAATCTGGGAAGGATACGGAGTCAGCGCTATTTGGCGCCAGACGTTGCTATTGGTGCCAGACGCCAAAGCTTGGCGCCAAACGCTAAGTGTAGTGCCTGGCGCTACACTAATACGCGTGGCGTCAGCTAGCGCCAATTTTCCTCGTCGTACGCGCTTTCTAAAACCGCGTTTTTTTACCTTAATTCGAGTCTACTAATGAGTTTACGGCTTCCTTATCTCTTTCTAAACATCTTTTTATTCTTTTTTAATTAATATAGCTATTATATTAATTATATTATTCTTTTTGGATTTTATTTAGGTTAATTTCCAAGTTTTTATAAACCCAAGTTTTTTATTTACCTTTTCCTTTTTTCATTTTATCTTTTTATGGGGGAGAAAGTCGGATACCCTCCATCAATAATAAAAATGACGGAATTTTTGCGCAAAATTACTTGTCACACTTTCTTGCACACACAAACATGCACATAATAATGATAATAATAAAAAATAAAAAAAAAACATGATAAATAAACTCATAATAGTATGTATATACAAAACATGTCTAAAAAATGAGTCTAACTAAAAGGCAAAGTTCTATACAAAGTCAAAAATAAATAAAAAGCACAGGTACAAACTACGGCGCCGGGGGAGGTAAACCCATCATCGCATAAAACTCCGCCGTACGGGGAGTAACCTCTCCACCTACTCCAGCTCCAGCTCCAGTATCAACTCCAGTCTCCGCAGGAGGAGGGAAACTCAACGTGGGACCAGTCCACCCAAGATCAACCTGAGGCTGAGGCTGCGGAGGCTGCTGCGATGACGAGCCGACCTCGTATATCCCACCACCTCTAAGAGCCGAGGTAGCCTCTCCCTGACCTATCGGCGCAGCATGAGCACCCCCAGAGGAAGAACCCGAGCCCTCTTCCACATCAGTACGGGAAGCCTCAGAGCGACCGCCTCTACCTTCTGAAGTAGTGCGGCAACGTCTCGAGATAGACCTCGCCGGATCCCTCCGCACCTCAGGTCTCGTGTGGGTACGAGAAGGAATAGACTGACCCTGCAAAAGGAATTAAAATCATAAACAACGCAAAATCGAAGCGGTAGTGCAAAAACATATGAAAGAAAGACTACCTCCTGAACGGCGTCTTCTCGACGGCAGGTAGCCACGTTCCTCATCCGGACAAGCTGGCTCCGGAAGGCATCTATACATCGTGCCATCGTCAAAACCACCTCGCGCGAGAACTGTCAAAGAAATTAGTCAGTAAACATGCATAACATATATATATGGACCAAGGTGCAAATAAATAAGCTTACCCGAGTCTGGTGGCGAGGAATCGACCGCTCCACGAAGCGCTCGTCCTCAGGAGCCGGAGGAATCATCTCCTCAATCGGCCCATATGTCCTCTGGTAATGGATAGACATACGGGGTGGCACGAACTCAGCAGCATCGTCTTGATAAAGCAAAAACAAAGTCAATGAAGCGTCACTCGGGGGCTACTTAACGAAAGATAAAAGCTGAAAAGTCATACCACCACATCCTCAGCCGGTACAGGAACTGGAGCTAACAACGGTAGTAGCTCCTCCGCATAGCATCGCCTAGGGATCGTGCAAGATCGCCAAGGGGTACCAGCGCCCTCTGACATGCTCAACAACCTCGCGGCGTTAAACATGTGACGTGGTGGAGGAGCAGGAACGACAAAAATATCGGAGGAATGCTGTCTAGCAACCCTCTCTCCAAGGTATGCAGTCGCTCCATAAGTCCCCAAGAAATAGCGATGCTCAGCAGAATACTGCGCGGCTAATCCAGGGACTGCCAGGCCGACCCACGGTCGGTACAGCACCTCAGGCTCCTTCAAAGAGCATCAATCAGGCGAGAGTCTATCTAAAGCATCACAAAATGGCAAATAAGAAAAGAATCATACCTCGATGATCCAGTCTCGGACATACGCAGTGGACATCCCCACACGGCGGCTTCCCAAGGAAGCACTGACTAGAAACCTGCGCGGCGATGGTCTCGCCGGCGCAGCAGAAGGGAAGTACTCGTAGAACCAGATCTACAAGGATTTAAAATTATCAGTAAGTGCTAGCTAAAATGTAGAGCTAAACTTTACAGGGAATAATGTTTACCTCTATGACCCTCCAAAAGCTGGACAGAGCAACATTCGTCCTAAAGGACCGGTGTCGACACGAGTCCCTCAATGCTCGAATGAAGTCAGCATAGGCCAAGCTGGCCCAATCGTAAGTCCCGATTCGATGTAGATCGCGGACGGCAGGAAGATAGTAAAGCAGCGTCGTACTACCCTTGTCAGGGGAGAACGTCCCTAACAACAAAATAAGCACAAAGATGCGCACCCGCTGCTCTCGGGTGGTCGCACCATCGTCAAAAGCCGCTGCCAGAGTCGAACGACGAATCCCCCTAGCGCTAAACTGAGATGACTCAACCTCAGCTCGAGCCCGAATGGTAATCGGCCCGACAGGCTCCTCGACCTCAGGGGAAAAGACGTCGATCCCACTGTTGAACGGCAGTGGCACGGAGCTAAACTCCAGTCCTGTGATGAGACTGAAGTCGGTAGGAGTGACCATCATCTCACCCCAAGGAAAGTGGAAAGTGTTAGTGGTGTCCTAGAAGAACTCCACCAGAGCACGCACTACATGGTGACCCCCGCTGGAGGCAACCATTGCCTCGGAGGTCTCGTACAGCGCAGCAAGACCGCAGGACTCCCATAGGAGTCTCGTCTCGACATCTCTAGCGATGTACATCTTGTACAGATCGCCCAAGCCGTCACAGCCGGAGCCATGACAGCGCGTCCTCCCAACGGTGATACCCCGTCTCACCCTCTCAGAAATGTGGTGGACGGGGGAGAAGAACAAGGTCCGCTCATCCCACTCGGGGAGTCGACCAAGCGAAGTGGACGGCTCGGCATCGTCCTCCACGGGCTTATGCTCCCGTCGAATGTCTCGGGACCGTGAACACGAACCTCGCTGTCTAGCCATGCTACATTGTGAAGAATTATCATAAATTAAGGTTCTATAGTATCTAAGGTTCGCCTAGCCGCATGATACTATGTTCGCAAAAAAAAAAAAAAAAAAAAAAAAAAAAAAAAAAAAAAAGAGTATGTTGTACTAAAACAGAGCACAAATTCAAATTGAGCATAACGGCATTTTTCAAGCAATCAAACAATTTCTTGCAATACTATAGTAATTATTGTGACAGATTGGACAAGAATTGCTAGCAAAAACATCAAGAACAGGCCACATTGCATTCCCGACCTCAAGAGGTTCAACAATGGCAATTCGTTCATTTCTTCACCAAACTGAGTCAAACAAGTCTCAAATTACTCCCAAGGCAATATATAAACATAATCAAGCAATTTCATGGCATAAAATTTGACAAACAAAGAGAATTAAGCATTCTAAGTTTCGAAATTTCATGAAATTCGAAAATAAACACATGCAAAATTCATAAAAACCGGTGTGATGCATGAGTTCGAAGAAAACTTACATAGATCGGGAAAATAGATGAAATAATCTTTTATTTGCAACAAATTTGAGCGAATTTGGTTGAGAAACGAGCAAGAACGAAGCAAATGAATTTCTGGAAATTTTCGAGCAAAAACGCGACGAGCAGCAGCGAAAATGAAGAAGGAAGGGGTATTTAAGAAATACCCTATTCTGGCGCCAAGCGCTAAACCTTGGCGTCAACAGATAGGCTTGGCGCCTGGCGCCAATCCTAGCGTCTGGCGCTACAGCCAGTTATGTGGCGCTGATGTGTTTTCAGCGGCGCCAGAACACTCAGCCACTCAGTGAGGTTGCTCCACCTTTTTGCAATATGTTTACGCCAGTTAGCCCCTCTAAGCAATTTGACACGATTTTTAGTAATCGGCTTGATTGCATAAAGTGATCGACCTGATGAAAGATCGTCTCACTTAGCTTAAAGCGCCTAAGCATTGGCTCATTAACAAAAGGCACCGACATAGTGGTTCATTCGCAAAACGCACCGACGTACGGGTTCAAAAGCAACAAAAGCGCCGACATACAGGCATAGCGGAAGCAAAGTTCAAGCGGACTTTTAAGGATCGACAAGCGGAGATCTTCGGTAATTTCCTTTGGGAATTTATCGCAACAAATGAGGATAGCTTCAACCGAGGATATCTTTGACGTAATTCCCTAGATTGTGGCGAGTTGTCGCAAACAAATGAAGGTGATTTCGAGCGAAATTGTCTTCGATAGTATTCTCTTGGACGTGGAATATTATCAATGCGGATGAGGATTGTTTGAAGCGAAGCAATCTTCGATAGTATTCCCTTAGACGTGGAATATTATCAATGCGGAAGAGGATTGTTTTAAGTGAAGCAATCTTCGATGGTATTCCCTTGGACGTGGAATATTATCAAAGCGGAAGAGGATCGTTTCAAGCGAAGCAATCTTCTATATTGGAAGCAGTTACAAGCGTAGCGGTTTTCAAGCGGGATGGCATTCTCTTGGCAGGAGGTCATCAAAACAATAGAATGCGGCAGCAAATCGGTTACTTTCAGAGATGTGTGCTCGACGGTGCAAGATACGCGTTTCTTAACTCTTTTATCTGTTTAACTAACGCTAGTTTGCAGGTATCGGCGTTACAAGAGTGGTTTAGGATCGTAGAACGTTCTGAATCATTCTCCGTCCCTACCGATACTTTAACTTTTGTTTTCGAAACTTGCGTTTCTCCAAACTCAGTCAAAGTGGGGGCTTCTGTAGACACCCATTTGTGTCTCCCTAAAACCAAACCCAGTGATGAGTACCTTTCGCGTCGAATCATAATCGAATGAAGTGAAAGTGTGGAAAGTCTAGTGTTGCGGAATGTTATAATTTCTTCTCTCTTCTCTCTGTTTTTAAAAACCTATTTTAAGAAAACAGTCAATCAAGTTTGGTTGGTCCATGATATGGGTCCAATATTAGTGTAGTTGGATGGGGCTTGACAAGAGCTTTCCAATGATATATTATAAACCCAATTCCGATGAATATTGAGGAAGTTATGGCCAATTTACTGAACTAGGCCTGGTTTGAGCCTTATATGCGGCCCAATGATCTAGAGGAGGGCCTAATATAGATTTATCATTCCTAATGCAATTAGGAATGGTTTTAGTCTTCTAAATTCTTCTAGAAGGTTCTTTTCATTCCTAATTCAATTAGCATTGATAAATTGACTTTTGTTGACTTTTCAGAGTTTTAATTAAAATCAAAGAACATATTTTGAGGAAAATACGATTTTATCCTCCTGTACGGCAATTTTTATCTGATTTTAAGAAAACGCATGAATTTTTGAATCAGCAACAAACGCCAGCTGTAGCGCCTGGCGCTACGCTTGGCGCCTGGCGCCAGCATTGGCGTTGGCGCCAGCATTGGCGTTGGCGCTAATTCAGTTTTATGTGCGCCAGAACTCTGTTTTGATATTTTATCTTTTTGGCTGATTTTCTTTATAAATAACGTGCTAAACTCTCCGTTTTCATTCATCAATTATCATCAATAACAAATTTTCATTCATCCATAATCATATATCAACTCTCATCAAGATTTTCTTGATTACTCTCTCTCTCTCTTTTCTAAACAAGCTTCTCTCACACACAAAATTACGCATTCATTAGATCTAGAAACACCTAGCCATATTCGAAGTTGCCTTCGCCCTCGACGTGAAAGGTTTAATTTCTTAGGGTTTGGTCCCAAATCTCTCTTTCCATTATTTAATTTAATTATTTTGTTTATTATTTTCCTTGAAGTTACAAACGTGTGTATTTTGTTATTAGAAAGAGGTACGAGGCATCAAAGTAAGTACTTTAATGGTTTTTATTGATGTTATGATATAGAGTCCATGTTTAGGTTGTTATTATGATTCCTAGTATTATGTCTAGGGTAATTTTAATATCAAGTATGATTAAAAGTATGATGCCTTTTATGTTCTTTCTAATATTTATGATTGTTAGTATCATGTTAGGGTTAAAGATTTTATTTTTATTGCTTAGTGACATGCTAGGGTTTGTTATTAATCTTGTTAGTATCATGCCTAGGATCTTGCTATTATTATTATGCTTTAACATGGTTATGTTAATTATGGTTATAATTGTTATAATTTATGATCGTGATTATTTTAATTATTATTATGATGATTATTATTTTTATGATGATCATTATCATGTTGCTTGATATTAATTTTTATTGCTTGATCACACCTTTTTATGCATGTTTAAAGGGAATTTATACTTGTAATCACGCTTAATAAGATATTGATAATCTTGTTAGGGTTAATTTGATTATAATTCAAGTGATCGCCAATAATAGTTTTATTTGTGCATTAATATTCAACCAACATAGATAAACAGGTTTAGGGTTAATCCTATTGCTTGCATGTTAGTCAGAAAGCGCACATGAATACGATCAGAATAAAGTAGAGGCCTATTATTAGGGCAGGTTCAATCTCTTTTAGGTTGGATTTGTACCTTCATCCCCGAACCCTATTTGGTTCAAGACCTTATGGAGTTGACGATCTCTTGGATCGTTAAGGGGTGTAACCTTCACCTCATGAACGGTTTACAAGTTCCTAAAAAAACTTGTTGGCGACTCTTTTGCTCTATCTTCTTTCCCTTTGGACGCCACCGTACTTTAGTGTATGATCACAGTGGGGTTCAAGCGAGGGGATTAACACTTGAAATATTCCCTACAGATAGAAAACCGCCAAATTCCTTTGTCGGATTTCCTAAAGCATGGAAAGTATTATCGGTGGGTTTCTTCAAGCATAGAAAAACACCAAATTCATATGTTGACTTTCCTCAAGCATGGAAAGTATCATCCGGTAGGCTTCTTCAGGCTTAGAAAGCTACCAAACACATCAGTCGACTTTCCTCAGGCATGGAAAGTATTTCAACAAAATGTCATTCGGTGGATTCCTTCAAGCATAGGAAGCTACCAAACTCATTTGTCACCGATACACTAGTGTCAGATAAGCATTGTATTCCTTTACTCTTTTATATATGGAACTAACATTTTTCTGCAGGTATCGGCGTATACAGAGTGACTTAGGATCGCAGAACATATTAAATCATTCTCCGTCCCTATCGACTACTTTGACTATCGTTTTCGAAACTGACGTTTCTACAAACTTAGTCAAATTGGGGGCTTATGTAGACACCTAAAAATGTCTCCCCGAAACCAAACCCAATGATGAACACCTTTCACCGCCATTATTGGTAGGGTTGAGTATTTAAACTTTAAATTGCTTAAATCCATGTTGTATCCAATATATTTCATTAACCAATCCAATTTCTAGCTCATTTCCCTAAACCATAACCTATTTTCCACTTTTCGTATCCACATCACAAACCGAGTGAAACTGATTTGATGGCTATATAATTCTGATTTAATTATTATTTGATTGGATAGGCCTTTTAATAAGCTTTAAAACCATATATTATAAGCCCAATTCCGAGCTATAACGAAAAAGATATGAGCAAAACACTAAACTCGGCCCAAAACCAACACCCTTTCACTAAAGCGGCCATATCTTAAAATATACAAATCATTTTGACCTGATTCTAATTGGGTTGGAAAGTAGACTTGATAAGCTTTCCAATGATATTTATATGCCTTATTCCAAGTTACGTATCAAAGTTATGATGATTTTAAAAATGGGTAAGTTCCGGGTCACACTCCCGTGACACGGTGCTCTACATCGTGTCAAGGTGCTATTTTCAAAGATTTTTTTGCGTAAAATTCCACCGTGGCATGGTACCTGTTGCCGTGACACGGTGCCTGGTGCCGTGACACGGTACTAAACACCGTGTCAAGGTGCCTTTTCCGTGTAATTTCTGCGTTTTCCCATACCGTGACACGGTGTACTGTACCGTGCCACGGTGGACACTGCCATGAAACGAAATTGTCTCATGTCTTTTCCGCGTAAACCCTTCACAAGTTTTCACTTCCCGAACATCAAATATTTCCCGCGTCACGGGATTTTCCCCTGTCTGACGGTGCCTTCCCTCGTCTAACGGTGCCTGGCACCGTGTCACGGTGTTCTCTACCGTGTCGCGGTGTTATTTTTTAGGGTTTTTATCTTTTTAGGGTTCTGTGTGTTCCCATTGCTCATTTTCCCTGTAATAGGACCCCCCTTTTGGCAGTTCGAGGAATCAAATGATTCTCTCTTCCTCTCTTTTACACCAAAAATCATTCTCTTTTCTTTCTCTCATATTCTAAGTCTTAAACCTATATTCTTAATTACACCATTCTTCCCTTAAGCACTCCAAGGAGTCTATACTTAACGCGAGGTTCTGTCCTTAAACCAAGGCGTGAAAGGTACAAATTACTGAGGGTTTGGACCAAATCATATCTATATTAATTTAATTTAATTTTCATTTGCTTTATATTATTTTATTGAAGTTATGATGGGCATTAGAACAGTCGTACATTCCACACTCAATCAAACACATTTATTAACAAACACCTTACAAACCAAGCATAATGACAAGTAAGAGTTTGGTCCACAAGGAACGGGATATGGTTGCTAAAGATCTTAACACTTAAGCTAATTCAAAGTCAATGATGAATTGGGGTTCGTCAAGAAGACAAACAAACTATGGTTCTAAATCAATGGATTAAGGACACTAGGGAATGAGATCCACTCAATTCACCAAGGCAATTAGGCAAACGGGGAGCAAAATAGACAAGGTATAGCAAGGACAATATGTAAAATCAACCTCATGCAATTAGAAAATAACTCACACTACTAAACTTAGATTCCTCATTAGTCTAGCAATAGATGATACATAATCAAATTGCAATAAGTAAAGACATACTCAATTTACATTCCCATGTCAAACTAAGCATATCATGCTATCAAGCTCCTAAGTCAAGGGTAGCTAATCCTATCATTGAAGAACTAACAAGCAATCTCATATAATCAATTTAATTGCAATACAAACAGCAATGCTTCTCCTACATTTGCATAATTAACCCAAAAGGTTGAGATTCACCCAACTTCTAGCAAGTAGACTACTCACAACTCATATTTATCAACATGCAAACAAGTATTAGGGTTCTAACTTCTTCAATAATTGGGGAAAAGTGATTAACAATTGAAATAACTATCATCCAATAACAAATTATCAAGAACTAAGAAGATTTAAATATCATGCAACAACAAATAAAATCATAAATTGAATGGAGAAAAGTAGAAGGAAGTTACTAATTGAGGCTTGAAATTGTTGAATACAAAGTGCCAATCTTGAGAAACAATCTTGAAACCAACTATTACAATGATTGAATTGATGAAAATTAAGCTAAATTAACTAAAAGGAATGTTTCAAACTAAGAAGAGTCTCTAAAAACTAGGCTATTTCTGTCTAGGTTACAAATAAATAAAAGAGGAAGTATTTATACTCCCCAAAACACATAGGGAAATCCGTAAAAAAAAAGCGGATTTCCCAGCGAGGAGCACCCGCTCCGAAATTAGGAGCGCCCGCTCCTCAACAACGCACGCCCGCTCCTCACAGGGTGCCATATTTTGAAGCTTTGGCAGAAACTTGGCAGAGACTTTGGAGCGCCCGCTCCTGAGGTGTGCACGCCCACTCCTGCTGGAGCGCCCTCTCCATTCTCAATTTTCCTTGCCTTGAACACAAACCATGCACCGAATGCTTGCCAAATTGAGTCCATAGACCTGCAAAACATGGACAAACACAAACCAAGAGGGGGAAAGCCGGGACAAAACATTTTCATTCAAAAACGGGTTAGAAAGAGGGGAAATGAACGCAAAACCAAGTTTAAATTAACCCAATAAGTGGTCAAATAAACCACTTATCAAATCCCCCCAAGCTAGCCAAATGCTTGTCCTCAAGCAATTCACATTGCTCAAAAACAAACCCAAAGATCAATTTGCTCAAAGAAAAGCACATGCATAGATACAAGAATCCTTAAGCAATAAAACTCGAGCATGAGGTATATTCCTAAAATCAACCACGGTCATGACTAGCCAAGGCCTAGCTAACCTTCTCGAAAATACTCAACTCAAGCCTATTCAACATATCTTACCGCGTCCCTATCAAAAAGTTCAAATCCCCCCTAATGGTAGTGTCTCGTGACTCCTCGAAGGAGCCGGAAAAACATAGATAAAGCGGGTTTCAAACACTCGACATCTCAATGAAAGAGTACCCTCTCCATATGCTTGTGAATCAACTCCCTCCACTGACAAAGGCTTCCACTACTCTCCTAATCATTACAAGACTCAAGGACTACGACACAAAGTTAAGGCATAAATATAAAACTAGAATTGTTTCGCAATTTGAGCCAACTAAAATGTATCATTAATAGCAAACCCCAAGAGGCTTCTAACCTTGACCCAAGTTGCAACTATGAATTTTAAGAGTACACCCCCAAGCTTATTTGGTTGCTAGGGAGGTGACAATGCATTCCTTCTTCGCATTATCTCCCTTTTCTTTTTATTCTTCATTCATTTTTATTTTTTTTTATTTTTTTTGGTATTTACATCACTAAATACTAATTATAAAGAAATAGAAATTAAATTATGGAAATAGTAAAAATAGAAATAAGGAAAAATAATATGCCTTAACCCTTTTGTGAATAAACAATACATGACACCTTTTATCAATACTAAGAGTAGTTTAGGCCACGGTCTTGGGAGTTGAGACTCAAGTTCTCGATCTAGGTACCAAATCAAAGAGGATTCCTTGCCACTCATGAAAAATGTAGTAGGCTTGAAAAATAATAAAACCTCGCTTTTTTGGAACAATGTGGGATCAAACACTACCTTTCGGGGATCAAATTCCTTTGAGATAGGCGACTCCATCTTTCCACAAACCTAGACTTTAAGTCTCGTACATTCGGGAAAGTTATCCTCACACTAGCCTAAACTAGCCAATTCTATGTTCAACCAAGGGCATCTAAACCATGCTCGAAATTTTATTACGAAAATAAAACAAACATCCACCACATACAATCCAATGTCATCATTGCAAACCGATCAAAGGCAAACAAACTCTCTTTTTTTTAGAAGCTCATTTTTTTTTCATTTTTTCATTTTTTTTTATTTTTTTTTTAGAAAGCTGAAAATGGGGGAAAGGAAAACTAATTAAAGAATTTGGATATTAGGGTTTTGGATATTAGGGAATTTGGATGTTAGAGGGGTTAAAGGATAAGAAAAAGAAATTTGGATATTAGGGAAAACCATCATCATAAATCCACACAAATCATCATAAAAAATAATCATCAAGAAAGACCAAGGACAATGCCAATCAACCCATGATACCAACCAACAAGCAAACCAACCAAAGCATAATCATATCAAAGCCATAGATAAGATGCTCCATGTAGCACACACATAAGGAGAAGTGAGACAAAAACATCAATATGCAATTGTTCTAGCCTAGTCATGCCATAAAAAACGTGAAAAGGGAAACAACCAACCTAAAATAGGCATGCAAACTAGAACATAATACCATATGAATCCTACCACAAGTCCCAAAGGCTAAATTAAGCCTTTCATGCCAAACATTCCACATACAAACTCAAACTTCTCCATACATAGCACATAAAGCATCACAAGAAAGCACATATCCTACTAAAACCAAAACCTACTCTTAGGCACATAAACCCCTAGACTTCCCCCCAAGCTAGACTCTTGAATACCGTTCCCACAAAAGATAGACACGAAGAGGACAACTCTTCCCCCCAAGCTAGAACTCGACACCGCCCTCGGTGTCACAAAAGATGGGAAAGAGAAGAAGGGAACGGTAAAGACAAAAGCCTAGGCTTACTCCCGATCACTCCTCCCTACTCGGCGATGGCATGAAATTGTAGTTAGGATCTACATCGCCGGAGTAAGAAGGTTGATCCACAAAGGGAGGTAGATCATAGTTGGGGCTACTACAGTAATGACCGTAATCCGGTGCATCACTAGTGCCCCAACCACCATTATACTCGGGTAGAAACCCATAGTATCCCCTTTGGGGGTGGTTATCGATCTCCTCCGGAGTAATCCTACCACATGTCTCGGGGACATGGTAGTAAGAGGGGTCCCCCCTAAAATCACAACCTCCGGGTTGTGTATAATCGTAGGGAGGGAAGGAATGTAGCTCCAAAATGGAGCTACGGGGTCCTTGCCAATATGGATAGGTGGGTTGGTTGTCGTTCCAACCCGCAACCGGCCCTTCTTGAACGGGTTGGTAAGGATAGTTGACATAAGGGAGAAAGTCTCCCCTTTCAACAAGGTTTTGGTAGGACATTTGGGAGACATAGCTTTGATATTCATTTTCTTGGAGAATTCTTAGGTTAGAAAGGTTAAGGTGGTGGAAGGCCGACTCGAGGTTGAAGAAGGAAGATGAGGAGGAGGATTGACCGCCCATGAAATTAGGAATGGTAGAAATGCTATGGCGGTGAGGTTGAGATGGTTGATCAAGGTCGGGAACATTGCCGGGGAGTGGCTCATTTGGCACTTGCCAAGTGGTTCACACGGTGTTCATAACCGCCGCATTGGGGAAAATGCAACGGTGTTTCCCTTTCACCAACCAAGAGTAGGTGGTCACATTTCCCCGGATTTCCACAATCATATTCATTGTGGCAAAATCGGCAAGGTCAAGAGCATTTGGACCTTCAATTGGGGTTAATTGGTTAACCCAACCGGTGAAACCCAATGCCTTGGCGATGATAGTGATCATCCCACCACACTTAATCTTACCCGTCAACTTCGTGCTCATCTTGATATTGTAGCACCGCTTTATGAATATGTACCCCATATTCACGTTCCCCTCAAGATCCCCCTTAAATCGGGAAGCTATAAAGAGGCATTTAATCTCCTCTTTTGTTAGCTTCCCGAGATCTTGCTTTGTGAAGCAAGCATACCCCATAATTCTCATGAATATACGGAGTACGGGGTGGATGATATGGCTAGCGTGGCTAGACCGGACGTGAATGTGGGGTACCCCGCGATAGTGTTCCACCAGTTACACTTGTCATAACTGGTGAGCTTGTAACTATCGGGTTTGGTTATTTGGTTGCTAACGGGCCACCCGAATATCTGATTGAGGCAAGTTAAGCTTATGGCTTGAGTTCTATTGAACATGTTAAACTTAATCTCGCACTCAATCGGCTCTCCTTCCTCACTAGTCTTTCTCACGGTTAGGGTGGATAGGAATTCGAGAGTGAGTGATTCGAATGTTTCCTCCCATTTTTTAAGGAATTCTAACCATCCAAAATTTGCAACCACTTGACGAATTCCGTCGTCTATTCCTAGCATTTGGCACGACTCTTGGTCATATAATAGTGTTGGAAGCATTTTTCGTGTGGATAGCTTTTTATGGTAACCTTTGGATTTTTCGGGTATTTTTATTAAAGGGGGAGGAATAGTTTGATCTATTGTTTTGTTAGGGGATTCGGTTGGGCTTTCGGTGGAACGATTCTCATTTATTTGGATGCCGGAAGTAGTATTCCTCTTCTTCCCTCCCGCACCTCCAAATAAACGAAGAACCATTTTGAATTTGGACTAGAAAGCTTACTAAAACACCACCAACACACACTCAACACTACACAAACAATCTCCGAAACTTCGAACCCCTGAATAAATCCAATGTACCTACTCACAATTCAATAATAATCTAACACAACCAACCAACAATCTCAACTCAACAATTTCAACACACAAATTCACAATTTCACAAAGTATAACCATTTTTTCTTTCACAAGCCATTCAAACTTTAAGCAAGAAATTACCTACAATTCTCTTACTCCACAATTATCCACAAAAATCCACAATTATCCACAATTATCCACAAAAATCCACAATTTAATTATCAAAGGCAAGAAAATTTGTTTAAATCACCTAATCATGCAACTAATTACACAACTATCATGAAATAAACAAAGTGAGAGAAAGATTGAAGAAAAACCCTTAGGTTTAAGAGGGAAAGTGAAGTAGGGAAGAAGATTTTACCACTTAATTAGAGTATGAAAATACTCTAAAATCCTCCAATTTACCCAAATTTCCTCCTTTTCTAGCAATCTTGGCCCCTTTCCCCTTGATATTCTTCAATTCCCACTTGTGGGTCTTCAAAATTTTTGCCCAAATTTGTGTAAAATTGTGGTTTTTGGAGAGAGAATTTGATGTAGATTAAGAATTTGTGAATTTTGATTGAATAAAGTTGAGATTTGATGATGAAAATGAAGAGAGAAGTTAGAGAAAGTGAGGGTTTTTAGAGTGAGAAGTAGATGGGAATGAGGAGAGAGAGTATGAATGTAAGAGTGAATGGGAAAAATGGGTGAAGGAGATTAAAAGTAGGTGAAATATTCCCCTATTTTTTTTTTACCCGGATCGGCTGGAGCGGGCGTGCAGGGAGGAGGAGCGCCCGCTCCAGACCTGGGATTTCAGATGTGTCTTTTTTTTGTTTTTTTCGGATTTTTCTGTGAGGATTAGGCGTGCAATTTTTGGAGCGCCCGCTCCTACTGGTGGAGCGCTCGCTCCAAACTTACTGGAAACATTCTGTTTTTTTGTTAATTTGGGTCACCCTGTGAGGAGCGGGCGTGCAAATTTTGGAGAGCCCGCTCCTGGTGCTGGAGCGGGCGTGCATATCCTTGGAGCGCCCGCTCTAAACTCTTCTTCACCCTTCTGTTTTCCTTCTGTTTTGGCTGAAATTGACGCCCCCTGTGAGGAGCGGGCGTGCAAGTCTAAGGAGCGCCCGCTCCTCACTACTTATGGCCTTGATTAAGTTCTTCCTTGCTTCCTTTTTTTTTTCTTCTTTTTCCTACATTAAAACCATAAGGACATAATTCAACAATATTAGCCGAAATCAGATATTCCCAACACTCTTATTCTTTTCCTCTCTCGTTCATCATTTTATTTCTCACTCCCCCTTTTTTTTCTTTTTTATTTCTCTCTTTTCTTCTTTTTTTTTTTTATACTCAGGTTGCCTCCCGAAAGCGCTTCTTTAACGTCAATAGCTTGACGACCTCCACACTCAGGAGGTAAGATTACATTGAGTTGATTCTAAAAACACCTACATGAGCACCCTCGTAGTAAAGCTTGAGGCGATGCCCATTCACCTTGAAAGATCTCTTGTCGTGCATATCCCAAACTTCCACGGCTCCATGAGGAAACACTTCCTTGAAAACAAAAGGTCCACTCCACCTTGATAAAAGTTTCCCGGGAAACAATTTCATCCTAGAGTTGTAGAGGAGTACCTTATCGCCTTTTAGAAATGCTTTCTTTTCAATGTTCCGGTCGTGGAAATCCTTAGTGCGATTCTTATAGTTGCTAGCACACTCAAAGGCTTCCAATCTTAGCTCTTCAAGCTCATGCAAATCAAGCCATCTTTGCTCTCCCGCGCTAGCCAAGTCGAAATTAATCTTCTTGATCGCCCATTGGGTTCGGTGTTCAAGCTCCACCGGCAGATGACAAGATTTTCCATACACTAGACGATATGGAGTTGTGCCTATTGGGGTCTTGTATGTCGTTCTATATGCCCATAGAGTGTCATCAAGCTTTCCCGACCAATCCTTCCTATTCTTAGCAACCGTCTTCTCGAGGATTAGCTTTATTTGACGGTTGGACACCTCCGCTTGTCCACTTGTTTGTGGATGATAGGTAAAGCCGAATCTTTGGTGGACCCCGTCCTTTATTAGCATCTTTTGAAAAGCACTATGTACGAAATGTGAACCGTTGTCACTTACCACTGCTCTAGGAATTCCGAATCTTGGAAATATGACTTTCTTGAACATCTTCATGACTACCTTGTGGTCATTAGTTGGGGAGGCAATGGCTTCAACCCATTTTGATACGTAATCGACCGCCACAAGGATGTATTGATTTCCATAAGAAGTAGGGAATGGCCCCATGAAATCAACACCCCACACATCAAATACCTCTAGCTCAAGAATCGGTTGTTGAGGCATCTCGTTTCGCTTGGATATATTGTCGGTTCGTTGACACCGGTCACAAGTCTTCACAAACCCCCAAGCATCCTTAAAGATGTGAGGCCACCACAACCCGCTATGAAAAACCTTCAATGCTGTTTTGTTTGCTCCCATATGCCCTCCATAAGGATCGCAATGACACATCTTGAGCACATTTTGCACTTCTTCATCCGGAACACACCTACAGAGCAAACCATCTACTCCTCTCTTGTAGAGAATGGGGTCATCCCACACATAGTGCCTTGCTTCCCTTTTTAGCTTCTTCCTTTGGTTTTTGGAGAAATCGGAAGGGAATTCTCCACAAGCCAAATAGTTCACCAAGTCGACGAACCATGGAAGCTCCTTCTCATTCAAGATATAGAGCACTTCATCTCTCTATTCATCACAAATGGGAATTTCATCATCACTAGCTTTCACATTCTCTAATAGGGAAAGATGGTCCGCAACCACATTTTCGGCCCCTTTCTTATCCCGGATTTCAACATGAAATTATTGGAGAGACAAGACCCATCGAAGAAGGCGAGGTTTGGACTCTTTCTTTTCCACAAGGTACCTAATAGCCGCATGATCGGTATAAACAATAGTTTTGGAACCAATTAGGTAGTTCCAAAACTTCTCAAAAGCATGCACCACGGCAAGAAACTCCTTCTCCATTGTGGTGTAGTTTCGTTGAGCTTCATTCAAGGTCTTGGACATGTAGTAAATGACGTGAAATTTCTTCTCAATTCTTTGTCCCAACACCCCTCCAATTGCAACATCACTAGCATCGCACATAAGTTCAAACGGCAAATCCCATCTTGGCCCTTGCACGATTGGAGTAGAGATCAAAGCCTCCTTTAATTTGTTGAAAGCTTGAAGACACTTTTCATCAAAAATAAAGATGGAATCCTTTTGAAGAAGAGCATTTAGGGGTCTAGCAATTTGTGAGAAATCCTTGATAAATCTCCTATAGAACCCCGCATGCCCCAAAAAGGATCTTACTCCTCTCACATTAATTGGAGGTGGCAATTTTTCAATCACTTCAACTTTGGCCTTGTAGATCTCAATCCCCTTGCTTGATATCTTGTGACCAAGGAAGATTTCCTCTTCAACCATGAAGTGACATTTTTCCTAATTTAGGACCAAGTTGACCTTCTCACATCTTGCTAAGCATTTGCCCAAATTGGACAAACAATCTTCAAATGAAAGGCCCCCTACCGAGAAATCATCCATGAACACTTCCATTTCGGCTTCAAGCATGTCTCCAAATATACTCATCATGCACCTTTGAAAGGTTGCCGGTGCATTGCAAAGTCCAAACGGCATTCTCCTATATGCAAAAGTACCATATGGACAAGTAAAAGTTGTCTTCTCTTGATCATTCGGTTTTATGGGGATTTGAAATAAACCCGAATAACCATCAAGAAAGCAATAATACTTGTGCTTTGTTAGTCTTTCAAGCATTTGGTCGATAAAAGGAAGAGGAAAATGATCCTTGTTAGTGGATGCATTTAGACGTCTATAGTCTATGCACATCCTCCAACCGGTCACCGTTCTAGTTAAAATGAGATCACCATTCTCATTTTCAACTACGATCGTTCCTCCCTTTTTAGGGACCACATGAACGGGGGAAACCCATCTAGAACTCGAAATGGGGAAGATCATGATGCCGGCATCAAGGAGTTTGGTGATTTCTTTATGCACCACCTCCCCCATTTGAGGATTGAGTTTCCTTTGCCTCTTAATGGAAGGCTTAGCACCCTCCTCAAGTGTTATGTGGTGCATACATAAAGCGGGATTATTACCTTTGAGGTTATCAATGGTATACCCCAAAGCACCTTGGTGGTTTCTTAAAATACCACATAACATTTTAGTTTGGCACTCGTTCAAAGAAGAATTCACTATTACCGGAAAAGTTGAATTAGGACCCAAAAACTCATACCTTAGGTGTGATGGTAGAGGTTTTAAATCTACCATTGGAACACCCTTACCTTCTCTTGAGGTAGCTATTTCCAAGGCATCATTGCTTGTGATTCCCATGCATACTTGCTCAATGCTTTCTTCCGTACTTCCTTCAAGCATTCCTTCATACAATGCCATCTCCTTGCCTTGCTCACCTATCTTTTCCTTATTCAAAAGGACATTCTCAAGGGCATCGTTAGTAGTGAGCAAGTGCTCATGCATAGAAGTCACAATAGAATCAATAGTATCAATCATCATACAATTATCAAGACTAGAGCTTGGATATTTCATGCTCTCATTCAAATCAAATTCTATCACCTCATCTCCTACTTTTAGTGAAATTTTAGCACTTTTAACATCTATTAAAGCGCCCGAAGTAGCAAGAAAAGGTCTTCCTAGAATTATTGGAATGTTTACATCTTCATCCATCTCTAACCCAACAAAATCCACTGGGATTACAAACTTTCCCACCCTTAGAGGAACATACATCCTCTACCTTACCTTTTGGAAATTTTATGGAACGATTGGCCAATTGTAAGGTAATGTTGGTGGGTAGAAGTTCCCTTATCCCAAGTCTTTGGTATACCGAGTATGGCATTAGGCTAACACTAGCCCCTAGGTCACACAATGCATTATCAATTTGCATCTTGTATATTGCACATGGGATAGAAAAGTTACCGGGGTCTTCCAATTTATTGGGTGGCATCTTGTTCATGATAATTGCACTACAATTCTCGGTGAGATTCACCGTTTCAACCAATTCACACTTTATCCTTCCACTCAAAATATCTTTCAAAAACCTAGTATAGTTAGGCATTTGCTTGATACCATCGGTAAAAGGATTGAAAGGTGAATTTGTTTCAATGTTTCAAGAAATTTTCCAAATTGCACATCTAATTTGTTTCTAACAAATTTGTGAGGATATGGTAGCTTTTGCAATTGTTTTGTTTATCTCTCTTTTTCTCTTCTCTCTTCACTCTCTTTTTCAAAATCTTTCTCTTTCTCACATTCTTTTTCTTTCTCAAATTCTTTTTCTTTCTCACATTCTTTCTCTTTTTCATTCTCATGGTTTTGCTCTCTCTCTTGTTCAAAATCACTTTCAAGGGGAGGCTCACTCATGTTCATTCTCTCATTGCTTCTTTTAGGAACACTTTCTTCCAACACTTTACCACTCCTTGTTGATATAGCATTTACGGCCCTCTTAGGATCTAGTCCTTGGGGTGGTAGTTTAGAAGTGCTAGTCCCTTCCTTCAAAGCATTATCCAATTGAGAAATTTGTGTTTCAAGCATTTTATTATGGGTCATGACTTCACTAAATTTCTTTTCACTAGAGGCCATGAAAGTATTGAACATTTTAGTTTGATTTTCCATCATTTCCTCCAAGCTAGACCTACTATGTGGTGCTTGTGCATAGTAGTTGTCTTGGGAAGCTCTATCACCTCTAACATTCGAATTGGGCGCATTTTGATTAGAAGAACCTCTATTATTATTGTTGTTCTAATTGTTCCGATTATTAGAGTTTCCCCCTTGGTGATATTGCCCTTGATTCCCATAGTTTCCTATTATTATGATTATGGTTACCATAACCACCTTGTTGGTTGTAGTTACCTTGGGGATTTTGGTCCCTTTGGTTCCTATTTCCCCATTGATTTTGGTTATGGTAATCATAATCATTTCCTCTTTGGTTATAGGAATTTCCCCCTTGTTCTCTTCGATTTGGTGGTAAGTATCTTTGATTGTCATTCCTATGTCTATTATCATAAGACAAGGCATTGACTTGTTCATTTTTATTTTCATTACCATCTTCGTATTGGGGTTGGGGTTGGGAATCATAATTACAAGAAGAGTTATCATGGTCATATGACCCACATTTTTCACAAAACAAACATCCATGAGGCATGTTATTAGAAGTAGAGGGAGAAGAGTTAGAATTCATACCTCTCCCCTTAGATTGGGAGGGATGCTCTTGTGTTGAACTAGAGGTCTCTAGTTTTGCCTTGATGAACGTCATCTCCTTTCCAAGGTTGGCGATTTGGGAAGTCAAATTGTTGATGGCATTAAGGTGATCAACGGAGTAAACCGCATTTCCTCCCATGTTTAGAGACTCTCTCTCTCCTTCTTGCCAATCCATGTGGTGCCTCACCACATCCTCAATTATCTCGATGACTTGCTCCTCCGTTTTGTTCATAATCGGGCCACCCGCTCCCGCATCCAAGCTAGACTTTCCTTGTGGACTCAAGCCCCCATAGAAAATTTGAAGCACTTGATATGACGGAATTCCATGATGAGGGCACTCCCTTTGATATTCCTTGTATCGCTCCCATGCTTCATATATGGTTTCACTAGCCTTTTGATGGAAACCTTGGATCAAAGCCCTTGCCTCGGCCGTCTTCTTTTGAGAATAGAATCTCCCTAAGAAAGCCGTGGTGAACTCGTCCCAAGTTCTCAAGGAGTTAGGCCTCACCTCCTTCTCAAGCCATTCAAGAGCCCTTCCTATCAAAGAAAAAGGAAATAGCTTTAGTCTCACAAACTCTTGAGTTACCCCATTTACCTTGATCATGTTGCAATATTTTCAAACTCGTTTAAGTGTGCAAGAGGGCTCTCGTGTTTTGCTCCACTATATTTCCTCCTTTCAATCAAATTTATCATTGCGAGCCGAATCTCGAAGTCATTGGCTTGAGTAACGGGTGGAGCAATGTTGCTTGAAGCTCTATAAGCTCCCGGAGTTCCCAACTCCTTTAAAGGTCTTTGAGGTGGTGGTTCCGCGTCGCCTATTTGATCTCGATCGTCCTCGAAATTGGTCTCTCTAGTTGGGGGAGTAGTAAACGGCCTAGAACCGGCTCTTTTTCTCCTTTTATAAGTTTGCTCAATATCGGGATCGTAAGGCACCAAGATCCTGTTATGAGTTATGCGCATACACTCTCAACAAACGCAATTAGTAACAAGTCTACAAGTGTAGCCAAAAAGAAACCATCTTTTTGAATTTTTGTTGTTTTATGGTGAACTAGACTCAAGTAATCAATTAGCAATCAATAACACCGTTCCCCGATAACGGCGCCATTTTGATGGGCGTTAGAACGGTCGCACATTCCACACTATATCAAACACATTTATTAACAAACACCTTACAAACCAAGCATAATGACAAGTAAGAGTTCGGTCCACAAGGAACGGAATATGGTTGCTAAAGATCTTAACACTTAAGCTAATTCGAAGTGAATGGTGAATTGGGGTTCGTCTAGAATAAAAACAAAGTATGGTTCTAAATCAATGGATTAAGGACACTAGGGAATGGGATCCACTCAACCAAGGCAATTAGGCAAACGGGGAGCAAAATAGACAAGGTATAGCAAGAACAATATGTAAAATTAACCTCATGCAATTAGAAAACAACTCACACTACTAAACTTAGATTCCTCATTAGTCTAGCAATAGATGATACATAATCAAATTGCAATAAGTAAATACATACTCAATTTACATTCCCATGTCAAACTAAGCATATCATGCTATCAAGCTCCTAAGTCAAGGGTAGCTAATCCTATCATTGATGAACTAACAAGCAATCTCATATAATCAATTTAATTGCAATAAAAACATCAATGCTTCTCCTACATTTGCATAATTAACCCAAAAGGTTGAGCTTCACCCAACCCCTAGCAAGTAGACTACTCACAACTCATATTTATCAACATGCAAACAAGTATTAGGGTTCTAACTTCTTCAATAATTGGGGAAAAGTGATTAACAATTGAAATAACTATCATCCAATAACAAATTATCAAGAACTAAGAAGATTTAAATATCATGCAACAACAAATAAAATCAGAAATTGAATGGAGAAAATTAGAGGGAAGTTACTAATTGAGGCTTGAAATTGTTGAATACAAAGTGCCAATCTTGAAAAACAATCTTGAAACCAACTATTACAATGATTGAATTGATGAAAATTAAGCTAAATTAACTAAAAGGAATGTTTCAAACTAAGAGGAGTCTCTAAAAACTAGGCTATTTCTATCTAGGTTACAAATGAATAAAAAAGGAAGTATTTATACTCCCCGAAACACATAGGGAAATCCGTCAAAAGAAAGCGGATTTCCCAGCGAGGAGCGCCCGCTCCGAAATTAGGAGCGCCCGCTCCTCAACAACGCACGCCCGCTCCTCACAGGGTGCCATATTTTGAAGCTTTGGCAGAAACTTGGCAGAGACTTTGGAGCGCCCGCTCTTGAGGTGTGAACGCCCGCTTCTGCTGGAGCGCCCTCTCCATTATCAATTTTCCTTGCCTTGAACACAAACCATGCACCGAAGTCTTGCCAAATTGAGTCCATAGACCTGCAAAACATGGACAAACACAAACCAAGAGGGGGAAAGCCGAGACAAAACATTTTCATTCAAAAACGGGCTAGAAAGAGGGGAAATGAACGTAAGACCGGGTTTAAATTAACACAATAAGTGGTCAAATAAACCACTTATCAAGTTACTAACAGTTTATTCCTGATGTAGCAATTTTAAGGAACACGCGGAATGTGAGTAATTAATTAATTTAATTACTCTTATTTTATTTCTATATTGCTAGTATCATGATTAGGTTATTTTATATTTGATTTGACTAAAGCTATTATTGTTAAATTGCTTCCAATATTAATGTTTATTTTACTATATTTATTGATCACCATATTGAATGTTTAAAGGGAATATGTAATTGAAAATCACGCCTAATAAGATAATTTGGACAACCGGTTTAGGATCCTTTTAATCTTGTTGTTTAATCAAGTGATCACAATATTTTAGAATAATGTGTTGCACTAATATTAATCCAATTTAGCTTAATAATAGTTAGAGAAAATTGAATATTTTGTTTGTATGGCTTTGAGATCGCAGGATTCACTTTTCACTATAAGAATCGAGTAGAGGCCAATACGGGCGAATGTGACTCCATGACTCACTTCGTACCATCATCCCCGATTCTCCTTTCGTGGTTCTGAACCATATGGAGTTAGTAATCTCATGGATTATGAATGGGGTGTAACCTTCACGGGTCAATCATTGTTGCCTATCGTTGTCCCTTAATCGTGGTTGCCTTTTGTGATCCGTGAACGGTTTACAAGTTCCTTAAAAACTTGTTGGCGGCTCCCTACTTTCCTTGTCCCTAATCGTATATGTCAATTCCCACTTCCTAAGAGTGCCAAGCATATTCACACATGCTTTAACGTAGGCGCACTTCGAGTGATGCCTACAGAGGCCAACCCCCATTCTACCATAGAGTCTAATGTAGTTCCCCTTAATGTTGAGTCTCTTGTTGAGTCTCCTCTTTCTATCCCACATAGTTCTAGTGAGGTTGCAGCCGACCTTGCCCTCCTTGATGTAATGACCAATGAATTCAATGAAATGAGTACCTTTGCTTACGATGCGTGTCATTCCCCTAACCCTGATCAATATTGCTTTGCTAATGATAAAAATGACAAAGAAATAATAAAAGTAATGGAAGAACACAAAAATAAAACAGCAATCATCGAAGATACATAAACAGTTAATATTTCCAATGATACGGCTATCAAAGAAGTAAAAATTAGGTTAACACTAAGTCAAGATAAACGCAAAGAGCTAATTAACTTGCTTAGTGAATTTGTTGATGTATTTGCTTAGTCATACAAAGATATGCTAGGAATTGACAGGGATATAGCTTAGCATACAATACCACTCATTCCAGGTATGAAGCCTGTCAAACAAAAGCTGCGCCGTATGAAACCAAATGTGGTCTCAAAATCAAGGAAGAAATCATAAAGCAATTGGCTGCAAGTTTCATCAAAGTATCTAAGTATCCGGAATGGATAGCTAATGTGGTTCTAGTTCCGAAGAAGGATTGAAGGGTCAGAATGTGTGTTGATTACAGGGATCTCAATAAGGAAATCCCGAAAGATAGGTTCCCTCTACCTCACATTGACATTCTGGTCGATAACACAGCAAACCATGCACTCCTATCATTCATGGACGGCTACGCTGGATATAATCAAGTATTAATGTCCGAGGAAGACATGGAGAAAACCACATTCATCACACAATGCGGTACATATTGCTTTATAGTAATGTCATTCGGGTTGAAAAATGTGGGTGCCACCTACCTAAGAGCATCCATAGCATTATTACATGATATGATGCATAAAGAGGTGGAGGTGTATGTTGATGATATGATCGTCAAATCAAAAGATCGGCCAGGCCACATCATTGCACTTCGCAAATTCTTTGAAAGACTCCGTAAATATAATATGAGGTTGAATCCAGCAAAATGTGCATTCGGAGTTACATCTGGCAAGCTACTTGGCTATGTGATTAGTTCCCGAGGAATCAAAATTGATCCCACAAAAGTCAAAGCAATCATGGCTATGCCACCACCAAAGACTAATAAGGAGATTCGGGGTTTTATCTGAATATTGCAATACATAAGTAGGTTCATATCCAAGCTAACTGCAATATGTGAACCTATATTCATGAAGCTAAAAAAGAACGCACCAGTTACATGGGATGATGATTGTCAAAAAAACTTTCGACAATATCAAGGAATACATGGCAAATCCACCCGTGCTAGCACAAGCAATGCCTGACTTTCCTCTTCGACTCTACCTTACAGTCCCAAGATAAACAATGGGGGAAATGCTAGCACGGGAAATCAAAAGTAGGAAAATGTAATCTACTACTTGAGTAAAAAGCTTCAGGGTTGTGAAACCAGGTACACACCACGTACTTGAGAAGTTGTGTCTTGCACTCGTGTCGGCTGCGAAGAAATTAAGACATTACATGCTCACTCATACAATACATGTTGTACCCAAGATGGAACTTCTCAAGTATTTGTTCGAAAAAGAAACACTCAATGGTAAATTATCAAGGTGGATAGTCAACCTTGCTCAATTTGACTTAAAATTCGTACCACAAAAGGCTATTAAAGGTTCTGCGCTTTCTGACTTCCTAGCAGATTTCCCACTAAAAGAAGTCGGGAAAGAAGAAGAAGAGTATGATTTCCCTGATGAAGATCTACTCATGACCGAAGATGATAGTTGGACGCTCTATTTCGATGGAGCTTCGAACCAAAAGGGCTGTGTGATGAGTGTCATTTATCGAACTCATAGGGTAGTCTTTTAGGATGTTTTCACCCTATTTTTTATAGTTTTCTTTTATCATTTTGGTTTTTCTCCTTTTGTTTCTCTATTTCTTCTTTCTTCGTGTTTTACTTTCCTTTATGTGGTTTTCTTTGTGTTTCCCTTTTTATATGGCTCTTTTTCTCTTCTATTTTCTCTCTTTGGTTACTTTTGTAGGTGCTTAAGGAGTTGGCTTTGCAAAGGGATCAAGAAGAGCAAAAAGGGCTAAGCAAAGAAGAAGCAAGCTCCTTGGAGAGGGCTTGGAGAGGTCACGGAGAGGGCACACATCATTTGCCAAATGCTGCAGGCGCGAGTCTTGAAGGTCGCGGGCGCGGATAAAGTGCAAAGAAATGGTGATTTTTGGCAGGAACTCTCCGCGCCCTGGCCGCGGTCTAGCCGCGAACACGGAGGTTCTAGAGAGACTGCTTCTTTTGGAGAGACCGCGACCCCATATTTACATTTGGGAGCAGGGCATCTGCCGCGCCCTTAGCCGCGAGCGCGGGAGTCTTCGCCACGGGCTCGAGTTGCAATACCCGCTGGCGCAGGTGTTGCCCAGATTGTCCGCGGAGTTAGTTATGGGTCCCGTACCCATTTCTCTGCGCTCGAGAGATATTACTGGCGAGGGCGCAGCCTGTAGGGATTTAGGTAAGCGGAATTTCATGAATCTCATTCATACGCACCTGAACAGGATCTCATGCATATACAAATAAGGATCACATAATAGTTTAGAATTAACCTTTAAAGCGTGAATCCTCTTAGCAATCTTCTTCTATACCGGAGATAAAGAGCCTCAAATGTAACTCCTCTATTTGGTCCACCGGGATGAATCAACACTCCACCAATGCTAGTTGGACGGGAAAAACCTTTCACCTTTCTTGGAGTAGAGAACCGATTTTAGAGAAAAAATATTGAGAGAAAAACTTACGTTGTTTTCAGAAAACTGAATACTGTATATTTATTTTCCCATAACACTAATTAATATATAATCATATTATTATTAATTAGGTTAGGGTTTTCTCTCCCCTTTCCCTCCTTGGTCAGTCACCCTAAGGCCCACTTTGGGCTTCGGGTTTCTTTATTGATCCAAACCTAATGTGTGACCATGTAGGATCCGTTTAGGCGGGCTTTGGGTTTGTTACTTACTAACCCAAATTTCTATAGCATTCTCTAGCAAGACGAATAGATGACCCAAATAAACGAATTACTATCTCCATAATACGATCCATAATTATATCAAGTAATTGCACTAGAGTCGAGGACACATTTCCTTCAATCTCCCACTTATCCGAGACAAGTATGAAATATTCAAATTCCTTAAGTCTCTTAGTGTCTGATTTGATATTATGATCACATCTCTATGCTATCCATACTAGCGTTCAAATTATTTCTTGAAATCCGAGTTTGAATTGCTAAGCAAATGATCATCTTATGATCCATTTGAGCACGGCCATGCATTTCCAATTCTTACTCTTCAAGAGGCCAAGACACCCATCCTATATAACATAGGAGGACCTATTCAATCTTGTAGCAACCAAAACTCCCACTCAACTTTTAGCACAACCCGAGTGTTGCCTTTATAGTCCCCTTTTACGGCATGACGTTGACAACATCAAAGTTACACTAATCATTGAATTGAGTAGTGTTCAACTCATGTCTAAGGAATCCACTAATATAATTTGCAAAGTTTTATAACTTCTAAGTAGGTCTGTTCGATCATGTATCGACTATACATATCCATATGATTGACTAAACATCTCCGTGTTTCCATAGCCCATGAAACGGCACTATCAATCAATCTTATATGCTAATCCTTTTATCGAGTCATTTATTTCCAATTTAACAACTCAGATTAGGAACTTAAATGTTTTATGAATTCAGTTCACTTATGGGGTTTCATTCATCAAATCACGTATTTGACAAACCCATTAAATTCAATAAATATATTGGACATTTTATTTAATACTAAACCAAAATCAAATAAGATAAAAATTTCATATCATATAAACATAAAACATCAAAATCATGTCTTTAAATTGTAATAAGTTTCTCTAAACAAAAACAATCTAAAGCCATTCTAACACTTGCTTCAACCCTACAGCCCTAGCGTGACGTTCATGCTTGGGTTGAGGGAGAGGTTTAGTGAGTGGATCAGCAACATTCTCATTCGTGTGAACTTTGCAGATCTTGACATCATTCCTGTCTACAATCTCACGAGTGAGGTAATATTTCCTCATTACATGCTTGGATTTGTCGTTTGATCTTGGTTCTTTTGCTTGTGCAATAGCCATTATTATCACAAAACAACTCAATTCCTTCTAGAACACTGGGTACGATGCCTAGCTTTGTTAGGAACTTCTTTATCCAAAAAACTTCCTTAGCTGCTTCTACCGCCGTTAAATATTCTGATTCTGTCGTAGAGTCTGCTACAGTGCCTTGCTTTGAACTCTTCCAGCTCACTGCTCCTCCATTCAGACAAAAGATGTACCCTGATTGCGAGCGGTAATCATCTCTGTCGGTCTGGAAACTTGCATCAGTATAACCTTTAACAACCAACTCATCTACTCCTTCATAGACCAGAAACATTCCTTTCGTCCTTCTCAAGTAATTTAAGATGTTCTTAGCCGCAGTCCAGTGTGCTTCACCTGGATTTGCTTGGAATCTGCTACATAAGCTCATATCAAATGCAACATCTGGTCGAGTGCATATCATGGCATACATGATAGAACCTATAGCCGAGGTGTAAGGTATGCTACTCATCCGCTTCAACTCATCAGGCACCGATGGGCACTGAATCTTGCTAAGCGAAATGCCATGTGACATGGGAATGAATCCTCTCTTAGAGTTTTCCATGTTGAACCTTGCAAGAACCTTATCAATATAAGTCTCTTGGCTCAGTCCAAGCATCCTTCGAGATCTATCTCTATGGATTTTGATTCCTAAAATGTACTCATCTTCTCCAAGGACTTTCATGGAAAAACAACTTCTCAACCATTCCTTGACTGATTCAAGCATTGGTATGTCATTTCCTATGAGTAGTATGTCATCTACATACAAAACAAAGAAGACTAAGCTACTCCCACTAAATTTCTTGTAGACACAAGATTCTTCTTCACTCTTAAGAAAACCAAACTGTTTGATTGCCTCATCAAATCGAAGGTTCCAGCTCTGAGACACTTGCTTCAATCCATAAATGGATCTCTGAAGCTTGCAAAATCTTTTGGGATTTTTTGGATCCTTAAAACCCTCAAGTTGTATCATGTACACATCCTCCATCAAGAACCCATTCAAGAAGGCGGTTTTGACATCCATCTGCCAATTTTTATAATTGTAATGTGCAGCAATCTCCAAAAGTATCCGAATTAACTTAATCTTTGCCACTAGAGAAAAGGTTTCATCATAGTCTATGCCATGTATTTGTTTGAATCCTTTTACAACCAGTCTTGCTTTAAAGATATAGACATTTTCATTTTTGTCTATTTTTATTTTGAACACCCACTTGCATCCAATAGGTTTGACCCCATCAGGCAAGTCGACTAGGGTCCAAACTTTGTTCTCAGACATGGAGTCCATTTCGGATTTCATGGCCTCAAGCCATTTTTCAGAGTCTGGGCTTGTCAAAGCTTGTTTGTAGGTAGTAGGTTCAGAATTTTCCAAAATCAATATTTCAAAGTCTTCTGTTAACAAGAAATCAACCAACTGCTTGTTTGGGATCCTTGTTCTACTCAACCTACGTGAGGCTTGAGCATCAATAGAAATATTCTCTTCAACATCTTGAAGATTTTCGCATGAATTAGATTCAAGTTTGACGATAGGAGTTTCGCTTAATGAATTAGCTTGCTCCGACACCTGACCTGTCATAGCAGAGTCATGCGCCTTCGCCTCTGACGTAGTTTGATCCACATCCATTTGTTGCTCATCTCGAATTTCTTCGAGAACTATTTTACTCCCGCTTGTCTTTCTGGAAATAAACTCCTTTTCAAGAAACACACCATCACGAGCAACAAACACTTTGTTCTGTTGAGGGTTATAGAAGTAGTAACCCCTTGTCTCCTTTGGGTATCCCACAAAGAGACATTTATCTGATTTGGGTGCAAGTTTGTCTAATAGTAAACGTTTCACATAGACCTCACAACCCCAGATTTTAAGAAAAGATAAGTTTGGAACTTTTCCATTCCACATTCGATGATAGTTTTTACATTCTTGTTAGCCGATTCAACCGCACCATTTGTTTGTGGCATGTAGGGTGATGATCTGTGATGCTTGATATGATATTTGTTTAATAATTCTGCGCACTCGGCTTGGAAATGCGTTCCATTATCACTGATCATCTCATGAGGTACCCCATCGCGGCATATGATATTTTTCTCAATGAATTGAGCTACATGTTTTGTTGTTACCTTAGCATATGAGGCAACTTCGACCCATTTAGTGAAGTAGTCGATCGCTACAAGCATGAACTCATGTCCCCCTTTGATCCGTGCCATTTTTATGGCACCTTTAAGCTATGTTTTCTTTATATTTTTATGCTCGTTTTTAGTCGTTTATGTCGTGTTTTTAGGGAATAATGCTCGATTTGCGTGTTTTTGTGTAAGTTTAGAGAAATGCGTGCTTTTAATGGTTTTCTTATTATTTTATTCATTTCTCGGCTATTTCTCTCGCTTCTCCGTTTCTTTGTCCTGTTTTGTAGGTATGTCGAGTTCCCGCGGATTTAATAATCAAGGAGGGAGCTCAAGTGCATTAAAGGAATTTAACGGAGCCAAGTTAGGGAAGTCAAGAACGCAAGTCAAGCCAATCCAAGCAAGCTCCGCAAGCTTGAGTTCCGAGGTGGCAATCCCGAGCGTCAAGGAAGCGAGCCCGAGCTCTTAGAAGTGCACCAGCCCGAGCTCCCTTGCGCGTAGCACGAGCAGCCACGCACCCAGCAGCTCGGCCGCGCACCCAGCCGCGCAGCAGCACAGTCGCGGGCTGGCCGCTGACGCGGGTTCTGCCGGCGCGGGCGCGGGTGGCTGCTGACGAGGGGTGGAATTAGGCGTTGAAACTAATCCTCCCTCGATCAAACTAAATTTATAAACACTTAACCAACCTATATACAAGTATAAAGGCAAGTCAAGGATCGAACCCAAAGGAACGGTAATGAGCGCTCTCAATTATGTGCCTAAGCTAGGTCGAAGACAAAGATAAAGATAGAACACTAACAACTGACAAACAAAGAAACCAAACAAATACACACTAGGAACGAGGATCAACAAGTAATCATGACAATTGAAGAAACTCGAGAACAATATGCAAATCAATGGTTGTGAAGACTAATGGAAAGCTCAATCAAAAGAGTCAACAAGCTATCTCCTAGAGGTCAAACTAGTGCCAACTACAAGAGACTCTAACTAGGAGCATCACTAATCAAGTTCAATCGACAATTGCAATTTCTAAATTAATGGTCCGTATCATTAGAAACTACAATGCAATCTAGCATAATTCTCAAGGCCTAATCGAATTACACACATGCAAACTTCCATTAATCACTTTAATCTCAACAATTAATCAACACAATCCCCAAATTAAGCACAATCAATCAATCATACAAGTTTCACCCAATTCCTAGCAAACAACTACATACTCTAACATCATCATCTAATCAACTAACAATTAAAGAAATCAAGAATCAACAATATATGAAGAACAACTACACTAATGAACAATCAATCATAAAAATCAAACCAAACAAATAAGAAATCAAACAAATAAGAAATCAAACAAAGCAACAAATGAGATAAAGTTTAGAAATGCTCATTGATAATAGAGAAGATCTCCAACATAATTGTCACCATTGAATCTTCAATCTCTCAATCACCATTGAAATTTCTCACTTTCTCTCTTTAAAATCTACTCCTAAACTAATCCTAAAACTAGAGAGAGAAACTCTCAACTAAGCTAAGAATATGATCTAAAATGTGAAATGAAGCTTATTCTAAACTTGCCCCAAAAATTGGGTTTACAAAGGTATTTATAGAGGCGCAAAAACAAAAACCGAGCAAACAAATACCCAAGAAGGCGCGCCCGCGCTGTAGGGGAGGCGCGCCCGTGCTGCAGGGGTGGCGCGCCCGCGCCCGCGCCCGTGCCTTGCGCGCCCGCGCATCTCTAGGTTTCTTCGATCTTTTCGCGACTTCATGCGTTCTCTATGGTCGCACAATTATGATGATGATGAACACTAAGTGAGGCAGTCCCAAAAGCACATGATTGTGGGTTCAACACTCCATATTCATGAGAGCATGACTTGAGAGCGCAAGAGCTAGAACTTGAAGAATCCACTTCCTTGCATCTTGAGCTTTCCAATTGCCATGAGCTTGCTCCAAAAGCTTCCTCCACCTTAGTAAATCACCAATATCAAGACCCGAACCTCGTACAACACCTACAACCACGAAAATAGAGCAAATAAAGGAAAAAAGACTAGAAAAACCATAGAAATGCACAAAAGCTACAAAATAAGAGAGGAAAGGTAAGACTAAGACCAAAAGCATAAAACTAAGCATTTATTAAGCATGAAAGCCATGAAAAGAAGGTAAAAAACAACCTAAATGCTCGTCAAATGGGTGCCATTTATGACACCCATCAGTTGTAGCCCAAATTTGCTCGATGTGATGCAGGAACTTCCCGAGGGCAAGCCGTGGGCACTCCGAGAGCGCGTGCCTAGCCCCGCAAGTGCGGGTTTCTGCCGCTGGCTCGGGTTTGGGGTTTTCTCCTCCGCGGGCGCGGGTTTCTGGGTTTTACTTGCGATTTCTTTTATTTTCTCCTTTTGTATATATATTATACGACCTTCTTTATTCCTTATTGATGAAATACTTTAGTTTAGAGTAGTTTCTCTCTCCTCTAAGGAGGATTAGGGTAGATTAGGAGTTCCTCTCTATAGATTAGGAGTAGATTTTAGAGAGAGAAAGTGAAGAATTTCAATGGTGATTGAGAGATTGAAGATACAAGGGTGACAATTGTGTTGAATATCTTCTCTATTATCAATGAGCATTCTTTACTCTATCTCACTTTATTACTTTGTTTAAATTCATGTTTGTTTGGTTTAATTTTGATGTTTGATGCTTGATTAGTGTAATTGTTCTTGATATATTGTTGATTCTTGATTTCTTTAGTTGATTGTTGATAGATGATGATATTTGAGTAGTTATTGGCTAGGAATTGGGTGAAACTTGTATGATTGATTAATTGTGAGTAGTTTTTGAATTGTGTTGATTGATTTTTGAGATTAAAGTGATTAGTGAAGGTTTGCATGTGTGTAATTCAATTAGGCCTTGAGAATTATGCTAAATTGCATTGTAATTGCTAATGACACGAACAATTGATTTAGGAATTGCAATAATCGATTGGTTTTGATTGTGATTCTCTTAGTTTGTTATTCATGGTGAACCCTAGTTTAACAATTAGGAGATAGCTCTTGATTCCAATTGATTGCTCTTATCATTAGTCTTCACAACCTTTGATTGGCATGATCTTTCCAAGTTGTTGCAATTGACATGATTACCTGTTGTTCCCCGTTCTTAGTGTTTTATTTCCTTGGTTACGTGTTTTGTTAGTTGTTAGTATTCTCTTTTACTTCATCTTCGACCTAGCTTAGGCGCATAATTGAAAGTGCTTGAACATTATCGTTCCTTTGGGTTCGACCCTTGACTTGCCTCTATACTCGTATTTAGGTTTGTTAAGTGTTTATATATTTAGTTTGACCGAGGGAAGATTAGTTAACGACCTAGTTTACCCCTCGTCACCTTTGTCCTGGTGGCGTTATCTTTCCAATGATGTCGATACCCCAAGTAGAGAAAGGCCATGGAGAAGTATATGTGTAGAGAAGCGAAGGTGGAACGTGCTGCAAATTTGCGTAGACTTGACACTTCATACATTTCTTGAAGTATTCGTGACAATCTTTTTCCATAGTAGTCCAATAATAACCTTGTCGTTGAATCTTTTGGACTAACATCTTAGCATTCATATGCGTTCCGCATATATAGGCATGAAGGTTTTCCATGGTTTTGTGTGCTTCTTTCTTAGCTATGCATAAGAGATTTCTCCCTAGTGCATTCCTTTTGTGGAGTTCTCCCCTGATGAGCACATACTGTGAGGCCAGGAGCCTCAAAGCACAGCGTGCCCTTTTATCAGTATTAGAAGGGTATTCTCCCTTCGTCACGTAATTAAGGATATCTGTATACCATGGTTCTTCATCTTCTTCTTGTGTTTCTTGTTCATCATCAAGTGTGTGCACATAAGCCGGCTCATATCTTCTTTCTATGGTCAATGGCATTCTGATTGTGTCTGTTGGAATTCGCACCATTGATGCTAATTTAGCCAGTGCGTCGGCAAACTGGTTTTCTTCTCTAGGCAAGTACGTATATTCCTCTTCATCTAGTTGCTCCGTGAGAGTTTCCAGATGAGCTTGATACGTAGCGAGACTTTTACTTATCACCTTCCATCTCTTGGATATCTGGTTAATGATTAGTGACGAATCACCTTAGATTCTGAGCTTCTTAATTCCCAAGGCCACAACTGTTTCTAATCCCAAGATGCATGCCTCGTACTCTGCGGCATTGTTGGTGACATCAAAGTCGAGCTTCATGGAAATTGGGATATGCTCTTCATTGGGTGATACGAGCAAGACTCCTACACCACAACCCTTATGGTTCGAATCTTCGTCGAAATAAAGCGTCCAGCTATCATCTTTGGTCATGAGTAAATCTTCGCAATCAGCTAATAAGTCAAAAACCGCAAAACCTTTGATGGCTTTTTGCGGTACAAATTTCAAGTCAAACTTAGCAAGGTTGACTATCCACCTTGATAATCTGCCATTGAGTATTGCTTTTTCGAACAATTACTTGAGAGGATCCATCTTGGACCCGACATGCACTGTATGAGTGAGCATGTAATGTCTTAATTTCTGCGCGGCCCACATGAGTGCGAGACACAACTTTTCAAGTGGTGTGCATCGCATCTCATATCCTTGAAGCTTCTTGCTCAAATAGTAAATTGCATTCTCCTTGCTTTCGATCTCTTGTTCTAGCATTGCCCCCATCATTTCTCTTGTGACTGTAAGGTAAAGTCAAAGAGGAAAGTCAGGCATTGTTGGCGCTAGCACGGGTGGGTTTACCGGGTACTCTTTGATTTTGTCGAAAGCTTTTTGGCAATCATCATCCCATGTGACTGGAACATTTTTCTTAAGCTTCTTGAATATAGGTTCACATATCGCCGTGAGTTTTGATATGAACCTACTTATATATTGAAGCCTTCCCATGAAGCCTTAAATTTCTTTCTCAGTCTTGGGTGGTGGCATGGCCATGATTTCTTTAACTTTTGTGGCATCAATTTCGATCCCTTGGGAACTGATCACATATCCAAGTAGTTTGCCTGACGTAACTCCGAATGCACACTTTGCTGGATTTAATCTCATGTTGTACTTGCAGAGTCTTTCAAAGAACTTGCTGTTGGGGTTTAGTGAGTCCAACTCACCGCGGAAACAACCCCGACCCAAGGAACCACTCGAAATTAATAAAACCATAAAGCATAAATAAATAAACACAAGAAAAGGAAGAACGAATCATACCCTTGAAGCGAGCTTCGCCCTCTCAAACGGGCTCTTACTTGAAAGCCTTGAGCACCGCAAATGTCGTGCCTCCAACGGTATCCACCCACAAAGGACGAACACGACTTTTTAGGTCCGCTACCTTGGAGTTAGCAAGGTCCGACCAAAACCCAAGTGTTAATGGAGTTTAAGAGTTTTTCCCAAAATATGGAATGCTCTTTCTAACTCCCACTCAAGCACTTTACTCCAAATCCCAAGGTTGGTATTTATAGAGGAAAGTATGAGTGGGAATTTCTATCCCATCAATGTGGGGTTCATGAAATTCCACAAATTAATTTAAAGCTAAATTAAATTAAATATATAAGCAAGTAATAAATCAACAAGTGCCCTAGTCATATGTAAAGAGGAGTATGGACCACTTGGAGAGGAGGGGACCATACTTGCTCCCCACTCCTTCCTCTCCTTGTGACACTTGTCCACAACAAAAAGCAAGAATACTTACTAGCTTCCCCTTTCTACCCGACCTAGGCCCACGGCCCAGCTAGCCTCGCACCGTGCGGGCTGCTAGCTGCTGCCAGCTCGGCCCAGCACGCCCACGCACATCAGTGCGAGCTGCTGATGCCGAGGGTGCTGCTAGCTAGCCACGCACATGTGCGGGCTGCTAGCAGCAGCGCACGCCAACACGCCACGCACTGCTTGCGGGCTGCTGGTCGTGCTGTGCTAGCATGCCTCGCACATGGTGCGGGCTGCTAGCCACGCCTTGCTAGCATGTCTCGCACATGGTGCGGGCTGCTAGCTCGGCTAATCCCCTAGCACTCGGGATTCCGATGCTAGGGGTATTTTGGTCATTGTTGATTTATTACTAATTTGTCGTCTCGTCTTTTTATTATTTTTGACTCGACTTCCGACGCTCGGTTTCGACGCTCTAAGCTCGAATTTCCGACGTCTAAATATTTAACACTCGGGCGACGAATTAATTTCTTCCGAATTAATTCGTCGAGTCGGTTCGTATATTTTGCTTGGGTGTGACCCGAAGGGTTCAGTCAAGATTAAGCTGTAATATTAATTATATTAATATTACTGATCGGAAGCGGCCTCCACCTAGGCATTCCGATCACTTGACCTTAGTAAATATATTAGCTTTCCAATAATTCTGAACCCGCTATCAGAATAATACACTTGTTCGAAGGACACCATTCCTTTCAATCTCCCACTTGTCCTTCCGGACAAGTGTGCATTTAGTGTATAGCCCCTTTCCTATGTCTCTTCATGAACTACAGAGTAAGATTACTCGTCATATTTGTTACGTCCAGAAGTGTTTCTCGAAATCCGAGTTTGACTGTCAATAAGCAGATGATTTCTAAAATCCATCTGAGCACGGCCATGCATTTTCGCAGTCTCGCTCTTCGAGAGGCCTTGTAAACAACAAGGCATGTTCCCTATTGTTAGTAGGGGGACATTTCCAGTCTTGTAATGTAGCTTCTCTTACTAAGAGGACCTAGCCGCCCGATATATGTCGTTATAATCCCTAGTTACGGCAGACGTTTGGCGGATACCAAAGCGGACTAGTACTCAAACAAGAGACCTCCCACTACTCATGGTTAAGGAAGAGAGTTCCGATAGTAATAATGAGAAAAATACTTATGACGATTTTTAAATCTTTTAAAGTATTCTCAAAGGTCGATCCAGTATGGTTCTAAACCAATACCTGTGCAAATGATTTATATCCTCATAGCACAAGAAACGGTGCTATAAATCATATTACACACTAATCTCTAATGGTCATTAATCGTCCACAAAAATATGACCTTGATTAGGGGTAATTTTCGATTAAAATAATCAATGTTCACTTAATAGGTGTTTCTTTATCTAAGCCATTGACTTGATACCCTATTTTGAATATTTATTAAAATCGAATGGACTCATTATTTTATTATAAACCACAATTAAATAGAGACGGAGTGATTTAAATTGCATGAAAAATTTAATTACTCCAAAAACTGAATGGTTCATCATAGTGCTTTACATTAACATTGTCCAAAATTTAATTAAAACACTATAATATGGAAATCAAATCCAGTTCGTGACATGCTTGATTCCCATTTCCTCAATGTGTTTGTTGTGCTTCACTTGAGACAAAGGTTTAGTAAGTGGATCGGCTACATTGTCATCCGTTCGCACTTTGCAAATTCTGATTTCACCCTCTGTCTTCCATTCTCGAATCATGTGAAATCGCCTCTTGACATGTTTGACCTTCTGATGTTCTCGTGGCTCTCTAGCCTGAGCAATAGCTCCATTGTTGTCACAATGGAGGTCTATTGGACCCTTGATGGAGGGTACAACACCAAGTTCATCAATGAACTTGCGAATCCAAACTGCCTCCTTGGCTGCCTTAGACGCTGCCAAGTACTCGGCTTCAGTTGTAGAATCAGCGGTTGTGCTTTGCTTTGTACTCTTCCAACTAAATGCTCCTCCACTGAGACAGAATATGTATCCGGATTGTGACTTGGAGTCGTCTCTGTCTGTCTGGAAGCTTGCGTCAGTATATCCCTTAACAACCAATTCATCTTTACCCCCATAGACCAGGAATTTATCCTTGTTCCTTTTCAGGTACTTCAGAATATTCTTGGCCGCAGTCCAATGCGCCTCTCCTGGGTCTGATTGGTATCGGCTCGTAGCACTCAAGGCATACGATACATCCGGCCTAGTACATATCATGGCATACATGATCGATCCAATAAGCGAAGCATATGGAATACGACTCATCCTTTCTCGCTCATCAGGTGTCTTTGGACACTGCTTCTTGCTTAAGGTTATGCCATGTGACATGGGTAGGTGCCCTCTCTTGGCTCCTTCCATTTGGAATCGAGCTAATACCTTATCGATGTAAGTACTTTGACTCATTCCTATCATCCTCTTTGATCTATCCCTATAGATCTTGATGTCTAGTATGTACTGAGCCTCTCCCAAGTCTTTCATTGAAAAACATTTCCCGAGCCAATCCTTTACAGACTCTAACAACAGAATGCTATTTCCAATGAGCAAAATGTCATCGACATATAAGACTAGGAAGGCGATGTCACTCCCACTGACCTTCTTGTAAACACAAGACTCATCTGGATTCTTGATAAAACCAAACTTACTGATGGCTTCATCAAATCGCAGATTCCAACTTCTGCTTGCTTGCTTTAATCCATAAATGGACTTCTTAAGCTTGCATACCTTCTTAGGATTGTTCTGGTCGACAAAACCTTCAGGTTGTGTCATGTACACAGTTTCTTCCAAAATTCCATTGAGGAAGGCGGTTTTGACGTCCATCTGCCATATTTCATAATTGTAATATGCAGCAATCGCTAGAAGAATTCAAATGGGCTTAAGCATAGCTACTGGAGAAAAGGTTTCATCATAATCAACGCCGTGAATTTGCCTGTAACCTTTTGCTACCAGCCTTGCTTTGTAAATGAATACATTTCCATCTTTGTCGGTTTTCATCTTGAAAATCCATTTACATCCGATAGGTGTGTAACCTACGGGTAAATCAACCAAGTCCCATACTTGATTTTCAAACATGGAGTCCATTTCGGATTTCATGGCCTCTTGCCATTTTGCAGAGTCGGGGCTCGTCATAGCTTGCTTGTAGGTTGCCGGCTCATCTCCATCCACTACTAGGATGTCCTGATCTTCGGTTAATACAACACCGAGATATATGTCAGGTTAAGATCTTGGCCGAGTTGACCTACGTAGGGTAATAGATTGAGCATTTGCATTGTCGGTTTGAATTTGCATATTTTGACTTTGACCAATGTCAACAGATCCTTCATGAGCACTTTGATTGTCAACTTGTCCTTGTTGCTCGTCCTCTCGAACTTCGTCGAGTTTGATTTTCCTCTCACTTGTCATTTTGGAGAGATGCTCCTTCTCCAAAAAGACACCATCACGATCAACAAACACTTTGTTCTCGGATTTGTTGTAGAAGTAATACCCTTTGGTTTCTTTTGGATAACCCACAAAGTAAACCTTGTTAGATTTCGGATGAAGTTTGTCAGAAATGAGTTTCTTGACATATGCTTCGCATCCCCAAATCTTAAGAAAAGAAAACCTTGGAGGTTTATTTGTCCATAATTCATATGGAGTCTTTTCAACTGCCTTTGACGGAGCACGATTCAGTGTAAGTGCCGCAGTTAAAAGTGCATGTCCCCAGAAAGAGATTGGAAGTTCACTAAGACCCATAGTCGATCGGACCATGTCTAACAGGGTTCGATTCCTCCTTTCAGATACTCCATTCCATTGAGGAGTTCCCGGAGGTGTCAAATCTGAAAGTATTCCATGTTCTTTCAGATGGTCATCGAATTCTTGGCTCAAATATTTGCCACCTCGATCCGATTGAAGCGCTTTGATTTTCTTGCCGAGTTGGTTTTCAACTTCGTTCTGAAATTCCTTGAATTTATCAAACAATTCACATTTGTGCGACATTAGATAGACATAACCATATCTACTATAGTCGTCCGTGAAGGTTATGAAATACCGATAACCACTCCTTGCGGGTGTACTCATTGGCCCACATACATCGGTGTGTATTAGTCCCAACAAGTCACCGACCCTTTCTCCCAACTTGGAGAATGGTTGCTTTATCATCTTGCCTAATAAACATCCTTTGCAATTCTCAAAGGATTCTAAATCAAATGAGTCAAGAATACCTTCTTGAAGAAGCTTCTTGATGCGTTTGATGTTAATGTGGCCAAGACGATAGTGCTACAAGTAAGTTTGACTAGAAGGTGTAGTCTTAGCTTTCTTTGCATTGGTATCTAACATTTTGTCTAAAAACACGTGAAAGTGTCATTCCATAAATATATTCAAGACATCAAAACAAAAGTCTTGATTGATGAAAACGACGTCCAACGTCGAAAATACATCAAAAGTATGGTGCATAAAACTAAATAAGTTCTACTTATTTAGACAAAACATGAGATTACAAGTTTTCTTGGATAGATCACCTTCATCCTACTTGTGTACTCATTTCCACATGAAAAAGCACCGCTCACTTGGTTCCTAAAAAAGGAGTGTATTGTGAGTCAATTTTCCGGTATCTAATACCTTTTAAAATTGCTTATATTCAAGTGTTTAAGATGATACCTGAGGTTGAGGTTACTTTTCCTTTCGCCTCATCATCCAGATACTTGTTGCATTCTCTTTTGTAGTGTCCGGGGTTACCACAATAGAAGCAGCGCATCTTCCTCTTGTCTTTGAACTCCTCCTTCCTTGGTCTAAGGGCAAAGTTAGCCTTCTTGCAAGAATAGGTCTTTTGGAGCTCTTGGATGACTTCCCTTAAGGACAGTGTATCCCTATTGGCGGTGAGACGCAATTTAAGCCCCACATATCCCATGTGAAGAGAGATAAGAAGCATGTGAGCCGCTTGCTCGTCTTCCACTGGTTTGCCAATTAGCTCTAGATGGTTGAATAGCCTTGTCATGTTAATTACATGAGCTTGAAGTGGCATTCCGGGCCTAAGTCTTGCATTGTAGACTTTTCCCCACACCTCTTGTCTTTCTTTCGAGAGACAACCATCTTGCGGTGGCTTGATCCTCATTTTGGAGAGTGACCTAGTCACATCCTCCACGTGACCATCATAATTGCCCCTAGCACTTTTGGTGACCCTCAAATTGACTACATCCTCAAGAGCTTTGAGCATCATGTCCGGAAAATAGCCGGAGAAAATCTCCTTCCATTGAACCGGGATGGAGTTTGCCATGAGTTTCGAAACTCTCTTGCAATCCATGCTCCATTCTTCATGAGCTTCATCACTCATGATCCCTTTCGAGTAGAAACTGGGGATCGGAGTGTCCAAGATATGCTCTAGGTGGCAATTTATGAGTGTCTTTCGGAGTTCATCTTCCCATTCCTTAAAGTTCACCAAACTGAGCAAAAATGGTAACTTTTCGGGAAGTTCCGGGTACATAAGGTCGTTGTCATTAGTTGAAGACATGATTCTACAATTGAAAGAATTTTAATGAAAAACCATTCAAAATTACTTATATAAGATTGAATTTTATTCATGCAAATTTTCAATACTTATTTAGCGTCTTATTTACACGTAAAATTGTCCCTATTTTGTGAAAATAAGGCGATTCCAAGATCCGAAGAAACAAAGAGTGGTTAAGCATGCTTTGGCTTGTCTTAACAGTCAATCTTCTAGGGTAAGCATTTCCTTGCTAATGGCTCTAAGCCACTCTTGGTTAGACAATCGTCGCATCTAATGCATCTTTGACGATGTATCTCTTTTGCCACGGTATGTGAGGACTCCTCACTCATACCGATGAGTTAAACCAAAACCAACGTGCACACCCGGTGTGCCTTATAAGCCTTGGAGAAGTGATGGCACCTCGCTTTGGTGTAGCCTACCATCACCCTCGTTCGGTTGGTAAGTGTTGTTTTGGAAAGGCAAGTTTGACTCAATATTATTAGGGACCTAGGATTTCTATGTTGGTTGATTTAAGTGAACTTAACTAATCATCGCAACATAAAGAAAACCTAAACATGCATCTAACGAATAATTCACATGTATATATAAGCATAAAATATAAAGCGAAATTATAGATGCATATTGGCAACTAGCATGACCCCTTGAATTCTTCAAATCTTCAAAAGGACTTTATTTGCAATTCAAGGCTTTGTCTTCCAAGATACGCCGTCTTCAAGACTTAACCAAACTATGCAAATACTAGTGTCTACGACTAGGAATAATCTAAATATTAAGGTACAAAAATACTTAACGGTGCGTATACCGTATTTAGATTTACAAAAATACATAACGGCACGTAGTCCGTCTTTTCTATCCTAATCGGGTCCCACTAGTTGCCATTTCATAAAACCTGTGAGAGAGAACATATATTCCATTCATCCATTCACTATTTGTGAATGGCCCATGCAATTTACAATATCAAATAAGTAAAATGCATTTAAAAAACGCGCGCACTAGTAACTAATCTAGGTGGTTAATCCGATTAACACGCCTAATTAAAAACTAGTCAAAGTTGTTTAACCGATTATGTAATTGACGTCATTAATAATTGAAGCTCCCACTAAATTCCACATTTCCCTTAATTAATCTAATTAATTAAGTCGGTAGCACCCAAACTTGTCAAAATCTAATTTTGCCAATGCCGCTCAAAACTGAGGCCTAGCCTCCCAAAATTTTAATTAAAATAAACAAAATTAATTAAAATAAATAAAACGGCAAAATAAGCAATATTAAGCCAACCACATTTCAAGTGGCTTTCGCTTTAAGTGTTTTGCCAAGGAAACTCGAATAATCGCGGCTCATGCAAACCAAGCATACTACGACTATTCACCTCACCGCACCAAGCATATGCACACACAAAAAACTCCGCACACACGGCCCGCGGCAAGCAGCCATGGGCTGCTGCCACTGCCGCACGCACAGCCATGGTTGCTGGTGCGTGGCTGCTCCGGACGTGTGCTGCTGCCGCGCGTGTGGCCGCACGCAAGGCGGGGCAGCCACCTTGGCAGCCACATGTGGGATTCTATGCAGCCCGGCTAGCCAAGGGTGGTTCTTTGCCTCGTTTTGCGTGCCATGGCCTTGGGATTTGATCCCATTTCGCGAGACATAATTAATTAATTCTAAATTAATTTTAGAACTAACTTAATGAGCAAAAAAAATAAAAATTTTAAACAAGTCTAACTTAATAAAATTTCAAAGTGCAAATAACCAAAATAATTCCAAGAACCATTCTTAATTAAATTGGTTTAGCTTGGTGCAATTACAAAGTTGAGGCAATTTCTCACTTTTAATTTAATCAATTTAAATTAAACTTGAGAATTTGAAAAAGTAAGGGGAAGTTGGAAAAATATGAACTTTAATGTTCAAATGAAAATTCCAACATCTAAATTTTGTGAATCCTTGAAAATTATATCTTCCAACATGAAGATAACCAAATTTCTATCACAAAAATTGAAACTTTATGTTTCCAATCAACTCAAAATAATCAAAACAACAAAGTTTAACACAAAATAACATAGAATTTAGTGGTTTTTAAAGTTTCAATCACTTATCACAAATAAAGATTGAATCTTTAACACTTAGGAAGCCTCAAAACAAAAATTTTCACACTAAAAAGCAATTAGTTTGCAATTATGTGAAAATAAATCAACCTTTAAGCATCAAATACTACCAAGTAAGTGTGCTTTAAGGGGACTTAAAAATGCAGAAAATAATGCAAATAATCAACCACATAATCAACAAGTTATGCCATTAATTTCAAGGTTAGAAAAGACTTAAAATTTTTCGTCAAAAACGAAAAATCCCTCGAAAAAGGCATTTCTGGTCAAAATTTGGCTAAAATCACAGTCCCAAAGAGTTAAAAACCTTTCCAGAACACCTTTTCCACCCAAAATTCACTATTTTTGGGCGAAAATCTGGGTTCTGCGCCAAATTCGACATTAAAAACGGGATTAAAATAAATAAAACTGAGCTACTAATCTAATTAGTAACTTAAACCATAAAAATAAGCCAAAATAAACCTTGAAAAACATGATTATAAAAATAAACGAGCGGGGCTCTAATACCACTGTTGGGGTTTGGTGAGTCCGACTCACCGCGGAAACAACCCCGACCCAAGGAACCACTCGAAATTAATAAAACCATAAAGCATAAATAAATAAACACAAGAAACGGAAGAACGAATCATACCCTTGAAGCGAGCTTCGCCCTCTCAAAACGGGCTCTTACTTGAAAGCCTTGAGCACCGCAAATGCCTTGCCTCCAACGGTATCCACCCACAAAGGACGAACACGACTTTTTAGGTCCGCTACCTTGGAGTTAGCAAGGTCCGACCAAAACCCAAGTTTTAATGGAGTTTAAGAGTTTTTCCCAAAAATATGAAATGCTCTTTCTAACTCCCACTCAAGCACTTTACTCCAAATCCCAAGGTTGGTATTTATAGAGGAAAGTATGAGTGGGAATTTCTATCCCATCAATGTGGGGTTCATGAAATTCCACAAATTAATTTAAAGCTAAATTAAATTAAATATATAAGCAAGTAATAAATCAACAAGTGTCCTAGTCATATGTAAAGAGGAGTATGGACCACTTGGAGAGGAGGGGACCATACTTGCTCCCCACTCCTTCCTCTCCTTGTGACACTTGTCCACACCAAAAAGCAAGCATACTTACTAGCTTCCCCTTTCTACCCGACCTAGGCCCACAGCCCAGCTAGCCTCGCACCGTGCGGGCTGCTAGCTGCTGCCAGCTCGGCCCAGCACGCCCACGCACATCAGTGCGAGCTGCTGATGCCGAGGATGCTGCTAGCTAGCCACGCACATGTGCGAGCTGCTAGCAGCAGCGCACGACAGCACGCCACGCACTGCTTGCGGGCTGCTGGCCGTGCTGTGCTAGCATGCCTCGCACATGATGCGGGCTGCTAGCCACGCCTTGCTAGCATGTCTCGCACATGGTGCGGGCTGCTAGCTCGGCTAATCCCCTAGCACTCGGGATTCCGATGCTAGGGGTATTTTGGTCATTGTTGATTTATTACTAACTTGCCGTCTCGTCTTTTTATTATTTTTGACTCGACTTCCGACGCTCGGTTTCGACGCTCTAAGCTCGAATTTCCGACGTCTAAATATTTAACACTCAGGCGACGAATTAATTTCTTCCAAATTAATTCGTCGAGTCGGTTCGTATATTTTGCTTGGGTGTGACCCGAAGGGTTCAGTCAAGATTAAGCTGTAATATTAATTATATTAATATTACTGATCGGAAGCGGCCTCCACCTAGGCATTCCGATCACTTGACCTTACTGAATATATTAGCTTTCCAATAATTCTGAACCCGCTATCAGAATAATACACTTGTTCGAAGGACACCATTCCTTTCACTTGCGAAGTGCAATGATGTGGCCTGGGCGATCATTTAACTTGACGATCATATCATCAACATAGACCTCCACATCTTTGTGCATCATATCATGTAACAATGTTGTGGCTGCTCTTTGGTAGGTGGCACCCGCGTTTTTCAACCCGAATGGCATTATCGTATAGCAATATGTACCCCATTGTGTGATGAATGTGGTTTTCTCCATGTCTTCCTCGGCCATTAATACTTGATTATATCCGGCGTAGCCGTCCATGAATGATAGGAGTGCATGGTTTGCTGTGTTATCAACCAAAATGTCAATGTGAGGTAGAGGGAACCCATCTTTTGGGTTTGCCTTGTTGAGATCCTTGTAATCAACACACATTCTGACCCTTCCATCCTTCTTCGGAAATGGAACCACATTAGCTATACATTTTGGATACTTGGATACTTTGATGAAACCTGCAGCCAATTGCTTTCTGATTTCTTCCTTGATTTTGAGAGCCAGCCACATCTAGTTTCATACAGCGCAGCTTTTGTTTGTCAGGCTTCATACCTGGAATGAGTGGTATTGTATGCTGAGCTATATCCCTGTCAATTCCTGGCATATCTTAGTATGACCAAGAAAATACATCAACAAAGTCACTAAGCAAGTTAATTAGCTCTTTGCGTTCGTATTGACTTAGTGTTAATCCAATTTTTACTTCTTTGATAGTCGTATCATTGGAAATATTAAGTGTTTCTGTATCTTCGATGATTGTTGTTTTATTTTCGTGTTCTTCCATTGTTTTTATTATTTCTTTGTCATTTTTATCATTAGCAAAGCAATATTGATCAGGGTTAGGGGAATGACACGCATCGTAAGCAAAGGTACTCATTTCATTGAATTCATTGGTCATTACATCAAGGAGGGCAAGGTCAGCTGCGACCTCGCCGGAATTATTTGAGATAGAAAGAGGAGACTCAACAATAGACTCGGCATTAAAGGGAACTACATTAGACTCTATAGCAAAAAGGGGGTCGGCCTCAAATCCTAAAGACTCGTCTACAGACTCGGACTCGGACTTAAACCCAGACCCAGACGACTCGGATTCATCAAACATAGGACCTTCGCCAGCGGTCACTTCCAACTTCTCTCCACTTGGCGTAGTGATCTTCACCGTCTTGCGCCATTCCTTTGACAAATCATCAGCCTGGACAATTAACTATAAGGGGTCAAAATCTTTACTTGATATGACAGCTTAAATGAGCTCATAATCATCATTATAGACAGGCTTGGGTTCATTCTTTTCTAGTCCAAAAAGAAGATTAATGTTCATATCATCAAAGCTTGGACTGGTTGGTTGCTCAGTTGTGAAGAACTCATCGCCTTCGTCGACGAAGTCACAATCAAGGAACATCTCGAAACCCGGCTCACGCTTCCCATGGTGGACGAAAGGCTCAGGGAATTCATAACGTGGGAAGTTTTCCCCTTCTTTGATGTACTGGCCATTGATAGTGGGGGTATGGGTCCATGGCCATTTCCGTCTTCATGGTTCGAGCATTTTTGCGAGCCTTCATTTTCAGGAGAGCTTGTTTCATATCTTCTTTTGTTCGCTTGAATCCCAAGCCAAAGGTATCCTTCTTAGGTGTACCGGGATGGCCCCAAAGTTCAGCCATTTTCTTTTTGAGTCCGAGGGTTATTCCAGGGAAATGCCCTTGCTTCTTCATAATGGCATTGACATTGGTGTTTGAATAAGGATCAAAGTCGAGGTGACACTTCTCCTCTTCTTCAATCATGAGAACATCATCCAACGAAAACCCCCAGAGATCTTCATCTTCCTCGTTATGTTCGACATGGACGATGGGAGTATCAATAACTTGAATGCGCATGGGGGAGGAATCAATGGTAATTGGGACCCCTCCAACTATAGCTTTCACCTTTTGGTGCAATGACGATGGGATCGCCTTTAGATCATGAAGCCAATGAGACCTAACAGCAAATTGAAAGAAGCCTTAATGTCCACCTAGTGAAACTTGGTGCGACGTTCAATGGCTCCAGTATTTATATTTAGCATGATAGTACCCACAGCTTGACGGCGAGTATTATCGTAAGCGCAAATCCCTTGAGTAGAGGGGATCAATTCTTCATCTTTTAATTTATACCCAACTTCTTTGCAGTGCGGAGTGGGCATACATTGATTGCAGAGCCATTATCAACCAGGCTCATAGGAACATTCATCTGCCTACACACCACAGTGAGGTGTAAGGCCTTGTTATGTTGGTCCCCTTCCGGGGGCAGATCCTTGTTAGAGAAGGAAATCAAATTACTGGTACTCGGAAATTTAGTAGTGAGAAAGCTGACCAGTCCTTGAGGAGTCATCTCCTATTTTCACCAGAGAATTCATCACAGCCTTTTGATGCTCGTGAGAGGTGGCCAAAAGCTTCCATACATTCATTTCCACCTTAGTCTTTTGTAACTGTTTGATCAAATCATTGTTCACAGGGTCAATGGGATCAACTATTGGTTGTGATTGCAGTGGAGGTGGAGGTGGACTAGGTTGTTGCAACCGTCCATTTCTGGTGAGAACCTTGACCTCAAGGTCTCCCCAAACATCTTCAGTTGTGCCAAGAGACGAACAAGCTATATCTTTGAGATAGACGTCTTCATTTTCACTATCCCAAATTCCATTCACATCTTCACAGTTTGAAACAAATACAACTTCTGGTAAAGATTCATTCATAGGTTGAATAAGTATTGACGGATCAAGGGAGGCTTCATTTCCCATGATAGCTAAAGCATAAAAAACGGGACCTGTTTGAATATTGGGCTTCTTGTTCCCTGGAGGGACAGGAAGTTTATTAGCGTCAATCAGGTCTTGGATCGCATCCTTCAACCTCCAACACTTCTCAGTAGTATGACCTTTTCCTTGATGAAACTTGCACTGAGCATTGGGGTCATAGCTAGCAGTTCTGTTCTCTGATCGAGGTTCTGGAAAAGTTCTAATTGGCATAATCAGCCCTTGACTATGCATGCGATCAAAAGCGGCATCATAAGTCATTCCCAAATGCATGTAAACCCTCCTTTGCCTTTGGAATTTCTGAGGGGGAGCATTAAGAGCTAACACATCATTGACATTGACATTGTTGGTAGAATTATTGGGCTTGGAAGACGAAGAAGAAGGAGTGTCGTTCTTCTTGTTTTTCCAAGTGTTGTTATTATTGTTGCTACCAGCAGTCTTCATCAGTTCATCTTCGATATTGATCCCAATATCGTACACAGCTTCGAAGGTATTCAAAGGCAGAAACTTCAAGTGCTACTTGTACTTATGAGTCAAATTTGCAATAAAAAGGCGAACCATCTCTTTCTCCTTGGGAGGATCCACCAAGAGTGCAGCTGTTTCTCTCCACCTGCTTAGATAAGTAGTGAAGCCTTCATTCTCCTTCTGTTTGAGAATGGAGAGTTCACGTTCAGAAGTCTTGGCTTGGATGTTACACTTGTAGCAATTCATAAAGCTTTTAGTAACATCCTCCCAGGTCGCAACATGTTTGGATTCCAGAGAGTAGAACCACTGTTGACAGGCATGCTCCAAGGAAAGAGGGAACACAGTAGGGAAGAGTGTCACATCTAATCCCTTAAGAGCCATGGTCGCAGAAAAAGCCTTCAAGTGGAACAGCAGATTATCAGTAGGCTTGAACTTGGGAATGTCAGCAGTGGAAAACTTTTCAGGAAGTTTGTCCCTTATGGACAAAGAGGTGACAGGTTGCTCCACATAAGTGAACTCTTCAGAGATCTTACTCATTTGTTCTTTGATCTTGTCCATTGTAGCGGCAGTGCCATTGTTTTGATTGTCTTGCTCTACCGTGTTGACTCTGGTGGTGAGTGTTTGCATCATGTTAGACAACATCTTAATGGTCCTGTTGATGTTCTCAATATCCTCCTTAGTAGCCATTGTTTGAAAGTAGACTGGAGACGGACTTTGTGGAGATGATTATGGTGGTTTCCTTGTACGCCTCTCTGGTATAAGAGGTTGTTGAGGTATTGACTTGAACCTAACAATCTACCCCTACTTCTTGACCAAGTGATGTGACATCGAAAAAAACACATCTTTAATGACTAGACTTAACCTTGACCCATCCGGAAAACAAAATAAAAAAAAAAAAAAAAAATTAAGACATTTTTTTTTCGAAATTTGCTTTATTTTTAAAAAAAAGTATGGGAGGATACCATCCGACTTACGCCGGAAAAAAAAACGAAACAAAAAAAACGACATAAGACCACCCTAAAGTACAGTCATGAAATGGTGCACGACTAACGGAAAAATGTGTGAACTTGACACGACATGGGAGTGATTAAGTAAGGTTATGGACACGCGTTATGACTGTACAGCTAGACATGACATCAAACCAGACATACGGACCACAGAAGCATGCACAAAGACCAAAAAAGACTGACTAGACAAAATCCTGGGCACCGTGTCACGGTGCTGACTGTCGTGACACGGTACAGTGCACCGTCAGACGACAAAATGCACTGTGTCACGGCATTGCACACCGTGGAGCGGCAAATCTGCCGTGACACGGTGCACAATTCCAGGCCTAAACTTTGCGTAATTTCCAAGTTTTGATCAATTTTAAGTCCGTACTAATTACTATGTGGAAATAAAAACCCTTGGTCATAGGTTAAACAAAATGAGCAAACATATGTGGGTTAGCACCTAATAAACTACATAGCATTTAGTTACGATGATGTAAAAAGAGTTCGCAACCTAAAGTCAAGATCTATGTTCAATTATTGGTCAAGCTTTGGGTGTTAAAAGGGTACCATGGTTAAGAGTTTGGACGCGTTAGCAAGGCAGCCTCCCTTGAGGGTGTATGCCAACGGGTGGCTCCGCGAGTTCGTGATGAAATCGAACTCGACTCCATGGTTTGGGTGGATTTAATAACTCGGATGAACCCTTATTTCCATGAGAGTTTTTTGGTTGATAGAGCTTAAATCCCCCGGGGCTAAGACGTATGTAGAACACACACGTTTTTTCAGAAAAAATCAAAGGAAGTTGACTATGAGAAGAGAAAATAAGCCACCAGACTGATTTAAGTACTGCACCGTGACACGGCAAAATTTGTCGTGCCGCGGCAGTTAAAAAATCTGACGGGTGCCCTGTTTTCCTTCGTACGCAATCAAGTTATTCAATTTTTCCTACGGGACAGACCTAAATGTGATGTTAAAATGTTTATGCTTATGCAAAAATGCCAAATTAATCACAGGAATATTTTTCAAGAATCTTTCAAGTCCCATCCACTCATCTTAATTAAATACCGATCACTCAAATCAATAAATAACCAAGAATCCTCCCCAGTGGAGTCGCCAAATTGTAGGTGTCGCTTGAAGTGCGCCTACATTAAAGCATGTTGTGAATATGCTTGGCACTCTTAGGAAGCGGGAATTGACATAATACGATTAGGGACAAGGAAAGTAGGGAGCCACCAACAAGTTTTTAAGGAACTTGTAAACCGTTCACGAATCATTTAAGGCAACCACGATTAAGGGAAAACGAAAGGCAACAACGATTGACCCGTGAAGGTTACACCCCATTCATAATCCATGAGATTACTAACTCCATATAGTTCGGAACCATGAAAGGAGGATTGGGGATGATGGTACAAAGTGAGTCATGGAGTCACATTCGCCCGTATTGGCCTCTACTCGACTCTTGTACTGAAAAGTGATTCCTGCGATCTCAAAGGCGTGCAAACAAAGATTCAATTCTCTCCAATCTATAATTATGCTAAATTGGTTGAATATTAATGCAACACATAATTCTAAAATATTAGTGATCACTTGATTAAACAACAAGATTAAAAAGGAACCTAAACCGGTTGTCCAAATTACCTTATTAGGCGTTATTTTCAATTACATATTCCCTTTAAACATGCAATATGGTGATCATCAATAATAATAGAATAAACATTAATATTGGAAGCAATTTAACAATAAATCTAACAATATAAATCGTTAGTAAAATAATAGAAACAAAAGGAACATAATTCTTACTTTGATTCTGTTTGTTTGCAACTATAAAATAATAAACGAGTTAGTAACTTCAAGGAAAAATAATAAAACAATAATTAAATTAAATTAAATTAAATAGAGTTGATTTGGGGCCAAACCCTCAAACAGTTCTACCTTTCACGCCTTGGCTTAAGGACAGAACCACGAGTAAAGTATGGACTCCTTGGAGTGCTTGTAGGGGGAATTTTGAAAGAAAAAGGGTAGGCTAGTGTTTAGGCTAGAGCATAGAAGAGAGAAAAAGAGAGTTAATTGATGCCTTGTACATCAGAAATGAGGGGGTATTTATGGGGAAAATGAGTAAAGGGAACACACGGAACCCTAAAAAATAACACCGTGACACGGCAGTGAACACCGTCACACGGTGTCAGGCACCATCAGACGGGGCAAACTCTCGTGACACGGTGGAAAATAGAGTGACGCGTGAAGTAATTAGGTTACGGGATATAAAATGCGTGAAGGGTTTACGCGGAAAGGACACGGAGATGCCCCGTGTCACATCATTGGCACCGTGTCAAGGGGATGCACATCGTGGCGCGGCATTGTGCTCCGTGACACGGTGCTTACTGCCATAACGCGAGAATCTGTAGTCCATTTTTCCGTCTAAATTCATTTTTACCGTAATTTTGTTCAGCCTTTTTAAGTGCCGATTGATAATTTCGGGCCATTTCTGATTTATTATTTATTAATTGGGATAAAATAAAATAAAAAGGTTTGGGCCAAAATAATAAATAAAATAAAATAAGGTTTGGGCTAAAATTAAAAATAAACTATGCTTTGACTAAACATCAAGACTGATCCACGGATTATTAAAAATTGATTTTAATTAAATACGATTTTTTAAGCTCTCGAGATTAAATACTGAACCCAACCAACAATGGCGGTGAAAGATTGTTCATCATCGAGTTTGGTTCCGGGGAGACATTTTTAGGTGTCTACACACGTGCGATTTTTTTTTTATATACATTTCTATGTAAATTTCCATAAATATTGTTACTTATATAAAACCAATAATTTAATGATCAAATATGATCTAGCATTAGAAAATAAGATATTATTAAATGGGAAGAATTACTATGAATGGAGAGAGTATTGTAGATTAGAAAGCTATTTCTACATAGTAATTCATATGAAAATTGAAAGCTTTTTTTGAAATGGAAAATAATGAATTTAAAAACAAAAAACAAAAAAACTAGCTATGTAACCTTGAGGTCTCGTATGACAATTCTATACACAGTACAATTCCGCACCACCAGAGCAACTCACAACATACTAATCTTATATATATATATATATATATATATATATATATATATATATATATATATATATATATAATAACACTACTTTAGCATTTTTGAAAATTTTCCTTTTTTTTTTTTTTTTGAGGGGTAGCATGTGCTACCCCTTGCTCCTACATAGGTCCGCCAGTGGTCCCTAATCATATGTCAATTCCCACTTCCTATGAGTACCAAACATATTCACAACATGCTTAACGTAGGCGCGCTTCGAATGATGCCTATAAGAGGGGCTTATGGTGCTGGCTTTTTAGGTGGGGGTACTTTGGGGTAGATACTACAGCTCCGAGAGGGTTGGGGTGAGGTTTTAGGGATAATTATGGGTGGTTGAGAGGGTGTTAACGAGTTTGCGGGTTATGGGTTTGGTGGTTGTGGGTTGGTTTTAGGTCTGGTAGATGCAAGGTCAAGTCGATTTTGGTGGTGGTTGCGGGGTGGGTGTGGGTTTGGGTGGTTTCTAGTGGTGCATGACCCTCCCCTTAATTATTTATCTCTTGCGCCTAATTTAATCCTTACTTCGTATTTTGTTGCACATAACAAGAAATGGAGCTACTTAGTATTAAATATTATGGATGTGTTATGCAACTTGATCAAAAATAAGAAGATGTTGTCTCGTGAATGCAAAGAAAGTAGGAAATTACTAGTAAAATAGTAAGGAGAAAGTATTGCCCACTACCAGGTAGGGACAAGGAAGGTCCATACCTACGTTGAAAAAAAAAATCGCTAAGTGTTGGAAAAACGTCATTTCCTATTTTAATACTGTTATTTTAAGTTTGAGATTGTTAAAATAAAATTTAATACTGTTATATGTTTCTTCAATATTGTTTTCTAGGCGTCATTTTGCTCTTTTCAGCAGTAATCTATATACTATACTAAAAGACAAGCACCTCAATGTGAGACCGACAAATGTCTCAATATGATTCGCTGTCTTTTATTAATTTTTTTTATATAAATAAAATCCTATACATCTTATTCTAAATAAATACATAAATTATTATAGTAAAGTCTATTATAGTAAAGTAATAGACATATGTAAATAATAAAAGTTACATAAGGATAAAAAACTTGGTATAAAAAATATCAAAATAACATATGATAATGGTAATTCGTATGCATGCAAGGTATATAGTAAGAAAAGTATAAAAAAAATATCTTACTATATATAAATAATTAAAGTTACATAAGGACAAAAAATTTTAGTATAGAAAATATCAAAATACATATGTATGGTAATTCGTATTCTACCAAAAAAAGGAGAAAGATCAAAGATGTAGGATATCTTAAAACCTAAGGTAACATTCTAACAAAAAAATAAGGAATATCCTACGTATAATATTTTGTTACATATTTTGATCAAAAAACGGCAAAAATAAAATATAATATGTATATTAAAATCAAATCATATATATTCAAAAAATAAAATAAGATACAATATTATTTGTATTATCAACTATATAAATAAGAGTCATATAAATCGTAACAATTTTTATTTCAAGGTCATATTATCGAGGTTAATATATTTTTAATGGCGTTCACTATGATATCTGACCTCACCCCTCTTAAAGAATCACGAAGAATAAAAGTTCGAATTGTGAGGCTATGGTACCAACTTGATTATTCCAATCCAAAAAAAAAAAAAAAATCAACTCACTTGAGTTAATTTTAGTTGATGAGAAGGTACACTATTATAGCTTCATAATTATTTTCGTCTTTTAGGTATGTTTAGTTTTTGTAATATTGTTTACTTATACATTATAGTGCAAAATTGATTTTGATATGATAATGTTTAAACGCAGGGATCTAAAATACAAGCAACTATCAAAGAATCACTCATTCGATGATTTGAAGGTCTTGTGAAAGAGGGCACTCCCCGTATTATCTCTAGCTTCAGAATAATTACTAATGCTGGCAAACATTTGGCTACTAGCCATGCCTGTAAATTGAACTTCTATTATAGGACTATTGTTAGGGATTGTAAAGATGCACAACTTCCTCAATACGGATTTGATTTTGTGTCCTTCGACAAAATCCTTAAACAACAGGTCAATGAGGTGATTTTAGTAGGTACGATTCATTATATCAATTTATTAACCATTTTTTATAAATTTCGTATTTTTTAAAATTGTCAACTAAGGCCCTGTTCTCTTCACCTTAAAAAAAATAATATTAAGTAAAAATAATTTCAGTTCAGTAAAAATAAGTTCAGTTCAGTAAAATTAATTTCAGTTCAGTAAAAATAATTTCAGTTCAGTAAAAATAAGTTCAATTCAGTAAAATTCAGTTTTCTTAAAGAAGAATTATAATAGAAAATCAGTAAAAAAAAAAAATAATTTCAGTTCAGTAAAAATAATTTAAGTACAGTAAAAATAAGTTCAGTTCAGTAAAAATAAGTTCAGTTCAGTAAAAATAGTTTCAGTTCAGCAAAATTAAGGTGAATCAAACAGGGCTTAATATTTTTATAAGTTATTATAGATGTTATGGAGAGCTTACCGGCATGGACGATCTTATCAATATTTCAAAAAATGATAAATCACAAATTGACAATTGAGCTAGAAGACTTGCAGTAAGGAATTCATCAACTCGAATTAGCCTATTTGCTTGACATTATTGATGATTTTTGTTATTAAACATATAAGACTAAAACCTACCACTTAATGCATTACCACTATGACAAAGCTAATTTGATGTTATTTAAATTGTATTTAACCTATAAATTTATATATTTACTTAAATAAAAAAATGAAAAATAAAAAATTTGGGGGGGGGGGGGGGGGGGGGCGGTGCCACCCAGGCCCCTTCATATAGATCCGCCAATGCTAGGGTTGGCTAGCTACTCGAGTGAACATATTCTAAAATTTATGTGAATCATACTAATGTTGAACATATTTGTTTTTTAATATTACCCCGCTTCTTTTACTTGCAAATTGTACAAGGGAGTATTATTTATGGGATATAAAAAATTTCTTAGTTGCAGCTAATAAAAAAATAGAGTTAGTTTCAAACTTAATTTTTATTTTTTGTTAGTAAAACCTACATAAAGTCTTTATTCATAGGAAAAAAAATATTTTATTATGATGTTTATTATTAGTTTGACTCTTCCACTGGATTGAAATCCACAATTTGGTAAAATTAAAAATAAATTAGAAATGATAATAACTTAAAATTTTATTTTATTTTTTACGGGAACATAAAATATTACTACAATGATGAATCATATAACTAATATATATAAAGCTAAACTTTTAGCCAAGTCACGAGGCAGCGACACTTGGCGTTCTAACTTTTTGTCAAGTGTCGCGCCACGTTGGATAGATTTCAATAGACTTCATAAGATTAAAAAAAATTAGTTTAGAATTCTATTTGGATAGAATTTTAGGATAAAATTGTTAGTTTAGAGTTTTATTTTTGATAAAATACCAATATTTCAAATGTACAAATTAAATTAAAATTTTATTCAAAAAAAATTATTAGATTATAATTCTAAAAAATTATCTTATAAATTTATTTTTTATATCATAATTTTTTTTTTTTTTTGGAGTGAAGGAAGTAGTTTAAAGCGTAAAACATTCATTTATAATATATACAAATCGGTTAAAATAATATGATTCACAATCTAATAAAATTTATTACTATGTAGACATGTCACTATGTAGACCTGTCAATTAGGGTCGGGTCATGAGTCGTCTAATATTAGGTCACTTCAGGTTACGAGTCAAGAAATGTTCAACCCTTACCCAAAGTTTTGGGTTTGAGTCAACCAAACGGGCTTTGAACATTTATTTTATTTAATTTATTTTTTGCTAATGTTTTTTTCTAATTTTTTTAATGTATTATATTAAATCGAAAATTTCACCAACATTATTATTAGTCATTATATGCCTACTAGATAACAAATCGTAACAAAAGCACGTCAATTCCTAACTAATTTTGTATTAATTATATATTTTAAAAATTGATATAGATTGAAAATTTATCTTAAAATCCAATAAACAATCCGTGCATCGCACGGGACACAAAACTAGTTATATATAAAAAAGGCTAAGTGTTTGTGTTAGAAATTAAGTGTTATATTTGTAAATTGTTATCGCATAAGGAAAATCTGTTATTAAGGAAGACAATACTGTTATTATAAATTGGAAACTGTTAAGCTGCGAGATTTAGTATCAGAGCCATACAGTTAAAAGTTAAATTAAGTTGTTAATTTAATTAATAATTAGGTAAAACCGGAGAATACTAGGCCTTCTACTGAGTGTAAGAAAACTGATTTTAAGCATTATTATCATATTCCTGAAAATACTAGTAATTTTGGCCCACTCCTTAATTATATAGTAGATCAAATTGGTGAATTAAGATCAAAAGTTGATAACATACATGCTCGTTGTATTAATATCGAAAATAAGATATCAATAACCACAACCGATATTAATAAAAAAAAAATAAGTGATCTAAAAGAACAGGTTAAACAAGTTCAACTTGCTTTAACAAACGAAGTTAGGCATCAATTTGGAAAAGAGGTATCACCTAATAAATAGAAAATTGTCCCGTATAAATATAAGTATTCTTTTCAAAATTTAGATAAATATAAAAAGTTTACCATATCACTCCCTAAAAGACCTACTAGTAACCAAGAAAAGAATAAAGAAACTAAAGATGAACCCTCATCTTCAGGAGAAAATGCTTAAGGAATTACAAGCCTTATTCGATAAGGAAGAAGACCCTAATAAGCTTAACGAAATCATGAACTTAATTTCTGAAAAAGGGATTGCTTCTGATAATGAAATAGAGGAAAATAATTACGTTACTTTAGAGGAAGATTTATATCAACAAATGGGGTTAATGAAGTTAAATGATCTAGACTTTCTACCCATGGAAGTTGTTCAACAAAAGATTGAAAATAAACTAGGAAAAAGAGTAATGGATAATAATGATGTTGGAGAGGGAATTATTAATGAAAACATTAGCGTAAACAATGTTATCCAAAGACCTAGGTATCAAGGAGAAGAAAGATGCACACGACCAAGATACATACTAGGGAAGACTACCCGGTTTAGTGTCAAGGTTATGCCTAATCATATACCTAAACAAAAAGAAGTGACTCTTGAAACTATAAGTCAAACAGGTTATAAGCTTAAATTAGATGGTGTAAGATTTAGACAAGATGTTTTGAATCAGGGGAAAAAGAGTATGAGTAGTGTACTTAATTTAAACACTGAATGGACTTCAGAAAATTCTTAAATTATATCGAACATAGTCTCTATGGCTGTGTAGAAGACTGGTACGATAGAATTGATGAAGAAGTTAAAAATGCATTAAGAGCTAGTGAATCACCTACTAGAATGTTCAGACAATTATGTCAATACATTGAGTTAGAATTCATTGGTCCTAGAGCCGATCCTAATGAAAAACGAATGGAATATCAAAGGAAGTTAAGTAATTTGTCCATCTGTAATATGAAATATGTTGATAATTACATTATGAAATTTGAAACATATTATTATAAAATTGGTGAAAATGAAATAAATCTTGAAATGTTCTACAATAAATTACCAAATCCCATTAATGAAGAAATTAGTGAAAAATATCAAGAATGGAGAGAGAAATTCTTAGCTAGGGATGCCCTAGGTAATAGAATTGCTTTTCGAAGAAAATGAATTGAAAAAAAATGTAGAGAGGTTGCAGGAACTCAAGAAATGAAAAGGCAATTTCTCACTTGTTGGGACTTCCCAAATTAAATATCTATGGATGTGAAGGAAAAAATGATAATAAGAGAAGGAATTATAAGAAAAATAAATCTGACCGATCAAGAGGAGAAACCTATAAGAAGAAGTATTATAAACATAAATATAGAAAACCAAGTAGGCTTTTCAGAAAGAAACATATTGTCCTGAGAAAAAGAAGACATGCAAGTGTTGGTCTTGTGGGGAATTAGGACATTATGCTAATGAATGTAAGAAAGCTAATCATTAATTAATGGAAGCCTTAGGAAGTAGGGATTACATAGAAATATTAGAAGACGAGACTTTAGAATTGGGTTTGAGCAATAATAAAGGAATAGTAGAAATCATTGAAGAAGAAAATGATGAAGAAATAAATAATATGATGGAAGGAGAAGAATTAGAAAAAAAATTCAGAATCGGATGACAATGAGGAAGATAAAAGCAAAATGACTATAGGTCAACTAAAGTGTAACACCCCAATAATTCTCCCTTTTACAAACCACTTACTTTAAATAAAATAGTGGAGAACCATTGACGTGCTACCGCCACGTGTTAAAACGTTAAGGCTTTATCAAAGTATTGCAGCGGAAATCCAACTTAAATCTTAAAATAATATAATTTATAAAACCAATAAGTCAAAGCTTACAAATTGGAACCATATAAGGCCCTTATTTAAAACCAAACCAATATTCAAAATCCCAAAACATAATTAAAATAGTAAAACATAAATAAGTTCAACACAAAGAACGAATACTCTCAATCACACCAATCCCTTGACAATGCGTATGTCAAATCCCCGAACTTCACATCATCAAGCTAACCTGTGCAATACTGCTCCCCAATAATACAAGTGTAATAATTGGATCATCACAGGGTCATTGAAGGGCGAAGGCCATGACCAAAAGAAAACACACAAAAGCACGCAATCAGCAAAGCTGAGTACATACAAGCTACAACGCACAAAACCTGACATGCTCAACTAATTAAAGTAAATAAACATACAACTTGAATTCATTAATCAAGACTCCACACTTAAACAATTCAATTGACTCAACACACTTTCTAACCAATTCTAAACACTCGACTCTTTATATTTAATTTAATTAATTTAGTTTGGAGTAAGCAATAGACGAGGTTGTCCAATCCACCAAATTATTTTGGTCCCAAATGACCATTTAAAATAAAAGTTTAGCGCGATGCAAGAATGGGCGCGACTCCATTCTCACAAAGTTAGTTTAGGATCCCATCTAACTTTCATTATAAAATAAAAATGTAAATACCAAAAGAGAAGAGGACATGTTGATCAAACAAGCCTCGGAAAGCCACGGGCTACCACCGCGTACCCCAACCCATAATTGTCAATACTCTAGAAGTGCACCGTGCACGCTTTCTAGAGTTTTATTGCTCATCCATGTTTCACTTTACGTGATTACAAATTTAATTAATAGCCGACTCAATCAAATAGACCATACATAAAAATCATACATCAATTTACTTTTAATCTTATTTAGGACAATGGTAATCACATCACAAATTGACCTTTAATTTCATTAACTTCCAAATTATTCAAAATTGTTGAACATAGTCAACCCACCAAGCCATTTCGGCTTAATCCACCTTTACTCAATATACTAATAAGTCATGATTGAGTAATAAATAAAATAAATAACAACCTTGTGGAATAATTAATAAATTCATTCCACTTAAATCATTAAATTTCAATCCTTTAATAATCCAAATGTGGTTAACAAACCAATCCAATAAAATATGTTTGTATCAACATTCCATACAAACAATTAATCCAATATAATTCAACATACTTGCATCCATAATTCCATACAAGCATAATTAATTCACCAAAACATGCCTCATAAACATAAATACATGAATTAATTAAATGTATAACCAAACAATTTTCATCCAAGTATTCTCTAATCATGAAACTAAGTTCTTTTCTTTGGTATCTAAACATGATACTACTTACAACGAAGTAGACATGTACGTACCTCGTGTAAACAATTCGGTTGGCCACTTAAAAACTAGAAATCACCTTCAATAAACTCCTCTCCTAAACCAAACAATAACATCTCAATCAATACCTAATCAATCAAATTTACAGCAACACTAACTTACTTTAAAACCTTCAAAATCCAAATCAAACAACACTTTAAAACCCTCCCTTTAGTTAAAATTAAAGGCTTATATATAGTTCTTTAAATTTTCTTCATAAAAACCTTAAAATACACTCTTATAAATGAAATTACAACAAGTTTAAAGTTTAATAAAAATCTTAAAATTATTTAAAAACCTCTAATAATCTCCCTTTTAAATGGGTGATTAAACCCTCTTTATAAAACATCAAAAGTAGTACTTAGGAACTATTTCCAACACTTAAAACTTCAATAAAAAAAATATATTTATGCTTAATTAACTTTAAACATAATTAATTTTATTAATCAAACTCAAGGATAATATTTTAAGTATAAAAAAACTTCGTTAAAATAAAAAACTGCCCGAAAATCATATTTATAGGCTGAAGTTGTTTTCACATGGAAAACACTACTTTTTTTTGTCAAAATCGGATGAGTTCAGAACCTGATCGGGATTAAAACGGGATTAATATTAATGAACGGAAATCTTAAAATTAAAACACGAATTTAAGTGTTCAAAACAATCTGGAATTAAGTTAAACTAATTAGTACTTATAATCACCAAAATTTCAAAACATCATTACTATAAAAATCCCTAAATCAATTGTTCATAAAAACCCTAAAATCATGATTTTCAATAATTAAAAACCCTAGGTTATAAAATTTACAAAATCTGAAAATTATGACACTTATAAAATCTGAAATTATAAAGTTTAATCATCAAAATACAATTTAATACTAATTAAATTAATTTCAAACAATAAAATCAAAACCCATAAATCAATAATTATAATTACACAAATTAATAAAACTAAGGAGAAAGAAAATAAGACTAACCTTTTTGTGTGGGAAATTTTTTGGGGATTCATGGGGTATTTATAGGAGAGAATTGTAGGGTAAATAAGAAGATTGGGCCTCATAAAAATAATGGGTCGATTAAGTAAACAAATGGGTTAGGCTTGTGTGATTGGACATAAATTGTAGAATAAAGGTGCATAAAATAATTTGTTCAAATAAATTTCGACCCAGATTAATAATTTGAAACTTTGAAATTAAATTATGAAAAATAACAAATAATCTCTATGCTCTCAAACTATTGATCAAATAATCTTTACTATTAATGGTCATTCTATTCCTATACAGAAAATAACAAGGGCTTATACTCATCAGACTATGGAATTTACGCACAACCAGCGTGGTGATAGGGTTACTCCTACACAACGAGAGGTTGCACTTAGAATTTTTGAGTGTGATTCATCATTAATAGATCATATAAACAAGCAGCAAGAAAAATTATGTGAAAAATTATATTCAACAAATCCTTTAGAACATTGGGAAAAGGATAAGGCATTTGCTAAGATAACTCTAACAAATCCTAATAATATTATTAGAGTAAGACAAATGGCCTATACCTACCAAGATATATAGGAATTTGGTGAACAAATAAAAGAATTGTTGAATAAAAGGAAAATTAGGAATAGCAATAGTCCTCATAATAGTCCAGCATTCATGGTAAGAAATCATGCAGAAGAAAAAAGGGGTAAAGCTAGAATGGTCATTAATTATAAACAACTAAATGACAATATTGTTTTTGATGGCTATTACATTCCTAATAAAACTGTGTTATTTAATAAAAATACAAGGAGCCACATGGTTTTCTAAGATGGATTGTAAGAGTGGTTATTTGCAAATTAAAATGGAAGAAGAGAGTATTCCATTAACTGCATTTAGTGCCCCTCAAGGGCATTATGAATGGTTAGTAATGCCTTTTGGATTAAAAAATGCTCCACAAATATTCCAGAGAAGAATGGATAATATTTTTAGAGAACTTAAGTATTGTTGTTTGGTCTATATAGATAATATCCTAATATTCTCAAAAGATTTAGAACAACATAAGAATGATCTTAAAGCAGTAACTCAAAAGTATGTAGAGCATGGTATAATCCTTGGAAAGGATAAATGTGTTTATGCTAAACAAGAAATTGAGTTTCTAGGATTAGAAATTAAAGCAAGGCAAATAATATTGCAAAAACATATTTTTAGAAAAGATTGAAAAATTTCCATATAAAATTGAAGATAGAAAAAAAATAGAAAGATTTCTAGGATGCTTAACCTATGCTTCTGATTTCATATAATATCTTGCTTTATTAAGAAAACCATTACCCAAAAAAAAAAAAAAAAAAAAAAAAAAAAAAAAAAAAAACTCAAGAAAGAAATAACTTGGAACTGGAAGGAAAATGATTCCAAGATTGTTCAAGAGTTAAAAGCTATGTGTAAATATTTTCCTGTACTAACACTACCTACTAGTAAAGATGATTTAATCCTTGAAACAGATGCTAGTAATGAGAACTGGAGTGTTTTGTTAAAAATAAAAGAAGGAGAAAGACTTTGCAGATATAGCGGTGGAAGTTTTAATAAAGCTGAGTTAAATTATCCTACGATGCAAAAGGAAATTTTTGCAGTTATTAGAGGGTCGGGATTGAGAAGTTCTTAATCTTCTTAGCCCCTAAACAGTTCTTAATAAGAACATATTGCAAAGGCATACTCGGTTTTACTAAAATAGAACTTGCTGACATTACCATTGCCCACGTGTGGCTTTCTCAATAAAAAAAATTTCCGCCAAAATGCAAAGAGGATGTCATTTTTTTTGTAGAGCTGTCATATTTAACATTTTTGAAATTTAAATATTGGAAGCTTCTACATTACAACTAAAACCTATCAATTTATCGTAGGAAATTGAAACAATTTTAAATAGCACACTAATAAACAACCTCCTATATTGAACTATAAATTAGACAACATTGAACAGATACCATATCATAATTTTGATTAAAATAAAAAAAAATTAAAATTACAAAATATACATAATTCTTATTTATATTCATCTATAGTAGCGATTCATTTTTAAAATATACAAATTAAAAAAAATAGGCTTTATATAAACCGTGCATCGCACGGGTTCTAACCTAGTTTGTCTAATATTGATAAGTGGTTTATTTGACCACTTATTGTGTTGATTTAAACCCAATTTTGTAATCTTCGCCCCTTCTTTGCTTGTGTTTGTCCATGTTTTGCAGATACCATATCTCAATTTGACAAGCACTCAAAGCATGGAGTAACTTTCAAGGCTCGAAGACAAAGAAGGGAGAGCCCGCTCCAGTGGGAGCGGGCGTGCACCTCAACTAGAGCGGGCGCTCCTCAACTTCAGCAACATTCTGCCCAAATCCAGAGTATGTGAGGAGCGGGCGTGCACCTAACCAAGAGCGGGCGCTCCTTCCTTTGAACTTGAAAACTGCCTATGCTATGGAACAGGGGAGCGGGCGTGCACCTGACCAGGAGCGGGCGCTCCTCCTTAATACTTTCAAATCTGACTTTTCATTGAAGCTGGAGGAGCGGGCGTGCAGCAGAATGGATTGTGGAGCAGAAGCTCCTCGCTGGGAATCCGTTTTCTTTTGACGGATTTCCCTATGTTTTTCGGGGAGTATAAATACTTCCCCTTTAGCTCATTTATAACATATAGAATAGTAACCTAGTTTTCAGATATCTCTCTTAGTTTGAAACATTCCTTTTAATTAATTTAGCTTAGTTTTCATCAAATTAATCATTGTAATAGTTGGTTTCAAGATTCATACTCAAGAATTGGCACTTTGTATTCAACATTTCCAAGCTTCAATTAATAACTTCCATCTACTTTTCTCCATTCAATTTCTGATTTTATTTGTTCTTGCATGATATTTAAATCTTCTTAGTTCTTGATAATTTGTTATTGGATGACAGTTATTTCAATTGTTAATCACTTTTCCCCAATTATTGAAGAAGTTAGAACCCTAATACTTGTTTGCATGTTGATAAACATGAGCTGTGAGTAGTCTTCTTGCTAGGGGTTGGGTGAAGCTCAACCTTTTGGGTTAGTTATGCAAATGTGGGAGAAGCATTGATGTTTGTATTGCAATTAAATTGATTATATGAGATTTCTTGTTAGTTCTTCATGATAGGATTAGCTACTCTTGAATTAGGAGCTTGATAGCGTGATATATATGCTTAGTTTGACATGGGAATGTAAATTGAGTATGTCATTACTTTTTGCAATTTGATTATGTATGTATCATCTAATGAGGAATCTAAGTTTAATAGTGTGAGTTGTTTTCTAATTGCATGAGGTCAATTTTACATATTATCCTTGCTATACCTTGTCTATTTTACTCCTCGTTTGCCTAATTGCCTTGGTTGAGTGGATCTCATTCCCTAGTGACTTTAATCTATCGATTTAGAATCATAGTTTGTTTGTCTACTTGACGAACCCCAATTGACCATATATAGACTTTGAATTAGCTTAAGTGTTAAGATCTTTTGCAACCATATCTCGTTCCTTGTGGACCGAACTCTTACTTATCATTATGCTTGGTTTGTAAGGTGTTTGTTAATAAATGTGTTTGATTAAGTGTGGATCATGCGACCGTTCTAACGCCCATCAAATATGCAATCGCAAGGGAGACTCCTGCGTTGGCAATTATGGCTTAACCTATTCTCTTTTACTATGGATATATACATGGATCGAAGAATTCTTTAGCCGAGAGCCTAACTAGAGAATTGGCTAATGGCGAAGAAGCACAAGACATTAGAAAAACCTACTGCTCATCAACTAGAAAAGATGGAGGCAAAGAGAAAAACTCTTATTGAAGAAACAGATAAAGCAATGGAGCGGGTTTCACCCTCCACTTGGGCCTTGATGGAGGCCATGATTGTTTCGTCAAAAAGACAATCTCGAGATGGTTTAATTAAAAGTTGTCATAAAGCAGTTCGAAGGTGTAATACCTCATATTTTTATACGTATTTTATTTAAAATAAGTATTTTGAGAAGTATTTAATTGAATTGAAATGTCTTATTTAAAGTATTTTAGTTATTTATTTTAATAAGTTGGAAATATTTTATAAAAGGAAAGTTTATTTAATTAATTATTTTAATTAAGTTAGGGTTTAATTTAGGAAAGTTTATTTTAGTAAAGATTTATTAGGGATGGGATTAGGAAAATTAAAAAGGGAAAGTTTAGGGAGAAGGGTTTTAGAAAAGGGGTATAAATATCCCACATATGAGGCAAATCAAACTTTGCCCAGAGTGGAGAAAACCCAAGGTAAACTTCTCTCTCCTTTTTCCTTATTTTCTTTCTTTTTTTTTTTTTCTTTCTCCTTCTTCCCCTAACCCTTCTTTTTTTTTTCAGTTGCCCACCACCACCACCACTGCCAGGCGGCCACCGGCGCTGGCAGCCGGCGTGGTGGCTGCCGCTGTCCTTCCTCCCTCTTTTTCGAATAAAAAAAAATTAATCTTTGTTTTAAAAATCAATTTAATCCTAGATCTAAATATTAATTATGGGTTTTGTGATTTGATTTTTGATGTTTGATTATAAGTATTATGTTAATTAACTTTCAGATTATGTTTTTAATTAAAAAGCCCCAATTTTTGAAACCCTAGGTTCTTGATTTATAATTATTGAAGGATTATGATATATAATGGCGTAAACCTTTGATTAAAGTGTTTTAAGACTAAATTACAGCATGATTTAATTAAAATATAGTGCTGGAATTTTTGGTAAAGCATTAAAAATCAAGTTTCTTTAAGGAATTTTAATTACCCATTAATTGGGATTGAATTATGATGTTTTAAATATAATATCAGATTATTTTAAATAAATTATAAGGGGTTTTATAATAGTATATATTGCTGGAAATTTGTGTAGAGTGGATTTTAATATTCTTCTATGATTTTAAATTGTAGGAGACTTTGAAGTTAGTGATTTCTATTAATTGTGGCGATATTAAGATCGTATTCAAGGTACGTTCGCGTACTTAGCATAATTATGTTGATGTAATAGCATGCTAAATGTGTTTGATTGATTACAAGTAGTATCATGCTAGGTTTGGTTTGGAAATTATGATTCGGATGTTATTGGTGATTGGATTATGAAGCATGATTTATCTGTGATGGATTATTGAATGGAAAATAATAGCTTGGAATATTATTTATGAGCCACATATTTATTTATGGCATGTTAGAGAGCATGTTTAATTAAACTAAATGTTTAATTTGGTTTGGAATATTGAAAAGAAATTTTATTATGGTTCATATAATTTTTATTGATGCTATAAGCATGAGGAAAGAACTATATATGTGTTGTTGGGGTTTGGTGAGTCCGACTCACCGCGGAAACAACCCCGACCCGAGGAACGACTCGCAATAATTAAAATCATAAAGCATAAATAAATAATCACAAAGAAAAGATAACGAATCTTACCCTCGAAGCAAGCTTCGCCCAAAAACCGGGGCTCTTACTTGAAAGCTACGAGCACGTCAAGCGCCGTGCCTCCAACGGTATCCACCCACAAAGGACGAACACGACTTTAAGGTCCGCTACCTTGGAGTTAGCAAGGTCCGACCAAAACCCGAGTGTTATTAGAGTTTAAGAGTTTTCCCAAAAATATGGAATGCTCTTTCTAACTCCCACTCAAGCAAAGAATTCTCAAGCCATGCCATGACTATTTATAAGGAAGTATGCCTTGTGAATTTCACTCATCTTTCAATGTGGGACTTTTCACAAAAAGATCCCACATGGAAAGATTGGTGAATTCAACCCTTAGTTAAATAAACAAAGGAACAAGTAACAAGTGTCACATGGTTAGGTGTGGACCACTTTCTCACTTGGTCCCCAAGGCATTTCACATGCAATGTGAACTAACCATGTGTCACCCAACCTTGAGCCCCAAGTTGGGTTCGGTTGGCCCATTTTATTTTGGCTCGTGTCCATGACCCATCAACCCGGGTCCACGGCCATTGCCACATGTGTCGCCACCGTGGCGCGCCGCCACCATGGCGCTGCCACGTGGCACGCTGCCAACGTGGCACGCTGCCACTAGGTGGCTGCCAATGTGGCGGCTGCCAACGTGGCTGCTGCCAACATGGCGGCCACGTGTGCTGCCACATGGCGTTTTGCCATGTGTGCTGCCACGTGGCATGCTCATATTGGTCATGCATTCCTAGCCTTTTGCGTGGCTAGGATTTTACTTGTTACTTGATGCATTTTCCCGTCTCGCCAAATCCTAAATTTTGGCTCGACATTTGAGATTCTCCGACGCTCGGTTTCGACGCTCCAAGCTCGAATTTCCGACGTCTAAATGTTTAACACTCGGGCGACAAATTAATTTCTTCCGAATTAATTCATCGAGTTAGTTCGTATATTTTGCTTGGGTGTGACCCGAAGGGTTCAGTCAAGATTAAGCTGTAATATTAATTATATTAATATTACTTATCGGAAGCGGCCTCCACCCAGGCATTCCGATCACTTGACCTTGCTGAATATATTAGCTTTCTCATAATTCTCAACCCGCTATCAGAATAATACACTTGTTCGAAGGACACCATTCCTTTCATGTGTCTATGTACACGAGGAATAAATTGCATGTTGGTGCCTTAGTGCACTTAAGGTGTTTTTAACACCGAGGGATAGGATTTGTGGCGCTTTATGCGTTTAAGGTGTCATTGGCATCGAGGTAGAACTAAAAAGGATTCAACATTAAATATGATGTGGTCACTAGTTATTCAAGAATTAAATTGGTGTGTTTGATTGTTTGAATAGTTATTGTTGATTGAATGATTATGGTTTGAGGGTCATCACTGAGTTTAATAATCTGTAAATAACGTAAAGTGAAAGAGATTACGCATCAAAACTCTTGGAACGTATATACCTCGAGTATGAACATATGGGGGGAGTTATGGGGCTTTATATTTAACCATAACTTTTACTGGAGTACAGGACGCTGTATTCCTTTTATTATTATTATTATGCGCAGGAATTCCGCCACCTATGTGTGGTTTTTGATGCTGGCACGATTAGCTCCCGTGTCAGTAAACTCAATTTATTGGGGGAGGTTAGTGGGAAACCCGTTCGATGCATAATCAACGCTAAATAAATTATTTAGTGTCTAGTGAGAATTTTTATTGAATGTGGTATGCTTGAAAAACAGGTGCAACAAGGTAAGTAGTGTGTTGATAGAGAATTGTATGCTAGTGTGTTAATTGCGCTTATGTACTCAGCTTTGCTGATTGAGTGTTTTGTGTGTTTGTTGGCCTTGTCTTTATCTTGGCCCTATGATGACCCCTTTTTAATGGAGAGTAGTGGAAATAGGTAGAGATAAGCTTTTCAGGTGTTGAAGCATATTCATGAATGGGCATGAGTGAAGAGCGTATTATGCTAGTTTCCATAAGTATATGATGTGTTTATCGCTTTAAATATTTATGATATTATTACTATGCGTGACTAACGAAAAGGGTTTTGAATTTGGTTTGGTTTTAATAAGGGCCTATAATGGTTCCAAGTTGTAGGTTGATTTTATTTTACTTCGTTTGACTTTGGTTTGACTTTACTTTCGTTGATTGACTTTTCAAGTTGACTTGTTTTGAAGGGTTTTGAAATTTGTCTTCCGCTGTGTGTCTTTGATAATTGCCTTAGCCGTTATCACGGTAGCGGTAATGTCTTAGATATTCCTATTTAAAGTTTTATACAGGGCAAAACATGTATTTCAAAAGAAAGGAATTTCTAGGGTGTTATAGAAGGTTCCTAATGTATGAAGTGATGGTCATTATCCTGAGGCTTATTCTTGATATTCAGGATATAATACTAAGTAAAATATAACGATTTTAGGTTTTGGTATGATCTAGTTGTATCAAGGTCATACAAGATGTATGGTGTCTATGATATATGAGGAATTAGAATAATATTCAACACCAATTCCAGGGTGGGTAATGTGTCAATTCATCCACATTTAATGGAACGGAGGGCACCATATGTAGCGGAGCACTACAGAGCTTGGGATTATGGGATGGTTCATAGTATTGCACCATTTCCTGATAATAATACTACGTTCTTTGAGAAGCTCACAAAATTCCAGAAGTATGTTTTAAAGATAATTTATGAAGCAACAATATATAAAGGAAGAGTTGAACAAGTCTAAGGGCAAAGTGCAAACATTGAAATGGTTGAAGGAAAAATTAACTCTCCACATTTCCTGATCATGTTTGAAGACGTTCATCGCAAATACAAAGATCCAATATGTATCCAGCAAAGACGAGTAAAGGATCCTACAGAGGCAAGAGCTTATGTATTTTTCTATATTGCTCAATATCTTAACCAGTACATAGCATTAAAAGAAGAACCACCAGTCATAATACATGTGGAAAATACTACTATAGTAGCACCAGAATGGTTAAGAAATTATTTATAAGGAGTACTACATGGTGAATCAGTTTATGATTATCTCGAACAAGTTGAAGCTGGGAGATATTTATCCTTAGAGGCACTTATTGGAGATCTTTGTCACATGGGATGAATCCTATCACTACGTGATAAAATGAAATTGGTACCGATTCAAAACCACTCAATGCCACCGGTTTTGAACCGGTGCCAATGTGGGGGGTGCCATTTACTTAGAAGAAAAGCCACCGGTTCAAACCGGTGGCAAAAATGATTATTGGCACCGGTTAACGGGTTCCAAAAATGACCCAAAAAAATTTATTCATTGTGTTTGGCACTTAAAAATTAACTGGTGCCAAAAGTGCCCAAAAACATAAAAAAAAAAAAAATTCACTTAAAAATTAAATAGACAAAAATTAATAAGAACAATACAACATCAATATATAACTCGAATATCAGTCAATTTAATCGAAAATTTTACAATATATAATCAAAAAAATTACAATATAGATCAATTACAACACATAAATAAATTTTAAAAAAAATTACAATATAAATCAAATAAAAAATTACAATAAAAAAAATTACAATATAAATCAAAAAAAAATTTGCAACATCAAAATTAAAAAAAAAACCCATACAACTCCTGCTCTTGATTCTTCGAATTAAGATGTAAATCAATATACGTACCTGCATCAATTAAAAAAAATAAATCCACTAATATAAATAAGCTGCGAAAAAAACCCAGACTATGCATGTACCCAGAACTCAAGAAGCTGCGAAAATAAAAAAAAAAACCCACAAAAATAAAAACAAAACCCATAAATTACGTTAAAAGCCCAGTAAAAAAAACCCAGAAATTGATTTTAGATCTCAGAAAAAAAAACCTAGAATTAAAATCGAATTGAACCAAGAAGGAGATCGAATTAAACCCAGAAGGAATTAAAATCAAATAAAAATCGACTTAAACTCACAAAATTAAAATCACAAAATCGATTAAAATCACAAAACCCTGAAATTTCGATAAAAAAACTCATAAAATCACAAAATCGATTAAAACCGAATTAAACTTAGAAATTAAACCCTAATAACCTCGAATAATTAAATCCAGCCACCACCATAACCAGAACCACCACAAAAACCACCAATTCCACCAAAAATATCAAAAAATAAATAAATAAAAGTGACGGCGGCAAAATTCAAAAACCACCACAAAAACCCCTCAAATATGGTGCTGTTCGGCGAAATTTAGTGGCGGCGGCGGCGGTAAGTGGTCGAAAGAGGTGAAGAGGATGGAGGAGGGGATGAGAGAAGAGAGAATGAAGGAGGAGAGATCGAATTAATTTTCGGAGGAGTGAGATCAGAGGGGACGAGTGAAGAGAGAATGAGGGAGGAGAGAGAAGATGAAAGGGTAGGGTTTGGGAAAAAGGGCTAATATATAGGAAGAAAGAAAATGGGTGGGCTTTGCATCAAAAAGGCCTTTTTTTTTGGGAAGTCCACCGGTTCAAAACCGGTGGGATTAATGTTTTCCCACCGGTTCATTTGAACCCGTGGCAATACTCTCCCCACCTGTTTTCCCCCTTTTTTTTCCCCACCGGTTCTTAAGAACCGGTGCCCTTAGGGCGGTGCCAATTTCATTTTTTTCACCTAGTGTATGCTGCTAAATCTGTGATGGATCTAGATATAGAAGAAGACAACCAAATGTATGTCCATTATAAAGACAGTAAGGACAACAAAGGTGGTCTACAAGATATGATGGAGTCCTGATCCCATCAGCAATTATGTATTCTACTTTTATTGTTGTAGCACGTTTTATTTGTTTTAAAGAATCTTTAGAAAAGTAGTGAACGATATTTACTTGATGAGTCATGGTCTTCTATAAGCCATAGAAAATGTCGGTGACCTTGATGAGCCTTTCCTTATATAAAGGGCATTAGGCAAAGAAGTGAAGGAAGAGTTAGCTAGAAAATTGCTCTGAAATTATTAGAGAGTCCTCTAGAGAAAAATGCATACCTTAAGTGATAGATTGGTTCTCCATCTCTCTTAAAGTAGAGAAAACTCTAGTCCAGCTTATGTTTATTTAAGCTTTCAGTTTGTGTGTTTGTTGTAATATATGAGTGTTGTAATCTTTTCAAATTAAATAAAAGTTTCGTTCAAGAAGGGAACGTTATCCCCTTGAACCTTATATATCAAATGAGTTATCTTTCTGTTTAAGAAGTTCCATCATGAACACAGTAAGGATTGTCTAATTAGAGATTACGGTCTAAGGTAAGAAACGAATTAGATTTGTACTGAGCCTAATCTAAGGAAGACGGGGTTGAGGTTATCTACCTTGGTAAAGCCGGAAGCTCACGCCTGAGGTTCCATTGTCGACTAAGTTCGGGTATTGGTCAAAACTCTCTAGTTAAATAATTATTATTGCGAATCATGGTGGGCTGTTAAATTGTTAAAGTAATTCATTTCGATGTATAAGTTTTTTTTTTTTTATGCATACGAGAGGCTAGGCCTCGGGAAAAAAAAAAACAGAAATTAAACGTGGCATAGCCACACCTACAACATCCTCATGCAAGATACGTCCTAATTGAATAGGAGGGAATTGAATCAACTCTATGTTGTTGTTCTGGTCTACACCTTGATTTGCTAACCAATCCGCTGCTCTATTTGCTTCGCGATAACGCATGATGGATTTGCACTTGCCAATTTTCATCTTCGAGTAGTAGCTTACATTTTTGAACAATGTGGAATCCTTAGCCTCGATGAGTAACAGAGTCAGTAAGCGCAGCTATTACAGCTTGATTATCCAGTTGTATCTGTAGCTTTGTTATCCTCATGTGATGCGCTAATTCCAATCCATATTTAATAGCTCTTAATTCCGCCATATATGCGTTGTAGTCCCCTAATTTCAGGGAAAAAGCATACATCAGTCTGCCTCTTTCATCTCTAATCAGACCCCCTCCTCCTGCTGGTCCAGGTGCCCCTCGAGCTGCACCATCCGTATTAAGAGCAACCCACCCTACTACAGGTGCCAACCATTTGACATAGATCTCCTGTCTTCTGCTAGGATGTTGCTGCTGACTACTCTGCTCCTCTCCTAAAGCTCTCCAAATTTCCTCAAATCTATTTAGGAGAAATTGCTTTATATCAATCGGATTTTCATTAGCCCTATTAAACACCACATTATTCCTCCATCGCCATATCCACCACAAAGTTAAAGTGAAGTAAATTGGCAAAATCTCAGGGGAAAGATCAGTCCTAGTTTGCACCTTAATATTTTTTGCAATCCATTGTTGCAAAGTGCCAGTTGCAAAGAGGGATGCCGTAGCTGGTCCTCCCACTTGTCTCCAAACCTCACGGCTGCTTTACAATCTCTAAGAGCATGTAAGGTTGTCTCTTCATGTACATGGCAGGACTTAGGGATGTACACCGGTCCAAAACCGGACCGGACCTGACCCGGACCTGAATGGACCGGGACCTGAATCCTTGATTTTTAAGGACCGGAGACCAGACCTGAATCAACAGGTCCGGTTCCGGTCCAGACCTGAAAAATCAGGTCCGGTCCGGGTTTGGACCTGAATAGACCTGATTATTTTTTTTTTTTTAAATAATATGAAAGTGCTGACCTGTTTAGACCTGTTTGGACCTGTTTAGACCTGTTTGGACCTGTTTAGACCTGATTGGACCTGTTTAGACCTGTTACGGACCTGTTTGGACCTGTTTATGGACCTATTTAGACTTATTAAATAAAAAAAGTAGTTTTACCGGTTTCAGGTCCGGACCTGAAATTTCCGGGTTTTACCCGGACCGGACCTGAAACCCGGAATCCTTGAATTTCAAGGACCGGGACCGGACCTGAATCTATAGGTCCGGATCAGGTCCGGTCCCAACAGGTCCGGTTCAGGTCGGTTTTCAGGTCCGGGCCAGTTTTTGTACACCCCTAGCAGGACTAGCACCAAGGATTATGGGATAAACTCCTTTTTACTTTGTTTGCATTTATCATTATTCCGTTATGCATAGTAAGCCAGAGAAACATTTTTGCTCTTTGCTTGATTTTGACTTTCCAAACTAGGTTCCAAGTGCTATCATTCTCCAGTTCATCTTCTTTCCGAATGATTTTTAATGCCGATTTAATAGAGAATTTCCCATTATTCGACCCACTGCACCCCAATATAATAAGTCCCCAGAGGAGGGATCTTTCCTTAAAGCATGAGCTTCAATGAGTCCTAAGATATTAGGAGGGAGAAGCTCAGCAAACAAATTGCCACTTTCATCCATTCTCTTCGTCCCATAGCTCCTCAACTGTAGCTCCATCAATTTCCTCAGGGAATTTAGCAATAGTAGCAGCTCGTAATGGTTTAATCATTGCCCAATTGTGATCCCAGAATAATGTTCAATTCTTGTTCCATCACTTACAACAACTCTCGACCCTTCATTGATTAACTTTGCATTTTCTAAAATACCCCTCAAAACATTTGACATATTTTCTTTTGGTTCAAACATGTCAACATCACATCGTCCCTTACAATATTTGGCCCTCAGAACTCGAGACCAAAGAGCATTTGGCTCAGTTAGCACACGCCATCCCAACTTAGCCAAGAAGGCTGCATTAGTTTGCCTGGCCGACCTTATGCCTAGTCCACCCTTCTCCTTTGGTTGCTGCAATACGTCCCAAGAGAGGAGGTGAATCCTTCGATGCTCATCATCCCCACCCCATATGAAACAGCGTGTGCATTTGTCAATCTCATCACAAATAGTTCGGGGGATTTTTGTCGTTTGCATAGCATAGGAACTCATGTCGTTAGAGTTGTTTTTGCGAGGGTAATTCTCCCAACCAATGATACGTACTTCGACTTCCATCCTGCCAATCTCCTATATTTTTTTCACAAAGGTAAGCAAAGGTCTCTCGAGTAACCCTGCTAGTAAGGGTTGGCATCCCAAGATATGTGCCCAAATCATTTGTTGCATCAATCCCTAAGGCGTGGCAAATAGCAGTAGTATCCTCCGTTTTCATGTTATTTAAGAATTATACTCGAGACTTCGGATAACTTATTTTTTACCCTAAGTGAGTACAGAAACGAGCCAAGCATTCCTGAATGATGGCTTGATCAACTGTGGCTTCCGCAAATAGAATAATATCATCGGCAAAACATAGCTTTGATAGCTTTGGTCCATTTATACTAGCATATATGGGTTTCCATATACCTTCAATAATAGATTCCTCTATTAATTAATTTAATCGTTCCATGCAAAGAACAAAAATATATGGTGACAAAGGATCCCCTTGACGTATGACCCGTTCTGGCTTAAACATTTGAGTTGGTTCCCTGTTCCAAAGAACCTTCATTGAAGACGTGGTGATACACTCCATAATTAGATCGGTGATAAGGGGGGAAAATCTAATTTCATAGAGAGTATCACGAATAAAACTCCACTTCAAGAGATCATACGCCTTCTCAAAATCTATTTTGATTGCCATTAGCCCCCTCCCACCTTGCTTGCTCTTTATGGTATGAATTACTTCTTGTACAATAACTATATTATCCGTTATTTGTCTCCCGGGGGCAAATCTTGTTTGTGTATAAGATGTAAGGTGAGACATCATCGGTTTGATTCTGTTGACAATAGTCTTTGTTATAATTTTGTAAGCTACATTGCAGAGACTAATAGGTCGGAATTGAGTTGCAAGTTCCGGAGTGTCCACTTTTGGAATAAGCACAATAAATGTATCATTCAAATTATTGGGGAGGCCCTTCCCATTCAAAACATCAAGAGCTAGTTGATATACATTTTCAGTAACAATGTCCCAGTGCTTTTGGTAGAAAAGAGCTTGTAAACCATCCGGACCCCGTGCTTTCATAACACCTATTTCAAACACCGCTTTTTCCACCTCACACCTCGCAAAGGGCCTTGAGAGCATGTCCCAATCCCTATTAGTGAATTCCGGGAAGATATCCGTTGGCAATGGCCCTATGGTTTGTTGATCTTCATCTTCAAAAAGATTTTAAAAATAATTCACAATATTATTTTGGACTTGTTGTTTGTCATAAAGCCATTATCCGTTCGAGATGTCCTTGATGGAAGTGATGTTGTTTCTCCACCGTCGTGCTATTGTACTTAGATGGAAAAAAGATGTGTTACGATCCCTATCTCGAATCCACTCAACTCTCGACTTTTGGTACCAAAGTATTTCTTCTTATTCAAGGACATCATCAAGTTCCTTTCGGAGCTTCGACTCAAGTTTAATTAAATCTCTGGATTTTTGTTGAGATAGACTTCTTTGTACTCCTGCAATTCGAGCCATGAGATTCCTCTTTTTTAAAAAAATATTATGAAACACATTTTTATTCCACTCTTGAAGATCAATAGCAACTCTCTTCAATTGGGGCACTAGGGGCTCGGTTTTATTCCATTTATCCTCAACAAACTTACGAAAATGCTCATGCGTTAGCCAGGCTGTTTGGAACTTGAAAGGCTTATTAATAGGATAATAGCGGATAATTGAGCAATAATGATGGGGCAATGATCTGACTGAATTGCTAGAAGATTTTTCGCCCCTGCATTTGCAAAACGGAGACTCCAATCTCCATTTCACAGGGCTTCTGTCGAGCCTTGCACTAGTTTAAGTTTGGACTGAGTTCCCTCTTGCCCATGTATGGTGCGGACCACTGAACTTTATTTCAAGGAGGTTCATGTCCTCCACCCATTCATTGAACCGGGCCATCCTTCTTGATGTTTCCGGACAGCTTGTACTTCGTTCATAAGAGAACCTAGTAGGGATGTTCAAATCCGGGTACCCGGGTTTTCGGGTACCCAAAACAACGGGTACTCGGATCTTTGGGTAGTTTGAAACTCGACCCGTGACCTGACCCGAGAAGACCGGGTACCCGGGTTTCGGGTACCCGATTTTCTCGGGTCGGGTCATAGGGTACTCGAATTTGATATGACAGTAATTTGCCCAAAATGTGAAATTATAAACAATCTAGAATTTATTTACCCAAACTTCACATAATTAGAAAAAGTAAGTACAACTAAAATTACAACTAAAAATAGATCTTACTATATTGAACATTATATAAAAAAAAAAGAAAAAAAAAAAGAAGCCCAGATTTCGTAGCTCACAGCCTTAATTCATCACCAACATCAGCCATCATTATCAACACCAACCATCATTCACATATGTCTTGCCCCTCACAAAATTGAACCACCCACTCCTTCATAATTCAAACAAAACTGGACCCATGATGCGAGTAAGAACCACGAGCCACAAATTCAAGGGTAAATATTGTATTATAAGCAAGGTCGAGATAAAGAAATTTGAGAATCAGCAGCGACGACGGAGTTAGGCGAAGCAACGATTGAGAAGAGGTTTGAGAGTTTGAGGATAGAGAAGTATGAAGAACAAAGAAGGAACTCAAGGAAGAAGAAGGAAGGAAGAGAGAGAGAGAAGCAGGAACAGAGAGGAAGCTCAGAGAGAGGAAGAGAGAGAGAGGCGAGCGGCGATTGTGAGGAAGAAACCCTAATTTTGTTTCGAAACAGAAGGGGCATGTGGGGATTGTGGGCTGGGCTTAGCAGAGATTTTTTTTTAATACTAATTTATTTTCGGGAATTCGGGTACCCGAGTATTAAAAAATGCGGCCCATGTCCCGACTCGGGTAACATGTAATTTTCCCGGGTCGGGTACCCGTCCCGAAAAAACAGTTTTTTCCCCAAATTTCCCATCGGGTATTTGCCGGGTCATCGGGAAATCGGGTCGGGACAATCGGGTCGGGTTTTTTTGAACACCCCTAGAACCTAGTATCATTAAAATCCCCGGCAATCATCCAAGGTTTATTATGAGACGTAGCAAAATCCTTTAACTCTCGCCATAAATCTCTATGTATAAGTAGTAGAGTAGTGATAACTAGTATCAATAAAAGTCATTTAAGTAATTATCAGATCGAAGTATAGTAAAAATCAGTGTATTATTAAAAACTGTTATTTTAAATTAAGGTACCGTTAATAATTTATCAAAAACTGTTATTGAGTCATTAAGTATTGTTATCTACCCTAAATAAAATATATTTAAAAAAAAAATCTGACGTCACTTGAAAGGGGTAGCCTACACGGGTAGCGGTCCATCATTCCCTAAATAGTAAGACTGACGCATTAATCTGAAATCACAGCAGATATGCTGTAAACGCGCATCACCGTCTTCTCTCTCTCTCTCGTTTTTTCTATCTGCTATCTATTCTATTTTCTGTACCAATCTTTGAAACTTTGGAGACGACCAACTCCACCCACCATTTTCTACTCTCCTCCTATTTTCACTACAAAACTCCCCATTTTTCCGGCTATGATGTAGTAATACTTTCCGATTACCCCTTTTTTCGACTTTCCCAAAAAAAAAAAAAAAATGGTATTTAAAGGCAGATTTTTCTCCTCGAAGAAATCATCAGACTCTGATGGATCCAACAGTCCTCGTCGTTTCAATTCACCCAGTAGATCCGAGAAGAAGAAGGGTAAATCATCTGAAAAAGATTCAATTAATAATACTAGTAATAGTAATTCTACTGTTTCTGCTACTAACAATAGTAGTAGTAATTCGAGACATTCAGTTGTTACCAAAAAAAAGGACGGTAAAGGTAAGGAAGCTCGAATTGATCCTGGGATTAAGACCAATTCAGGGTCACCGTCGGCTTCGGTGTCGCCGATTCTTGCTTCGTCTTTGGGTTTGAACAAGATTAAGACGAGATCAGGGCCGTTGCCTCAGGAGAGCTTTTTTGGGTTTCGACCCGAAAAGAGCGGTGTTGTGCTTGGGTCTAGTAATCTTTCTAAGCCTGGTGCTGCGATTCCTAGTGATGGGAGTGGCTCCAGTAGTAAGGGTAGTGGGAAAAAGGAGATGGGTTGGTTGGATAATGTTGTTGAGAGTGGAAGTAATTCTGATAGCATGTCGCCCGAGAGCGGTGGGACTGCCCCGAGCCCGAGTTTGTTAAATGTAGGCCAGTTGCCGCGGTCTAGACTGTCGTCTGGAGGAGTAGGTAAGGGTTTCTTACTTGCTTATAATTGTGTAACTATGTGATGATTTGATCAACGGAGGAGAGAATTGTTTACCCTGTAGTTATGTAACTATGTACATTTTTGTAATTCTTGTAGTTATGGATAGTAGCATGTAGTACAATCCTACCTGGTTGGTTTTTTTTAGCCGTGTCGTATTGTCAGTCTTTGACATGGATGATTTTCCAAGAAATAATAGGAAGTGGGCAACTTTGTTTCTATTTTAAGTTGCTTTGTGCTAGATGATTTTATGGTGTTAGTAATGGTGGCTGTTAAGGTTGATGATGATGATGGTTTTTATTACGGTTGTTTCACCAAGTGCCCTTGACCTTTTGCAAAATTCACCAAATACCCTTAAGTTTTTCAAAATTCACCAAATACCACTAACCACTAACGTTTGTTATTATTCCTACTGTGACCTATGAGGTCCGTTAGCAAATAGCAATAAAATTTAATTCACTAAATGCCCTAAATTTGTTAAATAATTACATGAAATACCTCTATTTTTTGAGTTACAACGACTAGTTTGAAATTTAGGAAACTAGCGGTTAATTTTGATTCTTACCCTTTTTTGCATAAATACTAAACACATAGCAGTCCTCTTATTTGCTTAACCACAATTTTAACATCACGAGTTATATGTCCAAATCATCTTCCTCAATGTATGAGTACTTTTATGTAAGAGTTGTAAAAAATAATGCAGTTGTTGGAGAAAAGTTACAACTAGAAGCTCTGAGTCCGTTCCGTTAGCTTGTGGACTAGCCCAGACCATTTACTAGGACAGGTATGAACAAATTGTCAATCCTGCATAAAAGGGGCTTGAGTTTGCTATATTAAGCCTGATGGAAAATATATGAACTATAAACCCGGTCTGTTTCCTGTCCAAGCCCGCAAAATTATCATATCTACTTAATTTGACCCCTTTTTTTTTTCTCTATTTGCCTGGTCTCCAACACTTCTTTTACTTCTTTTTATGAATGGAGGTTGTTTTTAACTCTTACGTATTGAGGAAGAGGATTTAGACATATAACTCATGGTATTAAAATTTGTGGTTAAGCAAATAAAAGGATTGCTATGTGGTGAGTATTTATGCAAAAATAGGTAAAAACCAAAATTAACGGTTACGTTTCTAAATTTCAAGCTAGTCGTTGTACCTAAAAAAATAGAGGTATATTGTGTGATTATTTAACAAAGTTATGACATTTGGTGAATTAAATTTTATTGCTAATGGACCTTTAACGTCAAAGAGTATTTTGAGGTCACGGTGTGAATAATAACAAACGTCAGTGGTGGTATTTGGTGAATTTTGAAAAACTTGAGGGTATTAGGTGAATTTTTCAAAAGATCAAGGGATTTGGTAGAAAAACCGTTTTTTATTATGGTGCGTCGTTGATTATTAGGTTCTCTATATGCAGTCTTGGGATGTCTTTGAATGAGATTGGAGGGAATGGAATTCGGCGTGATGAGTTTTTTTTTGGATATCAAAATGAGAAGAGGTGGAAATGGAATTGCATCTGTATATTCTCCCTCTGATAATTTAAAACCTTCAAATGTTAAAGCGTCGGAAAAAAGTGCAAGCTACTCTTTTTACTTTTCTGCTGCCCGACTTCCCCTTTTCTTGAGGCTAAAAGCTAATGTGAGCAAGTGTGTGTGTGTGCGCGCCCGTGCTCATACTAGAGAGTTATATAGTGTTTTCTTTGAATTTCGACAATTTTCAAATGTGTCTGCTAATGTAACAATGTGGTTCTGATTTGTGTCACAAGACTTTTCAATTTATTATTTTACTGTATTGGCATCTAGGAGAGTTTAAAAGAAAAATTTCATACGCTTCCTATTTATGTGGTCATTTGACGTATTTGGGTATACAGGTTTAATAGGCAATAGATCACGACCTTGATTTGTACCACGACGGTATTCTTGTCAAACCTACTTTTCCTCTTAGACACCCATTTTAGAAATTTTTCAAAGAAGAGGAAAAGGAATAGAAGTACTCAAGAATCAACTCAACACCATAGAGTTACAGCTTTAGATTGTCCCATTTGATGATTAAATGTGACCACCTACAGCTTATTTGCTAGCGGAGGAGGTTGCAATGGTTGTAATAAGGGGAGTGATGACAACATGCATGTCAGCATGTGGAAGTGGGGTTGCATTGTGGTTTATAATGTTGAGATGAGGAGATAATTTATGATAGGGTTGAATTAGTGATGGGCATGTGCTTTGTTATGATTGTCAGTTTTGTGACTCATATGCAATAGCCCAGTAAACAGAAAAAAAATAAATTGTGTTTTTATCTTTAGGAACTCCTTTCAAAAACTTTCATAAAAAAAACTTTCTTGTATCAATATTTTTGTAAAATTTTACCTTTTGTCGGATTACAGCCTTTAGCTTAAAAATCTGGTGTTGACTTGGCAGTTTTTGCTTAAGACACCAGGTATCATATAACAAACAACCATTTACTTTGCTATATAATATATTTTAATAAATGTTTTTATTTACGTATTTTTTTTGGTTGATTGTAGTTTTCCACAGAATTTTACATATTTACAACCAAACGTATGACAAGGTAATATTGCATACCTTGCTTTGACCAAGCAAAAAAAAAAAATATCAAGTTCCCTTTCTTGAATTTTCCCCTTGCTTTTCTTTCTTGATTCTTTTTCCTTTTGATGGAATGCCAAACAGCCCCAATGTCAGGAACATGGTTATTCATGGTGCTGAGTCAACCCAGGGTCTATCTTTTTGTGCTCAAGTCCAATGCCAATGTGTAAAGTGAAGGCACGTGCATCACATAAGGCAGAGTTGTTCCAAAATTATGTTAAATTATTTAGGCTTATTTTTTCTTATAATTTGCTCAAGTTAGCTCTTCTGATATAGGGGGAGAGCAGAGGGGGAGGAGGGGGGGGGGGGGGAAGGAAGGGGAGAAAGAAGAGCTGAACTTAAAGAATTAAGAAAGGAGTTTGTGTCATTCATTATTCCTTAGAATAATCAAAATTAGCTTCCTAGTGTAGCCTTTGTTTGTTCTGGTACTAGTTAAAAAGGCTGAGATGAAGACTTTCATGATGACAACCTATCTAAAAGGAGGATTTAGGTCTTACTCTGTTATGACTTATTTAACACAAAATGAGTTTTGATAAGATCAAATATAAGTGTAGACAAACTAACTTTAATATATAAAGCTTTGTATGATAAGTTTAGAGGAAATCAGCTGAAAAAAACAGATCTTTATTTTTTGTACTTTAGTTGTCACCATGATTTGGACCTTTTTTCTTTTCATTAAAAGGAAATTAATTTTTTGTTTTATGCTGTTTTCAAATAAATAGAAGAATTATTTTACTATGGAAAAAAAAAGTTTACCAAAATATTTTTCAAAACATTCATTTAAAAAGAGGAAAATACCCAAAATTGTATTAGTTCAGCTACAATCAGTTTCCTGATGTCCACATCATTCCCGCTACTGTGGATCCACAACTACTACTACTATTGCAACCAAAACCCCAATTTCGATCTATGGTCTTAACCTAACACTTTTTTCACCTATACAACAACCTCAACAAATGCACAATTTTATGCTTTGCTTGCAGGCAAGCTCTATTATCATTGTGCATTTAAACATACCTCTATCTCTCTATTCTATTTTTAGGGGGGAGGGGGGGGGGGGGGGTGGGGGTAGGGGCATGGGAATAGGAGTAGGTATGGGTAGTCCACCAATGTCTGACAAACATGGCGGCATAATGAATGACATAGACCTGAATATTTATAACATTTTGAGAATTCTATAGGATATGAAATGAATTTATTCCTATGCTCTATACCTTTGTGTGCCATGTAGCCCATGTTGCATGTCGTCATTACTTCTTAGTTGATGGAGTGACATGTGATTATTTCCACCTATCCTACTAAGTCTGTACCTTCTATGCAGGAAATTTAAATTCATCCTGGGAGCAGTCAGGAAGCATACAAAGTCCAGATATTTGTACTCCTGAAGGACAGGTTGTTAGTTTCCTCTCTCATCACTCTGCATATTAGAAGCGCTATGTTGTTTTTCTTTTTTCGTTATATCTTATTGAATTATAATATTATATTCTTCAGATGGCTTTTGATTGTGAAACTCCAAAGGAATCTGAATCTCCTCGTTTTCAAGCCATTCTTCGTGTTACAAGTGGGCCAAGGAAAAGAAATCCAGCAGATATAAAAAGCTTTTCCCATGAGTTGAATTCTAAGGGAGTACGGCCTTTTCCATTTTGGAAGCCACGTGGTTTAAATAATCTGGAGGTAACTATTATGTGCTGTAGTCTCACTCATTCCTGATGGTATAATTTTTCAGTACTTATTTACTTTTAGAAATTGATATTTCATGTAGGAAGTTTTAATCATGATACGAGGAAGGTTTGAGAAAGCCAAGGAAGAAGTAGACTCTGACTTAGCTGTTTTCGCAGCCGATCTAGTCGGTCTCTTAGAAAAGAACACAGAAAATCAACCTGGGTGGCAGGAAACTATTGAGGACTTATTGATCCTAGCTCGGAGTTGTGCTATGACACAACCAAATGAGTTCTGGCTTCAGTGTGAAAGCATAGTTCAGGAATTGGATGACAGGCGTCAGGAGTTGCCTCCAGGTACTCTGAAGCAGCTTCATACGCGGATGCTTTTTATACTAACGCGATGTACCAGATTGTTGCAATTTCACAAGGAAAGTGGATTAGCAGAAGATGGACATGCCCTTCAGCTGCGCCAATCAACAATTTTACAGTTTGCAGAAAAAAGGCTTCCTCCTGGAAAAGATAGAAAAAGTAGTGTTTCTGGAAAGATTTCAAGGGGATCATCTGCACAAAAATCCTTTAGTCAAGAACAACATGGTCACAGTTTGCGTACTTCAGATATATTCACTCCTGTTGAAGCGACAAAGATAACTGAGTCTCCTTCTGGGAGGGAGCGGATTACTTCCTGGAAAAAACTCCCTTCGCCTGGTGTTAAAAAAACAGAAGTTCCGCTTGAAATCGAGCAGAGTGATAGTAAATTGGAGCATATAAACATATCCAACAAAAGTGAAATATTAGATACGGATCCGTCTTCTATAAAGGGATCTGAGGCCCTTTCTTCCAAAGATTCAGTTGCACAAACTTGTGCTTCGTCTAAACACCGACAGAAAAATTCCTGGGGTTACTGGGGAGACCAGCCAAGTGTATCAGATGAGAGTTCCATAATATGCCGAATATGTGAGGAAGAGGTTCTAACTTTACATGTAGAAGATCATTCAAAAGTATGTGCAGTTGCTGATAGATGTGATCAGAAGGGCTTAAGTGTCAATGAACGCCTTTTAAGAATTGCTGACACTTTAGAAAAAATGATTGAATGTCCTCCACAAAAGGATTTTCAACCTGCAATTGGGAGCCCTGATGCTGCAAAAGTATCAAATTCGAGTGTTACTGAAGAGTCTGATGTTTTTTCTCCAAAACTTAGTGACTGGTCTCGCAGGGGATCAGAGGACATGCTGGACTCTTTTCCTGACACTGATAATGCTGTATTCATGGATGATTTGAAAGGTTTATCATCTATGTCTTGTAAGACTCGTTTTGGCCCAAAATCTGATCAAGGAATGACAACATCATCTGCTGGTAGCATGACTCCTAGGTCTCCTTTAATGACACCAAGAACCAGCCAAATAGATTTGCTTCTATCTAGTAAAGGTGGTTATTCAGAACACGAAGATCATCCTCAGGTAATTTTCTCAGTTTTGTAAACCTCATATTCATGCTGTCTGTTTACATGCCTTTCTTTTTTGCACCTCATTGCTTCTTATATGAGGTAATGCTCCACTGTTAAGCTTGCTGAGTACTGAGTAGTTACATTACTACTTAGGTAGAAACCACAAATTTGCATTTAGGTAGGTTGGTATTGTTGTGCTCTATGATATTTGGCACATGACTGATTACTTGAAACACAGGTGCGTAAACACCAAGAAAAGGATAACAGTATGCCGATCAAAGAAAAATAAAGGCACTTGCCACCTCAAAAACTGAGAATCTCTAAAAAAGCTTTCCGTTAGGATTAGAAGAATGAGGCCCTCCAAAAATAGGGCTAGAAAAGAAGAAATTCATTTGTATGAAAATCAGAACACTGTTGTGGCTGTAACAAGTCATTTGTGATGTTTTTTTTTTTTTTTTATTTTTTATTTTTTTAATTTAATTTAATTTTTTTTTATTTTTTTTATTTTATTTTTTATGTCAGAAAAGGAGACTAGCTCCTAACAGACTCAAAGACTAATACAACAAGGAGAGAGCGTAGTTCTCTTAACCAAACTAACACTAGGACTATATCGGGGGATGGGTGGTACAACTTTCATAACTTGCTAAGGAATACAAATTAGGGGTTGACGAATTCCATCGCAGGCATTAGCTATAAGATGCTTGGTGTTTGTTCCTTTGCGCTTCTTGGACCTGCACAACCTGCGATACACTATATCTGGCCTAGATCAAACGCCATAGGGTCTTCTTCATTAGAAAAAACAGATTCCACTTCAGCATTAATAGTGGTAGAATAGTCTCTCGCTGGAACTTCACTCCCATCCTCAATGCTTGAATCTTCATTGCTTTTATCAATTATACGTGAAAACGTGGGCTCATCAAACCTCTCAACAACAGAAGTGTAGGGCTAACAAACTGGTTGACCACTTCTGAGAGGGCTTGACCTTTTTCCTCTTTGATTTTTTGTCATGTCTCCTCTCTCTTGGACTCATCTTCCTACGAGGCATGAACAAAAATTGTAGATTTTTGGAGTCCGTACCCTTGTAAGTTAACAAATGCTTATTCTGAGTAGTCTTTTCCCTCATTTGTACAATCATCCACGAGCCAACGGATTTATTAGAGAAGCTCGAAATCTTCCCTTGCCCTAGTTTCGAATAGGACAAGCTGGAAATCCTTAGAGATTGGCTGCCTCTCGTTTCATTGGAGAAATAATGGATTACTCTAGGATCCATTCCCTTTGCATGTCTTGAATCTTGATTCCTGATTGTTTTGGGAGCTTAGCTTTGAAAGGTGCAAGGCGCACCGAGGCGCAAAGGGTTCCTGGAGCCTAGGCGTGAGGTGCAAGGCGGAGGCGCGTGCCTCTTGTACATGAGGCACACTTTTTAAAAATTTTCTATTTTAATTATTCTACAGCTGTCTTGGTATTGAACATAGGGAAATAACCTAAAATATAACTATATAAATTTAATAATTAAATAACATTAAAATATTATTAAAAAAAATTAGGAAAGAGGGAAAAGGAGTTACGTGATTACTAAAATCAGAAGAGGAAGTGGGCTGCCTTCAACTACAGAAGAAAAAGGATAAAAAATACTTTCAAGAAGAAAGATGACATATCCATAGGAAGATTTGAGCTATAGAGGAAATTAAAAGAGAGCTCCACTTTAATTTAACATCTTAAATGCACATTCTAGGCTTAACTCAAATGCGTTCATTCCAAAGAATAGTAAAGAATGTTACTATATCCCACAAAGAAGCTTAATGTAACAACTAATTGAAAGAGATATGTCATTACTCCCACCACAGCACACAAAATTTGTATTCTTTTCCTGACCACAACACCATAGTCTGCCTTACCAGCCTGTTTTCCACTTCTTTTAGCTTTCTAATCTTGCATTGGAATTTTCAAGGGCTGTGAGACCTAGAAGGGCATACGGCATGTCCACTCCATTACTATTACCCTAAATTGCTAATGCCATTAAAACAATAGCAGTCTTGTAGTGCAAGAACAATTCACTTCCAGCTTCTTCATTGGCAAATCATATGATACTCTAGTGATACCGTTTTACTTGGTCTCTGAGTAACACAGAAATTGTCTATATCTCAGATATGGGGAGTAGGCGTCAATCCTAAAAGCAAGAAAATGGCAGGAAAAAATTGCAAAATGATAAAAATACAAAAATGTATTTTTTCTTACGTCCTCCGTTCCAATGTTGACTTGGAGTGGTGGTTGTAAGGTAGGAGTTAGAAAATGTGATGGTGTGTTTAGTGGTGGCTATGACGCCTACGAGAGGAGGTCTTGGGTTAAGTGGGTGAAAGTGAGAACTGAATTTGTTATGGAGAAGGGAGAAGACAAATCAAGGTGAGGATGAGTGTAAAATCGACAATTTAACATACTTCCTCCGTTTTTATATTATTGCACCATAGGGGTTGAGTATAAATATTTGGTAGTGGAAAAAAGTAAGAGAGAGAAAGGTAAAAATACAAAATTGCCCATGTGACATATTGATAAATTAAAAAGTAAGTGTGAAAAAGCTAGGGTATGTTGGGTATTTGTAGTGTGAACACAAATAATTTTTTTCCTAAAGAGGAAATGGTGCAATATTTGTGAAACTTTCTAAAAAGGCAAGTGGTGCAATAATAAAAGAACGGAGGAAGTATTAAAAAGTGAACCAAAATAAAACGCATCAATAAACAAGAAACTTTTTAAAAAGGATTACATGTCAACTAATTTGGAACTTTATTTGGAAAAATTTTAAATTATCACAAAAAAATGTATTCATTGTCAAAATAACCACTCGTTTAATTTTTCATTTTATTTTACATTTTTACCACCCCTTAAATTAAAAATCTACTCAAATTATCACCCATTTCAAAATTCCGATGGATTTTTGTTATGAGGACTCATCCAACGACTAGTACAGGCTATGTCTAAGCATTACAATCAACGGCCATGTCTTCACTCCACCTCTCCCTTACACCAGTTTATTGAGTACAAGACAACCTAAAACCAAAAGAAAACAACTAAAAAAACCAAAAGCTTTTGAATTGCCACTACTACTCGTTGGGTGGGGCCCACATAAGAAAAATCCACCGGAATTTTGAAGTGGGTGGTAGTCTGAATATTTTTTTAATTTAAGGGAAAATAAAATTAAACGGGTGGTTATTTTGAAAATGGACACATTTTTGGGTGATAATTTAAAAATTTTCCACTTAGTTTTAAAAAGCGCGAGGCTCGAGGCGTAGAGAGGCTCCCTGTAGCCTAAGCGCAAAGCGAAAGCGCACACCTCTTGAATATGAGGCGCAAATTTTTTAATGTTAATTTATTTTTAGGATTTTTTAGAAAATAACACCACAAATTTTTTAAAAAATTGATTATAAAATCACATTATCTCAAATTTTTATTATAACACCACACAAAAACCAAAAAATTTGATTTCACCACCAACTAACGGATTTTTGGATGAAATCCGTTAGTGGGACCCACTAAGAGCACTCACATTAGTGAGCAAAAAAAATTTGCTCATTCTCTCTCTAGTCACTCTCTCGCTTCCAAACCAAATTTGCTCATGAGCATTTTTGGTGAGGAAATTTTATCTCACTAGTGATCAAAAAATAATTGAATTGGTCATGAGCATATTTTATTTTGCTCATTGATGTAGTAACATTTTTACCATTTTTGCTCATCAATTTTGGATGAATGTTGAGGCCCACGTATTTACTGTTCATCTTCAATTTTGCTCATCCTATGAGCAAATTCTAACTTGCTCATGAGCATATTTTATATTGCTCATAGATGTAGTAACATTTTTACTATTTTTGCTCATCAATTTGCTCATGAGCAAAAAAATGCTCATTGATGTGAGTGCTCTAAGTACTCATGGATTGGTTTTAAAAAAAAGAAAAATAAAAAAAAATAAAAACCTAAACCCTTACCCAGCCACTGAACTTTGCAACTACCGCCGACAACCCCTCTCCCCTTCACATCCCCACCGTTGGCACCCTCAAAACACCCGAATCGGCGTTTAAACCCCAACGGATAGAATTCCAACCTCACATTCCAGATATGTCGTCTTATTTCCCTCACCTTTAAGCCACGGGACTCCAAAGTCTGTCTCCACAATTCTAACTTACTTTCCACACCTTTAATTGTCTCATCAATCATCAAAATATTGTTAGCAAAAATCATGCACCATGGTATATCATCTTGAATCGAGCTCGTCAATTCTTCCATGACTATTGGAAAAAGTTTAAGACTAAATGTAGAACCTTGATGAACTCCAATTATTATTTTGAACTCTTCAATTTACTTATTTCATATGAGAATAGAAAAAATAAGTTTGGACTAGATTAGAAAAATTAAGTTCTGATCATACATTATTGCTATATGTGCGATTTTAAATTGCTAGATATCTTTAAATTATGTAATGGGAAAATGTATTAAGTACATATTAACACCATACACATTATTACAAATCTAACAAGACCCTGCTTGATATACTTAAGCCATTCTTTTATTATTGCACATGGGCTCACATTTTTTGGTAGTGTGACAAAGGAAGATAGAGAGGGGTCAAATACAAAATTATCCATGTGATGTAAACATAAACTAAAGAATGAAGTGTTAAATGTAAGTGTATATTGGGTATTTACATTGTGAACGGAGATATGTTGTTTCCTAAAATTGATATGGTTCAATATTTGTGAAACTTCCTTGAAAGGAAAGTGGTGCAATAATTAAAGAATGGAGGAAGTATATTTTTTTCGTATGGATTAACGTACATATAAGGTCAAAGTGTTATCAAAAAATAAGTTCATGTCAAATAAGTAAAAATAAGGTGAACTAAACGTAGTCTAATTCTTAACGATATAAAAAAAATGTTTGGAGGCCGTATAGACTTTGTAGGAAATGAAATAGCACATGTACAACTTTTTACATAAAAGCAAAGTAACACAATATCTAATGTAAATCTTTCGGATAATTAACAATAATACATATCTCTCATGCCAAAACATATACACAATGCAGTTTCCCTACCTTCTCTCTTTCTCTTTGGAAATCTCCATAGCAAAACTGTAAAAGTCTCTTATCCTTTTGAAGATAGAATTTGAAATTGAGATTTGAGAGTGAAAGAGTATTGATTCATAGACTACATAAATTGCTGTTATCCAAATCTCCGTTCTTTCTATGTTGAATAATGATACTAAATAGGGAATTCAAAAATCATCATTTTATTTCCTTAGCTTATAAAGCAAGTCTTGGTGGTGAGTTCATCTGACTTTTGCTAAAAGTAACTTCTAATTTTAAGAATACTATTTTGATTGTGGATGTAAAACTAAATTGTGGAATAATGTTGGTAGGTCTAAGTTTAATTCAATTAAAAATTGTCGTATTATATTGTGGTTTATGTCTTTTCTGCTAATATTATAAAGTGCACCGAAGTACTGAACCTTTTCTGCCTCATAATGTTCCTTGTCGATTTGCTTGATAATACTTGGTAAAAATTCATACTTTTCTACTTTAGGGCTTTCCATTTTACTTTATCATAGCCTCTAATAGTCTCGCTTTGAAATGCTTTAATTTAATGTTTCCCAAGGTTTTCTATTTTAATCTCCTTGATCTCTCCAATCTTGAGTAGTCTTGGCCCAAAATCTGGTTGGGTTAAGGCTCTTGAGAGGTCTTCTTACCTACCTAAGGAAAGCAACTTCCTTTTTTTTTTTTATAGTGATAGTATTACTTTTGCCAAAATCTTATTTAATTATTGGGAAACAAAAAAAAAAAAAAAAAAAAAAAGGGGGGGGGGGGGGGTACAAATTTAAAAATAAAAGTTCCCTCAAGCTTGACTACACTCACAGATGCTTGTTACTTAGCAATGTCCAATTTTTCAGTAGTTTTACAATGCCGTGAAAATGTTTAATATACTGATATAAATTTTTTGGTTATTCTATCCCTAATTTTTTTTTTGTATGATGCAGATGTCTGAACTGGCAGACATTGCTCGATGTTCAGCAAATGCGCTGTCTGAAGATGATCGTTCAATGAACTATTTACTCACATGTCTGGAGGATTTGAGCGTTGTCATTGGCCGTCGGAAATTTGATGCACTCACTGTAGAGACTTTTGGAGCCCGAATTGAGAAGTTGATTCGGTCAGTCTTTTCTTTCTTTCTGTTTGTTTGTTTGTGTGTGTGTGTGTGTGTATGTGTGTGTGTGTGTGTTTGTACTGGGGGTATGACTCGAATTTTCAATTGAAGAAGCAGCTATGGTTCTGCTGATGTTTGAGTATTAGGAGCTATGCTTATTGATTATATGGTGCTGATGCTTTAAGTAGCTTAAATGTTATTGATGCTCAGCTGTTTTGTTCATTTATAATTACACCCTTCATCACTGCCTTAATTTCTTCAGAGAAAAATACCTACAACTAGTGGAGCTGGTTGATAATGAGAAAATTGATCTTGTAAGTACTGTAATTGATGAAGATGCACCTTTGGAAGATGATGTCATACGTAGTTTAAGAACCAGCCCTATTCATTCTGCCAAGGATCGCACGTCAATTGATGACTTTGAGATTATGAAACCTATTAGTCGTGGGGCATTTGGTCGGGTTTTCTTGGCTAAGAAACGAACAACAGGAGATCTTTTTGCTATAAAGGTACCCTTTTTCTTTGTCATTTTGAATGTATGTATAGTCTGATGTTTTTGATTTATTTGAATTTTGTGGTACTTCTATTGGTGTTTCAATCTCGTTGTTTTTGACATTGTCACATGTAAATTTTGAAAGCCATCAATTACTAAATTAAATTTTGCTATTTATGTAGGTTTTGGCTAAGGCAGATATGATTCGCAAGAACGCTGTGGAGAGTATTTTGGCAGAACGCAATATTTTGATTTCTGTCCGCAATCCTTTTGTGGTGAGCAGGTCTATCTTGTTTTTCCTCTTCCCTTCAGTGAATGATAATCTCTTTAATCTCTACTTGTTACTATCAGGTTCGGTTCTTTTATTCATTTACTTGTCGTGAAAACTTGTATTTGGTTATGGAGTATTTGAATGGAGGAGATCTGTATTCACTGTTAAGGAATTTAGGCTGCTTAGAAGAAGATGTTGCTCGGGTCTATATAGCCGAAGTGGTTAGTTTTTTCCTTATATCTTTTATCTTCTGGTTAAATTTCGTTATAAATGCAAGATTGCCTCTTGAGAGCCTTGGATATTTTTCAGGTCCTTGCTTTAGAATATTTGCACTCTCTTCATGTGGTTCATCGTGATCTCAAGCCGGACAATCTATTAATTGCCCATGATGGTCATATCAAGGTATAAAATGATTATTGTGTCCGTTCAATTTTTAAACTCAATTTGCACATATTTGAAGCATACCTAACCTGATGGAGCTTGTATGGAAAATATGGCTTCTAATTATATTTGTTACTCTTATAATTTGCCTTTGGGTTTGTGAAAAGCAAAGAACCACAATGTGAAGAATATACAAAAACATAAGAAAAATAAAACTTTTAAAGTTATATTCTAATCTTTTATAGACGTGATTATTTGTACGTTAAAATCTAATCAATTCATAATGCTTTAGTGCACTAATTACAGAATGACTAAAGTTGCTCTTCTAACTTAACAATGGAACATGTTGTAAAAACTCCTTCCTTCCATTCTACTTATCATTTATTTCTCCTCTCCTAAAAAATTCTGCTCTTCTACACATTTATTTATCATGCTTAAATTAGAGAATTATTCAGAATTTGAAAGATATTCAAATTTTAGACGAACAAATTGCATCATCTATATGCGATTGCATCTTTTTGACAGTGACTCCCTACATACCCGTCGGTTGAGATCACACCAATCTTAGTTTCATTACTTCTCTATATAGTTTAGGATATTTAAGCCAAATCAGATTTTTAACTATCAGAAATTTAGAACAAATTAATAATGTCTATATGAAGTATTAGATAATAACGTCTCTTGAATCTCACTGCATTGTTTATATACTCTCTAAATTTATACTTTCTATATTTAATTTCGTATTTAATTTTTTCTTAGCCTACCAATGTTGTATGAACTTTTTTCCTTTGCTAAAGTTTTCTCAAACATTTATGTTTTCTACTTCAATGTTTTAACCACTCTCTTAATTTTTTTTTTGAATTTATTCTTGGTTCTCTTTTAAAATTCCCTTAATTATTCAAAGCTCTTTCGTTTAATCACTTTACTCACCTTTTCCAAACTCTTTTAAATGATTATTTTGTTATGTCCTTTTCTTTATATGTACGATTTCTTATGACGATTCATGTTAGCTGACCCCAAATCATTTTGGGACTCAGGCTTTGTTGTTGTTGTTGTTGAAACTTACTGCATTTTTTCCACATTTGGTCAGTTGACAGACTTTGGGCTATCAAAAGTTGGTCTCATCAACAGCACTGATGATTTATCTGGCCCTGCTGTTAGTGGGACAGCCATTTTTGAAGATGATCAACCGCAATTATCTGCTTCAGAGAAGCAGCAGGAAAGAAGGAAGAAGCGTTCTGCAGTTGGAACACCTGACTATTTGGCACCTGAGATTCTTTTGGGAACAGGACATGGTTTATCTTCCTTATCTTTTACTTTATATCCTGAATATAGAAATCTGCCTGATTTATATGAGGTATCAAATGTAGTTTTCAACTAAATGGTTTAATGGTCATCAACTTTCTGGTCCATTGGGTGTAGCCAGATGCATGGGCAAATTATTTGCAGCTATTAGTATAAAGCTGTGGAACTGTGCAATAGTTCTTGTAGAATAATCTATTTAATTGAACATTTTACTCTGTTTTTTGGATGGATACATAAAATAGATTGAGAAATGCACTGTGTTGATACTTGATTTTCCTGTATCTTTATTTCGCATTTACTTTAGCTTGAATTTTCAAAAATTATTGATTAATGTGGTATCTGGGTTTTTATTCATTATTATTATTATTTAAATCTTTGTTTTTAGGAGCTACGGCTGATTGGTGGTCTGTTGGAGTTATTCTATTCGAACTCATTGTTGGAATCCCTCCCTTCAATGCTGAACATCCCCAGGTAATTTTTTACTTTTTATAATTTAATTTGGTTATATTCTCTTTGTATTTCACCTTCAATATGGGCAGGACTAGTTGGCTCCTGCAATATGGCTTATTTATCTGTAAGAGTTGGTCATTGTAAAGGCTAGAGGATTAGTCCTCCTTTGAGAGTCGTGGAAAAGAATATACTTCTTTTTGGAAGTGTATTTTCTGGTTTCAGATAATACCTTGTGTCCTAGGAAAATTGTTTGGCTAATGGATTACAATGTTTGCTGCAATATGTCGAATGTGACGTAGGCATAACCTGGTCTTTGAGTATTTTTGCAAAAAAAAATGGGGCTCATCATCTAATATTATGTGTAATTGTTTATGCTGGAATACATCAGAAAATTTGAAGAATTTTATTATGTAAGAACGGCTAAAAGTCAAAAAGTAAAAGAATTGAATAAAACAACAGAAACCTTAGCCTTTGTCTTCCTTTTCTTCTCCCTATGTCTCCATAACTTTATTGATACACAAAGAAATCAATATGAAAATGAGGTTTACAAAGAAAAAATAAGAATCCTGTGCAACTTTCTTGGTCACTGGAAAAAAAATTGGTACCAATATCATAAAGCAGATGAGGTATATATAGGAATTGTCTATTGAAATTAAAATTAGTAACACTTACAAATAGTCATGCTAATCTTGAAATCTGACTATAGAGAACTGTTTTTCTAGTGTCTTAATTCCAATATCTTGTTTTGGTTTCAAAAACACTGCATATTTGCACCAATGACTTGGTGAAGATAGTAGATACTAATTAAGTGGCAACATTAAATCAAATAAAGAGTGTAAAGATAATAACACATACAGCTAGTGGTGACGTGCTAACTGTAGATTTATAAATTGCCTTGAAAAAAAACTGTAGATTTATAAAACAACGAAGAACCAAGAAAGAAAGGCATCTATCTAATCTAATCAACACCCACTTGCTCCTATTATATTGTTCGCATGTGATTTTGATGCATCCACCTCCACTGCTTTGCTTACAATTTTATATATGTTATTTTATTTTATTAGTTTTTTATTTTTTTTTGAATTATAATTTAAAATTAGCATCATGGAAAGATAAATATCTTCCTTATAAATGAAACAGTCCTTTGAAGCAGACTAGAAATAGTGTCCATGCATGTTTTCAGACTTGAAAAGCTTCAATCAAGGCAGACTTTATTTCTCTTTATTTTAATACTTTTAGACTGGGTTAGGGGGATGTCATATTAACAATATCTATAAGCTGGACCTAATATGTCCATACCCAACTAACCGGAGCCGCATCATTTTAGTATGGGTGTGAAAATACAGAATGGAATTTCTATGTTTGATATGGTGTGTTCGTTCTGGTCAAGAAGGAGAAAATATGTGTTAGAACTACCGAATATTAGCCACTTGGTGGTGTGGGGGGTTTTTTTTTTTGACCTACATATATTCATTATATGTAGAATTGCTTGCTCCAAGCAGTGTCAATGTCATTCTTTTTTTCCTTCATTGTTTGAGATACAAAAGACGCACATGTTTTTAACAACACATTAGAGAAAAATAAATTTATCCCTATTAATAAAATACCTTTTCAACCACTTTCATCATCATCATTAGCTGTTGACTTCAGGTCTTATAAGTCTATTGGGACTGTGCACCGGTCTTTAACCAGACTGTACCCGATTCCCCGGAACGTAAATCATAAGATTCTGAAGATCGGGACTGACCAGTAAATAGTTGGTCTAGACTGGATTGGACCTCAATTTCATGTCCGGTCCGGATTCAAACCAGGAATAGACCTCAATTTTTATTTATTTATTTAGTTGTTTTAATAAAGAATAAGCCGCAATTAGATATGGTTAAGTATAGCAAACCTCAAAATATGACAAAAGGGGAAAGATCTTAATTCAAATAATCCTTATATGCTATATCAAATTAATGAAGTTTTTAAACACAACACTCTAGGGCCCCGTTTGGTTTGATGTAAAACATTTTCAATGAAAATTAGTTTTCTTGGAAAACATATTTTAAAGGAAAATTACAATTGCAAATTAGTTTTCCTTTGTTTGGTTACATACAAAGAAAAAGAAAATTAAAAAAATAGGAGTGGGAATGTGAGGATGGATGAGATGAAAGTAAAAGGAGCAAGGAAAAAGGAGGAAAATGTGGCTTCTCTTTGTAAAAGGAAAATGTTTTCCATCAGTAAGGATGTAATTTTCCACCTTTGGGAAAATTGTTTTCCACTCCTTTACAAACCAACCAAAGGAAATGGAAAAAAAGGAATAATCATTTTCCATGAAAACATTTTACATCAAACCAAACGGGGCCTAGATCTTAATCGATCTTGTTCTTATGAAAAAAGGTCCTCAATTATAAAGTTTAAGAAAATCTTCCACTTACAACCCGTAAAATTACCCATTTTGCGGGTTACAACCATCACTTTTTTTTCCGCAAATTACGACCAAAAAAATTACTAAACATTTTAAACTACGACCAAAATCCAATTTTCAGCCATTTTTACTGGAATATGACGTCATTATATCAATGAATGATCCCAAACTAATATTGGCTCGGGGTTATCTTTTATATCAATAAATGATTAATGACGTCACATTCCGGTGAAAGTGGCCAAAAATCGGATTTTTGTTGTAGTTTATATAGTTTGGTGACTTTTTTGGTTGCGATTTGCAAAATATAAAGTGATGGTTGTAATCCGCAAAATGGATACTTTTACCGATTGTAATTAACAAATTTGTCTAAAGTTTAATTAAGGAATCATTAAACGCTTCATAAATGGATCACAAATATACTTAAATAACATAATTCACTAAAATAATTGAATTTGGAATAAAAAAATTAGCTTCTAGAAATCTAGCGATTTGGTAGAAAGAACTGAAATGTGAAGGTTTGCGAATCTCAAAATTACCCAACTTTAAGTTGCAATTGTAAAGTCTTTTTGCCAATCTAGATTGCTTTAGTCACGATTTTTCCTTTTCAAATCTTCTAGAAGATTCACGTGAATGATTTAGCTCCATTGAAGAACTCGAGAACTTAGAAATGATGATTTTTAATGGAGTATAAGAGGAAAAACTTGAGAGAGACAGAGAAAGAAAGAGGTGTACATGCAAATAAAGCAGTACTTCAAATTATATAAAAAGGAGAGAGAATGAAGGAGTTTTGAGTGTCAAACTGTTGGCAAGAGGGAAAATAGTGAGCATTAATTGAATAATTGTCTTAAATATGCTCTCTCTCTTCCCCCCCCCCCCCAAAAAAAAAAAAAGAGTTATATTCCGTGTAAAACGGGTTTTTGGTCCAGACTAGAACATTTTGGTTTTACTTGTACTGGACTGGAAGCCCCAAATCTGTTTTTAACATGGATTGGGCCATTGAGTACCAAACTTGAATCCCTAGACTAGTGTATTTGTGCACACACCTTATTTTCAATGTAAGTAGTGTCGGTGTCCAACCCCATCTAGTCTTGGGATACCAAGAAGTTGGGTCGTTGGTAAAGAATTATGCGGGTCTCCTTTATTACCAAACTGTCAATTGGTACAAAATTCCGGTAAGATATGGTAATTTACTGTCGGGCACAACTACATCAAATCTTTAATTATTGAAGCCATAGATCTACAAATAAGTATATTAATATGAGAAACAAATATTTAGGGCTTTTGTTCACCTTTGACAAAGGAATCCCATGCAGATCATGAGTGGGAAAAAAAAAAAGAGGACTTTAGCGCCTTGGATTCCTTGTGTCTTTTAAAACTAAGCATTCAAATTTGTAGAATAACCATTTAAAGGAATAGAATTTTTATTTTTTATTTTTTTTAGTGTTAGTCTCTTCTAGATTTTGGTCATTTCATGCAGTTTTGTGCATGTGATTGCTCCTCATTACATGGACATGAACACACGTTAAGTCTTTCTTGGTTTTGAAGAATTCATGTTTTCCATGGGCAGTTTCATTGTTATTGCCTCATTTTAACAAATTTATTTCTCTTGTAGATAATCTTTGATAATATTCTCAATCGCAATATTCCCTGGCCTCGTGTTCCAGATGAAATGAGCTCTGAAGCAGCAGATCTTATAGACAAGTAAGTAACAAGAAGTTATTTGGCTTTGTTTATGATCAGATGGTGTTCTGTCTGTCTATCATGTTAAATAATGTTGTCAGGATTAAGCATACCTCAAGTTTTATTTTTTTTATTTTTTATTTTTTTATTTTTTTTTATTATTATTTTTTTATTTATTTATTTTTTTTAATTTTATTTTTAATTTTTTTTTTTGTAGTTGTTTTTATTTTTCCTGTTACCATGTTTGCAATCTAACAGTAGATTTGTGGGGACCAAGCTCATCAGAGTCATAATTGCATGATATACTGATTCTAAGTAAAGTTCGTATTTAAAACAATTTGATTATGGTTAAAAATTCCAGCATATCCTCACTAAATTTAGCAGAGGCTACAAAGTTTATATGTGAGAAAGGCAAGACTGTTTAAATCAGCCTTTGATGATTTATTGGCGAGTATATTCTGAGGCAATCTTGACGATTCATGTTAGCCAACCAAATCAATAGGACTTTTGTTTTTGTTGTTGTACCAAGAGAAAAGTTATTTAAAAAAAAATAAGAGATGGGTGGGTGTGTGTGTGTGAGTGCACATTTGTGTAATTATACGTGTAATCAGCACCAGGCTCACATAAAAAAGACAGAGTTTAATGCCAACAGCTAACAAGAGTTTTCTGCTTCATAGGTTTTTGGGGAGTTTATTTCATCTAATTGTAATGGTCTGTATAGAATACTGTTTATAGCTTTCTATGTGAGTGTGGAATTGAATTAGCTAACATTTATAGTGAATCAGAGTTTCTGTGACCATGCTTTTTGATAGGGTCATAAAAATTGAGAAGTATACAGATTTTTTTTTTTTTAATTTGTGGTGCAGTTGCTTTATTCTATCCGTGTTGTTATAAGCTTACAATTTATAAAGACCAGTCACCAGAGTGGTTAACATGTTTGGTTTGATGATATAATCAAGTTATAAGACCATGCCATGAGTTCTATAAATAGCTATAATGGAAAAGCTTTGATCAATTCTGATCTTTTCTACTAATACTTTTTCTTACAATCAAATGTGTTTGTGGCCATTATAATTCAGATTATTGACTGAAGATCCTAATCAGAGACTTGGAGATAAAGGAGCATCAGAGGTAATACTGTGTTTCATCTAGGCTTTTAAATATCTTTCTTTTTAATTTCCTGTGAATGTATCATCCCCTAATCCCATAAATTTACAATTTAGGTGAAGGCACATCCTTTCTTCAGAGATATTAACTGGGACACACTGGCTAGGCAGAAGGTGCAACATTTAAGCTGATCTTAAACGCCTGTGACTATTGTTACTTATTAAATGTGTATACGCTATCTGATGTTTTAAATACCTCAGGCAGCATTTGTTCCTGCTTCAGAGAGTGCAGATGATACGAGTTACTTCACAAGTCGTTATTCTTGGAATCATTCAGATGACCATGTTAATGCAGCTAGTGAATTTGAAGACAGCAGTGATGATGGTTCTGCTAGTGGGAGCAGTGGCTATCTGAGTGACAAACAAGATGAATTGGTAATGTCTGTTGAACTGGAGCTTGTTACTTTGTCATCATTATCCTTGACTTCTAATGTATTGATGTTGGTAATATTGTCATCAGGGAGATGAATGCAGTGGATTGACAGAGTTTGAATCTGGCTCTGCTATTAATTACTCCTTTAGTAATTTCTCCTTCAAGGTGTGTTCTTGGCTCCAGCATATCTGTGAATTTATTTATTTTTATTGATTATTGAAGCACAGGAGGAAAAATATAAACCTTTTGAACAGACATTGCACCCAGAATTGCTAGGACTTATTTCTTACCCTGTCTAAAAATTGTATTAGTATATAGTCTCTTTCTCTAAAATTGGGACAAAATTGAATTGAATGCCATCAAAGGAATTAATTAATAAGTCAGTGGAAATTAAAAAAACAGATGAAAACAGAAAGTGAGTAGAACCTAGGAAAATTGAGGAGTGTATATTCTTGATACTCGATTGTTTGACATCATGTGGCTTTTAATCTTTCTTGCATTGCCTCTAAATGTTATTTGGTTCAACCAGAAATTCTTATGAAATATAGTGTAAATGATTAATGAACCCTTAACAAAGAAAAAAAAAGATGATCTAATTTGAAGTTTTGGGTGAATTTTTTGCTATATTTGATCACTAAGTTATCAAAATCAGTGGCTGCTTGCTAATTTTATTTTGAAAAATACTTTTTATGATGCGTATATGATTGGACTAAGTGAGTAAAGTGACTAACATCGAGTATTAACTTTTAGAGGTGAATCGATCTGAATAGTTCCAGGTTTCACCCATCTTAGTGTAGAATTTTATTTGTGAATGGTGGGGCTGTTGTGATGATGGTTATAAGTGATTGAGATCGATGGAAGGTTGAATATAATGGTGGGGTCTATGTTACATTGACACGGGTACGGGTATCCGATATTGGTACGTATCCGAGTGTCGGATACGCCATTCTCAAAAATTTAGGACACGGGGACACCGTCTTAACATTGGACTCGGGTACGGATACGGCAATAATTTTTCTAAAGAAAAAAATAAATAGATAATTCGTGCAACAAATTTAAAAATTGATTACATAAACTGATAAACGCATAACAAAAGTTCTTCAACTGGATAAAACTGATTACATAACCTCATTAAAACTGATTAAAGCTAAATATCCCAAACAATGCCGACTAAGTAATAAAAGACCACAAGCAGAGTCATACAAAAACAATATAGATATCAAAAGATGTTCTTCAACTGTTCAACTAAATGTCTAAATCATTGGCAGCACTATGATAACTCTAAAAAACACTTCAATTCTTCTCAAATGTCATCAAATGCTATAGCTTCAAATTCTGGTTCATTGAGGGAAAGGTCAGCAACTTCTAACAAGCTATCTCCATCAATATTATCTCCCCCTATTAAAAATGAAAACAACAGAAGTTAAAATAGATAAAATGAGAAATTATTTACAACTTACATGTTTACTTGAAAACAACAAATAAGAATTATGAGCTACTTACCAATATCCCAATATTTAGTTGGTCCCTCTGTATAATCCTTTTGCTTTCTAGAGAGCAAGCGTAAGTTGATGTGAATATAGACAAGAAGTTCCAGTCGTTGAGTATTAAGCTTGTTTCTTTTAATAGTTTGGATGCCACCATATGTGCTCCAATTCCTCTCACAACAAGAAGAAGAAGCGGGTTGCGAGAGTAGCTTGAACGCAAGGCTTTGCAACATTGGAGCTCCCGAGCCATAGTTGGACCACCATGACATAGGATCTTCATATGCCATTGCTGCAATAACATGGGGCTCATTAAAGAACCCTAAACCCCCTGAGAAAGTTCCATATTCAAGAAATACTTTTCTAGCATCATCGGCATTTGGGAAAAGCCTTTGTAAACACTTGTTTCTATTTAATGAAACCTCTTCATCTTCATTAGGAGGTACTCTTGGAATGCTGCCATCTCCTCGTATCCATTCTTGAGTGTAGTATCTAGGAACTAAAGAATGTGCCAAGCAATGTAGAGGGGTATTGCTTTTGTTCCACCTACTCTCAATGACATTTTGAATAGCATCATAAAATGGAGACTGCCCTGTGAGAAAATCAGCACCTTCATGATTGAAAATAACTTTTTTCACTTGTTCGATCATCGTATCCCACATGTCATACACCAAGTGTAAGACACAAGAATCTGTATCAGCAGCCCTTAAGAAGTTCATCATGGGCAGTGTAAACTCAAGAAAATAGTCAAGTTTATCCCACCATCCATCACTCACCAACAGATCTTTAACCTCCCTCGCCTTAAGTTCAACAGGATTCCTCCCATTGACCTTGAATTTCTTCCAATCAGGATCCATTACAGTTTTTTCAAGAGCATCCTTTAGTAATCTTAACCTAGTTGCCATCACAATCTTAGACCCAAACCTAGTTTCAGCAACCTTTAAGAGTCTTAAATCAGAATAACGTTCAAAAATTGTTCTTGACAAACCATGATTCAGAACAAAATAATTAATTTCATCAACTTGCTTCACTAACTCTAAAATCCATTGACACTCTTTGTAATGGTCAGCTTTCTCACTAGGCTCACATATAGATTGCAAAACCAAATTTAAGCAATGAACAACACAGGGTGTCCAAAAAATTTGAGGATATTTTTGTTCAATCAAACCACCAGCAGCCTTATAATTAGCAGCATTATCAGTTACAATTTGAACAATATTAGATGAGCCTACATCTTCAATGATTTCAGAGAACAAACCTGCCAGATACTCAGCATCTTTTGTAAGGATTTCGCTTGCATCAAAAGCTTTCAGAAACATAGGGCCAGAAGCTGAGGCAGCCATTATGTTTATCAAAGGCTTCGATTGGAGATCTTGCCAACCATCTGAGCAAATTGAAGCTCCTTTCTTCACCCAACTGTCTCTAATAGGTTGGAGTAATTTCTCAACATGAGCTTTCAATTGAAGTAGCAACGTCGTTCGAAGTCTATCATAAGTAGGAGGAGTATACCCATACAAGCTTCCATTGGCTAGCCTTTGACAAAATTTTCTGAAGTAAGGATTTCTAGCAAAGTTGAAAGAGAGCATGCCTGTATAAAACATCATCGCACATTCTTTATCGGCTTCTTCCCTTTCTAACACATTGAAGGCTATCTCGATTTGACCTTTTCTTTTTTTTGTATGAGCTAAATCGGAACCTTCAGGGAGAGAGATGTAATCCTGCCTCTGTTTGACGCTTAAATTATGAGCCCTTTTCTTTTGTTCAGCTTCATCATTTTCCCTCTTAATCTCGCGATACACGTCGTCTGCTATTGTGCAAGGTGCAACACCTTGTTTGGCAAGTTTAAGCAAATGAGCTTTCACTTTAGAATAAGAACCACTGACTTCTTTGTTGCAATACTTGCATCTCCACGTCTTGTTACCACCTCCACCAGCAGATACACGCAAAACCTCGACATGAGTCCATAATGGTGTTTCATCAAACCCTACATTCTTGGTTGGCCGAGGCATGGATGCTGGATACAAATAACAGAGTATAAAACAGAGTATAAAATTAATATTGGATTATTCAAGTAAATAACAGAGTACAAAATTATAAGACAATAACAAATCAATTAAATTATTCAAGTAAATAACAGAGTATAAAAATTTGAAGATTATCATAATAACAAAGTATAAAAATTTGAAGATTATCATAAGAAAAAGATTATCATAAGAAAAAGATTATCATAGAAAATAATGCATGCGATATAATTGAAGATTATCATAAGAAAAAGAAAATAGTTTAGAGGGAATTTGATTTGATTTACTAACATACCTTGTGATATTTGGAGATCTGATAAATTTTCTTGTAAATACTAAATTTTGTGGAGTGTTTTACTAACATCCTCTTTTTATAGGGGTTTTTGAAAACCATTCTATATGGAGAAGCGGAAGAGTTTAATTTGAAGAGTGGTAGACAGTAGTTAATGAGGGAAGAGGAAGGGTCATGGAGAATAGCTAGAGTAGTCACGGAGGAACCGAGGAAGAAGGATTGGAAAGAATATTTTTATATTACTTTATATAATTATATCCATATCAATAGTAGTATCGATATAAGTAACACGGATACTTCATTGAGATAGCAAATAATCATACACTAATTCAATAATTTAGTTCGTTAAATTGATTCAATACATAATTATATATTGATCAATCGTTAATACATTGATTCAATAATCTCGTTCTTATATTACGTTAACCAATAGCATTCTAATGTTGTTTCAATACATAATTATTAGATATTGATCAATCGATAATACATTGATTCGATAATCTCGTTCTATTGGATTCTTATTATTAGGTTAACCAATAGCTTTCTAATGTTGTTTCAATACATAATAAGATATTGATCAATCGATAAATCGATAATACATTGATTCGGTAATCTGATTCTATTATTAGGTTAGCCAATAGCTTATTATAAACGATTCCTTTGTTGTTTATTGTTGTTCTTGTAATGTTGTATACATAATTAGATATTGATCAATTGATAATTCGATAATATATTAATTCGGTAATATCGTTCTATTGGATTCTTATTAGGTTAGCCAATAGCTTATTACTAATGTTGTTTCAATACATAATTAGATATTGATCAATCGGTAAATTGATAATACATTGATTCGATAATCTCGTTCTATTGGATTCTTATTATTAGGTTAACCAATAGCTTTCTAATGTTGTTTCAATACATAATTAGATATTGGTCAATCGATAAATTGATAATACATTGATTTGATAATCTCGTTCTATTGGATTCTTATTAGGTTAACCAATAGCTTTCTAATGTTGTTTCAATACATAATAAGATATTGATCAATCGATAAATCGATAATACATTGATTCGGTAATCTGATTCTATTATTAGGTTAGCCAATAGCTTATTATAAACGATTCCTTTCTTGTTTATTGTTGTTCTTGTAATGTTGTATACATAATTAGATATTGATCAATTGATAATTCGATAATATATTGATTCGGTAATATCATTCTATTGGATTCTTATTAGGTTAGCCAATAGCTTACTAATGTTGTTTCAATACATAATTAGATATTGATCAATCGGTAAATTAATAATACATTGATTCGGTAATCTCGTTCTATTGGATTCTTATTAGGTTAGCTAATAGCTTATTATAAACGATTCCTTTGTTGTTTAGTTTTATTTAAAACTACTACGTAAGTATAATGATGTTGATTCGATAAATTGATTCGATCATTGGTAAATATTATGATGTTGATACCGATTAGCTAGTTATAATTATTTTTATTTCACCAATTAATTATAATCTCATTTTCTAGTAAAAAATAAAAATTAGGATGTGCGTGATTTCCCAACCATTGAACTAATCAATCAAGCTTTTAAGCTTTTATATTAAAAATATATAAAAATTTTTGCGGCTACGCCGCAAATAAAAATTAATTTATTTCTTTATACACAATATTTCTTTTGAAAAATGTTTCTTTTTAAAAATGTAGCAAATATCATTTATTATAATTCATTTGTTTTTCAAATATAGACAAACTCCATCTAATTACTATTTCTAGTATCGGTTTTCTTCTTTGAAAAAATATTACAGAGTATTAGACTTCATTTGTGTAAAAATTAAATAAAAGTTATATATATACTCCATTTATTTAATAAAGTGTATCATATTATTTGTATTTAATATACTTCAGTAATTTAGTTGTAAGATTTTTCCAATACTTTTGTCCATAATATATCAAAAATAGTACTGTATATACAAACACTCAAAAGAAAAACACTCGAAACCTTGCTTGGGAAGCCAAAGTAGTGCCAACAAACTAGTAATAATCTAATACTAGTAATTTGTACCACTTTTCTTGGGAAGCAACAACTGCCCACAAATTAACAGCTGTAAAACAGTAAAAGTAAATATAATATAATCAGAATAGCAAAATTTTGCTTGAGAGTCAGTTCATCTTCTTCAACGGTTCATCTTCTTCAACTGTAAAAATTTTACAGTCACAAAACCTCCTTGAACATCACTTTCTTCCTATCCTCATCTAATTCTTCAAAGCTTCAAGTATTTCAATGGCCGTCGTAAACTTGTAACCGTGTTCATCTTCGAAATTGTTTGAGAACCGTCTTCATCTTCTTCAAAGCTTCAACTCCTTCAATGGCCGCCGTACCCGAGAGCAAAATGGAGTATCCGGAACGGATTTCATACCCGGATCGGTGTCGCGTCGTATCGACCCGGGTATGCCGGCCAAAATGCCGTGTCCAGGTAACATAGGGTGGGGTTTTCCGCGGGAAAATTTTGTGGGTTGTGCAGGCCAATGGCACTGGGTGGTGTGGTTCACTGGTGGTTTGGCTGAGGCTAGTGGGGTGAATGGTCGTGGCAATGATAATTGTTGGGAGTAAGGTGTTGGTAGAAGGGGAATAGGGTGATGCAGTTTTGGGGATTAACTTGCATTAAGAGTAGTTTTTTTTTTCCTCCCCCCCCCCCCCCCCCCCCCTCTCAATAACATGGGCAACAAAGTAATAAAATTCTCTTTTTTGTATAAACTGACATGCCATTGCTAGATCTAAAAAGACAAGAAACTATATTTGGGAGAAAATGGGGTTGGGGGGGGAGGGGGGAGAGAGGGAGAGAATAGCTCATGGACCAAATCAACAACCTATAATCCAAAGACTACGGTGCTTATCCACCCTCTATCACTGTATGGGGTATATTCAGGTTTTCTTGGGTTTGTTGTAATGCCAAGGATGGTTAAAACCTGCCTGATCTAGGATGCCTATTTTATATTGCTGACACTAAATTTGGAATAAAGAAATACACGGTTAAAGTAGGAAATATGATTAAGACAGGCTATATTCAATGTTTATGGGAGATTTATCATGTGTGAAATTGTACAAGTCAGGGAATCTCTCAAGTTTTGATTGGATGTAAGTTCAATTTTTTTTTGAATCAACTCTAGCATGAGTAGCTCACAATAATTGGTTAAACTTAAATGTTATGGTCTCCGGTCTCCCATTTAACCATTTTTTTTTTTTCCTGCAAGTTTTGTAGAAGTATAGGTTGCAATTTGTTATATGTTTGCAAGGAGGAAATTACCATGGTTCATTACTTCATTCTCATTCTCCTGTGTTTCTCTTTATTGTTTTCTCTAGAATCTCTCTCAGCTTGCTTCAATCAACATTGATTTACTTAGCAAAGGTTGGAAAGATGATCCGCCCCCAAATTCAAACGTTTGACTACCATGTATTCACTGAGTCAAGAACGCCCTGGGATTCCCTGTTTGATTGTACAACCTGTAAATGTATGATCTTATCTACATTCATAAGCTTTAATTATATTCATACCTGCCATTGTTTCATTACAAGCGTGATTGTAATTTTGCAGAAATAGAAGCAGCTATTAGAGAACATACAACGGAATGTGTCTAACCTCATACACTGCAACAAATTTTGTATTGAGGGGTTGCCGATGTCGTTGAGGTTTTTTGTTCAATTCCGGAACTTAGAATGTTAACAACCATTGATAATTTTCTTATGGAAGAATTTGGGTTGGAGAGGGGGGCATGAGGGTGTAATAATGTATGCATATTGTTGAATTTGCCTGCACATGTGCTACATTTGTTTGCAACATCAATGGAAAAAACATCCCCATTTACCAAATGTCCAAATTTTAGTTGTGTAAACCCCACCAATTTACTTGGTAAAATTGGTTTTAACTACCTTTGTCATTATCAATTGACTCACCATTGTAATTGAACAATGGTTAATGACCTGAAAAATTGGTTTCGACTACCTTTGTCATTAGCAACTGACCAGACCCAAAAATAACATGAAATTAGATATCAACTTGACTTGTATTTTACCGAACCCAAAATAAGTTCAATTAAAATTACTCTTGAGTTTAATACTTTATGTGATTACAATGATAATGGTCTTAGTTTTGGCTTAACAATATTGATACATTGTTGTTTTTCATAACATATGATATACAATATACCTGATACCTCTTGTATGCAATTGTACAGGTTCAGATTCTAATTTACCAACCATATAAGTATAAAACACAATTTTATACAAGAAAATGAACTAAACATGTATTTGGTTCAAATTGAACTCGCACTACAATTTAATTGGGAAGCAGCCTAGACCTGGCAATCCTGACACACACCCGACGACCCGACCCAAAACCTAAATTGACTTGACCCGAAGTGACCCGACTTGAAATTGACCCGATACCCAAAGTGACCCGATCTGAATTGACTTGAATTAATTGACCCAAAAAGACATGAAATCTGAAGTGTCCCAAACTATAATTACCTTATACTTGAAATGACCAGTTACAATTTAAGCCAAATACTTGACCCGAACAAACCCAAATACAAAATAATCGCAATTAAACATGCTCATTTTTTTTTTAATAAATTTATTTGTCATGTGTAACAGTGAAAGTAATTTACATATTTTGAATATTACTTTTCTCGATGTTACAATAATCTTGTATTGAAGATAGATCTATTAATTTTCGACTCTACCCGCAAACCCAATCCGAACCCGAACCCTTTTTGTGGGTCTTGAACAAATTTTTTGACCCGTAACTCGATTTTAACCCGAACTTGTTCAACTCGCAAATTTGCATGTTAAACCCGATCCGAATCCCAACCCGTCACCGCAATTTTTTGGTTTTTTAATAAATATATTTATTAGAAAAATAATATTAGTTTATTGATTAAGTTTGATTGTTTGTCTACCATCAAGCCTTCTTTTTTTCTTTTTCTTTTTTTTTTTTTTTTAATTTTTTTTAATTTTTTTTTTTTTATCTCTTTCTCATTTATCTATATCATATAACTATAGCTCAAATCCATACCAATCACCTCCTACACCAATTATCGACCCACACTAATTTCATCCGTATATCTCACATCACCGTCATATTACCGATTGACAAGTCTATTGATATTATAGTTCACATATATAATTATGTTGGTCTCTTCCTTTTGGTATGTTTCAAAGTTTTATTTTTAAGTTTATTATTTTTATTTAATTAGTTAAGAATTGATATTGGTGAAATGGTGACGATTTAAATTATGTAGTATGTAATGGCTAAAAATAGCATAGTGAAAATGTTCGATTAAAAAATTGGACAAAAATATATACCTCCGTTAAATGTTATGTGCAACTTTTGAGGGGGTTGCGGTTACCAAGGTAAAATTCAAGGGGCAAAAATTAGCTAGTGTAATGGGAATTAATAAAGAAAGGGGAGAGAGAATGGGACTACCCTACCTAAAAGGTTCGGAAAATATGAATTTATGATGAGGGAGAGAGAAAATGGGACCAACCCACTTAATTATTCAAATTTGATTTTTAAATAAGGGTATATTGGTCTTTTTAACCTTTTTTATTTTTATTTTTATTATAATAGGAAAGAAAATAAAAAGTTGCACATAACCTTAATCATTCGTTTTTGGTAAAAGTTGCACATAACATTATTTAACGGAGGTAGTAGCAAAGTAAGCTTGAAAAACCAGGAATTTTTACCAAAAAATAATTAAATAAAAAATTATTCTAATCCCGTTGGGTTGACCCGAACTCGAAACTTTGGGTTAGGGTTGAGCATTTCTCAACCCGTGACCTGGAGCAACCCGACCCGAAATGACCGTGACCCAGAGCGACCTAAACCCGATTGACAAGTCTAAATTAAGATGACAACAATAACATAATAATGATATTAACACTAACAACTATATTTTCTATATAAGAAATAATAATTATTTCGTATAAAAAAAATTCTACTAATAAAGCTTCACTCAAAGTAACAACTAGAATAGTCCTGACCCGATTTTAACCCGACCTAATCTTGACCCGATATATGGACCCAAAATTTGACCAGGTCCAAATTGACTCGACCCAAACTTGACCCTTCCCAATGGCGACCCGAAGTGCTGGCCCGAACACAACCTGAAAACCGATCCAAACCTGACCCGAACGACCTATTTGCCAAGTCTTAAGCAACCTAACATAACCTTAACCGGATTGATTAGATTCAAACATGAACCTCATCATCTGGATGCTAGATTTATTCGACATGACCCCAAACTTGACTTAATCTAGCTCGAATCCAACTTGTATACCTTAATTAACAACTCTAGGCATCACGATCAACTCACTATTATGGAAGGAATAGCTTCTAGGTACATATTGTTTTAGGTAAAAATACCCAAGACACGTGGCCCTATCAGAATCTGACACGTGTCAACCCATGAGAGATCCAAATGGATCAATCGCCTAATGACATGTGTCCCTCCAAACAAATGGGAGAAAAGGCTGCCTTCCTGGCCCAAATCCCAAGAAAGTCGTATTACGTCACAACCCACCAAACTTAGGTCAGAAATGACCTAAGAAAGGGCACTTTTTCCAATGACCCTATAAATAGGGAGATTTCCCCCGTTTATGGGACATACATTTATTACAAAACCCCTACATTCTCTCACATTAGAGAATGAAGGAGTTATGTCTTCGTCGTGTGCAATTACTAGATATATAATTGGATCAAATTATGGAGATAATTAGGTTCGTACATTTGGGTCGTCGTTTTGCCATAGCTAGAGGTACTAACGATCTTTGGACTAGTAAAAAAGGCCAAAGCCCAATTGGATGGATCCTATAAGGTCACACAAAGGGGCTAGATCGAGCATTAGAGGACGAGGCCCATCACGGGCCTCATCACTCTAGGTGGCCGGCCATATGGAGTGGACAAGGAAGTTTTGGGCTTCGTGCCCTAGTCTAATTATAATGAGATTATAAATAGACTAGGTGCCTAGGTTTGCAGTAAGTAAGCAATTAACTGATCAGTGTGATCAAACCCTAATTAGCAAACACGAAACCCAACCCCTCTCATAGTCCTCTCTCTCACGGCTCTCTCCTCCTCCTAGGCGCCGGTGGTGTGTCGCGATGGTGGTGGTTCGTGCGGTGGTCGGTTGTCCATAAAGGTGGTGATCGTGGTTTTAATTTCCTTAATCACTCGACCAATCTAGTATTGGTGGACGGCTCGTTCGAATCTCGTGGACTAAGTAGAGGAGCAACGCTTGGGGCTCTATTCTCTCCCTGATTTGCCTGTTGAATAGCTTCGTGGAATTCACGCGTCAAAGGTATGATTATGTGTCTTGTGTGTTATGCATGTGATTCTCGGGATTGGTACTTGATTGAATATGATTCATGTTTTTCCGCTGCGTAGTACCTATAAACTCCTACAGTGGTATCAGTTAGCCTCTTGCATGAACGCGCTAGATCATAATAATACGATTATTTGATGTCCATGTTAATTTTATAATCAATTAAGAGGGAGAAATTAATTTAATTATGGTTCAATTATTATATTTAATGTGATTAGACTTTTGGAATTGATTAAATGTGATTTAATTATGCTCAAAATAGCCATGAAGAGACCGAATTTTAGCCCTAATATGTTCGAAATTTTCGAACCCCCTCACCCTAAATTTCGAATTTTTTCGAAAATCCTAGCCCTAAAATATGATTTTTGTGCTTGATTTTGATTTAATTCGATTTATTTTATGATTCATAATTTTAATCGGATTGATTTAAGCATAAAAAAGTGTTTTGTGTATGATCATCAATTTAATTTTAAAAGTTAGAATTAAATTGGGATTAATTTTATGAAGAACCCTAATTTTAAAGTTGAATGTGATTTAATTTTAATCTTTTGGACTGATTTAATTTAATTTTAATAAATGTTATTTTAATTAAATTAAAACAAAAAAAAAAAATTTGTTTTAGGTGGTCGACAACCGCGGCTGGGTGGCGCAGCCACGGCGGCTGCCGACCAGGTGGCAGTCCGAGAGGGAGGGAGGGAGGGCAGGAGGTCGGGGTGGCTGTGGGCAGCAGCGTGCAAGCGTTGCACGGCTGCTGCCACGGCTGCCAGAGCAGCTGCCCGCTGCTGCCTTGCGGCAATGGCTGCTGTTAGGGGTGTACAAAAACTGGCCCGGACCTGAAAACCGACCTGAACCGGACCTGACCTGATCCGGACCTGTAGATTCAGGTCCGGTCCCGGTCCTTGAAATTCAAGGATTCCGGGTTTCAGGTCCGGTCCGGGTAAAACCCGGAAATTTCAGGTCCGGACCTGAAACCGGTAAAACTACTTTTTTTATTTAATAAGTTTAAATAGGTCCATAAACAGGTTCAAATAGGTCCATAACAGGTCCAAACAGGTCCATAATAGGTCTAAACAGGTCCAAACAGGTCAACACTTTTATATAATTTAAAAAAAAATAAAAAAAAAACTAATCAGGTCTATTCAGGTCCAAACCCGGACCGGACCTGATTTTTTAGGTCTGGACCGGAACCGGACCTGTTGATTCAGGTCCGGTCTCCGGTCCTTATAAATCAAGAATTCAGGTCCCGGTCCATTCAGGTCCGGGTCAGGTCCGGTCCGGTTTTAGACCGGTGTACAGCCCTAGCTGCTGTTATGGCAGCCAACCACCGTGGCTAGCTTCGGCTAGCCAACCACGGTGGGCGGCGGTGGTGGCCTGCAGTGTTTCAAAAAAAAAAATTTTTTTTAATTATCTCATTTTAAAAATTATTTCAAGATAATTGTTAATTATTTTGGGATAAAATCAGTTTTATTTTGGATAAGATAAAATATTTTGAAAATATGATCTTTTATTTTAAAAGATAAAATTTGTTTTATTTGGATAAAATCTATTATTTTAGAATAAAATCAAATATTCAAAAGTTGTTATATTTGATATTATCCATATTTAAAGTTGTTAAATTGGTAATTATCCTAATTAAAGTGGTTAATTTTGAATAAGATTGACTAGGATATACTGAGCATATTCCAAAAGGATAACAATTGATTTAAATAATGTGATTATCCCATAATTAGATTAGGATATAATTGATTTTAAAATTATTTGATTGGCTAGTAATTAGGATAGAATCTCCTAAATTTTGTTAGGATAATCATGAAAGATTAAATATGATTTATCTTTCTAGATTAAAATATGATTTGATTCTATCTCATGACTAAATTAAATATATGATATTTAATAAACGGTCATGAATAATATATGATATTATCTAATTATGATTAAAATATGAGATATTTTAGGAAATGCGTTGACTTTATTATGAACATTCGATGTTGTAGTTTAGACAAGCATGTTGAGTGATTTATTATATGGCACTTTTATAATATATGATATTATGTTGCTATATATATAGACTAGTATGTCCCATATATTCTTAAATACGATCTACGCATCGTGATGTATTTTTGTAATCTAAATACGGTCTGCGTACCGTTAAGTATTTTTGTAACTTTTATTTAAAGTAAATAGAATAGTTATTTAAATAGTGTTAGTCCAAAGAAGCCTATGAAATGAAGGCCCAAAGGAGCAAGGTGGATGGAGATCCATGATGATTCAAGTGGGAGCTTTTTCATTTCTAGTTTTCTTAGGACTAAGGGGCCATACTATGTCATGATTTATTGCATTAGTAGATTATGCATGTTAGATTTTATTTATGTTGATTGATGATGCGCTAGAGTTCACTAAATAATCACAACATAATAAATCTAGATCCCAGTAATATTGAGATTGATTTTCCAATTAAAAACCTGATGAAACCTTTGATATTTATGATGGGTCATGCCAAAGTTGGGTGTCATATTATATCTTAGGGGAGTGGGGGTAAAACAAATTTTACACTTTTAATTGGTTATGCTCAACAAGGTTACCTAAAGAGTTTAGAACCTTGAAGCAAAGGGAAATAATTAAACATGTGATGATTAATTATTCAACCAAGAATTACAAGAGTTGTAATCAGTAAAGAGTTTACTCACCTTGAAAATGTAATGGTTGATGGTAGGGCCAAAGTCCGGTCAATTATTGCACAAATAAAGGATCTTGGAATCACTTAAATTCAATTGGGATCAATTAATTATTGAATAAAGTGTTTTAAAGTTATCAAATGAATGTGTTTATGGTACTTTAAATTTTAAATTAAACATAATTATTAAACTTTGCCTTATTTTGACATAGATGGGTAGCCGTAACTATGATGACAATTCTTTACCTCCAATGATGATAACAAGGCTTAACTTTCTCAACTTCAATGATTGGGAAAGCGAACTTAGAAGTGTTCTAAGGAACGAAAATCTTGAATTTCGTTTAGGCTTACCAATCGAGGGTAGATTTAGTCCAGGCATGACTCTTGAGAAGCATTTGAGAAATGTTTCAGATTGTAAGAGAATTGCGCATATGATGTTGTCTTCTATTCCAGAAGATTGGGCTAAAAGATTCATGAACTATGAACCTTATCTCTTATTCAAGTGCTTACGTGATGTTTGCTATGGAATTCTGAATTCCCATGTTGATGGAGAAATGGATGAAAACGTCAAGGAAATCATTAATATGGTTCCCAAGAATGACGACTCCTGGACTGGCAGTATTAGTTTTGAAACCTACAAGCTCAATGGCGAGATAATTTCAAGAAAACTCTTGCCAGGCCAGTCAGTACAGATTCATATGGATACGATGGTTGAACTATTTGACCGCATGAGTATGTTAGGGAGACCATATGAAGATCATCAAGTTCATGATATAATTCTGCATTCTCTACATGATGGATTTGACCTCGAGAAACTTTGTCAAGATGATGAAGATTCTGGAGTCAAACTAGTTGATTTACTCAAGAATCATGTAGAGGATTATCTGAAAGGAGAATAAGCCAGTGCTTGAACATGGATGTCCTCACTAGGATGAAGTGGAAGGTAAGAGTTACCTAACACTCTTGTTATAAATATTTTAACTTTCACTTAGGTATGTGATACCAAGTTGCAGTGCTTAACATAGTGATGTTGCGCAGGAACTGCAAATAAGTGAAGCTAGCTTGGAAATGGAGCTTGAAGGTGCACTAGAAGTATTTGAGTGACCAGAGATAGCTTCATAGTTTAAAATTTTGATTAGTTTATCATGATTTTAGAACAATTTCCAGTTTTGATGAGACAATATTTCGGTTTTCTTGTTTTGAATACTGAATTTGGTTTACTTGGCTTGGACAAGTGTTGATCCATGACCAAGGTAATAAGTTGTTTTCATTTTGCTAGACATGAGTTAATTTTGTTTTATGACATTGATATAAGTAGATCACAAAATAAGATTTAGATGATTCAAAATACACTTACTTATAACAAAGTAAGGTTGGGTCACATAAACCATTTGCACATCCAAAGTTTTGGATGGACTCTCATTCTTATATGATTATGAATCACTTGAGAATTAGAAGTCATGCTTGATAAAAGTTAAAATGACCAAGTTTCCTTTTATTAGAAAGGGTAAAAGAAGCTAAAATGACCTTTTGGTACTCATACATATGATGTACGTGAACCAATAAGTTCAAAATTAGCAAAGAGATTTAACTATTTCATTGCTTTTACTAACGATTTAAGTAAATATATCGATAATTACTTAATGAAGTAAAGCTTGGAAACATTGAAATGTTCAAAATTTCAAAAATGAAATGTAAAATCAATTTGAGATAAACAATTTAACACCACAATATGATTGTTGTGATAAATATTTTACTTAAAAAAAAGGAATGATCATCTAAAGGGAATTGTTGAATTAATTCACAATCCAGAAACATTACAATTAAATTGTATTCTTATGAAGAAGGAATCAAAATTTGCTTGCCATTCTTCGATCCAAGATTTAATGATTTACAAATATCGTTTTGAGGATATGCATTAGAACAACAACAATTGCGATAAACTAAACAAGAAACTTAACCAAAGCAGTAGAAAAGATGTCATAAGAGTTATGATTTGGAAATGTTCCAAAAGTTATCTTTTCTAAACAGGATTAAGGGTTATGAAATCAATGTAAAATGTTTACAAAGATAACATAATACACCCTAAATCAGAAAAGTAGTTCTTCATGGGTTTTTTCTCATGGAAACTAAGAGGTATTATTCCTACAATCGCGTAGAAACAAAGTGTTTGTTGCTCGCGATAGTGTCTTTATAGAAAGAATGTCTTCCTACAAAGCCAAGTGGGAGTAAAGTTAAAGTTAAATCTCGATGAGATTCGAGACGAGCAACAAATGGATGTGGATAACACTACATCAGAGACGAAGGCATATGAAATCAGCTAATTTGATAAAACATGTGTCGAAGCAAGCTAATTCCACTAGCGAGGCTTCTATCGTCCCACTAGAATGAAAGGCTTCAAAGAGTTGAAGAGAATAATTCTATTGTCGCTCATACCTATCGTAGGTTACTTGGGATCAAAACATGCAGTTTGTTGAAATTCTGAGAAAAGGTGGATTCTAAAATTTTCTTATTAGAACGGTTAGAATCCATGCCCTACAAGCAAGCTTTGGATAAATGCCAACTCAGGATATGACTCAAAGCCATGAAATCCAGTATGGACTCCATGTTTGTAAAAATGTGTTAGTCCATAATAGTCTTACAAATAGGGTCAAACCTATTAGTTGGGTAAGCCTATTCGGATTATTCTAGTAATGGATATCAAAATCACTTTCATGAAATGTTCTTGATGGTGAGAATGTATATGATACATCCTAAGAGTTTTGAAATCCAGAAATTCCTAGAAAGTTTTGCAAACTTCACAAATTCATTTATGGATTGAAGTAAGCATCAATGAGTTGGGCCATTCATTTTGATTAGGCAATCAAACAGTTTGATTTCCTTAATAGAACGAAAAGGAATCTTGTAGAGACAAGAAGTTTAGTGGGAGTAATTGGTCTTTTTTAGTCTAGTATGTAGTTGACATACAGTTCATATGAAATGATATATCAATGCTTGAATAAATCAAGCAATGGTTAGAAAGATTGTTTCTATATGAGAGACTTAGGAGATGTTGAGTACATATTGGGAATTAAGATCCATGAAGTGAATCTTGAAGAATGATTAGAATGAATCGAGAGACTTATGTTGATAAGGATCTTGACAAGTTCATAAAGCAAGACTCTAAGAGAGGATGTCTTCCCATGTTTCATGGTATTACACTCAGTAAAACTCAGTGCCTTCAAACGCTAATAGAGTTGAGTTCTACGGATAATGTGCCTCATGCTTTTGCAAAAGGGTCCATTACTTATGCCATGAAATGTACAAAGCAAGATTTTGCATATGACTGATGCATATGTAATAGTTTTCAAGCAAATTCAGAATAAGCATATGGAGAATTACCAGGAACATATCCTTGAGTACTTGAGAAGCACCAAAAGGAATTCTTCTAGCTATTGTGTTAAATGGTAATTTAAGCAAGTTGTCAAAAGGTTACACGAATGCAAGTTTTCCAAACAAGCAAGATGATTCTAGATGGTGATCTGAATGCATATTTGTGTCTGGATGGAAAAGGACAGTGAGCTTGAAGAGTTCAAAGCAGAGCACTGTTGCATACTCAATGTCAGAATATGTGTATTAAACTATAGTCAGATAGTTACAGAGGAAGTTCGGATTAGAATGTCATGTGACTAACAGGTCACCTTTGCCCAAGAACAAAGGAGCCAGAGTCACATCACAAATCCAAACAAAAGGATATAAGATATCACCTCAAATATGAGATCATTGACCAGCGGAAGGTTGTGTTCTGCAAAATTTTATTATGAGTGAGAAATCACTAAACCCCTTCCATGGACTAAGATATGAGAGTCATATTAAAGTCTTAGGATTGAAGCAAGTTGTGTAATTTAAGTTGCATATGTTTTGAGAAAACATATTACATGAGAAATGCATCAATTTGCAGAATTATGTTTAAAATAGAAATTATTATTTCTCTTATTTAATTATGGTTTTGGAAATTAAATAAAATGTCCAAAATAATTATGAATTGATGGGCTCATTAGGTTGATGACCTGGTGAATTGAAACCCCACAGGTGAACAAAATTCATATATTATTTAAAGTTCCTAGTTCGAGATCATTAAAGTGGACATAAATGATTTCAATAAATGAACTAGCATGTAAGATTGATTGAATAGCGCAGTTTCATGGGCTATAGGGGCATAGTGATGCTCGGTCAATCACTTGGATATGCATGAATGATGCATGATCTAACTATTGACCTACTTTGAAGTTCAAGTATAGAGCTTCCGTATATATTAGTGGATTCCTTTGACATGAGTGGAACATTGATTTCATTCAATGGATGTTGTGACTGTGGTACACTCAAACGTCTAGCCGTAACTGGAGATTATAAAGGGTGTTTCCCGGTTATTTCAGAAGTTGAGTGGGAGTCATGTTACCACAAGATTGGATAGAGTCTACCTATTAAATTAGGAAATGTGTCATGGCCGCTTGAAGAGGGAGAATTCAGAAAATACGTGGCCGCGTTCAAATGCATTACACAATAATCATTTGGTTTTGTAATTCTAACTCAGATTTCAAGAAACGATTTGTAGATTAATATGATCTCGACATGTGATGCAATCATATTATCAAATCGACACATATATTGACTTAAGGAATTTGAATATTGCACCCTTGTCTCAGACAAGTGGGAGATTGAAGGAGTTATGTCTTCGTCGTGTGCAATTACTAGATATATAATTGGATCAAATTATGGAGATAATTAAGTTCGTACATTTGGGTCGTCGTTTTGCCATAGCTAGAGGTACTAATGATCTTTGGACTAGTAAAAAAGGCCAAAGCCCAATTGGACGGATCCTATAAGGTCACACAAAGGGGATAGATCGAGCATTAGAGGACGAGGCCCATCACGGGCCTCATCACTCTAGGTGGCCGACCATATGGAGTGGACAAGGAAGTTTTGGGCTTCGTGCCCTAGTCTAATTATAATGAGATTATAAATAGACTAGGTGCCTAGGTTTGCAGTAAGTAAGCAATTAACTGATCAGTGTGATCAAACCCTAATTAGCAAACATGAAACCCAACCCCTCTCATAGTCCTCTCTCTCACGGCTCTCTCCTCCTCCTAGGCGCCGGTGGTGTGTCGCGATGGTGGTGGTTCGTGCGGTGGTCGGTTGTCCATAAAGGTGGTGATCGCAGTTTTAATTTCCTCAATCACTCGACCAATCTAGTATTAGTGGACGACTCGTTCGAATCTCGTGGACTAAGTAGAGGAGCAATGCTTGGGGCTCTATTCTCTCCCTGATTTGCCTGTTGAATAGCTTCGTGGAATTCACGCGTCAAAGGTATGATTATGTGTCTTGTGTGTTATGCATGTGATTCTTGGGATTGATACTTGAATTGAATATGATTCATGTTTTTCCGCTGCGTATTACCTATAAACTCCTACAGAGAAAACACCTGATCTCGGAATCCGAGAAGATCTCACTTTTACCTTTTCCGCACCTTTTCGTATTCTTCAACATATACTAACTTGATCGACGGAGGCGGAGCTCCTACCAACCAGAGTCTCCGTGTTTTGCAGGTACAAAGCGCGTCGGACCAATCTTCGAGCTATAATTCTCCCGAGAGACAAAAACACCAAAAACATTTGGCGCCGTCTGTGGGGAGAGTACCTCTAAGATGGTTCAAGATTCTGTACCGCCACCTGAACCCAACTGGCCCACGACCGACGGGGAGGTCCACATGGATCATGATTAAGATAATGATTGCGAGGTCGAAACTTATGTGGCCCCTGATGGGTCACTCATCTCAAAGCGCCTTCGTCCCAAAGATAGGCTGGAACGGGGTAACAACAAAGCTGGTACTAGCAGGTCTACTGGACCACCGCTCGGGAACACCCAGGCGGCACGAGGTTAGGATCTAGTCACTCGAAACGAGCTCATGAAATTCATGACAAGTTTCAAAGGTGAAATCAAGGACCTGATCAACAAGAGGACGACTGGCTCTAGCAAGGGTCAGTCGGCTAAAAAAGACTCCTCATGTTGAGAGGTGAAAGTTAGTCAGTGATAGGAAGCCTACTCCACATCCAAAGGAGAAGATGATATGTCTATTTTATATAGTATTTTACCCCCGTCCCTTGGTCATAATTAGTAGTGTTTTTGGCCCTTTAGGGCCACTTTTATTACTAATATGTGTTTTCTAGTGTTTTCGTAATTTTGGTTAAGTTTTGCAGGGAATTGCGCCTTTGGAGCATTTTCTCGGGATTTTTATGAAGCGACTACGAAAATTGGAGGAACACGACCGTTTTTGAAGCCCACGGCCGGCTAGAGCCATCGAGCCGGTGATTAAGGGATCGGTTAGTTGGATCACGAGGTAATTGGACCACGTATTCGAGACCCGAGAGGAAATATGGATTGGGCCGAGAAATCTAGCCCAAATCGAAGTCCAAACCTTGAAGATGAAGCCGGGCCCGATCGGGCAAGCTTACGCCCGATCGGGCGAGCTGCGCGTATGCTAGCTGCCAAGGAGAGCCGCGCCCGATCGGGTGAGCGTAGGCTCGATCGGGCGCGGCAAAATAGTCCGGGCATAGGAAAAAAAGGCGGGCCCGATCGGGCGCCCCCTTCGCCCGATCGGGCGCATGTTTTGTTAGAACCTGACTAAGCTTTGTTTAATTCGTGTTTTAGGAGAGATATATATTCGTTTTGTACGGATAATTAATGACTCCCTTCTCTTAGACTTTCTCTCTCTACTTAGTATTTTTCTCTCTCTAGAATTCTCTCAAAACTCTTGTTCTTAATTCCTTCATTAATTCCAGATTTGTTTTGGTACAATTTCTCCCCTCTTTAATTTCAACTATTTTAATTATTTTCTTGTTTATGTTTTTAATTGTTTATTTGATTGGATTAGTTATGATGATTAGTGAGTAGTTTAATTCTAGGGTTTATGGGGATCCATAATTAATATGAAGGGATAGTTTGTTATTATTGATTGTTGATATTGCATGATAATTTCCTATTGAATTGTTTTAATTCTTTGCAATTAGATTATGAATCGAGCAGATGTAATTTGATTGTGAATGTTTAGCAATATTGAATTGATGAATCGAGCATATGTTGATTTAATATTAAAGGCTATTTTTAATAGGAACTTAGGTCTAATAAATTGCGAGAGCCTGTTAGATCCATGTTGGTTAATAAATTGCGAGAGCCTGTTAATCATGTTATTGATGCATTGTTAATTATTAATTGCTTCGTTCTATCCCGGAATATTAATTATTGGTGAACCTGTGACCCTAGGTTTCCTTATTATTGATTCTTTTCTCCCTAAACTCATCCTTCGTAGTATAGAATTCATATTTAAAATATTGGTTACTTAGATAATTTAGATTATAACAATTAATTAGAATTAAAAAGACTTGTTTCCCTGTGGAGTTCGACCCTACTTCCCTATCTATTGTAGTTAGTGATTTAGGTAATTATTTTTGATTAGGGGATACGACTTTACCCTGTCAAAATTTGGCGCCGTTGCCGGGGAAACGGTTTTACTTTTTATTTTCTAATTATATTTTTTGTAGTCTAGATTATCCCCCCCTTTTTGCCTCAGAGAACATTAGTTCTTTGAGGCAAATCTCATATTTGTCTCTAGTTCTTTGTTTATGCCCAGGTGTTCTAGATCAGGTGATATCCCTTTTGATCCTGAGATCGAGCGTTCTTTTCATAGGCAAAGGAGAATCTATAGACAAATTCTGGCGGGTTCTGAGGAGGATAACGATCGAAGAGATTCTCTCCCTGATTCTAGTGATACAGATATTCCTTCAGATTCAGAATCAGAGATGACGGCCCAGAAGAAACTCAGTGATTATTCGCAACCGAAGCTCGCAGACTTCCCGCACCTTACTCCTACTCCGGCCCTAGATGGAGTTCAATTTGAGATAAAGCCCCAATTTATCACTATGATAGAGAGGAAGCAGTTTAGCGGAGCTAAGGGTGAAGATCCTAATCTTCACATCGCAGATTTCTGCCAATATTGTAACACCATTAGACAAGCCGGGGTTACGCAGGACCAAATCAGGGAGATTCTTTTTCCCTTTTCATTATGTGGCAAAGCAAAATTATGGTTTAATGGTTTGAATAGAATTGCACTTGGTATTACTGACTGGGAAACTCTCGCTTTGAATTTCTATAATAAATATTATCCTGCAGAGAGAACAGCGGTGCTAAGAAGTGCTATTCAGAACTTCGCTCAAGAGGCCGACGAATCATTATATGAGGCTTGGGAGAGGTTCAAGGATCTACAGAGAGAGTGCCCCCACCGCAATCTAGCACAATGGCAATTGATCCAAGCATTCTATAATGGACTTGGAAATTCTTCTAGATCAGTACTAGATTCGGCAGCTAGTGGGAGGTTTATGAATTTAAATGTGGATGATGCAGGACAGGTTATCGAAGACATGACAATACACAATTCTCAATATGGGAATCCGAGGGGGTTTGCAAATAAGGGAAAACATAATGTCGATTCCGTATCCTTTTTGCAAGCTCAATTAACATCTATTTGCCAAAAATTAGATAATCTTACTGCTGCTCCTAACTCTGTAGCTAATGTTTCTGCTGTTGCTAACCACGAAGCTTTCTGTGAAAATTGTGGAATTGTAGGTCATTGGGAGCAAGATTGTAGGAGCTCTATGGAACAAGTTAATGCCTTCCAAACCTATAGGCAAAATAACCCCTATTCCAATTCCTACAATGCCGGTTATAAAAACCATCCTTATCTTTCATACCGGAGTACCAATGTACAAAACCCTCCACCTCCACAACAACCACAACAGCAACCCCCACCACAGCAAAAATATTATCATCCTAATGCCGGCCAGAAAAGCCAAGTATCACCCTCATCATCTTCCGACCCTGCCATGACAGAAATTAGAGCGATGCTAGTTAATATGCAAAAGCACATGGAGAGTAGGGATGCGCAAATTGATTCTATTCTAGCCCACAATAAAATCATGGACAATCAAATTGCACAACTTTCATCTACCCTACAATCCCGTCAGCAGGGAGCTCTACCGTCACAACCTATCCATCCTACAGATCATGCTAATGCAATCACTCTAAGGAGTGGTTCACATTATGATGGACCTCCTATGCCACAGGAAGATGGACCGGTTTCTAATCTAGATTCCTCTATACCAAACGGTAATCCTGCTAGTCCTGCAGGGCTACAAAAAGATACTAATCCTACTAATGTTTCTGTGCAGGGTAACTTGCAGGATAAGGGAGGAGTTGTGCAAAGCCCAGTTATCAAGCTTCCATTCCCTAATAGACAACTGAAGAGTAAGCTTGATAAACAATTCGGTAAGTTTTTAGAGGTTGTGAAAAACCTGCAGGTAACAGTCCCCTTCACTGATTTAATCACTCAAGTACCTGCTTATGCTAAATTCATGAAAGACATTCTGACTAGGAAAAGGGCCTTTAATGAAGTAGAAACTGTAGCTTTCACAGAGGAGTGTAGCGCTTATTTGCAAAATAAATCACCTCCTAAATTAAAGGATCCCGGTAGTTTTTCTATCCCTTGTCACATTGGGAATGTTTTTATTGATAAAGCTTTATGTGATCTGGGTGCTAGTGTCAGTGTCATGCCATCATCTATATGTGCTAAATTAAATATGGGGGAATTAAAAATTACTAATATAACTTTGCAAATGGAAGATCGTTCGGTAAAATACCCTTTAGGTATTTTAGAGGACGTACCTGTCAGAGTTGGTAAATTTTTTATTCCTGTCGATTTTGTTGTTTTAGATATGGCAGAGGACACACAAATACCCATTATATTAGGTAGGCCTTTCCTCCATACTGCAGGAGCTATTATTGATGTGAAAAATGGTAAACTGACCCTTTCTGTAGGTGACGATAATATTACTTTTAATTTAGGGAAGGTTTTGAAAGGGCCTATGTTGGAGGAAAATTGTTGTTATATTGATACAATTGATATAATGGACAATATTTGTGTTGATAGCTTGCCACAGGTTCTTGCGAAGGATCCCTTGGAGGAAGTTCTCTGCGGGAATTTATCTAGCGATAATGCAAGCATTTGGGGTAATGAGGTCCAAAGTATTGAAAAAGCTCTTTCCTTAGAAGAGTTAAGCCCCAAGGAGACAATGAAGGTAGTAAATTTAGTTCAGGAATCAAAACCTGCTGAGGTCAAGAAACCTGAGCTAAAACCTCTCCCTTCTCATTTAAAATATGTTTTTCTAGATGAGCAGGAACTACACCCCGTGATCATCAGTACTGCACTCACTGACCTACAATCTTCCCAACTTCTAGGGGTCCTACAAACCCATAAGAAGGCTATAGGGTACAGTATTGATGATCTCAAGGGTATTAGCCCTGATTTTTGCATGCACAGGATTCATCTAGAGGAAAATTATAAGCCCTGCATTCGACCCCAACGAAGATTAAATCCAAACATGCAGGAAGTAGTCAAGAAAGAGGTGATGAAACTGCTCGATGCAGGTATCATCTATCCTATTTCTGACTCCAAGTGGGTAAGTCCTGTGCAGGTAGTACCGAAGAAAGGTGGGATGACTGTGATAACTAATGATAAAAATGAATTAATTCCCACCAGAACTGTAACAGGGTGGCGTATGTGCATAGACTATCGTAGACTAAATATCGCCACTAAAAAGGATCACTTCCCTCTCCCCTTTATTGACCAAATGCTTGAGAGGTTAGCTAATCACAAATTCTTTTGCTATTTGGACGGGTATTCGGGATTTTTCCAAATTCCGATTCACCCTGAATATCAGGAAAAGACCACCTTTACATGCCCTTACGGCACTTTTGCATATCGTAGAATGCCCTTTGGTTTATGTAATGCACCTGCTACTTTTCAACGTTGCATGATGAGCATTTTTTCTGATTTCATATAGTCTATTATGGAGGTCTTTATGGATGATTTTAGCGTATATGGTTCTTCATTCGATTCATGCTTAATTAATCTCGCTAAAATTTTGAAAAGATGTGAGGAGTGCAACTTAGTACTCAAATGGGAGAAATGTCACTTTATGGTGACAGAGGGATTAGTCCTTGGTCACATTATATCTGATAAGGGCATACAAGTAGACAAAGCTAAAATATCAGTGATTGAGCAATTACCACCCCCAGTTAATGTTAAGGGAGTTAGAAGCTTCTTGGGTCATGCGGGGTTTTATCGCCGCTTTATCAAAGATTTTTCTAAAATCGCTAAACCACTGACACAGCTTTTGCTCAAGGATGCCCCATTTATTTTTACTGACGAGTGTTTTGAGGCTTTTCACAGGATTAAGCAGGCTTTGATTCGGCACCCATCATATGTGCTCCCGATTGGAACCTCCCTTTTGAGATCATGTGTGATGCAAGTGACTTTGCACTAGGAGCCGTGCTCGGACAGAGGAAGGATAAGGTTTTGCATGCTATTTATTATGCTAGCAAAACCTTAGATGAAGCCCAAGTCAACTATGCCACCACAGAAAAGGAGTTTCTTGTTGTTATTAATGTTTTAGAAAAATTTAGATCATATCTAGTTGGTTATAAAGTTATTGTTTTTACTGATCATGCAGCATTGAAATACTTGATAGCCAAGGCGGAATCAAAGCCAAGGTTACTCCGTTGGGTTCTCTTGCTCCAAGATTTCAACATTGAAATAAAAGAAAAAAAGGGAGCAGAGAACGTAGTGGCAGACCACTTGTCACGTATCAGGTATGATGAGGGTAAAGATTCTTTACCTATAGATGATTCTTTCCCTGATGATAACCTGTATGCAGTTGTAGAGAATCACCCTTGGTACGCCGATTTTGCTAATTATCTAGTGGGTGGTACTCTACCTCTTGACTTGTCCTACCAATAGAAAAAGAAATTCCTTTATGATGTTAAACATTATTTTTGGGATGACCCTTTTTTGTTTCGTGAGTGTGCAGATGGATTATTTCGCAGGTGTGTTCCCGAATGGGAGGTTCACGGCGTCCTTACCAGTTGTCATACTTCACCCTATGGTGGACATCATGGCCCCACTAAAACGGTGGCCAAGATTAATGAGTCATGCTTCTTTTGGCCTTCTATGTTTAAAGATGCTAACACTTTTGTGCAGGCTTGTGACTCTTGCCAGAGGACTGGCAACATTTCGCGGAGGCATGAGATGCCCCAAACTGGGATTCTAGAAGTTGAAATATTCGATGTTTGGGGTATCGATTATATGGGGCCGTTCCCATCTTCCAATGGGAATTGTTACATACTTGTAGCCGTCGATTATGTGTCCAAGTGGGTTGAAGCCATAGCTTCACCAACAAATGATTCCAAGGTAGTCATTAAGCTCTTCAAGAAGATCATATTTCCCAGGTTTGGTGTTCCACGAGCTATTATTAGTGATGGGGGTACCCACTTCCATGAAAGACAATTGGATAACCTCCTCAAGAAGTATGGCGTATATCACAGAACAGGGCTTAGTTACCACCCTCAAACTAGTGGGCAAGTTGAGGTCTCTAATAGGGAAATCAAGGCGATCCTAGAAAAGGTAGTAGCCAAGTCAAGAAAAGATTGGAACATGAAGCTTGATGACACACTTTGGGCATACCGGACTGCATTTAAAACACCGATCGGTACTTCACCTTATAGATTAGTTTATGGTAAGGCATGTCATCTTCCCGTAGAATTGGAGTACAAAGCTTTTTGGGCGATCAAAGAGCTTAACATGGATTCTAAGGCCGTAGGTAAGACGAGACTCCTTCAACTCAATGAGTTGGATGAGTTTAGATTGTCGGCATATGATAGTGCGCGGATCTACAAGGAGAAGACCAAGAAGTGGCACGACAAGAGGATCCTACCAAGAGAGTTTGCACCGGGCGATAAGGTTCTTCTCTTTAATTCTAGATTGAAGATTTTCCCAGGAAAGTTGAAGTCTAGGTGGTCCGGTCCCTTCACTGTCACAAAGGTAAACAAATTTGGTTCGGTAGAGTTAGTGAATGACAAAGGTGAAGAATTCAAGGTGAATGGCCAAAGGTTGAAAGTGTATCATGAAGGTGCTACCATTAGAGATGTGGAGGAGACTCTCCTAACTCCACTTCCAACATGAGTTTCAAGGTGGTGAGAAGGTCGTGCGGGACCTAGATAAACCAGCGCTTTGCGGGAGGCAACCCGTATTTCATGCTTTATAGGCTAGTTTTCCTTTTCCTTAATTTTTTTTTATTTTTATTTTTTATTTTTTTAGAGAGGTTTGGAGAGTGATATTTCACCAGTTTTAAGTGTTGTTGTACAGGTATGAATTTGACAGGGTATAAAGACTTAGAGAAATTTTGAAGAAGAAACAAAATCGGAGGAAAAGGCTATCTCGGGTTCGATCGGGCGAGGGTCGCCCGATCGGGCGCGCAAGTGAGCCAGAATTCAGGGCTAATTTCGCCCGATCGGGCGACATTGCCCGATCGGGCGCGTAAGTGAGCTAAAAATCGGAGCAAATTTTGCCCGATCGGGCGAAACAGCTCGATCGGGCGCGCAAGCTCAGTGGATTCAGGGGTTATTTTCGCCCGATCGGGCGAAGCTTGCCCGATCGGGCAAAATTTTTGGAAAATCGAGTAAAAGAAAAAGAAATGTCGGGCGAAGCTCGCCCGATCGGGCGAGAAAAAGGGCAAAAAATCGTTCGCGTTCGCGCCCGATCGGGCGCGCAACTTGAGTTTTGGAGAATCGCACCTTCACCCGATCGGGCGAGGCTTGCCCGATCGGGCGCGCCATCAGGCCGACCCCCCCTTTATTTCTTTTCTCTTCTTTATTTCCTCATTTCCTCCTTATTTCACCTTCTTCATTCACTTTCTCTCTCTAAAACCTCCATTTTCAACCCATAAACTCACACTTCAATCCAAGATCTTCTCCAGTTCCTCCATCCTAAATAAATTTTTTTTACATATTTCATCTCCCCTCACCTTCCTCTACACTCTATACTAATTTTCCCCAATTTTCTCTCAACTTTTCTCAAACCCTAAGAGAGAGAAACCTCAAATTTTCTACTATTTTCAAAGCTAATGGCCTCCAAGCGTTCAAGAAATCAAAGGGGTGAGAGCTCTAGTGCACCACAACCAACAATCAACCCGGACCTTCAAATTCCGGGATGCGAGGAAGTTGTAATCACTTCGGAGGAGCAACGGGTTCGGATGATCAACCTCATCGATCGTTAGGTAATTTCTACCCGTTTCATACATCATCCTACTTTAGCTAGGTTAGGTCTTGACAAATATGTAGAAAAATTGTTTAAGGGCATAGGCATGAGTGGTTTTTTTCAAATGTGCCACGATACTTATGATTATTTAACATTGGAATTTATATCAAGTTTGAATGTTATCAAAATGAATGCACTTATCACTCATGTCCAATTTCGATTGTTAAACAATAATGTGAGATTAACTTTAAAAGAATTTGGTAAGTTGTTTGACTTGAAATCGGACAAGCCTATTGAACCCTCTCAAGACCACACCGCCGTGGTCTACAAGAGGTTAACAGGGGAGGATTTGGTGAACCTCCAACATGCCAAAGGGACGTGGATTCAACATCCCGTCCCCAAACTTTGGCAAAGATTTGCCGGCCTCACTATTTTTGGGAGGCATGAACCGGCAAATGTTCGGAGGGATGAATTGGAATTGTTGGCTTCCTATATATTTCCTAATGCTGAAAAATTAAATATACCCCATAGGCTAGCCAACCATTTTCAAAGGGCGGCCAATGCGGCCGAAGCTAGTAGGTCTAGAGCGCCTATTTACTTTGGGGGGTTAGTGACCCATATAGCTAGGAAGCATTTAGGTTGGAACCCCGATGGCCATAGAAAAGTTGTGGGATCGAACCTAATGGACCTACCTTATTTTGGGAGTTTGAATTGGGTACAACCGGTGGGGAGTGATACTTGGTGGATTGTCCACCGACAATCGGGTAGGAGGGACCAAGCCTTTACCTTACCCAACCCCGCCTTGACCAAATTTGAGAGGGGGAAGTCCTCCTACACTTTCGAGTTAGATGGTCAAGGTGAGGTTCAACCACCTCACCCCTCACCACAACCTCACCAATCCCCCATTCACCATTCACCCCACTACACACCACCCCCACCTTTCACCTACGGCATGCCTACAATGCCTACTTCCTCGGTCGATTACAATGTCGACCCAAATGCCCCATATGACTTTTCGGCTTTTAGGAGCCAACTAGACCGCATTGAGACGGGGCAAGGGAGGGTTGAGGGCATGATGCAAAACCTAGATTCTAGGTTAAGCACCCTAGATGGCCGGGTAGGTCTTATTGAGAGGAACCTAGGGAGGGGCCTTTACCCTATGTATGATGATTACGCTCGTCGGGGGGCTATTCCTCCCGATTCCCTTCCTCCCGATTGGTTCCAATACCCCCAAGGCGGGTATTCTCACCCCGGTGCTTATGGTACTTATGTGGACTACTCTTCGGTCCACGGATATGGGGGTATGGGTGGGAATGTAGACCCTAACTACTATGCCGGTGGTTCGGGGTATGGTGGTGGTGGCTCTAGCCATGAAGGGGCCGGCTCTAGCCACGGTAGGAGGTACTCTAGGATGGATGAGGATGAGGAGTAGGCTACTCTCCCAAGTCAATGAGGGCATTGCTTGATTTGGCTTGGGGGGGTGTTCTTTCACCTTGGAAATTCTCTTCCTTCTCCCCCTTTATTTGCTTTCTAGTGTAGTTTTTATTTGCTTTCCTAGTGTAGTTTTTTATTGCTTTCTTATATATGAAAAATACATAAAAATTGAAAAAAATAAAAATCAAAAATACGTTCCAATGAATTGTAAATCATGCTTCCCTGTGCCCCATACTTGAGAAAATTGTTTTGATTCTTGGTATTTGATGATGAATATTGTGGATTTGTTGGTCATGATTTGAAGTCTAATCGTTTGGATTCCTTAACTTGCGTCAATTTTGTCCAACTACTTGTGAATATAGTGCTTAACTAGTTGATTTGGTTAGGAAATGTGTGATAGTTCCATAATTCCTGGTATGTCAATGAATTTGAGTATTGATTTGCAACTATGAGTAGTGTTTCATGACTTTATAATATGCACATGAGGAGGACGAAGGCGTTCATTCCTTAGGTAGGCTTCAGAGATATTTAGATACATTTGTTCCCTTCTTGTCACCCATGTTGTTGCTTGTGCCCTTTTATTGTTTATAGCCACATTACAAGCCTTAATTGCCCCATTGGTTACTAGTCCCAAGCTTAGCTTGGGGGAGCTATTAGTGAGTGAGGTGAGGGAGTTTGTGGTGTGCACATTATTTGCACAATTTGGGTGGGTTTTGAGAAGAATTTGTTCTTGATCATATTTTTGTTTTTATGAGATTGAAAGTTGTATATATTTGAAAAAATAAAAGTGTGATGAAAAAAAAGAAGTTCAAAAAAAAAAAAAAATGAGAAATATGAAAAAAAAAGAAAGTGAACTTCTAAGAAAAAAAAAGAGGAAAAATGTTTGATGTTCAAATATTCTAAGTGAAGGTTAATCAAAAGAAAAAAAAAGTTGAGTTTCAATGTAAATATTTCAAGTTATGAGTTCAAAGTTTGTTATTCACTCTTGTTCTACATTATCATATTTTTTTTATGAGTGAATTTGTGAGTGTTGGGATTGTTTTATTGTTTGGAGTATATTTGGTTGATGTTGGAGTTGGTTATGTTGGAGATGTATATGATCATTATTTTTGATCATGGGTTTATTAGGATTTGGCTCCCTTAATGCATAGCTTTTCTCTCACATAATCCCAAATTTATCCTACCTTTACCCTAGCCTTACATTACAAGCTTAAAAGACCTTCCGACCTTGTGCATAGAAGTTATGTAAATGTGAAAGTGTTGTTTATCAATGCAAGTTATGACTTGGCATATTTCGAGTCGACTAGTAGGATGAGCGTTCAATGTTTTTATACACACGTGAGTGTGAGTTGGGAGGGCATTGTTCACATTAAAGGGGTTGGGTGGAGAGCGATCGAGTACATTCTTTACTCGCCACATAAATGAGAGTCGAGTGTGTGAGCACTAGTCTTGAATTCTATATGCTCTTTTGGTTTGCTCTACTTGACAATTGTTGGGGAGGAAGGGTGATTAGATGAATAAGATTGATTGACGTTGAAGCATGTTTGTTTAATTTTACCTTGAATCGTTGGCTTTTGATTTGTTGATTGGGGTGAAGTATGTTTTATATGTTCATTGATGAGCTCTTTGCTTAGGGACAAGCAAAGGTTTGGCTTGGGGGAGTTTGATATGTCTATTTTATGTAGTATTTTACCCCCGTCCCTTGGTCATAATTAGTAGTGTTTTTGGCCCTTTAGGGCCACTTTTATTACTAATATGTGTTTTCTAGTGTTTTCGTAGTTTTGGTTAAGTTTTGCAGGGAATTGCGCCTTTGGAGCATTTTCCCGGGATTTTTATGAAGGGACTACGAGCAAACACGACCATTTTTGAAGCCCAAGGCGGGCTAGAGCCATCGAGCCGGTGATTAAGGGCTCGGTTAGTTGGATCACGAGGTAATTGGACCACGTATTCGAGACCCGAGAGGAAATATGGATTGGGCCGAGAAATCTAGCCCAAATCGAAGTCCAAACCTTGAAGATGAAGCCGGGCCCGATCGGGCAAGCTTACGCCTGATCGGGCGAGCCGCGCGTATGCTAGCTGCCAAGGAGAGCCGCGCCCGATCGGGTGAGCGTAGGCTCGATCGGGCGCGGCAAAATAGTCTGGGCATAGGAAAAAAAGGCGGGCCCGATCGGGCGCCCCTTCGCCCGATCGGGCGCGTGTTTTGTTAGAACCTGACTAAGCTTTGTTTAATTCGTGTTTTAGGAGAGATATATATTCGTTTTGTAAGGATAATTAATGACTCCCTTCTCTTAGACTTTCTCTCTCTACTTAGTATTTTTCTCTCTCTAGAATTCTCTCAAAACTCTTGTTCTTAATTCCTTCATTAATTCCAGATTTGTTTTGGTACAATTTCTTCCCTCTTTAATTTCAGCTATTTTAATTATTTTCTTGTTTATGTTTTTAACTGTTTATTTGATTGGATTAGTTATGATGATTAGTGAGTATTTTAATTCTAGGGTTTATGGGGATCCATAATTAATATGAAGGGATAGTTTGTTATTATTGATTGTTGATATTGCATGATAATTTCCTATTGAATTGTTTTAATTCTTTGCAATTAGATTATGAATCGAGCAGATGTAATTTGATTGTGAATGTTTAGCAATATTGAATTGATGAATCGAGCAGATGTTGATTTAATATTAAAGGCTATTTTTAATAGGAACTTAGGTCTAATAAATTGCGAGAGCCTGTTAGATCCATGTTGGTTAATAAATTGCGAGAGCCTGTTAATCATGTTATTGATGCATTGTTAATTATTAATTGCTTCGTTCTATCCCGGAATATTAATTATTGGTGAACCTGTGACCCTAGGTTTCCTTATTATTGATTCTTTTCTCCCTAAACTCATCCTTCGTAGTATAGAATTCATATTTAAAATATTGGTTACTTAGATAATTTAGATTATAACAATTAATTAGAATTAAAAAGACTTGTTTCCCTGTGGAGTTCGACCCTACTTCCCTATCTATTGTAGTTAGTGATTTAGGTGATTATTTTTGATTAGGGGATACGACTTTACCTTGTCAGAAGACTACACCTGTCATTGACTGGTCCAAGATCCTTCTCCTCGAGACGGGAAAAAGGAAGGTCATCCGAACTGTTCAGCCGAATAGCAGCAAGAAAACCTTCTCCGATGCTCGAAAGATCATTAAGCCAGCAGCTCAGCCTCTACATCAAGCTTTCCAGACAGCTTTAAAGATACATCCGCAAGGAATTCCTAATCCTTGCATGATAGCCATATGTAGGAGTTTATAGGTACGAAATGCGGAAACATGAATCACATTCATGTAGCACCTAATCCCAAGATCATGCATAACACATAAAGAATTAGAATTAATACCTTTTTAGCGTGATTCCACGTATGATCGAGCAAGAAAAATAAGGATAATAAGAACCCCACGTGTGATTCCTCTACTAAGTCCACGAGCACGAATCAAACCTCCACTAATGCTAGTTAGTTGTGATCGAACACTTCAGTCAACCTTTGACGGAGATGTGAGTCACGAGCACACCACGAACCACCCAAAAAACCACCACACGCGCCACCCAAGGGAGGGGGGGCCGTACGGACAGGGAGGAGAGAGAGAGAATTATGGTTTTGGGAGTTTTTTTGCCTGATTCACAATTAACTGTTAATTGTTATGTAATACAACCTTAGGCATGGATTATATTTATAGATCACATCTCTAAATAAATCCATGTCAAGCCCAATACACTTTGAGCTCTTCTAACTATTTTAGCCCAACAATCAATGTGGCATGTCATAAACTCATGAGGCCCACTAACTTGTTTGACCCAATACTCTTGTGTGTGACCTCATAGGATCCATTCTATAAGGCTTTGGACTACTCAACTAGCCTAAAGATCAATTTTCATATCTAGCACCAAACATTGACGACCCTATAGAATGAACTAATTATCTCAATAATTGTGATCCTGGATATATCTAGTAATTGCACTTATCCAAGACATAACTCCTTCTATCCCCCACTTGTTTGAGACAAGTGTGCAATATTCAAAGTCCTTAAGTCAACGTGTGTCGATTTGATAATATGATTGCATCTCACGTCGTGATCATATTAATTTACAAATCTTTTCTTGAAAATTGAGTTAGAATTACAAAACAAATGATTAGTATGTAATCCATTTGAGCACGACCATGCATTTTCTGAATTCTCCTTCCTCAAGGGGCCAAGACACATTCCTAATTAAATAGGTAGACTCAATCTAATCTTGTGGCAACCAAATCTCCCACTAAACTCATGAAGTAACCGGGAAACACACTTTATAATCTCCAGTTACGGGCAGACGTTTGAGTGTACCACAGTTAAATCAATCATTGAATGGATTCAGTGTTCCACTAATGTCAAAGGAATTTACTAATATATCCGGAAGTTCTATACTTGAAATTCAAAGTAGGTCTATAGTTCTATCATGCATCATTCATGCATATCCATGTGATTGACCGAGCATCATCACTATGCCCCTATAGCCCATGAAACTGCGATATCCAATCAATCTTACATGCTACTCCATTTATTGAAATCAATTTTGTCCACTTTAATGATTCCGAACCAGGAACTCAAATAATACATGTTTTTTGTTCACCTGTGGGGTTTCATTCACCAGGTCATCAACTTGATGAGCCCATCAATCCATAATTATTTTGGACATTTTATTTAATATTGAAAACCATAATTAAATAAGAGAAATGAGAAATTTCTGATTAAAAATAATTCTGCCAATGAATGTATTACACATGTAATAAGTTTTCTTCTAAAAACAAATACAACTTAAATTACATCATTAGCCTCAATCCAGTTGCATTAGCATGTTTCTCATGCTTGGGTAATGGAAGGGGTTTAGTAAGTGGATCAACGATATTCTCATCCGTATGAACTTTGCACATCTTGACATCTCCTCTGCCAACGATTTCTCGAATGAGATAATACTTCCTCTCAACATGTTTGGATTTGAAGTGTGACCTAGGCTCCTTTGATTGAGCAATGGTGCCATTGCTGTCACAATACAACTTGATCTCCTTTTGAGCACTTGGTACAATGTCCATCTCAATAAAGAATTTATTAATCAAAACAGCCTCCTTAGCTGCTTCAACAACAACTAAATACTCTGATTATGTCGTAAGTCTGCGACAGTGCTTTGCTTCGAACTCTTCCAGCTCACTGCACCTCCATTCAGAAAGAAGATGTACCTAGACTGGGATTTAAAATATCTCTGTTTGTTTGGAAACTCGCATCCGTGTAACCTTTGTCAACCAACTCATATTCGCCGCCATATACTAGAAACATACCTTTAGTCCTTCTCAAGTACGTAAGGATGTTCTTGGCAGCTGTCCAGTGTGCATCTCCTAGATTTTCCTGAAATCTTCTACACATGCTTAGAGCATATGAAACATCCGGCCTTGTACATGTCATAGCATACATGATTGACCCTATTGCCGAAGCATAAGGTTTATCAACAATACATCTCATCTCTTCCGGCGTTTTAGGGCACTGAGATTTACTGAGCTTAATGCCATGATACATGGAGAAATCCTCTCTTAGAGTCTTTCATAAAAAATCTATCAAGAACCTTATCAACACAAGTCTCTTGGCTTAGTCCAATCATCGTTCGAGACTTGTCTCGATGGATCTTGATTCCCAATATGTATTCGGCGTCACCCAAGTCTTTCATGGAGAAACAACTCTTCAACCACTCCTTGACTAACTCAAGCATTGGTATGTCGTTTCCCATGGGCAGTATGTCATCTACATACAAGACTAAGAAAACTATGCTGCTCCTACTAGACTTTTTGTATACACAAGGTGCCTCTTTACTTTTGAGAAAATCAAACTGTTTGATCGCTTCATCAAAACGAAGTTTCCAACTCCTTAATGCTTGCTTCAATCCATAGATGGATTTTTGAAGCTTGCATACCTTTCCAGGATTTTTTGGATCTTCAAAACCCTCAGACTGTGTCATATACACTTCCTCCATTAAGAACCAATTCAAGAAGGCGGTTTTGATATCCATCTGCCAAGTTTCGTAATCGAAAATTGCAGTAATTGCTAGAAGAATCCGAATGGACTTAAGCATTTCTATTAGGGAAAAGGTTTCATCATAGTCAATACCATGAATCTGCCTGTACCTTTTTGCAACCAGTCTTGCTTTATAGATGTAGGAATTTCCATCCTTGTCTGTTTTAATCTTGTAAACCCACTTGCAACCAATAGGTTTTACCCCATTAGGCAAGTCCAACAGGGTCCACACATCATTTTCATACATCGATTCCATTTCGGATTTCATGGCCTCAAGCCATTCATTTGAGTTGGGGCTCGCCAAATCTTGCTTGTAGGTTGTAGGTTCCTCATTCTCCAATAAGAAGATTTCAGAATCCTCAATAAACAGAACTTTAACAAACTGTTTGTTTCTAATTCTGGCAGACCTACGTGGGGTAGGTGCAACTATAGAAATGTTCTCTTCAACTCTTTGAAGATTTTTGCAAGAATTAGATTCTGGCCGACCTACGTGGGATAAGAGTCTTGCTAGTCAAATTAGCTTGCTCCGACGCATGGTTATGCGTCCTCGCCTCTGATGTGGTGTTATCCACATCCATTTGTTGCTCGTCTCAAATTTCTTCGAGAACTACTTTACTCCCACTTGACTTTCTAAAGAGGAATTCCTTTTCTAGAAATACACCATCGCGAGCAACAAACACTTTTTTATCTTAACGATTGTAGAAGTAATACCCTCCTGTCTCTTTGGAGTAACCTACAAAGAAACATTTGTCTGATTTAGGGTGTAGCTTGTCACCTTGTAAACGTTTTACATAGGCTTCACATCCCCAAATCTTGAGAAAAGACAAATTTGGAACTCTTCCATTCCATATCTCATATGGTGTCTTTTTAACTGCTTTGGACAGGCTTCTGTTTAGTACTTTAGCAGCTGCTTCTAATTCATATCCTTAGAATGATATGTGAAGATCAATAAAGCTCATCATGGATCGAACCATATCCAATAAGGTTCTATTCCTCCTTTCTGACACCCCATATAAATGTGGCGTCCTTGGAGGGATTAACTGTGAAAGTATTCCACAATTAAGCAGATGTTCATCAAATTCTTGGGTTAAATATTCACCACCACGATCAGATCGTAATGCTTTAATTGTTCTCCTAAGTTGGTTTTGTACTTTATTATGGAATTCTTTGAACTTTTCAAAGGCTTCCGACTTCTGCTTCATTAAGTAAATATAACCAAATCTACTTAAATCATCAGTGAAAGTAATGAAGTAACTAAATCCACCCCTAGCCTTTGAACTCATTGGTCCACACACATGTATGAGTCCCAAAAGGTCACTTGCTCTTTCACCTATACCCATAAAGGGTGAATTAGTCATTTTACCAAGCAAGCATGACTCATAATTTTCAAATGATTCATAATCAAATGTTGAAAGGAGTCCATCCTTGTGTAATTTTTGGATGTGCTTTTGGTTAATATGTCCAAGCCTACAATGCCATAGGTAAGTTGGTCTTGAACCATTTGTTATTTGCTTTTTATGATCTATGTTGTAGACATGAGTTGTATAATCTAAGATATACAAGCCATTAAATAATTTCGCTTTAGCATATAACATATTATCTTTAGAAATAAAACAACACTTGTCTCTTATTTCAAAAGAAAAACCTTCAGTATCTAAAATTGAACATAATAACATTTATTAAGCACCAAAACAAGACTAGACGGAAGTCTCAAATGATAATCTCCAATAGCAAGTGCAACAACTGTTGCTCCATTTCCTACTCGGAGTATAACTTCCCCTTTTGCTAACTTCCTACACCCTTTTAGGCCCTGCATGTTATTAATAATGTGAGCACCATAACCGGTATCATATACCCAAGTTGAAGAAGAAGTAAGATTAATTTCTACAACAAAAACATTAGGTAGCTCTTTACCTTCCGTTTTCACTGGTGTATAATGGGGACACCAAAGTACGTGGCAAGACCACCTACCGCAATAGAAGCACAGGCTTCCCTCCCTCTTTAAGTACTCCTTTGAATGGTTGACCAAAAGGTTGACTAATGTCATTGTCGAGCCTTCATCATCATAAATAAGCTTGACTAGATCAAATCCATCACGGAGCGAGAACAAGATAGTGTCATGCTCAGAGTCATCATCAAACGGCCTCCCTAGGATATCCATCTGATTGAGTAATCCAATCAGTTCATTGATATGGGTCCTAACTGACTGACCAAGCTTGAGTTTCTTAGCCATAATCTTACAGTGGATACTGTAAGTCTCAAACCTTACACTGTTAGTCCAGGAGTAGTAAATCTGAAGGATCGAATTAACGACATCTCTTACATTGTGGTCGTTAATGCCTCCACTTCCTTATGCTCCAATGCCACCTCGACAGATGGCACGAAGACATTCATGCAGATTGGTCAAATCATAGTGCCTGAACCATATTTTCCAACAAGTTGGAATAGATTCTAAAATGAGATTCCTGATTTTCTGTGCATCCAAAACATCTTTTGCATCCCTTTCAGGAGTAAAACCAATAGTGTATCTGCTCTCAATGGGGTATGTATAAATGAGCCTCAACCCTTTGACTTCTGAGAAAATTTCTCAGCTCGTTTTCCCATTCCCTAAAGTTTATGAGATTCAACCTTAATTTCAATTTATTTGGCAAAATAGTGTTGTCGTAAAGGTTATTCATCTACAAACAAAAACAAAACGAGGCAAAGTTCAATGATTATGTTTAATAGTTTTAAAGTACCATAAACGATTTAAATTGGTAACTTTAATTTAAAGAATTTATTCAATATTAAATTGATACCTATTGAATTAAATGATTCCAAGACACTTTATTTGTATAATAGTTGATCGGACTGAGGCCCTACCATCAATCATTACATTTTCATGGTGAGTAAACTCTTTACTGATTACAACTCTTTGTAACTCTTGGTTGAATAATTAATCATCACATGTTTAATTATACCCTTTAGCTTCAAGGTTCTAAACTCTTTAGGTTACCTTGTTGAGTACAACCAATTAAATGTGTAGAACGTGATCTACCCCACAATTACCTATGATAACAAGTGACACTCTGCGGAGGCCAAACCTATCACTCATGATCTAAGGATTGTTGCGTATTAAAGTAAAAAAGTAACCTTAATATTACTGGGACGTAGATTTATTATTTTGTGATTATTTAGTGAACTCTAGCGCATCATCAATCAATATAAAATAAATCTAACATGCATAATAAACTAATGCATAAATAGAACATAACATAGTATGGCCCCTTAATCCTAGAAAACTAATAAAGTAGAAAATGCTCCCACTTGAATCTTCATGGATCTCATCCATCTTATTCCTTTGGGCCTCCACTTGACAAGAGGAAAATGTATGTCGTTATCTACCTCTCCCTAGAGCCAAACCTAATTTGTAAACACTCGACCAACCTAATACAAGTATGTGGTAAGTCAAGGGTTGAACCCAAAGGAATGAGTAGGTGCAAGCTATAGCCTATGTCAAGCTAATTCGAAGAATATAAATGGTTGAGGTTGGTAACTAAAGTATCAAGAAGCTAGACAAATCGAGAAATTCAATATGCTAAACACTAGGGATATATGTTCCACATGGAAGCTCAATGATTATGCTAATTGATAGATTACTCAATCGATTCAACATCACAAGGGACAAACAATAGTTGCAATCAAAGGAATCCAAAAGCTATCTCCTATAAGCCAAGCTAGGGTTCACTATGAATGACTAACAAGGAAAATCACAATAAAATTCCATCAATTAAAGCAATTCTCAAATCAAGGGTTCATGTCATTGAAATTTGCAATGCAATCTAGATTAATCTGATAGGTTAATCACTCCTAGTATAATTAATCACATGCACAACTATGTCAACCATTTTAATTGCAACAATTTAATCAATTTAGTATCATCAACTAGAAAAAATTATCAATCAAGCATGCTTCCCCTTCTCCCTAGCAACTAATCTACTCACTAAACATGGTGAAATTAAGAAACAAAACAAATTCAATCAAATACATATTCATTTAAAGCTTAATAAAAAAGAAAATCAATCATTCAAAAAATTCTAGAGCAAGGAATGTAATCTCAATCGAAATTCAAGAAACTAGAAAGAATTGCATTAAAAGTAAATCAAAGGAAAGAAATTTTACAAACTTTCATTGAATTGAAGAAGGAATTTCAAGATCCAATTGAAATATAAGATCAAATTCAAGTACAAACAAGTAAATCTTAAGCTTCTCTCTCTACTATTTCTGGAAAATATCTAAAGTACAAAAGTTAAGTCGTCCTAAAAAAAGAAAGTCAAAAGCTATAAATAGAAAAATCGAGCGAAGGGGGCTGCACAGGGCCGTGCGCGCGCACAGCTGGGTCTGTGCGAACGCAACCCTGTGTCACGCGTGCGCACCCCTGCGTGGTGCGCGAGGCCTTGGATCCTTTTCTTGCTTGATTAAACTCCGCGATCTCGAGCATCCCCATCATCCCCATCATCAGTGCACTCGAAATGATGCCCGCGAGCAAGGCAGTCCCAAAATGAGCAAATTGACTTGATTATTCACCTACAAAACACAAATAAAACTAAGAGAGAAAGTATAACAAAATAAAACTAAAACTATGAATTATCATCTAAAAATATGGAAAAACTTGTAAAAACTAAACGAGAACAAAAATGAATTATAAAAAAATGGAAAACCAAATAAAACTAAGAAAATCATATGAAAATGATGAAAGAAAATAATGAAAATGAACCTAAATCTTATTCTTTTGAGCGCCATAAATGACGCTCATCAAATTCCCCCAAGCTAAACTTTTTCTCGTCCTCGAGCAAAACAAAATCAAACCCAAGGAAAAATGATGACATTATTCAAGCAAAGAAAGAAACAAGAAAACTAGAGAGGATGGGAATATACACTAACTCACTTTCGTAGGAATCACGGTCAATTTTAGCAATCAAAGACAAGCCATTTAAACCCCTAGATCTCCCTAGAGGACAAGTGATGCTCTCGTAAAGGTTTCCAAAGAGGTTAACCTATAACTCTTTTTATTAAAAGGGAGGCAAAGCATAAGAAAAGAAAAGAGAAAGTTTAAAACCTTAAAAATAAAAGAAATGCTTATACAATGGACTTTTGCACATGATCAAAACACGAAAGGATATCAAACTTTCTACAACAACAATGGTAAGCACGTTCTAAGATATCAAGGGTTGTTGAAACATAGGGCATGCTAGGCGTAGAGAACTAATGAGGCGCAATCCACTTTCATCCCAACCAATCTAACCGTGTTCTGCTAATGGCTTCAAATCTTCGCTTAGTAAGCATCTCTATGGTTCCTCGAAGGAACCGGAAAAGAATAAAATTTGAGGGTTCTCGACATCTTGACCTTGCATCCCTTTTCCTTAGGCTTTAACTCATAATGCCCTCCCTTGGTATATGACTCAACCAATAGGTCGAAAGGACTTTCCCAAAGGTAGTAACGTAAGGGCAAAAGGTTAGGGGTAGGCCTAAAATTTAGAATTTGGTGGTACACCTAGGTTATGAAGCAAAGATTGACCAAACCTCGACACCAAAACAAAGAAGTCACCAAACAAAAACAAACTAATACCCCAAAGCTTATTCAAAGCTATATCCACAAGCATATATACAAAAAGCGTAAATGCTTCTCCCCAAGCTAAAAGGAAGTATTGTCCTCAATGCTTGAAAAGGGAAAAGAATCACATCAAAATATTTTTGAATTTTCTCATTTCCACTTTTTTTTTTTTTTTTTTTTTTTTTTTTTTTTTTTTGTTGTAATTGTCATTTTTTTTCAAAGCAATGTCCTCGCCTTTTTTTTTTTTTAACTTTGGACGGCTTTTTCAATTTTCTCGCTCTTTCCTTTCTTCGGTGCTACCTTTTTCTTTCCAAGGGATGGAGTTAGAGTTTATAAGAACCTCTTTTTTAAAGATGCCCGGGAACAACTCCTAGGTCAATTAAGGAGAAAATGTTGGAACCTCATGGGTAAGGATAAGGTAATGAAATTGATAGAAAAATTCATAGATCTAGGTGGGATAAGAGAATTGATAAAGGGAATAGAGATGATGATAGAGATCATACTGAAAAACAGAAGAATTCCTTACGGGTATAACTCTTATTTGAACGAAGTGAAAAAAATGCGATCTTTGTTGTCTAATAGAACAAACACTAATACCTTAATTGAATCGGTCAAGATCAAATCTGTTCATTTATTATGTCATTGCCTCTTTCAACTTTGGACGGCTTTTTCATTTATTCACTTGCCATTATTCACAATATATAAAAAAGACGAGCTTGCTTACAAATAAAACCAATATCCAACCTTTTAGACCACAAGTCCACAAGCTCCAAAAACATGACCATTTGCTTCACAAAAACCAAAAATGGAACAAAAAGAAACAAAAGGCTCAAAGTTCTAAAGATGTGGCTTGAAAAGAAAGGGAAAGGCTCAAATGGTTAGCAAGAAGGCAAATGTAAAGCCAATGAACTAAAAAAGAAAGAAGAAAATCCTAGAAATGAAAATTACCACCCTGAAAAGTTGCCTTTGTCCTTCCTAGTTGGTTCGGTCTCGTGTTTGAGAATTATGAGTCAAGATTCAAGATTAGGTATGCAAAGGTCAAGGATCCACGCCGCACAATCAAAATATGATGAAGGCTTGAAAAAGAAAAATCCTCACACCTTTGTAGCAAAAACTTACTAAATTTGTCAAATTCACCAAAGGAAGCAACTCTGTCTTACCACAAACCAAAAGAATCCGGCTTCAAGGAAGCAAAAGTTCTAAACCGCTACCTTAGCATACCTTATCCCAGAGTCAACCGTAGATACTCTCAAACCGTGCAAACCATTGTTTTTAGGAAGAAAAATAGCCAATGAGCAAGTTCAAATGGTACTAAGTCCAAAGTAAAAGTAAAATTATGAAGAAAGAAAAGCAATGGCTCAAAAACATTTTATTCATATTTACAAAAACAAGTTTTGTTTTTGTTTTTTTAAGTGATTTTTTATTTTATTTTATTTACAATCAAATGAAAGAAAAGGACTAAAATCAAAATAATAAAATAAAAGAATAAGAAAAAGAGAAAAGGAAAACATAAAGGAAGAAGAAAACCAAAATAAAAAGAAAAAGAAGAAAGGGAAATGAAGTGAAAAATAGAAAAGTAAAGGAGAAGTAGAAAGCAACAAGGAAGTAATGCCCACACACATAAATCCCAATGAACAAACAAGTGAACATTCGGCCACAACGCCAATGTTCCCAAACACTCTAGGGTGTTAAAAGGCAAACATGTAATACCCCGTATTTTTATGTATTTTTATAAAGTATTTAAGTATTAATAAAATGTATTGTCAAGGGCTTAATTAAATATTTTAAAGGGTTAAAGTATTTTAAATATAAATTTTTATAAAAGTAAAATAAGTTTTGGGCCAAACGTTTATTAATTATTGGGCAATGTAAATTATTCCTACATACTCTTATTGGAATAACTCATTCCAAAACCCATAACTTAAGCCCTATCCCATAACTCAAGCCCACAATTTTATAAGCCCAAACTTAACCCTACACTTTTTACTCTATAAATACCCCATGAATCCCCAAAAATTTCCCACACAAAAAGGTTAGTATTATTTTCTCTCTCCTTTGTTTTATTAATTTGTGTAATTATAATTATTGATTTATGGGTTATGATTTTATTGTTTGAAATTAATTTAACTAGTATCAAATTGTATTTTAATGATTGAACTTTATAATTTTCAGATTTTGTAAATTTTATAACCTAGGGTTTTTAATTATTGAATATCATGATTTTAGGGTTTTCATGAATAATTGATTTAGGGCTTTTATAGTAATGATGTTTTGAAATTTTGATGATTATAACTACTTTTTTTTTTTTTTTGAGAGAATTATAACTACTTATTAGTTTAACTTAATTCCAGATTTATTTTGAACACGCAAATTCATGTTTTAATAATTAGATTTCCGTTCGTTAATATTAATCTCGTTTTAATCCCGATCAGGTTCTAACTCCTCCGATTTTGATAAAAAGTAGTGTTTTTCGAGTAGAAACAACGTTTTAAGAAAGACTCACTACCTTTGGTAGTGTGCACCACCCTCTCGTGGCCAAATTCAGCCTCTAAATACGATTTTCGAGCAGTTTTTGATTTTTAACGAAGTTTTTTTTATGCTTTAAATTTTATCTTTGAGTTTAAAAGGGGTAAGAGATAATTTAATGTTTTTATGGATAATTTAAGTATAAAGATGTATTTTGATGAAGTTTTAAAGGATTTTTGATTAGTTTAAAATGTTGGAATTTTATTTAAAGTAGTATAATTGTGATTTTTAATAAAAGGGTGTGATTATCCATTAAAAAGGAGTTTAATTAGGGGTTTTTAAATAATTTTCAGATTATTATAAGTTATTTAAAGTGAGTTTAAGTTGCTGGAAATTGTGTATACAAGGGTAATTAATATAGTATTATTGTCCCTTTATGTAGGAGACTTGGTTCGAGAATTGTAGTAGAGTACTCGATTATTTTAAGAGCTTATTTGAGGTACGTTCGTGTACTTAGCATATTTTGATGATGTAGAATCATGCTAGGCTTAATTTCAATCAATTACAAGTAGTATCATGCTAAGGTTTATGTATGGAATTGTGAATTAATGGTGTTGGTGATTGAATGGTGAAGCATGAATTATTTGTGATGGTTTATGGATTGGGAAATTATATTTTTGGCATGTTGTGTTTGAACCACATTTTTATTTATGGAATGTTAGAAGGCATGATTAATTAAACTACATGTTTAATTATGTTTGGAATATTGAAAAGAAATTTTATTATGGTTCAAATAATTTTTATTGATGCTTTAAGCATGAGGAAGGAGCTATATAAGTGTCTATGTACACAAGGAATAAATTGTATGTTGGTGCCTTTGTGCACTTAAGGTGTTTTTAACACTGAGGGATAGGATTTTTGGCGCATTATGCGTTTAAGGTGTCTTTGACACTGAGGTAGAATTAAAAAGGGTTCAACAATAAATAAGATGTGGTCACTAATCATTCAAGAATTAAATTGGTATATTTTCTTGATTGAATAATTATTGTTGATTGACTTATTATGCTTTGAGAGTCATCACCAAGTCTAATAATGTGTAAATAACGTAAAGTGAAAGAGATTACGCACCAAAGCTATTGGAACGTATATACCTTGAGTATGAACAATGGGGGGGGGGGTTATGGGGTTTTATATTTAACCATAACTTCCAATGGAGTACAGGACGCTGTATATTCCTTTTTATTATTTATTATTATGCGCAGGAATTCCGCCACCTTTGTGTGGTTTTGTCGTTGGCACGGTTAGCTCCCGTGCCAGTTAACCTCAAATTTATTTGGGGGAGGTTAATAGGTGGAAACCCGTTCGATGCGTAATCAATGCAAAATGAATTAATTAGGGTCTAGTCATTTTGTTGTATTGATTGGTGTGTTTGTGAACAGGTGCAATGAGGTAAGTGTGTGTTGATAGGTGAAAGCATGTTAGTGTGTTTAATTACGCTTATGTACTCAGCTTTGCTGATTGTGTGTGTTTGTGTGTTTGGCCATGTCTTTACTTTGGCCCTATGACGACCCATTTTCTAATGGCGAGTAGTGGGGACAAGTAGAGAGGAGGTTTTCAGGTGACGAAGCATATTCATGAATGGGCATGAGTGAAGAGCGAATCATGCTAGTTTCTATAAGTATATGATGTGTTTAATGCTTTAATTATTTATGATATTATTATCATGCATGACTAACGTAAAGGTTTTAAAGTCAGTTTGGTTTTAATAAGGGCCTACAATGGTTCCAAGTTGTAGGATGGTATTATTTTACTTCGTTTGACTTTGGTTTTGACTTTACTTTCGTTGGTTGACTTTTCAAGTTGCCTTGTTTTGAATGGTTTTGAAATTAGTCTTCCGCTGTGTGTCTTTGATGGTTGCCTTAGCCGTTTTCACGCTGGCGGTAATATCTTAGATATTCCTATTTAAATTTTTAAACAGGGCAAAACAGGTATTTTAAAAGAAAGGAATTTCTAGGGTGTTACAAAACAACCTCGAACCATTCAACTCCTCCTAAAACTAATCCTAGACTAAGCAACCAAGAAAAGAAAAAGAAGAGAAATAGAAAGATCTAACCGGGCGCCAAAGTTATGCTACATTAAACAAGGCAAAAGAGCACCTTTACGAATTGTCGAAATCCAAAGCATAAGCAATAAAACAAGGCGAGAAATAAAAAACTATATACAAAGAAAATTGTTAGTAACTTCAATACAAAAGAAAAGAAGAAAAGAGAAAATAAAATGCACGAAAATAAAGAAAAATCAAGTAACAAGAATAGGATTAAATGAGAATAGCAATCAAAATCATCAGACCGAAGCAGTATAAGGAGACAAGATATCAAACAATAAGGAATCATCATTACAGACACACAGAGAAACACATCAGACAACGATCAGCGAAACAAACAACAAAACAAATAACCGGACAAAGAAATCAGCAGAAGTATAACATCATCATCATAAAACCAAAAGACACAGAGATCAATACCAGAAGCATATGAGACAAGGAATGAACTACAAAAGCAAGGGGGGAAACGGTGAAGCACAACAACAAACGACATAAAGCACCCCCAAGCTTAAAATGGACTACCCCCTAACTCTAAACCTAAAAACAAATAGGCAACAGAGAAACATCATATAAAGCACATAAGAAGGGGGGTAGCCATGTGTAGACACCTAAAAATGTCTCCCCAAACTAAACCCGATGATGAACAACCTTTTACCGCCATTATTGGTCGGGTTGAGTATTTAATCTTTGGAGTGCTTAAATCCATATTAAAATCCATATTTTCATAAAAAAAAACCAATTCCTAGCCCATTTCCCCAAACCATAAAATATTTTCCTCTTTTTGTGCCTTTAAACCCAACATAATTCATTTCGTGTCCTTTAAAATCATTCATTTCGTGTCCTTTTTATAAAAACTTTTAATACAGTTTATTTTAGTCCATAATCTGGGTCCAATGATTTAATTTTTGGATGGGGTTTTAAAAGAGCTTTCTAACGATATATTATAAGCCCAAATCCGAGTTATAACGAATAAGTTATGGTCAAAATATTAAACTGAGCCCAAACCGAACCTAAGCCCACCTTACCTACGACCCAATGGTCATGTGGAGGGTCCAAATTATTTAATCCCATTCCTAAACCAATTAGGATTAATTAGAAGCTTCTATAAGTTTCTAAAATATATTAATTATTCTTTTTGAAAAGATAAGATTAAAGAGTTTGAAATTGAATACAACTCCTTTTTTGAAAGTCCTAATTTTATTCGAATTGAAAGACATTTAAAGATAGTCAGATATGATTTTCTTGCAACATATTTTTTATTCAAATTTTATATGTTTGGATATCCCTTGAAATTATCTTTCCAATGATATATCATAATATCAATTCCGAGCTATAACGGAAAAATTATGAATAAAATGTCAAACTCTATCCAAAACTGACACCGTCTCACTATTTCGGCCATATCTTTTATTCCATAAATTATTTTAATATTATTCTAATTGGCTTAGAAAGTATATTTCAAGATCTTTCCAACGATATCTTATTCATATTATTCCAATTTCTAGATCTAAAGATATAATAAAAACAAAAACCGCAAAAACTGCTGTCTATCGCAAAAGTTTTATCCGATTCGAATTCTTATCTTTTCTTGATTCTTCGACCCTCTTTTTTCCTTATAAATAGAGGTCATATCTCCCCTTTTTCAATCATTAATAAGCTTGATCACAAAATAATTCTCTTATCCCTATTTATCCTAAATTCTAGCCACCCTATTCTCTCATAATACTTCCCCTAAGCACTCCAAGGAGTCCATGTAATACCCAAAGTTCTATACTTAAACCAAGGCGTGAAAGGTATAATTGACTGAGGGTTTGGACTAAATCAACTCTAATTTTTATTTCATTTAATTGTTTCAATTTGATTTATATTTTACTTGAAGTTACTAACAGTTTATTCATAATGTAGCAATTTAAAGGAACGTGCAGAATGTGAGTAATTAATTAATTTAATTACTCTTATTTTATTTTTATATTGCTAGTATCATGATTAGGTTATTTTATATTTGATTTGACTCACATTATTATTGTTAAATTGCTTCCAATATTAATGTTTATTATATTATTTTTATGATCGCCATATTTCATGTTAAAGGGAATATGTAATTGAAAATCACGCCTAATAAGATAATTTGGACGACCGGTTTAGGATCCTTTTTAATCTTATTGTTTAATTCAATTGATCACAAATATTTTAGAATTATGTGTTGCATTAAAATTTAACCAATTTATCCTAATAATATTTTGGAACAAATTGAATCTTTGTTTGTATGCCTTTGAGATCGCATGAATCACTTTTCACTATAAGAATCAAGTAGAGGCCAATACGGGCGAATGTGATTCCATGACTCACTTTGTACCATCATCCCCGATCCTCCTTTCGTGTTTTCGAACCATATGGAGTTAGTAATCTCATGGATTATGAATGGGGTGTAACCTTCACGGGTTAATCGTAGTTGCCTATCGTTGTCCCTTAATCGTGGTTGCCTTAAATGATCTGTGAACGGTTTACAAGTTCCTTAAATACTTGTTGGCGACTCCCTACTTTCCTTATCCCTAATCGTATATGTCAATTCCCACTTCCTATGAGTTCCTAGCATATTCACACATGCTTTAACGTAGGCGCACTTGAAGCGACGCCTACACCATGGTAGTATCACTCCGCACTATGGTAAGGGGTAGAATGAGAACTCCCCTCACCGGTCTCCATCATATGACTAGAGCTATCCATCTCGCTCACCTCCATGGGAGCCTTACCCCTTAACCTACCATACCTCCTAGCTCTATCAACCTCAAAGAATGAGACCAATCATCTAAGACCCGCTCACCAGACCTACCCCACCTACCAAAAGTCTCGGAGTCCGGAAAGGGCAAAGGATTAGCGGGATCATATGTATAATCACAACCACTGGGCCGCCTATAGTCGTAAGTGGCCGGGGTGGTGCCTATGATAGAACTAGGGTGAACTTAAGGGCCCTCCCAATAAGGGTAGCAAGGCCTAGAACCCACGGTAGGATCGAAAGGCTCTCATTAAGGGATAGGTCTTTGTTGGACCGGGAGATACGGGTAATTCACATAGGGCTTGATCTCCCCCCTCCGAACATGTAAATCGTACAATTGATTTGCATGATAGTCATAACCAAGATATGAGCTTTGCACCGAAGGCATAGAGTATAACACATTAGCAATAGAATCAAGCCTAGCATGAATGGTTGACAAATCAAAAGTAGAAGGATTATGAGAGGGGGAAGGAATAGGCGTACCTCCTGGTTCAACCGAGGGAAGAGTTTGAACATTCGATGAGGAGGCATTGGTTGAGCGGCCTCTTGTATGGTTTGTCCTTCGTCGAATAGAAGGATCTATATCTCGCACCGGAGGCCTCCAAGACAAGGAATATTTCTCTTTCGGTCGGGTAGTTGCCTCTTTTCAAGGGATTAGGAACCATTCTTTAATCCGGGACACGTTCCAAATGAAAACATCATCCTTTCTAGTACGATCGAGGAACTTTTGGTTCACAAGGGCGAAGATGTTGAGGAAATGAGAAGAAGATTTTTCTCGAGGATCAATAATTGGGGGAATCTCATTTAACAAAGTCTTATAGTCATCATTGATGCAAAGACCTATGATATAAATCATCCCTCCTAATTGGATTCTCCTCGATAGGCTAACTCCATCACGGATATCCAAAAATCGATTGATCAAGTGCTCCGTGAAATCCTGTAGCGCAATCTCATGGTCTTTTTGGTCGACTATCCACAACCAACAAAGCTCCTCTCGGGAGGTAGCTCCCAAAGAGTCCTTGGAGCAAAGAGCGTAAGTGAGGATACGGTTGAAATACCGAATAGCCGGATGAATCATGGAAGCGGTCTTGGAATTTTGAGGCTCATACTTTCCTTCCTCCGAGATACTTCTCCACCAATGTTTCTCATTATATCCATGGTCACTCGCCATTCTACTATGTGCCGGATAGATACAATGATCCGCATCCGTGGCCCATGGAAACTTAAAGTAGGAACATAGCTGAGAATCTATCAATGTGTGATCATTATTGAAAAGTTGGAAAGTCAAAATCCTTGAGGAATTTTCACCTGGTTCTCGGACTACTTCAAGAGAAGAAAGAAATTCATAGGTCACCCTAGCATAAGTAAGGGCTCTCAAATCCAAAAACTCTAAGAGATCAAGGCCCTTTGGAAGAAGGCAAACGTCCTCATTTATTCCGAGAAACTTGGTGGTTGCTTGATCGTAGAATCTTGTTGGTCTTAGCTTCCTCTTGGATAGACGCTTGAAACAATCCCAATGTGATTCTGTAGAAAACTCAATGCCGTATGTTGCTTCTACCTTGGGTGGATGTGGTACAACATGCCTAGGTTTGCTTGAACTTGATCTTGCCCGCTTCTTTTGACAGATTGGAGCCATCTACAAGAAGGAAAACAACTCATGAGAAAAACTTAACATTTGTCATATTTCAATAATAAGCATAAGTAATTGCTCAAGAATCAAGAACAAATGCAATTATCTCAAAATTAAAGCAAGAGATGGCCACATATGAACAATGCCATTAATCTAGAATCATGAATATGAAGCAAATAGGCATGGATTAAGGCAAAATTGAACACAAGAGACCAAATCATGAATCAAATTGAGCAAAATAATATCAAGCATTGAATTATAAAAGAAATAAAACCATCATAAAGAATACCCATGAGAGAGAAAATGACCAACAATGGTGATTCAAGTATTCAATCAAATTATACAAATTCATCATGATGAAAAAGCTTCAATTCAACACTCAATGACATCATTCAACACAAATTACAAGTTAAAAGAACTAACAATGGAGTTCTACCATGAAAGCAAAAACAAGGGTTTCAAGCTTGTACAATGAGGAAGAAGATGACTAGAAAATGAGAAATTATACCTCAATGAAGCCTTGAATTACTTGCAAATTGCCCAAAATGAAGATTAAAGAACAAATAGAACACCCAAAGACAAGTTCCAAACCTCAACACTAAGCTTCAAACTTTCAAAAAAGCCCCAAAATTTTTGAAATCGGGTTGAAAATCTTGAATTTTTTTGTTAAATTTCAAAAATGTGATGTGTTTAAGGTAATTTGATGTTGAAATGAAAATAAAAGAGGTTAAATTGGTTTGATTTTGCAAGAGAAATAATAGGGTTTGATGAGTGAATGAAGTTGGGAAAGCAAGGGAAAAAATCAGGGAGAGAGAAAGGAGGAATAAGGGGGTGCGTTGAGGGGTAATAAGGGGGCGTGAACGCACCTAGCTGCTGCGGCTGGTGCGTGCGCGCAGGGGCTAGGTGTGTGCGCACCAGCTGGAGCAAGCTAGGGGTGATTTTCACATTTTTCCATGACCCCTGTGGTGCGTGCACGCGGGTCCTTGGTGCGTGCGCACCACATGCAACTTGGGGAGGGCTTAAATTCTCGACCAAATGCTAAAAATTTTGCCAAAATCCCTGACCTCTGTGGTGCGTGCGCGTGGGTGAGGTGTGCGTGCGCACCATAGGATGATCACATTTTGTTTAAAATCCGGCAAGAATTTAGCAAAAGGCTAGGGAAAATACCCTTAAATATGCTTTCGTGTTTGCATTCTCATCGGCGCTATCAGTGTCATGATCAAGTACTCAAAAATTTCACAAAAACAATCCAAAATATACTCGAACATGAATATAAAAATCAATGAAAATGTGAACACGATAACATGTTACCCCAACGAACTCCTTCACTTAAGCTTAATCAAACCTCATGAAATCTTGAAGTAACACCAAAATTGTTGGAAATTTTCTTCGATCCAATCTCATGGTACCTACAATAAAGAGAACAAAAAAATAAAGGGAAATAAGAAAATTTCTCAAAGATAAAAGAAATATAGAAAATTGTAAAATCAAAAGAAAAAGGTTAGAAACCGGGTTGCCTCCCGGGTAGAGCTTGTTTAATGTCATAGATCGACGTCCTCCACCAATTAAGGTGGTTATCGGAGAAACAATGAGTGAACAAGGCCAACAAAAGCACCGTCAAAATACTTCTTGAGACGATGTCCATTGACCTTAAACAGAGAAAAAGAATCCATCATTGAGACCTCTACAACACCACTTGGAAAAACATTCTTGACCAAATAGGGACCGCTCCATCTTGACATGAGCTTTCCGGGAAACAACTTCATTTTTGAATTGTAGAGGAGAACTTTATCGCCAACACAAAAATCTTTCTTCTCAATAAGCTTTTCATGTGTTTCCTTGGAACGAGCCTTGTACACACTAGCACAATCATAAGCATCAAGCTGAAGCTCCTGTAGCTCATGAAGATCTAACCACCTTTTCTCTCCCGCACCTGCCAAGTCAAAATTTATCTTTTTGATTGCACACAAATCACGGTGTTCAATTTCAACCGAGAGATGGCATGACTTGCCATAGACTAAGCGGTATGGAGTGGTACTTATGGTGGTCTTGAAAGCCATCCTATAGGCCCAAAGAGCACCATCCAACTTTTTCGACCAATCCTTTTGATTTCTTGGAACTGTCTTTTCAAGGATGAGCTTGATTTGATGATTGGAGACTTCCACTTGACCGCTCGATTGGGGATGATATGGGAAGCCAAATCTTTGATGGACTCTGTGGGGAATATTTTCAAGCTTTAAAAATCCCACTAGCTTGAACCCCACTGTGATCATACACTAAAGTACGGTGGCGTCCAAAAGGGAAGAAGATAGAGCAAAAGAGTCGCCAACAAGTTTTTAAGGAACTTGTAAATCGTTCACGAGGTGAAGGTTACACCCCTTAACGATCCAAGAGATCGTCAACTCCATAAGGTCATGAACCAAATAAGGGTTCGGGGATGATGGTACAAATCCAACCTAAAAGAGATTGAACCTGCCCTAATAATAGGCCTCTACTTTATTCTGCTCGTATTCATGTGCGCTTTCTGACTAACATACAATCAATAGGATTAACCCTAAACCTGTTTAATCTATGTTGGTTGAACATTAATGCACAAATAAATCTATTATTGGCGATCACTTGAATTATAATCACAATTAACCCTAAACAAGATTATTAATTATCTTATTAAGCGTGATTGCAAATACCAATTCCCTTTAACATACAATAAAGGTGATCAATCAATAACAATATAAAATATATATCAAGCAACATAATAAATAAATAACATCATGAATAATAATTATCATAATAATCATAATCATAATCATGTTAATATTAAAGCATAATAAAAATAGCAAGATCCTAGGCATGATACTAACAAGATTAATAACAAACCCTAGCATGTCACTAAGCAATAAAAATCAAAGCTTTAGCCCTAACATGATACTAACATGAATTAATATTAGGAAGAACATAGGAAGCATCGTAACAATCATATTTAATATTAAAGTTACCCTAGACATGATACTAGGAATATCATAACAACAATATAAGCATGATTTCTACATCATAAAATCAATTAAACCATTAAAGTACTTACTTGGATGCCTCGTACCTCTTTCTAATTACAAAATACACACGTTAGTAACTTCAAGGAAAATAATAAACAAAACAATTAAATTAAATAATTGAATGAGAGATTTGGGACCAAACCCTCAGAAATTAAAACCTTTCACGTCTAGGGCGAAGGCAATTTCGAATATGGCTAGGTGTTTCTAGATCTTGTGAATGCGGAATTTTGTATGAAAACCAAAGTTTAGAAAAGAAAGAATGCCAAAAGATTAAGAATTGAGAATTGATGAAAGAAAGATGATGAATAAAGAGAATTGGAGAATGTTGATGATTATTGATTGTAGATTGTAGAAAATTGATAATCGGTGATTGGAGATAATTGGTGATTGGCTGATCGTCCCCCCTAAAACGGAGTTCTTGGTACGATATTTATAAAGAAAATCGGCCAAAAAAGATAATTTATCAAAACAGAGTCTGAAGATCACAGAAACAACTTGGCGCCAGCCCTGGCTCATTGGCGCCAGTACCAGTGGCTAGCGCCAGGCGCCAATGGCTGGCGTCTGGCGCCAATGGTGGTTCCAGGCGCCAAGGCCTGGGGTTGGACGCCAAACCGGCTTTTAACACGTTTTCGAAACTATGATAATTTTACCGTACTGGAAGATAAAATAATATAATTTCAGTAAAAAATACTACTTGATCTAATTAAAACTCTAAAGAATCCTAATTGAATTAAGAATGATAAGACCTTCTAGAATGTTCTAGAAGACCAAAACCATTCCTAATTACATTAGGAATGATAAATCATATTAGGCCCTCCCCTAGATCATTGGGCCGTACTTAAAACTCAAACCGGGCCCAGTTTAGTAAATTGGCCATAACTTCCTCAATATTCATTGGAATTGGGCTTATAATATATCGTTGGAAAGGTCTTTGCAAGCCTTATCCAACTACACCACTATTGGACCCTTATGATGGACCAACCAAACTGGATTGGCTGTTTTCTTAAAATAAAGTTTTCAAAAACAGAGAGAAGAGAAAGGAAAAGAAATAAAACTTTCCGCAACACTAGACCTTTCCACACTTTCGTTTCATTCGATTATGATTCGACGTGAAAGGTACTCATCACTGGGTTTGGTTTTGGGGAGACACAAATGGGTGTCTACAGAAGCCCCCACTTTGACTGAGTTTGGAGAAACGCAAGTTTCGAAAACGAAAGCCAAAGTATCGATAGGGATGGAGAATGATTCAGAACGTTCTGCGATCCTAAATCAATCTTATAACGCCAATACCTGCAAAACAATGTTAGTTAAACAGATAAAAGAATTAAGAAACGTGTATCTTGCACCGTCGAGCACACGTCTCTGAAAGTAACCGATTTGTTTTGATGACCTCCTGCAAGCTAGAGAATGTCATCCCGCTTGAAAACCGCTACGCCTTGTAACTGCTTTCAAATTAGAAGATTGCTTCGCCCGAAACGATCCTCTCCGCTTTGATAATATTCCACGTCCAAGGGAATATCATCGAAAATTATTTCTCTTGAAATAATTCTCATCCGCATCATGATCATATTCCATGCCTTAGGAACTATGATCGAAAGCAATTTCACCCGAAATTACCTTCAGTTGTTTGTGACAACTTTCCGCAAGCTAGGGAATGATGCCGAAGACATCTTCTCTTGAAGTCATCCTCATTTGATGCGATAATCTCCCAAAGGAAAATACCGAAGATCCACGCCCGTCGATCTTTAAAAGTTCGCCTGAACTTTGCTTTTTGCTATGCCTGTACGTCGGCGCTCTTTGCTCTTGAACCTATATGTCGGTGCCCTTTTGTTAATGAACCTGTATATCGGTGCCTTTTGCTAATGAACCTGTATGTCGGTGCTTTTTGCTAATGAGCCAATGCTTAGGCGCTTTAAGCTTAGCGAGACGATCTTTTCATCAGGTCGATCACTTCATGTAATCAAGCCGATTACTTAATCATGTCAAATTGCTCAAAGGGCTAACTGGCGTACCAAGGAACCCAAAATATATTGCAGAAGGCTAGTACAACCCCAACAGGTGGCTGGCTGCTTTGACGTCGCTGAAAATCAATCAGCGCCAGCCATATGGCATTAGCGCCAGGCGCTGGAATTGGCGTTAGGCGCCAAGCACAGAACGTGACGCCAATGCCTAGGGGCTGGCGCCAGAACGGGAATCTTCTTTAAATTCCATTTTTCGTTCATTTCTTGCTCTGTTCGTCGCGAAACTGCCCGAGAGAAGTCCGAAAACTTCAATTGATCGTTGCTCACTCGTTTCTCAACCGAATTCGCTCAAATTTGTTGCAAATCAAAGCTCTTTTCACCTGTATTCCCGATCTATGTAAGTTTTCCTCAAACTCACACCGGTTTTTATAAATTCTTGGCATGTATATTCACGAATTTCATGAAAATTCGAAATTTATAATGCTCAATTTGCTCTATTTATCAAATTTTATGCCATGAAATTGCTTGTTTATGTTTGTATATTGCTTTGGGAGTAATTTGAGACTGGTTTGACTCAATTTGGCGAAGAAATGAGCAATCCGCCATTGTTGGGCCTCCTAAGGTCGTGAAGAACAATGTGGCTCGTTCTTGATTTTTTTGCTAGCAATTCTTGTTCAATAATCACCATAGTGTTTCAAGAATTGTTTGATTGCTTGAAAAATGCTTGTCATGCTCAATTCGAATTTGTGCTCTGTTTTAGTACTACGTACTCTGTTTTTGCGAACATAGTATCATGCGGTTAGGCAAACCTTTAGATACTATAGAACCTTGATTTATGATGATTCTGCACAATGTAGCATGGCTAGACAACGAGGCTCCGGTTCACGGTCCCGAAACACTAGACGGGAGCATGAGCCCGTGGAGGATGACACTACACCATCCACTTCGCTTGGTCAGTTCCCAGTGTGGGATGAGCAGACCTTGTTCTTTGCCCCTGTCCACCACATTTCTGAGAGGGTGAGACGGGGAATCGAGCCAGGAAGGACACGACATCACGGCTCTGGCTGCGATGGTCTCGGTGATTTGTATAGGATGCATATCGCCAGAGATCGAGAGACGAGACTCCTATGGGAGTCTTGCGGGTTGGTTGCCCTGTTTGAGACCTCCGAGGCTATGGTCGCTTCCAGCGGGGGTCACCACGTAGTACGCGCTTTGGTGGAGTTCTTTTGGGACACCACCAACACATTTCACTTTCCATGGGGTGAGATGATGGTCACTCCTACAGACTTCAGTCTCATCACAGGACTGGAGTTTTCTTCTGTGCCGCTGCCATTCGACGGCAGTATCGACGTCTTTGCTCCAGAGGTCGAGGAACTACTGGGACCGATTGCTGTTCGGGCCCGAGCTGAGGTCGAGACGACTCAGTTTAGTGCTAGAGGGATTCGCCACTCGACGCTTGCAGCGGCTCTTGATGACGATGCGACCACCCGAGAGCAACGGGTGCGTATCTTCGTGCTGATGTTATTGTCAGGGACATTCTCCCCTGATAGGGGTAGTAGGGCATTGCTTTACTATCTTCCTGCTGTTCGCAATCTCCGGCGGATCGGGACTTATGACTGGGCCAGCTTGGCCTATACTGACTTCGTTCGCGCACTGAGGGACTCGTGTTGCCACCGGTCTCTTAGGACGAATGTCGCTTTGTCCGCTTTCTGGAAAGTTGAAGAGGTAAGCGTTATTCCCTATAACATTTAGACCTATATGTCTAATTAGCATTTACTCATGATTTAGCCTTTTGTAGATCTGGTTCTATGAATACTTTCCTTCCATTGCGCCGGCGAGACCATCGCCGAGGGGGTATCCGTTGAGCGCCTCTTGGGGCGGCCACCATGTGGACCTGTCTACTGCACGTGTCCGGAGTCGGATCATCTCGGTATGATTCTTGGTGCTTATCTTGCTCTTCTGCGATGTTTCACACATGTTCTTACCCGATTGGTATTTTTATAGGGACCTGAGGTAGCATACCGGCCATGGGGTGGTTGGACAGTCCCTGGATTAGCCGCACAGTACTCTGCTGAGCGCTGTTATTTTCTAGGGACCTATGGAGCAATTGCGTATTTAGGAGAGAGAGTTGCTAGACAGCACTCTTCCGATGTCTTTGTCGTTCCTGCTCCTCCACCACGCCACATGTTCGACGAGAGAGAGTTGTCGAGCATGGCTGAGGAGCCTGGTTCTCTTTGGCGATCTCATCTGATCCTTGGGCGGAGTTATGCTGAGGAGCTACTTCCTTTGTTAGCTCCAGCCCCCGTGCCGGCCGAGGATGTGAGGGTAAGATTCTTAGCTTTTGTTTGGCACTGAGTAGCCCCCAAGTAATACCTTACTGATTTTTTCTTTTGTTATATCAGGATGGTCCCACTGAGTTTGTGCCACCCCGTATGTCCATCCATTACCAGGGGATGTACGGGCCGATCGAGGAGATGATTCCTCCGGCTCCTGAGGGCGAGCGCTTCGTGGAGCGGTCGATTCCTCGTCATCAGACCAGAGTAAGTCTAGCTCTAATCCAGAATTTTGTATTTAGTTATCATGCATTTTTACTGACTTAACTTTCCTTGACAGTTCTCACGCGAGGTGGTTTCGGCTATGGCACGATGCATTGATGCCTTCCGGAGCCAACTCGTCCGGATGAGGAACGCAGCTACTTGTCGTCGAGACGACGCCGTTCGAGAGGTAACTTTTTCTTTACTTATTATTTCTGCACTTATGCTTCAGTTTTCACCTTGTTTCTGTTTTATTTCTTTTTGCAGGGTCAGCCAATTGCTTCTCATACCCGTACGAGGCCTGAGGGGCGAAGAGAGCCGGCGAGGTCTAGCTCGAGACGTCGTCGCACTTCGTCAGGAGGTAGAGGTGGCCGTTCTGAGGCTGCTCGAGCCGACGTTGCTGAAGGCTCAGAGTCTTCTTCTGAGGAGGTTCCGGCGGCGCCGTTAGGAGAGGCTACCTCAGCTTTCAGAGGTGGTGGGATGTACGAGGTTGGCTCGTCATCACAGCAGCTTCCGCGATCTCAGCCTCAGGTTGGCCTTGACTGGAGCGGTCCTGTTTTGAGTTTCCCTCCTCCTACGGAGACTGGAACTGGTGCTGGGGCTGGAGCTGGTGGAGAGGTGACTCCTCGAACAGCGCAGTTTTATGGCATGATGGGCCTACGTCCTCCGGCGCCGTAGTTTATTTCTGTATATGCATTTTATTTTGACTTTTTATAGAACTTTGCCTTTGACTTGTTATTTAGACACTTTGTTCTGTAAATCTACTATTATGTATTATTATTATGTTTAGTGTATGTTAGTGTGTGCAAATGTGATAACAATTTTGCGAAAAAATTCCGTCATTTTTATTATTGATGGAGGGTATTATCCGACTCTCTCCCCCAAAAAGGAAAAATAAAATGGAGAAAAAAAAAAACTGATTTTTGAAAATTAATATAAAAAAAAAAAAAAAATAATTTGCTATATTTAATTAATTAAGAAAAGGATAGAAATATATTTAGAATAAAACGGGGCCATAAAGTCATTAACCGACTCCAATTTAATATCAAAACGCAAGCTGAGCACACGCGGCTGTCCTGCTAACTTGGCGCCAGCTGGCGTCAACCTGTTGCGCGTGGTGCCAGGCGCCATTTCTAGCGTGTGGCGCCAAGAGCAGATAGGTGACGCCAATTTCAGGAGTGTGACGCCAATTTCAGGAGTGTGACGCCAATTGACGCTGACTACGTATCCCAGTCAGGTTGAAATTCCTCGCAATTTGTGCATAAATAGCCCCCTGCTCAGCTGATTCTTCACATAATTCCAGCGAAAAAAAAAGGTTATTCTTCTCTTTAGAAAAAATAGTAATCATGTCTTTAGCCACTAAAACCTTCTCCCAATATTCTCATGAGTGGTGTCGATCTCTCAATGCTAGAGAAAGAAAAGAATTGGATTTATTCCACTTGGGGGGAATATATGGCATTAAAGGGGTAGATCTAGACATAGACTTCATTCATACCGCTTTAGAATATTGGAACATTGACACACATTGTTTTAGAATAGGGTATGATGAAATTAACCCTTTGCCAGAGGAATTTGGTGCTATTTTAGGCTTCCCTGCAATAGACCTGGTGGTGATCCCTAGAGTAGATGCATATTACTATAAGGATTTTGAGCGCTTCTTTAATTTGAAGGAAAGGGATTTATCAAGGATAGTGAATGGCAACGTGGTGAATTTAAAGGAATTCGCACGCTATTACTTTGATAAACCGCTTTCTAAATCTCTTCACATATATAGAAGAAGGGCGTTCTTATTCTGCATGCTTAATCAATATTGTCTTAGTAGTGGTAAAATTAACGAGGGTCGATCAATTATAACCACTGTGCTAGAACAAATTGAATCAGGGAGAAATCCGATGCCTTTAATAGTTGGAGAGACTATGATTGGTCTAGATGAATTGAAAAGGGACCCAAAAGCACCTCTTCGCGGTTCTCCAATTTTATTACAGGTAGAAAAATAATATTTTTAATTACAGAAATTAAAAACATATTTTTGTATTGTAATATTAATTAATTTACATTCCTAACTCTTTTTAATATTTTTTTATTTTTTTTTATTTTTTAGATGTGGCTAATGGAAAGATTAGGATTAATTAGCCCTCCGGACGACATTGAAAGTTACACGCCCACTTGCTTTGTAAGAAGAAAGAAACGAATCCCTAAAATTGGGCGCCATGGGTGGAAGAAAGTCTTTGAATCACGTGCCTTTGCTATCAAGTGGGTCATCCCATGGTGGAAAAAAAATAGGATGGTTGGTGTTCACAAGCAACCTTTCTGCCGTCTTCCAAGCTTGTCTCTCATGACATATTATTATCCCTGCAGAGTAAAGAGACAATATGGCTTGCTTCAAAATATTCCTTCCGGGGATCTTCGTCCTCCCTATGAGTATCCCATATCTCAAGGAGTAGATAAATTTGACACGTACTGGAGCGCTAGACCTTTATGGGAAGTGATTACCCAAAAGGTTCCCCCTTCTTTGCCTAATGATGTAAAGAAGTGGTTGCTAAAGAAGTCTTCATTTGATCAGGGTAGGACTGATGTGAAAAATCGTCTAGGTGACAGGGTGACACCGGCCAAGGAACGCTTAGGTGCAAGAATTGAGTTCAAGACACTTGTAATGCCTAAGAAGAAGAATTCTACTAAAGACAAGGGGAAGAGGAAAGCTACCACTGCAGACAAAAAGGTTTGGGTGGAAAGGAAGCATGGAGTGCTAGCGGAAGGGGAAACAATCCATTCTAAGATTGAATGTAGGTCCTCTAAAGGATGCCTATTAGCCAAAGTAATGGATGAAGAGGAGGAGACAGAAAAGAATTGGAAAAGAGCAAAGAAGGAGAAGAAAGATTAGAATATTGCTTAGCTTTCGATTTATTAGATTCTTAGCTTTTATTTAAAGTTAATTTATTTCAGCTTTATTTAAATTCCATTAACAATGCAGTTTTATTTTATTAATGAAATTTAATTAAATTTAAATTTGTTTTATTAAAGCAATGAAAAACCGAAAAAATTGATTTTCCAGAAAATCGTCGAGTACGAAAGCCGAAAATTTTCCGAAAAACACCGAAATTCGCCCAGATTTTATTACTGAATTGGCGTCAATAATTTCGAATTGGCGCCGGATATTGAGGTCTGGCGCCAGGCGCCAATATTGTCGTCTGGCGCTAATGGCCTTTCATTGGCGCCAGGCTCTGTTTTGCGACGCCAGTTGCTTTTCCGACTTTTGTTGATTATTTGTAGGTTCTGGAATGCGGAGATGTCGAAAAATAAAGTGGCCGCACCCGTAATGGGTTGCCTACGTATCCTTTCCTAAGGAATCAGGCCGAACGTAGCTCTCTTGGGTGTCCTACTCAAGTAATTATGGGTAGTATTTTTTAAGTTGGTCAAGATTGGTCATGTTTGAGAATTCATTGCCATCCATGTCAGTTAATTTTGCTGCACCACCTGACAGGATTGTTTTGACAATGTAGGGGCCAGACCAATTAGGTCTAAACTTTCCCCTTGGATCTAAAACATTTTTCCTTAGCGCTTTTAATACCAAATCTCCTATTTTGATGTTTCTTGTCTTGACCTTCTTATTAAAATGTCTAGCCATACGAGTTTGATAACACTGAGTGTGATGTAGAGCTTCTAGTCGTTTCTCGTCGAGTAGGATCAATTCTTCGTATCGTGTCCTAGTCCATTCGACTTCATCGAGTTTACTTTCTAGCGCAATACGTAGAGATGGCATTTCTAGTTCGACAGGTTGTACGGCATCCATTCCATAAACCAAAGAAAATGGTGTATTTCCTGTTGACGTACGGATTGACGTGCGATAACCCCACAATGCAAAGTGAAGCTTGTCAGGCCAATCCTTGTAATTTTCTGTCATTTTCTCGATGATAGTTTTTAAATTTTTATTAGCTGCCTCGACTGCTCCGTTTGCTTGAGGTCTATAAGGGGACGAATGATGATGTTGGATACCGTATTTATGTAGCAATTCTTCACATTCGGCTTGAAAGTGAGTTCCATTGTCACTTATCATTCCATGTGGGACTCCATATCGACAAATGATATTTCTCTCGATAAAAAGTGCTACATGTTTTGCGGTGAGTTTAGCATATGATTGTGCTTCAACCCACTTCTTAAAGTAATCAATCGCTACTAGAATAAATTCATGGCCTCCCGTCCCTGGAGGAGCGATCTTTCCAATTATGTAAATTCCCCATGTAGAGAATGGCCATGGTGATGTATAGGTGTAAAGCAAGGATGGCGGAACGTGCTGTAAATTGGCATAAATTTGACACTTAGGGCATCTTTTTACATATTGATGGCAATCCCTATTCATGGTAGTCCAATAATACCCCTCTCGTATTATTTTCTGGACTAACATTTTGCCATTTATATGGGTTCCACAGATTCCTTCGTGGATCATTCTCATTATTATTTGTGCATCCACCTTCCCTACGCATAGGAGAGCTCGACCTTTAGGTACCCTTTTATGTAGCTCGTTGTCTATGAGTACATATTGAGAAGCAAAAAGTCTCAAGGCTCGTTTTGCTCTTTTGTCAGCATGAGGAGGGTATTCTCCATTGGTGACATAGTTGAGGATGTCTGTGTACCATGGTTCTTCTTCTCGTTCTTCATCTTTGTCTTGGATTGGGTCATCGTCTTCTATAGCCTGTATATATGCTGGTTTGTGCCTTTTTTCGATAGTTAGAGGCATTTGCTCGATACCCGCAGGAATCCTAACCATTGAGGCTAGTCTTGCCAAGGCATCAGCAAATTGATTTTCTTCTCTTGGTAGGTATGTGTATTCTACCTTCTCTAGCTGATCGGTAAGAGTTTCCAGATAAGTTTGGTAAGGAGCTAGGCTTTCGCTCCTAACTTTCCACCTTTTAGATATTTGATTGATGATTAGAGAGGAATCTCCAAATATCCTTAACTTCTTTACTCCCAATGCCAGGGCTGTTTCAAGGCCTACCACACATGCTTCATATTCAGCAGCATTGTTGGTAACGTCGAAATCAAGCTTTATTGAGATTGGGACGTGTTCTTCTTTGGGTGATACTAGTAGCACTCCGACACCACATCCCTTTTGGTTTGAAGCTCCGTCAAAGTACAAGGTCCAAGTATCATCTTCAGTGACCATCAAATCCTCATCTGGAAATTCACTGTCCTGTATTGGTGTCGAGTCTTCTATTGGAAAGTCTGCCAGAAAGTCTGACACCACGGATCCTTTAATAGCTTTTTGTGGCATAAACCGTACATCGAACTGGGCTAAGTTGACTATCCATCTTGAAATACGTCCATTGAGTGTTGATTTCTCGAACAAGTATTTGAGTGGATCCAATCGAGATACCACGAAAACGGTATGCACCAACATGTAATGTCTCAACTTAGTTGTGGCCCACACCAAAGCGAGGCACAATTTCTCGAGTGGTGTATAGCGGGTTTCGTATTCGAGCATCTTCTTACTTAAGTAATAGATTGCATTCTCTTTGTTTTCTACCTCTTGTGCTAGCATGGCTCCCATTGTCTCTTTGGTAACCGTCAAATATAACCTAAGAGGTATTCCAGGAAGTGCTGGCGCTAATACGGGAGGATTTGCAAGATAGGCTTTGATGGTCACTGAAGATTGGTTCACATATTGTTGGTACATTCTTCATCCCATATTACTGGTACATTCTTCTTGAGCTTTTTGAAGATTGGTTCACATATTGTTGTTAATTTTGATATGAACCTACTTATGTATTGTAAACGGCCAATGAATCCTCGAATCTGTTTCTCGGTCTTGGGCGGTGACATTGACATGATTGCTTTAATCTTCGTTGGATCTATCTCTATCCCTCTAGAGCTTATGACGTATCCCAAGAGCTTGCCTGAGGTTACTCCAAAAGCGCATTTTGAGGGATTTAACCTCATATTATATTTTCTTAACCTTTCGAAAAATTTCCTTAAGGCTACTTGATGGCCTGGACGGTCTTTTGATTTTACAATCATGTCGTCTACATATACCTCAACTTCTTTGTGCATCATGTCATGGAGCAAGGCAGTTGCTGCACGTTGGTAAGTAGCACCTGTGTTTTTCAGCCCAAATGGCATTACCGTGTAACAGTAAGTGCCCCATGGTGTGATAAAAGTAGTTTTCTCCATGTCTTCTTCCGCCATGAGAATCTGATTGTACCCTGCGTATCCATCCATGAATGAGAGGAGCGCGTGATTTGTTGTGTTGTCTACCAGAATATCGATGTGTGGCAAAGGGAAGTCGTCCTTTGGACTTGCCTTATTTAGATCTCGATAGTCGACACACATTCTTACCCTTCCATCTTTCTTTGGTACTGGGACGACGTTAGCGACCCATTCGGGGTATTTGGATACCTTGATGAAACCTGCAGTTATTTGTTTTTGAACTTCTTCTTTTATTTTTAGTGCTACGTCGGGTTTCATTCGACGTAGTTTTTGTTTTACAGGTTTCATTCCTGGAATTAATGGTATAGTGTGTTGGGCTATTTCTCTGTTAATGCCTGGCATATCTTCATATGACCAAGCAAATACATCGATAAATTCTTTAAGCAAATTAATTAAATCGATTCTTTCTTGTTTATTCAATGTTAGTCCGATTTTAACTTCTCTTTTATGAGTTGAATCATTTGAGATGTCAACTGTTTCAGTCTCTTCAATTACTGGTGTTTTCTTTTCAAGTGTTTCCATTGCTTTAATAAATTCTTTATCTTTTTCATCGTTAGCTAAGCAATATTCGTCATCTTGAGTTAGGGAAGAACACGAGAAGTAAGGAGAATGAGCGATATTATTATACTCTGAGATCATTACATCAAAGAGTGATATGTCCTCAGGGACTGGATCACTAACTATCCTAGGAGAAGAAACAGGAAGGGAAGGCGTTATAACTAAAGACTTAGAAGATTCTAAAGGGAAAGACTCTGACTCAGACTCTGACTCTGACCCTGACGATTCTTCAAACATTGGCCCTTGTCCTGTCGTGATTGATATCTTCCTCCCGCTCGGAGTAATCACCTTGATAGTCTTGCGCCACCCTTGCAGTAATCATTCAGCTGGAGTAATTAGCTTCGAGGGATCGAAGTTTTCACTTTGTAGGACCGTTTGAATGAGTGAGGAGTTGTCTTCCTCATAAACTGATTCATTCTTTTCTCGCCCAAACATTAATCCCATGACGTTAAAGTCAAAACATGGAGGTGCTTTCTCCTTATGGACGGGAATTGGGATTTCATCAGTGAAATAGCAATCCAAGAAAATCTCGAATCCTGGTTGTCGTATGCCATTTACAACAAATGGTTCGGGAAATTCATAGCATGGATAGTCCTCTCCTTCCTTTATAAACTGACCATTAAGCGTAAGAGGGTACTGATCCATGGGAATTGCTTTCTTTTGAATGCGAGCGTCCCTACGTGCTTTTAATTTGTCCTGGGCTTGCTTGAGATCTTTCCGAGTCGGTTCGAAACCAAGTCCGAAAGTATCTAGTTTAGGGAGGCCAGGTGACTCTATTGATTTTCCTATCCCTTTCTTCTTTCCTAAGGTCATCCTAGGGAAGTGTCCTTGTTTTTTCAGCATAGTGTTGATAATCATGTTGGAATGGGGGTCGTGGCAAAGAGATGTCTTTTCATCCTCTTGGATTAAGGAGACTTCTTCGTTAAAGCCCCATAGGTCTTCATCATCTTCGTCGTGCTCCACGTTGATGATTGGATTCTCTATTGACTTGATCCTCATTGGTGAAGCATCAATAGTGATGGGGATTCCTCCAACTATAGCTTTCACTTGTTGGTGGAGAGATGAAGGGACGGCCTTTAGATCATGGAGCCAAGGGCGTCCTAACAACAGATTGAATGAGGCTTTGATGTCTACCACTTGAAAAGTAGTAGCATGTTCTATTGCTCCTGCCGTCACATTTAGGGTTATTTTGCCAAGAGCTTGACGTCGAGTATTATCGTAAGCTCTTATTCCTTGTGTAGACGGAGTTAAATCCTCATTCTTTATGCCGAGCATCCTCGCAGTCCTAAGTGGACAGACGTTAATAGCCGATCCATTGTCTACCAGTGTCATGGGAACATTCATTCTTTTACAGACTACTGTGAGGTTTAACGCTTTGTAGTGCTTGTCACCTTCCGGGGGTAAATCTTTATCAGAGAAGGTGATTAGATTAATTGGACTAGGGAGATCACTCGTGAGGAAGTTAACTAGTCCCTCAGGAGTGGTATCAGAATCGATCCCAATTTTATCCAAGGCATTCATCACAGCCAACCTATGTTCTCGAGATGTTGCTAGAAGCTTCCATACATTCATCTCGACTTTTGTCTTCTTGAATTGTTTAACAATGTCATTGTCCTTGATGACAGGTATGGGAACTTGTTGTGCGGTAGGCATGGGTTGCGTTGAAATAGGAGGTTGTATTCTCCCGGATCTTGTGAGGACATCTATTGATGTATCTTCTTCAGCCTAAATATCGTCTGTGGTGTATGATATGGAAGGTGAAGGTTCTAATATGTCTTTTAGATAGACATCTTCTTCATCACTATCCCATACTCCATTAACATTTATATCCTCTTCTTGTTGAACTTGGACTAATTCCTTTCTATCAATCAATTTCTGCACCAAATCCTTGAATTTGAAGCAGTTTTCTATGGTGTGTCCTCCTGACTGATGGTATTGACAGTAATATCTATCTGTTCTTTTTAATGATTCAAATGGTCTTGGTTCGAGAGGTTTGACCTTGCCACTCTCGGAGAGCATTTTAAACATTTATGCATACGGGATCCCAATTGGAGTATAAATTTTATTGCTCTTCTTGGGTCTTTCGGTGACTTGTAAGGGAAAGCATTTTGCCTCATAAGTCATTTTTACTGGTGTGGATTCTCTCTTAGGTTTTTGATCATATTCCTTGCGAAGTTCATTCAGAATTTTGAGAGTTTCATGTAACAGTTGTGATGTCTCCCTCAGATATAGTGTGAGTATTCGTATCTCTGCCTCATTTGCTAGTTCTGGAGGATTATCCTCGACATCGAAAAAGATCTCCTCTTCTTCTTCTTCGGTCACTCTGACAGGCTTAATGAGAGATGAGGGGTCGACTTCGCTTTCTTCATCGGAAATAGCCAATGTGTGAGCTAGAGGTGCATTATCAATACTCGGTTTCTTACTGGCAGGAGGCAACGGCAGTTTATTACTGTCAATCAAGTCTTGGATAGCTTCCTTAAGTTTCCAACAGCTTTCGGTAGAATGGCCCCTACCTTGATGATACTTGTAATGTGCATTGGGGTTCCAATTAGGCGACCTTTTCTCGACTGGTGGATCTCCAAATGGTCCAATGGGAGTTATAAGACCTTTTGCATTTAGTCGATCAAATGCGGTGTCATAACTCATGCCAATAGGAGTGAAGTTTCTCCTAAACAATTTCTTTTGTCCTTGGTTGTTCATGGCAAGGACTTCTCCTAGATTAAAGGTGCTAACATTATTTGAGTGGGCGGTTTTGGAAGAAGAAGGATTGTCGTTCTTCTTTCCTTTCCAGCCACTGTTGGAGTTATTGTTGGCAGCTTTTGATTTAGCTAAGTCATCTTCAATATTAATCCCAATATCATAAACAGCCTTAAAGGTATGAAGGTTATTTTGATATTTAAGATGTTTTGAATATTTTTCTTGGAGATTCTTAATGAACAATCTCACGGACTCTTTTTCACTTGGTACCTCAATCATTTTAGCTGAGGTTTCTCTCCACTTGTTTAAGAAAGATGTGAAGCCTTCATTCTCCTTCTGCTTGAGCATTTCAAGTTCTCTATGGTTAGTTTCGACTTGAACGTTGCACTTGTACCTATCAACGAAAGCGTTTGCTATGGATTCCCAGGTAGAGGTCTTTTTTTTTCAAGGGAAAAGAACCATTGTTGGCAAACGGTCTCGAGAGATAGCGAGAACAGAGAAGGGAAAATTTTCTTATCGATACCCTTGATACTCATTATTGTTTCAAATGCCCTTAGATGGAAGTAGGGATTGTCGATTGCCCTAAACTTTGGGATGTCGTTGGCACTGAACTTCTGCGGAAGAAGATCCTTATCCGGCGAGACCCCTTGGGATGTGAGTTCTTGAAACTTGTAGTCACTGGACAACTTGCTTAGGCTTTCTTGCATGAGGTCCATCTGTTGTTGCTTCTCGGGATCCTCGATCTTAAGTGCGAGAAGCTTTAGTGTCTCAGTTACAGTAGCTAATTGGTTCTTGAGATCGTTAACTTCTTCCTGAGTTGCCATTATAACTCTTGCTTTCCTCTTGCGGGCTATCGGTTTGTCGAAAAGTTGGACTTGTACGAAGAGGTTATCTTTGATTAATCGTCCTTCCTTTCTTGACCACGCGCTGTAGATTAAGCCAAATTGCGTTTTAATTACTTTACTCGAATCAGTTTGACTTTATGGCTTTTATTTAAATAGAAAAAAAAAGGTATGTATATTTTTAGGGAGCAATAATGTACATGTGTTTAGGGAAATTAAGTACTATTATTTATTGGAGGATTAATATCCGACTTACCCCCCCTAAAAAAAATGACGAAAAACAACGCGTGCACATAAAACTCCCTTAATCATGGTCAAGACATGTGTAATAGTGTGTGTATTGAGTGTAAGTGACATGTTTGGACTCTTGTGTAAAACCATGGGACTCAGTGCCTGAACTCGAATATTGACTCAATTGAGCAGAATTAACCGAATTAAACAGAAAACTGAATAATTAGACATTAGGTGATGACTCGACAAATAATCCGAACTGTCGGCCAAGCGACAGGATTGGCGTCACAATATGGTGGTTGGCGCCAGACTTCTTAGTAAATGTCTGGCGCTACGCACCATACATTGGCGCTACAGCCCAAATTTCGGCACCAACATTGGAGCCTCGGTCTGGGACTGTTTTCGATATTATTAGTCAACTTGGGTATGCCTAAAGTCGTACTAGGTCGATTCCGATTAAAAGAAGAAAAAACTTTATTGACTCAAATAAATTAATTAATTAATTAGGCAAAGTTCTTTAAGTCATTAATTATAATCTCGACACAAATCAACAAACGGTTAGGAGGAGCATAGAAAATATATGCACAACAAATAATGCACAATTAGTCAAGTAGGCACAATATGATGCAATGAGTTCGCAACCTAACCATGGCTCTAGTTCTCTAAAGTTCGGGATATGGTTTAGTCAAACAGGGTCCATGGTTAATTGTTCAGATGCACCGCGTAGAAGCCTAACCGTGAAGGGTTAACGCGTGTGGATAGAACACCGCGAGTTTTTAGAAAAAACTCACTTCCATGGTTTGGTGAATTCAACATCTCAGATGTACCCTTTGTTGCCAGGAGCGTTCAATCAGGTAGATAGAGCATGAATTCCCAGAGGGTTATGTCCATATGTAGAACACATATGGGTTTCAGAAAAATGAGAAAAAATTCAATCAGGAAGTAGGATCGAGCAAACAATACGAAAAACCGGTCGAAATTAGAACGCATATTTCTGGCTCGGTATTGGGGGAAATTGGCGCCAGCAAACAGAGACTGGCGCCAACTTTTAACTGTAGCGCCTGGCGCCAATACTGGCGTCTGGTGCTACGGCTAAAAGTATGGCGCCAAGCTCTGGCCCCTGACGCTACTTCCCACATGCCTCAGCAGCTTTCTGTGCTCAATAAAATCATCCAGTTTCGCGCGGTGTTATTTCAGTCCTAGTTGTGAAAGACATTTCTCAAATTTCCTACGTGTAAAAATCCTATGTTTTTGACTCATTACGGATGGTCTTTCCAATGAGAGCCTTTTTATGCATATGACAATAATGTTAATCAAAATTACGCACATGAAATACTTAGAACTTTTCGAGTCTCATCCACTCATTCTAAATCATTGCCGAAACAAATTCAGGAACTAAAATAGAAATCCTCCCCAGTGGAGTCGCCAAAAACTGTGGGGAATATTTTCAAGCTTTAAAAATCCCACTAGCTTGAACCCCACTGTGATCATACACTAAAGTACGGTGGCGTCCAAAAGGGAAGAAGATAGAGCAAAAGAGTCGCCAACAAGTTTTTAAGGAACTTGTAAATCGTTCACGAAGTGAAGGTTACACCCCTTAACGATCCAAGAGATCGTCAACTCCATAAGGTCATGAACCAAATAAGGGTTCGGGGATGATGGTACAAATCCAACCTAAAAGAGATTGAACCTGCCCTAATAATAGGCCTCTACTTTATTCTGCTCGTATTCATGTGCGCTTTCTGACTAACATACAATCAATAGGATTAACCCTAAACCTGTTTAATCTATGTTGGTTGAACATTAATGCACAAATAAATCTATTATTGGCGATCACTTGAATTATAATCACAATTAACCCTAAACAAGATTATTAATTATCTTATTAAGCGTGATTGCAAATACCAATTCCCTTTAACATACAATAAAGGTGATCAATCAATAACAATATAAAATATATATCAAGCAACATAATAAATAAATAACATCATGAATAATAATTATCATAATAATCATAATCATAATCATGTTAATATTAAAGCATAATAAAAATAGCAAGATCCTAGGCATGATACTAACAAGATTAATAACAAACCCTAGCATGTCACTAAGCAATAAAAATCAAAGCTTTAGCCCTAACATGATACTAACATGAATTAATATTAGGAAGAACATAGGAAGCATCGTAACAATCATATTTAATATTAAAGTTACCCTAGACATGATACTAGGAATATCATAACAACAATATAAGCATGATTTCTACATCATAAAATCAATTAAACCATTAAAGTACTTACTTGGATGCCTCGTACCTCTTTCTAATTACAAAATACACACGTTAGTAACTTCAAGGAAAATAATAAACAATTAAATTAAATTAAATAATTGAAAGAGAGATTTGGGACCAAACCCTCAGAAATTAAAACCTTTCACGTCTAGGGCGAAGGCAATTTCGAATATGGCTAGGTGTTTCTAGATCTTGTGAATGCGGAATTTTGTATGAAAACCAAAGTTTAGAAAAGAAAGAATGCCAAAAGATTAAGAATTGAGAATTGATGAAAGAAAGATGATGAATAAAGAGAATTGGAGAATGTTGATGATTATTGATTGTAGATTGTAGAAAATTGATAATCGGTGATTGGAGATAATTGGTGATTGGCTGATCGTCCCCCCTAAAACGGAGTTCTTGGTACGATATTTATAAAGAAAATCGGCCAAAAAAGATAATTTATCAAAACAGAGTCTGAAGATCACAGAAACAACTTGGCGCCAGCCCTGGCTCATTGGCGCCAGTACCAGTGGCTAGCGCTAGGCGCCAATGGCTGGCGTCTGACGCCAATGGTGGTTCCAGGCGCCAAGGCCTGGGGTTGGACGCCAAACCGGCTTTTAACACGTTTTCGAAACTATGATAATTTTACCGTACTGGAAGATAAAATAATATAATTTCAGTAAAAAATACTACTTGATCTAATTAAAACTCTAAAGAATCCTAATTGAATTAAGAATGATAAGACCTTCTAGAATGTTCTAGAAGACCAAAACCATTCCTAATTACATTAGGAATGATAAATCATATTAGGCCCTCCCCTAGATCATTGGGCCGTACTTAAAACTCAAACCGGGCCCAGTTTAGTAAATTGGCCATAACTTCCTCAATATTCATCGGAATTGGGCTTATAATATATCGTTGGAAAGGTCTTTGCAAGCCCTATCCAACTACACCACTATTGGACCCTTATGATGGACCAACCAAACTGGATTGGCTGTTTTCTTAAAATAAAGTTTTCAAAAATAGAGAGAAGAGAAAGGAAAAGAAATAAAACTTTCCGCAACACTAGACCTTTCCACACTTTCGTTTCATTCGATTATGATTCGACGTGAAAGGTACTCATCACTGGGTTTGGTTTTGGGGAGACACAAATGGGTGTCTACAGTCCATACTTCCTCAAAGTTTTTTGAAAGGCATGGTGAATAAAATGAGAACCGTTGTCGCTTATCATCGCCTTCGGTACCCCAAATCTTGGAAAGATTATCTTCTTAAACAACTTCATAACCACCTTGTGGTCGTTAGTTGGGGAGGCAATAGCTTCGACCCACTTAGACACGTAGTCGACCGCTACAAGGATATATCGATTTCCGAAAGATGAGGGAAATGGCCCTATAAAGTCAATACCCCATACATTAAACCCCTCCAACTCGAGTATGGGTTGTTGAGGCATTTCATTTCTCTTGGAGATGTTCCCAACTCTTTGACATTGGTCACATGTCTTTACAAAGCCCCATGAGTCCTTACAGAGATGTGGCCACCATAGACCGCATTGAAGGACCTTAGTGGCGGTCTTAGAGACACCCATATGGCCCCCGCTTGGATCCGAATGGCACATTTTTAAAACACTAGGCACCTCTTCATTTGGCACACAACGTCTAAGTAAGCCATCGACCCCTCGCTTGTATAAGATGGGATCATCCCACATATTAATGCCTTGCCTCTCTCTTGAGCTTCTTTATTTGGTTCTTAGAAAAGGAAGGAGGAAACTCCCCATATGCAAGAAAGTTCACTAAATCGGAAAACCATGGGATCTCCTTTGCTTCAATAGCATACAAGACATCATCATCAAGCATCCTATCCTCAATTGGAGAACCATCATCATGAGTTTGAGAATCTTCTAAATGAGAGAGATGGTCCGCCATAACATTTTTTGCTCCTCTCTTATCCCTTATTTCAATGTCAAAGGTTTGGAGCTCAAGAACCCACCGGATCAACCTTGGCTTGGACTCTTTCTTGGCAAAAAGATACTTGAGAGCCGCATGATCCGTGAAGACAATGGTCTTGGAACCCAATAGAAACAACAGAACTTCTGAAAAGCATGAACTATAGCCAAGAATTCCTTCTCCGTTGCAGTGTAATTCCATTGAGCTCCATTTAGAGTTTTTGACATGTAATAGATCACATGAAGTTTCTTGTCCACTCTTTAACCCAAGACACCTCCTATTGCCGAATTACTTGCATCACACATCAACTCAAATGGTAAATCCCACCTTAGATATTGAACAATAGGAGTAGAGATTAGAGCTTTCTTCAACTTATTGAACGCCTCCTAACACTTATCATCAAATAAAAACTCAGCAACTTTTTGAAGAAGATCATTGAGGGGCTTTGCAATGAGAGAGAAATCCTTGATGAATCTTCTATAAAACCCGGCATGCCATAAGAAAGATCTCACTCCCTTTACATTCACCGGAGGTGGAAGCTTTTCAATGACTTCAATTTTAGCTTTATCCACCTCTATCCCCTTGTGAGAGATCTTGTGGCCAAGGACTATGCCTTCCTCCACCATGAAGTGACATTTCTCCTAATTTAAGACCAATTTCACCTTCTCACACCTTGCAAGACATTTTTCAAGGTTTTCAAGGCATGCCTCAAATGAAACACCTCCCACGGAGAAGTCATCCATAAAAACCTCCATCTCCTCTTCTAACATATCTCCAAATATACTCATCATGCATCTTTAAAATGTCACAGGAGCATTGCAAAGGCCAAACGGCATTCCCCTATAGGCAAATGTACCATATGGACAAGTGAAGGTTGTTTTCTCTTGGTCATCCGGGTGGATAGGGATTTGGAAGCTATTATGGATTTTGCCCAATCATATGATTTAATTTTGGCTAATACTTGGTTTAAGAAGAGGGATTCACACTTGATAACTTTTCGGAATGGAGCAAATGCAACTCAAATAGACTTCCTGCTCACAAGGAGCATAGATAGACAAAGTTGCATAAACTGTAAGGTCATCCCAGGGGAGAGTGTGGTCACCCAACACCGGCTATTGGTAATGACTATTCGTCTGAAAGAGAAGGCGAAGAAAAAAGTTAGACAAGAAGAACCAAGGATAATATGGTGATGCAAAAGCTAAGGTTTTTACAGAAAAGGTAATTGAAGAAGCGGATTGGGATGGAGAGGTGGATCCGGACATGACTTGGTTACGAATGAAGAACTGTTTCCTAAGAGTGGCCAAAGAGGTCTTAGGGGAAGTAAGGGGAAGAACTTCGGTACAGAGAGATACTTCGTGGTGGAATGAAGAGGTGAAAGCAGTAATTAAGCAAAAAAGGGAATGCTATCAAGCCTTAGGAAAATGTAGGAGTGATGAAACCTTTGCAGCGTATAAGGAGGCTAAGAGTAAGGCAAAGGCAGCTGTTCGCCAAGCAAAAGAAAAGGCATATCAGGAGGTTTATGAAAAGCTTGATTCCAAGGAGGGAGAAAGGATCATTTATAAGATGGCAAAGAGAAGACAAGAGGCAAGGAAGGATATTGGCATGGTGAAGTGTGTCAAAGATAAGAACCAAATGGTCCTAGTGCAAGAGGAGGGCATCAAGGACAGGTGGAAGGGGTACTTCGATGAATTATTTAATGGAAGTAATGGAGTTGTGATAGGAGATACCTCTATGAGTGATGAAGAAATCAACATGGAGTATGTGCGAAGGATTAGGAGAGTAGAGGTGGAGATTGCACTGAGGAAGATGAAACCTAAGAAGGCGGTTGGCCCTGATGGGGTACCGATAGAGGTGTGGAGGTGTTTGGGTAAGATTGGTATTGATTGGTTAACAAACCTTTTCAACAAGATATGGACGGCTACAAGGATCCCACAAGATTGGAGGAAGAGCACCTTGGTCCCGGTTTATAAAAACAAAGGAGACGCTCAAGATTGTTCTAACTATCGAGGAATTAAGCTTATGAGCCATACTATGAAGTTGTGGGAAAGGGTGATTGAACAAAGGTTGAGGGCATGCACAAGCATTTCAGATAACCAATTTGGTTTTATGCCTGGGAGATCTACTATGGAGGCAATCCATTTGATAAGACAAATGATGGAGTTTTATAGGGTAAAGAAGAAAGATCTTCATATGGTCTTTATTGATTTAGAGAAGGCATATGACAAGGTGCCAAGAGAGATACTTTGGTGGGCAATGTTGAAGAAAGGTATCCCACGAAGGTATGTAGACCTAGTTAAGGATATGTATCGGGATGTGTCAACAAATGTGAGGACATGCGGAGGGTTGACAAAAGATTTCCCTATTACAATCGGATTGCATCAAGGGTCTGCATTAAGCCCTTTTCTTTTTGCAACGGTTCTAGATGAATTAACTAGACCAATTCAAGATGAGGTTCCATGGTGTATGCTGTTCGCAGATGATATCGTTTTGGTGGATGAGACTAAGGATGGGGTTAATGTCAAGTTGGAGCAATGGAGGCAAAGGTTGGAATCTAGAGGGTTTAAGCTAAGTCGGAGTAAGACTGAATATTTGGTATGTCGTTTTGGCACTCAGAGGGGGACAAGCAATGAAGTGGTGAGTTTGGATGGAAAGGATTTGACCATGAGTGAATGTTTTAAGTACCTAGGGTCGATCATCCAGAAGAATGGTGACATTGATCAAGACGTGACCCACAGGATTAAGTCAGGGTGGCTTAAATGGAGAGCGGCCACGGGAGTGTTATGCGACCGCAGCATTCCCTTAAAGTTGAAGGGAAAATTCTACAGGACTGCCATAAGACCAGTGTTGCTCTATGGTACAGAATGTTGGGCTTCTAAGAAAGAGCATATTAAAAAGATGGAGGTTACGGAAATGCGCATGTTAAGGTGGATGTGTGGAAACACTTTAAGAGATAGAATTAGAAATGAGGTTATTCGCAAGAAAGTAGGTGTGGCGGGCATTGTAGATAAATTAAGGGAAAATCGTCTGCGTTGGTTTGGACATGTAAGACGGAGACCCGAGGGTGCACCGGTGCGAAGAGTGGAAGAGTGGGACCATGGAGGGATTAAACGAGGAAGAGGGAGACCAAAGATGACTTGGTTGGAAGGAGTGAGGAAGGATATGAAGTGCATGGATTTACGTGAGGATGAAGTTTTGGATCGTAAGGGATGGAGGAGAAAGATTTATGTTGATGACTACACGGAATAATCAAATTTGGTTCATGTTAGCCGACCCCACTTTTGGGATTAAGGCTTTGATTGATTGATTGATTGATTGATTGACTTTAATTAATAACAAGATTAAAAGGAACCTAAACCGGTTGTCCAAATTATCTTATTAGGCGTGATTTTCAATTACATATTCCCTTTAAACATGCAATATGGTGATCATAAAATATAATAGAATAAACATTAATATTGGAAGCAATTTACAATAATTCCAACAATATAAAATCGTTAGAAAAATAATAGAAATAAAAGGAACATGATTCTTACTTTGATTCTGTTTGTTTGCAACTACAAAATAATAAACGAGTTAGTAACTTCAAGGAAATAATAATACAACAACAATTAAATTAAATTAAACAAAGTAGAGTTGATTTGGGACCAAACCCTCAAACAGTGCTACCTTTCACGCCTTGGCTTAAGGACATAACCACGAGTAAAGTATGGACTCCTTAGAGCACTTGATGAAGGAATTTTGAAATAAAAAGGGTAGACTAGTGTTTAGGCTAAAGCATAAAAGAGAGAAAAAAAAACTAGAGAATTAATTGATGCCCGTACATCAGAAATGAGGGGGTATTTATAGGGAAAATTTTCTGAGGGAGCACACGGAACCCTAAAATGATAAAAACCCTACAAAAGTATCCCGTTACACGGAAAACTGTACCGTGACACGGGAAGTCCCACCGTCAGACGGGAAACATTCCCGTGACACGGTGCAATTTTGGCGTGACGCGGGAAATTTTCAGAAAACGGAGAAGAAAACGCGTCAAGGGTTTACGCGGAAAAGACACGGAATGTCCCGTGTCACGGGAAATTCAAACGTCAGACGGGAAGGTTTCCCGTGACACGGTGGGTACCTGCCGTGGCGCGGGAATTCCCAGCCCACTTTTCTGTCTAAATACATTTTTAACCATAATTTCATTCGGCATTTTAAGTGTCGATTGATAATTTCGGGCTTTTTCTGACTTATTATTATTTGGGCTAAAATAAGAAAATATTTAAATAAAATAAATAAAAGGTTTGGGCCAAAAATTAAATAATAAGTTTAGCCTGAAATTAAAACTATGCTTTTACCAAACATTAAGACTAATCCATTGACTGTTCAAAAATATGAATTTAATCAAATACGATTTTTTAAGCACTCTCGGGATTAAATACTGAACCCGACCAATAGTGGCGGTGAAAGGTTGTTCATCATCGGGTTTGGTTTTGGGGAGACATTTTTAGGTGTCTACAGAAGCCCCCACTTTGACTGAGTTTGTAAAAACGTCAGTTTCGAAAACGATAGTCAAAGTAGCCGATAGGGACGTAGAATGATTTAAGACGTTCTGCGATCCTAAATCACTCTATATACGCCGATACCTACAGAAAAATGTTAATTCCACAGATAAAAGAGTAAAGGGATAGAACGCTTATCTGACACTAGTGTATCGGTGACAAATGAGTTTGGCAGCTTCCTATGCTTGAAGGAATCCACCGGATGACGTTTGTTGAAACGCTTTCCATGCCTGAGGAAAGCCGACTGAGGATTTTGGTAGTTTTCTAAGCCTGAAGAAACCTACCGAATGATACTTTCCATGCCTAAGGAAAGTTGACATATGAATTTGGTGTCATTCTATGCTTGAAGAAGTCCACCGATGATGCTTTCCACGCTTGAGGAAAGCCGACAAAGGAATTTGGCGGTTTTCTATGCTTGAAGAAAAATCCACCGATGATGCTTTCCATGCTTGAGGAAAGCCGACAAAGGAATTTGGCGGTTTTCTATGCTTGAAGAAAAATCCACCGATAACGCTTTCCATGCTTAAGGAAAGCCAACAGATGAGTTTGGTAGCTTTCTAAGCCTGAAGAAACCTACCGGATGACACTTTCCATGCTTGAGGAAAGTCGACATATGATTTTGGCGTTTTTCTGTGCTTGAAAAAATCCACCGATTATGCTTTTCATGCTTGAGGAAAGCCGACAAAGGAATTTGGCAGTTTTCTATGCTTAAAGAAATCCACCGGATAATACTTTCCATGCTTGAGGAAAGCCGGCAGATGATGAGATTGCAAGTCTCTGTGTATCGAGAACCTTGCGTCATGAAATGATGGTGGTTCAATTGTCCCCGAACGTGGGCTGTAGATGGTGCGCTTGTCCCCGGACGTGGGCTGTGGTTGGTTCGCTTGTCCCCGAACGTTGGCTGTAGATGGTCCGCTTGTCCCCGAACGTGGGCTGTAGATGGTCCGCTTGTCCCCGGACGTGGGCTGTAGATGGTCCGTTTATCCCCGGACGTGGGCTGTAGATGGTCCGCTTGTCCCTGGACGTGGGCTGTAGATGGTCCGCTTGTCCTGGAACGTGGGCTGTAGATGGTCCGCTTATCCCCGGACGTGGGCTGGAATTGAGACCTGCAAAATAAAATTCGCCAAGGGACTCGTATAGACTATGATTGACTTGACCAACTGACTTGATCAAGCTTTGACTTGACATGACATTACACGTGTATGACTTGTGATTGTGTGTGTATAAGTATGATTTGAGTGTGTGCAGACACAAGCAACCAAAATTTTTGTCATGAAACGAGTGGATGGTACCGACTTTATCCCGAAAAAGAAAGACGTGAAAACTGAACTTTTATTTTTAAACTTCCCTTGATGAGAAAAAATTTTGAAAAAGTTTTTGAACTTCCCCAAAAGAAAAGGATGAAAAAGGGAAGAAGTTTTGAACTTCCTTCTTGAGGAAGATGAAATGAATCGCATGGATTGTATGCATGATGCAAGTTCTTAGGCTAGGGGGCTAAGGACAATTACATCATGTGACACGATAGATGAATGAACTTAGGTCATGGAGCTAAGCATCATATATGGTGTAAAGAAACAATCTTGAACGTCACTTAGGTCTGGAAGCTAAGCACGTATACAGATGAAGTGATTATTGCATAATGAACGTTGCTTAGGTCAAGGAGCTAAGCACGATATGCTTTGTATGATTAAAAATCATTGATATATAAATGTTTCTCGGCACATTATGCGATGCATGAAACAATGAATATTGCTCAGGTCAGGAAGCTAAGCAAGTATACAATGTTTCTTCTAATGAATGGTGTCTTTAAATATGATGAAACATGCATAGTAGGGAAACAAGATTTCATGATAAAGGGTTCCTAAAGAGAAGGATGATATGGATATGGATGTGTGAGTGAAGTGTGTAAATGTGATACTAAGGCTGGCTACAAGGGTTATGGCGATGGAAAGAGATGTAAGAAGAGTCAAAGATGATGACTCTTTAGGCTAGGTAGGCTAAATGATGTGGGTTCAAGCCCCCAAGTCTAGCTCTAAATGGGTAGGGGTAAGCATTGGATATTCTTTGACTCGATCATGCATGGATATGAATATGAATGTGGCCTGACAAGGGAATAAACGCGTCGTCAATTGTCTATCCCTAGATCAAATACAATTTATACAACCTAAACAAACCTAATACGAGTATAAGGCAAGCATAGGGGTCGAACCACAGAGAACGGTAAACACCACCAAATGTTATCAACATTTAAGCTAGTTCGGAATAGGGGATAAATAAACTAAAGTTTAAAAATGCTAAAACAAGAAATAAAACATTAAGGGAAATGGTTTAGGTATAACATTCACTTGAACATAAACAAAGGCATAGAAATTGAATTAATTATGAACTAAACATGCTCGAGTATCGAAATTAAGAATCCAATCTAGCCGCCTTCCGGGTTCAATTGGCTTCTCCTAACATAGCCTCTATGTTTCCACATTAGAACCATATACTAGGAGGTACTATTAAATAACAATCGATAGTAATGAACCTTAACTAAGTCAACTTCCGTTTTTTGTTAGCAAAGATTCACCTTTAATCAACCAACAATGTGCACTTGCAAGAAGATTAAAGAATATCAAGCATATAAAGACTTTAATCACAAATAAATCAATTCTAAACCCTAGAACATGCTCAAGGTCCAACTACACCACAACCATCCCCTTAATGGGGAAATTACTCACTAATCATGATAATAACAAGATTAATCAACAAATAATCAAGAATCAACATGATCAACAAGCAATACCAACAACTAAAATAATAATCAAAATAAACAAATAAAAATAGAGGAGAGAGAGTAAGAAATTGCTCATTAATTGAAGATGAAGGTCTACAAAGGATTGAACAAGCTCCTTCTTCAAAATCCAAGTTCATTAATGAAGAAAACCTCACTTTCTCTCTCTACCAAAGAAGACTAATCCTAACCTAACCTAAAACTAATTAGAGAGAAGAATAGATAGTTATTTCATGTCTTCCTAATTACCCCAAAAAAATGGGTATTTATACTAACTTAATAAAACTAGGAAAAATAGAAAAAGAAAATAAAATAAAATAAATTAAAAGGAAAAGTAAAAAATAAAATCAGAAACTAAAAAAATAAAAATAAAAGAAAAGAAAGAAAATAAGAAAAGGGAAAAGAAAAAGAAATAAAAATAAAACAAATCAATTCCCCCTAAAACAATCAGCTACCCCCTTTCCCCTTCTTCGAATTTGGCTGCTTCAATATCAACACCAAACAACCATCATCAATGGCTCAAAATCATCACCGACATCTTCATCAACCAGCAATCAATCAAGGCTGTTCAATTTTCATTAAAACTCGCGTGAGAAGCTCGTGGAATGGTTCGATCGAACCGGTGGTGGGTTCGACCGAACTACGGGGTTGGTTTGGTCGAACCAAGGGTATGTTCGACCACTCCCCTTCGAATAACAAAGCCCCCAAAGTCTCTGACTCGACGTTCGGCCGAACTTCTTAATGGGTTTGCTCGAACTTGATTAATTTGCAATTTGTTCTGATTTGCTTAATTGAGGGCCGAATTGCTTGTGCGAATTGGTTGCTTAATTGTTGCTGGTTTAGGTGCGGCTGATTGCGGGTGTAAAGCAGGCTGTTGTGAGGTGAATTGCGGGCTGCTGTAAAAGCTTGAGGGAGGTTGATTGCGGTGGCTGGGTTGCGTTGGTGTTGGGGATTGCGTGGCTGCTGCGGGGTTGCAGTTGGTGGTCAGATGGTTGGTTTGAGTAGTTGCGGGTCAGGTGTGAAATTGGTGGTGTATTGGTTGATGTGGCTGCGCATTTGGTTGAGCAGGGGATGGTTTGTGTTGTGGTGGTGATGCGGGGTGAAGCAGGGGATGTGCGGTGCTAGGTGGCTGGGAGTGAGGCAGGGGCAGCGAAATGCTTGTGTCGTTGTTGGTGTTGGTTGAGCAGGTGTGTGTGGTGGCAGGTGAGCTGTTGTGACTGGTGGTTTGCGTGGTCAGGTGGTGTTGCTGTTGGTGGAGCAGGGGATGTTGCTGTGTTTTGGTGTGGTGTAGGATAATGAAGGAGATGGGGATGTTGCTGTGTTTTGGTGTGGTGTAGGATAATGAAGGAGATGGGGTGAAGGATAGGAGGCAGCAGCTTGGGTTGGCTCAAGTTTTGCGCCTCGAACCTTGGACCTCCGAACACGAACATGACCTTGAAACCCAGGACACCTACAACCAAAAACACGAGGGTATTACTAAGAGATAAAATAAAATAAAATAAAATAAAGTAAAATAAAGTAAAATAAAATAAGATAAATAACACTAAACTAATAAAAATTAAATAAAACTATACAAGTAAAGAAAGTGAAATAAAATAGACTCAAAACCAATTAAAATAAATAAAAGTAAATTAGAATACTTTCAAGGGAAAAATAAAGAACGAAATATAACAAATCAAAAGCAAATAAAATACGAAAATAAACTAAAAACTACGAAAAGAATTAAAACACGACAAAATTACCAAAATAAACTAGAAACTTTATTAAAGAGAAAACAAGAGAAAGAAATGAAAATAAGATAAAATAAATACGAAAATGACTCTAAAACTACTCCCTAAGAGTGACATAAATGTCACTCATCATGGCCGCACCTCGATGTGAGGTTGCCTACGTATCCGTTAGGAATCAGGCCGAACGTAGCTCTAGCCGAACTTTGCACAAGTGTATGTACATCTCAAAGAGGTCTTTCAAGGGTTGTAAGGTGGTTAAGCTGAAGGTTTAAGGAAGATAGGGGTAAAAGGCTCAAGACCCGAGAGAAGCCCCCAAGATGTGTAATTGTGAATTTGAAATTTTTGAATTTTGCAAGTTTATTTTCAACATTTTTTTTTTGCTTGGATTTTTTTTTTCATTCTTTTGAATCAATGTAGGCAATCTCAGATCATGCGGTCCATCACTCAATTAGCATTCATGTTTCTCAGGCACGGTGCCGAGCACTCGATGAGAGACGCAATTTGAGACGTGTTCATATCAAAGACATTGGAACACTTGCCTTTTGACATTGTTTTATTGTTGCTTTGCTGCTTTTTTTTACTTGCTTTTTGAATGTTATACAATTACACATCTTCCAATCCTAGGGTTAAGTGAATGTGGGTTGAAGAAATGAAGGCCAAACGTTAGACGAGGCTCAAAATGGTTGATGAAGAAATGGAATGTCATTGAACGGTTAACAGGGAATGACAGGATTGCAAAGGCGCCTCAAGTCATTGGTGTACCTTGGTTTTAGTTCGGTAATTGATTTTTTATTTTATTTATATTTTTAATGAATGAATGAATGAAAAATTCTATGATCGAGATGCAAAAGAAATTTTCTCATTTATTATTGGAAAAGGTGAACGAAACACATGAAACATATAAAAATTCAAAATGGAAAACCTATGCTAGACATGAATGGGGAATAGAGATGAATGATAAAGAAATAAATAATGAAATCTTGCACGAAGGATCTGCTGTGCGCCTTGTGTTCATTACTTCTTGCCGCCTGGAGGGACAAGAAGTTTGTTTGCATCCACCAAGTCTTGAATGACGCCTTCAAATTCCAACATTGCTCCGTAGTGTGGCCCCTTCCTTGATGGTACTTGCAATGGGCATTGAGATTCCATTTGGCGCTCCTTTCTTCAGGTTTTGGCTCTGGAAATGGCCCAATAGGTGTGATTAAGCCTTGACTGTAAAGGCGATCAAAGGCAGCATCATAAGTCATTCCTAAAGGAGTGTAAGTTCTTTTCTTCTTGGGCAATGGAGCATCAAGTGCTAACACTTCATTGATATCAACTTGGCTTATATTGTTGGTAGTATTTTTGTGCTTAGAAGACGAAGAAGAAGGATGGTAGTTCTTCTTGTTTTTCCAAGTGTTATTATTGTTACTACCAGCAGTCTTTATTAGCTCATCCTCGATATTGATGCCGATGTCATATATAGCTTCGAAAGTGTTCAGTGGAAGAAATTTGAGATGTTCCCTATATTTATGAGTCAGATTTTGAATAAAGAGGCGAACCATCTCTCTTTCTTTGGGAGGATCTACCAAGAGTGAAGTTGTTTCCCTCCACCTGTTCAGGTAAGCAGTGAAGCCTTAATTCTCTTTCTGTTTGAGAATGGAGAGTTCACGTTCAGAAGTTTTGGTTTGAATGTTACACTTGTAACGATTCATGAAACTGTCGGTGACATCTTTCCAAGTTGCAGTATGCTTCGCATCTAAGGAATAAAACCATTGTTGGCAAGCATGTTCTAAGGAGAGAGGGAACACCGTAGGGAAGAGTGTTACGTCCAATCCCTTAAGAGCCATGGTTGCAGAGAACGCCTTCAAATGTAATATTGGATTGTCAGTAGGCTTGAACTTTGGAATATCAGCAATGGAGAAGTTTTCAGGGAGTCTGTCCTTCACATCCAAAGGATTCGGAGGCCGTTCCACATAAGTGAAATCCTCAGAAATCTTACTCATTTGTTCCTTCAGTTTGTCAAGGGTGGAAACAGTGACCTTGTTTTGTTCCATGGTAGTGACCCTAGTGGTAAGGGTTTGCATCATGGAAGACAGTGCCTCGATGGATTTGTTGATGTTCTCAATATCTTCTTTAGTGGCCATTGTAAGGTGATGAGTAATGGAGATGGCAAAGTTTTCTTTGAACGCCTATTAGATCTGAGAGATTGTTGCGGTAATGACTCGAACCGTATTAATCTATCCCTGTTCCTTGACCAAGTACTGTGAAATAAAATAATTCACTTAATTGTTTGACTCATTGCTCAAGATAGGAAAGGAAGGAAAAAAAAAGACATTTGAAAACAAGTGAGAAAACTCCACTCATTTTTTTATTATGACGAAAAAAAAGGTGCATGACCTAATATACGATCATAAACGACCTGGTGCACGACTCTAGTCGGAACATAAAGAAAGTGTGTGGACTATACTTGACTCTTGAGTGACTAAGTGATGTCATAAGACTCGTGGTATGATCGTAAGGCTAGACATGTGAACAATAACCAAAATGACAGACGCGATGACCAAATTAACACGGAAGACTTAAAAAAAGCTGATTGGACTTATTTCAAGGGCACTGTGACACGGAAAACTGTACCGTGTCACATGACAAGATGTCGTGACGCGGTGGGTTTTTTTTTTTTTTTTTGCTGCAGGTCCACCGGGCCACGGTGGACTGTGCCGTGGCATGGGAATGTTTACCGCGCCACGGGAAACTCCACCGTGGACATGTGAACAATAACCAAAATGACAGACGCGAGGACCAAATTAACACGGAAGACTTAAAAAAAGCTGATTGGACTTATTTCAAGGGCACTGTGACACGGAAAACTGTACCGTGTCACATGACAAGATGTCGTGACGCGGTGGGTTTTTTTTTTTTTTTTTTGCTGCAGGTCCACCGGGCCACGGTGGACTGTGCCGTGGCATGGGAATGTTTACCGCGCCACGGGAAACTCCACCGTGGACATGTGAACAATAACCAAAATGACAGACGCGAGGACCAAATTAACACGGAAGACTTAAAAAAAGCTGATTGGACTTATTTCAAGGGCACTGTGACACGGAAAACTGTACCGTGTCACATGACAAGATGTCGTGACGCGGTGGGTTTTTTTTTTTTTTTGTTGCAGGTCCACCGGGCCACGGTGGACTGTGCCGTGGCATGGGAATGTTTACCGCGCCACGGGAAACTCCACCGTGGACATGTGAACAATAACCAAAATGACAGACGCGAGGACCAAATTAACACGGAAGACTTAAAAAAAGCTGATTGGACTTATTTCAAGGGCACTGTGACACGGAAAACTGTACCGTGTCACATGACAAGATGTCATGACGCGGTGGATTTTTTTTTTTTTTTTTTTTTTTTGCTGCAGGTCCACCGGGCCACGGTGGACTGTGCCGTGGCATGGGAATGTTTACCGCGCCACGGGAAACTCCACCGTGCCACGGTGGATGTTGACGTGGCACGGGAAATTATTATTTTTTTTTGGAAATCCACCGTGTCACGGTGGAAATTTGCTGTGACACGGTAGAGTTCCCCGTCACGGTGGAAAAAACTTTTTTTTTTTTGTTTTGCTAATTACTAAGTGAGTACGGTCCATTGGAAATTGTTAGTCATAAAATAATCCACCATAGACAAAGAAAGATCGTTAAGGTTAGGATCAAAACGACCAAACATGAAACACGTAGGCACAATGATGCAAAGAATAGTTCGCAACCTAAGGTCAAGTTCTATGTTCGACTATGGTCAAGTTTATTTGGTGTCAATAGGGTACCATGGTTAAAAGTTTGGACGCATTAGCAAGGCAGCCTCCCTTGAGGGTGGGCGGCTCCGCGAGTTCGTGATGAAATCGAACTCGACTCCATGGTTTGGGTGGATTTAATAACTCGGATGAACCCTTATTGCCATGAGCGTTTTTGGGTTGATAGAGCTTAAATCCCCCGGGGCTAAGACGTATGTAGAACACATACGTTTTTTCAGAAAAATCAAAGAAAGTTGACTGTGAGAAGAAAAAATAAGCCACCGGACTGATTTTAGGACCGCCATGACACGGCAAAAATTCGCGTGCCACGGTACTGTGCACAGTCAGACGGTGCACTGTACCGTGACACGGCAGATTTTGCCGTGGCACGGCAGTCAGAAGATCTGACTGGTGCCCTGTTTTCCTTCGTGCGCAACCAAGTTATTCAATTTTTCCTACGGGACAGACCTAAATGCGACGTTAAAACGTCTATGCATATCCAAAAATGCCAAATTAATCACAGGAATATTTTTTTCAAGAATCTTTCAAGTCTCATCCACTCATCTTAATTAAATACCGATCATTCAAATCGATAAATAACCAAGAATCCTCCCCAGTGGAGTCGCCAAATTGTAGGCGTCGTTCGAAGTGCGCCTACGTTAAAGCATGTGTGAATATGCTTGGCACTCATAGGAAGTGGGAATTGACATTACGATTAGGGACAACGATTAGAGATAAATAAAGTAGGGAGCTGCCAACAAGTTTTTAAGGAACTTGTAAACCGTTCACGGATCATAAAAGGCAACCACGAATAAGGGGCAACGATAGGCAACAACGATTGACCCGTGAAGGTTACACCCCATTCATAATCCATGAGATTACTAACTCCATATGGTTCGGAACCACGAAAGGAGGATCGGGGATGATGGTACGAAGTGAGTCATGGAGTCACATTCGCCCGTATTGGCCTCTACTCGATTCTTATAGTGAAAAGTGATTCTTGTGATCTCAAAGGCATACAAAAAAAATATTCAATTCGCTCCAAACTATTATTTAGCTAAATTGGTTGAAAATTTACGCACACATTATTCTAAAATATTGGTGATCACTTTAATTAATAACAAGATTAAAAGGAACCTAAACCGGTTGTCCAAATTATCTTATTAGGCGTGATTTTCAATTACATATTCCCTTTAAACATGCAATATGGTGATCATAAAATATAATAGAATAAAAATAAATATTGGAAGCAATTTACAATAATTCCAACAATATAAAATCGTTAGAAAAATAATAGAAATAAAAGGAACATGATTCTTACTTTGATTCTGTTTGTTTGCAACTACAACATAATAAACGAGTTAGTAACTTCAAGGAAATAATAATACAACAACAATTAAATTAAATTAAACAAAGTAGAGTTGATTTGGGACCAAACCCTCAAACAACGCTACCTTTCACGCCTTCGCTTAAGGACAGAACCACGAGTAAAGTATGGACTCCTTTGAACACTTGAAGAAGGAATTTTGAAATAAAAAGGGTAGGCTAGTGTTTAGGCTAAAGCATAAAAGAGAGAAAAATAATCTAGAGAATTAATTGATGCCCAGTACATCATAAATGAGGGGGTATTTATAGGGAAAATGTGTTGAGGGAGCACACGGAACCCTAAAATGATAAAAACCCTAAAAAAGTATCCTGTGACACGGGAAGTCCCACCGTCAGACGGGAAACATTCCCGTGACACGGTGCAATTTTGGTGTGACGCGGGAAATTTTCAGAAAACGGAGAAGAAAACGCGTCAAGGGTTTACGCGGAAAAGACACGGAATGTCCCATGTCACGGCAGATTTCCCGTGTCACGGGAAATTCCACCGTCAGATGGGAAGGATTCCCGTGACACGGTGGGTACCTGCCATGGCGCGGGAATTCCCAGCCCACTTTTCCGTTTAAATACATTTTTAACCCTAATTTCATTCGTCATTTTAAGTGTCGATTGATAATTTCGGGCTTTTTCTGACTTATTATTATTTTGGCTAAAATAAGAAAATATTTAAAGAAAATAAATAAAAGGTTTGGGCCAAAAATTAAATAATAAGTTTAGGCTGAAATTAAAACTATGGTTTTACCAAACATTAAGACTAATCCATGGACTGTTCAAAAATATGAATTTAATCAAATACGATTTTTTAAGCACTCTCGGGATTAAATACTGAACCTGATTAATAGTGGCGGTGAAAGGTTGTTCATCATCGGGTTTGGTTTTGGGGAGACATTTTTAGGTGTCTACTGTATCCTATGCTTCACGGGTTGTTAGTGTTTTTGTTGATTTTTTAGCACTAAAGACGACCAATTGAAGCCTATGGATGATGAACCAAGGTTTAAAGCAAGAAGATGATGGAAAGAAGCCAAGGCAAGGGAGCCTAGTCAATAAAAAGGAGAAAGCTGTCGTGGAGAGGCCTCTCCACAGAGTGGCGCGACCTCTCTTAAGGGGCGACCTCTCAAGTTCAGTGGAGAGGCCTCTCCACCTCGCTGCTGTAGTCGTTGCCTCCTTGGCAGAATGTAAGAATTTTGTGGGGAGAGGCCTCTCCAACATAGGTTGCGGCCTCTCCACCTGGAGAGACCTCTCCATGTCAGCGGAGAAGCCTCTCTACCTCGATGCAAAAGTTCTTGCCTCATTCGGCAGATTTAACATAGAAGAGCGACCTCTCCACCTGAGCAGCTCCCTATCCACCTTTTTGGAGAGCCCTCTCCATCCTGCTACGGAACATTCTGCCCCAATTTCTCTAAGTTTGGAGCGGCCTCTCCAAAATATGGAGCGGCCTCTAAAGGATTAGGAGAGGCCACGCCTGATGTGTCTCGCGAACTTTCTATTGCAGAATTTACTATGCAATTGGGGGTTATAAATTGTTTTTGGGGGGTCATTTTTACATTTCTTCTTCTTCCCTTTAGTTCTCTTAGACCCTTAGTTTCTCTAAACCCTCTTTAATTAGTTTACATCTTCTCAAACTCAATCATTGTAATTGTTAATTGAAGATTATTCTTTCGAATTCAACATTTCCTCAACTTTGAAGCATTTTATGTAATCTTTGTCATCTATCTCTTTTTCTTTATTTTTTACTTTTTACTTTGAATTGCTAATTTCTTCCTTAATCTTGTTTAATTGTTGATGCATGTTCAATCTACCTTGTTATTATCACTTTTCTCAACTTGTTAGATTAATGCTAGAATTAGAATTTTGTTTTGATGTTCTTCACCATGATTAGTGAGTAGTGTTAATTAGCTAGGGGTTAGGTGAAGACCCACCCAAGCCATGGGTTGATTGATGTTTGTGCTTGGATGTTCATTTTGGGTTGATGGTTAAAGAATTGGTTAATTGCATGTGTAATTGGATGGCCACTTATTGTTCATGTATTCTCTTCTATGCTTGCATTGAGATATGGTGTTTAGTTGTGAGCCTTTTCTTATATTATTATGCTAAATTCCTCTTGATTACGGTTCCTTGTTTGAATGATGTAGTAATCTTAGTAGCAATAATTTGGTGAGAAATCCCAATTACTTGTGCCTTAATGCTTTCTTGGACTGATCGAAAGACAAACATGAGTTAGTAGTCTACTTCCCATCGTTAAGACTTGGTTGGCCTATCTTGTTAGTTAAGTTTGGTTTAGGAATACTTAGTGTTGTGGCTTCAAAAGGAGGAAATGTTTAGTGCCCTTTTTATCACCCAATTTTTGTTCATGCTTGCCTATTGTTTTGATCCGTTGGTTTGGTTGGTGTCGGTTCCTATTTCCCCTAGTGTTTGTCTCTATAGTAGTTATTTAATCAAAACCCCCCAAATTTGTGACCGAGCTAGTTTACAACCGTTTCATACTCTTGGTGTTCTTGACCCATTCCCTGTGGATACGATCCTTTACTTACCCTAACTTGTCTTAGGTTGGTTTAGGTAGAAATATTGTTTGGGTTTAGGGTGATTATCCAACGACCGATTAACCCTCTACTAGTTACACACCTATTGGATGTAAGTGGATTTTCAAATTGAAAACCGACAAAGATGGAAATATATTCATTTACAAAGCTAGATTGGTAGCAAAATGTACAGGCAAATTCATGGTATTAATTACGATGAAACCTTTTCTCCGGTCGCAATGCTTAAATCTGTTCGGATCCTCCTAGCGATTGATGCATATTACACTTATGAAATATGGAAGATGGACGTCAAAACCGCCTTGTTCATTGGGATTTTGGAAGAAACTTCATACATGACACAACTTGAAGCTTTTGTCAACCAAAACAATGCTGGGAAAGATTAAAAGCTTAAAAAGTCCATCTAAAGTTGGAATATGCGTTTTAATGAAGACATAAGTAAGTTTTGTTTTATCAAGAATCCAAATGATTCTAGTGTTTAAAAGAAGGTAAGTAGGAGTGACATCGCCTTGCTTGTCTTATATGTCGATTACATATTGCTAATTGGAAACAACATGTCGATGTTAGAGTCTGTAAAGGCTTGGCTTTGAAAATGTTTTTCAATGAAAGACATGGGAGAGGCTCTTATATATTGGGTATTAAGATCTATAGGGATAGATCAAAAAGGATGATTGGATTGAGATAGAGTACTTATATTGATAAGGTACTGGCACGACTCAACATGGAGGAGGTCAAGAGAGGTCACCTACCCATGTCATATGGCATAACCCTGAGCAAAAAGCAGTGTCCAAAGACTCCTGATGAGCGAGAAAGGATGAATCAGATTCCATATGCTTTGATAATCAAATCGATCATGTATGACATGATATGTACTAGGCCAGATGTATCTTATGCCTTGAGTGCTATGAGCCGATACCAATTAGACCTAGGAGAGGCGCATTAGACTGTCACCAAGAATATCATAAACTACTTGAAAAGGAACAAGGATAAATTCTTGGTATATGGTGGCTTTTTAGAATTAGTTGTTGAAGGTTATACCAACGCAAGGTTCTAAAAAAACAGAGACGATTTCAAATCTCAATTTAGATTTGTGTTTTGTTTAAATGGAAGAGCATTTAGTTAAAAGAGTGCCAAGTAGAGCACAACTGCAGATTCTACAACTAAAGCCGAATACTAGGCAGCTGCCAAAGTGGCTAAGGAGGTTGTTTGGATTCATAAGTTTGTTGGTGAACTTGATGTTATACCCTCTATCAATGGTCCAATATCCCTCTTATGTAACAGCAATGAATCTATTGCTAAAGCCAGAGAGCCAAGGGAACATCAGAAGGTCCAACTAGTCAAGCGGCGATTTCACATGATAAAAGAATGAAAATCAGAGGGTGAAATCAGAATTTGCAAAGTTGGAACGGATCACAATGTAGTCGATCCACTTACTAAACCTTTGCCTGAAGTGAAGCACAACAAGAACATTGAGGCAGTGAGAATCAGGCACGTAGGAGATTGGCTTTGATTTCCCTGTTTAGTGTTCTAATTAATTTTGAACATTTTAATGTAAGACATTAAGATGAACCGTTAAGGTTTTGGAGTAATTTGCTCCAAACAAATATTCAATTTGCTCCAAACTATTATTATGCTAAATTGGTTGAATATTAATGAAACATATAATTCTAAAATATTAGTGATCACCTCATTAAACAACAAGATTAAAAAGGAACCCAAATCGGTAGTCCAACTTATCTTATTAGGCGTGATTTTCAATTACATATTCCTTTTAAACATGCAATTGGTGATCATAAAATATAATAAAATCCACATTAATATTGGAAGCAATTCAATAAATTTAACAATATAAAATCATTAGAAAAATACTAGAAATAAAAGGAACATGATTCCTTATTTTGATTTTGCTTGCTTGAAACTATAAAACAATAAAAGAGTTAGTAACTTCAAGGAAAGAAATAAAACAATAATTAAAATTAAATTAAATAGAGTTGATTTGGGGCCATACCCTTAAACAGTTCTACCTTTCACACCTTGGTTTAAGGACAGAACCTCGGGTAAAATACGGACTCCTTGGAATGCTTAAAGGAAGTATTTTGAGAGAATAAGGTAGGCTAGTGTTTAGGCTAGAGCATAGAAGAGAGAATTAATTGATGCCCCGAACAACAGAAATGGGGGGGTATTTATAGGGAAAATAAGAAGAGGGGACACATGGATCCCTAAAATGATAAAAAACCCTAAAAAAAATATACTGCAACACGGCATAGAATCCTGTGACACGGTGGAAACTGGTGTGACGCGAGAAAATTTGTTGTGACGCGGGACAAAAAACATATTACAGAAGATAAAATACATTTAGGGATTACGTGGAGAAAACATGGAGCAATCCCATGTCACGGTATATGCACCGTGGCATGGGAAAATATGTCGTGGCGCGGCAACATTTCCCGTGACGCGGCACAGTTTTCCCTGACGCGGGGGATCCTACTTCTATTTTTACGTTCAGATACATTGAAACCCTAATTACGCCCAGCATTTTTAAGTGTCGTTTCATAATTTTGGGCTATTTAGGTTTATTATTTATTAATTGGGCTGAAATAATAAATACTATGAAATGAATAAAAAGGTTTAGGCCAAAATAAAAATTAGACTATTTTTTGACTAAACATTATGACTGATTTTATGAACTGAGTTTGCTTGAATATGAATTTTAAGCACTCCCAGGATTAAATACTTAACCCGACCAATAATAGCGGTGAAGGATTGTTCATCATCGGGTTTGGTTTCGGGGAGACATTTTTAGGTGTCTATAGCTTTTAGTGTATAGACTTATTTTAAAGCGTTCCCAGCACCGCCCTTAGGTATAATCCCTCCTCTGCCAGTAGGGCCTAGCTTTCTTTTTCCCTTGCTTGTTCTTATTCGATTATATGTTCACATTGAGGACAATGTGAAGTTCAGCTTGGGGGAGGGATTACTTTTTGCTTTGGGTTCTTTATAGAATATGCCTCAATGATGATTTATAATATATGTGTAATTTTAAAAATTGAAAAATTTGTTTTTGAAAACCCATTCACTGATTGGTTTGGAATTGAACTTGTTTGTGGCTAGAATGGTCTCCCCGCTCGACCAATATGGATAGCTTGAGTACCTATGTGAGACTTTTGAGCCATTGTTGACTGATACATCTTATTTCAGTCATTCTTTTTTCATGTGTTTTAGATTTTCCTTCATATAATTTGATTCATGGATTTGCTTTGCGATTATTTGAGACTTATGATGCAATGTGGAAGAGTGATTGAAGTTCCTTTTAGATAATTAGAGCCAAAACTTTCTAGGTGCTTGATGCTTATTCTATTTTCTTTTTATTTTACAATAACTCTTAAGATGAACAAATTTGAGCCATGATTCCCCTTCTTTGACGCCTTACATTTTATGCCTTAGAGCCTTTTCGTAGGTTTATTTGATAAAGAATCAATGTATTATTTATCCCCTCTTAAGTTATGTTTGGAAAATAAAAGAGAAAGAAAAAAAAAAGAAGTTAGAAAAAAGAGCAAAAATGAAAAAAAAAAAGTCAAAAAAATAAGTTTGTGTATGCTCTAAGTTCAAAGAAAAAAAGAAGTTGAAAAAAAAAAGAAAAAAAATGAAAAAATGAGAAAAATGTGAAAGTTCCATGAATTCGAGTTGGAAATCCAGAATAAGAAAGAAAGACAATATTTGTCATGGAAATCTATGTTGTCTTGTGATGAAAAGTGAGAATAAGGGCATGCTTACATTGTGTGTTGTGCGGAGGATATAAGGTTGGTTTGAACCGGACATTTGGCTATGTAGTGGGATAAGGATTTTTGTTATTGTCAGCACCACATTCCCAAATGACATCGTCTAACCCCATATAACCAAGCCTACCCTTATTTAGGATCTCATGACTTCCATACTTGCATCATCGGTTTACAAGTGGACTAAATCTATAAGAATATCTTAAGAGGACAATTTCATGAAATCGATGTGCATAATTGCAATTAAGATGAGTGATTTCTTATTCAAACCGTTGTAAACACATGAGAGGCTTGTTTGTTTTATTTGCACAACTAAAGTGAGATGCTATTCATATATGACTGAGTTGGTTAGGGGAGATGTGTAGAAAGATTGATTGTCAATTCTGAGTGCTTGAAGTTTATGGTGGTTTTAAAATCAATAACTTGCATTTCTTGATTTTGACTTGGTTTTGATTTGTTCGCACATATACTCTTGCTTGAGGGGCTATTATATTCTTCTTGTGTTCCATGTTTCAATGCTTGAGGACAAGCATTGGTCTAGCTTGGGGAAGTTTGATAAGTTGTATATTGAGCGTGTTTTTAGAGTCCATTTAGGTAGTTGTAGAGTCTAGATGAGTTATTCATAGCTTATCTTAGCTTGATTTGGTTTGGTTGTGATCATGTTATGCTTTTATGGGTAGTTTTGTTGTTTTTGATGTATTTCAAGATGAACGAGACTAATTTGGATGGTCACAAGAGTTTGTTATGATGGAGGAGTGATTTCCCATGTCCACCCTGACAGGACAACATTGCCCCGGCAGCCAAGGCAAAGGAAGGAGAAGAGAAGAGCAAAGTAGTTCATAGATGTATCTTACTCCCATCGCCTTGGCAGGGCAAGGTTTCCTTGGTAGACTGGGAAAGTGAGGTTATCAACATTATAAGCTTCGAAAGTAAGATTTTCTACTTGTTTCTTCTCGCGCCCAACTGAGCAACATTGCCCTGGTTGCCCGGGCAGAGTTTCGCGAGGTGTAATTTTACTATTTTCGGGATTTCTTATGTTAAGGGATATAAATTCCCCATCATGAACCCCGATTAACAGACAAAGTTATTATTTTCTAGGTTTTAAATTCTCATTAGAACCCTAATATTCTCTCTAGATCTAGATTAATTTGCACTTTCAAGTTTTTATCTTTGTTCATCAACAAGTGGTACTTTTCTTCATTCAAGTATTTGATATTCATCTTTACTTTCTCTTTTACTTTTAATTGCCTTTTAATCATGTTTTCTTCATTGAATATTGTTTTTGTTTTCATTAATATTTGTGAGTAGTTTTCTTATTCTAAGATCTAGCGGAACCCGAATTTGATTAATGCATGATTTAATTCTTTAAATTCTCTAATAACAATTGTAATTGATATGCTTAATTGATTATGCTTATGCCAATACTAGATTAGGGATAATTGGTATTGTTATTAATCCTTTGTTTTAATCACAACGGGATTTGGATTTTGACGGATTTGAATAAATCAATTAAGGTTTGAAATTCATCACGGGAGTAGTTGAATGGATGATTTGGAAGTCAGAGTAATGTGGTCAAGGTCTTTAATTTACGTGATTCCACGGAAGTAGGCTTGATTGTGATTAGAAAGCCACTGATAACTCGGGAGTGACCATTGGTATTATTCAGGGATTACTTTTCCTCTTTAATCAATTAAATTATGTGTTAAGGGTAGAACGACTATTGCATTAATTGTATTCGTGGTGATGCTTGATCTTGGATGTTTTTAGCATTGATTTGTCATATTGTTTTTATTTAATTGTTTTAATTAGTTCTTTAGTTATTGATTCTCACTTATTTGATTTGGTTACTTGATTAGTAATTGCTTGAGTATATTAAATTAGTTGAACCATAGTCTCTTGGGATCCGACCCTTTCTTGCCCATCTACATAGTAGTGGTCTAGGTAGCTTTATTTTTGTTAGGTACGCGACACGCCTTTCATGTTAGCTTTTAATGCTCCCACTCAGAGAGTCCAAAGGAAAAAGAGGGTTTACACGCCTTTGGGAATGATCTATGATGCTGCTTATGATAGCTTGCATAGTCAAGGATTGATCATGCCTTGGGCCCTTTCTAGAACCTCGATTAGAGAACCAAACTTCTAGCTATGATCACAATGCTCATTGCAAGTTTCATCAAGGAAAAAGGTCATACTACTTAGAAATGTTGGAGGTTGAAGGATGCGATCCAAGACCTGATTGATGCTAATCAGCTTCCTGTCCCTTCAAGGGGCAAGAAGCCAAATATTCAAACAGGTCCTCTATTTGATGTTTTGGCTATCACAGAAGATGAACTCACCTTTGATCTGTCACTACTCATTCAACTTGTGAATGAACCTGTAACACCCTAGAAATTCCTTTCCTTTAAATACACACTTTACTCTTTTTAAAATACGTTTTAGGAATATCTAAGACATTACCGCCACCGTGAAAACGGCTAAGGCAACTATCAAAGATACACAGCGGAAGACTTGAAAACCAAAACTAATTAAATAACCCAATTTAAAAACCAAACCAACGAAAGTAAAGTTGAAAATCAACAAACCCAAAGTCAAATAAAATCCACTACAACTTGGAACCATTTAAGGCCCTTATTCAAAACCGAAACAACCAAACCTTTGTGTTAGTCCATAAAGTATTATAATAAAATATTTAATGCATAAAACGCATCATATCCTAATGGAAGCTAGCATGATTCTCTCTTCACTCATGCCCCGTCCTGAACATGCTTCAATACCTGAAAAGTGTATCTCTACTTGCCCCCACTACTCCCCATTAAAATGGATCATCGTAGGGCCAAAATAAAGACATGGCCAGACACAAACAATACACACAATCAGCAAAGCTGAGTACATAAGCGTAATTAAACACACTAACATGCATTCTCATATCATCACACACACTTACCTCATTGCACCTATTTACAAGCACACACAACAATCAACAAGACACTCTAACTAGACACTAAATAATTCATTTAGCGTTGATCACGCATCGAACGGGTTTCCAACTATACCTATCCCAAATAAATTGGGGTTAACTGACACGGGAGCTAACCGTGCCAGCAACAAACCTGTGCCACACATAGGTGGCGGAATTCCAGCGCATAATAATAAAAAGGAATATACAACGTCCTGTACTCCGTTAGAAGTTATGATCAAATATAAAGTCACATAACTCCCCCCATATGTTCATACTCAAGGTATATACGTTCCAAGAGTTTTGGTGCGTAATCTCTTTCACTTTACGTTATTTACACATTATTAGACTTGGTGATGACTCTCAAGGCATAATAAGTCAATCAACAATAATTATTCAATCAAACAAATATACCAATTTAATTCTTGAATCATTAGTGACCACATAATATTTAATGTTGAACCCTTTTAAATTCTACCTCAGTGTCGAAGACACCTTAAACGCATAAAGCGCCAACAATCCTATACCTCGGTGTTAAAACACCTTAAGTGCACAAAGGCACCAACATACAATTTATTCCTTGTGTACATAGACACTTATATAGTTCCTTTCTCATGCTTAAAGCATCAATAAAAATTATATGAACCATAATAAAATTTCTTTTCAATATTCCAAACATAATTAAACAATTATTTTAATTAAACATGCTCTCTATCATGCCATAAATAAATATGTAGTCCATATAATCATGCCAAAATATAATTTTTCCAATCCATAAACCTTCACAAATAATTCATGCTTCACAATTCAATCACCAACACCAATAATTCACGATTCAATACATAAACCTTAGCATGATACTACTTGTAATTGATTGAAATTATACCTAGCATGATTCTACATCATCAAAATATGCTAAGTACGCGAACGTACCTCAAATAAGCTCTTAAAATAATCGAGTGCTCTACAACAATTCTCGAACCAAGTCTCCTACATAAAGGGACAATAATACTATATTAATTACCCTTGTATACACAATTTCCAGCAACTTAAACTCGCTTTAAATAACTTATAATAATCTGAAAATTATTTAAAAACCCCTAATTAAACTCCTTTTTAATGGATAATAACACCCTTTTATTAAAAATCACAATTATACTACTTTAAATGAAATTCCAACATTTTAAACTAATAAAAAATCCTTTAAAACTTCATCAAAATATATCTTTATACTTAAATTATCCATAGAAACATTAAATTATCTCTTACCCCTTTTAAACTCAAAGATAAAATTTAAAGCATAAAAAAAAACTTCGTTAAAAATCAAAAACTGCTCGAAATCGTATTTAGAGGCTGAATTTGGCCACGAGAAGGTGGTGCTCACTACCAGTGGTAGTGAGTCGTTCTTAAAACGTTGTTTCTACTCGAAAAACACTACTATTTTATCAAAATCGGAGGAGTTTAGAACCTGATCGGGATTAAAACGAGATTAATATTAACGAACGGAAATCTAATTATTGAAACATGAATTTTGCGTGTTCAAAATAAATCTGGAATTAAGTTAAACTAATAATTAGTTATAATCACCAAAATTTCAAAACATCATTACTATAAAATCCCTAAATCAATTATTCATAAAAACCCTAAAATCATGATTTTCAATAATTAAAATTCCTAGGTTATAAAATTTACAAAATCTGAAAATTATAAAGTTCAATCATCAAAATACAATTTAATAAAATCAAAACCCATAAATCAATAATTATAATTACACAAATTAACAAAACAAAGGAGAGAGAAAATAAGACTAACCTTTTTGTGTGGGAAATTTTTGGGGATTCATGGGGTATTTATAGAGTAAAAAGTGTAGGGTTAAGTTTGGGCTTATAAAAATGTGGGCTTGAGTTATGGGATAGGGCTTAAGTTATAGGTTTTGGAATGGGTTATTCCAATAAGAGTATGTAGGAATAATTTACATTGCCCAATAATTAATAAATGTTTGGCCCAAAACATATTTTACTTTTATAAAACTTTATATTTAAAATACTTTAACCCTTTAGAATATTTAATTAAAATACTTGAGCCCTTGACAATACATTTTATTAATACTTAAATACTTTATAAAAATACATAAAAATATGGGGTATTACAGATCTTTACAAGAAGTTGTTTTTGTTTCAATCTATGAAGAACTGAATGGACTTTGGGATAGTGACGTTGAAGACGTCTATCTCAAAGATGTAGCATGTTTATCTCTTGGCACTAGCAAAGATGTTTGGGGTGACCTTGAGGTTGATGTTCTCACTAGGAATGGGAGGCTGCAACAACTAGTCCACCTCCACCACAAGCACAACCAATAGTTGATCCCATTGACCATGTGAGCAACGATGTGATCAAGCAGCTACAAAAGAATAAGGTGGAAATGAATGTATGGAAGATTTTGGCTAGCTCCCATGAGCATCGAAAGGTTGTGATGAATTCTCTAGTGAAGATAGAAGTGGATAGTGACATGACTCCCCAAGGGCTAGTCAGCTTTCTTACTACTGAATTGCCAATTACCAACAATATGATTTCCTTTTCTGATGAGGATCTGCCCCAAGAAGGGGATCAACATAACAAGGCCTTACACCTCATTGTGGTGTGTAGGCAAATGAATTTTCCAATGAGCCTAGTTGATAATGGCTCAGCAATCAATGTATGTCCACTACGCACTATAAAGAAGTTGGGCATAAAAAATGAAGAATTGATCCCCTCAACTTAACGGATTCGTGCTTATGATAATACTCGCCATCAAGTCGTGGGTACTATCATGTCAAACATAACTACTTGAGCCATTGAACATCGCACCAAGTTTTAGGTGGTGGACATTAAGGCCTCTTTTAATCTGTTGCTAGTTCGTCCTCGACTTCATGAGCTAAGGCGATCCCGTCATTGCTACACCAAAAAGTAAAAGCCATAGTTAGAGGGATTCGAATCACCATAGATGCCTCTCCGATCCCATGCGTTTTCAAGTTATCGACACTCCCATTGTTCATGTCAAACATGATGAGGAAGATGAGGATCTTTGGGGGTTTTCTCTAGACGATGTTCTGATGATCGAAGAAGAGGACGGAGAAGTGTCACCTCGATTTTGATCCCTATTCAAATATAAAAATCAATGAAATCATGAAGAAGCAAAGGAATTTCCCAAATATGACTCTTGGACTTAAGAATAAGATGGCTGAACTCTGTGGTCACCTTAGTGCACCTAAGAAAGACACCTTTGGCTTGGGGTTCAAACCAACAAAGGAAGATATGAAACAAGCTCTCTCAAAGATGAAAGCTCGCAACAATGCTCGAACTATGAAGACGGAAATAAATGGCTATAGATCCTTATCCCTTCACTCTCAATGGCTAGTACATCAAATAAGGGGAAAACTTCCCATGCTATGAATTCCCTAAGCCATTCGTGAGCCAGGTTTCCAGATGTTCTTCGATTGTGATTTCATCGACGAAGGCGATGAGTTCTCAATAGTTGAGAAACTAGTTAGTCCAAGATCTGATGATATGAACATTAATCTTCTTTTTGGGCTGGAAAATAATGAACCTAAGCCTATCAACAATGACAATTTTGAGCTTATTCAAGCTGTCATATCGAGCAAAAATTTCGACCCCTATGTGTTAATTGTCCTAGTTGATGGTGTTCTAAAGGGATAGCGGAAGACGGTGAAGATCAGTATGTCGAGTGGAGAAAAGCTGGAAGTGACCACTGGCGAATTGAAGGTCCTATGTTTGATGAATCTGAATCATCTAGGTATGAGTCTGAGTCTGAGTCTGTTGACAAGTCTTTAGGATCCCTGGACGACCCCCTTTTTTCTATTAAGTCTTCTTCTGTAGTTCCTCCTAGTGTTGAGCCTCCTTTAGAGTCTCCTCCCTCTATCCCAAATAATTTCGGCGAGGTCGCAGCTGACCTTGCCCTCTTTGACGTAATGACAATGAATTCAATGAAATGAGTACCAATGCTTACGATGCGTGTCATTCTCCTAACCCTGATCAATAATTCTTTGCTAATAATAAAAATTTCAAAGAAATAATAAAGGCAATGAAAGAACACGAAAATAAAACGACAATTTTTGAAGATACAGAAATAGTTAATATTTCCAATGATACGATTATCGAAGAAGTTATATTTCGATTAACACTAAGTTAAGACGAACGAAAATTAACTTTCTTAGTGAATTTGTTGAAGTATTTTCTTGGTCATACCAAGATATGCAAGGTATTAACAGGGATATAGCTCAGCATACAATACCACTCATTACAGATATAAATCCTATCAAACAAAAGCTACGCCATATGAAACCGAATGTGGCTCTTGATATCAAGGAAGAAATCAGAAAGAAACTGGCAGCAGGTTTCAACAAAGTGTCCAAGTATCCAGAGTGGATAGCTAATGTGGTCCCAGTTCTAAAGAAAGATGGAAGGGTCTGAATGTTTGTTAATTACAGGGATCTTAATAAAGCAAGCCCAAAAGATGGGTTCCCTCTACCTCACTGGACTTTCTAGTTGACAACACAACAAACCATGAATTCTTATCTTTCATGGACGGTTGCGTACGCTGTATATAATCAAGTACTTATGGCTGAGGAAGACATGGAGAAACCACAATCATCACACAATGGGCTACATATTACTATACGGTAATGCCATTTGGGTTGAAAAATGCCGGTGCCACCTATGAAAGAGAAGCTACAACATTATTATATGATATGATGCATAAAGAGGTAGAGGTCTATATTGATGATAGGAACGTCAAGTCAAAAGATCGGCCAGGCCATATCATTGCATTTCCCAAATTCTTTGAAAGGCTCAGCAAGTATAACATGAGTTTGAATCCAACAAAGTGTGCATTTGGAGTCACATTAGAAATGCTACTTAGCTATGTGATCACTTCTCGGGAAATTTAAATAGATCCCACAAAAGTCAAGGAAATCATGGCCATGCCACCACCCAAGACTGAGAAGGAGATTTGAGGTTTTATCGGAAGGTTGAAATATATAAGTAGGTTCATGTCCAAACTCACTGCGATATGTGAACCTATATTCAAGAAGCTAAAGAAGAACGTTTTAGTTACATGGAATGACAATTGCAAAAAAGCTTACAATAAGATCAAAGAATGCCTGGTAAATCCACCAGTTCTAGCACCAACAATACCTGACTTTCCTCTTCGACTTTACCTTACGGTCACAAGAGAAACGATGGGGGAAATTCTAGCACAAGAAATCAAGAGAAAAGAGAACGCAATCTATTATTTGAGTAAAAAGCTTCAAGGTTATGAGACCAGGTACACACCACTTGAAAAGTTGTGTCTCGCACTCGTGTGGGCCGCACAAAAATTAAGGCATTACATGCTCAGTCATACAGTTCATGTTGTGTCAAAGATGGATCCTCTCAAGTACCTGGTCAAAAAAGCAACACTCAATGACAAATTATCTAGATGGATAGTCAATCATCGTACTCAATTTGACTTGAAATTCGTACCACATAAGGCAATAAAAGGTTTTGCAGTTTCTGACTTCTTAGCTGATTTCCATTGAAAGAAGCTGATAAAAAAGAAGAAAAGTATGATTTCCATGACGAGGATCTACTAATGACCGAGGATGATAGCTGGACGGTCTATTTTGATGGAGCTTCTAACTGAAAGGTTTGTGGTGTATTAGTCTTGCTCGTATATCCCAATGAAGATCACATCCCAATTTCCATAAAGCTCGACTTTGATGTCACCAACAATGCTGTAGAATATGAAGCATGCATCTTAGGATTAGAAACAGCTGTGGCCCTTGGAATTAAGAAGCTCAAAATCTATGGCGATTCATCACTCATCATCAACCAAATCTTCAAGAGATGGAAAGTGAGTAGTGAAAGTCTCGCTACGTATCAAGCTCATTTAGAAACTCTCACGGAGCAACTAGATGAAGTGGAATACACATATTTGCCTAGAGAAGAGAATCAGGTTGCCGACGTACTAGCTAAATTATTGGCATCAATGGTGCCAATTCCTAGAGAAACATTTGAAAAGCCATTGACCATAGAACGAAGATATGAACCGGCTTAAGTTCATGCGCTTGATGATGAACATGATGTAGGAGTTTATAGGTACTACGCTGCGGAAAAACATGAATCATATTCAATCAAGTACCAATCCCAAGATCACATGCATAACACACAAGACACATAATCATACCTTTGACGCATGAATTCCACGAAGCTATTCGACAGGCAAATCAGGGAGAGAATAGAGCCCCAAGCGTTGCTCCTCTACTTAGTCCACGAGATTCGAACGAGCCGTCCACCAATACTAGATTGGTCGAGTGATTGAGGAAAACCGCGATCACCACCTTTACGGACAATCGACCACCGCACGAACCACCACCACCGCGACACACCACCGGCGCCTAGGAGGAGGAGAGAGCCGTGAGAGAGAGGACTATGAGAGGGGTTGGGTTTCGTGTTTGCTAATTAGGGTTTGATCACACTGATCAGTTAATTTCTTCCTTACATGCAAACCTAGGCACCTAGTCTATTTATAATCTCATTATAATTAGACTAGGGCACGAAGCCCAAAACTCTCATATAATCCCCATATGGCCGGCCACCTAGAGTGATGAGGCCCATGACGGACCTCGTCCTCTAATGCTCGATCTAGCCCCTTTGTGTGACCTTATAGGATCCGTCCAATAGGGCTTTGGGCTATTTTACTAGTCCAAAGATCGTTAGTACCTCTAGCTATGGCAAAACGACGACCGAAATTTACGAACTTAATTATCTCCACAATTTAATCCAATTATATATCTAGTAATTGCACACGACGAAGACATAACTCCTTCAATCTCCCACTTGTCCGAGACAAGGGTGCAATATTCAAATTCCTTAACTCAATATATGTGTCGATTTGATAATATGATTGCATCACATGTCGAGATCATATTAATCTACAAATCGTTTCTTGAAATTTGAGTTAGAATTACAAAACCAAATGATTACTGTGTAATACATTTGAACGCGGCCACGTATTTTCTGAATTCTCCCTCTTCAAGCGGCCATGACACATTTCCTAATTTAATAGGTAGACTCTATCCAATCTTGTGGTAACATGACTCCCACTCAACTTCTGAAATAACCGGGAAACACCCTTTATAATCTCCAGTTACGGCTAGACGTTTGAGTGTACCACAGTCACAACATCCATTGAATGAGATCAATGTTCCACTCATGTCAAAGGAATCCACTAATATATACGGAAGCTCTATACTTGAACTTCAAAGTAGGTCAATAGTTCGATCATGCATCATTCATGCATATCCAAGTGATTGACCGAGCATCACTATGCCCCTATAGCCCATGAAACTGCACTATCCAATCAATCTTACATGCTAGTTCATTTATTGAAATCATTTATGTCCACTTTAATGATTTCGAACTAGGAACTTTAAATAATATATGAATTTTGTTCACCTGTGGGGTTTCAATTCACCAGGTCATCAACCTGATGAGCCCATCTTTTTATAATTATTTTGGACATTTTATTTAATTTCCAAAACCATAATTAAATAAGAGAAATAATAATTTCTATTTTAAACATAATTCTGCAAATTGATACATTTCTCATGTAATATGTTTTCTCAAAACATATACAACTTAAATTACATAACTTGCTTCAATCCTAGGACTTTAATATGACTCTCATACCTTAGTCCATGGAAAGGGTTTTGTGATTTCTCACTCATAATAAAACTTTGCAGAGCATGACCTTCCGCTAGTCAATGATCTCATAATTGAGGCGATATCTCATATCCTTTTGTTTGGATTTGTGATGTGACTTTGGCTCCTTTGTTCTTGGGCAAAGGTGACCTATTAGTCACATGACATTCTAATCCGAACTTCCTCTGTAACTATCTCACTATAGTTTAATACACATATTCTGACATTAAGTATGCAACAGTGCTCTGCTTTGAACTCTTCAAGCTCACTGTCCTTTTCCATCCAGACACAAATATGCAATTAGATCACCATCTAGAATCATCTTGCCTGTTTGGAAAACTTGCATTCGTGTAACCTTTTGACAACTTGCTTAAATTACCATTTAACACAACAGCTAGAAGAATTCCTTTTAGTGCTTCTCAAGTACTGAAGGATATGTTCCTTGTAATTCTCCATATGCTTATTCTGATTTTGCTTGAAATCTGCTACACATGCACAAGTCATATGCAACATCTTGCATTGTACATTTTCATGGCACATATAATGAACCTTTTGCAAAAGCATAAGGTACACTATCCATACAACTCAACTCTATTAGCTTTTGAAGGCATTGAGTCTTACTGAGTGTATTACCATGAAACATGGGAAGATATCCTATCTTAGAGTCTTGCTTCATGAACTTGTCAAGATCCTTATCAACATAAGTCTCTCGATTCATTCCAATCATTCTCCAAGATTCACTTCATGGATTTTAATTCCCAATGTGTACTCAACATCTTCTAAGTCTATCATATTGAAATAATCTTTCTAACCATTGCTTGACTTATTCAAGCATTGATATATCATTTCACATGAAATGTATGTCAACTACATACTAGACTAAAAGACCAATTGCTCCCACTAAACTTCATGTCTCTACAAGAATTCTTTTGTTCTACTAAGGAAATCAAAGTGTTTGACTGCCTAATCAAAACGAATGTTCCAACTCCCTGGTGCTTACTTCAATCCATAAAATGAATTTCTGAAGTTTGCAAAACTTTCTAGAAATTTCTGGATTTCAAAACTCTTAGGATGTATCATATACATTCTCATCATCAAGAACATTTCATGAAAGTAATTTTGATATCCATTACTAGAGTAATCCGAATAGGCTTACCCAACTAATAGGTTTGACCCTATTTGTAAGACTATTATAGACTAACACATTTTTACAAACATGGAGTCCATACTGGATTTCATGGCTTTAAGCCATTTCCTGAGTTGGTATTTATCCAAAGCTTGCTTGTAGGCCATGGATTCTAACCGTTCTAATACGAAAATTTTAGAATCCACCTTTTCTCAGAATTTCAACAAACTGTTTGTTTTGATCCCAAGTAACCTACGATAGGTATGAGCGACAATAGAATTATTCTCTTCAACTCTTTGAAGCCTTTCATTCTAGTGGGACGATAGAAGCCTCGCTAGTGGAATTAGCTTTCTTCAACACATGGCTTATCAAATTAGCTGATTTCATATGCCTTCGTCTCTGATGTAGTGTTATCCACATCCATTTGTTGCTCGTCTCGATTCTCATCGAGATCTAACTTTACTCCCACTTTGCTTTGTAGGAAGACATTCTTTCTATAAAGACACTATCGCGAGCAACAAACACTTTGTTTCTACGCGATTGTAGGAATAATACCTCTTAGTTTCTATGAGAAAACTCATGAAGAACTACTTTTCTGATTTAGGGTGTACTATGTTATCTTTGTAAACATTTTACATTGATTTCATAACCTTTAATACTGTTTAGAAAAGATAACTTTTGGAACATTTCCAAATCATAATTCTTATGACATCTTTTCTTTTGCTTTGGTTAAGTTTCCTGTTTAGTATATTCGCAATTGTTGTTGTTCTAATGCATATCCTCAAAACGATATTTGTAAATCATTAAATCTTAGATCGAACAATGGCAAGCAAAGTTTGGTTCCTTCTTTATAAACATACATTTTAATTGTAATGTTTCTGGATTGTGAATTAATTCAACAATTCCCTTTAGATGATCATTCCTTTTTGAGTTAAATATTTATCACAACAATCATATTGTGGTGTTAATTGCTTATCTCAAACCGATTTTAGATTTCATTTTGGAATTTTGAACTTTTCAATTGTTCCAAGCTTTACTTTATTAAGTAATTATCGATATATTTACTTAAATCGTTAGTAAAAGCGATGAAATAGTTAAATCTCAATTTTGAACTTATTGATTCACATACATCATATGTATGAGTACCAAAAGGTCATTTTAGCTTCTTTTACCCTTTATACTAAAAGGCAACTTGGTCATCTTAACTTTTATCAAGCATGACTTCTAATTCTCAAGTGATTCATAATCATATAAGAATAAGAGTCCATCCATTACTTAGGATGTGCAAATGGTTAGTGTGATCTAACTTTACTTGTTATAAGTAAGTGTTCTTTAAATCATCTAAATTTACTTTTGTGATCTACTTATATCAATGTCATAAAACAAAATTAACTCATATCTAGCAAAATGAAAACAATTTATTACCTTGGTCATGGATCAACACTTGTCCAAGCCAAGTAAACCAAATTCAGTATTCAAAACAAGAAAACCGAAATATTGTCTCATCAAAACTAGAAATTGTTCTAAAATCATGATAAACTAATCAAAAATTTAAAACTATGAAGCTATCTCTGGCCACTCAAACACTTCTAGTGCACCTTCATGCTCCATTTCCATGCTAGCTTCACTTGTTTGCAGTTCCTGCGCAACATCACTATGTTAAGCACTGCAACTTGGTATCTCATACCTAAGTGAAAGTTAAAATGTTTATAACATTATACCTGAGGTTGATGCTCCATTCTTCTTGAGGAAGTCATGGTATTTCTGGCAATTTTGCTTCCAATGCCCCTTTTTCTTGCAGTAAAAGCATTCACTTTCACTTGTAGCCTTGGGCTTTGGAGTCATCTTAGGCTTTTCAGGAGCCTTGGCAACTTGCTTTCCCTTGCTCTTGGCACTAGCCTTTTGCCCCTTCTTCTTGAACCTCTTTCCCTTTTGAATCATAAGAACTTCCTTCTTAGGTTCCTTAGGGATTTGTTTCTCAGCACTAACCAGCATTGCATGCAATTGATTCATAGTCTTTGCAGTGGCAGTCATGTTAAAATTCATGATAAACTGGTTGAAACTTTCTGGTAGTGAATGGAGAATGATTTCTGTTGCCAAATCATCACTGTATGGGTGCCCCATTTTTTCCATACTTTGAATTAGGCCGATCATTTTGAAAACATGATCATGAACTGTGGCTCCCTTCTCCATCCTACAATCCAGAATCTCACGATGGAGCTCATACCTTTCAACTCTAGCTTGTTTCTTAAACAAAGCTTTGAGTTCTTGCATGATTGAATAGGCATCCTGGTCCTCAAAACGCTTTTGAAGACTAGGCTCCATGGTAGCAATCATTAAGCAAGTGATAGGTATAGCTCTGTCATGAGCTTCCTTGTGCTTCTTGATCTCTGCAGCAGTTGGATTTTCTGGCAGAGGTCCTGGTAATGGGGTATCAATGATATCCTCTTTACCCTTAGATTTCAGAACAAGTTTTAGCATTCTTTCGCAAGTGGAAAAGTTCTCCCCTGTCAACCTATCCTTCTCAAGGAATGGTCGAAGGTTGTAAACATTGTTGTCATTGTGATTACGGCTGCCCATCTATGTCAAAATAAGACAAAGTTTAATAATTATGTTTAATTTAAAATTAAAGTACCATAAACGCATTCATTTGGTAACTTTAAAACACTTTATTCAATAATTAATTGATCCCAATTGAATTTAAGTGATTCCAAGATCCTTTATTTGTGTAATAATTGACCGGACTGAGGCCCTACCATCAACCATTACATTTTCAAGGTGAGTAAACTCTTTACTGATTACAACTCTTGTAACTCTTGGTTGAATAATTAATCATCACATGCTTAATTATTACCCTTAGCTTCAAGGTTCTAAACTCTTTAGGTAACCTTGTTGAGTATAACCAATTAAAAGTGTAAAACGTGATTTACCCCCACTCCCCTAAGATATAATATGACACCCAGCTGAGGCATGACCTATCATAAAATATCAAAGGTTTCATCGGGTTTTAAATTGGAAAAGCTATCTCAATATTACTGGGACCTAGATTTATTATGTTGTGATTATTTAGTGAACTCTAGCGCATCATCGATCAACATAAATAAAATCTAACATGCATAATCTACTAATGCAATAAATCATGACATAGTATGACCCCTTAGTCCTAAGAAAAACTAGAAATGAAAAAGCTCCCACTTGAATCATCATGGATCTCCATCCACCTTGCTCCTTTGGGCCTTCACCTCATGAGCTTCTTTGGACTAACACTATTTAAATAACTATTCTATTTACTTTAAATAAAAGTTACAAAAATACTTAACAGTACGCAGACCGTATTTAGATTACAAAAATATATCACGGCGCGCAGATCGTATTTCAGAATCTATAGGCCATACTAGTATACATATAGCAACATAATATCATATATTATAAAAGTGCCATATAATAAATCACTCAACATGCTTGTCTAAACTACATCATCGAATGTTCATCCCTTTCCTATGAACCATTGCCAATGAACTCTCTCAAAAGCCTATAATGCTTTTTTACTCCTTCAATGAATATACTAGTAATAAGCTCAAAGGAGTCCAAAGAGTCATGGATTGAAGGGTCACAAACATGGAAAGTAGACTCATCAAGATGGGGAATGGGGTTGGAATCCTCAAAATCAAAATTTTCTTCATTCTTTACTCCTCCACCATCACTCAAGAGACTCTCAATCTTTCTTGGTAGCTCAAACTCATCATAATCATCCTCATGAAATCCTTCATTCAAAATTGAAGATGGCTCACTCATATCCTCACCAAGGGTAGCTATAAAAGGGGGTGAATAAGGGGAAGGATGCCCACTCAAGCTCAATAGGGGAATGAAAAGGATCAAAATCCTCAAAAATCCTTTCATTACAAGAAAATCTCCCCTCACCATCACACCCTTGGCCCACATCATCCTCAAAAACACTCTCACACTCCAAATGAGGTGCCTCACATCCATTTACATCAACCCTAGCACTCATCACTTCGGCAAGGCTCACTTCTCTTAGTTTTTGTTCCTCTTGAAGCTCTTGGAGTTGTTGGGTGAGATATTATATTTGGGAAAGGATTTGGGCATCAATGTTATTGGGTTGAGGTTCATGATCAAAATTAAATTGCATATCATCAAAATTAGTACAAACCTCATCACAATGAGCATATAAGGGAGAGGGGTCAGCATGCATATTTGGATCATCAAAAGGCATATAAGAAACATTAAGAGAATTCATGCAAAAATCAAAAGAATCTTGACATTGAAAATCAAAACAAGAAAATCCGTCGAAAATTTCCGACGGGATTCCGTCGAAAAATGTTTCAGCCGAAATAAAAAAAAATACACCGTACCACCTCCGGCACGGCGTATTACCACCTCCAACCCCTAACTTACTTTAACTCCAAAAAGACCACCACCTCCACTACCCACCATCAAACCACCAGGCCCCACCGCCAAACCACCACACCGCAACAAAAAAAACATCAAAAAAATCCCCACCCAATTTAAACCCCACCTACCTGTAGACACCCATTTGTGTCTCCCCAAAACCAAACCCTGTGATGAGTACCTTTCACGTCGAATCATAATCGAATGAAACGAAAGTGTGGAAAGGTCTAGTGTTGCGGAAAGTGTATATTTCTTTTCTCTTCTCTCTGTTTTTGAAAACTTTATTTTACGAAAATAGTCAATCACGTTTGGTTGGTCCATGATATGGGTCCAATATTAGTGTAGTTGGATGGGGCATGCCAAGACCTTTCCAATGGTATATTATAAGCCCAATTCCGATGAATATCGAGGAAGTTATGGCCAAAATACTAAACTAGGCCCGATTTGGTTTTTATATGCGGCCCAATGATCTAGAGGAGGGCCTATTATTAATAATCATTCCTAAAGATATTAGGATTGATTATAGTCTTAGAATACTCTAGAAGGTTCTTTTAAATCCTAATGGAGTTAGGATTGATAATTATGTTTTAAAGAGTTTGAAATTGAATAAAACTACTCCTTTTAAGAATCCTTAATTTGTACGAAGTGGAATATATTCAGATTTTATTTTCGTGTCTCATAATATTTATCCAATTTTTATATGGTTGGATAGATCTTGAAATTATCTTTCCAATGATTTATTATAATATTAATTCCAAGTTATAACGAAAAAGATATGAATGAGACATGAAACTTTATCCAAAATTGACACCCTTCCACTATTTTGGTCATATCTTTTTATCTACAAAATATTTTAATCTGATTTTAATTGGGTTAAAAAGTAGACTTTAAGAGCTTTCCAACGACAAATTATATGCCTCATTTGGACTTCCGGATCAAAAGATATGATAAAAACAAAAACGCGTGAATTTATGAAATCAGCGCCTGGAACCAGGCCTGGCGCTTGGCGCCATCAATTGGCGCCTGGTGCTAGCCATTGGCGCCTGGCGCCAATAAGCTTGTGCTGGCGCCAGCTCTGTTTTAGGTGCGCCAATATCTTTTTGCGTGCGCCAAGTGCTCTATTTTGATATTTTATCTTTTTGGCTGATTTTCTCTATAAATAACATATTAAAAACTCCGTTTTCATTCATCAATTCTCACCAATTCTCATCAAGTTTTCTTGATTATTCTTTCTCTCTTTCTCTCTTTCTAAACTTTGTTTTTACATACAAAATTCCGCATTCATTAGATCTAGAAACACTGACAAAGGAATAATCGTGTCGTCGAGCGACTACACCTAAGTCAAATTAATTTATAACACTCTACCAACCTAATACGTGTATAGGGTAAATAGAGGGGTCGAACCACAGGGAGACATGCATAAACACCGCATTCACTACTTAAGACTTTAAGCTATCTCGGGACAAGAAGTATGAATAACTAAGAGATTAAACTAAGGATTAAGAATGATTAAAGATCAATATAACTAAACACCAAGGGAAGTGGGTAGATGTAGATGTCACTTGATCATGCAATAACACAGAAGCAAAGCAATGGTAAACTAAGCATGCAAGAATATCGAAATAAAGCTCGATCTAACCGCCTTCCGGGGTTAATCGATTTCTCCTAACATAGCCTCTATGTTTCCACATTAGAACCATATATTAGAAGGTGCAAACAAAGAATTATCGATAGTAATGAATCTCAACTAAGTCAACTCCCGTTACTTGTTAGTAAGGACTCATCTTTGATCAACTAACAATGTGCACTTGCAAGAAATATCAAAGAATATCAAGCATACAAAGACTTTAATCACCATTAACATAACCCCCAACATCATAAGCATGAATCAATTAACAACTACACCATCCCCACACCCTTGGCTAGGTGACTACTCACAAATCATATTGAAGACAATATCAATCATCAAATCAATAAGCATCAACATGATAAATAAGCAAAGAAGGAAAATCAAAATAAGCAAACAAAACTAGATACAAAAGTAAAGAAAGAGAGTAAGAGATTGCTCATTCATTGAAGATGAAGATTTACAAAGATTCAATCAAGCTCCTTCTTCAATATCCAAGTTCATCAATAGAAATCCACACTTTCTCTCTCTCTACTAATGAAGTTTCTCTCTCTAGATTAAGCTAAAAAATGTAGAAAATTAAAACTAAGTTAATCCCCCAAAACATTCTAAAAAAGGGACTTATATAGTCCGTACAGAGTCAGCTGAGAAAAGGAGAGGTCCGACCGAACAAATGGGAAGGTTCGGCCGGACTACAGGGTAGGTTCGGCCGAACCATGGGTAGGTTCGGTCGAACCTCCCTGATCCTGGTCTGGTCGAACTCCTGTGGTTCGGCCACTCCTGCAAAACTGCCAATTTTCATCTTGCCCCTGCCTCGAAGTTCGGCCGAACCACTGAGCAGGTTCGGCCACACCTTGGTTCGGCCACACCATCAGGAGGTTCGGCCGAACCTCTTCTGAATCATGCTTCCTTTAGCTTCCTTTGAGCTTAGCTTCCTCCTCCTGAAAATCTCGATGGTTCCTACAAAGCATAAGCATGAAAAGCACAATAAGAGCAAAGCGGGAAGACTAAGAAAAGGGAGGATAAAGGAGAAAGAAAAGAGAAAGCAAAGCTAAGTAAAAATGCTTAGAAAGAGGGCCAAACAAGTGCAAACGAGGGGAGAATCCTTAGAGAAAAAGGATAAAAGAGTGGCATAAATGCCACTCATCAAACACCTAGCCATATTCGAAGTTGCCTTCGCTCTAGACGTGAAAGGTTTAATTTTTGAGGGTTTGGTCCCAAATCTCTATTTCAATTATTTAATTTAATTGTTTGATTATTATTTTCCTTGAAGTTACTAACGTGTGTATTTTGTTATTAGAAAGAGGTACGAAGCATCAAAGTAAGTACTTTAATGGTTTTAATTGATATTATGATGTAGAAATCACGTTTATATAGTTATTATGATATTCCTTGTATCATATCTAGGGTATTTTTAATATTAAATATGATTATTACGATGCTTCCTGTTTGGGGTATTTTTACCCTAGACACGTGGACCAATGAGAGGTCGCCACGTGTCGAGCTCAGGATTGCCCATGTGGCTCAACATCCTCTTGACACTTGGCGCCCTCAGATATGCCTCTAAAACGGCGCAGCCCACTAAAATCTAGGTCAAATGACCTAGATAGGGGCACATTCTCCAACGACCCTATAAATAGGGAGATATTCCCCAATTTTGGGGACACATTCAATCATTTATTACACATTTATTCTCTCACATCAGAGAAAGATCTGAGCTTGGAATCTGAGCAGATACCCACCTAAATTTCCGTTCTCTTTATTCCGTTTCAAGTTACTAACTTGACTGTCAGAGGCGGAGGTCCAACCACCCGGAGTCTCCGTTATTTTGCAGGTACAGCTCAGTCGGATCAGACTTCATGACGTAACTCTCCCAAGGGACAAAAACACCCAAAACATTTGGCGTCGTCTGTGGGGAGAGTACCTCAAAGATGGTTCAAGAGTCTGTGCCACCCCTAACCGTCTGGGCGAAGACCCAGAAGTCTTTACAGACCATGAGGATGAAGATCCTCAGGTCGAAACCTTTACAGCCGAAGACAGCTCGCTGAGAATCAAGAGCATCCGGCCCAGAGACACTCTGGAGCGGGGTGCCTCCCAGGCGGGTCCAAGCCGACCCTCTGGGCAGCCGGAAGGGGAAACCCAAACGGCCGCAGGATCAGCCTCTGTCACCCGAGACGAACTCATGAAATTCATGACAAGTTTCAAGGGTGAAATTAAAGAGCTGATCACCAAAAGTCGGGCTGGCCCAAGTAAAGGTCATTCGGCGAAGAAGACTCCTCCAGAGAAGGGGAAGTCAGTCAGAGACCGGCAGCCCACTCCTCATCCAAAGGAGAAGGCAGCCGGGACCATTGATTGGTCAAAAATTCTCCTTCCTAGGAGGAACAAGAACAACACCCGCCGGACTCAGCAGCCGGTGGGAAGCAAAAAATCAACTCTTGATGCCCGGGAGATCATCAACCGGAAGAGAAACCAATCGCTGTCTGAGTCGGCTTCAACGTCGAACTTTCCAGACAACTTCAACAACATTTCTGCAGGGAGTGCACCCTCCTTGCATGAGAGCCAAACAGGCGGTAATACCGTTCATTCTGGCCCCCACATGATTGGAGCTGTACCGTATTTGCCTATTCAGGTTTACGGCCAGTATCCTCCTCACTTCATGCAGCCGGCCCTCTTTGGAGGTCAGGCGGCATATCCAAATGTCCAGCCATTGGACTGGCAGCTTCGTCTGTTGCGCCTGGGTGAACAGCCTTCTGCGTTCACCCGGGAGATAACCGAGGCGGCCCAGTCGGCCAAGGTTAAGAATGTATTGGTTGGTACCTATGATGGTACCACCAATCCGGAAGACCATCTCATGGCTTACACCAACCTCATCTATCTGCAGGGGTTGGATGATGCCACTTGGTGTCGGTGTTTCCCGGCTACATTGAAGGGCATTGCCCAACAATGGTTTGGTAAACTGCCAGCCGGGTCCATCGATAGCTTCAGGAAGCTAGCCTTCCTATTTGCTTCCAACTTCTCAATGAACATCCCTGCTAAGAAAACAAGCCTTGATTTGAGCACTGTTAAGCATGGAGAGAGAGAAGGGCTGCGCTCATATGTCAGACGGTTCAATCTGATCAGAATTCAGATTTAAGGACTGTCTGATGAGGTAGCTTTTACAGACTTTTTCAAAGGTCTGAGAGACGGGTCGACCTTTAAGTTCGACCTAGTCAGAAAAGGGGCTTTCACCTTACAGGCGGCCCTGAGGGAGGCGGAAAGCTACATTAAAGCTACCGACCTCTGCTCGCCTGGTAGCCAGTCGGACTCTAAGAAGTCCGACAAGCAGAAAGACAACCGGCCCGCTAAGCCGGCTAAAAAGAAAGAAGAGAGCAAAAAGAGAAAAGAAATCTGGGCGGTTAGTGATTCTGACCAGCCGTCCCAGAAAAAGAAGAAAGAGTTTAAACCGTACGTCCCCAAGTACGAGTTTAACAAGGACTGCAATTCCATCCTCATGGAAATTAAGAACCGGTTGTCCCTAGAGAAGCCGAATCCAATGAAAAGTTCCATTCATTCAAGGAACAAAAATAAATTCTGCCAATATCATGAGGAAGTTGGCCATGACACCAACGACTGTTTCAGCCTTCAAAGGGCGTTGGACCGTCTGGCTGACAAAGGAATGCTGAAGTCCTATATTTCTAAGTCCCCAGCCGGGGCAAAGAAGAAGAATAAGGGTCAGTCCTCTAAGACTACCCCCCAGCCTACTAGTAGCTGGGATACCGACAAGGAGCCGGTCTACACAATAGCAGGCGGGTTCTCCTGTGGTGGCCCTACCATCCGGGGCACCAAGAGCCATCTTCGAAAGATGGACAAGGATGATGATGAGCAGACGTCTGCAAGCACCTCCTTCCCAGATGTCTTGATCACTGAGAAGGACAGGGGCAGCGTCCGCCGTCCGCATGATGACCCGGTTGTCATTGAATGTAAGGTTGCCAACCAACTGGTTGGAAGAATCCTTATTGACACCGGCAGCTCATCAGACATCATCAGCCTCCGGTGCTTGCAAAAGCTGAAATACAATGTCAGCAGCATGCATCCGGTCACCCACCCCTTGGTTGGTTTTGGGGGTGGGATGGTCTACCCAGCCGGAAGAATTGACTTACCCATCCGGCTGGGAGATAAGGGCCAAGGACGACATATTGTCGTCAGATTCTTGGTCGTTGAGGAGTTGACCGCCTACAACATTATCCTTGGCCGGCCAACCCTCAACGTAGCCAAGGCAGTAATCATCCCATCTCTCATGCTCATCAAGTATGAGAGGGATGACGGCACTGTTGGTTCCCTGAATGGGGATCAGAAGACGGCCCGGGAGTGCTATCTCTCAGCCGTCAAAGATACCGTGGCCCCAGGCGGCCAAGAGCCAATAGACCTTGACAATGTCAAGGAGGCCGATCCATCACCAGCCCCACCAGCAGCCGGAAAGAAAAGAAAGGCACCTATGCTGGTGGAGGTGAAGAAGGAGAAAAAATAGCAATCACTAACCGGTGAGCGGTCAGATGAGCTCCGTCCCCAACCGGCTGGTGAACATATTGACATACCTCTGGACGACAGCCGTCCAGAGCGTACCGTGAAGGTTGGGACGGTTGCCTTTGCTAAGTTAGGTGCAGACTTGCACCATCTGCTAAAAGAATTCAAAGACATTTTTGCCTTTGAAGTGGAAGAGATGTCAGGCGTCAGCCCGGATCTTGTTGTCCACAAACTCACCGTGGACCCTAAAAAGAAGCCCATCCGGCAAAAGAAAAGAAATCACGGCGAGGAAAGAAGTCAGGCGGCAGCTGCCGAAGTAAAAAAGCTGTTGGATGCTGGGTTCATTCGGCCATGTAATTTCCCCGACTGGGTGGCGAATGTTGTGCTTGTAAAGAAGCCGAATGGTACCTGGTGGATGTGTGTTGATTACACAGATCTCAACAAGGCATGTCCCAAGGACAGTTATCCGCTTCCTAAGATCGACAGTCTGGTCGATTCAACAGCCGGGCATGCCTTGATGAGTTTTATGGATGCCTATTCCGGCTTCCACCAGATACCCCTGTGGAAAAAAGATCAAGAAAAGACGGCCTTCGTTACTGATCAGGGGCTATTCTGTTACACGGTGATGCCGTTTGGTTTGAAAAATGCGCCGGCTACGTTCCAATGGATGATTATTACTGTCTTTATTAATCAAATTGGGAGGAATGTAGAGGCATACATTGATGACATGATAGTCAAATACAAACAGCGGGCGGATCACCTTGCTGATCTCCGAGAAACCTTCACCACACTCAGGCGGCATAAGGTCATGTTGAATCCTAAGAAATGCGTCTTTGGTGTTGAGTCTGGGAAGTTTCTTGGATTCCTGATTGATCAAAGGGGGATAGAGGCTAACCCTGAGAAGATACAGGCGGTGATTGACATGAATTCACCCCGCACTGTCAAGGAAGCACAGAGACTAACCGGTTGCCTGGCTGCCCTGGGGAGATTCCTCAGCCGGTCAGGTGATAAATTCCTTTACTTCTTCCAAGCAATCAGGAAGAAGACCAAATTTGAATGGGGGGATGAGGCTGAGGCGGCCTTTCAACGGCTGAAAGAACACCTCCACTCTTTGCCAAGATTTGTTAGTCCACTGCCTAGGGAGGTGTTATACATGTACTTAGCCGTCTCAGATCATGCCCTCAGTGTCGTTCTCCTTGCTGAGAGAGACGGTGTTCAGCTTCCGGTCTATTTCATTAGCCATGTCTTAAAAAATGCTAAGCTCCGGTACCCCATGGTAGAAAAATTTGGCCTTGCCCTGTATATGGCATTCAAGAAATTGAAACCATACTTTCTGGCTCATCCGGTGGTAATCTACACCGACCAGCCTCTCAAGAGGCCAATGTCTACTTTGGAGTCATCCGGCACAATGTTGAAATGGGCTATTGAAATGCAAAGTCTTGAAATCACTTTTGAACTTAGAAAAGAAGTGAAAGGTTAGGTGTTTGCCGACTTCATTGTTGAAATGACACGACCGGTGCAACCGGATAATGTTGACCAGGTTTGGAAAGTGTATGTAGACGGAAGCTCAACAAAGAATGGCTGCGGTGCAGGAATTATATATGAGTCCCCTGAGGGGGACAAATTTGAATATGCACTACGGTTTAAGTTTCAAGCCTCAAATAACGAGGCGGAATATGATGCCCTGCTAGCCGGAATCCGCAAGTGTAAGGCAGCAAGGGCAACTAAAATTGACGCCTATTCTGATTCACAATTGGTCGTTAGCCATTATGAGGGAGCATATGAGGCAACTCATCCGGCTATGATCAAATATCTTCAGGCAGTCAAAGAAGAAACTGAGGCACTTGAGGAATTCCGTCTGAATCAAGTGCCTAGGTCAGATAACAACCAGGCGAATGCATTGTCTAAATTGTCTTCTTCCGCCTGCTGTGATACTCCTCGGTCGGTCTTTTGGGAAGTTCTTGAAAGAAAAAGCATACATGAAGAGCCCATTGGAACCTTAGATCGAAGCTCTACCTGGATGGATGGCATCCGGGCATATTTAGCAGACGACACGCTTCTTGATTCATCACAGGAGGCAGCCGTCCTGAAAAAGCAAGCAGCAAACTTCGAGTTGAGAAATGAAGAACTCTTCAAGGCAGGTTTTCTCAAACCTTTATTGAAGTGTGTTACCCCAGAAAAGGGGAAAGAAATTCTCAAAGAATTGCTTGCCGGATACTGCGCCTCTCATATAGGCGGCAGGTCTTTAGCCGTCAGAGCCTGGCGGCATTACTTTTGGCCTACTCTTGAAGCAGATGCCAAAGAGTTAGTCAAAATATGCGACAAGTGCCAAAGGTTTGGCCCACTGATTCGCCGCCCGGCTACTGATCTGACGGCAATCCACAGCCCAGTCCCATTTGCCAAATGGGGCATGGATATCTTGGGTCCATATACACCTGCACCAGGCGGAAAGCGCTACATTTTGGTGGCTGTGGATTATTTCACCAAATGGGTAGAAGCTAAGCCGGTTAAGAACATCAAGACAAAGGATGTCATCTCCTTCATCTGGAAGAACATTATCACCCGGTTTGGGGTACCTATGTCTATGGTGTTTGATAATGGCCCTCAGTTTGAGACCCCCCAGCTCAAGACTTGGTTGGGAGATCAGGGTATCTCACATTGTTTTGCATCAGTCGGCCGACCCCAAGCAAACGGCCAAGTTGAAGCCTTCAACAAACTCATCTCAGACGGCATAAAAAAGAAAATTGAAAGAGCCGGTGGTTTATGGGCAGAGGAATTAATTTATGTCCTGTGGGCCATCCGGACTACTGCTAAAGGGGCAACCGGAGAAACCCCATTTCTTATGGTATACGGTGCTGAAGCCGTCTTGCCCATTGAGCATTATGAGCCGACTCTCAGAGTTATGCTCTATGATGAAGAGGCAAATTGGGAGGCCATGCGGCTGGCATTGGACTCCCTCCCGGAACGCAGGGGCAACGCTGCCCTGCGCCATGAGATATACCGTCTGAGAATGACCAGAGCTTATAACAAGAGAGTGCACAAGCGTCCCCTGAAAGTGGATGACTTCGTGTTACGGAAAATGGAGGCAACCGGTAGGGCCAATGAGGCTGGGAAGCTAACCCCTAATTGGGAAGGCCCCTACCGGATTTATGAAGAAGTCAGGAACGGAACCTACCGTCTGGAAACTCCGGACGGTCGCCGCCTGCCTAGAACTTGGAATGTAGACAATCTAAAAAAGTACTACTTCTGAGAATGTATAACTTTTGTACATAGTAAGTCAATTAATGAAAATTCAGGCTTTGTTTGCAGAGGTATTTTGCCATTTTTACTGTTCGTCCGCCTGGGCAATACCCAGACGGACCCTGTGTTTAACTTACTAAGTTTGATACTTAGTTTGGTTGAATATTATAACTGCCTGTCCGCCTGGGTAAAACCCAGACGGACTCTTTATTTATTTAATTACGTTTGATAGTGTAATTTAATAACTGCTGGACCGCCTGGGTAATACTCAGACGGACTATTCGTTCAACAAACGAAGTTCGATATTTAGTGTAAATCCAATAATCCGATTAAAAAACTAAGCACAAAAACGCTTAGTAGCTATACAACCGGTCTCAAACAAGACCAAAGGCCAACATGGCCGGATGGTTGCTTATTTTATAAAACCGCCTGTCCTAACATGGACAAAGGCATCCGGCGACACCCCTCCGGGCGCAATCGTCGTAGAGAACAGACTATTTGTCGATTCTACGTACCCATGCAGACAGCAAAAATTGAACGACCAAATTGGTCAACTCATAGTTGTCTGACCAGAATAATCTACGAAGAACAATTAAGTAACCAAGTACCGGATTCCCTAAGGCATCAGTCGGTCATCGGTTGAAATTCTTACCTGGGTTATTAATTCCAAAGTTGCACTCATTTCCCCTATTGGGGAAAAAGATTGTTTAATGGCTACGCGTTAACCCCAGACGGAAAATAACCGCCTGGGTAAGAAGCTCAAAGCACCCGCTTTTATGGCCGGCTGTGCACTTGGTTTGGGGCAATCACCATTGTGATTGATTGGCCTAAAAACACTCCATACTTCTCCTAGTATCAAGTGTTTTCAAGCCAATCAATCAGCTTGAAATAAAACCAACCACACAGCCGCCCAGGGGAAAGAGCACCCGGATTGAAAATTGCCGCATGCTTTTTTAAGTTAGGCAAAATATTAATGAATTGCAAACATAACGCAAAATTCAAAATAAAAAATTTGAAACGCAAACATATATAAACACGGACTGAGTCGGAATACTTCATTAAATATTAAGAAAGGCACAAAGGCCAGAATAAATGTTAGCCGGAATCACATCCGGTGAAGAAACCAAAAATCAATTGTTGACCCAACCCCATGGTTGGTAAAGATACAAGATTACACGGCATACAAGCCGGTAAAGATCATGATTGGCATACTGCCGCAGAAATTGGGAAGGCCCGCCTAAGGCTGAGGTGGAGTCTGCTCCGGCTGAGTCTGGCTGGCTTGGCCCTCGTGATGATCATCCGCCGCCGGCTCCTCATCATCAGATACTTTATATCCCTGCTCAGCAGCCCAGTCTTTGAGGCGAGGCGGTGGAGCATCACCTAGTTGCTGGGCATAATACACTGCAGTGGCGTAATCATACCTCAGCTTATAGACCTCAAAGTCTATTTCTGGGTAAAGGAGGCTCCAGGTGATCTTTAGCCGGGCCAAGTTGTCCCGCTCATTCTCCTCAGTCAGCCGGGTCTGCTCCTGGGCCAGCTCGTCCGACTGCTTGTTGCGCAGATTGATGAGCTCGACCCTCAAGCGGTTATTGTCTATCCGGAGTTGGGCATTCTCCTTGTCAGCATCCTCTAATGCCTTGAGATCTGATTTGGCATCTTTCAGCTTCTTATCAAGGTCATCAGCTCGGCTGTTAGCTTCATCGTTTGCAGCCGTCAAAATCCGGATCAGCTCCTCCTGTTTCAACTCTACTGCTTTAATCTTTAAATTACACATATAATCAGAATGTTCAGCAAAGTTGAGGTTTTCTAGGGCCCTCCGTTTGGCGTCATTTACCTCTTCTTGCTTCCGCCTGAAGGGGCCTTGGAGACTGTCCACTCTCACCATAGCCTGAGACAATAACAGCCGGTTTGTGAGATACTTAGCCAAATTAAAGATAAAAGATGTCAGGGTAAAGAAATTTTTTACCTCAGCCAGAGAACCCATTATCCGGTCGAAGTCCACGACCTGCAGATCAGGTATGGAGTTCTTCTCAGACCGGGTGAAGGTCCTCACCATCCGCTTTGCGAAGCTTGCAAGATCCGGCTAGTCAGAACTCAGATCTGCATCAAAAGTAGTGCTTTGTGAGATAGAAGAAGCGTAGTCGGCATTTATCCGTTGCCGGCTGCTGACTGACCCTTTTGAAGGATCAACCTTGGTCTTGACTCTCATAAAATCAAGTGGCCAAGGTATTTCAGTTCGTTCCTTACCTTGAACTTCCGGATGGGTCTCCGGCTTACTCTCCTCCCCAGCGGTTGCCGCACCGCCTGCAACCTCAGGTGGCTCGCCACCCTTTGATGCCGTATAGACATCCGACGCTTTCTGCTGTTCTGAGCTTTCGCTCAGTTTTTTCAGTACAGCAGGGGATTTGCCCCCAGTCGTTAGACGACCGGATTGGACAGATGTTTGTTTCTGAGGAGGATCCTTCCTGGCGGCTTTCGCAGCCGGAGTCTTTTCCATATCATCTCCTTGCCTTTTGAGCATCTTGGAGAATGATCGTGGAATTCTCTTGACGGACTCCTGAGAGAGAAGCAAAATGTAAGTATACCCAACCGGTATATAAAAAAAAATGCAAACACATAAAGTCAGGCGGTCTTACCCCACCTTAGCCTCGACGGCTGCCTTTTTGGCAAGTGCCGCCTCCTTGCGCAGTAGCGCCGCGGACTTAGCCGGAGTTTTTTGCTGGTCAACCATCCTCAAGGCTTCGTCTGAAAAAACAATAATTTAAAGTTAGAGAAAATTAAGGCAAGTACGCAATTAAAATAAAATAACAATCATTTCGGATGAAGAGAATTCTACCCCTTGGAAACATGGTACTTAGCCCACAGGCGGACAAGAAGCACTCGTCCTTGAAGAAGTCCGGATGGGGGATCCAGTTCTTGGGTACAATAATATGAGTCCCATCCCCCATGGGCTCAGTTGTTGTTTCGAAGAATCCTGGCTCCATGATTTGCTCCCGGGCCTTAGTAGATAGTGCTGGGAGAGGGCATTTACGTCCCAGGAGAGCCGGTTCAGTATTGTACCAGCGCAGTGTCCGGTTGTGTCTTAGGGTGGGGGAGGAAATCAAATAAAACTTGTCCTTCTACCCGGACCATTTGGACACCTTGTCCAAAGTCATTAAGTATTGGGGCAAGGTAGTCAGAGTATACCATGCCCCATGGCCGCCTGGAGCCTTGCTCAAATAGTGCATGTGAGCGAAGGCGGAGAAACTGGGGTTCAAGTTCTGAAACTCGCAGGCGGCGATGTAACTTAATATATTCACCCACGAGTTAGGGGTGAGCTGCCAAACCCCCAGATCGTACCCCTTGAGGATTTTCCTAATCCTGGGGTGGAGGGGGAACCGGAGGCCGGCTTCGATAACCGCCTCGTAGCAGGTGAAGTAATCATCTGCGTGATCAATGTCGTCACTCCAGGCCATTACAGCATCAGCCGGAGGGACAATAATCTCCCAACCCCTTCCAAAGGGGTGCTTCTCTTTAAAAGCCCTGAACCCGCTATTAAGTAGGGCGATATTGCTCGGCAGCATCCGGGTCTTTTTGGGGTTGGGATTGTCAGCAACCTTAGGCAGCTGCTGATAGTCAGCCGCAAAATCGTTCTGATCGGAGCCGGAAGATTCGGCTCTTGATCCTTGGCCGGCCTCAGCAACGCCGGCTTCATTAGAGGAGGCGACTCCCTCACCGTCTACCTCTCTTATTCCAGAGCTCCCGGAGGTAGAGGGAGCCTCTTCGTCAGATCCGCTCTCCTCCAAATCCCTCTGTTCCCCTTCCAAAAAAACCTCATCGGCTGGCACTCTCATAGTGCGCCGGCTCTTTGACCGCCTGGCCGTCTGTTTCGTTCTGGCCATTGTGTCCTGCACAGACACAGAGAGGGAGGAATTCGAAGATGAGTGTAGACACCCATTTGTGTCTCTCCAAAACCAAACCCAGTGATGAGTGCCTTTCACGTCGAATCATAATCGAATGAAACGAAAGTGTAGAAAGGTCTAGTGTTGCGGAAAGTTTTATTTCTTTTCTTTTCTCTTCTCCCTGTTTTAGAAAACTTTATTTTTAAGAAAACAGCCAATCCAGTTTTGTTGGTCCATAATATGGGTCCAATAGTGGTGTATTTAAATGGGGCTTGCAAAGACCTTTCCAACGATATATTATAAGCCCAATTCCGATGAATATTGAGGAATTTATGGCCAATTTACTAAACTGGGCCTTGTTTGAGTTTTAAGTACGGCCCAATGATCTAGGGGAGGGCCTAATATGATTTATCATTCCTATTGTAATTAGAAATGGTTTTGGTCTTCTAGAACATTCTAGAAGGTCTTATCATTCTTAATTTAGTTAGGACTCTTCAGAGTTTTAATTAGATCAACTAGCATTTTCGACTGAAATTATATTATTTTATCTTCCAGTACGGGAAATTTATCAGATTTTCAAAAACGCGTTGAAAGCCGGTTTGGCGTCCAACCCCAGGCCTTGGCGCCTGGAATCAGGATTGGCGCCAGACGCCAGCATTGGCGCCTGGCGCTAGCCACTGGTCCTGGCGCCAATGAGCCAGGGCTGGCGCCAAGTTAGTTTTGTGGTCTTCAGACTCTGTTTTGATAAATTATCTTTTTTGGATGATTTTCTCTATAAATATCGTATCAAAAACTCCGTTTTCATACACGGATTATCAATATTCATTCACCAAGAATCTTCAATTCTCTTCTTAAAAAAATCTTTCATTCTTTTTTTTCTAAAACTTTGTTTTCTCGAATACAAAATTCCGCATTCACAAGATCTAGAAACACCTAGCCATATTCGAAGTTGCCTTCGCCCTAGACGTGAAAGGTTTTAATTTCTGAGGGTTTGGTCCCAAATCTCTCTTTCAATTATTTAATTTAATTGCTTTGATTATTATTTTTCCTTGAAGTTACTAACGTGTGTATTTTGTAATTAGAAAGAGGTACGAGGCATCCAAGTAAGTACTTTAATTGGTTTAATTGATTTATGATGTAGATATCATGTTTAGATTGTTATTTTGATTCCTAGTATCATGTCTAGGGTATTTTTAATATCAAATATGATTGCTACGATGCTTCCTATTATTCTCTTCCTAATATTTATGATGTTAGTATCATGTTAGGGTTAAAGATTTGATTTTTATTGCTTAGTGACATGCTAGGGTTTGTTATTAATCTTGTTAGTATCATGCCTAGGATCTTGCTATGCTTTAACATGATTATGATTATTTCAATTATAATTTATTTTTATGATTGATATTATTTTTTATTCATGATGTTGATTATTTATTTATTATGTTGCTTGATATGTATCATATTTTATTTATTTATTGCTTGATCACCTTTTATGCATGTTAAAGGGAATTGGTATTTGCAATCACGCTTAATAAGATAATTAATAATCTTGTTAGGTTAATTGTGATTATAATTTCAAGTGATCGCCAATAATAGGTTTATTTGTGCATTAAATTCAACCAACATAGATTAAACAGGTTTAGGGTTAATCCTATTGATTGCATGTTAATCAGAAAGCGCACATGAATACAAGCAGAATAAAGTAGAGGCCTATTATTAGGGCAGGTTCAATCTCTTTTAGGTTGGATTTGTACCATCATCCCCGAACCCTTATTTGGTTCATAACCTTATGGAGTTGACGATCTCTTGGATCGTTAAGGGGTGTAACCTTCACCTCGTGAACGGTTTACAAGTTCCTTAAAAACTTGTTGGCGACTCTTTTGCTCTATCTTCTTCCCTTTTGGGCGCCACCGTACTTTAGTGTATGATCACAGTGGTGTTCAAGCTAGTGGGATTTTAAAGGCTTGAAATTATTCCCTACAGTTTTTGGCGACTCCACTGGGGAGGATTTCTATTTTAATTCCTGAATTTGTTTCGGCAATGATTTAGAATGAGTGGATGAGACTCGAAAAGTTCTAAGTATTTCATGTGCGTAATTTTGATTAACATTATTGTCATATGCATAAAAAGGTTCTCATTGGAAAGACCATCCGTAATGAGTCAAAAACATAGGATTTTACACGTAGGAAATTTGAGAAACGTCTTTCACAACTAGGACTGAAATAACACCACGCGAAACTGGATGATTTTATTGAGCACAGAAAGCTGCTGAGGCATGTGGGAAGTAGCGTCAGGGGCCAGAGCTTGGCGCCACACTTTTTGCCGTAGCGCCAGACGCCAATATTGGCGCCAGGCGCTACAGTTAAAAGTTGGAGCCAGTCTCTGTTTGTTGGCGCCAATTTCCCCCAATACCGAGCCAGAAATATGCGTTCTAATTTCGACCGGTTTTTCGTATTGTTTGCTCGATCCTACTTCCTGATTGAATTTTTTCTCACTTTTCTGAAACCCATATGTGTTCTACATATGGACATAACCCTCTGGAAATTCATGCTCTATCTACCTGATTGAACGCTCCTGGCAACAAAGGGTACATCTGAGAGGTTGAATTCACCAAACCATGGAAGTGAGTTTTTTCTAAAAACTCGCGGTGTTCTATCCACACGCGTTAACCCTTCACGGTTTGGCTTCTACGCGGTGCATCTGAACAATTAACCATGGACCCTATTTGACTAAACCATATCCCGAACTTTAGAGAACTAGAGCCATGGTTAGGTTGCGAACTCATTGCATCATATTGTGCCTACTTGATTAATTGTGCATTATTTGTTGTGCATATATATCCTATGCTCCTCCTAACCGTTTGTTGATTTGTGTTGAGATTTAAATTAATGACTTAAAGAGCTTTGCCTAATTAATTAATTAATTAATTAATTAATTCGAGTCCATAACGTTTTTTCTTCTTTTAATCGGAATTGACCTAGTACGACTTTAGGCATACCCCAGTTGACTAATAATACCGAAAACAGTCCCGGATCGAGGCTCCAAAGTTGGTGCCAAAATCTGAGCTGTAGCGCCACTGTATGGTGTGTAGCGCCAAACATTTACTAAAAAGTCTGGCGCCAACCACCATATTGTGACGCCAGTCCTGTCGCTTGGCCGACAGTTCGGATTATTTGTCGAGTCATCACCTAGTGTCTAATTAATCAGTTTCCTGTTTAATTCGGTTAATTTTGCCGGCAATAATGCTTATTTGAATTAATATTCGAGTTTAGGCACTAAGTCCCATGGTCTTACACAAGAGTCCAAGCATGTCACTTACACTCAATACACACACCAATACACATGTCTTGACCATGATTAAGGGAGTCTTGTGTGCGCGCGTTATTTTTTCGTCATTTTTTTTAGGGGGGTAAGTCGGATATTAATCCTCCAAATAAATAATAGTACTTAAGTTCCCTAAACACATGTACATTATTGCTCCCTAAAAATATGCATACTTTCTTTTTTTTTTTTTTAAATAAAAGCCATAAAGTCAAACTGATTCGAGTCAAGTAATTAAAACGCAAACTGGCTTAATTTACAGTGCGTGGTCAAGAAAGGAAGGACGATTAATCAAAGATAACCTCTTCGTACAAGTCCAACTTTTCGACAAATCTATAGCTCGCAAGAGGAAAGCAAGAGTTATAATGGCAACTCAGGAAGAAGTTAATGATCTCAAGAACCAACTGGCTACTGTAACTGAGACACTGAAACTTCTCGCACTTAAGATCGAGGATCCCACGAAGGAACAACAAATGGACCTCATGCAAGAAAGCCTAAGCAAGTTGTCCAGTGACTACAAGTTTCAAGAACTCACATCCCAAGGGGTCTCGGTAGATAAGGATCTTCTTCCACAGAAGTTCAGTGCCAACGACATCCCAAAGTTTAGGGCAATCGACAACCCCTACTTCCATCTAAGGGCATTTGAAACAATAATGAGTATCAAGGGTATCGATAAGAAAGTCTTCCCTTCTTTGTTCTCGCTATCTCTCGAGACCGTTTGCCAACAATGGTTCTTTTCTCTTGAAAAAGAAAAGACCTCTACCTGGGAATCCATAGCAAACGCTTTCGTCGATAGGTACAAGTGCAACGTTCAAGTCGAAACTGACCATAGAGAACTTGAAATCCTCAAACAGAAGGAGAATGAGGGCTTCACATCCTTCTTTAACAAGTGGAGAGAAACCTCAGCTAAAATGATTGAGGTACCCAGTGAAAAAGAGTCCGTGAGATTGTTCATTAAAAATCTCCAAGAAAAATATTCAAAACATCTTAAATATCAAAACAACCTTCATACCTTTAAGGCTGTTTATGATATCGGGATTAATATTGAAGATGACTTAGCTAAATCTAAAGCTGCCAACAATAACTCCAACAGTGGCTGGAAAGGAAAGAAGAACGACAATCCTTCTTCTTCCAAAACCGTCCACTCAAATAATGTTAGCACCTTTAATCTAGGAGAAGTCCTCGCCATGAACAATCAAGGACAAAAGAAACCCTTTAGGAGAAACTTCACTCCTATTGGCATGAGTTATGACACCGCGTTTGATTGGCTAAATGCAAAAGGTCTTATAACTCCTATTGGACCATTTGGAGATCCACCAGTCGAGAAGAGGTCGCCTAATTGGAACCCTAATGCGCATTGCAAATATCATCAAGGTAGGGGCTACTCTATTGAAAGCTGTTGGAAGCTTAAGGAAGCTATTCAAGACTTAATTGACAGTAACAAGCTGCCGGTGCCTCCTGCCAGTAAGAAACCGAGTATTGACAATGCACCTCTAGCTCACACATTGGCTATCTCCGATGAAGAAAGCGAAGTTGACCCCTCATCCCTCATTAAGCCTGTCAAAGAAACTAATGTCGAAGAGGAGGAAGAAGAGACCTTTTTAGATATCGAAGATAATCTTCCAGAACTAGCAAATGAGGTAGAGATACGAATACTCACACTGTATCTGAGGGAGACGTCGCAACTGTTACGTGAAAATCTTAAAATTTTGAATGAACTTCACAAGGAATATGATAAAGAACCTAAGAGAGAATTCACACCAGTAAAAATGACTTATGAGGCAAAATACTTTCCCTTACAAGTCACCGAAAGACCCAAGAAGAGCAATAAAGTTTATACTCCAATTGGGATCCCGTATGCACAAATGTTTAAAATGCTCTCCGAGAATGGCAAGGTCAAACCTCTCGAACCGAGACCATTTGAATCATTAAAAAGGACAGATAGATATTACTGTCAATACCATCAGTCAGGAGGACACACCCTAGAAAACTGCTTCAAGTTCAAGGATTTGGTGCAGAAAATGATTGATAGAAAGGAATTAGTCCAAGTTCAGCAAGAAGAGGACATAAATGTTAATGGAGTATGGGACAGTGATGAAGAAGATGTCTATCTAAAAGACATATTAGAACCTTCACCTTCTGTATCATACACCACGGACGACATTTGGGCTGAAGAAGATTCATCAATAGACGTCCTCACAAGATCCGGGAGAATACAATCTCCCGTTTCAACACAACCCATGCCTACTGTACAACAAGTTCCCATACCTATCATCGAAGACAATGACATCGTTAAACAATTCAAAAAAACAAAAGTGGAGATGAATGTATGGAAGCTTCTGGCAACATCTCGAGAACATAGGTTGGCTGTGATGAATGCCTTGGATAAAATCAGGATAGATTCTGACACTACTCCTGAGGGACTAGCTAACTTCCTCACGAGTGATCTCCCTAGTCCAATTAATTTAATCACCTTCTCTGATAAAGATTTACCCCCGGAAGGTGACAAGCACTACAAGGCATTAAACCTCACAGTAGTCTGCAAAAGAATGAATGTTCCCATGACTCTTGTAGACAATGGATCGGCTATTAATGTCTGTCCACTTAGGACTGCAAGGATGCTTGGCATAAAAGATGAGGATTTAACTCCGTCCACACAAGGAATAAGAGCTTACGATAACACTCGACGTCAAGCTCTTGGCAAAATAACTCTAAATGTGACGGCAGGAGCAATAGAACATGCTACTACTTTTCAAGTGGTAGACATCAAAGCCTCATTCAATCTGTTGTTAGGACGCCCTTGGCTCCATGACCTAAAGGCCGCCCCTTCATCTCTCCACCAACAAGTGAAATCCATAGTTGGAGGAATACCCATCACTATTGATGCTTCGCCAATGAGGATCAAATCAATAGAGCATGACGAAGATGATGAAGACCTATGGGGCTTTAACGAAGAAGTCTCCTTAATCCAAGAGGATGAAAGGACATCTCTTTGCCACGACCCCCATTCCAACATGATTATCAACACTATGCTAAAGAAACAAGGACACTTCCCTGGGATGACCTTAGGAAAGAAGAAGGGGATAGCAAAATCGATAGAGTCACCTGGCCTCCCTAAACTAGATACTTTCGGACTTGGTTTCGAACCGACTCGGAAAGATCTCAAGCGAGCCCAGGACAAACTGAAAGCACGTAGGGACGCTCGCATTCAAAAGAAAGCAATTCCAATGGATCAGTACCCTCTTACACTTAATGGACAGTTTATAAAAGAAGGAGAGGACTATCCATGCCATGAATTTCCCGAACCATTTGTTGTAAATGGCATACGACAACCAGGATTCGAGATTTTCTTGGATTGCTACTTCACTGACGAAATCCCAACTCCTGTCCACAAGGAGAAAGCACCCCCATGTTTTGACTTTAACGTCATGGGATTACTGTTTAGGCGAGAAAAGATTGAGCCAGTTTATGAGGAAGATAACTCCTCACTCATTCAAACGGTCCTACAAAGCGAAAACTTCGACCCCTCAAAGCTAATTACTCCAGCTGAAGGATTACTGCAAGGGTGGCGCAAGACTATCAAGGTAACCACTCCGAGTGGGAGGAAGATATCAATCACGACAGGACAAGGGCCAATGTTTGAAGAATCGTCAGAGTCAGAGTCTGAGTCAGAGTCTTTCCCTTTAGAATCTTCTGAGTCTTTAATGCCTCCCCTTCTTTGTTCCTCTCCTAGGATAGTTAATGATCCAGTCCCTGAGGACATATCACTCTTTAATGTAATGATCTCAGAGTATAATAATATCGCTCATTCTCCTTACTTCTCGTGTTCTTCCCTAACCCAAGATGATGAACTTTGCTTAGCTAACGATGAAAAAGATAAAGAATTTATTAAAGCAATGGAAACACTTGAAAAGAAAACACCAGTAATTGAAGAGACTGAAACAGTTGACATCTCAAATGATTCAACTCATAAAAGAGAAGTTAAAATCGGACTAACATTGAATAAACAAGAAAGAACCGATTTAATTAACTTGCTTAAAGAATATATCGATGTATTTGCTTGGTCATATGAAGATATGCCAGGCATCAACAGAGAAATAGCTCAACACACTATACCATTAATTCCAGGAATGAAACCTGTAAAGCAAAAGTTACGTCGAATGAAACCCGACGTAGCACTTAAAATAAAAAAAGAATTTCAAAAACAAATAGCTGCAGGTTTCATCAAGGTATCCAAATACCCCGAATGGGTCGCCAACGTCGTCCCAGTTCCAAAGAAAGACGGAAGGGTAAGGATGTGTGTCGACTATCGAGATCTAAATAAGGCAAGTCCAAAGGACGACTTCCCTTTGCCACACATCGATATTCTGGTAGACAACACAGCAAATCACGCACTTCTCTCATTCATGGACGGATACGCAGGGTACAATCAAATTCTCATGGCGGAAGAAGACATGGAGAAGACAACTTTTATCACACCATGGGGCACTTACTGTTACACGGTAATGCCATTTGGGTTGAAAAACGCAGGTGCTACTTACCAACGTGCAGCAACCGCCTTGCTCCATGACATGATGCACAAAGAAGTTGAAGTATATGTCAACGACATGATTGTGAAATCAAAGGACCGTCCAGGCCATCAAGTAGCCTTATGGAAATTTTTCGAAAGGTTAAGAAAATACAATGAGGTTGAATCCATCAAAATGTGCTTTTGGAGTCACCTCAGGCAAGCTCTTGGGGTACGTCATAAGCTCTAGAGGAATAGAGATAGATCCAACCAAGATTAAAGCAATCATGTCAATGCCATCGCCCAAAACCGAGAAACAGATTCGAGGATTCATTGGCCGGTTGCAATACATAAGTAGGTTCATATCAAAACTAACAACGATATGTGAACCAATCTTCAAAAAGCTCAAGAAGAATGTACCAGTAATATGGGATGACGAGTGTCAAAAAGCCTTTGACCGGATCAAAGCCTATCTCGCAAATCCTCCCGTATTAGCGCCAACACTTCCCGGAATACCTCTTAGGTTATATTTGACGGTTACCAAAGAGACAATGGGAGCTATGTTAGCACAAGAGGTAGAAAACAAAGAGAATGCGATCTATTACTTAAGTAAGAAGATGCTCGAATACGAAACACGCTATACACCACTCGAGAAATTGTGCCTCGCTTTGGTGTGGGCCACAACTAAGTTGAGACATTACATGTTGGTGCATACCGTTTTCGTGGTATCTCGATTGGATCCACTCAAATACTTGTTCGAGAAATCAACACTCAATGGACGTATTTCAAGATGGATAGTCAACTTAGCCCAGTTCGATGTACGGTTTATGCCACAAAAAGCTATTAAAGGATCTGTGGTGTCAGACTTTCTGGCAGATTTTCCAATAGAAGACTCGACACCAATACAGGACAACGAATTTCCAGATGAAGATTTGATTGTCACCGAAGATGATACTTGGACCTTATATTTCGATGGAGCCTCAAACCAAAAGGGATGTGGTGTCGGAGTGCTACTAGTATCACCCAAAGAAGAACACGTCCCAATCTCAATAAAGCTTGATTTCGACGTTACCAACAATGTTGCTGAATATGAAGCATGTGTGGTAGGCCTTGAAACAGCTCTGGCATTGGGAGTAAAGAAGTTAAGGGTATTCGGAGATTCCTCTTTAATCATCAATCAAATATCTAAAAGGTGGAAAGTAAGGAGCGAAAGCCTAGCCCCTTACCAAACTTATCTGGAAACTCTTACCGATCAGTTAGAGAAGGTGGAATACACATATCTACCTAGAGAAGAAAATCAATTTGCTGATGCCTTGGCGAGATTAGCCTCAATGGTTAGGATTCCCACGGATATCGAGCAACTGCCTCTAACTATCGAAAAAAGGCACAAACCGGCGTATATACAGGCTATAGAAGACGACGACCCAGTCCAAGACGAAGATGAAGAACAAGAAGAAGAACCATGGTATACAGACATTCTCAACTATGTCACCAAGGGAGAATACCCTCCTCTTGTTGGCAAAAGAGCAAAACGAGCCTTGAGACTTTTGGCTTCTCAATATGTACTCATAGACAACGAGCTACATAAAAGGGTACCTAAAGGTCGAGCTCTCCTATGTGTAGGGAAAGTGGATGCACAAAGAATAATGAGAATGGTCCACGAAGGAATTTGTGGAACTCATATAAATGGCAAAATGTTAGTCCAGAAAATAATGCGAGAAGGGTATTATTGGACTGCCATGAATAGGGACTGCCATCAACATGTAAAAAGATGCCCTAAGTGTCAAATTTTTGCCAACTTACAACACGTTCCTCCATCTTTGCTCTACACCTACACATCACCATGGCCATTTTCTACATGGGGAATTGACATAATTGGCAAGATCGCTCCTCCAGGGACAGGAGGCCATGAATTTATTCTAGTAGCAATTGATTACTTTACGAAGTGGGTTGAAGCGCAATCATATGCTAAACTCACCACAAAACATGTAGCACTCTTTATCGAAAGGAATATCATTTGTCGATATGGAGTCCCGCATGAAATGATAAGTGACAATGGAACTCATTTTCAAGCCGAATGTGAAGATTTGCTACACAAATATGGTATCCAACATCATCATTCGTCCCCTTATAGACCTCAAGCAAACGGAGCAGTCGAGGCAGCTAATAAGAATTTAAAGACTATCATCGAGAAAATGACAGAAAATTATAAGGATTGGCCTGACAAGCTTCACTTTGCATTGTGGGGTTATCGCACGCCAATCCGTACGTCAACAGGAAATACACCATTTTCTTTGGTATATGGAATGGATGTCGTACAACCTGTCGAACTAGAAATACCATCTCTACGTATTGCGCTAGAGAGTAAACTCGATGAAGTCGAATGGACTAGGGCACGATATGAAGAATTGATCCTACTCGACGAAAAACGACTAGAAGCTCTACACCACACTCAGTGCTATCAAACTCGTATGGCTAGACATTTTAATAAGAAGGTCAAGACAAGAAATATCAAAATAGGAGATTTAGTATTAAAAGCGCTAAGGAAAAATGTTTTAGATCCAAGGGGAAAGTTCAGACCTAATTGGTCTGGCCCCTACATTGTCAAAACAATCCTGTCCGGTGGTGCAGCAAAATTAACTGACATGGATGGCAATGAATTCTCAAACATGACCAACCTTGACCAACTTAAAAAATACTACCCATAATTACTTGAGTAGGACACTCAAGAGAGCTACGTTCGGCCTGATTCCTTAGTAGGACATCTCCGCGTTCCAGAATCAACAAAAAGTCAACAAAAGTCGGAAAAGCAACTGGCGTCACAGAACAAAGCCTGGCGCCAGCAAAAAGCCATTAGCGCCAGACGACGGTATTGGCGCCTGGCGCCAGACCTCAATAGCTGGTGCCAATCTGCAATTATTGACGCTAATTCAGTAATAAAATCTGGGCGAATTTCGGTGTTTTTTTCGGAAAATTTTCGACTTCCGTAATCGAAGAATTTCTGGAAAATCAATTTTTTTGGTTTTTCATTGCTTTAATAAAATAAATTTAAAGTAACAATTTAATTGAAAGCTGAAATTTCATTAATGAAATAAAATTGCATTGTTAATGGAATTTAAATAAGGCTGAAATAAATTAACTTTAAATAAAAATTAACAATCTAATAAATCTAAAGCTAAGCAATGTTCTAGTCTTTCTTCTCCTTCTTTGCCCTTTTCCAATTCTTTTCCGTTTCCTCCTCTTCATCCATTACTTTAGCCAGTAGGCATCCTTTAGAGGACCTACATTCAATTTTAGAATAGATTGTTTCTCCTTTAGCTAGCACCCCATGCTTCTTTTCCACCCACGTCTTCTTGTCTATAGCTTTCCTTTTCCCCTTGTCTTTAGTAGTATTCTTCTTCTTAGGCATTGTAGGTGTCTTGAACTCAATTCTTGCACCTAAGCGTTCCTTGGCCGGTGTCACCCTGTCACCTAGACGATTCTTCACATCGGTTCTACCCTGATCAATTGAAGACTTCTTCAACAACCACTTCTTTACATCATTAGGTAAAGAAGGAGGGAACCTTTTGGGTAATCACTTCCCATAAAGGTCTAGCGCTCCAGTAAGTGTCAAATTTATCTACTTCTTGAGATATGGGATACTCATAGGGAGGACGAAGATCCCCGGAAGGAATATTTTGAAGCAAGCCATATTGTCTCCTTACTCTGCAGGGGTAATAATATGTCATGCGAGACAAGCTTGGAAGACGGCAGAAAGGTTGCTTGTAAACACCAACCATCCTTTTTATTTTCCACCATGGGATGACCCACTTGATAGCAAAATCACGTGATTCAAAGACTTTCTTCCACCCATGGCGCCCAATTTTAGGGATGCGCTTCTTTCTTCTCACAAAGCAAGTGGGCGTATAACTTTCAATGTCGTCCGGAGGGCTAATTAATCCTAACCTTTCCATTAGCCACATCTGTAAAAAAATTCTAATGCAAATAAATTAATATTACAATACAAAAATATATTTTTTTGATTTCTGTAATTAAAAATATTATTTTTCTACCTGTAATAAAATTGGAGAACCGCGAAGAGGTGCTTTTGGGTCCCTTTTCAACTCATCTAGACTAATCATAGTCTCTCCAACTATCAATGGCATTGGATTTCTCCCTGATTCAATTTGTTCTAGCACAGTGGTTATAATTGATTGACCCTCGTTAATTTTACCACTACTAAGACAATATTGATTAAGCATGCAGAATAAAAACGCCCTTCTTCTATATATGTGAAAAGATTCAGAAAGCGGTTTATCAAAATAATAGCGTGCGAATTCTTTTAAGTTCACTGCATTGCCATCTACTATTTTTGATAAATCCCTTTCCTTCAAGTTAAAGAAGCGCTCGAAATCCTTATAGTAATATGCATCTACCCTAGGGATTACTATCAGGTCTATTGCAGGGAAACCTAAAATAGCACCAAATTCCTCTGGCAAAGGGCTAATTTCATCATACCCTATTCTAAAACAATGTGTATCAATGTTCCAATATTCTAAAGCGGTATGTATGAAGTCTATGTCTAAATCTACCCCTTTTATGCCATATATTCCCCCCAAGTGAAATAAATCCAATTCTTTTCTTTCTCTAGCATTGAGAGATTGAATGGGAATATTGGCGTCACACACCCGAAATTGGCGTCACCCATCTGCTATTGGCGCCACACGCTAGAAATAGCGCCTGGCGCCACGAGCCACAGCTGGCGCCAAGTCAGCAGGACAGCCGCGCGTGCTCAGTTTGCGTTTTTATATTAAATTGGAGTCGGTTAATGGCTTTATGACCCCGCTTTAATTTCTTCTAAACATTTTTCTACCCTTTTATTAATTAATTAACTATAGCGATTATTTTTAGTTAATTTTTATTTTCTCTTGAGTTTATATTAAAATTCAAAAATCAGCCTTTTTCTCCGTTTTGTTTTTCCTTTTTATTTTTCCTTTTGGGGGAGAGAGTCGGATAATACCCTCCATCAATAATAAAAATGACGGAATTTTTGCGCATAATTGTCATCACATTTGCACACACTAACATAATAGTAGATAAATTCGCAATAACAGAATATAGTAGATAAATTAGAAATAACAGAATGTACAGAGTGTCTAAATAACAAGTCAAAGGCAAAGTTCTATAAAAAGTCAAAATAAAATGCATATACAGAAGCAAACTATGGCACCGGAGGACGTAGGCCCATCATGCCATAAAACTGCGCCGTCCGAGGAGTCACCTCTCCACCAGCTCCGGCCTCAGCACCAGCTCCAGTCTCCGTAGGAGGAGGGAAACTCAAAATAGGACCGCTCCAGCCAAGGTCAACCTGAGGCTGAGACCACGGAGGCTGCTGCGATGATGAGCCAACCTCGTACATCCCACCACCTCTGAAAGCCGAAGTAGCCTCTCCTACCGGTGCAGCAGGAGCACCCTCAAAAGAAGACCCGGAGCCCTCAGCAACATCGGCTCGAGCAGCCTCAGAACGACCACCTCTACCTCCAGACAAAGTACGACGACGTCTCGAGCTAGACCTCGCCGGCTCTCTCCGCCCCTCAGGCCTCGTACGGGTGTGAGAAGCAATCGGCTGACCCTGCAAAAAGAATTAAATCAGGAACAAGAGAAAAAACTGAAGCCATAGTGCAGAAATAATAGGTAAAGAAAAGTTACCTCTCGGACAGCGTCGTCTCGACGACAGGTAGCCGTGTTCCTCATCCGAACGAGTTGGCTCCGGAAGGCATCTATGCATCGTGCCATAGCCGAAACCACCTCGCGTGAGAACTGTCAAGGAAAGTCAAGTCAGTAAAAATGCATGATAACTAAATACAAGATTCTAAATTAGAACTAGACTTACCCTAGTCTGGTGACGAGGAATCGACCGCTCCACGAAGCGCTCGCCCTCAGGAGCCGGAGAAATCATCTCCTCAATCGGCCCGTACATCCCCTGGTAGTGGATGGACATACGAGGTGGCACAAACTCAGTGGGACCATCCTGCTAAGACAGAAAGAAATCAGCAAGGTATTACTTGGGGGCTACTTAGCGAAAAACAAGAAGTTAAGAATCTTACCCTCACATCCTCGGCCGGCACAGGGGCTGGAGCCAACAAAGGAAGTAGCTCCTCAGCATAACTCCGCCCAAGGATCACATGGGACCGCCAGAGGGAACCAGACTCCTCAGCTATGCTCGACAACTCTCTCTCGTCGAACATGTGACGTGGTGGAGGAGCAGGAACAACAAAAATATCGGAAGAGTGCTGTTTAGCAACTCTCTCTCCTAAGTATACAACCGCTCCGTAGGTCCCCAAAAAGTAGCGACGCTCGGCAGAGTACCGTGCGGCTAATCCAGGGACTGTCCAACCACCCCATGGTCGGTATACTACCTCAGGTCCCTATAAAAGCACCAATCACATAAAAACATATTTAAAACGTCGCAGAAGAGCAAGATAAACACTAAAAGTCGTACCGAGATGATCCGACTCCGGACACGTGCAGTAGACAAGTCCACATGGTGGCCGCCCCAAGAGGCGCTCACCGGATACCCCCTCGGCGATGGTCTCGCCGGCGCAATGGAAGGAAAGTACTCATAGAACCAGATCTACAAAAAAAGCTAAAGCATGAGTAAATGCTGCCTAACATATAGGGCTAAACTTTATAGGGAATAATGTTTACCTCTACGACTTTCCAGAAAGCAGACAGAGCAACGTTCGTTCTAAAGGACCGGTGGCGACACGAGTCCCTCAGTGCGCGAACGAAGTCAGTATAGGCTAAGCTGGCCCAATCATAAGTCCCGATCCGCTGGAGATCGCGAACAGCAGGGAGGTAGTAAAGCAATGCCCTACTACCCCTGTCAGGGGAGAATGTCCCTGACAACAACATCAGCACAAAGATGCGCACCCGCTGCTCTCGGGAGGTCGCATCGTCATCAAGAGCCGCTGCCAGCGTCGAGCGGCGAATCCCCCTAGCACTGAACTGAGTTGTCTCGACCTCAGCTCGGGCCCGAACAGCAATCGGCCCCAATAGTTCCTCGACCTCTGGAGAAAATACATCGATACTGCCGTCGAATGGTAGTGGCACAGAAGAGAACTCCAGTCCTGTGATGAGACTGAAGTCTGTAGGAGTGACCATCATCTCACCCCAAGGAAAATGAAAAGTGTTGGTGGTATCCCAGAAGAACTCCACCAGAGCACGTACTACGTGGTGACCCCCGCTGGAGGCAACCATAGCCTCGGAGGTCTCAAACAGGGCAACCAATCCGCAAGACTCCCATAGGATTCTCGTCTCTCGATCTCTGGCGATATGCATCCTGTACAAATTGCCTAGACCATCACAGCCAGAGCCGTGATGCCGTGTCCTCCCAGGCTCTGTTCCCCGTCTCACCCTCTCAGAAATGTGGTGGACAGGGGCAAAGAACAAGGTCTGCTCATCCCACTCTGGGAGCTGACCAAGCGAAGTGGACGGTGTAGTGTCGTCCTCCACGGGCTCATGCTCCCGTCTAGTGTTTCGGGACCGTGAACCTGAGCCTCGTTGTCTAGCCATGCTACATTGTGCAGAATCATCATAAATTAAGGTTCTATAGTATCTAAAGGTTCGTCTAGCCGCATGATACTATGTTCGCAAAAAAACAGAGTACGTAGTACTAAAACAGAGCACAAATTCAAATTGAGCATGATAGCATTTTTTCAAGCAATCAAACAATTTCTTGCAATACTATAGTGATTATTGTGACAAATTGAACAAGAATTGCTAGCAAAAACAACAAGAACGAGTTACATTGTTCTTCACGACCCTAAGAGGTCCAACAATGGTGGATTGCTCATTTTTTCACCAAATTGGGTCAAACAAGTCTCAAATTACTCCCAAGGCAATATACAAACATAAACAAGCAATTTCATGGCATAAAACTTGATAAACAAAGCAAATTGAGCATCATAAGTTTCGAATTTTCATGAAATTCGTGAATGAACATGCCAAAAATTCATAAAAACCGGTGTGAGTTGGAGGAAAACTTACATAGATCGGGAATATGGATGAAAAGAGCTTTGATTTGAAACAAATTTGAGCGAATTCGGTTGAGAAACGAATGAGCAACGATCAATTGAAGTTTTCGGACTTCTCTCGGGCTGTTTCGTGACGAACAGAGCACGAAATAAAACGAAAAACCGTTTTTAAAGAAGAATTCGTGCTGGCGCCAGTCCCTAGGCATTGGCGTCACATTCTGTGTTTGGCGCCAGACGCCAATTTCAGCGCATGGCGCTAGTGCAATAAAGCTGGCGCTGATTTATTTTCAGCGACGCCAAAGCAGCCAGCCACCTGATGGGGTTGTGCTAGCTTCCTGCAACATATTTTGGGTTCCTTGGTACGCCAGTTAGCCCCTCTAAGCAATTTGACATGATTAAGTAATCGGCTTGATTACATAAAGTGATCGACTTGATGAAAAGATCGTCTCACTTAGCTTAAAGCGCCTAAGCATTGGCTCACTAGCAAAAAGCACCGACATACAGGTTCAAGAGCAAAGAGCACCGACATACAGGTTCAGAGCAGAAGAGCGCCGACATACAGGCATAGCAAAAGCAAGTTCAGGCGAACTTTTAAAGATCGACAGGCGTGGATCTTCGGTATTTTCCTTTGGGAGATTATCGCATCAAGTGAGGATGACTTCAAGAGAAGATGTCTTCGGCATCATTCCCTAGCTGGCGGAAAGTTGTCACAAACAACTGAAGGTAATTTCAGGGCGAAATTGTCTTCGATCATAATTCCTGAGGCATGGAAGATGATCAAAATGCGGATGAGAATTATTTTAAGAGAAATAATTTTCGATGATATTCCCTTGGACGTGGAATATTATCATAGCGGAGAGGATAGTTTCAGGCGAAGCAATCTTCTAATTGGAAGCAGTTACAAGGCATAGCGGTTTTCAAGCGGGATGGCGTTCTCTAGCTTGCAGGAGATCATCAAAAAAAGCAGCAGCAGCAACAATCGGTTACTTTCAGAGACGTGTGCTCGACGGTGCAAGATACGCGTTTCTTAACTCTCTTATCTGTTTAACTAATGCTAGTTTTGCAGGTATCGGCGTTACAAGATTGATTTAGGATCGCAGAACGTTCTGAATCATTCTCCGTCCCTATCCCTACTTTGAATTTCGTTTTCGAAACTTGCGTTTCTCCAAACTCAGTCAAAGTGGGGGCTTTTGTAGACACCCATTTGTGTCTCCCCAAAACCAAACCCAGTGATGAGTGTCTTTCACGTCGAATTATAATCGAATGAAACGAAAGTGTGGAAAGGTCTAGTGTTGCGGAAAGTTTTATTTCTTTTCTTTTCTCTTCTCCCTGTTTTTGAAAACTTTATTTTTAAGAAAATAGCCAATCTAGTTTGGTTGGTCCATAATATGGGTCCAATAGTGGTGTAGTTGGATGGGTCTTGCAAAGACCTTTCCAACGATATATTATAAGCCCAATTCCGATGAATATTGAGGAATTTATAGCCAATTTACTGAACTGGGCCCGGTTTGAGTTTTAAGTACGGCCCAATTATCTAGGGGAGGGCCTAATATGATTTATCATTCCTAATGTAATTAGAAATGGTTTTGGTCTTCTAGAACATTCTAGAAGGTTTTATCATTCTTAATTCAGTTAGGACTCTTCAGAGTTTTAATTAGATCAAATAGCATTTTCAACTGAAATTATATTATTTTATCTTCCAGTACGGGAAATTTATCAGATTTTCGAAAACGCGTTGAAAGCCGGTTTGGCGTCCAACCCCAGGCCTTGGCGCCTGGAATCAGGATTGGCGCCAGACGCCAGCATTGGCGCCTGGCGCTAGCCACTGGTCCTGGCGCCAATGAGCCAGGGCTGGCGCCAAGTTAGTTTTGTGGTCTTCAGACTCTGTTTTGATAAATTATCTTTTTTGGATGATTTTCTCTATAAATATCATATCAAAAACTCCGTTTTCATACACGGATTATCAATATTCATTCACCAAGAATCTTCAATTCTCTTCTTAAAAAAATCTTTCATTCTTTCTTTTCTAAAACTTTGTTTTCTCGAATACAAAATTCCGCATTCACAAGATCTAGAAACACCTAGCCATATTCGAAGTTGCATTCGCCCTAGACGTGAAAGGTTTTAATTTCTGAGGGTTTGGTCCCAAATCTCTCTTTCAATTATTTAATTTAATTGCTTTGATTATTATTTTTCCTTGAAGTTACTAACGTGTGTATTTTGTAATTAGACAGAGGTACGAGGCATCCAAGTAAGTACTTTAATTGGTTTAATTGATTTATGATGTAGATATCATGTTTAGATTGTTATTTTGATTCCTAGTATCATGTCTAGGGTATTTTTAATATCAAATATGATTACTACGATGCTTCCTATTATTCTCTTCCTAATATTTATGATGTTAGTATCATGTTAGGGTTAAAGATTTGATTTTTATTGCTTAGTGACATGCTAGGGTTTGTTATTAATCTTGTTAGTATCATGCCTAGGATCTTGCTATGCTTTAACATGATTATGATTATTTCAATTATAATTTATTTTTATGATTGATATTATTTTTTATTCATGATGTTGATTATTTATTTATTATGTTGCTTGATATGTATCATATTTTATTTATTTATTGCTTGATCACCTTTTATGCATGTTAAAGGGAATTGGTATTTGCAATCACGCTTAATAAGATAATTAATAATCTTGTTATGTTAATTGTGATTATAATTTTAAGTGATCGCCAATAATAGGTTTATTTGTGCATTAAATTCAACCAACATATATTAAACAAGTTTAGGGTTAATCCTATTTATTGCATGTTAATCAGAAAGCGCACATGAATACGAGCAGAATAAAGTAGAGGCCTATTATTAGGGCAGGTTCAATCTCTTTTAGGTTGGATTTGTACCATCATCCCCGAACCCTTATTTGGTTCATAACCTTATGGAGTTGACGATCTCTTGGATCGTTAAGGGGTGTAACCTTCACCTCGTGAACGGTTTACAAGTTCCTTAAAAACTTGTTGGCGACTCTTTTGCTCTATCTTCTTCCCTTTTAGACGCCACCGTACTTTAGTGTATGATCACAGTGAGGTTCAAGCTAGTGGGATTTTAAAGGCTTGAAATTATTCCCTACAATGAGCATATTGGTTCCGACAGTCCAGAAGAGGCACCCCCTGTTCTAGACTCAGCCGTTCCGGGGGATCGGCTGAGTGTCCTAGGCAGTGCCGAGTGGGTGGATTGGGAACTCATTTATATTCTCTTAAAAAAGCCGGGTATACATGCGGAAAAAATGGTTTACAAATTGAAAGGGAGAAATGCTAAAATAGTACAGGCGGTTACCTTGCTTTTACTCTGGAAATCTGAAAATCGCTACAGCCGGTGAACCGGGTGATGTATTGCTAGCACTCGGAAGCTTGAAACTTGCTGTGATGCAGGCAGGAGCAGAGAAGTCTCTCTCTAGAATCTCTCTTTTTCTCTCTGTAAAAAGTCAATGTGAACGTAAGGTGTGAAAAGGAAGGGGGTAACTTTCTATTTATAGAAAGTAAAAGTGGGGGGAAATTTTTTGATTTGAAATTCAAAATTTTACCCGTTACTGTTCACCTATGAAAGGTGGACACATGTCATAGGCCCCACGTGATATGCACGTGCGACCTGTGAGGGGCAAATGTTTGGGGTATTTTTACCCTAGACACGTGGACCAATGAGAGGTCGCCACGTGTCGAGCGCAGGATGGCCCATGTGGCTTAACATCCTCTTGACACTTGGCGCCCTCATATATGCCTCTGAAATGGCGGCCTTCAAGGGCCCAAATCCCTAGGACCGCCGTAAAATGGCGCAGCCCACTAAAAGCTAGGTCAAATGACCTAGATAGGGGCACATTCTCCAACGACCCTATAAATAGGGAGATATTCCCCCATTTTGGGGACACATTCAATCATTTATTACACATTTATTCTCTCACATCAGAGAAAGACCTGAGCTTGGAATCCGAGCAGATACCCACCTAAATTTCCGTTCTCTTTATTCCGTTTCAAGTTACTAACTTGACCGTCGGAGGCGGGGCTCCAACCACCCGGAGTCTCCGTTATTTTGCAGGTACAGCTCAGCCGGATCAGACTTCGTGACGTAACTCTCCCAAGGGACAAAAACACCCAAAACACTTCCTATGTTCTTCCTAATATTTATGGTTGTTAGTATCATGTTAGGGTTAAAGATTTGATTTTTATTGCTTAGTGACATGCTAGGGTTTGTTATTAATCTTATTAGTATCATGCCTAGGATCTTGCTATTATTATGCTTTAATATTAACATGAACATGATTATGATTATAATTGTTATAATTTATGATGATATTATTATTATTATTATGATTAACATGATTATTATTTTAATATGATTTTTATTATGATTATAATTTTATTGTCATGATATTTATTATTATTTATTATGTTGCTTGATATTAATTTATATTGCTTAATCACGCCTTTTATGCATGTTTAAAGGGAATTGGTACTTGTAATCACTCTTAATAAGATAATTAATAATCTTGTTTAGGTTTAATATGATTATAATTCAAGTGATCGCCAATAATAGATTTATTTGTGCATTAATATTCAACCAACATAGATTAAACAGGTTTAGGGTTAAACCTAATGATTGCATGTTAATCAAAAAGCGCACATGAATACGATCAGAATAAAGTAGAGGCCTATTATTAGGGCAGGTTCAATCTCTTTTAGGTTGGATTTGTACCTTCATCCCCGAATCCTTATTTGGTTCATGACCTTATGGAGTTGACGATATCTTGGATCGTTAAGGGGTGTAACCTTCACCTCGTGAACGGTTTACAAGTTCCTAAAAAACTTGTTGGAGACTCTTTTGCTCTATCTTCTTCCCTTTTGGACACCACCGTACTTTAGTGTATGATCACAGTGGGGTTCAAGCTAGTGGGATTAAAGGCTTGAAATTATTCCCTACAGTTTTTTTGCGACTCCGCTGGGGACGATTTCTATTTTAATTCCTGAATTTGATTCGGCAATGATTTAGAATGAGTGGGTGAGACTCGAAAAGTTCTAAGTATTTCATGTGCGTAATTTTGATTAACATTATTGTCAAATGCATAAAAAATATCTCATTGGAAAGAGCATCTGTAATGAGTTAAAAACATAGGATTTTACACGTAGGAAATTTGAGGAATGTCTTTCAAAACTAGGACTGAAATAACACCGCACGAAACCGGAAAATTTTATCGAGCACAGAAAGCTGCTGAGGCATGTGGGAAGTAGCGTCAGGGCCAGAGCTTGGCGCCAGCAATTTAATCGTAGCGCCAGACGCCAGTATTGGCGCCAGGCGCTACAGTTAAAAGTTGGCGCCAGTCTCTGTTTGCTGGCGCCAATTTCCCCCAATACCGAGCCAGAAATATGCGTTCTAATTTTGACCGGTTTTTCATATTGTTTGCTCGATCCTACTTCCTGATTGAATTTTTTCTCACTTTTCTGAAACCCATATGTGTTCTACATATGGACATAACCCTCTAGGAATTCATGCTCCATCTACCCGATTGAACACTCCGTGCAACAAAGGGTACATCCGAGATGTTGAATTCACCAAACCATGGAAGCGAGTTTTTCCTAAAGCTCGCGGTGTCCCATCCACTCACGCCAACCCTTCACGGTTAGGCTTCCGCGCGGTGCATTCGGACAATTAACCATGGACCCTTTTTTACTAAACCATATCCCGAACTTTAGAGAACTAGAGCCATGGTTAGGTTGCAAACTCATTGCATCATATTGTGCCTACTTGACTAATTGTGCATTATTGGTTGTGCATATATATTCTATGTTTCTCTTAACCGTTTGTTGACTTGTGTTGAGACTAAATAAATTAATGACTTAAAGAACTTTGCCTAATTGATTAATTAATTAATTAATTTGAGTCAATAAAGTCTAATATTTCGATCGGAATTGACCTAGTACGACTTTAGACATACCCCAGTTGACTAATAACACCGAAAACAGTCCCAGACCGAACCTCCAATATTGGCGCCAAAGTCTGAGCTGTAGCGCCACACTATGGAGTGTAGCGCCTGACGACAGCTATGTTGTCTGGCGCCAAGCTCCAATGTGTGACGCCAGTCCTGTCGCTTGGCTGACAGTTCGAATTATTGGTCGAGTCATCACCTAGGGTCTAATTAACCAGTTTGCTAATTAATTCGGTTAATTTTCGCTGTCAATAACACCTTGTTGAGTCATTAATCGAGTCTTAGTCACATAGTCTAGCCACATGGTCATGACACGAGTCTTAACGCACCATCTACACTCACTTGTCTTAGCACACACTTTGAGTATATGTCACCATGACCATGTCTTAGCTAGGTTCATGTATGAGTCGGTCTTTTCCGTCATTTGAGTTGGGGGGTACATTCTACTCCTAATTCTTCATATCCCTCCATCTAAATCTTCTTCACATTCTATTCCAATCTTTCTTCACTTCCTCCATCCATTGCATGTTGAATAAAGTTTGAGTCAAATAATTAACAATAAGTATCCCCAAATTCCTTTTCCACAGTACTTGGTCGAGGAGAGAAGGGAGATTAATCAAGGACAACCTCTTTATTCAAGTCTCACTTTTTGATAAACCCATTCGTCAAAAGAGGAAGGCTAAAAAGATAATGGCAACTCAAGAAGAAGTCAATGAGCTTAGGAACCAATTGGTTACCATGACTGAAACACTGAAGCTTCTCACCCTCAAGGTCGATGATCCCGTGAAGCAACAACAAATGAACCTCATGCAAGAAATTTTAAGGAAGCTATCTAGCGACTATAAGTTTCAGGGCATGATTTCACAAGGGGTCTCGCTGGACAAGGAACTTCTTCTGCATAAGTTCAACGCCACTGACATCCCTAAATTCAAGGCAACAGATAACTCTTACTTCCATCTAAGAGCTTTTGAAACTATAATGAGCATTAAGGGTATCGATAAGAAGGTTTTCCCCTCTCTGTTCCCACTATCTCTTGAAACCGTTTGCCAACAATGGTTCTTCTCCCTTGACAAGGAGAAAACCTCTACCTGGGAATCGATAGTGAACGCTTTTGTTGATAGGTACAAGTGCAATATCCAAGTTGAAACCGACCATAGACAACTTGAGATGCTAAGACAAAAAGAGAATGAAGGCTTTACTTCTTTCTTTAATAAATGGACGGAAACTTCCGCCAAGATGATTGAGGTCCCCACCGAAAAGGAGTCTGTGAGGATGTTTATCAAGAATCTCCAAGAAAAGTATTCAAAGCACTTAAAATATCAACACAACTTGAATACTTTCAAGGTCGTTTATGACATCGGAATTGAAATCGAAGACGACCTCGCAAAGCAAAAAGCTACTAACAATAGTAACCACGGTGGCTAGAAAGGAAAGAAGAACGACAATCCTTCTTCTTCCGAAAACGCCCACTCTAGTAATAATGTTAGTACCTTTGACCATAATGGTGTCTTAGCCATAGATAATCAAGGATCTAAAAGGAAACCCAGGCGAGAGTTCACACCCCTTAAAATGACCTACGATGCTGCTTTCGATCGTCTCTATGATCGAGGATTAATCAAACCTATTGGCCCTACCGAGGATCCAACACCAGAAAATCGATCTTCGAGATGGAATCCAAACTCCTATTGCAAGTACCATCGAGGGCGCGGTCATACTACTGATGAATGCTACAGGTTTCAAAACCTCATTCAAGATCTCATAGAGGCAAATAAGATCCCATCGCCTCTAGCTAGCGAGAAGACTGGATGATGTCGGAGCAAACAACACAAGACAAGAGGCGAGCTTCAATGACAAGATTTCATGACCTCTTTTTCTATTTCTTTTTCATTTTTTCCTTTCCCCAATAAGTCTAGCATAGGCACCTTTTCTTTTCCTTTAGATTATTTTTGTAGTTTTTCTTTTCTTTTCCCTTTTTAATAAAATGAGCATTTATTTCCTTATATATGATCATTTCATTATTTTGCAACAAAAAAAAATGTCGAATTAAGCACAAGGTATACCAATGATTTGAGTCACCCCTTGTAGCCACATCATGTCTCCTTTCACCTTTCAATTTTACAATCCTTTCTTCATAAACCACTTTGAGCCTCGTCTAACGATAGACCCTTCTTGTTTCAACCTACATCCACCTAACCTTGGGATCGGATGGTGTGCAACTTATGCAATTTTCAAAGAACAAAGCTTGAGTGATTTCAGAAAATCAAAATAGCAAAAATAAGCAAAAAAAAATATAATAAATAAAAGTGTACAAAAGGGCAAGTGTTCCAATGTCTTTGATATGAAAATATCTTTGATATGAACACGTCTCAGATTGCGTCTCTTATCGAGTGCTCGGTACCGTGCCTGAGAAACATGAATGCCAAGTGAGTGATAGACCGCATGATCGGGATTGTCCACACTTATAAAAATAAAATAGATGCTAAAAAAAAAGAAAGAGCTAAAAAAGAGTTAAAATCCTCAAGCATAAAAATACAAAGATTCAAAAGCGAGGTTGCACACCTTAGGGGCTTATCTAGGGTCTTGAGCCTTTATCCCCTTCTTCTTTAAACCTTTAGCCTAACCATGTTACAACCCTTAAAAAGACCTTTTTGAGGTATACACACTTATGCGAGGTTCGGCTAGAGCTACGTTCGGCCTGATTCCTAATGGATACGTAGGCAACCTCACATCGAGGTGCGGCCGTAATAAACATGCATTCATATTCACATTCACACACTCACACCATGATCATATCAAGGGATTCCCTATGCTCATCCCTATTCATTTAGAGCTAGACTTGGGGGCTTGATCCCTATATCATTAGCTTACCTAGCCTAAGAGTCACCATCATTTGACTCTTCTAAAAATAATATTTTCCCACACACTTAGCTCTTGTGGCCTAACTTTAGTGTCACTTTCACACACTGCACAGATACATGACCAAATATACTTCCCTTAGGAACCCTTTGTCATAAAATCTTAACACAACATTGAAGCATGCCTTATCATATCAACATCACTCATCAATCATAATCGTCATTGCATCGAAGTATGAAGTACTTAGCCTCCGTGCCTGATATGTCCATTTTATATAGTATTTTACCCCCGTCCCTTGGTCATAATTAGTAGTGTTTTTGGCTCTTTAAGGCCACTTTTATTACTAATATGTGTTTTCTAGTGTTTTCGTAGTTTTGGTTGAGTTTTGCAGGGAATTGCACCTTTGGAGAATTTTCCCGGGATTTTTATGAAGCAACTACGAGCATTGGAGGAACACGACCATTTTTGGAGCCCAAGGCCGGCTAGAGCCATTGAGCCGGTGACTAAGGGCTCGGTGATTTGGATCACGAGGCATTTGGACCATGTATTCGAGACCCGAGAGGAAATATGGATTGGGCCGAGAAATCTAGCTCAATCGAAGTCCAAGCCTCGAAGGAGAAGACCGGGCCCGATCGGGCAAGCATAGACCCGATCGGGCGGATGCATGCAAGGGCAAGATGCGCAGCAAGCCAAGGCGCGCCCGATCGTGCGAGGCTTAGCACGATCGGGCGGTGCTGCTGAGAAGAGTGTGCTAGCAAAAAGGTGCGCCCGATCGAGCGGCCTCTAGCCCGATCGGGCGCGTGTTTCTGGAAGAACTCTTTTAACGAGCAATTAGTTTCTAATTAGGAGTGGTTTGAGTTAGCTTTTAAGTACGTTTTGGAAGACGATTAATTTCACTTATCTTCTCTCTTAGACTTTCTCTCTCTACTTAGTTTTCTCTCTCTTAAACTCTTTCTAAACTTTTGTTCTTAATTCTTTTCATTAATTCCAGATTATTTTGGTAACGATTTCTCTTCCTTTAATCTTGTTTATTTTATTCCTTTCATCATGATTTATTTTATTGCTTTGGTTAGTTTAGTTTTTATTATGTGTGAGTAGTTTAATTTCTAGGGTTTATGGGGATCCATAAATAATATGAAGGGGTAATTATTGTTGTTGATTATCAATGCTAGATTAATTTCCTATTGATTGGATTAATGCTCTGTGACTAGATTAGGCCTATCTTTTATGCATGAGTTTGACAATATTGATTCAAGAATCGAGAGATGAGAATTAATGTTTAGGTCTAGTTCAATAGGCAAGTTAATTTATAAATGGTTAAGTCAAGATTCGAGAGATGAGATTTAATACCGATAAATTAATTGTGTGATTGTAATAAGTAGCGAGAGCCCTTTACAATCTGGTTAATTGATGCGTTGATGATTGACTATTATTGATTATTGTTGTTGCGTGATGATTTCTTATTGGATTGTTTTAATGTTTTACAATTGCGGCTTGTAAAAGTATAGCAATATTAAATTGATGAATCGAGCAGATGTTAGTTTGATATTAAAGGCTATTTTCAATAAGAACTTAGATCTAGTAAATTGCGAGAGCCTGTTAGGTCTATGTTGATTAATAAATTGCGAGAGCCTGTTAATCACGTTATTTATGCAATGTCAATGATTGATTACTATGTTTTAAAGTATTATCTATTGGTGAACCTATGCCCTAGATCCTTTCATATATTGTTTTCTTCCCATTCTCAACCTTAGTAGTCTAGTCCTTTACTTAATTATAAATATTGGTTACTTAAATAATTTAGATTATAATATTTAATTAGAAGTAAAAAGACTTGTTTCCCTGTGGAGATCGACCCTACTTCCCTATCTACTGTAGTTAGTGATTTAGGTAATTATTTTTTATTAGGGGATACGACTTTACCCTGTCAAAATTTGGTGCCGTTGCCGGGGAAACGGTTTTATTTTTATTTCTAGTTATTATTAGAGTCTAGATTATTTTTAATTTATTATTATTATTATTTTTTAATTTTTAATTTTTTTTTTTATGAGTTGAAAATATCCATGCTTTTTTGCATTTTTGAGTTGCACGATCACATTACTATGCACACACGGGTCACGAGTCACATGTGTCATTTTACTTTGAGTCGAGTTAACCTCGAGTCAGTCAATCACAGAGAGTCAAGTTTATACCTTGAGTCGTGTCAAGTCGATGAGTCAAGCAATATTAAACCTTAGGTCAACCCTAAGATAATTTTAAGCCTTAGGTCAACCCTAAGATGGCTAAAGAGATTGGCAAAGTTCTATAGTCAAAAATATAACACAGGTGCAGCAGAATAGGGAGGACCCTACTTTAATTCTTGGCACCAAAGATATTTTAGCAACGACAGAGCTCGAAGCCTCTCAAAAATGTGATTTCAACTTCATACAGCGATTTCGGGTTCCTTAGTACGCCAGTTAGCCCCTATGAGCAATTTGACATGATTAAGTAGTCGGTTTGATTACAACAGCAAATAAGTGATCGACCTGATGAAAGATCGTCTCACTTAGCTTAAAGCGCCTAAGCATTGGCTCAAAAGCAGAAAAGGCACCGAGGTATAGGTTCAAAGCAACGGATACACCGACATACTGGTTTTAGCGGAAGCAAAGTTCGAGCGAGCTTTAAAGATCGACAAGTGTTGGTCTTCAGTAATTTTCTTCGGAATATTATCGCAACAACTTAGGATGACTTCAAGTAAAGTTATTTTCGACAGCGTTCGCTAAGATTTTGGAAGTTGTCACCAAAGATTTGAGAAGATAGCACGAGATGGGCGGTCTTCGACGGCATTCGCTAAGATTGTGGAGGTTGTCACCCAAGATTTGAGAAGATAGCACGAGATGGGCGGTCTTCGACGGCGTTCGCTAAGATTGTGGAGGTTGTCACCAAGATATGAGAAGAACGGTTCATGATGAGGCGGTCTTCAACGACTTTTTCTATGATTGGAAAAGTTGTCACTATGATTCAAGAAAAGGCTCGAGATGTAGCAACGTTGATCGACGGCGTTCCCTAGATTGTGGAAGATCGTCAAAACAAGCAGCAAGATGGCGTTCCCTAGATTGTGGAGAGTTGTCACAAACAACTGAGGATTGTTTCAAGAGAAGCAATCTTCGATAGTATTCCCTTGGATGTGGAGTATTATCAATGCGGATGGGGATTGTTTCAAGAGAAGCAATCTTCGGTAGTATTCCCTTGGATGTGGAGTATTATCAATGCGGATGGGGATTGTTTCAAGAGAAGCAATCTTCGGTAGTATTCCCTTGGATGTGGAATATTATCAATGTGGAGGAGGAAAGTTTCAGGCGAAGCAATCTTCCAATTTGGAAGCAATTACAGGCGTAGCGGTTTTCAAGCAGGATGGCATTCTCTAGCTTGCAGGAGGTCATCAAAACAGCAAATCGGTTATCTTTCAGAGACGTGTGCTCGACGGTGCAAGATACGCGTTTCTTAACTCTTTTATCTGTTTAACTAACGCTAGTTTTGCAGGTATCGGCGTTGCAAGAATGATTTAGGATCGCAGAACGTTCTGAATCATTCTCCGTCCCTATCGCTACTTTGACTTTTGTTTTCGAAACTCGCGTTTCTCCAAACTCAGTCAAAGTGGGGGCTTCTGTAGACACCCATTTGTGTCTCCCCAAAACCAAACCCAGTGATGAGTACCTTTCACGTCGAATCATAATCGAATGAAGCGAAAGTGTGGAAAGGTCTAGTGTTGCGGAAAGTTTTTATTTCTTTTCTCTTCTCTCTGTTTTTGAAAACTTTATTTTAAGAAAATAGTCAATCCCGTTTGGTTGGTCCATGATATGGGTCCAATAGTAGTGTAGTTGGATGGGGCTTTCCAAGACCTTTCCAACGATATATTATAAGCCCAATTCCGATGAATATCGAGGAAGTTATGGCCAAAATACTAAACTAGGCCCGATTTGGTTTTTATATGCGGCCCAATGATCTAGAGGAGGGCCTATTATTAATTATCATTCCTAAAGCTATTAGGATTGATTATAGTCTTTTAAAATACTCTAGAAGGTTATTTTAAATCCTAATGGAGTTAGGATTGATAATTATGTTTTAAAGAGTTTGAAATTGAATAAAACTACTCCTTTTAAGAATCCTTGTTTTGTACGAAGTGGAATATATTCAGATTTTATTTTCGTGCCTCATAATATTTATCCAAATTTTATATTTTTGGATAGATCTTGAAATTATCTTTCCAATGATATATTATAATATTAAATCCGAGTTATAACGAAAAAGATATGAATGAGACATGAAACTTTATCCAAAACTGACACCCTTCCACTATTTTAGTCATATCTTTTTATCTAAAAAATATTTTAATCTGATTTTAATTGGGTTGAAAAGAAGACTTTAATAGCTTTCCAACTACATATTATATGCCTTATTTGGACTTCCGGATCAAAATATATGATAAAAACAAAAACACGTGAATTTCTGAAATCAGCGCCTGGAACCAGGCCTGACGCCTGGCGCCAGCCATTGGCGCCTGGCGCCAGCCATTGGCGCCTGGCGCCAGCCAATAAGCTTGTGCTGGCGCCACCTCTGTTTTAGGTGCGCCAATATCTTTTTGCGTGCGCCAAGTGCTCTGTTTTGATATTTTATCTTTTTGGCTGATTTTCTTTATAAATAACGTATTAAAAACTCCGTTTTCATTCATCAATTCTCACCAATTCTCATCAAGTTTTCTTGATTATTCTTTCTCTCTTTCTCTCTTTCTAAACTTTGTTTTTACATACAAAATTTCGCATTCATTAGATCTAGAAACACCTAGCCATATTCGAAGTTGCCTTCGCTCTAGACGTGAAAGGTTTAATTTCTAAGGGTTTGGTCCCAAATCTCTATTTCAATTATTTAATTTAATTGTTTGATTATTATTTTCCTTGAAGTTACTAACGTGTGTATTTTGTTATTAGAAAGAGGTACGAAGCATCAAAGTAAGTACTTTAATGGTTTTAATTGATATTATGATGTAGAAATCACGTTTATATTGTTATTATGATATTCCTAGTATCATGTCTAGGGTATTTTTAATATTGAATATGATTATTACGATGCTTCCTATGTTCTTCCTAATATTTATGGTTGTTAGTATCATGTTAGGGTTAAAGATTTGATTTTTATTGCTTAGTGACATGCTAGGGTTTGTTATTAATCTTGTTAGTATCATGCCTAGGATCTTGCTATTATTATGCTTTAATATTAACATGAACATGATTATGATTATAATTGTTATAATTTATGATGATATTATTATTATTATTATGATTAACATGATTATTATTTTAATATGATTTTTATTATGATTTTAATTTTATTGTCATGATATTTATTATTATTTATTATGTTGCTTGATATTTATTTATATTGCTTGATCACGCCTTTTATGCATGTTTAAAGGGAATTGGTGCTTGTAATTACGCTTAATAAGATAATTAATAATCTTGTTTAGGGTTAATATGATTATAATTCAAGTGATCGCCAATAATAGATTTATTTGTGCATTAATATTCAACCAACATAGATTAAACAGGTTTAGGGTTAAACCTAATGATTGCATGTTAATCGAAAAGCGCACATGAATACGATCAGAATAAAGTAGAGGCCTATTATTAGGGCAGGTTCAATCTCTTTTAGGTTGGATTTGTACCTTCATCCCCGAACCCTTATTTGGTTCATGACCTTATGTAGTTGACGATCTCTTGGATCGTTAAGGGGTGTAACCTTCACCTCGTGAACGGTTTACAAGTTCCTAAAAAACTTGTTGGCGACTCTTTTGCTCTATCTTCTTCCCTTTTGGACACCACCGTACTTTAGTGTATGATCACAGTCGGGTCGGTTTCGGGTTGGGTTAGGGATTGTCAGCCCTACTTCTAACCGACCCACCCTCCTAACCTTTTTTCACAAAGAGTGACCCACCCACTTAAATACTTGACCCTTTAAATGAACCCAGACCACAACCCACCCATCTAGCCTCTTAAACTGACCTAGACCCACCCACAACAACCCTAAAACCACCAACGAGCCACCACCACCACCACAACCCAATTTTTTTTTTTAAAAAAAAACTTTAAAACAAAAAAAAAGAACATAAAAAACACCAAAACATACCTTAAATTATGAAATTAACTTCGAATTTCACCAAATTTAGGTAAATAAGGCTAAATTTGACCATAAAAACTCTAGATCTAGAGTTTTGATGGTCGACCTTGACCTTAAAAACCTTAAAAAAAAAAATCAAAACGAAATTAACCTTTGAATCTTAGCTTGCGGCCCAGCAAGGGGACTTATCATGGTAACAGCGGTGTTTAATTAGCTTGGGTGGTGAAAGGGAGGATGAGAAGAGAAATGGAGGACGAGAAAAGAAAAGGAGAAGAAGGAGGACGGAGAGAGAGAAGGCCAGACGACAAGAGAAAGAAGAGGGAGAAGGAGAAGAAGACGAGAAAAAGGAGGGAGGACAAGAGAACTATGAAGGAGAAGAGAGGAAAGAAGAGAACAGAAGGAGAAGATGAACAAAGAGAGAAGAGAAGCAGAGGAGAGAGAAGGAGAAGTGGAAAGAAGAGGCAGAAATGAAATTGTAAAGGGTACTCACATCAAATTGTTAGGATTTTTTATAAAAAAAAATTGATTTCGACGGAATTTTCCATCGGAAAGTACATATTTTTCGGCGGAATAATTATCCGTCGGAAATTTCCGACGGAATTCCGAAATTTTTTAAATTTGTCGGAAAGATCTGATAGAATATAAATCCATCGGAAATTTCCGTTTTTACGACGGAATTACATGTCCGTCAGAAATTGTCCGTCGAAAATCGGCCTAATTCTTGTAGTGGATGAGAAAATAAAAATGGATAACTATTTTTGTTATGTATGTGCAAATATATAACATACATTAAAATATGGAAAATTTCATATTTGCTACTAGGGAAAGCGCCCTAGTTCACATTTGCTACTCCTTTAATTTTTTATTTTATTTTACTACCACCCAAATCCCAAAATTTTAGATATCACTACCATTTGACGGATGCCATTACTATTTCCGTTAGTGAAGCCCAACCGCCGTCCAACCACCTCACCGCCACCGCTCCATCTTTAACTACCCTCATTGCCACCATCCAACCTCCGTTTCCCAAAGAAGCCCACGCCAGCTACGAACTCCACCAGCATCCCACCTCCTTCCCAAACGCCACCAACACCTCCTCACCTTCACACAGCCACCAAAAGCGAACCCCTTTCCCAGCTCGATTCCAGCAAACACCTTCACACAACCACGAATCGAAAACGGCCCCATTCCCAGCGCGAACCCTAGCCACCCATTAGCGCGAAGGTTCTCCAGCCAACCACAAATTAAATCACAAACCCTAGCCACCCAATTAGCTACCAACCCTAAATTCATTTTTCTTGGTTTTGGGGTGGTGGTTTAGGGTTAGGGAAGGCCGAAAACGCAGTAGGGGAAGGGGAGGGGGTCAATTCAGTGGGGGGAACGGGGCTAGGGGCGGATTTCAGGGGTGGTTTTGATTTTGGTTCGAGGTGGGGGTCGGGGCAGCGAGAACGGGGAAAGGGGAGGGGGGTTCGCGTTGGCTACGTAGGGGTGGGGGAAAGGGAGTGGGGTGGGTACACGCCGGCGCCGGTCGCCGGCAAGGGGTGGCAGTTGAGGGTGGTTATATACTTCCTCCGTTCTTTTATTATTGCACCACTTGTCTTTTTAAGAAGTTTCACAAATATTGCACCATTTCTTCTTTAGGAAAAAAATTATTTGTGTTCACACTGCAAATACCCAATATACCCTTGATTTTTTCACACTTATTTTTTAGTTTATCAATTTGTCACATAGGCAATTTTGTATTCTTACCTTTCTCTCTCTTACTTTTTTCCACTACCAAAATATTTGTACTCAATTCCTATGGTGCAATAATAAAAAAACGGGGGAAGTATATAAAATTATTTTTTAATTTATTTTTTATTTTTTTTTAATTAACTTAATGGAAATACTAATGAATTCCGTTAAGTGGTAGTAATTTTTAAAAAACTTTGATTTAAGTGGTAGCAAAATAAAATAAAAAATTAAAGGGGTTGCAAATGTGAACAAGGGCACTTTCCATGGTAGCAAATGTCAAATTTTCCTTAAAATATTGCAAAAGCACAGAGAGAGAGCAAGAGGGAGAGGAAGAAAGAGAGAGTTAGGTGAGTGGATTCATCCTAATGTGCAAAGGCCACAATCACAACACTAGCATGTTTTTAGCGCCTTTGTTTTGGTTAAGAATGCCACAGCCTACGCTTCGCTTTGGAGGCATCTTCCTGGAACAAAATGCAAATATAAAGGCACTTTGTGGACGTCTAACCTGAAAAAAAGTTAATCTAACATGATTTCAGGGCTAAATTGAAGAGGACAAAGACATAATAATCACTCACGACTTACTAAATGTAGATAGAATTGTTCGAATCCAATTCTTTCTATGTAGCTATGGTGTTAAGCACAACTAAGCTTTGTTCTAATTCAGAAAGACGTCGAAAGCAAATCAACAGTGCGATATCCAGACACAAGTTCACTCAACTTCTGTTGGATAAATTATACGGTATTTCAGATTCCCTAGTTCAGAGAGTTCCAATCAGCTAGCAGATTACCAACCATAAGAAAAATATTTCTATACAGAATTTTACCTGATAAATGAGGAAACTGAAACATGAAATATATGATTCTATTAGCTGTACACTAGTTTATGAAACTGCAGCAACTTCTCAAAACCCAGCCCCTCAGTTTACCCCTAGTATAGACCATGCCTGCGACGAATACGGATTACATACATAGATGTAGCACTAATACATAATTTATAATTAATGTACACAAGAAGTTTATGAAGCTGCGGTGGCTTGTCAAAATCCCGCTTTCAGCTTATCCAAGTATAGACCATGTCTGCGAAGAATACGTATCTGAACAAAAAGGAAAGAAGTAAGATTTAAAAAAAAAGAAATATGTGTAAACTATAGATGTAAAAAAGTTTGCTAGTTTATTGTACAACAAATTGTTATATGACACCACACCATCCTTTATTATGTGACGCTTTTTGAAGAGGTTACTAATCATGCAAAGTGGGTTAACAAATTACCTAAGGTGGAGTGTAAATAGGATTACTATAAAGAAACGGAGGAAGTTTATTACAAATAAAGATTTAGAATGGTCACTAGTAATAGTTTAATGATAATGATGCCCAATGAATTGAGTGTGTGATGAATTGATGATCACATAGAAGAGTTCTGTATAGCTTGTCAAAAATCGAGTTTATATATTGAGCAACTAAAATCACAGAACATTTTCACATGACAAATCAATAAAAGCATCATCAAAATCTCTGCTAGTAAGGCATCCATCAATTGTATTCTTTACAGCTTTTTACAATACAAAAATTACATGACTAATTAAAAACCAGGCATACACTTTCATCTAAGAAGCATCATTTCATGACAGATCCATAAGAAAAGGTACCTGAGCCAAGGCATAAATAGCTTGCAAAATCCTGATATAATCAGTCCCCAACATTTGAATGACGACGTCTGCCAAAAAAGTTCCCCACACCCTAAGAACGACCACGACAGGGGGAAGAGAATATTAAACATACATTCTATGTGTTGTTTCAATTGTTCCATATAAACTTTTTAAACTATTCATATAATAATTTTTTACTATATTTGTTTACCACAAAGTAATAGATAAAAACAAATGGTACGTATAAATTGCACCATTTTCTTTTTGGAAAGTTACGTATCGGTTAATCAATTGCACCATTTCCTTAATTGATATGCTTTCATAGAATATCCTATCATTGTTCACATGTGAATGTGATAACAACTATTATCACTCCGCCTTTTTTCTCTTTCATATGTTAGTATCGCATGGGCAAAGTTGACATGTCCCACCTTTTCAATCTTTTTTCTTAAATATGTACCCATACCAAATGATGCAATCAAAATAAACAGAGGAAGTATTATATTATTGAGTTTGTTTAGATGTATGTAATTAAATATCAGCATTTCTTAATTTTACTAAAACACATTAATGGTAAAAGTGCATTGGCAAAATTACATTACATTGATTTCAATTAGTACAGATAGTCACAAAACATAGTTCATTTAGGAAATGTAGGGCAATAATCACAAAACGTTTATGATTATGCTGAAAATTTCATCATGATGATATTCAATAGTATAGAATATAGATCAAGAATTCTTATTGGACCTTGATTAATCTCTAGTGCTTCCCACATGCATGATTCACATCTTTCCTATGTATGACATAGGGACTAATCTTTTTAATATGATTCATTACACATTTAACTTCAGGTCAAAAGACTCTCTAGTGCTTCTCATCTTCCGAGAGAGTCTTCGGCATGTAAAGACTTTCTCGAAAATGATTTCTCTCTCTAACTCTGCAAAGATGTGTTGAGAATGAATTGAAGTGAACAATGAAAAGCTCCTTATATAGAAAATGAAGGCGGAGATCCACAAAATCAATAGTGAAACTCAAACAAAAATCGAAGAATAAATTTCTATTCTAATACGGAACGAATAAATTTCTATTCTAATACGGAACGAAAAGGACAATATATACAAGACGGATAGAAGGAGTTCGTATACTTGACTTGATATACACAGCCATAGTCCGAGTCTTCGGAATATGTAAAAGAATTTACGAATTCTACCAACCCTAGGGATCCGTAGGATTAATTGTAGATCCAAAACAATAATAGTAAATTTGAGTTGTTTAGTATTTAAGGTTTGTATTTAAGATCTTGCCTGTATATCTAATCGAAATAAGTCTCGATAAATAGAGGGATAGAATATATCTACAATAATTGTATTCGGCAAATCACTGCCAAGTGTACAAGCCATATTGACAAAGATGATTTTGTGAGGACACATTATCTAGAAGATTGAAGTCAAGATAGTCAAAAATCATGTTCAATAATCAACCTTTCACAAAGACGTGACTGTCAAATGCCCTCAAAAAATCTTAAAACTTAAGTGTTTTCACTAAACAACCTAAAAGATACACACTAATAACCATACCCATTATAGGATGAACAAAGAAAACAAAACATTGAAAGACACATCCCTAACATGGACCAAGAGAAGCCAAATTAACAGTAGAGATGGACCAAGAGCACAGATCATAAACATTGAAGAGAACCCAAACTGGCAGTGACAGCGAAGGAAACTCGTGATGGAAATAGATGGGAGACGAAAGAACCCGAAATATGCATCCTGTTGCTGAAGAACGAACCTAGAACTCCATTCCACTCATAGGGGTTGAAAAGCACATCTGCATCCTAGGAGTCTGGGAACACAACCTATAGAGTCATTTTCTTTAACGACTCTATGAGAAACCATGCATCCAAATGCAGGTTCTCTTCTTGCAACTCCACCAATAGAGAATGCAAGAAAATGGAGGGCTTTGCTTGACCCAATCATCAAAAATGGGTAGCCTCTTTCAAGATATGAATTAACAGCGATGACTGACTTTGTCATCACCCAAACTAACAAGAGATGATAACAATTGTATGAATGCCCATATCATCCCATAACCATGCAACAAGACCTACACACCAAACTCTTCCCTCAAAACCACACTCCTCCTACAAACTCCATATGCAGAGAAACCTATCCATTTGCGCTAATAACTTCACTCCCTGGGAAAATTGTTCTAACCACTGGGCAACATGATCACACCCCGACAAAGCTACTAGAAGGGCCACTGAAAGGAATAGTGTCCTTTGAACAAATGTATTATTTCGATGGTGGGTTCAAAATTATTAGAAAGCTAATATGTTTGGTAAGGTCAAGTGATCGGAATGCCTGGGTGGAGGCCGCTTCCGATCAGTAATATTAATGCATAATTAATATCACAGCTTAATCTTGACTGAACCCTTTGGGTCGCATCCAAGCAACCAACGAGCCGAAGCGACGAATTAATTCGGAAGGAATTAATGAGTCGACCGAATAATAAGTATTTAGATGTCGGAAATTGGAGCTTAGAGCGCCGAAACCGAGTGTCGGAAGTCGAGTCGAATATAGTAAAAGACGAGACAAATAGTAATAAATCAACGTATTTCCCAAAATACCCCTAACATCGGAGTGCCCCGAGAAAACCGAGTGCTAGGGGCACAATGCTACAAGCCAAGTGCACGCACAAGGAAGCAGACCTCGGCACCAAGTCTCGGCAGCAGCCCGCACTTGGGGTGCGTGGCTTGTTGGCCGAGAACAGCGGCAGCCCGCACTATGTGGTGCGGGGATGGCTGGCGAGGCTAGGGGCAGCAACAAATGAGAAACCCACTTGGGTGCCTTGGTGCCCAAGTGGGAGTTGCCATGTGGCGTAAGGTGACGGAGAGAGTGGGGAGCAAGTTTGGTCCCCTCCCCCCCCCCCCCCCTCTCCAAGTGGTCCTCACTTACTCTCTCATGTATGATTGCCACTTGTTGATTTATTACTAGCTCGCTTAAATAATTTTATTTTAGATTTAATATAAAATGTGAAAATCTCATTGTCCCACATAAATCATACTCTCATCATTTCCTATAAATACCCAACTGGGGCATTGGAAATGATGCTTGAGTAAGAGTTGGAAAAGGGGTCACTAGTAGTGAAAACCTTTGAACTCAAGAGTTGAAAATGGTATCACCTTTGTGAAAGCCTTTGAACTCAATACTCGGGTTTTTCGGTCGGGTCTTGCTAACCCCAAGACATTGGACCTAGTCGGTGATCGTGTTGCGGGTGGATCATCGTTGGAGGCCTTCGTAATTTCGAGGCTAGCTTTCAAGTAAGAGCCCAAGCGGTCAGGCGAAGCGCGCTTCAAAAGTTATCTTATTATCTTAATTTGTCATTAAATTAATTATGTTTATGGTTTTATTTATTGCGAGTGCAATCTTGTTTTTCGGTTTGTTTCCGCGGTGAGTCGGACTCACCAAACCCCAACAGCGGTATCGGAGCCTCGCTTGTTTATTTTTAAAATCATAATATTTTTCAAGGTGTTTTAATGGCTTATTTTTTCTTGTTTTAAGTTGCTAATTAGATTGGTAGCTCGTTTTATCCATTTTAACCTCGTATTAGAGCTGACTTCAGCTCCCGAACCCAGATTTCGACCCAAAAATAGTGTTTAAAAGCTTGGTTATATTTTTTCACATAATTGCAAATAAATTGCATTGAGTGTGAAATTGTTGTTCTTTAAGGCTTCTAAGTACCAACGATTCAATCTTTAATTAAGTTAAGTGATTGAAACTTTGAGTTACTAAATTCCATGGATTTTTGTTGAACTTTGTTGATTTAATCATTTTTAAGTTGATTGGAATCATAAAGTTTGAAACTTGTGATAGAAAATTGTTTATCTTCATATTGGAAGATATAATTTTTCAAGGATTCACAAGTATTAAAGTTGGAATCTTTATTAAGTTGGAATCTTTATTGAACTTATGTTCATTTTTCCAACTCCCTTTTATTTTGTCAAAATCTCAAGATTAATTTAAATTGATTAAATTAATAGTGAGTAATTGCCCTATTTTATTTTGTTGCACCAAATTAAACCAATTTTATTAAAGAATGGTTCTTGGATATAATTTTGGTTACATGCACTCGGGTGATTTTATTTAAGTTAGACTTGTTTAAAAATTTCAATTTTGCTTATTAAAATTAGTTCTAAAATTAATTTAGAATTAATATATTGTCACGCGAAATTTGGGATTGAAATCCCAAGGCTATGGCACGCAAATCGAGGAAAAGCCTCCCTTGGCTAGCCGTGCAGCCATGTGCGTGGCATGCGCCCCCAGCCACAGCAGCAACGCAGCAACACATGGTTGTGCTACGTGCGTGCGTGCTGCCGCCGTAGCGCAGCACATGGCTACTGTGGTGTGGTAGGGTGTGCGAGCGTTTTGAGAGCATGTGTGTGCTTGGTGTTTTGGTGTAAAGGGGCAAGCAGTCATGGCCTTGTGCCTAGAACCTTGTAACCCGTAGCAAACGCTACTAGGCTCTACCTAGCTAGTGCTACGTGGGGTGGTGAAGGCACGTGCGCCAAGCCGTATAGTACGGGGTTGTTAGACAACCTTGACTTTCATATGGCACGTATGTAGTGCGTGAACCACTTGAGTATGGTTGGCTTCGTGTTTGCTTATTTTGCCGTTTTAATTATTTTATTAATTTAATTTGGTTTTAATTATTTTAATAAATTTTGGAGGCTAAGCCTCGGTTTAATGAGCGGCATTTGCAAAATTTTATTTTGGCAAATAATTGGGTTTTACCGGCTTAATTAATTGGATTAATTAAGATGAATGCGGAATTTAGTGGGAGCTTCAAATATTAATTGCGCTTATTTACATAATCGGTTAAAACAACTTTGACTAGTTATAATTAGGCGTGTTAATTAACCACCTAGATTAGTTACTAGTTATCGCGTGTTTATACATTGTTACTTGTTTATCGTTGTAAAATGCATGGGCCATTCACAAATAGTGAATGGATGAATGGAATGTATATTCTCTCACGGGTTTTATAAAATGGCAACTAGTGGGGCCCGATTAGGATAGAAAATACGGACTACAATCCGTGATGTATTTTTGTAAATTTAAATACGGTCTGCGTACCGTTGAGTATTTTTGTACCTTAATATTTAGATTAGTCCTAACCGTAAATAATAGTAGTTGCATAATTTTGGTCAAGTCTTGAAGACAGAGGTTCTTGGAAGACAAAGCCATAAAGTTGCAAAACAAGACCTTTTGAAGACTTCAAGAATTCAAGGAATCATGCTAGTTGCCAATATGCATAAAAATGCTTATGCTTTACATATTTATGATCATTTCTATATGAATTATATGTTAGCATGTTTAGGATTTCAAATGTTGCGATGATTAATTAAGTTCACTTAAATCAACCAACATAGAAACCCTAGGTCCCTAAAATATTGAGTGAAATTGTCATTCCAAAACAACACTTATCGACCTATTGAGAGTAGTGATGGGCTACGCCAAAGCGAGGCATCACTATTACTCCCTACACTCATAAGGCATGTCGGGTATGCAAGTTGGTTTTGGTTGTACTCAACGATATGAGTGATGGAGTCCTAACATGTCGTGGCAAAGTGAATAAATTGTTAGAGAGCACGATTTATTCAAGCAAGAGTGGCTTAGAGCCATTAGCAAAGCGTAGCTTACCTTAGGAGATTGATTTATTCAACCAAGAGTGGCTTAGAGCCATTAGCAAAGCAGTGCTTACCTTAGGAGATTGAGTGTTAAGGCAAGCCAAAGCATGCTTAACCACTCTTTGTTTATTTGTATCTTGGAATCGACTTATTCTTGCCAAATGGGGACAAATTTAATGCGTGGATAAGACGTTTAATAATATTGAAAATTTGCATGAATACCTTTTAATTTTCAAACTTATTATGTTATTTACTTGATAAATGGTTATACTTTGCACTTATATTTGTAGAATTCCAAATCAAACTGTATGATTTTCCATGATTGGTAAAGGAAATCTTTGAAAATGGTTCTCAAAGAAAAGTAAAGCATTTCTAAAATACAATTCTCATAAATGTATAACAAAGTCCGAAAGGACGGTTGGACATCATGTATTCAAAATACTAGGTAATTTTGATAAAACATGAAGTATTGAGTTGCAAACTCAAATTGTCAATATTGACAACCAACATATCTTTTCGCTTAATACGTAGATGAGTAGGACTCATTGATGTAGTAATTCAAGCGTGAATTTAAGGAAAAGATGGAACTTTGTTTTACGGCGCATTAGATGCTTAACTATGCCTAACAAAGTATAAAAGTCAAAGACTTTTAAAGAAATGGTTCTTAAAGATTATGACATAAAGTATGATAAGAAATATAGGAAACGAGGAACAAAGAAAAGGAATGAGATTCCATTTTACTAAAAAATCCATGTTATTGAAGTTAACTTAGCAACTCATTATCTTCACAAAGTATCGGATACTGCTTGAGTGTTCCACTTTGAAAGTGACCTCAAACTATTGAAGATAAGCTAAGTTATTGACTTACAAGCTTAGAATGAAGCAAGTGGTGCTACATCAGTTGTAAGGTCTTATGCTTTGTTTAAAGACCTTTAAGCTAAGGCTGTAACAAATAAATGGTTATTGTGTTCCATAATCAGCAATTGATCCGTTTACACACGGAAAGACTCACATTCAAAGCAATGAGCAATAGTTGCAAATTTATTTGAATGGCATTGTTGTCTAAACCATGAGTCAAGAATGCTTGATTATAAACAAACATTTTCTTAACATGAGCAATAGTTGCAAAAGCTCAAAGTCATGGGCATGATTTGCGTTCCGAACATCTTTAGCAATGTCACATCGACATGGTCGTAATCAAGGCTCTATTAGATAGGCTCTTGATAGTTGATCGATTCGGAATCGTTCTAAGACAAGCAAGTCTTACTTGTTGAAACCGACAAAGTAAAGAGCTATTGTTCTTGGTATAGACAATTTACTCCGAAAGCTAAAGAGGATTCATTTACTTCAACGTTTCAAATTTGAAAGAATATGACTATATTCATCAAATATGAACAAACTTGATCTTGAATAGTTCAAGAGTTTAATGAAGTACATAATTGACTTGGCCAGACATCAAAACGTCTAGATTAAATCGAGCGATGTTTGCTTCAGACAAGCGTGACCATCACAAAGTTATGAAATTAAAATTTTCATAAATAACTCCGCAAAGAACATCACAGAGACCTCGATGCCATTTAAAAATGACTCGAACAATGATGGATCACATCCCTTCCTATAAAGTTCTTAAGATTTGCACGAAGTACTAATGTTACACTAAACAAAATGTCGAAGCTAAGAAAGGACGCCATACTCAGTTATGGATAGAATTAACTTCTAAATGTCTTTTCAATTATATGTCTAAAACTCTTAGCCAGAGTGGGAGATAAGTGACTCAGTGGGAGCTCACCGGCTTAGCAAGAGCTAGGTGGTTGAGTGGGAGCTTAATGGCTCATTAAAGGCTAAGATAGCTCAAGTGGGAGCTAATTGTTTGTTTTACAACGAACTTTTACCCAAAGACAATATACATGTCTCTTTGTAAGCATTCAAGTGAGACCACGGGCATTACCCTCACAACCTAATTTGAGAACATAGCGTTTGTTGCTCTAAGTGGTATCAAACTAGAAAGTAACACATTTCCAAAACGACAAGTGGGAGGAAAATGAACTCAGATGAATCGAGCTTAGCAACAAACTAGAACTGAGAATTTCGAAAGACCTTAAAAGGGTTTCGTGACAATACTTGATCAAGAATACTTTAAGGAACTTTACAAGTGCCTTAAAAGAGAATTCATTTCTCACAAAACTTTTGAAAAGTTAGAGTAAGATCAAGAAAATCAAAGGCCTTTGGAAGCGCCTTAAAACTGCAATAACCCCGTATAGGTATAGAATTCACCAAAGGCTTGGATTGAATCCTATAAATTTTCTATTAAGTTAGAAATAAACCTAAGACTTACCACCATACTATTTACTATTAGATAGTAAGGGAAAAATGTCTTGTAAAATAGCTACGACAAATCCAAATTCCAAATAATGGTTAGAGGCCATAAAAATCCGAAATAGACTCCATGTTTGAAAATCATGTTTTAAAACTTGATTAATTTGCATAAAGGGTGAAAGGCCCATCGATTGCAAATAAGTTTCAAGGAGAAAACTAACAAATGTGGAAATGTATATGTATACATAGCTAGATTGGTTGAAAAGGATACAATTAAATTCAAGGAGTTGATTTTAATAAAAACCTATTCACCAATCGGAATGCTAAATTCTTTTCGTGATTGTTCTAGCAAAATTGCACATATGAAATATGACAAAATAGATACCAAAACCGCCTTCCTAAAATAGGATTTTGGAAGTGACTGTGAAAATAGTCTAAGGGTTTTGAAAATCTGAATAATGCTAGATTTGAAAGCAAGCTCAATGAATCCATTATGGGATTTAAGGAAGCATTGCATATAGGAATTGGAACATGTTTTCTCATGAAGTTAATAAAAGGATTGACTTATGGAGAAACATAGAAATTCTTATGAATAAGAAGTTTAGTGGGAGCAAAAGTAAATTATATAAAGGTCCACCAAAAAGTTTACGAACTCTATTGTGAAATAACGGTCAAACACTAAATGCTTAGATTTGAAAGTATTTTCGACAATGGACCAAACAAAAAACGATACCTAGTACGTATTGGGTATTAAAATCTATTGTATAGACTTAAAAAAAATGTTTGAACGTGTAAAGGAATTTACCGTGTTAAACATGAATTGAAGGATTTTGAAAGACTATCGACCCGTATGTATAAAACTAAGTAAATGTTTGAACTAAGTATAAGCTAGGCTAAATATTAAGTCGAACAAGAAAGACTCTAGTAAGAGACTTTTAGCCGTATCACATAGCGAACAATTTAAGCAAGAATCAGTGAAACTGAATGAGCTAAAATGTCACATGGATGGAATAAGATTGAGAATTACTCTGCAACTTAATCCATCATGTACGCTATGATATGGAATCGTCGCAGGACTTACTTGCTTAGAGCATGTGAAGTATGTATGTAATACCAATCAACTTGTATCTATGTAATAGATCGTTAGATTATGGCCAAGAACATTTAAGTACTTGGATAAGTAACAGAATAAGTTCTTGACTTGTGGAAACAAATACAATTTGAGAATTGATGTTGCAAGCACAAACCTTAACAAGGATTAGATCCTTAACAAGGAAGCCGTTTATAAGCACGAGCTAAAAATGAGTCGTGGCTTGAGAATGGTAACATGGACGTGCATCCATGTGTAATGTGGGAATTTAAGGAAAATTTCCATGATCACAAGTGATTAGGGTATCCTAAATCATTGTGAGCCGTTTTGTAATCCCCCTTATTTTTAAATATTTTATAAATGAAAATTTATTTTATTTATAATATTTATTTGTTATTTTTCATAATTTAATTTTAAAAGTTTCAAATTATTAATCTGGGTCGAAAATTATTTGAACAAATTATTTTATGCACCTTTATTCTACAATTTATGTCCAATCACACAAGCCAAACCCATTTGTTTACTTAATCGACCCATTATTTTTATGAGGCCCAATCTTCCTATTTACCCTACAATTCTCTCCTATAAATACCCCATGAATCCCCAAAAATTTCCCACACAAAAATGTTAGTCTTATTTTCTTTCTCCTTACTTTTATTAATTTGTATGATTATAATTATTGATTTATGGGTTTTGATTTTATTGTTTGAAATTAATTTAATTAGTATCAAGTTGTATTTTGATGATTGAACTTTATAATTTCAGATTTTATAAATGTCATAATTTTCAGATTTTGTAAATTTTATAACCTAGGGTTTTTAATTATTGAAAATCATGACTTTAGGGTTTTTATGAACAATTGATTTAGGGCTTTTGTAGTAATGATGTTTTGAAATTTTGGTGATTATAACTAATGATTAGTTTAACTTAATTCCAGATTATTTTGAACATGTAAATTCGTGTTTTAATTTTTTAGATTTTCGTTCGTTAATATTAATCCCGTTTTAATCCCGATCAGGTTCAGAACTCATCCGATTTTGATGAAAAAGTAGTGTTTTTCATGTGGAAACAACGTTTTAAGAAAGACTCACTACCTTTGGTAGTGAGCACCACCCTTACGTGGCCAAATTCAGCCTCTAAATATGATTTTCGGACACTTTGATTTTAACAAAGTTTTTTTATACTTAAAATATTATCCTTGAGTTTGATTGATAAAATTAATTATGTTTAAAGTTAATTAAGCATAAATATATGTTTTTATTGAAGTTTTAAGTGCTGGAAATAGTTTCTAAGTACTACTTTTGATGTTTTATAAAGAGGGTTTAATCACCCATTAAAAAGGGAGATTATTAGGGGTTTTTAAATAATTTTCAGATTTTTATTAAACTTTAAACTTGCTGTAATTTCATGTATAAGAGTGTATTTTAAGGTTTTTATGAAGAAAATTCAAAGAACTATATATAAGCCTTATATTTTAACTAAAGGGAAGGTTTTAAAGTGTTGTTTGGTTTGGATTTTGAAGATTTTAAAGTAAGTTAGTATTGTTGTAAATTTGATTGATTGAGTATTGATTGAGATGTTATTGTTTGGTTTAAGAGAGGAGTTTATTAAAGGTGATTTCTAGTTAGTAAAGTGGCATACCAATTCGTTTGCTCAAGGTACGTACAAGTTACGAAACCTTGCTTGTAGGTGCATGTTTAAGGACGGATCGAGAACTTAGTATCATGCATAGGAATGACTGGGTTAAATTGTTTGGTTATACATTGTGAATTTCATATGATGTGCACTATTTATATTGCAAGTATTATTTGTGCTCTAATTATGCAAGGTGCGCTTAGAGGCAAAGGTATGTGATTGGTGTAAAGATTAATTTATTACTCATTCATGATTATACAAACAGGATGAGTAAAGGAAGAATTCAAGTCTTATAAGACGAGGTTGAGGTTTTGGGGTGCCTTATGCACTCAAGGTGTTTATACAACGAGGTAGTAAAGGAATAAATAATAAATGTTGTTTGTCACTAATAAATCAAGAATTGAAATTGGAAACTTGCCTTATTTGATTGAATTGTGTTTGGAATATTTGTATTGTTATGCATATGAGTCATCACTAAGTCTAAACCTGTAAATCACGTAAAGTGCAAGATGGATGAGCAATAAAACTCTGGATTGGTGCACATCTAGAGTAATGACAATCAGTGGGGTACATGGGGTATTAGCCGTGTACTTTTATCGAGGCCGTCTGATCTACGAGTCTCCTATTTCAAATATTTTTTTTTTTTAAATTAGGAGTTAGGTGAGATCTCATACTAACTACGGTCACGGAGTCGCGCCCATGGTCGTTGGATGTTTATTGATGTTTCCGAAAGGAGGCATGGGGTTTTTCTTTTATTGATGTTCCAAATGGGACATGGGTTGGGCAACCTTGTCTATTGCTAAATCCAATGAAATAAATAAATGAGTTAGTTAATATCAACTAGTGAGGTCTTAATAAATTTGATAATTGAGCCATGTGCTAAGTCTGTATTTAATGATGCTTATGCTTGATTATTAGTAGCATATTAGGTATTTCTTAATTTATTCCGCAGCTTGTATGTACTCAGCTTTGCTGATTACGTGCTTTGTGTGTCTTTCTTTGGTCATGGCCTTCGCCTTTCAATGACCCTGTGACGATCCAATTTTTACACTTGTAATATTGGGGAGCAGATTAACCACAGGTTCTTACATACGCAGCATTCGCATCTGGGGGATTTTGAGTAGAGAGTTGGTTATTATTCGCAGTTTATTTCTTTTAATAAGTTTGAATTTATTTAAACTTTGGTTTTATTTATTTACTACTTTTTGTGGGGTTTTGAATAAGGGCCTTAATGGTTCCAAGTTGTATCACTTAATTTGATTTTGGTTATTGGTTTTAAAACTTATTTATAACTGATTTAGTTTTTCCGCTGCTAATTTCTGATATAGCCTTAACGTTTGAACACGTGGCGGTAGCACGCCAGTAATTCTCTTGGATTTTGTTCGGGGTATTTACAGGTTTTAAGAGAGAATTACTGGGGTGTTACACGTTTGGAGTGAAACCCAAGCAAAGCATCATTAGGAAGTCTACTAAAATATATATTGAGAATATTGTTGTCTTAAAGGCAATAATAAAGAAAATGTTCTATGGAAAGTTCGTTGTTGAACGTTAATGATTGTAGGTTGTCAATTTGAAGATCTCAATCATGAAAATGAGTGGGAGACATCACGTGGACAATAAATCCTAAATCAATTATAACTAGACCTATGGAATAAGTGAACGACAACATTCACAATTGCATGAAAGAAATCAAGCATATTAGATATGGGTGTGATTTCTGTAAATGTTTTATAAAGAGTGTTACTCTTAAAACATTCGAAAAAACCATTTATCATAAGATGAACCATTCAGGTTTTGGAATAATTTAATTTTTCATGCAATTTAAATCACTCCGTTGACTATTTAATTGTGGTTTAGAATTAAATAATGAGTCCATTCGATTCTTGGAATATTCAAAATAGGGTATCAAGACCAGTCTTGGTAAGGAAACACTTATTAAGTGAACATTGAATATTATAATCGAAAATTATCCCTAATCGAGGTCATTTAAACGATGGACGATTAATGACCATTTGAGATTAGTGTGTAGTTTGATTTATAGCACCGTTTCTTGTTCTACAAGGACATGATCGTCATGAATCATTTGCATAGATATTGGTCTAACACCATACTGGACCGACCTATGAGAATACTTTAAGAGATTAAAAAAAATCGTCATGAGTATACTTCTCATTATTGCTATCGGAACCTCTTTCCTCGACCATGAGTATTGTGAGCTTTCTTGTTTGAGTACTAGCCCGCTTTGATGATTGTCAAACGTTTGCCGTAATAGGGGATTATAACGCATCACTCGGGTAACTAGGTCCTCGTAGTAAGAGAAGCTACATTACAAGACTGAAAATGTCCCCCTACATAAATAGGGAAGGTGCCTTTGTTGTTTACAAGGCCTCTCGTAGAACGAGACTGTAAAAATGCATGGTTGTGCTTGGATGGATTTTAGAAATCATCTGTTAATTGACAATCGGACTCGGAATCGAGAAACACTTCTGGACGTAATAGAATGACAAATAAATCTTACCTTATAGTTCATGAAGAGGCATTAAGCGACATAGGAAAAGAGCTATACACTAAAAGCACACTTGTCCGGAAGGACAAGTGAGTGGGAGATTGAAAGGAATAGTGTCCTTCGAACAAGTGTATTATTCCAATGGTGGGTTCAGAATTATTAGAAAGTTAATATATTCAGTAAGGTCAAGTGATCAGAACGCCTGGGTGGAGGCCGCTTCTCAGTAATATTAATGCATAAGTAATATCACAGGTTAATCTTTACCGAACCCTTCGGGTCACACCCAAGCAACCAACGAGCCGAAGCGACGAATTAATTTGGAAGGAATTAATGAGTCGACCGAGTAATAAATATTTAGACATCGGAAATTCGAGCTTAGAGCGTCGAAACCAAGCGTCGAAAGTCGAGTCGAAAATAGTAAAAGACGAGACGTGCAAATAGTAATAAATCAACGTATTTCCCAAAATACCCCTAGCATCAGAGTGCCCCGAACAAACCGAGTGCTAGGGGCACAATGCGTAGCATGGTGGCTAGCATGCGCAATGATATGTCCATTTTATATAGTATTTTACCCCCGTCCCTTGGTCATAATTAGTAGTGTTTTTTGCTCTTTAGAGCCACTTTTGTTACTAATTGGTGTTTTCTAATGTTTTCGTAGATTTGGTTGACTTTTGTAGGGATTTGTACTTTTGGAGCATTTTCCCGGGATATTATGGAGTTTCTACGAGCATTGGAGATGCACGACCATCCTTTATAGCCCAGGGCCGGTTATTGAACCGGTGATTAAGGGCTCGGTATATGTGATACCGAGGCATTTGGACCAAGTAATCAAGACCGGAATAGGAAATCCGGATTGGTCCGAAGAATTAGAGCCCAATCGAAGTCGAAAGAGTAGCCCAAGAGTGCCGCCCGGCCAAAGGAGCTTCCGCCCGAAGGCGCACCTGGCCGAGCGGGGAAGAGTAGCTGACGCCCAAACTCGCGCCCTGCCGAGCGCGAGAAACATGCACTTGAAGAAAAAGGCGCGCCCAATCGGGCGCGTGTCATTGTTAAAAGATTTAATCGTCGTTTAAGTTTGTTTTAGTTTAGCATTCTTGCTTAATATAAATACTTCTCCGTTAAGCGAGTTTAGGATCTTTTTTACTCTTTCTTAATTCTTCTCTTAGATTTTCTCTCTCTACTTAGCTTTTAGATTAGTTTCTCTCTCTACAACTTTGTTCTTTACTCAATCCTTAATTCAGATTATTTGGTAACGATTTCTTCTACTTTAATCTCAGTTATTTACTTTAATTCTTTCATCATGTCTTATTTTATTGCTTTGATTAGTTCAGATTTAATTATGTGTGAGTAGTTTCTTTTCTAGGGTTTGTGGGGATCCATAAATAATATGAAGGAGTAATTTATTGTTGTTAATTATCAATGCTAGATTAATTTCCTATTGATTGATTTAATGCTCTGTGACTAGATTAGGCCTGATCTTTTATGCATGGGTTTGACAATATTGATTCGAAATTCGAGAGATGAGAATTGATGTTTAGGTCTAGTTTCAATAGGCAGGTTAATTTATAAATGGTTAAGTCGAGATTCGAGATATGAGATTTAATACCGGTAGATTAATTCTGTGATTGTAATACGTAGCGAAAGCCCTTTATGATCTGATTAATTTATGCATTGATGTTTGATTATTATGCTTTACCCTGGAATGTTATTTATTGGTGAACCTATGCCCTAGGTCTCTTATTCATTGATTTTCTCTATTCTTATTCTTCCCTACTTTTACTCTCCGTAGTTTAGTTTCCTTTCACTATAATATTATTTTGTTACTTAATAATTTAGATTGCTTTAATTAACTAGGAATAGAAAGACCAGTTTCCCTGTGGATTCGACCCTACTTCCCTATCTGCATTAGTTAGAGGATTTAGGAACTACTTTGGATTGGGTGATACGACTTTAGCCTGTTGCGCTTGGCTGGTGCGTGCTAGCGCACCAATGCTAGTTGCCAAGTGCACACACAAGGCACAGACCTCGGTAACAAGTCTCGGCAACAGCCTGCACTTGGGGTGCGAAGCTTGCTGGCCGAGCCCAACAGCAGCCCGCACTATGTGGTGCGGGGATGGCTAGCCCGATGCTAGGGGCAGCAGCAAATGAGAAGCCCACTTGGGTGCCTTGGTGCCGAAGTGGGAGTTGCCATGTGGCGCATGGTGAGGGAGAGAGTCGGGAGCAAGTTTAGTCCCCCAAGTGGTCCTCACTGGCTCTCTCATGTATTACTAGTCACTTGTTTATTTATTACTAGCTTGCTTAAATAATTTTATTTTAGATTTAAAATAAAATGTGAAAATGTCATTGTCTCACATTGATGGGAGAGATAATCATACTCTCATCATTTCCTATAAATACCCAACTGGGGCATTAGACGTTATGCTTGAGTAAGAGTTGGAAAAGGGATCACTAGTAGTGAAAACCTTTGAACTCAGGAGTTGAAAAAGGTATCACCTTTGTGAAAGCCTTTGACCTCAATTACTCGGGTTTTTCGTTCGGGTCTTGCTATTCCCAAGACATTGAACCTAGTGGGTGATCGTGTTGCGGGTAATTTCGAGGCCTTCGTAATTTCGAGGCTAGGTTTCAAGTAAGAGCCTAAGCGGTTGGGCGAAGCACGCTTCAAAGGTAATCTTATTATCTTAATCTTATCATTAAATTAATTATGTTTATGGTTTTATTTATTGCGAGTGCGGTCTTTTTTTGGGTTTGTTTCCGCGGTGAATCGGACTCACCAAACCCCAACACCACCAACCCAACCAACGAGGGATTGTGTAAGTGTACAACCCCTAACACCGGCCAACACGGCTCAAAAGACCACGTCAACACTTCATTAACTTCCAAAACTAGAACTACTAAACAGAACGTTAACTCATGACCAAGCAGAGAAAGAGGATTATTTAAACACAAGAACCTAAACAACCAAATAAGCAACTTATACAAGAACAACATAATAAATTTAAAGCAAACCAAAACAAATCAACGAAAACAAGCAAAAAAAACAGTGTGAGAACACAGGGGAAGATAAACCTCACCGGCAGTAACCAAAACTAACACCAAAAAATCGTCAACGGCAACGCAGCAAGAACCCCTCGTTGAACCCAACCTTGGTTACACAAGGAAACCCTAGTCTTAACTTCACCTTTACCGTCAAGAAATTAATTAACCAAAACCCTTTCGACGGCGACGTTAAGAGTAGCCTTTGGTTCCTAAGTCGCTGAAATTAGCCCCAAAATACATGACGAAATACCGGAAACCACGAACCCACCGAAGAAGACGCTCTGCATTCCCCTGGAATTTTCACCTACGGACCTTATAAAGCAAAATAAACCACTAGAGAAGGGAACTGACGGACAGACTAGGCTCGCCGACGACGGCTATGCAAAACAACCCAATCGCCAGCGAGCAGGAAGTGAGAAAAGGGAGGGCGGTGGAAGCGGTGGGGAAAAGGATGGGGGTTTAGAGAGAGAAAGGGTCGAGCTAAATGAAAGGTTGTTTGGATGTTAAAACTTTAAGTGTTGAACAAAAGAATGAAGCATGGCTCACACTTGAATGGATGAAGCATGACTTCAAGGGTACTTTACACCCCAGCTAAAAGCAATGCAAACCCTATGCCTAAGTCATGCAATTTAGGATGAGATTCTTAGTCTTCATAACCCTTTGACCACAGAGCAAAGGTCACGGCCCAAAATACAAATGCCTTGTGTGTTACTGACTACCAACATCATGTAATGAGATTATGGCCTAATCCAAACCCTTAAATACATAAGCATGTGGCAAGGCCTTGCAACTCCTCAATTCTAGAAAACTTAGAATCTTAAAGCATGATAAAGGTCTTTTTTCGCAATTTCATTGGCCAATGAGGGTTTGCACCGCATAGATCTTCAAAAATAATACACGGTTTAAATATATGTTTTCTTCAATAAGACACCCAACTACACGTCTGCTAGCACGCCTAGCCCCATGTTGTGTGGTAGTTGCACACCCGCCAGCATGCCATGGCCTATATGACCCACATGCCCATGCAAGTACGACAACACACTCCTAGCCCCAAGCCATACAAATTAGATACACAAATACAGATTTAAGAGGGAAAAGAAGAGGAAGAGAGATATACATTGTATGCTGAAGAAGAAAGAAAACTAACAATGCAATATTATTATGATGTTATCTAGGGGAAAGTAATTACACCAGCAATACGAGAGGCTAATTTTCCCTGGACAAAAAGGAATTATTACAGACTTTTATGATGAATTTCTCTTCTAAAAGTAGCTTTTTTACCAAATAAAAAAGAGCATTTTTCTCAGCATAACTAACATCCTCAGGTATCACTTGCCTCCTCATAACAAACAGACTGACTAAGACTCTTTGTTGCACCGCCTATAGTAAGGCGAATGGGTGGGCTTTTAGGTGGATGCAGTACAACCACCTGTCCCAAAATCAAACCAACCACAACCATAAGCCACCAAACAATTGGATCTAAGAGAGAGGGAGTTACCATGAATTAAGGGGAAGGGTCGCGGCGAAAGAGAAGGGAATCTAGGGGGAAGATAGGGGCAGCAACAATGGAGGTAGTTGTAGAGTAAAAACAGGGGTAGTGGTGGTGATGGTTGTATGTTAGGTTTCCCATCCTTTGTTTTTAAACAAACATGAGAAATCTGAGGGCTTGTCATTCTATTTTCTCCTTGTATCTGTTTCCTTCTTAGAAACCAAATGCCCCCTCAATGAAGAAGTAGGACATCTTTAAACCTATTTCATTTGGATGATGACACTTCCACAGGGCACAAGCTATAGACTCCTAACTAAAAAACCTTTAATTTTAAGTTGGGATATTTAAATCTAGGCTACCTAATCAAAACTTCTTGTGAAAAGGTCCAACTATTTTGGGCATCTATGAATTGCATGGATTGATTTTGCAGGCAATAAGGAAACTAAATGTATGCTTCACAATCATTTTTGGTTCATGTAGCTGACCCCACTTACGTGATTAAGGCTTTGATTGATTAAATGAATTTTGTGTGGGTAAAAGATTAGGGGAAACATTTAAAATCAAGAAGACACTGATAAGGCAAAAGGAAAACCTCGTGTAGAATAGAAAATATAGTAATGAACAACAAGAAGTAACAAATCCAGAAGTGAAAATAACCCCCCCGCCCCCCCTTCTATCCAAGGAATCTGGCACACTAACTGTAGCAAATGGCAGTCAATGTTAACTCTATTAGACTATTTCGCAAATTCATGTCTTCTATAATCAGAAAGAAAAAAAATGAAAATGAACAAAATTTGTATTGCAATTATAGAGAATGAAGAGTAAAATATGTTCAATTGCATCATCCTAAAGGAGGGGTAATGGAGTTCACTGAATAAGTGAACATATCAGATCCTGAGAATTCATCAAACATAAAATTGAAAAAAGAAGAGTAAGTAAAAAATAAAAAATAAAAAAAGGAAAAGAAATCTAGGGCACAGTCACTTACATTGGACCAATGAATGCAGCTAGACTCTGAAACCCAAGATACTTTGATGCAGCCCCAGTAAGCCCCTACAAAAAAAAAAAAAACCACACAGAGTCTAAGTTTAAATAATGGAATAAAAATTGATAGTTAAATAAGCCATGCCATTACTTGCAAATACAAAGGGAACAAAGATGGATATATACAAAACTTTTTTTGATAGATAATTGAGCGTTTAGTGATTCACAAGTCATTGTGAGGTTTAATCACACTTTGAGTGAAGCTAATAATTAAGAATTTGGGGGGGGGGGGTACTTGGTAAAAAAACTTAGAGGGAACGTGAAAAAACCAAAACACACTTTTAGGCTCTTCATAAATATTGGTTCCTATAAGCCCTTTAGCAATTAGCACTTAGCAGTAACTCTATGACATTTATTGACATGGGTAATTATACTCGTACAAGATTAGATAATATACCTACCAGGCATTTACACATTTACGCCATAAATTGTTCTACAAAAACAGCTATCAACAAAAGAAATATGCGTAATGCGTTCACCTTGACGAATTAACCATTACAATCAGTTCAGCCAGGGCTACAATTTTAGTTCAGATAAATATTGGTCAAAGACTTAGCATTGATTTCATATTTAATAATAAATGTGTACACGTCATATTTGGATCATCTAATTTGAGTATATTTCAGTTCTGTTTGTTTTTATCAGTTTTGGATTCAAAAATTGGGCATCCATGACAGTTTTCCCAGGTGCCTACAGCGTAGGTCTACCCAAGCTCTACTTAGGCAGCCTCTTCCCATCAATTCATACATATGCAGATTGCTTTAAAAAAACTACACATCTAATGACCAATTACTGCAACAAATTGACCAAGTTGCAAGACTGGCAGTAATTCTAGTTCACTTTGACTACATATGGCAAGCAAAATAAAACAGCCTGCAATTTCAACCTTGGCCTTCTTCCACACAGAATAATTGTATTTCTACCAACATAGAGAAATATAACAGTTCAGCACTCAAGCATCACAATATTTACTGAACAAACTTGACAGGAGAAGTGACAATGTTGGAAATGATGCTCATCAGTCTCTGCACTACTAAAAAAACAGCAGAAAATTGTGCAGAGAATTATTTATATATAATACTATATCCAGTATCCACCATGTACTTGATACTAATCTATGTAATAAAATAATAACGTTAAAAAGAACTTAGAGGTGCAATTGAAGCTATAAAGTGAGAACTGAAATGAATTTTTAAACGTGAATATGCAATAAAAAAAAATGAAGACAGAGAGTAAGACTGAAACAGCAAGCAGAGCAAATTCATGAAACCATACCACCTTCCCCTAATCATCTCATCTCGTGAATGACAATTCTAAGAGATGTAAATTCCGATAGAGAAGGTATTGGGTGCGGCAAGCCGCGCCCAATATTTCGTGCGGCAACAAACATCCTAGCAACAACAAATTCAACAATCATCCCAACAACAACAATCACAAGCTATGCAATATACAATTGAGCGGTCAGAAACTCGTTGGGATTTTTCAAAAATACCCAAAAAAAAAAAAATCGAATTGGGGCTTTTTTGTATGATTTATAATTGTTGATATTGATTGTCCTATGGAATTGTGTGATGAATTGTGAGTGTTTTGATAACAAATGCATGTATTTTGGTTGAGAAATGAGCAAGTTATGTTATACCCATGAGCTTAGTACGGGACCTTCAACGGTGGTTCCTCCATTGCTGACCTATTAATTTTTAATTATTAATTTTTTCTTTAAAAATAGTTTTTTTTTTTAAATTTAAATTTTTTTTATTTTTTATTTTTAGAGATTACATACAATTTGATTGAGGATATGCACTATGTTACAGAACCTGTATAGTTCGTTAGAGGATACGTATAATTTGTTGGAAGATATATATTATTCGATAGAGGATATATAATATGTTAGAAAATATGTACATTTAATTAGAGGATATATAGTTTTGGATATAGGATACGTAAAGTTTATTGGAGGATATGAATTATTTTATGGAGGATATGTACAATTTGTTAGGGGATATGAATTATTTGATGTAGGATATATACAAATTCTTGGAGGATATTTTTTTTTTTAATAGAGCATCGGATGTGTATAATTTATTAGATGATATATATTATTTGATAGAGGATATGTACTGTGTTAGAAAATATGTATAGTTCATTAGAGGATATATATAATTTGATATAAAATATGTAAAGTTTATTGGAGGATATGAATTATTTGATGGAGGATATGTACAATTTGTTAGAGAATATGAATTATTTGATGAAGGATACGTACAATTTATTAGAGTATATGTTTTATTTAATAGAAGATATGTATAATTTATTGGAGGATATAAATTATTTGATGAAGGATATGTATTATTTAATAGAGGATATGTACAATTTGTTGGATGATATGTATTGTTTGATGGAGGATATATATAGTCTATTAGAGGATATTACTTGATAGAGGATAGATACATTTTGTTGATAATATGTGGTATTTGATAGAGAATACGTATAACTTGTTCAAGGATGTGTGATGAGTGACATTTATGTCACTCTTAGGGAGTAGTTTTAGAGTCGTTTTCATGTTTATTTTGTTTTATTTTATCTTGTTTCCTCATTAATAAAGTTTCTTTTTATTTTAGAGTGTTTTAGTTTAATTTCTTTATTTAATTAGTTTTAGTTTATTTTCGTATTTTATTTGCTTTTGATTTGTTTTATTTCGTTCTTTATTTTTCCTCGAAAGTAATCTAATTTACTTTTAGTTATTTTAATTAGTTTTGAGTCTATTTCATAGTTTTATTTGTTTGTGTTTTATTTAATTTTGTTAGTTAAGTTTTATTTCTCTTATTTCTATTATATATTTTATTTTCTTTGCCCAATCCTCTCCTTAGTCTTGCTCGTGTTTGTAGGTGTGTTCGAGGTTCAAGGCATATGCTACAATATCCAAATGGAGTGAGTTTCTGGTTTGAGAGAAGGACATCATAAGCTGCCCTGCTTCTTGCTGCCAGCTTATCCATCACCCCCACCATACCTTATCCTCCACCGCGCCCAAGCACAACAAATCCCCTTCTCCCTCACGCATACAGCAGCCACCAATTAACCTTCAGCCACCCAAACCAACCCAACGGAACACCGATTTCAGCAAAACCCGCAACATCCAAGTCAACCCCTGCTCCCGTATTCCACCAACCGCAAGCAACCTCCAACCGCATCTCCACGGCTCCACCTCCCATCAATTGCCACCAAATCACAGCCACTCATCACCTGTTCCCTGTTCAGCCACCGCAACCAAAACCGCACAGCTACCAATCAATGCCGCACACCCCTCGCTGCTGCCATCATACAAACCCCACGAACAGCCCAAATCAGCACCCGCACCTGGCAGTAACCACCAGCCACCGAAATCACTAATTAACCCAGACAAACATCACCGCGAAACCCACAACAGCTCCCTTGCAGCCGTACCGCACCTCTACACCAACCACCACCAAGCGACAACCAACAAAAACCGAGCCCATCTCCACCGCTGCAACACCACACACCTTGAGCCAATTTGCACAAGCAACAGCCCCAAATCAAAGCAAATTCAAATTAATCGGGTTCGGGCAAACAATTAAGGAGTTCGGTCAAAGTGCTAAAAGAGTCGGACACATTGGAAGTTTTCTAATTTGAAGAGGTGTGGTCGAACACACCCATGGTTCGATCGAACACACCCATAGTTCGACCACACCAACCCACGGTTCGACCGAACCATTTCACAAGCCTTGCGCGTGATTTTTAATTAAGGTTTAAACGGCCGCAATCGAAGATGAAAGATGATGCTTGATGATTACCGTTGATGATTGTTGTTGATGGTTGATGAATGTTGGTGATGAAACTAGCAGCCAAATATCAAAGAGGAAGAGGATTTAATTCGGGGGTTCTGACATTTTGGTTTTGGGGGATTTGCCTTTTTTATATTATTATTTTTGTTTTCCTTTACCTTTTCCTTTTATTTATTTTCCTTTTCTTATTTCTAATTTAGCTTTATTTTATTCTATTTTCCCTTATTTTATTTTTCTATTTTCTTAAGTTAGTATAAATACCCATTTTTGGGGTAATTAGAAGGAAACAATTTTTCTATTCTCTTAATTAGTTTAGGAGAGATTCTCTCTCTAGGTTTAGCTTAGGATTAGAGTAGTTTAGGGAGAGAAAGCGATGGTTTCACCATTGTTCAGCTTGGATTTTGAAGAAGAAGATTGATCATCTTGTTTGTAGACTTTCATCAACAATCAATGAGAATCTCTAACTCTCTCTCCTCTATTTTATTTGCTTTTTTTTTATTATTGTTTTAGTTGTTAGTGTTGCTTGTTAATCATGTTGATTTTTGGTTATTTATTAATTAATCTTGTTATTATCGTGATTAGTGAGTAATTTCCCCATTAAGGGGATAGTTGTGTAGTTGGATCTTGAACATGTTCTAGGGTTTGGAATTGATTTATTTATTATTAAAGTCTTTATATGCTTGATATTCTTCAATCTACTTGCAAAATGCATGTTGTTAGTTGATTGGGAGAGACTTATTGTTAGAAGATGCGATAACGGACCTAGCAAGATTCATTTGTATCGATTGTTATTTGATAGCACCTCCCAGTATATGGTTCTAATGTGGAAACATAGAGGCTATGTTAGGAGAAGCCAATTGACCCCGACGGGTGACTAGATTGGACCTTACTTTGATATTCAAGCATGTTTAGTTCATGATTAATTCAATCTCTATACCTTTGCTATGCTTTAGTGGATGTTATTCTTAAACCATTTCCCTTAATGTTTTATTTCTTGTTTTAGCATTTTTAGACTTTAGTTTATTTATTTCCTATTCCGGACTAGATTAATTGTTGATAACATTTGGTAGTGTTTATTCGTTCCCAGTGGTTTAACCCCTATGCTTGCCTTATACTCATATTAGGTTTGTTTAGGTAGTATAAATTGTATTTGATCTAGAGATAGGCATTTGACGACGCGTTTATTCCCTTTGTCAATGTGTTATTTGATAGAGGATACATACAATTTGTTGAAGGTTATATATTATTTGAGGTAGGATATACACAATTTATATATGATATGTATTGTTTAATAGAGGGCATGTACAGTTTGTTGAAGGATATGTATTATTTGATAGAGGATATGAACAGTTTGTGACAGAATATGTAGTATATGATAGAGGATATGTACAATTTATTAAAGGATATTTTATTTGATAGAGGACATGTACAACTTGTTAGAGGATATGTATAACTCTTTGGAGGGATATATATTATTTAATGAGTATTATGTACAATTTATTAGAGGATATATATTATTTGATGGAGGATATGGATGTATAATTTGTTAGATGATATATATTATTTGATAGAGGATATGTAAATTTTGTTGGATTATGTATTATTTGATGCAAACTAAAAATACAAAGTTAAGCAATTAAAAAATTATTGGAGAAAAAAAAAAAAAAAAAAAAAAAAAAAAGAGGATTTTATTTTGAAGGAGAATTGAAATAGTTTTTTTTATTTTAAATAATAAAAATAAAAATAAAGGTTGCTTGATCCCTTGACAAGGACATGTCGTTGGACACATACAGTCTTCACCTTGACGAACAGGGGTTCCTCCCCTTACCTCTCCCATGCAATTCACCTAGTGAAGTTGCAACATTTCCCTTTTAATTTATCGCCTAGAGGAGATATCATCCATCGTATAGATAATATTATAGACACAATACATGGTATCATTTAACTTATGGAGGATATCATCCAATGATGATATCATCCAACTTACAGATGATATCATCCAATTTATAGAATTTATTTTATAAAAATTAATTAAAAGGTCAATAATGGAAGAACCATCATTGAAATCCCGTACTAAGCTCATTGTTATAACATAACATGCTCATTTTCTAACCAAAATACATACATTTGTTATCAAAACACACACAATTCAACATACAATCACATAGGACAATCAATTTCAACAATTATACATCACACATGAAAGTTCCAAATCGATTTTTTTGGGTAATTTTCAAAAAATCCGAGAATCTCAATCAATTATCAAGCCAATTCAAGCATAAACCACGGATAAATATAATCAACAACATTTTTTCTCCATCCTCTTCAATTCAAGCATAAAATCATGGACAAGTAAAATAGAGGAATTTAGAGGAGAGAGAAAATAGGGGTGATTTAAAGGAGAAGAAGGAGAGAAAGTGAAGTAGGATTGAGTGGGAGTATTGTAGGTGATGGTAAGTGGAAATGAGGGAGTGAGAAGTTTATATTGCCGTACAAATAATAGTTGGACCGACGAAATGCCTGGACCAATAGTTTGTGATTCAGATAAAGGAATTACCACCATTGATATGGATCCAAAATCTTATTCTTTGCCACATCTAAATTCAAAGCAGTGAGTTCAACATGATTTGTGTCCAAACCGTCAGCAATTTGTTTCTCCACAGGTAACACGTGTATGTCTAAAGATGGGGAGGTAATAAAAAGAAACAATCTCATAGTCTCATTAACAAATAGCTATATAGATCTGTTTAAATATGAATACACACCTTTTTAACAACTTTGCTATCCAGCTTATGTTTAGCTGCTTCAAAGAGCATTTTTCCTGATAGCCTAGTTGTAACCTAGCAAGGGACACACAACTGCAGACTATTAGGAGGAAAGCGAGGAAAATTGCAATAGAGGATCCAAATTCCCTGATTACCTATATGATTGTACATGTCTTACCAATTCGGAAAGCTTCAACATCGAAATCAATTGACCACCCTAAACACAAAACTAAGGAAGAAATTACACAATCCAATATTAAGTATAAAAGAAATATACAAATTTAGAGAAAGATGTAAAAGACGCAATACTTTAAGAAGCACAGAACATAGTTCTGCTGATCCAACTTTTAGTGCAGCAGCAGTGTCCCCGTCTCTGAAATGATAATCAAATATGAAAAAATCAAAAGAGAAATGGCTAAACAACAGTCAAGGTATCAAATCATGCTCATAAAAAACAAATTTTTATTAGCAGTTTATGACAGCACACAGCATGTCCATATAGTTAAAGTATTGGATTACTAAAGAAATACAATCTGAAATCTGACGACATATTTCTAGTTCAATAAACCTGGCCTATACTTAAAGCAAAAGCCTTATGCACCAGATAGCTTGCATACTGCTTATTAAATATACGGAGTACTTTAATTAAAAACAATCATTGCCCACATTAAAAGAAAAATGCTTTTACCTACTGTAAAAGTTTATAAAATCCTATCTTATCTACAAAATGCTTCCACTTCTAAAATCCTATATTATCTTATCTACAAAATGCTTCCACTTCTAAAGAGGTTTACAAGATTTCCTATATTTCTATAAAGCCTTCGCTTTTTTCTACTTTACTATGGTTCTTGTATTTGAATGTGGTAGATTCCTTTAAGAAAATGAATGGGCAGTTAGTAAAAATCATGTACTAATAAGTTAAATAAGCTTTCTTAGATTTATAGAAAATCAAAGTAGACATTCTATGTGGAAACAAGTTAAGTGAATAAGACAGCAATCACTCATAAAGCGCCCTAATAAAAGGTTGCATGTAGGTTGCTTTATGTCTTAAGAACATTAGACTTTGACATCACAATGGCCTAAGGTATACTACACTACTGTTTCTTTCTTAGTAGTGAAAGGCCTTGTTTAGTTTAACTTATTTTTACTTATTTTAGAAAAAATAAGTTCATTAAGTTCATATCAGAAGAAAAAATATATTCAGATGAGATCATCGTTTTATATGCGGATTTTATCGATAAATATCTTTAATTTTGTAATGAAAAAAAATTATAAAAATTATAAATTAATAAAGCACACATTATTACAAATCTAACCAGATCCCACATGACACATTTTTTCTTTATAGATTATTATCCACATAAGGTCAAAGTTTGGTCAATTCAAACCATCTGACCGAACTGGACCGGCGAAAATAAGGTGAACCAAATGAGCCCTTAGTCACAATACAATCTCCACAACTCTCTATTTTCAATCTAGCAAAAACTCCAAAGGCCCCAAAGCCCAAATTTAAACAAGATAATAATTTTTTTCAAGTATAATATTGTTGTACTTTCATAGTTAAATAAGACAGTAGCTTCGTATTATTTCTATAAATTAACATCATTTACCTTGAACATTCCCCAAGTATATGAATAAAGATTTCCACCTCCAAGTCCTCGGTCAATAATTTTGTAGAGCATGGAATTTTCAATTCTTTTCTCACATCAAGCAAGACATTTCTATATGAAGGCCTCCACCCTCTGTTCACATATACAAGATAATGAGTCACATCACTCACATGTATTGAGTAACTATAATATTCAAGGACTTAAGGAGACAACTCCACTAAGCATTTATTTATGTTTCATCATATCATAAAGTGTAACCAAAATAAACAAACATTTGTGACTTCTCAGCGAATGAACAATAACAAACTTCATGGCAAACCTTTATTTCAAAATGGCTGCAAAGTTATTGGAGCAATAACAGGAAAACTAAATAAATAAACTACGTTATCACAAATATTGTTCCTATCATATCACATAACTTAAACGCATGTTTTTCTAAGCACAAGAGCACACCACTTGGCATCTTATAGAATAAAAAAAGTATTATGCCACTCTAAATATTAAAATGATGCCACCTAAGCTATCATCTAAACCAATAAATAATTTTAATAATAAGAGATTGTAATAGAGTTTAAGTTTTGTTAAATTACTAGCATTTGATTTACATCAAACAATCAAACAACCAATCAATCACACCTTAATCCCATAAGTATAACTTTTGCTTTACATAAAACAATTTATAACTTTATAACAAGTATTATAAACTAGTATATTTAATATCATCAGATTCATATACAAATTTACTTTAAAACAAGATTCATTTTTAAAGTTGTCTAATGTCAAACAAAATATTGCTTACATCAATATTAATACAGTATTATGTTTGATTGTTTGAATAATGTCATTAAAGTTGAAAATATAAACTACTAACACATGATGTAGTAACAATAAACCAATATTGGCACAAGTGTGGATATAGTTTCATCATTTCCCTAAAACGGAAACATCATAATTGTCACGCCACGTCCTTATTCAGTATGGACTCTTTTTTTTACTATAGAATGGCTAATATGCTCTTATTTTCACATGGGAACAAACTCCACTTGCCTTAATCCATGTAATTTTCTTTGCTTCATATTCCCCTACTTTTTCATTTGAAACTATAACCTTTAAAAAGCCACAAGTTGGCAATTGGAAAACTTTATGAATACCTTTCACCCCTCAAAATGTGTATTTAACTTTTTCTCCTTTACATGCTTTAATTGCTTAGTTTAAATAGCTTGGCTTGAACTGATTTCACTCTCATATCGATCTCTTCTCTCTCTCACTCTTTCTCTTTCACCATTGAAATGGCTTATAAGGTAAGATTTTTGGGGAAAAGGGAACCACACTCTTTCTCTCTCCCCATTGCATTTTAAACAAAGCTTTCAAACAAAATTCCTTCAATTCATTATGTTTCACTATTCCTCCGAGCTAGCTATCATATGTATTAAAGCAGTCAACTATTTGGGCTTCATATACTATATACTCCCTCCGTCCCAAATTACTCGCAACGGTTTGATTTTTTGCACTATTCACACATCTCCCTTTGACCATCTTTTTTAACTAGTATATGAAAGTCAATGTAATCATGTAAGATGTTGTTGGGTCTATGTTAATGTATAGTTTCTTAATATAAACTTTTTATAACTTATATAAATATATAATAAAAGATATCAACGGTCAAACATGTGCGTCGGCAAGTGTGTCCAATCAAAATGTTGCAAGTAAACAGAGGGAGTATGTGTTTTATATCTTTAGGGCATTCGAGCCTTTCCATCATATTATAATGGCTAGCTTAATTGTCATATATGTTCTCGTGTTGAGTGTCATTTATAGCACTCATAGGAGCAGATTTTAGGTTATTTTTGTAATCATTTTCATTTATTTTACATTGTTTTCTACACTTTTACTTTCTCTTATTTCATTTAGATAAAGTAATCAAATGCTTGTAGCATTTTTAATTCTTTAAGTCAGCCCTATTCACTTCATCTAATTTTTACTGAACTGAAATTATTATTTCTAAACTTAGTTATTTTGATTAAAATGAATTATTTTACTAATACTCTATTATATTTCTTAATTAAAGTTACTGATTTTTACTAAACTAAACTTATTTCTTCTTAACTGAAATTATTTTACTGAACTAATCTTATTTTTACATTATTTTTACGAAATATTATTTTTTTTAAGGTGAAGTTAATAAGACCTTACTTTGTATATAAGATTTCCTTCGCAACCCACTCCTTATTGTACACCACAAAAGCCTTAATTTTCTCACCCATCATCAATCATCTAACAAGTAACGTACTCCACAAGACACCTTATCATACACCACCCTAGCCAGCGTTACCTCACTGTTGTGTGATTGATTCAAAATAGTTACGCCTAATTATTAGGAGTAGTCGTTACGTGTGCTTGGTCATGAATAAAGGCTTTAGGAGTATGTTATTAGTGGATCGATTTGTTTATTAGTCAACTGTATGTTTATTATAGTTAAGAAACACAGATAGTGGGTTTGTTTTCTTTAAAGCATATTTTGTTAGTGGAGTCCTGCTCCTATTATTAAGTAATCATTTGGCATATTTTTAGCTTTGTTTTGTCCATGATATTGGCCTATATAAGGCAAGTCAGTGATGTTTGTTTAAGGAAAAATGTAATTAATGAATTAGATTTTAAAATGCTTCTCTTTCTTTTTATGTTAAAATAACCAACATGGTATCCGGCTAATCCAGGTTCGGTCTTAAGCCAATAACACATTAAAAAAGAGTCGTGAGTGTTTCATTAGTGTTTTTCGTAGTATTTTTTTCGAGTAAGATTAATGAGTGAGAAAGTATGATAAATGGTGGTATAAACTCATTGTCGCAGCCCTTAATTTCCATGTTTAAAGGAGAGAATTATCACTTATGGAGTCTCAAAACGAAGATCTTGTTCAAGTCCGAAGAGTTATGGGATTTGGTGGAGTATGGTTAAGATGAGCCATACCCGACACCGGCTATTCTCGATCAATATTTACAGGAAAATCGTATGAAAGATTTGAGGCTCTATTGTTTATCCAATCAGCATTGAAGGATGAGATTTTTCCACGAATTTCCATTACGTCAACATCCAAGCACGCATATGGGAGATTTTGAAGAAAGAATTCTTTGGAGATAAGAAGGTAATAGGGGCAGCCAAATTACAAACACTTCGTAGTAGCTTTGAAAGTTTGGCAATGCAAGATAAAGAATCTGTTAAAAAAATTTATCTAGAGTAACAAAATTTATGGTGATACTATCACGGATGAAACATCTGTGAAAGGTGTTGAGAACCCTTAACAAAGTAAAGAATTATAAGCATGTTGTCACTGCAATATTGGACTCTAAGGACTTGTCAACTTATACATTCGATGAGTTGATGAGTTCTTTGTCGGCTCATGAAGAAAGAATTGATAAGAGTGATGATGAAGGAGAAAAAAAAAAAAAAAAAAAAAAGCATTCCAAGTGCAGGCAGCTTGCAAGACTAGGGAGCATATGATGGTGGTCAAGGTAGGAGTGGCTTTGGTGGTTGCAATCGTGGTCGTGGTGGTGTTGTACAAGGCGGGGGTCAAGAAGAAAGTAGAAGAAATGGTCAATCCACAAGAAATATAAGCAACGTTCAATGTTACTATTGCTAAAGGTATGGTCATAAAGAGGACCTTTGTTGGGATAAACAAAGAGATGAGCAAGGTGATTAATCTAACTATGCTCAAAAGGGCGAAGAGGAAAAGACTAAGCTCTTCTAAATCTAGTGTTGTGGTTGTGTCGTGAAAGTAGGGGTTGAGGTACCTTGAGTGTCGAGATCGTTAAAGTGTATCGAGTTCAAGTCGAAGTCCATCGTCGCAAGAGCCGTTGAAGTGTCGAGTTCCATTGTCCCAAGTTGTTGGACTTAGTAGCAAGCTAGTTTAATAATTAATTATGATTTTGAATCAAGGGGGAGTGTTGTGTGATTGATTCAAAATAGTTATGCCTAATTATTAGTAGTAATTACGTGTACTTGGTCATGAATAAAGGCTTTAGGAGTATGTTATTAGTGGGTCAATTTGTTTATTAGTCAACTGCATGTGATAAATCCTATGAGATAGTGGTTTTTTTTTTTTTCAGAGCATATTTTGTTAGTGGAGTCATGCTTCTATTATTAAGTAATTAGTTGGCATATTTTTATCTTTGGTTTGTTCGTGATATTGGCTTATATATGGTGTAATACCCCGTATTTTTATATGTATTTTATTTTAAATAAGTATTTTGTGAAATATTTAAATAATTTGAAATGAATTATTTATGGCATTTTAATCATTTATTTTAAATAAGATTGGAAATATTTTATAAAAGGAGAGTTTTATTTGATTTAAGTTTTATAAAAAATGGGATTAGGAAAGATTAAAAAGGAAATTTTAGGTAAGAAGTGTTTCTAGAGAAGGGGTATAAATATTCAACACTTGACAAGTTAAACTTTGCACAAAGTGGAGAATAACCAATGTAAACTTTCTCTCCCTTCTCCTTTATTTCTTTTCTTTTTCTATCTTTTCCCCTTCCCCTTTGCACGCACCACCGTCGGCCACCACCAAACCACCGGTGGGCCGCCGAGAAGCCGGCAGCAGTGCCAGTACACCAACAGCACGACAGCAGCCGGCTGTGGTGTCGTGGCTGTGCGGCTACCCTTTCGAAAAAAAAAAATTATTCTTTTTTTTATTTTCTCTTTTTTAATCCTAGATCTAATTATTGATTATGAGTTTTATGATAATTGATTTTCAGTATGGTGCAAATTAATTTTCAGATTTTAATTTTAATTAAAAAGCCCCAAATTTGAAACCCTAGATTTACAAATAATTGATTATTGAAGGAATATGATTTAGGGTGGTTTAAACCTTTAATTTGAGGGTTTTAAACCATAATTACAGCAAGTTTTCATGAGTTAATATTGCTAGAAATTTTGTTAGTAAGCTAAAAATTAAGTTTCTTGAAGATATTTTAATTACCCATTAATTGGGATAAAAGTAAGAGGTTTTAAAGTAATTTTTAGCTTGTTTTAATTAAATTGGGAGTGATTTAATAAGAGTATATATTGCTGAAAATTTGTGTGGAGTAGATTTTAATGCCATATTATGATTTTGGATTCTAGGAGACTTCAAAGTGAGTGATTTATATTAAACGTGGCAATTTTTAGATTGTATTCAAGGTACGTTCGCGTACTTGGTATTTATTTGGTAATGTAGGAACATGCTAGGCTTTGAATACTTGATTCCAAATAGTATTGTGAAAGTTTTGGTTGGAATTTATTATTTAGTTGATGTTGGTGATTGAATTATGAAGCATGAATTATTTGTGATGTATTATTGAATGGAAATAATTATTTTGACATGTTATATACGAACCACACTTTTAGTATTGGCATGATAGAGAGCATGTTTGATTAAACTAAATGTTTAATTTGGTTTGGAATATTAAAAGGTAAATTTTTTTTTTAGGGGCAAGGTTATACGGTTGCCTCTGATTCATAAAGGTGCTACACATCGGATAATCTTGGTTCGGTAAAATTCAAAACCGCATCATCTCGGCCGATACGTTACAATGCGACCGCAATTTTATACCCAGGTTATAAGTTGACTTTGTTTTATTTTGGTTTGACTTTACTTTTGTTGGTTGACTTTTTAAGTTGAGCCGTTTTGAATGTTTTATAAGATAGTCTTCCGCTGTGTGTCTTTGATAGTTGCCTTAGCCGTTTTCACGATAGTGGTAATGTCTTAGATTTTCCTATTTTGAATTTTAAACAGAGCAAAACAGGTATTTTAAAAGAAAGGAATTTTTATGGTGTTACATAAGGCAAGGCAGTGATGTTTGTTTGAGGATGAATGTAATTAATGAAATATATTTTCTTATCTTTCTCTTTATATCAAAATAACCAACACTCACATAACCTACACTCACAACAATACTAACATCTCTATACTTCCACACAAACAAATAGCAAAGCAAGTAGGACTTTCCACCATCTAAAACCAACCTCAAGCCCTGAAGTCCTCATAGCCTTGCCTAACAACATCAACTCGAAACCTTCACTTTCTTGCCACACCCCCCGCATTCCACGTACAAAATTCCATACTCCTAACAATTCACCTATGCTACAGTTCACCCACATTACTAGCTCTTGCTCACTTAAGCAATACCACAATAGCATCACCTCACTTCACCTCACCACCGCGGCAGCCAATCAACAACCAACACCAATCCCACCAAATCATCACACATCCCATCTCGTCCTTGCAGCAACTGGCCCACAGCGCCCTCAACTGCAGCTCCAGCATGCAGCAGCAACAAGTTGCGCTCATAGTTTGTTAGTTTTGACGAGCTTTGTGCCTTGAATATCTGCTTCCGCGCCCGCAACTTACACCCTCTTTCCCATAATTGATTCCCTGTTTTGGGCTGGATTTCATTCAAAGAGATCATATGGTCTTGTTTATTGATCAATAATAATGGGGGATGACCATTGTGCAAGGAATCAAAATTAGGGGAAGGGTATGTTAGTCATAGCCTATTAATAATAGCTTGGGGAATAAGTTAGAGTTTGTTATGAGAGTTTTTCTATATAAGGCCTCATTAGGAGGAATAATCATCATGTTGAATATTGTTGAGAAGTTTTGTTATTGGAGAGCACCTTCCTCTCGAAAGAAGGCACTGTATTGTTGAACAATCATTTGATAATACAAATTATCCCCCTTAGCTACTCTTTTATATCTAATTAGCTTGCTTACTTACTGTTTTGGGTACTAATTCCTAGCAAATGGCATCAGAGCAGTCTGTCTTGGTAGATTAAGCCACTGCATTTCTGTTTTCAAAAAAAAAAAATGGAGGTCACCAGAGCTCCGATTTGGTCACAATCACTTGAGCAATTTTCCGAAAGGATGGAGGAATCCACGAAGAGAATGGTTGATAACCTTCAAAGAAATCTAGAAAAATATATTGATGATGTTTTTTCTCCGATTTTCTCTTCCATGAAATTTGAGTGGAAGGAAATGGAAGACGGGCTTGAGGAAGAAGAGAACCAGGCAGATTTAATGGAGGAGGAGGAAGTGCCAGCAGACATCCACGCCGGCGAGGAGTTGCAGCCAGCCACCATTTCCATAGGTGAGGAATTTTCCAGATGTGAGCAAAACTTTTGCTCCATCATTAGCAGCTTCTCCGGTGGCGCGATGGTGGAGAAATTTGGTGGAGGATCTCGTGGAGGTTTTGGTGGAAGCCGTGGTGAGTTTGCAGGTGGATTTACTGGCGGAGGTCAAGATGATCGCACCGGCAAAACTGGTGGTGTGCCTTTTGCGAGTGGCATTAGCGGTGATTTTGAGAGCAGAAGGTTGAGAAATAAGATAGGTGGTTTGGATGGTGGGATATTTGAGAGAGGTGGTGCCGGATGCTGTGACTCGGGTGGTGGTCCAGGAGGTTGTGTCCAAAATTGTAGTGGTGGTGGGATGTTTGGCTTCAGGCCGAAGAAAAGCTCAAATCAGGGGCCGTTAAAGATGGTGAGTGGGTGTAGATTTGATAATTCCGGCGACGGCAAATCCGGTGGCGGTGGTAACATCGAGCATGCTGGTGGTGGAGATTTTTCGTATGACTTGCTGCCAGAAGAGGGTGAGTATGGGAGAAGCTTCAATGACTTGGGAAAGAAGACAATCCTAGAAGATGCTAGTAAGGGCAGCATAGAAAATGAACAACATGTTGACAAGGGTAGTAACAATAAGATGACAGCTCTTCTGTCGGGGTCTCGTTCAGCTAAAAAAGAAGGGAGTCAGCAGGAAAATCCAATTAAAATGGGTGGAACAGTTAAGCAGGGGGGTAAGACCACCGCTGGTGGTGGCCTGAATAGGGAAGGTGTCTTCGTGAAGGACGGGATGGTGATTTTTCTAGTGGTTTTACCAGTGGTGGGATAATGATCGGAGGTGGACTGGGCTTTTTTACCGGCGGTGAAACTGATGGTGGGAAGTTTCAATGGAGGTGGCTTCACGGTGGTTTCCAAAAGTACCCACAAAGAGAAGTTAATGAGAGATGCCTTGATGATTCATGTGCTAGCTTGGAGAGGAAGATAGTAGAAGGCACTAGAAAGGGTATAATAGTACTTAGTCTAATTTCATTAATCATTATATTACTTAGTCTAATTCCTTTTATAGCTTTCTTTAAATACCCAATTGGGGTATTAAGAGACTTTAAATTCATTTTTCAGATTTTCATTTTTAGTTTTAGCGAGAAAACATTAGAATAGATTAGGCTAGTTTAGGAGTGTATTTTTTTAGGGTTTGTTCTAGCCCTTTAGAGAGAGAATAGCTGAGGTTTAGAGAAAAAAAAAAGTAGTAATTCTCACAATAATGCTAGGAATATGAAGAATCTAACGAATAAACGAGGGTTTTAAAGACTCTACTTATCAAAGGACATTAGATGGCGAGAGTTTATTTCAGTTGGTACTTGCATGTTGTTTGATCTTAGGAGGTATGTATAACGGCACAAAATTTCCTTCATCATCAACACATCAAGCTTTGAGCAATTAACCACAAATTGTCTACAAACAAAACTAACTCTCCATAGACATAGATCTTTCAGTCAATGCAGAATTAAGAATAATATGCATGCTTGATTATTTTGTAAAACATACTTGAACAAAATATTAGTGCAAACATACATTTATGAAGATTTTTTGAAATCAAATTTAGAATAAAGGGAAATGGAAGGGTTTTTTTTTAAAGGGAAATAGAAGGTTTGAAATTTGTAATAGAAGAAATCTCACACACACACACAGCACAAAGTATAGTGGTGCAACTACTACTGAAAAAAGTAAGCTTGTAAGGTCTCTATTCAAAGTTTGACATAAACCACAACAGACAAAATGAAAGGCACCAATAAAGTTATTTAAGAGCAAACACTCAGATAAACAAAGTAGCACAAGAACGAAAAAAATGATCAGTTCTAAAGAGGACCAACCTCAATGTAGAACGAGCGTCAGCCGCAAGATATAAAAATCGAGACTCAAGAACTTCAATGAAAAGTTCTCGCTGTTCAAAGTCCTCCTCAATCATGAATCGATCCAATTCAATCCCATTACTTAATGATTTTAGCAGGGGACTAAGGTAGCTGTGACACCACAGCAAAGGGGAAATTATTTTTTGGAAAATAATTAGAGAATTACATACCTAAATTATCATGAAATTCCTACAAAAAAAAAATATATATATATAGGGAAGGGATCCGGTGAGAATATGTCCATATGTGAGAATTCATACTTATATGAGAACTGGTTTAAAATTTAGAACATGTGAGTAAAATTTTAGAACATGCGAGCTAAAATTTAGAACATGTGACTTAAATTAAAATTTTGAACATATGAATAATAATTTAGAACATTTATGTGAGTAATATGTTTAGAACATCTAATTTAAGAATTAGAACAAGTGATTAAAAATTTATAAAATTTACTTTATGAAATTTTAAACATATGAGTAAAATTTAGACATCTGATTTAAGATTATGAACATGTGAATAAAAATTTAGAACAAATTGATATAGAATATAGAAAGTGTGAGTAAAGAATTTAGAACATACGAGTAAAAAAAATAGAACAAACGCTTTAAAATCTGGAAGATATAATTGAAAATCTTAAAACACACGTTTTAAAATTTAGAACTATAAGTTAAAATTTTGGAACAAGTTATTTAAAATTTATGACATCAAACTTAATTAATTTATGGTTTAGAACATGTGAGTACTAAATTAGAATATTTGATTTAATTTAGAACACTTAAAGAAAAGTTTAGAACATCACATTTAAAATTTAGAACATACGAGTAAAAATTTAGAACATGAAGAAAAATTCTCACATAAGAAAATTTCTCATATGCTCCCTCCATTCTAATTATTATATCAAGAACATCTTCAATGCCCACCCATTCGAGTAAGCAAATTTTCAAAGTATCATTATAAGATTCTTGTTAGGACATTCGAATAAGCAAATTTCCAAAGTATCATTAGAAGAGTCTTGTTATGAATGATCTCTAACCAAATGTGACATATTAAAGTCAAATGGAGTATATGATTTATACATACTTCGTATTTGACATAGTAAATCCCTTAGCATTAAGCACTGAATATATTTCAAAAGTCAATATTAACTTTGAAATGCAAGACAAAAGCAAGTGTAGTTAGTGCTTGATTTTCACTATATGTTACCATGACTGGCTCCTTATATGCAACACACATAATTTTATGCCAATGCAAATTTGAATCACACACTGCTTATAATGCCCAGAACTTGAATAATAACATTTTTAAATCAAAACTTCATATACTACTAAATCCCTGAAAAATGCAGTAAAGCCGAAATATAATACCTGGGTCCAAAGAGGATTTTTTCAATCTCCAAAAGTTCAGAATTTGTAGCAAGCTCAAGAACTGCCCTCAACTCAGAATCACTAGCACCTGCATCACAGAAGGAAAAAAAAAAAAAAAAAAAAAAAACAAAATAAATAAAAAATTAAAAAATCAGTAAAATTGAATTGAGAAGAGAGACTATAAAAGAAAAAAAAAATTAAAAAATGAGAGAGGGACAAGAAGAAAAACCCACCAGTGGAATTGCGCGGAATTGAGGGTAAAGTGGTTGAATTTGTCGAATTGCGAGTGTGTTGTTGGCCTTGATGGTAGTTGGAATTGTTGTTAATTTGGATGGAATTGTAAGCTTTGAAAAGATGGAGTCTGGAAGAGGAGAAGGTGGTTGTTGTAACGGCGGAAGAGGAGAGAGAATAGCCATGGTTGAAGGAAAGATGGTGATGGTTAATGCACGGCTGTGCAATTGCTGCTGTGCTTGTCATCCTAAGCTCTTCCCTTTTGCTCTCTGCTAAACGTGGTTAGGTTCGCTTCTTGTATTTAATTACTTACCATTTACCAAAGCAATCAATCCAAGTTTATGTATAGTTTGTAACTTTGGGTCTGGTCTCCTCGGCTTATTTTCAATTCAGTTTCTAATTTTCTTCTTTCATAAAAATTTTAGTTCAGTTTATTTCGATTAAGTTCAGTTCCGTTCGATTAAGTTTAGTTTAGTTCAGCTCCAATAAGTTTAGTTTAGTTATGCTCTAATCTTCAGCTAAGCTCCAATCAGTTCAGTTCAGTTCATTTTCTAATTTCCTTCTCTCATAAAATATTCAGTTTAGTTCAGTTCGGTTTAGTTCATTTCAGTTCAGCTCCAATCAGTTCAGTTTCAATCAGATCAGTTCAGTTCAGCTCAGTTCAGTAAATCAGAACAAGCCCTTTGTACACTCTCTTGTACTCCGTATTAAGTCTGCTCTCATTCACCTTAAAATAGTACGGAGTAATAATAATAATAATAATATAGGATCAAAATTTAGTATCTACATAATGCCTCTTATTGATTGACTTTGAATAAAACGATAATCAATGTTTAAGAAAAAACACAAAAGTTTGATTTATGAAATACAATTAATTTATTAGCGTTAAAGATATAAACAAAGTTTAATGAAACTTCTGTTAGATTTTTAATTAATTGAAACTTAAACGTCGGTTTCGATGCAGTTGAAAAACTAGCTTTCAAAAATGAAAATCCCACTTGATTTTCAATGAATTGTAACTTAACTATTGGCTTAGGTGAAGTTGAAAAACTAGCTTTGAAAAATGAAAATTACACTTGATTTTCGATTAATTAATTAATAATATATCACTACAAGAAATATGTTTTTTTGGCAACTAAATATATTGTTGCTAAAATTATCTTCGGCAAAAGTTTGCATTTATTGCAACGACTTTTGCTTGTTATCCATGATGTTGTTACCAAAGGTATCTACAACGACTTACTTTCGTTGCCAAAAATTATTCTTTTGCTACAACATTTTTGTTGCCAAAATATAGTTGTTGACAAATCTTCAAAAATATTAGGCTTGTATAACCTTGTTTTTTTGCTCTCCTTAAGCCCATGATAGTCCTTATTCAATCTTTCTAAAGAAGTCCAATTAGCATCCTTAATTTAGGGTTTTGCTTGGTAATCACATGTTTTGCTTGAGCCCATATTCTTCTCTTACTCATAGCTTTACCAGCAGGTAAGTTGTTTCACAAATTTAGCCTAGTAACCCCTTCATTACACCTTAATCAAGCCCTAAAACTCTTCTTCCCCTCTCAATCACGTATATATAAACCTTGACCATTGGGTATGTATTGTTACTGCATTTTATCATCAACTTTCTCCTCTCCAACTTTCTCAAATTTTTGTGTATTCATCAACAGATTTTCGTGGGTCATTGCTGTCATACTTTACCCTCTTATTCAAGCACTTAAGCACCCTTGAACATCATCAACCAAGGCTAACAAGAGGCGTGACTTTGGAGCAACTCCGAGTGATCCAAATTATGATCTTTTCTTTCTTTTATATTTGGTTTTTCTTGCCTCCAATCAAGGTATTATTCCATGACTTTAGAAATCATGGTTAGGTTAAGGAGATATTAAATTAGATGCGTTTATATGATTTGTTGTTTGAGTTGGGGGTTGCCTAGTTAATCTCTTTTATTACTTTAGTTTGTCAATCTATTTCACCAACTCAGCAGTTGGAGTTAGACCCTGATGAGTCAGCAGTCGACATGGACAAATAGGCAAGCGAAATAGGAACGCCACACCTTACTTTGAGCACACGACGATAGAGTGCCTGTTTGTGCAAGTTGCTTGAATCTGAAGCTTGGTATTTATAACAGTTCATTTAATTTAGGTAGTTATTAGTTTAGGGACTTCAAAGGATACCTCTTGTTCATCATTTCTTGCACAAGAAGGTAGAAAAGTGTAAAAGTCCGAGTGTCCTCATACAAATGGCTGGATTTTGATCCGATGAAGAAGAGACGATGTTTGTGAATAATTCGAAGCAGATTTAAAGGCGTTCAACAAACAGTTTTCCGGTTAGTGCTCATTACCTAAATTTTTAAGCAAACTTTTGTGTTCTTTGCTTAGTTTAGAAGTAATAATAGTGTATGATAAATATATTTATTATGTCTACTAACATCCCATTTAAAGATCCCATTTATAGAGTGAGAATTAAAACATGGTTTCATGTGTGATAAAAACAAATTTAAGATTTGTAACTAGTTTGCTGAGATGATATAATTTTTTTTCAACGTTATGGGGTTTTTAACAATATATTAAAACTTTCAGGTGATCCAAGAAAGTGTAATATAGCTGACAAATTAGGCGTAAGTATCATTATAATTAAGTAAAACATTTGTGTAAATGCATGGATGTCTGATGGAGGAGGGATTCCACTGTTTACATTTAAATGAATATTCAAAACAATGATACATAAGGGTGCAATGATCTGCATGTTTGAGGAGTATATACACACTACAAAAAATTACTTATAGAAGCAAGTAAAATATGCCTCTAGTAATAATGATGATGCCTATAATACCTTTTAGAGATAATTAATCAAGTGCCTCTAAAAATTCCGTCGCTAATTGATACTTGCCCCTAAAACCTCTTTTAGAGGCAATACAATGCATTGCTTCTAAAAACCCATATATTTAGAGGCAGCCATATAACCTTGCCCATAAATATAATCAGAGGCAACCGTATAATCTTGCCCCTAAATATATTTAGAGGCATTATATAAATTTGCTTCTAAATACCATATATATTTAGGGGTAGCCATCAAAATATAATTAGAGGCAGCATACCTATTTTCTTCTATGTATCATATACATTTAGAGGCAATCATGTAATTTTGTCTCAAAATATAATTAGATGCAATCTTGTACATTAATACTAATGATATTTAGATGCAAATCAGAAATTTGACATGAAAGGCTCTTATAGGCAAAATGCATGATATATATGCCTCTAATGTATTGATTCTAAATGTATAGACATTTATATTACAACAATATTTCATTTTATGATATAATGTTTGTACAATTAATAGACAAAATCATTTTAAAGAATAACCATGTCAGCATAGCATTATAAAGCAAGTTGATTTCATTGAATCAAACAACGATGATATTATTAATAATTTAATAGTTATTACATAATTGATCCCAAAAAATTTAATGGAGTTACTAAACTACTTAACTTCAAAACATGCATGCATATGAATAAATAAATAAATAAATAATAATAATAATAATTTTTTTTTGATAATGTATTAATGTGAATAAGAAGGAGTTTTCATCTAAAACTATAAGCTTGAAAACAACATTATTTTCTTCAATTTCTTCTAATTCGATCTCTAGCCATCTTCATTATATAATTTCCTATCATTAAAAAGTATGAAATTAATATTTTTCATAATGACGAAAAAATTAAATTAAAACAATTATAAATCACTAATTCATAAATATATATATATATATATATATATATATATATATATATATATATATATAGAAATGGGATCATGTGAGAACCTATGTCTAAAATAGGAACTAGGAACTCATCTGTACCAATGATCGCGCTTAATCCAACGGTCCTTGCTTCACCCGTCTTTTTCATTTCAGTAATGGCATTTTGGTAATTTCTCCACTTTGAATGACCTCCTTTCTTTCTCTCTCTCTTCCTTTCATTTTCTCTCTCTACGCGTCCTCATTTTCCCTCTCTAATTTCGAGCTCTCCGCCGCGATCTGAGTTCTTCATTTTACCGAATTTTTTGCCCAGATTTTTCGATTTTGATCTTCAATTACATCATATTCTTCGATTATTTTCATTCATTGAGGTAATTTTCTAATTATATTTGTATTTTCTTTGTTTATTTTGCTTTCATTGTTTATCTTGAGCTGAGTTTTTCGATTTAGGGTTTTTTATTGTAATTTTTCTAAATTTTTACTTTTTTTTTGTTTTTTGAATTATTCTATACAATTTAGTGTTTGATTTTTGGTTTTTTATCCTATTTTATGGTTTTACACTTACGGATTCAATGTAGTTGTTTTCTGCATATAGTTGCTATATTGCATGCTGTTATTAATCTAGTAATATAATTTGTTGTTGTTTTAAATTTACCTTTTGCATTCAGTCATTAAGTTTTCATGATTAGTTTTACTTAATTCTTATAACTTCATGTTTTTTAGTTTCTTTAAGTTTTTTAATTTTTTTTTATTTACTTTATGCTTTGAGTGATCTACTTTTTAGTATATCTTTAATAGTTTTTATTAGTATATTTTTTAAAAATATTGTTTCCTTTTAGTTATAGTTTATTTACTTTTAATTATTGTTTATTTACTTTTTACTTCTATTCATTTACTTTTCAGGAATATGTCTGAAAGCGTAGAGCATATTTTTAAAAGATATTGTTTACTTTTAGTTATAGTTTATTTACTTTTATATATTGTTTATTTACTTTTTTCTTCTATTCATTTAATTTTTCAGGAACATGTCTGAAAGTGTAGAGCATTGTTCTTCTTCTGTCACTACTGAAGATAGCAATGTAAGAATTTTCAAAACACCCACTCAGCCTTTGCTTCCTAAAATATATTATAATTCTCGAGGTGATAAAGAGTATATGCCATGTTGTTCTTCTGAAAACAAACCTTTTCTTGGTATGATATTTGATTCTCTTCAAGATGGTATTGCCTTTTATTACAAATATGCTAATGAGTGTGGATTTAAAGTCCGTTCTAGTACTACTAAATCACAAAAGAATAAGGATGATCCTACTGGTAAAGGAGTTACTTTAATAAAATATTTATTATGTAGCAAAGAAGGGTATGTGACAAATAACAAGAAATCTGGTAAACAAGTTGAAGGTGCTTGTTTAAAGAGAAAGACTGTGAAGAGAGTTGGTTGTCCTGCTAAGATAAAATTTAGGTTTTGTAATGATGGGAAGTATATGGTGTATTGTTTTTATGAATCTCATTCTCATCCTTTTTCTACACCTATTACTAGGCAGGTTACTAAACATGAAGTTGGTTTAAATTTTGCTCATAAGAATTTCATTTTTGCATTGACAATTCAAAGTTAAATATAGGGGCTGTTATGTCTTATAGGATTATGAAAGAACTTTGTGGTGGGTTTCAAAATGTCAGGGGCAGTAAAAATGATTTCAAAAATTTTTCTAGGGACTTGAAAGTTTATATCTCTAATGCTGATGGTGCGATGTTTGTTCAGAACCTTGAACAAAAAGTGAAAACCAGTAAAGGGGGTTATTTTTTTGATTACTGTGTTGATGAAAGTAGGCATTTGACCCGTGTCTTTTGGGCTAATGCTATTGGTAGAAAAGATTATCAATTATTCGGGGACTCTTTATCTTTTGATTCCACCAATGATACAAATAAATATTCATTGGTTTTTTGTCCTTTTACTGGTGTTGATAATCACAAGAGATGTGTTACATTTTGTGCTGCTCTATTATCTAAAGAAGACATAGATTCCTTTGTGTGGCTATTTCAAACTTTTTTGAAGTGTATGGGAAGAGAACCTTCTTGTATTATCACTGATTAAGATCCTGCAATGGGTATTGCCATAGAAAAGGTTTTTACCAAGACTAAACATAGGCTGTGTATGTGGCACATAATGAGGAAGGTACCTGAAAAGGTTGGAACTGATTTTTGTAAAGAAACTGATTTCCTGAAAAAGCTAAGTGCAGTAGTTTGGGATAGAGAGATTGATCCTCATGTATTTGTTGATGGCTGGAATAGTGTTATGGAGGAGTTTAACCTTGTTGATCATGAGTGGTTTGCATACATGTTCAAGATTAAACATCTTTGGATTCCTGCATATTTTAGGGACTTATTTATGGGTGGGTTACTGCGTTCTACATCTAGGTCTGAAGGTGAAAATAGTTTCTTTTGTAACTTTACAAACCCTCATGTGACCTGTGTTGAATTCTTTGTCCGTTATGAAACTGCGCTTGATGCTCAAAGGCATGAACAGGATGAGCTGTACAGGCTTAATAAACTTGAGCCTCAATTGGTTACTAATTTACACTTGGAAAAGCATGCTGCTGATATTTATACTCATGCCATATTTTATGATTTTCAAGAAGAATGCCAGGGACCCTGTTTTTCATGTGGAGTTGAAAGTTGTAGTTCTTTGTATGGAGACGGTGTGGAGTTTTCTGTTATTGTTGATCATGAGAAAAGGAAAAATTTTGATGTTAATTTTGATTTGGCAACATATGAGTCAAGTTGTACTTGTAGAATGTTTGAGAGTCAAGGTGTTTTATGTAGACACATTTTGTTTGTTATGAAAGGCAAGTGTGTACGTGAAATTCCTGATGCTTACATCTTGAATCGTTGGAGAAAAGATGTTTTGAAGAAAGCTTCTGTCATAGATGTTGCTCTAGATGATGCTTCTAAGTATGATAAGAAGAAGCAATTGGTCAGTATTGTATGGTCCAAGATTTTCAGTTGTGTCAGTTTAACTGAACAATCTGAGGATGATTTATCTGAGCTTATTAAGACATTATCTTCATTTGAGGAGCAGATGATATCAAAGAATAATCCTGAAAATGCACCTAGTTCAAAAGAGGTGAAAGATGCTGATATTCAGGTTTTGGTTGGGTCAAATGAAGTTGATGTAAATTTCTTGCCTCCAAATCAGTGTCTTAATAAGGGTTCTGCCAGAAGTTCAAAGAGGTTAAAGAGTGCAAAAGAAATAGCTACTGAAGAAAAATCTAAAAAAGGCAGAACTTGTAGAGCTTGTGGGCAATCTGGTGTTTCCCATGACAGTAGAAACTGTCCAAACAAGTAGTCTTTCAGGTATTTTACTCTTAAGTGTGTTCTATTTACTTTAAACTTCTATTTATTTACTTTAACAATAACTTCATTTACTTTTTATTTTGTGCAGGTGTTATTATACTTGGTATTTTTTTATTTGGTATTTTACCTCTTTACCTTTTTTATTTACTTTAGGTTTTAATTTATTTACTTTACATTTTAATTTATTTACTTTAATTTGTGACAAATAACTGATGTTTATTTTTGTGCAGTTATTTTAATACTTGGAAATTAGAAGATGTTTTGGAAGATCAAGATGAAGATTTAATGAACAAATTTTTTCTATTATTTTTATTAATGTAATATTTTTACATTTACTATAAGTAATTGTACTGCAGAACTTAAGTTTAGTTTGTTTACTTTTAGCTATTATACTTTAACTTTATGAAATATTTCATTTACTTTTATCATATTTTATATCATATGAATTATTTGATTTATAAAATGTTCTTACTTACAAAATTAAAGATAATTGCTTGTATTATTCCCTTTCTTCTAGAATACTTGTTACCATATCCATTTTTTGTTCTAAAATACTTGTCACATTTTTCGTGGAACCCGAGTTGACAAGAGTATTTGATATCGATTTTGAACATGAATTAACGTGTAAATGACCCGACCCAAATGTAACCCATATATTATTGACTTGTTGATTTCAACTTGATTATAACTCGTAAAATTATTGACTTGAACCAATTTGACTAAAATTCTAGAATGAGTTAATTTTCTAACCATTAATTATTGACTTTACTTGAATGTAATTTGACCGGTTATCAAAATCACCTAAACTTGTAGTAAATCAGATACCGATTTTGAACGTGAATTGATGTGTAAATGAGCCGACCCAAATGTAACTCATATATTACTGACTTGGTGATTTTACCTTGATTATAACCCGTAAAATTATTGACTTGAACCAAATTTGACTAAAATTCTAGATTGAGTTAATTTTCTAATCATTAATTATTGACTTTACTTGAATGTAATTTGACCATTTATTAAACTCACCTAAACTTGTACCAAATCTAATAAGATGTAAGGCCGATTGTAATTCGATTAACATAGGCCGGATGTTAGCGAGGCAAATGAAGTAGAAGACTTGACCCATCTTCAGTTTGTTGTATGATCACATTTGAGTTGGTTAAACACTTCAGGTCAAACACTTCGGATCATGTTCGAATTGGTTAAACACTTCGGGTCAAACTCTTCAAGTCAAATTCAAGTTGATCAACTTCGGGTTAGGTGAGTTCGGGTATATGGTCAACATTAGGTCAACTCCATTTTTGTCTTGGTTATAGGTTGTGTTGGGTTAATTTTGGGTTTTTGTCATTTTTTGGGTTAATGATTTTGGGTCAATTTTGGGTCATGCGTCGGGTCATTTGAGTTAGGTCAACTATTATTACTTGAATACTTTTATATCCCATTTTCTATTAATTTAACAACATTTTTTTGTACTTAAAATTGAACACCTTATTTCATAAAGATTTTTTTTAAAACTTTTTTCCTTTTACTTTAAACATAGTATTATTTACTTTAACATTTTTTTCATTTACTTATAACCGAATAACATTTTTTTTTTACTTTAATACTTTTTCCCATCTCCACCTCTACTTTTAATTCATTTTTTATTACTTTAAATGTATTTGTCTCTACTTTAAAATCAAACACCACATTTCAGAAAAAAAAATTTTAAAAACTTTTGTATTTACTTTAAACACATTGTTATTTACTTTAACAGTATTTACATTTACTTTTATATCTTCCATCATTTTTGAGAAAGAACAATCCTAGTAATTTAACTTAGATGTATAATATGTATTATTTTTTTAACACAAACTGGAAATATTATATTAAGTGGTTAAACCCATAGTTTTAATTACAAATAGCATCACATAATTTTCACATTTATAATTGATGCTAACCAAAATAAGGCCTAACATTATACTAGACCTAATATCAACATAGGTTATTGTATTAATTTGATTAACCACCTTCAACTATGGATATAAGTGAGGCAAATGAAGTACAAGATTTTATCCATCCTTAGATCGGTGTATTATCACATTCAAGTTGGTTAAACATTTCAGGTCAAACGCTTCGGATCATATTTAGGTTGGTTAAAGACTTTGAATCAAACTCTTTGTGTCCAATTTGATTGTTCAACTTCGGGTTGGGTGATTTCGAGTGTGTGGTTAGGATTAGGTTAACTCAATTTTTGGGTCAAGTATGGGTTGGGTTAATTTTGGGTTTTGGGTCTTTTTTTCGGTCAATGATTTTGGGTCAAATTTGAGTTATTCGGTTTGTGTCAATTATTTTGATTTGAATACTTTTTCTCATTTCTCCCTTTATTTAATTATAACCATTTTCTATTAAATTAACAGTATTTTTTTTGTACTTTAAAATTTTTTAAAAGTTTTTTCTTTTTACTTTAAACATTGTATTATTTACTTTAATAGTATTTTCATTTACTTATAACATGTTTTTGACTTTAATACTTTTTCCAATCTCCACTTCTACTTTTGATTCATTTTTTATTACTTTAAAAGTATTTATCTTTACTTTAAAATCGAACACCATATTTCTGAAAGCTTTTTTTTTAAAAAAATTTTCTTTTACTTTTAACATATTGTTATTTACTTTAGCATTATTTACTTTTAATTTTATTTGTGTTATCATTTTTGAGAAAGAACAATCCTAGTAATTTAATTAACATATATAATATGTATTCTTTTTTTAACACATACGGCAAATATTATATTAAGTGGCTAAAGCCATAGTTTTAATTACAAATAGCATCATATATTTTTTACATATATAATTGATGCTAACCAAAATAAGGCCCAATATATATACCAGATTGCAATACAACAGTCCTTGAAATTCATTTCCCTAAACCTGCACTAACCCAAAAGTTATTTCATCCATCACAAAAAAAGACCTAAAACTACAGAGACATAGTAGTAGCTACTGTAGCATTTCTTCAGATTCTTTCTTTTCTTCCCAATCCTCAACATTTGTTAACAGTTTCTGTTTCATTTGATTTTTTTCACTGTGAAGTAGGTCAAGCACTGTTCTTACATGATGGTGATTCAGTCTTGCAAATTCCTGTAAAAAATATAAATTATAAATAAATTATACACTAAGTATAGCTTAGTTCTAAAGTATAACGACTTCAAAAATAAGTATGTTAATTACCTCTGTTATTGTTCCTAATCCTATACCATTTGCACCATCATAAATCTTCATATGCAGCAGTAGATAGCTTGCTGAGAAGTTTTCCTCTCTTTCTTTTTGGAATGGAAGTTCAATTATTCTCAGCTTGTAGGTCAGTATATCATTTGCTTGTGGATGCTTCCTTTTTTTAAACAACTTTTGCACTTGTATCACCTGCAATGCAATGAATATTAGTATAATAAAACATATTGAAAAATGAATTTAAAAATATTTTTTTAATCTACTGATTCTTTACCGTTTCTAAGATAAAACTCTGTATAGGCTCATATTCTTCATTTGTCTCGTACAAAGTGCTGTCTAGATGATCAATTGTTTCATCTTTGAAGTTTATCACCGCAAGAAAATAATGCTCTTATAACCTCAAAGGCAAATATACCTGCATATAGATTTGTTTTTTATATATAGTTATTACTTTAAACCTGTTTTTAACTACTTTAAACATATATTGTTCTACTTTAATATTAATTTTGTCTTACACATTGAGCTGCATCCATGTCCAATGATTGTGAACTGTTCCAATCAATCCATAGCTTTTGCAGACTTGTTACTCCCTTTTTTCCATGAGCATTCAAACACATTGTTAAAGCATCCTTTCAAAAAAAAAAAAAAATCCAATTATTATTTCTAATATTTATTTAATGTAGAATTTTAAATTATAAAAGTTAATTTGAAAAACTTACCATGAAGTCAAATCCAAAAAAGTATCTGACCAAGTCATTTTCAGACCTGTCTCTTTCCATTTCAATGTTATTCAGGTGGTTTGACCAAGCAGTGATCACATTACTTACAACATACCTCTTGTTTGGAAAGTTTTCACCATCATTGATTGCTAAGTAGTTAATCACTTGGTGACATTGCAAACTCATGTTATGCATTACTTCCTTGTGTTTCTTCAAGAAATCAGAAACACAAATCATATCTTCCACTCCTTTCTCCTTCTCTAGTTTTCTAACTACCCTGAACCTTGAATTTTTTTTCTCAAGTTATTTTCTTTTTGTGTTTATGTCTGCCAAAGCAAGAGCAGCACATATTTCTGCACGATACACCTTTCTCCTATTTGCTAGATCAAGGTCAGAATCAAAAGTCTCTCCAGAGAAACACAACATATGGATCATTGCAAAAACACCACAATCAAGAGTATATCTTGGTGTCTTCCACTTGAAGTTAACTTCATCAAACTCATATTCAAGAATTTCATCAGCTTTTTCATGATTAATTCTCTTCAGAAAGTTTGACATTTCCTCCACCTTTAACATTTGTAAAGCAATATATAAGTAAAACAAATTTATAGTATAATTACTTTAATAAACATATGATTTACTTTAATTAAAACATCTGTTACTTTATATTTTATATTATATATTTATAGGAAATACAATGTGTACTTTTAATAGCTATTCTTTAACTTTAATAACAATATTATCTACTTTAATCAGAACATCCTTTACTTTATATATTATCTTATGTTTTAACTGTCATTATAATCTATACTTTTAATACATATTCATTTACTTTTATAGTATTCTTATTTACTTTAATAATTTACTTTTTATAATCCAAAAAAAATCTTACCACAATGGATCCAAGAATTTTGTAGAAAGACTTGTGCCTATCATCATACTCCCTGTTATCCAAGTATTGAATGGTCTGATTCATAAAGTTAACCACTATCAAACTATAGTGGTTACTCATACAGATTGGAATAAAAATCTGTCATTAAAATTACAGTTATTAGTCTACAAATTCAAAATCATAATTCCATACAATGTATTTTAATAAACATGAATAATAAAACATACCAACTGAGCTGTTATAATTTTCTCCTTTGCATCACATAGGCACATCCAATCGTACCATGCCTGATTCAATTCTTGTGAGTGTACTGAAGGAGACTTCACCTCTGTTTTATCTGTTGGCTGGGAAGCATCTTGTGACCTGAGAGACAGCTCTAGAGGTCTTTGTGTATTAATGAGAACATAAAACACATTACTTTATGAGATCATACATATTTAATTATGATTTAACTTAACAGTATTTTAAAAACCTTACACTGTGATCAATGCCAAAGATAAAGCATGAAGGATCTTCTATCAATCGAGAATCGTTCATTAGAAATGACCAACATTGAACAATATTAGATTTTATCATTTGAGCAGGGGCTGTAGGAGATATGGATGTTGTGTCATCTCTTGTTATCATGAGAGGACCTTCAAATTTCACAATCTCTTCACTGTGCAAAATTAAACATTTATAGTAATTAAAATATTATTTAAAGTAAACTACATATAATTTAAAGTAGATAAAATATGTTTAGAATTAAATAATTTATTACTTACTGCTTGAATGGGCTATACTTCACAAAGCAGTAATCAACCACTACTTGATAAAGCTCTGGCATTTCATTCATTCTTGATTTGTTTGCTTTCATTGTCTTACAAACAAAACAATGTCAACATCTTTCTCTCCACAATCTAATCTGATTTTAACTTTTGAAACTATCTCCTTGTGAATGTCCTTATACTCAATTGTAGTTGTTTCTTCCTGAAGTTGTTTTTCAGCAACAACTGTAATAAAATAGCACATATAGTTACAAAATTATGATACACTATTGACTATGTATTGATTAAATATTTACTAAAGTTAACAACTTACCTTCAATTGGTTTTTGTGTTGCTTCCTTTGTAAGTGTTTCCTGATTTAGTATACTCTCAATGATTGAGTGTACAACATTAGAAATATCAAGATCAACACCTTGATTATCAACATCATCTTCTTGATTTTCAGAATCTTTCTCTCCTTTCTCTTCATTATCAGAATCTTTCTCTCCTTTTTTCTGACCCTCCTGTAGTTCTTTGTCTTGCTTATTTTCTTCCTCCTTTTCTTTTTTGTCCTCATCTTCTTTTTGTTCTTCTTCGTTGTCATCTTTCTTTTCTTCCTCTTCCTTCTTTTTCTGTTTTTCTTCCTCCTCCTCCTCATCATCTTCCTCCTCATCCTGTTCTTCCTCTTCCTTCCTTTTGTTTTCATCATCTTTCTTTTTATTCTTTTCTTCCTCTTCCTTCTTTTTCTGTTTTTCTTCTTCCTCCTCCTCATCATCTTCCTCCTCATCCTGTTCTTCCTCCTCCTTTTTGTTTTCATCATCTTCTTTTTTGTCATCCTTCACTTTTTTTCCATCATCCAGATCCTCTATATCAAAATCTTCATCATCAACATCCAAATGGACAGTTTTAGGATCAACTGCATCTTCTTCAATAGGATCTGTTTCTGTTTTATGTTGCTCCTCCCATGTTGACAGAATCACACTAGATACATCTCTTATATCATCATAAAGCCTAAATATTTCATCCATAACCCTTTGTACTCTAGGATCTTCCATCAGCCTTTGGGTTTCAGAAACTTGTTGAGAATTAGATGCATTCACATTCATTTTTTGCCTTTTCATCTTTTCTCCTATGGCAGCTATACGCTCAGCATGTATCATTGCAAAGAGTTGTGAATCTCTTGTCAACAAATGCAGTTCTTCTTCAATTTCCTTGAAAATGAGTAACCACAATTTATTAGTACTTTATTTTTTAACACAAATAATATTTACTTTTAAAGTTAATTTGTTTACTTTTAAGTCAACATTATTTACTTTATGTTTATCATTAACTATATATTATTACTACTAGAAACAGAGCAATTCAATACAATAAAAGTAAACAAATATGAGATAAAAGTAACTGCATTTTATTTTAAAGTAAATCATTGTAACTAAAAAAAATAAGTACTCACATCTTTTGCAGCATCATGTCACTATCTGTCATCACACCTTCTGGTAGGTTGAATGACACCAATATTTTCTCTCTATCAGAAAAATTTCTATAAGAATTCTCAATTACATCTCCCAAGAATGCTTCCTTTCCCTTTTTTCTACAAACTAGATAGTCATTTTTTTGAAGTTCTCCTTGTCCAAAAGATGCCTTTGCCTCTTTTGCAATTCTTTCTTTGACTTTTTCATCTGTCCAATGTTGGATCAATGGCAGTGTTATAGGTTCAGGCTGACCTCTGAATTCTAAATGATAAAAGTAGACAAGTTGAAGAATCAGGACACATCCACTGATTCCTGGTCTTGAATCTTTGTTTTTGTTGTTCTTGAAGCTCCTCACTGATTTGCACAGATTATTCATCACATAACCACACCAATCTAGGTTATGTATTTCTTTCACATTGTCTGCATAATTGATTATCTTGTAATCAATCACTCTGTTTGCAACAGGGGCTAAGAATGTGCTGCAAACATACATCACAAAAAATCTTTTAAAATCCTCCCCTCCTTCCTTTAGTGTCTTTAATTTGGTCTCCAAATTATTCACAATTATCTCATCATCTTCTAGAATTCCTAGCTTCTTCTTCCACTCTTTTTGAATTAGCAAGTTAGATAGAGGTTGCTTCCTTAACTGAAAACTCACCTTTTTCTCAGTTACATGTGGAAGCAAGAATATATCTTCAACATCAAAAGAACTAACTGAAAATTCCTTCAGCATGTCAATCTTGAACATGCAGCTGCTTTCATTGAAATGGTGACAAAGCCATGGAAGCATTTTTGTTGAAATTCTTGTTAATTTTAGCTGAAGCAGCCCTCCAAAACCAATACTTATGACATCTTTTTTTTGCTGCTCACTAAAATCCTTGATCAAATCAACAACTGCATTGGGTCTGCAGTGTGTTTTCTTGATTTCTAGATTACCATCATTATCATCATTAATATCAATAACTTCATCTACATCATGTTCAGAATTGTCAAGCTTCAATTTCTTCTTTAAATGACCTTTTCCCTTTTTTCTGTCTTCTTCTGATGAACCATCAGAGTTCTCATTCTGATCTTCTTCTAGTTCATAATTGCTATCTTTCAATTCAGATTTTACCCTTTTCTTTGTTCCTATAATTTGTTAAAACATGTTAACCAACTTTGATAACAATAAACATCATAGACATATAACAGTAAATAGCTCACTATATAACAATTTATTTTATAAAAGTTTCTATTTACTTTAGAAGAGTTTCTAATTACTTTATAACAGTTTCTATTTACTTTATAACAATATCTATATATTTACTTTATAACAGTCTCTATTTACTTCAATATTTACTTTATAACAGTTTCTAATTACTTTATAACAGTTTCTATTTAATTTATAACAGTATCTATATATTTACTTTATAACAGTTTCTATTTACTTTATAACAGTCTCTATTTACTTTATAATAGATTAATACATTGCTGTAATACATAACATATGAATTTAATTTTATAAACTTTTATGAACCTTTTGATGCTTCTAGTTCCTTAATTCTTCTCTTCATCAATATTTGCTTTTTTGAAATCCTTTGAAGCTTAGCACCTATTACATTTAGTTTACACAATCAGTTTATAAGTATAGACATATTAAAAAACTTTTAAATCATATTCATTTACTTTATAAGCTTCAATTTCTTCTTTAAATGACCTTTTCCCTTTTTTTTTGTCTTCTTCTGATGAACCATTTGAGTTCTCATTCTGATCTACTTCTGGTTCATAATTGCTATTTTTCAATTCAGATTTTACCCTTTTCTTTGTTCCTATAATTTGTTAAAACATGTTAACCAACTTTGATAACATTTATATTTACTTTATTAAAGTTATCAATAAACATCATATAACTACAAGAAAAATCACTTTTCGTAGCGATTATTTCGTAGCGATTGTACATTCGCTACAATATGCAAGTATGTTTGTGAAATAACTAAGGATGTCGTATCATTTTTACAATCGCCATGGTTTTCCCATATAAAATCGATACGAAAAACATAATAATACATATCCACACTATTTTTACACATTTATATAATTTTGAGAAATCGTATCATTTACAATCGCCACTAAATCCTAAAAATCGATACGAAAAGCCTTTTCAACACTAGATATATAAATATTGTTTGACAAAGAGTACATAAAATATGTCATAGCTTATTGGTGAAACATATAATATAAGAGTTTGAGGTTGCATGTTCGAATCTTGTAAAGATCATACGCATGTTTTTTTTTTGAAGAAAATGAGTTAAACATTTATAGCAATTGTAATCGCTACAATAATCACCACGATTGGATGTAGTTTTTCGTATCGATTATTGAGGGCAACCCCGGCGATATTGAAAACCACTACTAAAGGCTAAGGCAACGGGGGATATTGTATCGAATGACCATTCGTTGGGAAAGCTTTTTGTTGCAATTACAGTTGATACTAAATGTTAAAATAATCGCTACGAAAATGTTATTTTCTTGTAGTATAGACATATAACAGGTAATAGCTCACTATATAACAATTTATTTTATAAAAGTTTCTATTTACTTTAGAAGAGTTTCTAATTACTTTATAACAATTTCTATTTACTTTATAACAGTATCTATATATTTACTTTATAACAATCTCTATTAACTTCAATATTTACTTTATAACAGTTTCTAATTACTTTATAACAGTTTCTATTTACTTTATAACAGTCTCTATTTACTTTATAATAGATTAATACATTGCTGTAATACATAACATATGAATTTAATTTTATAAACTTTTATGAACCTTTTGATGCTTCTAGTTCCTTAATTCTTCTCTTTATCAATATTTATTTTTTTGAAATCCTTTGAAGCTTAGCACCTATTACATTTAGTTTACACAATCAGTTTATAAGTATAGACATATTAATAAACTTTTAAAACATATTCATTTACTTTATAAGCTTTTTTTATTTACTTTACTACACTAACCATTTACTTTTTATATTCAATAATGTAAGGCAAAATTGGCCTCAACACTTTGAACTTTGGCTTGGGTGCACTCAGCACCTTGAACTAAGAAAAATAGCCAAAACACCCTGAAGTATTGGCATGGGTGCATTTAGCACCATACAAGAAATTTTCCGGCCAAAAGTGGCCGGATTCTGGCGACTTTTTTTTTTATAATAAAAATATGTTTTTATTATTATTATTATTATTATTATTATTATTATTATTATTATTATTATTATTATTATTATTATTATTATTATTATTATTATTATTATTATTATTATCATCATCATTATTATTATTATTTAATATTTTTATTGTTATTATTATTATTATTACAAAAATACCTCGATTTGCGTATTGTTATTTATTTTTTTACGAAAATTGTTCGGGTAAGGTTTCGGGGGTCATTTTTACCCTTTATGGATCCAAATTAAGCTCGGAATTTACAAAAAAGTAATGGAAATACCTCGTTTTGCGTGTCGAGGAATATCTCGATTTGCGTATTGTTATTTTTTGTGACGGAAATTGTTCGGGTAAGGTTTCGGGGGTCATTTTTATCCTTAATGGATCCAAATTAAGCTCTGAATTCGCAAAAAATAATGGAAATACCTCGTTTTACGTGTCAAAAAAATCTCGATTTGCGTGTCTTAGCTACTTAGATATTTCTCGACACGCAAAACGAGGTATTTTCGTTTTTTTTGCAAAATCTGAGCTAAATTTGGACCCATTAAGGGTAAAAATGACCCCGAAACTTTACCTGCACAATTTCCGTCAAAAAAATAACAACACGCAAATTGAGGTATTTTCGTAAAAATAATAATAATAATAATAATAATAATAATAATAATAATAATAATAATAATAATAATAATAATAATAATAATAATAATAATAATAATAATAATAATAATAATAATAATAAGAAAAAAAAACATTTTTTATAAAAAAAACATTTTTTATAAAAAAAACATTTTTTATTAAAAAAAACATTTTTTATTAAAAAAAAAAAAAAGTCGCCGGAATCCGGCCACTTTTGGCCAGAAAATTTCTTGTATGGTGCTAAGTGCACCCATGCTAATACTTCATGGTGTTTTGGATATTTTTCTTAGTTCAGGGTGCTGAGTGCACCCAAGCCAAAGTTCAGAGTGTTGAGGCCAATTTTGCCATAATGTAATAGTATGCATTATTTGTAACACAGATTTATACAGATAAATGATTTACTTTATAACTGTTTCTATTCACTTTATAACAGTCTCCATTTACTTTATATTATATACCTTTAATTGGAGATTGCTTTGTATTTGCAGGAACTTTCTTGGCTGTAGGACTCTTTTTGGCTGCAGGAGATTTCTTGGGTGCAGGAGTTTTCTTGGCTGCAGTAACTTTTTTATTTGCAGCAGCCTTCTTTGGTGAAGCAATATCCTTTGGTGGATCTGGTTTTTTCTTTGTTCTTTTGGCCATTTTAATATGTGAGCAATTCAAAACAAATATAATATGATCAAGAATTATGTATAGGTTAATGCAATGAGCAAAGATTAACATCATTTTTGATATACACGTACATTTACTCAATTTCTGTATACTTTTAACACATTTCTATCTACTTTTTACAAATTTCTAACTACTTTTAAAAAATTATACACTCAAAACTATATAAACTCAAACAACTACTTATAATTTACTTTTAGTTAATTTTTACTTACTTTTAATAATTTTTTATTTACTCTTAGCAAATTTCTGACACTCAAGTAGAACACAAATATTATAGCAACAATAATGCAGTAAAAAATTGCTCATAAATTAAAAAAAATTATTATAAATTAGTATGAGCTTAAATAAAATTAATCATAATTTGAACAATAATGAACAAATTTGCGATAATATCTGATTATGAAGAAATCGAAAAGAAAACACTAAAATTAAACTTCAAATACTTCGATTCAAGTTCAGCTACTTCAATTCCAACATAATCAAGCAAAAAAAAAAAAAAATGCAAATATAAGTAAAAATTTGAATAATTTTCATGCATGTCGATTTTAACCTAAATTACAATAAATTTTGCAAGAAACGATAAGTATATTAATCATAATTTGAATAAAAATGAACTAATTTGCGATAATACCTGATTATGAAGAAATCGAATTGAAAACACCAAAATTGAACTTCGAATTTCTCCGATTCAAGTTCTGCTACTTCAATTTCAACATAATCAAGCAAAAAACACAAATATAAGTAAAAAATTGCAACAAAAATAAACAAAATAGTATGAACTTCGAAGTTGTGATAAAATACCTTATTTTCGTCAATTTTCGCCAATTTTCGAAAATTTTTGTTCCAAAATTGAAAATGAAGACAGTTGAACATGAAATTGTTACTTTATAGCAAAATTGAGCAGTTGATTTTTACGGTTATGGCGGTTTTCGAAGGTTTTTGAAGTTGAAAATGGCGTGGAAGAGTGAGAAAATGGTGGAAATCGAGAGAAAAATGCGGAAAGAAAGAGAGAGAGAGAGAGAGAGAGAGGAGAGAGAAAAGGCGCTGAAATGAATTTTTGCATTTAATTTGTCTGAACGAATATGAGCCGTCAGATCGCGCGCCTCTTCTCCTAGATCCTCTTCATCTACTTGCATTTCATCATCCTCTTCATCGTCATTCTCATTGTCATTCTCATCATCATCCTTATCGTCATCAACGTTATCATTAACCTTCAATTTCATAATTAGTATGCAATGACATTGGTGGAATGAGATTGTTCGTTCGACCCCTTTCTTTTATCTGATTAATTTGAACTTGAAATTTTTTATAACAAAGAGCAGGTACCCAAATAAAAGATAATGTATAATTATTACTTATTAGATAGTGTCCAAGAATTTTGAGTTTCATTCTTATACTCAACTTCCTCATTCTCATCGGGTAAATCAATCTCTTTCTCAAGAGATGCATTACACCTTTGTTTACTTTTCTTAACTTTTGAGCTATCTACTATGCTTGTTAAAGAAGCAGCAATGCGCTTTATGCCCAACGTTTCATCCTCGTCTTGTTAGCTTCAATTATCTTGAGTCTTTGTAATTCATACTCATTTTCAGTTATGTAATCTCCTTTAATTTGAAAGAGTCTTTCCTCTTGATTTCGACATTTTGGAGCTAAAAAAGAAAAAAAAAATTAGAAATCAAAGTTTTGATAAACTACGATAGATATGTGCATTAATCAAATCATTACAGTAGATTAAAACTTTGTAGAATTCCGATTTAAAGAAAATAATATTTTAATTACTAGATTAGTTTGTTAATTTGACACATATAGAAACCTATAATGTCATATATTTGTCTATATATATGTATTTGACCCATACATATAAAAGTAGCACTAGTAGAAAAAGTCAATTTGGCACCGAGTAATGACCATCGGTTTTTAAAAACCTGTGGGGCAAAAATGGGCACCGAGTAATTGGCACCGATTCAACCCAAACTGGTTCCATATGTATTAAAGGCCACCGGTTCAAACCGGTGGCAATTAAAAAAAAAAAACTGCCCCTTACTTTTTCCTTCACTTTCCCCTTTCCTTTTTCATTTCACTATAGTCTATTTCCCTCCTCTTTTGAAACCTCAGCTCTGTAAGGAATATTTCAATCCATGCCACACTTGATCCCCACTATGATCTGTAGACACCTACTTTTGGCCTCTTGTCCCGAAAGGAAGTACGATGATGTTACAAAAATTCGTTCTTCATGTTAGATCAAAGTTGAAATGTTTATGGATGAAGTAATTTAAAACCCATATTTGAGACCAAGTTATCTTAGAGCCTTGTCTGATTACTAATTAGGCCTAAAACGTATTCATACATGTTTAAACTTGATTAATAACGGACCCAAATGTGTCAACTGCAATGATTGGATCAAATGGAACCTACATTGTTGAAAAACCGAGCCAAACAATTGAACCAACTATCAATTTCCCATGAAAGGCCTATACAGGTGGATAGCCCTTTCAAAGAGATTTCCAACGGTATAATATAAGCCCAATTCCGAGCCAAAACAAAGAAGTTATGATCAAAACACTAAACCGAGCCCTAAAACCAACACCATTGCACTCCAATGGCCATAACTTTTGATCCATAACATATTTTAACCTAATTCTAATGGAATTGGAAATTAGACATTCAGAGCTTTCCAGTGATATCTCACACGCCTTAATCCGACTTCACAATCAAAAGTTATGGAAGTTTTAAAAATATGTTTTCGTATAAGGCAAACCGCAAACCAGCGCAACTCAATCAGTTGCGAGCGCCTGGCGCGCGCGACTCATTGAGATGCGCGACACCCAGCACGACTCAAAGAGTTGCGCGCGCCACCTGACGGTGCGACTCTAAAACCCTAAACCCAGATCCCTACCCCTATAAATAGGGGTCTTCGTTCAGCATTACTGGGACCGAAAAAAAATCAGAAAAAACCCTAGTATTCTCAAAACCCTAATCTCTCAACTTCTCTTACTATCATACTACTTTTTCTTCTCTCTTCCCAAATAATTTCCAACCCTAATTGAATCCATTGAAGTCCTTGGAGGTACAAAGAAGAAAGAAAGTCCATAAACACATTAAACGGAGATTTAACATAAAAGAAGAACGGTTAGTTTCCTAAGCACTTAGATAAATCACTTTTCTTTATTGTTTAAATAACTTTAATTGATTAATTTGTGTTATTTTATCACTTTAAACAAAATTTTAATTAACTAATTCACATTAAACGGAGACTAGAATTGGAATAATTAATTGTTGTTTTATCACTTAAGACAAGGCGAATCTTGTTTATTTATTGTTCTTTCACGAATATTATTAAATAAGAATAACGACTTTTGCAATGTAATTCCTACGTGATTAATGCTTGTAAATAAAATCAACTAACTTAGTCTTTAGATATCACGTTGCATATATTGTTTGGTAATGAAATTGTGAAAAAGGAAGAGCTAGTAGAGGCCGTACTAGGGCCAGAATAGCGATTCCTCCCTAAAAGGAACATTATTTTAGTACCCTCGCTCCCGAACTCATTTTTGGTTTATGTAGACCAATTTGGCCATGGGTAAATTTATGATTCGTGCTAATTATCCCTTAAACTCTACTTGGGAGAAAGGCAAGAACGAGGTTTTGAGTTTTCCTAAAACTCATTGGCGACTCCTACTTGTTTCTTACAAAAAAGCGTGATGAGAGTATCATTTCTAATTCAAGGTCTCCCAAACAGTCAGGAATTCAAATCCTAATACACCCTAACAAGTGTAAAGTCCTAGGCTTTTAAGCGGCCATGGGCATCTAAGGAAGGATCCCCTACGATGGGATCACCCTCCGTACATGATCATACACTTAAGCATGGTGGCGTCCAAATGGAAGGAAGCTAGAGTAAAAGAGTCGCCAACAAGTTTTAGGAACTTGTAAACCGTTCACAGGGTGAAGGTTACACCCCTTAACGATCCAGGAGATCGTTAACTCCAATAGATTTGGAACCATGACTGGAAGTTCGGGGATGAAGGTACAAATCCAACCTAAAAGAGATTGAACTTGCCCTAAAAATAGGCCTCTACTTTATTCTTCTCGTATTCATGTGCGCTTTCTGACTAACATACAATCAATAGGTTTACCCTAAACCTATTTATCTATGTTGGTTGAATATTAATGCACAAATAAATCTATTATTGGCGATCAATTGAATTATAATCATATTAACCCTAAACAAGATTATTAATTATCTTATTAAGTGTGATTACAAGTACAAATCCCCTTTAAACATGCATAAAAGGTGTGATCAAGCAATAACAATAATATATCAAGCAACATAAATCATAATCATCATCATAATCATAATTAAAATAATCATGTTAAAACATAATATTATTAGCAAGATCCTAGGCATGATACTAACAAGATTAATAACAAACCCTAACATGTCACTAAACATCAAAGATCAAAGCTTTAACCCTAACATGATACTAACATGATATTAAGAAAGAAATAGGAAGCATTCTTTTAATCATACTCGATATTAGAAATATTAATTATTACCCTAAACATGATACTAGGAAGAAATAAAACATCCTAACATGATACTAGGAATCAATAAAACAATCTAAGCATGATTTCTATATAAAAGGAATAATTATACAATTAAAGTACTTACTTTGATGCCTCGTACCTCTTTCTAATAACAAAATACACACGTTAGTAACTTCAAGAAAAATAATAAACAATACAATTAAATTAAATAATTGAAATAGAGATTTGGGATTGTAGGGAATATTTCAAGCATTATCCCTAGCTTGAACCCCGCTGTGATCATACACTAAAGTACGGTGGCGTCCAAAGGGAAGGAAGATAGAGCAAAAGATTCGCCAACAAGTTTTAGGAACTTGTATACCGTTCACAGGGTGAAGGTTACATCCCTTAACGATCTAGGAGATCGTCAACTCCAATAGGTCTGGAACCATGACTGGTAGTTCGGGGATGAAGGTACAAATCCAATCTAAAAGAGATTGAACTTGCCCTAATAATAGGCCTCTACTTTATTCTTCTCGTATTCATGTTTGCTTTCTGAATAACATGCAATCAATAGGATTAACCCTAAACCTGTTTATCTATGTTGGTTGAATATTAATGCACAAATAAATCTATTATTGGCGATCACTTGAATTATAATCAAATTAACCTTAAACAAGATTATTAAATATCTTATTAAGCGTGATTACAAGTACCAATTCCCTTTAAACATGCATAAAAGGCGTGATCAAGCAATAACAAATAAATAACAAGCAACATAATAATAAATAAATAATAATCATAAATCACAAAAATAATCATAATCATAATCATGTTAAAGCATAATAATAGCAAGATCCTAGGCATGATACTAACAAGATTAATAACAAACCCTAGCATGTCACTAAGCAATAAAAATCAAAGCTTTAACCCTAACATGATACTAACATGATATTAGGAAGAAAATAGGAAGCATCGCAGGAATCATGATTGTCATATTTGATATTAGAAAGTATAGTTATTACCCTAAATATGATACTAGGAAGATCAAAACTCCCTAACATGATACTAAGAATCATAATAACAACCTAGACATGATTTTTATATCATAATAACAATAAATCAAATAAAGCACTTACTTGGATGCCTCATACCTTTTTCTAATAACAAAATACACGCGTTAGTAACTTCAAGGAAAATATAAAATAAACAATTAAATTAAATAATTGAAATAGAGATTTGGGACCAAACCCTTAGAAATTAAAACCTTTCACGTCTAGGGCAAAGGCAACTTCGAACTTGGCTAGGTACTTCTAAGTCTTGTGAATGTGGAATTTTGTATGCAAAAGGGTTGGTTTAGAAAAGAGAGAGAGAATAAGCTTTAGCTTAGAGAGCGAAGAGAATTAGAAAACTAGAGAGTTGATGATTAAAAACGGAGGTTTTAGGAGGCTATTTATAGAGAAAATCAGTCGGACGGATAGAAAAACAAATCAGAGTTTCGACGAGAATAAAACAGGTTAGCGCCAGACGCTGGACATTAGCGCCAGGCGCTAAGGCAGCGCCAGGCGCCAATCCCTGTCGTCAGGCGCTAGTAATTATTTTCATGCGTTTTCTTAGTTCTGATAAAATTTAGCCGTACAGAAGGACAAAATCGTATTTTCTTGAAAAACACTCTTTTATTCTGATTAAAACTCTAAAAAGTCAACCAAAGTCAATTTATCAATGCTAATTGAATTAGGAATGAAAAGAACCTTCTAGAAGAATCTAGAAGACTAAAATCAATTTAAATTGCATTAGGGATGATAAATCAATATTAGGCCCTCCTCTAGATCATTGGGCATCATGTAAAGATCAAACCGGGCCCAATTTAGTAATTTGGCCATAACTTCCTCATTATTCATCGGAATTGGGCTTATAATATATCGTTGGAAAGCTCTTTTCAAGCCCGACCCAACTACACTGTTATTGGACCCTTATCATGGACCAAACCAAACTGGATTGGCTGTTTTCTTAAAATAGGTTTTCAAAAACAGTGAGAAAGAAAAGAAATAAAAACTATCCGCAACACTAGACCTTCCACACTTTCGCTTTAATCGATAATCAAATGACGTGAAAGGTATTCATCACTGGGTTTGGTTTTAGGGAGACACAAATGAGTGTCTACAGAAGCCCCCACTTTAACTGAGTTTGGAGAAACCCAAGTTTCGAATACAAAAGTCAAAGTATCGATAGGGACGGAGAATAATTCAGAACGTTCTGCGTTCCTGAATCTCTCTTGTAGCGCCGATACCTGCAAAACTAGCATTAGTTTGAAACATATAAGAGAGTCAAGAAATGCGTATCTTGCACCATCGAGCACACGTCTCTGAGGTAAACGATTTGTTGCTGCATTTGCTATTGTAGTGATAACCTTTCGCAAGCCAGGGAACGCCATCCTGCTGTTTGTTTTGACGATCTTCTGCAAGCTAGAGAATGCTACCTGAAGATTGCTACGCTTGTAACTGCCTCCAATTCCGCCGTGATAGACTTCTGCAAGCTAGAGAACCCCATCGAAGATTGCTTCGCTTGAAACGACCTTCTAGCGCTTTGTGATCATCTTCCGCAAGCCAGGGAACACGATCGAAGATAACTTCTCTTGAAATCACCTCCAGTTGTTTGTGACAACTCTCCGCAAGCTAGGGAACGCTGTCGAAGATATCCTCGCCTGAAGCTATCCTCATTTGTTGCGACAATATTCCGAGGAAAAATTATCGAAGACCCACGCTTGTCGAGCTTTAAAGCTCGCTTGAACTTTGCTTCCGCTATGCCAGTACGTCGGCGCTTTTGCTTCTTTTGAACCTGTATGTCGGTTCCTTCTGAGTTGTGAACCAGTATGTCGGTGCCTTTGCTGTATGAACCATTATGTCGGTGCTTTTTGCAATGAGCCAATGCTTAGGCGCTTTAAGCTAAGTGAGACGATCATTCACCAGGTCGATCACTTTTTGTAATTGTAATCAAGCCAATTACTAAATCATGTCAAATTGCTTAGAGGGGCTAACTGGCGTACCAAGGAACCCAAAATTGCTGTAAAAGGTCGAAGTAACCGCTTCTGAGTGGCTGAGCGTGCTGTCGCCGCTGAAATTCTGCTGGCGCCACAAATTTGGCTCTAGCGCCAGACGCTGAAACTAGCGCTAGGCGCTAGACCTTATCGTCTGGCGCCAAGGCCTGTCGCTTGGTGCTAGAGTTGGGATTTCTATATATACCCCTCATCTTCGTCATTTCCGCTGCTGCTGCTCGTTTTTGTTCGATAATCGCCGCTGAGCTTCAACTCACTCGTTCTTGCTCGTTTCTCAACCGAATTCGCTCAAGTTTGTTGCAAATCAAAGCTTCTTTCATCTACTTTCTCGATCTATCTAAGTTTTCTCCAAACTCAATCTGATTTTGATGAATTTTGCACATGTTTGTTCACGAATTTTTTGAAAATTCGAAATTTAAATTGCTAAATTCGCTTTGTTTGTCAAATTTTATGCCATGAAATTTATTGATTATGTTTATATATTGCCCTGGGAGTAATTTGAGACTTATTTAACTCAATTTGGTGAAGAAACGAACAAATCACCATTGTTGGACCTCTTAAGGTCGGGAATACAATGTAGTTTGTTCTTGATATTTTTGCTAGCAATTCTTATCCAATTTGTCACAATAATTACCATAGTATTGCAAGAAATTGTTTGGATGCTTGAAAAATTTCGTGTATGCTCAATTTGAAATTGTGCTCTGTTTTAGTACTACGTACTCTATTTTTTTCGCGAACATAGTATCGTGCGGCTAGGCGAACCTTAGATACTATAGAACCTTAATTCTTGATGATTCTACACAATGTAGCATAGCTAGATAGCGAGGTTCGGGTTCACGGTCCCGAGACAAGCGACGGGAGCATGATCCCGTAGAGGAGGACGTCGACCCGTCCACTTCTCTTGATCCCCTCCCTGAGTGGGATGAGCGGACTCTGTACTTCTCCCCCGACCACCACATTTCTGAGAGGGTGCGACGTGGGATCACGGTTGGTAGGACACGTTACCATGGCTCGGGTTGCGATACCCTGGGCGACCTGTACAAGATGCACATCGGCGTCGATGGAGAGGTGATACTTCTCTGGGAGTCTTGCGGGTTGACTGCGCTGTTCTAGATCTCGGAGGCCATGATTGCCTCTAACGGGGGTCACCACATGGCTCGCGCCCTGGTTAAGTTCTTCTGGGACACCACCAACACTTTCCACTTCCCTTGGGGCGAGATGATGGTCACCCCGACCGACTTCAGTCTCATTACGGGACTAGAGTTTAGTTCTACTACGCTGCCGTTCGGTAGCAAGATCAGTGTCTTCTCTCCTGAGGTTGAGGAGCTGTTGGGTCCGATTGCTGTTCGGGCTCGTGCTGAGGCAGAGTCAACTTAGTTTAGTGCTAAGGGCATTCGCCGATCGACTCTGGTGGCGGCTTTCGAGGATGATGCGACCACCCAAGAGCAGCGGGTGCACATCTTTGTGCTTATCTTACTGTCAGGGACGTTTTCCCCTGACAAGGGTAGTAGAGTGCTGCTTTACTACCTACCCGCGGTCCGTGATCTTCACTTGATCGGGACTTATGACTAGGCCAGCTTGGCATATTCTGACTTTGTCCGAGCGTTGCGAGACTTGTGTCGACACTGGTCCTTCACGGGAAACGTCGCTTTGTCCGGCTTTTGGAGAGTAGTAGAGGTATACTTTATATCCCATAAAGTTTAGCTCTAAGCTTTGGTTAGCATTTGCTGATATTTTTTTGCCTTTTGTAGATCTGGTTCTACGAGTACTTTCCTTTAGTTGCGCCGGCGAGACCGTCGCTACGCGGGTTTCTGGTGAGCGCCTGCTGGGGAGGCCGCCGCCCTGGGATGTCTACTACTTATGTCCGAAATTAGATCATCTCGGTATGATTCTTTGCATAGTTGAACACTTTCGTATTACCTTTAGTAGATTCTTATCTCATAGGCGTTCTTCGTAGGAGCCTGACGTGCAGTACCGGCCGTGGATCGACTTGGTTGTCCCTGGATTAGCTGCGCAGTACACCGCTGAGCGTCGCTACTTCTTAGGGACATATGGAGCGATTGAATATCTTGGAGAGAGGATTGCTATTCAGCATTCCTCAGTCACTTTCGTCGTTCCTGCTCCCCCGCCGTGTCATATGTTCAATGGCGCGAGGCTGGTGAGCATGTCAAAGAGGCTGGCACCCCTTGGCAATCTTATACGATCCCTGGGCGATGCTATGAGGAGGAGCTGCTGCCGCTGTTAGCTCCAGCCCTTGTTCTGGCTGAGGAGGTGGCGGTATGTTTTTCTTCTTTTATTTTTTGTTAAGTAGCCCCCAAGTGATATTTTACTGACTTTGATTTGCTTTCGTCAGGCTGGACCTATTGAGTTCGTGCCACCTCGTATATCTATCCATTACCAGGGGACATACGGGCCGATCGAGGAGATGATTCCTCCGGCTCCTAAGGACGAGCGCTTTCTGGAGCGGTCGATTCCTCGCCACCAGACTCGGGTAAGCTTTATTTATTTGCAATTTTGTTCATGTATGTTATGCATTGTTATTGACTTTATTTCCTTGGCAGGTCTCACGCAAGGTGGTCACGGCGATGGCACGGTGTATAGATGCCTTCCGGAGCCAGCTCGTTCGGATGAGGAATGTGGCTACGTGTCGTCGCGACGACGCCGTTCAGGAGGTAGCCTTCTTTCTTATTTCTGCATTGTTATGTCTATTTTGATTGTTTCTGACTTAGTTTCTTCTTGCAGGGTTAGCCCATTCCTTCTCGTACCCGGATGAGACCTGAGGTCCGGAGAGACCCGGCGAGGTCTATCTCGAGATGTCGCCGTACTGGTTCTGGCGGTCGGGGTGGTCGCTCTGAGGCCGCTCGGACCGAGGCGGTGGAGGGCTCGGGCACTTCATCTGAGGGTGCACGTGTTGAGCCAGTAGGCTAGGGAGAGGCTACCTCGGCTCTTAGAGGTGGTGGGATGTACGAGGTCGGCTCGTCATCGCAGCAGCCTCCTCAGCCTCAGCCTCAGGGCGATCTTGGGTGGACGGGTCCTGAGTTGAGTTTTCCACCTCCCGAGGAGACTGAAGCTAGAGCTGGTGGAGAGGTTACTCCTCGTACTGCGCAGTTTTATGACATGATGGGTGTCTCTCATCATCTGCGTCCTCTTGCGTCGTAGTTTATGCCTGTGTTTTATTTTATTTTTGACTTGTATAGAACTTTGCCTAATTGACTCACTTATTAGACATATTTGTATATACATGTTATTATGAGTTTATCTATTTAACATTTATTTTTCATTTTTATGTGCATATTTGTGTGTGCAAAGAATTGTGATAATTAATAATTTTGCGCAAAAATTTTGTCATTTTTATTATTGATTGAGGGTATCCGACTTTCTCGCCCAAAAAAAAAAAAGAAAAATGAAAATTATGGAAAAATTGAAAAGAATAATCCCACCTTTCGCCCATCTGCTCAAAATAATCCTACCTTTTTCGAATTTCAGAAATAATCCCACCTTGTAACCCCATCTTCCCAAAATGAACCTTTTTCATTTAATGACCGGTTGTTTGAATTGGTAACCTGTTTTAAAAGGTAATTTGACATGTGTCACCTTTTAATTGGGTTTTAAAAAAATTAAAGAATTTTTTTTAAAAAAAAACCCCTCTTCTTCTTACTTCCCCTGCCACTCTGCCAGAGCTCCTTTCCCTCGCCGGACCAGCCACCGCCGACCAGCCAGACCCAGCTGTCCGCCAGAACGACCAGACCCAGCCGGCCAGCCGCCCTCCTTGATTCCCTCCCACCAAATTCACCAATCACCACCAAATCGTTTCTCCGGTACGGTCTCTCCAAACCAACCACCATTGAACCCACACCCACCAAATCGCCACCAATCACAACCCCTCTTAACTCCCGAGATACGCCCAGCGACACCAACAACCCCACAACACCACCTTCAAATCATTTGTTGCCGCATTAATCAACCACCGCACCACCTACAAATTCGCCCAACATACCCCATAACAACCACCAGTCCACCATTGCACTAACTCCGCAATTACCCCAACTCAGCCACCGTGATGTCGCAGCTCCATAAATCGCAGCCACAAGCTCCAATTCAACCCATAACGCTGCCACAAGCTCCAATTCAGCGATTGAGGTGGGGTTTCGGGTTGTATTAGCGGTGGTTAGGCAGGGTTGAGATGGTTTTCGGGGAGAGAGAGAAAGGGGGAAGGAGGGTTTCGCCGGTATTGGTGGGGCAGGGGTGCCGACGGCTAGGGTTAAGCTGTCGCCGATGGGGGGACTGGCGGTGCCATGGTGGGGTGGGGCTGGGTTACGGTGTTAGGGGATTTTTTTTTTCCTTTTTCCTTTGTTTATTATTTGAACAAAAAAAAAAAAAATTACTTGTTGAAACGGTTGTAGGTAAAAAGGTTCATTTTGGGAAGATGGGGTTACAAGGTGGGATTATTTCTGGAATTGGTGGGATTATTTTGAGCAGATGGGCGAAAGGTGGGATTATTCTTTTCAATTTTTCCAAAATAAAAATATTGGACTTACAAATAAAACCCAAAAAAATATAATTAATATAATCAATATATTTAATTAAGAAAAAGGGTATAAAAAGGATAAAAAAATCGTAAAGCCATTGTTCAGACTCGAATCAGCCAGAAAAACGCGATTTTTGAAAACTCGCTCGATAAGACATGTCAGCGCCACCTGACGCCACGCATATTGAGTTAGCGCCAGACGCTACTGCTTGGCGCTGGACGCCTGGCGTTAGGCGCCAGACTTTGTCATCTGGCGCTGATGAGCGCTGACTTCGAATCCTTTACGGATTGAAACTGTGTCGATGTTGTGTATAAATAGCCCCCTGGTCTGCCGATTTTCTTCATAATTTCAGCAGACTAAATATAGTCTTAGCTTTTGAAAAAATAAATAATCATGTCTTTAATCACTAAGAGTTTTACCAACTTCACTCATGAATGGTGTCGGTCTCTAACTGCCAAGGAAAGAAAAGAATTGGACTTTTTTCATATGGGGGGTATTTATAGTGTCAAGGGGGTAGATCTTGATATAGACTTCATTCATACCGCCTAAGAATATTGGGATGTGGATACACATTGTTTTAGACTAGGGTGTGATGAAATTAGCCCTTTACCGGAGGAGTTCGGTGCTATTTTAGGCTTCTCTGCATTAGATCTTGCAGTAATCCCTACAATAAATGAATAATATTATAAGGATTTTGAGCGCTTCTTTAATTTAAAAGACAAAGATCTAACAAATATAGTAGATGGTAGCATAGTTAAAATGAAAGAATTTGCACGCCATTATTTTGATAGACCTTATTCTGAATCTTTTCATGTTTATAGAAGAAGGGCTTTTCTCTTTTGCATGCTTAACCAATATCTTCTCACTAGTGGTAGAACTAATGAGGGTCAAGCAATTATATCAACTGTTTTGGAGCAAATTGAATCTGGGAGAAATCCAATGCCATTAATTGTTGGAGAGACTATGCTTAGTCTTGATGAATTGAAGAGGAATCCAAAAGCACCTTTTCGGGGCTCTCCAACTTTTTAACAGGTAGAAAAATAATATTTTTAATTACAGAAATCAAAAACATATTTTTGTATAGTAATATTAATTTATTTGCATTGAATTTATTTGCAGATGTGGCTAATGGAGAGACTAGAATTAATTAGTCCTCCTGACAATGTTGAAAAATACACTCCAAATTGCTTTGTTAGAAGAAAGAAACGCTTCTCTAAGATGGGGCGCCATAATGGAAGAAAGTCTTTGCCTCTTGCAACTTTGCCATCAAGTGGATCATCCCTTGGTGGAAAATAGAGAAGATGGTTGGTGTCAACAAGCAACCCTTCTGTCGTCTTCCAAGCTTAACCAAGATGACTTTTTATTATCCCTGCAGGGTAAAAAGATAATACGACCTACTTCAAACAATTTTTTCTGGGGATCTTTGTCGTCCCTATGAATTCCCTGTTTCTCAAGAAATAGAAAAATTTGATGCTTATTGGAGCGCTAGACCTTTATGGGAAGTGATTACCCAAAAGGTTCCTCCTTCCTTGCCCAATGATGTGAAGAGGTGGCTTCTCAAGAAACCTTCAAAGGACATGAAGAAAAATCAGAGTAAAACTGATGTGAAGAGTCGTCTAGGTGAAAAAGTGATTCCCGTTAAGGAACGTTTGGGTGAAAAAGGTTGAATTCAAAACACCTACGATGTCTAAGAATAAGAGCTCTACAAAAGATAAAGGGAAAAGAAAAGCTGATACTTCAGAGAAGAAGGCTTGGGTAGAGAATAAGCATGGAGTCCTAGCTAAGGGAGAACTATTTACTCCAAAATCGAATGTAGGTCCTCTAAAGGATGCCTACTAGCTAAAGTCATGGAAGATGAAGATGATGCAGACAAAAATTAGAAGAGAGCAAAGAAAGAGAAGGAAGATTGAAGCATTGCTTAACTTTAAATTATTAGACTTAGGTTTAAATTTAAAGTTAATTTGTTTTATTAAGCTTTATTTAAATTCCATCAATAATGTAATTTGTTAGTTTATTTTATTAATGAAATTTCAGTTTTTTAATTAAATAATCTCCTTTAAATTTAATTTATTAAAGCAATGAAAACAGAAAACTTCATTTCACAGAAATTTTTTCGAGTACGGAAATCGAAATTTTTTCGAAAATCACCGAAATATTCCCAAGTGCTCCCAGAAAAATGGCGCCGGTTTTTTACAACTAGCGCCAGCTGCGGCAGTCTGGCGTCAGACGACGGACACTGTCGTCTGACGCTAAGGTTAATTGGCTGGCGACAGAACTTTTTCTGTGACGCCGATGCTTCGTCGAATTTCTATCGAATTCATTTTTAAATCTGGGATGCGAGGTTTGCAAAAAGTAAAGTGGCCGCACCCGTAAAGGGTTGCCTATGTAACCTTTCTTAAGGAATCAGTCTAAACGTAGCTCTCTTGAGTGTCCTACTCAAGTAGTTATGGGTAGTACTTTTTAAGTTGGTCAAGATTTGTCATGTTCGAGAACTTATTGCCATCCATATCAGTTAATTTTGCTGCACCTCATGATAGGATTGTTTTAACAATATAGGGTGCAGACCAATTAGGCCTAAATTTACCCCTTGGATCTAAAACATTCTTCCTTAATGCTTTTAACACCAAGTCTCCTACTTTGATGTTTCTTGTCTTGACCTTCTTATTAAAATGCCTATTCATACGAGTTTGATATCATTGAGTATGATGTAGAGCTTCTAGTCGTTTTTCATAAAGTAGAATTAGCTCCTCATATCTCGCCCTAGTTCATTCAACTTCATCGAGTTTGCTTTCTAATGCAATACGTAGAGATGGTATCTCTAGCTCTACAGGTTGTACGACATCCATTCCATAAACCAAGGAAAATGGCGTATTTCCTGTTGATGTGCGAATTGACGTGCGATAACCCCATAGTGCGAAATGGAGTTTGTTAGGCCAATCCTTGTAATTTTCTGTCATTTTCTCGATGATAGTCTTGAACAGTTTGGTTTTCTTGCTGTGTAGTCTGTCATTTCTAGGTTCGGTCTTCAGCCAATAACACATTAAAATCCTTGGTTTTCTTGAACTGTTTGACAATATCATTGTCTTCTATGATAGGTATGGGAACTTGCTGCGTAGTCGGTATAGGTTGCGTTGATATGGGAGGTTGCATTCTCCCTGACCTTGTGAGGACGTCTATAGATGAATCCTCTTCCTCCCAAAAATCGCTTATTGGGTATATGACTGAAAGTGGAGGTTCTTCTATATCCTTAAGATAGATGTCTTCATCGTTGCTGTCCCAAACCCCATTGATACTAATGTCTTCTTCTTGTGGAATTTGGACTAGCTTTTTATCATCAATCATTTTCTGAATTAAATCTTTAAATTTAAAACAATTTTCAATAGTGTGACCCCCTGATTGATGATATTGACAGTAGAACCTATCTGTCCTCTTTAGCGATTCAAATGGTCTCGGTTCGAGAGGTTTGACCTTGCCACTCTCGGAGAGCATGTTGAACATTTTAGCGTATGAAGTCCTAATTGGAGTATAGAGTTTATTATTGTTCTGCCAGTTACTTGTAGAGAGAAGGGTTTCTTCTTTGTGGGTGAGACCTTGTCACACTTTTTCTGAAGCTCCTCTAATTGTTTCTTTGCGACTTTAAGAGCTTCACGTAGCAAGCTTGATCCTTCCCACATGGACCATATAAGCAACCGTACATCCTCTTTGCTTGCTAGTTCAGGAAAGTCATCCATGGCATCGAAAAAGAACTCCTCCTCTTCATCGATAGCATGAATTTCTTCAATAGGTTTAATGAGAGATGAGGGATCGACCTCATTTTCTTCATCAGAGATGGCCAAGGAATGAGCGAGAGGTGCATTGTCAATGCTTGGCTTCTTACTGGCAGGAGGCAATGGCAGTTTGTTGTTATCAATTAAATCTTGGATAGCTTCCTTAAGCTTCCAACAGTTTTCAGTAAGATGGCCCCTACCTTGGTGATATTTGCAATGTGCATTGGGGTTCCAGTTAGATATCCTCTTCTTGACTGGTGGGTCCCCAAATGGTCCAATAGGAGTTATAAGACCTTTTGCATTAAGTCGGTCAAATGCGGTGTCATAACTCATACCTATAGGAGTAAAGTTCCTCCTAAATGATTTCTTTTGCCCTTGGTTATTCATAGAAAGGACTTCACTCAAATTAAAAGTGTGTAGACACCCATTTGTGTCTCCCCAAAACCAAACCCAGTGATGAGTACCTTTCACATCGAATCATAATCGAATGAAGCGAAAGTGTGGAAAGTCTAGTGTTGCGGAAAGTTTTATTTCTTTTCTCTTCTCTCTGTTTTTGAAAACTTTATTTTAAGAAAACAGCCAATACAGTTTGGTTGGTCCATGATATGGGTACAATGGTGGTGTAGTTGGATGGGGCTTGCAAAGACCTTTCCAACGATATATTATAAGCCCAATTCCGATGAATATTGAGGAAATTATGACCAATTTACCAAACTAGGCCCGGTTTGAGCTTTATATACGGCCCAATGATCTAGGGGAGGGCCTAATATGATTTATCATTCCTAATGCAATTAGGAATGGTTTTAGTCTTCTAGATTCTTCTAGAAGGTTCTTTTCATTCTTAATTCAATTAGCATTGATAAGTTGACTTTTGTTGACTTTTCAGAGTTTTAATCAAAATCAAATAGCATTTTCGAAGAAATTATATTATTTTATCCTCCAGTACGGTAAATTTATCGGATTTTCGAAAACGCGTTGGAATCAAGCTTGGCGTCCAACCCCAGGCCTTGGCGCCTGGAACCAGGCTTGGCGCCTGGCGCTAGCCATTGGCGCCTGGCGCTAAGGCTGGTGCCTGGCGCCAGCTAGCCAGGGTTGGCGCCAACTCTGTTTCCTGAGCGTCAGACTCTGTTTTGTTAATATATCTTTTTTGGCTGATTTTCTCTATAAATATCGTATTAAAAACTCCGTTTTCATTCACCAATTGTTAACATTCATTCACCAATTCTCCTCATTCGCAAGTTTTCATCTACAATCATTAATTCTTTAGCATTCTTTTAATCTCTTTCCTAAATTTGGTTTTCTCATACAAAATTCCGCATTTACAAGATCTAGAAACACCTAGCCATATTCGAAGTTGCCTTCGCCCTAGACGTGAAAGATTTTAATTTCTGAGGGTTTGGTCCCAAATCTCTCTTTCAATTATTTAATTTAATTGTTTGTTTATTATTTTCCTTGAAGTTACTAACGTGTGTATTTTGTTATTAGAAAGAGGTACGAGGCATCAAAGTAAGTGTTTTAATTGATTTATTGATATTATAATGTAGATATCACGTTTATATTGTTATTATGATATTCCTAGTATCATGTCTAGGGTAATTTTAATATTAAATATGATTGTTACGATGCTTCCTATGTTCTTCCTAATATTTATGATTGTTAGTATCATGTTAGGGTTAAAGATTTGATTTTTATTGCTTAGTGACATGCTAGGGTTTGTTATTAATCTTGTTAGTATCATGCCTAGGATCTTGCTATTATTATTATGCTTTAATATTAACATGAACATGGTTATGATTATAATTATTATAATTTATGATGATTGTGAATATAATTATTATTGTTATTTTAATGATGATTATTTTATTATGATTATTATTATCTTGATTATAATTTTATTGTCATGATATTTATTAATGTTATGTTACTTGATATTTATATTTATTGCTTAATCACCTTTATTGCATGTTAAAGGGAATCTGTACTTGTAATCACGCTTAATAAGATATTAATAATCTTTTTAGGGTTAATGTGATTATAATTCAAGTGATCGCCAATAATAGTTTATTTGTGCATTAATATTCAACCAACATAGATTAAACAGGTTTAGGGTTAATCTTAATGATTGCATGTTAATCAGAAAGCGCACATGAATACGAGCAGAATAAAGTAGAGGCCTATTATTAGGGCAGGTTCAATCTCTTTTAGGTTGGATTTGTACCTTCATCCCCGAACCCTTATTTGGTTTTAGACCTTATGGAGTTGACGATCTCTTGGATCGTTAAGAGGTGTAACCTTCACCCCGTGAACGGTTTACAAGTTCCTTAAAAACTTGTTGGCGACTCTTTTGCTCTATCTTCTTCCCTTTTGGACGCCACCGTACTTTAGTGTATGATCCTAGTGGGGTTCAAGCTAGTGGGATTAAAGGCTTGAATTATTCCCTACAGTTTTTGGCGACTCCGCTGGGGAGGATTTCTATTTTAATTCCTGAATTTGTTTCGGCAATGATTTAGAATGAGTGGATGAGACTCGAAAAGTTCTAAGTATTTCATGTGCGTAATTTTGATTAACATTATCGTCATATGCATAAAAAGGATCTCATTGGAAAGACCATCCGTAATGAGTCAAAAACATAGGATTTTACACGTAGGAAATTTGAGGAATGTCGTTCACAACTAGGACTGAAATAACACCGCGCGAAACTGGAAGATTTTATCGAGCTGAAGATTTTATCGAAACTGAAATAACACCGCACGAAACAGTCCCAGACTGAAGCTCCACTATTGGCGCCAAGGTCTGAGCTGTAGCGCCACACTATGGAGTGTAGCGCCTGACGACAGCTATGTTGTCTGGCGCCAAGCTCCACAGTGTGACGCCAGTCCTGTCGCTTGGCCGACAGTTCGGATTATTTGTCGAGTCATCACCTAAGGTCTAATGAATCAGTTTCCTGTTTAATTCGGTTAATTTTGCTGTCAATAATGTTTAATTGAATCAATAATCGAGTTTAGGCACTAAGTCCCATGGTCTTACACAAGAGTCCAAGCATGTCACTTACACTCAACGTACACACCAATACACATACTTTGACCATGATTAAGAGAGTCTTGTGTGCGCGTTTTTTCGTCATTTTTTTAGGGGGGGTAAGTCGGATATTAATCCTCCAGCATAAAAATATATACATTATTTTTGCCAAAAATATGCACCCTCTTTTCCTTTTTTTTCTTTTTCTTTTTTTTTTCCCTTAAAATAAACCATAAAGTCAAGTTGATTCGAGTCAAGTAATTAAAACGCAAAATGGTTTAATTTACAGCGCGTGGTCAAGAAAAGAAGGACGATTAATCAAAGATAACCTCTTCGTACAAGTCCAACTTTTCGACAAACCTATAGCTCGCAAGAGGAAAGTAAGAGTCATAATGGCAACTCAAGAAGAAGTTAATGATCTTAAGAACCAACTGGCTACTGTGACTGAGACACTGAAGCTTCTCGCACTTAGGATCGACAATCCCGTGAAGCAACAACAAATGGACCTCATGCAAGAGAGCCTAAGCAAGTTGTCCAGTGACTATAAGTTTCAAGAGCTTACATCACAAGGGGTCTCGGTGGACAAAGATCTTCTTCCGCAGAAGTTCAACGCCAACGACATCCCAAAATTCAGAGCAATTGACAACCCTTACTTCCATTTAAGAGCATTTGAAAAAATAATGAGTATCAAGGGTATTGATAAGAAGGTCTTCCCTTCTCTTTTCTCACTATCTCTCGAGACCGTTTGCCAACAATGGTTCTTTTCTCTCGAGAAAGAAAAAACCTCTACCTGGGAGTCTATAGCAAACGCTTTCATTGATAGGTACAAGTGCAACATTCAAGTCGAGACTAACCATAGAGAACTTGAAATCCTCAAACAGAAAGAGAATGAAGGCTTCACCTCTTTCTTTAACAAGTGGAGAGAAACCTCAGCTAAAATGTTTGAGGTGCCAAGTGAAAAAGAGTCTGTGAGACTGTTTATCAAGAATCTCCAAGAAAAATATTCCAAGAATCTTAAATATCAAAATAATCTCCATACCTTTAAGGCTTTTTATGACATTGGGATCAATATTGAAGATGACTTGGCTAAGTCAAAAGCTGCCAACAATAACTCCAACAGTGGTTGGAAAGGAAAGAAGAACGACAATCCTTCTTCTTCCAAAACCGCCCACTCAAATAATGTTAGCACCTTTAATTTAGGAGAATTTCTTGCCATGAACAACCAAGGATAGAAGAAACCATTTAGGAGGAACTTCACTCCTATTGGCATGAGTTATGACACCGCATTTGATCGATTAAATGTAAAAGGTCTTATAACTCCCATTGGACCATTTGGGGACCCACCAGTTGAGAAGAGGTCGGTTAACTGGAACCCCAATGCACACTGCAAGTATCACCAAGGTAGGGGCCATTCTACTGAAAGCTGTTGGAAGCTTAAGGAAGCTATCCAAGACCTAATCAACAATAACAAACTGCCGTTGCCCCCTGCCAGTAAGAAGCCAAGCATCGACAATGCACCTCTAGCTCATACTCTGGATATCTCCGATGAAGAAAACGAGGTTGACCCCTCATCTCTCATTAAACCTGTCGAAGAAATCAATGTCATAGAAAAAGAAGAGGAGATCTTTTTCGATGTCAAAGATAGCCTTCCAGAACCGGCAAATAAGGAAGACATACAATTGCTCACACTGTCTATGAAGGAGGCATCGCAACTACTACGTGAAGCTCTCACAGTTATGAACGAACTCCATAAGAAATATGATGAGCTTCCATGTCCAAAAGAAGAGCCTAAAAGAGAATTCACACCAGTGAGAACGACTTATGAGGCAAAGTATTTTCCCTTACAAGTCAATGAAAAACCCAAGAAGAGCAATAGAATCTACACTCCAATTGGGATCCCATATGCGCAAATGTTCGAAATGCTCTCCGAGAGTGGCGAGGTCAAACCTCTCGAACCGAGACCATTTGAGTCATTAAAAAGGACAGATAGATATTACTGTCAGTATCATCAATCAGGGGGGCACACCATAGAAAACTGTTTCAAGTTCAAGGATTTGGTACAGAAAATGATTGATGAAAAGAAATTAGTCCAAGTTCAACAAGAAGAGGATATAACCATTAATGGAGTTTGGGACAGTGATGAAGAAGATGTCTATCTAAAGGACATAGTAGGACCTTCACCTTCTGTATCATACACCACAGATGACATTTGGGCTGAAGAAGATTCATCAATAGATGTCCTCACAAGATCTGAGAGAATGCAACCTCCCATTTCAACGCAACCTATGCCCACCGTACAACAAGTTCCCATACCTATCATCGAAGACAATGATATTGTTAAACAGTTTAAGAAGACAAAAGTTGAGATGAATGTGTGGAAGCTCCTGGCAACATCTCGAGAGCATAGGTTGGCTGTAATGAATGCCTTGGATAAAATCGGGATAGATTCTGACACTACTCCTGAGGGACTAGCCAACTTCCTCACAAGTGACCTCCCTAGTCCGATTAATTTAATCACCTTCTCTGACAAAGATTTACCCCCAGAAGGTGACAGACATTACAAGGCATTAAACCTCACGGTAGTCTGCAAAAGGATGAACGTTCCCATGACTCTTGTAGACAATGGATCGGCTATCAATGTCTTTCCACTTAGAACTGCGAGGATGCTCGGCATAAGGGACGAAGATTTAACTCCGTCCACGCATGGAATAAGAGCCTACGATAATACTCGCCATCAAGCTCTTGGCAAAATAACCCTAAATGTAACGGCAGGAGCAATAGAACATGCTACTACTTTTCAAGTAGTAGACATCAAAGCCTCATTCAATTTGTTGTTGGGACGCCCTTGGCTTCATGATCTAAAGGCCGTCCCTTCATCTTTCCACCAACAAGTGAAAGCCATAGTTGAAGGAATTCCAATCACTATTGATGCTTCGCCTATGATAATTAAATCCATAGAGAATCCAATCATCAATGTGGAGCACGACGAAGATGATGAAGACCTATGGGGCTTTAACGAAGAAGTCTCCTTAATCCAGCAGGATGAAAGGACATCTCTTTGCCATGACCCCCATTCCAACATGATTGTCAACACCATGCTGAAGAAACAAGGACACTTCCCTGGGATGACCCTAGGGAAGAAGAAAGGGATAGCAAAACCGCTGGAGTCACCTGGCCTTCCTAAGCTAGATACTTTAGGACTTGGTTTCGAACCGACTCGGAAAGATCTCAAGCGAGCCCAAGAAAAGTTGAAGGTGCGTAGGGACGCTCGCATTCAAAAGAAAGCAATTCCAATGGATCAGTACCCTCTTACGCTTAATGGTCAGTTCATAAAACAAGGAGAGGACTATCCATGCCATGAATTTCCCGAGCCATTTGTTGTAAACGACATAAGACAACCGGGATTCGAGATTTTCTTGGATTTCTACTTCACTGATGAAATCCCAACTCCCGTCCACAAGGAGAAAGCACCCCCATGCTTTGAATTTAACGTCATGGGATTACTGTTTGGACGAGAAAAGAATGAGCTAACTTACGAAGAAGATAACTCCTCGCTCATTCAAACGGTCCTACAAAGTGAAAGCTTCGACCCCTCGAAGCTAATTACTCCAGCCGAAGGATCACTACAAGGGTGGCGCAAGACTATCAAAGTAACTACTCCAAGCGGAAGGAAGATATCAATTACGACAGGACAAGGACCGATGTTCGAAGAGTCGGTCTGAGTCAGAGTCTGAGTTAGAGTCTTCCCCTTTAGAGTCTTCTAAGTCTTTAGTAGTAACACCTCCCCCTCCTATCTCTTCTCCTAGGATAGTTAGTGATCCAGTCCCTGAGGACATATCACTCTTTGATGTAATGATCTCAGAGTATAATAATATTTCTCATTCTCCCTACTTCTTGTGTTCTTCTCTAACCCAAGATGACGAGCATTGCTTAGCTAACGATGAAAAAGACAAAGAAATTATTAAAGCAATGGAAACACTCGAAAAGAAAACACCGGTAATCGAAGAAACTAAAACAGTTGACATCTCGAATGATTCAACTCAAAAAAGAGAAGTTAAAATCGGACTAACATTGAATAAACAAGAAAGAACCGATTTAATTAACTTACTTAAAGAATTTATCGATGTATTTGCTTGGTCATATGAAGATATGTCAGGCATTAATAGAGAAATAGCTCAACACACTATACCACTAATTCCAGGAATGAAACCTGTAAAACAAAAGTTGCGTCGAATGAAACCCGACGTAGCGCTTAAAATAAAAGAAGAAGTTCAAAAACAAATAAATGCAGGTTTCATCAAGGTATCAAAATACCCCGAATGGGTCGCCAACGTCGTCCCAGTTCCAAAGAAAGACGGAAGGGTAAGGATGTGTGTCGACTATCGAGATCTAAATAAGGCAAGTCCAAAGGACGACTTCCCTTTGCCACACATCGATATTCTGGTAGAAAACACGGCAAATCACGCGCTTCTCTCATTCATGGATGGATACGCAGGGTACAATCAGATTCTCATGGCAGAAGAAGACATGGAGAAAACAACCTTTATAACACCATGGGGCACTTGCTGTTACACGGTAATGCCATTCGGGTTGAAAAACGCGGGTGCTACTTACCAACGTGCAGCAACTGCCTTACTTCATGACATGATGCACAAAGAAGTCGAGGTATATGTCGACGACATGATTGTGAAATAAAAGGATCGTCCAGGCCATCAAGTAGCCTTAAGGAAATTTTTCGAAAGGCTAAGAAAATATAACATGAGGTTGAATCCATCGAAATGTGCTTTTGGAGTCACCTCAGGCAAGCTCTTGGGATACGTCATAAGCTCTAGAGGAATAGAGGTAGATCCAACCAAGATTAAAGCAATCATGTCAATGCCACCGCCCAAGATTGAGAAACAGATTCGAGGATTTATTGGCCGGTTGCAATACATAAGTAGGTTCATATCAAAATTGACAACGATATGTGAACCAATCTTCAAGAAGCTCAAGAAGAATGTACCAGTAATATGGGATGACGAGTGTCAAAAAGCCTTTGAAAAGATCAAAGCCTATCTCGCAAATCCTCCCGTATTAGCGCCAGCACTTCCCGGAATATCTCTTAGGTTATATTTGACGGTTACCAAAGAGACAATGGGAGCCATGCTAGCACAAGAGGTAGAAGGCAAAGAGAACACAATTTATTACCTAAGTAAAAAGATGCTCGAATACGAAACACGCTATACACCGCTCGAGAAATTGTGCCTCGCCTTGGTATGGGCCACAACTAAATTGAGACATTACATGTTGGTGCAAACAGTTTTCGTAGTCTCCTGATTAGATCCACTCAAGTATCTGTTCGAGAAATCTACACTCAATGGACGTATTTCAAGATGGATAGTCAATCTAGCCCAGTTTGATGTACGGTTTATGCCTCAAAAAGCTATTAAAGGATCCGTGGTGTCAGACTTTCTAGCAGATTTTACAATAGAGGACTCGACACCAATACAAGACAATGAATTTCCAGATGAAGACTTAATGGTCACTGAAGATGATACTTGGACCTTGTATTTTGACGGAGCCTCAAACCAAAAGGGATGTGGCGTCGGAGTGCTACTAGTATCACCTAAAGAAGAGCACGTTCCAATCTCAATAAAGCTTGATTTCGACGTTACCAACAACGCTGCTGAATATGAAGCATGCGTGGTAGGCCTTGAAACAGCCTTGGCATTGGGAGTAAAGAAGTTAAGGATATTCGGAGACTCTTCTTTGACCAGCAATCAGATATCTAAAAGGTGGAAAGTAAGGAGCGAAAGCCTAGCCCCTTACCAAACCTATCTGGAAACTCTTACCGATCAGTTAGAGAAGGTAGAATACACATATCTACCTAGAGAAGAAAACCAATTTGCTGATGCCTTGGCAAGATTAGCCTCAATGGTTAGGATTCCCACGGAAATCGAGCAAATGCCTCTAACTATCGAAAAAAGGCACAAACCAGCATATATCCAGGCTATAGAAGACGACGACTTAGTCCAAGGCGAAGAAGAAGAAGAACCATGGTACACAGACATACTCAACTACGTCACCAATGGAGAATACCCTCCTCATGCTGACAAAAGAGCAAAGCGAGCATTGAGACTTTTGGCTTCTCAATATGTACTCATAGACAACGAGCTACATAAAAGGGTACCTAAAGGTCGAGCCATCCTATGTGTAGGAAAAGTGGATGCACAAAGAGTAATGAGAATAGTTCACGAAGGAATCTGTGGCACTCATGTAAATGGCAAAATGTTAGTCCAGAAAATAATGCGAGAAGGATATTATTAGACTACAATGAATAGGGATTGCCATCAATATGTAAAAAGATGCCCTAAGTGCCAAATTTATGCCAATTTACAACATGTCCCTCCATCTTTGCTCTACACCTACACATCGCCATGGCCATTCTCTACATGGGGAATTGACATAATTGGCAAAATCACTCCCCCAGGAACAGGAGGCAACGAATTTATCCTAGTAGCAATCGATTACTTTACGAAGTGGGTCAAAGCGCAATCATACGTTAAACTCACTGCAAAACATGTAGCACTCTTTATCGAAATAAATATTATTTGTCGATACGGAGTCCCACATGAAATGATAACTGACAATGGAACTCACTTTCAAGCCGAATGTGAAGAATTGCTACAAAAATATGGCATCCAACATCATCATTCGTCCCCTTATAGACCTCAAGCAAATGGAGCAGTCGAGGCAGCTAATAAAAATCTAAAGACTATCATCGAGAAAATGACAGAAAATTATAAGGATTGGCCTGACAAGCTTCACTTCGCATTGTGGGGTTATCGCACGTCAATCCGTACATCAACGAGAAATACGCCATTTTCCTTAGTATATGGAATGGATGCCGTACAACCTGTCGAACTAGAAATACCATCTCTACGCATTGCGCTAGAGAGTAAACTCGATGAAGTTGAATGGACTAGGGCAAGATATGAAGAATTAATTCTACTCGACAAAAAACGACTAGAAGCTCTACATCACACTCAGTGTTACCAAACTCGTATGGCTAGGCATTTTAATAAGAAGGTTAAGACAAGAAATATCAAAGTAGGAGATTTGGTATTAAAAGCACTAAGGAAAAATGTTTTAAACCCAAGGGGAAAATTTAGACCTAACTGGTTTGGCCCCTACATTGTCAAAACAATCCTGTCAGGAGGTGCAGCAAAACTAACTGATATGGACGGCAATGAATTCTCAAACATGACCAATCTTGACCAACTTAAGAAATACTACCCATAATTACTTGAGTAGGATACTCAAGAGAGCTACGTTCGGCCTGATTCCTTAAGAAAGGATACGTAGGCAACCCTTTACGGGTGTGGCCACTTTATTTTTCGACATCTCCGCGTTCTAGAATCAATTAAAAAGTCAACAGAAAATCGGCAAATTATTGGCGTCGCAGAACAGAGCCTGGCGCCAACCAGAAGTCATCAGCGCTAGACGATGGAATTGGCGCCTGGCGCCATACCTCAATAGCTGACGCCAAACGCCAATTACTGGCGCCAATTTGGGAATAAAATTTGGGCAAATTTCGGTGTTTTTTCGGAAAATTTTCGACTTCCGTACTCGAAGAATTTCTGGAAAATTAATTTTTTTCGATTTTCTTTGCTTTAATAAAATAAATTTAAAGTAAAAAATTTAATTGAAAGCTAAAATTTCATTAATAAAATAAAATTACATTATTGATGGAATTTAAATAAGGCTGAAATAAATTAACTTTAAATAAAAATAACCATCTACGTCTAATAAATCTAACGCTAAGCAATGCTTTTAATCTTTCTTTTCCTTTCTAGCTCTTTTCCAATTCTTTTCTGCTTCCTCCTCTTCATCCATTACTTTAGCTAGTAGGCATCCTTTAGAGGACCTACATTCAATTTTGGAGTAGATGGTCTCCCCTTCAGCTAGCACTCCATGCTTCTTTTCCACCCATGCTTTTTTGTCTGTGGTGTTAGCTTTCCTTTTTCCTTTGTCTTTGGTAGTATTTTTGTTCCTAGGCATTGTAGGTATTTTGAATTCAATTCACGCACCTAAGCGTTCTTTGGCAGGAGTCACCCTGTCACCTAGACAATTCTTCAAATCGGTTCTACCCTGGTCAATCGAAGATTTCTTCAGCAACCACTTCTTTACATCATTAGGCAAAGAAGGAGGAACCTTTTGGGTAATCACTTCCCATAAAGGTCTAGCGCTCCAGTAAGCATCGAACCTATCTACTTCTTGAGATACAGGGTACTCATAGGGAGGACGAAGATCCCCGGAAGGAATATTCTGAAGCAAGCCGTATTGTCTTTTTACCCTGCAGGGATAATAATAAGTAACACGAGACAAGCTTGGAAGACGGCAGAAAGGTTGCTTGTTAACACCAACCATCCTTTCTATTTTCCACCATGGGATGACCCACTTGATAGCAAAATCACGTGATTCAAATACTTTTCTCCACCCATGACGCCCAATTTTAGGGATGCGCTTCTTCCTTCTCACGAAGCAATTGGGAGTATATTTTTCAACGTCATCCGGAGGGCTAATTAATCATAGCCTCTCCATTAGCCACATCTGTAAAAAAATTGCAATGCAAATAAATTATTACAATACAAAATATATTTTTTGATTTCTGTAATTAAAAATATTATTTTTCTACCTGTAATAAAATTGGAGAGCAGCGAAGAGGCGCTTTTGGGTCCCTTTTCAATTCATCTAGACTAATCATAGTCTCTCCAACTATTAATGGCATTGGATTCCTCCCTGATTCAATATGTTCTAGTACAGTGGTTATAATTGATTGACCCTCATTATTTTTACCACTACTAAGAAAAAATTGATTAAGCATGCAAAATAAAAACGCCCTTCTTCTATATATATGAAAAGATTCAGAAAGAGGTTTATCAAAATAATGGCGTGCGAATTCCTTCAAATTAACTATGTTGCCATCCACTATTTTTGATAAATCCCTTTCCTTCAAATTAAAGAAGCGCTCAAAATCCTTATAGTAGTATGCATCTACTCTAGGGATTACTACGAGGTCTATTGTAGGGAAGCCTAAGATAGCACCAAATTCCTCTGGCAAAGGGCTAATCTCATCATACCCTATTCTGAAACAATGCGTATCAACATTCCAAAATTCTAAAGCGGTATGTATGAAGTCTAGGTCTAGATCTACCCCTTTGATGCCATAAATTCCCCCCAAGTGAAATAAATCTAATTCTTTTCTGTCTCTAGCATTAAGAGATCGACACCATTCATGAGTGTATTGGGTGAAGGTTTTAGTGGCTAAAGACATAATTATTATTTTTTCTAAAGAAGAGAATAATTTTATTCGCTGGAATTATGAGAAGAATCGGCTGGGCAGGGGGCTATTTATGCACAAATTGCGAAGAGTTTTAATCAGAATGAAACACGGAGTCAGCGTCAATTGGCGTCAAACCCCCGAGGTTGGCGCCAACCTCCAGAGCTTGGCGCCACACGCTAAGTGTAGCGCCTGGCGCTACGCGCCATAGTGTGGCGCCAGCTGGCGCCAAGTCACCAAGACAGCCGCGCGTGCTCAGTTTGCGTTTTTAATATTAAACTCAACTCGGTTAATGACTTTATGGCTCCGTTTAATATTCCTAAACATCTTTTTTCTTAATTTATATTATTCTTTTTTTTTTAATTTATATTATTAAATTTTTTTAATTTATATTATTCTTTTTTTTTGGACTTTATTTTAAATTCCAAAACCCGACATTTTTTTGATTTTTTCCTTTTTATTTTTTCTTTTTGGGGGAGAGAGTCGGATAATATCCTCCATCAATAATAAAAATGACGGAACTTTTGCGCAAAATTGTTGTCACACTTCTTTTGTACACACTAACATACACATAATAATAAACAATCAAATAAATCCATAATAAACATAAAAATACAAAATGTGTCTCTAAATGATGAGTCAAAGGCAAAGTTCTATAAAAAAGTCAAAATAAAATATACACAGGAACGAACTACGGCGCCGGAGGACGTAGGCCCATCATACCATAAAATTGCGCCGTACGAGGAGTCACCTCTCCACCAGCTCCAGCTTCAGCACCAGCTCCAGTCTCCGTGGGAGGAGGAAGACTCAAGATAGGACCACTCCAGCCAGGATCAACCTGAGGCTGAGGCCGCGGAGGCTGCTGTGATGACGAGCCAACCTCGTACATCCCACCACCTCTGAAAGCCGAGGTAGCCTCTCCTACCGGTGCACCAGGAGCACCCTCAGAAGAAGATCCCGAGCCCTCAGCAACGTTGACTCGAGCAGCCTCAGAGCGACCGCCTCTACCTCCTGACGAAGTGCGACGACGTCTCGAGCTAGACCTCGCCGGATATCTCCGCCCCTTAGGTCTCGTGCGGGTGTGAGAAGCGATAGGCTGGCCCTACAGAAAGAATTAAATTAGAAACAAAGTAAAATTGAAGTAGCAATGCAAAAATAATGAGTAAAGAAAGGTTACCTCTCGGACAACGTCATCCCGACGACAGGTGGCCGCGTTCCTCATCCGGACAAGCTGGCTCCGGAAGGCATCTATGCATCGTGCCATAGCCGAAACCACCTCGCGTGAAAACTGTCAGAAAAATAAGTCAGTGAAAATGCATGATAAATGAACACAAAATTCTGAATTAAAACTAGGCTTACTCTAGTCTGGTGGCGAGGAATCGACCGCTCTACGAAGCGCTCGCCCTCGGGAGCCGGAGAAATCATCTCCTCGATCGGCCCGTACATCCCCTGGTAGTGGATAGACATACAGGGTGGCACGAACTCAGCAGCACCATCCTGATAAAGTAGAAAAAATCAGTAAAGTATTACTTGGGGGCTACTTAGCGAAAAATAAATAAAAAAGCTAAGAATCTTACCCTCACATCCTCAGCCGGTACAGGGGCTGGAGCTAACAAAGGTAGTAGCTCCTCAGCATAACACCGCTCAAGGATCGCATGGGACCGCAAAGGGGTACCAGCTCCCTCAGACATGCTCGACAACCGCGCCTCGTCGAATATATGACGTGGTGGAGCGACAGGAACGACGAAGACATCAGAAGAGTGCTGTCTAGCGACCCTCTCTCCTAAGTACGCGACCGCTCCATAGGTCCCCAGAAAGTAGCGACGCTCAGTAGAGTACTGTGCGGCTAATCTAGGGACTGTCCAACCGCCCCACGGTCGGTATACCACCTCAGGTCCCTATAAAAAGCATCAATTAGGCAAGAATATATATAAAGCACCGCGGAAAAGCAAGATAAACGATAAAAGTCGTACAGAGATAATCCAGCTCCGGACACGTGCAGTAGACATGTCCACGTGGTGGCCGCCCCAAGAGGCGCTCACCAGAAATCCCCGCGGCGATGGTCTCGCCGGCGCAACGGAAGGAAAGTACTCGTAGAACCAGATCTACAAGGAGTTAAAAGTGTGAGTAAATGCTAACTAATATGTAGGGCTAAACTTTATAGGGAATAATGTTTACCTCTACGACCTTCCAAAAAGCAGACAAAGCGACGTTCGTCCTAAAGGACCGGTGACGACACGAGTCCCTCAGCGCACGAACGAAGTCAGCATAGGCCAAGCTGGCCCAGTCATAAGTCCCGATCCGCTAGAGATCACGGACAGCAGGGAGGTAGTAAAGCAATGCCCTACTACCCTTGTCAGGGGAGAATGTCCCTGACAACAACATCAGCACAAAGATGCGCACCCGCTGCTCTCGGGTGGTCGCATCGTCATCAAGAGCCGCTGCTGACAAGGGAATAAACGCGTCGTCAATTGTCTATCCCTAGATCAAATACAATTTATACAACCTAAACAAACCTAATACGAGTATAAGGCAAGCATAGGGGTCGAACCACAGAGAACGGTAAACACCACCAAATGTTATCGACAATTAAGCTAGTCCGGAATAGGAGATAAATAAACTACAGTCTAAAGATGCTAAAACAAGAAATAAAACATTAAGGCACCAAGGGAAATGGGTAGGTGAAGTTGACGCTTGACCATACAATAACAAAGTAGCATATCAATGGTAAACTAAACATGCATGAATATCTAAGTAAAGGGTCCAATCTAGCCGCCTTCCGGGGTCAATTGGCTTCTCCTAACATAGCCTCTATGTTTCCACATTAGAACCATATACTAGGAGGTACTATTAAATAACAATCGATAGTAATGAATCTCAACTAAGTCAACTTCCGTTACTTGTTAGTAAAGACTCATCTTTGATCAACTAACAATGTGCACTTGCAAGAAAGACCAAAGAATATCAAGCACGCAAAGACTTTAATCACCATTAACATAACCCCAACATTAAAAGCATGAACAATTAGCAACTACACCATCCCCACACCCTTGGCTAGGTGACTACTCACAAATCATGTTGAAAACAATATCAATCATCAAATCAATAAGCATCAACATGATTAATAAGCAAAGAAGAAAAATAAAAGCAAATAAACAAAATCAAGAACAAAGGTAAAGAGAAAGAGTAAGAGATTGCTCATTAATTGAAGATGAAGGTCTACAAAGGATTGAACAAGCTCCTTCTTCAAGATCCAAGTTCATTAATGAAGAAAACCACACTTTCTCTCTCTACCAATGAAGACTAATCCTAACCTAAAACTAATTAGAGAGAAGAATAGATAGTTATTGAATGTTTTTCTAATTACCCCCAAAATTGGGTATTTATACTAACTTAATAAAACTAGGAAAAATAGAAAAAGAGAAGGAAATAAAAAGAAAATAAAAGAGAAAAGAAATAAAATAGAAAAGAAATAAGAAAAGTAAAGGAAAAGAAATAAAAATAAAACAAAAGGAAAATAACAAAAAAAAAAAAACAAATCAGACCCTCTTCTTTCTTCCTCCTTCGCATTCTATGGCTGCTTAGCTTTGAACTCCTTTGAAGCGCCTTCACCATCACCACCGTTCATCAATAATCATCATTGAATCACCACCATCGATCATAATCAATGCTCCAAATCAATGGCTATCATCACCAATTGCATCATCATCATCGTTATTAGACCGGTTGATCTTCATTAATAACCACGTGTGAGGCTCGTGGAGTGGTTCGGTCGAACCATGGGTTGGTGCGGCCGAACTACTGGGTTGGTTCGGTCGAACCATGGGTGTGTTCGACCACTCCTCTTCGAATAACAAAACCCCAAAAGTCTCTGACTCGACGTTCGGCCGAACCCTCAATGGTTTGCTCGAACTTGAGAATTTGTGATTTACTCTAAATTGGGGATGTTGCTTGGGCGATTTGGGGTTGCAATTGGTGGCTGATTTGTTGCTATAAATTGGGTGGAGATGGAGCAGGGGCTGTTGCGGCAGCTGTGTGGTGGTGTATTGGTTGCGGCGGAGAGGTGTATTATGGTGGCAGCTCAATTGCGGCTGTGAGGGAGCAATTGAGTTGCGGGTTGGTGGTGGTTGATTGGTGTGGGTTTTGGTGAGTGGTTTCAGCAGGGTGTTGCGAATTGGAGCAGGGGAAATGGAGGTGAGTGGAATTGAGTGGAGATGGTGGTGTTGGTTGATGTGCGTGAAGGTGGTGGCTGGTGCTGGTGTGTGTTGGTGGTGTTGCGGGGTGATTGCGTGGCTGCTGTGTGCTGTGGTGGTGCGGCGTTTGGTTGTGTGTGGTGTTTGGTTGTGTGTGCTGTTGTTGGTGGTTGTGGGGTTGATTGTTGCGTGAGGGAGGCAGCAGGTGCTTGAATTGGCTGGTTTGGGCTGTGGTGGTGTAGTGTTTGCGGGGTTGCAGGCTGGTTTGGGCTGTGGTGGTGTTTAATTGGTGGCAGCAGGGGAGAAGCAGAGGATTGTGTTTTGGTTGAGTTGTGGTGTAGGGTAAGGTGCGGTGGAGTGTAGGATAAGGGGCTAGCAAAGAGGTAGCACAACACAGTTTGCTTGGCTCAAAATTTTGTGCCTCGAACCTCGGACCTTGAACCTGATTTGAACTTGAAAATCGAGCATCAACCTGAACACCAAAAACACGAGGGTATTACTAAGAGATAAAATAGAATAAAATAAAATAAAGGTAAAATAAAGTAAAATAAAATAAGATAAATAACACTAAACTAATAAAAATTAAATAAAACTATACAAGTAAAGAAAGTGAAATAAAATAGACTCAAAACTAATTAAAATAAATAAAAGTAAACTAGAAAACTTTCAAGGAAAAATAAAGAACGAAAAATAACAAATCAAAAGCAAATAAAATACGAAAATAAACTAAAAACTACAAAAAGAACTAAAACACGACAAAATTACCAAAATAAACAAGAAATGTTATTAAGAGAAAACAAGAGAAAGAAAGGGAAAATAAGATAAAATAAACGGGAAAATGACTCTAAAAATACTTCCTAAGAGTGACATAAATGTCACTCATCAGCTGCCAGCGTCGAGCGGCGAATCCCTCTAGCACTGAACTAAGTCGTCTCGACCTCAGCTCGGGCGCGAATAGCGATCGGCCCCAACAGCTCCTCGACCTCTGAAGAAAAGACGTCAATCCCACCGTCAAACGGCAGTGGCACAGAAGTGAACTCCAGTCCTGTGATGAGACTGAAGTCCGTAGGGGTGACCATCATCTCGCCCCAAGGAAAATGAAAGGTGTTGGTGGTGTCCCAGAAGAACTCCACCAAAGCGCGCACTACGTGATGACCCCCGCTGGAGGCGACCATAGCCTCGGAGGTCTCAAAAAGAGTAGCTAGCCCGCAAGACTCCCATAGGAGCCTCGTCTCAAGATCCCTGGAGATGTGCATCCTGTACAAATCGCCTAAACCGTCACAGCCAGAGCCGTGATACCGTGTCCTCCCAGGCTCGGTGCCCCGTCTCACCCTCTCGGAAATGTGGTGGACAGGGGCGAAGTACAGAGTCCGCTCATCCCACTCCGGAAGCTGACCAAGCGAAGTGGACGGCGTGGTATCGTCCTCTACGGGCTCATGCTCTCGTCTAGTGTTTCGGGATCGTGAACCCGAGCCTCGTTGTCTAGCCATACTACATTGTGCAGAATCATAATAAATTAAGGTCCTATAGTATCTAAGGTTCGCCTAGCCGCATGATACTATGTTCGTAAAAACAGAGTACGTAGTACTAAAACAGAGCACAAATTCAAATTGAGCATGACAGCATTTTTCAAGCAATCAAACAATTTCTTGCAACACTATAGTAATTATTGTGACAAATTGGACAAGAATTGCTAGCAAAAACATCAAGAACGAGTCACATTGTTCTTCACGACCTTAAGAGGTCCAACAATGGCAAATTGTTCATTTCTTCACCAAATTGAGTCAAACAAGTCTCAAATTACTCCCAAGGCAATATACAAACATAATCAAGCAATTTCATGGCATAAAACTTGACAAACAAAGCAAATTGAGCATCATAAAATTTGAATTTTCATGAAATTCGTGAATATTCATGCCAAGAATTCATAAAAACTGATGTGAGTTTGAGGAAAACTTACATAGATCGGGAAAATAGATGAGAAGAGCTTTGATTTGCAACAAATTTGAGCGAATTCGGTTGAGAAACAAGCAAGCAATGAGCAATTGAAGCTTTCGGTTTCCTCGAGCAGTTTCGCGACGAACAGAGCAGCGAAATGAAGAGAAAACGGGTTTTTAAAGAAATTCTCGTGCTGGCGCCAGTCCCTAGGCATTGGCGTCACAAGTTGGGCTTGGCACCTGGCGCCAACATCAGTGCCTGGCGCTAACGCCTAATAGGTGGCGCTGATGGTCTTTCAGCGACGCCAAAGCATCCAACCACCTGTTGAGGTTGTGCTAGCCTTCTGCAACATATTTTGGGTTCCTTGGTACGCCAGTTAGCCCCTCTAAGCAATTTGACCTGATTTAGTAATCGGCTTGATTACATAAAGTGATCGACCTGATAAGAGATCGTCTCACTTAGCTTAAAGCGCCTAAGCATTGGCTCATTAGCAAAAGGCACCGACATATAGGTTCAAAAGCAAAAGGCACCAACATATAGGTTCAAGAGCAAAGAGCACCGACATACAGGTTCAAAGCAACAAGAGCGCCGACGTACAGGCATAGCAGAAGCAAAGTTCAGGCGAACTTTTAAAGATCGACAGGCATAGATCTTCGGTAATTTCCTTTGGAAAATTATCTCATCAAATGAGGATGACTTCAAGAGAAGATATCTTCGACAACGTTCCCTAGCTTGCGGAGAGTTGTCGCGAACAACTGGAGGTAATTTCGGGCGAAGTTATCTTCGATAGTATTCCCTAGGATGTGGAATATTATCAATGCGGATGAGGATTATTTCAAGCGAAATAATCTTCGATAGTATTCCCTAGGATGTGGAATATTATCAATGCGGATGAGGATTATTTCAAGCGAAATAATCTTCGATAGTATTCCCTAGGATGTGGAATATTATCAATGCGGATAGAGATTGTTTCAAGAAAAATAATCTTCGATGGTATTCCATAGGATGTGGAATATTATCATTGCGGAGAGGGTAGTTTCAGGCAAAGCAATCTTCTATTTGGAAGCAGTTACAGGCGTAGCGGTTTTCAAGCGGGATGGCATTCTCTAGCTTGCAGGAGGTCATCACACAAATTGGTTACTTTCAGAGACGTGTGCTCGACGGTGCTAGATACGCGTTTCTTAACTCTTTTATCTGTTTAACTAATGCTAGTTTTGCAGGTATCGGTGTTACAAGATTGATTTAGGATCGCAGAACGTTCTGAATCATTCTCCGTCCCTATCGATACTTTGACTTTTGTTTTCGAAACTTGCGTTTCTCCAAACTCAGTCAAAGTGGGGGCTTCTGTAGACACCAATTTGTGTCTCCCCAAAATCAAAACCAGTGATGAGTACCTTTCACGTCGAATCATAATCGAATGAAGCGAAACTGTGGAAAGTCTAGTGTTGCGGAAAGTTTTATTTCTTTTCTCTTCTCTCTATTTTTGAAAACTTTATTTTAAGAAAACAGCCAATCCAGTTTGTTTGGTCCATTATATGGGTCCTATGGTGGTGTAGTTGGATGGGTCTTGCAAAAACCTTTCCAACGATATATTATAAGCCCAATTCCGATGAATATTGAGGAAATTATGGCCAATTTACCAAACTGGGCCCGGTTTGAGCTTTATATACGGCCCAATGATCTAGGGGAGGGCCTAATATGATTTATCATTCCTAATGCAATTAGGAATGGTTTTAGTCTTCTAGATTCTTCTAGAAGGTTCTTTTCATTCCTAATTCAATTAGCATTGATTAGTTGACTTTTGTTGACTTTTCAGAGTTTTAATCAAAATCAAATAGCATTTTCGAAGAAATTATATTATTTTATCCTCCAGTACGGTAAATTTATTGGATTTTCGAAAACGCGTTGGAATCAAGCTTGGCGTCCAACCCCAGGCCTTGGCGCCTGGAACCAGGCTTGGCGCCTGGCGCTAGCCATTGGCGCCTGGCGCTAAGGCTGGTGCCTGGCGCCAGCTAGCCAGGGTTGCCGCCAACTCTGTTTCCTGAGCGTCAGACTCTGTTTTGTTAATTTATCTTGTTTGGCTGATTTTCTCTATAAATATCGTATTAAAAACTCCGTTTTCATTCACCAATTGTTACCATTCATTCACCAATTCTCCTCATTCGCAAGTTTTCATCTACAATCATTAATTCTTTAGCATTCTTTTAATCTCTTTCCTAAATTTGGTTTTCTCATACAAAATTCCGCATTCACAAGATCTAGAAACACCTAGCCATATTCAAAGTTGCCTTTGCCCTAGACGTGAAAGGTTTTAATTTCTGAGGGTTTGGTCCCAAATCTCTCTTTCAATTATTTAATTTAATTGTTTGTTTATTATTTTCCTTGAAGTTACTAACGTGTGTATTTTGTTATTAGAAAGAGGTACGAGGCATCAAAGTAAGTGCTTTAATTGATTTATTGATATTATAATGTAGATATCATGTTTATATTGTTATTATGATATTCCTAGTATCATGTCTAGGTTAATTTTAATATTAAATATGATTGTTACGATGCTTCCTATGTTCTTCCTAATATTTATGATTGTTAGTATCATGTTAGGGTTAAAGATTTGATTTTTATTGCTTAGTGACATGCTAGGGTTTGTTATTAATCTTGTTAGTATCATGCCTAGGATCTTGCTATTATTATTATGCTTTAATATTAACATGAACATGATTATGATTATAATTATTAAAATTTATGATGATTGTGAATATAATTATTATTGTTATTTTGATGATGATTATTTTATTATGATTATTATTATCTTGATTATAATTTTATTGTCATGATATTTATTAATGTTATGTTGCTTGATATTTATATTTATTGCTTGATCACCTTTATTGCATGTTAAAGGGAATCTGTACTTGTAATCACGCTTAATAAGATATTAATAATCTTTTTAGGGTTAATGTGATTATAATTCAAGTGATCGCCAATAATAGTTTATTTGTGCATTAATATTCAACCAACATAGATTAAACAGGTTTAGGGTTAATCTTAATGATTGCATGTTAATCAGAAAGCGCACATGAATACGAGCAGAATAAAGTAGAGGCCTATTATTAAGGCAGGTTCAATCTCTTTTAGGTTGGATTTGTACCTTCATCCTCGAACCCTTATTTGGTTCTAGACCTTATGGAGTTCACGATCTCTTGGATCGTTAAGGGGTGTAACCTTCACCTCGTGAACGGTTTACAAGTTCCTTAAAAACTTGTTGGCGACTCTTTTGCTCTATCTTCTTCTCTTTTGGACGCCACCGTACTTTAGTGTATGATCACAGTGGGGTTCAAGCTAGTGGGATTAAAGGCTTGAATTATTCCCTACAAAGTGCTAACATTGTTTAAGTGAGTGGTTTTGGAAGAAGAAGGATTGTCGTTCTTCTGGCCTTTCCAGCCACTGTTGGAGTTACTGTTAGCAGCTTTCAGCTTAGCCAGGTCGTCTTCGATATTAATTCCTATGTCATAGACGACCTTGAAGGTATGGAGATTATTTTGGTACTTGTGATGCTTGTAGTACTTCTCTTGAAGGTTCTTGATGAACAACCTCACAGACTCTTTCTCGCTTGGTACTTCAATCATCTTAGCAGAGGTTTCTCTCCATTTGTTGAAGAAAGAAGTGAAGCCTTCATTCTCCTTCTGCTTGAGAATTTCAAGTTCCCTATAGTCAGTTTCAACTTGAATGTTGCACTTGTACCTATCAATGAAAGCGTTTGCTATTGACTCCCAAGTAGAGGTTCTTTATTTTTCAAGAGAGAATAACCATTGTTGGCAAACGGTTTCAAGAGATAGAGAAAACAAAGAGGGAAACACCTTCTTGTCAATAACCTTAATACTCATTATTGTTTCGAAAGCTCTTAGATGAAAGTAAGGGTTGTCAGTCGCTTTGAATTTCGGGATGTCGTTGGCATTGAACTTCTGCGGAAGAAGATCCTTATCCACCGAGACCCCTTGTGAGCTAATGCCTTGAAACCTGTAGTCACTAGACAACTTGCTTAAACTTTCTTGCATGAGATCCATCTGTTGTTGTTTCACAGGATCATCGATTTTGAGGGTAAAAACCTTCAACGCCTCAGTCACAGTAATCAATTGGTTCTTGAGCTCATTAACTTCCTCTTGAGTTGCCATTATCTTCTTAGCTTTCCTTTTTCGAGTGATTGGTTTGTCGAAAAGTTGAACTTGAATAAAAAGGTTGTCTTTGATCAAACGCCCTTCCTTTCTTGACCACGCGCTGTAAATTAAACCATTTTTGTTTTAATGACTTGACTCAAATTGACTTTGACTTTACGGGTTTGTAAAAAGAAAAAAAAAGCAAAAATAGGTGCATATTTTTGGCAAAAATAAGGTGTGTATTTTTGGGAATTAAGTATAGGGTTCAAACAAGTGGTTTAATTGGAGGATTAATATCCGACTTACCCTCCAAAAAAAAATGACGGAAAATACGCGCACACAAGACTCTCTTAGATATGGTCAAAGTGTGCATACATATTAGTGTGTGCTTTATATAGTGAGTGCAAGTGACATGCTTTGACTCTTGTGTAATACCATGGGACTTAGTGCCTAGACTCGATTAAGGACTTGACACGGTATTATTATTAATAAAAATTAACCGAATTGATTAGAAAGCTATTCAATTAGACACAAGGTGATGGCTCGAGCAATAAACCGAACTGTCGCCAAAACGACAAAACTGGCGCCTTTCTTTGTAGTGTAGCGCCAGACGACAGGACTGTCGCCTGGTGCTACGCTCCACAGAGTGGCGCTGCAGTTTAAATCTCGGCGCCATTGCTGAAACGTCGATATGGAATTGCTTTCGGTATTATTACTCTACAAGGTATGCCTAATGTCGTACTAAGTCAACTCTGATTAAATTATTAGACTTTAATTACTCATATTAATTAATTAATTATTAGGAAAAGTTCTTTTTCTCATTAATCAGTTTATTTAGTCTTAACACAAGCCAAACAAACAGTTAGGAAAAACACATAGAATATGCATAACAAATAATGCACAATTAGTCAAGTAGGCACAACATGATGCAATGAGTTTGCAACTTAACCATGGATCTAGTTCTCTAAAGTTCGGGATATGGGTTATGATGTGTCCATTTTATATGGTATTTTACCCCCGTCCCTCGGTCATAATTAGTAGTGTTTTTGGCTCTTTAGAGCCACTTTTATTACTAATCGGTGTTTTCCAGTGTTTTCGTAGATTTGGTTGACTTTTGCAGGGATTTATGCTTTTGGAGTATTTTCCCGAGATATTTTGGAGCAATCACGAGCATTGGAGAAACACGGCCACTTTTAGAGCCCAAGACCGGTGAGAGCCGGTGATTAAGGGCTCGGTAATCGGGATACCGAGGTATATGGACCGAGTGATCAAGACCCTAAGTGGATATCCGGATTGGGCCGAAGAAATAAGCCCAATCGAAGCTCCGAGCCTCGAGGTGAAGCAAGGGCCCGATCGGGCAGCTTAGCTCGATCGGGCAAGGCACACAAGTGTGCTGGTGCGTGGCCAAAGGCGCGCCCGATCGGGTGAGCTGCTAGCTTGATCGGGCGCGGCACATCAGTAGGAGCATAGCAAAAAAGGCGCGCCCGATCGGGCGGCCTCTAGCCCGATCGGGCGCGTGTTTCTTGAAAGGGTCTTTTGACGAGCAATTAGTTTCTAATTAGGAGTTGTTTTAGTTTTGTTTTAAGTACGTTTTTAGGACGATGAATATTACTTATCTCTTCCTTCTTAGACTTTCTCTCTCTACTTAGTTTTCTCTCTCGAAAACTCTCTCTAACCCTTGTTCTTAATTCTTTCATTAATTCCAGATTTATTTTGGTAACGATTTCTCTTCCTTTAATCTTAGTTATTTATTTTATTCCTTTCATCATGATTTATTTTATTACTTTGATTAGTTTAGTTTTTAATATGTGTGAGTAGTTTAATTTCTAGGGTTTATGGGGATCTAATAAATAATATGAAGGGGTAAATTAATGTTGTTAATTATCAATGCTAGATTAATTTCCTATTGATTGGATTAATGCTCTATGACTAGATTAGGCCTATCTTTTATGCATGAGTTTGACAATATTGAGTCAAGAATCGAGAGATGAGAATTAATGTTTAGGTCTAGTTTCAATAGGCAAGTTAATTTATAAATGGTTAAGTCAAGATTCGAGAGATGAGATTTAATACCGATGAAGTAATTGTGTGATTGTAATACGTAGCGAGAGCCCTTTACAATCTGGTCAATTGATGCATTGATGATTGACTATTATTGATTATTGGTATTGCATGATAATTTCTTATTGGATTGTTTTAATGTTTTACAATTGCGGCTTGTAAAAGTATAGCAATATTAAATTGATGAATCGAGCAAATGTTAATTTGATATTAAAGGATATTTTCAATAAGGACTTAGGTCTAGTAAATTGCGAGAGCCTGTTAGATCTATGTTGATTAATAAATTGCGAGAGCCTGTTAGATCTATGTTGATTAATAAATTGCGAGAGCCTATTAATCATGTTATTTATGCAATGTCAATGATTGATTACTATGTTTTACCCTGAAGTATTATTTATTGGTGAACCTATGCCCTAGATCCCTTTATATATTGTTTTCTCCTTACTCTTATTCTTTGTAGTTTAGTTTCATACTTAATTATAAATATTGGTTACTTAAATAATTTAGATTATAATAATTAATTAGGAATAAAAAGACTTGTTTCCCTGTGGAGATCGACCCTACTTCCCTATCTACCTTAGGTAGTGATTTAGGTAATTATTTTTGATTAGGGGATACGACTTTACCCTGTCAAAATTTGGCGCCGTTGCCGGGGAAACGGTTTTATTTTTATTTCTGATTGTTTTTGTAGTCTAGATTATTTCTCTTTTGTCTCAGAGAGCGTTGGTTCTCTGAGACAAATCTCATATTTGCTTCTAGTTTTTTTTATGCCCAGGTGTTCCAGATCAGGTTACATCCCTTTCGTTCCTGAGATCGAACGTTCCTTCCATAGACAGAAAAACTTCTACAAGAAAATCCTGGCGGATTCTGGTGATACTAACAATAATCACCGCGATCCTCCAACTGATTCTAGCAATTCAAAGACATCATCAGACACAGAATAAGAGATGGCGGCTCCAAAGAAGCTTAGTGATTATTCACAACCAAAGCTTACGGATTTTCCACATCTCACCCCTACTCCGGCTCTTGATGGGGTTCAATTTGAAATTAAACCTCAATTTATAACGATGATAGAGAGGAAGCAATTCAGTGGAGCAAAGGGTGAAGACCCGAATCTTCACATTGCCGACTATTGTCAATATTGCAACACCATCAGACAAGCCGGGGTCACTCAAGACCAGATCAGGGATATTCTCTTTCCCTTCTCTTTAACTGGAAAAGCTAAATTGTGGTTTAATGGCTTAAATAGAACTACACTTGGTATAACCGATTGGGAAACTCTTGTTTTGAATTTCTATAACAAGTATTATCCTGCAGAGAGAACAGCAGTACTACGGAGTGCGATTCAGAACTTTGCCCAAGAAGCCGATGAGTCTTTATATGAGGCTTGGGAGAGGTTCAAGGACTTACAAAGAGAATGCCCCCACCATAATTTAGCACAATGGCTGTTAATCCAAGCCTTTTATAACGGCATTGGAAATTCTTCTAGAATAATTTTAGACTCTGCAGCTAGTGGGAGATTCATGAATCTTAATGTTGATGATGCAGGTCAGGTTATTGAAGATATGGCGATACACAATTCCCAATATGGGAATCCCAGAGGATTTGCTATCAAGGGGAAACATAGTGTCGACTCTGTATCCTTTTTGCAAGCTCAACTAACCTCTATTAGCCAAAAATTAGATAATCTGAGCACTGCTAATGTAGCCAATGTTTCTGCGATTAATAATAATTCTAATGAGGCTTTCTGTGAAAATTGTGGTATTGTAGGTCATTGGGAGCAGGATTGCAGGAGTTCCGTTGAGCAAGTTAACGCCTTTCAAGCTTATAGGCAGAAAAACCCATACTCCAACACTTACAATCCTTGGTATCGGAATCATCCATACCTTTCCTACCGGAGCACTATTGTTCAAAATCCACCACCACAAGAACCACAGGTGCCACAACAATAGCAACAGAAATATTATCACCCCAATGCTAGCCAGAAAAATCAACCACAACAACCCCCCTCATCTTCCGACCCTTCTTTGGGGGAAATTAGAGCAATGTTGGTCAATATGAAAAAGCACATGGAGAGCAGGGATGCGACAATTGATCAAATTCTAGCGCATAATAAAATTGTAGATAATCAAATTGCGCAACTCTCCGCTACTCTACAAGCACGCCAATAGGGAGCCCTGCCGGCACAGCCGACTAGGCCTACGGATCAATCATTTGCAATTACTCTAAGGAGTGGTTCAAACTATGAAGGGCCCTCTATGCCCAGAGTTGATGAACCTATTTTATTAAATAATGCTAATCTTGATTCCATTAAACCAAACAATGTAGTTGATAGCCCTGCAAGGCTAAAGGATAATACTAACATATCTAATTCTACATTGCAGGGTAAAACTCCAGAGAAGGTGGCTACTCCAGACAAGAATAAGAATGCTCAAAAGCCAATCATCAAACTTCCTTTCCCTAATCGTCAATTGAAGACAAACTTGGATAAGCAGTTTGGTAAGTTCCTGGAGGTGGTTAAAGATTTGAAGGTAACAGTTCCCTTTACTGAATTGATCACACAAATCCCCTCATATGCAAAATTTATGAAAGAAATTTGACGAGAAAAAGGTCTATTAGTGAGGTAGAGACAGTAGCTTTCACTACAGAGTGTAGTGCCGTACTTCAAAATAAGTCTCCACCTAAATTAAAAGATCCGGGTAGTTTTTCTATCCCTTGTCATATTGGCAATCTCTTGATTGATAATGCATTATGTGATTTGGGTGCTAGTGTTAGCGTCATGCCATTATCTGTGTGTTCTAAGTTGAATATGGGTAAATTAAAGGCTACAAATATAACTCTGCAATTGGCCGACCGTTCTTTCAAATACCCCCTAGGTGTTTTAGAGGATGTTCCCGTTAGAGTAGGTAAATTTTATATACCTGTAGATTTTGTTGTCCTTGATATGGCTGAGGATATGCAAACCCCGATTATTTTGGGTAGACCATTCCTCAACACTGCAGGAGCAGTCATAGATGTAAGAAGTGGTAAGTTAACACTATCAGTAGGGGACGATAAAGTTGTTTTTAATCTGAATAATGCCCCCAAAAGCTCCATGACTGAGGAGAAATGTTTCAGTGTTAATGTGGTTGTAAATTATTCTAACAAGCCCCAAGCTCTTGAAAAAGATCCCTTGGAGGCGGTATCTTGTGTTGCATCCTTTTCAGATGAGGTAGACAAATGGCAGAAGGAGGTCGATGCAATAGAAAGAGCACTCTACAATGTTGGTCTTGGTTTCAAGGATGAACAAGTGGAACCGATCGAGCAAGTTGTGCGAATCGAGCCTACGGTAAGTGTTCCGCCAGATCGAGTTGTAAGTGTTGAACGCAATGACAATTTGAAGCAACATTCGATCAAAGAAGGGTTTTTAGTGCGTAGCATTGAAGATCCCCCAGTCCAAGTCAAGGAGGATCCACCAGATAAGGCGACTTGGCGTCCCACAGGTTATGTCAGGAAGCCGCATCGCAACCTAAACATCGCTAGACCGGGTGAGAAACCACCCGATCAAGCGTTAGGCCAAGGGTCCTAGGAATTGTACTTGGTAAGAAGGTCGTGCGGGACTTAGATAAACCAGCGCTTTGCGGGAGGCAACCCGTATTTCATGCTTTCTAGATTAGTTTTCCTTTTCCTTATTTTTGTTTTTTTTAGAGAGGCGAGGAGATTGATATTTCACCAGTTTTAAGTGTTGTTGTACAGGTATGAATTTGACAGGTATAAAGACTTAGAAAAATTTGAAGAAGAAAAGAATTCGGAGAAAAAAAACAAAAGCTGCTCGGGCCCGATCGGGCGCGCAAGCAACCCAGATTTCAGCCTTTAATTCGCCCTATCGGGCGGGCAACAGAGATTTTGAAATTCTGATAGTTCGCCCGATCGGTCGAGTCTTGCCCGATCGGGCGCGCATTATGGCCGTCCCCCCCTTTATTTCCTTTCCTCTTCTTTCTTTCCTCACTTTCTCCTTATTTCATCTTCTTCATCTCACTTTCTCTCTCTAAAACCTCCATTTTCAAACCTTCAACTCACACTTCAATCCAAGATCTCCTCCAATTCTTCCATCCAAACTTAAAAATTCTTTCATTTTCCAACTCCTCTCATCTTCCTCTACAATCTACACTAAATTTTCAACACTTTCTCTCAATTTCTTCTCAAACCCTAAGAGAGAGAAAGCTTCAATTCCTACTACTTTCACATAAAATGGATTTCAAGAGGTCTAGAACTGTAAGGGGTGAAGGATCGAGGCAACAAGCACCCAGCATTGACCCGGAGTTGCAAATTCCGGGGTGGGAGAGGGTGGTCATCACCACTCAAGAGCAAAGGCAAAGGATGCTCAACCTCATCTCACGGCAGGTAATTCCTACCCGTTTTATTCATCATCCTACGCTTTCTAGACTAGGAATTGATAAACATGTTGAAAAATTGTTCAAAGGAATTGGCATGAGTGGTTTGTTCACATTACACTATGATACTTATGATTATTTGACTTTAGAATTCATTTCTAGTTTTAATGTCATAAAATCAAATGCTTTAATCTCTCATGTTCAATTTCGATTGTTTAATAATGATGTTAGATTTTCTTTGAAAGATTTTGGAAAATTGTTTGATTTGAAAGCCGATAGACCAATTGAACCACCCCAAGACAACATTACTTTTGTCTACCATGCTCTAACGGGGAATCCTAACTTGAACCTCCAACATGCCAAGGGCACTTGGATTCAACATCCCGTGCCAAAACTTTGGCAACGGTTTGTTGGCCTTACCATCTTTGGGAGGCATGAACCGGCAAATGTGAGGAGGGATGAACTAGAACTATTAGGGTCATACATGATTCCTAAGAGTGACAAGCTTAACATAGTTTATAGGATGGCCCAACACTTCCAGAGGGTGGCCAATGCGGCCGAATCGGGTAGGTCTAGGGTCCCAATTTACTTTGGTGGGTTAGTAACCCACATAGCGGTTAAATACCTTAGTTGGACCCCTAGCGGTGATGGTAAGGTAGCCGGACCAACCTTAATGGACGCACCCTACTTAGGAAGCCTTAATTGGATAAATGTGATAGGGGGTGAGACTTGGAGGGTGATTTATAGGGAGTCGGGTAGAAGAGACAACGCTTTCACCTTACCTAACCCGGCCTTAACCAAATTTGAGAAGGGTCTTCCCTCTTATACCTTTGAATTAGGAGACCAAGGGGAGGCCCAAACACACCACCAAGCACCTCCCTCACCACCACAACATTTCCACCAACCATCACCCCAACACTACACACATAACATTCCCACTTCCTCAACCAACTACAACATCGACCCTAACGCCCCATATGACTTTTCGGCTTTTAGAAGCCAATTGGATCGGATAGAGAGTGGGCAAGGGAGGATGGAGGGTATGGTTAGGAATTTGGACACTAGGGTAGGAGCCCTAGATGCTAGGGTTAGGGTTGTGGAGAGGAACTTAGGGCAGGGTTTATACCCTATGTATGATGATTATGCCCGTCGGGGGGCTATTCCCCCCGATTCACTTGTCCCTGATTGGTTCCAATATCCGCAGGGGGGATACACGGACCCAAGTGCCTACGGTACCTATGTCGACTACTCATCGGTCCATGGTTATGGGACCGATGTACCTTTTGGCGGACTTGGGGGGAATGTGGACCCTAACTATTTTGCAGGTGGTTCGGGTTATGGAGGTGGTGGTTCGAGCCATGGAGGGGCCGGTCCTAGCCATGGTGGTGGCGGCTATTCGAGGATGGATGAGGAGTAGGTTACACTCCCAAGTCAATGAGGGCATTGCTTGATTTGGCTTGGGGGGGTAATCTTTCGCTTGGTAACTCTCTTTCCTTTCTCTCTATTTACTTGCTTTCTAGTGTAGTTTTCATTTGCTTCCTAATTTAGTTTTATTGCTTTCTTTATATATAAAAATACAAAAAAATTTGAAAAATAAAAAAATCCAAAAATACGTTCCAATGAATTGTAAATCATGCTTCCCTGTGCCCCATACTTGAGAAAATTGTTTTGATTCTTGGTATTTGATGATAGGCATTGTGGATTAGTTGATCATGATTTGATGTTTGATTGCCTTGAAACCTTAACATGCGTCAATTTTGTCCAACTACTTGTGAATATAGTGCTTGACTAGTTGACTTGGTAAGGAATGTGTGATAGTTCCATAGTTCCTGGTATGTCAATTAATTTGAGTATTGGTTTGCAACTACTAGTAATATTTATATGATTCATTATTATGTGCATTGTGGAGGACGAAGGTATTTGTTTTTTTAGCTAGCCTTCAGATATTGTAGATACATTTGTTCCCTTCTTGCTACCCATGTTGTTGCCTTGACCTTTTTGTTGTTTATTAGCCACATTACAAGCCTATTTTGCCCCATTGGTTACTAGTCCCAAGCTTGGCTTGGGGGAGCTATTAGTGAGTGAGGTGAGGGAGTTTGTAGTGTGCTTATTGTTTGCACAATTTGGGTGGGGTTTGAGAAGTTGTTTTGTTGTTATTCATGTTTATTTTTGATGAGTATGAGAGTTATATTTTCTTAAAAAAATAAAGCATGATATTATGAAAAAATAGAAGTTCAAAGAAAAAAAAATGTGAAAAAATAAGTGAACTTCGAAAGGAAAAAATGTTCTAATGTTCTATTTGGAGGTTGATCAAAGGAAAAAAATTGAGCTTCATTGAAAGAACTCAAGTTGAAAAATAAAGTTTGTTTATTCACTCTACTTCTTCATTATTATATCTTATGAGTGAAATTGTAAGAGTTGGGTTTATTTATTATGATTGGAGTATATTTGGTTGTTGTTGGAGTTGGTTATGTAGGAGATGTATGATCACTATTTATTTTGATCATGGGTTTTATTAGGATATGGCTCCTTTAAGCATAGATTTACTCTCACTTGTTCCCAAATGATTCCTACCCTTTACCCTAGCCTTACATTACAAGCTTTAAAGACCTTCCGACCTTTGTGCATAGAATTGTATGAATGTGAAAGTGTTGCTTATCAATGCAAGTTATGATTTGGCATATTTCGAGTCGACTAGTAGGATTGAGCGTTCATTGTTTTATACACACGAGAGTGTGAGTTGGGAGGGCATTGTTCACATAAAGGGGTTGGATGGAGAGCGATCGATTACATCTTTTACTCGCCACATAAATTGAGAGTTGAGTGTGTGAGCACTAGTCTTGAATTCTATATGCTCTTGTGGTTTGCTCTGTTTGACTATTGTTAGGGAAGAAAGGTAATTGGATGGATTTGATTGGTTGATTTTGAAGCATGTTTATTTGATTTACCCTGGATCGTTTGTGCTTGTTTTGTACTTTTGGGGTGAAGCATATTTATTGATTCATTGATGAGATCTTTGCTTAGGGACAAGCAAAGGTTTGGCTTGGGGGAGTTTGATGTGTCCATTTTATATGGTATTTTACCCCCGTCCCTCGGTCATAATTAGTAGTGTTTTTGGCTCTTTAGAGCCACTTTTATTACTAATCGGTGTTTTCCAGTGTTTTCGTAGATTTTGTTGACTTTTGCAGGGATTTATGCTTTTAGAGTATTTTCCCGAGATATTTTGGAGCAATCACGAGCATTGGAGAAACACGACCACTTTTGGAGCCCAAGACCGGTGAGAGCCGGTGATTAAGTGCTCGGTAATCGGGATACCGAGGTATATGGACCGAGTGATCAAGACCCTAAGTGGATATCCGGATTGGGCCGAAGAAATAAGCCCAATCGAAGCTCCGAGCCTCGAGGTGAAGCAAGGGCCCGATCGGGCAGCTTAGCTCGATCGGGCAAGGCACGCAAGTGTGCTGGTGCGTGGCCAAAGCCGCGCCCGATCGGGTGAGCTGCTACCTCGATCGGGCGCGGCACATCAGTAGGAGCATAGCAAAAAAGGCGCGCCCGATCGGGCGGCCTCTAGCCCGATCGGGCGCGTGTTTCTGGAAAGGGTCTTTTGACGAGCAATTAGTTTCTAATTAGGAGTTGTTTTAGTTTTGTTTTAAGTACGTTTTTAGGACGATGATTATTACTTATCTCTTCCTTCTTAGACTTTCTCTCTCTACTTAGTTTTCTCTCTCGAAAACTCTCTCTAAACTCTTGTTCTTAATTCTTTCATTAATTCCAGATTTATTTTGGTAACGATTTCTCTTCCTTTAATCTTAGTTATTTATTTTATTCCTTTCATCATGATTTATTTTATTACTTTGATTAGTTTAGTTTTTAATATGTGTGAGTAGTTTAATTTCTAGGGTTTATGGGGATCTAATAAATAATATGAAGGGGTAAATTAATGTTGTTAATTATCAATGCTAGATTAATTTCCTATTGATTGGATTAATGCTCTGTGACTAGATTAGGCCTATCTTTTATGCATGAGTTTGACAATATTGATTCAAGAATCGAGAGATGAGAATTAATGTTTAGGTCTAGTTTCAATAGGCAAGTTAATTTATAAATGGTTAAGTCAAGATTCGAGAGATGAGATTTAATACCGATGAATTAATTGTGTGATTGTAATACGTAGCGAGAGCCCTTTACAATCTGGTCAATTGATGCATTGATGATTGACTATTATTGATTATTGGTATTGCATGATAATTTCTTATTGGATTGTTTTAATGTTTTACAATCGCGGCTTGTAAAAGTATAGCAATATTAAATTGATGAATCGAGCAGATGTTAATTTGATATTAAAGGCTATTTTCAATAAGGACTTAGATCTAGTAAATTGCGAGAGCCTGTTAGATCTATGTTGATTAATAAATTGCGAGAGCCTGTTAATCATGTTATTTATGCAATGTCAATGATTGATTACTATGTTTTACCCTGAAGTATTATTTATTGGTGAACCTATGCCCTAGATCCCTTTATATATTGTTTTCTCCCTACTCTTATTCTTTGTAGTTTTGTTTCATACTTAATTTTAAATATTGGTTACTTAAATAATTTAGATTATAATAATTAATTAGGAATAAAAAGACTTGTTTCCCTGTGGAGATCGACCCTACTTCCCTATCTATCTTAGGTAGTGATTTAGGTAATTATTTTTGATTAGGGGATACGACTTTACCCTGTCAGGTTAGTCAAAGAGGGTCCATGGTTAATTGTCCAGATGCACCGCGCGAAAGCCTAACCGTGAAGGGTTGGCGCGAGTGGATGGGACAACGCGAGTTAAAAAACTCGCTTCCATGGTTTGGTGAATTCAACATTTTTGGATGTACCCTTTGTTGCACAAAGCGTTCAATCAGGTACATGGAGCATGAATTCCCAGAGGGTTATGTCCATATGTAGAACACATATGGGTTTCAGAAAAGTGAGAAAAACTCAATCAGGAAGTAGGATCGAGCAAACAATGCTAAAAACTGGTCAAAATTACAACGCATATTTCTGGCTCGGTATTGGAAGAACTTGGCGCCAGCAAACAGAGGCCGGCGCCACAATTTGGCTTTAGCGCCTGGCGATAGAAGCTGTCGCCTGGAGCCAGAGTCAAATCAGTGGCGCTAAACTCTGTTTTCTAACGCTAGTTCCTACATGCCTCAGCAGCTTTCTGTGCTCGATAAAATTTTCCAGTTTCGCGCAACATTATTTCGATTCTAGTTGTGAAAGATATTCCTCAAATTTCCTACATGTAAAAATCCTATGTTTTAACTCATTACGGATGGTCTTTCCAATGAGATCTTTTTTATGCATATGACAATAATGTTAATTAAAATTACGCACATGAAATACTTAGAACTTTTCGAGTCTAATCCACTCATTCTAAACTATTGCCGAAATAAATTTCAGGAATTAAAATAGAAATCCTCCCCAATGGAGTCTCCAAAAACTGTAGGGAATATTTCAAGCATTATCCCTAGCTTGAACCCCACTGTGATCATGCACTAAAGTACGGTGGCGTCCAAAGGGAAGGAAGATAGAGCAAAAGAGTCGCCAACAAGTTTTAGGAACTTATAAACCGTTCATAGGGTGAAGGTTACACCCCTTAACGATCCAGGAGATCATCAACTCCAATAGGTCTGGAACCATGACTGGTAGTTCGGGGATGAAGGTACAAATTCAACCTAAAAGAGATTGAACCTGCCCTAATAATAGGCCTCTACTTTATTCTTCTCGTATTCATGTGCGCTTTCTGACTAACATGCAATCAATAGGATTAACCCTAAACCTGTTTATCTATGTTGGTTGAATATTAATGCACAAATAAATCTAATATTGGCAATCACTTGAATTATAATCAAATTAACCCTAAACAAGATTATTAAATATCTTATTAAGCGAGATTAAAAGTACCAATTCCCTTTAAACATGCATAAAAGGCGTGATCAAGCAATAACAAATAAATAACAAGCAACATAATAATAAATAAGTGATAATCATAAATCACAAAAATAATCATAATCATAATCATGTTAAAGCAAAATAATAGTAAGATCCTAGGCATGATACTAACAAGATTAATAATAAACCCTAGCATGTCACTAAGCAATAAAAATCAAAGCTTTAACCCTAACATGATATTAGGAAGAAAATAGGAAGCATCGCAGGAACCATGATTGTCATATTTGATATTAGAAAATATAGTTATTACCCTAAATATGATACTAGGAAGATCAAAACTCCCTAACATGATACTAGGAATCATAATAACAACCTAGACATGATTTCTATATCATAATAACAATAATCAAATAAAGCACTTACTTGGATGCCTCGTACCTCTTTTTAATAACAAAATACACGCGTTAGTAACTTCAAGGAAAATATAATATAAACAATTAAATTAAATAATTGAAATAGAGATTTGGGACCAAACCCTCAAAAATTAAAACCTTTCACGTCTAGGGCGAAGGCAACTTCGAACTTGGCTAGGAGCTTCAAAGTCTTGTGAATGCGGAATTTTGTATGCAAAAGGGTTGGTTTAGAAAAGAGAGAGAGAATAAGTTTTAGCTTAGAGAGAGAACAGAATTAGTAAACTAGAGAGTTGATGATTAAAAATGGAGGTTTTAGGAGGCTATTTATAGAGAAAATCAGCCGGACGGATAGAAAAACAAATCAGAGTTTCGACGAGAATAAAATAGGTTAGCGCCAGACACTGGACATTAGCGTCAGGCGTTAAGGCTAGCGCCAGGCGCCATGCATTAGCGCCAGGTGCTAATCCCTGTCGTCAGGCGCTAGTAATTATTTTCACGCGTTTTCTTAGTTCCGATTAAATTTAGCCGTACAGAAGGACAAAATCGTATTTTCCTTAAAAACATTCTTTTATTGTGATTAAAACTTTAAATAGTCAACCAAAGTCAATTTATCAATGCTAATTGAATTAGGAATGAAAAGAACCATCTAGAAGAATCTAGAAGACTAAAATCAATTCTAATTGCATTAGGAATGATAAATCAATATTAGGCCCTCCTCTCGATCATTGGGCCGCATGTAAAGATCAAACCGGGCCCAGTTTAGTAATTTGGCCATAACTTCCTCATTATTCATCGGAATTGGGCTTATAATATATCGTTGGAAAGCTCTTTTCAAGCCCGACCCAACTACACTATTATTGGACCCTTATCATGGACCAAACCAAACTGGATTGGCTGTTTTCTTAAAATAGGTTTTCAAAAATAGAGAGAGAGAAAAGAAATAAAAACTATCCGCAACACTAGACCTTCCACACTTTCGCTTTAATCGATAATCAAATGATGTGAAAGGTATTCATCACTGGGTTTTTTTTTGGGGAGATACAAATGGGTGTCTATAGGGACCAAACCCTCAGAAATATCAAACCTTTCACGTCTAGGGCGAAGGCAACTTCGAACTTCGCTAGGTGTTTCTAAAGCTAATGTATGAGGAATTTTGTGAGAGGGAAGGTTTAGAAAAAGAAAAGAGAGAGAGAAAGCTTCTAGCTTTTAGAGAGAGATAAGAATTCTAGGTGTTGATGATTTGAAAATAGGGAGAAATGACCCCTATTTATAAGAAAAATAGCACGGGATCAAAGAAAATCATATTCTGAATAAAAATCCTCCCGTCGCAAATCATATTACCGGTTGTAGGTAATTATGTGTCCGAGCAGTTATCGAAATCAGATTTAATATATTTTATTCTAAATAAAACATTATTTTTAAAATAATAATTAATAGGCCCCCCTCTAGATCATCGGGCCACCTTTGAAAATCATTGGGCCTAATCTAATTTAAATCCATAACTTCCTCATAAGTCATTGGAATTGGGCCTATAACATATCATTGTAAAGCCCTTTTCGAGCCCAATTTAACTACACTATTATTGGACCTTTATTATGGATCAAATAAAATTGGACTGGCTATTTTTCATAAATAAGAGTAAGAAAAGAAATATTTTTAGAAAAAAGAAAGCAAAATATTTAATAAAAACATCCTGACAGGGTAAAGTCGTATCCCAAAATCAAAAGTAATTCCTAAATCCTCTAACTAAAGTGGATAAGGAAGTAGGGTCGAATCCACAGAGAAACGAATCTTTCTATTCCTAATTAACTAGTATAATCTAGATTATGAAGTAACCAATATTTATAATTGAATGATAAACTAAGCTACGGAGATCAAGAATAAGTAGAAAATAATATATAAAAGGATCTAGGGCATAGGTTCACCAATAAATAATATTCCAGGGTAGAATATAATAATCATTCATCAATCAGATTATAAAGGGCTTTCGCTACAATCACACAATTAATTTACCGGTATTAAATCTCATCTCTCGAATCTCGACTTAACCATTTATAAATTAACCTGTCTATTGAAACTAGACCTAAACATTAATTCTCATCTCTCGAGTCAATATTGTCAAACTCATGCATAAAAGATCAGGCCTAATCTAGTCACAGAGCATTAAATCAATCAATAGGAAATTAATCTAGCATTGATAATTAACAACCATAAATTACCCCTTCATATTATTTAAGGATCCCCATAAGCCCTAGAAATAAAACTAATCACACATAATAGAAACTAAACTAATAAGAGCAATAAAGTAAGACATAATTAAAGGGATAGAATAAATAACTAAGATTAAGAGAAGAGAAATAGTTACCAAACAAATCTGGAATTAAGAATGGATTAAGAACAAAGGTTTAAGAGAGAGAAATCTAAGAAAACAATTAAGAGAGTAAAGAAAAAGTAAAAAGGAAGAAGGGAGGGAGCTAAAATCGTATTATGGAGGAGTATTTATACTCCGTACAAATCCTAAATTAAAACCAACTAAAATGACGCTAATCGTCTCCTAATAAATACACGCGCCCGATCGGGCGAGGCACCGCCCGATCGGGCGCGCCTTTTTGCTCTCTAATACCAATCTCGCGCCTGGCCAAGCGCGTCACCGGGCGCCAGCCTTAACTTCTCCCGCCCGGCCGGGTGCGCCTCTGGGCGCCAGCCTCTTTAGCCGGGCGGCTCACTTGGGCCACTATTTGGACTACGATTGGGCTCCAATTCTTCGGGCCAATCTGGGTTTCCTCTTCCGGTCTTGAATACTCGGTCCAAATGCCCCGATATCACCTATACCGAGCCCTTAATTACCGGCTCGATGGCTCTAACCGGCCCTGGGCTATAGAATCTGGTCGTGCTTCTCCAATGTTCGTGATTGCTCCAAAATATCTCGGGAAAATACTCCAAAAGCATAAATCCCAGCAAAAGTCAACCAAATCTACGAAAACACCAGAAAACACCAATTAGTGATAAAAGTGGCTCTAAAGAGCCAAAAACACTACTAATTATGACCAAGGGACGGGGGTAAAATACTATATAAAATAGACACATCAAACTCCCCCAAGCCAAACCTTTTCTTGTCCCTAAGCAAAGATCTCATCAATGAATCAATAAATATGCTTCACCCCAAAAAGTAAAAATAAAGCACAAACGATCCAGGGTAAATCAAATATACATGCTTCAAAATCAACTAATCAAATCCATATAATTACCAATCTTCCCTAACAATTGTCAAACAGAGCAAACCACAAGAGCATATAGAATTCAAGACTAGTGCTCACGCACTCAACTCTCATTTTTGTGGCGAGTAAAAGATGTACTCGATCGCTCTCCATCCAACCCCTTTATGTGAACAATGCCCTCCCAACTCACACTCTCGTGTGTATAAAACAATGAACGCTCAATCCTACTAGTCGACTCGAAATATGTCAAATCATAACTTGCATTGATAAACAACACTTTCACATTCATACAATTCTATGCACAAAGGTCGGAAGGTCTTTAAAGCTTGCAGTGTAAGGCTAGGGTAAAGGGTAGGAATCATTTTGGAACAAGTGAGAGAAAAGCTATGCTTAAGGGAGCAAATCTTATCAAAACCCATGATTAAAATAAATAATGATCAACATCTCCCACATAACCAACTCTAACATCAACCAAATATACTCCAATCATAATAAACAATCCCAACTCTTACATATCACTCATAAAAACATAATAATGAAGAAGTGGAGTGAATAAACAAACTTTATTTTCCAAACTTGAATTTTTCATTGAAGCTCTATTATTTTTCCTTTGATCAACTCCAACTAAAACAATTGAACATTGAACACTTTTTTTTTCTTTTGAAGTTCACTTATTTTTTTCAACATATTTTCTTTTTCATAACATCATGCTTTATTTTTTTTTTCAATCAAATATAACTCTCAAACTCATCAAAAATAACCATGATCAACAACAAAACAACTTCTCAAAAGCCCACCCAAGCTGTGCAAATAATAAGCACACTACAAACTCCCTCACCTCACTCACTAATAGCTCCCCCAAGCCAAGCTTGGGACTAGTAACCAATGGGGCAAAATAGGCTTGTAATATGGCTAATAAAACAACAAAAAGTCAAGGCAACAACATGGGTAGCAAGAAGGGAACAAATGTATATATAATATCTAGAGGCTACCTAAAAGAACAAATGCCTTCGTCCTCCACAATGTGCATAATAATGAATCATATAAATATTACTAATAGTTGCAAACCAATACTCAAATTCTTTGACATACCAGGAACTATGGAACTATCACACATTCCTAACCAAATCAACTAGTCAAGCACTATATTCACAAGTAGTTGGACAAAATTGACGCATGTTAAGGTTTCAAGGCAATCAAACATCAAATCATGATCAACTAATCCACAATGCTTATCATCAAATACCAAGAATCAAAACAATTTTCTCAAGTGAGGGGCACAGGGAAGCATAATTTACAATTCATTGGAACGTATTTTTGGATTTTTTTTTAATTTTCTTTTTCATATATAAGAAAGCAATAAAACTAACCTAAAAAGCAAGAAATCTAACCTAAGAAAACACACCAAAAATAAAAGAAAATAGGAAAAGAAATATACCAAACCAAAATCTCCCCCAAGCCAAAATCAGACAATGTCCTCATTGGCTCGGGAACTAGCCCAGCATAGCTAGTCCTGATCATCCTCATCCATCGAGCCGAAGCCCGCACCTCCACTGCCACCTGCACCAGAAGAGCTACCACCAAAATAATCAGCATGAAAACTCCCCCCTGCCGGTCCCCCGAAAGGAATGTCCTGGCCGTACCCATAAAAGGAAGAATAGTCCGTGTAAATACCATGGGCAGTAGGATCCCTATCGTATCCCTGGGGTGGAGGCTGAAACCAGTCAGGGTGAATAGAATCGTCGGGAACGTTGCCCCGACGAGCATAATCATAATACATTGGGTAGAGAGCTCTACCCTGGTTCCTCTCCAGGTACCCTAACCTATGGTCTATGGAGCCAACCATCCTCCTAAGGTCAGTATGGAATGCTCAATACGTCCTAAGGCCTGACCTATACTCTGAAGGTCCCAAACTGGGTGAGAGTCAACATGAGGGACGGAGTGAGACATACGAGGTGGAGAGAATGCCACCTCGGGCTGAGGCTGAGGTGGTGGAACTGGTGGTGGTGGTGCCTGCCCCCTAGTGTTGGCAACTAAAACATCATAAGTGTAAGATGGTTGCCCTGGAGGAAAGGCGGTCAAGTCAGGACTGGGTAGGGGAAAGATGGGCAAAGGTTGCTCGCTCCCAGTCCTAATACACCAAAAGGGTGTCTGCTTGCTATCCGGTCGAACCCACCCCAACTCCTCAAAATACCTAGCAGTCATATAGGTATCTGGTCCATAGTTGGTCAGCTGGTGGGGTCCGTCCACTACAAAACCGACCTTTTTCACTGCTATCCGAGTGATAAGGCCTCCTAAACGGATGGGGGTTTTTGATGTGGTGCTGGCCTTGGCATGCTTAATCAAATGGTGAACAATAAACCTACCTATGTTCAATTTCCCGAACCCATACACTTAGTGTCCTATGACAGCTAGTTCGTTAAATTAGGCATTATGGGGCTTGTTCCTACCTAAAAAACACAAACCCGCAAATCTTTGCCAGATTTTTGGGACAGGATGGTGAATAGGTTTGGTACTAGCATGTTGGGGGTCGGAAGTAGGCAAACCAGTCAAAGCATGTTATATGTCACCCATTTTATAGTCCGCATTCCATTGGTGAGTTAGTTCAGAATTTAATTCAAATAATTTACAAAATTCTATAAAAGTTAAACTAATATTTCTATTGTTCAACCTAAAAAATAAATTTGGCCCATTTCTACTACTAACAACATGTAAAGAAGACAAGAATTCACAAGTAAGTTCTCGGAATGTAGGATAGTGCATATCATCAAATTTTCTCATGCCAATGTCATTTAAAAATCGTTTTACAAAATCATACAAACCAAATGATTCCTAGGTAGGGCGGTGTAACCACCGAGAAGGAATTACCTCACGACCGATTAATTTTTCTAGCCTCTCCTTTTGCTCTCGGCTAGCAATACGGATCGTCGGCCAGTACGGAAGTTGCAAATCCGGGTCGTATTCCTCCCTCGAACTAGAGCTCCTACCGAAAATAGACCTAGCCCTCTTTGAAGCCATGGAAGAAAATGGGTATGAAATTTTTTTGAATAAAATCTGAAAATTTTTATATGGAAATGTAGAAAATGAAGAGGGGATTACAAATATGTAAAAAGTTTTGAATTTGGGTGAGAGATGGAGGAGAAATCTTAGAGAGAAGGTAGAGAGAATTAGAGTTTTAGAGAGAGAAAGTAATGGAGAAAGAAGAAAGAATGAGAAAAAGGGACGAAGAAAGAAGAAGAAGAAAGGGTCGGGGCGTCGCGCCCGGTCGGGCGATCTAAATGAGTATTTCTGTTATGCTCTCGCGCCCGGTCGGGTGGCCTTCGCTCGGTCGGGCGATCTATCGCTCCAAATTTCTCCCCTTCTCGCGCCCGGTCGGGCGGACAATTTAGTCCGTATACGACGAGTTTCGCGCCCGGTCGGGCGCCCATCGCCCGGCTGGGCAAAATTACTTTACTTTGAAGCCTTGCTCTCGCGCCCGATCGGGTGAGCTTCGCCCGATCGGGCCCGAGGCTAAATCGTCGAATTATTATTTTCTTCCTTCCTCCAAAATTTGGCTAACTCTTTTCCTTCAAACCTGTACAAACACTCATAAAACTCGTTAAATTCCCTCATCTCTCCTCTCATAAGAAAAAGGAAATAAAAACTAGTCTAAAAAGCATTAAAAATACGGGTTGCCTCCCGCAAAGCGCTGGTTTATCTAGGTCCCGCACGACCCTCTTACCACAGTATAATAACTAGGACCCTTGGCCTAACGCTTGATCGGGTGGTTTCTCACCCGGTCTAACGGTGTTTAGGCTACAACGCAGCTTCCTGACATACCCTGTGGGACGCCAATTCACCTTATCGGGTGGATCCTCCTTGACTTGGGTAAGGGGTTCTTCAATGCTACGCACCAAAGATCCTTCTTTAATCGAGGATTGCTTCAAATTGTCATTGCATTCAACACTTGCAACTCGATCTAGCGGAACACTTACCGTAGGCTTTAATCGCACAACTTGCTTGATCGGTTCCACCTTTTCATCCTCAAAACCAAGACCAACAGTGTAGAGTGCTCTTTCTATTGCATCGATTTCCTTCTGCCATTTGTCTATCTCATTTGAAAGGGATGCAACACAAGATACCGCCTCCAAGGGATCTTTTTCAAGAGCTTGGGGCTTGTTAGAATAATTCTCAACCACATTAACACTAAAACATTTCTCCTCGGTCATGGAGCTTTTAAGGGTATTATTAAGATTAAAAATAACTTTATCATCCCCTACTGATAGTGTTAACTTACCACTTCTCACATCTATGATTGCTCCTGCAGTGTTGAGGAATGGTCTACCCAAAATAATTGGGGTTTGCACATCCTCAGCCATATCAAGAACAACAAAATCAACAGGTATATAAAATTTACCTACTGTAACGGGGACATCCTCTAAAACACCTAAGGGGTATTTAAAAGAACGGTCGGCCATTTGTAGAGTAATATTGGTAGCTTTTAGTTTACCCATATTCAGTTTGGAACACACAGATAATGGCATGACACTAACGCTAGCACCCAAATCACACAATGCATTATCAATCATTAGATTGCCTATATGAAAAGGGATAGAAAAACTACCCGGATCTTTTAATTTAGGTGGAGACTTATTTTAAAGTATGGCACTACACTCTGTAGTGAAAGCTACTGTCTCTACCTCACTAATAGACCTTTTCCTTGTCAATATTTTTTTCATAAATTTTGCATAAGAAGGAATTTGTTAGCTCAATGAAGGGAACTATTACCTTCAAATCTTTTACCATCTCCAGGAACTTACCAAACTGCTTATCCAAGTTTGTCTTCAATTGACGATTGGGGAATGGAAGTTTGATAATTGGCTTTGGAGCATTATTGCTCTTGTCTGGAGTAGCCACCTTCTCTGGAGTCGTATTCTACAATGTAGAATTAGATATGTTAGTATTATTCTTTAGCCCTACAGGGCTATTAACTACATTGTTTGGTTTTAACGGAATCAAGCTTAGCATTATTTAATAAATCGGGTTCATCAACTCTGGGCATAGGGGGCCCTTCATAATTTGAACCTTTCCTTAGAGTAATTGCATATGCTTGATCTGTAGGTCTGGTGGGTTGTGTCGGCAGAGCTCCCTGTTGGCGGGCTTGTAGAGTAGCGGAAAGTTGCGCAATTTGATTATCTACAATTTTATTATGTGCTAGAATTTGATCAATTGTCGCATCTCTACTCTCCATGTGCTTTTGCATATTAACCAACATTGCTCTAATTTCCACCAGAGAAGGGTCGGAAGATGAGGAGGTTTGTTGTGGTTGGTTCTTCAGGCCAGCATTGGGATGGTAATATATCTGCTGCTGTTGTTATGGCGCCTGTGGTTCTTGTGGTGGTGGATTTTGAACATTAGTACTCCGGTAGGAAAGGCACGGATGGTTCCGATACCCAGGATTGTAGGTGTTGGAGTATGGGTTATTTTGCCTATAGGCTTAAAAGGCATTAACTTGCTCCATGGAACTCCTGCAATCTTGTTCCTAATGACCTATAATACCACAATTTTCACAGATAGCCTCATTAGAATTATTATTAATCACAGAAACATTAGCTACATTAGCAGTGCTCAGATTATCTAATTTTTGGCAAATAGAGGTCAGCTGAGCTTGCAAAAAGGATACAGAGTCAACACTATGCTTCCCCTTGTTAGTAAATCCTCTAGGATTCCCATATTGGGAATTGTGTATCGCCATGTCTTCAATAACCTGACCTGCATCTTCAACATCAAGATTCATAAATCTCCCACTAGCTGCAGAATCTAAAATTATTCGAGAAGAATTTCCAAGGCCATTATAAAAGGCTTGGATTAACTGCCATTGTGCTAAATTATGGTGGGGGCAGTCTCTTTGTAGGTCCTTGAACCTCTCCCAAGCCTCATATAAAGATTCATCGGCTTCTTGGGCAAAATTCTGAATCGCACTCCGTAGTACGGCTGTTCTCTCTGCAGGATAATACTTGTTATAAAAATTCAAAACAAGAGTTTCCGAGTCAGTTATACCAAGTGTTGTTCTATTTAAGCCATTAAACCACAATTTAGCTTTTCCAGTTAAAGAGAAGGGAAAGAGAATCTCCCTGATTTGGTCTTGAGTGACCCCGGCTTGCCTGATGGTGTTGCAATATTGACAATAGTCGGCAATGTGAAGATTCGGGTCTTCACCCTTAGCTCCAGTGAATTGCTTCCTCTCTATCATCGTTATAAATTGAGGTTTAATTTCGAATTGAACCCCATCAAGAGCCAGAGTGGGGGTGAGATGTGAAAAATTCTGTAAGCTTTGGTTGTGAGTAATCACTAAGCTTCTTTGGAACCGCCATCTCTGATTCTGCGTCTGATGATACCTCTGAATCGCTAGAACCAGTCGGAGGATCGCGGTGATTATTGTTATTATCACCAGAATCCGCCAGAATTTGCTTGTAGAGATTTTTCTGTCTATGGAAGGAACGTTCGATCTCAGGATCGAATGGGATGTACCCTGATCTGGAACACCTGGGCATAAACAAAAACTAGAAGAAAATATGAGATTTGCCTCAGAGAACTAATGTTCTATGAGACAAAAGAAATAACCTAGACTACAAAAATAATCAGAAATAAAAATAAAACAGTCTCCCCGGCAACGGCGCCAAATTTTGACAGGGTAAAGTCGTATCCCCAAATCAAAAGTAATTCCTAAATCCTTTAACTAAAGTAGATAGGGAAGTAGGGTCGAATCCACAGAGAAACAGATCTTTCTATTCCTAATTAACTAATATAATCTAGATTATGAAGTAACCAATATTTATAATTGAATGATAAACTAAGCTACGGAGATCAAGAATAAGGAGAAAATAATATATAAAATTATCTAGGGCATAGGTTCACCAATAAATAATATTCCAGGGTAGAATATAATAATCATTCATCAATGCATACATCAATCAGATTATAAAGGGCTTTCGCTACAATCACACAATTGATTTACCGGTATTAAATCTCATCTCTCGAATCACGACTTAACCATTTATAAACTAACCTGCCTATTAAAACTAGACCTAAACATCAATTCTCATCTCTCGAATCTCGAATCAATATTGTCAAACTCATGCATAAAAGATCAGGCCTAATCTAGTCACAGAGCATTAAATAAATCAATAGGAAATTAATCTAGCATTGATAATTAACAACCATAAATTACCCCTTCATATTATTTAAGGATCCCCATAAACCCTAGAAATAAAACTACTCACACATAATAGAAACTAAACTAATAAAAGCAATAAATTAAGACATAATTAAAGGGATAGAATAAATAACTAAGATTAAGAGAAGAGAAATAGTTACCAAACAAATCTGGAATTAAGAATGGATTAAGAACAAAGGTTTAAGAGAGAGAAATCTAAGAAAACAATTAAGAGAGTAAAGAAAAAGTAAAAAGGAAGAAGGGAGGGAGCTAAAATCGTATTACGGAGGAGTATTTATACTCCGTACAAATCCTAAATTAAAACCAACTAAAATGACGCTAATCGTCTCCTAATAAATACACGTGCCCGATCGGGCGCGCCTTTTTGCTCTCTAATACCAATCTCGCGCCCGGCCGGGCGCGTCACCGGGCGCCAGCCTTAACTTCTCCCGCCCGGCCGGGCGCCAGCCTTTTTAGCCTGGCGGCTCACTTGGGCCTCTGTTTGGACTACGATTGGGCTCCAATTCTTCGGGCCAATCTTGGTTTACTCTTCTGGTCTTGAATACTCGGTCCAAATGCCCCAGTATCACTTATACCGAGCCCTTAATCACCGGTTCGATGGCTTTAACCGGCCCTGGGCTATAGAATTTGGTCTTGCTTCTCCAATGTTCGTGATTGCTCCAAAATATCTCGAGAAAATACTCCAAAAGCATAAATCCCTGCAAAAGTCAACCAAATCTACAAAAACACTAGAAAACACCAATCAGTAATAAAAGTGGCTCTAAAGAGCCAAAAACACTACTAATTATGACCAAGGGATGGGGGTAAAATACTATATAAAATAGACACATCACATCCTCATCATTAGACTTTCAACACTCTCACCTCGTTCGATAATCAAATGACGCGAAAGGTATTCATCACCGGGTTTGGTTTTGGGTAGACACATTTAGGTGTCTACAGATGCCCTCACTTTGACTGAGTTTGGAGAAACTTAAGTTTCGAAAACAAAAGTCAAAGTAACGATAGGGACGGAGAATGATTCAGAACGTTCTGCGATCCTAAATAATTCTTGTAACGCTGATACCTGCAAACTAGCGTTTGTTAAAATAGACAAGAGAGTTAAGAAACGCGTATCTTGCACCGTCGAGCACACGTCTTTATAGTAACCAATTTGTTGCAGTTGTTGTTGGGACAACCTTCCAGAAGCTAGGGAACGCCATCTTGCTGTTTTGCCGTTGTTGGTGTTCACTCGTCTCAAAACAAAAGAGCTTTTTGTTATATCCACGCGTCTCTAAACAAAGAGCTTCTTTTTTGTTTGACGATCTTCCTCAAGCTAGGGAATACCGCCGGAAGACTGCTGCACCCGTAACTGCCTCCAATTTCCGCTGTGATAGTTTTCTACAAGACAGAGAACACTATCGAAGATTGTTTTGCCCGAAACGATCTTCTACCGCCTTATGACCATCTTCCGCAAACCAGGGAATATGATCGAAGATTGCTTCGCCCGAAACGATCTTCTGCCGCCTTGTGACCTTCTTCTGCAAGCCAGGGAACATGATCAAAGATTGCTTCGCCCGAAGCCATCCTTAGTTGTTGCAATAATATTCCGAAGAAAATTACTGAAGATCAACGCCCGTCGATCCTTAAAGCTTGCTTGAACTTTGCTGCCGTGATATTTGTTGAATTTTTCGCAGTGCCAATATGTCGGTGCTTTTGCTTCTTGTGAACCATTATGTCGGTGCCTTTTCTGTTTATGAACCATTATGTCGGTGCCTCCGCGATGAGCCAATGTTTAGCCGCTTTAAGCTAAGTGAGACGATCTTTCATTAGGTCGATCACGTAATATGATTATAATCGAACCGATTACTTAATCATGTCAAATTGCTTATAGGAGCTAACTAGCGTACCAAGGAACCCGAAAATTGCCACATAAGGTCCACATAATCATTTATGAGGTCCACGTGTTTAGTCACCACACCAGCGCACGCTGAAAAGCATCATCGCCGCATTTTCGCTCCGTCGCCTGGCAACGAAGACCAGCGCCTGGCGACAGAGTCGGGTTTTCAAAATAAAACCCCTTTCTTCCCCATTTGTCGTGAACGCTGCTGTTGCTATTCGTTTTCGCTTGGAACTTCAAATCACTCGTCCTCGCGTTTGTGCACCAAATTCACTCAAACTTGTTGCAAATCAAAGCTTGTTTTTATCTATTTTCCGGATCCATGTAAGTTTTTCTCAAATTTAATCCAATTTTGGCTAAATTCAGATGTGTTTCTTGCGCGGGTATTAAAAAATTTCAAACCCATTTTTGCTTAATTTTCTTTGTTTATCAAATTTTATGCCTTGAAATTTCTAGATTATGTTTGTATATCATGTTTAGAGTGTTTTGAGACTTGTTTCACTCAATTTGGTGAAGAAACGAGCAATTTGCCATTGTTGACCCTCTTGAGTTTGTGAGAACAATGTGGCCTGTTCTTTGCATTTTTGCTCGCTATTTTTATCAAAATTTGTCACAATATTTATCATAATATTGCAAGAAATTGTTTGATTGCTGAAATTTTCTATTTATGCTCGAATTGAAATTGTGCTCTGTTTTTGCGAACATAGTATCATGCGGCTAGGCGAACCTTAGATACTATAGAACTTTAATTTTCTGGTATTTTGCATAATATAGCTTGGCTAGACAACGAGGCTCGGGTTCTCGTTCTCGTTCTAGGGAGACTCGTCGGGAGGACGACCCCGTAGGCACCTCCTCTTCTTTAAGGGAGTTTCCAGAGTGGGATGAGAACACTCTATATTTAGCGCCGTTATTCCACATCTCAAAGCGTGTTCGTCGAGGGATTCTCAGCGGGAGGGTCCATAGCCATGGCTCAGGAAACACGGCCATCGGCTCTCTGTACGATACCTATTTTCGTGACAATGTTAGTCTACGTCATCTATGGGAGTCATGTGGCCTGACTCCTTTGCTGCGAGCCACCCGGGATATGTACTCTTTCGGACATAGCAACCTTGTAGTCCGAGCTTTGGTGAAGTTTTTTTAGGACACCACCAACACTTTTCACTTTCCATGGGGTGAGCTGACTGTAACCCCTACCGACTTCAGTCTTATTACGGGATTGGAGTTCACTTTTGTCCCTCTCCCTTTTGATAGCGATATCACCGTCTTCTCTCCGGAGGTGCTGGAGTTGTTGGGCCCTATTACTATTCGGGCTCGTGCTAAGGCTGACCTTGACGCAGCTCAACACTAGACGCATCCGCCGGAGCACGCTTGCTATTGCTTTTCAAGATCCTACGACCACCCTAGAGCAGCGGGTGCGCATTTTTGCTTTGATCCTTTTGTCAGGGACTTTTTCTCCTGACAGAGGTAGTCGAGTGCTGCTCTACTACCTACCTGCTGTTCGTGACCTCGCTTTAGTCGGGTCGTATGATTGGGCCAGCTTGGCTTATGCTGACTTCCTGGTTAGACTGCGGCTTTCTGGCTGTCACAGCTCCTTTTAGGGAGACATTGGATTTTCCAGAATTTGGAGAGTGTAGAGGTACATTTTAATCCTTCTAAAGTTAGCTCTAGCCTTATTTTAGCATCTGTTGACACATCTTTTGCTTTCGTAGGTCTTGTTCTACGAGTACTTTCCATCTCTTGCGCCGGCGAGACCATCGCCTCGCGAGCTCCCTAATACTGCTAGTTAGGGAGGTCGTCACAGTGCAGAGGTCACTTCTAGGCGCATTCGAGAGTTGATTTTCTCGGTATGTTTTTCTTTTTTTAGATGCTTGCTCTTTTATACCTTTAATAGGATCTTGTCTCATGAGTATGTATTTTGTAGGAGCCGGCCGTAGAGTTTTGGCCATAGGCCGATTTTGACATCCCTTCGTTTGCTGCGCAATACACCGCCCAGCGTTGCTATTTCCAGGGGACGTATGAGGCTACGGTGTATCTTGCCGAGAGAGTGGCTATTCAGCACTCCTCGGAGGCCTTTGTTGTACCAGTTCGCCCACCTCGGCATATATTTGATAAGGTGAGGTTGAGGACTTTGGTGAGTAGGGCATCAGAGGGCACGCCTTGGCGGACGCACGCTAATCTAGAGTTGTGCTATATGGTGGCCTTGCTGCCTCTTTTAGCTCCACCACCTGTTTTGCCAGAGGGAGGAGAGGAGGTATTGCTTATTTTGCGCATTTGTCTTTTGTGTAGCCCCCAAGTAAATGCTAACTACTCAATTTATCTTGTAGGATGCGCACGCGGAGTTTGTCGCTCCACCTGTGTCCATCACCTATCAGGGGGTGTATGACCCTGTTGAGGAGATGATTCCTCTAGCTCCTCCGGATCGTCACTTTATTGAGCAATCGATACCACGACGCCAGACTTGGGTGAGTGATTTATTTGCCTTTTTTATCTACATTTATATTGTTGATAGCTATTGATTTGTCTTTTAACAGTTCTCTCGGGAGGTGGTGACGATGATGGCTAGGGGCTTAGACGCCTTTCGTCAGCAGCTGGTGATATTGAGGGATTAGGCTTCTTATCGTCGTGACGACACTACAGAGTTATCTTTTTTACTCTTAGTTTATGATTTGATTTATTCATTTTGCATCTGACATGACTTACTTTTGTAGAGGCAGCCTCTTCCTTCTCATACTCGGTCGAGACTTAAGGATAGGAAAGAGAGGTCCGGCACGAGGTGTCGTCGTACCTCGTCTAGGGGTGAGGGTGGCCGGTAAGAGACGACTCCTCTTGAGAGACCGGATGGTTCGGGATCTTCCTCTGATAGTGCACAGACTAGGTCAGCAGGCTAGGGAGGCATGCCATTGACTCCTGTAGGAGGTGGTAGGACGTACAAGTTCGGCTTGTCGTCGCAGCAGCCGCCGCAGCCACATCCATTTGCTATTGAGCATCATAGCGAGCCGATATGGGCTGATCCTACACTGTCGATTCCGACTGGTGGTAATACTGGGACTGGTGAGGGGCACACTTCGCGATCCACTTTGTTTTTCGATACCTTGGGAGTGCCTCCTCATTTGCGTCCTCCGGCACCTTAGCTGTACCTGTGCTTTTTTATTTGACTGATAGGACTTTACTAATTTATATGACTTTCGTATTAGACACATTGTATATATTAGACATATTGTATATACAACTTCATTATGCTTATTTCATCTTTGAATTTTATTTTTTATTTTACGTGCATGTAAATGTATGCGAAAAATTGTGACTAATTTTTTGCGTAAAAAATTTCCGTCATTATTATTAATGGAGGGTATCCGTCTTTCTCCCCAAAAAAGAAAAAATAAAAAAATAAAATTTTGACTAACATAAGCCTAAAATTAATTATGCTTAAATTAATCGAAAATATATTTGATAGAAGTCAAACATAAAGTCAATGCACGAAAATCGAGTCGTAATCGAAAAAAACATATGGTTGGATAGCGCAAATAAACCGATCATCAAACCGACTTCTTGTCGCACAACGCTGGTGTCGTCGCCAGGCGCTGTTCCTGTCGTCTGGCGACGAACTCTTTTCCTCCGAATCCTTTCGGAAAACAAATTGCATCAGTTTTTTCAATAAATAGCCCCCAAATCTGCCGAATTTTGTATATTTCGAACAGATTAAAAATAATAGTTATAGCTTTAATTCTCTTTAAGCAATCATGTCTAAGAGTTTTAGTGATTTTACTCGTGAGTGGTGTCGTTCTTTGATTGCTAAGGAGAGAAAAGAGCTTGATTTCTTTCATATGGGATATCTATGGTATTAAGGGGGTAGATATAGATATAGATTTTATTCATATCGCCTTAAAATATTTGGATTCAGACACACGTTGCTTTAAACAAGGCTATGATGAAATTAGTCCTTTACTGGAAGAATTTGGTGCCATTCTAGGCTTCCCCTCCATGGATCTTGCGGTAATTCTTAATATTAGTGAGTATTATTATAAAGACTTTGAGTGCTTCTTTAATCTGAAAGACAGAGATCTAACAAATATTGTAGATGGTAGCGTAGTTAATCTAAAAGAATTTGCACGCCACTACTTTGATAGACCGTATTATGAGTTGATGAGTGGCATTTACGCCACTCTTTTATCCTTTTTCTCTAAGGATTCTCCCCTCATTTGCACTTGTTTGGCCCATTTTGTAAGCATTTTTACTTAGTTTTGCTTCCTCTTTTCTTTCTCCTTTATCCTCCCTTTTCTTAGTCTTCCCGCTTTGTTCTTATTGTGATTTTCATGCTTATGCTTTGTAGGAACCATCGGGATTTTCAAGAGGAGGAAGCTAAGCTCAAGGGAAGCTAGAGGAAGCATGATTCAAAAGAGGTTCGGCCGAACCTCCTGATGGTGTGGCCGAACCAAGGTGTGGTCGAACCTGCTCAGTGGTTCGGCCGAACGTTGAGGCAGGGGCAAGATGAAAATTGGCAGTTTTGCAGGAGTGGCCGAACCACAGGAGTTCGACCAGACCAGGATTAGGGAGGTTCGACCGAACCTACCCATAGTTCGGCCGAACCTACCCTGTAGTCCGGCCGAACCTACCCTGTAGTCCGGCCGAACCTTCCCATTTGTTCGGTCGGACCTCTCCTTTTATCTGCTGGCTCTGTACGGACTATATAAGTCCCATCTTAGAACGTTTGGAGGATTAGATTAACTTAGTTTTAATTTTTCTACATTTTAGCTTAATCTAGAGAGAGAAACACTATTAGTCTTCATTGGTAGAGAGAGAAAGTGTGGTTTTCTTCATTGATGAACTTGGATTTTGAAGAAGGAGTTTTGTTCAATCCTTTGTAGACCTTCATCTTCAATTAATGAGCAATCTCTTACTCTTTCTCTTTACCTTTGTTTTTGATTTTGCTTATTTGCTTTGATTTTTCTTTTTTGCTTATTAATCATGTTGATGCTTATTGATTTGATGATTGATATTGTTTTCAATATGATTTGTGAGTAGTCACCTAGCCAAGGGTGTGGGGATGGTGTAGTTGCTAATTGTTCATGCTTATAATGTTGGGGTTATGTTAATGGTGATTAAAGTCTTTGCATGCTTGATATTCTTTGGTCTTTCTTGCAAGTGCACATTGTTAGTTGATCAAAGATGAGTCTTTACTAACAAATAACGGAAGTTGACTTAGTTGAGATTCATTACTATCGATAATTCTTTGTTTGCACCTTCTAATATATGGTTCTAATGTGGAAACATAGAGGCTATGTTAGGAGAAACCAATTAACCCCGGAAGACGGTTAGATTGGACCCCTTTACTTCGGTATTCGTGCATGTTTAGTTTACCATTGATATGCTACTTTGTTATTGCATGATCAAGCGTCAACTTCACCTACCCATTTCCCTTGGTGCCTAGCTATATTAATTTTAATCCATTTTGTTCTTAGTTTAACCTTCTAGTTATTCACACTTCTTGTTCCGAGATAGCTTAGACCCTAGGTAATGAATGCAGTGCTTAAGCATTTCTCCCTGTGGTTCGACCCCTCTATTTACCCTATACACGTATTAGGTCAGTAGAGCGTTATAAATTCATTTGATTTAGGTGTAGTCGCTCAACGACACGATTATTGCCTTATCATGAGTCTTTCCATGTTTATAGAAGAAGGGATTTTCTCTTTTGCATGCTTAGCCAATATCTCCTCACTAGTGGTAATAATCGTGAGGGTCATGTAGTTTTAGTGTCTGTGATGGAGCAAATTAAATCAAGGAGAAATCCAATGCCATTAATTGTTGGAGAAACAATGCTTAGTTTTGATAAATTAAAGAAAAATCCAAAAGCACTTTTTCGAGGCTCTCCAATTTTATTACAGGTTGAAAAAAGATATTTTTAATTACAGAAATTAAAAACATATATTTTTGTATAGCTATACTAATTATTAGCATTGAATTTTTGCAGATGTGGCTAATGGAGAGACTAGAATTAATTAGTCCTCCTGATAATATTGAAAAATACACTCCCAACTGCTTTGTAAGGCGAAAGAAGCGCTTCTTTATAAAGATGGGTCGCCGTGAGTGGATCAAACTATTCGTCTCTCATGATTTGCTATCAAATGGATCATCCCATGGTGGAAAATTGAGAAGATGGTTGGTGTCAACAAGCAACCCTTCTGCCGTCTTCCAAGCTTAACTAAGATGACTTTTTATTATCCCTCCAGGGTAAAAAGACAGTACGGTCTTACTCAAACAATTCCTTCTGGAGATCTTCGCCGTCCCTATGAATTTCCCGTTTATCAAGAAGTAAAGAGGTTTGACACTTATTGGAGTGCTAGGCCTTTATGGGAAGTTGTTCCCCAAAAGGTTCCTCCTTCTTTGCCTAAGGATGTGAAGAATTGGCTTCTTAATAAGCCTAAAAAAGACAAGAAGAAAGATTAAAGTAGAACCAATGTGAAGAATCGTCTAGGTGACAAGATAACTCCCGTTAAGGAACGCTTAGGCGAAAGAGTTGAGTTCAAAACACCTATGATGCCTAAGAAGAAGGACACTACAAAAGGCAAAGAGAAAATAAAAGCTTACTCTATAGAAAAGAAAGTTTGGGTGGAAAATAAACATGGTGTCCTAGCCAAAGGAGAAACTATTTACTACAAGATTGAATGTAGGTCCTCTAAAGGATGCCTACTAGCTAAAGTTATGGACGATGAAGAAGACGCAGACAAGAATTGGAAAAGAGCAAAGAAGGAGAAGAAAGATTGAAGCATTGCTTAACTTCCAATTTATTAAACAAATTTAATTTTTAAGTCAATTTATTTTTTAAGATTTTATTTAAATTCCATCAATAATGTAATTTTGTTTTGTCTTATTAATGCAATTTTAGCTTTTTAGATTAAATCAACATTTACATTACACTTTTTATTAAAGCAATGAAAATACTTAATTTTTTTTTTTCTGAAAATATTCGAGTAGGAAGTCGAAAATTTCCGAAATACACCGAAATTTGCCCAGTTTAATGCGAAAAAATTGGCGTCGTAATTTGATTCCGTCGCCGGACGCTAGTCCTCGTCGTCTGGCGCTCTTCGTCGCCAGACGCTGGTGCTCGTTGCACAGCGATGGCTTTGTCGCCAGGCGACGATTTGTACTTGGTGAGCTCGTAAATATTTGTGCTAATTTCTTCGAGTTGACTTACTAGAATGCGAGGTTTTAAAAAATAAAGTGGCCGCACACTATAAGGGTTGCCTGCATATCCTTTCCTAAGGAATCAGGCCAAACGTAGCTATCTTGAGTGTCCTACTCAAGTAATTATGGGTAGTACTTCTTAAGTTGGTCAAGATTTGTCATGTTTGAGAACTCATTGCCATCCATAGCAGTTAATTTTGCAACTCCTCCTGATAGGATAGTTTTAACAATGTACGGTCCAGATCAATTGGGTCTAAACTTGCCTCTTGGGTCCAAAATATTTTTCCTTAATGCTTTCAGGACCAAGTTTCCTACTTTTATATTTCTTATCTTGAATTTCTTGTTGAAGTGCCTAGCCATACGGTTTTGATAACACTTAGTATGATGTAGAGCTTCTAGTCGGTTTTCATCGAGTAGAATTAGCTCTTCATACCTCGCACTAGTCCATTCTACTTCATCGAGTTTACTTTCTAACGCGATGTGTAGAGAAGGTATTTCCAGTTCTACAGGTTGTACGACATCCATTCCATAGCCTAAGGAAAATGGCGTATTTCCTGTTAATGACCGAATTGACGTGCGATAACCCCACAGGGCAAAGTGGAGTTTGTTAGGCCAATCTTTGTAATTTTTTGTCATCTTCTCGATGATTGTCTTTATATTTTTATTATCTGCCTCAACGACACCATTTGCCTTAGGTCTATAGGGAGAAGAATGATGGTGTTTAATGCCATACTTTTGTAGCAATTCTTCACATTCTGCTTGAAAGTGAGTTCCATTGTCACTTATCATTTCATGTGGGACTCCATATTGACCAATGATGTTTCTTTTGATAAACAGTGCTACATGTTTTGCAGTGAGTTTAGCATTTGATTTTTCTTCAACCCTTTTAGTGAGGTCGCTTCTACTCTGGACAAAGCTCAGTTTGAGATTGCTCAAAATGAGATTCTAACTCTTGATATGTTGTATTCCCAGGCGTCTGCTAACCTGCAAGTTCAACAGAACTTGGACGCGGCCAAGCAGCGAGTGAAGGAGCTCCAGGACCAAGTCAAGGGCCTTAACGAGAAGCTGGACACTCTCAAGGAGGCGGAGTCCAAGACGGCTATCCAGGAGGCGATGGTCAAGAGACTCCGAGGGCGGTTGAGCAACCAGGAGACCCAACTCCGGACCAAGTATAGGTCCTTGATGGAGGAGGAGAAACAAGCCCTGGTCAAACAAATGATTGAAGACAATGAGGTCATCATGCGTGCGGCCTGGGCGGGTGCTCAGCCGTCTACTGATTATCAAACTTGGAAGGTCCTGTTTGATAAGGCTAATGACGAGTTTAATGCTTGCCTCCTCAGGGAAGCTCAAGAGGTGGTCGAGAAGGAGGCGGTTGCCAAGAGTGTCTCTAAGGAGTCCAGCTTGTATGGCGGCTCGTCGTCTGGGGACGAGGAGGAGGATGATCAGGAGGGAGATGCGGAACCCAAGGAGTATGCGCCGGAGGACAAGGCGGATGCTAATGATGAGAAGCTCCCCTGATCTTTAAGCTTTATGTTTGTTATTTCTGCGGCCGAATGGCCAATTACTCTGCTTATCCGGCCTGTGTGTTGAGTAAAAATGTATCTTTACCGACCAGGGGGTCAGGTAATTCAACAATTCCTGGCTTGGCTAGTTAACACTTCATAGTCGTCAATTTTGACAACTGTTAATTTTTATGAAGCATCCGGTCGTTTGGCCGGTTTTATTTATATTGGTGTTTATGCTTTAAAAATTTTCAAAGCTTCCAATTTTTATGCATAGAATTTTACCTAAGTATTTTAGCCTGTATAGTATGCGAATGTTCTTGCCCCTGGCCGGATGTCGATTGGTTTCGGTTGATTGGATTGATTGACTTAGAAATTATTGATACTTAGAAGAGTATGCATGGTTTCTAAGTCAATCAATCACTATGGTGATTGCCCCAAACCAAGTGACAGACGGCCATGCAGAGCAGTCGATCCTTTGATTTCATCCAGCCATAGGCCTCGTTAAAATAAGAAGCTAAGTTTTTAACTTAGCTTATTTGATAAAGAAAAATATTCCGCCTGGTTTGCTCTAGAGAAAAGAACAGGCGCATCCGGTCAGTGACCTCTCTTTGGTATAAATAATCTGATCAGTATTTTAGCTCGCTTTCTTAATAAGAAAAAGGTCTACCTGTCCTTCCTTAGAATAGAATTAGGCGCATCCGGCCATAAGCCTCGATAGCCTCTAATTATGAAACAATGACCGTTTTCCAATTGTACTAGAACAATTGAAAAATTCTCGGCCTTTTAGATTTCACTTTAGATTAAATCAAACAACTGCGAATGCTTCCTTAGCATTCGGTAGGGTCGTTTGTTGTTTTAGTAGAGCAATGTTCCACCCAAATGGGAGATGCTTCTCCTCGACGAATTCGCCCGAATGGACGTCGCCGGTTACCTGACTCATGTTGGAGCTGACAGTAGTACTCCTGTTGGAGCAGAGGGTTGTTTCAAATAATATTCATCCGGCTACTGGCCTCGATTAGAAAATTGAATAGCCACTAAGTCATTGATTTAGCTTAGAATAAAAATTTACTAAATTATTAACTTAGTTTTTCATCCAGCCATTGGCCTCTTTATCACTTAGTCGTTAGTTACTAAGTTATTAACTTAGATTAAGCATAAGTTTAAGGCCGACTGCTTTGGTGCAGTTGGATTATCTTTTGGACGTCTGCTGTTGGAGCATACGATCCTGAAATTATGTTTAGGTTAACAATGTGCTTAGCCGTCTGTCCATCTGGCGGTAGCTCATAGATGGGCCGTCTACACATTGTGTAGGCGGTGCTCCATCGTTTCTATTTTAAAGATTTTGGTCCGCCTGCACATTGTGCAGTTGGTACCATAATGGGTAAGAAGGATCCACCAGCACAAGCGGCATCCTTCATGGTTATGGGCCGGTTTCTCTGCACTGTTGTGCAGCCGGTATTCAAAATAAAGGAAATAAAGACAAGTATTAAAATGAAGGCAAAATTTCATTACAAGTAAAAAAACTTTACAAAGTTTCAGAAGTAATACTTCTTTAGATTATCTACATTCTAGGTTCTGGGCAGCCTCCTACCGTTTGATGTTTCTAGGCGGTAGGTACCGCCTCTTACTTCTTCGTAGATTTGGTAGGGGCCTTCCCGATTTGGGTTTAGTTTCCCTTGTTCATTCACCCTACCGACTGCCTCCATTTTCCGTAACACAAAGTCCCCAACTTTTAAAGGGCTCTTGTGTACTCTTTTGTTGTATGCTCGAGTCATTTTCAGACGACAGATTTCATGGCGCAAGGCTGCATTGCCCCTGCGTTTTGGGAGTGAATCCAATGCCAGGCGCATGTCCTCCCAGTTTGCCTCTTCATCATATAGCATAATCCGAAGAATTGGCTCATAGTGTTCAATGGGAAAGACGGCTTCTTCCCCATACGCCATGAGAAATGGGGTCTCTCCAGTCGCCCCTTTTGCGGTTGTTCAGATGGCCCAAAAGACGTGTGGTAATTCATCCGCCCATAGGCCGCCAGCTCTTTCGACTTTCTTTTTAATGTCGTCTGAGATTAATTTGTTGAAGGCTTCAACTTGGCCGTTTTCTTGGGGTCGGCCGACTGATGCAAAGTAATTGGAGATCCTTTGATCTCCTAACCAAGTCTTTAAATGAGGGGTCTCAAACTGAGGACCATTGTAAAAACCATAGACATAGGTTTCCCGAAACGAGTGATGATATTCTTCCAGATGAAGGAAATCACGTCCTTAGTCTTGATATTTTTGACCGCCTTTACCTCTACCCATTTGGTAAAGTAATCCATAGCCACTAAGATGTAGCGCCTGCCGCCTGGTGCAGTCATATATGGACCCAAGATGTCCATGCCCATTTAGCAAACGACACATGGCTGTGGATGGCCATCAGGTCAGTGGGCGGACGATGAATCAACTTGCCAAACTTTTGACACTTGTCACATTTTTTAACCATCTTCATAGCATCTGACTCTAGGGTCGGCCAGAAGTATTGCCACTTGGCCTTGACAGCTAAGGACCTGCCGCCCATATGAGAGGCATAGTATTCGGCATGCAATTCTTCGAGGATTTCTTGCCCTTTTCTGAGGTCACACACTTCAAAAGACGCTTCATAAAGCTTGCTTTGAAGAGCTCTCCTTGCCTTATCTCAAAGTTTGCAGCGCGTTTTTTCAGCGCGGTCGCCTCATGGGGTGAATCTGGGATGGTGCCGGCTATTAGATATGCCCGGATGTTATCCATCCAGGTGGAGCTCCAGTCAAGTACTCCAATGGAGTCTTCATAACATATACTTCTCTTTTCCATGACTTCTTAGAAGACTGACCGAGGCGTTTCACAGAAGGCGGATGAGGCCAGCTTGGACAGAGCATCCGCCTGATTATTCTTTGATCTGGGCACATGATTTAACTTAAAGTCTTCAAGTGTCCCAGCTTCAGTCTTAACTGCCTGCAAATATTTGATCATAGCAGGATGGATGGCTTCATAGACACCATTGTATTAGCTTACTACCAATTGAGAATCAGAGTAGGCGTCAATTCTTGTTGCCCCTGCCGCCTTGCACATCCGAATGTCGGCTAACAGGGCTTCATACTCGACCTCATTTTTTGAGGCCTGGAACTTAAACCATAGTGCATATTCATATTTGTCCCCCTCTAGAGACTGAAAAATTACGCTTGCACCACATCCGTTCATCGTGGAGCTCCCGTCCACATACACTTTCCAAACCTGATTGATATGATCCGGCTCAGCCGGCCTTGTCATTTCAACAATAAAGTCGGCGAATGCTTGCCCCTTTATTTCCTTCCTTGGTTCAAAAGCGATTTCCAGGCCCTGTAGTTCAATAGCCCATTTGAGCATTTGTCCATAAGACTTCAGGGTTGTCATTGGTCGCTTGACTGGTTGGTCAGTATAGACCGTAACCGGATGCGGCAGGAAGTATGGTTTCAACTTCTTGACAGCCATGTAAAGGGCGAGACCAAAATTTTCAACCACGGGGTACCGAAGCTCTGCGTTTTTGAGAACGTGACTAATGAAGTAGACCGGGAGCTGGTTGCCGTCTCTTTCAGCTAAGAGTACAACACTGAGGGCATGATCTGAAACTGTCAAATACATATAGAGCACTTCTTTGGGCAAAGGACTGACCAACCTTGGCAAAGAGTGCAGATGCGTTTTCATCTTTTGGAAAGCAGCTTCAGTATCCTCCCCCTATAAAAATCTAGTCTTCTGATCCGTGCCATTTATGGCACCTTTAGGCTATGTTTTCTTTATATTTCTATGCTCCTTTGTAGTCGTTTATGTCGTGTTTTTAGAGAATAATGCTCGATTCGCGTGTTTTTGTGTTTGTTTAGAGAAATGCATGCTTTTAATGGCTTTCTTATCATTTTATTCATTTCTCGGCTATTTCTCTTTCTTCTCCGTTTCTTTGTCTTGTTTTGTAGGTACGTCGCGGTCTATATCCATGGGAATTGAAAATAGCACCCACTAGAATCAATATGCACTTTTCGGAATTGAATTTGAGTTTGAAACAAAGGAAAACGAAGGATTGCAAAGTATCAGATAGGACCTTTGTGCATTGTTTTAGTCATATCTCAAGTTCTACAGATCGGATTAGGGTGATTCAAGTTGGGTTGGAAACTAGACTTGAAGAGCTTTCAAATGATAGGTTGCACTCCTTCATACGATTCTTAGATCGGAAGTTACAGCCTTTTGAAGTTGGCCCTGGAAAACTGCCGAGGGCGCGGGCTACAGTACCCGCGGGCGCGGGGTTGCTGCAGCTCCAAAACTGCCGTATTTGGGCAGTAAGCACCCGCGGTTGTCCCGAGGGCTCCCCGAGGGCCCTGGCCTTGGCCCCGCGAGCGCGGGCTAGGGCCGCGGGCGCGGCTATCGGGGTGTCCGTTCCCCTCCGCGGGCGCGGGTTTCTGGGTCTTTTACGATTTTAAGCTTCTTTTCTCCTTTTGTTTATATAGTTTTTGGTTTCCTTTATTCTTCATTCATGTATTACTTTAGTTTTAGAATAGTTTTCTCTCTCTTAGGCTGAGAGCTTCTCTCTCTAGATTAGGCTAGATTAGGAGTAGTTTTAGAGAGAGAAAGTGAGGAATTTCAATGGTGATTGAGAGATTGAAGATGCAAGTGTGACAATTGTGTTCAAGATCTTCTCTATTATCAATGAGCATTCTTAACTCTATCTCACCTTATTTCTTTGTTTAATTTCATGTTTGTTTGGTTTAATTTTGATGTTTGATGCTTGATTAGTGTAATTGTTCTTGGTATTTTGTTGATTCTTGATTTCCATAGTTGTTAGTTGATATATGATGATTCTTGAATAGTTGTTTGGCTAGGAATTGGGTGAAACTTGTATGATTGATTAATTGTGATTAATTTGGGGATTATGTTGATTGATTGTTGAGATTAAAGTGATTAGTGAAGGTTTGCATGTGTGTAATTCAATTTCGCCTTGAGAATTATGCTAGATTGCATTGTAATTGCTAATGACATGAACAATTGATTTAGGAATTGCAATTATCAATTGGTTTTGATTGTGATTCTCTTAGTTTGTTATTCATAGTGAACCCTAGCTTAACAATTAGGAGATAGCTCTTTGATTCCTATTGATTGCTCTTATCATTAGTCCTCACAACCTTTGATTGGCATGCTCTTCCCATGTTGTTGCAATTGACATGATTACTTGTTGATCCCCGTTCCTAGTGTTTTATTTCCTTGGTTACTTGTTTTGTTAGTTGTTAGTATTCTCTCTTACCTTCGTCTTCGACCTAGCTTAGGCGCGTAATTGAAAGTGCTTGAACATTACCGTTCCTTTGGGTTCGACCCTTGACTTGCCTCTATACTCGTATTTAGGTTTGTTAAGTGTTTATAAATTTAGTTTGACCGAGGGAAGATTAGATAACGACCTAGTTTTCCACTCGTCAAAATGGCGCCGTTGCCGGGGAACGGTGTCTATGTTTGAGCGTTTTTGATTGCTTGAGTCTAGGTCTTTGTGTATACTTTTCTTTTATTTCTGTTTGTTTGCATTGTAAAAAAATGGCATGTCTCTCATTTCCTCAATTTGACAATGAGCCTTTTTGTGAATATTTTAATAGACTAGAGAGATTTCTTGACTATAATTGTTGTAGTCTTTGGGAGGCTTGTGAGATTTGTTATTTTGGTTTGAATGAGCAAACTAGGGATGAAGTTGAATGCGTGCATAATGGTTAATTTAGAGCATTGTCAATTGATGATGCTTGGGATTTCTATGTTTGGTTTTCTAGGGATGTTTATAATAGGGATAATCATGTTCATAATATTGATGTGCAATGCCTTGATTCTTCTAATGTTAGCATGATTTCCCATGATTTGTCACATGATCTCATTAGTGAACCTAGAACACATGATTTCAACTCCATTTCCCCTTTTGTTCATGACGATGAAGTACATGCTCAAGTTGATGCTAATGGTGTGTTTCAATATTCTTCATTATTTACCATGCCTTCTTGTGATGTGCTTCGTTCCCTTGATGATGAATCTCATGCCCTTGATTGTGCCCCTACTCCCCATTGTGATGAATATGCTCATGATCTTAATGTTAATTCTTTCAATCTTGGTTGTATTTCTTCTCCTCTTGTTGAGCCTCAACCTTCTACATCTTTTGAATCTCTTGTTGATATATTTGAGTCTCAAATTAGGCACATTGAGCTTAATGATGATCTTCGGACTAGTAAGGAGATGATTCTTCAATCTATGAGAGGTCAATTAGAGATAATGAAAAAGAATGAGGAGCGTCTTGAGGAGGGAAAGAGAAGAAAAAATGAGTTAGAAAGCCAATTGTCATCCTTGATGCTTGTTTGTGAAAAATCTCAATTTGATGTGTGTGTTGAGGATGATGATGATGATCATTTTGAACAACCAAGAGTGTGTGAGGATCCTATTGTTGAGCAAAGGAGTGAAGGAAAGGGAGTTGAGAGTGATGATGATTATGATGATTTTGTGAATCTAAACTCCTCTTCCTTGGTTGATTATGATGAGTCTCAAGTGTATGAATGCGAATCTTCTATCCATGAGTGTTTGGACTTGTTTGAGGTTATGTCCAATGTGTTTATTGAGAGTCAAATGAAAACCCATAGCCTTCTAAGTGAGTTCATTGATGATGCTTCATGGGAGAGAGATGATTTTGAGCTATATTTGCATCCATTCATGCACGGTTTTGAGGACTTGGGTTTTGAGTTTGTGGAAGGAAAGGTTGTTTATTGTGGTGCAAAGAAGGATGAGATTGATTCCTTTGGAGTTTTTGAGCTTGAGGGAGATGTCGATTGTGAGAGGACTTCATTTGAGGACTCTATGATTGATTTTCATGCCCTCATTGGCGATGTGAGACCTTGTGTTGAGGGAGTCGTGAACCCTTTGCCTATTTCTCATACCCCTTTTTCTCAAAGGTTTGACCACATCCCCTATTGCCCTATTTTTCTCCCTTCCTTTGTTGATAAGCCTATTGGGGACTCCCTTGTCTATGATGATCATAATGTCCCTCATTCGTCTATTGTTGAGGAAAAGGGTGATGTTGCCACCCAAAAATATTTTAGTGAGGAGGATTTGCCTTTTTCTTTTTCTTTCCATTCTTTTTTTCCCCCTTCTTCTTCTTATTTTCTTGTTTTTCCTTTTGATCCCTCTTCTTCTTTCTTTTGGCATCTCCCTTCTCACTTGTGTGCAACGATCTTGTTGCACGTTCTTATCCCGTCATTGCCTACCTTCTATCATATGAAATGTGTAGTAGTGCATTTGACAAGCTCTTGCGCGCGTTGAATTATTATTTTCTAGAGCGGTCAAGCTTGGACCTTAAGCAAGCCTTTCTCGGGAAGTAACTCGTGTTTTATTGCTTTCATTTTCTTTTTTTTGTAGAATAGATTTTCTCTCATGGAAATATTTGTGTTCCTTTTGCTAGGTACATGACTTGATATACTTTGGTGTTTCGATTTGGATCAAGAATCAAGGAAGCTTGACACCTATTTTTGCTAGCATATGGAAACAAGGTTCAATTCTTGAGAATTTAGCTTTGAAAGGTCTAATTGGGTCATTTGCGGGTATTTACACCCACCTAAAATCTGGTAATATCCTTCCTTGCTCTTTCTCTAATGGTTGATGCCATGTTGGACATATGTTGGTTGGTTGGATTGATCTCCTTGTTTTCCCCTCCCATGGATTATTTGATTTATGTTTGAGTGTATAGTCTCATTCAAGCTTGGGGGAGGGTATTCTATCATGTTTGATGGGATGTTGATTCATATATGCTATGCACCTTTGTATATGCTTTTCCATGTTCTTATATTTTGAAAAACTCATAAAAGATTTTTGTTTCTATCAAGGCAAATTTGCAATGTGTTTTGTTTTGTTCTTGCTCTGGACATAATAACATTTGGACTTGTATAATTGAATGCTTTTCTTCCTAAATGGTAGTGGTGTGCACGGTTTGAGATTACGTTTGGTTGATTCAAGGATAAAGCATGCTAAGGTAGTTGTCTAGAACTAGGGGGATCATGAAGCCGGATTCTACTTGTTTGTGGCATGTTTGGTAGTTTCTCCCTATCTTCGATTTGACAACCTTAGTGAGTTTTTGCTACAACCATGTGAGATTTATATTTGTTCAAGCTTTCATCATATTCTTGCATGAGCGGCATAGGGTCCTTGACTTTGCAAGCCTAATCTATAAAGCTTGATGTATGATTCTTAAACCCGAGACCGAGCTATCTAGGGAGGACAAAGGCACCTTTTTCGGGGTGGTATTTTTCATTTTTAGGTTAGTTTGATTCATATTTGTTTTTGGGTTTCCATTTGCCTTCTTGCAACCATTTGAGCCTTATACCTTCTTTTCAAGCCACATCTTTAGTTCTTTGGCCTTTTGTTTCATTTTCTTTCTATTCTTGGTTTTTTGTGAAGCAAATTGATCACGTATGATGGAGTTTGTGGTGGATAAGTTGGAAATTTGGTTTTTATGAGTGCCAGTTTGTGATTAAGTCTTCTTTGTGAATAATGGCAAGTGTTTGAGTAAAAGCCGTCCTTAATCATAAAAGGCATGGACTAATAAATTTCATTATAGAAAAAGCCGTCCGAATTTAGCAAAAGGCGAGGACATTGCAAGTTTAAGTAAAAAAAAAAAAAAAAAACAAAAAAAAAAAAAAATTTTGAAAAAAGTGAAAATTCAAAAATATTTTGATGTATTCTTTTCTCCTTCTAAGCATTGAGGACAATGCTTCATTTAAGCTTGGGGGAGAAGCGTTTACGCTTTTTGTATATATTTCTTGTGAGTATAGCTTCAAATAAGCTTGGGGGTGTTGCTTTTGCTTGGCTTTTGCTTGGTGATTTCTTGATCGTGTTGTTAAGGATTGATCACCCTTTTGCTTCACTTTTTAGGAAAACCTCCAAATTTTAAATTTTAGCCTACCTTCACCCTTTATGCCTTATGTTACAACCTTGGGGAAAGACCTTTCGACCTAGAAAGTTGAGTCACTATTCGGGGGAGGGAATCATGGGTCATTGCCTAAGGAAAGGGGATGCGAAGTCAAGATGTCGAGTAGCCCAAAAATTTGATCTTTTTCCGGTTCCTTCGCGGAATCTATGAGATGCTCACTATGGGGAGATATGAGATTAGTAGGGGGAACGCGGTAAGACCGTTTGGGATTAAAGTGGAGTGTGATAACTAGTTCCTATGCTTAGCATTTTTATGTTTCAATCAACCTTAGGTATCTTATAGCGTGCACTCCCTTACTTGTTTAGAAAGATTTGCATTCATTGTGCTTGTACATTTGCAAAAGTCCTTTCATGAACATTTGTTTCCTTTTCTTGTATTTTGTTTTCTTTTTCATGCTTTGCCTTGTTTGTATTATTATGAGAGTTATGGGTAAACTCTTAGAATACCCTTACGAGAGCATCACTCGTCCTCTAGGGCGATCTAGGGGTTTAAATGGCTTGTCTTTAGTTGCTAAAATTGACCGTGATTCCTACGAAAGTGAGTTAGTGTATATTCCCATCTTCTCTAGTTTTCTCGTTTCTTTCTTTGCTTGAATAATGTCATCATTTTTCCCTTGGGTTGGATTTTGTTATGCTCGAGGACGAGCAAAAGTTTAGCTTGGGGGAATTTGATCCGTGCCATTTATGGCACCTTTAGGCTATGTTTTCTTTATATTTCTATGCTCCTTTGTAGTCGTTTATGTCGTGTTTTTAGAGAATAATGCTCGATTCGCGTGTTTTTGTGTTTGTTTAGAGAAATGCATGCTTTTAATGGCTTTCTTATCATTTTATTCATTTCTCGGCTATTTCTCTTGCTTCTCCGTTTCTTTGTCTTGTTTTGTAGGTACGTCGCGGTCTATATCCATGGGAATTGAAAATAGCACCCACTAGAATCAATATGCACTTTTCGGAATTGAATTTGAGTTTGAAACAAAGGAAAACGAAGGATTGCAAAGTATCAAATAGGACCTTTGTGTATTGTTTTAGTCATATCTCAAGTTCTACAAATCGGATTAGGGTGATTCAAGTTGGGTTGGAAACTAGACTTGAAGAGATTTTCAATGATAGGTCGCACGCCTTCATACGATTCTTAGATCGGAAGTTACAGCCTTCTGAAGTTGGACCTGGAAAACTGCCGCGGGCGCGGGCTACAGTACCCGCGGGCGCGGGCTACAGTACCCGCGGGCGCGGGGTTGCTGCAGCTCCGAAACTGCCGTATTTGGGCAGTAAGCACCCGCGGTTGTCCCGAGGGCTCCCCGAGGGCGCGATCCTTGGCCCCGCGGGCGCGGGCTTGGGCCGCGGGCGCGGCTATCGGGGTGTCTGTTCCCCTCCGCGGGCGCGGTCGATTTCTCCGCGGGCGCGGGTTTCTGGGTCTTTTACGATTTTAAGCTTCTTTTCTCATTTTGTTTATATAGTTTTTGGTTTCCTTTATTCTTCATTCATGTATTTCTTTAGTTTTAGAATAGTTTTCTCTCTCTTAGGCTGAGAGCTTCTCTCTCTAGATTAGGCTAGATTAGGAGTAGTTTTAGAGAGAGAAAGTGAGGAATTTCAATGGTGATTGAGAGATTGAAGATGCAAGTGTGACAATTGTGTTCCAGATCTTCTCTATTATCAATGAGCATTCTTAACTCTATCTCACCTTATTTCTTTGTTTAATTTCATGTTTGTTTGGTTTAATTTTGTTGTTTGATGCTTGATTAGTGTAATTGTTCTTGGTATTTTGTTGATTCTTGATTTCCATAGTTGTTAGTTGATAGATGATGATTCTTGAATAGTTGTTTGGCTAGGAATTGGGTGAAACTTGTATGATTGATTAATTGTGATTAATTTGGGGATTCTGTTGATTGATTGTTGAGATTAAAGTGATTAGTGAAGGTTTGCATGTGTGTAATTCAATTTCGCCTTGAGAATTATGCTAGATTGCATTGTAATTGCTAATGACATGAACAATTGATTTAGGAATTGCAATTATCAATTGGTTTTGATTGTGATTCTCTTAGTTTGTTATTCATAGTGAACCCTAGCTTAACAATTAGGAGATAGCTCTTTGATTCCTATTGATTGCTCTTATCATTAGTCCTCACAACCTTTGATTGACATGCTCTTCCCATGTTGTTGCAATTGACATGATTACTTGTTGATCCCCGTTCCTAGTGTTTTATTTCCTTGGTTACTTGTTTTGTTAGTTGTTAGTATTCTCTCTTACCTTCGTCTTCGACCTAGCTTAGGCGCATAATTGAAAGTGCTTGAACATTACCGTTCCTTTGGGTTCGACCCTTGACTTGCCTCTATACTCGTATTTAGGTTTGTTAAGTGTTTATAAATTTAGTTTGACCGAGGGAAGATTAGATAACGACCTAGTTTTCCACTCGTCATCTTCTTCCTGATCGCCTGGAAGAAATATAGACACTTGTCACCTGACCGATTGGTGAGAAATCTTCCCAGAGCTGCCAGACAACCAGTTAGTCTTTGAACTTCCTTTACAGAACGGGGCGACTGCATGTCGATTACTGCCTGTATTTTTTCAGAGTTGGCCTCAATCCCCCTTTGGTCAATCAGGAATCCGAGAAACTTCCCAGACTCAACACCAAAGACACACTTTTTTGGATTAAGCATGACTTTGTGCCGCCTGAATGTGGCGAATGTTTCTCGAAGGTCAGACAGGTGATCCGCCTATTGTTTGGATTTGACTATCATATCATCAATGTATGCTTCTACGTTCCTCCCAATTTTATTAATGAAGATTGTATTAATCATTCGTTGGAAGGTAGCAGGCGCACTCTTCAAACCAAATAGCATCACATTATAACAGAATAACCCCTAATCAATGACAAATGCCGTTTTTTCTTGATCATTTTTCCACAGGAGAATCTGATGAAAGCCCAAAAAAGGCATCCATAAAACCCATCAGGGCATGTCCGGCTGTACAGTCGACCAGACTGTCTTTGGAAGTGGATAACTATCCTTCGGACATGCTCTGTTCAAGTTAGTGTAATCTACACACATGCGCCAGGAACCATTCGGCTTCTTTACCAGTACAACATTCGCAACCCAGTCAGGGAAGCTACATGGCCGAATGAACCCAGCGTCTAACAGCTTTTTAACTTCGGCGGCTGCCGCCTAACTTCTTTCCTCACCCTGGTTTCTTTTCTTTTGCCGAATGGGCTTCTTTTTGCGATCCACGGCGAGTTTGTGGACAGCAAGATCCGGGCTGATGCTTGGCATCTCCTCCACTTCAAAGGCAAAAATGTCTTTGAATTCTTTCAATAGTTGGTGTAGACTTGTGCCCAACTTAGCAAAAGCAGCCATCCCCACCTTAACAGTTCATTTTGGACGACTGTCATCCAGAGGAATATCAGTATACTCACCAGCCGGCTAGGGACGATGGTCATCTGAGCGCTCCTCAGTCAGTGACTGCTATTGCTTTTCTTTTTTGACCACCATCGGCGGATTAGGCTTTCGCTTTTTATCGGCCGTGGGGCCGGATGGTCATCCTTGACCTCATCGAGGTCAATTGGCTCTTTGCCCTATACGGCTGCAGCTGCCGCAGGCTTGACGCCCGAGAGATAGCATTCTCGGGCCGTCTTCTGGTCCCCGTTCAGGGTGCCAACAGTCCCATCATCCCTCTCATACTTGACAAGCATAAGAGCTGAAATAATGATGACCTTGCACTAGTTTAGAGTAGGTCGGCCAAGGATGAGGTTTTAGGCGGTCAGCTCCTCGACCACCGGGAACCAAATGGTCATGTGCCGACCGCTACCATTTTCTCCCAATCAGATGGGAAAATCAATGCGTCTGACTGGATGCACAACTCCTCCTCCAAATCCCACTAGGGGATGGGAGACATTCGTCATACTATCCGGCCTGTATCTCAGGTTGGATAGACATTTGTAGCATATGATGTCTGAGGAGCTTCCTGTGTTAATCAAGATGCGACCAACCAATTGGTTTGCCACTTTGCATTCTATGACCACAGGGTCATCATGCGGCCGACGGACTTTGCCTCTGTCCTTTTCGGTGATCATGACTTTGGGGAAGGAGGATGTGCTAGCCACATATCCCTCTTCAACAGAATGGACCATCTTTCTTAGATGGTCCTTATTTCCCCGGATGGTTGGACCACCACCGACAAATCCGCCTGCTATCGTATAGACGGGTTCTTCATCTGTTTAAGAGATGATAGCAGGCTGGGGAGTCTTTTTGCTTGACTTCCAAGGATTTGATTTGGGAGCCACTTTGGAATTCACATAGGATTTCAGCGCTCCTTTGTCGGCCAGACGGTCAAGCTCCCGCTTGAGGCTGAAGCAGTTGTTGGTAGTGGCAGCGTTTGTTTTTGTTCCGATTTTCAGCGGAACCTTTCATAGGAATCGGCTTCTCAAGAGTCAGCCGATCTTTAATCTCCATGAGGATGGAGTAGCTGTCCTTGTGGAACTCGTACCTTGGAACGTACGGTATCCACTCTTTCTTTTTCTTCTGGGCCGGCTGATCGGATTTATCGACTGCCCAAATTTGTTTTTTCTGTTTGCTCTCTTCTGGTTATAGAGACGGCTGAGCAGGTCGACTCTCCTTCTGTCGGTCGGACTTCTTAGAGTCTGACTGCTTATTAAAGGAGCAGAGCTCGGTCGCTTGTATATAAGAGTCCGCCTCCATCAGGGCTCCTTGGAGAGTAAAGATTTTCTTTCGAACGAGTTCGAACTTGAAAGTCGACCCGTCCTTCAGACCTTTGAAAAAGTCTGTGAAAGCCACTTCGTTAGACAGTCCTTGTATCTGGATTCTCACCAGATTGAATTGCCTGACGTATGAGCGCAACCCTTCTCTATCTCCTTGCTGCACATAGCCTAAGTCAAGGCTTGTTTTCTTTGCAGGGATGTTCATAGAGAAGTTAGAAGCAAACAAGAACGCAAGCGTCTAGAATCTGTTTATGCAACTAGCTGGCAGGTTGCCGAACCACTGTTGGGCTATGCCCTTCGGAGTAGCTTGGAAGCATCGACACCAGGCGGCATCATCCAACCCCTGTAAGTACATGAGGTGGGTGTATGCCAAAAGGTGATTTTTAGGGTTGGAAGTACCATCGTAGGTTCAAACCATGACATTTTTAACCTTAGCCGGCTGCTCCACCTCAGCTATTTCCCTAGATTACGCAGAGGGCTGCTCCCCAAGGTTTTATAGCTAAAGCTGCCAGTCCAAAGGCAGGTAATTGTATGCCGCCTGTCCTCCGAAGAAGGCAGGCTGAATTTAAGGTAAAGCAGGCGGTCTGAATGGTGGTTGTGCCACATACTGCGCCGAATTGATTATGTGAGGCCCCTACTGTACGAAGGGGCCGCTTGAAGGAGTCCTCGGCCTGGAAGGAGAATTCTTCACCAAGGTGTTATGAAAGTTGTCATGATAAGTCGATGTTGAAGCTGACTCTAATAGCTGCTGATTCCTTAGCTGGTCGATAACTGACAAGCATCAGGAAATGTCTGCTTGCTACCATCCGGTTGAACATGCCAGATGGGTTTCCTTTTCCCTCTCTTAGGGAAACGGAGTCTTGATAGGTCAAATGGAGGCCGAGACCCAGCCTTCTCCAGATGAGGAGTCGGCTGTCGGTCTCGGACCGACTTCTGTTGTCCAGACTTGGCAGGCTTTGTGGTCGTCTGCTCCTTTCTAGGAGCTGGCGTCCGCTTGTTGATTAGTCCTTTGATTTTACCCCTGAGGCTGCTCATGAATTTCATGAGCTCATCACGGGTGACTGGAGCTGATCCTGCCGCCTGGGAGGCATCAGTCGCATGCCCTGTGGGCTTACTGGATCCAGGGTGCCTATTAGCAGTCGTCTGGTCACCATTGCGCTCTCGCTTGTCTTTCTAGCAGAGGCGCTTAGAGATGAGTGACCCGTTAGGGTCCACATAGGTTCGACATCAGCGTTGTCACCTAAATCATGGTCCGTCTGGACGTGTACTTCTTCCAGAGGCTGAGTGGGATCTGGAGGAGGCACAGGATGTTCTTGAGAAGCCATCTTAGAGGTACTCTCCCCACAGACGGCGCCAAATATTTTGGGGTTTTTTGTGTCCCTCGGGAGAGTAACAGCTTAAGACTGGATTCGCAAGATCGCCTGTACCTGCAAAGCAAACGGACCGCCGGATGGTCGGTGGTCCGCCTCCGAAGATTAAGTTAGTGAAGTATTCGGAGTAAAGCGTGCGGAAATAAAGTTATCTGCTCGGATTCCAAGCTCGGGTATTGTGCTGTCTTTTTCTTGAGAACGACAGCTTTGTAATGAATGTTGATGTGACGTGTTGTCTCGTGTTTCGTACCATGTCCCTATAAATGAAGGAATTGTCCCTATTTATAGGGTCTTTTGGGGAAGTGTGCCCTCCCTAGGGTTTGGTGACTTAGGGATTAGGGCACGCCGCAAAACTGCGCCTCAAAGTTTGGGCCTTTGAAGGCCGCCATTTCATAAGCGATATCTGAGTGACATGTGTCACTCATCCCAAGAGGGCATTTGGGTGTCTCTTAGGGCGACACGTGTCACTCTCCTATTGGTCCACTTTGGATCATCAAACACCCCAAATCAAGGGTGTTATCTGCCTAACACGTGTCACCATCTGGGAAGGTCCAAGGTGGCGCCCCTTTAAGTGACACGTGGCAGTCTCCGATTGGGCCACTTGGCCGGGTATAAAATACCCAAAACATATTCCCTATCTAGGATCCCTAGAACCCCAGCGACACAATCTTATATGCGGGTAGAGACGGTGAGGGGGCGGTCTCCCAAATAGAAATTAATCAAGCTGACCCTGCACATAGAGACGGGGAAGAGTCCACCTCGGGGTCATCCAGTGACGAGGGAGACACCGAGGACTCTGCCTCACGGTCTAGCTTTACAGACGATAATGATACCCCCCCCCCCTCTCCCTGTTGAGGATCGAGGTTGAGGAGAGAAAGAAGTGGGAAGATAAAGAAGATCCCTTTAAAATTCACGTCTTCGCTAAAGATAGGAAGATAATCTGGATTCTCTTAGGTTAGAAAAAGAATTCCCACCCAGGGGAGGCAAAGCAACACGACTTCAGGAGTTTTCCCAAAAGTAAGCTGGAGGAAGCTGATATGCAACAATCAGGCTTCTCCAAAAAGTTTGTTCATTGCCTGGCTGTTGGTTCAACAAAGGTTGTCTATAGCAGATGTGCTTAGGAAGTGGGGTATTAATTGTGACCTGATGTGTGTGTTGTGTAAGGCTGCTGATGAATCCCACACTCACCTCTTCTTTGACTGTGTCTTTAGTGCTTAAGTGTGGTCTACTGTGCTTGCTCAGTTGCAAATGACTAGGCCCATCCAAAGTTTGTTTGAAGAAATTCCAAATTCGGATTTTCGAAGGAAGCGAACCCCAACCCACGGGGGGAACACAGACTAAGCGAAGGAGCGATAACAGCTGTTGAGGGCTTTGTAAAGAAATGGCCCCTGGGAAAGAATTATACCATCCGGGTGCTGCCTGAGCTCGGCACAATCTCTTGGAAGGATGACCAGGCGAACGCCGATGCTTATTTTTGATGCTACGAGGCGGCATTCCTAGCAGGCCTCCGTTTTCAGATTCACCATGCGATGAGGGCCATACTTAGGGCTTATGGCCTAGGAGCCTGGCAGCTCTCCCCAAACTCATGGGCCAATATGCTGGGGTATGTTGCCGCTTGTGAGATGTAAAATTTGAACCCAAGCTGGCAGGCTTTTACTCACATGCACTATCTTAGTCGCAATCCAGGCGGCTGGAGGGTGTGGTACACTCTAACCACCCTTCCTACATATCAGATGGCTTTGGACAAGGTGTCCAAATATGATGGTTGGAAGACCCGTTTTTACTTGCTGTATGCCCCAACCCACCAAGAGAATTGAGAGCTGCGCCGGTATGATAAAAAACCTGACCTTCTAGGTCGCAAATGTGCCCTCCCTAAGATATCGGGAGATGACTACGATGCAATCATGGAAACCAAGTTTTTTGTGCTCCATCTGGAGACTCTCTCAACCGGGGACGTAATCAAAGTCCCCAATAATTGGATTCCCATGTGCGCATGGTTCAAGGATGAGGTGTTTTTATCCGCATGCGGGCTTAGCACCCTGATTCCAAAACGTACGTCTGACTTGCATCTGGTTTAATACCGCTTGTACTTCTTCTATTCATCCATGATTTAGTATTCAATGCGTTTGTTATTTTTGCAGAAGACGCTTTGAACATGGTGGCTGAGGAAAAGTCCCCCAAACGGTCCTCTGCGCAAATAAGGACAGACCTGGCGGAGGCTAGGGCCGCCAAGCTGAGGGCGGAGGTAAATACTGTCTCCTTAGCCTAACTTTTTATCAGGCGCAACCGGTTGCTTATTTAGTAATTTTTATGTTGCAGGGTGGAGAACTTCCCAAATCCTTCACCATAAACCTTTTCAAACGGAGCCTGGAGGAGACCGCATCTACTCTAATCAAACCTGCTAATTTTGCGAAAGCGACTTCAGATAAGACAGGCCCGAGGGATCTTCTAGGAAGCATCGTCTTCGCATTGGGGGGAAGAACACTACCATGGGAGATTTTAAAGTTGGCTTTGACTTGGTCCCATCCGGCTTTTCTGCGCATGTGGGTGGAGCAAACCCACAAGCTTCTGAAGGTAAATACAATCCCTTCGAATCCCCTCCTCAGCTGGGCTAGCCGTTGCGAGTGAAATCTCACTCTCAACATACTTCTTCGTCAGACAGCCAGTATCAAACTGATGCCGCCTATATAGCTCACTCACCTTTCACATATAGTGCGGATCAATCCTCCTGATGGCCGAACGTCCTGGCGCATGCCCGGGCCATGCTGGCGGCTGTGCATAAGAAGAAGAAGGATGCTATTCCTGGCATTGAGACGTTCAATGTTGAACGGATCCTGGCAATCCTGTTTGAGTATGCCTAATTCCTTTTCTTAAATTAAGTATAAGATATCCCGCATGATTAACGCTGTTTGTGTCTACAGACTATGCTCAGGGTTGAAGGACTTTAGCGGCCATATGCCTGGAAGAGGGAGGAGGTAAAAAGAGCGATTAGATCAACTAAGGATTCCCAAGATGTTGTTGAATATGAGTGTACAATTAGTGAACTTGAAACTAAAGCCATCTTGATGCAACACGCGGTGGAGGTTAGGGGTCTCAAGCAAGCCTTGGAAGAGGCAAAGGAGAAGGCCACTACGGCTGAGTCTAACCTCAAGAAGGCAAAGGAGGACCTCAAGACCTTGCAGGGTGTCTCCCAAGATAATACTAACCTCAAGGCGGAGGTTGAGTGGCTGAAAAATGATGCGGAGCATGTCCAGAATAATCTCAAGGCGACAATCGAGGCGGAGCTGGAGCACCTGATTTCTGAAAATGAAGAAGACTCCGACACCCGGATGAAGATCGTCTGGGCTTCTCTTCATCCGACATAGACTACAGCATGTGGGCTCTAACTTTCCAATATGCTGAGACCGTAGTTTATTTGAGGGAGATGAAAGGAACGGTGTCCTTCGAACAAGTGTATTATTCTGATAGCGGGTTCAGAATTATTAGAAAGCTAATATATTCAGTGAGGTCAAGTGATCGGAATGCCTGGGTGGAGGCCGCTTCCGATCAGTAATATTAATATAATTAATATTACAGCTTAATCTTGGCTGAACCCTTCGGGTCACACCCAAGCAAAATATACGAACCGACTCGACGAATAAATTGGAAGAAATTAATTCGTCGCCCGAGTGTTAAATATTTAGACGTCGAAAATTTGAGCTTAGAGCGCCGAAACCGAGCGTCGGAAGTCGAGTCAAATATAATAAAAAGACGAGACGGCAAATTAGTAATAAATCAACAATGACCAAAATACCCCTAGCATCGGAATCCCGAGTGCTAGGGGATTAGCCGAGCTAGCAGCCCGCACCATGTGCGAGACATGCTAGCAAGGCGTGGCTAGCAGCCCGCACCATGTGCGAGGCATGCTAGCACAGCACGGCCAGCAGCCCGCAAGCAGTGCGTGGCGTGCTGGCGTGGGCTGCTGCTAGTAGCCCGCACATGTGCGTGGCTAGCTAGCAGCGCCCTCGGCATCAGCAGCCCGCACTGATGTGCGTGGACTTGCTGGGCCGAGCTGGCAGCAGCTAGAAGCCCGCACGGTGCGAGGCTAGCTGGGCCGTTGACCTAGGTCGGGTAGAAAAGGGAAGCTAGTAAGTATGCTTGCCTTTTGGTGTGGACAAGTGTCACAAGGAGAGGAAGGAGTGGGGAGCAAGTATGGTCCCCTCCTCTCCATGTGGTCCATACTTCTCTTTACATATGACTAGGACACTTGTTGATTTATTACTTGCTTATATATTTAATTCAATTTTTCTTTAAATTATAATTTGGAATTTCATGAATCCCACATTGATGGGATAGAAATTCCCACTCATACTTTCCTCTATAAATACCAACCTTGGGATTTGGAGTAAAGTGCTTGAGTGGGAGTTAGAAAGAGCATTCCATATTTTGGAAAAACTCTTAAACTCCATTAACACTTGGGTTTTGGTCGGACTTTGCTAACTCCAAGGTAGTGGACCTAAAAAGTCGTGTTCGTCCTTTATGGGTGGATACCGTTGGAGGCACGGCATTTGCGGTGCTCAAGGCTTTCAAGTAAGAGCCCGTTTTTGAGAGGGCGAAGCTCGCTTCAAGGGTATGATTCGTTCTTCCTTTTCTTGTGCTTATTTATTTATGCTTTATGGTTTTATTAATAACGAGTGGTTCCTTGGGTCGGGGTTGTTTCCGCAGTGAGTCGGACTCACCAAACCCCAACAGCGGTATCGGAGCGACGCTCGTTTATTTTTATAATCATGTTTTTTTATGGTTTATTTTGGCTTATTTTTCTGGTTTAAGTTGCTTATTAGATTAGTAGCTCGGTTTTATTTATTTTAATCCCGTTTTTAATGTCGAATTTGGCCCAGAACAAAGATTTTCGCCCGAAAATAGTGAATTTTGGGTGGAAAAGCTGTTCTGGAAAGGTTTTAACCCCTTGAGGACTGTGATTTTAGCCAAATTCCGACCAGAAATGCCTTTTTCGAGGGATTTTTCGTTTTTGACGAAAAGTTTTAAGTCTTTTCTAACCTTGAAATTAATGGCATAACTTATTGATTATGTGGTTGATTATTTGCATTATTTTCTTCATTTTTAAGTCCCCTTAAAGCACACTTACTTGGTAGTATTTGATGCTTAAAGGTTGATTTATTTTCACATAATTGCAAACTAATTGCTTTTTAGTGTGAAAATTTTTGTTTTGAGGCTTCCTAAGTGTTAAAGATTCAATCTTTATTTGTGATAAGTGATTGAAACTTTAAAAACCACTAAATTCCATGTTATTTTGTGTTAAACTTTGTTGTTTTAATCATTTAGAGTTGATTGGAAACATAAAGTTTCAATTTTTGTGATAGAAATTTGGTTATCTTCATGTTGGAAGATATAATTTTCAAGGATTCACAAAATTTAGATGTTGGAATTTTCATTTGAACATTAAAGTTCATATTTTTCCAACTTCCCCTTACTTTGTCAAATTCTCAAGTTTAATTTAAATTGATTAAATTACAAGTGAGAAATTGCCTCAACTTTGTTATTGCACCAAGCTAAACCAATTTAATTAAGAATGGTTCTTGGAATTATTTTGGTTATTTGCACTTTGAAATTTTATTAAGTTAGACTTGTTTAAAATTTTATTTTTTGCTCATTAAGTTAGTTCTAAAATTAATTTAGAATTAATTAATTATGTCTCGCAAAATGGGATCAAATCCCGAAGCCATGGCACGCAAAACGAGGCAAAGAACCACCCTTGGCTAGCCGGGCTGCATAGCAGCCCGCATGTGGCTGCCAAGGTGGCTGCCCCGCCTTGCGTACGGCCACACGCGCGGCAGCAGCACACGGCCGCAGCAGCCACGCACAAGCAGCCATGGCTGTGCGTGCGCGTGCGTGCGGCAGTGGCAGTAGCCCATGGCTGCTTACCGCGGGCCGTGTGTGCGGAGTTTTTTGTGTGTGCATATGCTTGGTGCGGTGAGCTGAATAGCCGTAGTATGCTTGGTTTGCATGATCCGCGATTATTCGAGTTTCCTTGGCAAAACGCTTAAAGCGAAAGCCACTTGAAATGCGGTTGGCTTAATATTGCTTATTTTGCCGTTTTATTTATTTTAATTAATTTTGTTCATTTTAATTTAAATTTTGGGAGGCTAGGCCTCGGTTTTGAGCGGCATTGGCAAAATTTTATTTTAACAAGTTTAGGTGCTACCGACTTAATTAATTGGATTAATTAAGGGAAATGCGGAATTTAGTGGGAGCTTCAATTATTAATGACGTCAATTACATAATCGGTTAAACAACTTTGACTAGTTTTAATTAGGCGTGTTAATCGGATTAACCACCTAGATTAGTTACTAGTGCGCGCGTTGTTTAAATGCATTTTACTTGTTTGATATTGTAAATTGCATGGGCCATTCACAAATAGTGAATGGATGAATGGAATATATATATTCTCTCTTACAGGTTTTATGAAATGGCAAATAGTGGGACCCGATTAGGATAGAAAATACGGACTACGTGCCGTTATGTATTTTTGTAAATCTAAATACGGTCTACACACCGTTAAGTATTTTTGTACCTTAATATTTAGATTATTCCTAGCCGTAGACACTAGTATTTGCATAGTTTTGTTAAGTCTTTAAGACGGCGTATCTTGGAAGACAAAGCCTTGAATTGCAAATGAAGACCTTTTGAAGATTTGAAGAATTCAAGGGGTCATGCTAGTTGCCAATATGCATCTATAATTTCGCTTTATATTTTATGCTTATATACATGTGAATTATTCGTTAGATGCATGTTTAGGTTTTCTTTATGTTGCGATGATTAGTTAAGTTGACTTAAATCAACCAACATAGAACCCTTCAAAAAAAAAAAAAAAAAAAAATCAACCAACATAGAAATCCTAGGTCCCTAATAATATTGAGTCAAACTTGCCTTTCCAAAACAACACTTACCAACCGAACGAGGGTGATGGTAGGCTACGCCAAAGCGAGGTGCCATCACTTCTCCAAGGCTCATAAGGCACACTGGGTGTGCACGTTGGTTTTGGTTGACTCATCGGTATGAGTGAGGAGTCCTCACATACCGTGGCAAAAGAGATACATCGTCAAAGATGCATTAGATGCGACGATTATCTAACCAAGAGTGGCTTAGAGCCACTAGCAAGGAAATGCTTACCTTAGAAGATTAAGTGTTAAGACAAGCCAAAGCATGCTTAACCACTCTTTGTTTCTTCGGATCTTGGAATCGCCTTATGTTCGCCAAATAGGGACAATTTTTATGCGTAAATAAGACGTTTAATAAGAACGAAGTTTGCAGGAATGCTATTAAATTTCAAACTTATTATGTTCTTGATAAATGGTTATACTTTGCACTTATATTTATAGTATTCTAAATCAAATAATATTGTTTCCATGATTGGTAAAGGAAATCCTTGAGAATAGTTCTCAAAGACAGGAAAAGCATTTCTAAAATACAATTCTCATAAATGACTTTTATAACTAAGTCCGAAAGGACGGTTGGACATCATGTATTCAAAATACTAGGTAGTTTTGATAAAATATGAGGTATTGAGTTGCAAACTCAAGATTGTTAATGTTTGACAACCAATGTATCTTTTCGCATCATACATAATTGAGTAGGACTCATTGATGTAGTAATTCGAGTAAGAATTAATGGAAAAGATGGAACTTTGTTTTACGGCGCACTAGTTGCTTGATTATGCCTAACAAAGTATAAGAGTCAAGGTACTTAAAGAAATAAGTCTTAAAGTAAGATTATAAGATATTGTATGATAAGAAATATAGGAAAGAAGGAACAAAGAAAAGGAATTAGATTCCATTTCAACTCATGAGTTCATGTTATTGTAGTTAACTTAGCAATTCGTTATCTTCACAAGTATCGGATACTGCTTGAGTGTTCCACTATGATAGTGACCTCAAACTATTGAAGCTAAGCTAAGTTATCGACTTACAAGCTTAGATTGAAGCAAGAAGAGCTACATCAGTTGTAAGGTCGTATGTTTTGTTTAAATACCTTTTAAGCCAAAGGCTGGAACAAATAATGGTTATTATGTTCCATAATCAGCAATTGATCCGTTTACACACGGAAAGACTCACATTCAAATAAATGAGCAATAGTTGCGAGATTTATTTGAATGGCATGGTTATCCAAGCGTTGAGTCAAGAATGCTTGATTATAAACAAACATTTCCCTAACATGATTAACTCACTAAGTTCAAGTCATGGGCTTGATTTGCGTTCCAAACATCTTTAGCAATGTCATATCGACAAGAACGTACTCAAGATTCTATTAGATAGGCTCTTGATAGTTGCTCGATTTGGAATCATTCTAAGACAAGCAAGTCTTAGTTGTTAAAACCGACAAAGCAGAGAGCTATTGTTCTTGGTATAGACAATTGACTTCGAAGGCTAAAGAGGAATCAATTACTTCAACGTTTCACAAAGAATTTGAAAGGATATGGCTATATTCATCAAATGTGAACAAAATTGACCTGAGTAGCTCAAGAGTCCAGTGAAGTACAGAATCGACTTGGCAAGATATCAAAACTTCTAGATTAGATCGAGCAATGTTTGCTTGAGCCAAGCGTGACCATCTCAAAGTTATGAATGGAAATTTTCATAAAGAACTCCACAAATAACATGGTGTGTCCTCACGGAGACCTCGATGTCATTGGAAAATGACTCAAACGATGATGGTTCACAACCCTTCCTATAAAGTTCTTAAAGATTTGCCCAAATGACTAATGTTACACTAAACAATATGTCGAAGCTAATAAAGGACGCCATATTCAGTTATGGATAGAAATAACTTCTAAAAGTCTTTTCAAGTATATGTCTAAGGCTCTTAGTCTCAGTGGGAGTTCCCTAGCTCAGTGGGAGCTAAGTGGCTCAGTGGGAGCTAGGTGGCTCAGTGGGAGCTGAATGGCTCAATAAAGACTAAAGATAGCTCAAATGGGAGCTAACTGTTTGTTTCACAACGAACTTTTACCCAAAGACAATATACATGTCTCTTTGTAAGCATTCAAGTGAGACTACGGGCATTACCTCCACATCCTAATTGAGAACATAATGTTTGTTGCTCTAAGTGGTGTCTTTCTGGAAAGTAACACGTTTCCAAAACGACAAGTGGGAGAAAAATGAACTCGATGACCATCGAGCTTAGCAACAAACTAGAACTGAGAATCTCGGAAGACCTTAAAGGACTTCATGAGAATGCTTGATCAAGAATATTCAAAGGGACTTTACAAGTGCCTTAAAAGAGAATTCATTACTCACAAAACATTAAAAATGTTGGAGTAAGATCAACATGATTAAAGGGCTTTGAAAGCGCCTTAAAACTCAGTGTTTGATGCAATTACCCCGTATAGGTATAGAATTCACCAAAGGATTGGATTGAAGAAATAAACTTAAGACTTACAAGCAAAGGAATAATGTCTTGTAAGATTGCTACGACAAATCCAAATTCCAAATGATGGTTAGAGGCCATGAAAATCCGAAATAGACTCCATGTTTGAAAATCATGTTCGAAACTTGATTAATTAGCATGAAGGATGAAAGATCCATCAATTGCAAATAAGTTTTCAAGGAGAAAACTAACAAATGTGGAAATGTATATGCATACATAGCTAGATTGGTGAAAAGGATATAATTAATTTCAAGGAGTTGATTTTAATAAAAAACCTATTCACCAATCGGAATGCTTAAGTCTTTTCGTGATTGATCTAGCAAAATTGCACATATGAAATATGGAAAAATAGATACCAAAACCGCCTTCCCAAAATAGGATCTTGGAAGTGACTATGGAATAGTCTAAGGGTTTTGAAAATCTAAATAATGCTAGATTTGAAAGCAAGCACATGGAATCCGTCATGGGATTAAAGGAAGCATTGCATGAAGGAATTGGAACGTGTTTTCTCATAAAGTTAATAAGAGGATTGACTTATGGAGAAACATAGAAATTCTGATGAACAAGAAGTTTAGTGGGAGCAAAAGTAAAGGTCCAACGAGAAGTTTACGAACTCTATTGTGAAACAACTATCAAATGCTAAATGCTTAAATTTGAAAGTATTTTCGACAATGGACCAATCTAAAGACGATACTTAGTACATGTTGGGAATTAAGTTCTATGGTATAGACTTAATTAAATGTTTAAATGAGTAAAGGAATTTACCATGTTAAACATGAAGGACTTTGAAAGGCTTTCGACCCATATATGTATGAAGCTAAGTAAATGTTTGAACTAAGTATAAGCTAGGCTAAATACTAAGTCAACCAAGAAAGACTCTAGTAAGAGACTTTCAACCATATCACATAGCGAACATTTTGGCAAGACTCAGTGTAACTGAATGAGCTAAATGTCACATGGATGGAATAGAATCGAGAATCATTCTAGAATTAAATCCATCATGTAAAGCTATGATATGGAATCGTCAGACGACTTACTTGCTTAGAGCATGTGAAGTACGTATATAATACCAGTCGACATTAATCTAAGTATTAGATCATTAGATTATAGTCAAGAACATCCATAGCACTTAAATAAGTAGTTGGATGAGTTCTTGACGCATGGAAACAAATACAACTTGAGTTTTGATGTTGCAAGCACAAAGCTTAACAAGGATTAGATCCTTAGCAAGGAAGCCATTTATAAGCACGAGGCAATAAGTGTTGTGGCTTGAGAATGGTAACATGGATATGCATCCATGTATAATGTGCGGAAATTTAAGATAAATTTCCATGATCGTAAGTGATTTGAGTATTCCAAATCATTGTGAGTCGTTTGGAGTGAAATCCATGCAAGGCATCATCGGAGAGTCTACTAAAACATATGTTGAGAATATTGTTGCCTTAAAGGCAATAATAAGTTCGTTGTTGAACATTGATGATTGTAGGTTGTCAAGTAGAAGGTCTCAAATCATGAAAATGAGTGGGAGCCATTGCTTGGACAATAAATCCTGAATCACATGTAATCCATTAACACTCTCAAAATTTTATCATCTTATTATGGAAATGGTGGATAATGAAGATGCTAAGGTTTGCAAAGTAATTATAACTAAACCTATGCAATAAGTGAACGACAACATTCATAATTGTATGAAAGAAATTAAGCATATCAAATATGAGTGTGATTTCTATGAATGTTTTATGAAGAGTACTACTCTTAAAACATTTGGGAAAAACCATTTATCATAAGATGAAACATTGTGAAGTTTCATAGTGGAATAAAATATTTCTAAATATTCCACAAAACTATTTAATTGTGGTTTAGAATTAAATAATGAGTCCATTCGATTTTAATAAATATTAAAAATAGGGTATCAAGTCAATGGCTTGGATAAAGAAACACCTATTAAGTGAACATTGAATATTTTAATCGAAAATTATCCCTAATCAAGGTCATATATTTGTGGACGATTAATGACCGTTAGAGATTAGTGTGTAGTATGATTTATAGCACCGTTTCTTGTGCTATAAGGATATAAATCATTTGCACAGGTATTGGTTTAGAACCATACTGGATCGACCTATGAGAATACTTTAAGAGATTTAAAAATCGTCATAAGTATTTGATGAGTGACATTTATGTCACTCTTAGGAAGTATTTTTAGAGTCATTTTCGCGTTTATTTTATCTTATTTTTCCTTTCTTTCTCTTGTTTTCTCTTAATAACATTTCTTGTTTATTTTGTTAATTTTGTCGTGTTTTAGTTCTTTTCGTAGTTTTTATTAGAATTAGTTTATTTTCGTATTTTATTTGCTTTTGATTTGTTATATTTCGTTCTTTATTTTTCCTTGAAAGTATTCTAATTTACTTTCATTTATTTTAATTAGTTTTGAGTCTATTTTATTTCACTTTCTTTACTTGTATAGTTTTATTTAATTTTTATTAGTTTAGTGTTATTTATCTTATTTTATTTTACTTTATTTTACCTTTTCTTTATTTTATTTTATTTTATCTCTTAGTAATACCCTCGTGTTTTTTGTTGTAGGTGTCCCGGGTTTCAAGGTCATATTCGTGTTCAGAGGTCCAAGGTTCGAGGCGCAAAACTTGAGCCAACCCATGCTGCCAGCATTATCCTACACCCCACACCTTATCCTCCACCACACACACACCAACAACACAAGCAGCACTCTTCCCCTGCTTCACCCCGCAACACCACCAAGACCAACAACAACATTAACCTCTTCCTTCCACTCACACCACCTGACTACAGCAGCCCCTCACAGCACCCAAACCAGCCACACAACACCACTCACCACCAGTCCAGCCTTACCACCGCAAACACCACACAAACTAGCAGCCCACCAATTTACACCACATAGCAGCCACACAACACCACTCACCACTAAACCAGCCTGCAACCCCTCACACCACCGCACAGCTGCCGCAAAAACCATACCTCCAGCCGTAACAGCAGCCGCACCACCACCAACCCGCAATTGCCCAAACCAGCCACGCATTCCTATCCCCTGCTGCCACCAATCAACCACCACTAACCCGCAATTGCCCAAACCAGCCACGCATTCCTATCCCCTGCTCCAATTCGCAACACCTCCTCCTTCCACCACAATCAGCGCATCTGCACCACCGTCAACAACCACCACCAATTAAGCAACCAATCGAACCAAAAATCAGAACAATTAGCGAATTAATCAAGTTCGAGCAAACCAATGAGTGTTCGGCCGAACGTCGAGTTAGAGACTTTGGGGGTTTTGTTATTCGAAGAGGAGTGGTCGAACATACCCATGGTTCGACCGAACCAACCCCGTAGTTCGGCCGCACCAACCCGTGGTTTGACCGAACCACTTCACGAGCTTCTCACGCGAGTTTTAATGAAAATTGAACGGCCTTGATTGATTGCTGGTTGATGAAGATGTCGATGATGATTTTTAAGCCATTGATGATGGTGGTATGATGATAAAAAAATCAGAGCAGCCATTAAGGTCGAAGAAGAAATGGGTTGCTGATGGTTTTTGGTGGGGATTGGTGGGTTCATTTTTATTTTTCTTTTTCTTTTCCCTTTTCTTATTTTCTTTCTTTCATTTTCTTTTTATTTTTTAGTTTCTGATTTTTTTTACTTATCCTTTTAATTTATTTTATTTTATTTTCTTTTTCTATTTTTCCTAGTTTTATTAAGTTAGTATAAATACCCAATTTTGGGGGACATTCAATAACTATCTATTCTACTCTCTAATTAGTTTTAGGTTAGGTTAGGATTAGTCTTCATTGGTAGAGAGAGAAAGTGTGGTTTTCTTCATTAATGAACTTGGATTTTGAAGAAGGAGCTTGTTCAATCCTTTGTAGACCTTCATCTTCAATTAATGAGCAATCTCTTACTCTTTCTCTTTACCTTTGTTTTTTTATTATGCTTATTTGCTTTTATTTTTCTTCTTTGCTTATTAATCATGTTGATGCTTATTGATTTGATGATTGATATTGTTTTCAATATGATTTGTGAGTAGTCATCTAGCCAAGGGTGTGGGGATGGTGTAGTTGCTAATTGTTCATGCTTTTAATGTTGGAGTTATGTTAATGGTGATTAAAGTCTTTGCATGCTTGATATTCTTTGGTCTTTCTTGCAAGTGCACATTGTTAGTTGATCAAAGATGAGTCTTTACTAACAAGTAACGGAAGTTGACTTAGTTGAGATTCATTACTATCGATTGTTATTTAATAGTACCTCCTAGTATATGGTTCTAATGTGGAAACATAGAGGCTATGTTAGGAGAAGCCAATGGACCCTAGAAGGCGGCTAGATTGGACCCTTTACTTCGATATTCATGCATGTTTAGTTTACCATTGATATGCTACTTTGTTATTGTATGGTCAAGCGTCAACTTCACCTACCCATTTCCCTTGGTGCCTTAATGTTTTATTTCTTGTTTTAGCATCTTTAGACTTTAGTTTATTTATCTCCTATTCCGGACTAGCTTAATTGTCGATAACATTTGGTGGTGTTTACCGTTCTCTTTGGTTCGACCCCAATGCTTGCCTTATACTCGTATTAGGTTTGTTTAGGTTGTATAAATTGTATTTGATTTAGGGATAGACAATTGACGACGCGTTTATTCCCTTGTCAGTATTTTTCTCATTATTACTATCGGAACTCTTTTCCTTGACCATGAGTAGTGGGAGGTCTCTTGTTTGAGTACTAGTCCGCTTTGGTATCCGCCAAACGTCTGCCGTAACTGGGGATCATAACGACAGATATCGGGCGGCTAGGTCTTCTTAGTAAGAGAAGCTACATTACAAGACTGGAAATGTCCCCCTACTAACAATAGGGAACATTTCTTGTTGTTTACAAGGCCTCTCGAAGAGCGAGACTGTGAAAATGCATGGCCGTATTCAGATGGATTTTAGAAATCATATGCTTATTGACAATCAAACTCGGATTTTGAGAAACACTTCTGAACGCAACAGAGATGACGAGTAATCTTACTCTGTAGTTCATGAAGAGACATAGGAAAGGGGCTATACACTAAATGCACACTTGTCCGGAAGGACAAGTGGCAGATTGAAAGGAATGGTGTCCTTCGAACAAGTGTATTATTCTGATAGCGGGTTTAGAATTATGAGAAAGCTAATATATTCAGTAAGGTCAAGTGATCGGAATGCCTGGGTAGAGGCCGCTTCCGATCAGTAATATTAATATAATTAATATTACAACTTAATCTTGACTGAACCCTTCGGGTCACACCCAAGCAAAATATACAAACCCACTCGACGAATTAATTCGGAAGAAATTAATTCGTCGCCCGAGTGTTAAATATTTAGACGTCGGAAATTCGAGCTTAGAACGTCGAAACCGAGCGTCGGAAGTCGAGTCAAAAATAAAAAAAAGTCGAGACGACAAATTAGTAATAAATCAACAATGACAAAAATACCCCTAGCATCGGAATCCCGAGTGCTAGGGGATTAGCCGAGCTAGCAGCCCGCACCATGTGCGAGACATGCTAGCAAGGCATGGCTAGCAGCCCGCACCATGTATGAGGCATGCTATCACAGCACGGCCAGCAGCCCGCAAGCAGTGCGTGGTGTGCTGGCGTGTGCTGCTGCTAGCAGCCCGCACATGTGCATGGCTAGCTAGCAGCGCCCTCGGCATCAGCAGCCTGCACTGATGTGCGTGGGCGTGCTGGGCCGAGCTGGCAACAGCTAGTAGCACGCACGGTGCGAGGCTAGCTGGGTCGTGGGCCTAGGTAGGGTAGAAAGGGGAAGCTAGTAAGTATGCTTGCTTTTTGGTGTGGACAAGTGTCACAAGGAGAGGAAGGAGTGGGGAGCAAGTATGGTCCCCTCCTCTCCAAGTGGTCCATACTCCTCTTTACATATGACTAGGACACTTGTTTATTTATTACTTGCTTATATATTAATTTAGCTTTAAATTAATTTGTGGAATTTCATGAATCCCACATTGATAGTATAGAAATTCCCACTCATACTTTCCTCTATAAATACCAACCTTGGGATTTGGAGTAAAGTGCTTGAGTGGGAGTTAGAAAGAGCATTCCATATTTTGGAAAAACTCTTAAACTCCATTAACACTTGGGTTTTGGTCGGACCTTGCTAACTCCAAGGTAGCGGACCTAAAAAGTCGTGTTCGTCCTTTGTGGGTGGATACCGTTGGAGGCATGACATTTGTGGTGCTCAAGGCTTTCAAGTAAGAGCCCGATTTTGGGAGGGCGAAGCTCGCTTTAAGGGTATGATTCTTTCTTCCTTTTCTTGTGCTTATTTATTTATGCTTTATGGTTTTATTATTTACGAGTGGTTCCTTGGGCCGGGGTTGTTTCCGCGGTGAGTCGGACTCACCAAACCCCAACAGGAGAAGGGGGAGCCGGAGCCCGAGTCCTCTTTGCCTGGGCGAACAGAGAGCTTGGGGAGCCTACCAAGGATCTCGCTAGGGAAGGGGAAGCCATAGAGCTTATCTGATGAGGAGAACCCCAAAAGAGCTAGGCTGCTCAAAACTAGGGAGTCCAGCACTAGGAGAATCAGGCGGCCCAACCTCAGCCTTGATTTTTCAGCGATAGTATGCCAAGTTATAGAAGTTTTCGGCCTGTGTGCCGAGTATTTCTGTTTTTACTGACTATGGAGTCGGGTAACAATTTAACTTCTCTTCTCCCGGATGTTGATCCGGTTAACAATATTAATCCGGCTTTAAGCCTATTTTGAATGAAATATGCCGACTAAGTCGGCTTGATGAAATAGTTTTAATTCAATTTTTTGCATGTGAATTCTACAATTTTTATTTCAAAATCATGCATTTTTAAACTTTTGCATAACTTTTTAAAGCATGCGGAAATTCAGACAGTATACGGGCTACTCTTTCCCCTAGCTGTTGTGTGATTGGTTTCAGTACTTGTATGATTGATTGACTTTGGAATGTTTGATACTTATAGGAGTATGAAATGTTCCTAAGTCAATCAATCACAGTAGTGATTACCACAAACCAAGTACACAGTGATGGGCTTTAGAACGATCGCACATTCCACACTCAATCAAACACATTTATTGACAAACACCTTACAAAACAAGAATAATGATAAGTAAAAGTTTGGTCCACAAGGAACGGGATATGGTTGCTAAAGATCTTAACACTTAAGCTAATTCGAAGTCTATGACAATTGGGGTTCGTCAAGTAGACAAACAAACTATGATTCTAAATTGATGGATTAAAGACACTAGGGAATGGGATCCACTCAACCAAGGCAATTAGGCAAACGGGTTGTAAAATAGACACGGTATAGCAAGGACAATATGTAAAATCGACCTCATGCAATTAGAAAACAACTCACACTACTAAACTTAGATTCCTCATTAGTCTAGAAATAGATGATACATAATCAAATTGCAATAAGTAATGACGTACTCAGTTTACATTCCCATGTCAAACTAAGCATATCATGCTAACAAGCTCCTAAGTCAAGGGTAGCTACTCCTATCATGAAGAACTAACAAAAAATCTCATGTAATCAATTTAATTGAAATACAAACATCAATGCTTCTCCCACATTTGCATAATTAACCTAAAAGGTTGAGCTTCACCCAACCCCTAGCAAGAAGACTACTCACAACTCATGTTTATCAACATGCAAACAAGTATTAGGGTTCTAACTTCTTCAATAATTGGGGAAAAGTGGTTAACAATTGAAATAACTATCATCCAATAACAAATTATCAAGAACTAAGACGATTTATTTATCATGCAAGAACAAAAAAAACCATAAATTGAATGGATAAAAGAAAAAGGAAGTTACTAATTTAAGCTTGGAAATGTTAAATACAAAGTGCCAATTCTTGAAGATGAATCTTGAAACCAACTATTACAATGATTAATTTGATGAAAACTAATCTAAATTAATTAAAAGGAATGTTTCAAACTAAGAGAGATATCTAAAAACTAGGATATTATTCTCTATCTTACAAATGAGCTAAAGGTGAAGTATTTATACTCCCCGAAAAACATAGGGAAATTCGTTAAAAAAAAAATAGATTCCCAACGAGGAGCGCCCGCTCCTTTCTGCTTTACGCTCGCATCTCCTGCTTCAGTGAATGGTCAGACTTGGAAGTAACAAGGAGGAGCGCCCGCTCCTTGTCAGGTGCATGCCCGCTCTCCTGTTCCACATCATAGGCAGTTTTCAAGTTTAAAGGGAGGAGCCCCCGCTCCGGGCTAGGTGCACACCCGCTCCTCACATACTCTGGATTTAGGCAGAATGTTGCTGAAGTTGAGGAGCGCTCGCTCTAGGAGAGGTGCTCGCCCGCTCCCACTAGAGCGGGCTCTCCCTTTTTTGTCTTTGAGCCTTGAAAGTTACTCCATGCTTTGAGTGCTTGTCAAATTGAATATAGTACCTGCAAAACACGAACAAACACAAGAAAAGAAGGGGCGAGGCCGAGATACAACATTTTCATTCAAAAACGGGTTAGAAAGAGGGGATAAGATTACAAAATTGGGTTTAAATCAACACTTTAAGTTGTCAAATAAACCACTTATCACACAGTCGTCAACAACAGCCATTTGGGATATCCATTGCACCTTAATCACCTGCCCCATTAGGGTAGCTGGTACAATTTCGTTGAATAGTCTAATAGAGAACTTCTGTAATACACTGGCTGATGTCGCTTGACATCCGATTTTAAACTTAATCATTCTTTTAGAGTACTATGGCCAGATAACTATGAGTTGACCAATTTGGTCGTTCAATCTTTGCCGTCTTCATATGCTAGTAGAGCAAACTATAGAATGCCCTCTGCAACGATAACACCCAGAGGGGCGTCGCCGAATGCCATACTCAAAGAGGAGCAGACGAATTTATAAAAGGAATATTGCATCCGGCCATTGGCGTTGGTCTTAATCTTAATTTTAGCCACTAAGTGTTTTGACTTAGTTAAGTTTCATATTTAAAGGTCCGCCTGTGCATTTCCCAAATAAAGATCCAACTTAAATATCATGTTAGTCCCTAAATTTTAACCTAGCTTATGCGTTTTGCTGTCTGTCTGTGTTTTTTACAGACGGTAACTTGGGTTGCTCATGTATATATGCAAAGCAATTAAATTAGTATTGTAAACAAAAAGCAACTTTTTCATTGATGGGCTTTTTATTTACAAAAATTTACAGGTCTTTAAAGTAGTACTTTTTCAAGTTATCTATATTCCAAGTTCTAGGCAGCTGCCTGCCGTCTATAGTTTCCAGGCAGTAGGTCTCGTTTCTTACTTCTTCATAAATTTGGTAGGGACCTTCCTAATTAGGAGTTAGCTTTCCTTTCTCATTGGCCCTATCGGTTCCCTTCATTTTTCGTAACACAAAGTCCCCAACTTTCAAGGGTCGTTTGTGCACTCTCTTGTTGTAGGAACGAGTCATTCTCAGACGGTAAATCTCATGATGCAAGGCAGCATTGCCCATGCGCTCCGGGAGTGAGTCCAATGCTAGCCGCATGGCCTCCCAGTTTGCCTCTTTATCGTATAACATGACTCGTAGAGTCGGCTCATAATGTTCGAAGGGCAAGACGACTTCAGCACCGTAAACCATGAGAAATTGGGTTTCACCGGTTGCCCCTTTTTAAGTTATCCAAATGGTCCATAGGACATGAATTAGTTCTTCGGCCCATAAGCCACCGACTCTTTCAATTTTCTTCTTAATATCGTCTGAGATGAGTTTGTTGAAGGTTTCAAGTTGGCCGTTTGCTTGGGATCAGCTGACTGATGCAAACAGTGTGAGATCCCTTGATCTCCCAACCAAGTTTTGAGCTGAGGCGTCTCAAATTAAGGTCCATCATAAAATACCATAAACATAGGTACCCCGAGACGGGTGATAATCATATGAAGGAGATGACATCTTTTGTTTTGATGCCTTTAACCGCCTCTGCTTCCACCCAATTGGTAAAATAGTCAAAAGCCACAAGAATATAGTGTTTTCCTCCTGGTGCAGGCGTATACGGACCTAAAATGTCCATGCCCCATTTAGCAAACGGGACTGGGATGCGGATCGCCGTCAGATCAGTAGTCGGGCGATGGATAAGCTTGCCAAATCTTTACCACTTGTCACATTTTTTAAGAAATTCCATGGCATCTGACTCCAGAGTGGGCCATAAATAATGCCGCCTAGCTATGACGGCTAGGGATATGTCGCCTGAGTGAGAGGCGTAGAATCCCGCATGCAACTCTTCGAGAACTTCTCTCCCCTTTTTCGGGGTAACACACTTCAGTAAGGGCTTCAGAAAACCCGCCTTGAAGAGCTCTCCTTCTCTTATCTCGAAGTTTGCTACACGCTTTTTCAACACGGCTACCTCCTGGGGTGAATCAGGGAGCATGCCGTCTATGAGATACGCCCGGATGCTATCCACCCAAGTAGAGTTCCGGTCCAAAATCCCAATGGGTTCGTCTTCAGATATACTTTGCTTTTCCATTATTTCCACAAAGACTGGCCGAGGCGTATCACAAGAGGCGGAGGATTCCAATTTTGACAGAGCATCCGTTGATCATAACCGGATGGCTGACTTCAAACTCACCATCGTATTAGCTAACGACCAAATGATATTCTGAGCAGGCGTCAATTTGTTTTACCCTTGCCGCATGACACATGTGGATACCAGCTAGCAGTGCTTCATATTCCGCCTCATTGTTTGAGGCTTGGAACTTGAACCGTAGTGCATACTCATATTTATCCCCTTCAAGGGATTCACAAATTATGCCTGCATCACAGCCGTTCATAGTTGAGCTCCCGTCTACATGCAACTTCCAAATTTGATCAAGGTTATCCGGAGCAACCGACCTTGTCATTTCGACAATGATGTCGGCAAACGCCTAACCCTTCATTGCCTTTCTTGGTTTGTAGGTGATTTCAAGACTTTGCATTTCAATAGCCCATTTGAGCATTCTGCCGGATGAGTCCAGGGTTGTCAGTGGCCGCTTGAGGGGCCGATCTGTGTAGATCACCACCGGATGTGCCAAGAAGTATGGTTTCAACTTTTTAACAGCCATGTAAAGAGCGAGACCAAAATTTTTAACCATGGTGTACCGGAGCTCGACATTCCTAAGCATATGGCAAATGAAACAGACCAGGAGCTTATTGCCGTCTCTCTCAGAAAGGAGAACAACACTAAGGGCATGATCTGAGACGGCTAGGTACGTAAAGAGCGTCTCCTTTGGCAGAGGGCTAACCAGTCTTGGCAAAGAGTGTAAATGTTCTTTCAATTTCTAAAAGATCGCCTCAGCATCATCTCCCCATTCAAATATAGTCTTCTTCTTGATTTCCTAGAAGAAGTAAAGACACTTGTCACCTGACCGGCTGAGGAATCTCCCAAGCGTAGGAAGGCAACAGGTAAGCCTCTGAGCTTCTTTGACAGTGCAAGGTGACTTCATGTCAATCACCGTGTATCTTCTCGAGGTTAGCCTCTATCCCCCTTTGATCAATCAGGATCCAAGAAACTTCCCAGACTCAACACCAAAAACACACTTTTTGGGATTTAACTGGACATTATGCCGCCTGAGTGTGGTGAAGGTTTCTCAAAGATCAGGAAGGTGATTCGTCTATAGCTTGGATTTGACTATCATGTCATCAATGTACGCCTCTACATTCCTCCCAATCTGATTAATGAAGACTGTATTAGTCATCCGTTGGAAAGTAGCAGGTGGATTCTTCAAGCCAAACGGCATCACAGCATAGCAGAATAACCCCTGATCAGTGACGAAGGCCGTCTTTTCTTAATCTTTTTTCCACAGGGGTATCTAAAGGAAGCCGGAATAAGAATCCATAAAGTTCATCAAGGCATGACCGGCTGTATAATCGACCAAACTGTCGAACTTTGGGAGCGGATAGCTGTCCTTTGGACATGCCTTGTTGAGGTCTATGTAATCAACACACATACGCCATGTACCATTCGGCTTCTTTACAAGCACAACATTTGCAACCAAGTCAGGGAAGTTACATGGCCGAATGAACCCAGCGTTCAACAGCTTTTTTTACTCTAGTAGCTGCCGCCTGACTTCTTTCCTTGCCGTGATTTCTTTACTTTTGCCGGATGGGCTTCTTTTTCAGATCCACGACAAGTTTGTGGACTGCGAGATCCGGGGTGATGCCTGGCATTTCCTCCACTTAAAAGGCAAAGATGTCTTTGAATTCTTTCAGCAAAAGGTGCAAGTCTGCACCAAGCCTTTTAAAGGCAGTCGTCCCTACCTTAACTGTCCGCTTTGGATGGCTGTCGTCCAGAAGGATATCAATGTGCTCATCGGCCGGCTGGGGACGGAGATCATCTGACCGTTCCCCAATCAGTGATTGCTACTTCTTCTTCTTCTTCACCTCCACCAACTTCTTGGTTTTTCTCTTCTTTGCAGCTGCTGGAGGGTGTGAATTAGGGTCCTTGACATCGTCAAGATCTATTGGCTCCTTCAGCTGACCGGCTGCAGCATCATTCGGCTTGACGTCTAAGAGATAGCACTCTCTTGTTGTCTTCTGGTCCTCGTTGAGGGAGCCAACGATGCCATCATCCCTTTCATATTTGAGAAGCATGGGAACTAGGATTATGATGGCCTTACACTCGTTCAGAGTGGGTCGGCCAAGATTGATGTTATAGAAGGTCAGCTCTTTAACCACGAGGAACCGGACAATCATGTGTCGCCCTTGCCCCTTCTCCTCCAGCCGGACAAGTATGTCAATTTGTCCGACTAGGTGCACGACCCTTCCCCCAAAGCCAACTAATGGGTGAGAGACGTCGCGCAGACCATCCCCCTTGTAATTAATTCGGGACAGACACTTGTAGCTGATGAGATCGAAGGAGCTACCCGTATCTATGAGGATCCGGCCAACCAGATGGTTGGCGACCTTGCACTCAATGACGACTGGGTCGTCATGCGGTCGGTGAACTTTGCCCCGTTCCTTCTCTGTGATGAGGACTTATGGGAATATTCCACTTGAGGACGCCTACCCATCATCAACTGAGTGGATCATCCTCTTTAGATGATCCTTGATGCCCCGGATGGTCGGACCACCGCTTGCGAATCCGCCTACTATGGTGTAGACCGGATCTTTGTCGATATCCAAACTACTAGTAGGCTCGACAGTTTTTGACGACTGTCCTGGATTCTTCTTAGAAGCCGCTTTGGACTTCAAGACATATGACTTCAGCAAGCCCTTGTCAGCCAGACGGTCCAACGTCTACTTGAGACTATAGCAGTCATTGGTGTCATGGCCACCCTCCTGATGGAAGTAGCAGAATTTATTCTTGTTCCGCGACTGAACGAAACTCTTCATAGGATTCAGCTTCTCAATGGTCAGTCGGCCCTTCACCTCTGTAAAGATGGTGTAGCGGTCTTTATTGAATTCATACCGCGAGACTTATGGTTTGAATTCTTTCTTCTTCTTCTTGGACGGCTGATCAGGTTCCACAACCACCCAAACTTCTTTTATCTTTTTTCTCTCTTCAGCTTTCTGAGTCGGCTTAGTAGATCGACTCTCCTTTTGTTTATAGGACTTCTTTGAGTTCGAATGATGGCTGGACAAGCAGAGGTTGGTAGCTTGAATAAAGATCTCCGCTTCTATCAACGCCTCTTGAAGGGTGAAAACCCTCTTAAGGACAAGGTCGAACTTAAAGGTCGACCCGTCCTTCAGACCCTTGAAGAAGTCTATATAGGCTACCTCATCAGACAGCCCCTGGATTTGAATTCTCACCAGGTTGAACCACCTGACATAGGAGCAAAGCCCTTCTTTATCTCCCTACCGGATGGTACTCAAATCGAGACTTGTCTTTTTGGCAGGGATGCTCATCGAGAAGTTGGAGGCAAATAGGAAGGCAAGCTTCCTGAAGCTATCGATGCACCCCGCTTGCAAGTTGCCAAACCATTATTGGGCAATGCCCTCCAATGTAGATGGGAAGCACTGGAACCACATAGCATCCTCCAGCCTCTTCATGTGCATGAGGTTGGAGTAGGCCATGAGGTGGTCCTCTGGGTTGGTGGTACCATTGTAGGCGTCGTTCGAAGTGCGCCTACTTTAAAACATGTTTTGAATATGCTTGGCACTCATAGGAAGTGGGAATTGACATATACGATTAGGGACAAGGAAAGTAGGGAGCGGCCAACAAGTTTTTAAGGAACTTGTAAACCGTTCACGGATCATAAAAAGGCAACCACGATAAGGGACACCGATAGGCAACAACGATTGACCCGTGAAGGTTACACCCCATTCATAATCCATGAGATTACTAACTCCATATGGTTCGGAACCACGAAAGGAGGATCGGGGATGATGGTACGAAGTGAGTCATGGAGTCACATTCGCCCGTATTGGCCTCTACTCGATTCTTATAGCGAAAAGCATTCCTGCGATCTTAAAGGCATACAAACTGAAATTCAATTTGCTCCAATCTATTATTAAGCTAAATTTGTTTAATATTAATGCAACACATAATACTAAAATATTGTGATCACTTGATTAAACAACAAGATTAAAAAGGATCCTAAACCGGTTGTCCAAATTATATTTTTAGGCGTGATTTTCAATTACATATTCCCTTTAAACATGCAATATGTTGATCATAAATATAATAGAATAACATAAATATTAAAAGCAATCTAACAATAATTCCAACAATATAAAATCGTTAGAAAAATAATAGAAATAAAAAGAACATAATTCTTACTTTGATTCTGTTTGCTTGCAACTACAAAATAATAAACGATTTAGTAACTTCAAGGAAATAATAATAAACAATAATTAAATTAAATTAAATAGAATTGATTTGGGGCCAAAACCTCAAACAGTTCTACCTTTCACGCCTTGGCTTAAGGATAGAACCACGAGTAAAGTATGGACTCCTTGGAGTGCTTGAAGAAGGAATTTTAAAAGAGAAGGGTAGGCTAGTGTTTAGGCTAGAGCATAGAAGAGAGAATAATAGAGAATTAATTCATGCCCCGTACGTTAAAAATAAAGGGTTATTTATAGAAAAAATGTGCTGAGGGAACACACGGAACCCTAAAATGATAAAAACCCTAAACAAAGTATATCGCGACACGGCAAAGTGTATCGTGACACGGGAAATCCCACCGTCAGACGGGAAACATTCCCGTGACACGGTGTACTTTTGTGTGACACGGGAAATATTTAGTGAACAGGGGGGGGGGGGGAAACGCGTTAAGGGTTTACGCGGAAAGGACACGGAAACCCCCATGTCACAGCAGGTGTCCCGTGTCACGGGGAACCCCACCGTCAGACGAGAAATTTTCCCGTGACACGGTGGACTGTTGCGTGACGCGAGAGTTTTCAGTCCGCTTTTCCGTCTAAATTCAATTTTAACCCTAATTTCGTTTAGCATTTTAATTGCCGATTGATAATTTCGGGCCATTTCTGTTTTTTATTATTATTTGGGCTAAAATAAGAAAATAAGTAAAATAAAATAAAAAGTTTGGGCCAAAATAAATAATAAAATAAAATAAAAAAGTCAGGGCTAAAATTAAATAATAAAACAGTAAAATAAGTTTAGGCTGAAATTAAAACTATGCTTTGACCAAACATCAAGACTGATCCATGAACTATTTAAAAATTAAATTTAATTAAACACTATTTTTAAAGAACTCTCGGGATTAAATACTAAACCCGACCAATATTGGCGGTGAAAGGTTGTTCATCATCGGATTTGGTTTTGGGGAGACATTTTTAGGTGTCTACAACCATCATAAGCACCCACCAACAAATTCTTAACCTTGGTCGGTTGTGCGGCTTTGGTTATCTCCTTGGTGAATGCAGAAGTTTGTTCACCAAGTTTGAGCAGTTGGACCTGCCAGTCTAAAGGTTGGACATTATATGCCGCCTGACCCCCAAAAAGGGACGGCTGCATGAAAAGAGGGAAACATGGACCGTATACCATAGGGGGTACTTACGTTGCATTCCCGATCATCTAAGGGCCGGAGTGGACGGTATTATCGTCTGTATGGCTCTCATGCAAGGATTGAGTATTCCCTGCAGATGTATTCTTGAAGCTGTCTAGAAAGCTCGAGGTAGAGGCTGACTCAAACAGTTGCTGAGTTCTCCTACGGGTGATGATTTCCCGAGAGTCAGGAGTAGACTTTTTGTTATCAACCAGATGTTCACTGTGGCTGGGGTTTCTTGTATTCTTCTAGGGCAAAAGAATCTTGGACTAGTCAAGGGTCTCGGCTGCCTTATCCTTTGGATGCGGAGTTAGCTGCTTGTCCCTAACTAGATTTCCCCTCTCTGGAGGAGTCTTCCTGGCCGATTGACCCTTGCTTGGGCCAGCCCTGCTCTTGGTGATTAGATCCTTGATTTCACCCTTGAAACTAGTTATAAATTTCATGAGTTCATCCCTAGTGACTGGTGCGGATCCGCCTGCCGTGTGGGTTTCCCCTTCTGGCTGACCAGGGGGTCTGCTTGTACCCGCCTGGCTTGTACTCCGTTCCCGAGTGTCTTTGGGACGGATGCACCTAGTAATTAGAGAGCCTTCCTTAGCTATGTAGGTTTTGACCTCATGGTCATGGTCAGTAAAGACCTCCGGCTGATTAACCAGGTGGTCAGGAGGTGGTACAAACTCTTGAACCATCCTTGAGATACTCTCACTACAAGAAAAATCTCTTTTTGTAGTGATTATTTCGTAGCGATTGTACATTCGCTACAATATGCAAATATGTTTGTGAAATAATTAAGGATGTCGTATCATTTTTATAATCGCCATGGTTTTCCCATATAAAATCGATACGGAAAACATAATAATACATATCCACACTATTTTTACACGTTTATATAATTTTGAGAAATAGTATCATTTACAATCGCCACTAAATCCTAAAAATCGATACGGAAAGCCTTTTCAACACTAGATATATAAATATTGTTTGACAAAAAATACATAAGATATGTCATAACTTATTGGTGAAACATTTAATATAAGAGTTTGAGGTTGCATGTTCGAATCTTGTAAAGATATGTTTTTTTTTTTTTTTGAAGAAAATGAGTTAAACGACATTTATAGCGATTGTAATCGCTACAATAATCACCACGATTGGATGTAGTTTTTCGTATCGATTTTTGAGGTCAACCCCAGCGATATTGAAAACCACTACTAAAGGCTAAGGCAACGGAGGATATTGTATCGAATGACCATTCGTTGGGAAAGCTTTTTGTTGAAATTACAATCGATACTAAAAGTTAAAATAATTGCTACGAAAAGGTTATTTTCTTGTAGTGTCTCCCCACAGACGGCGCCAAATGTTTTGGGTGTGTTTGTCCCTCGGGAGAGTTACAGATCAGAGACTAGTTACGCACGGCATGTACCTACAAAACAACGGAGACTCCAAGTGGTTGGAGCTCCGCCTCTGACGGTCAAGGTAGTACTTGAATACGAATAGGAGAAAGCGCATAAAAAGAGATGAGATCTTCTCAGATTCCGAGATCAGGTGATTCTCTAATGTAAGAGAATGTAGGGTATGCTGTAATAATTGTAATCTCCTATTTATAGGGTCATTGGAAAATGTGCCCCTAATTAGGTCACTCTAACCTAATTATTCTGGGCTGCGCTAAATAACGGCTTTCTTGGAGTTTGGGCCATTGAAAGCCGCCTTTTTCTCCCAAGTTCTAGGAAGGAAAAGTGTTGAATAGAGATTGGCTCAATTCGGACCAACCAGGGTATGACACGTGTTGAGGTCTTATTAGACCACGTGGCATGGGTAAAATTACCAAAAACAAATGTGATACCATATTTCTTGCTCTATATATTGCATGCCTCTATAGCCTAGCTTAAATTTTCAAGTTCTATAAATTAAATTCATAGTCATATAGCTCAAAAAGCTGTATTAAATTTGCATGGCTAATTTTTCTTTCACGTTTTCTGTTCCCTTTGCAGTAGAGAATAGCAAAAATCAGGTATGTCTGGTAATGTATTGTTAGTTATACTTTTCTTAGTTTTGATTTTGATGAATCTTGTATTCATATACAGTGTATTCCTGATGGTTTTGAAGAATTGTTAAATTATGGGAAGTTAGGTGTTGAATTGTTAGTTCATGGTGATTCCAGACTTTGGTATGTTACTATGGTACATGAAGAAAAGAATGATGAGTGGAAAGTTATCTTGGGAGAAGGCTGGTCAAAATATATGAAGGAAAATAGTCTGAAGGATGGTGATGTTATGAATTTTAGCTATTCAGGGCACAGTTCATTTCTTGTTTAGATTTTTAGGAGAACAACAAGTAAGAAAGTCCAAGGATCAAAATACAGCAAGGGTTCTCCTAGTTCTAGTAAGAGGCATGGCCGCAAAACTGTAATCAAAGGGAATTCAGAGAAAATGATTGAATTAAATGCTTAGATTGATGAAATTGTTGTTGGTTATCGTTTACCGAATTTAAAGTTCATTTTAAAAAAAGTATCTCTTCAGCAAGCGAAGATTGTAAGTCTTGACAAACTTAAGCACATTACCTAACTTTCTTTTGATTTTGCTATATTTTTAAAAAAAATTCTGTTTTTGTTTTGGTGGTGTTGTTTGTAGAATGTCCCTTTGGATTTTGCTAAGAAGTTTTTTAAGTGGATTCCATTAGACAACTGATGTTATTCTTCAAAACTTTGATGAGCAATTTGAGGTGGAGCTAAAATTGTGAGGAAAGGCAATACAATTACTCAATGCTCGTTGAATAATGATGTAAGGGAGTTCATTGAAAGGTACAATGTGCAAGAAGATGAAGGTGCATTCATTAATTACACAATAGGTGATCCTGGTATATTTGATGTCGATCTAGTTCTGAATTAATGTTAGAAGTATTCTAAGGTTGTTGTTTGTTGCTGGTGTAAGGATTTCAAATGCTTGAATTAGGTATTATGTACTAAAATTTCTGATTTGCTTTTGGGAGAAAGACTTATTATGAATTAGGTATTATGTGCTTAAGTTTATTTGTGTCATATGAACTATTAACTAATGTAAGGATATCTAGTTTACAGTGCTTCTTAGAATGTTAAGTTTCAAAGTTAGTAAGTTATTATAATGTGCTTTTAGTGAGAATATTAAGTTATGTTGTATATTGCTAGTTCATAAACTTAGTTAAGCTACAAATTAATAATTGGGAAAACTGAACATGAACAAGTAAACATTTAAATTACTAATTTTTTTATAAGAATAGGATAACATGATCAGGGAGTGCATTGTAAACAGGTAGTAATAGAAGTTATATTACAAAGAAGTTCATTATTTATTTTGCATAAAGCAAACAAAGAAGAAGTACAATTACAAAGCTTATAAGCAAAAGAAGCAGATTCTAGTAGTGCATGTAAGCATACAAAAAAAAAAAAATCTAACATGTTTAAACTGCATAGTAGTAGGAATAGTCTAAATGAATACATGTAAACCAGTAACCGAGGGTGCATTTCAATGTCTAGAAATCAACATACTGATATTAGACAGCAATCAACAAGGTAGAAAACAAGAATATATCCAGAGTGATAGGAGAAACTTACTGTAAACTAAGTGTTCTGATTTGAAGCTTTAGATTGATAAGACCGGTATTCAATCACGAGATATAGATTTGTTCAGTCATCCTAGCTAGCACCTCTGTCCTGTTTAATGCTTGAGATAGAGTAATTGTGATGTTCATAGGTCTGGCTTTGAGAATTTCAGTAATATTTTTGAAGTCATCCTATTGATCCTGAAAAAAATTAAATGGGTGAAATCTGTAAAATATAGAATATAATTATTTTTATACATTGGTCTTTTTTTGTCAAAAATGTCTAATGTTATAAGATTGAGAATTTGCCCACATATTGGTCTTAAAGCAGTAACCTGGAAAAATGCATTGCTAACATCAGCTTCAAATGTCAAAATTCACTTTTTTTTAGCATTATCTCTTTTTTTTTAAAGAAAAAAAGGCAAAGAATTTTGAAATCACAAATAAGAGTTTCACTGAGTTTTCTAAACCCCTAGTCATAAGCCCCCTAGCCAAGCTAGTTTCTTAACCATAACTTTGCTAGAAATAATACTGCAGATTCTATAATATACATCTATACAAATTCAATTAACTACTGCTTCATGTTTGTCAATTTTTCCTTCCCAAACTATCCATTTATTTGTTGTCATATGCTGTAAACCCAAAGCATAGCCTAAACTCTGTAAAATTTGTTTTTGAAATATGTTTTAAGTCTTCCAACACCACTGATTACAAGTAACTAAATTCCCAAAATCCAAAAGCTTCTGAATTGCAGAAGCTTATTCCTTGTTCTAAGTCTTCCTCAAACAAACATCCAAACTGTCAATTTGTCTAGGAATGTTATACCTGTTCTTAACTAAATTACACAAACTGACATCAGGTTTAGCAGGCTGTAGACATTGATAAGCTGATTTTACATTACAACTTGTAGCATTTTGTTTCCAGGTGTTTCCAATAAAGCCTCTTTTAATCTGCTACTTCACTTTCCAAATCTGCTTCCATTGCCAGCCAGCCTTTCCAGGACAACCGATTCTCTTTCAGTTTTTATTTTTTCACATAATGATGATTCACCCACCTAAGCCATAAACTGTTATTCTTATTAGCATTATCCCATATATATTTCCCCGTTCCTACAATATTTCAGGTAATACAATCTTGCACACTAAGACCGCCTTGTTTCTTAGGCTTACAAGACTTCCCATTTCAGCATTACTCTTTGGTCGTAACCAAGAGAATTAACCATCTTCATTAGTTTTACCAGTGCTGCATCCACAAGGACTTTTATTATAATTTTACTTTCTAGAACTACACCTACCAACACTACTTCCTCTATTCTTATTTTAAAGAATTTGATTTCCCCCTAAATTTCTTTTTCTCACCGTCTTCTTCAATTCTAGTTAGCTCATAACTCCAACATGATGAATATCCAAACTTCTTATTAAAATCTCATAAAATTGAGACTATCTTCCTCATTTAGTTTAGTTCCCTTAACCCAAAATACTCTTCTAGACAGCTTATAAAGTGATTAGATATCTTGCATTGCTCTATTCAAAAATTTCTAATGCAAAATATAACAATCAATTTTAGCTTTCATTTTGTTCAAATAAATTTAGGCATTTATATATGTTAAAAAAATGTGTATTAGGCATACCCTATTCTCCCAAATCACAATTTACACTTAGCAGCAATTACTTTATTTGATTTGGCATTCATATGTTTAATTGTATATATTCTGCACAAGTACTACACACATAAATCATGTAAGGAAAATCAAATAATTAGGATTTTTCTATTTGAACAACTATAATCCAAACAATGTAACATAAACACATTCGTAAATTAGAATATATTCATTCCAATAAAACAAATCCATATACCAATTAAACTTTAATCATTTTATTCACAAAATTAAAAATTCATTCAGTTCACATAAGAATAACTATATTAACATGTTACAAAGGCAAGAAAATCACCAACACATTGCCATTCATATCCAAGCACAAAAAACATATTGATTACCACCTACTCATGATAAACAAAAATCTTAACAGATTCTTAATCTAATTCACTAAACAATAAATCCTTTGACCCGAAGTTATCTTTGTAACTGTATGGAATATTTCAAGTCATCCCACACTTGAGCCCCACTGTGATCATACACTTAAGCCTAGTGGTGTCCAAAGGGAAGGAAGCTAGCGCAAAAGAGTCGCCAACAAGTTTAGGAACTTGTAAACCATTCAAAGGGTGAAGGTTACACCCCTTAACGATCCAGGAGATCGTTAACTCCAATAGGTCTGGAACCATGACTAGAAGTTCGGGGTTGAAGGTACAAATCCAACATAAAAAGAGACTGAACCTGCCCTAATAATATGCCTCTACTTTATTCTCATCGTATTCATGTGCGCTTTCTAACTAACATGCAATCAATAGATTTACCCAAAACCTGTTTAATCTATGTTGGTTGAATATAAATGCACAAATAAATCTATTATTGACGATCACTTGAATTAAAATCATATTAGCCTAAAATAGATTATTAATTATCTTATTAAGGGTGATTTCAATTACAAATTCCCTTTAAACATGCGTAAAAGGCATGATCAAGCAATAACAATGATAACAATCAAGCAACATAAGCATAATCATAATCATCATAATCAATATAATCATAATAATATCATCATAAAAGCTTAATAATAATAGTAAGATCCTATGCATGATACTAAAAAGATTAATAACAAATCCTAGCATGTCACCAAACATCAAAGATCAAAGCTTTAACCCTAACATGGTACTAGCATGATATTAGAAAGCATAAAAGGCATCCTAAACATGATTCTAGCAAGCAATAATAACATCCTAACATGATGCTAGGAATTAAACAAATCTAAACTTGCTTTCTACAAGAATAGAGCAATAATATTACATACTTTGATGCCTCGTGCCTCTTTCTAACAATAAAATACACGCGTTAGTAAACTTCAACAAAATATAAAGTTCAAGACTTAAATCAAAGAATTGAAAGAAAGAGTTAAAAAGTTTAGACTGGATTTGGGACAAAACCCTCAAAAGGTATCAACCTTTCACGCCTACGGCGAAGGCAACTTCGAACTTGGCTAGGTGTGTTTAGTGCTAATGAGTGTGGTATGGTGTTTTAAAAGGTTAGGCTAGAAAGAGGGAGAGAGAAAAAGCTTTAGCTTAGAGAGAGAGAAGAATTAGATGATTCTGGTTATTGAAAACGGAGGTCCAAGGACCCTATTTATAAGAAAATAGTCCGGAATTGATAGAAAAGAGTTATAGTTTGAAAGGAATAAAATAACATGTTGTCGCCAACGACAGAGCTCGTCACCTGGTGATAAACTTGGCGCCAGGCGCTGCAGTGCAGCGCCAGGCGACGAACCTGTCGTTTGGCGATGCAAGAGATTTTCAACACGTGTTCCACACGGAATCAACTTCTCAATATAATTAAGTCGTAAAATCCATGTTAGGGATAAAATCGTATTTTCGTAAAAACACTTATTCTGTTCCAATTAAAACTCTAAAACATAATTATCAATCATAATTCTTTTAGGATTTAAGAGAAACTTTTAGACAATTCTAGAAGATTGTAATCAATCCTAATAGCTTTAGGAATGATAATTAATAATAGGCCCTCCTGTAGATCATTAGGCCGCAAATAAGAACCAAACCAGGCCTAGTTTAGTATTTTGGCCATAATTTCCTCATTATTCATCAGAATTGGGCTTATAATATATCGTTGGAAAGCTCTTTTTGAGCCCAACCCAACTACACCATTATTATACCCTTTTCATGGACCAAACTGAATTTAAATTGCTATTTTCATAAAATAGAGCAGGTTTTTGAAAACAGAAAGAAAGATTTTTTGTGAAAACTAACGCAACACTAGACTTTTCACACTTTCACTTCATTCGATTATGATTCGACGTGAATGGTATTCATCACTGGGTTTGGTTTTGGGGAGACACAAATGGGTGTCTACAGAATCCCCCTTTGACTAAGTTTGGAGAAACTTATGTTTCGAAAACAAAAGTCAAAGTAGCGATAGGGACGGAGAATGATTCAGAACGTTCTACGATCCTAAATCATTATTGTAATGCCAATACCATCAAAATAGTATTACTTAAATAGATAATAGTGTTAAGAAACGCGTAACTTGCACTGTCGAGCACACGTCTCGGGGGGTAACCGATTTTGCATTTGCTAAAGACCGCTCTGCTTGTAGCTGCCTCCTATTTTCGCTGTGATAATCTTTTGCAAGCTAGGGAATTTCCATCAAAGATAACTCTGCTTGTAGTCATCCTCTGCCGCTTGTGACCATCTTCCGCAAGCTAGAGAACATGATCGAAGATAACTTGCTTGTAGCCATCCTCAGTTGTTGCGATAACTCTCAACCTAGGGAACGTCGTCAAAGACCATTCTGCTCGTAACGACCCTCAATTGTTGTTGCAATAATATTCCGAAGAAAATTACCGAAGACCACTACTTGTTGATCCTTAATGCTTGAATTCTGTTGTTGATGCTTTGAGTGATGACAATCCTCTTTTCTTCAGGACAGTTGACAACACAACTCTTGTATAATGTATGATAATCCGATTTAGGGAAAGTTATCAATGCTTCTTAACAATCCATCCTTGGAAATGTTGCCACGATGAAGCGATAATCCATATCTCGGAAACTTTGCCAAAATCCAATTTGGGGAAAAGTTGCAAACGCTTCGTAACAATCTGTCATAAGAACCTTGCTACGATTGACAATCCACATCTTGGAATATAACTCTTAAAAGCAATCCACTTTGAAAATTTGCCAATGCTATGCGACAATCCTTTTAGGAAAATGTTGCCACAATTGACAATTTGCGTCTTGGAACATTTGCAAAAAAGAGTCGATCGACAATCCACTTCGGGAAAATTTGCCACTTAATGAAATGAATGACAACCCACGCTGAAGAATCCTTGCCAAAATTTATGATAAGTAGAGACCTGCGACAATCTTTGGGAAATTTTGCCATAGGGAACTATGTGTATGACAATCCAATCTCGGAAAACTTGCCAGAGATGACAATCAAAACTTGAAAAATTGCCAAATAGAGAAGGAGCACAACAATCCACGCTTGGAAACTTTGACAGGGATGACAATCCAATCTTGGAAAAATTGTCGTTGAAGAAGATACGCGCAATCCACATTTGGAAATATTGTCAGTTGGGGATGACAATCCAATCTGGGAAAAATTGTCGTATAAGTGCTTGCTTTTGAACCGATGCCTTGGTGCTTGTAATGGGCCGTTGCTTATGCGCTTAAGCTAAGTGAGACGATCATCGTCAGGTCAATCACTAATTGCAATTGTAATCGAGTCGACTACTAATCATGTCAATTTGCTTATAGGGGCTAACTAGCGTACCAAGGGACCCAATTAACTAATATGACCGCCGTTAGGCCGATCGACAATCAAATATGATTGCAATCAAGCTAACTCTAGTTGATTTGCTAAGTTATTTGCGTCCTTTTGATTAAAACTTTTTGTAAAGCTTACCCGTCCGTCTGGGACTTAGTGTACCTGCATTTACATTTTGGACTATAGGACTTTGCTCATGTAATTAGGGTTGACCTAAGACTTAGTGTTGCTTAACTCATTGACTTAAAACGACTCAAGGTATAAACTTGACTTAATGATGACTCACGTTGTGTGACTCATGTGTGCATAGTGTTGAATCATGAAGCTCAATATGTACATGACTCGAAATAAAGAAAAACAAAAATTACCGTCATTTTTGTGGAGGGTATTGACTTTCTCCCGAAAAAGAAAGACGCGAAGAAAGAAAGAAGCAAAGTTTTTGAGGCTGCATGTTGAATCAGCTTAATTTGTTGACGTTGTCTCTCATAGTACAAGGATTGTAACATCTTAGACTATCCTAGTTCACTAGATAATGAAAGTATTTAGGCAACTTAGGCGCGGAGGCTAAGTACTTCATACTTCTTGATGCAATGATGATTGATGTTGATATGACAAGGCATTCTTTAGCGTTAATTGTGTTAAGATTTCATGACAAAGGGTTCCTAAGGGAAGTATATTTGGTCATGTATCTGTGATGTGTGTGATAGTGACACTAAAGTTAGGCCGCAAGGGCTAAGTGTGTGGAAAAATATATTGAAAAGAGTCAAATGGTGGTGACTCTTAGGCTAGGCAGGCTAATAATGTAGGGATCAAGCCCCCAAGTCTAGCTCTAAATGAATAAGGATGAGTGTAGGAAATCCCCTTGATATGATTAATTATGAATGTAAATATGAATGCATTTTTATTACGGTCGCATCTCGATGTGAGGTTGCCTACGTATCTGTTAGGAATCAGGCCGAACTTAGCTCTAGCCGAACCTCGCACAAGTGTGTGTATACCTCAAAAAGGTCTTTTAAGGGTTGTGATGTGGTTAGGCTAAAGGTTGAAGAAGAAAGGGATAAAGGCTCAATCCCTTAGATAAGCCCCCAAGGTGTGCAACCTTGCATTTGAATCCTTGTGTTTTTATGCTTGAGGTTTCTCACTTTTGAGCTATTTATTTATTTTTTTTATCTTTGCTCTCTTTTTTATTTTTTATTTTTTTTTTTTGCTTTTGCATTTTTTTATTTTGAACCTTTTTGATAAGTGTAAGCAATCCCGATCATGCGGTCCATCACTCACTTGACATTCATGTTTCTAAGGCACGGTACCGAGCACTTGATAGGAGACGCAATCCGAGACATGTTTTTATCACAGACATGTTCATGTCAAAGACATTAGAACACTTGCCCTTTTGTACACTTTTATTGTTTTTGCTATTTTAATCTTTTGATTCACTCAAGCTTTTGTTCTTTTGAAAATTCATATGTGAACAGTAATGTTATATGTTAAATTGTATTTTAATATAATTTGTTGTTGTTTTCTATGCAAAGTCAATGTTTTTGATGGCATAATGTAGCCTTTTAACTTCTCTCTCTTCTACTGGCTTTTCAAATCTATCTCCACTATACTTATCTCTCTCCTCTGTTTCCCTTTTAATTTTATCTCCTCTTTGCTTTAAGACTTTTAGTCTTCGTTCAAAGAATCAAGGCTGCCTTTTAATTTCACTTTGTCATCAAAAATATCTATTTAAGTCACTAGTTTTCTTCTTCAATTTTATGCATTTAAATTACATTTTTCATTTCTCATCAATTTCCTTTTAAGCACTTGTGTTTCTCAATTGGTATTCGATCATTTAAAGTTTCTTTGTGTAAATTTAAAATGACTGATAGGGGGGAATTGCAAGAGTTAGAAGCATAACTTGATGTTGTTTTTGCTGAGATGGAAAATATTCGAGGGCAAGACCAGGCTAATAATGAAGAATTAGCCAACATCAGAGCTGCACATGCGCTAAAGATACAAAAACAACGGTTTTATTATCGCACCTACATCGGCTTCGGGAGCAGTGTGTTGCTGAGCTATATTGGCAATTAGGGAAGGATAGGAGAAGGGCTTAGATAGCAAATGGCATAATTGGGAAGATTGTTGAAAATGTTCAACCTACAGAAATAATTATTGAATATGACAAGGGTAGGGATGTGGGTAGGACTATTGGTGTAAATATAGGAAATCTTGTGGAGCAAAATACCATAGGTGGAAATGCTCAAGTAGAGAAATTGGATGAAGATGGTGGTGATGGCAGTGATGTAGAGGAGGAAAATAGTGATGGTAATGAGCAAATATAGGAGGGCAATGTTGATGATGAGGTTGGGGAAGATGTTGTTGATGAGGATGTGAGAAATGCTACAAAGGAACAAGGTGAAAATAAAGTTGATGAACATAATGGAAGTTGGAACTTTTAGAAAAAAGAGAACAATGCAAAATTCTCTTGGTGACAACCAAAGAGTAATGCTGAGAGTGTTGGTGTTGTTAAACATAATGAGAGTAGAGACTTTCAGAAAAAAGAGAACAATGCAAAATCCTCTTGGAGATAACCAAAGAGTAATGCTGAGAGTATTGGGGAAGACGGTCTGAGTAACTGGGATTGTAAAAAAGGAGAGGGTAAGTCTTAATCTTCATGGGATTCTGATTACGGTTTGAGTAACTGGGATTGTAAAAAAGGAGAATGAAACTCTCAATCTCGACGAGATTCTAGTAAGAAGGAAGATCTAGATTGAATTAAAAATAGCGTAAAATCTAAAAAAAAGGTGAAAGATCGTTTTAAGAAGGAGAAAGTTTTAGATGCTGATGGAGATGATCATGGCAGGTATTTATCTTCTAGCTGCGACAATGGAAACGAGATGACGGGTTACTGTAGACACCCATTTGTATCTCCCAAAAACCAAACCCAGTGATGAATACCTTTCGCGTCGAATCATAATCAAATGAAGTGAAAGTGTGAAAAGTCTAGTGTTAGGGTTACTTTTCACAAAAAATCTTTCTTTCTGTTTACGAAAACCTGCTCTATTTTATGAAAATAGCCAGTCCAGTTAAGTTTGGTCCATGACAAGGGTCCAACAATGGTGTAGTTTGATGGGGCTCAAAAAGAACTTTAATTTCCAAATATAAGCCCAATTCCGATGAATAATGAGGAAGTTATGGCCAAAATTCTAAACTGGGTCTAGTTTGGTTCTTATATGTGGCCCAATGATCTAGAGGAGGGCCTATTATTAATTATCATTCGTAAAGCTATTAGGATTGATTACAGTCTTCTAGATTTGTCTAGAAGGTTCTCTTAAATCCTAAAAGAATTATGATTGATAATTATGTTTTAGAGTTTTACTTGGAACAGAATAAGTGTTTTTACGAAAATATGATTTTACCCCTAACACATATTTTACAACTTAATTATATTGAGAAGTGTATTCCGTGTGAAAAACGTGTTGAAAATCTCTTGCATCGCCTAACGACAGGTTCGTCGCCCGGCGACGAGCTCTGTCGTTGGCGACAGGATGTTGATTTATTTCTTTTCGAACTCTAACTCTTTCTATAAATTCCGGACTATTTTCTTATAAATAGGGTCCTTGGACCTCCGTTTTCAATAACCAGAATTATCTAATTCTTCTCTTTCTCTACCGCGTGATGCATCTGGAATCATAACCATGGACCCTCTTTGACTAACCTATATCCTTGAACTTTAGAGAACTAGAGCCATGGTTAGGTTGCAAACTCATTGCATCATATTGTGACTACTTGACTACTTGTGCATTCTTTGCTTGTGCATAACCTATGTGTGTTTACACTAACCGTTTTCTTGACTTTTGATTAAGTCTAAATAAACTAATTAATGACTAAAGGACTTTGCTTAATTAATTAATTAGAGTAATTAAAGTCTAATAAATTATAGGCATGTCCCTTTAAAGTAAAAATACTGGAAACAGTCCCAGATTAATGTTCCATCAATGGCGCAGAGGTTTGGCTGTGGCGCCAAACAGTGCTATGCAACGCCTGGCGACGAACCTACCGTCTGGCGCTACACTTCAGTGTGCAGCGACAGTTCTGTTGCTTTGGTGACAATCAAGTTTATTACTCGAATCATCACGACGAGGTTAATTAAACAATTTATTAATCAGTTTGATCAGTTTGTTAATGGAAGTAGTCATATTTAGTCCTTAGTTGAGTCTAAGCACTTAGTTCCATGGTCAGATCATGACACAAGTCTTAACATGTCACCTACACTCGCTAGTCTTAGTACACACTAATATGTATGTACACCATGACCATGTCTTAGGCTCATACAGGAGTCATTTTCTGTCATTTGAGTGGGGGGTCCAATCTATTCCCATTCTTTTCCACATTCTCTTCCATGTTGAATAGAGCTTTAGTCAAAATAAATAATAAAAACTTATCCCTAATTTCCCTTTCCACAGTACATGGTCAAGAGAGGAAGGGCGTTTAATCAAGGACATCACCTTTATTCATGTTCAACTTTTTGATAAACCAGTCGGTCGAAAAAGAAAAGCTAAGAAGATAATGGCAAGTTAAGAAGAAGTCAATGAGCTTAAGAAGCAAATGGCTAACATGACTGAGGTGTTAAAGGCCTTAACCCTTCAAATCAATGACCCTGTGAAACAATAACAAATGGAGCTCATGCAAGAAACCTTGAGCAAAACATCCAATGAATATAGATTCCAAGGCATTAGCTCGCAAGGGGTCTTAGTGGACAAGGAACTTCTTCCGTAGAAGTTCAATGCCACTGACATCCCTAAGTTCAAGGCAACATATAATCCGTATTTCCACTTATGAGCATTCGAGACAATAATGAATATTAAGGGGATAAATAAGAAAAATTTTCACACATTGTTTTCTTTATCTCTTGAAACCGTTTGTCAACAAAGGTTCTTTTCCCTTGACCAAGAGAAAGCCTCTACTTGGGATGCCATTGTAAACGCTTTCATTAATAGATATAAATCTAATATTCAAGTGGAAACCGACTATAGACAATTTGAGATGCTAAGAAAAAAAGAGAATGAAGGCTTTGCTTCTTTCTTTAATAAGTGGAGGGAAACTTCCGCTAAGATGATTGAAGTGCCCACCGAAAAAGAATATGTAAGGATGTTTATCAAGAATATCCAAGAGAAGTATTTGAAGCATTCAAAATATCAACATAATTTGAATACTTTAAAGGCCGTCTATGACATTGGCATTGAAATCAAAGATGACCTTGCAAAACAAAAAACTACTAAGAATAGTAACCATAGTGGCTGGAAAGGAAAGAAGAATGACAATCCTTCTTCTTCCTAAAACGCCTACTCTAGTAACAGTGTTAGTACCGTTGATCTCATTGAAGTCTTAGCCATGGATAATAAAGGATCTAAAAAGAAACCCAAAAGAGAGCTCACGCCCATTGGAATGACCTATGATGTTAATTTGATCGTCTCTATGGTCAAGGATTAATCAAACCTATTAGCCCTACTGAAGATCCAACGCCAGAAAATCGATCTTCGAGATGGAATCCCAACTCTTATTGCAAGTACCATCAAGGAAACGGTCATACCACGGATGACTGCTACAGGTTTCAAAATCTCATTCAAGATCTCATATAAGCAAACAGGATCCCATTGTCTCTAGCTAGCAATTCCAAGAAGACCGGGTGATGATAAGCACAAGACAAGAGGCGAGCTTCAACGATAAGATTTCATGACCTTTTTTTCTATTCCTTTTTTATTCCTTTCCCCAATAAGTCTAGCATAGGCACCCTTTATTTTCCTTAGGTCTACTTTGTAGGTTTTTTCTTTTCCCCTTTTAATAAAATGAGCATTTATTTTCTTGCATAAGATCATTGTGTTACATCACATTTAAAAAACAAAATCATGTCGAACTAAGCACAAGGTATACCAATAATGATTTGAGGCACCCCTTGTAGCCATATCATATCATCTTCACCCTTTCAAATATACCATCTTTTCTTAAACCACTTTGAGCCTCGTCTAACGATAGACCTTTCTTTCTTCAACCCACATCTACCTAACCTTGGGATAGGGCAGTGTGTAAATTATGCAATTTTCAAAAGAACAAAAGCTTGAGTGAATCAAAAGATAAAAATAGCAAAAACAATAAAAGTGTACAAAAGGGCAAGTGTTCCAACGTCTTTGAAATGAACATGTTTGTGATAAAAACACGTTTCGGATTGCGTCTGTTATCAAGTGCTCGGTACCGTGCCTTAGAAACATGAATGCCAAGTCAGTGATAGACCACATGATTGGGATTGCCCACACTTATAAAAAAAGGTTCAAAATAAAAATAATAAAAAAGAGCAAAGATAAAAAAAAAATAGTTCAAAAGTGAGAAACCTCAAGCATAAAAAATACAAGGATTCAAATGCAAGGTTACACACCTTGTGGGCTTATCTAGGGGCTTGAGCCTTTATCCCTTTCTTCTCCAACCTTTAGCCTAACCACATTACAACCCTTAAAATACCTTTTTGAGGTATACACACACTTGTGCGAGATTCGGCTAGAGCTACGTTCGGCCTGATTCCTAACGGATACGTAGGTAACCTCACATCGAGGTGTGGCCGTAATAAAAATGCATTCATATTTACTTTCATAACTAATCATATAAAGGAGATTTCCTACGCTCATCCTTATTCATTTAGAGCTAGACTTGGGGGCTTGATCCCTACATTATTAGCCTACCCAGCCTAAGAGTCACCACCATTTGACTCTTTTCAATATATTTTTCCACACACTTAGCCCTTGCGGCCTAACTTTAGTGTCACTATCACACACATCACAGATACATGACCAAATATACTTCCCTTAGGAACCCTTTGTCATGAAATATTAACACAAAGCTGAAGCATGCCTTGTCATATCAACATCAATCATCATTGCATCACAAAGTATGAAGTACTTAGCCTCCGCGCCTAAGTTACCTAAATACTTTCATTATCGAGTCAACTAGGATAGTATAAGATGTTACAATCCTTGTACTATGAGAGACAACGTTAACAGATTAAGCTCATTCATGCACCTTCAAAAACTTCGCTTCTTTCTTTCTTTGCGACTTTCTTTTTCAGGCAAAAGTCAATACCCTCCACAAAAATGATGGAAATTTTTGTTTTTCTGCATTTCGAGTCATGTACATATCGAGCTTCATGATTCAACACTATGCACACATGAGTCACACGAAGTGAGTCATCATTAAGTCAAGTTTATACCTTGAGTCGTGTCAAGTCAATAAGTCAAGCAACACTAAGTCTTAGGTCAACCCTAATTACATGAGCAAAGTCCTATAGTAAAAAATGTAAATGCAGGTACACTAAGTCCCAGACGGACGGGTAAGCTTTATAAAAGTTTGAATCAAAAGGACGCAAACAACTTAGCAAATCAACTAGAGTCAGCTTGATTGCAGTCGTATTTGATTGTCGATCGGCCTGATGGCGGTCATATTAAATGAATTAAATATTTTAAAAGCTTACAAAAAAGGAAATGGAGCAAGTATTTAAAAACGACCGAAAAAGGAAATTGGAGCAAATATTTAAAAACGGAGGGAGTACATATGAATTGTTAGTCACAAGGTATTTTTTAAAAAAATTTCCTAATATAATTTCATATACAATATATCTGAAAAGAAAGGATCAAATAACACAAAAAAAAAGTGTCAATCCTAATTCACATCTGACAGGGTAAAGTCGTATCCCCTAATCAAAAATAATTCCTAAGTCCTCTAACTAAAGTCGATAGGGAAGTAGGGTCGAACTCCACAGGGAAACAAGTCTTTCTATTCCTAATTAACTAATATAATCTACATTATGAATTAACCAATATTTATATTTGAATCCTAAACTAAACTACGGAGATTAAGAATAAGTAGAAAATAATATAAAAGGATCTAGGGCATAGGTTAACCAATAAATAATACTCCAGGGTAAAACATAATAATCAATCATTGACATTGCATAAATAACATGATTAACAGACTCTCGCAATTTATTAATCAACATAGATCTAACAGGCTCTTGCAATTTACTAGATCTAAGTTCCTATTGAAAATAGCCTTTAATATCAAATTAACATCTGCTCGATTCATCAATCCAATATTGCTATACTTTTACAATCCATAATTGTAAAGCGTTAAAACAATTCAATAAGAAATTATCATGCAATATCAAGAACCAATAATAGTCAATCATCAATGCATTAATTAACCAGATTGTAAAGGGCTTTCGCTACGTATTACAATCACAGAAATAATCTACCGGTATTAAATCTCATCTCTCAAATCTCGACTTAACCATTTATAAATTAATCTGCCTATTGAAACTAGACCTAAACATCAATTCTAGTCTGTCGAATCTCGAATCAATATTAATAAACTCATGCATAAAAGATCAGGCTTAATCTAGTCACAGAGCATTAAATCAATCAATAGGAAATTAACTTAGCATTGACAATCAACAACAATGAATTACCCCTTCGTATTATTTATGGATCCCCATAAACCCTAGAAATAAAATTACTCACACATAGTAAAAACTAAACAAATCAAAGCAATAAAACAAGTCATGATGAAAGGAATAAAATAAACAACTAAGATTAAGAGAAGAGAAATAGTTACCAAACAAGTCTGGAATTAAGAGTAGATTAAGAACAGGGGTTTAGAAAGAGAGAAAATCTAAGAAAACAATTAAGAGAGTAAGGAAAGAGTAAAAAAGGAGAGAGAGAATAAAATCGTAGTACGGAGGAGTATTTATACTCCGTACAAAACCCTAAATTAAAAAAAATCTAAAACGACGCTAATCGTCTCCTAAAAATACACGCGCCCGATTGGGCGCGCCTTTTTACATCTCAATACTAATCTCGCGCCCGGCCGGGCGCGTCACCGGGTGCCAACCTTTGCTTCTCCCGCCCGGTCGGGGGCGCCTTCGGGCGCCAGCCTCTTTGGCCGGGCGGTTCACTTGGGCCACTATTTGGACTACGATTGGGCCCCAATTCTTCGGGCCAATCTGGGTTTCCTCTTCCGGTCTTGAATACTCGGTCCAAATGCCCTGGTATCACCTATACCGAGCCCTTAATCACCGGTTCGATGGCTCTAACCGGCCCTGGGTTATAAAATCTGATCGTGTTTCTCCAATGTTCGTGATTGCTCCAGAATATCTCGGAAAAATACTCCAAAAGCATAAATCCCTGCAAAAGTCAACCAAATTTACGAAAACACTATAAAACACAAATTAGTATTAAAAGTGGCTCTAAAGAGCCAAAAACACTACTAATTATGACCAAGTGATGGGGGTAAAATACTATATAAAATAGACACATCAAACTCCCCCAAGCCAAACCTTTGCTTGTCCCTAAGCAAAGATCTCATTAATGAATCAATAAATATGCTTCACCCCAAAAGTAAAAATCAAGCACAAACGATCCAGGGTAAATCAAATAAACATGCTTCAAAATCAATCAGTCAAATCCATCTAATTAGCAATCTTCCCTAACAATTGTCAAATAGAGCAAACCACAAGAGCATATAGAATTCAAGACTAGTGCTCACGCACTCAACTCTTATTTTTGTGGCGAGTATAAGATGTACTCGATCGCTCCCCATACAACCCCTTTAATTGTGAACAATGCCCACCCATCTCACACTCTCGTGTGTTTAAAACAATGAACGCTCACCCTACTAGTCGACTCGAAATATGCCAAATTATAACTCGCATTGATAAGCAACACTTTCACATTCATACAATTCTATGCACAAGGGTCGGAAGGTCTTTAAAGCTTGTAATGTAAGGCCAGGGTAAAAGGTAGGATAAATTTGGGAATAAGTGAGAGAAAAACTATGCTTAAGGGAGCAAATCCTATCAAAACCCATGATCAAAATAAATAATGATCATACATCTCCAACAACATAACTAACTCCAACAAAAACCAAATATACTCCAATCATAATAAACAATCCCAACTCTTACATATCACTAATAAAATATAATAATGAAGAAACGAAGTGAATAAACGAACTTTATTTCCAAACTTGAATATTTATTTTCATTGAAGCTCTATTATTTTTCTTTGATCAACCTCCAACTTGAACATTTGAACATTTTTTTTCTTTTGAAGTTCACTTATTTTTTTTCAACATATTTTTTCTTGAACTTCTCTTTTTTTTTTCATCACATCATGCTTTATTTTTCAAGAAAATATAACTCTCAAACTCATCAAAAATAAATGACAAGGTAAAGTCGTATCCCCTAATCAAAAATAATTACCTAATTCACTAACTAAAGTAGATAGGGAAGTAGGGTCGATCTCCACAGGAAAACAAGTCTTTTTATTCCTAATTAAATATTATAATCTAAATTATTTAAGTAACCAATATTAAAAGTTGAATATGAAACTAAGCTAAAAAGAGGAAAAGGGAGAAAATAATATATAAAAGGATCTAGGGCATAAGTTCACCAATAAATAATATTCCGGGGTAAAATAGGGTAATCAATTATTGACATAGCATAAATAACATGATTAACAGGCTCTCGCAATTTATTAACCAACATAGATCTAATAGGCTCTCGCAATTTACTAGATCTAAGTTCTTATTGAAAATAGCCTTTAATATCAAATTAACATCTGCTCGATTCATCAATTTAATATTGCTATACTTTTACAAGCCGCAATTGTAAAACATTAAAACAATCCAATAAGAAATCATCATGCAATACCAACAATCAATAATAGTCAATCATCAATGCATCAATTAATAAGATTGTAAAGGGCTCTCGCTACTTATTACAATCACACAATTAATTTATCGGTATTAAATCTCATCTCTCGAATCTTAACTTAACCATTTATAAATTAACTTGCCTATTGAAACTAGACCTAAACATTAATTCTCATCTCTCGATTCTTGAATCAATATTGTCAAACTCATGCATAAAAGATAGGCCTAATCCAGTCACAGAGCATTAAATCAATCAATAGGAAATTAATCTAGCATTAATAATCAACAACAATACTTTACCCCTTCATATCATTTATTAGATCCCCATAAACCCTAGAAATGAAACTACTCACACATAATTAAATATAAACTAAGCAAAGCAATAAAATAAATCATGATCAAAGGAATAAAATAAATAACTAAGATTAAGGGAAGAGAAATCGTCACCAAAATAAATCTGGAATTAATCAAAGAAATAAGAACAAAGGTTTAGAGAGAGATTAAGAGAGAGAAAACTAAGTAGAGAGAGAAAGTCTAAGAGAAAGGATTAAGAGAAGAAGAAGTAGAAGAAGAGAGAAGAAGATCTCCCCAAAAGAAGAGACGATCTAAAAACGTATTACGGAGGAGTATTTATATTCCGTACAAAAATCCTAAACTAAAACAAATTAATACGACTCTAATTGTTTCCTAAATAAACACGCGCCCGATCGGGCGCGCCTTTTTATCTTTAATAGCTATCTCGCGCCCGGCCGGGCGCGTCACCGGGCGCTCCTCCCGCCCGGCCAGGCGCGCCTCCGGGCGCCAGCCTTTTTGGCCGGGCGGATCATTTGGGCCAATATTTGGACTTCGATTGGGCTCCAATTCTTCGGGCCAATCTGGGTTTCCTCTTTGGGTCTTGAATACTCGGTCCAAACGCCCCGGTATCACCTCTACCGAGCCCTTAATCACCGGTTCGATGGCTCCAACCGGCCCTGGGCTATAAAATCTGGTCGTGCTTCTCCAATGTTCGTGATTGCTCCAAAATATCTCGAGAAAATACTCCAAAAGCATAAATCCCTGCAAAAGTCAACCAAATCTACGAAAACACTAGAAAACACCAATTAGTAATAAAAGTGGCTCTAAAGAGCCAAAAACACTACTAATTATGACCAAGGGACGGGGGTAAAATACTATATAAAATGAATACATCAAACTCCCCCAAGCCAAACCTTTGCTTGTCCCTAAGCAAAGATCTCATCAATGAATCAATAAATATGCTTCACCCCAAAAAGTAAAAATCAAGCACAAGCGATCTAGGGTAAATCAAATAAACACGCTTCAGAGTCAACCAATCAAATCCATCCAATTACCTTTCTTCCCTAACAATTGTCAAACAGAGCAAACCACAAGAGCATATAGAATTCAAGACTAGTGCTCACACACTCGACTCTCATTTATGTGGCGAGTAAAAGATGTACTCGATCGCTCTCCAACCACCCCTTTAATGTGAACAATGCCCTCCCAACTCACACTCTCGTGTGTATAAAAACAATGAACGCTCAATCCTACTAGTCGACTCGAAATATGCCAAATCATAACTTGCATTGATAAGCAACACTTTCACATTCATACAATTCTATGCACAAAGGTCAGAAGGTCTTTAAAGCTTGTACTGTAAGGCTAGGGTAAAGGGTAGGAATCATTTGGGAACAAGTGAGAGAAAAGCTATGCTTAAAGGAGCTATATCCTAATAAAACCCATGATCAAAATAAATAATGATCAACATCTCCTACACAACCAACTCTTACATCAACCAAATAAACTCCAATCATAGTAAATAAACCCAACTCTTACAATTTCACTCATAAGATATAATAATGGAGTAATAGAGTGAATAAACAAACTTTATTTTCCAAACTTGAATATTTCATTGAGGCTCAAAATTATTCTTTACAAACCTCCAACTAGAGCATTTGAACATTTTTTTTTTATAACAACATGCTTTATTTTTTCAAGAAAATATAACTCTCAAACTCATTAAAAATAAACATGATCAACAACAAAACAACTTCTCAAAATCCCACCCAAATTGTGCAAATAATAAGTACACTACAAACTCCCTCACCTCACTCACTAATAGCTCCCCCAAGCCAAGCTTGGGACTAGTAACCAATGGGGCAAAATAGGCTTGTAATGTGGCTAATAAACAATAAAAAGTCAAGGCAACAACATGGGTAGCAAGAAGGGAACAAATGTATCTACAATATCTGGAGGCTACCTAAAAGAACAAATGCCTTCGTCCTCCACAATGTGCATAATAATGAATCATATAAACATTACTAATAGTTGCAAACCAATACTCAAATTCATTGACATACCAGGAAAAATGGAACTATCACACATTTCCTAACCAAATCAACTAGTCAAGCACTATATTCACAAGTAGTTGGACAAAATTAACGCATGTTAAGGTTTCAAGACAATCAAACATCAAATCATGATCAACTAATCCACAATGCCTATCATCAAATACCAAGAATCAAAACAAATTTCTCAATTAAGGGGAAAATGGAAGCATAATTTATAGAAAAATAAAAATAAAAATAAAAAGAGAAAAGAGAGAGTGAAAGATGTACCATACGAACACGAGAACCTCCCCCCAAGCTAAATCAGACAATGTCCTCATTGTCTTAAAGGAAAGCTAGTAGTCAAGGTGACTACTCTTCATCATCACCACATCAATGTCACCAAAGCCTCGAGGATTGCAATGCATCTCTTTGGAACAAAATTGGGCAAGAAAGAAACAAAGTGTTAGTTGGAAAAAGTTCAAATTTGAGTCAGGTGCACTATTCTGATCATAACTTTTGATGTATAAATGATAATATAGTTATTCCAATTTCATTGGAAACTAGACTTGAAGAGCTTTCCAACGACAGGTCACACGCAAAAATCGGATAAGAAACGCAAAAGTTATGGCCTGTCGAAGTTGACGTAGTTTGCTGACGCGTGCGCGCGCCCGATCGGGCGAGCTCTGCCCGATCGAATACGAGTGCAGTTCCAGCGTGATTGAAGCCTTCTCTAGCTCAAAATCTGCACAAAAATAAACTCCCACAAGCATAAGTTACACTCTCCCTACCTCTCTATAAAAAAAAATAAAAAATAAAATAAAATAAAACACACACACAAAAATAAGAAAAAAAAAAAATAAAAAATAAAAAATAAAAAAAAAATAAACTAAAAAGCAAATTAAAGTACGGGTTGCCTCCCGCAAAGCGCTAGTTTATCAAGGTCCCGCTCGACCATACTCTTTCTCTCAATCGGAAGAATTCAATGCCTTGAGTAACTTATCAAACGCTCCTGCAAACATTTCATTAAACACTATATAGGGCTTAATTGCAAGCACATTAATTCCTACAAAGAAAAGGTTAGGAGCACATAAAGAGAACTCAAAGTAGAAAGAAAAATCAAAAGAGGGAGATGAAAATACACCACAACCTTCTACTTCCTCCGCTAAAAATTTAGAATTAATAGAACGAACATGGAGGTAGTCATTGTCTTTATCATCCAATAATGACTTGAAAATTTCACCCTTACGAATAACCTCATCATCAACAAAGGAATTTTCAACCACCGTTTCTACAACTAATGATTTTTCAATCACCGATTCGTCAACCAATGATTTTTCAACCACAAATTCTATAACCGACGGTTCTTCATCCTCAATAACATTCATATTATTATAGTGTCCATAGACTTTTTCATCAAGAGCCTTCCAATAACTTTCATTAGCAACTAATCGTTTCCGAATATGATCATATGTATATGGAAAGACTCTAAAATCATCCGGAGCACGCACAAAAAACTCACTATAAGGGCATTCAGGATTTTCATGACAAAGACGTTGACAACAACAGTAGTTAGGTGCTGCATAAAAATTATATAATTCTTGTAGTGACATAAGCATGGATATTTTCAACTCATAAAAAAAAAATTAAAAATTAAAAAAATAATAATAATAATAAATTAAAAATAATCTAGACTCTAATAATAACTAGAAATAAAAATAAAACCGTTTCCCCGGCAACGGCGCCAAATTTTGACAAGGTAAAGTCGTATCCCCTAATAAAAAATAATTACCTAATTCACTAACTAAAGTAGATAGGGAAGTAGGGTCGATCTCCACAGGGAAACAAGTCTTTTTATTCCTAATTAAATATTATAATCTAAATTATTTAAGTAACCAATATTAAAAGTTGAATATGAAACTAAGCTAAAAAGAGGAAAAGGGAGAAAATAATATATAAAAGGATCTAGGGCATAGGTTCACCAATAAATAATATTCCGGGGTAAAATAGGGTAATCAATTATTGACAATGCATAAATAACATGATTAACAGGCTCTCGCAATTTATTAACCAACATAGATCTAACAGGCTCTCGCAATTTACTAGATCTAAGTTCTTATTGAAAATAGCCTTTAATATCAAATTAACATCTGCTCGATTCATCAATTTAATATTGCTATACTTTTACAAGCCACAATTGTAAAACATTAAAACAATCCAATAAGAAATCATCATGCAATACCAACAATCAATAATAGTCAATCATCAATGCATCAATTAATCAGATTGTAAAGGGCTCTCGCTACTTATTACAATCACACAATTAATTTATCGGTATTAAATCTCATCTCTCGAATCTTGACTTAACCATTTATAAATTAACTTGCCTATTGAAACTAGACCTAAACATTAATTCTCATCTCTCGATTCTTGAATCAATATTGTCAAACTCATGCATAAAAGATAGGCCTAATCCAGTCACAGAGCATTAAATCAATCAATAGGAAATTAATCTAGCATTAATAATCAACAACAATAATTTACCCCTTCATATCATTTATTAGATCCCCATAAACCCTAGAAATTAAACTACTCACACATAATTAAATATAAACTAAGCAAAGCAATAAAATAAATCATGATCAAAGGAATAAAATAAATAACTAAGATTAAGGGAAGAGAAATCGTCACCAAAATAAATCTGGAATTAATCAAAGAAATAAGAACAAAGGTTTAGAGAGAGATTAAGAGAGAGAAAACTAAGTAGAGAGAGAAAGTCTAAGAGAAAGGATTAAGAGAAGAAGAAGTAGAAGAAGAGAGAAGAAGATCTCCCCAAAAGAAGAGACGATCTAAAAACGTATTACGGAGGAGTATTTATATTCCGTACAAAAATCCTAAACTAAAACAAATTAATACGACTCTAATTGTTTCCTAAATAAACACGCGCCCGATCGGGCGAGGCACCGCCCGATCGGGCGCGCCTTTTTATCTTTAATAGCTATCTCGCGCCCGGCCGGGCGCGTCACCGGGCGCTCCTCCCGCCCGGCCGGGCGTGCCTCCGGGCGCCAGCCTTTTTGGCCGGGCGGATCATTTGGGCCAATATTTGGACTTCGATTGGGCTCCAATTCTTCGGGCCAATCTGGGTTTCCTCTTTGGGTCTTGAATACTCGGTCCAAACGCCCCGGTATCACCTCTACCGAGCCCTTAATCACCGGTTCGATGGCTCCAACCGGCCCTGGGCTATAAAATCTGGTCGTGCTTCTCCAATGTTCGTGATTGCTCCTAAATATCTCGGGAAAATACTCCAAAAGCATAAATCCCTGCAAAAGTCAACCAAATCTACGAAAACACTAGAAAACACCAATTAGTAATAAAAGTGGCTCTAAAGAGCCAAAAACACTACTAATTATGACCAAGGGACGGGGGTAAAATACTATATAAAATGAATACATCAATAAACATGATCAACAACAAAACAACTTCTCCAAAACCCACCCAAGCTGTGCAAATAATAAGCACACTACAAACTCCCTCACCTCACTCACTAATATATAGCTCCCCCAAGCCAAGCTTGGGACTAGTAACCAATGGGGCAAAATAGGCTTGTAATATGGCTAATAAAACAACAAAAGGTCAAGGCAGCAACATGGGTAGCAAGAAGGGAACAAATGTATCTACAATCTCTGGAGGCTACCTAAAAGAACAAGTGCCTTCGTCCTCCACAATGTGCATAATAATGAATCATATAAATTTTACTAATAGTTGCAAACCAATACTCAAATTCATTGACATGCCAGGAACTATGGAACTATCACACATTCCTAACCAAATCAACTAGTCAAGCACTATATTCACAAGTAGTTGGACAAAATTGACGCATGTTAAGGTTTCAAGGCAATCAAACATCAAATCATGATTAACTAATCCACAATGCCTATCATCAAATACTAAGAATCAAAACAATTTTCTCAAGTAAGGGGCACAGGGAAGCATAATTTACAATTCATTGGAAAGTATTTTCATATATAAGAAAGCAATAAAACTAACCTAGAAAGCAATAAATCTAACATAAGAAAACACACCAAAAATAAAAGAAAAGAGAAAAAGAAAGATACCAAATCCAAAATCTCCCCCAAGCCAGAATCAGACAATGTCCTCATTGGCTCGGGAACTAGCCCAGCATAGCTAGTCCTGATCATCCTCATCCATCGAGCCGAAACCCGCACCTCCACTGCCACCTGCACCACCTGCATCAGAAGACCTACAACCAAAATAATCAGCATGAAAACTCCCCCCCCCCCCCCCCCGCCAGTCCCCCGAAAGGAATGTCCTGGCCGTACCCGTAGAAGAAAGAATAGTCAGTGTAAATATCACGGGCAGTGGGATCCCTATAGTATCCCTGGGGTGGAGGCTGAAACCAGTCAGGGTGAATAGCGTCGTCGGGAATGTTGCCCCGACGAGCGTAATCATCATACATAGGGTAGAGAGCTCTACCCTGGTTCCTCTCTAGGTACCCTAACCTAGGGTCTATGGAGCCTACCATCCTCCTAAGGTCAGTATGGGAATGCTCGATACGTCCCAGGGCTTGACCTATACTCTGAAGGTCCCAAACTGGGTCAGAGTCAACATGAGGGACGGAATGAGACATACGAGGTGGGGAGAATGCCACCTCAGGCTGAGGTTGGGGTGGTGGAACTGGTGGTGGTGGTGCCTGCCCCCTAGCGTTGGCAACTAAAACATCATATGTGTAAGAAGGTTGCCCTGAGGCAAAGGCGGTCAAGTCAGGACTGGGTAGGGGAAAGAAAGGCAAAGGTTGCTCGCTCCCAGTCCTAATACACCAAAAGGGTGTCTGCTCGCTATCCGGTTGAACCCACCCCAACTCCTCGAAATACCTAGCAGTCATATAGGTATCTGGTCCACAGTTGGTCAGCTGGTGGGGTCCGTCCACTATAAAACCGGCCTTTTTCACTGCTATCTAAGTGATAAGGCCTCCTAAACGGATGAGGGTTTTTGATGTGGTGCTAACCATGGAATGCCTACTCAAATGGTGAACAATAAACCTACCTATGTTCAATTTCCCATACCTATACACATAGTGTCCTATGACAGCTAATTCGTTAGATTGGGCATTATGGGGCTCGTACCTACCTAAAAAACACAAACCCGCAAATCTTTGCCAGATTTTTGGGACAGGGTGGTGAATAGGTTTGGTACTAGCATGTTGGGGGTCGGGAGTAGGCAAGCCTGTCAAAGTATGATATATATCACCCATTTTATAGTCCGCATGCCATTGGTGAGATAGTTTAGAATTTAATTCAAATAATTTACAAATTTCTACAAAAGTTAAACTAATATTCCTATTGTTCAACCTAAAAAATTAATTTGGCCAATTTCTACTACTAACAACATGTAAAGAAGACAGGAATTCACAAGTAAGTTCTCGGAAAGTAGGATAGTGCATATCAACAAATTTTCTCATGCCAATGTCATTTAAAAATCGTTTTACAAAATCAAACAAACCAAATGATTCTAGAATAGGACGGTGAAACCACCGAGAAGGAATTACCTCACGACCGATTAAGTGTTCTAGCCGCTCCTTTTGCTCTCGGCTAGCAATGCGGATCGTCGGCCAGTATGGAAGTTGAAAATGTTGGTCGTATTCCTCCCTCGAACTGGAGCTCCTACTGAAAATGGACCTAGCCCTCTTTGAAGCCATGGTAGAAAATGGGTTTGAAAATTAATTTGAATAAAATCTGAAAATTTTTATATGGAAATGTAGAGGATGAAGAGAGGATCACAAATATGTAAAAAGTTTTGAATTTAGGTGAAAAATTGAGGAGAAATCTTAGAGAGAAGGTAGAGAGAATTTGAGTTTTAGAGAGAGAAAGTAATGAAGAAAGAAGAAAGAATGAGAAAAGGTGAAGAAAGAAGAAGAAAAGGAGCGTCGGGTATGGCTCACGCCCGGTCGGGCGATCTAACTTGAATAATACGCTGTGTTCTCGCGCCCGGTCGGGCGGCATTTGCCCGGTCGGGTGATCTGATGCCCCGATTTTCTCCAACTCTCACGCCCGGTCGGGCGCCATTTGCCCGATCGGGCGATCTATCGATCGAATTTTTAGCTCTTCTCGCGCCCGGTCGGGCGAGAGTCCCCTGATCAGGCAGACAATTAAGTCCGTATACGACGAATTTCGCGCCCGGTCGGGCGCCCATCGCCCGGTCGGGCGAAAATGCATAATTTTGGAGAGATGCTCTCGCGTCCGATCAGGCGAGCTTCGTCCGGTCGGGCCCGAGACTAAATGTCGATTTTTATTTTCTTCTTATTCCAAATTTTGGCTAACTCTTTTCCTTCAAACCTATACAAACACTCATAAAACTCATTAAATTCCCTCATCTCTCCTCTCATAAGAAAAAAAAGGAAAGAAAACTCGTCTAAAAACATTAAAAATACGGGTTGCCTCTCGCAAAGCGCTGGTTTATCTAGGTCCCGCACGACCTTTTTACCAAGTACAATAACTAGGACCTTTGTCCTAACGCTTGATCCGGTGGTTTCTCACCCGGTCTAGCGGTGTTTAGGCTGCGATGCGACTTCTTGACATACCCAGTGGGACGCCAAATCACCTTATCTGGTGGATCCTCCTTGACTTGGGTAAGGGGTTCTTCAATTCTACGCACCAAAGATCCTTCTTAGATCGAGGATTGCCTCAAATTGTCATTGCATTCAACACTTGCAACTTGATTTGGCGGAACACTTACCGTAGACTCAAATCGCACAACTTGCTTGATCGGTTCCACCTTTTCATCCTCGAAACCAAGACCAACATTGTAAAGTGCTCTTTTTATTGCATCGACTTCCTTCTGCCATTTGTCTATCTCATCTGAAAGGGATGCAACACAAGATACCGCCTCCAAGGGATCTTTTTCAAGAGCTTGGGGCTTGTTAGAAAAATTCTCAACCACATTAACACTGAAACATTTCTCCTTAGTCATGGTGATTTTAAGGGTATTATTAAGATTAAAAATAACGTTATCATCCCTTACTGATAGTGTTAACTTACCACTTGTCACATCTATGATTGCTCCTGCAGTGTTAAGGAATGGTCTACCCAAAATAATTGGGGTTTGCACATCCTCAGCTATATCAAGAACAACAAAATCTACAGGGATATAAAGTTTACCTACTCTAACGGGGACATCCTCTAAAACACCTAAGGGGTATTTGAAAGAACGGTCAGCCATTTGTAGAGTTATATTGGTAGCTTTTAATTTACCCATATTCAACATAGAACACACAGATAATGGCATGACGCTAACACTAGCACCCAAATCACATAATGCATTATCAATCAAGAGATTGCCAATATTACAAGGGATAGAAAAACTACCCGGATCTTTTAATTTAGGTGGAGACTTATTTTGAAGTACGGCACTACACTCTGCACTGAAAGTTACTGTCTCTACCTCACTAATAGACCTTTTCCTCGTCAATATTTTTTTCATAAATTTTGCATACGAGGGGATTTGTGTGATTAATTCAGTGAAGGGAGCTGTTACCTTCAAATCTTTTACCACCTCTAGAAACTTACCAAACTGCTTATCCAAGTTCGTCTTCAATTGACGATTGGGGAATGGAAGTTTGATAATTGGCTTAGGAGCATTATTGCTCTTGTCTGGAGTAGCCACCTTCTCTGGAGTCGTACCCTGCAATGTAGAATTAGATATATTAGTATTATCCTTTAGCCCTGCAGGGCTATTAACTACATTATTTGGTTTAATGGAATCAAGATTAGCATTATAAATTAGATCAGGTTCATCAACTCTGGGCATAGAGGGACCTTCATAGTTTGAACCACTCCTTAGAGTAATTGCAAATGCTTGATCCGTAGGCCTAGTCGGCTGTGCCGGTAGAACTCCCTGTTGGTGGGCTTGTAGAGTAGCGGAAAGTTGCGCAATTTGATTATCTACAATTTTATTATGTGCTAGAATTTGATCAATTGTCGCATCTCTACTCTCCATGTTCTTTTGCATGTTAACCAACATTGCTCTAATTTCCTCCAGAGAAGGGTCAAAAGATGAGGAGGGTTGTTGTGATTGGTTCTTCTGGCCAGCATTGGGATGATAATATTTCTGATTCTGTTGCTGTGGCGCCTGTGATTCTTGTGGTGGTGGATTCTGAACATTAGTACTCCGGTAGGAATGGTATGGATGGTTCCGATACCCAGGATTGTAGGTGTTGGAGTATGGGTTATTCTGCCTATAAGCTAGAAAGACATTAACTTGCTCCACGGAACTCCTGCAATCTTGTTCCCAATGACCTATAATACCACAATTTTCACAGAAAGCCTCATTAGAATTATTATTAATCGCAGAAACATTAGCTACATTAGCAGTGCTCAGATTATCTAATTTTTGGCAAATAGAGGTCAGTTGAGCTTGCAAAAAGGATACAGAGTCAACACTATGCTTCCCCTTGTTAGCAAATCCTCTAGGATTCCCATATTGGGAATTGTGTATCGCCATGTCTTCAATAACCTGACCTGCATCTTCAACATCAAGATTCATAAATCTCCAACTAGCTGTAGAATCTAAAATTATTCGAGAAGAATTTCCAAGGCCATTATAAAAGGCTTGGATTAACTGCCATTGTGCTAAATTATGGTGAGGGCAATCTCTTTGTAGATCCTTGAACCTCTCCCAAGCCTCATATACAGATTCATCGGCTATTTGGGCAAAGTTCTGAATTGCACTCCATAGTACGGCTGTTCTCTCTGCAGGATAATACTTGTTATAGAAATTCAAAACAAGAGTTTCCCAGCCAGTTATACCAAGTGCAGTTCTATTTAAGCCATTAAACCACAATTTAGCTTTTCAAGTTAAAGAGAAGGGAAAGAGAATCTCCCTAATTTGGTCTTGAGTGACCCCGGCTTGCCTGATGGTATTACAATATTGACAATAGTCGGTAATGTGAAGATTCGGGTCTTCACCCTTGGCTCCACTAAATTGCTTCCTCTCTATCATCGTTATAAATTGAGTAGTAATCACTAAGCTTCTTTTGAACCGCCATCTCTGATTCTGCGTCTGATGATACCTCTAAATCGCTAGAACAGTCGGAGGATCGCGGTGATTATTGTTGTTATCACCAGAATCCGCCAGAATTTGCTTGTAGAGATTTTTCTGTCTATGGAAGGAACGTTCGATCTCAGGATCGAATGGGATGTACCATGATCTAGAACACCTGGGCATAAACAAAAACTAGAAGCAAATGTGAGATTTGCCTCAGAGAACTAATGTTTTCTGAGACAAAAAGAAAATAATCTCGACTACAAAAACAATCAGAAATAAAAATAAAACCGTTTCCCCGGCAACGGCGCCAAATTTTGACAGGGTAAAGTTGTATCCCCTAATCAAAAATAATTACTAAGTCCTCTAACTAAAGTAGATAGGGAAGTAGGGTGGAACTCCACAGGGAAACAAGTCTTTTTATTCCTAATTAACTAATATAATATAGATTATGAATTAACTAATATTTATATTTGAATAATAAACTAAACTACGGAGATTAAGAATAAGGAGAAAATAATATAAAAGGATCTAGGGCATAGGTTCACCAATGAATAATACTCCAGAATAAAACATAATAATCAATCATTGACATTGCATAAATAACATGATTAACAGGCTCTCGCATTTTATTAATCAACATAGATCTAACAGGCTCTTGCAATTTACTAGATCTAAGTTCCTATAAAAAAATAGCCTTTAATATCAAATTAACATCTGCTCGATTCATCAATCCAATATTGCTATACTTTTACAAGCCATAATTGTAAAGCGTTAAAACAATTCAATAAGAAATTATCATGCAATATCAAGAACCAATAATAGTCAATCATCAATGCTTCAATTAACCAGATTGTAAAGGGCTTTCGCTACGTATTACAATCACAGAATTAATCTACCGGTATTAAATCTCATCTCTCGAATCTCGACTTAACCATTTATAAATTAATCTGCCTATTGAAACTAGACCTAAACATCAATTCTCATCTGTCAAATCTTGAATCAATATTATTAAACTCATGCATAAAAGATCAGGCCTAATCTAGTCACAGAGCATTAAATCAATCAATAGGAAATTAACTTAGCATTGACAATCAACAACAATAAATTACCCCTTCATATTATTTATGGATCCCCATAAACCCTCGAAATAAAACTACTCACACATAGTAAAAACTAAACAAATCAAAGCAATAAAACAAGTCATGATGAAAGAAATAAAATAAACAACTAAGATTAAGAGAAGAGAAATAGTTACCAAACTATTCTGGAATTAAGAGTAGATTAAGAACAAAGGTTTAGAGAAAGAAAAAATCTAAGAAAACAATTAAGAGAGTAAGGAAAGAGTAAAAAAGGAGAGAGAGAATAAAATCGTATTACGGAGGAGTATTTATACTCCGTACAAAATCCTAAATTAAAAAAAAACTATAACGACGCTAATCGTCTCCTAAAAATACACGCGCCCGATCGGGCGAGGCACCGCCCGATCGGGCGCGCCTTTTTACATCTCAATACTAATCTCGCGCCCGGCCAGGCGTGTCACCGGGCGCCAACCTTAGCTTCTCCCTCCCGGCCGGGCGCGCCTCCGGGCGCCAGCCTCTTTGGCCGGGCGGTTCACTTGGGCCACTATTTGGACTATGATTGGGCCCCAATTTTTCGGGCCAATCTAGGTTTCCTCTTCCGGTCTTGAATACTCGGTCTTAATGCCCCGGTATCACCTATACCGAGCCCTTAATCACCGGTTCGATGGCTCTAACCGGCCCTGGGCTCTAAAATCTGATCGTGCTTCTCCAATGTTCGGGATTGCTCCAAAATATCTCGGGAAAATACTCCAAAAGCATAAATTCCTGTAAAAGTCAGCCAAATCTACGAAAACACTAGAAAACACCAATTAGTAATAAAAGTGGCTCTAAAGAGCCAAAAACACTACTAATTATGAACAAGGACGGGGGTAAAATAGTATATAAAAAAGACACATCAACATCACAACTCAACAATTTCAGGATCAACCACAAATAAACTGTGTTCACACTTTGCTTTTCTCAAACCATATAATTCACATTGAAGACACTATCATGCTAAGAAGTAAAATTTGACACCAATATAAATAGTATGGAACAATTAGAAAAATATATCATGATAAGTAGTTCACACCTAGTCCACAACAAAACACTCAACTAACAATAGACCAATTTAATAACAAATCAAACATTAGCCATTATATTCCAATGCAGTATAAATAGCGTGAAACAATTAGAATTTGTTATATTTATATTCCAACGCAAAAAATACGATCGACAAAAAACAACCTTCGGATTTGTCCATTTTAACTAATGGTAATTAACACAACCCCCACCTTTAAATAATATTTCATTATTAAAATAAAAGGTGTCAATATTGTTGACATTAATTTGGTAACCTTTGGCAATAAACCACTCTTACAAATAAAACATAAAATCGTGTTTCTCTTAAACCATGGAATAATGTTCACGACAATATCATGTTAAGAACTTCACACCTAATCCACAACAAAACGCCTCAACTAACAATAGTTAAATCTAATATCAAATAAACCATTGCATAAGAACAAATGTGTCCTTATGGCTAGACGTGGCAATGGGACTTAAGGTCAAAAGTTTCAGCAACTCAATAATCACTTCAAAATGAACATAACTAATGTGGATGGCCATTTCAACTTCATGTCCAATCCGCAACAAAAAGACTCAACTAACACTAGTAGAAAAAGTGCTATTTGTAACTGGTGAAAATGACTTTTTGTAACTGGCATTATTGGTTGCTAATGCCACCGTTACACCTAGTGATAATTATTCGTAACCGGCTATTGTTAGTTACAAATAATGTATTATTCGTGACAGGCTTAACCCAACAAAAAGTCTATTTTTCAAGTAAGAAATCACACTATTCGTCATTGGCATTAAGTTACGTCGGTTACAATAAGGGTATTATTAGTAACTAGCAAATCATAACGCCGTTTATGAATATATTTTTTTTTAAAAAAAAATATTATTAGTAACTAGCACTAGATTACGCCAGTTACTAATAAATAATTTTTTTTTATAAATATTTTATTCGAATACAAGAATGGTAGTATATCCTACCATACGCCCTATCATCAATTGGGTTATAACCTGTTACAATTTAACCAGCAAAACACGTACTCCGAATACTTTCATATAACTTAAATTCACCTACAACATCGATACAAACACTCTAAGTTCTACACAACTCGAATTATTCATCCACAACCATACAATACAACAAAATTAACTATACTTTAATTTCCAAAATACAATTAAAACTTGAATAAAAAAAACATTGATTTATAATTTAGAAATGTAATAACAATAACCAATAGGATAAATAAAACTAAAGTAGATATATGTATAAAAATGTGTTATATTGTTTTATGGAAGAGAAAATATAGAGAGATGAGAGAAGATTGTTACGTTGTATTTTAATATTCCATGTTGTACGGGATATATATACATGTACATTACCTAGGGTTCCATCAATGGATAAGACCAAATACCCAACTCTAGAGTATTCTAGATAGTACATGGGATAATAGTCATCCATATTTAGATATTATCATAACAGAAATTGAATAAAACTTTCTCTTTTTGAGAGTCCTTGTTCTGTGCAAAATGGAAGATGGTCAAATATTTTTTTCGTGCCTCATAATATTTATTTATAATCTTATATGGTTGGATAGATCTTGAAATTATACTTCCAATGATATATTATACTATTAATTCCAAGATATAACAAAAAAGATATGAAAGAAATACGAAACTCTATCCAAAACTAACACCCTTCCACTATTTCGGCCATATCTTTTTATTTATAAAAAATTTTAATCTGATTGTAATTCTAATTGACAGCCCTGCGACATAATCAATTTTATTCTAATTATTTTCTATCGTTTCCGGAATATTTTCTTATAATTTCTATTCACATCATCATTTAATTTCTATTCTTCTTTCTAAAAGCTAGAAGCTTATACTCTCTCTATTCTTTTTCTAAGCTTTCCCTTTTTACAAAATACAAAATTCCACATTCACAAGTTCTAGACACACCTAGCCAAGTTCGAAATTGCCTTTGCCCTAGATGTGAAAGGTTTATAATTTATGAGGGTTTGGTCCCAAATCCCTATTTCAATTATTTAAATTAATTGTTTGATTTATTATTTTCCTTGAAATTACTAACGTGTGTATTTTGTTATTAGAAAGAGAAACAAGATATCCAAGTAAGTAATTTAATTATTATTATTTTGTCATAGAAAGAATGCTTTGATTATTTTGATTCTTAGTATCATGTTAGGAAATCTTTATGATTCCTAGTATCATGTTTAGGGTAATTACTAACATTTATAATATCATGTATGTTTCTTAATGCTTCCTATTTTTTCCTTCTATCATGTTAGGGATAAAGCTTTGATCTTTAATGTTTAGTGACATGCCAAGATTTGTTATTAATCTTTTTAGTATCATACCTAGGATCTTGCTCATGTTATTATGCTTTATTGAGAATATTATGATGATTGTCATTATTATATTGCTTGATATTATATTGTTATTGCTTGATCACGCCCTCTCTTGCTGGTTTAAAGGGAATTTGTACTTATAATCACGTTTAATAAGATAATTAATAATCTTGTTTAGGCTAATATGGTTATAACTCAAGTGATCACCCATAATAGTTTTGTTTGTGCATCAATATTCAACCAACATAGATAAAAATATTTATGGTTAACCTATTGATTGTATGTTAGCGAGAAAGCGCATATAAATATGAGAAGAATAAAGTAGAGGCATATTATTAAGGCAGGTTCAATCACTTTTATGTTGGATTTGTACCTTCATCCCCAAATATTTAGTCATGGTTCCAGACCACTATGGAGTTAGCGATCTCATGGATCGTGAAGGGGTGTAACCTTCATCCTGTGAATGGTTTATAAGTTCCTAAAACTTGTTGGCGACTCTTTTACTCTAGCTTCCTTTCCTTTGAACGCCACCATGCTTAAGTGTATGATCAAAGTAGGGCTCAAGTGTGAGATGCTTGAAATATTCCTTACAGTTTTTTGGCGACTCTATTGGGGACAATTTATATTTTAATTCCTAAATTTATTTTGGCAATAATTTAGAATGAGTGGATCAGACTTGAAAAGTTCTAAGTATTCATGTGCATAATTTTGATTAACATTATAGGCATAAACATAAATAGATCCGCATGGATAGACCATCCGTAATGCGTCAAAAACATAGGCTATTTACACGTAGGAAATTTGGGAAATATCCCTTTTTCTGAACCCATATGTGTTCTACATATGGCCATAACCCTTTGGGAATTCACGCTCCATCTACCCAATCGATTGCTCATGGAAACGAAGGGTACATCCGAGTTTGTGAATTCACCAAACCGTGGAAGCAAATTTAACTTGCGGGGTCCCATCCATACGCGCCAACCCTTCCAAAGGTAAGGCTTTCGCGTGGTGCACCCGGACTCATAACTATGGACCCTTTTTAACTGACCCTTATCCTTGAACTTTAGAGAACTAGAGCCATGGTTAGGTTGCAAACTCATTGCATCATATTGTGCTTACTTGATTACTTGTGAATTCTTTGTTTGTGCATAACCTACATGTAATTAAACTAACTGTTTGGTTTGACTTGTAATTATAAATATGCTTAAATAAACTAACCAAGGACTAAAGGACTTTGCTTAATTAATTGATTAATTAATTTCAGCTAATAAATATGTTAAAAATCGAGTCATAGTTCCTTTGAGTCAACCCAGATTTTTATTCCCGTATACTGCACAAACGTCAACTTATTTTGGTTATATTTGGATTTCTAGAATGAATTACGAGTCGCAAAACCTATGGATCTATAGCCCCAAGTTTTATCTTTCATTTGGTGTTTGTGTCGTTCAATACGAAGTCACAGATCAAAAGTTATGACTAAAATTCTAAATCTTGTCCAGTTTAGTGCACATACGTGAAGTTTTAACTTAGTCTTTGTTTGAGTCTAGTCATAGTCTAGCCCCGTGGTCATGACACGAGTGAACATATCACTTACACTCACAAAACACTTTGTACATACTCTTTTCAAACCATGACCATGTCTTAGGTTCATACATGAGTCGCTCTTTCCGTCATTCGAGTAGGGGTCCATCCTATTCCAGAAATTTCTATAGCTTTCTACATCTTTTCACATCACCTTTTCATACATTACATATCTCACACTTTCCTTCTTAAACATCTACATTCACATTCACATTCCTTCATCTTACATGATTCCTCCATTCATCATTCGCCTCATACACTACACTCTTTTCCCATTCATGTATGTTGAATCGAGTTTGAGTCATGTGATTGACAAGACAAAAAAGGTAATGATGAAACAATGCACAAGGTAAGCTTTTTACCAAGATTCCACGCTTTCTTCTTCTTTTTTCAAACCATTTCCTCAATAAGTCTAGCATAGGCATCCTTCATCGTCTTTAAATTTATTTCTTAGAGTTTGATTTTTACCCTTCACTTTTTAATAAAATGAGCATTTTATTCTTTTCATATGATCATTGCATTCATTAAAATAAAATTAAAAAAAAAAAGCCGAGCTAAGCACAAGGTATACCAATGATTTGAGGCACCTCTTGTAGCCTATCATATAACCATCACCTTTCAAGTACATAATCCTTTCTCGATAAATCACTTTGAGCCTTGTCTAACGATAAACCTTTCTTTTTTCAACCCACATCTACCTAACCTTGGGATGGGATGGTGTGAAATTTATGCAATTTTCAAAGAATAAAAGCTTGAGGGATTTTATTAAACTTTCAAATAATAAAATAGCAATAAAAGTGTGCAAAAAGGCAAGTGTTCCCATGTCTTTGATATGAATATATCTTTGATAAGAACACATCTCAGATTGCGTCTCTTATCGAGTGCTAGGTATCGTGCCTGAGAAACATAAAATCCAAATGAGTGATAGAACTCGTGATCGGGATTGCCCACACTTATAAAAAATAAAAAAATGATAAAGCAAAAAAGAGAGAGCAAAAATATAAAATAAAGAGTTCAAAATTGAGAAACGTCAAGCATAATAATAAAAAGATTCAAAAGCAAAGTTTCACACCTTGGGGGCTTCTCTAGGGTCTTGAGCGTTTATCCCCTCCTTTATCAACCTTTAGCCTAACCACGTTATAACCCTTAAAAGACCTCTTTGAGGTATACACACACTTGTGTGAGGTTCGACTATAGCTATGTTCGGCCTGATTCCTAACGGATACATAGGCAACCTCAATTAGGGTGCGACCGTAATAAAATGCATTCATTCATATACACATTCATGCATGATTATATCAAAGGATCTCCTATGCTCATCATATCCATTTAGAGCTAGAATTGGGGGCTTAATCCCTACATCATTAGCTTACCTAGCCTAAGAGTCACTACTATTTGACTCTTTTAAAAAAAAAAATTCCATACACTTAGCCTTTGAAGCCTAGCTTTAGTGTCACTTTCACACACATCACAAATACATAGAAAAATAATCCACCCCTTAGGAACCTTTTTTCATAAAATCTTAAACGTCGAAGCACGCCTTGTCATATCAAAACCATTCATCATTGTAATCATCATTGCATCACAAAGTATGAAGTTCCTAGCCTCCTCGCCTAAGTAACCTAAATACTTTCATCGTCGAGTCAACAATGGAGATAGTCTAGGATGCTACAATCCTTGCTCTATGAGATACAACGTAGACGCATATATTTGGTTAAGCTCATTCAACATGCACCATTAATCACTTTATTTCATTTCCTCTTTTTCACGTCTTTCTTTTTCAGGAGAAAGTGGGTACCCTCCACAAAAATAACAGAAATTTTTTGTTTTTTTACGATTCATATGGCACAATCACAACACAATTCACACACGAGTCATGTATACATTGAGTCATGTTGTGTTATCACATCGAGTTAAGTCTACGCACACGAGTGGATTTGAGTACATCGAGTTACACGTCAAGTCAAGCAATAGTATTAAGTCACACTAAGTCTACCTTAAAGACATGAGCAAAGTCCTATAGTCTAAAATATAAATGCAGGTACACTAAGTCCCCGACGGACGAGTAACCTTTATCAAAGATTTGAAGCAAAAGGACGCAAAAAACTTAGCAAATCAACTAGAGTCAGCTTGATTGCAATCATATTTGATTGTTGATCGGCCCGACGATGGTCATATTGATTGATTATATTGGGTTCCTTGGTACGCCAATTAGCCCCTAAAATCAAACTGACATTATTAGTAGTCGGCTCGATTACAATCACAATCAGTGATCGGCCTGACAACAATCATCTCACTTAGCTTAAGTGCCTAAACATTGGCTCATTAGAAGCACCAAGGCATCGGTTCAAAAGCAAGTACATCACTTATACGACAATTTTTCCAAGATTAGAATGTCATCTCAAGTTGACAATATTTCCAAGAACGGATTTTTGCGCATTTTCTTCAACGACAATTTTTTCCAAAATTGGATTGTCACCACTAGCAATGTTTCAAAGCATGATTGTCGCTCTTATTCTCTGTTTGGCAATTTTTCCAAGTTTGGATTGTCATATATTCATCAAATCCTTGGCAATTGTTCTGAGATTTGATTGTCATACACCAAGTTCCCTATGGAAAAATTTCCAATGGATTGTCGTAGTCTCTATTCATCTTAAAATTTCGACATAGGTTCCCCAACGTGAATTGTCATTCATTTCAATAGTGGCAAAGTTTCCAAAAGGGATTGTCGATCGAATCTTTTTTGCAAATGTTCCAAGACGCGGATTGCCAATTGTGGCAATATTTTTCCAAAAGGATTGTCGTATAATATTGGCAAATTTCCAAGGTGGATTGCTTTTAAGAGTTATATTCCAAGATGTGGATTGTCGATCGTAGCAAGCTTTTTATGACAGATTGTTACAAAGCATTGGCAACTTTTCCCAAATTTGGTTTTTGGCGAAATTTTCGAGATACAAATCGTCGCTTCATCGTGGCAACATTTCCTAGGATGGATTGTTACGTGGCATTGACAACTTTCCCTAAATCGGATTGTCGTACATAATTCAAGAGTTGTGTTGGCAACTATTCTTAAAGAAAAGAGGATTGTCATCACCCCTAAGGCATCAACACAACAAATATTCAAGCAAATAACTAAAGATGTCTACAAGTAATCACCTTCGACGATGTTCCCGAGGTACTGAGGAGGATTGTCACAAACAATTGAAGATGGTTACAAGCAATGGTCTTCGATGATGACGTTCACGAGGCATTGGGGAAGTTGTCACAACAAAATGCAGCAATAAAATCGGTTACCTTGGAGACGTGTGCTCGACGGTGCAAGATACACGTTTTTAACTCTTTCATATGTTTAACTAACGCTAGTTTGCAGGTATCGACGTTACAAGAATGATTTAGGATCGCAGAACGTTCTGAATCATTCTCCATCCCTATCGCTACTTTGACTTTTGTTTTCGAAACTTGTGTTTCTCCAAACTCAGTCAAAGTGGGGGCTTCTGTAGACACCTAATCGTGTCTCCCTAAAAACCAAACCCAGTGGTGAATATTTTTCACATTGCTTGATTATCAAACAAGGTGAAATTAGAAAAGTATTGTGATGCGGTTGTTTTAATAAAAATCCTTCTTTTTTTTTGAAAATATTTCTTTTTTACTGTATTTATGAAATCGTCTATTCTAGTTTAGGACTAGGCTCAAACCGGATTTTACCTACGAACCAATGATCATGTGGAGGGTCCAAAGGTTTAATCCTATTCCTAAACTAATTAGGATTTATTAGAAGCTTCTATAAGTTTCTAAAACATCTTAATTATCGTTTTTTGAAAAGATAAGATCAAAGAATTGAAAATTGAATAAAACTTCTCTTTTTGAGAGTTCTTGTTCTGTGCGAAATGGAAGATGGTCATATATTGTTTTCGTTCCTAATAATCTTTATCCAAATATTATATGGTTGGATAGATCTTGAAATTATATTTCCAATGATATATTATAATATTAATATCAGGTTGTAACGAAAAAGATATGAAAGAAATACAAAACTATATCCAAAACTGACACCCTTCCTATATTTTGGCAATATCTTTTTATCTAAAAAAGATTTTAATCTTATTCTAATTGGGTTGGAATATAGACTTAAAAATATTTCTAACGACATATTATATGACTTATTTGAACTTATGGATCAAGAGATATGATAAAAACAAAATCCGCAAAAAACTGTCCCAGTGCCTAACGACAGGGTCTGTAGCGCGGCGACAGGGTCTTTCGCGAGCTACAGTTTTGCGAAAGAACCAATTTTATTCCGATTCAAATTCAAATTCAAATTCTTTTCTATTGTTTTCGGATTATTTTCTTACAAATAGGGGGTTGTATTTCCCCATTTTCATTCATTCATAATCATTATTTAATTTCTATTCTTCTCTCTAAAAGCTAGAAGCTTATTCTCTCTCTATTCTTTTTATAAGCCTTCCATTTTGACAAAATAAAAAATTCCACATTCCTAAGTTATAGACACATCTATCCAAGTTTGAAGTTGCCTTCGCTCTAGACGTGAAAGGTTGATAATTTATGAGGGTTTGGTCCCAAATCCCTATTTCAATTCTTTAAATTAATTGTTTGATTTATTATTTTCCTTGAATTTACTAACGTGTGTATTTTGTTATTAGAAAGAGATACAAGGCATCCAAGTAAATAATTTAATTATTATTATTTTGTCATAAAAAGCATGCTTTGATTTTTTTGATTCTTAGTATCATGTTAGGATGTCTTTATGATTCCTAGTATCATGTGTAGGGTAATAATTAAGATTTCTAATATCATGTATGTTTTTATGATGCTTCCTATTCTTTCCTTCTATCATGTTAGTATCATGTTAGGGATAAAGCTTTAATCTGTAAAGATTAGTGACATGCTAAGATTTTTTTATTAATCTTGTTAGTATCATGCTTAGGATCTTGCTCATGTTATTATGCTTTATTGAGAATATTATGATGATTGTCATTATTATGTTGCTTGATATTATATTGATATTGCTTGATCACGCCCTCTCTTGTAGTTTTAAAGGGAATTTGTACTTGTAATTGATTTGGGTATTTTTACCCGGCCAGGTGGACCAATCAAAAATTTCCATGTGTCATTAGTAAAGGTGCCATCTGGATCTATGAGATGATGACACGTGGTGGGCGGACATTCTTCTGTCTTAAAAAGATTGATGGTCCAGCATGGACCATTCAGAGGGCGACGCGTGTCACCCTAAAAGATGCCCAAAAGCCCGTTGGGCTCAATGACACGTGTCACATAGACATTGCCTCTAGATTGGCGGCCTTCAAGGGCCCAAACCCTGAGGCGCCGTTTAGCGGCGTGACCTAATCCCTAGGTCACCAGATCCTAGGGAGGGCACACTTTCCAAAAGGACCCTATAAATATGGATAGTTCTTACATTTATAACGGGACAGATACACGCAATACGAGACAACACGTCACTTACTCATTTATAGCAGAGCTGTCGTTTTCAAAGAACATACAACACTTTACCTGAGCTTGGAATCCGGGCAGATAACTTTATTTCCGCACGTTTTACTACTGAATACTTACTAACTTAATCTTCGGAGGCGGACCACCGACCATCCGGCGGTCCGTTTGCTTTACAGGTACATGCGTCCTTTGCGGAATCTAGTCTCAGTGTTGTAACTCTCCCAAGGGACAAAAACCCCCGAAACATCTGGCGCCGTCTGTGGGGAGAGTACCTCTAAAATGGCTTCACAAGTCCCTGTATCGAATCCAGAGGCCAATCGGTCTCTAGAAGACATAGTGGTCCAGACGAACCATGACTCAGGGGACGACGCTGACGTCGAAACCTATGTGGATCCTAACGGGTCCCTCATCTCAAAACGCATCCGCGGTAGGGAAAAGCAGGAGCGTAACACTGATCAGGCGGGGCCAAGCAAAACTGCTGGTCAGCCAAAAAAGACCTCGCTGCGAACGGGTGATCCGTTCCAGGCAGCAGGATCGAATCCCGTCACTCGAGATGAACTAATGAGACTCCTAAGCAGTCTCAGGGGTGAAATCAAACAACTCTCCTCCAAGAAGTCGCCTACTCCCTGAAAGTAGCAGTCGGCCAAGAAGCCAGGCCAAGCTGGCAAACAGAAGTCGGTCAGGGACCGTCAGCCGACTCCTCATCCTGCCCCTACGGAGAAGGCTCGGACCCAATTTGACCTTACCAGGCTCCGTTTCCCATAAACGAGCACAAGAAAAGCCATCCGGCACATACAGCCGGATGGTAGCAAGAAAACATTCTCTGATGCTCGACAATACATTGAGAAGAAGAAGACTCAGCTATCAGAGTCGGCTTCAATGTCGACTTATCATGATAGCTATCGAAATACCTCTGTGAGGTGTTCCCAGTCTGTACATGAGACCCCAGCAAGCAGCCCATGGGTTCAGTCTGGCCCTCATATGATACAGTCGGCCCAGTACATGGCTCAACCATTGTACCAGTCGCCGGTTTTACCTTACATGCAGCATGCCCTTTTTGGAGGATAGGCGGCATACGGCTATCAGCCGATGGACTGGCAGCTTAGGCTACAACACCTTGGAGATCAACCCTCTGCCTTCTCCAAGGAAATAACTGAAGCCAAACAGCCAGCTACAGTAAAAAATGTTCTGGTTGGAGCCTATGACGGGACCTCCAACCAAGAAGACCATCTGCTAGCATACACCCACCTCATGTATTTATAAGGGTTGGATGATGCTGCATGGTGTCGTTGCTTTCCAGCCACCCTGAAGGGCATAGCCCAACAGTGGTTTGGCAATCTGCCGGTTGGTTGCATTAATAGCTTCAAGACGCTTGCGTTCTTGTTCACTTCAAACTTCTCTATGAACATCCCTGCCAAAAAGACAAGCCTTGACTTGGGCAATGTACAGCAGGGAGATAGAGAAGGCTTGTGTTCCTATGGCAGGCGGTTCAATCTGGTACGAATCCAGATTCATGGGTTGTCTGATGAGGTCGCCTTCACAGACTTCTTTAAGGGTCTGAAGGACGGGTCTACTTTTAAGTACGAACTCGTCCGCAAACAAATCTTTACTCAGCAAGGAGCCTTGCGAGAGGCGGAAGCCTATATACAGGCGACCGAACTCTGCTCCTCCAATAAGCAGTCAGACCATAAGAAGTCCGACCGGTAGAAGGAGAGTCGGCCTGCTCAGCCGGCTCCTAAGCTAGAAGAGAGCAAAAAGAAAAAAAAAGTCTAGGCCATTGATAACTCTAATCAACCGGCCCAGAAGAAGAGTTCCACAAGGACTGCTGCTCCATCCTATTGGAAATTAAGGATCGGCTGACTCTTGAGAAGCCGACTCCTATGAAAGGTTCCGCTGAAAATCGGAACAAGAACAAGCATTGCCATTTCCACGAGGATGTCGGCCATGACACGAGCGACTGCTTCAGTCTCAAGCGGGAGCTCGACTGTCTGGCCGACAAAGGACAGCTGAAGTCCTATGTGAAGTCCAAAGTGACTTCAAAGGAAAATCCGGGGCAGTCCAAGAAAAAAGACTCCCCAGCCTGCTGTGAGTGCCGAAACTGATGAAGATCCGGTATACACCGTAGCAGGCGGATTTGCCGGTGGTGGCCCGACCATTCGGGGCACCAAGGACCATCTGAGAAAGATGGTCAACACTGTTGAGGAAGGAGAGTCGGCAGGCACATCCGCCTTCCCTAAAGTTGTCATCACCGAGCAGGACTGAGGCAAAGTCCGTCGGCCGCATGTGACCCTGTGGTCATTGAATGCAAGGTGGCCAACTGATAAGTGACTTTTATGTCACTTTTAGGGTGTTTATTGAGTCGTTTTCCGGCTTATTTTCCAATAATTTAACCCTATTTGTCCTTTATTTCTTTTATTTGCTTATTCTCGTTTTTTATCTTTATTTTGAGTATTTTAGTAGTTTTTATTAGTTTTTAGTTTATTTTTGTAGTTTTAGTTAATAATTTCCCTCTTCTCTCATTTTATTTATTTTCTTTTAGTTTCTAGTTTGTTTTATTTTATTTTATTTTATTTCATTTCATTTAATTTTATTATTTCTTTAGTTTTAGCATTTTATTTTATTTTATTTTACTTTATTTATCTTATTTTATTTTACTTTATTTATCTTATTTTATTTTACTTTATTTATCTTATTTTATTTTATTTTATTTTATCTTCCGATTCACCCTCGTGTTTTTGGTTGTAGGTGTTCCGGGTTTCAAAGTCATATTCGTGTTCGGAGGTCCAAGGTTCGAGGCGCAAAACTTGAGCCAACCCCTGCTGCCAGCCTAACCTACACCACCCCATTTCCCTATCCTACACCACACTGCCCTGCTCCCAAAACCCGCATCCACCTACAACCTTCACCACACTCAACCACAACAGCCGCAAACCACCACCTTCAGCCACTCAAATCACCAACCTCCACCTTCAGCCACCTTTAACAGCAGGCACTACCACCACCACGCAAACCACCAGTCCACCACTGCTTTCCCCCAATTCACCAACTGCTAGCCGCAACTCCAATCAGCCCAACAACACCAAAACCGCTGGCAACCTCCACCACACTCACACACAACAACCAGCAGCGCCACTCAAACCCAGCCTCACCTCCCATTTCGCCACTTAAATCACCACCCACAACGCCTCTGCTCACCTCACACCAAGAACCACCGAAACACCTCCAATCACCACCCACCAATAACCGCAATTCTCCCCTGTTCTACCACCACCACACAAAACCGCAGCCTCTTTCACACTCACCATCAACAACCACCACAACTACAACCACCAGCACCTCACCTCCAACTCACCCACGCAAATCAACAACCAAAACCCAATCAATTACCCACAACCTTCAATCTACCACCAATAGCAGCACAACACAGCACCGTCACACACTCACCAAACCACCACCAATCGCACCTTCAACACCACCTATCAGCCCACCACAACCCGCAACAACAATTACCACCTCCAATCAACAACAACCGCCCAAATCACCACCAAATTACTCACCTCATAGCCGCGCAACTCACAACACCCAAACTCACCATCTCAAGCCTCAAACGCGGGCGCACAACCCTGTCAGAAAGCGCACACAAATGGAGTCCAAAATCAGATTCGAGGCAGAAGCTTTGCGCGACCTGTGTGCGTCTTCTGTGCGGGGGCGCAATTGTGGGTCAATCATGAGCTTTTCACGTGATTTTTAATGAGAATTGGACGGCCACGATTTTGGATGCTAGATGACGATGATGCTGATGAACGGTGATGATGGTTGTTTAGGATGATGCGTTAATGGCTGCTTGAATTGGAGCAGGGGAATTCGAAAGTGAAAGGGGTTTGGGGGGTCTGATTGTTTCGTGGTTTTAGGGGGAAATTAGTGGGTTTTTGGTTTCTTTTCCCACTTTCATTTTTTCTTTTATTTTATTTTATTTTTAGTTTTGTTTTTCTTTGGTTTTTAGTTTAGTTATTTTAATTGTTTTAGTTTAGTTTTATTTTTTATTTCTTTTAGGTTATTTTAGCTTGTATTATAAATACCCTCTTTAGGGTTATTTTCTAACAACTTATCACTCAACATTTTATTTTTAGATAGTTTAGATTAGTTTAGTCTTTACTTTCTCTCTCTTAGGGTTAGTTTAGGAGTAGTGTAGAGAGAGAAAGCTTGAATTTCCATAGAGTTTTTGAGAGGTTGAAGAAGCAACTTTGTGGAACTTCTTCTCATCTATTCAATGAGCATTTTCTAATTTTCTCTCATCTTTATTTCTTGCTTAATTCTTAGTTTTAGCTTTTTGTTTATTGATTTGAGTAGATTAATTAGTTTATTTGTTTAATCTTGTTTTTATTCTTATTTTACCTTGTTTTCCATGTCTTTCTTCATTATGTTAGCTTAGATTTTGTTCTAGGGAAATGGATGAAGGTTATGTTAATAAATTGAATGATTGATTGTGATTAGTATGGAATTATTTCTTGATTATTGTGTATGGATGATGCTTTTATGGATTAGAATCTTTCTAGCTAATTGATTCTATGTTCTTAATTGTGCTTTAATCGATTGTGCGAGAGTGAGTCGGTTGAGAGCCCTAATTTCTTCCATACCTTTGCTAGGCTAGTTGCACGAGAGTGATTTAGTTTAGTAGGATAATTAACATGCTTAATTGTGCGAGAGTGAGTTAAATGTGTTGATTGTTCCTAATCAAGGTCATTTTCATCTAATTGTATGATGTTATTGAATGTATTGATGTAATTGGATTCCACTTTCCCTAGTTTTAGTTATTTGTTCTTAGTTGTGTTTAGTTGAACCTCTCTTTATCTCACAAGCTTTCCTACTAGTCTAGTTAGCACAAATTGATACACTTAGTCCTTTTGGGTTCGACCCTTTACGTGCAACTAACTAGTTTAGTGTAAGTTTAGGTATTATAAATTTCTAATTTGGTTAGGGTTAGTAGTCCCAACGACCTATCTTATCCCGACCACCAACCAGCTGGTTGGTCGAATTCTGATTGACACAGGATGCTCCTCGGACCTCATCAGCCTCAAATGCTTATCCAATCTCAAGTACAAACCGAATAGCATGATGGAGGTCTCCCACACCCTTGTTGGGTTTGGGGGAGGACTTGTGCACCCAGTCGGACGCATTGACTTACCTGTCCGCCTGGGAAGCAGGGAAGACGGTCGGCACATGACCATCCGTTTCCTAGTGGTTAAAGAGCTCATAGCTTACAACCTGATATTTGGCCGCCTCACTCTAAATGAGTGTAAGGCCGTCATCATCCCTGCTCTCATGCTGCTCAAGTATGATAAGGATGATGGAACAGTCGGTTCCCTCAATGGGGACCAAAAGACGGCTCGAGAGTGTTACCTCTTGGACGTCAAGCCTGCGGCCGTAGCATCCGGCCGGGGCAAGGAAACGATTGACCTCGACGATGTCGAGGAAGAGCAGTCGGCACCACCAACCGGAAAGAAAAGAAAGACTGATCAGCTGGTGATGGTCAAAAAAGAAAAGCAATAGCAATCACTGACCGGGGAACGGTCGGATGACCTCCGTCCCCAGCCTGCTAGCAAACACATTGATATCCCTCTGGACGACAGCCGCCCAGAACGGACGGTTAAGGTGGGGACGGTTGCATTTGCAAAGCTGGGTGAAAGCCTTCACCAGCTGCTGAGAGAATTCAAAGACATCTTTTCCTTTGAAGTGGAAGAGATGTTAGGCGTCAGCCCGGATCTCGCTGTCCACAAACTCGCCGTGGATCCTAAAAAGAAGCCCATCCGGCAAAAGAAAAGAAACCATGGCGAGGAAAGAAGTCAGGCGGCAGCCGCCGAAGTTAAAAAGCTGCTAGACGCCAAGTTCATTCGGCCGTGCAATTTCCCTGAGTGGGTAGCTAACGTTGTGTTAGTAAAAAAGCCGAATGGGACTTGGCGGATGTGTGTTGACTACACAGACCTTAACAAGGCATGTCCAAAGGATAGCTATCCACTGCCTAAGATCGATAGTCTGGTCGATTCAACAGCCGAACATGCCTTGATGAGTTTTATGGACGCCTATTCAGGTTTCCATCAGATTCCCCTGTGGAAAAAAGATGAAGAAAAGACAGCATTTGTCACTGATCAGGGGTTGTTCTGTTATACAATGATGCCGTTTGGTTTGAAGAATGAGCTTGCTACTTTCCAACGAATGATTAATACGGTCTTCATTAATCAAATCGGAAGGAATGTAGAGGCGTACATTGATGACATGATAGTCAAATCCAAACGCCAGGCGGATCATCTTGCTGATCTCCGAGAAACATTCGCCACACTCAAGCGGCACAAGGTCATGCTAAACCCAAAAAAGTGTGTCTTTGGCATTGAGTCTGGGAAGTTTCTCGGATTTTTTATTAACCAAAAGGGAATAGAGGCCAACCTTGAGAAAATACACGCGGTAATCGACATGCAGTCGCCCCGTACTGTGAAGGAAGTGCAAAAGTTAACAGGTTGCCTGGCGGCCTTGGGGAGATTCCTCAGTCGGTCAAGCGACAAGTGTCTCTACTTCTTCCAGGCAATCAAAAATAAGACCAACTTTGAATGGGGGGATGATGCAGAGGCGACCTTTCAAAAACTGAAAACTCATCTGCACTCTTTGCTAAGGCTTGTTAGCCCTTTTCCCAAAGAGAATCTCTTCATGTACTTAGCCGTCTCTGATCATGCCCACAGTGCCGTTCTCTTAGCTGAAAGAGACGGCGTCCAGCTCCCGGTGTATTTCATTAGCCATGTTATGAGGAACGCAGAGCTTCAGTACCCCATGGTTGAGAAATTTGGCCTTGCCCTTTTCATGGCCATCAAGAAGCTAAAACCCTACTTCTTGGCGCATGCGGTAGAGGTCTATACTGACCAACCGATCAAGCGGCCACTCACAACCTTGGAGTCTTCTTGACGAATGCTTAAATGGGCGATTGAAATGCAAGGATTAGAAATCACTTACGAACCAAGGAAGGCAATAAAGGGGCAAGCATTCACCGACTTTATTATCGAAATGACAAGGCAGTTGCACCGGACAATGCTGACCAGGTTTGGAAAGTGTATGTGGATGGGAGCTCCACTGTGAACGGCTGTGGTGCAGGGATTATCTGCCAATCTCCTGAGGGAGATAAGTACGAATATGCACTACGGTTCAAGTTCCAGGTCTCTAACAATGAGGCCGAGTATGAGGCCCTGCTGGCCGGCATTCGGTATTACAAGGCGGCGGGGGCAAAAGAAGATTGACGCCTGCTCTGATTCTCAACTAGTCGTACTCCAGGTCAATGGAACGTACGAGGCCACTCATACAGCCATGATAAAATATTTGCAGGCGGTCAAAAGTGAAGTTGGGACACTTGAGGAGTTCCATCTAACTCAGGTGCCCAGATCTTCAAATAATCAGGCGGATGCTCTGTCAAAACTAGCATCATCCGCCTCATGTGAAACGCCTCGGTCGGTCTTCTAGGAGGTCATGGAAAATAAAAGTATATCTAACGAAGACCCCATAGGAATTCTAGACCGAAGCTCCACATGGATGGATAGCATCCGGGCTTATCTTGCAGACGGCACGCTCCCTAATTCACCTCTGGAGGCGGCTACTGTAAAGAAGAAAGCGGCAAACTTCGAGCTGAGGCAAAGAGAACTCTTCAAAACTGGTTTCTTGAAACCTCTGTTGAAGTGTGTTACCCCAAAGAAGGGTAAAGAGGTCCTCGAAGATATGCATGCGGGTTTCTGAGCCTCCCATATAGGGGGCAGGTCCTTAGCTGCCAAGGCCAGACGACTCTATTTTTAGCCTACTCTATAATCGGATGCCATGGAGATGGTCAAAAAATGTGACAAGTGCCAATAATTTGGCAAGCTCATCCATCGTCCGGCCACAGACCTAACGATCATCCACAGCCCAATACCCTTTGCCAAATGGGGCATGGACATACTTGGGCCTTACACCACGGCACCAGGCGGAAAGCGCTACATATTGGTAGCTGTGGATTACTTTACCAAGTGGGTAGAGGCGGAGGCAGTCAAAAACATCAAGGCAAAAGATGTCATTTCCTTCATCTGGAGGAATATTATCACTCGCTTCGGGGTGCCCATGTCTATGATTTTTGACAATGGTCCTCAATTTGAGACGCCCCAACTCAAGACTTGGCTGGGAGAACAAGGGGTCTCAAGCTTCTTTGCATCACTTGGTCAGCCTCAAGAACACGGCCAGGTCGAAGCCTTCAACAAGCTAATCTCAGACGGGATTAAAAAGGAAATTGAACGGGCTGGTGGCCTTTGGGCTGATGAATTACCCCACGTCCTCTGGTCCATCAGAACGACTGCTAAAGGGGAACTGGAGAAACCCCGTTCCTCATGGTGTATGGTGCAGAAGTTGTCCTTCCCATTGAACACTATAAGCCGACTCTTCGAGTCATGTTATATGACGAAGAAGTTAACTGGGAGGCCATTCGACTGGCATTGGACTCACTTCCAGAGCGCAGGGGCAATGCTGCCTTACGCCATGAGATTTACCGTCTAAGAATGACACGGGCTTACAACAAAAGAGTACACAAGCGTCCTCTCAAAGTGGGGGACTTTGTGCTACGGAAAATGGAGGCAGTCGGTAGGCCGAATGAACAGGGAAAGCTGACCCCAAATTGGGAAGGCCCCTACCAAATATATGAGGAAGTAAGAGACGACACCTAACGCCTGGAAGAACCAGACGGCGGGAAGCTGCCTAGAATTTGGAATGTAGACAACTTGAAAAAGTGCTATTTCTAAGTACGAATGTAAATACCTCAAATTTTGTCATTTCAAATTTGTCTAATGAGAATATGCCTTCATTTTCAACTTGTTATTTTTTATTATTAGTGTCGCCTGTACAAAATACAGACGGCCAATGTATTTGGATAGCGTCTGTCCCAACAACAGGCGCCCCAATCCCTCTGAAGGAGCCGACTGCTTTAAAGTAGTCGTTTCTACGAAATTCTTTAAGTTTATGCTAACACTAAACGAATATTTGCTTAATTCTTTAAAAGGCCTAAGGCCAGATAAATCATTTTGAGGCCAATAGCCGGATGTTAAAAACAAATAGAGGCCGAATGTTCACAGTCTGCTCCAACATGAATATGACCGTCTGCTCCAACATGAGTCAGATAACCGGCGACGTCCATTCGGGCGAATTCGTCGAGGAGAAACATCTCCCATTTGGGTGGCACATTGATCTACAAATACGTCAAGCGGCCCTATCGAATGCTAAGGCAGCATTCGCATTCGTTTGATTTGATCAAAAGTGAAATCTAAAAAGCTAGAATTTTCTAACTTTTCTAGCACAGTCGGAAAAGGGTCACTGTTTCATAAGTAGAGGCTATTGAGGCATTAGGCCGGATGCGCCTATTTTTGCTCTGGGACAAGACAGGCGGAAAATTTTTAAAGATCTACAAGTCAAGTTAACTTATGAGGCCTTTAGCCGGATACGTCTGTTTCTACCCAAACGCAGGACAGGCGGACTATTACTTACGAAGAAAACGAGCTAAAATACTTAGCAGATTAAAAAAAAAAAAAAAAAAAGAGACCTGTGGGTCGGATGCGCCTGTTCTTTGCTCTTGGGGCAAGACAGGCGGATTAATCTTAAGTAAAATTAAGACTAAGTTAAAACTTAGCATCTTATCTCGACGAGGCCTTTGGCCGGATGCGCCTGCTTTTAGCTCTTGGGGCAAAACAGGCGAAGGATTTCTTTTTAGCAAATTTGCTAAGTCAAGAATTTTGTATTTTGTTTGAGCTAATGGCTGAATGAAAACAATTATTCATTAGCTCCGGATGGCTGTCTGTCGCGTGGTTTGGGGAAATCACCATAGTGATTGATTGACTTAGAAACCATGTATACTCTTCTAAGTATCAATAATTTCTAAGTCAATCAATCCACTCAACCGAAACCACTCGACATCCGTCCAGGGGCAAGAACATTCGCATGGTATACAGGTTATAATACTTAGCAAAAAAACATGCAATGAAAAAATTTAAAGAACAACAATATGAATAACTTCAGCAAAACGCCCGAATGATTTTAAATTAAAAAGTCCAATCGCCACCAGACGACTGGGTAAGACTTTTTGGTGGCAAAGCCAGAGAAATTGTTAATTTACCCGACCCCTCGGTCGGTAAAGATACACAAATACTCGGCACGCAGGCCGGAAGATGAGATAAATGGCCATTCGGCCGCAGAAATAACTTATAAAAAGCTTAAGGGGCGGGGGAGTTATCAACATTGGCAGCCGCATCATCACCTGTTGGCTGCTCTTCATTTTCATCATTTTCCTTGTCCCCCTCCTCGTCCCCAGAAGAGCCTGAAGGGGAGTCGGCCTCTTCGCCCTCAGATTCAGCCTTGTTCGCCTCCTCTTCAGCCTGGCGAAGGAGTTCAGCATTGAAATCCTCGTTTGCTTGATCAAACTTGGAATTCCAGATGCCAAAATCAACACCCGGTTGTACCGCCTCCCATGCCATCCGCATGATGGCCTCATAGTCTTCCATCATTTGTTTGACAAGGGCCTGCTTCTCCTCCTCAGCTCGGGACTGGAACTTGGCCTTCAGCTGCGTCTCCTGGTTCGTCAAGCGCACTTCCAGGTTGCCAACCCGCTCCTTGGCCATCTCGGCCTCTTTCTTGGATTTTCCTTGAGGCCTTTAATTTCGGCCTTAAGGTCATTGATTCTGGAGCAAGCCGAATCCAAGTCTTTCTTCACTTGCAGGTTGGCGTCCGCCTGGGAATACATCATATCAAGGGTCAGAAGCTCATTTTGAGCAATTTCAAATTGAGCTAGGTCTAAGGCGGACTCGACTCGAGCTTTAGCGGCTGTTACCTCTTTAGACTTCTCCTAGATCGGCCTTCTTAGCCCCTGGATGCGCAGCATAGCCTGAAAATGAGAAAAGAGCCGAATGGTCAAGACCAGTCGGATATGTGCTTAAATACTAAGAAAATTAAGCTAACTTTTTACCTCACAGAGGTTCCCCAAGATGGCATCCAAGTTGAGGGTGCCGACTCCTCTTACGGACGCCTTGTCCTCTAGGTTAAGTGCCCTCAGCATATCCTTGGCCATTTGGATGACAGTCGGCCTTTGCACAGGAGCTGCAAAATTAAAAGTTAGTCAAGAAAGTTCTAAGAAACTATCTTGACATAGAAATTCAGTAAAGGCAAGGTTTATACCGTCTTGCTGAGCCTCCTCCTCCTTCCCGTGACGCCTCTTCTCTCCTGCTTAGCCGACAGCAGTGCTGGTTGCTTAAAGCCACCCTTCGATGCCTGAGTAGCATCCGGTTTGCTGACCCCCCCCTGTCAGCTTCGAGAGTAGAGTCGTCCCCTCTCTTGGGCTTGTGAGCAACGTGCTTCCGGTTCTTGCCGGATGCACTCACATCACCAGCCCCAGTTTTTTGAATTTTGAGTTGGGATTGCTTGGAGGGAGAGGGCCTGGTGGAACCACTCTGCATGAGCAAAAAGAAGGGCATCAGAAAAACAGGAGGGCAAAATTTAAACTTTGTTGAAAAATATACCAAGTGTTATAAATAACTACCTTGGGAGTCCCGGCTGTTTTCTGCTCGTCACTCGCCCGATTAAGGACGTTTGAGCGGTATTTTGCTGCAGAGACGGCAGCCGGCTTCCTTGTTGTCGAGACTTTTTCCATAGCTTTGTCTGCACCAAAAGTAGGAGTTAGACTTTATAAACATACATTGAAAAACAATTTAAAGGTTGCATAAAATCAGACGGTCGACTACCTCTCGGCTTCTCAGAGCTTAGCCCACAAGCGGCTAAGAAGACCCCATCTTCTAACCACTTATAAAGGGGAATGTAGCTCTGGGGGACGATTATTTTCTCCCCCTGCTCATTTGTCCGAACGGACACTTTGAACAAACCCCAGTCAAAAATTTCCTCCTAGGCTCGCCTAAGGAGAGGGGGCAAGGCGCTCTTGCCAGCCAGGAGGGGCGAATCCTTGTTCCACCTATTGTATTTTTGGTTCAGTCGGCTATCAGAGGAATGGACAATGTAGAACTTTGTTCTCCATTCCTTCCATTTGTTCTCCTTGCCGACTTCCATCATGTACCCCTAGCAGGTGGACAAGGTGTACCAGCCTTCGCCGCCCTTGGCAGGCGCTCGGCTGAGATAATGCATGTGGGCGAATGCCTCAAAGTTGGGATCCACCTCCAGAATTTCACATGCGGCAACGTACCCGATGATATCGATCCATGAATTCGGGACAAGTTGCCAGATACCTAGTTGGTATTCGTCCAGTATTCTCTCCACGGCCGGATGGAGAGGGAAACGTAGACCAGCCTGAAGGACCGCCTCATAGCAGCCGAAAGCTTGGTCCTTATAACTGGCCAGGTTCGGCCAGGTTATCGTGTTATCCTTGTTGGGAACGGACAAGGAAAAGCCATGACCCATTACGGTCTTGCGCTTGAAATTAGCATGACCGGATTTCTTAGAGGTCCGCTTGCTTTGCGGAACATGGTGATAGTAGGGGGCGCGTTCCAAGCACCTAGAAGCACTCGGTTCCGCCCAGCCTTCCCCCTTTTCCACTGACAAGGATTCCCTTTCAGTGTCTATTTTTGCTCGGGCCTCCTCTGAGGTAACGGAGGCATTATCAGAAGATGACGAGGCCGAATCGTCATCAGAAATGTCCCCGGAGCTAGGGGACTGCCGGCTAGGGCCAGCAGGGTCCTCCCCTAGACTCTCCTCCGACGCCTGTTCTGAAGGCTCGGCCTGGTACTAACTGTCGGCTTCCCGCAGTATAGTATCACTGGGGGTGCCACTTGAAGAAGGGGAAGAGTAATATGTTGGGGTTAGGGGAAGGTCAGAAGAAAGGTTTGGGGGGTGCTCAGAAATTTAGCTGGCAGGCACCCTAATGGAGCCGTTCGAATTTACATTTTCACTGTCCGAATGGTAAAAAGAACCATCCGGCCTATATCTCCTCGTTGTCTGCTTTGTTCGAGCCATCGTGTCCTGCAGATGCACAGACACTGTCGGATTTGGAGATGTACTTAAAGGAAAGTTCTCGAACGAGCATTCGGCACTCCTAGTTCTAGATTCAGCCGTCCCCGGTGACCGGCTGATCGCTAACCTAGGCCGTGCCGTGTACGTTTGAGAAACCATTTGAAAAATGAAAAATGCAAGAAAGAATAAAAGAAAAGAGCAGGCGGTTACCTTAGAAGAAGGTATTACGAGACGCCTGGTTGGCTGATGCAGACGGACAGAAAGCCGAGCGTCGGATGCTTGACAAAGTTTAGGTCTTTGAGAGTCTTTGAAAGTTAAAAGTTCAGAGATTTTCCAAGATTCACAAAGGTGTGAAAACAAAAAATGAAGTCAAACCCTACTATTTATATAAAGGGGAAACCCTAATTTTTCCCCCCAAAATGCAATTTGAAATTTCGTCCAGTCGGATGATGACACCTGTCACAGGTGCCATGTGCAATGCACGTGACCCCTGTGAGGGGCAAATGATTTGAGTATTTTTACCCAGCCAGGTGGCCCAATCAGAAATTGCCATGTGTTATTAGTAAAGGTGCCATCTGGACCTATGAGATGATGACACGTGGTGGGCGGACATTCTTCTGTCCTAAAAAGATTGATGATCCAGCATGGACCATTCAGAGGGCGACGCGTGTCACCCTAAAAGATGCCCAAAATCCCGTTGGGCTCAATGACACGTGTCACACAGACATTGCCTCTGGATTGGCGGCCTTCAAGGGCCCAAACCCTGAGGCGCCGTTTTGTGGCATGACCTAATCCCTAGGTCACCAGATCCTAGGGAGGGCACACTTTCAAAAAGGACCCTATAAATAGGGACAGTTCTTACATTTATGACGGGACAGATACACGCAATACGAGACAACACGTCACTTACTCATTTATAGCAGAGTTGTCGTTTTCAAAGAACAGATAGCACTTTACCTGAGCTTGGAATCCGAGCAGATAACTTTATTTCCGCACGTTTTACTACCAAATACTTACTAACTTAATCTTCGGAGGCGGACTACCGACCATCCGGTGGTCCGTTTGCTTTGCAGGTACAGGCGTCCTTTGCGGAATCCAGTCTCAGCGTTGTAACTCTCCCAAGGGACAAAAACCCCCGAAACAGTAATCACACTCAATAAGATAATTAATAATCTTTTTTAGGCTAATATGGTAATTAAAGTGATCACAATTAATATTTTTGTTTTTCCATTAATATTCAACAAAAATAGATAAACAGGTTTAGGTTTAACCAATTGATTGTATGTTAGTCAGAAAGCGCACATGAATATGAGAAGAATAAAGTAGAGGCCTATTATTAGGGCAGGTTCAATCTCTTTTAGGTTGGATTTGTACCTTCATCTCCGAATATCCAATCATGGTTCCAAACCACTATGGAGTTAGCAATCTCATGGATTATGAAGGGGTATAACCTTCACCATGTGAACGGTTTACAAGTTCCTAAAATTTGTTTGTGACTATTTTACTCTAGCTTCCTTCCCTTTGGACGCCACCATGCTTAAGTGTATTATCATAGTGGGGCTCAAGTGTGGGATGCTTGAAATATTCCCTACAAGCTTTAGTATGTTTCGTGAGGGATTTTTAACTTTATGTGTTCCTCCCATCATAAGTAAAAAAAAAAAAAAAAAAAAAAAAATAGTTTTGATGGTAGTTACCAAAATTGTGGTTGGTCATCACCAATATGTAATATATAAATATGATCATATAATATGTTGGTTGGTTTCCCAGAATGTCTAACTTTTTTTATAAATTATTATTATTATTTTTATTTTTATTATTATTATTAATTATTATTATTATTATTATTATTATTATTATTATTATTATTATTATTATTACTATTATTACTATTATTATTATCATTATCATTATCATTATCATTATCATTATCATTATCATTATCATTATTATTATTATGCAATAGAAAAATTATGTAATAAAAGTGCCCAATTACAATTTTAAAAACAAAATAATATAATAATGAAAGGAATTGTATCCTTCGAACAAGTGTACTATTCCGTTAGTGGGTTCAGAATTATTAGAAAGCTAATATATTCAGTAAGCTCAAGTGATCGGAATGCCTAGGTGGAGTCCGCTTCCGATCAGTAATATTAATGCATAATAAATATTATAGCTTAATCTTGACTGACCCTTCGGGTCACACCCAAGCAACAAACGAACCGAACGACGAATTAATCCGTAAGGAGTTAATAAGTCAACCGAGTAAATAATATTTAGACGTCGAAAATTCGAGCTTGGAGCGTCGAAATTGAGCGTCGGAAGTCGAGTCGAAAATAGTAAAAAAGACAAGACGTAAAAAACAATAATAAATCAACAATGACCGAAATACCCCTAGCACTCGATTTTGGCGCGGCAAAAATGAAAGGAATGGTGTCCTTCGAACAAGTGTACTATTCAGTTAGTGGGTTCAGAATTATTAGAAAGCTAATATATTCAGTAAGGTCAAGTGATCGGAATGCCTGGGTGGAGGCCGCTTCCGATTAGTAATATTAATGCATAATTAATATTACAGCTTAATCTTGACTGAACCCTTCGGGTCACACCCAAGCAACTAACGAACCGAAGTGACTAATTAATTATGAATTAATAAGTCAACCGAGTAATTAATAATTAGACGTCGGGAATTCGAGCTTAGAGCGTCAAAACCGAACGTCAGAAGTCGAGTCGAAAAATAGTAAAAGACGAGACATGAAAATAATAATAAATCATCAAGACAAAAATAACCCTAGCATCGGAATGCCCCGTGCAAACCGAGTGCTAGGGGCATTTGATATAGCATGGTGGCTAGCATGCGCACCAAGCCGAGCCTAGGCTGGCTGGTGCGTGTTAGCGCACCAATGCTAGCATCGCAAGGCTAGCCGCGCCAATGCTAAGCCAAGGCGCGCAAGGAGCAGCAGCCCTCATCTTTGATGCGTGGCTCGCTGGCTGAGAGCACGAGCAGCCCGCACAAGTTGCTGGCCTAGCTGGCTAGCAGCGCTAGCAGCCGCGCATGGGTGTCCACCTTGGGTGCCTTGGTGCCCAAGTGTGGTGCCATGTGGCGCAATTTTAGTGGATCTTAAGGGGGGTGTGTTGGCCGGTTTTTGGAGAGGGAGTGGGGAGCAAGTTTGGTCCCCCCCTCCTCCAAATTGTCCTCACCTAACCTCTCTCACGAGCTTGCCACTTGTTGATTTATTACTAGTTTGATTATTAATTTTATTTTAGCTTTAAAATAAAATGGAAAAATCAAATTCTCCCACATTGATGGAAGAGCTTTTTCACTCTCTTATTTACCCTATAAATACCCAAGTTAGGGTGTTGGGAAAATCACTTGAGTGAGAGTTGAAAAAGGCATCACCATTGTGAAAACCTTTGAACTCATTTAATCACTCAGATTTTAGGTCGGGCCTTGCTAACTCCAAGGAATTGTACCATTTTTCGGTGGTCGGGTTGTCGGTGGACTTTCGTTGGAGGCTCTCGCGTGAGCGGGGCTAAAGCTTTCAAGTAAGAGCCCGATTTTTAGGGCGAAGCACGCGTCAAAGGTAAATTCCGATTTTATCCTTTTATGTTTATTTATTTATGCTTTATGGTTTTATTAATTGCTAGTGGTTCTTTGGATCGGGGTCATTTCCGCGGTAAGTTGGACTTACCAAACCCCAACAGCAGTATTAGAGCCACGCTCGTTTATTTTTAAAATCATAATATTTTCAAGGTGATTTTTTTATGGCTTAATTTTTATGGTTTAAGTTGCTAATTAGATTAGTAGCTCGTATTATCTATTTTAACCTCGTATTTAAGCTACCTTCAGCCCCGAACCTAGGAGCGTAAGGCATACCGGGTATGCAAGTTGGTTTTGGTTGTACTCAACGATATGAGTGGTGGAGTCCTAACATGTCGTGGCAAAGTGAATAAATTGTTGAGAGAGCATTACATGCGACGATTTATTCAACCAAGAGTGGCTTGGAGCCATTAGCAAAGCGTTGCTTACCTTAGGAGATTGAGTGTTAAGACAAGCCAAAGCATGCTTAACCACTCTTTGTTTCTTCTGATCTTGGAATCGACTTATTCTCACCAAATTGGGGACAACTTTAAATGTGTAAATAAGACGTTTTAAATAAGTTTGATTTAAAATGCATGAATTCAATCTTATTTAAATATCATGAATGGTTTTTCATTTCAAAATTCTTTCAAATGTAGAATCATGTCTTCAACTACCGACAACAATCTTATGTTCCCATAACTTCCCGAGAAGTTATCATTTAGCTTGAATTTGGTAAGCTTCAAGGAATGGGAAGAGGAACTCCGTTTGACCCTCCACAATTGCTACGTAGAGCATATCTTGGATACTCCCGTCCCAAGTTTCTACTCAAAAGGGATTATGAGCGATATGGCTCATGAGGAGTGGAGTTATGATTGCAAGAGAGTCTCTCGACTCATGGAAAACTCCATTCCAGAATAGTGGAACAAGAAATTCTCCAACTACCTTCCGGATGTAATTCTTAAGGCTCTAGAAGATGTGATCAATTTGAGGGTAACAAAGAGCGACAAGGGCAACTATGATGGACTCGTGGAAGAAGTGACTAGGTCATTGTCTAACATGAGGATCAAGCCACCGCCAGATGGATGTCATAGCAAAGAAAGGCAAGAAGTATTGGCTAGGGTCTATAGTGCAAGACTTAAACCCGAGATGCCAATTCAAGCCCATGTGCAAAAGATGACAATGTTATTTAACCATTTGGAACTGATTGGTAAACCAGTGGAGGATGAACAAGCGGCTCATATGCTTTTAAGCTAACTCCACTCGGGATACGTTGCAATTAAGATGCGACTTACCAACAATTGGAACAAACTGTCCTACAAGGAAGTTGATGAGTCTATTATATATATATTTTTATTCTCCGTCCCACGGTCATATTTGTGCTTATTTGAGCTCTACTGAGCTATTATTATTACTAATATATGTTGTCTAGTGTTTTTGTACAGTTGGTTTTATTTTGTAGGAATTTGCATATTTATGACAATTCCCGAGCTTATTGAGCCACTACAAAGACATTAGAGTCAGAGCGTATTTTATGACCGAATATTTTAAGCCCAAGAATTAGTTAAAGGAATTTGGTTCGGTAATTAAGGGCTCGATTAAGTAAAAGAGGTCCAAAATTTCCCACACAAATTATGGACCATACAAGAGAAGAAATGGGCCCTAAGCCAAACAAGCCACAAGGCCCAGCTCGTAGCTCCAGCTGATTCGGTCAGGCGAACACCGTCAGCACTTTTGGGACTGCAATTTTATTGAGCTACATCTCTAATGTTAGTTTCCGGCTTTTAATGGACTTGCTCCAATTTCACGCTAAGACTTTGAGTTTTGTTGCTAATAGGTTCAGAAGTTTGACTTTCTATAAACTTCTTTTTCTTAGTCCTATATAATGGGAAGTATTACGTAGGCTTTGGGGAGGCAATTTCTTAGGTAGGCCTTAGATTAGGTAGTTTTACTTTTTTCTTTTTTTCTTTTTATTTTGGTTTGTTTTAGTTTTCTTTTCTCTTTCTCTCTCTAACTTCTCTCTCTCTCTCCCCTCTTAATTAAACTCTTAGTATTACTTTTTCTCTAATTTTCTCTCTCTCAAAACTCTTAATTTATGCAATTCAATATATCTTTCTTTTAGTATTATTTCTTCTCTCCTTTATTACTTTTTTTCTTTGCTTTGATCCTTATCATGTCTCCTTTAATTGCTTTGTTTAGTTTATATTTAATTATGTGTGAGTAGTTTTATTTCTAGGGTTTGTGGGAATCCTTAAATAATATGAAGGGGTAATTTATTGTTGTTGATTGTCAATTCTAGATTAATTTCGTATTGATTGATTTAATGCTCTGTGACTAGATTAGGCCTGATCTTTTATGCATGAGTTTGACAATATTGATTCGAGATTCGACATATGAGAATTGATGTTTAGGTCTAACACGTAGCGAAAGCCCTTTATGATCTGATTAATTTATGCATTGATGATTGATTATTATGTTTTACTATGGAATATTATTTATTGGTGAACCTATGCCCTAGACCTTTTATTCATTGTTTTCTCCTTATTCTTAATCTCCGTAGTTTAGTTTTATATCCAAATTTACATATTGGTTATTTGATAATTGAGATTACTTTAATTAATTAGGAATAAAAAGACTTGTTTCCCTGTGGATTCGACCCTACTTCCCTATCTGCATTAGTTAGAGGATTTAGGAATTACTTTTGAGTAGGTGATACGACTTTAGCCTGTCAAAATTTGGCGCCGTTGCTGGGAAAACGGTTTTATTTTTATTTCTAATTATTATTAGAGTCTAGATTATTTTTAATTTTTATTTTATTTTATTATTTTTTTTAATTTTTAATTTTTAATTTTTTTATGAGTTTAAAATATCCATGCTTACGTCACTACAAGAATTATATAATTTTTATGCTGCTCCTAACTACTGTAGTTGTCAACGTCTTTGTCATGAAAATCCTGAATGCCCTTATAGTGAGTTTTTTGTGCGTGCTCCGGATGATTTTAGAGTCTTCCCATATACATATGATCATATTCGGAAACGATTAGTTGCTGATGAAAGTTATTGGAAGGCTCTTGATGAAAAAGTCTATGGACACTATAATAATATGAATGTTATTGAGGATGAAGAACCATCGGTTATAGAATTTGTGGTTGAAAAATCATTGGTTGACGAATCGGTGATTGAAAAATCATTAGTTGTAGAAACGGTGGTTGAAAATTCCTTTGTTGATAATGAGGTTATTTGTAAGGGTGGAATTTTTAAGTCATTATTGGACGATAAAGACAATGACTACCTCCATGTTCGTTCTATTAATTCTAATTTTTTTACGGAGGAAGTAGAAGGTTGTGGTGTATTTTCATCTATCTCTTTTGATTTTTCCTTCTACCTTGAGTTCTCTTTAGGAAAATTTGAAAAGAATAATCCCACCTTTCACCCATCTGCTCAAAATAATCCCACCTCGTCGAATTCCAGAAATAATCCCACCTTAACACCCCATCTGCTTAAAATGAACCTTTTTACTTACAACCGTTTAAACAGGTAAATTTTTTGTTTTTTTTTTTAAAAAAAAATAAAAGGAAAAAGACCATTCAAAAAAAAAAAAGGAAAAAGAAAAAATCCCAAACACCCTAACCCAGCCCAGCCCACCCCACCATTGGCACCGCCCCCACGACCACCCCCTTCATTGCCACCATCACCACCATCACAACCCCCTGACGCCGGAAAAGCTAGACCAACCGCTGGTAGAACAGCTGGACCAACCACCCTCCTTGATTCCATCCCCTTCTCCGATTCCCTCCCCTTCTCCGTTCCCCCTTCTACTTCCCCTTCTCCGATTCCCTCCCCTTCTACCTTCCCCTTCCTCGATTCCCTCCTCTTGGTATGTGAAGTGATTCTTCGTCGGTCCCAGAAACTCCGATTCGAGTTTTGGTCGGACAAATGCCCAGAATCTCCGATCGAGTTTTGGCCGGACAAAAGCCTGAACCCATTCGCCGTCGGGCCCATACACCACACCTGAACGAAGTCTTCCCCGAAAATTTGGGGTGGGGATTTTGGGTCGAAACCTCGGAGCTTGACAAAACGGAATCAATGACGGTTGAAATCTCAGCTCGGGTTAGGTGGGCTTGGCTCAGGTGGCGGGGTGAGCGGGACTGCATTTCAGGTGGGCGTGGCTCAGGTGGATGGGTTGGGCTTGCATCTTAGGTGTCCAGGTTGGTGGTGATGGTGGGAACTGGGAAGGTGGCGGCAAAGGGCTGTGATGGTGGCGATGAAAGGGGTGGTCGTGGGGCTGGGAGTTTTTTTTTTTTTAATTGTATTTTTTTTAATTATTTAAAATTAGGACCAATTTGAAGGTGACAAGTGTCAAGTCACCTTCTAAAACAGGTTACTAATTTCATAAATCGGTAAAAGGTTCATTTTGGGAAGATGGGGTTACAAGGTGGGATTATTTCTGGAATTCGACGATGTGGGATTATTTTGAGCAGATGGGTGAAAGGTGGGATTATTCTTTTCAATTTTTCCTTCTCTTTATGCGCTCCTAACCTTTTCTTTGTAGGGATTAATGTGCTTGCAATTAAGCCCTATATAGTGTTTAATGAAATGTTTGCAGAAGCGTTTGATAAGTTACTCAAGGCGTTGAATTCTTCTAATTGAGAGAAGGATTATGGTCGAGTTGGACCTTGATAAACTAGCGCTTTGCGGCAGGCAACCCGTACTTTAATTTGCTTTTTAGTTTAGTTTTTTCTTATTTTTGTGTGTGTGTTTTATTTTATTTTATTTATTATTTTTTTAGAGAGGTAAGGAGAGTGTAACTAATGCTTGTGGGAGTTTGTTTTTGTGCAGATTTTGAGCTAGATAAGGCTTCATTCACGCTGGAACTGCACTCGTATTCGATCAGGCAGAGCTCGCCCGATCGAGCGCGTGTACGTGTCAGCAAACTTTGTCAACTTCGACAGGCCATAACTTTTGCGTTTCTTATCCGATTTGTGTGTGTGACCTGTCGTTGGAAAGCTCTTCAAGTCTAGTTTCTAATGCAATTAAAATCACTATATTATCATTTATATATCAAAAGTTAAGATCAGAATAGTGCACCTGACTCAAATTTGAACTTTTTCCCACTAACACTTTGTTTCTTTTTTGCCCAATTTTGTTCCAAAGAGATGCATTGAAATCCTCGAGGCTTTGGTGACATTGATGTGGTGATGATGAAGAGTATTCACCTTGACTACTAGCTTCCCTTTAAGACAATGAGGACATTGTCTAATTTAGCTTGGGGGGAGGTTCTCGTGTGCGCTTGGTATATCTTTCACCCTCTCTCTTTTTATTTTATTTATTTTATTTATTTATTTCCTTTTGGTGTGCTTAGTATAGTTTTTATTGCTCCCTTAGTTTAGATTTTTATTGCTTAAAAAATAAAAAAAAAAATCAAAAAATACGTTCTTATGAATTATAAATCATGCTTCCCTGTGTCCCTTGATTAAAAATTTTAGAAATTATTTTGATTCTTGGTTATTGATGATAAATATTGAGGATAAGTTGATCATGATTTGATATTTGATTGCCTTGAAACCTTAACATGAGTCAATTTTGCCCAACTACTTGTGAATATAGTGCTTGACTAGTTGATTTGGTTAGGAATGTGTGATAGTTCCTGGTATGTCAATGAATTTGAGTATTTTTTTGCAACTATAAGTAATGTTTGTATGACTCATTATTATGCACATTGTGGAGGACGAAGACATTTGTTCTTTTAGGTGGCCTTCACATGATTGTAGATACATTTGTTCCCTTCTTGCTACCCATGTTGTTGCCTTGACTTTTTATTGTTTATTAGCCACATTACAAGCCTATTTTTCCCCATTGGTTACTAGTCCCAAGCTGGGCTTGGGGGAGCTATTAGTGAGTGAGGTGAGAGAGTTTGTAGTGTGCTCATTATTTGTACAATTTGGGTGGGTTTTGAGATGTTATTTTATTCTTGATCATGTTTATTTTTGATGAGTTTGAAAGTTATATTTTCTTGAAAAAATAAAGCATGATGTTATGAAAGAAAGAGAGAAGTTCAAGAAAAAAAAGAAAAAGTGAAAAAAATAAATAAGTGAACTTCAATAGAAAAAAAAAAAGCAAATAGAAAAAGGTGTTTAATGTTCAAATGTTCTAGTTGGAGGTTGATCAAAAGAAAAAAAAAATGGAGCTTCTATGAAAAATTTAAGTTTGGAAAATAAAGTTTGTTTATTCACTCCACTTCTTCATTATTATATCTTATGAGTGAAATTGTAAGAGTTGGGATTATTTATATTGTTTGGAGTATATTTGGTGGATTTTTGTTAGAGTTGGTTATGTAGGAGATGTTGATCATTATTTATTTTGATCATGGGTTTTACTAGGATTTGCTCCCTTAAGCATATCTTTTCTCTCACTTGTTCCCAAATGATTCCTACCCTTTACCCTAGCCTTACATTACAAGCTTTAAAGACCTTCCGACCTTTGTGCATAGAGTCGTATGAATGTGAAAGTGTTGTTTATCAATGCAAGTTATGATTTGACATATTTCGAGTCGACTAGTAGGTTGAGCGTTCATTGTTTTATACACACGAGAGTGTGAGTTGGGAGGGCATTGTTCACATAAAGGGGTTGGTTGGAGAGCGATAGAGTACATCTTTTACTCGCCATATAAATGAGAGTTGAGTGTGTGAGCACTAGTCTTGAATTATATATGCTCTTGTGGTTTGCTCTATTTGTCAATTGTTAGGAAAGATTGATAGTTGGATGGATTTGATTAATTAACTTTGATACTTATTTGTCAGATTTACCATTAATTGTATTTATTGATTTTAATTATTTTTGTGGTGAAGTATTGATTTATTTATTCATTGCTTTGATTAGGGACAAGCAAAGGTTTGGCTTGGGGGAGTTTGATGAGTCTATTTTATATATTTTTTTATTCCCCGTCCCACGGTCATATTCGTGCTTATTTGAGCTCTACGAAGATATTTTTATTAGTAATATATGTTGTCTAGTGTTTTTGTAGAGTTGGTTTTATTTTGTATGAATTTGCATATTTATGACAGTTCCCAAGTTTATTGAGTCACTACAAAGACATTGGAGTCGGAGCGTATTTTATGACCGAATATTTTAAGCCCAAGACTCAGTTAAAGGAATTTGATTCGATGATTAAGGGCTCGATTAAGTGAAAGAGGTCAAAAATTTCCCACACAAATTATGGACCAAATAAGAGAAGAAATGGGCCATAAGCAAAAGAAGCCACAAGGCCCAGCTCGTAGCTCCAGCTGGTTCGGTTGGGCGAACACCGTCATCACTTTTGGGCCTGCAATTTTATTGGGCTACATCGCTGATGTTAGTTTCCGGCTTTTAATGGACTTGCTCCAATTTCACGCTGAGACTTTGAGTTTTTTGCTAATAGGTTTAGAAGTTTGACTTTCTATAAACTTCTTTTTCCTAGTCCTATATAATGGGAAGTATTACGTAGGCTTTGGGGAGGCAATTTCTTAGGTAGGCCTTAGATTAGGTAGTTTTACTTTTTTCTTTTTTTCTTTTTCTTTTGGTTTGTTTTAGTTTTCTTTTCTCTTTCTCTCTCTAACTTCTCTCTCTCTCTCCTCTTAATTAAACTGTTAGTATTACTTTTTCTCTTATTTTCTCTCTCTCAAAACTCTTAATTTATGCAATTTAATATATCTTTCTTTTAGTATTATTTCTTCTCTCCTTTATTACTTATTTTCTTTCCTTTGATCCTTATCATGTCTCCTTTAATTGCTTTGTTTAGTTTATATTTAATTATGTGTGAGTAGTTTTATTTCTAGGGTTTGTGGGAATCCATAAATAATATGAAGGGGTAATTTATTGTTGTTGATTGTCTATTCTAGATTAATTTCCTATTGATTGATTTAATACTCTGTGACTAGATAAGGCCTGATCTTTTATGCATGAGTTTGACAATGTTGATTCGAGATTCGACATATGAGAATTGATGTTTAGGTCTAGTTTCAATAGGCAGGTTAATTTATAAATGGTTAAGTCGAGATTCGAGAGATGAGATTTAATACCGGTAAATTAATTGTGTGATTGTAATACGTAGCGAAAGCCCTTTATGATCTGATTAATTTATGCATTGATGATTGATTACTATGTTTTACCCTGGAATATTATTTATTGGTGAACCTATGCCCTAGACCTTTTATTCATTGTTTTCTTCTTATTCTTAATCTCCGTAGTTTAGTTTTATATCCAAATTTACATATTGGTTATTTGATAATTTAGATTACTTTAATTAATTAGGAATAAAAAGACTTGTTTCCCTGTGGATTCGACCCTACTTCTCTATCTACATTAGTTAGAGGATTTAGGAATCAATTTTGATTAGGTTATACGACTTTAGCCTGTCAGAAGTTGTCCAAGAGCTCTAGAAAACCTACTCTTACAAGGCGGCTACGTTTGCTATAAGGTTCAAGAAAAAGGAGTTCAAAAACAAGGCAAAGATGTGCTGCTTCTATTGTAGTAAGCAAGGCCACTACAAAAGAGAATGTAGCGAGTATCTGGAAGATGAGGCAAGAGGAAAGATAGCCTCAATCTTAGATATCATCTACACACTTGAGAATAAGCAATTTATAAGGTATTAGACACCGGAAAATTGACTCATTTCATGCTCTTATTTCAGGAACAAAATGAGCGGTGTTTTTCAAGTGGTCATGAGTACACAAGTGGAAGAAGAAGTAAATCTTTCCAAAGAAAGCTTTTAATCTCATGTATTTTTTCTAAATTGTAAAACTTGTTAAGTTTTATCTACCATACTTTGATCTTGCGACGTTAGACGTCATTTTAAACCTTGATCACAGGACCTTTTGTTTAAATGTATTGTTTATATTTATGGAAATTACACCTTTTGTGTGTTTAGACAAAATTGTTTATGATAAAAGGCTAAGACCATGGAGCCAAACCAAACTTACTTGTGGCATTGTCGTCTTGGCCACATTAACATCAAACGCATCAAGAGACTTCTACAAGAAGGTTTTCTTACCTCTTTCGATTTAGAATCGTTTGAGAATTGCAAGGGATGTTTATTAGGCAAGATGATTAAGCAGCCATTCTCCAAGATGGGAGAAAGGGCAGGAGACTTATTAGGTCTAATACACAGTGATGTATGTGGACCAATGAGCTGAACCACAAGAAATGGACACCGATATTTTATCACCTTCACAGATGACTATAGTAGATATGGTTATGTCTACCTAATCTTGCATAAATCTGAATCGTTTGAAAAGTTCAAAGAATTTCAAAGTGAAGTTGAAAATCAGCTTGGCAAGAAAATCAAAGCCCTTCGATCGGATCGAGGTGGTGAATACTTAAGCCAATAATTCGATGACCATGTGAAAGAAAAGGGTATACTTTTAGAATTGACACCTCCAGGAACTCCACAATGGAACAAAGTATCCGAAAGGAGAAATCGGACCTTGTTACACATGGTACGATCAACAATGGGTCTTAGTGATCTTCCTATCTCTTTTTGGGGACACGTACTTCTAACTACGGCACTAACACTGAACTGTGCACCATCAAAAGCTTTAGAAAAGACTCCATATGAATTATGGACAAAGAAACCTCATAGGTTGTCTTTTCTAAAGATATGGGGATGCGAAGCATATGTCAAGAAATTGATTTTTGACAAACATCACCCAAAATCTGACAAGGTTTACTTTGTGGGTTAACCAAAAGAAACCAAAGGGTATTACTTCTACAACAAATCGGAGAACAAAGTGTTTGTTGCTCGCGATGGTGTCTTTTTGGAGAAGGAACACCTTTCCAAAAGGACAAGTGAGAGGAAAATCAAACTCGACGAAGTTCGTGAGGATGAGCAACAAAATCAGAATGACAGTCAAAGTGCTCAAACAGCATCTGTTGACGCAAGTTAAAATGATCAAAATGTGCAAAGTCAAACCGACAATGCAAATGCTCAATCTATTACCCTACGTAGGTCTCAGAGGCTGATAAGTGGCATTTATGCCACGATTAAGGTTCATTTTGATGGTCATTTTCCCACTTTTGCGGCTTAGCTTGTTTGCATCATTTTCTTTGCACTTAGTTTCCTTTCCCTTTATGCATCTTCTTTCCTAGATTTTGCCCCTTTTTCCTACTCTTTTCTTTAATTTCCATGCTTATGCTTTGTAGGAACCATCGGGGTTTTCAAGAGGAGGAAGCTAAGCTCAAGGGAAGCTGAAGGAAGCAAGATTCAGAAAAGGTTCGGCCGAACCTCCTGAAGGTGTGGCCGAACCTGCTCAGAGGTTCGACCGAACGTCGAGGCAGCAATTTGGAAATTTTGCAAGAGTAGTCGAACCACAAAAGTTTGACCAGACCAGGCTCAGGGAGGTTCGACCGAACTTACCCATGGTTCGGCCGAACCTACCCTGTAGTCCGGCCGAAGCTTCCCATTATTGTTCGGTCGTACCACTCCTCTTTTTCAGCTGGTTTTGTACGGACTATATAAGTCCCATCTTAGAACGTTTTGATGTTATTTTAGATTAACTTAGTTTAAATTTTCTACACTTTTAGCTTAATCTAGAGAGAGAAACACTATTAGTCTTCATTTGGTAGAGAGATAAAGTGTGGATTTCTTGATTGATGAACTTGGATTTTGAAGAAGAAGCTTGTTTAATCTTTTGTAGATCTTCCACTTCAATTAATGAGCAATCTCTTACTCTTTCTATTTAATTTTGCATTTAATTTTGCTTGTTTACTTTGATTTTCCTTCTTTGCTTATTAATCATGTTGATGCTTATTGATTTGATGATTGATATTGTTCTCAACATGATTTGTGAGTAGTCTCTTAGCCAAGGGTGTGGGGATGGTGTAATTGCTAATTGTTCATGCTTATAATATTGGGATTAAGTTAACTGTGATTAAAATCTTTGCATGCTTGATATTCTTTGATCTTCTTGCAAGTGCACATTGTTAGTTGATTAAAGGTGAATCTTTGCTAACAAGAAACGGAAGTTAACTTAGTTAGGATTCATTACTATTGATTGTTCTTTGATTGCACCTCCCTATATATGGTTCTAGTGTGGAAACATAGAGACTATGTTAGGAGAAGCCAATTAACCCCGGAAGGCAGTTAGATTGAACCTTATATCGATATTCATGCATATTTAGTTCACTATTGATTTGCTTTTATGATATTGCATGATCAAGCGACATCTACATCTACCCATCTTCCTTGGTGTTTAGTTATATTGATTTTAACTCGTTTTATCTTTAGTTTAATCTCTTAGTCATTCCTATGCTTTATCCTGAGATAGCTTAAAGTCTAGTGATGAATGCGGTGTTTATGTGCTTCTCCCTTTGGTTCGACCCCTCTTCTTACCATATACTTGTATTAGGATAAGTCGAGTGTTAAAAATTGTATTTGATTTAGGTGTAGTTGTCTAACGACGCAATTATTCCCCTATCAAATTGGCGTCATTGCCGGGGACACGGCTTCCATTGCTATTTCATTGCTTGTTTGAGACTATCTCATCTTTTATTTGTTAGTGTTTGCTACTTTTGTTACTTGTCAGTGCTTACGTTCTTCTTAGCTTTGTTGTATAAACAGAGGACGAACCCGCTCAAGATCTTTGATTCCCATCGATCCAGAGCTAGAGAGGTCTTTGTCCCTACTTCGAAGAGAAGCAAGAGCAAGGAGTAGAAATTCTCACACCCCGACGAGAGAAGTAAGAGAACTAGAAGATACTCCACCCTCTTCACCCTCAAGTGAAGAATTAGATAGCCCTAGCTCATCATCGAGTCCGGAAATCAACACTTTCTCAACCTATAAGTTCGAGAGTGAAGAAGGTCCTAAAATGGGAGAGAATACGCCCTTGAGTCGTCTTAGGGCCCCCGAAGCTTTTAGAACGCAAAGTGGGATCCTAACTTCTACTACTCAAGCCAACAATTTCGAGATCAAGTCTAATTTGATTTCTTTGATTGAGAGGAAACAAATCTTGGGTGGAAAGTTTGAGAGTCCTCATGAGCACTTAAAAGAGTTTGAGAAATATCGTGACACAATAAAGGCCAATGGAGTGACTCAAGAATATATTCGCCTCAAGATGTTTCCATTTTCACTAATTGGGAGAGGTCTAGAATGGCTAGAGAAGGAGGTGCCCCCTAATTCTCTCACAACATGGGACCAATTGTCTACGACTTTCTTGAGGAGGTTTTATAACCATAGGAAGACCGTCGAAGCTCGGTCTTTGATTCAAGGTTTTCGCCAAAAGAGTGGTGAGTCTCTAAGTGCGGCATGGGAATGATACAAAGAGCTTCAACGTCAATGCCCACACCATGGGATACCCAAGTATCAACTCATTCACACTTTCTATGGAGATCTCACATCTCAAGGAAGAACAAGCCCAGACGCCGCAACCGGCGGTCCAATCATGAACAAAGGAGAGCATAAAGTGGAGTGTATTATAGAGGAGGCCGCAAAGCACTATGATGATTGGTATGAAGGAGAAAGGGATGCAACTTCAAGTAAGGGTGTTTATTCATTGGAGCAAGCCAGCGTAATCAACAACCTCTCTACCCAAATCTCCAAAATGACCAAGCAAATGGATGAATTGATGAAAGAAAGGTCCAATCCTCATGGTAATGCCTCCCCTTCAACCAAGGGAGGCAATGGTATGGATACTTCCTCCTCCTCTTCTTACAATACAATGCCTCAAGGATGCATGTTTTGTTCTAATTGTGAAACCTATGATCATGCATGATACCTCCCATTGTGTATATGCTTGTGAAGTTCAACCCCTTTCCCATTAACACGATGATAATATGGAAAATTTCAATGCTATGAATTTTGCTCCTAGAATAGGGAATGTAGGGAACTTGAGGCCAAACTCCAATCAAACGGGGAAGTGGAATCAAGGTGGAAATCGTGGTTGGAACCAAAGTGGTGGTGGTTATGATAACCAATATCATGGTGGGGGAGGCCCTTCCAATTTCAATGGAAGAGACTACTCTAACCAAAGGGGGTATGGTAATCAAAACCAACAACCTAATTCCCGATACCATGACCATCAAAATCAAAATTTTGGTGATCAAGGTAACATGGGTAATAATCAACAAAGAAATGTTCCTAACCAAGGCCCCGGAGGCAATAGGGGTCAATATGTTTCTAACTATGCCCAAAATAATAGGCCTCCGGGTTTCCATCAATCCCAACTTCCTCCACCTCAACAACCTCTTCAACTTGAAGCCCCTCCAAATGATCTCGTGATGGCTAAATTAGATGCTCTATTGAAAATGCGTGAGGAGGATCAAAAGAAACATCAAGAGGCCCAAAAATGCACCACTGCTCACATGAAAATGCTTGAGACCCAAATTGCTCAACTTGCATCTAATTCATCCCCTTCTTCTTCTTCTTCTTCTTCTTCTTCTTCTCACATTCCAAGTAAAGGAGTCAACCCAAAACCTTTGTATGCCGTGAGGGAGTGACCCTTTAGTTGAGGAAGAACCCCAAGAAGTGGTGGAGTTAGAGAATGATGGTGAAAAAACCAATGAGCCATTGAGTGTTGAAAAGGAAAAAAATGTTGAGGTGCCAAAGGAAAAAGAAGCCACCCCCTTGCCCCTAAATCGCCAACCTAGAGAGGAGAAGCTACCATTTCCACAACGATTTGTGAGAGCTAAACTTGATGCCCAATTTGGGAAGTTTTTGGAAGTCATTAAGAATTTGCATATTTCCGTCCCTTTTGTTGATGCTATGAAGCAAATGCCCCACTATTACAAATTTTTGAAAGATCTTTTGAGTGGGAGAAGGGAGTGTGAGACGGTGAGTTTGACCGCCAATTGTAGTGCAATTCTTTCTAACAAACTTCCTACCAAATTGAAAGATCCGGGTAACTTTTCCATCCCTTGTTCTATCAATGGCATTGAATTTGATAAAGCCTTGTGTGATTTAGGAGCAAGTGTGAGTCTCATGCCCTATTCTGTCTACCAAAAGCTTAGTGTAGGAACCCTCTCCCCCATTAACATTACTCTCCAACTAGCGGACCGTTCCGTTAAGTTCCCCATGGACAAGGTTGAGGACATTCCCCTTAGGGTAGGAAAGTTCACATTCCCCGTGGATTTCTATGTACTAGAGATGGATGAGGATGAGAGGATTCCTATAATTTTTGGTAGACCATTTCTAGCTACTTCAAGAACTATCATCGATGTGAAGGAGGGTAAGATATCCTTGAAAATTGACAATGATTCCATTGAGTTTGATTTGAATAATGTCATGCAACAACCCTCCTCAAGTGGTGAATGCTTTAGAGTAGATGTTCTTGATACCGTGCTTAATGAATTTTCTCGCTCCCACTTGCATGCTACTAATGATCCTCTCGAAAGTGTGTTGTTGAATGAATCAAAGATAGGTACTCACAAAGAAGACATACAATTCTATGAGGATTTGCTTGAGGAAAGCAAGAAGGAGTGCAAGGATGCAAGCATGGAAGAAGGGGTCCTTACATTCATGACCTCTTTCAAGTTGATAAAAGAGAAGAGAGCCCCAATGGAAAGGGAGCACCAAAGGTAGACTTGAAACCTCTACCTTTGGGCTTGGGGTATGCATTTCTTGGTCCCGATGAGTCTTTCCCCGTGATTGTCAATTCTAACCTAACGGAGGAGCAAACCTCTCTCTTGATCAATGTTTTGAGAAAACACAAGAAAGCTTTGGGTTATACCATTGATGATATCAAAGGTATAAGTTCATCTTTATGTATGCAAAAAAATGATCTAGAGGGAGATGCCAAACCCGTTAGACAAAGGCAAATAAAGCTTAACCCTTCCATGCAAGAGGTTGTGCGGAAGGAAGTGGCTAAGCTTCTTGATGCGGGAATTATTTACCCAATTGCACATAGTGATTGGGTATCTCCCGTGCAAGTTGTGCCTAAGAAAGGGGGCATGACGGTAGTGAAAAATGATCATGATCAACTAGTGCCCACTAGACTTGTTACCGGTTGGCGCATGTGTATTGATTATCGCCAACTTAACACAAGTACATGCAAAGATCATTTTCCACTACCGTTCATTGATCAAATGTTCGAAAGGCTTGCAAAGCATTCCTTATATGGTTTCCTTGATGGTTACTCGGGATTTTTCCAAATCCCGATTGACCCCAAGGATCAAGAGAAGACGACTTTGACATGCCCCTACGGTACTTATGCGTATTGTAGGATGCCTTTCGGGCTTTGTAATTCCCCCGCAACATTCCAACGTTGCATGATGTCTATTTTTAGTGATATGATTGAGGATGAGATAGAAGTCTTCATGGATGACTTCTCCGTTGGAGGAGCCACCTATGAAGATTGTCTATCTAATTTATCTTGTTGCTTAGAAAGGTGTAAGAGGGCTAATCTCGTGTTGAATTGGGAAAAGTGTCACTTTATGGTGGAAAGTGGGATTATTCTTGGGCACAAAATCTCCCATGCCGGCATTGAGGTAGATAGAGCCAAGGTAGAGGTCATCGAAAAACTTCCTCCCCCCACCAACGTGAGGGAAGTGAGATCCTTTCTTTTCCATGCCGGGTTCTATCGGCGCTTTATAAAAGATTTTTCAATGATTGCTAAGCCTCTCACATCCCTATTGCAACAAGATAAGGAGTTTGTGTTTGACGATTCTTGTCAAGAGTCTTTTTGTAGGTTGAAAGAAGCCATTTGCACCGTTCCTATTTTCCAAGGCCCGGATTGATCTCTTCCATTTGAGCTCATGTGCGATGCAAGCGACGAGGCCATTGGATCGGTTCTTGGACAACGAAAGGATGGGAAACTTCATGTCATACATTATTTTTCTAAAACTCTCAATGATTCACAACGAAACTACACAACTACCGAGAAGGAGTTCCTAGCGGTTATTCACTCATTTGAGAAGTTAAGGACCTACCTCATTGGTTCTAGGACAATTGTGTATACCGACGACTCGGCTCTCAAATATTTGATAGGAAAGAAGGAAGCTAAACCGAGGTTGTTGAGATGGGTTTTAGTCCTCCAAGACTTCGATTATGAGATGAGAGACAAGAAGGGAGCCGAGAATGTGGTTGCGGATCAGCTTTCAAGGTTGGGCGGTGCAAGGTTTGAAGATGATGGTTTGCCAATAGAGGACTCTCTAAGGGATGATGTGCTATATGTCCTTGAAGTGAAGTCGGAGCCATGGTATGCGGATATTGTGAATTACTTGGCTTGTAGTGCCGTGCCACCAGATTTCACTTCACAACAACGTCGAAAACTCAAGCACGAGGCCAAGAGATACATTTGGGATGATCCCATTTTATTGAAGAGAGGGGTCGATGGTTTGTTGAGGAGATATGTCCCCGACGATGAGGTTCAAAGTGTTCTCCATATGTGCCACTCTTCTCCTTGTGGTGGGCATATGAGTGCTCAAAAGACCGCCTCAAATGTCCTACAATCTATGCTCTTTTGACCTTCTCTATTCAAGGATGCTTGGATTTTTGTTAAGACTTGTGATAGATGTCAAAGGATGGGGAATATTTCTAGGAGGGATGAAATGCCGCAAAACCTTATCCTTGAGCTTGAAGTTTTTGATGTGTGGGCTATAGATTTCATGGGCCCTTTTATTTCTTCACATAAGAACAAATATATTTTGGTTGCCATTGGCTATGTCTCAAAGTGGGAGGAGGCCGTGGCTTCCCCTGCGAATGATTCTAAGGTAGTGGTTAATCTTTTCAAGAAAGTGATTTTCCCGAGATTTGGTGTTCCATGAGCCATAATCAGTGATGGGGGGTCACATTTCAAGCACCACACCTTCGTTCAACTTCTTGATAAATATGGAGTGTCTTATAAGCGAGGGCCTGCTTACCACCCTCAAACGAGTGGTCAAGCGGAGATCACCAATAGAGAGCTCAAGGTGATCTTGGAGAAGACGGTTGCTAGAACAAGAAAGGATTGGTCTTCTAAAATCATCGACTCTCTATGGGCGTATAGGACCGCCTTCAAAACTCCAATAGGGACCACTCCCTATAAGCTTGTCTATGGGAAAAATTGTCACTTGCCCGTAGAGATGGAGCATCGAACGCATTGGGCAATCAAGCAAATCAACTTTGATCTCCATAGTGCGGGTGAGCAAAGGCTTCTAGAGCTACATGAGTTAGAGGAGTTGAGGATGAATGCCTACGATAGCGCAAGCATGTATAAGGCGTGGACTAAGGCTTGGCACGATGCTCAAATTGTCAAGAAGGAATTTGTCAAAGGCCAAAAAGTCCTCCTATTCAACTCCCGCTTGAAGCTTTTCTCGGGCAAGCTTAGGTCAAGGTGGAGTGGGCCGTACATTATCACAGAGGTGTTTCCATATGGCGCTTATGAGATTTCCCAAGACGGGCATACTCCATTCAAAGTGAACGGTCACCGGCTAAAGCCCTACTACGAAGGATTCCCAAGTGATGAACCAATTTATGTGACTCTTCCTGATATGCATCATCAATTTGACCCTCCTTGATTGATTCAAGGAACGTTGAGCTAACGACGTTAACCAAAAGCGCTTCCGGGAGGCAACCCGAGTCTCTAACCCTTTTCTCCTTCTTCCTTTCTTGATGCTTTGTTATTTTCTTATCTACAATGTTGGATTGTTGGATTTTTGAATTTTGATTGTGTTGGAATTTTGGTATGCTTTGCCTTAGCACGATGGTATGGTGTTTAGTGTGTTTTGAAGAGGGGTGTTTGTGCATATTGTGTTGCAAAATGAGCATTTTTTTAAAAAGCCAAGTGGTTCGACCGAACTCCCTGAAGGTTCGATCGAACCTTTTGAAAGGTTTGCCCGAACTATCTTGAGTTCGGTCGCACCTCCTCTGGAACCTAAAGTTGAAAACTTTCTACCAGAATTGCGGAAATTAATAATCTAGAGTAGGTTCGACCGAACCTTGGGGAGGTTCGACCGAACCTTAGTTCGCCCAAACATTGCTGTGTTCGGTCCCACCTGCTTTGGAATTAAAAGTTGAAAACTTTCTGCCTATTTTGTGAATTTCAAGTTATAGAGAAGGTTCGACCGAACCTTGAGCAAGTTCGGTCGAACCATTTCAAGAGTTCGACCGAACTTACCCATGGTTCGGCCGAACCTTTGTCGAATTTTCAAAAAAAAAAAGGGGGTTGCTCTTCTTTTCGAGTTCATTTCATTCGGCCCTCTCTCTCTCTCTTCTCCTCCATCTCACTCTAACCTCAATTGCAATCCCCTCCTACAACCTCAAACCAACATCAAAATAACTCCAATCTTCTCTTTTTCTCACTTATTTTCCATCCTCTACTCCATTTCTACAATCTCCACCAATAATTCCTCACGAAAATCCCATCTTTTCATTTCCCCCAATTTCTAGGGTTTGAGTGTTTTGGTGTTTTTGGGTTTAAACTTACTTACAATCAATTGTGGTATGGTTTTCCTAACTTTTGCAAGTTCATTTCTTCAATTTCTCATAGTTTTACCATGTTTTGCATGTTTAAATATGAATTGTGGTATTCTTGAAATTGTTAGTAATAACTTACTTGATTCTTGTGGTTCTTGAGATATACTTGTTGCGATTGATTGGTAATTGATAGTAGAACATGTTGTTATCATGATTATGCATGTATACCTTGGTTTTATTTGATCTCAATATCTTTGCTTAAAAATTTTGATTTCATGCTAGGGTGTTCATGCTACTATTTGATGATTGAGGAATTCATGAATTGGATGTTGTTAGAGATTGATTCTTGTTGTTTTTGGTTTGATTTTGATGGTTTGGTGAATGATTATCACGTAATTAGGAGACATCATGCCAAAATTCACCTAGTCTTTGTTAGGACTTATATATGAATGTCATAGGGTTTCATGCCCATGCCTTGGTTTAAATGTGTCCATTTATGCCTTGAATTGTATTGTTGTCATCGTCTATATCTATTTCACAACTCAAGGCAACTATTTTCACACATACACTTTTACCGTGGCTAGCTTCTTATGTCATCTCTTATCAAATTGTCCTAATAATAGCTCTTGGTAATTTTGTAGAATCATGCTTTTTGGCAAGAGCAAGTCAAAGAGGAAGAGAGTGGGTGAATCTTCATCAACGAGTTTCCCTCCACCTCCCGGCATAAATGATAATAGCATAATTGTTCCGAATGAGCCCTTTTGGAAGGTCTACAAAGCCCTCATCAATCGTCCCATCCATTCAACAAGGTTCTTTTGTCCTACAACGTTGCAAAAGCTCGGTATATTGGATGAGGTAGTCCGGTTAGCACAAAATTTTTGATAGGGTGAATTCATCTACCTTCACGCTCACACCTATGAGCAAGTGACTTTGGAATTCCTTGCCTCTCTCCGCAAGGAAGTCATAGAGCCGGAGTTTAACGATGAGTAACCTCAACTTGTGATACATTTTCACATGTTCAATGAGGATCACTCCCTCACCGAGAGTGATCTAAACGAGATTTTCCGTTGGCATGCGACCGGGCTAGATCATCCTTGCGAGATGACTTCCACTCATCGCATCCCCTACAACGGGCAGGAATGGTGGAGGAGCATATCCACCAGGGATATTTTCCGAACTAACACATCTAAGGTCAACAACATCATCCACATAGCCATGAGATATTTTGCTCGGCTTCTCCAATATGCCGTGTTCTTCAAAGCAAACCTCGGCTCAATGGTTAAGGATGAGGTAGCTTATCTATTTTTGGCCGACAACCCTCAGCGCTTCAAGTTCCAATGCTCCTCCACCTTCATCCAAAGGCTTCTGGATACTCGGGACAACCGTCTTGGTAACGACATTTTTATGGGGGGCATGATCAATATCATCGTCCTTTCCTTGAAGAATGGAGCTTACAAGGAGCAAATACAAATGCTCCCCTTTGTGCACCAAACCCGAGAGGAAGTCACCGACGAGTTTCCTCCCTATTCTCTCTCCCTTAGTGTTCTCCGTCACAACCGCTTCATCAACTACTCCACAAGCAAGCGCAAATTTATCCTCTTAGTGGACAAAGAGGTTGAATGGTGTCTCCTTCCGGACCCATCCCTCACTATGGTGGACCACTCCTCTCCTCTCAAATGGAAGATCCCCCGGCAGCACATCCCCGATGAATTAAGAAGAACACGAGCCCGGGGCAGTTCTTCATCCTCCACCGGTCCACCACCAGGAGCAAACTGTCCCCCCCCCCCTTAGCGGGGGAGGTGAGGCATCTTCCTCTTCCTCATTTCCTTCTTTTGATATGAATGCCTTCCGTAGTACCCTCAAGGATATCCGCTGGGATAACCAAACTTCCATTGAACAATGGGGGTACTACGGGAGGATGAATTATGATAACCTTGTACAAGCGGGCATCCAAGCGCCCTATGTTAACTACCCTTACCACCCTCCTCAAGAGGGTCCGGTTCCACATTGGGACCCCTATGACCCCAAAAAGCCTACCCCCAATGTCTACCCCTATTGGGAAGGTCCCATCGACTTTTCTCAACGCATTGGCACCCTACCTTATGATCCTTATCGCCCGGGTGTGTGTGATCCGGCTTATGATCCGGCTCGCACATCCACCCTAAACCCTTTTGATGGTGGTTGGGGTGACTAGGGGTGGCCCTATGAGCATTTTAACCAACCCTTCCACCCATTTATGGACACTCTCCGGGTTTGATTTTGAGAACCCCCCTCAACCTAGAGGGCAAGGAGAAAGGACCCCATGATGAGGGTTCCCTTCCTTCCCCCCGGAACTTCTAACTTTTAACTTTTGCTCGGGACGTGCAAAAGACTAGTGTGGGGGAGGATGTTCCTTTTGGGTTGGTTGAAGTGTACATAGGAGGGTAGTGTGGTAGGGTAGTGGCTTGTACATGAGGAGGACTATTGAGGATTGTGGCCTTGATGTAGTTAATGATGTTGTGATGATGATGTTGTGATGTGATGATGACGATGATGATGATATGATGGTGATGTTTTGATGATGTTTTTATGATGATTTTTGCTGATTTTTTTTGATGATTTTTGATGATTCTTGAGCTTTGTGTAGGCGAAGATGCTCCCAAGGAAAAATCCAAAATTCCCGACAACCCAAATTCCCTTAATCCAAACTTTGTAGATAACTTTTTATTTATTTTTCTTTTTATCTATAGATTTAGTCTTTTTCTTTGGGTTCTAACTTTCTTTTTTCTTCTTGTTTTGTCATAGTTTCTTTTGTTTTGGCTCACCTTTCTTGAAGCTTGAAAGCGGAAATGAAGGAAGTTAAGGAGCAACACAAGCTCCCTTGGTGAGATTGTATGAATTATCTTGTCTTCCATTTTAAGCGGCATTTGGTGAGACCTTTCCTCTCTTTTATTTTCTCTTTCTTTGAATGTTTAGTCTAGGTTTAGCTTAGGATGAAGTTGAATGGTTCGAGGATGTTTGCTTTTGGTTCTATGGGACCAGGGATCGTTGATATTGTTATCGAACGATCACTTATACGACGATTGGGATTTAATTGGATTATATGCCTCGTGTGTGAACCTTTTTGATTTCTTCCTCTTTCTTTTGTTTTGTTTTTCCCTTTTTGTGTTACAAACATTACTATGACAAGTAAAAATGATTTTTGATGTGGAATGTGCTCATTCATTTGGTTGTGTATGCCTTTTATGATGTTGCATCTTTGAATGCTTATCTTTCTAATAGATGAGGGTTTGCACGATTTGAGAATGCTCAGGGTTGAGTTAGACACATTGTAAGCTAAGGTATCCCGGTTTAGAACTTTTGAGGACATTTGAACCCCTAGTTCACGGGAAAGTGGTAAGATGGAGTTTCTCTCTATAGTGGATAGGATTCCCTCTAATTAGTATTTGCTTATTTCTTATTCCATGTGAGCGTTATTTGTTCTAGCCTTCATCATTCTTGTGGGCGGCATTTTGGACCCTTAACTATGCATGTCTTAATCTTTGTGTTGGTATCTAGCTCCCGAGATCGTGACCAAACAACTCTAGAGGAGGAAGAGGGCATTTCTTCTCATTTTTCTTTGTTTTCTGTATGTTTTGTTACAAATTTGGTTTTTATTTTTGCATCCACCTACTTGCTAACCAATTTGAGCCTTATTTTCCTTTCTTAACTTAGCCATATTACAAACCTATCGGTCTATGTTCTACCGACCCTTGTAGTTAGTGAAGCATTGGCTTGTAACGTTCGAGTTTGAGAGTGTTGATTTTGAACAAGAAAGTTGTGTAATCGGTTCAAGTAAGGTTATGAAATTTGGTTAAGAATAGTCAAAAGGTTTGTGAAGAAGGTTGCAACACATGAAAACCAAGTGAAGTTGAAAAAAAAAAGTTAAAAAAAGAGAAAAGAAAAAAAAAAGAAAAAAAAGGTGATGAAAAAAAAATGAAATGAAAAGAAAAGAAAAAAAAAATGATGAAAAAAAAAGATGAAAGAAATGAAAAGGGATGAAGTAATGTTGTGAGGTTTGTATGGAAGGTTGTAATTTGATGTTATGTTCAATTCTTAGGTTGTTCTTGAGAGATGGCCACTCTTTTGCTTCACTTAGGATTTGTCACCAAAATTTTCAAATTGATTCCCAATCTTAACCCCTAGCCATGACATTGCAACCCTATTTAAGACCCTTGGACTTGGAGGAGCACGGTCAAAGACCGGTGGAGGGAGATAGATTTCAACCCTATGGAGAGAGTATGCATAGTCGAGATGTTTGGATGACCTTATGATTCCACATAAAAATATCTGTTTTCGGTTACCTCGAGGAATCATGAGGAGCTAGCTAGGGGATGACTTGAAACTAGTGGAGAGAACGTGGACCGTCTTGGTTGGGGCTAGGGCGGAGAGTGAATTCATTAGTTCTCTATTCTTAGCTTAGGTTTGTCTCTTTCAACCCCAAGCATCTTATAACGTGTTTTCCCTCATTGAATTGAGAAAGGTGAGTATTCTTTGGTGCATGTCTTTTTGTTCGAGTTCAAATGGAGCATTTTCTACATAACTGCTTAATTGGTTTTCCTTAACCCTTGTCATGTTATGTTAGTTGTGACTTTCTCTTTGTTTTGGCATTCCTTGCTCGAGAACTAGCAAGAGGCAAGTGTGGGGGAATTTGATGAGTGGCATTTATGCCACGATTAAGGTTCATTTTGATGGTCATTTTCCCACATTTGCAGCTTGTTTGCATCCTTTTCTTTGCACTTAGTTCCCTTTCCCTTTATGCATCTTCTTTCCTAGATTTTGCCCCTTTTTCCTACTCTTTACTTTAATTTCCATGCAATCCTTTATAGGAACCATCGGGGTTTTCAAGAGGAGGAAGCTAAGCTCAAGGGAAGCTGAAGGAAGCAAGATTTAGAAGAGGTTCGCCCAAACCTCCTGAAGGTGTGGCCGAACCAGGGTGTGGCCGAACCTGCTCAGTGGTTCGGCCGAGCGTCGAGGCAGGGTCAAGAAGCAATTTGGAAATTTTGCAGGAGTGGTCGAACCACAGAAGTTCGACCAGACCAGGATCAGAGAGGTTCGACCGAACCTACCCATGGTTCGGTCGAACCTACCCTGTAGTCCGGCCGAACCTTCCCATTGTTTGGTCGGACCACTCCTCTTTTTCAGCTGGCTCTGTACGGACTATATAAGTCCCATCTTAGAATGTTTTGATGTAATTTAAGATTAACTTAGTTTAAATTTTCTGCACTTTTAGCTTAATCTAGAGAGAGAAACACTATTAGTCTTCATTTGGTAGAGAGATAAAGTGTGGATTTCTTGATTGATGAACTTGGATTTTTAAGAAGAAGCTTGTTTAATCTTTTGTAGATCTCCCACTTCAATTAATGAGCAATCTCTTACTCTTTCTCTTTACTTTTGCATTTAATTTTGCTTGTTTACTTTGATTTTCCTTCTTTGCTTATTAATCATGTTTATGCTTATTGATTTGATGATTGATATTGTTCTCAACATGATTTGTGATTAGTCTCTTAGCCAAGGGTGTGGGGATGGTGTAGTTGCTAATTGTTCATGCTTATAATATTGGGATTAAGTTAATTGTGATTAAAATCTTTGCATGCTTGATATTCTTTGATCTTCTTGCAAGTGCACATTGTAAGTTGAGTAAAGGTGAATCTTTGCTAACAAGAAGCAGAAGTTGACTTAGTTAGGATTCATTACTATCGATTGTTCTTTGATTGCACCTCCCAATATATGGTTCTAGTGTGGAAACATAGAGGCTATGTTAGGAGAAACCGATTAACCCCGCAAGGCGGTTAGATTGAACCTTATATCGATATTCATGCATGTTTAGTTCACTATTGATTTACTTTTATGTTATTGCATGATCAAGCGGCATCTACATCTACCCATCTCCCTTGGTGTTTAGTTATATTGATTTTAACTCGTTTTATCTTTAGTTTAATCTCTTAGTCATTCCTATCCTTTTTCCCGAGATAGCTTAAAGTCTAGTGATGAATGCGGTGTTTATGTGCTTCTCCCTGTGGTTCGACCCCTCTTCTTACCATATACTTGTATTAGGATAATTTGAGTGTTAAAAATTGTATTTGATTTAGGTGTAGTTGTCTAACGACCCAATTATTCCCCTATCAGAGGCTGAGATCTCAACCTGATAGATATCTTGGTTTAGTATTAACCGAGATCTCAGAAGACATCCTGATTATGGATGGAGATGAACCAGCAACCTACAAGCAAGCGATGGCAAGCACCAACTCTGCTAAATGGCATGAGGCCATGAGATCTGAAACAGATTCCATGTTTGAAAATCAAGTCTGGGATTTGGTTGACTTACTCGAAGGATATACACCTATCGGATGTAAGTGGATTTTCAAGATGAAAACCGACAAAGATGAAAATGTATTCATTTACAAAGCTAGATTGGTGGCAAAAGGTTACAGACAAGTTCATGGTATTGATTACGATGAAACCTTTTCACCAGTCGCAATGCTTAAATCCGTTAAGATCCTCCTAGCAATTGCTGCATATTATAACTAAGAAATATGGCAGATGGACGTCAAAACCGCCTTCGTAAATGGTATTTTGGAAGAAACTGTGTACATGACACAGCCTGATGGTTTGGTCGACCAAAACAGTTCTGGGAAGGTTTGTAAGCTTAAGAAGTCGATTTATGGACTAAAGCAAGCTAGCAGAAGTTGGAATCTGCAATTCGATGAAGCCATCGGTAAGTTTGGTTTTATCAAGAATCCAGATGAATCTTGTTTTTACAAGACGGTTAGTGGGAGTGACATCGCCTTCTTAGTCTTCTATGTCGATTACATATTGCTCATTGGAACAACATTCCGTTGTTAGAGTCTGTAAAGGCATGGCTTGGAAAATGTTTCTTAATGAAAAACTTAGGAGAGGCTTAGTACATACTAGGCATCAAGATCTATAGGGATAGATCGAAAAGGATGATTGGATTGAGTCAAAGTACTTATATTGATAAGGTACTTGCTCGATTTGGCATGGAGGGGGCCAAGAGAGGTCACCTGCCAATGTCACATGGCATAACCCTGAGCAAGAAGCAGTGTCCATAGATACCCGATGAACGGGAAAGAATGAATTTGAGTGCTACGAGCCGTTACCAATCAGGTCCAGGAGAGGCCCATTAGACTGCGGCCAAGAATATCCTAAATTACCTGAAAAGGAACAAGGATAAATTCCTGGTGTATGGTGGTTCAGAGGAATTAGTTGTTGAAGGTTATACTGACGCAAGCTTCTAGACAGACAGAGACTATTTCAAATCGCAATCTGGATATGTGTTCTATCTAAATGGAGGAGCGTTCAGTTGGAAGAGTGCCAAGCAGAGTACAACTACAGATTCTACAACTAAAGCAGAGTACTTAGCAGCTGCTGAAGCGGCTAAGGAGGCTATTTGGATTCGTAAGTTCATTGGTGAACTTGATGTTGTACCTTCCATAAAGTGTCCAATATCCCTCTATTATGACAACAAGGGAGCTATTGCTCAGGCCAGAGAGCCAAGGGAACATCTGAAAGTCAAACACGTCAAACGGCGGTTTCACATGATTCGAGAATGGAAATCAGAAGGTGAAATCAGAATTTGCAAAGTTGCAACGGATGACAATGTAGCCGATCCACTTACTAAACTTTTGCCTCAAGTGAAGCACAACAAGCATGTTGAGGCAATGGGAATCAGGCATATAGGAGACTGGCTTTGATTTCCTTGTTTAGTGTTTTAGTTAAATTTTAAACATTTAATGTAAGACATTAAGAAAAATCATTCAAGTTTTGGAGTAATATAAATTTCATGCAATATTTTATCACTCAGTTTGCTATTTAATTGTGGTTTAGGATTAAATAATGAGTCCATTCGATTCTTGGAATATTCAAAATAGGGAATCAAGACTAGTCTTGGTAAGGAAACACCTGTTAAGTGAACGTTGAATATTCTAATCGAAAATTATCCCTAATCGAGGTCATTTAAACAATGGACAATTAATGACCAATTGAGATGACCAATTGAGATTAGTGTGTAGTCTGATTTATAGCATCGTTTCTTGTGCTACAAGGACATGATTGTCATAAATAATTTGCACAGGTATTGGTTTAGAACCATACTGGATCGACCTATGAGAATACTTTAAGAGATTAAAAATCGTCATAAGTATACTTCTCATTATGGCTATCGGAACCTATTTCCTCGACCATGAGTATTGTGAGTTCTCTTATTTGAGTACTAGTCCTCTATGATGTTGTCAAACGTCTGCCGTAATAGGGGATTATAACGGCAACACTCGGGCGGCTAGGTCCTCTCACTAAGAGGAGCTACATTACAAGACTGGGAATGTCCCCCTAATAAAATAGGGAAGATGTCTTTGTTGTATACAAGGCCTCTCGTAGAGCGAGACTGTAAAATGCATGGCCGTGCTCGGATGGATTTTAGAAATTATCTGTTTATTGACAGTCGGACTCGGAATCGAGAAACACTTCTGGACGTAATAAGGATGACGAAATAATCTTATCTTATAGTTCATGAAGAGACATTAAGTGACATAAGAAAAAGGTTGTACACTAAATGCGCACTTGTCTGGAAGGACAAGTGGGAGATTGAAAGGAATGCTGTCCTTCGAACAAGTGTACTATTCTGTTAGTGGGTTCAAAATTATTAGAAAGCTAATATATTCAGTAAGCTCAAGTGATCGGAATGCTTGGGTGGAGACTGCTTCCGATCAGTAATATTAATGCATAATTAATATTATAGCTTAATCTTGATTGAACCCTTCGGGTCACACCCAAGCAACTAACGAACTGAAGCAACTAATTAATTATGAATTAATAAGTCAACCGAGTAATTAATACTTAGCATTGGGAATTCGAGCTTAGAGCGTCGAAACCGAACGTCAGAAGTCGAGTCAAAAAATAGTAAAAGACGAGATATGAAAATAATAATAAATCAACAAGACCAAAATACCCCTAGCATCGGAATGCCCCGTGCAAAACGAGTGCTAGGGGTATTTGATATAGGATGGTGGCTAGCATGCACACCAAGCTGAGCCTAGGCTGGCTGGTGCCTGTTAACGCACCAATGCTAGCATCGCAAGGCTAGCCCCGCCAATGCTGGGCCAAGGCGCGCAAGGAGCAGCAATTCTCAGCAGCAGTCCGCATCTTTGATGCGTGGCTCACTTGCTGAGAGCACGCGCAGCCCGCACGCTTGTGTTGGGCCTCTTGGCAGCCACGCATGGCAGCCCACCTTGGGTGCCTTGGTGCCCAAGTGTGGTGCCATGTGGCGCGATTTTAGTGGAGCTTAAGGGGGGTGTGTTGGCCAGTTTTTTGAGAGGGAGTGGGGAGCAAGTTTGGTCCCCCTTCCTCCAAATGGTCCTCACCTATCCTCTCTCATGAGCTTGCCATTTGTTGATTTATTACTAGTTTATTTACTAATTTTATTTTAGCTTTAAAATAAAATGGAAAAATCAAATTCTCCCACATTGATGGGAGAGCTTTTTCACTCTCTTATTTTCCCTATAAATACCCAAGTTGGGGTATTGGTAAAATCACTTGAGTGAGAGTTGAAAAAGGCATCACCATTGTGAAAACCTTTGAACTCTTTTAATCACTCGGGTTTTAGGTCGGGCCTTGCTAACTCCAAGGCATTAGACCATTTTTTAATGGTCGGGTCGTGGGTGGACTTTCATCGGAGGTTCTCATGTGAGCGGGGCTAAAGCTTTCAAGTAAGAGCCCAATTTTGAGGGCGAAGCACGCGTCAAAGGTAAATTCCAATTTTATCCTTTTATGTTTATTTATTTATGCTTTTATTAATTGCGAGTGGTTCTTTGGGTCGGGGTCGTTTCCGCGGTAAGTTGGTGTAGGGAATATTTCAAGCGTTAACCCCTAGCTTGAACCCCACTATGATCATACACTAAAGTACGGTGGCGTCCAAAGGGAAAGAAAATAGAGCAAAAGAGTTGCCAACAAGTTTTTTGAGGAACTTGTAAATCGTTCACGAGGTGAAGGTTACACCCCTTAACGATCCAAGAGATCGTCAACTCCATAAGGTCTTGAACCAAATAGGGTTCGGGGATAAAGGTACAAATCCAACCTAAAAGAGATTGAACCTGCCCTAATAATAGACCTCTACTTTATTCTGATCGTATTCATGTGCGCTTTCTGATTAACATGCAATCAATAGGATTAACCTAAACCTGTTTATCTACATTGGTTGAATTTAATGCACAAATAAATCTATTATTGGCGATCACTTGAATTATAATCAAATTAACCCTAAATAAGATTATTAAATATCTTATTAAGCGTGATTACAAGTACAAAAATTCCCTTTAAACATGCATACAAGGTGTGATCAAGCAATAAAAATAAAAATCAAGCAACATAAAAATAATCATAACAATAATTATTAACAATTATAATCACAATAATAATATTTAAAATAATCATAATTATAATATAATCATAATTAAAATAATCATGTTAAAGCATAATGATAGCAAGATCCTAGGCATGATACTAACAAGATTAATAACAAACCCTAGCATGTCACTAAGCAATAAAAATCATATATTTAGCCCTAACATGATACTAACGATCATAAATATTAGGAAGAACATAAAAGGCATCATAACGATCATATTTAATATTAAAGTTACCCTAGACATGATACTAGGAATCATAATAACAACTTAAGCATGAACTCTATATCATAATATCAATTAAACCATTAAAGTACTTACTTTGATGCCTCGTACCTCTTTCTAATAACAAAATACACACGTTAGTAACTTCAAGGAAAATAATAAACAATTAAATTAAATTAAATTATGGAAAGAGAGATTTGGGACCAAACCCTTAGAAATTAAACCTTTCACGTCTAGGGCGAAGGCAACTTCGAATATGGCTAGGTGTAGCTAGATCTAATGAATGCGGAATTTTGTATTTGAGAGAAGCTAGTTTAGAAAAGAGAGAGAGAGAGTAATCAAGAAAATCTTGATGACAGTTGGTAGATTGTAGATGAATGAAAAATTGGTTCTCGAAAACGGAGTTTTTACGACGTTATTTACAGAGAAAACCAGCCAAAATGATAAAATATCAAAACAGAATTCTGGCGCAGATAAAACAATGTTGGCGCCAACGCTGGCTATTGGCGCCAGACGCCAACATTAGCGCCAGGCGCAAAGCGTAGCGCCAGGCGCTACAGCTGGCGTTTGGCGCTGATCTGGAAATTCACGCATTTTTAAAATCAGATAAAAATTGCCGTACAGGAGGATAAAATCGTATATTTCCTCAAAAAAATGTTCTTTGATTTTAATTAAAACTCTTAAAAGTCAACAAAAGTCAATTTATCAATGCTAATTGAATTAGGAATGAAAAGAACCTTCTAGAAGAATCTAGAAGACTAAAACCATTCCTAATTGCATTAGGAATGATAAATCTATATTAGGCCCTCCCCTAGATGATTGGGCCGCATATAAGGCTCAAAACGAGCCCAGTTCAGTAAATTGGCCATAACTTCCTCAATATTAATCGGAATTGGGCTTATAATATATCGTTGGAAAGCTCTTGTTAAGCCCCATCCAACTACACTAATATTGGACCCATATCATTAACCAACCAAACTGGATTGGCTGTTTTTCTCAAAATAAGTTTTCAAAAACAGATAGAAGAGAAAAGAAATTAAAACTATCTGCAACACTAGACTTTCCACACTTTCACTTCATTCAATTATGATTCGACGTGAAAGGTACTCATCACCGGGTTTGGTTTTGGGGAGACAAAAATGGGTGTCTACAGAAGCCCCCACTTTGACTGAGTTTGGAGAAACGCAAGTTTCGAAAACAAAAGTCAAAGTATCGATAGGGACGGAGAATGATTCAGAACGTTCTGTGATCCTAAATCACTCTTGTAACGCCGATACTTGCAAAACTAGCATTAGTTAAACAAATAAAAGAGTTAAGAAACGCGTATCTTGCACCGTCGAGCCCACGTCTATTAAAGTAACTGATTTGCCGCCGCTTTGCCGTTTTTTTGATGACCTCCTGCCAAGAGAATGTCATCCCGCTTGAAAACTGCTAGCTTGTAACTTCCTCCAATATAGAAGATTGCTTCGCTTGAAACTATCCTCTTCCGCTTTGATAACATTCCACGTCCAAGGGAATACTATCGAAGATTGCTTCGCTTGAAACAATCCTCAGTTGTTTTTTGACAACTCTCCACAATCTAGGGAATGCCATCTTGTTGTTTCGATGTTCACTAGTCTCTGAACAAAGAGCTTCTTTTTTTTTTTTGGATATGTTCACGCGCCTCCGAACAAAGAGCTTCTCTTTTAATATGTCCACGCGTCTCTGAACAATAGAGCTTGAAATACATGTTCACGCGTCTTTGAACAATAGAGCTTTTTATGATATGAACTTCTGAATGATGTGTCCACGCGTCTCTGAACAAAGAGCTTGATAATAGGATGCCCACCATCTCTTGAGCAAAAGAGCTTGAAAGAAATGTCCACATGTCTCTGAAAAAGAGCTTGGAAGAAATGTCCACGCGTCTTTGAAAAAAAGAGCTTAAAAGAAATGTCCACGCGTCTCTGAACAATAGAGCTTTGATAATATGCCCACGCGTCTCTGGAGCAAAGAGCTTTGATAATATGCCCACGCGTCCCTGGAGTAAAGAGCTTTGATGATATGTCCACGCGTCTCTAGAGCAAAGAGCTTTAATGATATGTCCACGCGTCTCTGAACAAAAGAGCTTGACTGATATGCCCACGCGTCTCTAGAGCAAAGAGCTTTGATGATATGTCCACGCGTCTCTGAACAAAAGAACTTAAATGTTTATTGCGATAATATTCCTCAGAAAAATTTCCGAAGACCAACGCTTGCCGATCTCTAAAGCTTGGTTGAACTTTGCTTCCGCTAAAACCAGTATGTCGGTGTCTCCGTGATGAGCCAATTCTTAGGTGCTTAAGCTAAGTGAGACGATCCTTCATCAGGTCGATCACTTATTGTGATTGTAATCAAACTGACTACTTAATCATGTCAAATTGCTCATAGGGGCTAACTGGCGCACCAAGGAACCCGAAATTGCTGTATGAGGTCGAAATCACCTTTCTGAGAGGCTTCGAGCTCAGTCGCTGCTGAAATATCTCTGTCGCCACGAATTGACTTTGTCGCCAGACGCTATGATCTAGCGCTAGACGCTAAAATCTATTTCCACACGCTAGATGTTATCATCTGGCGCTGGAGTAGGGTCTTCCCTATTCTGCTGCACTTGTTTTTATTTTTGACTATAGAACATTGCTATTCTCTTTAATTATCTTAGGGTTGACCTAAGGTTTAACGTCGCTTGACTCATTGACTTGACACGACTCAAGGTATAAACTTGACTCGCTGTAATTGACTTGAGGTTGACTCGACTGGAAGTGAAACGACATGTGTGACTCATGACCCGTGTGTGCATAGTGTTGACTCGAAAATGCAAAAAAGCAAATATTTTCCGTCATTTTTGTGGAGGGTACCGACTTTCTCCCAAAAAAGAAAGTCACGAAAAAGAAAGAAGCGAAGTTTTTGAAGGTGCATGTTGAATGAGCTTAGTCAAATGTTGTTTCTCACAGTACAAGGATTGTAACATCTTAGACTATCCTAGTTGACTCAATAATGAAAGTATTTAGGTAACTTAGGCACGGAGGCTAAGCACTTCATACTTCGATGCAATGACAATTATGATTGATGAATGATGTTGATATGATAAGGCATGCTTTAGTGTTATGTTAAGATTCCCTGACAAAGGGTTCCTTAGGGAAGTATATTTGGTCATGTATATGTGATGTGTGTGAAAGTGACACTAAATTTAGGCCGCAAGGGCTAAGTGTGTGGGAAAATATTATTTTTAAAAGAGTCAAATGGCGGTGACTCTTAGGCTAGGTAAGCTAATGATATAGGGATCAAGCCCCCAAGTCTAGCTCTAAATGAATAGGGATGAGCATTGGAGATCCCTTGATATGACCATGGTGTAAGTAATATAAAATAACCAAGGAAAGACAAGTAAAAGGGAGGAGAAATCAAGTAACAACAAGTTCAAACCAACAAACCAAGATAACCTATCTCAAATTCACAAAGATAGATGAAATAGGGGTCTTAATCAAAGCCAACACCAAGTAAAGCTAAGATTAAGGTGTAACCACAAAGATTACAAGAGATGCAATCACAAAGAAAGCAAGATAATCACAAAGATTATGGTAGAGAGTGAAAGTCTCTTGATTACAAAGTTCAACAAAAATTAATATGCAAAAACGTCTTAAAACAACTTAAATAGTTCGCACAAACTGGCAGAAAAACGGGAAAAGGTTCGGCCGAACTCTGGGTAAGTTCGGTCGAACTTGTGGGTAGGTTCGGTCGAACTTTTTGAGTTCGGCCACTCCTGCAAAGATGCAAAAATCAGCTCTGAAACTGCCTGGGAGTTCGGGCGAACCACAGTGTAGGTTCGGCCGAATTTTCCTGCTTTTGGACAGCTCAACTTCAAACGTTCATAACTTCTTTGTTTCTCGCTCAAATTTGGCATGTGACTAGTCGTTGGAAATCTCTTGAACTCTAATTTCACCTCCAACTTGAATCACCTAAAAATTCCTTGTAACGAAGGAGATATGGCTGAATGAAGTAGCTGGATCATATATTGATAAGCTTCTTTTCTTCAAGTGTGATGATGGTTAGCCCCGAAAGGTGACCTCCAAGGAGCTTGGCCCTACTTCGTGTCATGACACGTGGCATGTCTTCCACTTCTTCCACTAAGTTCCATGCACCCGCGTCAAACCCCTCCTCTTCAAAAGAAATTGCCCTCAATTCCGGATCATCATCACCAATATCATCTTCAAAGAGAAAAGGAGCAAGATCACCAACATTAAAGGTAGCATGAACACCAAAGTCTCCCGGTAGTTTGAGCTTATAAGCATTAGGTCCAACTCTTTCCACAACTTCAAAGGGGCCTTCGGATCTTGGCATGAGCTTGTTCTTTCTCTTAGTCGGGAATCTTTCCTTCCGAAGATGGAGCCACACAAGATCACCTACATTGAATTCCCTTGGCTTTTTGAATTTGTTTGCCCTTGCCTTGTAACTCTCATTTGTCTTCTCAATTCTCTTCTTGACATCTTCATGAAGCCTTTTCATCGTTTCAACTCTATCTTTTGCCTCAAAGCTCAACTCCTCTTGAGGGATACTAGGCAACAAGTCAAGTGGTAGGCGGGGATTAAAACCATACACTACTTCAAATGGTGTTTTCCTGGTAGCTATGCAATGAGATCGGTTGTAAGAAAATTCAACTTGAGGTAGCTTAAGATCCCAATCTTTCATGTGTTTGCTAATGATAGCTCGGAGAACGGTGGACATGGTACGATTAGTCACCTCGGTTTGGCCATCGGTTTGAGGGTGACTAGAGGTACTAAACAAGAGCTTGGTTTCCACTAATTTCCACAAAGTCTTCCAAAAGTAGCTCAAGAACTTAGGATCACGGTCCGACACAATACTTTTTGGAATGCCATGAAGCTTCACCACTTCTCTAAAGAACATGGTAGCCACAAGAGAAGCGTCATCGGTCTTATGGCAAGGAATGAAGTGAGCCATCTTGCTAAAACGATCAACCACAACAAACACGGAATCATTTTGCCTTTGAGTGCGAGGGAGAGCAACCACAAAATCCATGCTAAGATCAATCCAAGGGTGACTAGGGACCGGAAGAGGAGAGTAGAGACCTTCACGGAATTGACTCTTAGCCTTGTGACAAGCCCCACAACGAGCTATCACATCTTGCACATCACCAAACATCTTGGGCCAATAAAAATGCTCTCGAAGAATGTCATATGTTTTCGCAACCCCAAAGTGTCCGGCTAGCCCTCCTTGATGAGCTTCTTTAACAAGCAACCGTCGATGAGAGCATTTCGGAACACAAAGCTTGTTTCCCTTGAAAAGGAAACCCTCTTGCACCATGAAAGAGCCATCGACCCCTTCGTCACACTTCTTCATCAACCCACCAAAATCCTCATCATCGTGATACAACTCTTTAAGCAACTCAAACCCTAAAAACTTCGCATCAAGAATAGTGATTATATAATGTCTCCTAGAAAGAGCATCGGCAACAACATTGCTCTTCCCTTCCTTGTACTTAGAAGAGAAATTGAATGATTTGAGGAATTCAACCCATTTGGCATGCCTTTGCATTGAGTTTATGAGAACCATTGATGTACTTGAGAGATTCATGATCGGAGTGTAGCACAAATGGTCTAGGCCTCAAGTAATGTGACCAATGATCAAGAGCCCTTACAATAGCATAGAACTCCTTGTCATAGGTACTATATCTCATTCTTGCTCCACCAAGCTTCTCACTAAAATAGGAAACCGGCCTCCCTTCTTGCACAAGAACCGCTCCAACTCCAACCCCACTAGCATCACATTCAACTTCAAAGGGTTGATCAAAATTCGGAAGAGCTAAGATTGGAGCCTCACACAACTTCTTCTTGAGGTTCTCAAAAGCCCTTTGAGCCGATGGTGTCCACTCAAAATTATCCTTCTTCATGCATTCGGTCACCGGGGCCAAAATAGTGCTAAAATTCTTCACAAACCTTCAATAGAAGGAAGCTAGACCATGGAAACTCCTAACTTGAGTGAGAGTAGTAGGAGTAGGCCAAGATTGAATGGCCTCCACTTTACTAGGGTCCATTGAGATCCCTACATTTGAAATCACATAACCAAGAAAAACAATACTATCCACCATAAAAGTACATTTTTCCAACTTGGCAAAAAGCCGCCTACTTCTCAATGTTTCAAATACTTGCCTCAAATGTTTAGCATGATCAAGTTCACATTTTCTATAAACAAGTATGTCATCAAAATAAACAACAACAAATTTACCAATGAATGGGCGAAGTACCTCATTCATGAGCCTCATGAAAGTGCTAGGAGCATTAGAGAGCCCAAACGACATAACTAGCCTTTCATACAAGCCTTGCTTTGTCTTGAAAGCGGTCTTCCACTCATCTCCTTCACGCATACGAATTTGATGGTACCCCATCCTCAAGTCAATCTTCGAAAACACCTTGGAACCATGTAACTCATCAAGCATATCATCAAGTCGGGGAATAGGGAAGCATTACTTGATGGTGATGTTATTGATGGCCCTACTATCCACACACATCCTCCATGTACCATCCTTTTTCGGAACCAAAAGAGCCGGAACCGAACAAGGGCTAAGGGATTCCCTTACAAATCCTCTTTCAATCAACTCACCAACTTGTCTTTGAAGCTCTCTTGCTTCATCGGGGGTATACCTATAAGCCGGTCTATTAGGGAGTTGTGATCTGGGAATAAGATCTATTTAATGTTCAATTCCCCTAATAGGTGGCAAACCGGGTGGGAGATCATCGGGGAAAACGTCATGGTACTCAACCAATACTTCCTTGACAAGGGGGTGGATTGGGTTCTCTCGCTCACTCTCTTATATTTCCCTAAGAAGACAAATAAAGACAATGTGTCCTTGATTTATCTCCTTTCCCATCTCATTTTCCCCAATGAGAAGGTTCTCTTTGATTGTGTTTCCCGTACCCAAGGGTTCTTTGTGTTTGATGGTGGGGGACAAGGGGTTGAGTACAATCTTTTTCTTATCCATCATGAATGAATAAGTGTTCTTTCTTCCATCATGCATCACATCTCTATCAAATTGCCAAGGTCTACCAAGCAATACATGACAAGCATCCATAGGCAATACATCACAAAGCACCTCATCCTTATATAACTTGCCAATTGAGAAAGAAAGAAGAGTTTGTTTCGTTACCTTCACCTCATTGTGATTGTTAAGCCATTGAAACTTTTAGGGAGTAGGATGATCGGTAGTTTCAACATTGAGCTTGCTTACCAATGTTGTTGAAGCCACATTAGTGCAAGAGCCACTATCGATGATAAGATTGCAAACCCGATCCTTGATGGTGCATCGAGTTTGGAAGATGTTTTCCCTTTGCTCTTCCGCTAAAGGGGTGGAAATGGAGTGAAGTGCTCTCCTCACTACAAGGATTTGACCCTCATCGGCGTCAACTACAATTTCATCCTCCTCATCATATATAGGGTCACCAAAATCCCTCTTCTCATCTTCGTACTCATCATCATCCATTTCACGAATCATCATAGCTCTACTATTTGGACACTCATTAGCAAAATGTCCATAGCCTCTACACTTGTAGCAAGTCTTTCGATTTCCCATCTTGTTGTGATCATCTTTGTTAGGAAAATTCATGGGAGCCTTGCCTTTGTCATCTTTGACAATGGGCTTGCTTGTCTCACCCTTTGGAGCAAAAGAATTCTTGAAGGTAGGCTTAGGATACCCACTAGCACTACTCACCTTGTCATACTTCTCAAACTTCAAAGCCACTTGCACCACTTGATCAAAACTTCCATGGGCATGCACATCAACCTTTTGCCCAAGCTTTCTTTCAAGACCACCAATATACCTAGCAATCTTATGCTCCGGTGCTTCCTCAACTCCACTCATGATAGAAAGTTTTTCAAACTCCCTAGTATACTTCTCTACCGACATAGTTCCTTGCTTAAGAGAGTTCAATTTAAGATAAGCATCTTGCAAATAATCTCTAGGCACAAAAGCCTTGTTCATATGTTTCTTTAATTTCTCCCAAGAAGTGATTTTTGATTTTCCATCTTTCTTCCTACGATTCTTAAATTTCTCATACCACAAAGAAGCATGTTTTTTGAGTTTAAGGATGGCCAATTTGAAACGTTTTTCATCATTATAACCCTTATATTCAAACACATTCTCCATACTTCTAACCCAATCAAGAAATTCATTTGGATCAAGATTACCTTCAAAGTCCGGAAATTCCAACTTGATGTCTCGGTCACGGTCACGGTTGTCCTCATGGTGTCGTTGGCGGTGTTCCCTTCTCCGGTGAGGAGAGTGAGAGTCATCTTCTTCACTAGGGCTCCTCTTCCTTCTAGGACTTCTTCTATTCTCCAAGACCTCAAGAAGTCTATCAAACTTCCTTTCTAGAGCATCCAATCTAGAGTTTTCATTGTAACCTTCATCATCTTCATAATAGTATCTATCACCCATGTTTGAAGATAGAAAGCTTGTATTTTTTAGGGAAATTTCAAATTTTTGTGGGAAAAGATGAGATCTTTTGAGAGGGGGAAAGAGAAAATAAAAAGGTAGGATCTTTCTAGGCTAATAACCTAGGCTCTTGATACCAAATGATATGAAATAACCAAGGAAAGACAAGTAAAAGGGAGGAGAAATCAAGTAACAGCAAGTTCAAACCAACAAACCAAGTTAACCTATCTCAAATTCACAAAGATAGATGAAATAGGAGTCTTAATCAAAGCCAACACCAAGTAAAGCTAAGATTAAGGTGTAACCACAAAGATTACAAGAGATGCAATCACAAAGAAAGCAAGATAATCACAAAGATTATGGTAGAGAGTGAAAGTCTCTTGATTACAATGTTCAACAAAAATTAATATGCAAAAACGTCTTAAAACAACTTAAATAGTTCGCACAAACTGGCAGAAAAACGGGAAAAGGTTCGGCCGAACTCTGGGTAAGTTCGGTCAAACTTCTGGGTAGGTTCGGTCGAACTTTTTGAGTTCGGCCACTCCTGCAAAGATGCAAAAATCAGCTCTGAAACTGCCTGGGAGTTCGGGCGAACCACAGTGTAGGTTCGGCCGAACTTTCCTTCTTTTGGACAGCTCAACTTCAAACGTTCATAACTTCTTTGTTTCTTGCTCAAATTTGGCATGTGACCAGTCGTTGGAAATCTCTTGAACTGTAATTTCACCTCCAACTTGAATCACCTAAAAAATCCTTGTAACGTAGGAGATATGGCTGAATGAAGTAGTTGCATCATATATTAATAAGCTTCTTTTCTTCAAGTGTGATGATGGTTAGCCCCGAAAGGTGACCTCTAAGGATCTTGGCCCTACTTCGTGCCATGACACGTGGCATGTCTTCCACTTCTTCCACTAAGTTCCATGCACCCGCGTCAGTAAGTGTGTAAATTTGAATATGAATGCATGTTTATTACGGCCGCACCTCGATGTGAGGTTTCCTACGTATCCGTTAGGAATCAGGCCGAACGTAGCTCTAACTGAACCTCGCACAAGTGTGTGTATAACTCAAAAAGGTCTTTTTAAGGGTTGTAACGTTGTCAGGCTAAAGGTTATAGAAGAAGTAGATAAAGGCTCAAGACCCTCGATAAGCCCCCAAGATGTGCAACCTTGCTTTTGAATATTTTTATTTTTATGCTTGAGTTTCTACTCTTTTTTAACTCTTTTTTTTTTTGCTTTATTTATTTATTTCATTTTTATAAGTGTGGGCAATCCCGATCATGCGGTCAATCACTCACTTGACATTCATGTTTCTCAGGCACGGTATCGAGCACTCGATAGAGACGCAATCTGAGACGTGTTCACATGAAAGACATGTTTATGTCAATGACATTGGAACACTTACCCTTTTGTACACTTTTATTTATTTTTTTCTTTTGCTTATTTTTGCTATTATCTTTTATTTCAAGCTTTTGAGATTGCATAAGTTACACACCATCCCATTTCAAGGTTAGGTAGATATGGGTTGAAAAATGAATGGTCTATTGTTAGACAAGGCTCAAAATGGTTTATGAAGAAAGGATTGTAAATTAGAGAGGTGAAAGGCAATATGATGTGGCTAAAAGGGGTGCCTCAAATCATTGGTATACCTTGCGCTTAGTTCGACATGGATTTGTTTTTTTTTTTTATAATAAAATGATCATATGCAAGAGAATAAATGCTCATTTTATTAAAAGAGGAAAAGAAAAAATCTACAAAATTAATCTAAGAGGAAAGAAAGGTGCCTATGCTAGACTTATTGGGGAAAGGGTAAAGAAAGAAAAAGAAAAAAATGATGTCATGAAATCTCGTCGTTGAAGCTCGCCTCTTGTCTTGTTTTGTTTGCTTTATCATCACTCGCTCTTCTTGTTAACCGGAGGTATGGGAAGCTTGTTATTATCAATAAAGTGTTCGATAGCCTCCTTTAGCTTCCAACAGCTCTCAGTAGCATGACCCCTACCCTGATGGTACTTGCAGCGCACATTTGGATTCCAACTAGGCAATCTCCTCTCAAGCGGGGGATCTTGAAGAGGTCCAATAGGAGTAATGAGTCCCTTGACATGGAGTCAATCGAAAGCATCATCGTAGCTAATTCCAATCGGGGTAAAATCCCTTTTTTGTTGCTTTCTAAATCCTAAGATCTCATTAAGGCGAAAGTCCCAACACTGTTGCTAGAGTAGGTGTTTTCGGAAGGAGAAGGATAGTTGTTCTTCTTCCCTTTACAGCCACTGTTATTATCGTTACTAATCTTGGCCTTCTTGTCGCGAGGAGGAACATGAAAGAGATTTGAATCAATGAAGTCTTGAACACGATCCTTGAAGGCGAGAAACTTTTTAGTAGTGTGACCGCGACCTTTATGGTATCGACAATAGGAATATGGATCCCAATTGAGAAAACGTTTTTCAGATGTAGGGTCTTGACTGGGACCAATGGAGTGAATATGACCTTGATCATGTAGACAGTCAAAAGCTTCATTGTAAGTCATTCCTATTGGTGTGTATTCTTCAATGGTCTGTTTTGCCCGTGGCTTAGGAGCATTGAGTTCTTCATTAAACCCTTGGGGAGAATTTTGTTCGATGACCATCACCCGATTTGCTAATCCTTCTACACGTTCAAGAGCATGGCAACGACATCTTGTAGTTTTCGGACGTCCTCTTTTAGACTTGACGAGTCTTCCCTGGTATTATCTAAGAAAAGACTTTCATCCTCCTCAATCATGTCCACTTCATCGAGAGAGGTTATATAAGTTGTCTCGATCATGGGCTCTCCTACAGGCGTGATAAGAAGTGACGGATCGAAGGATGTTTGATCTCCTTCAATGGCTAGAATTTCGGAAGTTTCATTATTATCGATCAGATCTTGAATAGCTTCTTTGAGTTTCCAACACTCCTCAGTGTCGTGACCCTTTCCTTGGTGATATTTGCAGTGCTTATTAGGGTCCCACTTGGGTGGCCTGGCTTTTAGAACTGGATCTTTGATAAGCCCTATGGGCATGACTAGTCCTTTGTAGTGTAACTTCTCGAAAGTTGTTTCATAACTCATACCAAGAGGAGTGAGCACCCTTTTTGACCTTTCAATTCGTGATTTAAAGGCGTTCGTGGCATGTACCCCATTAATGGGAGAGGAAGAAGAAGGATGGTCGTTCTTCTTTCCTGTCGCGTAATTATCTTTCAGAAGGTCATCTTCAATGTCAATTCCTATATTATAGACATCCTTAAAAGTATTCAAGTTGTGTTGGTACTTTAAGTTCCTTGAATACTTCCCTTGGAGATTCTTGATAAACATCCTCACAGATTCTTTTTCGGTAGGAGCCTTGACCATATTAGCGGAAGTTTCCCTCCATTTATTGAAGAAAGAAGTGAACCCTTCGTTTTCTTTTTGTTTTAACATCTTCAGTTGTCTATGGTCTGTTTCGTCTTGGATGTTGCACTTATATCTATCTATGAAAGTGTAGACACCCATTTGTGTCTCCCCAAATCAAAACCTGGTGATGAGTACCTTTCACGTCTAACCATAATCGAATGAAGTGAAAGTGTGGAAAGTCTAGTGTTGCGGATAGTTTTAATTTCTTTTCTCTTCTCTCTGTTTTTGAAAAATTATTTTAAGAAAATATCCAATCCAGTTTGGTTGGTCCATGATATGGGTTAAATAGTAGTGTAGTTGGATGGGGCTTGACAAGAGCTTTCCAACGATATATTATAAGCCCAATTCCGATGAATATTAAGGAAGTTATGGCCAATTTACTAAACTAGGCCCGTTTTGAGCCTTATATGCGGCCCAATGATCTAGAGGAGGGCCTAATATAGATTTATCATTCATAATTCAATTAGCATTGATAAATTGACTTTTGTTGACTTTTCAGAGTTTTAATTAAAATCAAAGAGCATTTTTGAGGGAGATACGATTTTATCCTCCCGTACGACAATTTTTATATGATTTTAAGAAAACGCGTGATTTTCTGAATCAGCGCCAAACGCCAGCTGTAGCGCCTGGCGCCAGCATTGGCGCATGGCGCTAACGTTGGCGTCTGGCGCCAATAGCCAGCGTCGGCGCTAATCAAGTTTTATGTGTGCCAGAACTCTGTTTTGATATTTTATCTTTTTGGCTGATTTTCTTTATAAATAATGTCGTAAAAACTCCGTTTTCATTCACCAACTCTCATCAAGAATTTCTTGATTCTCTCTCTCTTTCTAAGCCAACCATTTTACAAACACAATCCCTCATACATTAGCACTAGAAACGCCTAGCCATATTCGAAGTTGCCTTCGCCCTAGACGTGAAAGGTTTAATTTATGAGGGTTTGGTCCCAAATCTCTATTTCAATTATTTAATTTAATTGTTTTAATTATTATTTTCCTTGAAGTTACTAACGTGTGTATTTTGTTATTAGAAAGAGGTACGAGGCATCAAAGTAAGTACTTCAATGGTTTTTATTGATGTTATGATATAGAGTTCATGCTTAGATTGTTAGTTTGATTCCTAGTTTCATGTCAAGGGTAACTTTAATATCAAGTATGATTAAAAGTACGATGCCTTTTATGTTCTTCCTAATATTTATTCATGTTAGTATCATGTTAGGGCTAAATATATGATTTTTATTGCTTAGTGACATGCTAGGGTTTGTTATTAATCTTGTTAGTATCATGCATAGGATCTTGCTATTATTATGCTTCAACATTATTATGATTATTCTTTATGATTTATGATTATAATTTATATAATTATTGTTATGATGATTATTTTTAATTATGATTGTTATGATTATAATTTTATTATTTTGATTATTATTATGTTGCATGATTTTTATTTTTATTGCTTGATCACGCTTTTTATGCATGTTTAGGGTTAATATGAATATAATTCAAGTGATCTCCAATAATAGATTTATTTGTGCATTAAATTCAATCAACATAGATAAACAGGTTTAGGGTTAATCCTATTGATTGCATGTTAGTCATAAAGCGCACATGAATACGATCAGAATAAACTAGAGGCCTGTTATTAGGGTAGGTTCAATCTCTTTTAGGTTGGATTTGTACCTTCATCCCCGAACCCTATTTGGTTCAAGACCTTATGGAGTTGACGATCTCTTGGATCGTTAAGGGGTGTAACCTTCACCTCGTGAACGGTTTACAAGTTCCTTAAAAACTTGTTGGCGACTCTTTTGCTTTATCTTCTTCCCTTTTGGACGCCACTGTACTTTAGTGTATGATCATAGTGGGGTTCAAGCTAGGGGTAACGATTGAAATATTCCCTACAGTTTTTGGCGACTCCGCTGGGGAGGATTTCTATTTTAATTCCTGAATATGCATTAGAATGAGTATTTCCTGTGCGTAATTTTGATTAACATTATTGTCATATGCATAAAAAAGAACTCATTGGAAAGACCATCCGTAATGAGTTAAAAACATAGGATTTTACACATAGGAAATTGAGAAATATTTTTCACAACTAGGACCGAAATAACACTGCGCGAAACTGGAAAATTTTATCGAGCACAGAAAGCTGCTGAGGCATGTAGGAATTAGCGTCAACAACCAGAACATTGGCGCAAGAATTTTAACTGTAGCGCCAGACGCCAGCATTGGCGCCAGGCGCTACAGCTAAAACTTGACGCCAAGCTCTGTTTGCTAGCGCCAAATTCTTCCAATACTGAGCTAGAAATATGCATTCTAATTTCGACCTGTTTTTCGTATTGTTTGCTCGATCCTACTTCCTGATTGAGTTTTACTCACTTTTCTAAAACCCATATGTGTTCAACATATGGACATAACCCTCTGGGAATTCATGCTCCATCTACCTGACTGAACACTCTGAGCAACAAAGGGTACATCCGAGAATGTTGAATTTACCAAACCATGGAAGCAAGTTTTTCTAAAACTCGTGGTGTCCCATCCACTCGCGCCAACCCTTCACGGTTAGGCTTCCGTGTGGTGCATCCTGACAATTAACCATGGACTCTCTACTGACTAAACCATACTCCGAACTTTAGAGAACTAGAGTCATGGTTAGGTTGCAAACTCATTGCATCATATTGTGCCTACTTGACTAATTGTGCATTATTTGTTGTGCATATGATATATGTTTTCTTAATCGTTTGTTTGACTTGTGCTGAGATTAAATAAATTAATGACATAAAAAAACTTTGCCTAATTAATTAATTAATTAAATAATTTGAGTCAATAAAGTCTAATTTTTTTATTCAGAATTGACCTAGTACGACCTCAGGCATGCCCCTGTTGATTAATAACACAGAAAACAGTCCCAGATTGAAGTTCCAGCATTGGCGCCAAAGTCTGGACTGTAGCGCCACTCTATGGAGTGTGGCGCCTGGCGACAGCTCTGTCGTCTGGCGCTACACTACATAGTGCGACGCCAGTCCTGCGTTTTGCCGACAGTTCGGATTATTGATCGAGTCATCACCTAGTGTCTAATTAACCAGTTTGCTAATTAATTCGGTTAAATTTCGCTGTCAATAACACTTTGTCGAGTCGTTAATTGAGTCTAGTCACATAGTCTAGCCACATGGTCATGACACGAGTCTTAACATATCACCTACACTCACTAGTCTTAGCACACACTTTGAGTATATGTCACCATGACCATATCTTAGGTTCATGCATGAGTCGGTCTTTTCCGTCATTTGAGTTGGGGGTACATTCTATTCCTAATTTTTCATATCCCTCCATCTACATCATTTTTCTTCACATTCTATTCCATGTTTCTTCACTTCCTCCATCCATGGCATGTTAAATAAAGTTTGAGTCAAATAATTAACAACGAATATCCCCAAATTCCTTTTCCACAGTACTTGGTCGAGGAGAGAAGGGCAATTAATCAAGGACAACCTCTTTATTCAAGTTTCACTTTTCGATAAACCAATTTGTCAAAATAGGAAGGCTAAAAAGATAATGGCAAGTCAAGAAGAAGTCAATGAGCTTAGGAATCAATTGAATGACATGACTGAGGTGTTAAAGGCTTTAACCCTCAAAATTGATGTCCCTATGAAGCAACAACAAATGAACCTCATGCAAGCAATTTTGAGAAAGTTGTCTAGTGACTATAAATTTCTGGGCATGAGTTCACAAGGGGTCTTGCTGGACAAGGAAATCCTTCCGCATAAGTTCAACGCCACTGGCATCCCTAAATTCAAGGCAACAGATAACCCTTATTTTCATTTAAGAGCTTTCGAAACTATAATGAGTATTAAGGGTATCGATAAGAAGGTTTTCCCCTCTCTGTTCTCTCTATCTCTTGAAATCGTTTGCCAACAATGGTTCTTCTCCCTTGACAAAGAGAAAACCTCTACCTGGGAATCGATAGTAAACGCTTTCATTGATAGGTACAAGTGCAATATTCAAGTTGAAACCGATCATAGACAACTTGAAATGCTAAGACAAAAAGAGAATGAAGGCTTTACTTCTTTATTTAATAAATGGAGGGAAACTTCCGCTAAGATGATTGAGGTGCCCACTGAAAAAGAATCTGTGAGGAAGTTTATCAAGAATCTCAAAGAGAAGTATTCGAAGCATCTAAAGTATCAACACAATCTGAATACTTTCAAGGCCGTTTATGACATCGGAATTGAAATCGAAAATGAACTCGCAAAACAAAAAGCTACTAACAATAGCAACCACAGTGGCTGGAAAGGAAAGAAGAACGACAATCCTTCTTCTTCCAAAAACGCCCACTCTAGTAATAATGTTAGTACCTTTGACCATAATGGTGTCTTAGCCATGGACAATCAAGGATCTAAAAAGAAACCTAGGAGGGAACTCACGCCCGGTGATGAGTACCTTTCACGTCGAACCATAATCGAATGAAGTGAAAGTGTGGGAAATCTAGTGTTGCGAATAGTTTTAATTTCTTTTCTCTTCTCTCTGTTTTTTAAAAACTTATTTTAAGAAAATAGCCAATCGAGTTTGGTTGTTCCATGATATGGGTCCAATAGTAGTGTAGTTGGATGGGGCTTGACAAGAGCTTTCCAACGACATATTATAAGCCCAATTCCGATGAATATTGAGGAAGTTATGGCCAATTTACTAAACTGGGCCCGTTTTGAGCCTTATATGCGGCCCAATAATCTAGAGGAGGGCCTAATATAGATTTATCATTCCTAATTCAATTAGCATTGATAAATTGACTTTTGTTGACTTTTCAGAGTTTTAATTAAAATCAAAGAGCATTTTTAAGGGAGATACGATTTTATCCTCCCGTACGGCAATTTTTATCTGATTTTAAGAAAACGCGTGATTTTCTTAATCAGCGCCAAACGCCAGCTGTAGCGCCTGGCGCCAGCATTGGCGCATGGCGCTAACGTTGGCGTCTGGCGCCAATAGCCAGCGTTGGCGCTAATCAAGTTTTATGTGTGCCAGAACTCTGTTTTGATATTTTATCTTTTTGGCTAAATTTCTTTATAAATAACGTCGTAAAAACTCCGTTTTCATTCACCGACTCTCATCAAGAATTTCTTGATTCTCTCTCTCTTTCTAATCCAACCCTTTTACAAACACAATCCCTCATACATTAGCACTAGAAACGCCTAGCCATATTCGAAGTTGCCTTCGCCCTAGACGTGAAAGGTTTAATTTCTGAGGGTTTGGTCCCAAATCTCTATTTCAATTATTTAATTTAATTGTTTTAATTATTATTTTCCTTGAAGTTACTAACGTGTGTATTTTGTTATTAGAAAGAGGTACGAGGCATCAAAGTAATTACTTTAATGGTTTTTGTTGATGTTATGATATAGAGTTCATGCTTAGATTGTTAGTTTGATTCTTAGTTTCATGTCTAGGGTAACTTTAATATCAAGTATGATTAAAAGAACGATGCCTTTTATGTTCTTCCTAATATTTATTCATGTTAGTATCATGTTAGGGCTAAATATATGTTTTTTATTGCTTAGTGACATGCTAGGGTTTGTTATTAATCTTGTTAGTATCATGCCTAGGATCTTGCTGTTATTATGCTTCAACATTATTATAATTATTCTTTATGAATAATGATTATAATTCTTATAATTATTGTTATGATGATTATTTTTAATTATGATTGTTATGATTATAATTTTATTATTTTGATTATTATTATGTTGCTTGATTTTTATTTTTATTGCTTGATCATGCCTTTTATGCATGTTTAAAGGGAATGTATACTTGTAATCACGTTTAATAAGATAATTAATAACCTTGTTTAGGGTTAATATGATTATAATTCAAGTGATCGCCAATAATAGATTTATTTGTGCATTAAATTCAACCAACAAAGATAAACAGGTTTAGGGTTAGTCCTATTGATTGCATGTTAGTCATAAAGCGCACATGAATACGATCAGAATAAAGTAAAGGCCTATTATTAGGGCAGGTTCAATCTCTTTTAGGTTGGATTTGTACCTTCATCTCCGAACCCTATTTGGTTCAAGACCTTATGAAGTTGATGATCTCTTGGATCATTAAGGGGTGTAACCTTCACCTCGTGAACGGTTTACAAGTTCCTAAAAAACTTGTTGGCGACTCTTTTCCTCTATCTTCTTCCCTTTTGGATGCCACCGTACTTTAGTTTATGATCATAGTGGGGTTCAAGCTAGGGGTAACGCTTGAAATATTCCCTACAGAAAGCATTTGTTATCGATTCCCAAGAAGAGGTTTTCTCTTTGTCAAGGGAAAAGAGCCATTGTTGACAAACGGTCTCAAGAGATAGAGAAAATATAGACGGGAACACTTTCTTATCAATAGCCTTAATACTCATTATTGTTTCAAAAGCTCTTAGATGAAAGTAAGGGTTATTTGTTGCCTTGAATTTAGGGATGTCAGTGGCGTTGAACTTAAGCGGAAGAAGTTCCTTGTTCAGCGAGACCCCTCCTGAACTATGGCCCTGAAATTTATAGTCGCTAGATAGCTTGCTCAAACATTCTTGCATGAGGGTCATCTGTTGTTTCTTTACAGGGTCATCAATTTTGAGGGTTAAAGCCTTTAACACTTCAGTCACGTCATTCAATTGATTCCTAAGTTCATTGACCTCTTCTTAACTTGCCATTATCTTTTTAGCCTTCCTCTTTTGACGAATTGGTTTATCAAAAAGTGAGACTTGAATAAAGAGGTTGTCCTTGATTAATCGCCCTTCTCTCCTCAACGAAGTACTGTGGAAAAGAAGTTTGGAGATATTCATTATTAATTATTTGACTCAAACTTTATTCAACATGCAATGGATGGAGGAAGTGAAGAAAGATTGGAATAGAATGTGAAGAAAAATGATGTAGATGGAGGGATATGGAAAATTAGGAATAGAATGTACCCCCCAACTCAAATGACGGAATGACCGACTTATGCATGAGCCAAAGACATGGTCATGGTGACATATACTCGAAGTGTGTGCTAAGATTAGTGAGTGTAGGTGATATGTTAAGACTCGTGTTATGACCATGGGACTTAGTGCCTAGACTCAATTAATGACTCGATAAAGTGTTATTGACAGCGAAATTTAACTGAATTAATTAGAAACTGGTTAATTAGACACAAAATGATAACTCGATCAATAATCCGAACTGTCGGCAAAATGACAAGACTGGCGTCGCAGTGTGTAGTGTAGCGCCAGACGATAGAGTTGTCGCCAGGCGCCACACTCCACAGAGTGGCGCTACAGTCCAGACTTTAACGCCATTATTGGAGCTTCAATCTAAGACTGTTTTCGGTGTTATTAATCAACAGGGGTATGCCTAAAATCGTACTAGGTCAATTCCGATTAAAATATTAGACTTTATTTACTCAAATTAATTAACCAATTAAATCTCAACACAAGTCAAACTAACGGTTAAGAAAACATATATATACACAACAAATAATGCACAATTAGTCAAGTAGGCACAATATGATGCAACGAGTTTGCAACCTATCCATGGCTGTAGTTCTCTAAAGTTCGGGATATGGTTTAGTCAATAGAGGGTCCATGGTTAATTGTCCGGATGCACCGCGCGAAATCCTAACCGTGAAGGGTTGGCGCGAGTGGATGGGACACCGCGAGTTTTAGAAAAACTCGCTTCCATGGTTTGGTAAATTCAACATTCTCGGATGTACCCTTTGTTCCTCAGAGCTTTTAATCATGTAGATGGAGCATGAATTCCCAGAGGGTTATGTCCATATGTAGAACACATATGGGTTTCAGAAAAGTGAGAAAAAATTCAATTAGGAAGTAGGATCGAGCAAACAATACGAAAAACTGGTCGAAATTAGAACGCATATTTCTGGCTCGGTATTAGAAGAATTTGGCAATAGCAAACAGAGGTTGGCGCCATGTTTTAGCTGTAGCGCCTGGCGACAAGCCTGTCGTTTGGCGCTACAGTTAAATGTCTGGCGCCAATACTCTGGTCGCTGACGCTAAATCCTACATGCCTCAGCAACTTTCTGTGCTCGATAAAATTTTCCAGTTTCGCGCAGTGTTATTTTGGTCCTAGTTGTGAAAGATATTTCTCAAATTTCCTACGTGTAAAAAACTATGTTTTAACTCATTACGGATGGCCTTTCCAATGAGATCTTTTTTTTATGCATATGACAATAATGTTAATCAAAAATACGCACATGAAATACTTAGAACGTTTCGAGTCTCATCCACTCATTCTAAATCATTGCCGAACCAAATTAAGAAATTAAAATAGAAATCCTCCCCAGTGCAGTCGCCAAAAACTGTACGGAATATTTCAAGCGTTAACCCCTAGCTTGAACCCCATTGTGATCATACACTAAAGTACGGTGGCGTCCAAAGGGAAAGAAAATAGAGCAAAAGAGTTGCCAACAAGTTTTTTGAGGAACTTGTAAACCGTTCACGAGGTGAAGGTTACACCTCTTAACGATCCAAGAGATCGTCAACTCCATAAGGTCTTGAACCAAATAGGGTTCGGGGATGAAGGTACAAATCCAACCTAAAAGAGATTGAACCTGCCCTAATAATAGGCCTCTACTTTATTCTGATCGTATTCATGTGCGCTTTCTGATTAACATGCAATCAATAGGATTAACCTAAACCTGTTTATCTATGTTGGTTGAATTTAATGCACGAATAAATCTATTATTGGCGATCACTTGAATTATAATCAAATTAACCCTAAATAAGATTATTAAATATCTTATTAAGCGTGATTACAAGTACAAAAATTCCCTTAAAACATGCATAAAAGGTGTGATCAAGCAATAAAAAAAAAAAATCAAGCAACATAATAATAATTATAACAATAATTATTAACAATTATAATCACAATAATAATATTTAAAATAATCATAATTATAATAATAATCATAATTAAAATAATCATGTTAAAGCATAATGATAACAAGATCCTAGGCATGATACTAACAAGATTAATAACAAACCCTAGCATGTCACTAAACAATAAAAATCATATATTTAGCCCTAACATGATACTAACAATCATAAATATTAGGAAGAACATAAAAGGCATCATAACGATCATATTTAATATTAAAGTTACCCTAGACATGATACTAGGAATCATAATAACAACCTAAGCATGAACTTTATATCATAATATCAATTAAACCATTAAAGTACTTACTTTGATGCCTCGTACCTCTTTCTAATAACAAAATACATACGTTAGTAACTTCAAGGAAAATAATAAACAATTAAATTAAATTAAATTATGGAAAGAGAGATTTGGGACCAAACCCTCAGAAATTAAACCTTTCACGTCTAGGGCGAAGGCTACTTCGAATATGGTCAGGTGTATCTAGATCTAATGAATGCAGAATTTTGTATTTGAGAGAAGCTAGTTTAGAAAAGAGAGAGAGAGAGAGTAATCAAGAAAATCTTGATGATAGTTGGTAGATTGTAGATGAATGAAAAATTGGTTCTCAAAAACGGAGTTTTTACGACGTTATTTATAGAGAAAACCAGCAAAAAAAGATAAAATATCAAAACAGAGTTCTGCGCAGATAAAACAATGTTGGCGCCAACGTTGGCTATTGGCGCCAAACGCCAACATTAGCGCCAGACGCTAATGCTAGCACCAGGCGCTATAGCTGGCGTTTGGCACTGATCTGGAAATTCATGCATTTTCCTAAAATCAGATAAAAATTGTCGTACAGGAGAATTAAATCGTATTTTTCCTCAAAAAAATGTTCTTTGATTTTAATTAAAACTCTGAAAAATCAACAAAAGTCAGTTTATCAATGCTAATTGAATAAGGAATGAAAAGAACCTTCTAGAAGAATCTAGAAGACTACAACCATTCCTAATTGCATTAGGAATGATAAATCTATATTAGGCCCTCCCCTAGATCACTAGGTCGCATATAAGGCTCCATAACTTTCTCAATATTCATCGGAATTGGGCTTATAATATATCGTTGGAAAGCTCTTGTCAAGCCCCATCCAACTACACTACTATTGGACCCATATCATGGAAAAACCAAACTGGATTGGCTGTTTTTCATAAAATAAGTTTTCAAAAACAGAGAGAAGAGAAAAGAAATTAAAACTATCCGCAACACTAGACTTTCCACACTTTCACTTCATTCGATTATGATTCGACGTGAAAGGTACTCATCATCGGGTTTGGTTTTTGGGAGACACAAATGGGTTTCTACAGTTGGACTTACCAAACCCCAACAAAAAAGCTAGCAACCCGCACCAAGTGTGCGTGGCAACACTAGCATGCGGCAGCTAGTAGCCTGCACACTTGGTGCGTGGCTTGCTAGGCCGTGGCAGCTAGCACCCCACGCTTTTGGGCGCAAGTGAGGTGGGCCGAAGCCTCAGAACCACCCCATGGTAGCCTACAAGGCAACCATGGGTGCCCATGTAAGCTGCCATGTGGCGCAACTCAAATGGAGGGAAATAAAGGGAGGTGGCCGGTTATAGGAGCATGAGTGGGGGGCAAGTTTGGTCCCCCGCTCCTCCAAGTGGGCCTCACCTACTCCTCCTTGTATGATTGCCACTTATTTATTTATTACTAATTTGATTATTAATTTTATTTTAGATTTAAAATAAATGGGAAAATCAAATTCTCCTACATTGATGGGAGAGCTTTTTACACTCATGCATTTCCCTATAAATACCTAAGTTAGGGTATTGGGAAAAGCACTTGAGTAAGAGTTAAAAAAGGCATCACCATTTTGAAAACTTTTAAACTCGTTAATTACTCGGGTTTTGGTCGGGCCTTGCTAACCCCAAGGCATTGGGCCGTTTTCGATGATCGAGTTGTGGGTGGACTATCGTTGGAGGCTGTCGTAATTTCGAGGCTTGCTTTTGAAGTAAGAGCCCTTTCCGGTCAGGCGAAGCACGCTCCAAAGGTAATCGTTTTATCTTAATCTTGTGATTAATTTAATTATGTTTATGGTTTTATTTATTGCGAGTGCAGATTTGTTTTATTTATTAATAATGAGAATTGCCCTAATTTTTTTTGTTACACCAAGTTAAAACAAATTATATTACAGAATGGATCTTGGAAATAATTTTGGTTAATTGCACTTGGATGAATTTATTTAAGTTGGACTTGTTATTAATTTCATTTTACCTCAAAATTAATTCTAAAATTAATTTAGAATTGATTAATATTGTCACACACAAAATCGGAAATTTTTCCGAGGCATAAGCGCACAAGTCGAGGCTTAAGAGCCCCGAGCTAGCTCTCGGCCAGCTGGGCTGCTCACTCAGCCCACATGAGGCTGTCGAGGCTGCTGGGCACCTCGTGCGTGTGTGCGTAGTGTTGTGCGCATGGGCAGCCAGCCTATGCGTGCGTGCGTGCGTGTGTGCGAGGGAAGGCTGGTGCTGCTACGCTGGGCAGGTCGTGGCTGGTGCGAGCACAAGTAGCCCGTGTGCATGCTTGGTGTTGCGGGGAGTGCGATTGGATGTGCTACGTGCTTGTGGCACGATGCGCACAATCCCATAATTAGCACTTTAACCCCGGGTTTTAAGGCAATGCTATTTTAAAGCTAATTTATGCGTTGTTTAGTATGTAAATATGGGTAATATTCATAGACGTTTCTTGCGTAGCAATGTAGTGCAATGACTTCGTACAACATGGCCACGTTTGCGTGAAAGTTCGCTTGCTTTCAAAGTAAGAGTTGAAAAAGGCATCACCATTGTGAAAACCTTTAAACTCATTAATTACTCGGGTTTTGGTCGGGCCTTGCTAACCCCAAGGCATTAGACCGTTTTCGGTGGTCGAAATGTGGGTGGACTATCGTTGGAGGCCGTCGTTATTTCGAGGCTTGCTTTCAAAGTAAGAGCCCCTTCCGGTCGGGCGAAGCACGCTCCAAAGGTAATCGTTTATCTTAATCTTGTGATTAATTTAATTATATTTATGATTTTATTTATTGCGAGTGCGGTCTTGTTTTTGGGTTTGTTTCCGCGGTGAGTCGGACTAACCAAACCCCAACAAATAAAAGTTTCCAACTATTTGTGGAAGTGTTTAACTAATAATAAAGATGTCCAACTTAAAATAAATCATAACCTTCGGATAGCATCCCAATCATCAAGGGCATGCATAACCATGGCCTTAGTCTCAGCTCACGAGACATGGGCCCATGCGACTCGACAAGTGCACGTTGTGTAACCTCAACAAAGCGACCAACCCAGGAAACTACAAACATTATAGCAATTTAAAAAATCAATTAAATTTCCCAAAAATAAATACAAAACTGAAGTACAATATACTTACATAATCAGTGTTGGTCCTCTCAGGGAGACCACAGACCTGAGGTACGTCTGGGGGTTATACAAGAGGGCGAGAGTATCTCACTGTAGACACCTAAAAATGTCTCCCCAAAACCAAACCCGATGATGAACAACCTTTCATCGCCACTATTTGTCGGGTTCAGTAATCAATCCCGAGAGTGCTTAAAAAATCGTATTCAATAAAATTCGTATTTTTGAATAGTCCATGGATTAGTCTTGATGTTTGGTCAAAGCATAGTTTTAATTTCAGCCCAAACTTATTATCTAATTTTAGTCCAAAACCTTTTTTATTTTACTGTTTTATTATTTATTTTAACCCAAACTTTTTATTTATTTTAGCCCAAATAATAATAAAATCAGAAAATGTCCCGAAATTATCAATCGACACTTAAAATGCTGAACGAAATTAGGGTTAAAAAATGAATTTAGACGGAAAAGCGGGCTGAAAATTCCCGCGTCACGGCAAAAGTCCACCGTGTCACGGGAATCTTTTCCATATGACTGTGGGATTTCCCGTGACGCGGGAAATCTGATGTGACACGGGAATTTCCGTGTCCTTTCCGCGTAAACCCTTAACGCGTTTTCTCCCCCGTTCACTAAATATTTCCCGCGTCACACAAAATATTCACCGTGTCACGGGAATGTTTCCCGTGTGACGGTGGGATTTCCCGTGTCACGGTACACTTTGTCGTGTCGCGGGATACTCTTTTAGGGTTTTTTTTTATCATTTTAGGGTTCCGTGTGTTCCCTCAGTACATTTTCTCTATAAATACCCCCTCATTTCTGATGTACGGGGCATCAATTAATTCTCTAGTTTTTTTTTCTCTCTTTTATGCTCTAGCCTAAACACTATCCTACCTTTTTTCTTTCAAAATTTCTTCTTCAAGCACTCCAAGGAGTCCGTACTTTACTCGTGGTTCTGTCCTTAAGCCAAGGCGTGAAAGGTAGAACTGTTTCAGGGTTTGGCCCTAAATCAATTCTATTTAATTTAATTTAATTTAATTATTGTTTTATTATTATTTCCTTGAAGTTACTAACTCGTTTATTAATTTGTAGTTGCAAAGAAAAAGAATCAAAGTAAGAATTATGTTCCTTTTATTTCTATTATTTTTCTAACGATTTTGTATTGTTAGAATTATTGTTAAATTGCTTCTAATATTAATGTTTATTCTATTATATTTTTTATGAACACCATATTGCATGTTTAAAGGGAATATGTAATTGAAAATCACGCCTATAAGATAACTTGGACGACCGGTTTAGGTTCCTTTTTAATCTTGTTGTTTAATCAAGTGATCACAATATTTTAGAATTATGTGTTGCATTAATATTCAACCAATTTAGCATAATAATAGTTTAGAGCAAATAGAATATTTTGTTTGTATGCCTTTGAGATCGCAGGAATCACTTTTCACTATAAGAATCGAGTAGAGGCCAATACGGGCGAATGTGACTCCATGACTCACTTCTTACCATCATCCGCGATCCTCCTTTCGTGGTTCCGAAGCATATGGAGTTAGTAATCTCATGGATTATGAATGGGGTGTAACCTTCACGGGTCAATCGTTGTTGCCTTCGTTGTCCCTTATTCGTGGTTGCCTTTTATGATCCGTGAACGGTTTACAAGTTCCTTAAAAAACTTGTTGGCGGCTCCCTACTTTCCTTGTCCCTAATCGTATTATGTCAATTCCCACTTCCTATGAGTGCCAAGCATATTCAGAACATGCTCTAACGTAGGCGCACTTCGAGCGACGCCTACAATTTGGCGACTCCGTTGGGGAGGATTCTTGGTTATTTATCGATTTGAGTGATCGGTATTTAATTAAGATGAGTGGATTAGACTTGAAAGATTCTTGAAAAATATTCCTGTGATTAATTTGGCATTTTTGCATAAGCATAGACGTTTTAACTTCGCATTTAGGTCTGTCCCATAGGAGAAATTGAATGACTTGATTGCGTACGAAGGAAAACTAGGCACCAGTCAGATTTTCTGACTGCCGTGCCATGGCAGAATCTACCGTATCACGGTACAGTGAACCGTCTGACGATGTGCAGTACCGTGGCATGGGAATTTCTGTCGTGTCACGGCAGTCCTAAAATCATTCATGTGGCTTGTTTTATCTTCTCACAGTCAACTTCCTTCGATTTTTCTGAAAAAACGTGTGTGTTCTACATGCGTCTTAGCCCTAGGGAATTTAAGCTCTATCAACCCAAAAAGGCTCATGACAATAAGGGTTCATCCGAGTTATTAAATCCACCCAAACCATGGAGTCGAGTTTGATTTCATCACGAACTCGCGGAGCAGCCTGTTGGCATACACCCTCAGGAGGCTACCTTGCTAACGCGTCCAAACTCTTGACCATGGTATCCTTTTGACACCCAAATCTTGACCAATAGTTGAACATAGATCTTGACTCTAGATTACGAACTTTTTTTACATCATCGTGACTAAATGCTACATGGTTGTTTGGTGCTAACCTTCATGTGTTTACTCTTTTTGTTTAACCCATGATCGAGGGTTTTTATTTCCACATAGTAATTAGTACGGACCTAAAATCGACTAAAATCTGGAAAAATCACGAAAAAGACCAGGAACTGCGCACCGTGTCATGGCAAGTCCTGTCGCGCCACGGAGAACAGTGCCGTGACACGGCGCTTTCTACCGTCTGACGGTAGACTACACCGTGTCACAACAGTCAGCACTGTGACACGGTGCCCAGGAAAAGTGTCCTGTCAGTCTTTTTTTGGTTTTTGTGCGTACATATGTAATTTATATGTCAACTTTGGTGTCATGTCTAGCTGTACGGTCAAAACACGCGTCCATAACCTCACTTAATCACGCACATATCGTGTTCACACACTTTTTTCTTTAGTCGTGTACCACTTTTTTACCGTATTTTAGGGTAGTCTTTTTTTGTGTCTTTTTTTTTCGGAGTAAGTCGGATAGTATCCTCCCATATTTTTATTTTTTTTTAAATAAAAATAAATAAATAAATAAATAGAATTTCAAAGTTATATATTTTTTAAAATTTAAATTTTTTTATTTTTTTATTTTTCCGGATGGGTTAAGGTAAAGTCTGGTCATTAAAGGTGTGTTTGTTTCGGTGTCACAGCACTTGGTCAAGAAGCAGGGGTAGATTGTTACAGTTCGAGTCAATACGTCAACTACCTCTTATACCAAATAGGCGCACAAGGAAACCACCACAATCATCTCCACAAGATCCATCTCTAGTCTACTTTCAACCAATGGCTACTAAGGAAGATATCGAGAACATCAACAGGACAATTGAAATGTTGTCTAACATGATGCAAACACTCACCACTACAGTCAACACGGTAGAGCAAGACAATCAAAACAATGTCACTGCCGCTGCAATGGACAAGATTAAGGAACAGATGAGTAAGATTTCTGAAGAATTCACTTATGTTGAACAACCTGTCACCTCTTCATCCATAAGGGACAAGCTTCCTGAGAAGTTTTCCACTGCTGACATTCCCAAGTTCAAGCCTACTGATAATCCACTTTTCCATTTGAAGGCTTTTTTTGCAACCATGGCTCTTAAGGAAGTAGATGTGACACTCTTCCCTATAGTGTTCCCTCTTTCCTTGGAGCATGCCTATCAACAGTGGTTCTACTCTTTGGAATCCAAACATGTCGCGACCTGGGAGGATGTTGCTGAAAGCTTCATGAATCGTTACAAGTGTAACATTCAGGCCAAGACTTCTGAACGTGAACTCTCCATTCTCAAACAGAAAGAGAATGAAGGCTTCACCACATACTTAAGCAGATGGAGGGAAACAGCCGCGCTCTTGGTGGATCCCCCCAAGGAAAACGGAGATGGTTCGCTTGTTCATTGCCAATCTGACTCATAAGTACAAGAAACACTTGAAATTTCTGCCTCTGAGTACCTTTGAAGCTGTATACAATATTGGGATCAATATCGAGGATGAACTGATGAAGACTGCTGGTAGCAACAATAATAACAACACTTGGAAAAACAAGAAGAACGACACTCCTTCTTCTTCGTCTTTCAAGCCTAATAACGCTACCATCAATATCAATGATGTGCTGGCCCTTAATGCTCCTCCTCAAAGATTCCAAAGGCAAAGGAGGGTTTACACGCCTTTGGGAATGACTTATGATGCTGCTTTTGACCGTTTGCATGGTCAAGGACTGATTATGCCAATTGAACCATTTCCAGAACCTCGACCAGAGAACAGGACCGTTAGCTATGATCCCAATGCTTATTGCAAGTTTCATCAAGGAAAGGGTCATAATACTGAGAAGTGTTGGAGGTTGAAGGATGCAATCCAAGACCTAATTGATGCTAATAAACTTCCTGTCCCTCCAGGGGGCAAGAAGCCTATCATTCAAACAGGTCCTCTTTCCGATACTTTGGCTATCATGGGAGATGAAGTCTCCTTTGATCTGTTAATACTCATTCAACCTGTGAATGAACCTCTGCCGGAAGTTGTATTTGTCTCGAGTTGTGAGGAAGTGAATGGAATTTGGGATAGTGGTGATGAAGACGTCTATCTCAAGGATATAGCCTGTTCATCTCTTGGCACAAGTGCAGATGTTTGGGGAGACCTTGAGGTCAAGGTTCTCACTAGAAGTGGACGGTTGCAACAACCTAGTCCACCTCCACCTCCACCGCAATCACATCCGATAGTTGATCCCATCGACCCTGTGAACAATGATGTGGTCAAACAATTACAAAAGACCAAGGTGGAGATGAATGTATGGAAGCTTTTGGCCACCTCTCACGAGCATCGAAAGGCTGTGATGAATGCTCTGGTAAAAATAGGAGTTGATGATGATATGACTCCTCAAGGATTGGTCAACTTTTTCACTACTGAATTGCCAAGTACTAGCAATCTAATTTCGTTTTCTGACAAGGATCTGCCCCCGGAAGGGGATCAACATAATAAGGCCTTACACCTCATTGTGGTGTGTAGGCAGACGAATGTTCCTATAAGCCTGGTTGATAATGGCTCTGCAATCAATATATGCCCACTCTGCACTGCAAAGAAGTTGGGCATAAAGAATGAAGAACTGACTTCCGCTACTCAAGGGATTCGCGCCTATAATAATACTCGCTGTCAAGCCGTGGGTACTATCACACTAAACATAACTACTGGGGCCATTGAACGTCGCACCAAGTTTCAGGTGGTAGACATTAAGGCCTCTTTGAATCTGTTGTTAGGACGCCCTTGTCTTAATGAGCTAAAGGCGATTCCATCATCGTTGCACCAGAAAGTGAAAGCCATAGTTGGAGGGGTTCCAATTACCGTTGATGCTTCTCCCATGCGCATTCAAGTTATCGACACTCCTATCGTCCATGTCGAACATGACGAAGAAGACGAAGATCTTTGGGGGTTTTCACTCGATGATGTTCTCATGATCGAAGAAGAGGAGAAGTGTCATCTTGACTTCGATCCCTATTCAAACACCAACATTAATGCCATTATGAAGAAGCAAGGGCATTTCCCTGGAATGACCCTCGGGCTAAAAAAGAAAATGGCTAAACTTTGGGGCCATCCTGGTGCACTCAAGAAGGATACTTTTGGCTTGGGGTTCAAGCTAACAAAAGAAGATGTGAGACAAGCCCTCTTGAAAATGAAGGCTCGCAATAATGCTCGAATCATGAAAACAGAAATGGCCATTGATCCATATCCATTCACTCTCAATGGCCAGTGCATCAAAGAAGGGGAAGACTTCCCATGCTATGAATTCCCTGAGCCTTTCGTCCACGATGGGAAGCGTGAACCTGGATTCGAGATGTTCCTCGATTGTGACTTTGTCGATGAAGGCGAAGAACTCTTCACAACTGAGGAACCAGCTAGTCCAAGCTCTGATGACCTAAACATTAACCTTCTTTTCGGACTAGAAAATAATGAATCCAAGTCTACTTGCAATGATGATTCCGAGCTCATTCAAGCTGTCATATCAAACAAGGATTTTGACCCCTCTGAGTTAATCGTCCAAGTTGATAATATTTCAAAGGGATGGCGCAAGACATTGAGGATCACTACGCCAAGCAGAGAGAAGTTGGAAATAACCGCTGGCGAAGGTCTTATGTTTGATGAGTCTGAGTCGTCTGGGTCCGAGTCCGAGTCTGAGTCTAAGTCAGTAGACGAGTCGTTAGAGTCCAATCCTGAGTCTCTTGTAGAGTCTTCTCTTTCCGGTGAGGTCGCAGCTGACCTTGCCCTTCTTGATGTATTAACCGATGAATTCAATAAAATGAGTACCTTTGCTTACGACGTGTGTCATCCCCCTAACCCTGATCAATACTGCTTTGCTAATGATAAAAATGACAAAGAAATATTAAAAGCAGTGGAAGAACATGAAAATAAAACGGCAGTTATCGAAGATACATAAACAGTTAATATTTCCAATGATACGACTGTTAAAGAAGTAAAAATTGGATTAACACTAAGCCAAGATGAACGCAAAGAGCTAATTAACTTGCTTAGTGAATTTTTTGATGTATTTTCTTGGTCATACCAAGATATGCCAGGAATTGTCAGGGATATAGCTTAGCATACGATACCACTCATTCCAGGTATGAAGCCTGTCAAACAAAAGCTGCGTCGTATGAAACCGGATGTGGCTCTCAAAATCAAAGAAGAAATCAGAAAGCAGTTGGCCGCAAGTTTCATCAAAGTATCTAAGTATCCAGAATGGATAGCAAATGTGGTTCCAGTTCCAAAGAAGGATGGAAGGGTCAGAATGTGTGTTGATTACAGAGACTTCAATAAAGCAAGCCCGAAAGATGGGTTCCCTCTGCCTCACATTGACATTCTGGTCGATAACATAGCAAACCATGCACTCCTATCGTTCATGGACGGCTACGCCAGATATAATCAAGTATTAATGGCTGAAGAAGATATGGAGAAAACCACATTTATCACACAATGGGGTACATATTGCTATACGGCAATGCCATTCAGGTTGAAAAACGCGGGTGCCACCTACCAAAGAGCAGCCACATTATTGTTACATGATATGATGCACAAAGAGGTGGAGGTCTATGTTGATGATATGATCGTTAAGTCTAAAGATCGCCCAGGCCACATCATTGCACTTCGCAAGTTCTTTGAAAGACTCCGCAAGCACAACATGAGATTAAATCCAGCAAAGTGTGCATTCGGAGTCACGTCAGGAAAATTACTTGGATATGTGATCAGTTCTCGAGGGATTGAAATAGATCCCACAAAAGTAAAAGCGATCATGGCCATGCCACCGCCCAAGAATGAGAAGGAAATTCGAGGTTTCATTGGAAGGTTGCAATATATAAGTAGGTTCATATCAAAACTCACGGCGATATGTGAACCTATATTTAAGAAGCTTAAGAAAAATGTCCCAGTCACATGGGATGACGATTGCCAAAAAGCTTTCGACAAAATCAAAGAATACCTGGCAAACCCACCTGTGCTAGCGCCAGCAATACCTGACTTTACTCTTCGACTATACCTTACGGTCACAAGAGAAACGATGGGGGCGATGCTAGCACAAGAAATCGAAAGCAAGGAGAATGCAATTTACTACTTGAGCAAGAAGCTTCAAGGATACGAGACATGATACACACCACTTGAAAATTTATGTCTCGCACTTTTGTGGGCTGCGCAGAAACTAAGACATTACATGCTCACTCATACAGTGCATATCGTGTCCAAGATGGATCCTCTCAAATACTTGTTCGAAAAAGCAACACTCAATGGCATATTATCAAGGTGGATAGTCAATCTTGCTCAGTTCGACTTGAAATTTGTACCGCAAAAAGCCATCAAAGGTTCTGCGGTTTCTGACTTCTTAGCAGACTTTCTGCTAGAAGAAGTTGAGAAAGAAGAAGATGAGTACGATTTCCCTGACGAAGATTTACTCATGACCGAAGATGATAGCTGGACGCTCTATTTCGATGGAGCTTCAAACCAAAAAGGTTGTGGTGTAGGAGTCTTGCTTGTATCACCCAATGAAGAGCATATCCCAATTTCCATGAAGCTCGACTTTGATGTCACCAACAATGCCGCAGAATATGAAGCATGTATTTTGGGGTTAGAAACAGCTGTCGCCTTGGGAATTAAGAAGCTCATAATCTACAGTGATTCTTCACTAATCATTAACCAAATCTCCAAGAGATGGAAGGTGAGAAGTGAAAGTCTCGCTACGTATCAAGCTCATTTAGAAACTCTCACGGAGCAACTAGATGAAGTGGAATATACGTATTTGCCGAGAGAAGAAAACCAGTTCGTCGACGCACTAGCTAAATTAGCATCAATGGTGCGAATTCCAACGGATACAATTAGAATGTCGTTGACCATAGAAAGAAGATATGAACCGGCTTACGTTCACGCACTTGATGATCAACAAGAATCGCAAGAAGAAGATGAAGATCCATGGTATACAGATATCCTTAATTACGTGACAAGAGGAGAATACCCTCCTAATACTGATAAAAGGGCACGCCGTGCTTTGAGGCTCCTGGCCTCACAGTATGTGCTCATCAGGGGAGAACTCCACAAGAGGACTGCAATGGGGAGAAATCTCTTATGCATAGCCAAGAAAGAAGCACACAGAACCATGGAAAACCTTCATGCCGGTATATGTGGAACGCACATGAATGCGAAGATGTTAGTCCAAAAGATTCAACGACAAGGTTATTATTGGACTACTACGGAGAGAGATTGTCACGAATACGTCAAGAAATGTATGAAGTGTCAAGTCTACGCAAATTTACAGCACGTTCCACCTTCGCTTCTCTACACATATACTTCTCCATGGCCTTTCTCCACTTGGGGCATCGACATCATTGGAAAGATAACGCCACCAGGACAAGGGGGACATGAATTCATCCTCGTAGCAATTAATTATTTAACCAAATGGGTCGAAGCTACCTCATATGCTAAGCTAACGGCAAAACACGTAGCTCAATTCATTGAGAAAAATATCATATGCCGCTATGGGGTACCTCATGAGATGATCAGTGATAATGGAACACATTTCCAAGCCGAATGCGTGGAATTATTACAGAAATATCATATCAAGCATCACAGATCATCACCTTACAGACCACAAACAAATGGTGCGGTCGAATCGGCCAACAAAAATGTGAAAACTATCATCGAAAAGATGACCGAAAATTACAAAGATTGGCCAAGTAAGCTACATTTCGCCCTTTGGGTTATCGAACCTCTGTTCGTACATCAACGGGGGCTACCCCTTTTTCTTTGGTTTATGTAGTTGAAGCTGTACACCCAATAGAACTCGAAATCCCTTCTCTCCGAACCGCGTTGGAAAGCCAACTAGAAGAAGTCGACTGGATTAGAGCAAGATATGATGAACTAGTCTTACTTGATGAAAAACTCTTGGCATCTTTGCATCATGTCCAAACCTACCAACAGTGTATGGCGCGACATTTCAATAAAAAAGTCAAGACTAGGAACATCAAAGAAGGTGACCTGGTGCTTAAGGCACTCCGCAAAAATGTGTTGGATCCAAGAGGAAAATTCAGACCAAATTGGTTAGGTTCGTACATTGTTAAAGCCATCTTGTCTGGCGGAGCGGCACAATTGGTAGACATGGACGGTAACGGTTTCCACATTTTAACCAACTTGGGTCAACTCAAGAAATTCTATGCCTAGTTGCATTGGTTCATGATCCAATAGAGCTACGTTTGGCCTGATTCCTTTTTAAGGATACGTAGGCAACCCCTCAAGGGGGCCCGGCCACTTTTTTTAAAAAAAATTCTTCCTCCGTCGATCAAGTACACGTTCCAGTTCAGCATTGCTTCACAACAAGACAAAAAAATAAAAACATAAAAAAAATCAGTAAAAAAAAATAAATAAAAAATAAAAAATTTGCCGATTCCACCGTGACACGGCAGAGTTCACCGTGTCACGGCAGAAGGCCACCGTGACACGGTGCCTGTTTTGTGTCACGGGGGCTACTCGGAGCGTGTTTTTACCTGCAGAAGTACTAGAGAGCCCTTCCTGATGGCTTTCTGGTCAACTTTTGCTTCATCAAGGCCACGAAATGTTTCTCCAAGGCACGTAGGCATAGGAGACCTCCCAGATTCAACATGTTCAAGCATAGACGCTAGACAAGCATGTCCTACCCTACCGTTTGCAAATAAAAGCTTGCTAAACATGCAAAAAATATATGCCCTTCTACGGTATACATGATAAGACTTAGAGACAGGGCGATTGAAATATAAATTTGCAAGTTTTTCTAAGTCTACCTCATTACCACACACAATTCTATTTAAATCTGGATCTGTTAGATTCAGATGGCGTATAAAGTCTTGGTAATATTATTCACGTAGGGTAGGCATGTCAATAAGATTTCTAGCAGGAAATCCAAAGATGGCATCGAATTCCTCCGGTAGGGGACAGATTTCATCGTAATCAAATTTAAAACAATGTGTTTCTGGACTCCAATAGTCTAATGCTGCCCTAAGAAAATCATGTTCAATCGCTACATGCCTCAGGGCTAGTAAACCCCTGACATGAAACAATTCCAACTCTCTTTTGTCAGCATTGGTCAAAGAATAAGACCAATCGCGCAATGTATTATCAAAATTCTGAGACATTATTATTGAAATATGAAATTCTAATTATTTTCTGTTTCGTAATTATGCATATCACGAATATACTGGTCCTATTTTATAGTAAAAACGCTCGGAACTACTCAGAATCTATCTTTCTACACGCGTAAACTACACAGTTGTACAATACGCGCACCGTGACACGGGAATTCCCACCGTGTCACGGGAATTTTTGCCGCGACACGACAAATTTTGTTGTGACATGGTGTACATTGACGTGTCGCTGCACCCACGCATTTTCTTTTTTTTTATCTTTTCCCGTATCTATCCGGATTTTTTTATTGTTTTATCTTCACCGCTTATTTTTTTCTGTTTTTCGAGAGTTTCATTCCTAATAAAATTCTCAACTTTTTTTTATTAATATTTTTATTTTTATCATTTTAATTTCTTATTTTTATTTTTTTAATTATTTTATTCATCGTTATTATTATTATTTTATTTGGGGAAATTATTAACCTCGTCCCATTTCCAAACATTTTTATTTTTGAGTAATTCTAAAACTTATTCAGATTTTTCTTTTCTTTTTCTTTTGGGGAAGGTCGGTACCCTCCACTTACGTCTTTTTGTCGCGCCATTAATAACTACACAATCACACACAATGAGTCTCAAGCACACACTAACACACACCAATAAATACATAAACTGTGAATAATGTATAAAATGAGTCATAATAAATAAACAGCGTCAAGTGTCATCGCGGTATGTAAAGACCCTCGGTCAAAAATCTGCAGAACTAGAAGAGTTAGGATCAGTGTCATCTCTAGCCTGTGAATATGGGAACGGTGAGCCAAAGAGTCCCGCCATCATCCGAGTATGAGGAGTAGTATCTCTACTAGTCCCTGTAACTCCAGTAGTAGTCAAACTCAAAGTAGGACCCGTCCAACTGGCAAACGGTGTGGACTGACTCAAAGAAACAGGAATCGTCGGTGGAGGCATTGTCCTATACACTAGAACTGAAAACAAGCCCGACACCGGTGGAGGAACCCTAGACGATGGAGCTGAAAATAAGCCAGGATCCACGGGAGTCAAAACTGGCCTAAACTCAGGCTGTAAGTGCTGTGAAAACGATTGTTGCTGCCACTGACCCTGACCCTGAATCCGCTGGGAAGACTGAGGTTGCTGCCACTAAGCCTCCTGAAACGGCTGAGAAATTAGAGGTTCCCGCTGAGATTGAGAATGTCGATGAAACCCAGGAGATCGTCTACCACTAGGCTCTCCCTCATCCGAGCCTCTATGCCTCGAGCGCGAGCGGGACCTCCGTTTCTCCTGAAAGATACAAAATCTAAAGACGTCAACATTGCAAAATAAAACAAATGGTAAAAATGGGAAAAACTGAACATACCTCAAGAACATTGCCAGAACTGCTCTGACAACTCGCACCACGCCGAAGCTTGTTGATGCAGTACTTCAGAGCGTCAACCAACTTCATGAATTCCATCATCTCAGGGCGGGTAGGCTCAGAACAAAACAGATAAAAATCAGTAACAAGCGGTGTTAAAAAGGATGAATAATGCATCAAAAACTTACCAGCTCAAAAACCTCAGGCAGAGACTCCTGCTGTTGGAATTAATGATTTTGATGATGACACAACCTCACTTACTTACAAACTAATAAGTGCTTGATTGTTTAAGTGTGTACTCAGTTACAAAGACTAGGAGAATTAAGTGTCTTGTAAAAATACCATGAGGAACAAGAAGGCCAGAAGCAAAGCTATCCATATAGAAGAGTTCCCTCACAGGAACTGGCGCTTCTGAAATGAAGACTGGAGAAGAGAAGGTTCCCCTCAGGGAACAGAAGCTTCAGAGAAGAAGCCTCATCTGAGAAGAGAAGTTCCTCCCAAGGAACAGAAGCCTCGGAGTAGAAGCTTCATCAGAGAACATGAAGACTAAATATATTTATATATTTTAGGATTTATGTAAGTATAAGATATTAAGTTACATTCGAAATACTGTGTGGAATTGGTCTATAAATAGTCTTTGAAATATGATGGAAAAACTCACCCTTGCTCACATAAGTTTTCAAGCTTCAAATCGAGTCAAGTGTCAATTCCACACAAGTTCATTAGAGTGTTCTTAATGTTCTTATACTAGAGTTTGTTTATTTTTTGAGTTGTAATTTGGGGAATGGGGAATTTCGAGTGAACGTTTGTGTATGAGAAAGAGAAGAGAGAACAGAGAAGTGAGAAGAGAGAAAGAGAAGAGAAGAGTAACAAGTTGGGTGACTTGTTCCTCAGGGTCTCAAGTTCGTAGAGGAACTTGAGTTTGAGTCGTTAGCTTGTAATAGGATCATTTGCCCTATTATAGTGAAGATTCTTTTCCCAAAATCCCAAGTGGTCGTGGGTTTTCTCCTTGTTAGGGCCAAGGAGTTTTCCACGTAAAATCTCTCTTGCATTCTTTAGTTCCTTTAGTTAATCTTTCAGTTCCTTTAGCTAACTTAATTTTAATTCCTCAAAAAGTTTGGCTAATATCTCATACTACAATTCAACCCCCCCCCCCTTCTTGTAGTATTCTTCAAAACAACAATTGGTATCAGAGCCTAACTTCTAGGAAAATCAGGAAACCCTGAAGAAGAAAGGTCTTAAAGAAAATGAATACTCATGAAAAGCTCGAGGAAGGATACTCAACTCAGAGGCCTCCTATGTTCAACGGCAAGTTCTATACCTACTGGAATAACAGCATGGAGATATTTATCAAGGCAGAGAACTACCAAGTCTGGAGGGTCATCGAGGTTGGTGATTTCGCAGTCACCAAAACTAATGCTCAGAATGAGGTAATCCCTAAGCCTATGTCTGAATATGAGAAAGAGGACTTTGATAAAATGGAAATAAATGTTATGGCTGTGAAATTGCTCCACTGTGGACTTGGACCTCATGAACACAATCGTGTTATGGGGTGCAAGAACGCTAAGGAAATCTGGGATTTGCTGCAGATTACTCATGAAGGAACTAATGAGGTTAAACGCTCAAAAATCGATCTACTTATGTCTAAGTATGAAAGATTTGAAATGCAACCTAAGGAAACCATTCAAGAGATGCTAACACGTTTTACTAACATCATAAATGAGTTGGTTTCCCTTGGTAGACAGATTCCTACAGATGAGCAGGTTAGGAACGTTCTTAGAAGTCTTCCATAAGATGAGAGATGGAGAGCTAAGGTAACAGCCCTTTAGGAAACGAAGGACTTTACAAAGTTCAATATTGAACAACTAGCAGGCTCTCTCACATGAGCTACACCTTGGAGTCAACAATGAACCCATGAGGAACAAGGGATTGGCTCTTAAGGCTGATGAGGAGGAAGACTCAGAAGTGGACGAGGATGAGGCTGCCTTAATTGTGCGAAGATTCAAAAAGATGTTCAAGAAAGGCCAAACCTCAAGGAACTTCGGGAAAAAGACCTCAAATCCAAAGCCTAACTACAGCTGCCACAAGTGTGGATCCCCAGATCACTTTATCAGAGACTGTCCCCTTTGGGAAAATGATAAAGGGAAAGGAAAGGCTAAGGAACAGGGAAGAGAAAAAATCAGCAAAGCAAACTATCAAAAGTCAGACTAGAGGAAGGCCATGATAGCAGCCAGGGGAGACTCAGAAAGTGAAGAAGAAGATGATGACCAACTAGAAGAGGAGACGGCCAATCTTTGTTTGATAACCAAATAAGATGATGAAAAGGCTTACCTTGAGGAACTTCAGAAAGAGGTATTTCTTGATCCTAAACAGCTTAAAACTCTCTCTAAAGATGTCTTAATAGATATATGTCTAGAAGAAGAAGAATTCTTTAGAGATACATGTGTAAAGTTGAACAAATGTGAAAAAGCCCTTAAGGTTTGCAAAGAACATGGTGCTTGGTTGGAAACAGCCTATGCCAAGTCTCAAAGCAAATTAAGAGAGCTTGATTTTAAATACAAACACATAACTGAGATAGCTAATAGAATTAAGAATGAAAGTGTTCTTCTGAATGTTGAATTAACTCAATATAAGCTCATAAATTCTGATATCAGTTCTAGCGGTTCCTCAAGCGATCAGTTGCTTAAATTCAATGTTGATTTTGAAAATTTGAAAAAATGAGCTTTCTACCTTAAAAACTCAAAAGGATCAACTTGAATCGGAACTGAATGCTAGAAAGGATAGAAGTATTGACCCAAAAGTCATACCTAAGTGGATAGCTGAAGCTCAAGGAAAAAGAACTAAAGGCCTTAGTTATATGACCAAGAGGAAAGGTAAGCAAAAGAAATATGTTGAGCTTCTTAGCATGAAGGTATGTACTTTTTGTGGTAAGACTAGACATCTCTATGGAAAGTGTAGGATAAGAGAAGAAGTTGATAAAAGAAATGTAAAACAAGTGTGGGTCAAGAAAACTGATATTGCATCCACGTCTAAGGAACCCAAGGAAACCTGGGTTCCTGATCCTAATGCTTAGTTTTCTTGCAGGTCCTAGTGAGGGGGAACAACTCGTGGTATCTCGATAGCGGTTGTTCAAAGCACATGACAGGTGATAAATCAAAATTCCTCTCACTAGAAGACTACCCTAGAGGAACAGTAACCTTTGGGGATAATAAGAAGGGCGAGATCATTGGAAAAGGAAAAATTGGAAGATCTAAATCTCATTCCATTGATAATGTGTTCCTGGTCGAGGGCTTAATGCACAATTTGCTCAGTATATCACAATTATGTGATAAAGGAAATTCTGTAAGTTTTACTTCTGACTCTTACAACATCATCAACAACAAGTCAGGAAAGGTTGTTCTAGAAGGAACAAGAAGAGGGAACACTTATACAGTTGACCTCAACTTAATCCCAAGGAACAACCTTACATGTCTGAGTGTTGTTGAAGATGATCCCCTGCTATGGCATAAACGTTTTGGACATGCTAGCTTTTCATTACTGGACAAGCTGAGGTCAAGGAACTTGGTTGTGGGACTTCCTATTATCAAGTTCCTACAGAACAAAGTTTGTGATGCATGTGTGAAAGGCAAGCATGTTCGCTCATCTTTTAAATTGAAGAAAATGGTAAGCACTACAAAGCCTTTGGAATTAATGCATTTGGATTTGTGTGCTCCCACGAGAATTCAAAGCAGGAGTGGCAAATATGTTTTGGTTATTATCGATGATTATTCTAGATTCACTTGGGTTATTTTTCTTGCTAGTAAAGATGAAACTTTTAACGAGTTTGTTGCTTTTGCCAAGAAAATACAGAAAATCAGTGGTCACTCCATAGTCCATCTCAGATCAGATCACGGAACTGAATTTGAGAACTCGAGATTCGATGAGTTTTGTAGGGAAAATGGCATGAATCATAACTGCTCAGCTCCAAGGACTCCCCAACAGAATGGAGTTGTAGAAAGGAAGAATCGAACCCTTGAGGAAATAGCTAGAACGATGCTGATTGCAAGTGGATTACCAAGGAACTTCTAGGCTGAAGCCGTGAATACAGCATGTTACATCCTTAACCGGGTAACAATCAGAAGTATCATCAACAAAACTCCCTATGAACTATTCAGGGGAAGGAAGCCAAACATATCTCATCTTAGAGCCTTTGGTTGTAAGTGCTTTGTACATAAAAATGGTAAGAAAAACCTATGGAAATTTGATGAAAGAAGTGAAGAGGCTATATTTCTAGGATATGCCTCTAATAGCAAAGCTTATAGAGTTTACAATAAAAGCTCAATGTGTGTTGAGGAAAGCATTCATATAATCCTTGATGAAATTAACCAATTTGTGAGTGTGCAGGAACAAGAAGATGATAATGATTTTGAAATTGGATTGATAAGAGACAGGGATGAAGAAGAGACTCAAAAGCAAACCAAGGAAAAGCAGCCTGCTCCAGAAGAGGAACATCAAGAAAATGGAGAGGTTCCTCAACCAGATGAACAGGTGAATGAGGAACAAGCAGAAGAAGCAAAAGGAACATAACCAGATGCTCCTAAAATTGGAGTTTCAGCAAGGGAATTTCAACCCAGGCCATTCATGTATCAAGGTTCCCATCCAACTGATCTAATTATCAGTGATATAGGAAAAGGAACTCAAACAAGATCACAAATGAGGAACTACTACGCATTCTATGCATTTCTGTCCATTTTAGAGCCAAGAAATCATCAAGAAACCTTGGGAGATGATGATTGGATGGTGGCCATGCAAGAGGAACTCAATGAGTTCGAAAGGAACAAAGTCTGGCACCTTGAGCCGAAGCCTAAGGGAAAGAAAGTAATTGGGCTCAAATAGGTGTTCAGGAACAAGCTTGATGAACATGGCACCATAGTAAGGAACAAGGCTAGATTGGTTGTGAAGGGCTACAACCAACAGGAAGGTATTGATTTCGATGAAACCTTTGCTCCTGTAGCTAGATTAGAAGCTATTAGAATCCTAGTAGCTTTTGCTTCTTTTATGGGTTTCAAACTCTATCAAATGGATGTGAAATGTGCTTTTCTTAATGGTTTCTTAAATGAAGAGGTGTTTGTTGAACAACCTCCAGGTTTCAAAAATCCTAAATTTCCAAATCATGTTTTTAAGCTTGATAAAGCTCTCTACGGGCTTAAACAAGCTCCAAGAGCCTGGTATGAAAGGCTTTCAAAGTTCCTACTGAAAAATGATTTCAAAAGAGGAAAAGTAGACAAACTCTTTTACTTAAATCTCGAGGAACTGATTTGTTAGTTGTACATATCTATGTAGATGATATTATATTTGGTGCCACTAACAATGGTTTGTGCAAGTACTTTGCTGAGCTAATGGGTGGTGAATTTGAGATGAGCATGATGGGTGAATTAAATTTCTTCCTTGGACTTCAAATAAAGCAAACAGCTGAAGGAATAATGATTCGCCAACAGAAGTATGTCAAGGAACTTCTGAAGAAGTACAACATGGAGAATGCCAAGACAAATAATACACCTATGGGAACAGCAACAAGACTTGATGAGGATCCACAAGGAACAAGCGTGGATCAAACCACTTACAGAGGTATGATTGGTTCATTGCTATATCTAACAGCCAGTAGGCCTGACATTTCTTTCAGTGTTGGATTGTGTGCTAGATTTCAGTCTAATCCTAAAGAATCACATCTAACGGCTGTTAAGAGAATTTTGAGATACCTCAAAGGAACAGATGACCTGTGTTTGTTCTATCCTATAAGTGATGACTTTATACTTAGAGGATTCACATATGCTGACTATGTAGGTGACCTAGTCAATAGGAAAAGCACCTCAGGTATGGTTCAGTTCCTTAGCTCTTGTCTAGTTTCTTGGGGTTCCAAGAAACAAAATACTGTTGCATTTTCTACTGCAGAGGCTAAGTATGTAGCAGCAGCTACTTGTTGCTCTCAACTCCTCTGGATTAAACAACAGTTGCATGACTTTGGTATTAAATTTAATTGCATTACTATCTACTGTGATAACACTAGTGCAATTTGCATATCTAAAGATCCAGTCCATCATTCAAGAGTTAAGCATATTCATATAAGGCATCATTTCCTTAAGGATAATGTGGAAAAGGGTTTAATTAAATTAGATTTCTGCCGAACTGACAATCAAATTGCAGATATATTGACTAAACCCTTGAATAGAGAAAGGCATGAGAAGATGAGAATGGGACTTGGGATGATTAAGTTATACTAAGAAAAATGCATCAAGTTCCCTCAGGTATGAAACTCAAACTGACGTGTTTAAACTATTGTATATTGTGCACAAGTGTTATATGTTTAATTACATAGTTAAGACAGGTTGTGAGCAGGAGTAATATTTACTAAGGGCGTGTAAATTTGAAAGACATAGAATATGAAAAGTCCAAAATTGGTTGCATGAGCCTTGTTGATTTGTTCCATGTATCAAGTTGTATTTGCAAGTGTGTTTCTTCTGATTTAATTCAAAAGATAAAATTGTTGTGTTTATCTATCTTTCAAAATTCCAAATTCTTTTTATCTAAACACAAAAAATTGGATGAATGCATCTAATTTCATCATTATCTTTTGTTCAAAAGTAGCCCACTTATACTACTCTCTTGAAACACGGTTTGCGTTTCCCTAAGCAATAAATATGAGTGTCAAATCAACTAAATTCACCTCACCTCCCAAACGACACCTCACTTCACCAATTTACCTCCACCATAAAAGATGTCAGCCTCACAAAAATTTACACCACACAAAAATTACCTTCTCTCTCATCACTCCGATCAAAATTATTCTCCAATGTCTACCTCTCCAAAAACCCAAATTGAAGCCGACTTAAACACAAACCCAATTCCAGACATTACCATGGAAATCCCACCGGAAATTGCTCCCATAGATGATCAAGAGCCTCCAAAAGTGGATTCAACTACCGAATCCTAGTCTTCTCGAAAGAAGAAGTCCGACGACATGCAAGATGAAGAAGAGAGTGCTCCGGAACTAGGATTCAATTATCGGGACAAGCCAGCAGCCATGAAAAGGCAAGAGAAGATTAGTGATCACTTTGTGACAGGTTTGGCTATTAATCTTCCTTGGTGTAAGTCTGTTAAGTTGTATGAACTGCTTGATTTAATTGAGGCTCAAAATTGGGTGAATTTGTTAAGTGAATGCTTTAATCAAAGTATGTATGTTGATGCTATGAGGGATTTTTGCAAAAGTTTCAAATACTCTAAAGGTATTAGTCGTTGCTGTGTGTATGAAAAAGAAATTGAGTTTGATGCGATGTACTTGGCTGAGTTGTTTGATGTTCCTAATACTGGATATGACTTATATTTCAAAAGTAATGTGATAAGGAACCCTCTTCTTGATGCAAATATTGATGAAATAGTGGAGTTTCTAGCCGGAGGAAACCTACATAAATCACAATGACCTCACCCCTCTTGACAAAATCCTGCTGAAGTTTGTTTTCAATGATATTATCCCTCGCACCCAAAAGAGAGACAGTGCCAACAAGCTTGACTTTGTTCTCATCTACTCCCTAGCAAAAAAGATCCAAATTAACTTTCCCTCCATCATGATCCAACACCTTTCCCACTGTGTTCCAAAAGGATAGACGGTGGGATATGTTAACCTACTTACCTATGTTTTCGAAAGCTTTGGTATCTCCTTTACTGATAAAGAACCCCTGCCCCTCAAAAACACCGAATACATGCAGCCTGTTTTCCTTGAAAACCATAAGATGAAGGTTGTAGATGGATGTTTTGAGGTTATGCTGGAGGAAAATGATAAAAGGCCAAAGGAAGTAGGTGCCATAGCTGAGGGGGAAGAAGAGAGAGCTACTGGGATAATAGAGGGAGTGGTGCAGGACATTCAGGAGGAGGAAGAGCAAAAGGTGGTTGAGGAAGTGACTGAGATAGGGGGAAGGAAGAAAAGGAAGAGCTTGAGGTTGATGAAGAAAAAGGAGCCCTCTGCACCCATTTGCATTGATATCACTGGGGTGCAAGAGGAATTGCATAAAGTCACAAGTTCTCCTATTTCGGGCAAGCATGCATATGCAGGAACAGGTTTTGCAGCTTTCAGTTCCCCACCTAAGGTTCCCAGCGAAGATGTGAAGGAGATGAGGGAGATGCTCCAGAAGGTGCTGAAGGAAAAAGAGGATTCAAAGCAGAACATGGAAGAACTGAAGAAGAGTATGCTCATTCTGAGCACTGATGTCAAGAAGCTGGTCTCAAGCACTGAACAAGGGAGACAGTCCATTGTGAAGAACATAGTGCCTCAAATCAGCAAGAAGCTGGAGGATCTTGCTGTTGATGATGACCAGAGCATTGCATCTTAACCTGTCTCTCCTTGCAGCCTCTTTATGTTGATAAAACTTATATTTTATCTGCTTTTGGGAACAATTTTAAATTTGGTCTATAATATTTTGGGCACTTTTTAAATTTCTTTTGGTAAACTTGCAAATTTGGTACATTGGCCGCTAAGTCGGCTTTCCTCAAGCATGGAAAGCGTTATCGGTGGATTTTTTTTCAAGTATAGAAAACCACCAAGTCGGCTTTCCTCAAGCGTGGAAATCATCAACGGTGGATTTCTTCAAGCATAGAATGAAACCAAATTCATACGTCGACTTTCCTCAGGCATGGAAAGTATCATCCGGTAGGTTTCTTCAAGCTTAGAAAGCAACCAAATTCCTCAGTAAGCTTTCCTCAGGCATGGAAAGCGTTTCAAAAAACATCATCGGTGGATTTCTTCAAGCATATAATGACACCAAATTTATACGTCAACTTTCCTCAGGCATGGAAAGTATCATCCGGTAGGTTTCTTCAAGCTTAGAAAGCTACCAAATTCCTCAGTCAGCTTTCCTCAGGCATGGAAAGCGTTTCAAAAAAAGTCATCCGGTGGATTCCTTCAAGCATAGGAAGCTGCCAAACTCATTTGCCACCGACACACTGGTGCCAGATACGTATTCTATCTTTTTACTCTTTTATCTGTAGAATTAACATTTTTCTGCAGGTATCGGTGTATACAAAGTGATTTAGGATCGCAGAACGTCTTAAATCATTCTCCGTCCCTATCGACTACTTTGACTATCATTTTTGAAACTAACGATTCTACAAACTCAGTCAAAGTGGGGGCTTCTGTAGACACCTAATAATGTCTCCCCAAAACCAAACCCGATGATGAACAACCTTTCACCGCCACTATTGGTCGGGTTCAGTATTCAATCCCGAGAGTGCTTAAAAAATCGTATTTAATTAAATTCGTATTTTTGAATAGTCCATGGATTAGTCTTGATGTTTGGTCAAAGCATAGTTTTAATTTCAGCCCAAACTTATTATTTAATTTTAGCCCAAAACCTTTTTTTATTTTACTGTTTTATTATTTTTTTTTTAGCCCAAACTTTTTATTTATTTTATTTATTTTAGCCCAAATAATAATAAAATCATAAAATGGCCCGAAATTATGAATCGACACTTAAAATGCTGAACAAAATTAGGGTTAAAAATGAATTTAGACGGAAAAGCGGGCTGAAAATTCCCGCATCACGGCAAAAGTCCACCGTGGCTTTCCCGTCTGACGGTGGGATTTCCCGTGACACGGGAAATCTGCTGTGACACCGGAATTTTCGTGTCCTTTCCGCGTAAACCCTTAACGCGTTTTCTCCCTCATTCACTAAATATTTCCCCGCGTCACACAAAATATTCACCGTGTCACGGGAATGTTTCCCGTGTGACGGTGGGATTTCCCGTGTCACGTGTCACGGTACACTTTGTCGTGTCGCAGGATACTTTTTTAGGGTTTTTATCATTTTAGGGTTTCGTGTGTTCCCTCAGCACATTTTCTCTATAATTACCCCCTCATTTCTGATGTATGGGGCATCAATTAATTCTCTAGTTTTTTTTTCTCTCTTCTATGCTCTAGCCTAAACACTAGCCTACCCTTTTTCTTTCAAAATTCCTTCTTCAAGCACTCCAAGGAGTCCGTACTTTACTCGTGGTTCTGTCCTTAAGCCAAGGCGTGAAAGGTAGAACTGTTTGAGGGTTTGGCCCCAAATCAATTCTATTTAATTTAATTTAATTTAATTATTGTTTTATTATTATTTCCTTGAAGTTACTGACTCGTTTATTATTTTGTATTTGCAAACAAACAGAATCAAAGTAAGAATTATGTTCCTTTTATTTCTATTATTTTCTAATGATTTTGTATTGTTAGAATTATTGTTAAATTGCTTCTAATATTAATGTTTATTGTATTATATTTTTTATGATCACCATATTTCATGTTTAAAGGGAATATGTAATTGAAAATCACGCCTAATAAGATAACTTGGACGACCGATTTAGGATCCTTTTTAATCTTGTTGTTTAATCAAGTGATCACAATATTTTAGAATTATGTGTTGCATTAATATTCAACCAATTTAGCATAATAATATTTTGGAGCAAATTGAATATTTTGTTTGTATGCCTTTGAGATCGCAGGAATCACTTTTCACTATAAGAATCGAGTAGAGGCCAATACGGGCGAATGTGACTCCATGACTCACTTCGTACCATCATCCCCGATCCTCCTTTCGTTGTTCCGATACATATAGAGTTAGTAATCTCATTGATTATGAATGGGGTGTAACCTTCACGGGTCAATCGTTGTTGCCTTCGTTGTCCCTTATTCGTGGTTGCCTTTTATGATCCGTGAACGGTTTACAAGTTCCTTAAAAAACTTGTTGAGGGCTCCCTACTTTCCTTGTCCCTAATCGTATTATGTCAATTCCCACTTCCTATGAGTGCCAAGCATATTCACAACATGCTCTAACGTAGGCGCACTTCGAGCGACGCCTACACTCACCAACCATGGAATGTAATCGTCCATGCATGTTGGACTCCCATGACTGAGTCTAGTGTAATGAGCTATTGGTAGACAATACGCAGAAAATGGAATAAAGCTCTCCCACATGTGTACGGACATCTCGACCGGGAACTCAACTCTATACATCTTTACCTTCTTCGGTCTCTTAGCCTTCTCAGGCCTAATAGGGTTTCTAGGTATACCTTGTACAACCCCAAGATGTCTGAAAACTCAATCGGGCATGTACGGCTCGATGATGCTGCGATACCATATATATCCCGAGAACAAAGTCGAAGGAACAACACAGGCAGGGTTTGGTCCTTAAGGCAGCCAGTTAACCTGCATGATTTGACGGAACATTAGCCACATATGAGTTGGGAGATATGAAACAAAATAAATTAATGAAGTTCTTATTCACCTCAATGTCATTTAAAACATCAAGTCGAGCACGGAAAGCCAAAAGTCGATTTGAGTTCTTCGGCGGCGAACTAACATCCCAGAGCAAAGCACGCGCACGTCGAGGTTCCTTGGTCAGGGCGCCCTGCTGAGGGCGACAGCATGGGAAGTACTTGTAAATCTACGCTTGAAGAAGCGTGAGACAACCAGATATGGAATCACAATCTTCCCGCGAGGCCTATCCTAACTGACGGTACAAGAACGCTAAAGTAGCAGAGCCCCATGAGTAGGAACTAATGAAAAATGTACCCTCAACAGGCTGAAGCTCATGAATGAGGGGGGGGGGGGATGTAGTCTATTACCACTCTTTTCCACAAAAAGTGATGAACCCAGTAAAATCCACTTGAACGCTACCACGAAAATCTCATGGGGCCTCTCGACATTAAAGGTCGTCTCGAGGACCATTGAGGAAAGCGCGCCACTAGAAGCGTAAGTGGGTTTGCACACCTCCTCACTAGGAAAATCCATGATGAATGAGCAATATTGTAGTAACTGCATAAGGTCCATAACAGTAGAAACCATGGTACCATCTACAGAGATCCCAAGAATATGATACACGTCATGTAACATGATTGTCATCTCGCCGAACGATAAATGAAAATTGTTAGTATCTGGATGCCATCTCTCCACGAATGATGAAATCAATGGCCAATCGAGGTGCCGATACATAATACGAGGAAGATGTGATAGCCTACTCTAATCTATTAGGACTAATGTCTCTGACAATAGCGACAACCACAACTCCTCCGGTGTAGTGCACATCTAACTCCTACTCATACATCTCAAAACACCTAGCTCCACACCATTCCAAATATCAACTGCGACATGGCCACCATAGCTAGAAATGACGCTGCCATCCTCTAGACTTCCGCCCATCGGCATAGTCACTAACTAGTTGTTCTGTACTAGAGTACGACTACGTTCGGTCCTTTCAGTACTAACAAATCTCCCACCAGCACCCCTATACGTATGAACAATGTCACTTGTCTCCTCCTCGTCGTCATCACTTGATAAACCATGTCCTCCACCATACGAGTACTCGGGGTTCGGTGAACCCGACCCAACCCCTTGAGACCTCGAATTATGACTATGTGACTCGGAGGTTGAACTCGTCATGCTACCATTGGGGACTGGTTCACTCTCAGTACGTAGTTGAAGACGATAACGGTCTATATCTCTCCTAATCGACGCATTTAAGTGCCGTGATAAAGAGTGTTGTGTCCCTAAACCCTCAATCTTGATTTTTTTTCAAAAGGAAATTAAAACATGTCTAACTGTAGTTCAAAATAATAATAATAACAATAATGACTTTTCTTATTAATGGCATGAACTATTATTATTTATGATATGAACAACAACAACAACAATAACAACAATAATAATATCAACAAAAACGAAAACAAAAAATAAAAACCAAAATTTTTTTAAAAAAAAATTAAAAATGGGTAAGGAACGCCTGGAGATTTAGAATCTCCTAGCTATGCACGCCTGGGATTTTCGAATCTCTAGGCGTTTATTCAAAAATTTCAGGCGTTTTTCATGGTTTTCCTCAGATTCTTGAACACACACCCGGAGATCCGAGAATCCCAGGTGTTCATAGCCAGGTTATTCGAGATCTCCAAGCATTCCTTACAAACGATCGAAAATAATAATAATAAAAGTTGAATTACCAGCTCGCCGGTGTCGATTCCCTTCTTTTTGCTATTTCCCGACATCTCTTCCTTCCTTATAGCCTCTACGCGAAAATAAATTTTAAAAAAATACGATTTTGTTGGTGGTTGAATTTGGTGGTTGCTTGGTGGTGGTTGAAATTGGGTGCCTTACTTGGGGGTTAAATTGTGGTGGTTGAATTTGTGGTGGTTGATTTTGGTGGGTGAAATTAAGTATGAAAGAATGTTTTATTTTGGTTGGTGAAATTAAGGATGAAAGGGGTGAAGAAAGCGGAAGGTTCGGTAAAACTGAAAATAAAGTTTGAAGGGTTATTTAAGGGAAGGGTAAATAAGGAAATAATACATTGTTCTGATGAACTTGAAAAATCCCAACTTTATGTATCGTACAACAGAAAATTAAAAATAAAGCTTTTTAAAAAAAAAAAAAAAAAAAAAAAAAAAAAAAAAAAAAAAAAAAAAAAAAACCAAGCCCATCAAAAGAGGCATGAGCTCTAAAGTCCTGCATTGAAAAAATAAATAAGGACTATGAACATAGAGAAAAATATAAGTAACTTAGATCTTTTTTTATCCTTTGAGTTATTTATATATGAACTCTAATTATATATTTTAAGCCAAGTTAATATTGGCCTTAATATCAAGTTTAACTGTCGAATCTAGATTTAATGTTAAACTACGAAAAAACAAAAATGTGATGGTAATTACCAACATTATTCAAGATAATTACCAAGTTATGAAAACAGTTTGGTTTGGATCCAAGATTATTCACGATATTACCAAGTTACAAAAAAGTCTGGTTTGGATGGTAATTATCAAGATTGTGGTTGAACAACGCCAATGTCTGGTTTGGAAGGTAGTTAATTGCTGGAGAAACGTCTGAAAATTTAGAATCTACCCCAGGACATTCTAAAATTTCAGGCGTTCATACCAAGAGATGCTTGAAAGTTTAGAACCTACACAGGACATTCTAAAATTTCAGGCGTTCATACCATAAAACACCTAAATTTGAAAATGTGCTAGGACGATTCTAAACTTTTAGGCGTTCATGAAAGGAATGGTGTCCTTCGAACAAGTGTATTATTCTGATAGCGGGTTCAGAATTATTAGAAAGCTAATATATTCAGTAAGGTCAAGTGATCGGAATGCCTGGGTGGAGGCCGCTTCCGATCAGTAATATTAATATAATTAATATTACAGCTTAATCTTGACTGAACCCTTCGGGTCACACCCAAGCAAAATATACGAACCAACTCGACGAATTAATTCGGAAGAAATTAATTCGTCGCCCGAGTGTTAAATATTTAGACGTCGGTAATTCGAGCTTAGAGCGTCGAAACCGATCGTCGGAAGTCGAGTCAAAATAATAAAAGACGAGACGCGCAAAAATAATAATAAATCGACCATATTCCCAAAATACCCCTAGCATCGGAGTGCCCCGAGCATCCGAATGCTACGGGCAAAAATGTCCTAGCAAAGGTGGCTAGCAAACACCAAGCCGAGCCTAGCATGGCTGGCTGGTGCGTGCTAGCGCACCGTGCTAGCAGCCACGGCCAGCAGCAGCTAGCAGCCGCAGCACGTGGTGCGTGCAGCAGCTAGCTGCCGCGGCTAGGCACGCTAGCACAGCAGCAGCCGCACCGCGCCACAGCAGCAGCTGGGTGCGGGCTGAGTGCGGGCTAGGCTCGGGCCAGGCTCGGGCTTGGCTCGTGGCTTGGCTCGGGCCATAGGGCTGTGGATTAAGGGGAAGCAAGTGGGAGAGGACATGTGGCACAAGGAGAGTATTGAGTGGGGAGCAAGTATGGTCCCCTACTCTCCATGTGGTCCTCACCAACCCATCTCACATGGTAATGCCACTTGTAGATTTATTATTAGTTTGCAATTTTAATTTAATTTAGCTTTAAATTAATTTGTGGAATTTCATGATCCCACATTGATGGGATAGAAATTCCCACTCATACTTTCCTCTATAAATACCAACCTTGGGATTTGGAGTAAAGTGCTTGAGTGGGAGTTAAAAAGAGCATTCCATAATTTTTGGGAAAACTCTTAAACTCATATAACACTCGGGTTTTTGTCGGACCTTGCTAACCCCAAGGTAGCGGACCTTAAAGTTGTGTTCGCCTTTTTGTGGGTGGATACCGTCGGAGGCGCGGCGCTTGACGTGCTCGTAGCTTTCAAGTAAGAGCCCCGGTTTTTGGGCGAAGCTCGCTTCGAGGGTAAGATTCGTTATCTTTTCTTTGTGATTATTTTTTTATGCTTTATGATTTTAATTATTGCGAGTGGTTCCTCGGGTCGGGGTTGTTTCCGCGGTGAGTCGGACTCACCAAACCCCAACAGCGGTATCGGAGCCCCGCTCGTTTATTTTTATAATCATGTTTTTCAAGGTTTATTTTGGCTTAATTTTCTGGTTTAAGTTGCTAATTAGATTAGTAGCTCGGTTTTATTTATTTAAATCCCGTTTTTAATGTCGAGTTTGGCCCAGAACCCAGATTTTCGCCCAAGACTAGTGAATTTTGGGTGGAAAACGTGTTCTGGAAAGGTTTTTGTCCCGTTGGGACTGTGATTTTAGCCAAATTCTGACCAGAAATGCCTTTTTAGAGGGGTTTTTCGTTTTTGACGAAAAATTTTAAGTTTTTTCTAACCTTGAAATTAATGGCATAAATTGTTGATTATATGGTTGATTATTTGCATTATTTTCTGCATTTTTATGTCCCCTTAAAGCACACTTACTTGGTAGTATTTGATGCTTAAAGGTTGATTTATTTTCACATAATTGCAAACTAATTGCTTTTTAGTGTGAAAGTTTTATTTTTTAGGCTTCCTAAGTGTTAAAGATTCAATCTTTATTTGTGATAAGTGATTGAAACTTTAAAAACCACTAAATTCCATGTTATTTTGTGTTAAAATTTGTTGTTTTAATCATTTTGAGTTGATTGGAAACATATAGTTTCGATTTTTGTGATAGAAATTTGGTTATCTTCATGTTGGAAGATATAATTTTCAAGGATTCACAAAATTTAGATGTTGAAATTTTCATTTGAACATTAAAGTTCATATTTTTCCAACTTCCCTTTACTTTGTCAATTTCTCAAGTTTAATTTAAATTGATTAAATTGAAAGTGAGAAATTGCCTCAATTTTATGTTGCACCAAGCTAAACCAATTTAATTAAGAATGGTTCTTGGAATTATTTTGGTTATTTGCACTTTGAAAATTTTATTAAGTTAGACTTGTTTAAAATTTTATTTTGCTCTCTAAATTAGTTCTAAAATTAATTTAGAATTAATTATTTTTGTCTCGCGAAAAAGGGATCAAATCCCGAGGTCGTGGCAGCGCCGCCTTGCTTGCGGCCACACGCGCGGCAACAGCCACGCACGGCAGCAGCACGCGGGCTGCAGCAGCCACGCGCGGCTGTGCCGTGGCAGCAGCTCGCGGCCGTGTGCCGTGGGTCGTGTGTTCGTTTTTGGCGTGTGCGTATGCTTGGTGCGGTGAGGTGAGGTGACTAGCCGTAGTAAGGCTTGATGTTAATTATTTTGCCGTTTTACTTATTTTAATTAATTTTGTTCATTTTAATTAAAATTTTGGGAGGCTAGGCCTCGGTTTTTAGCGGCATTGGCAAAATTTCATTTTGACAAGTTTGGGTGCTACCGACTTAATTAATTAGATTAATTAAGGAAATGCGGAATTTAGTGGGAGCTTCAATTATTAATGACGTAAATTATATAATCGGTTAAACAACTTTGACTAGTTTTAATTAGGCGTGTTAATCGGATTAACCACCTAGATTATTTACTAGTGCGCGCGTTGTTTAAATGCATTTTTACTTTGTTTTAAATTTGTAAATTGCATGGGCCATTCACAAATAGTGAATGGATGAATGGAATATATATATTTTCTCTCACAGGTTTTATGAAATGGCAACTAGTGGGACCCGACTAGGATAGAAAATACGGACTACGTGCCGTTATGTATTTTTGTAAATCTAAATACGGTCTACGCACCGTTAAGTATTTTTGTACTTTAATATTTAGATTATTCCTAGTTGTAGACACTAGTTTTTGCATAGTTTGATTAAGTCTTGAAGACGGCGTATCTTGGAAGACAAAGCCTTGAATTGCAAATGAAGACCTTTTGAAGATATGAAGATTTCAAGGGGTCATGCTAGTTGCCAATATGCATCTATAATTTCGCTCTATATTTTATGCTTATATATATATGTGTGTGAATTATTCGTTAGATGCATGTTTAGGTTTTCTTAATGTTGCGACGATTAGTTAAGTTCACTTAAATCAACCAACATAGAAATCCTAGGTCCCTAATAATATTGAGTCAAACTTGCCTTTCCAAAACAACACTTACTAACCGGACGATGGTGATGGTAGGCTACGCCAAAGCGAGGTGCCATCACTTCTCCAAGGGGCATAAGGCACATTGGATGTGCACGTTGGTTTTGATTTAACTCATCGGTATGAGTGAGGAGTCCTCACATACCGTGGCAAAAGAGATACATCGTCAAAGATGCATTAGATGCGACGATTGTCTAACCAAGAGTGGCTTAGAGCCATTAGCAAGGCAATGCTTAGCCTAGAAGATTGAGTGTTTAAGACAAGCCAAAGCATGCTTAACCACTCTTTGTTTCTTCGGATCTTGGAATCGCCTTATTTTCACAAAGTAGGGACAAATTTTACGTGTGAATAAGACGTCAAATAAGTATTGAAAATTTGCATGAATAAAATTCAATCTTATTTAAGTATTTTTGAATGGTTTTTCATTAAAATTCTATCAATTGTAGAATCATGTCTTCATCTAATGACAACGACCTTATGTACCCGGAACTTCCCGAAAAGTTACCATTTTTGCTCAATTTGGTGAACTTCAAGGAATGGGAAGATGAACTCCGAAAGACACTAAAAAATTGCTACCTAGAGCATATCTTGGACACTCCGATCCCGAGTTTCTACTCGAAAGGGATCATGAGTGATGAAGCTCATGAAGAATGGGGTATAGATTGCAAGAGAGTTTCTAAACTCATGGCAAACTCCATCCCGGATCAATGGAGAGGGGTTTTCTCCGGCTATTTTCCGGACATGATGCTCAAAGCTCTTGAGGATGTAGTCAATATGAGGGTCACCAAGAGTGCTAGGGGCAATTATGATGGTCATGTGGAGGATGTGACTAGGTCACTCTTCAAAATGAGGATCAAGCCACCGCAAGAAGGTTGTCTCTCGAAAGAAAGACAAGAGGTATGGGGAAAAGTCTACAATGCGAGACTTAGGCCCGGAATGCCACTTCAAGCTCATGTAATTAACATGACAAGGTTATTCAACCATCTGGAGCTAATTGGCAAACCAGTGGAAGACGAGCAAGCGGCTCACATACTTCTTAACTCTCTTCACTCGGGGTATGTGGGGCTTAAGATGCGTCTCACCGCCAATAGGGATACACTGTCCTTAAAGGAAGTCATCCAAGAGCTCCAAAAGACCTATTCTTGCAAGAAGGCTAACTTTGCCCTTAGACCAAGGAAGAAGGAGTTCAAAGACAAGAGGAAGATGCGCTGCTTCTATTGTGGTAATCCCGGACACTACAAAAGAGAATGCGGCATGTATCTGGATGATGAGGCGAAAGGAAAAGTAACCTCAACCTCAGGTATCATCTTATACACTTGAATATAAGCAATTTTAAAAGGTATTAGATACCGGAAAAATTGACTCACAACACACTCCTTTTTCAAGAACCAAGTTGTAATACCCCGTATTTTATACGTATTTTATTTAAAATATGTATTTTATAAAGTATTTAAATAGTTGTAATTATTTTAATTAAAGTATTTTAATTAATATTATTATAAAAGGAAAGTTTATTTAATTATTTTATTTAAAAGTTGGGGATTTTATTTTAAAGAAAGTTTAATTTTAACAAGTTTTTTTAGGAAAGGGATTAGGAAAAACTAAAAGAGGAAAGTTTAGGGTAAAGGGTTGGTAGAGAAGGGGTATAAATATCCCACTTATGAGGCAAATCAAACTTTGCCCAGAGTGGAGAAAACCCAAGGTAAGCTTCTCCCCTTTTTCTCCTTACTTTTCTTTCTTTTTTTTCATCCTCTTACCCTTCCCCTTTGTCACGGCCGACCAACACCACCACCACACACGTGGCCGGACCACCACCGCGCATCACCGCGCGCCACCAGCACACGGCCAGCAGCCGCGGCGGCAGCAGCCCAGCCGTGCCGTGGTGGCTGCTGCTCGGTGTTCCTCGAAAACAAAAAAAGATTTAATCTTTCTTATTCTAATTTAATCTATGCTTAGATGTAATTATAAATTACGAGTTTTGGGATTTAATTTTGATGTTTGAGTGTTGTAATTATGTTAATTAATTTTCAGCTTTGGTTTTAATTTTAAAAGCCCCAATTTTTGAAACCCTAGGTTCTTGATTTATGAAATTATGAAAGTATATGATGTACGAATGTTTAGATCTTCAATTTAAGTGCTTTGAGACCAAATTACAGCAAGTTTTAATTAGAAATAAAGTGCTGGAATTTTATGTAGAACCCTAAATATTATGTTTTTGAAGGAAATTTAAATTACCCATTAAGTGGGACTTAATTAGAGTATTTTAAATATAATTTCAGCCTATTCTAATTATTTTAAGAGGGATTTTAGGATAGTATATATTGCTGGAAATTTGTTTAGAGTGGGTTTTAATGCTCTATTATAATTTTAATGTGTAGGAGACTTCGAAGTGAGCAATTTTTACTAGTCGTGACGATTTTAAGATCGTATTCAAGGTACGTTCGCGTACTTAGCATATTTTGATGATGTAGAATCATGCTAGGTTTAATTTCAATCAGTTACAAATAGTATCATGCTAAGGTTTATGTATTGAATCGTGAATTATTGGTGTTGGTGATTGAATTGTGAAGCATGAATTATTTGTGATGGTTTATGGATTGGAAAATTATATTTTGGCATGATTATATGGACTACATATTTATTTATGGCATGATAGAGAGCATGTTTAATTAAACTAATTGTTTAATTATGTCTGGAATATCGAAAAGAAATTTTATTATGGTTCATATAATTTTTATTGATGCTTTAAGCATGAGGAAGGAGCTATATAAGTGTCTATGTACATAAGGAATAAATTGTATGTCGGTGCCTTTGTGCACTTAAGGTGTGTTTGACACCGAGGGATAGGATTTGTGGCGCATTATGCGTTTAAGGTGTCTTTGACACTGAGGTAGAATTAAAAAGGGTTCAACATTAAATAATATGTGGTCACTAATTATTCAAGAATTAAATTGGTATGTTTGCTTGATTGAATAATTATTGTTGATTGATTTATTACGCTTTGAGAGTCATCACCAAGTCTAATAATATGTAAGTAACGTAAAGTGAAAGAGATTACGCACCAAAACTCTTGGAACGTATATACCTTGAGTATGAACAATGGGGGGGGTTATGGGGTTTTATATTTAACCATAACTTCCAATGGAGTACAGGACGCTGTATATTCCTTTTTATTATTTATTATGCGCAGGAATTCCGCCACCTTTGTGTGGTTTGTCGCTGTCACGGTTAGCTCCCGTGCTAGTTAACCTCAAATTTTATTTGGGGGAGGTTAATAGGTGGAAACCCGTTCGATGCGTAATCAATGCAAAAATGAATTAATTATTGTCTAGTCATAGTGTCTTGTTGATTGTTGGGTGTGCTTGTAAACAGGTACAGTGAGGTAAGTGTGTGTGATGATAGGAGAATGCATGTTAGTGTGTTTAGTTACGCTTATGTACTCAGCTTTGCTGATTGTGTGTGTTGTTTGTGTCTGGCCATGTCTTTATCTTGGCCCTACGATGATCCATTTTAATGGAGAGTACTGGGGGCAAGTAGAGATACACTTTCAGGTATTGAAGCATGTTCATGACGGGGCATGACTGAAGAGGGAATCATGCTAGCTTCCATTAGGATATGATTTGTTTTATGCATTGAATATTTTATTATATTACTTTGTGGACTAACACAAAAAGTTTGGTTGTCTCGGTTTTGAATAAGGGCCTTAAATGGTTCCAAGTTGTGGTGGGTTTTATTTGACTTTGGTTTCGTTGATTTTCAACTTTATTTTCGTTGGTTTGGTTTTTTTTAAATTGTGTTATTTAAATAGTTTTGGTTTTTAAGTCTTCCGCTGTGTATCTTTGATATTTGCCTTAACCGTTTTCACGGTGGCGGTAATGTCTTAGATATTCCTATTTAAAGTTTTTATACAGGGCAAAACAGGTATTTTGAAATAAAGGAATTTCTAGGGTGTTACAAAGTGGTATCTGGGAGCTTAGGTTGAGATTTTAAATTACCACTAACACGAAAACGTTTTTATTATGATTTAAACTTGGCCAAGTGCTAATTTAATTTTGCAATGTCAATTTCATTCCGATTTTATTTTATTTTAATTTATTTTATCAAGAAGGCCGAAAATTTTTTTTACTTTTTATTTCATTTTATTTTAGTTTGGTCCGAAATTTTTGTTTTAGGGGGACACTCGAATATTTTTTTTAGTGTCCGAAAATTTTTTTTTATAAAAAAAAAAAAAAAAAAAAAAAATTTAAGCAGGGTAAAATATTTTTAGTTTGTTACTTTTGCAGGGAGCAAGGATTAAGGTAAGAATTATGTGTTAAAAGCTTTTATTAATATATTGGTGAGCTTTGGTAGGAAAGAAAAGGGCATATAGACTAGAATTTAATTTCTTCCCTGTGTGCATAAATTTTATTTTAGAATATTCAAGCATGTTGTATGACTAAATGTTGTGATGAAAGCATGCAATATGTGGATTATTTTATGTGATTCTTCATATTGTATGATTGAACACTGAACTTTGTATTATTTATTTAATTTTTAATTATTCCTTTAGGGGAGGGAAATCTTTTCTAAACCTTTTCTCTACAGGATGCCAATTTTTCCTAGCAAGTTTACCCAAATGGGATCTCTTGTAAAGAAAAATAATGAACACCCCTATGACTTTGTAGAAAAGATCAGATACTTTTGTTCCTACATGAGCAATGTCCTACGGGAGAAAGTTTATGACACCCCTGATCGTATTTCATCAATGATTGTACATTGTCTTCCAGAGGAGCCCCCTTACCTTGCTGTCAAACAAAGATTCTCTGATTTTTATCTTCCAGGAGACATCCCAAATTACCATAAATACAGAGACTATTATGGCCAGTGGTATCCAGACTATATTTTCTTAACCAAATATCTCGTAAGGGTGGAGAAAGTTTATTGTCAGCGCTTAAACCTTCCCTACCCTGACTACTACTTTGATAACCCAGCAGAGAACAATCCTCCTCCAAATCAACAACCAGAAAATTCCGCTTCTTCTTCGTCAGGGGGAAATCCAGCAGAGAATGGAGAACAACAAGAGGGTAATAGTTCACTTATGGACATTTCTGATCCAAACCAACCTCCAACTCCAATAATTATAGATATCTCATCGGATGAGGAAGAAGAAGGGGAGTTTATTCCAGTAGAACCTGAACCTGAATCACCTGAACCAATGGAGGAGTCAAATGATTCTAACTTCGATCCTTCAAGCTACAAGCAATCCACTGACAAAAGGGACAACGTTCGAAAGGATTAAATCTTATGACTTTCCTCGCAAAGAGTTCATATTTTTTATTTTAAAAATTTTTATTTGTTATTTCAGTTTTAGCAAATAAGTGGCATGACCACATCCGTTTTTAGAACACACTTTTTATTTTAATATCTTCAGTCTATTTTAATTAATAAACCTTATTTATTTCTTGATAAATTTTTGTTTATAAATTCTTTTGTTTTACAAATATTCCATTTCACACCACTATTTGAGCACGCAAATAATTAGGTTTCCGTTCGTTAATATTAATTTGTTTTAATCCTGATCAGGTTCTAAACTCCTCCGATTTTGATGAAAAAGTAGTGTTTTTCGAGTGAAAACAACGTTTTAAGAAAGACTCACTACATTTGTAGTGAGCACTACCCTCTCGTGGCCAAATTCAGCCTCTAAATACGATTTTTGAGCAGTTTTTTATTTCAGGCAATTATCGAAATGCTAATCACCATTCCAAGCAACTTATCTCCAACAAACAACTATAAACCGATCCATGTGAATTATTTTTATATTTATTGTGATGCTTTATTAATTGATGGTTGGTTAGCAATCAATATTAATTGATAAAGCTACATTAAGGGAAATTTTAGCAATCGCTATCCCAAATTGTTAGCTTCACATTTTACTGTAAATGTTCGAAAGAGTTGTTAAAATATATAAGGGTGTTCGTCTTGAGAGCTAAACCTAGTCAATTCTAATAGTTATCCTTGTCCTATATTCAGGAGAAACCAAATGGCAGGGGGACGAAGTTCAGGTAGTGGTGGAAATGATTTGAATGATGTAGTGAGACAATTGGCAGCGGTTGCCCAACAATTGGCAAGGAACTCAACTGGTAACGGGGATGCCCAAGGGGAGCTCTTTAAAAAGGTGGCGCAAAGCAAGCCACCAACCTATCAGGGCGAGCCTGATCCTGTGGTGTTGGAAAACTGGTTAAGGGAATTTGAGAAACTGTTTGGAGCTGTGGGGTGCCCTGAAAACTCCAAAGTAGGTTGTGCTACCTACTATCTGAGGGGTGAAGCTGACCTTTGGTGGCAACAAAACGAGGCTACCATTAGAGCGTTACCTGGGTTCAACTGGACCAAATTCCAAGAAAAAGTGAGAGACAAGTTTTATCCTAGCTTTATGCAGAAGCAGAAGGCTGAGGAATTTTCAAACCTTAGGATGGATAAGATGACAGTTACAGAATATTACACCAAGTTTATTGAGTTGTCCAGTTTTGCTGAAGGATCCGTCTCCACGGAGAAAGCGAAAGCTAGGAAGTTTGATCGACCCTACTTCCCTATCTAACTAATTAGTGATTTATGTTAGTAACGGCGCCAAATTTTGACAGGGTAAAGTCGTATCCCCTAATAAAAAATAATTACCTAAATCACTAACTAAGGTAGATAGGGAAGTGGGGTCGATCTCCACAGGGAAACTAGTCTTTTTACTCCTAATTTATTATTATAATCTAAACTATTTAAGTAACCAATATTTATAGTTGAATAAGAAACTAAACTACAAAGAGTAGGAATAGGGAGAAAATAATATATAAAAGGATCTAGGGCATAGGTTCACCAATAAATAATACTCCAGGGTAAAACAGGGTAATCAATCATTGACATGGCATAAATAACATGATTAACAGGCTCTCGCAATTTGTTAATCAACATAGATCTAACAGGCTCTCGCAATTTACCAGATCTAAGTTCTTATTGAAAATAGTCTTTAATATCAAATTAACATCTGCTCGATTCATCAATTTAATATTGCTATACTTTTACAAGCCGAAATTGTAAAACATTAAAACAATTCAATAAGAAATTATCATGCAATACCAATAATCAATAATAGTCAATCATCAATGCATCAATTAACCAGATTGTAAAGGGCTCTCGCTACGTATTACAATCACACAATTAATTTACCGGTATTAAATCTCATCTCTCGAATCTTTACTTAACCATTTATAAATTAACTTGCCTATTGAAACTAGACCTAAACATTAATTCTCATCTCTCGATTCTTGAATCAATATTGTCAAACTCATGCATAAAAGATAGGCCTATTCTAGTCACAGAGCATTAAATCAATCAATAGGAAATTAATCTAACATTGATAATCAACAACAACAAATTACCCCTTCATATTATTTATTAGATCCCCATAAACCTTAGAAATTAAACTACTCACACATAATTAAATATAAACTAAACAAAGCAATTAAACAAGACATGATAAAAGAAATAAAATAAATAACTGAGATTAAACAAAGAGTTGTAGAGAGAGAAACAAGAGATAAAATAATACTAAGAGTTTAATTAAGGGAGAGAGAGAAGTTAGAGAGATAAAGAGAGAAGAACAAACTAAACTCAAAAAAAAGAAAACTAAAAACTAAAAACTAAAACTAACTAATGAAAAACATAAAAAACCCCTCCGTAAAACTAAAACTACTACTCCTTAAATAAGAAAAGCTAATGGGCCATCAATCCCACTAACAATAGAAATCCACTAACAATAGAACTCCTATCAACTAAGTCCTAGATAAAGTTCTAGAAACCACGCCCTTCGTAAGAACAAAGCTATTGGGCTTATTTTGCAACAAGGCCCAACCGAATCAAGGTAGCAGCAATCATCACTCGCCCGATCGGGCCCGCTAATCCACACGCCCAACAGCAACTTTGAATTGGGCCTTTTTCACTTGGGCTGAAATTTTCTTCTTCTTAATTTATCTTGGACTTGCAACAAAATTAATACTCCGAACAAACCGAGCCCTTAATCACCGAACCAAATTTAATTAGCTCGACCTTGGGCTTCAAAAACTCGTCATAAGGTACAATCATCTCTAATATTTTCATAGTGGCTCAAAAAGCTCGGGAATTGTCATAATTCTTCAAATTCCTACAAAATAATGCCAACTCTACAAAAACACTAGAAAACGTATATTAGTAATAAAAATAGCTCCGTAGAGCCCAAATAAGCACAAATATGACCGTGGGACGGGGAATAAATATATATATATAAAATAGACTTATCAAACTCCCCCAAGCCAAACCTTTGCTTGTCCCTAAGCAAAGCAATGAATAAATAAATCAATACTTCACCCCAAAAACAATTTAAATTAACAAATATGATTTAAGGTAAATCTGACAAACATGTATCAAAGTCAACCAATCAAATCCATCCAACTACCAATCTTCCCTAACAATTGTCAAATAGAGCAAACCACAAGAGCATATAGAATTCAAGACTAGTGCTCACACACTCAACTCTCATTTATGTGGCGAGTAAAAGATATACTCGATCGCTCTCCAACCACCCTTTTAATGTGAATAATGCCCTCCCAACTCACACTCTCGTGTGTATAAAAACAATGAACGCTCAACCTACTAGTCGACTCGAAATATGTTAAGTCATAACTTGCATTGATAAACAACACTTTCACATTTACACAACTTCTATGCACAAGGTCGGAAGGGCTTTAAAGCTTGTAATGTAAGGTTAGGGTAAAGGGTAGGATAAATTTGGGAAAAAGTGAGAGAAAAGCTATGCCTAAAGGGAGCAAATTCTAATAAATAAAACCAAGGTCAAAAATAAATAATAACCAATAAATCTCCAACATACTCAACTCCACCAAAAATTCACCAAATACAACTCCAATCATATCAAATAATTTCCAACACTTACAATAATCACTCATAAAAATATGATAATGTAGAACTTTGAGTGAAAAACAAACTTTGAACTCATTCTCTTTTTTTTTTTTTCTACTTGAATTTTTTCTTCTTTTTTTTTTTTTTCTTTTTCCTTGAACAACCTTCAAATAGAACATTTGAGCATTAATAAATTTTTTCTTTTGCTCTTTATTTTCTTTTTAACTCATATTGGAAAATTCAAATTTGAAACAGAATATCAATATTTTCCAATCAAAAATCAAAGAACAATAACTCTTCTTTTATTCCCACATTGTGCAAATAATATGCACACCACAACTCCCTCACCTCACCAACTAATAGCTCCCCTAAGCCAAGCTTGGGACTAGTAACCAATGGGGCTCATATAGGCTTGTAATGTGGCTAAATAAACAATAAAAGGGCACAAGCAACAACATGGGTAACAAGAAGGGAACAAATGTATCTAATACTCTGAAGGCTACCTAAAAGAATGAACGCCTTCGTCCTCCTCATGTGCATAATAATAAGTCATGAAACACTACTCATAGTTGCAAATCAATACTCAAATTCATTGACATACCAGGAATTATGGAACTATCACACATTTCCTAACCAAATCAACTAGTCATGCACTATAATCACAAGTAGTCGGACAAAATTGACGCATGTTAAGGTTTCAAGGCAATCAAACATCAAATCATGATCAACTAATCCACAATGCTAATCATCAAATACCAAGAATCAAAACAATTTTCTCAAGTAAGGGGCACAGGGAAGCATAATTTATAATTCATTAGAACGTATTTTTGATTTTTTTTTTTATTATTTTTCAATTTTTTTGTATTTTTTTATATAAAGAAAGCAATAAAAACTACACTAGGAAAACAAGAAATCTAACCTAGAAAGCAAGAAAATCTATACTATGAAAGCAAATAAAGAGAGAAAAGGAAGAGAATTTTCAAGTGAAAGAACACCCCCCCAAGCCAAATCAAACAATGCCCTCATTGACTTGGGAGAGTAGCCTACTCCTCATCCTCATCCATCCTCGAATAGCCCCCGCCATGGCTAGAACCGGCTCCTCCATGGCTAGAGCCACCACCACCATACCCCGAACCACCAGCATAGTAGTTAGGGTCCACATTCCCCCCAAGCCCGCCAAAAGGTACATCGGTCCCATAACCATGGACCGATGAGTAGTCGACGTAGGTACCAAAAGCACTTGGGTTCGTATATCAACCCTGCGGATATTGGAACCAATCAGGGACAAGTGAATCGGGGGGAATAGCCATCATACATGGGGTATAAACCCCTCCCTAGGTTCCTCTCCACATGTCCTACCCTTCTATCTAGAGACCCTACTCTAGCATCCAAATCCCTAACCAAACCCTCAACTCTCCCTTGCCCCGTCTCAATCCTATCCAATTGGCTCCTAAAAGCCGAGAAGTCATAAGGGGCGTTAGGGTCTATGTTGTAGTTGGTAGAGGAAGTGGGGATATCGTATGTAAAGGGTGGAGGTGGTGGATAGTGTGGTGAATGATGAGGAGGTGAGTGGTCAATTGGTGATTGATGGGGTTGGGGTGAAGGGTGAAGGGTGAAGGATGAGGTGGTTGCACCTCACCTTGACCAATAACTGCAAAAGTGTAAGAAGGCCTCCCCTTCTCAAATTTGGTCAAGGTGGGGTGGGGTAAAGTGAAAGCATTATCCCTCCTACCCGATTCCCGTTGAATCACCCACCAAGTATCCCCTCCTATGACATTAACCTAGTTAAGGCTACCTAGATAGTGTAGGTCCATAAGAGTTGGGCCGACTACCTTACCATCATCGTTAGGGACAAAGCTAAGGTGTTTGACCGCTATATGTGTAACTAGGCCGCCAAAGTAAATGGGTACCCTAGACCTACCCGCCTCGGCCGCATTGGCCACCCGTTGGAAGTGGGTGGCCATTTTGTGGACTATACTGAGCTTTTCACTCCTACGGACCATGTATGACCCTAGTAATTCAAGCTCATCCCGCCTAACATTGGCGGGTTCATGCCTACCAAAAATGGTAAAGCCAACAAACCGTTGCCAGTAGACCCAGCCAAAATAGAAGTTGTTAAGAGCTGGCCGACACCCAAAACAGTATCTGATGTGAGAAGTTTCTTAGGTTTAACAGGGTATTATAGGCGTTTTGTTAAGGATTTTTCCAAAATTGCTAAACCTATGACTACTCTAATGAAGAAGGACAAGAAGTTCGAATGGGATGAAAAGTGTGAAGAGGCGTTCCAACTCTTTAAACACAAATTAGTTACAGCACCAGTGCTTACACTTCCAGATGATAGTGGACTGTATGATGTATATAGTGATGCATCAAAGAATGGCTTGGGGTGTGTGCTTATGCAAAATGGAAAGGTGATTGCATACGCATCAAGGCAGCTAAAAACACACGAGGTAAACTATCCAACTCATGATTTGGAATTAGCCGCCATCATTTTTGCACTGAAAATTTGGCGCCATTATTTGTATGGAGTGAAATGTAGAATTTACACAGACCACAAGAGCTTAAAGTACATTTTCACCCAAAAGGATTTGAACTCTCGTCAAAGGAGATGGCTAGAGTATACGACGGATTACGATCTAGACATACAATACCACGAAGAGAAGGCAAATGTGGTTGTGGATGCTCTAAGTCGTAAAACTAGTCATGGATTAAACTCGTTAGTAGTAGCTAATGAGTTATGTAGAGAAATGGCGAAATTGAATTTAGAAGTCGTGGAATGGGGAGTACCAGCAGGTATTTTTGCGAATCTGAGTATCCAACCAACAATATTCGACGTGATTCGACAGAACTTAGAAGGGGATGTAAAGTTGGATAGGATTCGTGAGAAAATTAAGCAAGGAAAAGCTATAGACTTCAAAATTCACGAAGTTGGGAGCTTGAGGTATAAAGGTCGATGGTGTGTACCACAGAAATGTGAGGAAGTGAAGAAAAAGTTGATGGAAGAAGGACACAACACACCTTACTCAGTACACCCGGGAGGAGACAAGTTATATAAGGATTTGAAGAAGATGTTTTGGTGGCCTAGAATGAAAAAGGAGGTTGCTGAATTTGTGGCAAAGTGTTTAACATGTCAGAAGGTGAAAATAGAGCACAAGAGGCCTCAAGGGACTGTACAATCATTAGAAATCCCAGGATGGAAGTGGGATTGCATTTCAATGGATTTCGTGACTGGCTTACCTAAGTCAAGGGGTGGAAATGACGCCATTTGGGTAGTGGTGGACAGACTTACGAAATCGGCAGTGTTTATACCTATGAAAGAAACTTGGAAGATGGAGCAACTTGCGAAGGCTTACATCAAGCATGTACTAAGGTTACATGGAGTTCCAAAAGACATTGTTTCTGACAGGGATTCCAGGTTTCTCTCAAAATTCTGGAAAAGTGTCCAGGAAAATTTTGGTACCATACTTAAGATGAGTACAACATTCCACCCTGCCACAGATGGGCAAACCGAAAGAACCATTCAAACCTTGGAGGACATGTTGAGAGCTTGTGTAATAGACTTCCAGGGAAGTTGGGAAGACAGTTTGGATTTAATTGAGTTTTCCTATAATAATAGTTACCACGCAAGCATAGGAATGGCACCATTCGAGGCTTTATATGGGAGAAAATGTAGAAGTCCAATTTGTTGGAACGACATTAGTGAAACTATGATTCTTGGGCCTCAATTGATTGAGGACACAGTCAAGCAAGTAAGGGAAATCCAATCTAAAATCCAAGCAGCTCAAGATCGCCAAAAGAGTTATGCAGACTTAAAGCGAAGAGAAGAAGAATTTGAAATTGGCGATAAGGTGTTACTAAAGGTTTTGCCGATGAAAGGAGTGATGAGATTTGGGAAGAAAGGAAAGCTCAGTCCAAAATACATCGGTCCATATGAAATACTACAAAGAATAGGCAAAGTAGCTTATAGGTTAGCCTTACCTATGGAGCTTAGTAAAGTACATGACGTATTTCATGTGTCCCAATTGAGAAGGTACATCCCCGATAAATCCCATGTGCTTCAACAAGAAACCATCGAGTTAGACCAAAGTTTAACCTATGAAGAGAGACCTGTCAAGATTCTTGACAGTAAAGTGCGTAGTACACGCAACAAGAACGTTAAAATTGTAAAGGTACTTTGGTCTAACCAAGATTATGAGGAGGCCACTTGGGAAGCAGAGGATGAAATGAAAAAGAAATACCCAGAGTTGTTTCAGGTATGTAGAGTTACGGGGGCGTAACTCGTTTTCTTTAAGGGGGGTAGAATGCGGTAGAATTTCGCGCTTTTCCCCTATATTTCAGTTATTTTCGTGCTCTTTGCACCAATTTAAACAAGTATTTCGAGTATTTATGCTCTCAAAGAGACATAAAATGGTAAAGGAGTGACAAAAAGTACAACAATATTATACATAATAAGGAAAAAGGTTTGATTTCCGTTCCCCAAGTTTCGGGACGAAACTTTTTTTAAGGGGGGTAGACTGTAATACCCCGTATTTTATACGTATTTTATTTAAAGTATGTATTTTATAAAGTATTTAAATAGTTGTAATTATTTTAATTAAAGTATTTTAATTAATATTATTATAAAAGGAAAGTTTATTTAATTATTTTATTTAAAAGTTGGGGATTTTATTTTAAAGAAAGTTTAATTTTAACAAGTTTTTTTAGGAAAGGGATTAGGAAAAACTAAAAGAGGAAAGTTTAGGGTAAAGGGTTGGTAGAGAAGGGGTATAAATATCCCACTTATGAGGCAAATCAAACTTTGCCCAGAGTGGAGAAAACCCAAGGTAAGCTTCTCCCCTTTTTCTCCTTACTTTTCTTTCTTTTTTTTCATCCTCTTACCCTTCCCCTTTGTCACGGCCGACCAACACCACCACCACACACGTGGCCGGACCACCACCGCGCATCACCGCGCGCCACCAGCACACGGCCAGCAGCCGCGGCGGCAGCAGCCCAGCCGTGCCGTGGTGGCTGCTGCTCGGTGTTCCTCGAAAAAAAAAAAAGATTTAATCTTTCTTATTCTAATTTAATCTATGCTTAGATCTAATTATAAATTACGAGTTTTGGGATTTAATTTTGATGTTTGAATGTTGTAATTATGTTAATTAATTTTCAGCTTTGGTTTTAATTTTAAAAGCCCCAATTTTTGAAACCCTAGGTTCTTGATTTATGAAATTATGAAAGTATATTATGTATTAATGTTTAGATCTTCAATTTAAGTGCTTTGAGACCAAATTACAGCAAGTTTTAATTAGAAATAAAGTGCTGGAATTTTATGTAGAACCCTAAATATTATGTTTTTGAAGGAAATTTAAATTACCCATTAAGTGGGACTTAATTAGCGTGTTTTAAATATAATTTCAGCCTATTCTAATTATTTTAAGAGGGATTTTAGGATAGTATATATTGCTGGAAATTTGTTTAGAGTGGGTTTTAATGCTCTATTATAATTTTAATGTGTAGGAGACTTCGAAGTGAGTAATTTTTACTAGTCGTGACGATTTTAAGATCGTATTCAAGGTACGTTCGCGTACTTAGCATATTTTGATGATGTAGAATCATGCTAGGTTTAATTTCAATCAGTTACAAGTAGTATCATGCTAAGGTTTATGTATTGAATCGTGAATTATTGGTGTTGGTGATTGAATTGTGAAGCATGAATTATTTGTGATGGTTTATGGATTGGAAAATTATATTTTGGCATGATTATATGGACTACATATTTATTTATGGCATGATAGAGAGCATGTTTAATTAAACTAATTGTTTAATTATGTCTGGAATATCGAAAAGAAATTTTATTATGGTTCATATAATTTTTATTGATGCTTTAAGCATGAGGAAGGAGCTATATAAGTGTCTATGTACATAAGGAATAAATTGTATGTCGGTGCCTTTGTGCACTTAAGGTGTGTTTGACACCGAGGGATAGGATTTGTGGCGCATTATGCGTTTAAGGTGTCTTTGACACTGAGGTAGAATTAAAAAGGGTTCAACATTAAATAATATGTGGTCACTAATTATTCAAGAATTAAATTGGTATGTTTGCTTGATTGAATAATTATTGTTGATTGATTTATTACGCTTTGAGAGTCATCACCAAGTCTAATAATATGTAAGTAACGTAAAGTGAAAGAGATTACGCACCAAAACTCTTGGAACGTATATACCTTGAGTATGAACAATGGGGGGGTTATGGGGTTTTATATTTAACCATAACTTCCAATGGAGTACAGGACGCTGTATATTCCTTTTTATTATTTATTATGCGCAGGAATTCCGCCACCTTTGTGTGGTTTGTCGCTGTCACGGTTAGCTCCCGTGCTAGTTAACCTCAAATTTTATTTGGGGGAGGTTAATAGGTGGAAACCCGTTCGATGCGTAATCAATGCAAAAATGAATTAATTATTGTCTAGTCATTGTGTCTTGTTGATTGTTGGGTGTGCTTGTAAACAGGTACAGTGAGGTAAGTGTGTGTGATGATAGGAGAATGCATGTTAGTGTGTTTAGTTACGCTTATGTACTCAGCTTTGCTGATTGTGTGTGTTGTTTGTGTCTGGCCATGTCTTTATCTTGGCCCTACGATGATCCATTTTAATGGAGAGTAGTGGGGGCAAGTAGAGATACACTTTCAGGTATTGAAGCATGTTCATGACGGGGCATGACTGAAGAGGGAATCATGCTAGCTTCCATTAGGATATGATTTGTTTTATGCATTGAATATTTTATTATATTACTTTGTGGACTAACACAAAAAGTTTGGTTGTCTCGGTTTTGAATAAGGGCCTTAAATGGTTCCAAGTTGTGGTGGGTTTTATTTGACTTTGGTTTCGTTGATTTTCAACTTTATTTTCGTTGGTTTGGTTTTTTTTAAATTGTGTTATTTAAATAGTTTTGGTTTTTAAGTCTTCCGCTGTGTATCTTTGATATTTGCCTTAACCGTTTTCATGGTGGCGGTAATGTCTTAGATATTCCTATTTAAAGTTTTTATACAGGGCAAAACAGGTATTTTAAAATAAAGGAATTTCTAGGGTGTTACACAAGTGAGCGGTGCTTTTTTCAAAGAGGAATCGAGTTCACAAGTAGGATGGAAGTGATCTATCCAAGAGAAACTTGTAATCTCATGTTTTGTCTAAAGAAGTAGAACTTATTTAGTTTTATCTACCATACTTTTGATGTATTTCCGACGTTGGACATCATTTTCATCAAATCAATACCTTTTGTTTTGATGTCTTGAACATATTTATGGAATGACACTTTCACGTGTTTTTAGACAAATGTATGATACCAATACAAAGAAAGCTAAGACTACACAGTCTAGTCAAACTTACATGTGGCATTGTCGCCTTGGCCACATTAAACATCAAACGCATCAAGAAACTTCTACAAGAAGGTATTCTTGACTCATTTGATTTAAAATCCTTTGAGAATTGCGAAGGATGTTTATTAGGCAAGATGATAAAGCAACCATTCTCCAAGTTAGGAGAAAGGGTCGGTGACTTGTTGGGACTAATACACACCGATGTATGTGGACCAATGAGTACACCCGCAAGGAGTGGTTATCGGTATTTCATAACCTTCACGGACGACTTTAGTAGATATGGTTATGTCTATCTAATGTCGCACAAATCTGAATCGTTTGATAAATTCAAAGAATTTCAGAAAGAAGTTGAAAACCAACTCGGCAAGAAAATCAAAGCGCTTCGATCGGATCGAGGAGGCGAATATTTGATCCAAGAGTTTGATGACCATCTGAAAGAACATGGAATACTTTCAGAGTTGACACCTCCGGGAACTCCTCAATGGAATGGAGTATCTGAAAGGAGGAATCGAACCCTGTTAGACATGGTCCGATCTACTATGGGTCTTAGTGAACTTCCAATCTCTTTCTGGGGACATGCACTTTTAACTGCGGCACTCACACTAAATCGTGCTCCGTCAAAAGCAGTGGAAAAGACTCCATATGAATTATGGACAAGCAAACCGCCAAGGTTGTCTTTTCTCAAGGGGATGCGAAGCATATGTCAAGAAACTCATTTCTGACAAACTTCATCCGAAATCTGACAAGGTTTACTTTGTGGGTTATCCAAAAGAAACCAAAGGGTATTACTTCTACAACTAATCCGAGAACAAAGTGTTTGTTGCTCGTGATGGTGTCTTCTTGAAGAAGGAGCATCTCTCCAAAATGACAAGTGGGAGGAAAATCGAACTCGACGAAGTTCGAGAGGACGAGCAACAAGGACAAGTTGACAATCAAAGTGCTTACCAAGCAGCTGTTGACATTGGTCAAAATCAAAATATGCAAAGTCAACCCGACAATGCAAATGCTCAGTCCATTACCCTACGTAGGTCGACTCGGCCAAGATCTCAACCTGACAGATATCTCGGTGTTGTATTAACCGAAGATCATGACATCCTAGTAGTGGATGGAGATGATCCGGCAACCTACAAGCAAGCTATGACGAGCCCCGACTCTGCAAAATGGCAAGAGGCCATGAAATACGAAATGGACTCCATGTTTTAAAATCAAGTATGGGACTTGGTTGATTTACCCGCAGGTTACACACCTATCGGATGTAAATGGATTTTCAAGATGAAAACCGACAAAGATGGAAATGTATTTATTTACAAAGCAAGGCTGGTAGCAAAAGGTTATAGGCAAATTCACGGTGTTGATTATGATGAAACCTTTTCTCCAGTTGCTATGCTTAAGTCCGTTCGAATTCTTCTAGCGATTGCTGCATATTACAATTATGAAATATGGCAGATGGACGTCAAAACCGCCTTCCTCAATGGGATTTTGGGAAAAACTGTGTATATGACACAGCCTGAAGGTTTTGTCGACCAGAATAATCCTAAGAAGGTATGCAAGCTTAAGAAGTCCGTTTATGGATTAAAGCAAGCAAGCAGAAGTTGGAATCTGCGATTTGATGAAGCCATCAGTAAGTTTGGTTTTATCAAGAATCCAGATGAGTCTTGTGTCTACAAGAAGGTCAGTGGGAGTGACATCGCCTTCCTAGTCTTATATGTCAATGACATTTTGCTCATTGGAAATAGCATTCCATTGCTAGAGTCTGTAAAGGCTTGGCTCGGGAAATGTTTTTCAATGAAAGACTTGGGAGAGGCTCAGTACATATTAGGCATCAAGATCTATAGGGATAGATCAAAAAGGATGATAGGAATGAGTTAGAGTGCTTACATCGATAAGGTACTGGCTCGATTCCAAATGGAAGGAGCCAAGAGAGGGCACCTACCCATGTCACATGGCATAACCTTAAGCAAGAAGCAGTGTCCAAAGACACCTGATGAGCGAGAAAGGATGAGTCAAATTCCGTATGCTTCGCTTATTGGATCGATCATGTATGCCTTGATATGTACTAGGCCGGATGTATCGTATGCCTTAAGTGCTACAAGCCGATACCAATCAGACCCAGGAGAGGCGCATTGGACTGCGGCCAAGAGTATTCTAAAGTACTTGAAAAGGAACAAGGATAAATTCCTGGTCTATGGTGGTAAAGATGAATTGGTTGTTGAGGGATATACCGACGCAAGCTTCCAGACAGACATAGACGACTTCAAGTCACAATCAGGATACATATTCTGTCTCAATGGAGGAGCGTTTAGTTGGAAGAGTGCAAAGCAAAGCACAACTGCTGATTCTACAACTGAAGCCGAGTACTTGGCAGCATCTGAGGCAGCCAAGGAGGCAGTTTGGATTCGCAAGTTCATTGATGAACTTGGTGTTGTACCCTCCATCAAGGGTCCAACAGACCTCTATTGTGACAACAATGGAGCTATTGCTCAGGCTAGAGAGCCACGAGAACATCAGAAGGTCAAACATGTCCAAAGGCTATTTCATATGATTCGAGAATGGAAGTCAGAGGGTGAAATCAGAATTTGCAAAGTGGGAACGGATGACAATGTAGCCGATCCACTTACTAAACCTTTGTCTCAAGTGAAGCACAACAAACACATTGAGGCAATGGGAATCAAGCATGTCGTGAACTGGCTTTGAATTCCATTTTATAGTGTTTTAATCAAATTTTGAACAATGTTGATGTAAAGCACCATGATGAACCATTCAGTTTTGGAGTAATTAAAATTTTCATGCAATTTAAATCACCCCGTCTCTATTTAATTGTGGTTTAGAATTAAATAATGAGTCCATTCGATTTTAATAAATATTCAAAATAGGGTATCAAGTCAATGGCTTGGATAAAGAAACACCTATTAAGTGAACATTGAATATTTTAATCGAAAATTATCCCTAATCAAGGTCATATTTTATGGACGATTGATGACCATCAGAGATTAGTGTGTAGTATGATTTGTAGCACCGTTTCTTGTGCTATGAGGATATAAATCATTTGCACAGGTATTGGTTTAGAACCATACTGGATCGACCTATGAGGATACTTTAAGAGATTTAAAAATCGTCATAAGTATTTTCTCATTATTACTATCGGAACTCTTTTCCTTTGACCATGAGTAGTGGGAGATCTCTTGTTTGAGTACTGGTCCGCTTTGGTATCCTCCAAACGTCTGCCGTAACAGGGGATTATAAAGACAGATATCAGGCGGGTGAGTCCTCTTAGTAAGAGAAGCTACATTACAAGACTGGAAATGTCCCCCTACTAACAATAGGGAACATGTCTTGTTGTTTACAAGGCCTCTCAAAGAGCGAGACTGTGAAAAATGCATGGTCGTGCTCAGATGGATTTTAGAAATCATCTGCTTATTGACAGTGAAACTCGGATTTCGAGAAACACTTCTGGACGTAAAAGAGATGACTAGTAATCTTACTCTGTAGTTCATGAAGAGACATGAAGAGACATAGGATAAGGGCTATACACTAAATGCACACTTGTCCGGAAGGACAAGTGGGAGATTGAAAGGAATGGTGTCCTTCGAACAAGTGTATTATTCTGATAGCGGGTTCAGAATTATTAGAAAGCTAATATATTCAGTAAGGTCAAGTGATCGGAATGCCTGGGTGGAGGCCGCTTCCGATCAGTAATATTAATATAATTAATATTACAGCTTAATCTTGACTGAACCCTTCGGGTCACACCCAAGCAAAATATACGAACCGAATTAATTCGTCGCCCGAGTGTTAAATATTTAGACGTCGGTAATTCGAGCTTAGAGTGTCGAAACCAATCGTCGGAAGTCGAGTCAAAATTATAAAAGACGAGACGCGCAAAAATAATAATAAATTGACCATATTCCCAAAATACCCCTAGCATCGGAGTGCCCCGAGCATCCGAATGCTACGGGCAAAAATGTCCTAGCAAAGGTGGCTAGCAAACACCAAGCCGAGCCTAGCATGGCTGGCTGGTGCGTGCTAGCAGCCACGGCCAGCAGCAGCTAGCAGCCGCAGCACGTGGTGCGTGCAGCAGCTAGCTGCCGCGGCTAGGCACGCTAGCACAGCAGCAGCCGCACCGCGCCACAGCAGCAGCTGGGTGCGGGCTGGGTGCGGGCTAGGCTCGGGCCGGGCTCGGGCTTGGCTCGTGGCTTGGCTCGGGCCATAGGGCTGTGGATTAAGGGGAAGCATGGAATATGGGAGCAAGTGGGAGAGGACATGTGGCACAAGGAGAGTATTGAGTGGGGAGCAAGTATGGTCCCCTACTCTCCATGTGGTCCTCACCAACCCATCTCACATGGTAATGCCACTTGTAGATTTATTATTAGTTTGCAATTTTAATTTAATTTAGCTTTAAATTAATTTGTGGAATTTCATGATCCCACATTGATGGGATAGAAATTCCCACTCATACTTTCCTCTATAAATACCAACCTTGGGATTTGGAGTAAAGTGCTTGAGTGGGAGTTAAAAAGAGCATTCCATAATTTTTGGGAAAACTCTTAAACTCATATAACACTCAGGTTTTGGTCGGACCTTGCTAACCCCAAGGTAGCGGACCTTAAAGTTTTGTTCGCCTTTTTGTGGGTGGATACCGTCGGAGGCGCGGCGCTTGACGTGCTCGTAGCTTTCAAGTAAGAGCCCCGGTTTTTGGGCGAAGCTCGCTTCGAGGGTAAGATTCGTTATCTTTTCTTTGTGATTATTTATTTATGCTTTATGATTTTAATTATTGCGAGTGGTTCCTCGGGTCGGGGTTGTTTCCGCGGTGAGTCGGACTCACCAAACCCCAACAGTTCATACTATGAATTACAAAGATTTAACTGTCGAATTCAAATTAATGTTAAACTACGAAAAAACCCAATTTTGATGATAATTACAAACATTATTCAAGATAATTACCAAGTTATGAGAAAATTTTGGTTTTAATCCAAGATTATTCACGATATTACCAAGTTACGAAAAAAGTCTGGTTTAGACGGTAATTATCAAGATTGTGGTTAAACAACACCAATGTCTGGTTTTGAAGGTAATTAATTGCTGGAGAAACGGCTGAAAATTTAGAATCTACCCTGGGACATTCTAAAATTTCAAGTGTTCATACCAAGAGATGCCTGAAAGTTTAGAATCTACCCGGGACATTCTAAAATTCCAGGCGTTCATACCATAAAACATCTAAAATTTTATAATGTGCCAGATTATAAACTTTTAGGCGTTCATATCAAGAGATTTGGGTATTTTATACCCGGCCAAGTGGCCCAATCGGAGCCTGCCACGTGTATCTGGAAGGGGCGCCACCTTGGACCTACCAGATGGTGACACGTGTCAGGCAGATATCACCCTTGATTTGGGGTGTTTGATGATCCCAAGTGGACCAATAGGATAGCAACACGTGTCACCCTAAGAGACGCCCAAATGGCCTCTTGGGGTGAGTGACGTGTCAGATATCGCTTCTGAAATGGCGGCCTTCAAAGGCCCAAACTTTGAGGCGCCGTTTTGCGGCATGCCCTAATCCCTAGGTCATCAAAACCTAGGGAGGGCACACTTCCCCAAAAGACCCTATAAATTGGGACAATTCCCTCATTTATGGGACGGATTACGTAACACGAGACAACACGTCACATCAACATTTATTACAGAGATGTCGTTCTCAAGAAACAAACAGCACAAACCCCGAGCTTGGAATCCCAGCAGATAACTTTATTTCCGCCTGTTTTGCTCCGAATACTTTACTAACTTAATCTTCGGAGGCTGACCACCGACCAACCGGCGGTCCGTTTGTTTTGCAGGTACAGACGCCCCTTGCTGGCTCTAGTCTTAGTGTCGTAACTCTCCCGAGGGACAAAAAACCCCGAAACATTTGGCGCCGTCAGTGGGGAGAGTACCTCTAAGATGGCTTCACAATAACCTGTACCGACTCCTGAGACCAATCGGCCTCCGGAAAACATACTGGTCCAGACAGACCATGATTCAGGTGACGACGCTGATGTCGAAACCTATGTGGATCCTAACGGGTCCCTCATCTCTAGACGCATCCGTAGTAAAGAAAAGCGGGAGCGTCACCATGATCAGGCGGGTCCAAGCAAGACTGCTGGACAGCCAAGAAAACCCTCAGGGCGGTTAGTTGATCCTTCCCAGGTGGCAGGATCAACCCCAGTCACCCGAGACGAAATCATGAAACTCGTGAGCAGTCTTAGGGGTGAAATCAAGCAGCTTGCCACCAAGAAGTCGTCTACTCCTAGAAAGGAGTAGTCAGCCAAGAAGCCAGCCCAGTGATGAGTGACATTTGTGTCACTCTTAGGGAGTAGTTTTAGAGTTATTTTCGTGTTTATTTCCCCTTCTTTTCCCTTTTATTCTCTTATTTTCTTTTTAATAAAGTTTCTAGTTTATTTCTTAGTTTTAGTATGTTTTAATTTAATTTCTTTATTTAATTAGTTTCTAGTTTATTTTCATATTTTATTTGCTTTCGATTTATTTTATTTCGTTCCTTTTCTTTGTTACTTTCATAGTTTTTATTAGTTTTAAGTTTATTTTGTTATTTTATTTTATTTACTTGTATAGTTTTATTTAATTTTTATTAGTTTAGTGTTACTTCTCTTTCTCTATTTTATTTTATTTATTTCCTTTTTATTTATTTTATTTTATTTGTCTCGGTTTCACACTTTTACCCTCGAGTTTGTTTGTGTGTAAGCTCAAGTTCAAGGTCCAAGTCGAGGCTTTTCAATTGCCACCCAACATCAAGCCCCTGCTGCCTCCTATTCGCCACCCCACCTTCCTTATCCTCCACCACAACAAAACAACCAGCCATTTCCCCTGCTCCTCCTCTGCTCCACGCATATTGCAGCCCCCACCTACCCAACCACCATCGCCACCGCACTCACCTCCAATCTACCACCAAAATCACCTGTTCGCCACCCCAACATAACAATCACTACCGCACCTTCCCTCACTGCCTCAACTTGCAGAAAAAACACCACCATTTCACACCAACTCATTAGCTCCCGCAAACACCACTCACCAGCAACGCAGCCACCTACGAACAGCCACCACCATCTCCAATCAACCACCAATCGACCAACCAGACCCTGTAGACACCCATTTGTGTCTCCCCAAAACCAAACCCAGTGATGAGTACCTTTCGCGTCGAATCATAATCGAATGAGGCGAAAGTGTGGAAAGTCTAGTGTTGCGGACAATTTTAATTCTTTTCTCTTCTCTCTATTAATGAAAACTTATTTTAAGAAAACAGCCAATCTAGTTTGGTTGGTCCATGGGGTCCAATAGTAGTGTAGTTGGATGGGGCTTGACAAGAGCTTTCCAACGATATATTATAAGCCCAATTCCGATGAGTATTGAGGAAGTTATGGCCAATTTACCAAACTGGGCCCGGTTTGAGCCTTATATGCGGCCCAATGATCTAGGGGAAGGCCTAATATGATTTATCATTCCTAATGCAATTAGGAATGGTTTTAGACTTCTAGATTCTTCTAGAAGGTTCTTTTCATTCCTAATTCAATTAGCATTGATAAATTGACTTTTGTTGACTTTTCAGAGTTTTAATTAAAATCAAAGAGCATTTTTGAGGAAAAGATACGATTTTATCCTCCTGTACGGCAAAATTTATCTGATTTTAGAAAACACGTCAAAAACAGGATTGGCGCCTAACGCCAGGCATTGTCGCCTGGCGCCAATAGCCTAATGTTGGCGTCAGCTCTGTTTTTCGTGCGCCAATGCTCTGTTTTGTTAATTTTATCTTTTTGGCTGATTTTCTCTATAAATAACGTATTAAAAACTCCGTTTTCATTCACCTACAATCAGTTTTCATTGGCAATCACCAATTCTTATCAAGATTTTCTCTCTTTCACCAATTCTCATCAAGATTTTCTTGATTATTCTTTCTTTCTTTCTAAACTAGTGTTCCCTTAGACGTGGAATATTATCAAAGCGGAGGAGGATCGTTTCAGGCGAAGCAATCTTCTATATTGGAAGCAGTTACAGGCGTAGCGGTTTTCAAGCGAGATGGCATTCTCTAGCTTGCAGGAGGTCATCAAAACAACAGTAAAGCGGCAACAATCGGTTACTTTCAGAGACATGTGCTCGACAGTGCAAGATACGCGTATCTGTTTAACTAACGCTAGTTTGCAGGTATCAGCGTTACAAGAGTGATTTAGGATCGCAGAACGTTCTGAATCATTCTCCGTCCCCATCGATACTTTGACTTTTGTTTTCGAAACTTGTGTTTCTCCAAACTCAGTCAAACTGGGGGCTTCTGTAGACACCCATTTGTGTCTCCCCAAAACCAAACCCAGTGATGAGTACCTTTAGCGTCAAATCATAATCGAATGAGGCAAAAGTGTGGAAAGTCTAGTGTTAAGGACAGTTTTAATTTCTTTTCTCTTCTCTCTGTTTTTGAAAAATTTATCTGATTTTAGAAAACACGTCAAAAACAGGATTGGCGCCTAACGCCAGGCATTGTCGCCTGGCGCCAATAGCCTAATGTTGGCGTCAGCTCTGTTTTTCATGCGCCAATGCTCTGTTTTGTTAATTTTATCTTTTTGGCTGATTTTCTCTATAAATAACGTATTAAAAACTCCATTTTCATTCACCTACAATAGTTTTCATTGGCAATCAACAATTCTTATCAAGATTTTCTCTCTTTCACCAATTCTCATCAAGATTTTCTTGATTATTCTTTCTTTCTTTCTAAACTAGTCTTTTACAAACACAATTCCTCATACATTAGCACTAGACACACCTATCCAAGTTCGAAGTTGCCTTCACCCTAGACGTGAAAGGTTTAATTTCTGAGGGATTGGTCCCAAATCTCTCTTTCAATTATTTAATTTAATTGTTTGTTTATTATTTTCCTTGAAGTTACTAACGTGTGTATTTTGTTATTAGAAAGAGGTACGAGGCATCAAAGTAAGTACTTTAATGGTTTTTATTGATGTTATGATGTAAAGATCATGTTTAAATTGTTATTATGATTCCTAGTGTCATGTCTAGGGTGCTTTTAATGTTAAGTATGATTGTCACGATGCCTTTTATTCTCTTCCTAATATTTATGATTGTTATTATCATGTTAGGGCTAAAGATTTGATTTTTATTGCTTAGTGACATGCTAGGGTTTGTTATTAATCTTGTTAGTATCATGCCTAGGATCTTGCTATTATTATGCTTTAACATGATTTATGATTATTTTTATAATTGTTTTGATTATGATTATAATTTTATTATTATTATAATTATTATTATTATGATCATGATTATTAATATGATTGTTATTATGATGATTATTGTTATGATTGTGATTATAATTATTATTTTGATTATTGTTATGATGATTGTTATTATCATGATATTTATTATTATGTTGCTTGATATTTTATTTTTATTGCTTGATCACGCCTTTTATGTATGTTTAAAGGGAATTTGTACTTGTAATCACGCTTAATAAGATAATTAATAATCTTGTTTAGGGTTAATTTGATTATAATTCAAGTGATCGCCAATAATAGATTTGTTTGTGCATTAATATTCAACCAACATAGTTAAACAGGTTTAGGGTTAATCCTATTGATTGTATGTTAGTCAGGAAGCGCACATGAATACGATCAGAATAAAGTAGAGGCCTATTATTAGGGCAGGTTCAATCTCTTTTAGGTTGGATTTGTACCTTCATCCCCGAATCCTTATTTGGTTCTAGACCTTATGGAGTTGACGATCTATTGGATCGTTAAGGGGTGTAACCTTCACCCTGTGAACGGTTTAAAAGTTCCTAAAACTTGTTGGCGACTCTTTTGCTCTATCTTCTTTCCCTTTGGACGCCACCGTACTGAAGTGTATGATCACAGTGGGGTTCAAGCAAGGGGATTAACGCTTGAAATTTATTCCCTACAGTTTTTTGCGACTCCGCTGGGGAGGATTTCTATTTTAGTTCCTGAATTTGTTTCAGCAATGATTTAGAATGAGTGGATGAGACTCGAAACGTTCTAAGTATTTCATGTGCGTAATTTTGATTAACATTATTGTCATATGCATAAAAAAGATCTCATTGGAAAGACCATCTGTAATGAGTTAAAAACATAGGATTTTACACGTAGGAAATTTGAGAAATATCTTTCACAACTAGGACCGAAATAACAACGCGCGAAACTGGAAAATTTTATCGAGCACAGAAAGCTGCTGAGGCATGTGGGAAGTTGCGCCAGGGGCCAGAGCATTGGCGCCAGTATTTTAATTGTAGCGCCAGACGCCAGCATTGGCGCCAGGCGCTACGGCTAAAAGCTGGCGCCAGTCTCTGATTGCTGACAAGGGGAAAACTAGGTCGTTATCTAATCTTCCCTCGGTCAAACTAAATTTATAAACACTTAACAAACCTAAATACGAGTATAGAGGCAAGTCAATGGTCGAACCCAAAGGAACGGTCATGTTCAAGCACTTTCAATTATGCGCCTAAGCTAGGTCGAAGACGAAGGTAAGAGAGAATACTAACAACTAACAAAACAAGTAACCAAGGAAATAAAACACTAGGAACGGGGATCAACAAGTAATCATGTCAATTGCAACAACTTGGGAAGAGCATGCCAATCAAAGGTTGTGAGGACTAAATGATAAGAGCAATCAATAGGAATCAAAGAGCTATCTCCTAATTGTTAAGCTAGGGTTCACTATGAATAACAAACTAAGAGAATCACAATCAAAACCAATTGATAATTGCAATTCCTAAATCTAGCATAATTCTCAAGTCCAAATTGAATTACACACATGCAAACCTTCACTAATCACTTTAATCTCAACAATCAATCAACACAATCCCTAAATTAATCACAATTAATCAATCATACAAGTTTCACCCAATTCCTAGCAAAACAACTATTCAAGAACCATCATCTATCAACTAACAACTATGGAAAACAAGAATCAACAAAATATCAAGAACAATTACTCTAATCAAACATCAAATATCAAAATCAAACCAAACAAACATCAAATTAAACAAAGCAATTGAATGAGATAGATTTTAGAATTTCTCGTTGATAATTAAGAAGATCTCCAACACAATTGTCACACTTGCATCTTCAATCTCTCAATCACCATTGAAATTCCTCACTTTCTCTCTCTAAAACTACTCCTGATCTAGCCTAATCTAGAGAGAGAAGCTCTCAACCTAAGAGAGAGAAAACTATTCTAAAACGAAAGAATTACATGAATGAATAATAAAGGAAAACCAAAAACTATATAAACAAAAGGAGAAAAGAAGCTTAAAATTGTAAAAGACCTAGAAACCCGCGCCCGCGGAGAAATCGGCCGCGCCCGCGGAGGGGAAGGGACACCCCGATAGCCACGCCCGTGGCCCAAGCCCGCGCCCGTGGGGCCAAGGCTCGCGCCCTCGGGGAGCCCTCGGGACAACCGCGGGTACTTACTGCCCAAATACGGCTGTTTTGGAGCTGCAGCAACCCCGCGCCCGCGGCAGTTTTCCAGGGCCAAATTCAGAAGGCTGTAACTTCCGATCTAAGAATCGTATGAAGGCGTGCGACCTATTATTGGAAATCTCTTCAAGTATAGTTTCCAACCCAACTTGAATCACCCTAATCCGATCTGTAGAACTTGAGATATGACTAATACAATGCACAAAGGTCCTATTTGATACTTTGCAATCCTTCGTTTTCCTTTGTTTCAAACTCAAATTCAATTCCGAAAAGTGCATATTGATCCTAGTGGTTGCTATTTTCAATTCCCATGCATATAGCCTGCGACGTACCTACAAAACAAGACAAAGAAACGGAGAAGCAAGAGAAATAGCCGAGAAATGAATAAAATGATAAGAAAGCCATTAAAAGCATGCATTTCTCTAAACTAACACAAAAACACGCGAATCGAGCATTATTCTCTAAAAACACGACATAAACGACTGCAAAGGAGCATAGAAATATAAAGAAAACATAGCCTAAAGGTGCCATAAATGGCACGGATCAACTGCTGGCGCCAACCTCCCCCAATACCGAGCAAGAAATATGCGTTCTAATTTCGACCAGTTTTTCGTATTGTTTGCTCGATCCTACTTCATGATTGAATTTTTTCTCACTTTTCTGAAACCCATATGTATTCTACATATGGACATAACCCTCTGGGAATTCATGCTCCATTTACCTGATTGAACGCTCTGTGCAACAAAGGGTATATCCGAGATGTTGAATTCACCAAACCATGGAAGCGAGTTTTTTCAAAACTCGCGGTGTCCCATCCACTCGCGCCAACCCTTCACGGTTAGGATTTCGCGCGGTGCATCCGTACAATTAAGCATGGACCCTCTATGGACTAAACCATATCCCGAATTTTAGAGAACTAGAGCCGTGGCTAGGTTGTAAACTCATTGCATCATATTGTGCCTACTTGACTAATTGTGCATTATTTGTTGTGCGTATATTCTATGTTTCTCTTAACCGTTTGTTGACTTGTGTTGAGATTAAATACATTAATGACTTAAAGAACTTTGCCTAATTAATTAATTAATTTGAGTAAATAAAGTCTAATATTTTAATCGGAATTGACCTAGTATGACTTTAGGCATACCCCAGTTGATTAATAACACTGAAAACAGTCCCAGATTGAAGTTCCAATATTGGTGAAAGCACTGTCGTCTGGCGCCAAGCTACACAGTGCGACGCCAGTCCTATCGTTTGGCCGACAGTTCGGATTATTGGTTGAGTCATTACCTAGTGTCTAATTAACCAGTTTAATAATTAATTCGATTAATTTTCGCTGTTAATAACACTTTATTAAGTCATTAATTGAGTCTAGTCACATAGTCTAGCCACATGGTCATGACACGAATCTTAACATGTCACCTACACTCACTAGTCTTAGCACACACTTTGAGTACACATGTCACCATGACCATGTCTTAGGTTCATGTATGGGTCGGTCTTTTCCGTCAATTGAGTTGGGGGGGTACATTCTATTCCTAATTCTTCATATCCCTCCATCTACATCATCTTCTTCCACATTCCATTCCAATCTTTCTTCGCTTCCTCCATCCATTGCATGTTGAATAAAGTTTGAGTCAAACAATTAACAATGAATATCCTCAAATTCCTTTTCCACAGTACTTGGTCTAGGAGAGAAGGGCGATTAATCAAGGACAACCTCTTTGTTCAAGTTTCGCTTTTTGATAAACCAATTCGTCAAAAGAGGAAGGCTAAAAAGATAATAACAACTCAAGAGGAAGTCAATGAGCTTAGGAACCAATTGGTTACCGTGACTGAGACACTAAAGCTACTCACACTCAAGATCGATGATCCTGTGAAGCAACAACAAATGAACCTCATGCAAGAAAGTTTGAGCAAGCTATCTAATGACTATAAATTTCAGGGCATGAGTTCACAAGGGGTCTCACTGGACAAGGGACTTCTTTCACTTAAGTTCAACGCCACTGACATCCCTAAATTCAAGGCAACAGATAACCCTTACTTCCATCTAAGAGCTTTCAAAACTATAATGAATATTAAGGGTATCGATAAGAAGGTTTTCCCCTCTCTGTTCCCACTATCTCTCGAAACCGTTTATCAACAATGGTTCTTTTCTCTCGAGAAAGAAAAAACTTCTTCTTTGGAGTCGATAACAAACACTTTCATTGATAGGTACAAGTACAATATTCAAGACGAAACAGACTGTAGACAACTTGAGATGTTAAAATAAAAAGAAAACGAAGGGTTCACTTCTTTCTTCAATAAATGGAGGGAAACTTCCGCTAATATGGTCAAGGCTCCTACCGAAAAAGAATCTGTGAGGATGTTTATCAAGAATCTCCAAGGGAAGTATTCAAGGCACTTAAAGTACCAACATAATTTAAATACTTTCAAGGCTGTCTACAATATAGGCATTGACATTGAAGATGACCTTCTGAAAGATAATAGTGCGAGAGGAAAAAAGAACGACCATCCTTCTTCTTCCTCTCCCATTAATGGGGTACATGCCACGAACGCCTCTAAACCACGAATCCAAAGATCAAAAAGAGTGTTCACTCCACTTGGTATGAGTTATGAAACGGCTTTCAAGAAGCTACATCACAAGAGACTAGTCATGCCCATAGGGCCCATCAAAGATCCAGTTTCAGATGCCAGGCCACCTAAGTGGGACCCTAATAAGCACTGCAAATATCACCAAGGAAAGGGTCACGACACTGAGGAGTGTTGGAAACTCAAAGAAGCTATTCAAGATCTGATCGATAGCAATGAAACTTCCAAGATTCTAGCCATCGAAGATGACCAAGCGCTCTTCGATCCATCACTTCTTATCACACCTGTAGGAGAGCCCATGATTGAGACATCTTATATGACCTCTCTCGATGAAGTGGCCATAATTAAGGAAGATGAAAGTATTTTCTTAGATAATACAAAGGAAGACTCGTCAAGTCTAAAAGAGGACGTTCGAAAACTGCAAGATGTCATTGCCATGCTCTTGAATGTGGTAGAAGGATTAGTAAATCGGGTAATGGCCATTGAAAAAAATTATCGCCAAGGGTTTAATGAAGAACTCAATGCTCCTAAGCCACAGGCAAAACGGACCATTGAAGAATACACACCAATAAGAATGACTTACAATGAAGCTTCTGACTGTCTTCACGATCAAGGTCAAGATCCTCCACCTGAAAAACGTTTTCCCAATTGGTATCCAAATTCCTATTGTCGATACCATAGAGGTCGTGGTTACACCACCGAAGTATGTCTCGCCCTCAAGGATCGTGTTCAAGACTCCATTGATTCAAATCTCCTTCACGTTCCTCCGCGCGACAAGAAGGCCAAGATTAGTAACAATAGTAACAGTGGTTGTAAAGGGAAGAAGAACGATTATCCTTCTTCTTCCGGAAACACCTAATCTAGTAATAGTGTTGGTACTTTCGACCTTAGTGAGATCCTAGCCATGGGTAATCTAAAGCAACCAAAAAGGGAATTTACCCCTATTGAAATTAGCTACGATGATGCTTTCGATCGACTCCATGCCAAGGGAATCATTACTCCCATTGGACCTATTCAAGATCCCCCACTTAAGAAAATATTGCCTAGTTGGAACCCAAACGAACACTGCAAGTACCACCAAGGTAGGGGTCATGCTACTGAGAGTTGTTGGAAGCTAAAGGAGGATATCCAACATTTAATTGATCATAACAAGCTTCCCATACCTCCAGTTTACAAGAAGAGCGAGTGATGATAAAGGAAGCAACACAAGACAAGAGGCGAGCTTCAACGACAAGATTTCGTGACCTCTTTTTTTCTATTTCTTTTTCATTTTTTTCTTTCCCCAATAGGTCTAGCATAGGCACCTTTTCCTTTCCTTAGATTAATTTTGTAGATTCTTTATTTTCTTTTAATAAAATGAGCATTTATTTCCTTATATATGATCATTTCATTACATTGCATTAAAAAAAATAAAAAAAATAAAAAATCCATGTCGAACTAAGCACAAGATATACCAATGATTTGAGGCACCCCTTGTAGCCACATCATATCTCCTTTTTACCTTTCTAATTTACAACCCTTTCTTCATAAACCACTTTGAGCCTCGTCTAACGATAGACCTTTCTTTCTTCAACCCATATCTACCTAACCTTGGGATGGGATGGTGTGTAACTTATGCAATTCTAAGAAATCTTGAGCAAATTCAAAAGATCAAAATAAAAATAAGCAAAAATAAAGTAATCATAAAAGTGTACAAAAGGGTAAGTGTTCCAATGTCTTTGATATGAAAATATCTTCGATAAGAACACGTCTCAGATTGTGTCTCTTATCGAGTGCTCGGTACCGTGCCTGAGAAACATGAATGCCAAGTGAGTTATAGACCGCATGATCGGGATTGTCCACACTTATAAAAATTAAATAAATGCTAAAGCAAAAGATAAAAGAGAGCTAAAAAAAGAGTAGAAACTCAAGCATAAAAATACAAAGATTCAAAAGCAAGGTTGCACACCTTGGGGGCTTATCGAGGGTCTTGAGCCTTTATCCCCTTCTTCTTCAACCTTTAGCCTAACCACGTTACAACCCTTAAAAAGACCTTTTGAGGTATACACACACTTGTGCGAGGTTCAGCTAGAGCTACGTTCGGCCTGATTCCTAACGGATACGTAGGCAACCTCACATCGAGGTGCGGCCGTAATAAACATGCATTCATATTCAAATTCACACACTTACACCATGATCATATCAAAGGATTTCCTATGCTCATCCCTTTTCACTTAGAGCTAGACTTGGGGGCTTGATCCCTACATCATTAGCTTACCTAGCCTAAGAGTCACCACCATTGGACTCTTTTAGCAAATAATATCTTTCCACACACTTAGCTCTTGTGGCTTAACTTTAGTGTCACTTTCACACACTGCAAAGATACATGACCAAATTTACTCCCCTTAGGAACCCTTTGTCATGGAATCTTAACATAAAGCATGCCTTGTCACATCGCTCATCACTTATCAATCATCGTTGCATCACGAAGTATGAAGTACTTAGCCTCCGTGCCTAAGTTACCCAAATACTTTCATCATGGAGTCAACAGTTGAGATAGCCTAGGATGGGTTAATCCTTGCACCTTGAGAGATAGTATCAAACAAAATTTGACTAAGCTCGTTCAACATGCACCTTCAAAACTTTGATTCTTTTTCACGTCTTTCTTTTTCGGGAGAAAGTCGGTACCTTCCACAAAAATGACGGAAAATTTTTTCTTTTTTGCATCATCGAGTCGCACGATCACATTACTATGCACACACGGGTCATGAGTCACACGTGTCATTTCACTTCGAGTCGAGTCAACCTCGAGTCAGTTGATCACATCGAGTCAAGTTTATACTTTGAGTCGTGTCAAGTTATTGAGTCAAGCAACATTAAGCCTTAGGTCAACCCTAAGATAATTAAAGAGATAGGCAAAGTTCTATAGTCAAAAATAAATACAGGTGCAGCAGAATAGGGAAGATCCTACTCCTGGCGCCAGAGATATTTCAGCAGCGACAGAGCTCGAAGCTTCTCAAAAAGGTGATTTCGACCTCATACAACAATTTCGGGTTCCTTGGTACGCCAGTTAGCCCCTATAAGAAATTTGACATGATTAAGTAGTCAATTTGATTACAATCACAATAAGTGATTGACCTGATGAAAGGTCGTCTCACTTAGCTTAAAGCGCCTAATCACGGAGACACCGACATACTGGTTTTAGCGGAAACACAGTTCAGGCGAGCTTTAGAGATCGACAAACATTGGTCTTCGAAAATTTCTCCTTCAGAATATTATCGCAACAAACGCTCAAGTACCAAAGCTCTATTGTTCAGAGACGCGTGGACATTTCATTCAAGCTCTATTGTCCAGAGACGCGTGGGCATATCAATCAAGCTCTTTTGTTCAGAGACGCGTGGACATTCCTTTCAAAAGCTCTTTTGCTCTAGAGACGCGTGGGCATATCATCAAAGCTCTTTTGTTCAGAGACGCGTGGACATTTCATTCAAGCTCTATTGTCCAGAGACGCGTGGGCATATCATCAAAGCTCTTCATTTAGAGACGCGTGAACATCTCCATCAAAGCTCTTTGCTCCAGAGACGTGTGGGCATATTATTCAAGCTCTATTGTTCAGAGACGCGTGAATATTTCCATCAAGCTCTTTTGCTCCAGAGACGCGTGGGCATATCATTCAAAAGCTCTTTTGTTCGAAGACGCGTGGACATATCATCAAAAATCTCCTATTTTCAATCTCTTTCGCTCAGAGACGCGTGGGCATCCTATTATCAAGCTCTTCGTTCAGAGACACGTGGACACATTATTCAAAAGATGAACATATCAAAAGGAAGCTCTTTGTTCAGAGACGAGTGAACATCGAAACAGCAAGGTGGCGTTCCCTAGATTGTGGAGAGTTGTCACAAATAACCGAGGATTGTTTCAAGAGAAGCAATCTTCGATAGTATTCCCTTGGACGTGGAATATTATCAATGCGGATGAGGATTGTTTCAAGTGAAGCAATCTTCAACAGTGTTCCCTTAGACGTGGAATATTATCAAAGCGGAGGAGGATCGTTTCAGGCGAAGCAATCTTCTATATTGGAAGCAGTTACAGGCGTAGCGGTTTTCAAGCGAGATGGCATTCTCTAGCTTGCAGGAGGTCATCAAAACAACAGTAAAGCGGCAACAATCGGTTACTTTCAGAGACGTGTGCTCGACAGTGCAAGATACGCGTATCTGTTTAACTAACGCTAGTTTGCAGGTATCAGCGTTACAAGAGTGATTTAGGATCGCAGAACGTTCTGAATCATTCTCCGTCCCCATCGATACTTTGACTTTTGTTTTCGAAACTTGTGTTTCTCCAAACTCAGTCAAACTGGGGGCTTCTGTAGACACCCATTTGTGTCTCCCCAAAACCAAACCCAGTGATGAGTACCTTTAGCATCAAATCATAATCGAATGAGGCGAAAGTGTGGAAAGTCTAGTGTTAAGGATAGTTTTAATTTCTTTTCTCTTCTCTCTGTTTTTGAAAACTTATTTTAAGAAAACATCCAATCCAGTTTGGTTGGTCCATGATATGGGTCCAATAGTAGTGTAGTTGGATAGGGCTTGACAAGAGCTTTCCAACGATATATTATAAGCCCAATTCCGATGAGTATTGAGGAAGTTATGGCCAATTTACCAAACTGAGCCCGGTTTGAGCCTTATATGCGGCCCAATGATCTAGGGGAGGGCCTAATATGATTTATCATTCCTAATGCAATTAGGAACGGTTTTAGTCTTCTAGATTCTTCTAGAAAGTTCTTTTCATTCCTAATTCAATTAGCATTGATAAATTGACTTTTGTTGACTTTTCAGAGTTTTAATTAAAATCAAAGAGCATTTTTGAGGAAAAGATACGATTTTATCCTCCTGTACGGAAAAATTTATCTGATTTTAGAAAACGCGTCAAAAACAGGATTGGCGCCTAACGCCAGGCATTGTCGCCTGGCGCCAATAGCCTAATGTTGGCGCCAGCTCTGTTTTTCGTGCGCCAATGCTCTGTTTTGTTAATTTTATCTTTTTGGCTGATTTTCTCTATAAATAACATATTAAAAACTCCGTTTTCATTCACCTACAATCAGTTTTCATTGGAAATCACCAATTCTTATCAAGATTTTCTCTCTTTCACCAATTCTCATCAAGATTTTCTTGATTATTCTTTCTTTCTTTCTAAACTAGTATTTTACAAACACAATTCCTCATACATTAGAACTAGACACACCTATCCAAGTTCGAAGTTGCCTTCGCCCTAGACGTGAAAGGTTTAATTTCTGAGGGTTTGGTCCCAAATCTCTCTTTCAATTATTTAATTTAATTGTTAATTTGTTTATTATTTTCCTTGAAGTTACTAACGTGTGTATTTTGTTATTAGAAAGAGGTACGAGGCATCAAAGTAAGTACTTTAATGGTTTTTATTAATGTTATGATGTAAAGATCATGTTTAAATTGTTATTATGATTCCTAGTGTCATGTCTAGGGTGTTTTTAATGTTAAGTATGATTGTTACGATGCCTTTTATTCTCTTCTTAATATTTATGATTGTTAGTGTCATGTTAGGGCTAAAGATTTGATTTTTATTGCTTAGTGACATGCTAGGGTTTGTTATTAATCTTGTTGGTATCATGCCTAGGATCTTGCTATTATTATGCTTTAACATGATTTATGATTATTTTTATAATTGTTTTGATTATGATTATAATTTTATTATTATTATAATTATTATTATTATGATCATGATTATTATATGATTTTTATTATGATGATTATTGTTATGATTGTGATTATAATTATTGTTTTGATTATTGTTATGATGATTGTTATTATCATGATATTTATTATTATGTTGCTTGATATTTTATTTTTATTGCTTGATCACGCCTTTTATGTATGTTTAAAGGGAATTTGTACTTGTAATCACGCTTAATAAGATAATTAATAATCTTGTTTAGGGTTAATTTGATTATAATTCAAGTGATCTCCAATAATAGATTTGTTTGTGCATTAATATTCAACCAACATAGTTAAACAGGTTTAGGGTTAATCCTATTGATTGTATGTTAGTCAGGAAGCACACATGAATACGATCAGAATAAAGTAGAGGCCTATTATTAGGGCAGGTTCAATCTCTTTTAGGTTGGATTTGTACCTTCATCCCCGAACCCTTATTTGGTTCTAGACCTTATGGAGTTAACGATCTATTGGATCGTTAAGGGGTGTAACCTTCACCCTGTGAACGGTTTACAAGTTCCTAAAACTTGTTGGCGACTCTTTTGCTCTATCTTCTTTCCCTTTGGACGCCACCGTACTTAAGTGTATGATCACAGTGGGGTTCAAGCAAGGGGATTAACGCTTAAAATTTATTCCCTACAGACCCCCATCCACCTTAATACACCTCTCCGCGCAACCACCTATTACCAACCGTCACAGCCGCACCACCATTCTCAATCACCAACAATCACAGCCACTTCACTACCAGCCCACCTCTCCGCGCAACCACTTATTACCACCAGCCACTTCACCACCATTCTCAATCACCAACAATCACAGCCGGGTGGTGGCCGGAATTGGCGCAGCTGCTGCTTTAATTGATGCTGGGCTGGTGGTGAAGTGGTTGTGACTGTTGGTGATTGTTAATGGTGGTGGGGCTGTGACTGTTGGTAATTGGTGGTTGCGCGGAGAGGTGTATTGAGGTGGCTGGGGGTCTGGTTGGTTGATTGGTGGTTGATTGGAGATGGTGGTGGCTGTTCGCAGGTGGTTGTGTGGCTGGTGATTGGTGTTTGCAGGAGCTAATGAGTTGGTGTGAAATGGTGGTGTTTGCTGCAAGTTGAGGCAGTGAGGGAAGGTGCGACAGTGATTGTTATGTTGGGGTGTCGAACAGGTGATTTTGGTGGTAGATTGGAGGTGAGTGCGATGGCGATGGTTGTTAGGTAGGTAGGGGCTGCAATATGCGTGGAGTAGAGGAGGAGCAGGGGAAATGGCTGGTTGTTTTGTTGTGGTGGAGGATAAGGAAGGTGGGGTGACGGATAGGAGGCAGCAGGGGCTTGATGTTGGGTGGCAATTGAAAAGCCTCGACTTGGACCTTGAACTCGAGCCTACACACAAACAAACCCGAGGGTAAAAGTGTGAAACCGAGACAAATAAAATAAAATAAATAAAAAGGAAATAAATAAAATAAATTTTTTTTTGGTAAGTAAGAAAGTATATTACTATCAAAAAATTGTTCAAATGTACAAATTTTACAGGCCTGACACAGGCAACTCCAAAGCTACACAAGACCTAAAACAAAGGCCACCCCCACCTCAAGCTTTAAACTCCTCAGTTGCCACCTTCTAAGAAAAGAGAAGTAACACTAAACTAATAAAAATTAAATAAAACTATACAAGTAAATAAAATAAAATAACAAAATAAACTTAAAACGAATAAAAACTATGAAAGTAACAAAGAAAAGGAACGAAATAAAATAAATCGAAAGCAAATAAAATATGAAAATAAACTAGAAACTAATTAAATAAAGATATTAAATTAAAACATACTAAAACTAAGAAATAAATTAGAAACTTTATTAGAAAGAAAATAAGAGAATAAAAGGGAAAATAAGGGGAAATAAACATGAAAATAACTCTAAAACTACTCCCTAAGAGTGACATAAATGTCACTCATCACCCAGCCTGGTAAACAAAAGTCGGTCAGGGATCGCCAGCCGACTCCTTATCATGCCCCCAAGGAGAAGGCTCGGCCCCAATTTGACCTTTCTAGACTCCATTTCCCAGAAACAGGTACAAGGAAAGCCATTCGGCAAGTAAAGCCGGATGGTAGCAACAAAACATTCTCCGATGCTCGACATTACATTGAGCAGAAGAGAACCCAGCTATTAGAGTCGGCCTCTACGTTGACCTACCATGATAGCTTTCAGAATACCTCTGTGAGGTATTCCTAATCTGTACATGAGACCTTAGCAAGCAGCCCTCGGGTTCAGTCTGGCCCTCATGTGATACAGTCGGCCCAGTACATGGCTCCGCCGTTATACCAGTCGCCTGCTTTACCTTAAATTCAGCCTGCCTTCTTTGGAGGCCAGGCGACATACGGCTATCAGCCCATGGATTGGCAGCTTAGGCTGCAGCACCTTGGAGATCAACCCTCTGCGTTCTCCAAGGAAATAGCCGAAGCCAAACAGCCGGCAAGGTTAAGAATGTGTTGGTTGGAACCTATGATGGGACCTCCAACCCTGAAGACCACCTGCTAGCATACACCCACCTCATGTACTTACAGGGGTTGGATGATGTCGCATGGTGTCAATGTTTTCCAGCCACCCTGAAGGGCATAGCCCAACAGTGGTTCGGTAACCTGCCGGCTAGTTGCATCAATAGCTTCAAGACCCTTGCGTTCTTGTTTGCTTCAAACTTCTCTATGAACATCCCTGCCAAAAAGACAAGCCTTGATTTGGGCAATGTACAGCAAGGAGATAGAGAAGGGTTGCGTTCCTATGTCAAGCGGTTCAATCTAGTGAGAATCCAGATTCATGGGCTGTCTGATGAGGTCGCCTACACAGACTTCTTCAAGGGTCTGAAGGACGGGTCTACTTTCAAGTATGAACTCGTCCGCAAACAAATCTTCACTCTGCAAGGAGCACTGCGAGAGGCGGAAGCCTATATACAGGCGACCGAACTCTGCTCCTCCAGCAAATAGTCGGACTCAAAGAAGTCTGACCAACAGAAGGAGAGTCGGCCTGCTCAACCGGCTCCAAAGCCAGAAGAGAGAAAAAAGGAAAAACAGGCTTAACAGATTATTTATACAAAAGAGAGGCCTCAGGCCGGATGCGCCCGTGCTTTGCTCTGGGGCAAACCAGGCAGAATATTTTTCCTTAACAAATAAGCTAAGTTAAAACTTAGCATCTTATTTTAACGAGGCCTATGGCCGAATGAAATCAAAGGATCGACTGCTCTGCATGGCCGACTCTCGCTTGGTTTGGGGCAATCACCATAGTGATTGATTGACTTTGAAACCATGCATACTCTTCTAAGTATCAATAATTTCTAAGTCAATCAATCCAATTAACCGAAACTAATCGACATCCGTCTAGGGGCAAGAACAGTCGCATACTATACAGGCTAAAATACTTGGCTAAAATTCTATGCATAAAAATTGGAAGCTTTGAAAATTTTTCAAGTATAAACACCAATATAAATAAACCGGCCAAACGACTGGATGCTTCATAAAAATTACCAGCCGTCAAAATTGACGACTGTAAAGCGTTAACTGGCTAAGCTAGGAGAATTGTTAAATTACCCGACCCCCTGTCGGTAAATATACATTTTTACTCGGCACATAGGCCGGAAAAGCAGAGTAACTGGCCATTCGGCCGCAGAAAAAACAGACATAAAGCTTAAATATAAGGGGAGCTTCTTAGCATCGGCATCCGCCTTGTCATCCGGCGCATGCTCCTTGGGTTCCGCATCTCCCTCCTTATCATCCTCCTCCTCGTCCCCAGACGACGAGCCGCTAGACGAGCTGGACTCCTCAGAGGCACTCTTAGCAGCCGCCTCCTTCTCGGCCGCCTCCTAAGCTTCTCTGAGGGACGGGCATTAAACTCGTCATTAGCCTTATCAAACTGGACCTTCCAAGTTTGATAATCGGCAGACGGTTGAGCAGCCGCCCAGGCCGCACGCATGATGACCTCATTGTCGTCCATCATTTGTTTGACCAGGGCTTGTTTATCGTCCTCCATCAAGGACCTATACTTGGTCCAGAGTTGGTTTTCCTGGTTGCTCAGCCGCCCTCTTAGTCTCTTGACCGTCGCCTCCAGGCTAGCCGTTTTGGATTCCGCCTCCTTGAGGTTGTCCAGCTTCTCGTTAAGACCCTTGACCTGGTCCTGGAGCTCCTTCACTCGCTGCTTGGCCGCATCCAAGTTCTGCTGAACTTGCAGGTTGGCAGACGCCTGGGAATACAACATATCAAGTGTCAGAATCTCATTTTAAGCAATCTCAAAATGAGCTTTGTCCAGAGTAGAGACGGCCCCAGCATTCGCTGCCTTTACCTCCTTGGTCTTCTCATTGAGGGGCCCTTTGAGATCACTCACACGCAGCATAGCCTGCAGGCGTCCAAACCAAAGAAACTCGTTAGAAACCATCCGATAAAAATATGTAAATTAATCAAGTTGTAAGAAATTGTACCTCGCAAAGAAGCGCCAAAATGCCATCCAGGTCCAGGGTGTCAACCCTCTGACGGTCGCCTTGTCCTCAGGATCAAGCATCCTGAGCATCCGTTTGGCCATCTGGAGGACAGTTGGCCTCGTTGGGGCATCTATCAAAACAAATACAGCTAAGTCAAGACTAAGCAGAATGACATTTTATGAAGCGCATGTTCGAATGGTCGGATGGCTTACCTACTTCTCCCCCTGCAGCTTCGCTGCCGCCTGCTGTGCCGCCATCAGTGGTGAGTGGCTGTTGGCCACTCTTCGACACTCGTTGTTGAGCGTTCGGCTTTATAGGAGTCTTGGTGGGGCAGGAGGCACCTGTTCCTTTCTTGGTAGGCTTGGTGGCGACGTGTTTCCTCCGGCTCTGGGAAACGTTGCCAGCCGACTGCTTTCGTAGCTTGGGGTCCGGCTGAGAAGAGGGGGCAAGCTTTTATGAGACACTCTAAAAAGAATTCTAAGTGTGAGTCTCAGAAACAGAATATGTTACACATCTCATTAAGCTAAAACTTTGCAAGCTCGTTACCTTAGGAGTGCCGCCTGGTGGCTGGTCATCCGCCTGCTTCAGGTTTGAGCGGTAGAAGGCAACTGAGAGGGCTGGTCTCTTGTGAGCAGGGAGCTTGGCCATTGCCTTGTCTGCAACAAAAAACCAAGAGTTAGAAAACAAACAAATAAACAAAATCAAGCAAATGTAATAAATCATGCGGCCTGATACCTCTCGGCATCTCAGTACTAAGCCCGCAGGCGGCCAAGTACATCCCATCCGAGAGCCACTCGAATCGAGGAATATAGCTTTGGGGGGTGACCTCCTTAACCCCCGTCTCATTGTTTGTCTGGACGGCCACAGTAAAGAGGCCCCGGTCAAAGATCTCCTCTTGAGCCTGTCTGGGAACAGGCGAAAGAGCCTTTTTCCCAGCCAAGAGGCGAGGATACTGAGTCCAGCGGTTGTACCGTCTGTTCCTTTGGGCGTCTGGGGAAGAGACATTTTAAAATTTGGTCCTCCAGTCCTTCCACTTGTTCTCTTTCCCCAGCGTCATCATGTACCGGGTGAGGCTGGTTAAAGTAAACCAGCCAATCCCGCTTGGATTGGGCGTCCTGCTCAGATAGTGCATGTGAGCAAACGCCTCGAAGCTGGGATCCACCTCCAGCATATCGCAGGCGGCAACGTAGCCCAAGATATTTACCCAAGAGTTGGGGGCTAGTTGTCAGATACCCAGTTGGTATCCGTCCAAGATCCTCTCCATAGCCGGATGGAGAGGAAAGCGAAGTCCTGCCTGGATGGCCGCCTCGTAGCAACCGAAGCACTGGTCACCATAAACATCCATCTCAGGCCAGGTGACCGTGTCCATAGCATCCGGCACGGACAGAAGAAATCCATGTCCCATGACATGCTCAGAAAGAAGTTTGGGAAGATCATCCTTCATGATCTTCCGCCTGCCTTCTAGGACGTGCAGATAGTAAGGCGCACGCTCATGCCGCCTGGAAGCAGACGGCTCATCCCGGCCCTCTCCCTTCTCAACGGAGAGGGACTCTCTAGCAGCTTTTAGGTTCGACTGCGCCTCCTCTGAGTCAAGGGGGACACGGTTGGAAGATGATGACGCAGAGTCATCATCAGAGTTCTCTTCAGAGCTAGGGGACTGCCGGCTGTTGCCAGCAGTGTCCTCCTCCAGCTCATCATCCGGTACCAATCCACTCGGCCCGGGGTTCTCAAATTCCTCGTCGCACTCCTCCAAAAATGAGTCATTTGGAGTGCTAACGGTGCTAGGCGGGTCTCTACTAATCTCAGAGACAGGCACCCTAATGGAGCCATCAGAATTGACAGTCTCACTGTCCGAATGGTAAAAAGAACCATCCGCCCTATATCTCCTTGTTGTTTGCTTTGTTCTGGCCATCGTGTCCTACAGAGGCACAGACACTGTCGGATTTGGAGATGTATTTAAAGCAAAGTTCTCGAACGAGCATTCGGCACTCCTAGTTCTAGATTCAGTCGTCCCCGGTGACCGGCTGATCGCTAACCTAGGCCGTGCCGGGTGCGTTTGGGGAAACATTTTGATAAAGAAAACATGCAAAGAAATAAGTAAAAAGAGATCAGGCGGTTACCTTAGAAGAAGGTAACGAGAGTCGTCGATCTTGGACGCTTGTTGAAGCAGGCGAACTAAGGGGGCCGAATGTCGGATGCTCTGGAAGGTCAAAGTCTTTGAAAGTCAGAAGATTCAAGATTCTCTTGAAGATTCACGCAAGTGTGAATCCAAGGAGAAGTCAACCTTCTATTTATAAAGGGGGTAAAACCTTGGGGTTAAAACCCTAGATTCTCCAAACAGTAAAAAGTAATAATTCGGCCAATCAGAGGCCGACACCTGTCACAGGCGTCATGTGCCAAGCACGTGACCCCTGTGAGGGGCAAATGATTTGGGTATTTTATACCCGGCCAAGCGGCCCAATCAGAGCTTGTCGCGTGTCGCTGGAAGGGGCGCCACCTTGGACCTTCCATATGGTGACACGTGTCAGGCAGATATCACCCTTGATTTGGGGTGTTTGATGATCCCAAGTGGACCTATAGGAGAGCGACACATGTCACCCTAAGAGACGCCCAAATGGCCTCTTGGGGTGAGTGACGCATGTCACTCAGATATCGCTTCTGAAATGGCGGCCTTCAAAGGCCCAAACTTTGAGGCGCCGTTTTGCGGTGTGCCCTAATCCCTAGGTCATCAAACCCTAAGGAGGGCACACTTCCCCAAAAGACCCCATAAATAGGGACAATTCCCTCATTTATGGGACAGATTATGTAACACGAGACAACACGTCACATCAACATTTATTACAGATCTGTCGTTCTCAAGAAATAGACAGCACAAACCCCGAGCTTGGAATCCGAGCATACAACTTTATTTAAGCCCGTTTTGCTCCGAATACTTTACTAATTTAATCTTCGGAGGCGGACCACCGACCAACCGGCGGTCCATTTGTTTTGCAGGTATAGGCGCCCCTTGCTGGATCCAGTCTTAGTGTCGTAACTCTCCCGAGGGACAAAAAACCCGGAAACATCAAGAATTACCGAGATTTAACTGTTGAATCCGGAATTTATGTTAAACTACGAAAAAGCCCAATTTTGATGGTAATTACCATCAGCACCAACACCGCCGCCCAGCCAATCCCCCTCCTCTTCGCCGCCCATACACCCCTTCCCCTCCCCTTCGCTACCCAGACTACTCTCCAAACGTCGGCCGTTCTGGTTCTCCCTTCTCTCGGTTGATTTCGTGGGGTTTTGGGGTTAGATATTGGATTTGGACTACATGTTACATATTGGGTTTATGGGCATCGCCGGCGTTCACTACAAGAAAAATTTCTTTTTGTAGCGATTATTTCGTAGCGATTGTACATTCGCTACAATATGCAAGTATGTTTGTGAAATAATTAAGGAAGTCGTATCATTTTACAATCGCCATGGTTTTCCCATATAAAATCGATACGGAAAACATAATAATACATATCCACACTATTTTTACACATTTATATAATTTTGAGAAATCGTATCAGTTACAATCGCCACAAATTCCTAAAAATCGATACGAAAAGCCTTTTCAACACTAGATATATAAATATTGTTTGACAAAGAATACATAAAATATGTCATAGCTTATTGGTGAAACATTTAATATAAGAGTTTGAGGTTGCATGTTCGAATCTTGTAAAGATCATACGCATGTTTTTTTTTTTTTTTTTTTTTTGAAGAAAATGAGTTAAACATTTATAGCGATTGTAATCGTTACAATAATCACCACGATTGGATGTAGTTTTTCGTATCGATTATTGAGGCCAACCCCAGCGATATTGAATACCACTAATAAAGGCTAAGGAAACGGGGGATATTGTATCAAATGACCATTCGTTGGGAAGGCTTTTTGTTGCAATTATAATCGATACTAAAGGTTAAAATAATTGCTACGAAAAAGTTATTTTCTTGTAGTGGTTTTCGCGGACAGGGGAAACGGAGAGGGAAGAGTTGCCGGAAGTGGTGGGGCTGATTTCGTGGGGTTTCGTGGGCGTTAGAAACGGTTTGGGTTGGGGCGTCATCGGCGTGTTAGGATGCATGGGAATCTGGGATATCGTGGTGCGGCGGGTTTGGGTTTGGTCGCCGGCAGGTTTGGGGTTGGGTTTGGTCGTCGGCTGATTGGGGTTTGGGATTGGTCGTCGGCGTGTATGGGTTTGGTCGCCGGCAGTTTGAGGTGGTTGTGGTGGTCGCTGGGAGTCAGAGACCGTGGCGGTGGTCGCGGCAGGGTGGGGCTGGTGGAGAAGGTGGCTAGGATTTTTTTTAAAAAAATTTCTAAAATTATTTTCTTATTTTCACAAATGATTTTTAGCAATTTACAAAATTAATTAATTGAATTTTGGCAAAAAAAAAAAAAAAAAAAAAGGGACCATATTATTTTTTTTGTGGCCTAGAGAGTGCCACATGGAATTGCTTATGGTGATCAAATTTACTTTAATCACTTTAGAATCATCCTTTTTTTTTTTTTTTTTTTTTGTGTGCCTGTCCATTGATGACCTCTATATGAGTAGGTGGATACTGCTACATGTAACAAGCTAAGTCCATCTAATTCAAACCAGTCTAGACTATTCCAATTTTCAAGTGTTCAAAGGCCTTATACTTCATGATAGAGAGTGAAAATGCAAGAAAGTTATGCATTTGTAAATACATAACACTGATTAAAATATTTTTAAAACACATGATAGAGAGTGAAAAGTGAAAAGAGGAGAGAGATAGGAAGAGATAGGTCTATAAGTGCACCCCACCTAATTTTTGGTCGGATTGTATCACGTGATGAGCGACCACCAGGCCCGTTTCTGAGATTTTGGTGGCCTAGGGGCAAAATAAAAAAAAGGGGCCCTAATAGGTTAATGTATTAGGAAAAAAAATCGGGTGTGCAAAAAAAAAAATAAAAAAAAAATTATACAACACTTTATTTAATGCAATTTTTTTTATGAGTACATAATAATAATAATTTCTACATCAATATGGTCTAACATAATAAAAAAATTAAAGAATTATATCACCTTATCCCGCTAGTTAAAGCCAAAATCCATCAATGATTAAAAAATCAATCATGAATTTTCGATTACACTACTCAATTCAACAATGTATTTAGAATTAGTAATACCTAGAATTTCGTACAAGTAATTTTTAATGACACGGATTAGACATTAAGATATAATTGAATATTAGATATTTAATTTTTAAAAATATACAAATAATTAAAATAAATCAAAAACACATAATTGTACTAAAAAAAACAGAACATTCTTATAATAATTAAGCTTTATCATAATTCAAATAAAAATTGAAACAATCATCAATATCATAACAATAGTAAAATTGAAAATTGACAAGCAAAATAGCTGAATAATTCAAACAAAATTAGTAGTATAAAATTGAAGATCTTATTTATGATTTTTAACTGTAATTGCCGACGGCATCAGTAACATATATATTGTTCTTAGATGTGATAAAATAACATAAGCCAAAACGGTGAAATGAAAATTTGAGATGTAAAACAATTGAAAGAGTATAAATATAAAAATAAAAAAAATAAAAAATAAATAAAAAAAATTGTAAGTATTAAACCTTTTAATCCGTTGAAATTTATTGTGGAAAATATGTATAGAGAATCCATCTTTTGAAAATAAAATTTGGGAAGGAAGATAAAAAAACATTATACTCCTTACGTGTAAAATTGAATTGATGAGTGGGTGAATTTATTTGAGATTATCTACTTCCCAAAATTGAAGGGGCTATTTTCTAGGAGATGATTAAATGTGTTTGAAGTTTCAAGGGAGTTAATTAATATTTGCACTTACATATTTACAATGTACATACATAAATTAATTGTTTTATTTTTTATTTTTTATTTTTTTTATTTATTATTTGGCACTTGCATTAGCATATGTGGGCTTCAAAATTTGGGGCCCTGGGCGGGCGCCCCGGCTGCCCTGGTCCAAATACGGGCCTGGCGACCACATGTTGGTTGTTCCACTTAAAGTTTATATAGTACCACTGAATCCTCAGTGGTACTATTTATGCATAAATTTTGTACAACTGCATGCATATATAATACCATTATGTGATATAAAGTATCACTGTATATTCAATGGTACTATTTGATCATTCAATTATACAAAAATATGCATTTATTTGTACATACATATACATAAATATCCCTATTATGCATTTTTACATACCTAATATTCCTCCCTTTAAAATCCCTCGTTAGTCTCGACATGAGCAATATCATATCTGCAAATTCCAGAAGATTAACTTCGCCCAACACCACACACGTGGCACACCTCACATCCAGTAGATATGCAATTCTTCCCTTTCCAATAAAAAAATTCTCATCTCAATTAAAATAAAAATTATTTTCATCTCCATTCAAAAAAAAAAAAAAATTATCTTCTTCTTTCGTTATTCATCTTAAAAATAAATAAATAAATAAAATACTCCGTGTAACAAAATATTGCCTTTGACACGAGCATAAAAAGCCAGAAAGAAAATAAAACATGTAACTGTTATAAAATGACATCATATGAGGTGGACCCCACCCATTAGCTTCCGTTGTTATATACTCCGTATAACAGGTAACCCGCAGTTCTAGTAAAAGTATTATCTCATCAAACTTAAACAAAATTTTTTAAAAAAAAACTCTCTAAATTTAGCCTTTACTTGCCTTTCAATTTCCTACGTTATTCCTTGATTACCATTCTCTTGAAGTTTCAGAAATCAACTCAAATCAAAGAAAATACCAGAATAAGGGAGGGGAAATATTTAAGTTTATCATACTACACAAAATCGAATTTGAATTTTGATATTACCTGTTTGAATTTTTACAAATAAATTAAATACTTTTTACTCCCTTATTCTGATACAAAATTGTTGATTACTTTTGGTAAAAAATTGCATAATTCGATATTTATAATCAACAATTATGGCGTCGGAGATGTTAACATCCGGAGCAAGTGGGAGAGTTAGCGCCTTGATATCATTGAGTGCATGGAGGAGTGTGATGAATTTGATTTTAGCAATTTTGTTCGTGATAGTGGTGCCGTTCCGAAAGAGGAGAGAGAAATCGGTTTCGTTGGTATCGAAGGAGGAGAAGGTAGTGAGCAGTGGCGGAAGCGGTGGAGGGGCGGTGGTGAGATTGCCGGCGGCGATTGTGAGGAGAGTGGTGGTGGAGCAGGATGTTGCGTCGAGGCGGATGATGGCGATTAAGAGGGTTAAGGAGGATAAAGATGACAATTGTTTGAGGGATTATTCGATTTTTGGTACCAAGAGAGGTGTTACACTTTTTACGCAATCTTGGTCTTCTGCTACTAGAAATGTCAGGTATATATTTATTTTTTGATTGATATGTTTTTTGGCATTAAATTTGGTTTAATATTACGTCATATTTTGGTTTTGGTTGTTGCTATCAATATTGATTTGTATGTGTAATTCACTAATTCTAATGGTTCTGTTTTAACCCCTAGACCCCACCCCTAAAAAAACAATAATATTGTTAGATATGTATTTTTTTTTTTTTAAATTTAATTTTAGAGAGCCACAAGGGCGAATGATGGGTAGCTTTAATATAAAGGCCCCGTTTGGGAGAAAGCTGAAAGCTGAAGCTGATTGAGTTAGCTGATTTTGACTAGCTGATTTTATTAACTGATTTGACTATCTTGGTAAATAGCTGATAGCTTAAAGGTGATTGATTATGTGAAATGACCAATAAGCTAATTGTGGGGTATGTAGTTTAGAAAGGATTTTAAATTAAATGAAGTTATAAGTGTAATTTCACAATAATTAATGAATAAGCTAATTGAAAAAGCTCATAAAATGAGCTTTTTCAAAAAGAGCTTATTTAGTGGAATAAGCTCTTTCAATAAGCTTAGTACCAAACACTTGTATTAGCTTGTTTGACTAGTCAAACAGCTAAAATTAGTCAAATAAGCTAATATACCCCCCAATAAGCTAACTACCAAACAGGGCCAAAGTTTTTATGTTGTGAGTATGTGTTTTTAATGTGTTGTTTGAAGATATATGTAGTATTTGTTTGAACATGTGCATTTTATAATTTGTTAAAAAGGGACTAACAAGAGGGAATTGAAGAGAATAACAATTTGGTTGGTTGATAAAAACATTATCCGAAATATACAAAAGAACATTAATTCAAATAACTCAAAGCATATTAGAGCAACTTCAATGGCTAGCCAATTGTTAAATTAGCTTGTCATGCCACATAGGCTTTTAAGCTAATTAGCTTTCAAGCTAGTTTATGGGTCAAACTAGCTTGAAAGATAATCTAATTAACAAGCTAGCTTGACCCATACTTAAACAAGCTATTTAACAAGCTAGTTTAACTTAACAAGCTAGTTTGACCCATACTTAGCAGTTAGCTTGAAAGATAATCTACTTAACTAGCTAGTTTGACCCATAGTCCATTTCATATTATAAACATTCTACCATTTAGATTTTTTATGCTATAATCTACTTAACAATTAAACTTTCTCAAATATGTATGTTGTTTAGAAGTGAGTCAGCTAATTTCATCATATTGGTCTAACATGAAATTCAGGATGCGTAATACGTAGTATATGTTTGTAGTATAAAGGCTCTTTATTCTCCTGTCGGTAGTCTAATGCTTTGGTTACTTTTATGTAGGGGAGTTGTGTTGCTATTACATGGCCTTAATGAACACAGGTTTGTCATGGTTTTTCTGGTGTATTTTATTTATTTTACCTTCTAGGTTGGACATGCGAATTGTTAAGACATTTGCATTTGATTACAGTGGCCGATACAGTGACTTTGCGAAGCAGCTAAATGAGATTGGAATCAAGGTTTATGGAATGGACTGGATTGGTAAGTTCTTTAGTGCCATCATTGTGTAAATGATATCTGATATAAACTGTATGTCTGCAGCAGAATATCTTGTAATAATTTACATATCCTCGTTATTCACTATTTGCTATTTCCTTGGTGAATTTGTGACTTGTCAAAGAGCTTTCTTGTGATGATATCAACAATTAAGTATTGGATGAAAGTTTGGTATGCTTATAATTATGTCTGATGATATCAGGAAATGATTTCCAGCTCTTGGAACAGGTTCATGTAGTGTATCTTATTACTTCTTAAAACTAGACAACAAAAATATGGATCAATTATTTAGAGAGTGAAGATTCAAGTTTGCATATCACAAAGTAAGAGATAGAAGATTTTTAAACCCCAATTTAGAGAGTGTGCAAATGCTTCTGCTACAAACAAGGTTGTGTATGTGTGTAAATATTTATCACACAAATAGTGCTACATCTATGACACTTGATTTTGAACAAAATATCTCTTGGTCTTTATTCTAGTACTACCTCTATTTCGTACTAATGTTCCTGGAATCTTATACTCTCTCTTAGAATCTTATAAACTTAATATGCTTCTCTCTCTAGTGGTTGCATAATTGTGACATATGGAGTTGCATTGAGAAGTACAATTTCCATGAGGGAAAACTGGGGAAACAACTTCACCAAAAGCGGCAAAGATAAACAATAGGACCATCTGTCTAAAACCTTTAATAAAGAATCTAGGAACATCAATATGAGACGAAGGGTGTACTACATTAGTATCTTGACATAATTTCGATGGGTGGAAATTTTACTTTCCCTGAATTATGGCCAAAAAATTGGTGTTGAGGTCTTTTTTCATTTAATAATTTGTCATGAGAGGAATTTTAAAAATCTATAAATGACTTTTGTTGGAGGGAGTTAGGAAGGATATGAAACAAATGAATTTGCATGAGAATGGGGTATTTGATCATAAGGGATGGAGGAGGAAGATTTTTGTGGATGACTATACAGAATAATTACTTTTTGACTTTTGGTTCATGTAGACGACCCCACTTATGAGATTAAGGCTTTGATTGATTGATTGATTGTTAATGATCTCTCTATTAACTAATTATTAGTTTGATCCTCCCTTCAATACAACTTTTTGGATTAATTATGTAAGAAATAAGTACTAAGAGACAGTGCAATTGTAGCTTATCTAGAACAGATTGTATAACTTGTGCATACTTTTTATTGCAGTATATGTGTCATAGTTTGTATAAGCAGAGCAAGTTTAGCCCCAAGAGACTTGGATGTGACGTCATTTTTTGTGGTCCCCATTGAAAATGATGTTATCAAACTTTTGTTAAGACTCACTAAAACTTGTCCAAATTTATCACTTTAGCCCTAAGACTCAAATATATGACATATTTTTTTTATTATTTATTTATCTCTTTATATGTAGAAAAGTGTAAAAAATAAAATAAAATAATACAAATAAAATTGGGATGAGTCCCAATCTCAAGTCTTAGGTTGAGTTTTGGAATTTCAAGAGTCAACTTGAGACTTGCTTGAGATTTAAGAAGAAAAATGGGGGAAGTCTTAAACATAAATTTTAAGCCTCAAGATGATGATGTCACCCCAAGTCTTAAGATTTGGGGCTAAGCTTGCTCTAAGGTAGAGTGTTGTATGTTTGCCAATTGATGGTTCTAAAATTTAATTAAATGTTAAAAAGGAACAAGGATTTTTTGAGATATTAATTGGTTGTGTCCTCTTTTTTGAGATGATACTTTGAAAAGTCTGCAATTATTGATATACATACTTATACACTGGTCCTTTGAGTAAAAACCACAGCTGGGCCTGAGTCACCTGACACTGATCCATTGGGCTTTTAGAATTATACGAGATTAAATTTCATGGTTCAGTAAGAGGATTCTATATCATTTAGTTCAGTAGGTAACTTGTATCGAGTCATAAATTGGAGATAATGCAAAATATTCACTGCAAAACTTTTCATTAGATTCTACCTCTTAGCTTAAACCGATGATGATTGGATATAAAATGTTCCTGTGTGTGGACTGATATTTGAGTGTATAGGGAGGGGGGGGGGGGGGGGGGGAGCTTAGTCTTCTGAGATCCAGTATCCTAGGTTTATTAATTTTGTTTATCGATTATTGATTTATACCAAATAGAAAAACCCATTATTCTTGGGCCTTAGATTACGAAAGATGAATCAATTGGCTGGTTAAATGATCTGTTTTCTGTCTACTTGGTGTCCAAGGATAGAGAGGTACAACCTATAGAATTGATCATTACAAGTTTGGTTGTGCTGGTTAAACGAAATAGCAGGTTCTTTTTAGATCAAAAGGTCCAGTGGAAAAAGCCTTCATTACCTCAATGCTATGACTGACACCTCTAAGTATTAGACATGATTTTATTGAAATTTTACTGACTGTCGTGAAAGTAAAAACCTAGTTTGCCTCCTATCTCGGGTAAATGGTCCGTAAATCAGGGATTCGCCCTTAGCTCGTGTTATGACAGGCGGTGAATTAGTGATCCAATATTCTGATTGATAAGTTTTTGGAACTTGATTGTTGTGGTGGAAACTCTGGCAATTTTGGTGTGAACTACAAAAAAATTCCTCAAGGAAATCTGTTTCAGTTTTTCATTAATTTATGCTTATCAGGTAGTTTCTTGAATGTCTATCTCATGGGACTGTACCCAACGACATGCCTGGGTTGTCAGTAATTGGGGTGGAAAATGTAGAGTAAAAATAATAAAAAATAAATAACTGGTTTTTAGATGCCTAGAATAGGAGTGAAGATTTGATGGGGGTAATGCATTACGCTAATACCCTAAAAATGAGAGTAATGGTTACCCAGGACCTCCCTAAAATAATCTTTCCCCCTTATAACAATTAATCTGATTTTTCTGTCCATCATATTTTGTCACTCGTCTGCTACATATTCATGGCTCCATCTTTCTTCCTCCATTTCTCTCTCTTTTCCCAGTCAACCTCTATGGCTCCACCAGGACCACCACCACCTCAATTTGGTTGCCAACGAGATTGCCGTTTTCAACGTGAATAATTAAGGATGCAAATTTCAAATTTTTGCTGGTAGAAAACTAAAGTTAACTACCATGGAGTCAAATTAATCCAACTTCGGTGTTTCACTGTTTCCCTCTCTTCCCCTCCTCTATCTCTCTTTCCAATCTACAATTTCTTTAGGTATTTTAGTGAATGTGAATAACCAATGCAACTATCCCTAGCCTGTGCTATCTCCATCACAGAAGAAATGATCAAACTTCTTTCTTTTTTGTCACACTACCTGAATCTCAAATCTTTTGCTTTTCGGGTAGTGGCGAACAATGCTGCTTGCGTTGTGGGGGATGCCTGCGCGGCTACACAACCATTGCATTATTTTCTTGCTGCAGCTAAAGGATACCGCATCCGCGGTTCCTTGTTTTTCTTGCAGCTCCTGCACCCATTAATTTCACACCTTCTAACATAACTCCTTATAAATTCTATTCTCGTATATGGTGGTTTGCAAGAGTTAATGAAAAATTTGAGGTGGTTTGTGAGGCTTGGTAATTAAGTGTATTATGGTAGCAAGTTGTTTGCCATAATTTGTGAGGTGGTGGGTTTGCAATTTAGTATTACCCTAGGAATATTGCAAAAATGATAAATATGTAAACTTATCCTCTTAATTAGTCAAGGGATCCAAGCATATACCCTAAAGATAAGGAAACGGGAATAATAGTGGGATGCCTTTTTTTTATACAACTTATATTATATGGCATAAATCCAGAAGGTTTCACTAGCAATGATACCAAACCAGCCCTTTGATGTTTTGAAAATCAAAATGAAAAGGTGCTAGGTGCTTTTTGGTATCAGAATCTAATTTGCGATATGTATTTCCCTGACGCAACCCTCCCTTCCCCCAAAACCTCCAAAAGAACTAAAATAGAGTCAGAGTAAAAGTTAATTCATAGTTCCCATGCATCCTCATATTATATTAATGAAGTCCAATTCTTGTCATTACTGTTTGAGAGTGTAGAAGTCATGCTTCTATGCATCTATATGTTAATGTTGCAGGATTGAGCATTCTGATTGGGTGCCCTGTGGTGCTGAAAAAGTAAGCTATGAAGCTCCTCTTAATATGTAAGCTTGTTATTTGAGTCTTGTGCTGAAAAAGTAACATATGAAGCTTCTCTTAATATGAAATCTTGTTATTTGAGTCTTGAGTTTGATTAAAATAGTAAAGACCTGATGTATAGTTCTAAAAATCTAATGACATAATCATCTAGCACGTGTTGCTAAATTAAGTAATGATTCACTATGCTCTCTTAATTTTTGTGACTTAATCTTTGTCTCTTGTGCATAAGAAAACCTTAATTTGCTGGATTATCATGTCTATTTTTTTCCCCCTTTTCTATTGTAAATGTAAAACTTGATTCTTTCCTTTGTAAGTTTAGATGAAGTTTTTTGTTGTTTTACTGCCCCTTGTAGCAAAAACAAGTGTATTTTCAATTATCCCTTTATCTTTGTAACTTATTTTTCTTCTCCTGTGTGATAATAAATAAAAAAAAAAACCCTAGTTTGTGCTCATTTGAGCTGTATAATTGTGAGGTAATCTTCTTCAATGCATAGTTCTAGGTGTTGCATGCTAATGTGAGAGTAGGGATTTGTCTATGCATGCTGGATTATTCTATTTGTTTTTTCTTTTTTTCCAAATTTAATTTCTTTCCTTCATGAGTTTCAGATGAAGTTTGTGTTTTTCATTGCATAACCTGACTAAGCTTCAATTTCGGAGGATTGCATTTTTTCTATTTTTTCTTTAATCGATCAGTTGCTACCTTCATTAGGCAGGAAAAGGGAAATTTTGGTTTATATTCTTTATCTCTATTTGTTAATGCTGCTGGCTGACTAATGTTGTTGAGTTCCCAATTTCCTTAATTTTAGGTCATGGTGGAAGTGATGGACTGCATGCTTATGTCCCATCCCTCGACGATGCTGTTGTTGATATGGTAAGCTTTAATCAGCCATAGGTAGCAATACAACTCTCTATATAACTTATTAATAATATCTGCTGATTATGCCAATGCAGAAAGCATTTCTAGATGTAATTTTGTCAGAGAATCCTGGACTTCCCTGCTTTTGCTTTGCACATTCTACAGGGGCAGCTATTGTACTTAAAGTGAGCATTCTCTCCAAGACCAATGAACTTTCTTGATTTCTCTTTATCTTGTTGACTATAGTACATATTCCTCTAAAAACTTAATGCAGTTATGTCAAAAATGCAGGCTGCTCTTGACCCTAAGGTTGAAGCTCAAATAAGTGGCATAGTTTTGACATCTCCAGCAGTTGGTGTAAATCCATCCCATCCAATATTTAATGTAAGTTTCTCCTTTGTAATTTCTTCAAACTTGATATTATTGTAGCAGAGAATTCTGCATGCCTTTTTCAATATACATAATTGTAGAGACTTAAATGATTGTCCACCAATCCACTTATTACCAAGTCCCATTTAATTACGTTGTTATCTTAAGAAGAAAATTCCTTTTGTATGCTGTGATTCAAACCTACAATCAACCTTCTGAGAAAATCTTAATCATCCATCTGATCCTTATCTTCATTTACGCTGTAACTGCAACTGAATTCCATGACTTGGTAAATCTGGAGAATTTTGTGGAAGCTTGGAACCTCCGTTGGGTTTGTAACAATAAGTCAAAATACTTGTAGAATCTTTATCTGCAAGTAGTGCAGTTCATTGAGGTAAAAATTCATAATGGTACTGATCTTTAGCCTTAATATATATATATATATTTTTTTTAATATGTTTGTTTAGCATGTCTTCTGTGATGTTGAATAAGGGTACTATTATCAGACTCTTTGAAGAGTCACTTGGAGTTGGCTTAGTCTTTTGTTATCTAGGCAAGATTTTGGAGATAGGAGCTATATTAGACTATTACTAGATGTTCTTGAATCTGCAGGAGTATTATGTGCCCGCCAAGTTCAGTATTATGAAACTATAATAATGTTTCATGAACAAGTCTGATTTAGTGGTGCAAAGAATTGGTGCCTTTGCTGCTCTCATGTAATCTTATGGTACTATTGTACTATTGTTATTTCAGGTCATTGCTCCAGTTGCGTCCTTATTATTTCCAAGGTATCAATGCCATGCTGCAAACAAATCAGGCACAGTAGTTTGTAGAGATCCAGAGGCACTAAAAGCAAAGTATTCAGACCCCCTTGTATACACAGGTGCAATTCGTGTAAGGACCGGCTGTGAGATTCTCCGCATATCTGCGTATTTACAAGATAACTTGACGAAATTGAGAGTTCCATTCCTTGTACTACATGGATCTGCTGATGCTGTAACTGACCCAAAAGGTTCCCAGAAATTGTATGAAGAAGCCTCATCAATCGACAAGGCCATCAAATTGTATGATGGATTGTTGCATGACATTCTCTTCGAACCTGAACGACAAACTGTATTCCATGATATAACTGACTGGTTAATTCAACGAATAGGAGGAGATTAGATGTGAAATCGATTACAGTGTTTAGAAACCAGAACATATTGATGAGCGCAACCTTTTATTTTATTTTATTTTTTTTTATGTTGTTGCTCTCTATGAGTGTGCAAGTGGGCTGTTGGGGTATGGAGGGTTCGTTCATTCTTTCTGTTTAGAAGTCGAGACTTGCATAGTTGCATGTATTTTCTTCTTAATTGATGGTGAACTGTTGAAGATCAGTGGCAAGTATTTCTTTTCTACTTACAACACTCATGTAATCCCTGACCCGACCCGAAGTTACTGAGAGAAACCCGAGCTCGAGCTCGACCCTACCTGAACAACCTGAATTTGACCCAATTTGACCAAAAGTTCATATTTCATAATAATATTTACACTATTTTTTATAGTTTCTAAGCATTTAAGTTACTAAAAGAAACCAGAACTCGATTCGATTCAAATCCGAACAACCTGAATTCGACCCGATTTGACCCAAATTTCATATTCATAATAATATTAAGTTTTATACTGTTTTTGATAGTTTTTAAGCATAACCCAAAATCAACCCGAAATCTGTACCCGAATCCGACCGACTGATCTGAACTGTCACCCTACACTAACAGGGGCGGATACACGTTGGGTTCAAACAGGTTCATTGAACCAACAATTTTTTTGAAAAAGAAGGTTATAATTAATACTTTGAGAGATGTTATGCTAGATGTTGAAGTGCAACTCAATGGTAACTTTTACCTTCCACCAATCTTGTAGATCAAGAGTTCGAATCCTACCCTCATCTTCTTTCTATCTCCTTTTCCCCCAAATTGAAACCCCAACCTTAACTTTCTCTCTCTTCAGTACCCACCATCCCTTTTCTTGTACAAATTTTTACCTACAACCATGACAGGGAAAACTTTCTGTACCCCCCAAGCCTCCGCGCGTGTCCCGCCACACCCCTTTTTATTTATAAATTTCCTGTAAATTTTTATAATATGTTCGTTTCTGTATTAGTAAATGTTCATTTATGTATCATTAGATGTTCATTTTATAACAGAGAGTTTTTGTTCAAATTAGTATATTTTCTAAATTGAATTTTAAGAATTTTCTATAAAAATAAAGATGACAACAAATTTATTTACAAGGAATACTGTGTTCGAATCATTTTTTATTATAAGAAGTATTGCATCATCCAACGTTCATTTTTATTTATTCGTGTTTCAACATATATTCATTTTTGTATCATCAAATGTTCATTTCAAGAGTTATGTGTAAGTTTTATAATAATAAGATGTATGCAAATACATACGTCTTAGAATTCTATTTATGTAAATTAAACCTTGTTAAAAAATAATTTCCAATGTAAAATAAATTTAATTTAATAACAATGATAACGCAATTATATTAATTTCTATAGTTATACTACATTTTCTCAATATATATATACACATACACTACAACAAATTAAAATTGGCCAAAGAAACCTTAAGTAAGAGACCATTTAAATAAATATGTGGTCTCTTGGATTCAAGAGACCAAATATTTCGAATAAATGGTCTCTTATGTATAATCTTAGATAGATGAAAAGGGACCAAAGACCATCTATTTTAAATAAGTGGTCTCTCTTTCTTTTTAATTAAAAAAAAATTATAAATAGAGACCATTTATTTAGGAGAAGTGGTCTCTTCTTTTTTTAATTTAATAAATAAATAAAAGAGAGAGATAATCTATTTACAAAAAGTAGTCTCTCCTGTTTTTTAATTAAATAAATAAATAAGAGAGATCATTTATTTACAAAAAGTGGTATCTCCTTTTTTTAATTAAATAAAAAAAAAAACATTACTTCGTATTTAAAAGTAGGCTGACATTTTTTTTACATACAAAGTATTTTAAAGAGACAAAACCCAAAACCCTAGTTTCATTTCCTCTAAACCCATACCCCCACCGCCTCTCTCTCCTCTCTACTCTCTCTCTCTCTCTCTATCTTAACAGCTGAAATCACTCATCCTAACATCCGAAATCACTCATCCTATCTCACATTCTCCTGCTAAACAGTTTGTACCTCTTAATCCCTCCAAAGCTGTTATCAAACACCATGGTAAAGATATTCTCAAGAAATATCAGAGAAAGAATGTTATCTTTTCTCCTTTTCTAGGCTTTTAGCTCCAATTTTTGGTGGTAAAATTGGTGAGCTCAGTGGTTTGGGCTCTAAAAATCCTGTCCTTTACCTTGATTTTCCTCGAGTATTCTTGTTCTTCAGTTGAATTGGTTTTTGGATTTTTTTTTTTTTGGTTCATAATTTGGTGTTCTATGGGCTGAATTTGGGATTTTGTGGTCATTTGTTGATTGTTTGCAGTTCTTAATTGTTGGGTTTTCTTTGTTGTTGTTAATTTGGTGTTCTATGGGGTAAAACTGGGATTTCTAGTCATTTGATGATTGTTGGCAGTTCTTATTTTGTGGGGTTTTTGTTTTTGATTTTTTTTCTTTGTTTAGTGATCAATTATGGAGTGAACTCAGTAAGTAAGTGAGGTGGATGCGACTTCTATTGGTTTGTGCTGACGACATCAATCTCTAAGCCCCTTCTATTTCACATTTCCTCTAGTTCCTAAGTTCAAATTTACTCTTTCTTTGTAAATTAACCCAATTTCAAGCTTATTAATTGTTTTAGTTTGCCGTTTGCCAATTTTTTCAGGGTTTCGGGACAAGAAAGTTAAGTTTATGGTGTCTCAACAAAGAAGTGGGTCTAACCCATCTTCCAAGCTTGGGTACTGCATTTTCTTAATTCTTCAATTATGAGTGTATATTATTTTCTTTGATATTGGTTATTATTTTCTTCAATTATGGCTGATTTGGGTGTAAGTTGCTGTTGTTTTGTTGTTGTTGTGGCTCGGTGGCCAATTGTATTGTTTGCGGTGTTAATTCTCTGACAACAGGGTCATCATGAGGCCGATAGACTTTGCCTCTTTCCTTTTTGGTGATGATGACTTCGGGGAAGGCGGATGTGCTAGTCGCCTGTCCCTCTTCAACATAATGGACCATCTTTCTCAGATGGTCCTTGGTGCCCCGGATAGTTAAGCCACCTCTGGCGAATTCGCCTGCTATTGTATAGACCGGTTCTTCATTGGTTTCGGAACTAACAGTAGGATGGGGAGTCTTTTTGATAGATTGTGCGCCCTGGATTCGCCTTGGAATTGAAGTCACTTCGGACTTCACATAGGAGTTCAACGCTCCTTTGTCGGCCAGACGGTTAAGCGTCCGTTTGAGGTTGTAGTAGTCGTTTGTGTCATGGCCGACATCCTCATGGTAATGGCAGTGTTTGTTTTTGTTCTGATTTTTAGCGGATGCTTTCATAGGAGTCGGCTTCTCTTGAGTCAGCCGATCCTTTATCTCCATGAGGATGGAGTAGCTTTCCTTGTGGAACTCGTTTCTTGGAACGTACGGATTTCCACTCTTTCTTTTTCTTCTAGGTTGGCTAATCGGAGTTATCAACCGCCCAGATCTGTTTTTTTCTTTTTGCTCTCTTCTTTGAGTCCGACTGCTTATTAGAGGAGCAGAGCTCAGTCGCCTGTATATAGGCTTCCGCCTCCATCAATGCTCCTTGGAGGGTGAAGATTTTTTTGCAGACAAGTTCGAACTTGAAAGTCGACCCGTCCACTGGTGGAAAAAAGGCCATCCATAACGGGCTAAAAGGGCCCATCCGTAACAGGAAGCGTCCATTACGTATGCGGCCGTTACGGATGGCCATTATTATTCGTAACGGACATTTCAGGTGCCCGTTACGAATAACGGGGTTATTTGTAACGGATAAATGTACTGCGCGTTACAAATAACCCCGCATACACATGTTTTTCCCGTTACAAAAAACAGATTAATAGTAACGGGCATAATATCTGCCTGTTACAAATAGTGTTTGTCCTAATTTTAAAAAAAAAATCAGCATATGCTGGATGGTGGATAGCTTAGTTTGGTTAATGATTTTATCAATCACAAAAAATAAATAATATTAAATAATAATTTATACAAGTATACACTTCAAATACAATTAGCAAAAGCCATACATTCAAATGATTTTATCAATTAAAGAAATTAAAAACTAGTCATGCACTTGCTAATTGCTATTGAAGCCATGTAGTCCGCATGAACTATTGAAGCCGCCAGAGAAGATCTCAATAGCATTTCTTGCCGTACTCTCGGCTTACGCGTCACCATACCTAAACTTGCATCGCCATGATAACTAGATTTTTTCTAGCCTTATCCCAAATTCACTCCCCTGCACATCAAACCCAAACCCCAAGTTAGAGATACATAAAAGATCTTGATAAATCATGCTCTATAGTTGCATAAACGACTCTTTTTCTCTTAAGAAACGAGACTATGAACAAGAATATAAACCCAGAATTATAGGCAAGGTGATCGAAGGAAATGATATTAACAAGGCGCGCACCCCGCCTTCATTGTAAACACACTTAAATACATCTTTTACTCCACTATACGATGGACAAGAGTTGCTGCAGTTCAAAATGCTCCTGAAAGTTGACCGTTTGTCCACTACCTTAGACCAAATAAATGATGACAAAAGCCATGAAAATACACATTACCAACCAACTACAAAGCAAATTCCGGTAATGAAACAATAAGAATGTCATGACCCTTAATAATGTAGGATAGGCACTTGATAAGCAAGCTTTGTCCTCGCCAAGTCCAAGGAGTATGTGCATAAAATTGCAGTACCACCGGCTGCTGAGCCGGCTATAAGATCTACAACAGGTCATGTCCCCAGGGAAGTACAATTATCATACAGCCAAAACCGGTATCTCTAATACACCATGTAATGCAAAGCCGCATAAGGAACAATCCCGAAGACACTTGCACCATTCCCTCTAATAAGCAATAGAGTAATTTAATACAAATTAACAACTTGCACCTACCAAACATAAAAATGAAAACAGAAGAAAAATTAAATAACAAACCAATAAATCAAAGCCTTACTTGTACAACCCTTGTATCCCTTCATGATTTAGCACCTTCTTCAGTGACCTGTAGACCCCAAGAGAATGAAATCCATCCGTTCGTGTCTACAAATGTGTTAAAATCCTCATATAAGCACTACATTTAGTAATTAGTTCCTCTAATCATTGCCCTCCGATTTCACATTCATATTCATTCAATTTATCAATTTCTTTCAACCCCAAACAACTAAAGTCCTCTACAAGTGCCTAATTTCCACAAAACAACAACCCCAAAAATACTCTTTTACCAGTGCCATTGCTCGTGTAATATGTAATCTTACGACACTCCAAGCATCCGGCAATGGTGGATGTTAATGTTACTACACAAAACTAGTATCAAAAAATCAAATAATATATATCTAGTGTATAAAACAGATTAAATGAACATTACACATACCTTTATACTTGATTCAAAATATAATTTTTATAACCCGAGCCCAACAAATTGCGTTGTGTCCTTAAGACAATTTTGCTCCCTCTACGATACCCAAGGTTATTAAGCAATTGTCTCCCAGGATAGAACGGGTTTCGTTTCTTATAAAATGGTATTGTAATTATAAGAAACCAGCGAACAAACTAGATTAGAGTAACCGCAACTATATGCATGTATATCTTGAGAGAGTAAATAAAACTTATATTCTGTATTCATAAATGAGAACAACCAACAACTATTTATAGACAAAGAAACATGGATGAAAAGACGCAAGCAATGAAAAGATACAATTATCCATCATAATTAATGAATAGTAAATAATGAAATAATGCAATTATCCATATTAACAATTACCAATGAAGAGTTATAATTATCCAAACATACAATTTGTCATACAACACTATTCTTCATAATTCTTCATTAATACTAATTAAAATATTTACAACATAAATATCCAACAATCCCCCACATTAATGAAGAATTTCTCATTCACAAACAATTGAAATCTAACAATCATCCCCCACATTAATGAGAAAGACTCATAATGAAACATCAAGGTATGTTATGCAATTTGCGGTTACTCAACAAAAAATATGTGCATTGGGAATAGTAGTCAAAGACTTTGAACCACCCCTAGTGAAGTCCATCGAGCTTACTCAGTCGATCAGTAGTATTTTTCAACTTTGAACAGCCAACTCTGAAATGTAAGCTAAGACAATAGAAATCACACAAATATTTCTCTAAAACAGTTTGTTCTCATGTTCGTGACCGTTTTGGCCATGGACACTCCTGGTTCTGCAAGTGTGTTAGAGAATTCGACCTCTAAATTCTCATAGAGGCGGCCCGTCCTCACACTCACATAGGTGACTTCTATACCTTCCAATAGAAATCATTAAAAATCTAAGCTTAATATTAAGCTTAAACTTAACCTTTCATGTATAAGCACCATTGTCACATATAGGAATGGATTAGAGTTTTGTACTCTATTGTGCTTTTACAGTTATCATAACTTGGTTGTCCCTTTGAACCTAGATCTTGGGATCTCCATTCAACTAGGTTGGGTAGCCGCTATAATAACTAATTGATAGGTCTTAACCCCATTCCCTTTGATGACTTATCCACTAGCTCTCTAGTTAAGCCTTTTGTTAACGGATCCGCAATATTATCCTTTGACCTTACAAAGTCCAACGTGATAATTCCACTAGAGAGTAGTTGTCTAATGGTATCATGTCTACGACGTATATGTCTAGACTTTCCATTATACATGACATTCCTTGCCCTTCCAATAGCTGCTTGACTATCACAATGTATGCAAATAGCAGGCATAGGTTTTGGCCAATTAGGAATATCTTCTAGAAAATTTCGAAGCCACTCAGCTTCTTCACCAGCTTTATCTAAAGCAATAAATTCAGACTCCATGGTAGATCGAGCAATACAAGTTTGCTTAGATGACTTCCAAGATACTGCCCCTCCACCTAGTGTAAATAAATATCCACTGGTAGATTTCGTATCCTTGGAGCCAGTTATCCAATTTGCATCACTATAACCTTCAAGTACAGCAGGATATTTAGTGTAATGCAAGCCAAAATTTTGAGTTTTCTTTAGATAACCCAATACACGTTTTAGCGCTTTCCAGTGATCTCCATTTGGATTACTCGTAAAACGGCTTAATTTGCTAACAGCAAAAGCTATATCAGGCCTAGTACAATTCATGATGTACATTAAACTGCCTAAAATACGAGCAAATTCTTTCTGAGATACACTTTGGCCGTTGTTCTTGGCAAGGTGTAAATTAATATCTATGGGTGTTCTCATGGGATTTATGCCAAAATCCTTAAACTTGCTCAAAACTTTTTCAATGTAATGAGATTGAGAAAGAGCTAAACCATCAGATGTCCTATGAATTTTAATCCCTAAAATCACATCTGCAACACCCATATCTTTCATTTCAAATCTATTAGTTAACATGCACTTAGTGACATTAATATGATTAATATCACTACCTATTATAAGCATGTCATCAACATACAAGCACACAATAACATATTCATTATGAGTGGTCTTAATATAAACACATTTATCACACTCATTGATTTTAAATCCATTTGACAACATTACATCATCAAACTTTTTATGCCATTGTTTCGGTGCTTGTTTTAAACCATAAAGAGATTTAACAAGTCGACAAACTTTATTTTCTTGTCCGGCAACAACAAACCCTTCCGGTTGTTGAATATAAATCTCTTCTTCTAGATCGCCATTTAAAAATGCTGTTTTAACATCCATTTGATGTATTTCAAGGCCATTTAATGCTGCAAAAGCAATTAACATTCTAATGGATGTTATTCGGGTAACCGGAGAATATGTATCGAAATAATCAAGTCCCTCTCGTTGGTTATTACCCCTTACAACCAGTCTTGCCTTGTATTTGTCAATAGATCCATCAACTTTTCTCTTTTTCGTAAAAATCCATTTACAACTCAAGGGCTTAACACCAGATGGCAAATTTGTTAATTCCCAAGTATTATTATGCATTATGGATTCAATTTCACTATTGACAGCTTCTTTCCAATGAAAGGATTCTGGAGACGACATAGCCTCTTTAAAAGTTTTTGGCTCATCTTCTAACATGAAAGTTAGAAAATCTGGACCAAATGACGTAGAAGTCCTTCGTCGTTTACTACGTCTAGGCTCCTCTATTTCGAGACTCTTTATATCTCGAGGTCTTTTATTTTTCCTATTTGACCCATCTTTATGACTATTGTCACCCTTTTCAGATTTATACGGAAAAATATCTTCAAAGAACACAGCGTCCCTTGACTCAATAATTGTATTGACATGTATATCTTCTATTTCTGATTTGTATACCAAAAACCGATATGCACTACTATTCAATGCATATCCAATAAAAACACAATCTATAGTTTTCGGTCCTAATTTCACCTTTTTAGGCTTAAGAACTGAAACTTTAGCTAAACACCCCCACACTCGAAAATATTTCAAGGATGGCTTCTTTCCTTTCCATAATTCATAGGGTGTTTTTTGTGTCTTTTTATGAGGCACTCTATTAAGTATATAATTAGCAGTTAGAATAGCCTCACCCCACAAATTTTTTGGTAAACCAGAACTATTGGACATAACACTCATCATTTCTTTTAATGTCCTATTTTTTCTTTCCGCTACTCCATTAGACTGCGGTGCATAAGGAGCAGTGGTTTGGTGTATAATACCAAATTCTGAACAAATTTCCTCAAAAGGAAATTCATACTCACCACCCCTATCACTTCTGATTATTTTAATCTTCTTACCCAATTGATTTTCAACTTCATTTTTGTAGTTTTTGAAGGCACCGATAGCCTCATCTTTACTACTCAAAAGATAGACATAACAATATCTACTGCAATCATCTATGAAGGTTACAAAATAATTTTTACCTCCCCTAGATGGCAGTGATTTCATGTCACATAAATCAGTATGTATTAAATCTAAAGGTTCGGTATTCCTTCCATCAATTGAATGAAACGGTTGTCTAGTAAATTTAGATTCAACACACACTTGACATTTCCTTTTTGAACAATCAAAATATGGTAATATTTCCATGCTAATTAATTTCCGTAAGGAATTATAATTAACATGGCCTAATCTTGAGTGCCATAAATAAGAAGACTCAAGCAAATAAACAGAAGTAGCAGTCTTATTAACATTGTCATCTTTAGTTACAATAGTCATTACATTTAATTTAAATAAGCCATCACTAAGATAGCCTTTGCCTACATACATATCATTCTTAGAAAGTACAAACTTATCAGATACAAAGACCAATTTAAAACCATTCCTACTAAGTAATGATCCAGACACTAAATTCTTGCGAAGGTCAGGCACATGGAGCACATTATTTAGCGTCACCGTCTTGCCAGAAGTCATCTTTAGTGCTATTTTTCCAACTCCTTCAACTATAGAAGTTGAAGAATTTCCCATGTACAATTTTTCTCCTTCCGATGCAGGGGTATAGGATGAGAACATTGACTTGTTTGCACAAACATGACGGGTTGCACCTGTATCAATCCACCATTCTTTTGGATTCCCTACCATGTTGCACTCCGATATCACTGCTGAAAGATGTACATCATCAAGTTCTTCAGAGATCTTATCAACCTCCACAAAACTAGCTTGGGCATTCTTCTTTTTCTTATTGGGATTCCTGCAATCTTTGGCCTTGTGACCAAGTTTACCACACCCATAACATTTACCCTTAAACTTTTTTTTGTGGCTTTGGTTGGAGTCATCATTAGTACGCTTTCTTTTCTTGGTTTTTGAAGAACCTTCAACCACATTGGCCTTGGAAGACATGATAGTGTTGCCACCGGCTTTTCGATTATCCTCTTCGATTCTTAACCGAACAATAAGATCTTCAAGTGACATGTCCTTTCTCTTATGTTTAAGATAATTCTTAAAATCTTTCCAAGACGGTGGCAATTTTTCTATACAAGCAGCCACTTGGAAAGACTCACTCAAAGTCATATTTTCAGCATGTATTTCATGGATAATTAATTGGAGTTCTTGGACTTGACTCATTACAGTCTTACTATCCACCATCTTGAACTCCAAAAATTTTCCAACAATGAATTTCTTTGAACCGGCATCTTCTATCTTGTACTTATGGTCTAGACTTTCCCACAATTCTTTTGCCGTATTAATCGGACTATACACATTATAAAGTGTGTTGTCAAGACCATTAAGTACATAATTCCGACACAAAAAGTCGGAATGCTTCCAAGCATCTATGGCGGCGACCTTATCTTTGTCGGCCTCTCCATCCTTCAACTTAGGGGCTTCCTCTGTGAGGAACCTCGCCAAGTTCAATGTAGTCAAATAAAACAACATTTTTTGTTGCCATCTCTTAAAATCAGTTCCATTGAACTTTTCTGGCTTTTCCCCATGGTTGACACTAGGCAAAGGAGTAACCAAATTGGTGTTTGTAGCCATTTCTATCACAAAAATAGAAAATATGATTAAATAAATAATCACATGCACCACACTAGATAAGAGTTAATTAATTAAAAAATATATAAATAAACTCCACCTTACCAAGAATTTAGATTGTAGTATTTTACGCAACATCAACGACCGACAATAATAAAACAATAAAAGAAAAAATTAAATAAACATAAAAACTTTACTTCTTAATAATTTAATACATGCAAATCCCAAACAAGTTGCATGAATAATAATCGGAACAAAGTTTAGAACTTTACTTCTAAACTCTCATGGCACTTTATACGAAATGCAAAAGAACAAAAAAAAAAAAAAAAAAAAAAAAGAAAATTGTCTTAAGATTGTTAATGTTACTACACAAAACTAGTATCAAAAAATCAAATAATATATATCTAGTGTATAAAACAGATTAAATGAACATTACACATACCTTTATACTTGATTCAAAATATAATTTTTATAACCCGAGCCCAACAAATTGCGTTGTGTCCTTAAGACAATTTTGCTCCCTCTACGATACCCAAGGTTATTAAGCAATTGTCTCCCAGGATAGAACGGGTTTCGTTTCTTATAAAATGGTATTGTAATTATAAGAAACCAGCGAACAAACTAGATTAGAGTAACCGCAACTATATGCATGTATATCTTGAGAGAGTAAATAAAACTTATATTCTGTATTCATAAATGAGAACAACCAACAACTATTTATAGACAAAGAAACATGGATGAAAAGACGCAAGCAATGAAAAGATACAATTATCAATCATAATTAATGAATAGTAAATAATGAAATAATGCAATTATCCATATTAACAATTACCAATGAAGAGTTACAATTATCCAAACATACAATTTGTCATACAACACTATTCTTCATAATTCTTCATTAATACTAATTAAAATAGTTACAACATAAATATCCAACAGTGGATTGGTGTGGCACCTTGATAACCGACACCAAGAAAACCATTTGTGTGTACACAAGTCAAGCAATAAACTATCCGGATGGCAAGCACCATCGAGATGCTCCATTATTATATTGATATTACATACGGCCAATCTCCATTTGTAGGAAGCTGCGAGCTCCATGTGAGCAACAATTCAAGTAAAATATCATGCTTGAGCATTTTAATTAAAGAAGTTAGACGGCATCAAGTGTTCTGCTCACAATAGCAAGACGGCAAATATGATGAGTATATCTCAAGATTAGAGAAACTAGCTTCTAACTCCACATATACAAGTGGCAAATATGCCGACTCAAAATTAGCCCGAGAGCATAATGAGAATGGTGGCAGCCGGTCAGAGCTATCAATGGTGGCAGCTGTTCAGAGCTATCAACGGTGGCAGCCGCTTAGAGCCACCAATGGTGGGAGCAAGGGCTGTTTCCTACCTCAATTAAGCCTAGCTTCCATGTTTGCTTTGTTCAACCTCAAAGCCGGCTGCAATGGCTATTATATTCATCATTATTATGATTATGATTAAAAAAAAAAAAAAAAGAGCCGGCTGTGATGTGATCTAGCAAGAGAGCTCGATTGTAAGCTTGGTCAAGCGGCAACCAAGCTAAGAAAGGGTCATACGGCATGGAAGTCGGTTGCATTCAAGCGGCTGTAATGTCAGGGGCTGCTAAGCACCCATAGCCGTATGTAGGGGCTTGATATGTCTATTTTATATAGTGTTTTACCCCCGTCCCTTGGTCATAATTAGTAGTGTTTTTGGCTCTTTCGGGCCACTTTTATTACTAATATGTGTTTTATAGTGTTTTCGTAGTTTTGGTTGAGTTTTGCAGGGAATTGCACCTTTGGAGCATTTTCCCGGGATTTTTATGAAGCAACTACGAGCATTGGAAGAACACGACCACTTATGGAGCCCAAGGCCGGTTAGAGCCATCGAGCCGGTGATTAAGGGCTCGGTTATTTGGATCACGAGGCAATTGGACCATGTATTCGAGACCCGAGAGGAAATATGGATTGGGCCGAGAAATCTAGCCCAATCGAAGTCCAAAGCCTTGAAGATAAAGACCGGGCCCGATCGGGCAAGCAATCGCCCGATCGGGCGGATGCGCGTAGGATCGGGTGAGCTGCTAGCTCGATCGGGCGCGGCACTTTAGGCTGGGCATAGAGAAAAAGGCGGGCCCGATCGGGCGCCCCTTCGCTCGATCGGGCGCGTGTTTTTCCTAGTGTCTGATTAAGTTTAGTTAATTCTTGTTTTAGGAGAAGTATATATTCGTTTTGTACGGATTAATTACGTATCTTCTTTCTCTTAGACTTTCTCTCTCTACTTAGTATTTTTCTCTCTCTAGAATTCTCTCTAAACTCTTGTTCTTAATTCCTTCATTAATTTCAGATTTGTTTTGGTACAATTTCTTCCCTTTTTGATTTCAGCTATTTTAATTATTTTCTTGTTTATGTTTTTAATTGTTTATTTGATTGGATTAGTTATGATGATTAGTGAGTAGTTTAATTCTAGGGTTTATGGGGATCCATAATTAATATGAAGGGATAATTTGTTATTATTGATATTTGGTATTGCATGATAATTTCCTATTGAATTGTTTTAATTCTTTGCAATTAGATTATGAATCGAGCAGATGTAATTTGATTGTGAATGTTTAGCAATATTGAATTGATGAATCGAGCAGATGTTGATTTAATATTAAAGGCTATTTTTAATAGGAACTTAGGTCTAATAAATTGCGAGAGCCTGTTAGATCTATGTTGGTTAATAAATTGCGAGAGCCTGTTAATCATGTTATCTGTGCTTTGTTAATTATTAATTACTTCGTTCTATCCCGGAATATTAATTATTGGTTAACCTGTGACCCTAGGTTTCCTTATTATTGATTCTTTACTCCCTAAACTCATCCTTCATAGTATAGAATTCATATTTAAAATATTGGTTACTTAGATAATTTAGATTATAATAATTAATTAGAATTAAAAAGACTTGTTTCCCTGTGGAGATCGACCCTACTTCCCTATCTACTTTAGTTAGAGGACTTAGGAATTATTTTTGATTAGGGGATACGACTTTACCCTGTCAAAATTTGGCGCCGTTGCCGGGGAAACGGTTTTATTTTTATTTTCTGATTATATTTTTGTAGTCTAGATTATCCCCCTTTTTTGCCTCAGAGAACATTAGTTCTTTGAGGCAAATCTCATATTTGTCTCTAGTTCCTTGTTTATGCCCAGGTGTTCTAGATCAGGTGATATCCCTTTTGATCCTGAGATCGAGCGTTCTTTTAATAGGCAAAGGAGACTCTATAGACAAATTCTGGCGGGTTCTGAGGAGGATAACGATCGAAGAGATTCTCCCCCTGATTCTAGTGATACAGATATTCCTTCAGATTCAGAATCAGAGATGACGGCCCAGAAGAAACTCAGTGATTATTCGCAACCGAAGCTCGCAGACTTCCCGCATCTTACTCCTACTCCGGCCCTAGATGGAGTTCAATTTGAGATCAAGCCCCAATTTATCACTATGATAGAGAGGAAGCAGTTCAGCAAAGCTAAGGGTGAAGATCCTAATCTTCACATCGCAGATTTCTGCTAATATTGTAACACCATTAGACAAGCCGGGGTTACGCAGGACCAAATCAGGGAGATTCTTTTTCCCTTTTCATTATGTGGCAAAGCAAAATTATGGTTTAATGGTTTGAATAGAATTGCACTTGGTATTACTGACTAGGAAACTCTCGCTTTGAATTTCTATAATAAATATTATCCTGCAGAGAGAACAGCGGTGCTAAGAAGTGCTATTCAGAACTTCGCTCAAGAGGCCGACGAATCATTATATGAGGCTTGGGAGAGGTTCAAGGATCTACAGAGAGAGTGCCCCCACCACAATCTAGCACAATGGCAATTGATCCAAGCATTCTATAATGGACTTGGAAATTCTTCTAGATCAGTACTAGATTCGGCAGCTAGTGGGAGGTTTATGAATTTAAATGTGGATGATGCAGGACAGGTTATCGAAGACATGGCAATACACAATTTCCAATATGGGAATCCGAGGGGGTTTACAAATAAGGGAAAACATAATGTCGATTCCGTATCCTTTTTGCAAGCTCAATTAACATCTATTTGCCAAAAATTAGATAATCTTACTGCTGCTCCTAATTCTGTAGCTAATGTTTCTGCTGTAGCTAACCAAGAAGCTTTTTGTGAAAATTGTGGAATTGTAGGTCATTGGGAGCAAGATTGTAGGATCTCTATGGAACAAGTTAATGCCTTCCAAACCTATAGGCAAAATAACCCCTATTCCAATTCCTACAATGCCGGTTATAAAAACCATCCTTATCTTTCATACCAGAGTACCAATGTACAAAACCCTCCACCTCCACCTCCACAACAACCACAACAGCAACCCCCACCACAGCAAAAATATTATCATCTAATGCCGGCCAGAAAAGCCAAGTATCACCCTCATCATCTTCCGACCCTACCATGACAGAAATTAGAGCGATGCTAGCTAATATGCAAAAGCACATGGAGAGTAGGGATGCGCAAATTGATTCTATTCTAGCCCACAATAAAATCATGGACAATCAAATTGCACAACTTTCATCTACCCTACAATCTCGTCAGCAGGGAGCTCTACCGTCACAACCTATCCATCCTACAGATCATGATAATGCAATCACTCTAAGGAGTGGTTCACATTATGATGGACCTCCTATGCCACAAGAAGATGAACCAATTTCTAATCTAGATTCCTCTATACCAAACGGTAATCCTGCTAGCCCTGCAGGGCCACAAAAAGATACTAACCCTACTAATGTTTCTGTGCAGGGTAAATTGCAGGATAAGGGAGGAGTTGTGCAGAGCCCAGTTATCAAGCTTCCATTCCCTAATAGACAACTGAAGAGTAAGCTTGATAAACAATTCGGTAAGTTTTTAGAGGTTGTGAAAAACCTGCAGGTAACAGTCCCCTTCACTGATTTAATCACTCAAGTACCTGCTTATGCTAAATTCATGAAAGACATTCTGACTAGGAAAAGGGCCTTTAATGAAGTAGAAACTGTAGCTTTCACAGAGGAGTGTAGCGCTTATTTGCAAAATAAATCACCTCCTAATTTAAAGGATCCCGGTAGTTTTTCTATCCCTTGTCACATTGGGAATGTTTTTATTGATAAAGCTTTATGTGATCTGGGTGCTAGTGTCAGTGTCATGCCATCATCTATATGTGCTAAATTAAATATGGGGGAATTAAAAATTACTAATATAACTTTGCAAATGGCAGATCGTTCGGTAAAATACCCTTTAGGTATTTTAGAGGACGTACCTGTCAGAGTTGGTAAATTTTTTATTCCTGTCGATTTTGTTGTTTTAGATATGGCAGAGGACACACAAATACCCATTATATTAGGTAGACCTTTCCTCCACACTGCAGGAGCTATTATTGATGTGAAAAATGGTAAACTGACCCTTTCTGTAGGTGACGATAATGTTACCTTTAATTTAGGGAAGGTTTTGAAAGGGCCTATGTTAGAGGAAAATTGTTGTTATATTGATACAATTGATATAATGGACGATATTTGTGTTGATAGCTTGCCACAGGTTCTTGCGAAGGATCCCTTAGAGGAAGTTCTCTGCGGGAATTTATCTAGCGACAATGCAAGCATTTGGGGTAATGAGATACAGGATATTGAAAAGGCTCTTTCCTTAAAAGAGTTAAGCCCCAAGGAGACAATGAAGGTAGTAAATTTAGTTCAGGAATCAAAACCTGCAGAGGTCAAGAAACGTGAGCTAAAACCTCTCCCTTCTCATTTAAAATATGTTTTTCTAGATGAGCAGGAACTACACCCCGTGATCATCAGTACTGCACTCACTGACCTACAATCTTCCCAAATTCTAGGGGTCCTCAAAACCCATAAGAAGGCTATAGGGTACAATATTGATGATCTCAAGGGTATTAGCCCTGATTTTTGCATGCACAAGATTCATCTAGAGGAAAATTACAAGCCCTGCATTCAACCCCAAAGATGATTAAATCCAAACATGCAGGAAGTAGTCAAGAAAGAGGTGATGAAATTACTCGATGCAAGTATCATCTATCCTATTTCTGACTCCAAGTGGGTAAGTCCTGTGCAGGTAGTACCGAAGAAGGGTGGGATGGCTGTGATAACTAATGATAAAAATGAATTAATTCCCACTAGAACTGTAACAGAGTGGCGTATGTGCATAGACTATCGTAGACTAAATATCGCCACTAAAAAGGATCACTTCCCTCTCCCCTTTATTGATCAAATGCTTGAGAGGTTAGCTAATCACAAATTCTTTTGCTATTTGGACGGGTATTCGGGATTTTTCCAAATTCCGATTCACCCTGAAGATCAGGAAAAGACCACCTTTACATGCCCTTATGACACTTTTGCATATCGTAGAATGCCCTTTGGTTTATGTAATGCACCTGCTACCTTTCAACGTTGCATGATGAGCATTTTTTCTGATTTCATAGAGTCTATTATGGAGGTCTTTATGGATGATTTTAGCGTATATGGTTCTTCATTCGATTCATGCCTAATTAATCTCGCTAAAATTTTGAAAAGATGTGAGGAGTGCAACTTAGTACTTAATTGGGAGAAATGTCACTTTATGGTGACAGAGGGAGTAGTCCTTGGTCACATTATATCTGATAAGGGCATACAAGTAGACAAAGCTAAAATATCAGTGATTGAGCAATTACCTCCCCCAGTCAATGTTAAGGGAGTTAGAAGCTTCTTGGGTCATGCGGGGTTTTATCGCCGCTTTATCAAAGATTTTTCTAAAATTGCTAAACCACTGACACAGCTTTTGCTCAAGGATGCCCCATTTATTTTTACTGACGAGTGTCTTGAGGCTTTTCACAGGATTAAGCAGGCTTTGATATCGGCACCCATCATATGTGCTCCCGATTGGAACCTCCCTTTCGAGATCATGTGTGATGCAAGTGATTTTGCACTAGGTGTCGTGCTCGGACAGAGGAAGGATAAGGTTTTGCATGCTATTTATTATGCTAGCAAAACCTTAGATGAAGCCCAAGTCAACTATGCCACCACAGAAAAGGAGTTTCTTGCTGTTATTTATGTTTTAGAAAAATTTAGATCATATCTAGTTGGTTCTAAAGTTATTGTTTTTACTGATCATGCAGCATTGAAATACTTGATAGCCAAGGCGGAATCAAAGCCAAGACCCCACTAAAACGGTGACCAAGATTAATGAGTCAGGCTTCTTTTGGCCTACTATGTTTAAAGATGCTAACACTTTTGTGCAGGCTTGTGACTCTTGCCAGAGGACTGGCAACATTTCGCGGAGGCATGAGATGCCCCAAACTGGCATTCTAGAAGTTGAAATATTCGATGTTTGGGGTATCGATTATATGGGGCCGTTCCCATCTTTCAATGGGAATTGTTACATACTTGTAGCCGTCGATTATGTGTCCAAGTGGGTTGAAGCCATAGCTTCACCAACAAATGATTCCAAGGTAGTCATTAAGCTCTTCAAGAAGATCATATTTCCCAGGTTTGGTGTTCCACGAGCTATTATTAGTGATGGGGGTACCCACTTCCATGAAAGACAATTGGATAACCTCCTCAAGAAGTATGGCGTATATCACAGAACATGACTTAGTTACCACCCTCAAACTAGTGGTCAAGTTGAGGTCTCTAATAGGGAAATCAAGGCGATCCTAGAAAAGGTAGTAGCCAAGTCAAGAAAAGATTGGAGCATGAAGCTTGATGACACACTTTGGGCATACCGGACTGCATTTAAAACACCGATCGGTACTTCACCTTATAGATTGGTTTATGGTAAGGCATGTCATCTTCCCGTAGAATTGGAGTACAAAGCTTTTTGGGCGATCAAAGAGCTTAACATGGATTCTAAGGCCGCGGGTAAGAAGAGACTCCTTCAACTCAATGAGTTGGATGAGTTTAGATTGTCGGCATATGATAGTGCGCGGATCTACAAGGAGAAGACCAAGAAGTGGCGCGACAAGAGGATCCTACCAAGAGAGTTTGCACCGGGCGATAAGGTTCTTCTCTTTAATTCTAGATTGAAGATTTTCCCAGGAAAGTTGAAGTCTAGATGGTCCGGTCCCTTCACTGTCACAAAGGTAAACAAATTTGGTTCGGTAGAGTTGGTGAATGACAAAGGTGAAGAATTCAAGGTGAATGGCCAAAGGTTGAAGGTGTATCACGAAGGTGCTACCATTAGAGATGTGGAGGAGACTCTCCTAACTCCACTTCCAACATGAGTTTCAAGGTTGTGAGAAGGTCGTGCGGGACCTAGATAAACCAGCGCTTTGCGGGAGGCAACCCGTATTTCATGCTTTATAGGCTAGTTTTCCTTTTCCTTATTTTTCCTTATTTTATCTTTATTTTTTTGTTTTTTTAGAGAGGCGAGGAGAGTGATATTTCACCAGTTTTAAGTGTTTTTATACAGGTATGAATTTGACAGGGTATAAATACTTAGAGAAATTTTGATGAAGAAATGGAATCGGAGGAAAAAGGTTCTCTCGGGCCCGATCGGGCGCGCAAGTGAGCCAGAATCCAGCAGCAATTTCGCACGATCGGGCGACGTTGCCCGATCGGGCGCGTAAGTGAGTTAAAAATCGGAGCAAATTTCGCCCGATCGGGCGAAACAGCCCGATCGGGCGTGCAAGCTCAGTTGGAATCAGGGGCACTTTTCGCCCGATCGGGCAATTTTTTTGGAAAATCGAGTAAAAGAAAAAGACATGTCGGGCGAAGCTCGCCCGATCGGGCGAGAAAAAGGGCAAAAATTCGTTCGCGTTCGCGCCCGATCGGGCGCGCAACTTGAGTTTTGGAGATTCACACTTTCGCCCGATCGGGCGCGCCTTCAGGCCGACCCATCCTTTATTTTCTTTTCTCTTCTTTCTTTCCTCATTTCCTCCTTATTTCATCTTCTTCATTCACTTTCTCTCTCTAAAACCTCCATTTTCAAACCTTAAACTTACACTTCAATCCAAGATCTCCTCCAATTCCTTTATCCAAAATAATTTTTTTTTACATATTTCATCTCCCCTCACCTCCCTCTACACTCTATACTAATTTTCCCCAATTTTCTCTCAACTTTTCTCAAACCCTAAGAGAGAGAAACCTCAAATTTTCTACTATTTTCAAAGCTAATGGCCTCCAAGCGTTCAAGAAATCAAAGGGGTGAGAGCTCTAATGCACCACAACCAACAATCAACCAGGACCTTCAAATTCCGGGATGGGAGGAAGTTGTAATCACTTCTGAGGAGCAACGGGTTCGGATGATCAACCTCATCGATCGTCAGGTAATTTCTACCCGTTTCATACATCATCCTACTTTAGCTAGGTTAGGTCTTGATAAACATGTAGAAAAATTGTTTAAGGGCATAGGCATGAGTGAGTTTTTTCAAATGTGCCACGATACTTATGATTATTTAACATTGGAATTTATATCAAGTTTTAATGTTATCAAAATGAATGCACTTATCACTCATGTCCAATTTCGATTGTTAAACAATAATGTGAGATTAACTTTAAAAGAATTTGGTAAATTGTTTGACTTGAAATCGGACAAGCCTATTGAACCCTCTCAAGACCACACCGCCGTGGTCTATAAGAGGTTAACAGGGGAGGATTTGGTGAATCTCCAACATGCCAAAGGGACGTGGATTCAACATCCCGTCCCCAAACTTTGGCAAAGATTTGCCGGCCTCACTATTTTTGGGAGGCATGAACCGGCAAATGTTCGGAGGGATGAATTGGAATTGTTGGCTTCCTATATAATTCCTAATGCTGAAAAATTAAATATACCCCATAGGATAGCCAACCATTTCCAAAGGGCGGCCAATGCGGCCGAGGCTAGTAGGTCTAGAGCGCCTATTTACTTTAGGGGGTTAGTGACCCATATAGCTAGGAAACATTTAGGTTGGAACCCCGATGGCCATAGAAAAGTTGTGGGATCGAACCTAATAGACCTACCCTATTTAGGGAGCTTGAATTGGGTACAACCGGTGGGGAGTGATACTTGGTGGGTGGTCCACCGACAATCGGGTAAGAGGGACCAAGCCTTTACCTTACCCAACCCCGCCTTGACCAAATTTGAGAGGGGGAAGCCCTCTTATACTTTCGAGTTAGATGGTCAAGGTGAGGTTCAACCACCTCACCCCTCACCACAACTTCACCAATCCCCCATTCACCACTCACCCCACTACCCACAACCCCCACCTTTCACCTACGGCATGCCTACAATGCCTACTTCCTCGGTCGATTACAATGTCGACCCAAATGCCCCATAGGACTTTTCGGCTTTTAGGAGCCAATTAGACCGCATTGAGACGGGGCAAGGGAGGGTTGAGGGCATGATGCAAAACCTAGAATCTAGGTTGAGCACCCTAGATGGCCGGGTAGGTCTTATTTAGAGGAACCTAGGGAGGGGCCTTTACCCCATGTATGATGATTATGCCCGTCGGGGGGCTATTCCTCCCGATTCCCTTACTCCCGATTGGTTCCAATACCCCCAAGGAGGGTATTCTCACCCCGGTGCTTATGGTACTTATGTGGACTACTCTTCGGTCCACGGATATGGGGGTATGAGTGGGAGTGTAGACCCTAACTACTATGCCGGTGGTTCGGGGTATGGTGGTGGTGGCTCTAGCCATGGAGGGGTCGGCTCTAGCCACGGTGGGGGGTACTCTAGGATGGATGAGGATGAGGAGTAGGCTACTCTCCCAAGTCAATGAGGGCATTGCTTGATTTGACTTGGGGGGGTGTTCTTTCATCTTAGAAATTCTCTTCCTTCTCTCCCTTTTATTTTCTTTCTAGTATAGTTTTTATTTGCTTTCCTAGTGTAGTTTTTTTTTATTGCTTTCTTATATATGAAAAATACAAAAAAATTGAAAAAAAAAAAATTCAAAAATACGTTCCAATGAATTGTAAATCATGCTTCCCTGTGCCCCATACTTGAGAAAATTGTTTTGATTCTTGGTATTTGATGATGAATATTGTGGATTTGTTGGTCATGATTTGAAGTCTAATTGTTTGGATTCCTTAACTTGCGTCAATTTTGTCCAACTACTTGTGAATATAGTGCTTGACTAGTTGATTTGGTTAGGAAATGTGTGATAGTTCCATAATTCCTGGTATGTCAATGAATTTGAGTATTGATTTGCGACTATGAGTAGTGTTTCATGACTTTTATTATGCACATGAGGAGGACGAAAGCGTTCATTCTTTTAGGTAGCCTTCAGAGTATTTAGATACATTTGTTCCCTTCTTGTCACCCATGTTGTTGCTTGTGCCCTTTTATTGTTTTTAGCCACATTACAAGCCTTAATTGCCCCATTGGTTACTAGTCCCAAGCTTGGCTTGGGGGAGCTATTAGTGAGTGAGGTGAGGGAGTTTGTAGTGTGCACTTTATTTACACAATTTGGGTGGGTTTTGAGAAGTAATTTGTTCTTGATCATATTTTTGTTTATATGAGTTGAAAGTTGTATATATTTGAAAAATAAAAGTGTGATGAAAAAAAAAAGAAGCTCAAGAAAAAAAGTGAGAAATATGAAAAAAGAAAGTGAACTTCTAAAAAGAAAAAAAAAAGAGGAAAAAAATGTTTGATGTTCAAATGTTCTAAGTGAAGGTTAGTCAAAAGAAAAGAAAAAAAGTTGAGTTTCAATGTAAATATTTTAAGTTATGAGTTCAAAATTTGCTATTCACTCTTGTTCTACATTATCATATTTTTATGAGTGAAATTGTGAGTGTTGGGATTGTTTCTATTGTTTGGAGTATATTTGGTGTTTATTTGGAGTTGGTTATGTTGGAGATGTGTATGATCACTATTTAGTTTGATCATGGGTTTTATTAGGATATGGCTCCTTAATGCATAGCTTTTCTCTCACATAATCCCAAATTTATCCTACCTTTATCCTAGCCTTACATTACAAGCTTAAAAGACCTTCCGACCTTGTGCATAGAAGTTATGTAAATGTGAAAGTGTTGTTTTTCAATGCAAGTTATGACTTGACATATTTCGAGTCGACTAGTAGGATGAGCGTTCAATGTTTTTATACACACGAGAGTGTGAGTTGGGAGGGCATTGTTCACATTAAAGGGGTTGGGTGGAGAGCGATCGGGTACATTCTTTACTCGCCACATAAATGAGAGTCGAGTGTGTAAGCACTAGTCTTGAATTCTATATGCTCTTGTGGTTTTCTCTACTTGACAATTGTTAGGGAGGAAGGGTGATTAGATGAATAAGATTGATTGACGTTGAAGCACGTTTGTTTAATTTTACCTTGAATCGTTGGCTTTTGATTTGTTGATTGGGGTGAAGTATGTTTTATATGTTCATTGATGAGCTCTTTGCTTAGGGACAAGCAAAGGTTTGGCTTGGGGGAGTTTAATATGTCTATTTTATATAGTGTTTTACCCCCATCCCTTGGTCATAATTAGTAGTGTTTTTGGCTCTTTCGGGCCACTTTTATTACTAATATGTGTTTTCTAGTGTTTTCGTAGTTTTGGTTGAGTTTTGCAGGGAATTGCACCTTTGGAGCATTTTCCCGGGATTTTTATGAAGCAACTACGAGCATTGGAAGAACACGACCACTTATGGAGCCCAAGGCCGGTTAGAGCCATCGAGCCGGTGATTAAGGGCTCGGTTATTTGGATCACGAGGCAATTGGACCATGTATTCGAGACCCGAGAGGAAATATGGATTGGGCCGAGAAATCTAGCCCAATCGAAGTCCAAAGCCTTGAAGATAAAGACCGGGCCCGATCGGGCAAGCAATCGCCCGATCGGGCGGATGCGCGTAGGATTGCCATCAAGGGAAGGCGCGCCCGATCGGGTGAGCTGCTAGCTCGATCGGGCGCGGCACTTTAGGCTGGGCATAGAGAAAAAGGCGGGCCCGATCGGGCGCCCCTTCGCTCGATCGGGCGCGTGTTTTTCCTAGTGTCTGATTAAGTTTAGTTAATTCTTGTTTTAGGAGAAGTATATATTCGTTTTGTACGGATTAATTACGTATCTTCTTTCTCTTAGACTTTCTCTCTCTACTTAGTTTTTTTCTCTCTCTAGAATTCTCTCTAAACTCTTGTTCTTAATTCCTTCATTAATTTCAGATTTGTTTTGGTACAATTTCTTCCCTTTTTGATTTCAGCTATTTTAATTATTTTCTTGTTTATGTTTTTAATTGTTTATTTGATTGGATTAGTTATGATGATTAGTGAGTAGTTTAATTCTAGGGTTTATGGGGATCCATAATTAATATGAAGGGATAGTTTGTTATTATTGATATTTGGTATTGCATGATAATTTCCTATTGAATTGTTTTAATTCTTTGCAATTAGATTATGAATCGAGCAGATGTAATTTGATTGTGAATGTTTAGCAATATTGAATTGATGAATCGAGCAGATGTTGATTTAATATTAAAGGCTATTTTTAATAGGAACTTAGGTCTAATAAATTGCGAGAGCTGTTAGATCTTTGTTGGTTAATAAATTGCGAGAGCCTGTTAATCATGTTATCTGTGCTTTGTTAATTATTAATTACTTCGTTCTATCCCGGAATATTAATTATTGGTGAACCTGTGACCCTAGGTTTCCTTATTATTGATTCTTTACTCCCTAAACTCATCCTTCATAGTATAGAATTCATATTTAAAATATTGGTTACTTAGATAATTTAGATTATAATAATTAATTAGAATTAAAAAGACTTGTTTCCCTGTGGAGATCGACCCTACTTCCCTATCTACTTTAGTTAGAGGACTTAGAAATTATTTTTGATTAGGGGATACGACTTTACCCTGTCAGGGCTGCTTTGTACGTCATCATTTTGGCAATATGCATACGGCATAAAGAGCTGTTTGAACAGTCTGTGTAATTAGAGCCAAACTCATGTTTCAAGATCATTTGCTTGACATTCCAAAGCCGACAAACCTTTGAGAATTTGCATTCAAGCATGTATTTAGCACATGCGGCAAATTAAGTTTAAGGCAAGCGGCATGATTGCATAAAATGACAAAATCTGCATGGCACTACAGCAAAGAGTTTGAAATACCTCCGGCTCCGATTTTTAAGCACTTAAAACACTTCAAAATCCAGATGTGCTTGCATATACTCGTGAGGCCTCTAAAGAAGCAAGCTGGTTGCAAGCTCAAATTAAAGCCGCATGTAACAAGCAACATACTATGTTGCTCGGATTAGGCTTATTACAAAGCGATCCGCTTACCCGTGACTCCGTGAGAAAAGTTGTGCCATACCAAGCGCTCTCTAAATGCAGGGGCTGAGCTTTGGTATAAACGACATGAAAGGCTGTGTGTATAATCTGAGAGTAAATTCATTTTTTGAGCTCGGTTATTCGGCATCCCATGGCCGTCTATTAGTTTCAGACACTTCGAGCTTGTTAGTGCATGTAGGGAATATTTCAAGCATTGCCCAAAACTTGAACACTACTGTGATCATACACTTAGGCATGGTGGCGTCCAAAGGGAAGGAAGCTAGAACAAGAGACACTACTAGAAATAGGCTAAATAGCGACGAAATGTTTGCGACGGACCTCTTTTTTCGTCGCAAAGTTCAAAATTTTCGACGGAATAAGTTCGTCGCACTTTAGCGACGGAAAATATGAGTTACGATGATTTTTCCGTCTGAAACTTTTCGACGGAATAATATTCCGTTGGAATAATAACCTTCCGACGGAAAATTCTGTCGTAAATGGAAATCGAGATGCAAAGTCAAATTGATGCCAAAATGGCCGACTTGGAGAGAAGATACAAGGATAGTATGGATGAGCTGGGGAGTCGTTTGACCAACAACGACACATGTTCCACCATCCGTCCTCAGCATCGAGACCCTAGGGACGACCCGGGTAGTAACGGAGCTGACCAGGCGATTGTGTAGCGTAGCTTTTGTTTAGTATGGACATTAAATTAGTTCGGATTATCTTTTGTACTAGGACATTATTCATATTTTGTTTAATAGGACATAATTCATATATTTAGTGTGGACATTAAATTAGTATTGTTAATTAATTAAATTTGTTTTTAACAAAAACTTGGCGTAGGTGTTCAGGTGTTATAACAATTAATTTTTTTTTTAAAAAAAACCAATCTGAAATTGTATGAATACGGATACAGAAACTTTCGACGGATTACTCCCGTCGCAAACTGCACACAATTTCGACGGATTTAATCCCACTACTACATTTTTAACCAAATGCAACGACTAAATTTTGGTTAACGCCACGACTACGTACATAACCGTTGCAATAGCTAGGTCTATTGCGACGGCTGCTTAATACCTTCTCAATAATAGGGTCTAATGCAACGGATAAGAGCTGGCCGTTGCAATAGGTTTTTTTTTTTTTTTTTTTTTTTTTTTTTTTTTTTTTTTTTTGGCAATAGGGCTGTTTTATACAATGAGTGTAAAATATGAACTCTTTACCTGGGCGCACTAAAAAATCCCGCCTAATTTTTCTCCAAAATTAAAGTTTCACGCTTTCCTAAGAAAACCCGCCCTTCCTCTAAAAAAACAAAAGAAATCCGCCGAATTTCCTTTTTTTTCTTTTTCATGAATAATCAACAAGGCTACAAACCCGATCCACCCAGCTTTCTCAATCAAATGGCTTTTTATAAAAAAAAACCAAAACAGGTTCTCTTCTTCAAATTTTCCAGCGGCATCTTGAATTTAAGGAGTGAGATGTTAGAGGAAGGAGCTAGGAATGGACCCCGCAAGCCGCAACCACCGCCAGCTAGCCAGAGTCGGAACTAAATAGTCCGGTAGCCTTTCATTTCATTCTACTTATCGTTGCCGGAGATAATATGCTTGCTGAGGACGATCTATGTTTTTGAATTTTGACGAGCGATTTCTGTCTCCTTTGATCTGACGGTGCCTCTTATTACTTCCTGGTTTTCAGTTTTCCAAGTTGCAAGTTTCCGTCCAACATTTAAACCTTAGATTCAATTTCACCTCTTTGTTTTTGTTTTGCCCAAGTGTTTAAATATGTTGCTGCAATTGTACCTTTCTCTTTGTTTTTAAATCAAAATTGAAAAAACCTAATTGGGTGGAGAGGATAAATCTGTTGCTGCAATTGTACATTCTCTTTGCTGGAGAGGAGAAATAGGGAAGAAGAAATTAAAAAAAAAACAAAAAACTTCTTTCAGTTTTCTTTTAATTAAAAATGTTGCAGATCTTAAAATTTGTGTGGTATGATAAGATACCATAATATTTTCCAGTTTCCTAATCACGACCTCTTGTTCTTAATAATTATTCTCAAAGTAATAAAGGTTTGAAATTGGTATTGCTGAACGCTTGTGTTTTTTTATTCATTTGATTATTTTTTTCTAGATTATAGATATTGGTTGATAGTTAATTTACAATCTGGGTTGTGATTTGAAATTAATCATTAGACCAACAATTGATATGAGGAAAAGTGCTAGATTAGTGTTATTTAGACAAGTAGTTGATATTTCTGAAAAAAAAAAATATAAGTAGTTGTTAGGTGGTGACTCTAAACCTGTTTTCCTTCTTCTGCCCGAATTTCAAATCATTTCAAAGTTGTATGAGTTTCTCTCAAGCCTCAGCATAATTGTCCTGATGCATACATAAGCTAGGTGTAAATTGTCATGTATGGATATAAATGTATTAGCATGTTTGAGTGTGAGCATTACCTAATTTCAATTTATTCAATGTTCTGAATCTCTGTCCTATAGTTATATTAGAAATTTGTTGTATTTTCCTTTTCTAAAATGTCTCTATTGCGTATGATAATTTTAATCTAACTATCAATGTTGCCATATTTCATAACTCATTATATGGCTATCTTGAAATAAAATTGTACTGCCGGATGAAACTGTTCTTAAATAATAAACAACAAATTCTAGATTTTTAGAGATTAAGCAGTATTTGTGAGTTATGCAATATTTTTTTTTTTTTTTTTTACTATTTTAGATAATCATTTATTTTATTAAAAGGCACTGGTTATTAATCTTATTATTGAAATTAAACAATCAGCCCCAATAACATATGAAGTATACAATAGTATCCAAAATACCTCAGCCATAATCCTTTATAGCTAACCCAGTTTAGATTTTCTTGTTCAATTCATTACCCAATTATATTATTCTACAATATTGACAAAATTTCTTACCAATAATTACACTAATATTTGTAAAAGGCTCATACAAGGTTTCTCGATGTTTGTAAGTGCTTAGATGGTTGCCAGTTTGGCTCATTTTGATATTGCATAGCTGATATGTCAAGATATAACAATTATCCTCTTATGTTTCAAATATCTTTAGTTCCCTCATATACTATTATTCTTCTGCTCAGGGGATGACTTATGTATCATGGATTTGATATTATAGTTGATTACGTAGGCGTCCCAATGAAGTCCTAGACCACACTTTGAAGCAAAAAGAGTGAGCTTTAATTCTCGTATGTTTATAGATTTATTGCAAAGTGGTTTATTTTTTTATTGCTATGTCTTATTTGTTGGCATGTTCTTTTCAAGGGGCATTATCTAGGGGCTCATCCGTGGAGTGAATGTCAGGAGGATCAGCTAATGTTGATTAATATGAACTCATTACTTGTCCTAATATTACTTCAAGTAAATTTATATTCCTTGCCTAGATTTAATCGTGCTGCCTTGATATTTTTTCGTTGCTTTCAATTACATTTCATCTATTTGATTCTGAATGTATGCGTCTTTCTGCATATGAACAAATGGTATTCAATCTCAGTTACCTCTTCTGGAGTTAATGGACTGTGGTATGTTTATTTATGATCCTGACATGTATGATGCTTCTGTAGATGAAAGCAGTGATAAGTGTCCACAGAAAAGTAGCAAGCTAAGCTGCATCATATATATCCTGAAGCTTATTATCAAGCAGAAGGAACTTTGCTTGTGGGGTTGTTCTGGCTTAGATGTGAGTACCTCTACTTTACATTGACTAATTTCTCTTACTTTTCACACCTAGATTCTTTTCTGATTTAGTGAATAATTAAAATTTCAGCCCTATACTTATTTGTCTATTTGTCTAGAGCTCAATGACCTGAATCTTACCTCTTGTACAAAATTTGCATCCAGGTTATTAATTTGAAATATTAGATTTACAATGGATGGTTTTAATAAAAGTTGTTAATGTTAACAATTTTAAGGTTCAGAGAGGTTACTTCTTTAGTGTCCCAATTTAGTAAGTGTTCATGTAGCTGATTGTGAAAGTTTGATGTTTGAGGTTGTTGAAAATCAGATATATATGAGTCCTCTCAGAAAATATTGATTGGTATACCTTCCTCTAACTACATCTGTTGTTCCACTATTATTTCATCTTGTTGATAATACGGAAAGTTTTTTAAATTGGGTTTCTTTGAAATAATATCCATTTAAAACCTGCCTTAAGTTAAGCTAAATGGTTAGTGTTCTAGTAGCCTTAGTCAGACCATTTTCTGTAGCCTGACAATCTTAGGTATTTTTTAAGCTAGAGCTGCTTAACTTTGACATTGAACAAGCTCACACCTGACATACATGCCTATGATTGAGGTATTTTTCTTGTGAATTACAACTTTAATGGATGCTATATATAACTGTAAATTACAACAAATGATTTTATGTTTTTCTTTCTAGGATTAAAATGCTTGCAGATTAGCCGTTTTCAGAGTATAACAGTTTTCATGTTCATTTGTCCAAATAATTTTATTTATGTAAGCAGAGTTTTGCATTTTATTTTGTTCTGAACCTGATAATTAATTTCTGTTATGCTTGTATATGCCATTCTTGTCTTGTGAGTAATTTGTAAACTCTGCAAAATCCTAAAACTAATGAAACAAATTTTGGGAAATCTGAGTAGTATCAACAAAGGAGGAATAAAGTGAGTAGTTTTTGCTATATATATGTGTATCTGCTGTAATTTGGTCTGAGATATAATGTGATGAAGTTTGTGTATTTTGTTTATCAGGGGATTTAGATCCATTGGATATGGTGTAAACAGTGCTACAGGTGGAAGATGCTTCCAGAATTGCTTTACTTGAGAAATTTGAGAAGCAGGAGAAGAAATGATAATGTGGTTCAAAGAAATGCTGAAAATATTGTTTGGGGGACAAAATGATTTAATTTTAACTTTTAGTTTTTTTTTTCTTAATTAGTTTAACTAGTGATAATTTAATTTTGTAATTTTCCTTATAGATAACAATGTAATTTTAATTTATATTAATAAAATTCTAATTTTTTTTTTTATTGAAAATTTTGCTTATTATTATTTTTTTTATTATCATTATTATTATTGGCATTAGGTATATACATTGTGTGGCATTAGGTATTAGGAACCGCGGCATTAGGGAATATGCAACGTGGCATTATGTATAGGAAACCGTGGCATTAGGTATAGGTTACCGTGGCATTAGGTATAGGAAACCGTGGCATTAGCTAATACCTAATGCCACGGCAATAATGTAACCGTTGTATCAGGTATTGATCTAACGCAACAGATCATTGATGCCGTGGCATTAGGTGTCATATGTCGTTGCATTAGACCTTTTGCAACGCCAGCAGATGCCACGGTACATGGCCGTTGCGTTAGGCCTAATGCCACGGCTTTTGATGCCTAATGCAACGAATTTGGTGGTTGCAATATGTCAAAAATGTAGTAGTGTCCGTCGCAAAAACTAGTATTTCCGACAGAAAACATGTCCATCGCAAAACAATGACGGAAAAATCCGTCGCTAATTTCCGAGGGAAAATCCATTGCAACCTTTATAATTTTCGACGGAAAAATCCGACGCAACTTAATAATTCCGACGGCAATTTCTGTCGCAATAAATTATTTGCGACGAATTTTTCCGTCGAAAATTAGCGACGGAACTTCAGCTTTGGTCAATCCATTTTTCGACAAATCGCAGTCCGTCGTAATATGCAATTCCGACGGAAAATCCGTCGTAATAAACCAAATTTCCGACAATCCGTATTGCTACAACGCTTTGCGACGGAATTCCGTCGGAAACCTAATTTCCGATGGATTTTTTCCATTGCAGTTATGCCGTTTTCTTGTAGTGAGAGTTGCCAACAAGTTTTAGAAACTTGTAAACCATTCACATGATGAAGGTTACACCTCTTAACGATCCATGAGATCGTTAACTCCAATAGGTCTGGAACCAAGACGGGAAGTTCGGGGATGAAAATACAAATCCAATCTAAAAGAGAAAGAACATGCCCTAATAATAGGCCTTTACTTTATTCTTCTCGTATTCATGTGCGCTTTCTAACTAACATGCAATCATTAGGTTAACCCTAAACCTGTTTAATCTATGTTGGTTGAATATTTAATGCAAATAAATCTATTATTGGCGATCACTTGAATTATAATCAAATTAACCTAAACAGGATTATTAATTATCTTATTAAGCGTGATTACAAGTACAAATTCCCTTTAAACATGCATAAAAGATATGATCAAGCAATAACAATAAATAATATAACAAGCAACATAATAATAATAATAATAATAATAATAATAATAATAATAATAATAATAATAATAATAATAATAATAATAATAATAATAATAATAATAATAATAATAATAATAATAATAATAATAATAAAAATAATAATAATAATGTTAAAAAATAATGGCAAGACCCTATGCATGATACAAACAAAATTAATAATAAATCCTAACATGTTACTAAACAATAAAAATCAAAGCTTTAACCCTAACATGATACTAACATGCTATTAGGAATGAAAATAGGCAGTATCATAGAAATCATAATTGATATTAGAAACTTAATTATTACCCTAAACATGATACTAAGAAAAGCATCCTAACACGATACTAGGAAAAGCATCCTAACATTATACTAGGAATCAAAATAACAACCTAAACATGATTTCTATATCAAAATATCAATTAAACAATTAAAGCACTTACTTGGATGTCTCGTACCTCTTTCTAATAACAAAATACAAACACGTTAGTAACTTCAAGGAAAATAATAAAACAAACAATTAAATTAAATAATTGAAATAGAGATGTGGGACCAAACCCACAGAAACTATCAAACTATTCACGTCTAGGGCAAAGGCAACTTTGAACTTTGCTAGGTGTGTCTAGTGCTAAAGTAAGAGGAATTGTTTTGGTAAAAGGCTAGGCTAGAAAGAGAGAGAGATGAGAATTAGAGAATTCTGGTTAAGAGTTAATGATTGAAAACGGAGGTCCAGGGACCCTATTTATAAGAAAATAGTCCGGAATTGACAAAAAACGAATCAGAGTTCAAAAAGGAATAAAACACGCTTTTGTCGCCAACGACAGGGCTTGTCGCCAGGCGACAAACCTGTCGTTTGGCGCTACAAGACAGTTTTTGTGGATTTTGTTTTTATCATATCTTTTGATCCAAAAGTCCAAATACGTCATATAATATGTCGTTGGAAATATCTTGAAGTCTACTTTCCAACCCAATTAAAATCATATTAAAATATTTTGTAGATAAAAAGATATGGTCGAAATAGTGGAAGGGTGTCAGTTTTGGATAGAGTTTCGTATTCCATTCATATCTTTTTCGTTATAGCTCGGAATTAATATTATAATATATCATTGGAAAGATAATTTCAAGATCTATCCATCCATATAAAATTTGGATACAAGATTATGAGGAACTAAAATAACATATGAATTTATTCCATTTCGTATAAAACAAGGATTCTCAATTATTTAATTTCAAACTCTTTAAAACATAATTATCAATCCTAACTTCATTAGGATTTAAGAGAACCTTCTAGAGTATTCTAGAAGACTATAATCTATCCTAATAGCTTTAGGAAGGATAATTAATAATAGGCCCTCCTCTACATCATTGGGCCGTATAAATAAGAACCAAACCAGGCCCAGTTTAGTATTTTTGCCATAACTTCCTCATTATTCATCGGAATTAGACTTATAATATATCGTTGGAAAGCTCTTTTCAAACCCTACCCAACTACACTATTATTGGACCCATATCATGGACCAAACTAAACTGGAATGCACATTTTTCATAAATAGGGTAAGAAAAGTAATATTTTCAAAAACAGAAAGAAGAGATATTTTAATAAAAACATTCTCATCACTAAACTTTTCAAACTTTCACTTCGTTTGATAATCAAATGATATGAAAGGTATTCATCACTTGGTTTGGTTTTGGGGAGACACATTTGGGTGTCTACAGAAGCCCCCACTTTGACTGAGTTTGGAGAAACGCTAGTTTCGAAAACAAAAGTCAAAGTATCGATAGGGATAGAGAATGATTCAGAACGTTCTGCGATCCTAAATCATTCTTGTAACGCCTATAACTGCAAACTAGCATTAGTTAAAACAAATAAGAGAGTTAAGAAATGTGTATCTTGCACCATCAAGCACACGTCTCTGAACGTAACCGATCTATCGCTGCATCTGCTGTTGTGACAACCTTCCATAAGCTACGGAACGCCATCTTGCTATTTTGATGTTGTGGTCATGCTTTGCCGCTGTTGATGTTCACTCGTCTCTGAACAAAAGAGCTTTAATAGGATGCCCACGCATCTCTAAGCAAGAGAGCTTGAAAGACATGTCCACACGTCTCTGAACAAAGAGCTTTGAATGATACACCCCACGTCTCTGAGCAAAAGAGCTTTGATGATATGTCAACGTGTCTCTAAACAAAAGAGCTTTGATGATATGTCCACGCATCTCTGCACAAAAGAGCTTTGATGATATGTCCACGCGTCTCGGAGAAAAAGAGCTTTGATGATATGTCCACGTGTCTCTAAAGCTTTGATGATATGTCCACGCGTCTCTAAAAAAAAGAGCTTTGATGATATGTCCACGAGTCTCTGAACAAAAGAGCTTTGAATGATATGCCCACGCGTCTTTGAACATAAGAGATTTTTGATATGTCCACGCGTCGCTAAACAAAAGAGCTTGAAATACATGTCCACGCGTCTCCAAATAAAGAGCTTTGAATGATATGCCCACGCGTCTCTAAGCAAAAGAGCTTTTTGATATGTCCACGCGTCTCTGAACAAAAGAGCTTTGTTGATATGTCCATGCGTCTCTGAACAAAAGAGCTTAAATTATATGCCCACGCATCTCTGAGCAAAAGAGCTTTTTGATATGTCCACGAATCTGTCAACAAGAGAGCTTTGATACTAGAATGTTTGTTGTGATCGTTCGATTGGTTGCGAACAGGAGCTTTGCTGAATGGTTATATCTTGTAAAAATCAAAAGATTGCCAAAAGACTTTGCTGGTGCTTTTCTTAGGGTTGACATAAGGCTTGATGCCTTTTTCTTAGGGTTGACCTGAGACATATTGAATGACTTATGGTTGACTCAATGTGACTGACTAACTTGAGGTTGATCCAAGGTGAATTGACACGTGTGACTCATGACTCGTGTGTGCATTGTGTTGACTCATGAAGCTCGATATGTACATGACTCGAAATGCAGAAAAACAAAAATTTTCGTCATTTTTGTGGAGGGTACCAACTTTCTCCAGAAAAAGAAAGACGCGAAAAAAAGAAAGAAGTGAAGTTTTTTAAGGTGCATGTTGAATGAGCTTTATCCGTTAACCTTGTCTCTCACAGTACAAGGATTGTAACATCTTGGACTATTCTAGTTGATTCGATAATGAAATTATTTAGGTAACTTAGGCGTGGAGGCTAAGTACTTTGTTTTGGGTATTTTATACCCTACCAAGTGGCCCAATCAGAATCTGACATGTGTCACTAGAAGAGGCGCCAACTTGGACCTTCCAGATGGTGACACGTGTCAATCAGATATAGCTCCCTAGGGATGGCGACTTTAAAGGAAAAAATCCCAAGGAGCTCCTGAAAAATGTCGTGCCATCCCTAGGTCACCAAACCCTAGGGAGGGCACACTTTCCAAGGACCCTATAAATAGGGATATTCCCCTCATTTATTGGGGGACGTTACTTTTTGCAATCATTATTGAGCTGTTGTTCTCAAGAAACAGACAACACCTAAGCTTGGAATCCGAGCAGATAACTTAATTTCCGCACGCTTTATTCCAAATACCGTACTAACTTAATCTTCGGAGGCAGACCACCGAACATTCAGTGCTCCGTTTGTTTTGCAGGTATATGCGTCCTTGCTGAATCCAGTCTAAAGATGTAACTCTCCCAAGGGACGCAAAAAACCCCGAAACTTTTGGCGCGTCTGTGGGGAAAGTACCTCTAAGATTTCTTCTCAAGAACAACCTGTGCCACCTCCAGAGACCACCTGGCCTCTGAAAGAAATAGAGGTCCAGACGAACCATGACTCAGGTGACGATGGAGACGTCGAAACCTATGTGGCTCCAAACGGGTCACTCATCTCAAAGCACCTCCGTCACAAACACAGGCGGGAGCGCAATGCTAACCAGGCGGGTCCTAGCAAGCTCCCTGGACCCTCAAGTAAGCCCTCAGGGCAGCCAACTGATGCCTCCCAGATGGCAGGATCAGCCCCAGTCATTCGTGATGAGCTCATGAAGTTCATGAGTAGCATCAAGGGTGAAATTAAGGGACTAATCAACAAGTGGACTACTCATCCTACTCCAAAGGAGAAGGCTCGACCCCAGTTTGATCTGTCAAGACTTCGTTTCCCATAAACGGTGACAAGAAAAGCCATCCGGCATGTATAGTCAGATGGTAGCAAAAAATCCTTTCCTGATGCTGGTCAGTACATCGACCATCTAAGGAATCAGCAGCTGTCGGAGTCGGCATCTACGTCGACTTATCACAATAGCTTTCAGAATACCTCGATGAGGAATTCTCCTTCAGTACAAGGGACCTTATCAAGCGGCCCCCTCATACAGTCGGGGCCTCATATAATCAACTCGGCGCAGTATATGGCACAACCATTATATAGACCGCCTGCTTTTCTCAACATCTAGACTGCCTTCTTCGGAGGACAGGCGACATACAGCTATCAGCCTTTGGACTGGCAGCTTCGGCTACAAAACCTTGAGAAACAACCCACAGCATTCTCTAGGGAAATAGCCGAGGCCGAACAGCCGGCCAAGGTGAAAAATATAATGGTTGGAACCTATGATGGTTCCTCCAACCCAGAAGACCACCTCTTGGCATACACCCACCTTATGTACTTACAAGGGTTGGATGATGCCGCCTGGTGCCGATGCTTCCTAGCCACACTGAAGGGCATAGCCCAGCAGTGGTTTGGCAATCTGCCGGCTGGTTGCATAAACAGCTTCAAGATGCTTGCGTTCATGTTTGCTTCTAACTTCTCTATGAACATCCCTACAAAGAAAACGAGCCTTGATCTAGGCCATGTGTAACAGGGAGATAGAGAGGGGATGCGATCATACGTCAAGCGGTTCAATCTGGTGAGAATCCAGATCCAAGGACTGTCTGACGAAGTGGCTTATACAAACTTTTTCAAAGGTCTGAAGGACGGGTTGACTTTCAAGTTCAAACTCGTCCGCAAGAAAATCTTCACCCTCCAAGGAACCCTGATGGACGTGGACGCTTATATACAAGCGACCGAGCTCTACTCCCCTAATAAACAGCCGGACTCAAAAGTTTGACCGACAGAAGGAGAGTCGCCCTTCTCAACCGTCTCTAAAACCAGAAGAGAGCAAAAAGAAAAAACAGATCTGGGCGGTTGATAACTCTAATCATCTGGCTTAGAAGAAAAAGAAAGAGTGAATGTCGTACGTTCCAAGGTACAAGTTCCACAAGGACAGCTACTCCATCCTCATGGAGATTAAGGATCGGCTAACTCTAGAGAAGTCGACTCCTATGACAGGTTCCGCTGAAAAGCAGAACAAGAACAAGCACTGTCACTACCATGAGGATGTCGACCATGATACAAGCGACTGCTTCAGCCTCAAGAGGACGCTTGATCGTCTGGCCGACAAAGGAGCGCTGAAATCCTATGTGAAGTCCAAAGTGGATTCAAAATTGAATCTTTGGCAGTCGACAAAAAAGACTCCCCAACCTGCAATCAGCTCTAAAACGGATGACGAACCGGTTTATACGAAAGAAGGTAGATTCGCCGGTGGTGGTCCGACCATCCGGGGCAAAAAAGACCGTCTAAGAAAGATGGTTCATTCTGTTGATGGGGGACAAGCGGCTAGAAAATCCGCCTCCCCTGAAGTTATCATCACCGAAAAGGACAGGGGCAAATTCCGTCGGCCGCATGATGACCTTGTGGTCATAGAATGTAAAGTGGCCAACCAATTTGTTGGTCGCATCTTGATTAACACAGGAAGCTCCTTATACATCATCAGCCGCAAATGTCTATCCAACCTTAAATACAGGCCAGGTAGTATGATGGATGTCTCCCATCCCCTTGTGGGTTTTGGTGGAGGAGTTGTGCATCCAGTCAGACGCATTGATTTGCCCATCCAAATGGGGGAAAAAGGTAGCGGTCGGCACATGACCATCCGGTTCCTGGTGGTTGAAGAGCTGAACGGCTACAATCTTATCCTTGGCCAAACCACTCTTAACAAGTGCAAGGCAGTCATGATTCCTGCTCTCATGCTTGTTAAGTATGAGAAGGATGATGGGACTGTTGGCTCCCTGAACGGGGACCAAAAGACGGCTCGAGAATGCTATCTCTCAGACCCAAAGCCTGCGGCAGCTGCAACCGGTCAGGGAAAAGAGCCAATAGACCTTGATGATATCAAGGATGACCATCCGACCCCACCAGCCGCCAAAAGTATAATCAGCAGGTGGTGGTCAAAAAAGAGAAGCAATGGCAATCACTGATCGGGGAGCATAATCAGACGACCTTCGTCCCCAGCCGGCTGGTGAAAGCATTGATATTCCTCTGGACGATAGTCGGCCAGAGCGGACTGTTAAGGTGGGGATGGCTCCTTTTGCTAAGTTAGGCGCAAGCTTGCACCAATTGTTGAAAGAATTTAAAGACATTTTTGTCTTTGAAGTGGAAGAGATGCCAGGCATCTGCCCGGATCTTGCTGTCCACAAACTCGTTGTGGATCCTAAAAAGAAGCTCATTCAGCAAAAGAAAAGAAACCATGGCGAAGAGAGAAGTCAGGCGGCAGCCGCCGTAGTTAAAAAGCTGTTAGACGCTGGGTTCATTCGGTCATGTAACTTCCCTGAATGGGTTGAAAATGTTGTGCTTGTAAAGAAGCCGAATTGTACCTGGCGCATGTGTGTGGATAACACTGACTTAAACAGAGCATGTCCGAAGGATAGATATCCACTTCCAAAGATCGGCAGTCTGCTAGACATGCCTTGATGAGCTTCATGGATGCCTATTCAGGCATTCATTAGAATCCCCTGTGGAAAAAAGATCAAGAGAAGACGACATTTGTCACTAATCAGGGGTTATTCTGTTATAATGTGATGTCGTTTGGTTTGAAGAATGCGCCTACTACTTTCTAACGCATGATTAATACAATCTTCATTAATAAAATTAGGAGGAATGTAGAGGCGTACATTGATGATATGATAGTCAAATCCAAACAACAGGCAGATCACCTTGCTGACCTTTAAGAAGCATTCGCCACACTCAGGCGGCACAAGGTCATTCTTAATCCAAAAAAGTGTGTCTTAGATTTTGAGTCTGGGAAGTTTCTCGGATTCTTTAATGACCAAAGGGGGATAAAGGCCAACCTTGAAAAAATACAGGCAGTATTCGACATGCAGTCGCCCCGAACTGTGAAGGAAGTCCAAAACTTAACTGGTTGTCTGGCAGCTCTGGGAAGATTTCTTAGTCGGTCAGGCAACAAGTGACTTTACTTCTTCCAATCGATCAAGAAGAAGACTAGATGAATGGGGGGATAATGCTGAGGCGTCCTTCCAAAAGCTGAAAATGCATCTACACTCTTTGCCAAGGTTGCTCAGCCCCTTGCCCAAAGAGGCGCTCTATATGAATCTAGCTGTTTTAGATCATTCCCTCAGTGCTGTTCCCTTAGCTGAAAGAGACAACATCCAGCTCCCGGTCTACTTCATTAGCCACATTCTTAGAAATGTAGAACTTCGGTACCCCATGGTCAAAAAATTTTGTGTCGCCCTTTACATGGCTGTCAAGAAGTTAAGACCTTACTTTTTAGCACTTCCGGTCACGGTCTACACTGACCAACCGATCAAGCGGCCAATGACAACCCCAGAGTCTTCTGGCCGAATGTTCAAATGGGCTATTGAGTTGCAGGGACTGGAAATCACTTTCGAACCAAGGAAGGCAATAAAGGGGCAAGCATTCGCCGACTCTATTGTTGAAATGACAAGGTCGGCTGAGCCAGACAATATCAATCAGGTTTTGAAAGTGTATGTGGATGGGGGTTCCACGATGAACTGCTGTGGTGTAGGCGTAATTTGTCAGTCTCCTGAGGGGGACAAATATGAATATGCACTACGGTTCAAGTTCCAGGCATCAAACAATGAGGCCGAGTATGAAACCTTGCTAGCCGGCATACGAATGTGAAAGGCGGCAGGGGCAACGAGAATTGAAGTCTGCTCTGACTCATAATTGGTCGTTAGCCAGTACAACGGTGTCTATGAAGCCACCCATTCGGTTATGATCAAATACTTGCAGGCGGTCAAGGCTCAAGTTGGGACACTTGAAGACTTCAATTTAAGTCAAGTGTCCAGATCAACAAACAATCAGGCAGATGCTTTGTCCAAATTGGCGTCATCCGCCTCCTGTGAAACGCCTCGGTCAGTCTTCTAGGAAGTCATGGAAAAAAGAAGTACATCTAATGAAGACCCACTAGATTACTTAACCAAAGTTCTACCTGGATGGACATCATCCGGGCATATCTAACAGACGACACCCTCCCAGATTCACCTCAGGAGGCGGTCGTGCTGAAGAAATGGGCTGCAAGCTTTGAGATAAGACAAGGATAGCTCTACAAAGCAGGCTTTCTGAAGCCTCTTTTGAAGTGTGAGACCCTAGAAATGGGACAAGAAGTTCTTGAAGAATTGCATGTCGGATACTATACCTCTCTTGTAGGCGGCAGATCCTTAGATGTTAGGGCCAAGCGGCATCACTTTTGGCCTACCCTTAAGGCGGATGTTATGGAGATGGTTAAAAAATGCGACAAGTGTCAAAAATTTGGCAAGTTAATCCATCGTCCGGCCACCGACCTGACAACAATCCATAGTCCTGTACCGTTTTCTAAATGGGGCATGGACGTCCTGGGCCCATATACAGCTGCTCCATGCGGCAAGAGCTACATCCTAGTGGCTGTGGACTACTTTACCAAATGGGTAGAGGCGGAGGCGATAAAAAATATCAAGATAAAGGACATTATTTCCTTCATCTTGAAGAATATCATCACCCGTTTTGGGGTGCGTATGTCTATGGTTTTTTACAATGGTCCTCAGTTTGAGACCTCTCAACTAAAAAATTGGCTGGGAGATCAGGGGATCTCTTATTATTTCGCATCAGTCGGCCGACCCCAAGTAAACGACCAAGTCGAAGCCTTCAACAAGTTAATCTCAGACGGCATAAAGAAGAAAATTAAAAGAGCTGGTAGCCTATGGGCGGATGAATTAACACACGTCCTATGGGCCATCAGAACAACAACGAAAGGGGCAACCGGAGAAACCCCATTTCTCATGGTGTATGGGGCAGAAGCTGTCTTGCCCATTGAACACTATGAGCTGACTCTTCGGATTATGCTATATGATGAAGATGCAAACTGAGAGGCCATGCGCCTTGCATTGGACTCACTCTGAGAGTGCAGGGGCAATGCCGCCTTGCGCCATGAGATCTACCCCTTGAGAATGACACGAGCTTACAACAAAAGAGTATACAAGCGTTATTAAAAGTTGGGGACTTTGTGTTACGAAAAATGGAGGCAGTCGGTAGGGCGAATGAACAAGGAAAGTTAACTCAAAATTAGGAAGGCCCCTACCGAATCTATGAAGAGGTAAGAGGCGGTACCTACCACCTGGAAACACCAGACGGCAGGAGGCTAGCCAGAACCTGGAATGTAGCTAACCTAAAGAAGTATTACTTCTGAAATTTTTTAAAGTTTTTTTACTTGTTAATGAAATTTTACCTTCATTTCATACTTGTCATTATTTTGAGTACCAGCTGCACGAAGTGCAGAAGGACCATGCTCACAATAATGAAGGATGCCGCCTGCACTATGTGCCGATGGATCCTACTTACCCTCTATAGTTCCGGCTGTACAATGTGCAGACGGACTAATTTATAACTAATGACGATGTTCGAATATCGCCTGCACAATGTGCAGACAGACAACGTCGATATTTTACGAGCTACCGCGTGCACAATATGCAGATGGCTAAGTACACTCTAAAACTTAAAACAGTTAAGGGACCGTCTGCCCCAACAGAAGACACCCAAGAGCCTTGAGAAAGGACCCTACTGCATTAAACAGTCGTCCTAAAACTTATCCTTAAGCCAAGTTAATAACTTAGCAGCTAATTATTCATTTTTTAAGCTAAGTTAATGACTTAGTGGCTATTTATTTGCTAAACGAGGCCTATGGGAGGATGAACATAATTTAAACTACCGTATGCTCCAACATGAGTACGAATGTCTACTCCAACATGTGTCATACAACCGGCGACGTCCATCCGGGTAAATTCGTCGAGGAGAAGCATCTCCCATTTGGGTGGCACATTGCTCTACAAATACAACAAGCGGCTCTACCGAATGCACTAAGGTAGTTCTCACATTCGTTTGATTTAATGTAACTTGAAAACTAAAAAGCATTGAGTTTTCCAGCTGTTCTAGTACAGACGGAAGACGGCTACTGTTACATGATTAGAGGCTACTTTACCACCTGTTCTTGATATGGGGCAAGGTTGGCGGACCTAGGGATGTCAATGAGGCGGGGCGGGTGTTGGCATTCCCATCCCCATCCTCATCCCCATCCCCGTCCCCGTGGCGGGTCTAAAATTCATCCCCATCCCCGCCCCGACGAGTACAATTCCAAAACCATCCCCGCCCCACCCCCCACTTGGATATCAACCCCTACCTTAACCCCGCCAAAGACCCGCCAAATCCCCACCCAAGACCCACCTAACCTCCACCTTTCAAATACACAATCCTACATAATTAATATAGATTACATTAAAAAACAAAATTCAAAATATTACACATTTTTTGTTTATAATACAAGTGTATTACAAAGTATTATAATAAATATTTTATTTTACACAAATATTTTATAAAAGTATAGAATTTTGTTTTAAAATATATATAGATGTGGGTATAAGATGGGGATAGGGCGGGTACGAAGTGGGGCGGGTGGGGTGGGTACAACTAAATTCCACCCTCACCCCATCACCCATGGGGGGTATAGTTTTCATCCCCATCCTCGCCCCACCACACACAAAACCGAGACCTATCCCCGCCCCACAGGGGCGGGGATGGGGCGAGTCTCCTACTTGACCTGCCCCACGGACATCCCTAGGCGGACCATTCCGTTTTCAATGAATAGCTAAGTCAAAAGACTTAGTAGCGTTTCTATATTCCTCAAGGCCTTCGACCGGATGCATTCAATGCCCTACATGGTCGTCTATCGCTTGGTTTAGGGCAATCACCATAGTGATTGATTGACTCAGAAACCATTCATACTCTTTAAAGTATAAAAATTTCTAAGTCAATCAATCCACGCGACTAAAACGTATCGACATCCGGTTAGGGGCAAGAACATTCTCATACTATACAGGTTAAAATACTTAGCAAAAAATTCTATACATAAAAAATTGAAAGCTTTGAAAATTTTTAAAGCATAAACACCAATATGAACAAAACCGGTCAAACGACCGGATGCTACTTAATAAATAAAACAACCGTCAAAATAGACGACTAAGATTGTTAGCTGGCCTAGCCAGAAATTGTCAAATCACCCGACTCCTTGGTCGGTAAAATACATGATTACTCGGCACACAGACCGTAAAAGCAAATACTTGGCCATTCAGCCACAGAAAAAGAAACATAACAGCTTAAGTAGCAGGGGAGAAGTTCTCATTGTTGCCAGCCGCCTCCTTGTTTCCACCCGTCGGCTGCTCCTCATTCTATTCCTCCTCTTCCTCCCCCTACTCATCCTCGGAGGACTTTCTAAAGAAGCCAGATGCCTCTGCAAGGGCCTTGGCCGCCTCCTCCTACGCAAGCTGGGCGTTGAAATCATTGCTGGCTTGATCAAACTTGGTTTTCCAAGTATCGTAGTCAACGCTCAGCTGAGCCGCTTGCCATACCATTTGCATGATGGCCTTGTTGTCCTCCATCATCTTCTTGACAAGGCCCTTGAAAGGGTAAAGTCGTATCCCCTAATAAAAAATAATTACCTAAATCACTAACTGTAGACACCTAAAAATGTCTCCCCAAAACCAAGCCCGATGATAAATAACCTTTCACCACTGTTGGTCGGGTTTAGTATTTAATCCCGAGAGTGCTTAAAAAATCGTATTTTATTAAATTCATATTTTTGAAAGGTCCATGGATCAGTCTTGGTGTTTGGTAAAAGCATAGTTTTAATTTAAGCCCAAACCTTTTTTATTTTATTATTATTATTTTAGCCCGAATATTCAAAGTCAGAAAAAAGCCCGTAATTATCAATCGGCACTCAAAAAAACCGAAAGAAATTAGGGTTAAAAAATGAATTTAGACGGAAAAGTAGACTGGAGTTGACCGTGTCACGGTCAGGCTTGACCGTGTCACGGGAACTCTTCCCGTCTGACGGTGGAACTTCCCGTGACACGGGAGGTCTGCCGTGACACGGGGAGTTCCGTGTCCTTTCCGCGTAAACCCTTAACGCGTTTTCCGTTCCGTTTTCTGAAAATTTCCCGCGACACTCCAAAGACTGACCGTGTCACGGGAACTTGTACCGTCTGACGGTACAGTCTAACCGTGTCACGGTACAGTCTGACCGTGTCACGGGATACTTTTTTAGGGTTTTATCATTTTAGGGTTCCGTGTGCTCCCTCGGCACATTTCCCTATAAATACCCCCTCATTTCTGATGTACGGGGCGACGAGAATTCTATTATTCTTATTTTTCCTCTCCTCTATGCTCTTAACCTAAACGCTAGCCTACCCTTTTCACTTCAAAATTCCCTCTTCAAGCACTCAAAGGAGTCCATATTTTACTCGAGGTTCTGTCCTTAAACCAAGGCGTGAAAGGTAGAATCGTTTGAGGGTTTGGCCCCAAAATTAACCTTGTTTTTATTTAATTTAATTTAATTGTTGTTTTATTATTTCATTGAAGTTACTAACTCGTTTTATTATTTTGTAGTTGCAAGCAAACAGATTCAAAGTAAGAGTTATGCTCTTTTTATTATTATTTTTCTAACAATTTTTCTGTTGTTAGAATTATGATTAAATTGGTTCTTTTTATGTTCATATTGATTCTATTATATTGATCACAATATTGCATGTTAAAGGGAATATGTAATTGAAAATCACGCCTAATAAGATAATTTGGACAACCGGTTTAGGTTCCTTTTTAATCTTGTTATTAATTGAAGTGATCACCAAATATTTAGAATTATGTGTGCATTAATTTTGAACCGATTTAGTTAAATAATAGTTTGGAGCGAATTGAATTATTGTTTGTATGCCTTTGAGATTGCAGGAATACTTTTCATTATAAGAATCGAGTAGAGGCCAATACGGGCGAATGTGACTCCATGACTCACTTCGTACCATCATCCCCGATCCTCCTTTCGTGGTTCCAAACCATATGGAGTTAGTAATCTCATGGATTATGAATGGGGTGTAACCTTCACGGGTCAATCATCGTTGCCTTCGTTGTCCCTTTATCGTGGTTGCCTTTTTATGATCCGTGAACGGTTTACAAGTTCCACAAAAACTTGTTGGCGGCTCCCTACTTTATTTGTCCCTAATCGTTGTCCCTAATCGTAATGTCAATTCCCACTTCCTATGAGTGCCAAGCATATTCACAACATGCTTTTAACGTAGGTGCACTTCGAACGACGCCTACAATTTGGCGACTCCACTGGGGAGGATTCTTAATTATTTATCGATTTGAGTGATCGGTATTTAATTAAGATGAGTGGATGAGACTTGAAAGATTCTTGAAAAAATATTCCTGTGATTAATTTGGCATTTTTTGCATCTGCATAGACGTTTTAACGTCACATTCAGGTCTGTCCCGTAGGAAAAATTGGATAACTCGGTTGCGCGCAAAAGCAAACAGGGCACCAGTCAGATTTTCTGACTGCCGTGTCACGGCAGAGTCTGCCGTGTCACGGCAGAGTCTGCCGTGTCACGGTACTGAGTACCGTCTGACGGTAGACTGTACCGTGACACGGGAATTTCTGCCGTGTCACGGCAGTCCTAAAATCTGTCCGGTGACCTATTTTCTTTTTCCACAGTCGACTTCCTTCGATTTTTCTGAAAAAACGTATGTGTTCTACATGCGTCTTAGCCCCGGGGAATTTAAGCTCTATCAACCCAAAAACGCTCATGGCAATAAGGGTTCATCCGAGTTATTAAATCCACGCAAACCATGGAGTCGAGTTCGATTTCATCACGAACTCGCGGAGCCGCCCGTTGGCATACACCCTCAAGGGAGGCTGCCTTGCTAACGCGTCCAAACTCTTAACCATGGTACCCTTTTGACACTCAAAGCTTGACCAATAGTTGAACATAGACCTCGACTTTAGGTTGCGAACTTTTTTTACATCATCGTGCCTACATGCTATGTGTTTGTTCGGTGCTAACCCTAATGTGTTTGCTTTTTTGTTTGACCCATGACCGAGGGTTTTTTCTCACATAGTAATTAGTACGGACTTAAAATCGATTAAAATCTAAAAATCACAAAACTGACCTGGAACTGTGCACCGTGTCACGGCATTTTTTTTGCCGTGTCACGGTGAACAGTGCCGTGACACGGTAAAGGCTACCGTCTGACGGTAAGTCTTAACCGTGTCACTCCAGTCTGCACCGTGACACGGTGCCCAGGAAAGTGTACCGTCAGTCTTTTTTCTCGATTTTTGTGTCCAGTATTGAGTCGTGTCTAGTTATATGGTCAAAACACGCGTCTATAACCTCACCTAATCACTTACATGTTATGTCCACACACTTTTCTTTTTAGTCGTACACACTTTTGACCGTATTTTAGGGAAGTCTCGTTTTTTGTGTCGTTTTTTTTTTCGGAGTAAGTCGGATGGTATCCTCCCATGTTTTTCTTTTTTTTTTTTTTTAAAAAAAAAAAAAAAAAATGCTTTTTAAGTAGAACTTCAATTTTTTTTCTTTTTCTTTTTTTTAATCCGGATGGGTTAAGGTTAAGTGTGGTCATTAAAAGGTGTATTTGTTTCGGTGTCACAGCGCTTGGGCAAGAAGCAAGGGTAGATTGTTACGGTTCGAATCCATACCTCAACAACCTCTCGTACCAAAGAGGCGTACAAGGAAACCACCTCAGTCATCTCCACAAGATCCGTCTCCAGTCTACTTTCAACCAATGGCCACTAAGGAAGACATCGAGAACCTCAACAGGACAATCGAAAGGTTGTCTGACATGATGCAGACACTCACTACTAGAGTCAGCACTGTAGAGCAAGACAAGCAAAACAGTGTTACTGCTGCTGCGATGGACAAGATCAAGGAACAGATGAGTAAGATTTCAGAAGAGTTCACTTATGTGGAACAGCCTGTCACTTCCTCGTCCATAAGAGAGAAACTCCCTGAAAAATTTTCAACTGCTGATATTCCCAAGTTCAAGCCTACTGATAACCCGTTGTTCCATTTGAAGGCTTTTTCTGCAACCATGGCTCTTAAGGGAGTAGATGTGACACTCTTCCCTACAGTGTTTCCTCTTTCCTTAGAGCATGCCTGTCAACAGTGGTTCTATTCCCTAGAATCCAAGCATGTCGCGACCTGGGAAGATGTTGCTGAAAGCTTTATGAACCGATACAAGTGCAACATTCAGGCCAAGACTTCTGAACGTGAACTCTCCATTCTCAAACAGAAAGAGAATGAAGGCTTCACTACTTACCTAAGTAGGTGGAGAGAAACAGCTGCACTCCTGGTAGACCCTCCCAAGGAGAAGGAAATGGTTCGCTTGTTCATTTCCAATCTGACGCATAAATACAAGCAACACTTGAAGTTTCTGCCTTTAAGTACCTTTGAAGCTGTATACGATATTGGAATCAATATCGAAGATGAACTGATGAAGTCTGTTGGTAGCAACAATAACAGCAGCACTTGGAAAAACAAGAAGAACGACACTCCTTCTTCTTCGTCTTCTAAGCCCAATAATGCTACCAACAACATCGACATTAGTGATGTGCTGGCCCTTAATGCTCCTCCTCAAAAATTCCAAAGGCAAAGGAGGATTTATATGCCTTTGGGAATGACTTATGATGCTGCTTATGACCGTCTTCATAGTAAGGGATTGATTATGCCAATTGGACCATTCCCAGAACCTCGACCTGAGAATAGGACCGCTAGTTATGACCCCAATGCTTATTGCAAGTATCATCAAGGCAAGGGTCATAACACTGAGAAGTGTTGGAGGCTGAAAGACGCAATCCAAGACCTGATAGATGCTAACCAACTTCCTGTCCCTCCGGGGGGCAAGAAGCCTAACATTCAAACAGGTTCTCTTTCTGATGCTCTGGCTATCATGGGAGATGAAGTCTCCTTTGATCCGTCAATACTCATTCAACCTGTGAATGAACCTCTGCCAGAAGTTGTATTTATCTCAAGCACTGAAGAAGTGAATGGGATTTGGGATAGCGATGATGAAGATATCTATCTCAAAGATATAGCCTGTTCGTCTCTCGGCACCAGTGAAGATGTTTGGGGGGACCTTGAGGTCAAGGTTCTCACTAGAAGTGGACGGTTGCAACAACCTAACCCACCTCCACCTCCACCACAATCAAATCCGATAGTTGATCCCATCGACCCTGTGAATAGTGATGTGGTCAAACAGCTACAAAAGACCAAGGTGGAGATGAATGTATGGAAGCTTTTGGCCACTTCCCACGAGCATCGAAAGGCTGTAATGAATGCTCTGGTGAAGATAGGAGTCGATGACGACATGACTCCCCAAGGACTGGTCAACTTCCTCACTACTGAGCTGCCGAGTACCAGCAATCTGATTTCCTTTTCTGATAAGGATCTACCCCCGGAAGGGGATCAACATAATAAGGCCTTACACCTCACTGTGGTGTGTAGGCAGATGAATGTTCCTATGAGCCTGGTTGATAATGGCTCTGCAATCAATGTGTGCCCACTCCGTACTGCAAAGAAGTTGGGTATAAAGAATGAAGAGTTGACTCCCTCCACTCAGGGGATTCGCGCTTACGATAATACTCGCCGTCAAGCCGTGGGTACTATCATACTGAATATAACCACTGGGACCGTTGAGCGTCGCACCAAGTTTCAGGTGGTGGATATCAAGGCCTCTTTCAATCTGCTGTTAGGACGCCCTTGGCTTCATGAGCTAAAGGCGATTCCGTCATCGCTCCACCAGAAAGTGAAAGCCATAGTGGGAGGGATTCCGATTACTATCGATGCTTCTCCTATGCGCATTCAAGTTATTGATACCCCTATCGTCCATGTTGAACACGACGAGGAAGATGAAGATCTGTGGGGTTTTTCTTTAGATGATGTTCTTGCGATCGAAGAAGAGGAAAAGTGTCATCTCGACTTCGATCCTTATTCAAACACTAGTATCAACGCCATTATGAAGAAGCAAGGTCACTTTCCTGGAATGACCCTTGGGCTCAAGAAGAAAATGGCTAAATCTTGGGGCCATCCTGGTGCAATCAAGAAGGACACTTTTGGCTTAGGATTCGAACCAACAAAGGAAGACTTGAAACGGGCCGCCTTGAAATTGAAGGCTCGCAACAATGCTCGAATCACGAAGACAGAAATGGCCATGGATCCATATCCGTTCACTCTCAACGGCCAGTACATCAAAGAAGGGGAAGACTTCCCGTGCTATGAATTCCCCGAGCCATTTGTCCATGATGGGATCCGTGAACCAGGATTCGAAGTATTCCTCGATTGTGACTTCCTCGATGAAGAACTCTCCACAGTCGAGAAGTCAGCCAACCTGAACTCTGATGATCTGGGAATTAATCTTCTTTTTGGACTGGAGAAAAATGAATCCAAGCCAGTCTGCAATGATAACTCTGAGCTCGTTCAAGCGGTCATAGCAAACAAGGAGTTTGATCCCTCCGAGTTAATCGTCCAAGCTGACAACATTTCAAGGGGATGGCGCAAGACATTGAGGATCACTACGCCAAGTGGAGAGAAGTTGGAAATAACCGCTGGCGAGGGTCCTATGTTTAATGAGTCTGAATCATCTGGGTCCGAGTCCGAGTCTGAGTCTAAGTCTGTAGATGAGTCCTTAGAGTTTGAGGCCGACCCTCTTTCTGCTATAGAGTTCAGCCCTGAGTCTCTTGTTGAGCCTTATCTTTCTAGTCCTAATAATTCTGGTGAGGTCGCAGCTGACCTTGCCTCTCTTGATGTTTTAGCCAGTGAATTCAATAAAATGAATACCTTTGCTTACGATGTGTGCCATTTCCCTAGCCCTGATCAATATTGCTTTGCTAATGATAAAAATGACAAAGAAATAATAAAAGCAATGGAAGAACACGAAAATAAAACAGCAGTTATTGAAGATACAGAAACAGTTAATATTTCCAATGATACGACTGTTAAAGAAGTAAAAATTGGATTAACGCTAAGTCAAGATGAACGCAAAGAGCTAATTAACTTGCTTAGTGAATTTGTTGATGTATTTGCTTGGTCATACCAAGATATGCCAGGAATTGACAGGGATATAGCTCAGCACACGATACCACTCATCCCAGGTGTGAAGCATGTCAAACAAAAGCTGCGCCGAATGAAACCAGATGTGGCTCTCAAAAACAAAGAAGAAATCAGGAAGCAATTGGCCGCAGGTTTCATCAGAGTATCCAAGTATCCGGAATGGATAGCAAATGTGGTCCCAGTTCCAAAGAAGGACGGAAGAGTCAGAATGTGTGTTGATTACAGGGATCTCAATAAAGCAAGCCCAAAAGATGGGTTCCCTCTACCTCATATTGACATTCTGGTCGATAATACAGCAAATCATGCACTCCTGTCATTCATGGATGGTTACGCCGGATATAATCAAGTACTGATGGCCGAAGAAGACATGGAGAAAACCACATTCATCACACAGTGGGGTACATATTGCTATACGGTAATGCCATTCGGGTTGAAAAACGCGGGTGCCACCTACCAAAGAGCAGCTACAGCACTCTTACATGATATGATGCATAAAGAGGTGGAGGTCTATGTCGATGATATGATTGTCAAGTCTAAAGATCGCCCAAGCCATATTGTCGCACTTCGCAAATTTTTTGCAAGACTCCGTAAGTACAACATGAGATTAAATCCAGCAAAATGTGCATTCGGAGTCACGTCAGGCAAATTACTTGGATATGTGATCAGTTCTCGAGGGATTGAAATAGATCCTTCAAAAGTAAAAGCGATCATGGCCATGCCACCACCCAAAAATGAAAAGGAGATTCGAGGCTTCATTGGAAGGTTGCAGTACATAAGTAGGTTCATATCAAAGCTCACAGCGATATGCGAACCTATATTCAAGAAGCTTAAAAAGAATGTCCCAGTCACATGGGATAATGACTGTCAAAAGGCTTTCGACAAAATCAAAGAGTATTTGGCAAACCCACCCGTGCTAGCGCCGGCAATACCTGACTTTCCTCTTCGACTCTACCTTACGGTCACAAGAGAAACGATGGGGGCGATGCTAGCACAAGAGATCGAAAGCAAGGAGAATGCAATCTATTATCTGAGCAAGAAACTCCAAGGATATGAGACGCGATACACGCCACTCGAGAAATTGTGTCTCGCACTTGTATGGGCCGCACAAAAACTGAGACATTACATGCTCACTCATACAGTGCATGTCGTATCTAAGATGGATCCTCTCAAATATCTGTTCGTGAAAGCAACACTCAACGGCAGATTATCAAGGTGGATAGTCAATCTAGCTCAATTTGACTTGAGATTCGTACCACAAAAGGCCATCAAAGGTTCTGCAGTTTCTGACTTCTTAGCAGACTTTCCGCTAGAAGAAGCTGAAAAAGAAGAAGATGAGTACGATTTCCCTGACGAAGATTTACTCATGACCGAAGACGATAGTTGGACACTCTATTTCGATGGAGCCTCAAACCAAAAGGGATGTGGTGTGGGAGTCTTGCTCGTATCGCCCAATGAAGAACACATCCCAATTTCCACGAAGCTCGACTTTGATGTCACCAATAATGCCGCAGAATATGAAGCATGCATTTTGGGATTAGAAACAGCTGTCGCCTTGGGAATCAAGAAACTCAGAATCTATGGTGACTCCTCACTAATCATTAACCAAATCTCTAAGAGATGGAAAGTGAGGAGTGAAAGTCTCGCTACGTATCAAGGTCATCTGGAAACTCTCACGGAGCAACTAGATGAAGTGGAATATACGTATTTGCCAAGAGAAGAAAACCAGTTCGCCGACGCACTAGCTAAGTTAGCATCAATGGTGCGAATTCCAGCTGACACGATCAGAATGCCACTTACCATAGAGAGAAGATATGAACCAGCTTATGTTCATGCACTTGATGATGAACAAGAAGAAGATGAAGAACCATGGTATACAGACATCCTCAATTATGTGACAAGAGCAGAGTATCCTCCTAATACTGATAAAAGGGCACGCCGTGCTTTGAGGCTCCTGGCCTCACAGTATGTGCTCATCAGGGGAGAACTCCATAAGAGAACCACAACAGGAAGGAATCTCTTATGTGTAACTAAAAAAGAAGCACATAAAACCATGGAAAACCTTCATGCTGGTATATGCGGAACTCACATGAATGCAAAGATGTTAGTCCAAAAGATTCAACGACAAGGTTACTATTGGACTACTATGGAGCGAGATTGTCACGAGTACGTCAAAAAATGTATGAAGTGCCAAATCTATGCAAACTTACAGCATGTTCCACCTTCACTTCTCTACACGTATACTTCTCCATGGCCTTTCTCCACTTGGGGCATCGACATCATTGGAAAAATCACACCACCAGGACAAGGGGGGCATGAATTCATTCTCGTAGCAATCGATTACTTCACCAAATGGGTTGAGGCAGCCTCATTGTTAAAGCCATTCTGTCCGGCGGAGCGGCACAATTGGTAGACATGGACGGTAACGGCTTCCATAATTTAACCAACTTGGATCAACTCAAAAAGTTCTACGCCTAGTCGCATGGGTTCATGACCCAATAGAGCTACGTCTGGCCTGATTCCTTTTTAGGATACGTAGGCAACCCCTCAAGGGGGCCCGGCCACACTAAAATAAAAAAATGCTCCCTCCATTGATTTAATATGTGCCCGGTTCAACATTGCGTCACGGCAAATTCAAAAAAAAAAAAAAAAAAAAAAAAGGGTACATATGCCGCGACACGGGAAGAATTCCCGTCTGACGGGAGAGAATCCCGTGTCACGGCAAAATCTGAAGAAAAAAAAAAAAAAAAAAAAAGGGTTTTGCCGTGACGCGGGAACTTCAACCGTGTCACGGGACCTTTTGACCGTGACACGGCAGTTTTTTATATTTATTGGCGCATTCGTTGCGAATTTCCGGTTCTAGCTTTGTTCTTCCATTGCGTCCGACTCCTTGACTCGGATAATATATAAAAGTCATCGTAATTTTTATTTAAGAAATAAATGCGCTATTATTATTAAAATAAATGCGACTACAATATTGGCATCATACGCCTTATTTTAAATAAAAATTAAATAATAAAATGCAAAGCACTATTGATCTAATCTCTCTTCTCTTTAGGAACATCCTTCTCTTGCTCAATTAGGTCGGCCCTCACCATTAGTGTGTCTTTTGTAGCCCGAACCGTCACACCCCTAGTCGAGCTTTCGCCCCTTTCACCTTTCTTGAACTTTTTTGGTTGTTTTTCCCTATACACCATCTTTTCTTTACCCTTTCCTTTCACATAGGTCTTCTTCCTTGGCATCTTAGGAGTCTTAAACTCAATTCCTTGTGTTCTCGGACCTAGGCGATCTTTAAGAGGAGTTTTCTTATCTCCAAGACGACTCTTCACATCAGACTTGCGTGATCCGAATCGTTCCCTCTTGCTTCTAGGGTTCAACCATGCCTTGTATGCACTAGATAAGGGAGGAGGCGCTTGGTCACTTGCAGAAACGGTCCACAAAGGTCTTCCAATCCAATAAGTCTCGTACTTGTGAACGTTACTTTCATGCAACGATACTTCACGAGGACTATCGTTATAGCGTGGAATTACTTGTTCAAGTCCATACTGCCGCATCAGTCGAGAGGGACAGTAAAAGGTCAATTTGGAGATACTAGGAACACGGCAATATGGTGTTTCATTCGTGCCAACCATCCTAGTAAGCCTCCACCAAGGCACCACCCAACGAATGGAAAATTCTCTCTTTGCAAAGAAATTTTTCCAATCTTCATACGACATGTTCGCAGAATAATTCTTCTTCCTACGGACTAAGTCGTTAGGGCCATATTTTTCAATGTCATCGGGGGCTTCAAATAATTCCAAACGCTCCATCAACCAAATCTGCAAAACAAGAAAACAAAAAGACCATTAATCGTCAAAAAAAAAAAAAAAAAAAAATTGCAGATTCCCGTGACACGGCAGTTTTGACCGTGTCACGGCAGAACCTGACCGTGACACGGTGACTGTTTTGTGTCACGGGGGCTATCCAGAGCGTATTTTTACCCGTAATAGTACCAGAGAGCCCTTCCTGATGGCTTTCCGGTCAGATTTTGCCTCATCTAAACCACGAAATGTTTCTCCAAGGCACGTCGGCATAGGAGATCTTCCGGATTCCACATGCTCAAGCACAGACGCTAGACAAGCATGTCCTACCTTACCGTTTGCAAAAAGTAGCTTGCTAAACATGCAAAAAATATGTGCCCTTCTACGATACACATGATAAGACTCAGAGACAGGGCGATTAAAATATAAGTTAGCAAGTTTTTCTATGTCTACTTCATTACCACAAACAATTCTATTTAAATCTGGATCTGTTAGATTCAGATGGCGTTCAAAGTCTTGGTAATAGTATTCACGTAAGGTAGGCATGGCTATAAGATTCCTACCAGGAAATCCAAAAATTGCGCCAAATTCCTCCGGCAGAGGACAAATTTCATCATAATCAAATTTGAAACAGTGCGTTTCTGGACTCCAATAATCTAATGCTGCCCTAAGAAAATCATGTTCAATAGCTACATGTCGCAGGGCTAGCAAACCCCTGACATGAAATAGTTCTAACTCCTTTTTTTCAGCATTGGTCAAAGAATAAGACCAGTCGCGCAATGTATTATCAAAATTCTGAGACATGATTATTGAAATATGAAATTCTAAATTATTTTGTGTTTCGTAATTATGCATATCATGAATAATCTGGTCTTATTTTATAGCAAAAGCGCTCGGAACTGCCCAGAATTTATCTTTTCGCACGCGTAAAACAAACTGCTGAATAATAAGCTTCCCGTGACACGGGAAATTCCACCGTGTCACGGGAACCTTTGCCGTGACACGGCAGGTTTTGCCGTGACACGGTGAACAGTGCCGTGACACGGTGAACAGTGCCGTGTCACGGCACCTTACGCGCCTGCGTTTGTTTCATCTTTTCCGTATCTATCCGGATTTTTTTTTGTATTTTCTTATCTTTAACATTTGTTTTTTTAGTCTTTTCTGAGAGTTCTATTCCTAATAAAATTCTCACCTTTCTATTTTATTTTTATTTTCCGATGCTTTTTATTTTTTTCTTTATTTTACGATGGTTTTTATTTTTTTATTTTATTTTATTTTATTTCTTTTCTTTTCTTTTGAGGAAGGCAATTTTATTTCTTTTCTTTTGGGGAAGGTCGGTACCCTCCATTACTCCACTCATGTCTTCTTTCATCGTGTCATTACTAAGTACACAATCACACACAAAGAGTCTCAAACACACTAACACACACAATAGTAGATATATAAACTGTAAATAATGTACAAAGAGTCATAATACATAAATGTATCAAGTGTTATCACAGTATGCACATAAACCCTCGGTCAAAAATCTCTAGAATCAGAAACAGTCTCATCTTGTCCCTGTGCATGTGGACCTCCCTGTGTGTATGGAAACGGCGAACCAAAGAGTCCCTCGACCATCCGAGTACGGGGAGTAGCGTCCCTACTAGTCCCCGCAGGCCCAGTAGTAGTCAAGCTCAAAGCAGGACCCGTCCAGCCGGAAAGCGGAGTAGACTGGCCCAAAGATACTGGAATCGTCGGCGAAGGCATCGTCCCATATAGCGGAACTGAGAATAGGCCCGACAGTGGTGGAGGAACCCCGGATAATGGGGCCGAGAATGAACCAGGATCCAAAGGAGACCCAAACTCAGGAACTGGAGGCTGTGAAAATGACGGACGCTGAGAAGACTGCCCCTGCTGCCACTGAGCCTCCTGGAACGACTGAGTAGTCCGCGGCTCTCGCTGAGAACGTCGGTGAGCCTCAGGAGATCGTCTACTACGACCAAGCTCCTCCTCGTCCGAGCCTCTGGGCCTCGAGCGCGAGCGGGACCTCCGTCGCTCCTGAAAAAACACAAAATCAAAAGGCGTCAATGATGCAAAACAAAACAAATGGTGGAAATGAAAAAGTAATAAGTGATACCTCAAGGACGTCGCTAGAGCTCCGACAACTCGCACCACGCCGAAGCTTGATGATGCAATACTTCAGCGCGTCCACCAGCTTCATAATTCCCATCACCTCCGGGCGGTTAGGCTGAGGACAAAACAAAGAAAAATCAGTAATAAGCAGCATTAAAAGAGTGGATAATACGTCGAAGAAAACTCACCGGCTCAAAAGCCTCAGGCACTGACTCCTGCGCCTGTCTATAACCCTCCGGCGCGTCAGTAATATGGTCCTCCGTGATACCGATCGGCCCAGGGTAGCGGACAGACTGAGGAGGAATCTGAATCCTCCCCACAGGGTGAATGGTCGTCTGAAAATATGATCGAATAATCAAGTTATTCGACTATTTAAAACAGAGACTAGTAAAGAAGATTCTCGAAATCATACCTCGGGAAGACGGGGTGGAGGAGCCAGAGAGGGAAGCAAATCCCGCGCGTAGTCACTCTCCATGTGAACAAGCTCCTGCCACGGAAAAGTGTAGCGCTCTCCCCTGTTGATCAACCCTCGATCAAACGGGAGTCCAGCATCGACTCTGGCGGGGAAGAAGGCATCACAAAGCGATCGCCGCTATGCTGACGGACGACTCGCTCCCCCAAATACCAGACGAAGCGCCCAGTACCAACCAAAATGGTACGGTACACTGAAAGACGTAGGGCCTCGGGCAGATCAGTCATCCCGGCCCATGGACGATACTGAACATCAATGGGAACCTGAAAACCATAAAATGTTAGGCGTGAAACGACAGAAGCAACATCAGAAGGAAAAAACGCAACAAAGCTAATCCTTACGAATCGAAAAGCCGAAATGGAACAAGAAAGGGAAAAGATCATCACCTCTACGACTCTCCACAGGCCGTAAACAGTGACAGGGGACTCGTCATTCAGCTGACGGCAGCCATGACGTAGAGATAGAAGAAGATCCGCGTATCCAAGACTGGCCCAGCTGTAGGATCCTATCTCGGGAATCCTGGCCAAAGAAGGGAGGTAACAGAGGAGCACGCGTGAACTCCTGTCAGGAGAGAGGGTCATAGAGATCAGGATCAAGATGAAGATCCGCACCCGCTGCTCGGCCGTCGTGTCCTCCATATCGAAGCCGCGAGCAAGAACTGAAGCCGACTCCGATCGTCCACTCCTAGGACCACCTCGTGACACCGGACGAGTCCTGATGTGCTGAACGATCGGACCTAACAAATCAGCTACCTCAGCCGATGTCCAGGATAGATCAGACATCTGGCCTACTGCCCGGTCGGTAAAGCGCAGCCCGCTGATAATGCTGAGTCTAAAGGGGTCACCGTCATCTCCCCCCAGGCGAAGTGAAACGTGTTGGTAGTATCCCAAAAATACTCCAACAACGCACGAACAACCGTCGCGCCGCAACCCCGGGGGCTGCGAAACCCTACAATCGCCGCATAGAAATCGACCAAGCCAGACGACTCCCATAGGGCGCTCGTAGCAGGATCCTCCGTAATGACCTGGTGAAGTCGAGGGATCAAATCACCGGCCCCGGAACCATGTTGGCGAAGTGTGCCATCGACTATGCCGGAGAGTGCACGATGAGAAACGTGGTTTTCACGGCAGAAAACCAACTGGTCTGGAGTCCAGGGAGGTGGAACCCACCTACCCCTACTCGTAGAAGTCCGAGGCTCGGACTCCAAGACGTCGTCGTCCACGCCCTCAGGGACAGTGGGAGTGTCCTCCCGAAAAGCCCGACGCCGACCGCGGGTAGAAATGTCGCAATCTCGTCGTCTAGGCATGCTATTGTCAAAATCTAAATGTTTAGCATCATTTCCTAAACATTTAATTCAAATTGCATATTTATAATAAAATCTAAACACTTAGCATCATTTCCTAAGCTATTTAGTTGTTTATTGAATTATATGCTAAATTTTATCAAAATCTAAATGTTTAGCATCATTTCCTAAACATTTTAAATTGCAAAATAATAATCTAAATACTCAGCATCATTTCCTGAGTTATTTAATTGTTTATTGAATTATACGCTAAATTTTTACCTCAAGGCTAAAAATTGGCAAAAATTATAGTATTTAGTTTCTCCATGACAAACTAATACTACAGTGCTCCTAGCCTCATGATACTATGTTCTCCATGACAATATAGTACATATACATCAACACATCATTTCGCAAGATTCATCACTATTTTTTCACCATTTCAAAGCATGAACATTATCTCACAAAGTAGCACCCAAAAATGGTGATTTGCTCAATTCTCCATCTAATCATGCAATTTTTATCTCGAATTTCTCACAAACACACATGTACACATATACAAATAAAATCATGGCAAGAATTTCAACATAAAGCTTCAAAATCAAAAAACCCCCAAATTGATTTTTTTAGGGTTTGTCATGAAATTGTTAATGTGAAGCAAATTCAAATCAAAAATCAAAGGGAACTTACATGGATGTGTGTAAAAAGTCGAAAATGAGGAGAAGATCGAAGAATTACAGCAAATTGGTGAGATCGAACTCCAAAATTCAAAAAAAAAAATTTTTCCAGCCACCAGCACGACTGCCGCGACACGGTCAACAAAAACCGTGACACGGCGAAGCAGTTCCGTGTCACGGCGAGCTTCAAAGCCGACGGAGCTCCGATGATTTAGGCGGCAGTTCCGGCGGACACAGCAACAACAGAAGCAAACAACAGCAGCGAGGCAGCAGCAAAACGCGACAAAAGAAAATAAAAAAAAAAAAAAAAAGAAAACAAAAATCAGAACAACCGTGTCACGGTTGCCATTTACCGTGTCACGGTAAGCTTTGACGGCCGGCGGTTCACCTTAAACGTGGCTCGGCAATTTTGGTAAGCAAGGAGCAAAAATGGAGAAATGAAGAGGAGGTGTGAAATGGTGAAGTGTGAAAGCAAGTATGCGAATTTAAAGGCAGAAAAGGACAAAAAGAAAAGAGCCGTTGTTGACTGATTCAAACAGCGCAAATAAAAAAAAAAAGAAAAAAAAAAAAAAGGAAAACATGTGTCCCGTGACACGGGATACTAGTCCCGTCAGACGGGAATCCCTGACCGTGTCACGGGAACCTTCTGACGTGGCGCGGCAAATCCGATTCTGGTCAGGGAATATTCCTTGCTTTTTGACCAGTTTGGCTGACTTTCCGGGTTTATTGGGAGATTATTTTCGCTACAGTTACGCGGAAAATCCCAACTGATGTTTAAGGGGGACTAAAATTACCATTTTACCCCTGGCAAGCGTCAAAGCCTATTTTGCGGCATTTTATATGGTCGGATAATCGGTTTCAAATTGTGAATCACTTATAGCCCATGTTCGGGGATAATCAAACCACCATACATTTATCAATTTTCAGCAACCGTCGGTTTTCCTCAGGCTTGGAAAGCGTTATCGGTGGATTTTTCTTCAAGTATAGAAAACCGCCAAGTCGGCTTTCCTCAGGCTTGGAAAGCGTTATCGGTGGATTTTTTCTTCAAGTATAGAAAACCGCCACGTCGGCTTTCCTCAGGCATGGAAAGCATCATCCGTGGATTTTTCTTCAAGTATAGAAAACCACGAAATTCCTTTGTCGGCTTTCCTCCAGTATGGAAGGCATTATCGGTGGAATTCTTCAAGCATAGAATGACACCAAATTCGTTTGTCGACTTTCCTCAGGCATGGAAAGTATTATCCGGTAGCTTTCTTCAGGCTTAGAAAGGTACCAAACTCTTCAGTCGGCTTTCCTCAAGCATGGAAAGCGTTTCAACCAATGTCACTCGGTAGATTCCTTCAAGCATAGGAAAATACCAAACTCGTTTGTCACCGACACACTGGTGTCAGATACGCATTCTATCCCTTTACTCTTTTATCTGTAGAACTAACATTTTTCTGCAGGTATCGGCGTATATAGAGTGATTTAGGATCGCAGAACGTCTTAAATCATTCTCCGTCCCTATCGACTACTTTGACTATCGTTTTCGAAACTGACGTTTCTACAAACTCAGTCAAAGTGGGGGCTTCTGTAGACACCTAAAAATGTCTCCCCAAAACCAAGCCCGATGATAAATAAGCTTTCACCGCCACTGTTGGTCGGGTTTAGTATTTAATCCCGAGAGTGCTTAAAAAATCATATTTTATTAAATTCATATTTTTGAAAGGTCCATGGATCAGTCTTGGTGTTTGGTAAAAGCATAGTTTTAATTTAAGCCCAAACCTTTTTTATTTTATTATTATTATTTTAGCCCGAATATTCAAAGTCAGAAAAAATCCCGTAATTATCAATCGGCACTCAAAAAAACCGAAAGAAATTAGGGTTAAAAAATGAATTTAGACGGAAAAGTAGACTGGAGTTGACCGTGTCACGGTTAGGCTTGACCGTGTCACGGGAACTCTTCCCGTCTGACGGTGGGACTTCCCGTGACACGGGAGGTCTGCCGTGACACGGGGAGTTCCGTGTCCTTTCCGCGTAAACCCTTAACGCGTTTTCCGTTCCGTTTTCTGAAAATTTCCCGCGACACTCCAAAGACTGACCGTGTCACGGGAACTTGTACCGTCTGACGGTACAGTCTAACCGTGTCACGGTACAGTCTGACCGTGTCACGGGATACTTTTTTAGGGTTTTATCATTTTAGGGTTCCGTGTGCTCCCTCGGCACATTTCCCTATAAATACCCCCTCATTTCTGATGTACGGGGCGACGAGAATTCTATTATTCTTATTTTTCCTCTCCTCTATGCTCTTAACCTAAACGCTAGCCTACCCTTTTCACTTCAAAATTCCCTCTTCAAGCACTCAAAGGAGTCCATATTTTACTCGAGGTTCTGTCCTTAAACCAAGGCGTGAAAGGTAGAATCGTTTGAGGGTTTGGCCCCAAAATTAACCTTGTTTTTATTTAATTTAATTTAATTGTTGTTTTATTATTTCCTTGAAGTTACTAACTCGTTTTATTATTTTGTAGTTGCAAGCAAACAGATTCAAAGTAAGAGTTATGCTCTTTTTATTATTATTTTTCTAACAATTTTTCTGTTGTTAGAATTATGATTAAATTGGTTCTTTTTATGTTCATATTGATTCTATTATATTGATCACAATATTGCATGTTAAAGGGAATATGTAATTGAAAATCACGCCTAATAAGATAATTTGGACAACCGGTTTAGGTTCCTTTTTAATCTTGTTATTAATTGAAGTGATCACCAAATATTTAGAATTATGTGTGCATTAATTTTGAACCGATTTAGTTAAATAATAGTTTGGAGCGAATTGAATTATTGTTTGTATGCCTTTGAGATTGCAGGAATACTTTTCATTATAAGAATCGAGTAGAGGCCAATACGGGCGAATGTGACTCCATGACTCACTTCGTACCATCATCCCCGATCCTCCTTTCGTGGTTCCGAACCATATGGAGTTAGTAATCTCATGGATTATGAATGGGGTGTAACCTTCACGGGTCAATCATCGTTGCCTTCGTTGTCCCTTTATCGTGGTTGCCTTTTTATGATCCGTGAACGGTTTACAAGTTCCACAAAAACTTGTTGGCGGCTCCCTACTTTATTTGTCCCTAATCGTTGTCCCTACTCGTAATGTCAATTCCCACTTCCTATGAGTGCCAAGCATATTCACAACATGCTTTTAACGTAGGCGCACTTCGAACGACGCCTACACTAACTAAGGTAGATAGGGAAGTAGGGTCGATCTCCACAGGGAAACAAGTCTTTTTACTCCTAATTAATTATTATAATCTAAATTATTTAAGTAACCAATATTTATGATTAAGCAAGAAACTAAACTACTAAGGTTGAGAAAAGGAATAAAACAATATATAAAAGGATCTAGGGCATAGGTTCACCAATAAATAATACTTCAGGGTAAAACATAGTAATCAATCATTGACATTGCATAAATAACGTGATTAACAGGCTCTCGCAATTTATTAATCAACATAGATCTAACAGGCTCTCGCAATTTACTAGATCTAAGTTCTTATTGAAAATAGCCTTTAATATCAAATTAACATCTGCTCGATTCATCAATTTAATATTGCTATACTTTTACAAGCCGCAATTGTAAAACATTAAAACAATCCAATAAGAAATCATCATGCAATACCAACAATCAATAATAGTTAATCATCAATGCATCAATTAACCAGATTGTAAAGGGCTCTCGCTACGTATTACAATCACACAATTAATTTACCGGTATTAAATCTCATCTCTCGAATCTTGACTTAACCATTTATAAATTAACTCGCCTATTGAAACTAGACCTAAACATTAATTCTCATCTCTCGATTCTTGAATCAATATTGTCAAACTCATGCATAAAAGATAGGCCTAATCTAGTCACAGAGCATTAAATCAATCAATAGGACATTAATCTAGCATTGATAATCAACAACAATAATTTACCCCTTCATATTATTTATTAGATCCTCATAAACCCTAGAAATTAAACTACTCACACATATTAAAAACTAAACTAATCAAAGTAATAAAATAAATCATGGTGAAAGAAATAAAATAAATAAGATTAAAGGAAGAGAAATCGTTACCAAAATAAATCTGGAATTAATGAAAGAAATAAGAACAAAGGTTTAGAGAGAGATTAAGAGAGAGAAAACTAAGTAGAGAGAGAAAGTCTAAGAGAGAAGGAGATTCAGAGAAGAGGAAGAGAAGAGAAAAAAATAATCATCGTCATAAAAACGTACTTAAAACAAAACTAAAACAACTCCTAATTAGAAACTAATTGCTCGTCAAAAGAGCCTTCCAGAAACACGCGCCCGATCGGGCTAGAGGCCGCCCGATCGGGCCCACCTTTTTTCTCGCACAGGTCTTCTCACAGCACCGCCCGATCGTGCTAAGCCTCGCACGATCGGGCACGCCTTGGGCCACGCATCCTTGGCTTGCTGCGCATCTTGCCCGATCGAGCTAAGCCTGCTCGATCGGGCCCATTGTGGCTCCTCGAGGCTTTGGACTTCCGATTGGGCTCGACTCCTCGGCCCAATCCGGATCTCCTCTTCGGGTCTTGAATACTCGGTCCAAACCTCGGTATCCCGATTACCGAGCCCTTAATCACCGGCTCTCACCGGTCTTGGGCTCCAAAAGCGGTCGTGTTTCTCCAATGCTCGTGATTGCTCCAAAATATCTCGGGAAAATACTCCAAAAGCATAAATCCCTGCAAAAGTCAACTAAATCTACGAAAACACTGGAAAACATCGATTAGTAATAAAAGTGGCTCTAAAGAGCCAAAAACACTACTAATTATGACCGAGGGACGGGGGTAAAATACCATATAAAATGGACACATCAAACTCCCCCAAGCCAAACCTTTGCTTGTCCCTAAGCAAAGAGCTCATCAATGAACATATAAAACATACTTCACCCCAATAAGTAAAAATCAAGCACAAACGATCCAAGGTAAATCAAATAAACATGCTTCAAAGTCAACCAATCAAATCCATCCAATTACCTTTCTTCCCTAACAATTGTCAAATAGAGCAAACCACAAGAGCATATAAAATTCAAGACTAGTGCTCACACACTCGACTCTCATTTTTGTGGCGAGTAAAAGATGTACTCGATCGCTCTCCAACCACCCCTTTAATGTGAACAATGCCCTCCCAACTCACACTCTCGTGTGTATAAAACAATGAACGCTCAATCCTACTAGTCGACTCGAAATATGCCAAGTCATAACTTGCATTGATAAACAACACTTTCACATTTACATAACTTCTATGCACAAGGTCGGAAGGTCTTTTGAGCTTGTAATGTAAGGCTAGGGTGAAGGTAGGATAAATTTGGGATCATGTGAGAGAAAAGCTATGCTAAAAGGGAGCCAAATCCTAATAAACCCATGATAAAAAATAAATAGTGATCATACATCTCCTACATAACCAACTCTAACATCAACCAAATATACTCCAATCATAATAAACCAACTCTTACAATTTCCACTCATAAAAAATATGATAATGAAGAAATAGAGTGAATAAACAAACTTTATTTTTTCAACTTGAATTTTTTTCCATTGAGGCACAATTTTTTTCCTTTGATTCAACCTCCAAATAGAACATTTGAACATTTTTTTCCTTTCGAAGTTCACTTATTTTTTCACATTTTTTTCTTCTTGAACTTCTCTTTTTTTTCATAATAATCATGCTTTATTTTTTCAAGAAAATATAACTCTCAAACTCATCAAAAATAAACATGATCAACAACAAAACAACTTCTCAAACCCCACCCAAATTGTGCAAACAATAAGCACACTACAAACTCCCTCACCTCACTCACTAATATCTCCCCCAAGCCAAGCTTGGGACTAGTAACCAATGGGGCAAAATAGGCTTGTAATGTGGCTAATAAACAACAAAAAGGTCAAGGCAACAACATGGGTAGCAAGAAGGGAACAAATGTATCTACAATATCTGAAGGCTACCTAAAAGAACAAATGCCTTCGTCCTCCACAATGTGCATAATGATGAATCATATAAACATTACTAATAGTTGCAAACCAATACTCAAATTCATTGACATACTAGGAATTATGGAACTATCACACATTCCTAACCAAGTCAACTAGTCAAGCACTATATTCACAAGTAGTTGGACAAAATTGACGCATGCTAAAGTTTCAAGGCAATCAAACATCAAATCATGATCAACTAATCCACAATATTCATCATCAAATACCAAGAATCAAAACAAATTTTCTCAAGTATGGGGCACAGGGAAGTATGATTTACAATTCATTGGAACGTATTTTTTGATTTTTTTATTTTTCAATTTTTTTGTATTTTTCATATAAGGAAAGCAATAAAACTAAATTAGAAAGCAAATAAAAACTACACTAGAAAGCAAGTAAATAGAGAGAAAGGAAAGAGAGTTACCAAGCGAAAGATTACCCCCCCAAGCCAAATCAAGCAATGCCCTCATTGACTTGGGAGTTTAACCTACTCCTCATCCTCATCCATCCTCGAATAGCCGCCACCACCATGGCTAGAACCGGCCCCTCCATGGCTCGAACCACCACCTCCATAACCCGAACCACCTGCAAAATAGTTAGGGTCTACATTCCCCCAAGCCCACCAAAAGGAGCATCGGTCCCATATCCATGGACCGAAGAATAGTCCACATAGGTACCGTAGGCACTTGGGTTCGTATATCCACCCTGCGGATATTTGAACCAATCAGGGACAAGTGAATCGGGGGGAATAGCCCCCCGACGGGCATAATCATCATACACGGGGTATAAACCCCGCCCTAAGTTCCTCTCCACAACCCCAACCCTAGCATCTAGGGCTCCTACCCTAGCGTCCAAATTCCTAACCATACCCTCCATCCTCCCTTGCCCACTCTCTATCCGATCCAATTGGCTCCTAAAAGCCGAGAAGTCAAATGGGGCGTTAGGGTCGATGTTGTAGTTGGTTGAGGAAGTGGGAATGTTTTGTGTGTAGTGTTGGGGTGATGGTTGGTGGAAATGTTGTGGTGGTGAGGGAGGTGCTTGGTGGTGTGCTTGGGCCTCCCCTTGGTCTCCTAATTCAAAGGTATAAGAGGGAAGACCCTTCCCAAATTTGGTCAAGGCCGGGTTAGTCAAGGTGAAAGCGTTGTCTTTTCTACCCGACTCCCTATGAATCACCCACCAAGTCTCACCCCCTATCACATTTATCCAATTAAGGCCTCCTAAGTAGGGTGCGTCCATTAAGGTTGGTCTGGCTACCTTACCATCACCGCTAGGGGTCCAACTAAGGTATTTGACCGCTATGTGGGTTACTAACCCACCAAAGTAAATTGGGACCCTAGACCTACCCGATTCGGCCGCATTGGCCACCCTCTGAAAGTGTTGGGCCATCCTATGAACTATGTTAAGCTTGTCACTCTTAGGAATCATGTATGACCCTAATAGTTCTAGTTCGTCCCTCCTCACATTAGCGGGTTCATGCCTCCCAAAGATGGTAAGGCCAACAAACCGTTGCCAAAGTTTTGGCACGGGATGTTGAATCCAAGTGCCCTTGGCATGTTGGAGGTTCAAGTTAGGATTCCCCGTTAGAGCATGGTAGACAAAAGTAATGTTGTCTTGGGGTGGTTCAATTGGTCTATCGGCTTTCAAATCAAAAAATTTTCCAAAATCTTTCAAGGACAATCTAATATCATTATTAAACAATCGAAATTGAATATGAGAGATTAGAGCATTTGATTTTATGACATTAAAACTAGAAATGAATTCTAAAGTCAAATAATCATAAGTATCATAGTGTAATGTGAACAAACCACTCATGCCAATTCCTTTGAACAATTTTTCAACATGTTTATCAATTCCTAGTCTAGAAAGCGTAGGATGATGAATAAAACGGGTAGGAATTACCTGCCGTGAGATGAGGTTGAGCATCCTTTGACTTTGCTCTTGGGTGGTGATGACCACCCTCTCCCACCCCGGAATTTGCAACTCCGGGTCAATGCTGGGTGCTTGTTGCCTCGATCCTTCACCCCTTACAGTTCTAGACCTCTTGAAAGCCATTTTATGTGAAAGTAGTAGGAGTTGAAGCTTTCTCTCTCTTAGGGTTTGAGAAGAAATTGAGAGAAAGTGTTGAAAATTTAGTGTAGATTGTAGAGGAAGATGAGAGGAGTTGGAAAATGGAAGAATTTTTAAGTTTGGGTGGAAGAATTGGAGGAGATCTTGGATTGAAGTGTGAGTTGAAGGTTTGAAAATGGAGGTTTTAGAGAGAGAAAGTGAGATGAAGAAGATGAAATAAGGAGAAAGTGAGGAAGGAAAGAAGGGAAAAGAAAATAAAGGGGGAACGGCCTGATGGCGGGCCCGATTGGGCGAGCCTCGCCCGATCGGGCGAATGAAAGATTTCCAGAATACAAGTTGCGCGCCCGATCAGGCGAGCTCCGCCCGATCGGGCGCGAACGCGAAGAGAACGCCTATTTCTCGCCCGACAAATCTTTCCTTCTCACTCGATTTGCGCCCGATCGGGCGACCTCGCCCGATCGGGCGAAAAGAGAACTCGTTTCCAGCTCTCCTCTCGTGCCCGATCGGGCGAAATTAGCCTCAAAATCAGCTATGTTTGCGCGCCCGATCGGGCAGATTTGCCCGGTCGGGCGAATTTTTCTCCGATTTTTGCCTCACTTGCGCGCCCGATCGGGCGAGCCTCGCCCGATCGGGCCCGTACCAAGCCCTGGAGGTTCTCCGATTTCTTTTCTTCTTCAAATTTTTCTAAGTCTTTTTACCTGTCAAATTCATACCTGTACAACAACACTTAAAAATGGTAAAATATCACTCTCCTCACCTCTCTAAAATAAAAATAAAAATAAGAGAAAAGGAAAACTAGTCTAGAAAGCATGAAATACGGGTTGCCTCCCGCAAAGCGCTGGTTTATATAGGTCCCGCAAGACCTTCTTACCAAGTACAATTCCTAGGACCCTTGACCTAACGCTTGATCGGGTGGTTTCTCACCCGGTCTAGCGATGTTTAGGCTGCGATGCGGCTTCCTGACATAACCTGTGGGGCGCCAAGTCGCCTTATCTGGCGGATCCTCCTTGACTTGGACTGGGGGATCTTCAATGCTACGCACTAAAAACCCTTCTTTGATCGAATGTTGCTTCAAATTGTCATTGCGTTCAACTCTTGCAACTCGATCTAACGGAACACTTACCGTAGGCTAGATTCGCACAACTTGCTCGATCGGTTCCACTTGTTCATCCTCGAAACCAAGACCAACATTGTAGAGTGCTCTTTCTATTGCATCGACTTCCTTCTGCCATTTGTCTATCTCATCTGAAAAGGATGCAACACAAGATACCGCCTCTAAGGGATCTTTTTCAAGAGCTTGGGGCTTGTTAGAATAATTCACAACCACATTAACACTGAAACATTTCTCCTCAGTCATGGAGCTTTTGGGGGTATTATTCAGGTTAAAAACCACTTTATCGTCCCCTACTGATAGTGTTAGCTTACCACTTCTAACATCTATGACTGCTCCTGCAGTGTTAAGGAATGGTCTACCCAAAATAATTGGGGTTTGCATATCCCCAGCCATATCAAGAACAACAAAATCTACAGGTGTATAAAATTTACCTACTCTAACGGGGACATCCTCTAAAACACCTAAGGGGTATTTAAAAGAGCGGTCGGCCATTTGTAGAGTTATATTGGTAGCTTTTAATTTACCCATATTCAACTTAGAACACACAGATAATGGCATGACGCTAACACTAGCACCCAAATCACATAATGCATTATCAATCAAGAGATTGCCAATATGACAAGGGATAGAAAAACTACCCGGATCTTTTAATTTAGGTGGAGACTTATTTTGAAGTACGACACTACATTTTGCAGTGAAAGCTACTGTCTCTACCTCACTAATAGACCTTTTTCTCGTCAAAATTTCTTTCATAAATTTTGCATATGAGGGGATTTGTGTGATCAATTAAGTAAAGGGGACTGTTACCTTCAAATCTTTAACCACCTCCAGGAACTTACCAAACTGCTTATCCAAGTTTGTCTTCAATTGACGATTGGGGAAAGGAAGTTTGATGATTGGCTTTGGAGCATTCTTATTCTTGTCTGGAGTAGCCACCTTCTCTGGAGTTTTACCATGTAATGTAGAATTAGATATGTTAGTATTATCTTTTAGCCCTGCAGGGCTATCAACTACATTGTTTGGTTTAATGGAATCAAGATTAGCAATATTTAATAAAATAGGTTCATCAACTTTGGGCATAAAGGGCCCTTCATAGTTTGAACCACTCCTTAGAGTAATTGCAAATGCTTGATCCGTAGGCCTAGTCGGCTGTGCCGGCAGGGCTCCTTGTTGGCGTGCTTGTAGAGTAGCGGAGAGTTGCGCAATTTGATTATCTACAATTTTATTATGCGCTAGAATTTGATCAATTGTCGCATCCCTGCTCTCCATGTGCTTTTGCATATTGACCAACATTGCTCTAATTTCCCCCAAAGAAGGGTCGGAAGATGAGGGGGGTTGTTGTGGTTGATTCTTCTGGCTAGCATTGGGATGATAATATTTCTGCTGCTGTTGCTGTGGCACCTGTGGTTCTTGCGGTGGTGGATTTTGAACATTAGTGCTCCGGTAGGAAAGGTATGGATGATTCCGATACCCAGGATTGTAAGTGTTGGAGTATGGGTTATTCTGCCTATAAGCTTGGAAGGCATTAACTTGCTCCACGGAACTCCTGCAATCCTGCTCCCAATGACCTACAATACCACAATTTTCACAGAAAGCCTCATTAGAATTATTATTAATCGCAGAAACATTGGCTACATTGGCAGTGCTCAGATTATCTAATTTTTGGCAAATAGAGGTCAGTTGAGCTTGCAAAAAGGATACAGAGTCGACACTATGTTTCCCCTTGTTAGCAAATCCTCTAGGATTCCCATATTTGGAATTGTGTATCGCCATGTCTTCAATAACCTGACCTGCATCATCAACATTAAGATTCATGAATCTCCCACTAGCTGCAGAGTCTAAAATTATTCTAGAGGAATTTCCAATGCCGTTATAAAAGGCTTGGATTAACTGCCATTGTGCTAAATTATGGTGGGGGAATTCTCTTTGTAGGTCCTTGAACCTCTCCCAAGCCTCATATAAAGACTCATCGGCTTCTTGGGCAAAGTTCTGAATCGCACTCCGTAGTACTGCTGTTCTCTCTGCAGGATAATACTTGTTATAAAAATTCAAAACAAGAGTTTCCTAGTCAGTTATACCAAGTGTAGTTCTATTTAAGCCATTAAACCACAATTTAGCTTTTCCAGTTAAAGAGAAGGGAAAGAGAATCTCCCTGATTTGGTCTTGAGTGACCCCGGCTTGTCTGATCGTGTTGCAATATTGACAGTAGTCGGCAATGTGAAGATTCGGGTCTTCACCCTTCGCTCCACTGAATTGCTTCCTCTCTATCATCGTTATAAATTGAGGCTTAATTTCAAATTGAACCCCATCAAGAGCCGGAGTAGGGGTGAGATGTGGAAAATCCGTAAGCTTTGGTTGTGAATAATCACTAAGATTCTTTGGAGCCGCCATCTCTGATTCTGTGTCTGATGATGTCTCTGAATTGCTAGAATCAGTTGGAGGATCGCGGTGATTATTGTTATTATCACCAGAATCCGCCAGGATTTGCTTGTAGAAGTTTTTATGTCTATGGAAGGAACGTTCGATCTCAGGATTGAAAGGGATGTAACCTGATCTGGAACACCTGGGCATAAACAAAAACTAGAAGCAAATATGAGATTTGTCTTAGAGAACTAACGCTCTCTGAGACAAAAGAGAAATAATCTAGACTACAAAAACAATCAGAAATAAAAATAAAACCGTTTCCCCCGGCAACGGCGCCAAATTTTGACAGGGTAAAGTCATATCCCCTAATAAAAAATAATTACCTAAATCACTAACTAAGGTAGATAGGGAAGTAGGGTCGATCTCCACAGGGAAACAAGTCTTTTTACTCCTAATTAATTATTATAATCTAAATTATTTAAGTAACCAATATTTATGATTAAGCAAGAAACTAAACTACTAAGGTTGAGAATAGGAATAAAACAATATATAAAAGGATCTAGGGCATAGGTTCACCAATAAATAATACTTCAGGGTAAAACATAGTAATCAATCATTGACATTGCAAAAATAACGTGATTAACAGGCTCTCGTAATTTATTAATCAACATAGATCTAACAGGCTCTCGCAATTTACTAGATCTAAGTTCTTATTGAAAATAGCCTTTAATATCAAATTAACATCTGCTCGATTCATCAATTTAATATTGCAATACTTTTACAAGCCGCAATTGTAAAACATTAAAACAATCCAATAAGAAATCATCATGCAATACCAACAATCAATAATATTTAATCATCAATGCATCAATTAACCAGATTGTAAAGGGCTCTCGCTACGTATTACAATCACACAATTAATTTACTGGTATTAAATCTCATCTCTCGAATCTTGACTTAACCATTTATAAATTAACTCGCCTATTGAAACTAGACCTAAACATTAATTCTCATCTCTCGATTCTTGAATAAATATTGTCAAACTCATGCATAAAAGATAGGCCTAATCTAGTCACAGAGCATTAAATCAATCAATAGGACATTAATCTAGCATTGATAATCAACAACAATAATTTACCCCTTCATATTATTTATTAGATCCCCATAAACCCTAGAAATTAAACTACTCACACATATTAAAAACTAAACTAATCAAAGTAATAAAATAAATCATGGTGAAAGAAATAAAATAAATAAGATTAAAGGAAGAGAAATCGTTACAAAAATAAATCTGGAATTAATGAAAGAAATAAGAACAAAGGTTTAGAGAGAGATTAAGAGAGAGAAAACTAAGTAGAGAGAGAAAGTCTAAGAGAGAAGGAGATTCAGAGAAGAGGAAGAGAAGAGAAAAAAATAATCATCGTCATAAAAACGTACTTAAAACAAAACTAAAACAACTCCTAATTAGAAACTAATTGCTCGTCAAAAGAGCCTTCCAGAAACACGCGCCCGATCGGGCTAGAGGCCGCCCGATCGGGCCCACCTTTTTTCTCGCACAGGTCTTCTCACAGCACCGCCCGATCGTGCTAAGCCTCGCACGATCGGGCACGCCTTGGGCCACGCATCCTTGGCTTGCTGCGCATCTTGCCCGATCGAGCTAAGCCTGCTCGATCGGGCCCTTGTGGCTCCTCGAGGCTTTGGACTTCCGATTGGGCTCGACTCCTCGGCCCAATCCGGATCTCCTCTTCGGGTCTTGAATACTCGGTCCAAACCTCGGTATCCCGATTACCGAGCCCTTAATCACCGGCTCTCACCGGTCTTGGGCTCCAAAAGCGGTCGTGTTTCTCCAATGCTCGTGATTGCTCCAAAATATCTCGGGAAAATACTCCAAAAGCATAAATCCCTGCAAAAGTCAACCAAATCTACGAAAACACTGGAAAACACCGATTAGTAATAAAAGTGGCTCTAAAGAGCCAAAACACTACTAATTATAACCGAGGGACGGGGGTAAAATACCATATAAAATGGACACATCAGCCCTCCTTCTCCTCCTCGCTCCGAGACTTGTACTTGGCTCAGAGCTGCCTCTCCAGGTTGTCCAGGCGCTGCTAAGGCGACCCACACGTTGCTTGGCTCTTTCAGCCTCCTACTTAGCCTCGTCCAAGGGCTCAAGTTTTTCCTTAAGACCCTTCATTTCAGCCTTAAGCTCATTGATCCTCGTCCGAGCCACCTCCGAGTCTCGCTTCACCTGTGGGTTGGCATCCGCCTGGGAATATATCATATAAAGTGTCAATAACTCATTCTAAGCAATTTAAAATTGATCTCTGTCTCAAGCGGAGGCGGCCTGGGCATTAGCATCCGTTACCTGTTTGGACTTCTCCAGGATTGCCTTCTTAAGCCTTTGTACGCGCAACATGGCCTGCATTCGATCAAAAGGGCGAATGGTTAGCATCAGGCGGATACAAGTGTGACTTGTAATAAAAATTCTACCAAGTCTTTACCTCGCAGAGGATCCCTAAGATGCCATCCAAGTTTAGAGTGCCGACTCCTCGAACAGACGCCCTGTCCTCAAGGTCGAGCGCCCGCAGCATCTCCTTGGCAATTTGAACAACAATCGGCCTCTGAGAAGGAGCTGTAAAGATCAAACAAATATAAGTTAATAGCAAGTCTATAGGTCTATATCTATGCATAAACATCAAGGGGAAGTAGCCTTACCATTCGGTTGCTCCTCATCCTCCGTGACAGGCTTCTTCTCATCTCCTGCTGAACCGGTAGCATAGTCGAATGGCTTGCCACTCTTCGATACTCGTTGGGCATCCGGCTTGCTGATCCCCCTATTAGCTTTGAGAGAAGAGCCGTCAGATCCCTTCTTTGGCTTGTGGGCGACGTGCTTCCTCTTTTTGCCAGAGGCGCCCACATCTCCAACCCTAAGTTTCTACACCTTAGGGTCGGATGGTTCGGAGGGGGAAGGCTTGGTGAAGCCACTATACATCAATAAAGAATAGTCCGAACCCATGCAGACTAATAAAAAATCTTGTCAAAGTCAAGTTTGATAAGCTTTTACCTTAGGGGTTCCGCCTGTTTTTTGTTCTTCGTTCGTCCCTTTGAGAATGTTCGAACGGCACATTGATGCAGAGGCTGTAACCGACTTCTTTGAGGCCGAGAGCTTAACCATAACTTTGTCTGCACAAAGAAACAAGAATTAGAAATCTATATACAAACCTTGAAAATAGCTAAAACATTAAAAATTTCAAACGGCCGACTACCTCTTGGCATCTCTGTTAGCCCGCAAGCGTCCAAGTACACCCCATCTGAAAGCCACTCGTAATAGGGAATGTAACTCTAGGGGTGACTTCCTTCTCCCCCATCTGTTCATTTGTCCGGACGGACAACTGGAACAAATCCTTGTCAAAGATCTCCTCCTGTGCTCGCCTACGGAGAGTTGGAAGGGCTTTCATTCCAGCCAGGAGGGGTGGATCCTTATTCCACCTGTTATATTATTCGTTCAGACGGCGGTCGGGGGAGTGGAAAATATAAAACTTAGTCCTCCAGTCCTTCCACTTGGACTCCTTCTCGATTTCCATCATGTACCCCTTGCAGGTGGTTAAGGTGTACCAGCCTTCGCCGTCTGCTTTCGGGGCTCGGCCTAGATAGTGCATATGGGCGAACGCCTCAAAGCTGGGATCCATCTCTAGCATTTCACATGCGGCAACATACCCGATTATGTTAATCCAGGAGTTCGCGACCAGTTGCCAGATACCCAGTTGGTATCCAACAAGAATTCTCTCCACTACCGGATGGAGAGGGAAGCGTAGACCCGCCAGAATGGTTGCCTCATAGCAACCAAAGCTCTTATCATGGTAGTTGACCATTCTGGGTTAGGTGACCGTATCTACAGCATCCAGCACGGAGAGAAGAAATCCATGTCCCATGACATGCTTAGATATGAACTTGGGCAGGTCAGTTTTCATTGTGTCCCGCCTACCCTCGGGAATGTGTTGATAATAGGGAGCACGCTCCTAGCAGTGAATAGCATGCGGCTCGGCCGAGCCCTAACCTTTTTCCACGGACAAGGACTCCCTTGTCGTGCTTATTTTAGCTCGTGCCTCCTCCGAGTCATCGGGACAAAAGATGACGAGGCCGAATCGTCATCTGAGCTCTTGCCAGAGCTGAGGGATTGCCGGCTAAGAAGGGTCCTCCCTCAGTCTCTCCTCCGGCGCCTGTCCAGAAGGCCCGAGTGCCGAATAATTCTCAGCTGCCTACAATATTGAGTCGCTGGGAGTACCACTAGAGGTTTGGGAGTGATAATAAGTAGGAGTTTGAGGGGGGGTCAGAAGAAGGGCTTGGAGGATAATCTTGAAGCTGACTGACAAGCGCTCTAATGGAGCCGTCTGAATATACAGTGGACCCGTCCGAATGGTAGAAAGAACCATCCAAGTTATATTGTCTGGCCGTTCTTTTGGTTCTTGCCATGGTGTCTTGCACAGTCACAGAAACGGTCGGATTCGGAGAAGTTCGTAAAGAAGGGTCCATGAACAAGCATTTAACACCGCTAGTTCTAGACTTAGCCGTCCCTAGTGACCGGTTGGTCACTATCCTAGACCGTGCCGTGTACGTTTGGGAAACCATTTTCAAAAAACAAAGTAAGAAAAAAAAAGAAAAGAAAGAGAAATAAACCTGCGGTTACCTTTAGAAAGTAATGGGAGACGACTGAAGATGCTTGGACGTCTGTTTACAGACGGACTAACGGACGACAGTCGGATGCTTACAAAGAACGAGTCAAGAGTTCAGAAGTCAAAAGCTCTGGATTTTCTCAAAGATTTACAAAGTGTGAACAAATGAAGGGTGGTCAACCTCTATTTATAGAAAGGGTAAAAGAATCTTGGGTAAAAATCCTTAGATTCACCCATGGTAAATGGTGAAAAAATCAACCACTCATAGTTCGACACCTGTCACAGGCGTCATGTGCTAAGCACGTGACCCTTGTGAGGGGCAAATGTTTTGGGTATTTTATACCTTGCCAAGTGGCCCAATTAGTGCCTGACATGTGTCATTAGAAGGGGCGCCAACTTGGACCTTCCAGATGGTGACACGTGTGAAGCAGATATAGCTCCCTAGGGATGGCGGCTTTCAATGCCCAAATCCCAAGGAGCCCTGAAAAACGGCATTCCCTAATCCCTGGGTCACCAAACCCTAGGGAGGGCACACTTTCCAAGGACCCTATAAATAGGGACATTCCCCTCATTTATGGGGGACGTTACTTTTTGCAATCATTATTGAGCTGTCGTTCTCAAGAAACAGACAACACCTGAGCTTGAAATCCGAGCAGATAACTTTATTTTCGCACGTTTTATTCCGAATACCGTACTAACTTAATCTTCGGAGGCGGACCACCGACCATTTAGTGATCCGTTTGTTTTGCAGGTACAGGCGTCCTTGCTGAAAGGAATGGTGTCCTTTGAACAAGTGTATTATTCTGATAGCAGGTTCAGAATTATTAGATAGATAATATATTAAGTAAGGTCAAGTGATCGGAATGCCTGGGTGGAGGCCGCTTCCGATCAGTAATATTAATATAATTAATATTACAGCTTAATCTTGACTGAACCCTTCGGGTCACACCCAAGCAAAATATACGAACCGACTCGACGAATTAATTCGGAAGAAATTAATTCGTCACCCGAGTGTTAAATATTTAGACGTCGGTAATTCGAGCTTGGAGCGTCGAAACCGATCGTCGGAAGTCGAGTCAAAAATAATAAAAAGACGAGACGCGCAAAATAATAATAAATCGACCATATTCCCAAAATACCCCTAGCATCGGAGTGCCCCGAGCATCCGAATGCTAGGGGCAAAAATGTCCAAGCATAGGTGGCTAGCACGCGCACCAAGCTGAGCCTAGCATGGCTGGCTAGGTGCGTGCTAGCAGCCACTAGCACGCACAGCAGCAGCTAGCAGCCGCGTGCACGTGGCGCATGCAGCAGCTAGCTGCCGCAAGCTAGGCGTGCTAGTAGCGCACACACTAGCAGCCACACTCAGCAGCAAGCCCGCACCAAGTGCGTAGCTTGCGCTCACAGCAGCAGCCCGCATCTTGGTGCGGGGTTGGGCTCGGGCTGGGCCATAGGGCCGGTCACTATAGGGAAGCTTGAGGAATATGGGAACAAGTGGGTAAGGACATGTGGCACAATGAGAGTATTGAGTGGGGAACAAGTATGGTCCCCTACTCTCCATGTGGTCCTCACCAACCCATTTCACATGGTAATGCCACTTTTAGATTTATTATTAGTTTGCAATTTTAATTTAATTTAGCTTTAAATTAATTTGCGGAATTTCATGATCCCACATTGATGGGATAGAAATTTCCACTCATACTTTCCTCTATAAATACCAACCTTGGGATTTGGATTAAAGTGCTTGAGTGGGAGTTAAAAAGAGCATTCTATATTTTGGGAAAAACTCTTAAACTCCATTAACACTTAGGTTTTGGTCAGACCTTGCTAACTCGAAGGTAGCGGACCTAAAAAGTCGTGTTCGTCCTTTGTGGGTGGATACCGTTGGAGGCACGACATTTGCGGTGCTCAAGGCTTTCAAGTAAGAGCCCGTTTTGAGAGGGCGAAGCTCACTTCAAGGGTATGATTCGTTCTTCCTTTCTTTTTTATTTATTTATTTATGCCTTTTGGTTTTATTAATTACGAGTGGTTCCTTGGGTCGGGATTGTTTCCGCGGTGAGTCGGACTCACCAAACCCCAATAGCGGTATCGGAGCCCCGCTCGTTTATTTTTATAATCATGTTTTTCAAGGTTTATTTTGGCTTATTTTTCTGGTTTAAGTTGCTAATTAGATTAGTAGCTCGGTTTTATTTATTTTAATCCCGTTTTTAATGTCGAATTTGGCCCTGAACCCAGATTTTCGCCTAAAAATATTGAATTTTGGGTGGAAAAGGTGTTCTGGAAAGGTTTTTGCATGTTATTTTGTGTTAAACTTTGTTGTTTTAATCATTTAGAGTTGATTGGAAACATAAAGTTTCAACTTTTGTGATAGAAATTTGGTTATCTTCATGTTGGAAGACATAATTTTCAAGGATTCACAAAATTTAGATGTTGGAATTTTCATTTGAACATTAAAGTTCATATTTTTCCAACTTCCCCTTACTTTGTCAAATTCTCAAGTTTAATTTAAATTGATTAAATTAAAAGTGAGAAATTGCCTCAACTTGGTTATTGCACCAAGCTAAACCAATTTAATTAAGAATGGTTCTTTGATTTATTTTGGTTATTTGCACTTTGAAATTTTATTAAGTTAGACTTGTTTAAAATTTTTATTTTTTGCTCATTAAGTTAGTTCTAAAATTAATTTAGAATTAATTAATTATGTCTCGCAAAATGGGATCGTGAACCACATTTCTGAGAGGGTGAGACGGGGCATCACGCCCGGGAGGACGCGGCATCACGGCTCCGGCTGTGATGGTTTAGGCGATTTGTACAGGATGTATATCGCCAAGGATCTTGAGACGAGACTCCTATGGGAGTCATGCGGACTAGCTACTCTGTTCGAGACCTCCGAGGCTATGGTTGCCTCCAGCGGGGGTCACCATGTAGTGCGTGCTTTGGTGGAGTTCTTCTAGAATACCACCAACACCTTCCATTTTCCCTGGGGCGAGATGATGGTCACCCCTACGGACTTCAGTCTCATCACAGGACTGGAGTTCACTTCTGTACCACTGCCGTTTGACAGTGGAATCGACGTCTTTTCTTCGGAGGTCGAGCAGTTGTTGGGGCCGATCACTATTCGGGCCCGAGTTGAGGTCGAGACGACCACCCGAGAGCAGCGGGTGCGCATCTTTGCGCTGATGTTGTTGTCAGGGACATTCTCCCCTGACAAAGGTAGTAGGGCGTTGCTCTACTATCTTCCTGCTGTTTGTGATCTTCACCGGATCGGGACTTATGACTGGGCCAGCTTGGCCTATGCTGACTTTGTTCGTGCGTTGAGGGAATCGTGTCGACACCGGTCCTTTGGGACGAACGTCGCTTTGTCTGCCTTTTGGAAGGTCGTAGAGGTAAACATTATTTCCTATAAAGTTTAGCTCTATATATTAGTTAGCATTTACTCACACTTTTAACTCCTTGTAGATCTGGTTCTACGAGTACTTTCCTTCTGCTGCGCCGGCGAGACCATCGCCGTGGGGATTTCCAGTGAGCGCCTCTTGGGGCGGCCATCATGTGGATATGTCTACTACACATGTCCGGAACTGGATCATCTCGGTACGACTTTTATTGTTTATTTTGCTTTTCCGCGGTGCTTTAGGTATGTTCTTGCCTGATTGATGCTCTTTGTAGGGGCCTGAGGTGGTATACCAGTCGTGGGGCGGTTGGACAGTCCCTGGGTTAGCCGCACAGTATTCTACTGAGCGTCGCTATTTTCTGGGGACTTATGGAGCGATCGCGTACTTAGGAGAGAGGGTTGCTAGACAACATTCCTCTGATGTCTTCGTTGTTCCTACTGCTCCACCACGTCATATGTTCGATGATGCGCGGTTGTCGAGCATGTCTGAGGGAGCTGGTACCCCTTGGCGGTCCTATGTGATCCTCGGGCGGTGTTATGCTGAGGAGCTACTACCTTTGTTAGCTCCAGCCCCCGTACCGGCTGAGGATGTGAGGGTAAGATTTTTCAACTTTTATTTTCCATTAAGTAGCCCCTAAGTAATGTTTTACTGATTTTTTCATGTTTTATCAGGACGGTGCTGCTGAGTTCGTACCACCCCGTATGTCCATCCACTACCAGGGGATGTTCGGGCCGATCGAGGAGATGATTCCTCCGGCTCCTGAGGGCGAGCGCTTCGTAGAGCGGTCGATTCCTCACCACCAGACTCGAGTAAGCCTAGATATTCACAATTTAATGTTCATATATCATGCATATTTACTGACTTATTTTTCTGACAGTTTTCACGCGAGGTGGTTTCGGCGATGGCACGATGCATAGATGCCTTCCGGAGCCAGCTCGTCCGGATGAGGAATGCGGCCACTTGCCGTCGGGATGACGTCATCCGAGAGGTAGCCTTTCTTTACTTATATATATATATATATATATATATATATATATATATATATATTTGCATTGCTGCTTTAATTTTACCTTGTTTCTGATTTAATTCTTTTTACAGGGCCAACCTATTGCTTCTCACACCCGCACGAGACCTGAGGGGCGGAGGGATCCAGCGAGGTCTAGCTCGAGACGTCGTCGCACTTCTTCAGGGGGTAGAGGTGGTCGCTCTGAGGCTGCTCATGCTGACGTTGCAGAGGGCTCGGGATCTTCTTCTGAGGGTGCTCATGCTGCACCGGTAGGAGAGGCTACCTCGGCTTTCAGAGGTGGTGTGATGTACGAGATAGGCTCGTCATCGCAGCAGCCTTCGCAGCCTCAGCCTCAGGTTGATCCTGGCTGGAGTGGTCCTACATTGAGTGTTCCTCCCCCTACGGAGACTAGAGCTGGAGCTGGTGGAGAGGTGACTCCTCGTACGGCGCATTTTTATGATATGATGGGCATACATCCTCCGGCGCCGTAGTTTGTTCCTGTATATATTTTATTTTGACTTTTCATAGAACTTTGCCTTAGACTCACTATTCCTAGACATATTTTGTATATTTATGCTATTATGAGTTTATTTGATTGTTATTATTATGTGTATGTTAGTGTGTGCAAGAAAAGTGTGACAAACAATTTTGCGCAAAAATTCCGTCATTTTTATTATTGATGGAGGGTATCCGACTCTCTCCCCAAAAAAAAGAAAAAAATAAAAAGGAAAAAGTCGAATAAAATGTCGGGTGTTTGGAATTTAAAATAAAATCCAAAAAAAAAGAATAAAAATAGTAACTATTTTAATTAATTAAGAAAAAGGATAAAAAAGATGTTTAGGAAAAATAAACGGAGCCATAAAGTCATTAGCCGACTCGAGTTTAATATTAAAAAAGCAAGTTAAGCATTCGCGGCTGATGTGGCAACTTGGCGTCAGCTGGCGCCACAATATGGCGCGTGGCGCCAGGCGCTACACTTGGCGTGTGGCGCCAAGCGCTGGCGGCTGGCGCCAATTACGGGGTTTTGACGCCAATTGACGCTGATACCGTATTTCATTCTGATTAAAACTTCTCGCAATTTGTGTATAAATAGCCCCCTGCCCAGCCGATTCTTCTTATAATTCCAGCGAATAAAATAATTCTCTGCTTTAGAAAAAATAATAATCATGTCTTTAGTCACCAAAACCTTCACCCAATACACTCATGAATGGTGTCGATCTCTTAATGCTAGAGACAGAAAAGAATTAGATTTATTTCACTTGGGGGGAATTTATGGCATCAAAGGGGTAGATCTTGACCTAGACTTCATACATACCGCTTTAGAATTTTGGAATGTTGATACTCATTGTTTCAGAATAGGGTATGATGAGATTAGCCCTTTGCCAGAGGAATTTGGTGCTATTTTAGGCTTCCCTGCAATAGACCTCGTAGTAATCCCTAGAGTAGATGCATACTATTATAAGGATTTTGAGCACTTCTTTAATTTAAAAGAAAGGGATTTATCAAAAATAGTAGATGGCAACATAGTTAACTTGAAAGAATTCGCACGCCATTATTTTGATAAACCTCTTTCTGAATCTTTTCATATATATAGAAGAAGGGCGTTCTTATTTTGCATGTTTAACCAATTTTTTCTTAGTAGTGGTAAAAATAATGAAGGTCAATCAATTATAACCACTGTACTAGAACAAATTGAATCAGGGAGAAATCCAATGCCATTAATAGTTCGAGAGACTATGATTAGTCTAGATGAATTGAAAAGGGACCCAAAAGCACCTTTTCGCGGCTCTCTAATTTTATTACAGGTAGAAAAATAATATTTTTAGTTACAGAAATCAAAAAATATATTTTTTTTATTGTAATAATAATTTATTTGCATTGCAATGTTTTACAGATGTGGCTAATGGAAAGGCTAGGAATAATTAGCCCTCCGGACGATATTGAGAAGTATACTCCCAATTGCTTTGTGAGAAGGAAGAAACGATTCCCTAAGATTGGGCGCCATAGGTGGAGAAAAGTCTTCGAATCACGTGATTTTGCTATCAAGTGGGTCGTCCCATGGTGGAAAATAGAAAGGATGGTTGGTGTTAACAACCAACCTTTCTGCCGTCTTCCAAGCTTGTCTCGTGTGACTTATTATTATCCATGCAGGGTAAAAAGACAATACGGCTTGCTTCAGAATATTCCTTCCGGGGATCTTCGTCCTCCCTTTGAGTACCCTATTTCCTAAGAAGTAGACATATTTGATGCTTACTGGGGTGCTAGACCTTTATGGGAAGTGATTACCCAAAAGGTTCCTCCTTCTTTGCCCAATGATGTGAAGAAATGGTTGCTGAAGAAACCTTTGAAGGATTCGAATAAAAATCAGGGTAAAACTAATGTGAAGAGTCGTCTGGGTGACAAGGTGATTCCAGCCAAGGAACGCCTAGGTGCAAGAATTGAATTCAAAACACCTGCAATGCCTAGGAAGAAAAATGCTACCAAAGATAAAGGGAAAAGGAAAGCTAACACCACAGATAAAAAGGCTTGGGTCGAAAAGAAGCATGGAGTGTTAGCTGAAGGGGAGACTATCTACTCTAAAATTGAATGTAGGTCCTCTAAAGGGTGCCTACTAGCTAAGGTTATGGATGAGGAGGAGGAAGCAGACAAAAATTGGAAAAGGGCTAGAAAGGAAAAGAAAGATTAGGAGCATTGCTTGTCCTTCAATTTATTAGACTTAGTTTGTTATTTTTTATTGAAAGTTAATTTATTTCAGCTTTATTTAAATTCCACCAATAATGTAATTTTATTTTATTAATGAAATTTCATCTTTAACTAAATTATTTACTTTAAATTTATTTTATTAAAGCAATGAAAACCGAAAAAAAAAATTAATTTTCCAAAAACGAGTACGGAAGTCGAAAATTTTCCGAAAAACACCGAAATTCTCCCAGAGTTTATTTCTGAATTGGCGCCAGTTATTGGCATTTGGTGCCTGTCATTTAAGTCTGGCGCCAGGCGCCAATTTCATCGGCTGGCGCTGATGATTGCTAGCTGGCGTCAGGTTCTTTTCTGTGACGTCAATAATTCGCCGATCTTCTGTTGAATTTTTAATTAATTCTGGGACGCGGAGATGTCGAAAAGTAAAGTGGCCGCACCCGTAAAGGGTTGCCTACGTATCCTTTCTTAAGGAATCAGGTCGAACGTAGCTCTCTTGAGTATCCTACTCAAGTACTTATGGGTAGTATTTCTTAAGTTGGTCAAGATTTGTCATGTTTGAGAATTCATTGCCATCCATATCAGTTAGTTTTGCTGCACCTCCTGACAGGATTGTTTTGACAATGTAGGGTCCAGACCAATTAGGTCTAAATTTACCCCTTGGGTCTAAAACATTTTTCCTTAGTGCTTTTAACACCAAGTCTCCTATTTTGATATTTCTTGTCTTGACCTTCTTATTAAAATGCCTAGCCATACGAGTCTGGTAACACTGAGTGTGATGTAGAGCTTCTAGTCGTTTTTCGTCGAGTAGAATCAATTCTTCGTATCTTGCCCTAGTCCATTCAACTTCATCGAGTTTACTCTCTAACGCGATGCGTAGAGATGGTATTTCTAGTTCGACAGGTTGTACGGCATCCATTCCATATACCAAAGAAAATGGCGTATTTCCTGTTGATGTACGGATTGACGTACGGTAACCCCACAATGCGAAGTGAAGTTTGTCAGGCCAATCCTTATAATTTTCCGTCATTTTCTCGATGATAGTCTTTAAATTTTTATTAGCTGCCTCGACTGCTACATTTGCTTGAGGTCTATAAGGGGAAGAATGATGATGTTGAATGCCGTATTTTTGTAGCAATTCTTCACATTCGGCTTGAAAGTGAGTTCCATTATCACTTATCATTTCATGTGGGGCTCCGTATCGGCAAATAATATTTCTCTCGATAAAGAGTGCTACATGTTTTGCAGTGAGTTTAGCGTATGATTGCGCTTCGACCCACTTTGTAAAGTAATCAATTGCTACTAGAATAAATTCGTGGCCTCCTGTTCCTGGGGGAGTGATTTTGCCAATGATGTCAATTCCCCATGTAGAGAATGGCCATGGCGATGTGTAAGTATAGAGCAAAGATGGAGGGACATGTTGTAAATTGGCATAAATTTGGCATTTAGGGCATCTTTTTACATATTGATGGCAATCCCTATTCATTGTAGTCCAATAATATCCTTCTCGCATTATTTTCTGGACTAACATTTTGCCATTTACATGAGTGCCACAGATTCCTTCGTGGACTACTCTAATTGCTCTTTGTGCATCCATCTTTCCTACACATAAGAGAGCTCGACCTTTAGGTACCCTTTTATGTAGCTCGTTGTTTATGAGTACGTATTGGGAAGCCAAAAGCCTCAATGCTCGTTTTGCTCTTTTGTCAGCATGAGGAGGGTATTCTCCTTTGGTGACATAGTTGAGTATGTCCGTGTACCACGGTTCTTCTTCTTCTTCTTCTTCACCTTGGACTAATTCGTCGTCTTCTATAGCCTGGATGTATGCTGGTTTGTGCCTTTTTTCTATAGTTAGAGGAATTTGCTCGATTTCCGTGGGAATCCTAACCATTGAGGCTAATCTTGCCAAGGCATCGGCACATTGGTTTTCCTCTCTAGGTAGATATGTATATTCTACCTTGTCTAATTGATCAGTAAGCGTTTCCAGATAGGTTTGATAAGGGGCTAGACTTTCGCTCCTTACCTTCCACCTTTTAGATATCTGATTGATGATCAAAGAAGAGTCTCCGAATATCCTTAACTTCTTTACTCCCAATGCCAAAGATGTTTCAAGGCCTACCACGCATGCTTCATATTCAGCAGCATTGTTGGTAACGTCGAAATCAAGCTTTATGGAGATTGGAGCGTGCTCTTCTTTAGGTGATACTAGTAGTACTCCAACGCCACATCCCTTTTGCTTTGAGGCTCCGTCGAAATACAAGGTCCAAGTATCATCTTCAGTAACCATTAGGTTTTCATTTGGAAATTCATTGTCCTATATTGGCGTCGAGTCTTCTATTGGAAAATCTGCTAGAAAGTCTGACACCACGGATCCTTTAATAGCTTTTTGTGGCATAAACCTTACATCAAACTAGGCTAGATTGACTATCCATCTTGATATGCGTCCATTGAGTGTAGATTTCTCGAATAGATACTTGAGTGGATCTAATCGGGAGACTACGAAAACGGTATGCATCAACATGTAATGTCTTAACTTAGTTGTGGCCCACACCAAGGCGAGGCACAACTTCTCGAGCAGTGTATAGCGTGCTTCGTATTCGAGCATCTTTTTACTTAGGTAATATATTGCGTTCTCTTTGCCTTCTACCTCTTGTGCTAGCATGGCTCCCATTGTCTCTTTGGTAACCGTCAAATATAACCTAAGAGGTATTCCGGGAAGTGCTGGTGCTAATACGGGAGGATTTGCGAGATAGGCTTTGATCTTTTTAAAGGCTTTTTGACACTCGTCATCCCATATTACTGGTACATTCATCTTGAGCTTCTTGAAGATTGGTTCACATATTTTCGTCAGTTTTGATATGAACCTACTTATGTATTGCAATCCGCCAATAAATCCTCGAATCTGTTTCTCAGTCTTGGGCGGTGTCATTGACATGATTGCTTTGATCTTGGTTGGGTCTACCTCTATTCCTCTAGAGCTTATGACGTATCCCAAGAGCTTGCCTGAGGTGACTCCAAAAGCACACTTTGATGGATTCAACCTCATATTATATTTTCTTAGCCTTTCGAAAAATTTCCTTTAGGCTAGTTGATGTCCTGGACGGTCTTTTGATTTTACAATCATGTCGTCGACATATACTTCGACTTCTTTATGCATCATGTCATGGAGTAAGGCAGTTGCTGCACGTTGGTAAGTATCACCCGCATTTTTCAATCCGAATGGCATTACCGTGTAGCAGTAAGTGCCCCATGGAGTTATAAAAGTTGTTTTCTCCATGTCTTCTTCTCCCATGAGAATCTGGTTGTAACTTGCGTACCCATCCATGAACGAGAGAAGCGCGTGATTTGCCGTGTTATCTACCAGAATATCGATGTGTGGCAAAGGGTAGTCGTCCTTTGGACTTGCCTTATTTAGATCTCGATAGTCGACACACATCCTTACCCTTCCGTCTTTTTTCAAAACTGGGACGACGTTGGCGACCCATTCGGGGTATTTGGATACCTTGATGAAACCTGCATTTATCTGTTTTTGAACTTCTTCTTTTATTTTAAGGGCTACGTCGGGTTTCATTCGACGCAACTTTTGTTTTACAGGTTTCATTCCTGGAATTAGTGGTATACTGTGTTGAGCTATTTCTCTATTAATGCTTGGAATATCTTCATATGACCAAGCAAATACATCGATAAATTCTGTAAGTAAGTTAATTAAATCGGTTCTTTCTTGTTTATTCAATGTTAATCCGATTTTAACTTCTCTTTTATGAGTTGAATCATTCGAGATATCAACTGTTTCAGTCTCTTCAATTACCGGTGTTTTCTTTTCGAGTGTTTCCATTGATTTAATAATTTCTTTGTCTTTTTCATTGTTAGTTAAGCAATGCTCGTCATCTTGGGTTAGAGAAGAACACGAGAAGTAAGGAGAATGAGAAATATTATTGTACTTTGAGATCATTACATCAAAGAGTGATATGTCCTCAAGGACTGGATCACTAACTATCATAGGAGAGGAAATAGGAGGGGGAGGTGTTACTACTAAAGACTTAGAAGATTCTAAAGGGAAAGACTCTGACTCGGACTCTGACTCAGACGACTCTTCAAACATCGGTCCTTGCCCTGTCGTGATGGATATCTTCCTTCCATTTGGAGTAGTCACCTTGATTGTCTTGCGCCACCCTTGTAGTGATCCTTCAGCTGGAGTAATTAGCTTCGAGGGATCGAAGCTTTCACTTTGTAGGACTGTTTGAATGAGCGAGGAGTTATCCTCTTTATAAGTTGGCCCATTCTTTTCTCGCCCAAACAGTAATCCCATGACGTTAAAGTCAAAGCATGGGGGTGCTTTCTCCTTGTGGACGTGAGTTGGGATTTCATCAGCGAAGTAGCAATCCAAGAAAATCTCGAATCCCAGTTGTCGTATGCCCTTTACAACAAATGGCTCGAGAAATTCGTGGCATGGATAGTCCTCTCCTTCTTTTATGAACTGACCATTAAGCGTAAGGGGGTACTAATCCATTGGAATTGCTTTCTTTTGAATGCGAGCGTCCCTACGTGCTTTCGACTTTTTCTAGGGCTCGCTTGAGATCTTTCCGAGTCAGTTCAAAACCAAGTCCGAAAGTGTCTAACTTAGGGAGGCCAGGTAACTCCAGCGGTTTTGCCGTTCCTTTCTTCTTCCCTAGGGTCATCCCAGTAAAGTGTCCTTGTTTCTTCAGCATGGCATTGACAATCATGTTTGAATGGGGGTCATGGCAAAGAGGGGTCCTTTCATCCTCCTGGATTAAGGAGACTTCTTCGTTAAAGCCCCACAAGTCTTCATCATCCTCGTCGTGTTCCACATTAATAATTGGATTTTCTATAGATTTGATTCTCATAGGTGAAGCATCGATGGTGATTGGAATTCCTCCAACTATAGCTTTCACTTGTTGGTGGAGAGATGAAGGGACGACCTTTAGATCATGAAGCCAAGGGCGTCCCAACAATAAGTTGAATGAAGCTTTGATGTCTACTACTTGGAAAGTAGTAGCATGTTCTATTGTTCTTGCCGTTACATTTATGGTAATCTTGCCAAGAGCTTGACGACGAGTGTTGTCGTAGGCCCTTATTCCTTGTGTAGACAGAGTTAAATTTTCGTCCCTTATGCCGAGCATGCTCGCGGTTCTAAGTGGACAAACGTTGATGGCTGATCCATTGTCTACAAGAGTCATAGGAACATTCATCCTCTTGCAAACTACTGTGAGGTTTAATGCCTTGTAGTGTTTGTCACCTTCTGGAGGTAAATCTTTGTCAGAGAAGGTGATCAAATTAATCGGGATTGGAAGGTCACTTGTGAGGAAGTTGGCTAGTCCCTCAGGAGTAGTGTCAAAGTCTATCCCAATTTTGTCTAAGGCATTCATTACAGCCAACCTATGTTCTCGAGATGTTGCCAGAAGTTTCCATACATTCATCTCAACTTTTGTCTTCTTAAACTGCTTAACAATGTCATTGTCTTCAATGATAGGTATGGGAACTTGTTGTGTGGTTGGTATAGGTTGTGTTGAAATGGGAGGTTGCATTCTCCCAGATCTTGTGAGGACGTCTATCGATGTCTTCTTCAGCCCAAATGTCATCTGTGGTGTATGACACAGAAGGCGGAAGTTATACTAAGTCCTTTAGATAGACATCTTCTTCATCACTGTCCCAAACTCCATTAATGGTTGCATCTTCTTCTTGTTGAACTTGGACTAGTTTCTTTTCATCAATCATTTTTTGTACCAAATCCTTGAATTTGAAATAGTTTTCTATAGTGTGACCCCCTAATTGATGATACTGACAGTAATATCTATCTGTCCTTTTCAATGATTCGAATGGTCTCGGTTCGAGAGGTTTGATCTCGCCACTCCCGGAGAGCATTTCGAACAATTGCGCATATAGGATCCCAATTGGAGTGTAGATTCTATTGCTCTTCTTGGGTTTTTCAGTGACTTGTAAGGGAAAATGCTTTGCATCATAAGTCGTTCCCTTGCTAATTAGAGGTAATGAGATCTTATTAGCTTCCACAAGATCTTGAATGAGGTTTTGAAACCTGTAACATTCATCAGTGGTATGACCGTTTCCTCGACGGTATTTGCAGTAGGATTTGGGATCCAATCTGGGAGATTGCTTTTCTAATATTGGATCCTCTGTTGGACCAATAGGTTTGATTAGTCCTTGATCATAGATACGATCGAAAATAGCATCGTAGGTCATTCCTATGGGTGTGAATTCTCTTTTATCTTTCGGAAGTGGAAGCTCATCATATTTCTTATGGAGTTCTTTCATAACTTTGAGAGCTTCACGTAGTAATTGCGATACCTCCCTCATAGACAGTGTGAGCAATTGTATATCATCTTTATTCGTCGGTTCTGGAAGGTTATCCTTGACATCGAAAAAGATCTCCTCTTCTTTTTCTATGGCACTGATTTCTTTGACAGGTCTAATAAGAGAGGAGGGGTCAACCTCGTTTTCCTCATCGGAGATAGCCAGGGTATGAGCTAGAGGTGCATTGTCAATGCTTGGCTTCTTACTGGCAGGGGGCAACGGCAGTTTGTTGTTGTCGATCAAGTCTTGGATAGCTTCCTTAAGCTTCCAACAGTTTTCAGTAAGATGACCCCTACCTTGGTGATACTTGCAGTGTGCATTGGGGTTCCAATTAGCTGACCTCTTCTCAACTAGGGGGGTCCCCAAATGGTCCAATAGGAGTTATAAGACCTTTTGCACTTAATCGATCAAACGCGGTGTCATAACTCATGCCAATAGGAGTGAAATTCCTCCTAAATGGTTTCTTCTGTCCTTGGTTGTTCATAGCAAGGACTTCTCCTAAATTAAAGGTGCTCACATTGTTTGAGTGGGCGGTTTTGGAAGAAGAAGGATTGTCGTTCTTCTTTTCTTTCCAGCCACTGTTGGAGTTATTGTTGGCAGCTTTTAATTTAGCCAAGTCAACTTCAATATTGATCCCAATGTCATAAACGACCTTGAAAGTATGGAGATTATTTTAATATTTGAGATGCTTGGAATATTTTTCTTGGAGATTTTTTATGAACATTCTCACAGATTCTTTTTCACTTGGCACCTCAATCATCTTAGCTGAGGTTTCTCTCTACTTGTTAAAGAAAGAGGTGAAGCCTTTATTCTCTTTCTGTTTGAGGATTTTAAGTTCCCTATGGTCAGTCTCGACTTGAATGTTGCACTTGTACCTATCAACGAAAGCGTTTGCTATTGACTCCCAGGTAGAGGTCTTTTCTTTCTCGAGAGAAAAGAACCATTGTTGGCAAACGGTCTCGAGAGATAGTGAGAACAGAGAGGGGAAGACTTTCTTATCGATACGCTTAATACTCATTATGGTTTCGAATGCTCTTAAATGAAAGTATGGGTTGTCAGTTGCTCTGAATTTTGGGATGTCGTTGGCGTTGAACTTCTGCGGAAGAAGATCTTTGTCCACCGAGACCCCTTGTGATGTAAGCTCTTGAAACTTGTAGTCGCTAGACAACTTGCTTAAACTCTCTTGCATGAGGTCCATTTGTTGTTGCTTCACGGGATCATCGATCTTAAGTGCGAGAAGCTTCAGTGTCTCAGTCACGGTAGCCAGTTGGTTCTTAAGATAATTGACTTCTTCTTGTGTTGCCATTATAACCTTAGCTTTCCTCTTACGAGCTATGGGTTTGTCGAAAAGTTGGACTTGTACGAAGAGGTTGTCTTTGATTAATCATCCTTCCTTTCTTGACCACGCGCTGTAAATAAACCATTTTGCGTTTTAATTACTTGTAGACACCCATTTGTGTCTCCCCAAAACCAAACCCAGTGATGAGTACCTTTCACGTCGAATCATAATCGAATGAAACGAAAGTGTGGAAAGGTCTAGTGGTGCGGAAAGTTTTAATTTCTTTTCTCTTCTCTCTGTTTTTAAAACTTTATTTTAAGAAAACAGCCAATCCAGTTTGGTTGGTCCATGATATGGTCCAATAGTAGTGTAGTTGGATGGGGCTTGCAAAGACCTTTCCAACGATATATTATAAGCCCAATTCCGATGAATATTGAGGAAGTTATGGCCAATTTACCAAACTGGGCCCGGTTTGATTTATGGGGAGGGCCTAATATGATTTATCATTCCTAATGCAATTAGGAATGGTTTTAGTCTTCTAGATTCTTCTAGAAGGTTCTTTTCATTCCTAATTCAATTAGCATTGATAAGTTGACTTTGTTGACTTTTCAGAGTTTTAATCAAAATCAAATAGCCTTTTCGAAGAAATTATATTATTTTATCCTCCAGTACGGTAAACTTATCGTATTTTCGAAAACGTGTTAAAATCAAGACTGGCGTCCAACCCCAGGCCTTGGCGCCTGGAACCAGGCTTGGCGCCAGGCGCTAGCCAATGATGCCTGGCGCTAGCTAGCTAGGGTTGGCGCCAACCTTGTTTCCTGAGCGTCAGACTCTGTTTTGTCAAATTATCTTTTTGGCTGATTTTCTCTATAAATATCGTATCAAAAACTCCGTTTTCATTCACGAATTCTCATTAACAATTAGTTTTAATTTGCTTTTATCAACAATCATTAATTCTTTAGCATTCTTTCATTCATCTCTTTATTACTTTGTTTTTCATACAAAATTCCGCATTCACAAGATCAAGATACACCTAGCCATATTCGAAGTTGCCTTCGCCCTAGACGTGAAAGGGTTTTAATTTCTGAGGGTTTGGTCCCTAATCTCTCTTTCAATTATTTAATTTAATTGTTTGATTATTATTTTCCTTGAAGTTACTAACGTGTGTATTTTGTTATTAGAAAGAGGTACGAGGCATCGAAGTAAGTACTTTAATTGATTAATTGATATTATGATGTAGAAATCATGTTTACATTGTTATTATGATATTCCTAGTATCATGTCTAGGGTAATTTTAATATTAAATATGATTGTTACGATGCTTCCTATTTTCTTCCTAATATTTATGATTGTTAGTATCATGTTAGGGCTAAAGATTTGATTTTTATTGTTTAGTGACATGCTAGGGTTTGTTATTAATCTTGTTAAAATCATGCCTAGGATCTTGCTATATATTTTTATTATGCTTTAATATTAACATGAACATGATTATGATTATAATCGTTATAATTTATGGTTATGAATATTATAATTATTATTGTTATTATTATTATTATTATTATTATTATTATTATTATTATTTTGATGATAATTATTTTATTTATGATGATATTATTATTATTATAATTATTATTCATGATATTGATTATTTATTCTTTGTTGCTTGATATTTATTATTTATTGCTTGATCACACCTTTGTGCATGTTAAAGGGAATTTGATACTTGTAATCGCGCTTAATAAGATAATTAATAATATTGTTTAGGGTTAATTGTGATTATAATTCAAGTGATCACCAATAATAGATTTATTTGTGCATTAATATTCAACCAACATAGATAAACAGGTTTAGGGTTAATCTATTGATTGCATGTTAATTAGAAAGCGCACATGAATACGAGCAGAATAAAGTAGAGGCCTATTATTAGGGCAGGTTCAATAACTTTTAGGTTGGATTTGTACCTTCATCCCCGAACCCTTATTTGGTTCATGACCTTATGGAGTTGACGATCTCTTGGATCGTTAAGGGGTGTAACCTTCACCTCGTGAACGGTTTACAAGTTCCTTAAAAACTTGTTGGCGACTCTTTTGCTCTATCTTCTTCCCTTTTGGACGCCACCGTACTTTTGTGTATGATCACAGTGGGGTTCAAGCTAGTGGGATTTTAAAGGCTTGAAATTATTCCCTACAGTTTTTGGCGACTCCACTGGGGAGGATTTCTATTTTAATTCTTGAATTTGTTTCGGCAATGATTTAGAATGAGTCGATGAGACTCGAAAAGTTCTAAGTATTTCATGTGCGTAATTTTGATTAACATTATTGTCATATGCATAAAAAAGATCTCATTGGAAAGACCATCCGTAATGAGTCAAAAACATAGGATTTTACACGTAGGAAATTTGAGGAATGTCTTTCACAACTAGGACTGAAATAACACCGCGCGAAACTGGAAGATTTTATCGAGCACAGAAAGCTGCTGAGGCATGTGGGAAGTAGCGTCAGGAGCCAGAGCTTGGCGCTAGCATTTTAGTCGTAGCGCCAGACGCCAGTATTGGCGCCATGCGCTACAGCTAAAATCTGGCGCCAGTCTCTGATTGTTGGCGCCAATTTCCCCCAATACCGAGCCAGAAATATGCGTTCTAATTTCGACTGGTTTTTCGTATTGTTTGCTCGATCCTACTTCCTGATTGATTTTTTCTCACTTTTCTGAAACCCATATGTGTTCTACATATGGACATAACCCTCTGGGAATTCATGCTCCATCTACCCGATTGAACGCTCCGTGCAACAAAGGGTACATCCGAGATGTTGAATTTACCAAACCATGGAAGCGAGTTTTTTTTAAAGCTCGCGGTGTCCCATCCACTCGCGCCAACCCTTCACGATTAGGCTTCCGCGCGGTGCATTTGGACAATTAACCATCGTCCCTCTTTGACTAAACTATATCCCGAACTTTAGAGAACTAGAGCCATGGTTAGGTTGCGAACGCATTGCATCATATTGTGCCTACTTGACAAATTGTGCATTATTTGGTGTGCATATATATTCTATGTTTCTCTTAACCGTTTGTTGATTTGTGTTGAGAATAAATAAATTAATGACTTAAAGAAATTTGCCTAATTAATTAATTAATTAATTAATTTGAGTCAATAAAGTCTATTTTTTCAATCGAAATTGACCTAGTACGACTTTAGGCATACCCCAGTTGACTAATAATACCGAAAACAAACCCAGACCGAAGCACCACTATTGGCGCCAAAGTCTGAGCTGTAGCGCCACACTATGGTGTGTAACGCCAGACGAAATCTAAATTGTCTGGCGCCAACCTCCACATTGTGACGCCATTCCTGTCGCTTGGCCGACAGTTTGGATTATTGGTCGAGTCATCACCTAGTGTCTAATTAATCAGTCCTCTGTTTAATTCGGTTAATTTTCGCTGTCAATAACACCTTGTCGAGTCATTAATCGAGTCTAAGTCACATAGTCTAGCCACATGGTCACGATACGAGTCTTAACATATCACCTACACTCACTAATCTTAGCACACACGTCGAGTACATCACCATGGCCATGTCTTAGGTCCATGCATGAGTCGGTCTTTCCGTCATTTGAGTTGGGGGAGTACATTCTATTCCTACTTCTTCATATCCCTCCACCTAAATCTTCTTCACATTCTTCCATCTTTCTTCACTTCCTCCATCCATTGCATGTTGAATAAAGTTTGAGTCAAATAATTAACAATCAGTACCCCCAAATTCTTTTTCCACAGTACTTGGTCGAGGAGAGAAGGGCGATTAATCAAGGACAACCTCTTTATTCAAGTCTCGCTTTTTGATAAACCGATTCGTCAAAATAGGAAGGCTAAGAAGATAATGGCAACTCAAGAAGAAGTCAATGATCTTAAGAACCAACTGGCTACTGTGACTGAGACACTGAAACTTCTCGCACTTAGAGTCGATGACCCCGTGAAGCAACAACAGATGAACCTCATGCAAGAGAGTCTAAGTAAGCTATCTAGTGACTATAATTTTCAGGGCATGAGTTCACAAGGGGTCTTGCTGGATAAAGAACTTCTCCCGCATAAGTTCAACGCCACTGACATCCCTAAATTCAAGGCAATAGATAACCCTTACTTCCATCTAAGAGCTTTTGAAACTATAATGAGCATTAAGGGTATCTATAAGAAGGTTTTCCCCTCTCTGTTCCCACTATCTCTCGAAACCGTTTGTCAATAATGGTTCTTTTCTCTCGAGAAAGAAAAAACCTCTTCTTGGGAGTCGATAACAAACGCTTTCATAAATATATATAAGTGCAACATCCAAGACGAAATAGACCACATACAACTTGAGATGTTAAAACAAAAGGAAAACGAAGGGTTCACTTCTTTCTTCAATAAATGGAGGGAAACTTCCGCTAATATGGTCAAGGCTCCTACCGAAAAAGAATCTGTGAGGATGTTTATCAAGAATCTCCAAGGGAAGTATTCAAAGCACTTAAAGTACCAACACAATTTGAATACTTTCAAAGCTGTCTATAATATAGGCATTGACATTGAAGATGACCTTCTGAAAGATAATAGTGCGAGAGGAAAGAAGAGCGACCATCCTTCTTCTTCCTCTAATGAGGTACATGCTACAAACACCTCTAAACCACGAATCCAGAGATCAAAAAGAGTGTTCGCTCAACTTGGTATGAGTTATGAAACGGCTTTCGAGAAGCTACATCACAAAGGACTAGTCATGCCCATAGGGCCCATCAAAGATCCAGTTCCTAGGCCACCTAAGTGGGACCCTAATAAGCACTGCAAATATCATCAAGGAAAGGGTCACGACACTGAAGAGTGTTGGAAACTCAAAGAAGCTATTCAAGATCTGATCGATAACAATGAAACTTCCGAAATTCTAGCCATCGAAGATGACCAAGCATTTTTTGATCCATCACTTCTTATCACACCTGTAGGAGAGCCTATGATCGAGACAGCTTATATGACCTCTCTCGATGAAGTGGCCATTATTGTTATTATTATTATTTTGATGATAATTATTTTATTTATGATGATATTATTATTATTATAATTATTATTCATGATATTGATTATTTATTCTTTGTTGCTTGATATTTATTATTTATTGCTTGATCACACCTTTGTGCATGTTAAAGGGAATTTGATACTTGTAATCGCGCTTAATAAGATAATTAATAATCTTGCTTAGGGTTAATTGTGATTATAATTCAAGTGATCACCAATAATAGATTTATTTGTGCATTAATATTCAACCAACATAGATAAACAGGTTTAGGGTTAATCTATTGATTGCATGTTAATTAGAAAGCGCACATGAATACGATCAGAATAAAGTAGAGGCCTATTATTAGGGCAGGTTAAATCTCTTTTAGGTTGGATTTGTACCTTCATCCCCGAACCCTAATTTGGTTCATGACCTTATGGAGTAGACGATCTCTTGGATCGTTAAGGGGTGTAACCTTCACCTCGTGAACGGTTTACAAGTTCCTTAAAAACTTGTTGGCGACTCTTTTGCTCTATCTTCTTCCCTTTTGGACGCCACCGTACTTTAGTGTATGATCACAGTGGGGTTCAAGCTAGTGGGATTTTAAAGGCTTGAAATTATTCCCTACATTACTCGACTCAAATCAACTTGACTTTACGGTTTATTTTAAGGAAAAAGAAAAGGGTGCATATTTTTTTTGAAAAAATAATGTACATATTTTTAGGGAACTAAGTATAGTTTTTTTTTTTATTGGAGGATTAATATCCGACTTACCCCCCTAAAAAAAATGACGGAAAAAACGCGTACACAAGACTCTCTTAATCATGGTCAAAGTATGTGTATTGGTGTGTGCGTTGAGTGTTAGTGACATGCTTGGACTCTTGTGTAAGACCATGGGACTTAGTGCCTAAACTCGATCATTGACTCAATTAAATACTTTTCACAGCAAAATTAACCGAATTAAACAGAAGGCTGATTAATTAGACCCTAGGTGATGACTCGACCAATAATCCGAACTGTCGGCCAAGCAACAGGACTGGCGTCTCACTGTGGAGCTTGGCGCCAGACGACAGAGGTGTCGTCAGGCGCTACACTCCATAATGTGGCGCTACAGCTTAGACCTTGGCGCCAGTATTGGAGCTTCGGCCTGGGACTGTTTTCGGTGTTATTAGTCAGTTGGGGTATGCCTAAAGTCGTACTAGATCAATTCCGATTTAGAAATTAGACTTTATTGACTTTAATTAATTAATTAATTAGGCAAAGTTCTTTAAGTCATTAATTTATGTAGTCTCAACACAAGTCAACAAACGGTTAAGAGAAACATAGAATATATATGCACAAAAAAATAATGCACAATTAGTCAAGTAGGCACAATATGATGCAATGCGTTTGCAACCTAACCATGGCTCTAGTTCTCTAAAGTTCGGGATATGGTTTAGTCAATAGAGGGTCCATGGTTAATTGTCCGGATGCACCGCGCGGAAGCCTAACCGTGAAGGGTTGGCGCGAGTGGATGGGACACCGCGAGTTTTAGAAAAAACTCGCTTCCATGGTTTGGTGAATTCAACATCTCGGATGTACCCTTTGTTGCACGGAGCGTTCAATCGGGTAGATGGAGCATGAATTCCTAGAGGGTTATGTCCATATGTAGAACAAATATGGGTTTCAGAAAAGTGAGAAAAAAAATTCAATCAGGAAGTAGGATCGAGCAAACAATACGAAAAACCGGTCGAAATTAGAATACATATTTCTGGCTCGATATTTGGGGAAATTGGCGCCAGCAATCAAAGACTGGCGCCAGCTTTTAGCTGTAGCGCCTTGCGCTAATACTGGCGTCTGGCGCTACGACTAAAATGCTAGCGCCCTCTGGCCCCTGACGCTACATCCCACATGCCTCAGCAGCTTTCAGTGATCGATAAAATTTTCCAGTTTTGTGCGGTGTTATTTCAGTCCTAGTTGTGAAAGATATTCCTCAAATTTCCTACGTGTAAAATCCTATCTTTTTAACTCATTACGGATGGTCTTTCCAATGAGATATTTTTTATGCATATGACAATAACGTTAATCAAAATTACGCACATGAAATACTTAGAACTTTTCGAGTCTCATCCACTCATTCTAAATCATTGCCAAAACAAATTCAGGAATTAAAATAGAAATCCTCCCTAGTGGAGTCGCCAAAAACTGTAGGGATTAATTTCAAGCTTTAATCTCACTAGCTTGAACCCCACTGTGATCATACACTAAAGTACAGTGGCGTCCAAAAGGGAAGAAGATAGAGCAAAAGAGTCGCTAACAAGTTTTTTAGGAACTTGTAAACCGTTCATAGGATGAAGGTTACACCCCTTAACGATCCAAGAGATCGTCAACTCCATAAAGTCTTGAACCAAATAAGGGTTCGAGGATGAAGGTACAAATCCAACCTAAAAGAGATTGAACCTGCCCTAATAATAGGCCTCTACTTTATTCTGATCGTATTCATGTGCGCTTTTTAATTAACATGCAATCAATAGATTAACCCTAAACCTGTTTAATCTATGTTGGTTGAGTATTAATGCACAAACAAATCTATTATTGGCGATCACTTGAATTTATAATCATATTAACCCTAAATAAGATTATCAATTATCTTATTAAGAGTGATTACAAGTACAAATTCCCTTTAAACATGCAATAACAGGTGTGATCAAGCAATGAAAATAAATAAGCAAGCAACATAATGAATAATCAATCATTAGAATAAACATGAATTATAATAATTATAATAATCATCATGAATAAACTAATCATCATAAAATTATAATCATAATCATAATCATGCTCATATTAATATTAAAGCACAATGAACATAGCAAGATCCTAGGCATGATACTAACAAGATTAATAACAAACCCTAGCATGTCACTAAGCAATAAAAATCAAATCTTTAGCCCTAACATGATACTAACAATCATAAATATTAGGAAGAGAATAAAAGGCATCATAGCAATCATATTTAATTAAAATTAACCTAGACATGATGCTAGGAATATCATAATAACAATGTAAAATATTAAAGCACTTACTTGGATGCCTCGTACCTCTTTCTAATAACAAAATACACACATTAGTAACTTCAAGGAAAATAATAAACAAACAATTAAATTAAATAATTGAAATAGAGATTTGGGACCAAACCCTCAGAAATTAAACCTTTCACGTCTAGGGCGAAGACAACTTCGAATATGGCTAGGTGTTTCTAGATCTTGTGAATGCGAAATTTTGTATGAAAAACAAAGTTTAAAGAAAGAAAGGAAGAAAAAGATGAATGATTACGAGAATGCTAAAGAATTAATGATTTGCGAATGAAAACTGGTTGATGAGAATTGGTGAATGAAACGGATTTTTTAATACGATATTTATAGAGAAAATCAGCCAAAAAGATAAAATAAACAAAAAAGAGTCTGACGCACAAAAAACTGAGTTGGCGCCAACCCTGGCTAACTGGCGCCAGGCGCCAATGGCTAGCGCCAGGCCTGGTTCCAGGCGCCAAAGCAAGGGGTCAGGCGCCAAGCCTGATTTTAACGCATTTTCGAAAATCAGATAAATTTGCCGTACTGGAGGATAAAATCATATAATTTCCTCAAAAATGCTATTTGATTTTAATTAAAACTCTGAAATGTCAAAAGTCAATTTATCAATGCTAATTGAATTAGGAATGAAAAGAACCTTCTAGAAGATTCTAGAAGACTAAAACCATTCCTAATTGCATTAGAATGATAAATCCGTATTAGGCCCTCCCCTAGATCATTGGGCCGCATATAAGGCTCAAACCGGGCCCAGTTTAGTAAATTGGCCATATCTTCCTCAACATTCATCGGAATTGGGCTTATAATATATCGTTGGAAAGCTCTTTGCAATCCCCATCCAACTACACTACTATTGGACCCATATCATGGACAAACCAAACTGGATTGGCTGTTTTCTTAAAATAAGTTTTTAAAAAACATAGAGAAAAGAAAAGAAATTAAAACTATCCGCAACACTAAACTTTCCACACTTTCGCTTCATTCGATTATGATTCGACGTGAAAGGTATTCATCACTGGGTTTGGTTTTGGGGAGACACAAATGGGTGTCTACAGTGCTCCATCAAAGGCAGTGGAAAAGACTCCATATGAATTATGGACAAATAAACCTCCAAGGTTGTCTTTTCTCAAGATTTGGGGATGCGAAGCATATGTCAAGAAACTCATTTCTGACAAACTTCATCCGAAATCTGACAAGGTTTACTTTGTGGGTTATCTAAAAGAAACCAAAGGGTATTACTTCTACAACAAATCCGAGAACAAAGTGTTTGTTGCTCGTGATGGTGTCTTTTTGGAGAAGGAGCATCTCTCCAAAATGACAAGTGGGAGGAAAATCGAACTCGACAAAGTTCGAGAGGACGAGAAACAAGGACAAGTTGACAATCAAAGTGCTCACGAAGCATCTGTTGACATTGGTCAAAGTCAAAATATGCAAAGTCAAACCGACAATGCAAATGCTCAGTCTATCACCCTACGTAGGTCAACTCGTCCAAGATCTCAACCTAACAGATATCTCGGTGTTGTATTAACCAAAGATCAAGACATCCTAGTAGTGGATGGAGATGAGCCGGCAACCTACAAGCAAGCTATGACGAGCCCCGACTCTGCAAAATGGCAAGAGGCCATGAAATCCAAAATGGACTCCATGTTTGAAAATCAAGTATGGGACTTGGTTGATTTATCCGTAGGTTACACACCTATCGGATGTAAATGGATTTTCAAGATGAAAACCGACAAAGATGGAAATGTATTCATTTATAAAGCAAGGCTGGTAGCAAAAGGTTACACGCAAATTCACGGCGTTGATTATGATGAAACCTTTTCTCCAGTAGCTATGCTTAAGTCCGTTCGAATTCTTCTAGTGATTGTTGCATATTACAATTATGAAATATGGCAGATGGACGTCAAAACCGCCTTCCTCAATGGAATCATGAATCATATTCATATAGCACCTAACCAAGGATCTCATGAATAACACATAAAGAGTAAGAATAATACCTTTGAAGCATGATTCCACAAGTGATCGAACAAGAACAATAAGGAGAACTAGAACCTCACGTGTGATTCCTCTACTTAGTCCACGAGCACGGATTAAACCTCCACTAATGCTAGTTAGTTGTGACTGAACACTTCAATCAACCTTCAACGGAGATCCGAGCCACGAACACACCACAACACCACCCACGCGCCACCACACGCGCCACCCACAAGGGAGGACCGTACGGACAGGGAGGAAAGAGAGAGGGGCCGAGTAGAGAGAGAGTTAGGGTTTGGGATGCTTGGTTGCTTGTGTAACAATTTACTGTATGTCAATTATTATGTATCTCATGCAACCCTAGGCATGGTTTATATTTATAGATCATATCTAGAAATAAAACCATGTCAAGTCCAAAATCCATTAGACTCTTCTAATTATCCAAGCCCAAATATCAATGTGGTATGTCATGAACTCATGAGGCCCAATAATGGGCCACTAACTTGTTTAACCTAGTACTCTTATGTGTGACCTTATAAGATCCATTCTATAAGGCTTTGGGCCATTAAGCTAGGCCAAAGATCAATTTTCATATCTAGCACCAAACATTGACGACCCTATAGAATGAACTTATTATCTCCATAATAGTGACTTGATATATCTAGTAATTGCACTTATCAAAGACATAACTCTTTCAATCTCACACTTGTCTGAGACAAGTGCGCAATATTCAAATTCCTTAAGTCAATGTGTGTCGATTTGATAATATGATTGCATCTCATGTCGTGATCATATTAGTCTACAAATCTTTTCTTGAAATACTGAGTGAGATTTACAGAACAAATGATTACTATGTAATGCATTTGAGCATGGACATGCATTTTCTGAATTCTCCCTCTTCAAGGGGCCAAGACACATTCCTAATTAAATAGGTAGACTCAATTCAATCTTGTGGCAACCAAAGCTCCCACTCAACTCATGAAGCAACCGGGAAACACCCTTTATAATCTCTAGTTACGGCTGGACGTATGAATGTACCATAGTGTAGGGAATAATTTCAAGCCTTTAAAATCCCACTAGCTTGAACCCCACTGTGATCATAAACTAAAGTACGTTGGCGTCCAAAAGGGAAGAAGATAGAGCAAAAGAGTCGCCAACAAGTTTTTAAGGAACTTGTAAACCGTTCACGAGGTGAAGGTTACACCCCTTAACGATCCAAGAGATCGTCAACTCCATAAGGTCATGAACCAAATAAGGGTTCGGGGATGAAGGTACAAATCCAACCTAAAAGAGATTGAACCTGCCCTAATAATAGGCCTCTACTTTATTCTGATCGTATTCATGTGCGCTTTCTGATTAACATGCAATCAATAGGATTAACCCTAAACCTGTTTAATCTATGTTGGTTGAATTTAATGCACAAACAAACTATTATTGGCGATCACTTGAATTTATAATCACAATTAACCCTAAACAAGATTATTAATTATCTTATTAAGCGCGATTGCAAGTACAAAATTCCCTTTAAGCATGCATAAAAGGTGATCAAGCAATAACAATAAATAATGTATCAAGCAACATAATCAATAATAGTCATGAAGAATAATAATAATCATATCATAATATTCATGTTAAAGCATAAAAGCAAGATCCTAGGCATGATACTAACAAGATTAATAACAAACCCTAGCATGTCACTAAGCAATAAAAAATCAAATCTTTAACCCTAACATGATACTAACATGAATAAATATTAGGAAGAGAATAAAAGGCATCATAGCAATCATATTTAATATTAAATATAACCTAGACATGATACTAGGAATATCATAATAACAATATAAACATGATATCTACATCATAAAATCAATAAAAGTACTTAATTGGATGCCTCGTACCTCTTTCTAATTACAAAATACACACGTTAGTAACTTCAAGGAAAATAATAATCAAAACAATTAAATTAAATAATTGAAATAGAGATTTGGGACCAAACCCTCAGAAATTAAACCTTTCACGTCTAGGGCGAAGGCAACTTCGAATATGGCTAGGTGTTTCTAGATCTTGCGAATGCGGAATTTTATATGAAAAAGCAAGAAAGAATGAATGCTAAAGAAAGAATGTTTTTAATTAAGAATTGATGAAAGAAAACTTGAATGAAGAGAGTTGGTGAATGATAGATGTAGATGATGAAGATAGTTGGTGTATGAAAACGGAGTTTTTAATACGATATTTATAGAGAAAATCAGCCAAAAAAGATAATTTAACAAAACAGAGTCTGAAGATCACAAAACAACATTAGCGCCAACCCTGGCTAACCGGCGCCAGGCACCGGTGGCTAGCGCCAGGCGCCAATGGCTAGCGTCTGGCGCCAAGCCTGGTTCCAGGCGCCAAGGCCTGGGGTTGGACGCCAAACTGGATTTCAAAGCGTTTTCGAAAATTTGATAAATTTACCGTACTGGAAGATAAAATAATATAATTCCTTCGAAAATGCTATTTGATCTTGATTAAAACTCTGAAAAGTCCTAATCGAATTAGGAATGAAAAGAACCTTCTAGAAGATTCTAGAAGACTAAAACCATTCCTAATTGCATTAGGAATGATAAATCATATTAGGCCCTCCCCTAGATCATTGGGCCGTACATAAATCTCAAACCGGGCCCAGTTTAGTAAATTGGCCATAACTTCCTCAATATTCATCGGAATTGGGCTTATAATATATCGTTGGAAAGGTCTTTGCAATCCCCATCCAACTACACCATTATTGGACCCATATCATGGACCAACCAAACTGGATTAGCTGTTTTCTTAAAATAAAGTTTTCAAAATCAGGGAGAAGAGAAAAGAAAATAAAACTTTCCGCAACACTAGATCTTTCCACGCTTTCGTTTCATTCGATTATGACTCGACGTGAAAGGCACTCATCACTGGGTTTGGTTTTGGGGAGATACAAATGGGTGTTTACACACAGTTAAATCAATCATTGAATGGAATCAGTGTTCCACTCATGTCAAAGGAATCCACTAATATATCCGGAAGCTCTATACTTGAACTTCAAAGTAGGTCAGTAGTTCGATCATGCATCATTCATGCATATCCATGTGATTGACCGAGCCTCACTATGCTCCTATAGCCCATGAAACTGCGCTATCCAATCAATCTTACATGCTAGTCCATTATTAGAAATCATTTATGTCCAGTTTAATGATTCCAAACTAGGAACTTAAATAATATATGGATTTTGTTCACCTGTCGGGTTTCATTCATCAGGTCATCAACCTGATGAGCCCATCAAATTATAATTATTTTGGACATTTTATTTAATATTGAAAACCATCATTAAATAAGAGAAATAATAAAATTTCTTATTAAACATAATTCTGCAAATGAGTGTATTACATATGTAACTTATTTTTCTCCAAAAATAAATACAACTTCTAATTACATCATTTGCCTCAATCCAGATTTACTAGCGTGTTTCTCATGCTTTGAAAGTGGAAGGGGTTTAGTAAGTGGATCAGCAATGTTCTCATCCGTATGAATTTTGCACATCTTGACATCTCCTCTGTCAAAGATCTCTCGAATGAGGTGATATTTCCTCTCGTTTGAATTTGAAGTGTGACCTAGGCTCCTTTGACTGAGAAATGGTGCCATTATTATCACAATACAACTCGATTCCCTTTTGAGCACTTGGTATGACATTCAGCTCAGTTAGGAACTTCTTAATCCAAACTGCTTCCTTAGCTGCTTCAACAGCAGCTAAATATTCTGATTTTTTTGTAGAGTCTGCGACAGTGCTTTGCTTCGAACTCTTCCAGCTCACTGCTCTTCCATTCAGACAGAAAATGTATCCAGATGGTGATCTGAAATCATCTCTATTTGTTTGGAAACTCGCATCTATATAACCTTTGACAACCAACTCATCTTTGCCACCATATACTAGAAACATTGCTTTAGTCCTTGTTAAGTACTTAAGGATGTTCTTGGCAGCTGTCCAGTGTGCTTCTCCTGGATTTGCCTGAAACCTGCTACACATACTCAGAGCATATGCAACATTCGGCCTCGTACATATCATGGCATACATGATTGTCCCTATTGCCGAAGCATAAGGTTTATCAATAATACGTCTCATCTCTTCTGGCGTGCTAGGGCATTGAGATTTACTGAGCGTAATGCCATGAGACATGGGAAGAAATCCTCTCTTAGAGTCTTTCATGGAATACCTATCAAGAACCTTATCAGTATAAGTTTCTTGACTTAATCCAATCATCCTTCGAGATCTGTCTCGATGTATCTTGATCCCCAATATGTATTCAGCCTCACCTAAGTCCTTCATGGAAAAACAACTCTTCAACCATTCCTTGACTGACTCAAGCATTGGTATGTCATTTCCCATGAGTAGTATATCATCTACATAAAAGACTAAGAAAACAATGCTGCTTCCACTAGACTTCTTGTATACACAAGGTTCCTCTTCACTTTTGACAAAATCAAATTGCTTGATTGCTTTATCAAAACGAAGATTCCAACTCCTGGATGCTTGCTTCAATCCATAAATGGATTTCTGAAGTTTGCATACCTTTCTAGGATTTTCTGGATCTTCAAAACCCTTAGGTTGTATCATATACACTTCCTTTGTCAAGAACCCATTTAAGAAGGCGGTTTTGACATCCATCTGCCAAATTTCGTAATCGAAAAATGCAGCAATCGCTAGAAGAATCCGAATGGAATTAAGTATGGTTACTGGGGAAAAGGTTTCATCATAGTCAATACCATGAATCTGTCTGTATCCTTTTGCAACCAGTCTTGCTTTATAGATGTAGGCATTTCCATCTTTGTCTGTTTTAATCTTATAAACCCATTTACAGCTAATAGGTTTTATCCCATCAGGCAAGTCAACTAGGGTCCACACTTCATTTTCAGACATTGATTCCATTTCAGACTTCATGGCCTCAAGCCATTTATCTGAGTTGGGGCTCGCCAAAGCTTGCTTGTAGGTTCTTCATTCTCCAATAAGAAGATTTCAGAATCCTCAGTTATTAGAACCTCAACAAACTGTTTGTTTCTGATTCTGGCATACCTACGTGGGGTAGGAGCAACAATAGAAATATTCTCTCTAACTCCTTGAAGATTTTCGCATGAACTAGGTTCAAGTGGGACGATAGGAGTCTCGCTAGTTGAATTAGCTCGCTCCGACGCATGATTAATCGACTCATGCACCCTCGCCTCTGATGTGGTGTTATCCACATCCATTTGTTACTCGTCTCGAATTTCTTCGAGAACCACTTTACTCCCACTCGGCTTTCTAGACAGGAATTCCTTTTCTAGAAAGACACCATTGCGAGCAACAAACACTTTTTTATCTTCGCGATTGTAGAAGTAATACCCTTTTGTTTCTTTTGGATAGCCCACAAAGAAACACTTGTCTGATTAAGGTTGTAGTTTATCACCTTGTAAACGTTCTACATAGGCTTCACATCCCCAAATCTTGAGATAAGTTAACTTTGGAACCTTTCCAGTCCATATCTCATGTAGTGTCTTCTCAACTGCTTTGGACGGGCTTTTGTTTAGTACTCTGGCAGCTGCTTCTAATGCATATCCCCAAAATGATATGTGAAGATCAGTAAAGCTCATCATGGACCTCACCATATCAAGTAAATTCCTGTTCCTCCTTTCTGACACACCATTCAACTGTGGTGTTTCGGGAGGAGTTAACTGTGAAATTATTCCACAATTAATCAGATGTTCATCAAATTCTTAGGTTAAATATTCACCACCACGATCAGATTGTAATGCTTTAATTGTTTTCCCAAGTTGATTTTGTACCTCATTCTGGAATTTTTTGAACTTTTCAAAGGATTCCGATTTGTTCTTCATTAAGTAGACATAACCATATCTACTTAAATCATCAGTAAAAGTAATGAAGTAGTTAAACCCACCCCTTGCTTTTGAACTCATTGGTCCACACACATCCGTATGTATGAGTCCCAAAATGTCACTAGCTCTTTTACCTATAACCGTGAAGAGTGACTTAGCCATTTTCCCAAGCAAGCATGACTCACAATTTTCAAATGATTCATAATCAAATGAAGAAAGAAGTCCATCCTTGTGTAATTTCTGGATGCGCTTTTGGTTGATGTGACCAAGCCTACAATGCCATAGGTAAGTTGGGTTTGAACCATCTGTTTTCTGCCTTTTATGATCAATATTGTAGACATGGGTTGTATATTCTTATACATACAAACCATTAATTAATTTGGCGTTACCATATAACATATTTTATTTCGAAATAAAACAACATTTGTCTCTTATTTAAAATGAAAATCCTTCATAATCTAAAACAGAAACTGAAATAATGTTTTTAGTAATTGTTGGTACATAATAACAGTTATTAAGCACCAAAACAACTCCAGATGGAAGTTTTAAATGATAACTTCCAATAGCAAGTGCAACAACTTTTGCTCCATTTCCTACTCGAAGTGTCACTTCCCCTTTTGCTAACTTCTTACTATCTTTCAAGCCCTGCACGTTATTAACGATATGAGCACCACAGCCGGTATCAAATACCCAAGTGGAAGATGAAGTAAGATTAATTTCTACAACGAAAACATCAAGTAACTCTTTACCTTCTGTTTTCACTAGTGTATAGTGGGGACACCCTGGTTTATGGCATGGCCAACTAACGCAAAAGAAGCATTCGCTTCCTCTCCTTTTCAGGAACTCCTCAGCATGGTTAAGCAACAGATTGATCAATGTCACCGACGATCCCTCATCAATATGAGTGAGCTTGACAATGTCAAAACCATCATGGAGTGAGAACAAGATAATATCATGTGCAGAGTCATCATCGATCGATTTTCCAAGGACATCCATTTGATTGAACATTTCAATCAGTTCCCTGACATGGGCCCTTACTGACTGACCAGGCATGAGTCTTTTAGCCATTATCTTACAATGAACATTGTAAGCCTCATACCTAACATTGTCAGTCTAGGAATAGTAAATCTGAGGGATTGAGTTAACGACCTCTCTTACATTGTGATCGTTGAAGCCTCCACTTCCTAATGACCCAATGCCACCTTGACAGATAGCACGAAGACATTTGTACAAGTTGGTTAGCTCATAGTGCCCGAACCTTCTTTTCCAACAAATTGGAATAGATTCTAAAATGAGCCCTCTGATTTTCTCTGCAGCTGAAACAATTTTAGCATGCCTTTCAGCTTCATATTTTTCTGTATACTTGCTCTCAACAGGAATATATAAACGATATTCAAACCCATGGCTTGTGAGAACTTTTCTCAACTCATTTTCCCATTCCTTGAAGTTTCTGAGATTTAGACTTAAATTAAGTTTTATTAGTAAAACAGTGTTGTCGTACAAGTTATTCATCTACAAACAAAACAAACGAGGCAAAATTCAATAATTATGTTTAATAGTTTTAAAGTACCATAAGCGATTATAAAACTGGTAACTTTAAAACATTCATTCAATTTAATTGATCCCTATTGAATAGAATGATTCTAAGATCCTTTATTTGTGCAATAATTGACCAGACTTTGGCCCTACCATCAACTATTACATTTTTAAGGTGAGTAAACTCTTTACTGATTACAACTCTTTGTAATTCTTGGTTGAATAATTATCCATCACATGTTTAAGTATTACCCTTAGCTTCAAGGTTCTAAACTCTTTAGGTAACCTTGTTGAGTATAACCAACCAAAAGTGTAAAATTTGTTTTACCCCCACTCCCCTAAGATATAATATGACACCCTGCTTTGGCATGACCCATCATAAATATCGAAGGTTTCATCGGGTTTTTTATTGGAAAAGCTACCTCAATATTACTGGGACCTAGATTCATTATGTTGTGATTATTTAGTGAACTCTAGCACATCATCAATCAACATAAATAAAATCTAACATGCATAATCTACTAATGCATAAATAAAAACATGACACAGTATGGCTCCTTAATCCTAAGAAAACTAATAAAGCAAAAGCTCCCACTTGAACCTTCCTGGATCTCATCCATCTTGCTCCTTTGGGCCTCCACTCCATGGATTCTTGGATTAACTGCAACCTGTAATACTATTCTATTCTATCTACTACTTAAATAAAATAAAATAAATTACAAAAATACTTAACGGTACGCAGACCGTATTTGGATTACAAAAATAGGAAACGATGCGCAGATCGTATTTAGAATCTATGGGCCATTGATCCGTGCCATTTATGGCACCTTTAGGCTATGTTTTCTTTATATTTCTATGCTCCTTTGTAGTCGTTTATGTCGTGTTTTTAGAGAATAATGCTCGATTCGCGTGTTTTTGTGTTTGTTTAGAGAAATGCATGCTTTTAATGGCTTTCTTATCATTTTATTCATTTCTCGGCTATTTCTCTTGCTTCTCCGTTTCTTTGTCTTGTTTTGTAGGTACGTCGCGGTCTATATCCATGGGAATTGAAAATAGCACCCACTAGGATCAATATGCACTTTTCGGAATTGAATTTGAGTTTGAAACAAAGAAAAACGAAGGATTGCAAAGTATCAAATAGGACCTTTGTGCATTGTTTTAGTCATATCTCAAGTTCTACAAGTCGGATTAGTAAGATTAAAGTTGGGTTGGAAACTAGACTAGAAGAGCTTTCCAATGATAGGTCGCAATTCTTCATACGATTCTTAGATCGGAAGTTACAGCCTTCTGAAGTTGGCCCTGGAAAACTGCAGCGGGCGCGGGCTACAGTACCTGCGGGCGCGGGGTTGTTGCAGCTCCAAAACTGCCGTATTTGGGCATCAAGCACCCGCGGTTGTCCCAAGGGCTCCCCGAGGGCGCGGGCCTTGGCCCCGCGGGCGCGGGCTTGGGCCGCGGGCGCGGCTATCGGGGTGTCCGTTCCCCTCCGCGGGCGCGGGTTTCTGGGTCTTTTACGATTTTAAGCTTCTTTTCTCCTTTTGTTTATATAGTTTTTGGTTTCCTTTATTCTTCATTCATGTATTTCTTTAGTTTTAGAATAGTTTTGTCTCTCTTAGGTTGAGAGCTTCTCTCTCTAGATTAGGCTAGATTAGGAGTAGTTTTAGAGAGAGAAAGTGAGGAATTTCAATGGTGATTGAGAGATTGAAGATGCAAGTGTGACAATTGTGTTCAAGATCTTCTCTATTATCAATGAGCATTCTTAACTCTATCTCACCTTATTTTTTGTTTAATTTCATGTTTGTTTGGTTTAATTTTGATGTTTGATGCTTGATTAGTGTAATTGTTCTTGGTATTTTGTTGATTCTTGATTTCCATAGTTGTTAGTTGATAGATGATGGTTCTTGAGTAGTTGTTTGGCTAGGAATTGGGTGAAACTTGTATGATTGATTAATTGTGATTAATTTAGGGATTGTGTTGATTGATTGTTGAGATTAAAGTGATTAGTGAAGGTTTGCATGTGTGTAATTCAATTTGGCCTTGAGAATTATGCTAGATTGCATTGTAATTGCTAATGACATGAACAATTGATTTAGGAATTGCAATTATCAATTGGTTTTGATTGTGATTCTCTTAGTTTGTTATTCATAGTGAACCCTAGTTTAACAATTAGGAGATAGCTCCTTGATTCCTATTGATTGCTCTTATCATTAGTCCTCACAACCTTTGATTGGAATGATCTTCCCATGTTGTTGCAATTGACATGATTACTTGTTGATCCCCGTTCCTAGTGTTTTATTTCCTTGGTTACTTGTTTTGTTAGTTGTTAGTATTCTCTCTTACCTTCGTCTTCGACCTAGCTTAGGCGCATAATTGAAAGTGCTTGAACATTACCGTTCCTTTGGGTTCGACCCTTGACTTGCCTCTATACTCGTATTTAGGTTTGTTAAGTGTTTATAAATTTAGTTTGACCGAGGGAAGATTAGATAACGACCTAGTTTTCCACTCGTCAAAATGGCGCCGTTGCCGGGGAACGGTGTCTATGTTTGAGTGTTTTTGATTGCTTGAGTCTAGTTCTTTGTATATACTTTACTTTTATTTGATTTTTGTTTGTTTTGTACAAAAATGGCATGTCTATCATTTCCTCAATTTGACAATGAGCCTTTTTGTGAATATTTCAATAGACTTGAGGGATTTTTGGACTATAATTGTTGTAGTCTTTGGGAGGCTTGTGAGATTTGTTATTTTGGTTTGAATGAGCAAACTAGGGATGAAGTTGAATGCATGCATAATGGTGAATTTAGAGAATTGTCAATTGATGATGCTTGGGATTTCTATGTTTGGTTTGCTAGGGATGTTTATAATAGGGATAATCATGTTCATAATATTGATGTGCAATGCCTTGATTTTTCTAATGTTAGCATGATTTCCCATGATTTGTCACATGATCCCATTAGTGAACCTAGAACACATGATTTCAACTCCATTTCCCCTTTTGTTCATGACGATGAAGTACATGCTCAAGTTGTGATGTGTTTCAATATTCTTCATTATTTACCATGCCTTCTTGTGATGTGCTTCGTTCCCTTGATGATGAATCTTATGCCCTTGATTGTGCCCCTACTCCCCTTTGTGATGAATATGCTCATGATCTTAATGTTAATTCTTCCAATCTTGGTTGTATTTCTTCTCCTCTTGTTGAGCCTCAACCTTCTACATCTTTTGAATCTCTTGTCGATATATTTGAGTCTCAAATTAGGCACATTGAGCTTAATGATGATCTTGGGACTAGTAAGGAGATGATTCTTCAATCTATGAGAGGTCAATTAGAGATAATGAAAAAGAATGAGGAGCGTCTTGAGGAGGGAAAGAGAAGAAAAAATGAGTTAGAAAGCCAATTGTCATCCTTGATGCTTGTTTGTGAAAAATCTTAATTTGATGTGTGTGTTGAGGATGATGATGATGATCATTTTGAACAACCAAGAGTGTGTGAGGATCCTACTGTTGAGCAAAGGAGTGAAGGAAAGGGAGTTGAGAGTGATGATGATTATGATGATTTTGTGAATCTAAACTCCTCTTCCTTGGTTGATTATGATGAGTCTCAAGTGTATGAATGCGACTCTTCTATCCATGAGTGTTTGGATTTGTTTGAGGTTATGTCCAATGTGTTTATTGAGAGTCAAATGAAAACCCATAGCCTTCTAAGTGAGTTCATTGATGATGCTTCATGGGAGAGAGATGATTTTGAGCTATATTTGCATCCATTCATGCACGGTTTTGAGGACTTGGGTTTTGAGTTTGTGGAAGGAAAGGTTGTTTATTGTGGTGCAAAGAAGGATGAGGTTGATTCCTTTGGAGTTTTTGAGCTTGAGGGAGATGTCGATTGTGAGAGGACTTCATTTGAGGACTCTATGATTGATTTTCATGCCCTCATTGGCGATGTGAGACCTTGTGTTGAGGGAGTCGCGAACCCTTTGCCTATTTCTCATACCCCTTTTTCTCAAAGGTTTGACCACATCCCCTATTGCCCTATTTTTCTCCCTTCCTTTGTTGATAAGCCTATTGGGGACTCCCTTGTCTATGATGATCATAATGTCCCTCATTCGTCTATTATTGAGGAAAAGGGTGATGTTGCCACCCAAAAATATTTTAGTGAGGAGGATTTGCCTTTTTCTTTTTCTTTCCATTCTTTTATTCCCCCTTCTTCTTCTTATTTTCTTGTTTTTCCTTTTGATCCCTCTTCTTCTTTCTTTTGGAATCTCCCTTCTCACTTGTGTGCAACGATCTTGTTGCACGTTCTTATCCCGTCATTTGCCTACCTTCTATTATATGAAATGTGTAGTAGTGCATTTGACAAGCTCTTGCGGGCGTTGAATTATTATTTTCTAGAGCGGTCAAGCTTGGACCTTAAGCAAGCCTTTCTCGGGAAGTAACCCGTGTTTTATTGCTTTCATTTTCTTTTCTTTTTAGAATAGATTTTCTCTCATGGAAATATTTGTGTTCCTTTTGCTAGGTACATGAGTTGATATACTTTGGTGTTTCGATTTGGATCAAGAATCAAGGAAGCTTGACACCTATTTTTGCTAGCATATGGAAACAAGGTTCAATTCTTGAGAATTTAGCTTTTAAAGGTTTAATTGGGTCATTTGCGGGTATTTACACCCACCTAAAATTTCGGTAATATCCTTCCTTGATCTTTCTCTAATGGTTGATGCCATGTTGGACATATGTTGGTTGGTTGGATTGATCTCCTTGTTTTCCCCTCCCATGGATTATTTGATTTATGTTTGAGTGTATAGTCTCATTCAAGCTTGGGGGAGGGTATTCAATCATGTTTGATGGGATGTTGATTCATATATGCTATGCACCTTTGTATATGCTTTTCTATGTTCTTATATTTTGAAAAACTCAAAAAAGATTTTTGTTTCTATCAAGACAAATTTGCAATGTGTTTTGTTTTGTTCTTGCTTTGGACATAATAACATTTGGACTTGTATAATTGAATGCTTTTCTTCCTAAATGGTAGTGGTGTGCACGGTTTGAGATTACGTTTGGTTGATTCAAGGATAAAGCATGCTAAGGTAGTTGTCTAGAACTAGGGGGATCATGAAGCCAGATTCTACTTGTTTGTGGCATGTTTGGTAGTTTCTCCCTATCTTCGATTTGACAACCTTAGTGAGTTTTTGCTACAACCATGTGAGATTTATATTTGTTCAAGCTTTCATCATATTCTTGCATGAGCGGCATGGGGTCCTTGACTTTGCAAGCCTAATCTATAAAGCTTGATGTATGATTCTTAAACCCGAGACCGAGCTATCTAGGGAGGACAAAGGCACCTTTTTCGGGGTGGTATTTTTCATTTTTAGGTTAGTTTGATTCATATTTGTTTTTGGGTTTCCATTTGCCTTCTTGCAACCATTTGAGCCTTATACCTTCTTTTCAAGCCACATCTTTAGTTCTTTGGCCTTTTGTTTCATTTTCTTTCTATTCTTGGTTTTTTGTGAAGCAAATTGATTGCGTATGATGGAGTTTGTGGTGGATAAGTTGGAAATTTGGTTTTTATGAGTGCTAGTTTGTGATTAAGTCTTCTTTGTGAATAATGGCAAGTGTTTGAGTAAAAGCCGTCCTTAATCATAAAAGGCATGGACTAATAAATTTCATTATAGAAAAATCCGTCCGAATTTAGCAAAAGGCGAGGACATTGCAAGTTTTTAAAAAAAAAAAAAAAAACAAAAAAAAAAAATTTTGAAAAAAGTGAAAATTCAAAAATATTTTGATGTATTCTTTTCTCCTTCTAAGCATTGAGGACAATGCTTCATTTAAGCTTGGGGGAGAAGCGTTTACGCTTTTTGTATATATTTCTTGTGAGTATAGCTTCAAATAAGCTTGGGGGTGTTGCTTTTGCTTGGTGATTTCTTGATCGTGTTGTTAAGGATTGATCACCCTTTTGCTTCACTTTTTAGGAAAACCTCCAAATTTTAAATTTTAGCCTACCTTCACCCTTTATGCCTTATGTTACAACCTTGGGGAAAGACCTTTCGACCTAGAAAGTTGAGTCACTATTCGGGGGAGGGAATCATGGGTCATTGCCTAAGGAAAGGGGATGCGAAGTCAAGATGTCGAGTAGCCCAAAAATTTGATCTTTTTCCGGTTCCTTCGCGGAATCTATGAGATGCTCACTATGGGGAGATATGAGATTAGTAGGGGGAACGCGGTAAGACCGTTTGGGATGAAAGTGGAGTGTGATAACTAGTTCCTATGCTTAGTATTTTTATGTTTCAATCAACCTTAGGTATCTTATAGCGTGCACTCCCTTACTTGTTTAGAAAGATTTGCATTCATTGTGCTTGTACATTTGCAAAAGTCCTTTCATGAACATTTGTTTCCTTTTCTTGTATTTTGTTTTCTTTTTCATGCTTTGCCTTGTTTGTATTATTATGAGAGTTATGGGTAAACTCTTAGGATACCCTTACGAGAGCATCACTCGTCCTCTAGGACGATCTAGGGGTTTAAATGGCTTGTCTATATTTGCTAAAATTGACCGTGATTCCTACGAAAGTGAGTTAGTGTATATTCCCATCTTCTCTAGTTTTCTCGTTTCTTTCTTTGCTTGAATAATGTCATCATTTTTCCCTTGGGTTGGATTTTGTTTTGCTCGAGGACGAGCAAAAGTTTAGCTTGGGGGAATTTGATCCGTGCCATTTATGGCACCTTTAGGCTATGTTTTCTTTATATTTATATGTTCCTTTGTAGTCGTTTATGTCGTGTTTTTAAAGAATAATGCTCGATTCGCGTGTTTTTGTGTTTGTTTAGAGAAATGCATGCTTTTAATGGCTTTCTTAACATTTTATTCATTTCTCGCCTATTTCTCTTGCTTCTCCGTTTCTTTGTCTTGTTTTGTAGTTACGTCGCGGTCTATATCCATGGGAATTGAAAATAGCACCCACTAGGATCAATATGCACTTTTCGGAATTGAATTTGAGTTTGAAACAAAGGAAAACGAAGGATTGCAAAGTATCAAATAAGACCTTTGTGCATTGTTTTAGTCATATCTCAAGTTCTACAGATCGGATTAGGGTGATTCAAGTTGGGTTAGAAACTAGACTTGAAGAGATTTCCAATGATAGGTCGCACGCCTTCATACAATTCTTAGATCGGAAGTTACAGCCTTCTGAAGTTGGCCTTGGAAAACTGCCGCGGGCGCGGGCTACAGTACCCGCGGGCGCGGGGTTGCTGCAGCTCCAAAACTGCCGTATTTGGGCAGTAAGCACCCGCGGTTGTCCCGAGGGCGCGGGCCTTGGCCCCGCGGGCGCTGGCTTGGGCCGCGGGCGCGGCTATCGGGGTGTCCGTTCCCCTCCGCGGGCGCGGGTTTCTGGGTCTTTTACGATTTTAAGCTTCTTTTCTCCTTTTGTTTATATAGTTTTTTGTTTCCTTTATTCTTCATTCATGTATTTCTTTAGTTTTAGAATAGTTTTGTCTCTCTTAGGTTGAGAGCTTCTCTCTCTAGATTAGGCTAGATTAGGAGTAGTTTTAGAGAGAGAAAGTGAGGAATTTCAATGGTGATTGAGAGATTGAATATGCAAGTGTGACAATTGTGTTAAAGATCTTCTCTATTATCAATGAGCATTCTTAACTCTATCTCACCTTATTTCTTTGTTTAATTTCATGATTGTTTGGTTTAATTTTGATGTTTGATGCTTGATTAGTGTAATTGTTCTTGGTATTTTGTTGATTCTTGATTTCCATAGTTGTTAGTTGATAGATGATGGTTCTTGAATAGTTGTTTGGCTAGGAATTGGGTGAAACTTGTATGATTGATTAATTGTGATTAATTTAGGGATTGTGTTGATTGATTGTTGAGATTAAAGTGATTAGTGAAGGTTTGCATGTGTGTAATTCAATTTGGCCTTGAGAATTATGCTAGATTGCATTGTAATTGCTAATGACATGAACAATTGATTTAGGAATTGCAATTATCAATTGGTTTTGATTGTGATTCTCTTAGTTTGTTATGCATAGTGAACCCTAGCTTAACAATTAGGAGATAGCTCTTTGATTCCTATTGATTGCTCTTATCATTAGTCCTCACAACCTTTGATTGGCATGCTCTTCCCATGTTGTTGCAATTGACATGATTACTTGTTGATCCCCGTTCCTAGTGTTTTATTTCCTTGGTTACTTGTTTTGTTAGTTGTTAGTATTCTCTCTTACCTTCGTCTTCGACCTAGCTTAGGCGCATAATTGAAAGTGCTTGAACATTACCGTTCCTTTGGGTTCGACCCTTGACTTGCCTCTATACTCGTATTTAGGTTTGTTAAGTGTTTATAAATTTAGTTTGACCGAGGGAAGATTAGATAACGACCTAGTTTTCCACTCGTCAGCCATACTAGTCTATATAGCAATATATAACATCATATATTATAAAATGCCATATAATAAATCACTCATCATGCTTTCCTAAACTACAACATCGAATGTTCACAGTAAAAGAAACATGGATCCTAAATATCTCATATTTAATTAATTACTGTAATTAGATAATATCATATATTATACATAACCAATTATAAAATATCATATATTTTAATTTAGGTATGAGATAGAATAAAATCTTATTTTAATTATGGAAGATAAATCATTTTTATTTTTCATGATTATCCTAACTTTTAGGAAATTCTATCCTAATTACTTGCCAATCACATATTTTAAATCAATTAATATCCTAAAATAATTATGGGATAATCACATTATTTAATCAATTATTATCCAAATAGAATCTTTTGCTCCATATTTATCCTATCTTAACAAAATTAACAACTTTAACTTTGTTAATTATCTTTTCAAAATCAAAACTTATCTTTTAATTTTTAATTTTGAAAACTGATTTTATCCAAAATAAAATAACATAATTTTTTTTTTTTTGAAAAAGCCGCGTCAGCCACCGTGGTGTGGCCAGCCGAAGCCGGCCACGGTGGCTGTACACCGTGTGGTGTAAGCTGCCCCTGCAGCGACGCAAGGACATCAGCAACAACACACACAACGGGGTGGTGCACTGCTGCGCTTCCCCTTGACCGACCCGAGCCTAGCCCACCCTCCCTCCTGGACCACCACCGGTGCGGCAGTCGCCGTGGCTGCGCCACCCAGCCGCGGCTGCCGCACCTCAATCCCTCTTTAAATTTTTTTTTATTGATTTAATTTAAAATAATTTTTTTTTATTAAAATTAAAATTAATGTGGTCCATCTAATTTTAAAATTAAATCATATTCAATTTCAAATTAGGGTTCTTCATAAATTTAATCCCCAATTCAATTTAACTTTTAAATTAAATAAGTTGATCATGAAAAATTCACAATTTAACATGAAATCAAAAGGATTGAATTCTCTAAACATAAAACTTTCGAATTAAATCAAAATAAAAAACACAAATTTCATAAATTAGGGTTCTTGATTTCGAAATTTCGAAATATTAGGGGGGGGGGGTTCGAATTTTTTTGAACTTCATAGGGCAATTTTCGGATCAAATTAGGGCTAATATGGAGCAAATTAAACAACTTTTAATGATTCTATATGTTAAATCACATTTAATATAATAATTGACCCATAATTAAATTATTCTCCCTTCTAATTGAATTAAAATTGTGGATTATCAAAGGATGGATACTCAATATATGTAATTGCGAGAGGCTAATTGATACCACTGTAGGAAATTATAGGTACTACGCAGCGGAGATAATCATGAATCATATTCATATAACACCTAACCAAGGATCTCATGCATAACACATAAAGAGTAAGAATAATACCTTTGAAGCGTGATTCCACAAGTGATCGAACAAGAACAATAAGGAGAGCTAGAACCCCACGTGTGATTCCTCTACTTAGTCCACGAGCACGGATTAAACCTCTACTAATGCTAGTTAGTTGTGACTGAACACTTTAATCAACCATCAACGGAGATCCGAGCCACGAACACACCACAACACCACCCACGCGCCACCACACGCGCCACCCACATAAGAGGACCGTACGGACAGGGAGGAGAAAGAGAGAGGGCCGAGTAGATAGAGAGTTAGGGTTTGGGATGCTCGGTTGCTTGTGTAACAATTTACTGTATGTCAATTGTTATGTATCTCATGCAACCCAAGGCATGGTTTATATTTATAGATCATATCTAGAAATAAAACCATGTCAAGTCCAAAACCCATTAGACTCTTCTAATTATCCAAGCCCAAATATCAATGTGGTATCTCATGAACTCATGAGGCCCAATAATGGGCCTCTAACTTGTTTAACCCAGTACTCTTATGTGTGACCTTGTAGGATCCATTCTATAAGGCTTTGGGCCATTAAGCTAGCCCAAAGATCAATTGTCATATCTAGCACCAAACATTGACGACCCTATAGAATGAACTTATTATCTCCATAATAGTGATCCTTGATATATCTAGTAATTGCACTTATCGTAGACATAACTCCTTCAGAGAGTTCCTGCCCAAAATAACCAAAATGATGCTCTTAACCCGCGCCCGCGGCCATTAGAACCCACGCCCGCGGCCATGAGAAGAAGTGGAGCGCCCTCTCCAAGCCTTCTCCATGAGGCTTTAAACTCTTTTGCTTGACTCTTTTTGCTCCTATTGAGTCCTTTGCAAAGCTAAGTCCTTAGGCACCTACAAAAGAAACCAAAGAGAGAAAATAGAAGAGAAAATGAGCAATATAAAAGGAAAACACGAGGAAAAGCACATAAAGGAAAGTAAAACACGAAAGAAGAAGAAATAGGAGAAATGATCAAAATGGTAAAAGAAAAGCATGAAAAATATAGTGAAAATATCCTAAAACACTACCCTATGAGTTCCATAAATGACACTCATCAGCATCTTGTCCTGAAAGGAAGTGTGATGATGTTACAAAAATCCATTCATCATGCTAGATCAAAGTTGAAGTGTTTATGGACTACAAAATGCATTATGAAGTAAGTTAGAACTCATATTTAAGACTAAGTAATATTAGAGCCTTTTTCGATTACTAATTAGACTTAAAATATGCTCATATATGTTTTGACTTGATTAATAACGGACCTAAATGCGGCAAATGCAATGATTCGATCCAATGGATCATACATTGTTGAAAACCGAGCCAAACAGATAAACCAAACATCAAATTTCCGTGAATGGCCTATATAAATGGATATCTCTTTCAAAGAGCTTTCCAACGGTATATCATAATCCCAATTCCGAGCTAAAACAAAGAAGTAATGATCAAAACACTAACCGGGCCCTAAAACCGACACCCTTGCACTCCAACGGCCATATCCTTTGATACATAACATATTTTATCCTAACTCTAATAGATGGAAAGTATACATTCAGAGATTTACAATAATATCTCACACGCCTAAATCCGACTTTGCAATAAAAAGTTATGGAAGTTTTAAAATGCGTTTCGTATGAGGATAACCGCATCGCAGCGCAACTCAGTAAATTGCGCGCGCGACTCATTGAGATGCGCGCGGCACCCAGCACGACTTAGAGAGTTGCACGCGCCACCTGATGGCGCGGCTCTAAAACCCTAAACCTAGATCTCTACGCCTATAAATAGGAGTCTTCGTTCAGCATTACGAGGATCGAACAATCAGAATTAAAACCCTAGCATTCTGAAAACCCTAATATCTCAAGTTCTCTTACTATCATACTAATTTTTCTTTTATCTTCCCAAATACTTTCCAACCCTAATTGAATCCATTGAAATCCTTGAAGGTACGAAGAAGAAAGAAAGTCCATAAATGCATTAAACAGAGATTTAGCATGAATCGAGGGTATTTTTCGGGGAATTGATCTCGAAATTCTGGGAGATAAATTGCGAGGAATTGCGATTGGTTTTTGGGTGAAATTTCATTGAAGATTGTGTTTTTGTAAAAAGAGTTCGATCTTTTGAAGCTTGACACCACTAATCGTGCCAATTGAAGTCAGTTATGTTTTGATTTGTGCTTTACATTGTGTTATGCTCTGATTTTTGGTTTGGTATGTAATGTTTGAATGTTTTATTGTGAATTATTGCATGCTGACAACCTTAATTACCGGAGTTGATATTGTTACTGGTGTATGTCTTAGAATTGCATGATTTTGTTGTAAACGTTCTTGGCTTTGTTTGTTTGCTGTTAAATCTGTGTAGGGTATATTTCTTACCTAAGTAGTGATTATTTAATTTGTTGTTTATTTGTTTGGTTGTTGCAGAATGGATGAAAATATAGTGTTATAGTTTCAATATAGGGGTAAAGATGTGTCCTTCTTGGTTGATGATACAGATAAGGTGAAATTGATAGACTTTATTGTGGAGTATTTGGAAAAAGCACATGAAAGTAATGTTGAAACAACCCAAAATCCCACATTTAAGTATATGTATAAAATGAAACATATGAGTCTTGAGAGTGATGGTGATTTGATGAAAATGTTTGTGAACTTGCCTGAAAAGAAAGATATATATATATATATATATATATATATATATATATATATATATATATATATATATATATATATATATATATATATATATGGGTTGAGGATGGTCTTAAGGACACTAAGGTTATTGCAGCAGCTAGATTACTTGTTAAGGGAAAGCATCCAATTGTTGAAGCTGACCAACCTAGTGCTAGGAAAAAAACTTACCCTTAGGAAGAAGAAAGTCCCTAATTTGATTGAAGCTGAAGTGGTGTCTAAGGCTCAATTTGATAAGCATTTTTAGGGGTTAGGTATAAAACCTCTAGTTGAACCTGAGGTTCCAAGTTATGATCGAGATGAAACTTGGCCTGAAATTGATCAAAGACTAGAATAAGAGATGGAGATAGAGAGATTGAGAGGGACAGTAAGGGGTAGAGGAAGAGGGTCTAGTAGGGGAAGAAGGAGAGGGATAGGGTCTGGTAGAGGAAGAGGTGCTGGGGTTGTGGGAGGGATTGAAACTAAAACAAAAGTTGGGATTGAGAAAGGGATAGAGACAGAAGCTGGAGTTAAAGCAGGTATAGGGACAAAAAGTGTGATTGAGATAGGGATAGGGATAGGGATTGAAACTGGGAGAGGTATAGGGAGAGGGAGAGGTGGAGGGACAGAAACTTGGAGAGAGAGAGAGAGAGAGGGAGAAGGAGAGGAAGGGAGAATGCATTAGAGAATTGGTTCAACATCTCCCCTACCCCATGGCAACCTCACTAAACTGAGCAAGTTAATACCTAAGCACTTGAGTACCAAGCCCCAACTAAATTCATTATCTAAGACTCACAACCCCAACCATCAACTCAAACACTTATACCACCCTTGAAAAATATTGAAGGGTTTGGTACTTGAGTGTCAGGGAGAAATGAGTTTTCTACATCTTCTAGAGTTTCTGCATTTTTTCAAAGAAGACTTCCTAGAACCACTGCAAAAAGGAGATGCATTGTGATTAGCAATAGTATTAGTGGAGGGGAGAGTTATGTTAGTAATGTGGTTATTGGTGGGGATACCAGAGCTAGGTTGCCTAGGAGCACTATAAGAAGGAGAGGCATTTTCATTAGCATTAGTACTAGTGGAGAGGAGAGTAATGTTGACAATGTGGTTATTGGTGGGGATAACAAAGCTAGGTTGCATAGGAGCACTACTAGAAGGAGAGGCATTATCATTAGCACTAGTACGAGTGGAGAGGAGAGTGATGTTCACAACGTGCGTCCTGGTGGGGATAATTGCTAGAGAAATGTCTATTAGTTTAGGAGAGGACACTAAGAATGGTAGTTTGGTATTGTTCAATGATGAAGATGATCAAGGTGATGAGGTAGATGCCACATACAATAAAGAAATATGATCAGATTAGGAAGGGGAAGATGAGACTAATGATAAGAGTGTTGAAGAAGAAGAGATATTTGAGAAAGAGGATGTTGTGCCTATGACTGAAGATAGTTATGATCCATTTATGGATCTCGAGCTTGAGTGTGAGAATGAACAAGATAATTACCTGACAAAGTTAAATAACAATGGTGAAGTGTATAAAGATAAGGATTTTGGGAAGACTGTGCTTAAGGAGTGGCAACTGTTCACTTAAAAACAACATCTAAGGGATGTTGTAAGAGATTATTACATCTAGTGTGCGTTTTCTCTTTTGTAATTTCTGAATCCACGATTGGTTTATATGACCTAACCTACAATGCCATAAATAGGTTTGGTTTGATTCATCTGTTTTTTTTCTTTTCGGTTCTATGTTGTAAACGCGAGTTGTATAATCTAACACATACAAACCATTAATCAATTTTGCGTTAGCATATAACATATTTTCTTTGGAAATAAAACAACTCTTGTCTCTTATTTCAAAAGAAAAACCTTAAGTATCTAAAAAATGAACTGAAATAATGTTCTTGGTAATAGTAGGGACATAATAACAGTTATTAAGCACCAAAATAAGACCAGATGGAAGTCTTAAATGATAGTTTTCAATAGCAAGTGCAACAACTTTTGCTCCATTTCCTACTCGAAGTGTGACTTCCCCTTTAGCTAACTTCCTACACTCTGTCAATCCATGCATGTTATTAACAATGTGAGCACCACAAGCGGTATCGAATACCCAATTGCTTAAAGAGGTAAGATTTATTTCAACAACAAAAACATTAGGTAACTCTTTACCTTTCGTTTTCACTTGTGTGTAATGGGGACACCCTAGTGTGTGGCAAGACCACCTACCGCAATAGAAGCATTGGCTTCCCTCCTTCTTCAAGTTTTCCTATGTATGGTTGATCTGAAATGTTGACTAGTGTCACTGTTGAGCCTTCATCATCATAAATAAGCTTGACGAGATCAAATCTATTTTGGGTGTATTTTGGAATTCCTCGGGATACTGGTCGCGCTCTCCAAGCAATGAGACTTGGACACCTGCAAAATGAACGAATATTCCTTTATTGGAATATTCGCCTCCAACGATCAAGTTAGAGATCTGAAACGTAAAAGGCTCTAGAGAGAAAGTAGAGAGAAGATGGAGTTATTTAATGCTCTTTTCTTGTCATGTCGTAATCCACCCCTCCCATCATAAATGATTGGGGTATTTATAGGGATGGGAGTTTGTGCCCCTTTAGGGTTTGTACCCTAAAATCCTGTGATGTGATTGGCTGCTCAATCAGGAGATGCCACGGGTAATATGGGGGCGCCGTTTTGCGGCTTTCATGAAGATCTCTAGGGATTTGAGCCATGATGTAATAAGGGCTTTTTATTCCTTGGACACGCGACATCTTCCCATAGTGACATGTGTCGCCCTTTGATTGGGCCACGTATCGCTACGAGATTGATCCACGTACATGGGGTATTTTTACGCTAAACATTTGCCCCTTAGAGGGGTGGCTTGTATGATAACGGTCGGCTCCTCTGATTTTTTACATGCCTTGATGCGTACGAGTATAGAGAGATTGGGCAGACTGCTAAGGTGCTTGGATTTGTCCGCCCCATTCGAAGTTGGCCGTCTTTGCCTGGCATGCTGCTTTCGTCCGCCTTAGAATCCTCTAGAGGACACTTAGCTCTGGGAAAGAACCGGACAAGGTACGCTGTCTCAATTTTTCGGGAAAAGCGGACGTTTATCTATTGAGATGGAAGCTTTAGGTCCGTCTATTTTGTCTGTCATTTCGAACGCGCCGTTATTTGGCCGTCTCTTTTTCCGTTCATTCTAATAACATTGTCCTTTTACCCCCTCAAATTCTAGGTTAATCTTTCAAATTATAACCGTTCATCTTCCTTAGGCGGGAAAAATGAATTTACCAATATGCCCCATAATTTTGCCTATATATACAGGGGTTTTGACTTCATTTTCACACTTTGGAACTTTGTGATTTTTAGAGAGAGATCAGAGCATTTAGAGAGAGAAAGTGTTTTTTTTTAATCTTCAAGAGCTACGCTATGCCTTTGAGTTTTCCGGGCGTATTTTTGTGTTTTCCGGTCAACTTTCAACACTTTTCCAGTTTTCTACACGTACATAGGTAGGCCGCCTGTTTTCTTTCTCTTCTTTACTTGTATTATTTTCCTGCTTTTTATTTTTTTTTAAATCTTGCTCAACACTCGGCTTCGTCCATATCTCCTCATGAGGCCGGCTGTTCGCCTGGGACTGAGGAGTCTAGAGTGAATAGAGACGAGTTGTCTCCTTCATAGAGTGAGTATATTTCTAGTGCGTACCAACTCACCTCCACCTATTCTTCTCTGTCCCTGCAGTCAGACATGTCAAGAACGATGCAAACGTATGATCGTCATGCGGCCAGAAACCCAAACGATAGTCTTGTGAATCCTAGGACTGCTTATCACCCAAACAACACTGACTTAGAAACTCCTTCTACTACTCCTACGACCGCTTCCACAGGTACCCATTACTGGGCCGTGGAAGTAACTTCATCCTTTGTGGAGCGCCACCATACACAAGGCGACTCTTCTATTGCTAGGGTGTCCGGGCCAACCCCAGAACCTAGGTCCTCACAACAAGCCAACTCGGCCAGACACTCGGTTGGGTTACGATCTCGTGAGAGGCCTCCTTCCTTTTTTCAGGCGGTCCGTCTGCTTCAGTTCCCTTACAACCCCATCTCCAACATAGCAGTTCGGACAGATCAAGAGTTGAAATCTCTATCAATGAACCGTCTGACTTACCCCCTCGCAGTGGCCGTTCTTCGAAAACCAGGGCGGCCGTTGATGAGTGACATTTATGTCACTCTTAGGGAGTAGTTTTAGAGCTATTTTCGTGTTTATTTTCTCTTATTTTCCCTTTTATTCTCTTATTTTATTTTAAATAAAGTTTCTTAGTTTTAGTATGTTTTAATTTAATTTCTGTATTTAATTAGTTTCTAGTTTATTTTCATATTTTATTTGCTTTCGATTTATTTATTTCGTTCCTTTTCTTTGTTACTTTCATAGTTTTTATTAGTTTTAAGTTTATTTTGTTATTTTATTTTATTTTATTTACTTGTATAGTTTTATATTTTTATTAGTTTAGTGTTATTTCTTTTATTTTCTATTTTATTTATTTTATTTTATTCTTTGTCCCAATCCCTTTCCTCGGTTTAGTGTGTAGGTGTTCGGATTTTAAGTCAAGTGAGTTTGGTTTCCGAATTCATGTCAAAAGTCAAACTCCAGCCACAACAAAACACCAACGCGAGCTGCAACCACCAACCAAATCAGCCCAACAATTCGCAACCACCAGCAGCCGCACCACCACCATCACCCACCAATTTCACTCACCTAACAACTCCCCTGCTCCAGTAATAACGGCAGCCACCACCAACCTACAACCATAGCAGCACTGCCCAGCTGATGTCAACCCCAAATCATCCCACCAATTAACCGCACCAACCTCCACCTTCACCCACCAATTCCACTCCAGCTCCCACGCAACTACACCACCGCAACAATCAACCCCTGCACCACCATAGCCACCAATCGACTCAACCAACAACAGCCACCAGTCTCCAATCCCCAACCAATCCCTTGCTCCCTCAGTCAACTCTGCGCAACCACCTGTAAACAGCCACCACCACCTCCAATCTACCACCAAACACCACCATTTCACACCAGCTCACCTTCTCACCCTCAATATCCAGCCACCGCGCAACCCACAACAACAGCAGCCCCTTCGTTCGAACAGCAGCAACATCACCAATTTATAGCAACAAATCAGCCACCAATTGCAACCCCAAATCGCCCAAGTAACAGCCCCAATTTAGAGTAAATTAAATCACAAATTATCCGATTCGGGCAAACCATTGAGGAGTTCGATCGAAATGCAAAAAGAGTCAGAAACTTTCGAAGTTCTATAAATTGAAGAGGTGTGGTCGAACACACCCATGGTTCGACCGAACTAACCCCGTACTTCGGCCACACCATCCCATGGTTCGATCGAACCATTTCACGAGCATCACACGTGATTTTAATGAAGATCAACCGGTCTAATAATGATGATAATGATGCAATTGGTGATGATAGCCATTGATTTGGAGCATTGATTATGATCTGATGGTGGTGATTTCATATGGAAGCTTGATGATGGATTTTGATAAGGTGTGAAGTAGGGGAATGAATCCCATTTGTAAGAGCAGCCAAAACATCGAAGAAGAGGGGAAAAGGGTCTGTTGGTTTTGTGGGATTTTGGGTTTTAATTTTCCTTTTTCTTTTATTTTTAATTCTTTTCCATTTCCCTTTTCTTATTTCTTTCTTTTAGTTTTATTTTCTTTCTTTATTTTCCCCTTGTAACTTTTTTTCCTTCTTTTATTTTTCTATTTTCCTAGCTTAGTATAAATACCCATTTTTGGGGTAATTATAGGAGGAAGAAAACAATAACCAATTATTGAACTCTCTAATTAGTTTTTAGGAGAGCTTCTCTCTCTAGGTTTAGGGTAGGATTAGAGTAGTTTAGAAAGAGAAAGTAAGGGTTTAACCATTGTTGAGCTTGGATATTGAAGAGGAAGATTGATCATTTTGCTTGTAGATTTTCACATTCAATCAATGAGAATCTCTAACTCTCTCTCCTCTATTTTTATTTGCTTTTTTTTAATTTTTATTTTAGTTGTTGTTATTGCTTGTTAATCATGTTTATTCTTGATTATTTGTTAATTAATCTTGTTATTAGCATGATTAGTGAGTAATTCCCCCATTAAGGGGATGATTGTGGTGTAGTTGGATCTTGAGCATGTCCTAGGTTTTAGAATTAATTTATTTGTGAGTAAAGTCTTTACATGCTTGATATTCTTTAATCTTCTTGCAAGTGCACATTGTTGGTTGATTAAAGGTGAATCTTTGCTAACAAGGAACGAAAGTTGACTTAGTTAAGGTTCATTACTATCGATTGTTATTTAATAGTACCTCCTAGTATATGGTTCTAATGTGGAAACATAGAGCCTATGTTAGGAGAAGCCAATTGACCCCAGAAGGCGGCTAGATTGGATCCTTTACTTCGATATTCATGCATGTTTAGTTCATAATTAATTCAATTTCTATGCCTTTGTTTATGTTCAAGTGAATGCTATACCTAAATTATTTCCTTTAAATTAATGTTTGGTGGTGTTTATCCGTTCTCTGTGGTTCGACCCCTATGCTTGCCTTATACTCGTATTAGGTTTGTTTAGATTGTATAAATTGTATTTGATCTAGGGATAGACAATTGATGACACTTTTATTCCCTTGTCAGCCGCAACTAAAGATAAGGGTAAAAATCCTGTAGTTCCTGAAGAGCCTCCTTCAGCTTAGGGAGACCATATCTCTAGGAGCCGTAGCTCGGCCGAGGCAGCTGACTTGGACAGAGTGTTGTCCTCTGAGTTTGGTACTTCCCCTCACCAAGAGGATGAGGAGGCAGATGATGAGGCCGAGGCCAAAGGTGAGACGGTCGAAGGAGAGACGGCAGCCGAAGGTGTGGTCGCCAATATAAAAACTTCAATGATTCGTACGCTTGTACGGTGGGTACCACGGCCTTGGGCTACCTCAATGATGGATTTAAGGAGTACAAGGAGTTCCTCCATTTGGGAGAGGGCTTTGAAATGTTGGCGCCACGAAAATCTCACTCTGTGGCCGCATGGGAGGATGAGCGGCCACGACGCAAAGCATTTTGCATCTATAGGGCCGCCTTTGATGTTGGACTCCGCTTCCCCCTTCACCCTTTTGTCCGCATTGTTCTGGAAGAGTACAATATAGCTCTATTCCAGATGATGCCCAACGGCTGGATGAATGTGTTCGTGTATATGGTGACGTGCATCCGCAAGGGCTTTAAGCCGGACTTTCCAGTTTTCTGTGAGATGCACTCCATGACTAAGCTGGAGAAGCATACATACGGCTGGTTCTTCCTCAGCATCACCAAGGATTATATGGTGGTGGTTGACCATGTCTCTAAATGGCGAGACTTGATGAATCGTTTCTTCCGCATCAAGACAAAAGATGTGGAATTCAACCTAAGGATGAACCGATTCAATGCTAAGCCAATCCAGCTTGGACGCGGGGTCTATAAGCCTTACAAGCCACCCGTCCACCCCAGCCAAATGCACCAGCTTGAATACTTTGTGGTCAACAAGGTGGAGAATGACGTCAAGATGGTGGCTGTGCCTAAGAACTGGGTTCCTTTGTCAAGTTGAATTAGGGACCCAACATTCATGTCGGCCTACGACCTGTACAAGAATTTGCCCCAAGGTGGGATGCCTAGGTTTTCTTTTCTTTTGTACGTACATTATTTCTTCCTTCAGAAATTTTTTAACTCTTTTTCTTCTTCTATTCTGCAGCGGAGGCGTACGCTATGCTGGATCCCGAGCGAAAGGGGGAGATTGACATGGCCGAGATTGACTTGGCATATACAAGGCTTGTTAGAAGATGTACGAGCAAACCGAGGTATAAAGCTCTTCAAGGTCTATCGTTCATGTTACTAGGTTGGAAGGAGACTTCTACTTGAGCCTACATGGACATTCCAAATATATATATATATATATATATATATATATATATATATATATATATATATATATATATATATATATATATATATATATATATATATATATATATATATATATATATATATTATTTTTTTTTACACGGATAGCTCTTCATACGAGTTGGTATGTTGGGAGCAGTATCCCAACAGTATCTACACAGACGTTGGCAAAGTGTTATTGAGTTTTACTACCTCCGGTTAAAATTACTCGCAACTTTGGAATATTTTATATCTCACAAATAATACTCCAAAGTTGCGAGTAATTTGAACCGGAGGTAGTATATTTTTTCAATTTTTGCTTGCTTTTTTCAGCTGTCAACTCCTACCCCCAGAGCTAAATGAAAGTAGTCGTCCTCGGCTACTAAAAATGATAAGGACGGGAAGGCGTCCAAGAAAAGGAAGACGGTCGCATCCAAGACCCCTTCCACATTTGCGACAAAGACTATGTTGCGGACTGCTTTTAAGCAGTCTAAAGGAGAGAAACCCCGGTTGGGTGATAGCGGGGTCTCCAAGTCCGTGGATCCGGCTGCCAAGCCGGTCCATGATGAGTCCGTGAAAACGAATGATAGGGGTAAGTCGACCCCGGCAAAACCGACCGGGCCAAACGTGACTCCGCCCGTCCAAAGAGTCTAAAAATATGATTGGTTTGAGGCCTCCTAGTCGGCCAAGGACCAACCCGGCCGCACAGATGAGGAGGGTGACGAGGCTGCACCTCCTCCTCCATTCACCTTCAACCCTCTTTCCTTTATAAGTCTACTTGCTCAAGCTAAACTCTTTTTCGCCCGTGTGCAGATATTATAGAGGAGTTGAACATGAAGCTGCCCGGCCAGTCTCTTACTGGGGCGGACAGAAAGGCCATGAGAGATGCCATGGCCAGGGACGTCCCAGTTGAGCAGCGAGACAATCTGTGGGGGATTCGTGAGGGCTTCCTCGCCCCTTTGATTAACTACATCGCTGAGGTAGCTTTTCCCAACATTCATACTTAGAATATTTTCCATCTTTAATTTGTTAACTTACTTTGTCTTGTACGCAACTCTTCCTGCGGCTGACCGCCTTCCTTGAATGGAAGGATAAAGAGAATGAACAGTTGACAAGGGCTTGGGAGAAGGTCCAAAAGGCCTAGGACGCCAAAACTGGGACGACCGCCGTCTAGCGCACCAATTTTGAAACCCATATCAACACGCTTTCCGACAAGGCGACGCGGCAAGCTGAGGATCTGGTAAAGCTGGGCAAGGCTCTCTAACAAGAGACCCTGTCCAGGGAGATCATTAGACAAGAAAAGGATTAAGCTGTCCTGGACGGCCAGCGCGGGAAAGAAGGGTTCGAGGCCTCCGAGAAGCTGAAAAGCGACGTGGCCCTCGCCCAAAAGAATATGAAGGAGGCCTTGGATGAGGCGGACACTCTCGAGGCCGGGGTGGAGACTTTAAAGAAGTTCGTTGAGGACTTAACCAAACAGCTGAAAGCACCTCGACCTCTTAGTGCAGACGAGGTCGTCTGCATTGAGCAAAATGCCGAGGATAGGTTGAAGAGCCACATCTTCAAGGCGTTTGAGTTCATGGTGGATGAAGGTGAGGCCGCCTACTATCAAGAGCGCTTCACTAAACGCCTTAACTTCGTCTGCCTCAGGGAAGAGGCTAAGAAAGCCGGCAAGCCTTCTCCCGAGCTGAACGTCACACCAGCTACCTTAGACGATGAGGAAGATGAGGAGGAGGCGGACGGAGTTGAGGGCAAAGAGGAAAACAAGGAAGGGCCCGCTGATGATACCTCCGCCCTTGTCTCCGAGGAGCCTGTCCAAGGCCAAGATCCGGCTAAATAGAGCCCAGGTCCTCCTTTGGCTGTCCTCTAATCTAACCTTTTAGTCTTCAACTTCTGCTTCTGTTAAACAATTTTATTTTCATTTGGTTCCACTTGTTTCGAGAGGCTTTATAAGATATTTTGCCGCCTTCTGAGCGGTTTTTTTTTTATTAATGCAAATTTTGCCGCCTTCTGAGCAGTTTTCTACTTTATCTATTTCGTACTTAGCAAATTTTGCTCATTTTTACGTTTTACGCTTTCATATGATGGGGGGTATGCCCCTTTATTCGGCGTTCGCCTAGTCCATATTCTGAATGGTTTGATTGACTTGGTAGTTTTTATACCTGAAAGGGTATGACTACTAACAAGTTATTCAAATCACAGTAATGATTGCCCTTGGACTAGGTGAAACGCCGAATTAGCTACTATAGCGGCCGCATTACAGGCCTCATGTGAGCCCTCCGTTGAGTCTATCGCTTGGACATACTCAGGAAATTTCAAGTAATATCTAAACTTTAAAATTTCTAAGTTTGGCTAGGCCATTTTTCCTAGGTATGCCCTTGCCCTCATTTAAGGGGGTAAATGTCCTTGATGGATTTAGGGTAACTTGTGCCTTTCTCTGTCCGTCCCAATGGGAGACGAACATTGGTCTGTACTTATCAAGTTTATATTAATTTCTGCAGTCCGTGACCGTTTTGCTACATCTTAGATAATTTCATTTGGCTTTAACAAGCCGTGTTGCTATGTTGCAAGCAGCATTGTTGTGGCTTTTACTCGGCCATTAGTTCATTTTACAGAGACATACGCATGCAAAAATAATAACTCAATAAGTTAACAATGCCTGACTTTCATTAATTTTTTCAATATTACATTGTTGGGCCGTACGGCTTTAATTACAAGGCTCGGTCATCAAGACCTAGCTGTATATACAGCTTTTGGCTAAGTACAAAGACTTCTAAACATAATTTTTTTTTAGATTGTCCGTGTTCCATTTACGCGGAATTGGACGGCCGTTCAAGGCTTCGAGACGGTAAGTACCATCTCGGACTTCTTCACTGATTCGATACGACCCTTCCCAGTTTGGGGTCAACTTTCCATCTTCATTTGCTCGTCCTACATCCTTCATCTTTCTCAGCACCAGATCTCCCATTTTTAGCGGACGCTTTGACACTCGGTGATTTTATGCTCTTGTCATCCTCAAGCGATAAATTTCGTGCCTAAGCGCCGCATTACCCCTTGCCTCTAGAAGGAAGTCCAAGGCGGTCTTCATGGCCTCCCAATTGGCCGTTTCCTCGTATAACATCACCCTGAGAGTAGGCTCGTACATCTCAATTGGGAGAACTACCTCAGCACCATACACCAAGAAGAATGGGGTTTCTCCTGTGGAATTTTTTTCTGTTGTTCGTATGGACCATAATACATTGACCAGCTCATCAGCTCATAGGACGCCTGCTTTTTCAAGCTTGCGCTTGATACCATTGGAGATCAACTTGTTATATGCTTCTACTTAGTCGTTGGCTTGCGGTCGGCCGACTGAGGCAAAGAAATGAGCTATGCCCTGGTCTCCCAACCATTCCTTGAGTTGAGGCATTTCAAATTGAGGTCCATTGTCGAACACCATTGACTAACGTACGCCAAAGCGAGTAATTATGCTCTTCCATATGAAAGCTGACACATCCGTCCACTTAATGCCCCGGACGGCCTCAGCCTCAACCCATTTTGTGAAGTAGTCAACTGCTACAAACACATATTGCCTTTCGCCAAATGCTAGCGTATACGGACTCAAGATGTCCATCCCCCATTTAGCAAAAAGGAGCGGACTACTTATTACTGATAAACTGTTAGATGGGCGATAGATCAAGGTTGCAAATCTCTGGCACTTGTCACATATCTTCACCATTTCCATGGCGTTCGACTTCAAGCTCGGCCAGTAATATCCTAGATGGGTAGCCATTTCAGCCAGGGCTCGCCCTCCAATGTGGGAGCCGCACTGCTGATCTAAGGCGAGACTAGGTCGTTGAAAACTAATCTACCCTTGGCCAAAACAAAATTTGTAATCTCTCAACACACCTCTATACCAAGCATAGAGTAAGTCGAGAGTCGAACCACTAGGAGTGGGAGGTGAATGCTAATGTCAAAGCTAAGCTATTTCGAAGCAATGAAGTGAGGTGTGTCTATTCTACCAATCAAACAATAGAAATGAAATCAAATTATCAAGCACTAGGGTTAGGATCCGCATATACTCGGAATGGATATATCTAATTGGGATTAGAGATGACTAAGTCGAGTGTTGCGAGGGAAAATCAATTAAGTAATCAAGAGAGTAAGGTAAGCTAATCTCCTAGAGGTCAAGCTAGCGCCAACTACGAGAGACTCTAACTAGGAACCTTGCAAACTTACTCAATTGACAAAAGCAAGACACAAATAAATTTTCTGTATTAATGCAAGCTTACAATGCATTCTAGTGTAACAATCAAAGTTAGCTACTCTTCAATTAATCATACACATGCACTTAATCAATCAGCCAATTTAATCACAACATCAACTCCATCAATTTCCCCTAATTAGCATCAATCCATTACTCACACATGCTTCACCATTCCCCTAGAAAGAGAACTACTCGCAATCCATTGAAATCAAGATCAAAACTAAGCTAATCAACCATTTCATTATCATCATATCAATAAAACTACATCAATCACAAATTTAATTCAAACATGAACAATTAACAAAGCAATTGAAATGATAAGCAAAAGATTGCATTAAAGTAAAAGAATTCCTTACAAACTTGCTTCAATTCAATGGAGAAAATGCTAAAATTACCAATCTTAAATCATCAATCAAGAACTTCTCTCTCTACAATCTAGAGTTTATCTCTCTAAAATTCTAATTCTAATTCTATTCTAATTTCTGAATAAAATTCCTCTCTAAAAATAGAATGAAAATCTATATATAGTAAAACTAACTAAGAGAAGTTAGTTAGATCGTCCCCAAATAAACCCATACAGGCGCGGCCAAGTATGAGGGAGAGCGCGGCCGTGAAAATCTGGGTACGGAATAGAGACCCAGACACGCCTGAGAACAGGGCAGCCTTCTTCCCTATTATGCCGATGCTCCTCGTGCGTTCCACTTCATGCTCTTGATAAACACGGGACCTTGCAATTTCTATACTCCATGTTTGCGAGATGAACACAAGAAATCATGCCCCCACGACTTGAATGCACACCTCAAGGACTTTAGGAACTTTCACTTCTCCATGCTTGCGTTTCTAATGGAGAACATTAGACATCCTAATCAATGCCAAACTTGGGAAGAGGCCTCGGGAAACTTAGATAACGACCTTAACCTGAAAAATAAAGGAAAACAAGCAAATAAAAGAGAAAATAACAAAATAAACCAAGAAATGCATAAAGAAAGAAATCCAACTAAGAAAATGCAAGCTAAAAGAAATCCCTTCCTTATAAAAAGTAGGAGATTGCTCTTAGGAATAGTGCATGGACCATTATGCCCCTCAAAATATATGTTTAGCTTCTTACCCTCAAGTGTAATTATGTAATTTTTCTTAAGACCAATTAATTAATTAGAAATTAAATGAAGCATGGAATAATAAAGTTTAAAATTTTCTATATTTAATGGGGGTTATGGTTCATCAACTACATGAATTAGTCACTAGACAACGAAAGATTGTTGCTTTATGTGAGCGTTATTTTAAAGTAGCTCAACGCCTCAACTAAAGTTTAGAACATTGTACAACTACACAATATCCAACACATTTATTGTCTATATGCAAATAGCTTTAATAAAATATTATACATAAACTAGCATAGGACATAGAGAACATCGATAATAATTCTTCTAAAAATGCTAGCTATATCGCGCGCATCGCGCGCTTTGGAATCCCTAGTAAAGAGTAATATTAAGGAAAAGCTAAGTAAAAGAGTTATAGAATAGCATGAAATTCACCCTAAAAAGAATCAAATGAGTGCCATAAATGACACTCATCAAATTCCCCCAAGCTAAACTTTTGCTCGTCCTCGACCAAAGTAAAGCAAGAAAGAATAAGGATGAAAGACTTATTCAAAAAGAAAAAGAAAGACATAAGACGAGAATATACACTAAGACTCACTAACGTAGGAATCACGGTTGTTTTTAGCTACAACAAGCCCTTTAAACCCCAAAGTCGCCTATGAAGACGACTGAGGTATCGTAAAGGTTTCCTAAGAGCTTAACCTATAACTCTCCACCAACATACATGAGGCAAACCACAAAGAAGAAAGTAAAATAAAGAAAAACAAAATTGAAACCTTTACGAATTGGACTTTACAAAATGACCACATTTCAAATGAATAAACATCTTTCTTAAGCAAATAGGGGTATGCACGTTTCAAGATATCCGAGGTTGATTCAAACATAGAGTATGCTAAGCATAGAGAACTAGTTATCACAACTCACCTTCATCCCGTTCGATCTTACTGCATTCTTCCTATAGTCTCAAATCTCCCTCTAATGAGCATCTCAATAGCTCCTCAAAGGAGCCGGAAAAGAAACACTTTTGGGCTACCGGACGTCTTGACTATGCATCCCTTTTCTTTAGGCTTTAACTCATAATGCCCTCCCTTAAAATTTGACTCAACCTCTAGGTCGAAAGTCTTTCCCAATGGTTGTAACGTAAGGGCAAAAAGGGTTAGGGGTTGGCTAAAATTTTTAAATTTGGTGGTATTCCTAATTAGTGAAGCAAAGGGTGATCAAACCTTCTCCTCATAACTAAGCAATCGCCAAACAAAAACAAACTAACTCTTCCAAGATTATTCAAATCCATAACCACAATCATAGTTACAAAAAGCGTAAACGCTTCTCCCCCAAGCTTAAAGGAAGCATTGTCCTCAATGCTTGAAAAGGGGAAAAGAATCACATCAAAATATTTTTGATTTTTCTTATTTTCAATTCTTTTTCATTGTTTATTTTCAAATTTTTCAAAGCAAACGTCCAAGTTTCTTTAACCTAGGACAACTTTTACAATTTTGCATTTATTAAGTCTTTTCCTTTTTTACACTTAGGATGGCTTTTTCCATCAATCATTTGCCATTATTCACGAAATATTCACAAAACACAAGCTTGCTTACAATAGGAACCAACATCCATACTTATAAACCACAAACTCCAAAAACATGACCATTTGTTCACAAAAACCAAAAAATGGAACAAAAAGAAACAAAAGGCTCAAAATTCTAAAGATGTGGCTTGAAAAGAAGGGAAAAGGCTCAAATGGTTAGCAAGAAGGCAAATGTAAACCCAAAGAACTAAAAGAAGAAAACTAAACCTAGAAAAAGAAAAATTAACACCCAGAAAAGATGCCTTTGTCCTTACTAGATGGTTCGGTCTCGTGTTTGAGAATTATTAGTCAAGATTCAAGATTAGGTCAGCAATAGTCAAGGATCCATGCCACTCATGCAAAATATGTAGAAGGCTTGAAAAATGATGAATCTCACATGGATATAGCAAAAACTCACTATAGGTGTCAAATCAACCATAGGAAGAAACTACCAACATGCCACAAACAAGTAGAATCCGGTTTCATGATCCTCCTAGTTCTAGGACATGCTACCTTAGCATACAACTATCCTAGAGTCAACCAAGCATATTCTCAAACCATGTATACGCATACCATTTAGGAAGATATTCATTCAAAAGCAAAAATCGGTTGTATATAGTCTAATTCAAAAGAAAAAGTGACAAATAAAGCCTCAAAATATACCAAAAACCAAAAACAAGAAGAAAGAAAAATAGAAGATAAGAAAGGAGAAAAAGAAAAACATATATAAAGGAAAAGAAGGAAAATAAAGAATGGAACGATTACGCAAGTTAAACATGTAATTCCTAATCGACAAACAAGTGATCAAATGACAACATCGCCAATGATCCCAAACACTCTAGGTGTTAAAAGCATCCATCCCCGAACCATTCAACTTTTCCTAAAATTAATGCTAAATTATGCATTCAAGAATATAAAAGAGAATAAAGAAAAATAAGAAAGATCTCACCGGCTTCCGAGCAATGCTAAAATAGTAAGGTGAAGAATCAACCACCCCATGAAGCTCCAAGAAACAAAGCATCATCATCAAATCCGTATGAGAACAAAAATGGAAAAGAGAACTATGGATAAAGAAAACGGTTAGTAACTTCAAAACAAAAGAAAAGAAAAGAAAACGAAAAGGAAAGAAACTAATAAGCAAAAAAAAGTAAAACTAAACTATCAAGAAAGCCAAAATAAGAAAATACGAACTAAAGAACCAACTAAACATTTAACTAATCAACAAAGTACTAAACTACAAAATTTGGATTCAAGGGTTTGGATTCATGGGATTTGGATATTAGGGATTTGGATTCTAGGGAGCAAATCACGCATCATCATTACAACAACAAGAAGATCAAGAATGAGCAATCATCATCAAAGAGGAATCAAGATAGAGATCATCATACAAAGAGGCAAAAGAAACAAGGTGAGTTTCAACAACAAATTGGCCTCCGTGACAAACCCCTAAGAAAAGGAAAAGTTCCCCCAAGCTAATCATAGATACATTCATACATTTCAACATCCCAACAATACAAATCAAGCACACATAAGATAAGGGGTGGAGGCACATGGCACAAAAATTAGGGAACTAGCTACCACTACTACTCGGCCTGTAGCCATCATTGTTATCCCCATCATAGGAAAACCCGGATGAAGGACCATAAGGATCCCATTCCCTGGTGTAACCGGGTGGCCAAGCATAATTCCCCCTAAAGTTATCTAGTTGACAAGGGGCAAGAGGAGTGAATTGCTCAGGCAAAGCGAGCGGTAGTGGGTGATCGGGGTGTACATAGGGGTAGTTAGGATCACCCCTATAGTCATTCCCACCGGGAACACGGTAATCATAGTTACCGTGCTCATCGGGGAATGAGCGAGTCTCGATGTTGGACCCCGGGGGTCCTTGCCAATACAGGAACGTAGGTACCCCATCACCCCCAAAAGATGGTATAGGACCATATTGGGGTGGGAAGTAAGGCTAGTTAACCAGGGGAGTGATGTCTCCCTGGTTAACACCCGCATCATACAAATGTTGTTGTTGGAGAAACATACCTTGTTGCATCTCTGAAATCCCTTTCATATGAGAATAGAGGGCCTTAAAATCTTGATCATACATGCCCTCTAACCGGATTTGCATTCCCTTCATTTTAGCACTAAGGGCATCCAAGTCGGAGTTAGCAAATTGGTGATGTTGCTCTTGATGTTGTTGTTGTTGTTGTTGCTGCTGTTGCTACAGCTCTTCTTCCTCTTCTTCACCCATCTCCTCATCATCATCATAGTAGGGAGAGCAGTGACTTTTGGAGACATGCCAAATGTTTGCCACATTCTCGCAGTGGAGAGAAGTCAAGGAGGGGTTAGGGAGATAGCACCAATGTGCGTTATCCCTTAGCCAATCAAACACCTCGTCTTCATCATTCTTTGCTAAGAATTGGATTTGCTTCAATTGCAGGACGTCGAGGTAGAGAGAATCAACATCCCCAATCAAACACCTCGTCTTCGTCATTATTTGCTAAGAATTGGATTTGCTTCAATTGTAGGACTTCGAGGTAGGGAGAATCAACATCCCCCACTGGAGTGCAAGATGGAAAATAGTGCCCGAGCTCAAGGTTGGTCACTAGCCTTGTGACCATGCTCTCACAAGGGATCTTGCCGAAATCCCTATCTTGCAATCCTTGGCAAAAGCTGACAAAAGTGTACCCCAAATTTAGGCGACCCCGGTACTCCGCACGAGTAGCCACTCAAAGTATCCGAAGCTCCAACTGGCTCATCTTTCCCAATTCCTGCTTCGAAAACACCGAATACCCCTAAAGCCGATGCAGAACCCAGAGACATGGCTGGAACACCATACTAATCTTTGCATAACGGGTCACAAAGTCACCACATCCAGAAATGTCGTCCCACCATGAATTTTGATCATATTCATCATTGAAGAAGAGCTCGGGATCCAAAATATCTGAGTTTGGATCAAAGTCTAGGGCCGCATTAAACTCTTCTAGGGATTGATCAAATTGAATGTTGAAGAGCTGAAATCGGACACGGTAGAAACCACCCTTGGCCAAGAACTCCAAAGTCAATTGAACATAGGTACGGAAGCTCCGGCTCAAAAAAGATCCCATGCGAAGGTTTAGGGGAATGATTTTCTTTGAGTTTGGTGTATCTTGCTTTTTGAATGGGATCGGTAATTCGTAATTTAGGGAAAGGTGTAGGTTAAAGATGTTGTGAGGTAGAGGGAGAAGGAGCGGGTTCTTCAATAGTGACATTGGTTTTTTCGTTTCTTGAGGAGGTTTTTGATGTGTTTAGACATGATGAATTCTCAAAGACAGAAACTCAATACACCACAATCACCACAAGAAACTCCAACCAACAATTTAGAAAGCCTCAATCAAACTCCTTTATAAATACTGACAAGCAACAACTCACTACAAAAATCGAGCAATCCCAAATGTACACAATCACCACCAATTCAAGCCAACAATTGCATTCAAACCAAACACCAAGAACAAAGGAACTGATGTATCCATTTTATATAGTAATTTACCCCCGTCCCTTGGTCATAATTAGTAGTGTTTTTGGCTCTTTTGAGCCACTTTAATTACTAATTTGTGTTTTCTAGTGTTTTCGTAGTCTTTGTTGAGTTTTGTAGGAAATTGCGCTTTTAAAGCATTTTCTCGGGTTTTTCATGGAGTGACTACGAGAATTAGAAGTGCACGACCATCTTGGAAGCCCAAGGCCGGTTAGAGTCATCGAGCCAGTGATTAAGGGCTCGGTAATTGGGATCCCGAGGATTTGGACCGAGTATTCAAGACCCGAAGAGGAAATCCGGATTGGTCCGAGAAATCAAGCCAAATCGAAGTCCGAGCCTCAAAGTGAAGCAAGGGCCCGATCGGGCAAACTCTAACACGATCGGGCGCGGCGCTGCTGGTGCTGTGCGTAGCTTATAGCACGCCCGATCGTGCGAGCCTCTTACACGTCGGGCGATGCTGCTGGGAAGGAACGCGAAGAAAAAGGCAGGCCCGATCGGGCGGCCCTTTGCACAAGGGCAATTGATCCAAGAATTCTATAATGGACTTGGAAATTCTTCTAGATCAGTGCTAGATTCTGCAGCTAGCGGGAGGTTTATGAATTTAAATGTGGACGATGCAGGACAGGTTATCGAAGACATGACAATACACAATTCCCAATATGGGAATCCGAGAGGATTTGTAAATAAAGGAAAACATAATGTCATTTCCGTATCCTTTTTGCAAGCTCAATTAACATCTATTTGTCAAAAATTAGATAATCTTACTGCTGCTCCTAACTCTGTAGCTAATGTTTCTGCTGTTGCTAACATCGAAGCTTTTTGTGAAAATTGTGGAATTGTAGGTCATTGGGAGCAAGATTGTAGGAGCTCTATGGAACAAGTTAATGCCTTTCAAACCTATAGGAAGAATAACCCCTATTCCAATTCCTACAATGCCGGTTATAAAAATCATCCTTATCTTTCGTACCGGAGCAACAATGTACAAAACCCTCCACCTCCATAACAACCAAAACAGCAAACTCCACCACAGCAAAAATATTATCATCCTAATTCCGGCCAGAAAATCCAAGCATTACCCTCATCATGTTCCGACCCTGCCATGACAGAAATTAGAGCAATACTTGCCAATATGCAAAAGCATATGGAGAGTAGGAATGCGCAAATTGATTCTATCCTAGCTCATAATAAAATCATGGACAATCAAATTGCACAACTTTCATCTTCCCTACAATCCCATCAGCAGGGAGCTCTACCATCACAACCTATCCATCCTACAGATCATGCCAATGCAATCACTCTAAGGAGTGGTTCACATTCTGATGGACCTCCTATGCCAAAAGAAGATAGACCAGTTCCTGATCTGGATTCCTCTATACCAAACTCTAATCCTGCTAGCCCTACAGGGTAAATCGCAGGATAAGGGAGGAGATGTGCATAGCCCGGTTATCAAACTTTCATTCCCTAATAGACAACTGAAGAGTATGTTTGATAAACAATTCGGTAAGTTTTTAGAGGTTGTGAAAAACCTGCAGGTAACAGTTCCTTTTACTGACTTAATCACTCAAGTTCCTGCTTATGCTAAATTTATGAAAGACATTCTGACTAGGAAAAGGGCCTTTAATGAAGTAGAAACTGTAGCTTTCACAGAGGAGTGTAGCGCTTTATTGCAAAACAAATCCCATCCTAAATTTAAGGATCCCGGTAGTTTTTCTGTCCCTTGTCATATTGGGAATGTTTTTATTGATAAAGCTTTGTGTGATTTGGGCGCTAGTGTCAGTGTCATGCCATCGTATGTTTGCGCTAAGCTTAATATGGGAGAATTAAAAGTTACTAATATAACTTTGCAAATGGCAGATCATTTAGTAAAATACCCCTTAGGTATTTTAGAGGACGTACCTGTCAGAGTTGGTAAATTTTTTATCCCTATTGATTTTGTTGTTTTAGACATGGCAGAGGACACACAAATACCCATTATATTAGGTAGGCCTTTTCTCCATACTGCAGGAGCAATAATTGATGTTAAAAATGGTAAACTAACCCTTTCTGTAGGTGACGATAATGTTACTTTTAATTTAGGGAAGGTTTTGAAAGGGCCTATGACAGAGGAAAATTGTTGCTACATTGATATAATTGATATAATGGATGATATTTGTGATGATAGCTTGCCACAGGTTCTTGCGAAGGATCCCCTAGAGGAAGTTCTCTGCGGGAATTTATCTAGAGACAATGCAAGCGTTTGGGGTAATGAGGTACAACATATTGAAAAAGCTCTTTCCTTAAAAGAGTTAAGCCCCAAGGAAACAATGAAGGTAGTAAATAAATTTAGTTCAGGAATAAAAACCTGCAGAGGTCAAGAAACCTGAGCTAAAATCTCTCCCTTCTCATTTAAAATATATTTTTATGGATGAACAGGAACTACACCCCGTGATCATCAGTACTGCACTTATTGACCTACAAACTTCCCAACTTCTAGGGGTTCTCAAAACCCATAAGAAGGCTATAGGGTACAATATTGATGATCTCAAGGGTATTAGCCCTGACTTTTGTATGCACAAGATACACGTAGAGGGAAATTACAAGCCCTGCATTCAACCCCAACGAAGATTAAATCCCAACATGCAAGAAGTAGTAAAGAAGGAGGTTATGAAATTACTTGATGCAGGTATTATCTATCCTATTTCTAACTCCAAATGGGTAAGTCTTGTGCAGGTAGTGCCAAAGAAGGGTGGGATGACTGTGATAACAAGTGAAAAGAATGAATTAATTCCCAATAAAAAGGACCACTTCCCTCTCCCCTTTATAGATCAAATGCTTGAGAGGTTAGCCAATCATAAATTATTTTTCTATTTGGATGGGTATTCGGGATTTTTCCAAATTCCGATTCACCCTGAAGATCAGGAAAATACTACTTTTACATGCCCTTATGGCACTTTTGCATATCGTAGAATGCCCTTTGGTTTATGTAATGCACCCGCTACCTTTGAACGTTGTATGATGAGCATTTTTTATGATTTCATAGAGTCTATTATGGAGGTCTTTATGGATGATTTTAGCATATATGGTTCTTCATTTGATTCATGTTTAATTAATCTCGCTAAAATTTTAAAAAGATGTGAAGAGTGCAACTCAGTTCTAAATTGGGAAAAATGTCACTTTATGGTGACAAAGGGAGTAGTCCTAGGTCATATTGTATCTGATAAGGGCATACAAGTAGACAAAGCTAAAATATCAGTGATTGAGCAATCACCTCACCCAGTCAATGTTAAGGGAGTTAGAAGTTTCTTGGGTCATGCGGGGTTTTATCGCCGCTTTATCAAAGATTTTTCTAAAATTGCTAAACCACTGACACAACTTTTGTTCAAGGATGCCCCATTTATTTTTACTGACGAGTGTCTTGAGGCTTTCAATAGGATTAAGCAGGCTTTGATATCGGCACCCATCATATGTGCTCCCGATTGGAACCTTCCTTTCGAGATCATGTGTGATGCAAGTGACTTTGCGCTAGGAGCCGTGCTCGGATAGAGGAAGGACAAGGTTTTGCATGCTATTTATTATGCAAGAAAAACCTTGGATGAAGCTCAAGTCAACTATGCCACTACGGAAAAGGAGTTCCTTGCTGTTATTTATGCTTTAGAAAAATTTAGATCATATCTTGTTGGTTCTAAAGTTATTGTTTTTACTGATCATGCAACATTGAAATATTTGATAGCTAAGGCGGAATCAAAGCCAAGGCTACTCCGGTGGGTTCTCTTGCTCCAAGATTTCAACATAGAAATAAAATATAAAAAGGGAGCAGAGAACGTAGTGGCGGACCACTTGTCACGTATCAGGTATGATGAGGGAAAGGATTCTCTACCAATAGATGATGACAACCTTTATGCAGTTGTAGAGCAACACCCATGGTATGCGGATTTTGCTAATCATCTAGTGGGTGGTACTCTACCTCTTGACTTGTCCTACCAACAAAAAAAGAAATTCCTTTCTGATGTTAAACATTATTTTTGGGATAATCCTTTTTTGTTTCGTGAGTGTGCAGATGGATTATTTCGCAGGTGTGTTCCTGAATGGGTAGTCCACGGTGTGCTTACTAGTTGCCACACCTCACCATATGGAGGAAATCATGGCCCCACTAAAACGGTGGCCAAGATTAATGAGTCAGGTTTTTATTGGCCTACAATGTTTAAGGATGCTAACATGTTTGTGCAGGCTTGTGACTATTTCCAGAGGACTGGCAACATCTCGCGGAGGCATGAGATGCCCCTAACAGGAATTTTAGAAGTTGAGATTTTTGACGTTTGGGGTGTTGATTACATGGGACCGTTCCCTTCTTCAAAAGGGAACCGTTATATTCTTGTCGCCGTAGATTATGTATCCAAGTGGGTCAAGGCCATCGCCACTCCTACCAATGACGCCAAGGTCGTCCACAAGCTTTTCAAGAAGACCATCTTTCCAAGATTTGGTGTACCTAGAGCTATAATAAGTGACGGAAGATCTCACTTTCATGAACGGAAGTTTGACACCCTCCTCAAAAAGTATGGTGTCTACCATAGGACCGGTTTAGCCTACCACCGCCAAACTAGTGGCCAAGTTGAGGTTTCCAACCGTGAGATTAAGGCCATTCTAGAGAAGGTGGTGGCAAATTCAAGGAAAGATTGGAGCGACAAGTTGGACGACACTCTTTGGGCATACAGAACTGCATTCAAGACCCCTATAGGTAATACTCCGTATAGACTTGTGTACGGAAAAGCATGTCATCTCCCGGTCGAATTGGAATATAAGGCATATTGGGCTATTAAGGAGCTAAATCTAGATGCCAAACTAGCGGGAGAAAAGAGGTTACTTCAACTTAATCAACTCGATGAGTTTAGGTTGACGGCCTATGATAGTGCTCGAGTCTACAAAGAGAAGACGAAGAAGTGGCACGACAAGATGATCCTTCCGAGAGAATTCAAGGAGGGTGACAAGGTGTTACTATTCAACTCACGACTTAAACTTTTCCCAGGAAAGTTAAGGTCATGGTGGTCGGGTCCTTTTATCGTAAAAAAGGCCAACAAATTCGGTTCTGTGGAGGTTTTCGACGAACATGGTAACGAGTTCAAGGTTAATGGCCAAAGACTCAAGCTATATCATGAGGGGGCTACAATTGGTGCAGTTGATATACTTCACCTAAGTGGTTCCGATTCACTCTGAGTTTCACTGTGGTAAGAGGGTCGTGCGGGACCTAGATAAACCAGCGCTTTGCGGGAGGCAACCCGTATTTCTTGCTTTCTAGACTAGTTTTCTTTTTTCTTCATTTTTATTTTAGAGAGGCGAGGAGAGTGAAATTTTACCGTTTATAAGTGTTTTTGTACAGGTACAGGTTTAAGAGGTCAAAAGACTTAGAAAAAATTAAAGACGAAGAAAAAGCTAAGAAAATCTGACTGGGCTCGGGCCCGATCGGGCGCGCAACCAAGGGAAATCTCAGCTTTAATTTTGCCCGATCGGGTACGAAAGGAGACCAGGAAGTCGAGAAAATTTCGCCCGATTAGGTGAGGTTGCCCGATCGAGCGCGCAAGTGCAGTCAGAAACCCGAGCAAATCTCGCCCGATCGGGCGAGGGCGCCCGATCGAGCGCAAATCGAGTGAAGGAAAAGAAATGTCGGGCGAAGCTCGCCTGATCGGGCGAGTGAAAGGGCGAAATTTTCTTTCGTATTCGCGCCCGATCGGGCGGAGCTCGCCCGATCGGGCGCGCAACTAAGGTTCTGGAAATCAACATTATCCGCCCGATCGGGCGAGGCTTGCCCGATCGGGCGCGCCTATATGGCCGTCCTCTTTATTCTTTTCCTCTTCTTTCTTTCCTCACTTTCTTCTTCTTTCATCTTTTTCTTCATTACTTTCTCTCTCTAAAACCTCCATTTTTACACCTTCAAACTCACTTATTTTTCAAGATCTTCTCCAATCCTTCCATCAAAACTAAAATTTTTTTGCATATTTTTAATCCTTTCATCTTTCCCTACAATCTACACCTAATTTCTACCATTTTCTTTCAATTTTCTCTAAACCCTAAGAGAGAGAAACTATTCAATTCCTATATTTTCTAATCACAATGGCTCTCAAGAGATCAAGAACGGTAATGGGGGAAAGCTCAAGGCAACAAGAGGCCAGAATTGACCCGAATTTGCAAGTTTCGGGATGGGAGAGGGTGGTCATCACCACCCAAGAGCAAAAACAAAGGATGCTCAACCTCACTACGGTTTGTTGGCCTTACCATTTTTGGAAGGCATGAACCCGCCAATGTTAGGCGGGATGATCTTGAATTGCTAGGGTCATACATGATCCCTAGGAGTAAAAAGCTCAATATAGTCCACAAAATGGCCAACCACTTTCAACGGGTGGCCAATGCGGCCGAGGCGGGTAGGTCTAGGGTACCCATTTATTTTGGTGGCCTAGTTACACACATAGCAGTCAAATACCTTAGCTTTGTCCCTAACGATGACGGTAAGGTACCCGGCCCAACTATTATGGACCTACCCTATTTAGGTGGCCTTAATTGGATTAATGTCATGGGAGGGGAGACTTGGTGGGTGATTCAACGGGAATCGGGTAGGAGGGATAATGCTTTAATTTTACCCAACCCCACCTTGACCAAATTTGAGAAGGGGAAGCCTTCTTTCACTTTCGAGCTTAACGGTCAAGGTGAGGTTCAACCACCTCGCCCTTCACCTCAACCCCACCACTCTCCCATAGACCACTCACCTCATCACCATTCACCACATTATCCACCACCTCCACCCTTTACATATGATATTCCCACTTCCTCTACCAACTACAACATAGACCCCAACGCCCCTTATGACTTCTCGGCTTTTAGGAGCCAATTAGATAGGATTGAGATGGGGCAAGGGAGAGTTGAGGGTTTAGTTAGGGATTTGGACACTAAAGTAGGGTCTCTAGATAGAAGGGTAGGGTATGTGGAGAGGAACCTAGGGAAGGGTTTATACCCCATATATGATGACTACGCCAGTCGGGACGCTATTCCCCCCGATTCACTTGTCCCCGTTGGTTCCAATATCCGCAAGGTGGATATACCAACCCAAGTGCCTTTGGTACCTACGTCGACTACTCATCGGTCCATGGTTATGGGACCGATGTACCTTTTGGTGGGATTGGGGGGAATGTGGACCCTAACTACTTTACAGGTGGTTCGGGTTATGGAGGTGGTGGCTCTAGCCATGGAGGAGCCGGTTCTAGCCACGGAGGGGGCTATTCGAGGATGGATGAGGATGAGGAGTAGGCTCCACTCCCAAGTCAATGAGGGCATTGCTTGATTTGGCTTGAGGAGGTGTTCTTTCGCTTGGTAATTCTCTTCCTTTTCTCTTTTTATTTGCTTTGTAGTATAGTTTTATTGCTTTCCTAGTGTATTTTTTATTGCTTTCTTATATATGAAAAATACAAAAAATTGAAAAAATAAAAAAATTCAAAAATATATTCCAATGAATTATGAATCATGCTTCCCTGTGCCCCATACTTGAGAAAATTTGTTTTGATTCTTGGTTATTGATAATGAGCATTGTGAATTTTTTGGTCATGATTTGAAGTTTAATTGCTTGGATTCCTAAACATGAGTCAATTTTGCCAACTATTTGTGAATATAGTGCTTGACTAGTTGATTTGGTTAGGAAATGTGTGATAGTTCCATAATTCCTGGTATGTCAATGAATTTGAGTATTGATTTGCAACAATGATTAGTGTTTCATGACTTATTATTATGCACATGAGGAGGGCGAAGGTGTTCATTCTTTTAGGTAGCCTTCAGAGTATTAGATACATTTGTCCCCTTCTTGTTACCCATGTTGTTGCTTGTGCCCTTTTTATTTTTTATTTAGCCACATTGCAAGCCTATATGAGCCCCATTGGTTACTAGTCCCAAGCTTGGCTTGGGGGAGCTATTAGTGGGTGAGGTGAGGGAGTTGTGGTGTGCATATTATTTGCACAATGTGGGAATAAAAGAAGAGTTATTGTTCTTTGATTTTTGATTGGAAAATATTGATATTGTGTTTCAAAGTTGAATTTTCCAATATGAGTTTAAAAAAAAAGAGCAAAAGAAAAAAAAATTTATTGCTCAAGTGTTCTATTTGAAGGTTGTTCAAGAAATAAAAAAAAAAAAAAAAGAAAAAAAAAATTCAAGTAGAGAAAAAAAAAGAATGAGTTCAAAGTTTGTTTTTCACTCAAAGTTCTACATTATCATATTTTTATGAGTGATTATTGTAAGTGTTGGGATTGTTTATGATGATTAGAGTTGTAATTGGTGGTTTTTGTTGGAGCTAGTTATGTTGATGGATATGTATGATCATCATTTATTTTGATCATGGGTTTATTAGGATTTGGCTCCCTTAATGCATAACTTTTCTCTCACATAATCCCAAATTTATCCTACCCTTTACCCTAGCCTTACATTACAAGCTTTAAAGACCTTCTGACCTTGTGCATAGAAGTTATGTAAATGTGAAAGTGTTGTTTATCAATGCAAGTTATGACTTGGCATATTTTGAGTCGACTAGTAGGATGACCGTACAATGTTTTTATACACACGAGAGTGTGATTTGGTAGGGAATTGTTCACATTAAAGGGGTTGGTTGGAGAGCGATCGAGTACATCTTTTACTCGCCACATAAATGAGAGTTGAGTGTGTGAGCACTAGTCTTGAATTTTATATGCTCTTGTGGTTTGCTCTACTTGACAATTGTTGGGGAGGAAGGGTGATTGGATGAATAAGATTGATTAATGTTGAAGCATGTTCATTAAATTTGCCTTGAATCATTGGTATTTGATTTGATTATTGGGGTGAAGTATGTTTTATATGTTCATTGATGAGCTCTTTGCTTAGGGGCAAGCAATGGTTTGGCTTGGGGGAGTTTGATGTATCCATTTTATATAGTAATTTACCCTCGTCCCTTGGTCATAATTAGTAGTGTTTTTGGCTCTTTCGAGCCACTTTTATTACTAATTTGTGTTTTCTAGTGTTTTCGTAGTCTTTGTTGAGTTTTGTAGGAAATTGCGCTTTTGGAGCATTTTCTCGGGTTTTTCATGGAGTGACTACGGGAATTAGAAGTGCACGACCATCTTGGAAGCCCAAGGCCGGGTAGAGTCATCGAGCTGGTGATTAAGGGCTCGGTAATTGGGATCCCGAGGCTTTAGACCGAGTATTCAAGACCCGAAGAGGAAATCCGAATTGGGCCGAGAAATCAAGCCCAATCGAAGTCCGAGCCTCAAAGTGAAGCAAGGGCCCGATCGGGCGATTCTGCTGGGAAGGAACGCGAAGAAAAAGGGGGGCCCGTTGTAGGCGTCGTTTGAAGTGCGCCTACGTTAAAAGCATGTGTGAATATGCTTGGCACTCATAGGAAGTGGGAATTGACATAATACGATTAGGGACAAAGCAAAGTAGGGAGCCGCCAACAAGTTTTTAAGGAACTTGTAAACCGTTCACGGATCATAAAAAGGCAACCACGATAAGGGACAACGATAGGCAACAACGATTGACCCGTGAAGGTTACACCCCATTCATAATCCATGAGATTATTAACTCCATATGGTTCGGAACCACGAAAGGAGGATCGGGGATGATGGTACGAAGTGAGTCATGGAGTCACATTCGCCCGTATTGGCCTCTACTCGATTCTTATAGTGAAAAGTGATTCCTGCGATCTCAAAGGCATACAATAAAATATTCAATTTGCTCCAAACTATTATTTAACTAAATTGGTTTAAAATTAATGCACACATAATTCTAAATATTTGGTGATCACTTCAATTAATATTAAGATTAAAAAGGAACCTAAACCGGTTGTCCAAATTATCTTATTAGGCGTGATTTTCAATTACATATTCCCTTTAAACATGCAATATGGTGATCAAAATAAATAATAGAATCAATATCAACATAAAAACCAATTTAATCATAATTCCAACAACATAAAAAATCGTTAGAAAAACAATAATAATAAAAAGAGCATGATCCTTACTTTGAATCTGTTTGTTTGTAACTACAAAATAATAAACGAGTTAGTAACTTCAAGAAAATAATAAAGCAATGACTAAATTAAACTAAATAAAATAAAGTTGATTTTGGGGCCAAACCCTCAAACGATTCTACCTTTCACGCCTTGGTTTAAGGACAGAACTTCGAGTAAAATATGGACTCCTTTGAGTGCTTGAAGAAGGAATTTTGAAGTGAAAGGGTAGGCTAGTGTTTAGGTTAATAGCATAAAAGAGAGAAAAATAAGAATAATCGAATTCTGGTCCCTCTTTCATCAGAAATGAGGGGGTATTTATGTGCTGAGGGAGCACACGGAACCCTAAAATGATAAAAACCCTAAAAATGCATCACGTGACACGGTCAGACTGTACCGTGACACGGTTAGACTGTACCGTCAGACGGTACAAGTTCCCGTGACACGGTCAGTTTTGGAGTGTCGCGGGAAACTTTTAGAAAAACGGAACGGAAAACGCGTTAAGGGTTTACGCGAAAAGGACACGGAACTTCCCGTGTCACGGCAGACCTCCCGTGTCACGGGAAGTCCCACCGTCAGACGGGAAGAGTTCCCGTGACACGGTCAAGCTTGACCGTGACACGGTCAGTTCCAGTCCACTTTTCCGTCTAAATTCACTTTTAACCCTAATTTCTTTCGGCTTTTTTAAGTGGCGATTGATAATTTCGGGCTTTTTTTCTGACTTTTATTATTCGAGCTAAAAATAAGAAAATAACAAAAATAAATAAAATATTTAGGCCAAAAATAATAAAATAAAAAGGTTTGGGCTTAAAATTAATTAACAAATTAAAACTATGCCTTTACCAAACACCAAGACTGATCCATAGACCTTTCAAAAACAAGAATTTAATAAGATACGATTTTTTAAGCACTCTCGGGATTAAATACTAAACCCGACCAATAGTGGCGGTGAAAGGTTATTTATCATCGGGTTTGGTTTTGGGGAGACATTTTTAGGTGTCTACAGAAGCCCCCACTTTGATTGAGTTTGTAGAAACGTCAGTTTCGAAAACGATAGTCAAAGTAGTCGATAAGGACGGAGAATGATTTAAGACGTTCTGCGATCCTAAATCACTCTGTATACGCCGATACCTGCAAAAAATGTTAATTCCACAGATAAAAGAGTATAGGGATAGAACACTTATCTGACACCAGTGTGTCGGTGACAAATGAGTTTGGTATTTTCCTATGCTTGAAGGAATCTACCGAGTGACATTGGTTGAAATGCTTTCCATGCTTGAGGAAAGCCGACTGATGAGTTTGGTAGCTTTCTAAGCCTGAAGAAAGCTACCGGATAATACTTTCCATGCCTGAGGAAAGTCGACGAACGAATTTGGTGTCATTCTATGCTTGAAGAATTCCACCGATAATGCCTTCCATACTTGAGGAAAGCCGACAAAGGGATTTTTTGGTTTTCTATACTTGAAGAAAAATCCACGGATGATGCCTTCCATGACTGAGGAAAGTCGACTTGGCGGTTTTCTATACTTGAAGAAAAATCCACCGATAACCGCTTTCCAAGCCTGAGGAAAGCCGACTTGGCGGTTTTCTATACTTGAAGAAAAATCCACCGATAACGCTTTCCAAGCCTGAGGAAAGCCGACTTGGCGGTTTTCTATACTTGAAGAAAAATCCACCGATAACGCTTTCCAAGCCTGAGGAAAGCCGACGAAAAAAATTGATAAGTATATGGTGGTTCGATCATCCCCGAACGTGGGTCGCAGATGATTCACAATTTTAAGCCAATTATCCGACCATATTAAATGTTTAAAATGCCGAAAAATAGGCTTTGGCACTTGCCAGAGATAAAATGGTAATTTAAGCCCCCCCCTTAAATATCAGTTGGGATTTTCTGCGTAACTGTAGCGAAAAATCATCGCCCAATAAACTCGGAAAGTGAACCAAACTGGTCAAAAAGCTAAGAATATTCCCTGACCAGGCTCAGATTTGCCGCGCCACATCAGCAGGTTCCCGTGACACGGTCAGGGATTCCCGTCTGACGGGACTAGTATCCCGTGTCACGGGACACATACTTTTCTTTTTCTTTTTTACTTTTTGCTGTTTGAATCAGTCAGCAACGGTTACTTTTGCTCCTTTTTGTCCTTTTCTGCCTTTAAATCCGCATGCTTGCTTTCACCATTTCACATTTCACATTTCTTCTTCATACTTGTTTTCACACTTCACCATTTTTGCTCCTTTCTTACCAAAAACTGTCGCGCCACGTCTGAGGTTAACCGCCGGCCGGTCAAAGCTCGCCGTGACACGGTAACGGAGATCGTGACACGGTTAGTCTCCCTTTTTTTTTTTTTTCTCCTTTTCTTTTTGCTTTGCTACGGTTGTTTGGCCACCGCGCTGCTGCTGTTTCGTTGCTGCTTCTGTTTTTGTTCCTGTACTGCCGCCCAGTTCACCGGAGCTCCGTCAGCCTTGAAGGTTTGCCGTGACACGGTTGCTGTTGACCGTGACACGGTTAGTCTTGTCCGTGTCGCGGCAGCTGTGCTGGTGGCCGGAATACATTTTCGAGTTTTGGAGTTCGAATTCCATCAATTTCGTTGTAATTTCTTGATCTTATTTTTGACCTTTTACAAACATTCATGTAAGTCCCTTTGATTTTTGCTTTGAATTTGCTTCACATTAACAATTTCATGACAAACCCTAGAAAATCAATTTGGGGGTTTTTGATTTTGAAGCTTTATGTTGAAATTCTTGCCATGATTTTATTTGTACATGTGTACATGTGTGTTTGTGAGAAATTTGAGACACAAATTGCATGATTTGATGGAGAATTGAACAAATCACCATTTTTGGGTGCTACTTTGTGAAATAATGTTCATACTTTGAAATGGTGAATTTTTGTGAAATGATGTGTTGATTCATATTTTGCATATGTACTATATTGTCATGGAGAACATAGTATCATGCGGCTAGGAGAACTGTAGTATTAGTTTGTCGTGGAGAAACTAAATACCATAATTTTGCCAAATTTTAGCCTTGAGGTAAAAATTTAGCATATAATTCAATAACCAACTAAATAACTCAGGAAATGATGCTAAGTTTTTAGATTGCAATTTTAAAATATTTAGGAAATGATGCTAAACATTTATAATTCAATAAAGAACTAAATAAGTTAGGAAATGATGCTAAACATTTAGATTTTGACAATAGCATGCCTAGACGACGAGACTGCGACCTTTCCACCCGCGGCCGGCGTCGGGCTTTTCGGGAGGACACTCCCACGGTCCCTGAGGACATGGACGACGACGTCTTGGAGTCCGAGCCTCGGACATCTACGAGTAGTAATAGGTGGGTTCCACCTTCATGGACCCCGGACCAGCTGGTTTTCTATCGTGAAAACCACGTCTCTCACCGCGCACTCTCTGGCATAGTCGATGGTACACTTCGCCAGCACGGTTCCGGAGCCGGTGATTTGATCCCTCGGCTTCACCAGGTTATTACGAGGGATTATGCTACGCGCGCTTTATGGGAGTCGTCCGGCTTGGTTGATTTTTACTCGGCAGTTGTAGGGTTTCGCAGCCCCCGGGGTTGCGGTGCGACGATCGTTCGCGCATTGTTGGAATATTTCTAGGATACTACCAACACGTTTCACCTTGCTTGGGGGGAGATGACGGTGACCCCCTTAGACTTCAGCATGATCAGCGGGCTGCGCTTTACTGATCGGGCAGTAGGCCAGATGTCCGATCTATCTTGGGCATCGGCTGAGGTAGCTGATTTGTTGGGTCCGATTGTTCAGCACATCAGGACTCGACCAGTATCTCGAGGTGGTCCTAGGAGTGGACGATCGGAGTCGGCTTCAGTTCTTGCCCGTGGCTTTGATATGGAGGATACGACGGCCGAGCAGCGGGTGCGGATCTTTATCTTAATCCTGATCTCTATGACTCTTTCTCCTGATAGGAGTTCACGCGTGCTCCTCTGCTACCTCCCCTCTTTGGCCAAGATTCCCGAGATAGGATCCTACAGCTGGGCCAGTCTTGGGTACGCGGATCTTCTTCTATCCCTACGTCATGGCTGCCGTTAGCTGAATGATGAGTCTCCTATCACCGTTTACGGCCTGTGGAGAGTCGTAGAGGTGATGATCTTTTCCCTTCTTGTTTCATTTCGGCTTGTTCGGTTCGTGTACTAAGTATCACTTTGTTGCAGATATGGTTCTACGAGTACTTCCCAGGCTTGGCTCCTCGCCGGCGCCGAGGAGCGGTCCACGACTTTCCTGTCAAGGCCAGCTGGCGCGACCGAGGAGAGTCGCGGGTGGAGTCTGTTCCAGCACTTCGCGGGCTACTACGCCGTGGCACCTCTTCTGTTGGCGTAAGGATTAGTTTTGTCACATTCTTTCCTTCTGATATTGTTTCCGTCGTTCACGCCTAACTCTTCATGATTTTCAGGTCCCCATCGATGTCCAGTACCGTCCTTGGGCCGGGATGACTGACCTGCCCGAGGCCCTACGTCTTTCAGCGTACCGTAACATCTTGGTTGGTACTGGGCGCTTCGTCTGGTATTTGGGGGAGCGAGTCGTCCGTCAGCATAGCGGCGATCGCTTTGTGGTGCCTTTTTCTCCGCCAGAGTCGATGCTGGACTCCCGCTTGATCAGAGGGTTGATCAACAGGGGAGAGCGCTACACTATTCCGTGGCAGGAGCTCGTTCGCATGGAGAGCGACTACGCGCGGGATTTGCTTCCCTCTCTGGCTCCTCCGCCCCGTCTTCCGGAGGTATGATTTCTTTCGAGAATCTTCTTTGCTAGTCTCTGTTTCAAATAATCAAATAACTTGATTATTTGATCATATTTTCAGACGACCATTCACCCTGTGGGGAGGATTCAGATTCCTCCTCAGTCTGTCCGCTACCCTGGGCCGATCGGTATCACGGAGGATCATATTGCCGACGCGCCGGAGGGTTATAGACAGGCGCAGGAGTCAGTGCCCGAGGTTTTTGAGCCAGTGAGTTTTCTTTGACGCATTATCCACTCCTTTAATGCTGCTTATTACTGATTTTTCTTTGTTTTTATCCTCAGCCTAACCGCCCAGAGGTGATGGGAATCATGAAGCTGGTGGACGCGCTGAAGTATTGCATTATCAAGCTTCGGCGTGGTGCGAGTTGTCGGAGTTCTAGCGACGTCCTTGAGGTATCACTTATTATTATTTCTACCGTTTGTTTTATTTTGTATCATTGACATCTTTTGATTTTGTGTTTTTTCAGGAGCGACGGAGGTCCCGCTCGCGCTCGAGGCCCAGAGGCTCGGACGAGGAGGAGCTTGGTCGTGGTAGACGATCTCCCGAGGCTCGCCGGCGTTCTCAACGAGAGCCACAGACTACTCAGCCGTTCCAGGAGGCTCAGTGGCAGCAGGGTCAGTCTTCTCAGCGTCCGTCATTTTCACAGCCTCCAGTTCCTGAGTTTGGGTCTCCTTTGGATCCTGGTTCATTCTCGGCCCCATTATCCGGGATTCCTCCACCAGTGTCGGGTTTGTTCTCGGTTCTGCTGTATGGGACGATGCCTTCGCCGACGATTCCATTATCTTTGGGCCAGTCTACTTCGTTCTCCGGCTGGACAGGTCCTGCTTTGAGCTTGACTACTACTGGGCCTACGGGGACTAGTAGGGACGCTACTCCCCGTACTTAGATGGTCGAGGGACTCTTTGGTTCGCCGTTCCCATATACCCAGGGCGAACCACCTACCCAGGGTGGAGACGCGACTGATTCTGATTCTAGAGATTTTTGATCGAGGGTTTTTGTATTATGACTCTTTGTACATGCTATGATGACACTTGACATATTGTATTACAACTCTTTATACATTATTTACAGTTTATACATCTATTATTACGTGTGTTAGTGTGTGTTTGAGACTCTTTGTGTGTGATTGTGTACTTATTAATGACGCGACGAAGAATATAAGTGGAGTAAAGGAGGGTACCGACCTTCCCCAAAAGAAATAAATAAAGAAAATACTTAAAATAAAATTTCCCCGAAAGAAAAGAAAAGAAATAAAATAAAATGATGAGTAAATAAATATATATTTAAAAAAATCTTCGTGAAAACAAAACAAACAAAAATAAAAAGGTGAGAATATTATTAGAAATAAAACTCTCAGAGAAGACTATAAGATAAAAATAAAAAGGTGAGAATTTTATTAGAAATAAAACTCTCAGAAAAGACTAAAGATAAAAATAAAAAAGGTGAGAATTTTATTAGAAATAAAACTCTCAGAAAAGACTAAAAAACAAATGTTAAAGATAAGAAAGTATTAAAAAAAAAAATCCGGATAGATACGGAAAAGATGAAAAAATCAGGCGCGTAAAGTGCCATGACACGGCACTGTTTACCGTGGCACGGCAAAACCTGCCGTGTCACGGCAAAGGTTCCCGTGACACGGTGGAATTTCCCGTGTCACGGGAAGCGTATCATTCAGCGATTTGTTTCACGCGTGCGAAAAGATAAGTTCTGGGCAGTTCCGAGCGCTTTTGCTATAAAATAAGACCAGATTATTCATGATGTGCATAATTACGAAACACAAAATAATTTAGAATTTCATATTTCAATAATCATGTCTCAGAATTTTGATAATACATTGCGCGACTGGTCTTATTCTTTGATCAATGCTGAAAAAAGAGAGTTAGAATTATTTCATGTCAGGGGTTTGCTAACCCTGCGACATGTAGCTATTGAACATGATTTTCTTAGAGCAGCATTAGACTATTGGAGTCCAGAAACGCATTGTTTCAAATTTGATTATGATGAAATATGTCCTCTACCGGAGGAATTTGGTGCAATCTTTGGATTTCCTGCTAGGAATCTTATAGCCATGCCTACCTGACGTGAATATTATTACCAAGACTTTGAACGCCATCTGAATCTAACAGATCCAGATTTAAATAGAATTGTTTGTGATTTGGGTATTTTATACCCGGCCAAGTGGCCCAATCAGAAAGTGCCACGTGTCCTCCATATAGGTGCCATTTGGACCTACGGAATGATGACACGTGGAGGGAGGACTCTTCTCCGTCCTACGTGGACAGAAAGTCCAGCAGGGACCATTCAGTCGGCGACACGTGTCACCCAAAAGGTGCTTCAGAATCCTTTTGGGCACAGTGACACGTGTCACTCAGGTATTGGCCCTGGGATGGCGGCCTTCTAAGGCCCAAATCCCGAGGCGCCGCAAACCGGCGTGACCTAACTCCTAGGTCACGAGATCTTAGGAGGGCACACTCTTCTCTATAAATAGGGACATTACGTCATTTATGATGACACACGAAAAAAGAGAGAGAATTTTTGACACACAATACGAGACAATACGTCACTTACCACAGAGCTGTCGTTTTCAAGGAACACACAACACTTTACCTGAGCTTGGAATTCAAGCAGATAACTTTACTTCCGCACGTTTTATCTCCGAATATTTACTGACTTAGTCTTCGGAGGCGGACCACCGACCATCCGGCGGTCCGTTTGCTTTGCAGGTACAGGCATCCTCAGTTGGATCCAGTTTCAGTGTTGTAACTCTCCCGAGGGACAAAAACCCCCGAAACATTTGGCGCCGTCTGTGGGGAGAGTACCTCTGAAATGGCTTCACAAGAGCTTGTACCAAATTCGGAGACCATTCGGCCTCCAAATGATGTACTGGTCCAAACGGACCATGACTCAGATGACGACGCTGATGTCGAAACCTATGTGGATCCAAATGGATCCCTCATCTCTAAACGCATCCGCAGTAAGGAACGGCGAGAGCGTCCCCATGTTCAAGCAGGACCAAGCAAAACTGCTGGCCAGCCAAAGAAGCCCTCGGGGCGGCCGGTTGATCCTTCTCAGGCGGCAGGATCAACTCCCGTCACTCGGGATGAGCTAATGTCACTCCTGAGCAGCCTCAGGGGTGAAATCAAGCAGCTCGCCTCAAAGAAGTCGCCTACTCCTAGAAAGGAGCAGTCGGCCAAGAAGCCAGCCCAAGCTGGCAAACAGAAGTCGGTCAGGGACCGTCAGCCGACTCCTCATCCTACTCCTAAGGAGAAGGCCAGGCCCCAATTTGACCTTAATCGGCTCCGTTTCCCAGAAATGGGCGCAAGAAAATCCATCCGGCACATACAGCCGGATGGTAGCAAAAAAACATTCTCTGACGCTCGGCAATACATTGAGGAGAGGAGAACCCAGCAATCAGAGTCGGCTTCAACGTCGACTTATCATGATAGCTTTCGGAATACCTCTGTGAGGTGTTCCCAGTCTGTACATGAGACCCCAGCAAGCAGCCAAAGGGTTCAGTCTGGGCCACATGTGATTCAGTCCGCCCAGTACATGGCACAGCCATTGTACCAGGCGCCAGTTGTACCTTACATGCAACCTACCCTCTATGGAGGACAGGCGGCATACGGCTATCAGCCGATGGACTGGCAGCTTAGGCTGCAACACCTTGGAGATCAACCCTCTGCTTTCTCCAGGGAAATAACTGAAGCCGTACAGCCGGCCAAAGTTAAAAACATTCTGGTTGGAGCCTATGACGGGACCTCCAACCCAGAAGACCACCTGCTAGCATACACCCACCTCATGTATTTACAAGGGTTGGATGATGCCGCATGGTGTCGTTGCTTTCCAGCCACCCTGAAGGGCATAGCCCAGCAGTGGTTTGGCAACCTGCCGGCTGGCTGCATAAATAGCTTCAAGACGCTGGCGTTCTTGTTTGCATCAAACTTCTCTATGAACATCCCTGCCAAAAAGACAAGTCTTGACTTGGGCAATGTACAGCAGGGAGATAGAGAAGGTTTGCGATCCTACGTCAGGCGGTTCAATCTGGTCCGAATCCAGATTCATGGGCTGTCTGATGAGGTCGCCTTCACAGACTTCTTTAAGGGTCTGAAGGACGGGTCTACTTTTAAGTACGAACTCGTCCGCAAACAAATCTTTACTCTGCAAGGAGCCTTGCGAGAGGCGGAAGCCTACATACAGGCGACCGAACTCTGCTCCTCCAATAAGCAGTCGGACCATAAGAAGTCCGACCGGCAGAAGGAGACTCGGTCTGCTCAGCCGGCTCCTAAGCCAGAAGAGAGCAAAAAGAAAAAGCAAGTCTGGGCCATTGATAACTCTGATCAACCGGCCCAGATGAAGAAAAAAGAGTGGAAACCGTACGTCCCAAGGTACGAATTTCACAAGGACTGCTGCTCCATCCTTTTGGAAATTAAGGATCGGCTAACTCTTGAAAAGCCGACTGCTATGAAAGGTTCCGCTGAAAATAGGAACAAAAACAAGCATTGCCATTTCCATGAGGATGTTGGCCATGACACGAACGACTGTTTTAGTCTCAAGCGGGAGCTCGACCGACTGGCCGACAAAGGACAGCTTAAGTCCTATGTGAAGTCCAAAGTGACTTCAAAAGCAAATCCGGGGCAGTCCAAGAAAAAGACTCCCCAGCCTGCTGTGAGTGCCGAAACTGATGAAGAACCGGTGTACACGATAGCAGGCGGATTTGCCGGTGGTGGCCCGACCATTCGGGGTACCAAGGACCATCTAAGAAAGATGGTCAATTCTGTTGAGGAGGGGGATACATCTAGCACATCCACCTTCCCTAAAGTTGTCATCACCGAACAGGACAGAGGCAAAGTCCGTCGGCCGCATGATGACCCTGTTGTCATTGAATGTAAAGTCGCCAACCAGCTGGTTGGCCGAATTCTGATTGACACAGGAAGTTCCTCTGACCTCATCAGCCTCAAATGCTTGTCCAATCTCAAGTACAAACCGGATAGCATGATGGAGGTCACCCACACCTTAGTTGGGTTTGGAGGAGGACTTGTGCACCCAGTCGGACGAATCGACCTACCTGTCCGCCTGGGAAGCAGGGGAGACGGTCGACACATGACCATCCGTCTCCTAGTGGTTGAAGAGCTCACGGCTTACAACCTCATCTTTGGCCGACCCACTCTTAATGAGTGTAAGGCCGTCATCATCCCTGCTCTCATGCTACTCAAGTATGAGAAGGATGATGGAACAGTTGGTTCCCTTAATGGGGACCAAAAGACGGCTCGAGAGTGTTATCTCTCGGACGTCAAGCCTGCGGCCGTAGCATCCGGCCGGGGCAAGCAAATGATTGACCTCGACGATGTCGAGGAAGAACAGTCGGCCCCACCAGCCGGAAAGAAAAGAAAGACTGATCAGCTGGTGGTGGTCAAAAAAGAAAAGCAGTAGCAATCACTGACCGGGGAAAGGTCGGATGATCTTCGTCCCCAGCCTACTGGAGAGCACATTGATATCCCTCTGGATGATGGCCGTCCAGAGCGGACTGTTAAGGTGGGGACGATTGCCTTTGCAAAATTGGGTGAAAACCTTCACCAGCTGCTCAAGGAATTCAAAGACATCTTTGCCTTTGAAGTGGAAGAGATGCCAGGCATCAGCCCGGATCTCGCCGTCCACAAACTCGCCGTGGATCCTAATAAGAAGCCCATCCGGCAAAAGAAAAGAAAGCACGGCGAAGAAAGAAGTCAGGCGGCAGCTGCCGAAGTAAAAAAGCTATTAGATGCCAAGTTCATTCGGCCGTGCAACTTCCCTGAGTGGGTGGCTAACGTTGTGTTAGTAAAAAATCCGAATGGAACTTGGCGGATGTGTGTTGATTACACAGACCTCAACAAGGCATGTCCAAAGGATAGTTATCCACTGCCTAAGATCGACAGTCTGGTCGACTCAACAGCCGGACATGCCCTGATGAGTTTCATGGACGCCTATTCAGGTTTCCATCAGATCCCCCTGTGGAAAAAAGATCAAGAAAAGACGGCATTCGTCACTGATCAGGGATTGTTCTGTTATACTGTGATGCCGTTTGGTTTGAAGAATGCGTCTGCTACCTTCCAACGAATGATTAATACGGTCTTCATTAATCAAATCGGAAGGAATGTAGAGGCGTACATTGATGATATGATAGTCAAATCCAAACAGCAGGCGGATCACCTTGCTGATCTCCGAGAAACATTCGCCACACTCAGGCGGCACAAGGTCATGCTTAACCCAAAAAAGTGTGTCTTTGGTGTTGAGTCTGGGAAGTTTCTCGGATTTTTGATTGACCAAAGAGGAATAGAGGCCAACCTTGAGAAAATACAGGCGGTAATCGACATGCAGTCGCCCCGTACTGTGAAGGAAGTGCAAAAACTAACAGGTTGTCTGGCAGCCCTGGGGAGATTCCTTAGCCGTTCAGGCGACAAGTGTCTCTACTTTTTCCAGGCAATCAAAAAGAAGACAAACTTTGAATGGGGGGATGATGCAGAGGCGGCCTTTCAAAGGCTAAAAACTCATCTGCACTCTTTGCCGAGGCTTGTCAGCCCTTTGCCTAAAGAGAAGCTCTTCATGTACTTAGCCGTCTCTGATCATGCCCTCAGTGCTGTCCTCTTAGCTGAAAGAGACGACATCCAGCTCCCGGTGTATTTCATAAGCCATGTTTTGAGAAATGCGGAGCTTCGGTACCCCATGGTTGAGAAATTCGGCCTTGCCCTTTACATGTCCATCAAGAAGCTTAAACCTTACTTCTTGGCGCATGCGGTAGAGGTCTATACTGACCAACCGATCAAACGGCCACTCACAACCTTGGAGTCTTCTGGACGAATGCTCAAATGGGCAATCGAAATACAAGGATTAGAAATCACTTATGAATCAAGGAAGGCAATAAAGGGACAAGCATTCGCTGACTTTATTGTCGAAATGACAAGGCCGGTTGTTCCGGACAATACGGACCAGGTCTGGAAAGTATATGTGGATGGGAGCTCCACTGTGAACGGCTGTGGTGCGGGGATTATCTGTCAATCTCCTGAAGGAGATAAGTACGAATACGCACTACGGTTCAAGTTTCAGGTCTCTAATAATGAGGCCGAGTATGAGGCCCTGCTGGCCGGCATCCGGTATTGCAAGGCGGCAGGGGCGAAGAAGGTATCCGCCTGCTCTGATTCTCAACTGGTCGTACTCCAGGTTAATGGAACGTACGAGGCCACTCATCCGGCCATGATAAAGTATTTGCACGCGGTCAAGAGTGAAGTTGGGTCACTTGAAGAATTTCATCTAACTCAGGTGCCCAGGTCTTCAAACAATCAGGCGGATGCTCTGTCCAAGTTGGCATCATCCGCCTCCTCTGAAACGCCTCGGTCAGTCTTCTGGGAGGTCATGGAAAAAAGAAGTATATCAGAGGAAGACCCCATTGGAATTCTTGACCGAAGCTCAACCTGGATGGACAGCATCCGGACCTATCTTACTGACGGCACGCTCCCTGACTCACCACGGGAGGCGGCTGTTCTAAAAAAACGAGCAGCTAACTTCGAGTTACGGCAAGGAGAGCTCTTCAGGGCTGGCTTTTTGAAACCCCTGTTGAAGTGTGTTACCCCTGAAAAGGGGAAGGAAGTTCTCGAAGAGTTGCATTCAGGATTCTGCGCCTCCCATATAGGCGGCAGATCCCTCGCGGCTAAGGCCAGGCGGATTTACTTTTGGCCGACTCTGGAGTCGGATGCCATGGAAATGGTGAAAAAATGTGACAAGTGCCAAAAGTTTGGCAAGCTCATCCATCGTCCGGCTACAGACCTGACGGCCATCCACAGCCCAATACCCTTTGCCAAATGGGGCATAGACATTCTGGGGCCATATACAACTGCACCAGGCGGCAAGCGCTATATATTTGTGGCTGTGGATTACTTTACTAAGTGGGTAGAGGCTGAGGCAGTCAAAAACATCAAGACTAAAGACGTCATTTCCTTTATCTGGAGGAACATAATCACTCGTTTCGGGGTGCCCATGTCTATGGTTTTTGACAATGGTCCTCAATTTGAGACGCCTCAACTCAAGACTTGGCTGGGAGACCAGGGGGTCTCAAGCTTCTTCGCATCAGTCGGCCGGCCACAAGCAAACGGCCAGGTCGAAGCCTTCAACAAGTTAATCTCAGACGGAATTAAAAAGAAGATTGAGCGGGCTGGTGGCCTTTGGGCGGATGAATTACCACACGTCCTTTGGTCCATCAGAACGACTGCTAAAGGGGCAACGGGAGAAACCCCGTTCCTAATGGCGTATGGTGCAGAAGCTGTTCTGCCCATCGAGCACTATGAGCCTACCCTTCGAATCATGTTGTATGATGAAGAGGCAAATTGGGAGGCCATGCGCCTAGCATTGGACTCACTTCCAGAACGCAGGGGCAATGCTGCCTTGCGTCATGAGATATACCGTCTGAGAATGACTCGGGCTTATAACAAAAGAGTACACAAGCGTCCTCTCAAAGTGGGGGACTTTGTGCTACGGAAAATGGAGGCAGTCGGTAGGGCGAATGAACAGGGAAAGCTAACCCCAAATTGGGAAGGCCCCTACCGAATTTATGAGGAGATAAGAGACGGCACCTACCGCCTGGAAGAACCAAACGGCAGGTAGCTGCCCAGAACTTGGAATGTAGACAACTTGAAAAAGTACTACTTTTAAGTACGAATGTAAAGACCTCAATTTTGTAAATCTCACGTATAGTTAATGAGAATATGCCTTCATTTCCCAACTTATCTTTTTATTTAAGTTTTTTAAGTGCCGCCTGTACCAAATACAGACGGCCAATATGTCTGAAAAACGTCTGTCCCAACAGCAGACGCCCCAATCCCTCTGAAGGAGCCGATTGTTTTAGAACAGTCGTCCCTACGAAATTCATCAAGTTTACACCAACACTTGATGAATATTTACTTGATCATTTAAGAGGCCTAAGGCCAGATAAAAACATGATGAGGCCTATGGCCGGATGTTAATAAACAAAAAGAGACCGAATGGTCACAGTCTGCTCCAACATGAGCATGACCGTCTGCTCCAACATGAGTCAGATAACCGGCGACATCCATTTGGGCGAATTCGTCGAGGAGAAGCATCTCCCATTTGGGTGGCACATTGCTCTACGAATATATCAAGCGGCCCTACCGAATGCTTAGGCAGCATTCGCAGTCGTTTGTTTTAATCGAAAGTGAAATCTAAAAGACCTGAATTTTCTATTTAACGCAGTCGTCACTGTTTCATGAGTAGAGGCTAATTGAGGCATAAAGCCGGATGCGCCTGTTATTGCTCAGGGGCAAAACAGGCGGAATATTTTATACAAGTTAAGTTAACTACTTAGCAATTATTGAGGCTATTGGCCGGATGACGTCTGATCCTTGCCTATGGGGCAAGACAGGCGGACAATTATTTTTAAAAGAAAATTGGTTAAGTTACAAACTTAGCATTTTATCTCAAAGAGGCTTATGGCCGGAGGCGCTTGTTTTTTGCTTATGGGGCAGAACAAGCGGAGGTTTACCCTTAGCAAATTAGCTAAGTTGGAAATTTGAGTTAGTTCGAGCCAATGGCCGAATGAACACTTATGTTTGCCAATTCTGGATGGACGTCTGCCGCGTGGTTTGGGGCAATCACCATAGTGATTGATTGACTTAGAAACCATGCATACTATTCTAAGTATCAAAAATTTCTAAGTCAATCAATCCAATAAACCGAAACCACCCGACATCCGTCCAGGGGCAAGAACATTCGCATGGTATACAGGTTATAATACTTAGCCAAAAACATGCAATGAAAAATTCAAAAATGCAAAGGACAACAACAATATGGATAACTTCAGCCAAATAGCCGAAGGATTTAAATTAAAGACCAATCGTCACCAGACGATTGGTTAAGATTGTTATCTGGCAAAGCCAGAAAGATTGTCAAATTACCCGACCCCTCGGTCGGTAAAGATACAAATACTCGGCACACAGGCCGGAAAAACAAAGTACTTGGCCATTCGGCCACAGAAACAGAAAAAATAAAAAGCTTAAGTGATCAGGGGAGAGCCTCTTCAGTGGCAGCCGGCTTGTCGTCCTTCGGCTGCTCTTCCTCCTTTTTCTCTGGCTCCTCCGCCTGATCCTCCTCCTCGCCACCAGAGGACGACTCCCCAGAAGAGTCTGACCCAGAACTTTCCTCGGCCTCAGCATTCTCAGCCTCTTCAATAAGGCGAGCGTCGAATGCTTTGCTGGCTTCGTCAAATTTGGATTTCCAAATCTGACAGTCCGAGTCCGGCTGTACAGCCGCCCAAGTGTCCCGCATGATGGCTTCATAATCGCTCATCATTTGCTTAACAAGAGCCTCTCTCTCTTGATCAGCCACGGACTCAAACTTGGACTTCAGCTGATGCTCCTGGTTGCTGAGGCGCTGCTCCAGGCGGCCCACCTTCTGCTTGGCTCTCTCGGCCTCTTCTTTGGCATCTTGAAGAGGCTCGAGCTTCTCCTTAAGAGTTGTAATCTCTTTCTTAAGGGAAGTGATGCGCAGGCGGGCCGAGTCCAGGTCCTTCTTCACCTGCATATTGGCTTCCGCCTGCGAATACATCATATCAAGCGTCAGATACTCATTCTGAGCAATATCAAATTGAGCTCGATCCAAGGCGGACTCGGCCTGAGCTTTAGCGACTGTTACCTCTTTGGATTTCTCCTTGAGGGGTTGCCTGAGCCCTTGGACGCGCAGCATGGCCTGCGAAAGAGCCGAATGGTTAAAACCAGGTGGAAAAAGGAATAATGCTTAAAAAAAAAAGAGAAAGTTGCTTGAGCTAACTCATACCTCGCAGAGGTTCCCAAAGATGCCATCCAAGTCAAGGGTGCCGACTCCTCTGACAGACGCCTTGTCGTCAGGATCGACCGCCCTCAGCATGGACTTGGCCATCTGGACTACAGTCGGCCTCTGCACCGGAACTGAGAAGGAGAGAAAGTTAGAGAAAATAACTAAAGTACATCTATATGGGAGAACAAGGGGGGCGAATGAATTTTACCGTCGTCCTTCTGTTCCTCCTCTATCCCCAGGCTTCTCTTCTCTCCTGCTGAGCCGACAGCAGTGGTGGGTTGCTTAAAGCCACCCTTCGATGCCCTCTGGGCATCCGGTTTGCTGATCTCCTTTTCATCTTCGAGAGGAGAGGCGTCTGGGCCCTTCTTGGGCTTATGAGCAACGTGCTTCCGGCCGCCCTTGCCGGATGCGCTCACATCACCCGCCCTAGTCTTTTGGATTTTAGGGTCGGATGGTTTTGAAGGAGATTTGGAAGGCGCACCCTACATCAACACAAGATAAACGCAAGTTAGAAATCATTCGGGCAAATTTAATATTGATCAGAAATAAAAGAGCAATTTTCTACCTTGGAGGTGCCGCCAGTTTTCTGTTCATCCACTTTGGTGTGGGTGGTTACTTCTGCCCTGTTTAAAACGTTCGACCTATATCGAGCAGCAGATACAGCCGGCTTCCTTGTGGCCGAGAGCTTTTCCATTGCTTTATCTGCAAAAATGAACAAGTGATTAGCATCATTAAACAAGTACTGAAAAGCGGAAGTAATTTGCATATAAAACAGACGGCCGACTACCTCTCGGCATCTCAGAACTTAGCCCACAGGCAGCTAAGAATGTCCCTTCTTCAAACCACTTGTACAAAGGGAGATAGCATTGAGGGGTGACCTCTTTGTCCCCCTCATCATTCGTCCACACGGACACGGTAAACAACCCCGCGTCCATGATCTCCTCCTTTGCCCGCCTGGGAATAGGCGGCAATGCGCTCCTGCCTGCTAGGAGAGGTAGATCCTTATTCCACCTGTTATACTTTTGGTTCAGGCGGCTGTCGGCAGACTTGACTATATAAAACTTAGTCCTCCAGTCTTTCCACTTGTTCTCTTTGCCAACAGCCATCATGTACCCCTTGCAAGTGGTCAAGGTGTACCAGCCTTCACCGCCCCTAGCAGGCGCCCTGCTCAGATAGTGCATATGGGCGAATGCTTCAAAGCTCGCCTCCACCTGCAGCATCTCACAGGCGGCAACGTAACCCAGAATATTGATCCAGGAGTTGGGTACAAGTTGCCAGATACCTAGTTGGTATCCGTCCAAGATCCTCTCCACGGCCGGATGGAGAGGGAAGCGGAGGCCAGCCTGGAAGGCCGCTTCATAGCAGCCGAATGCTTTGTCTTGATAGCAGGCCAGGCTCGGCCAGGTTATGGTGTCGCCCTCGTTAGGGACCGACAAAGTGTAGCCATAGCCTAGGACGACCTTGCGCCTAAAATTGGCAAGGCCGGATGCCATGGCACTCCGCCTGCCTGGCGGAACATGCTGATAGTAGGGGGCTCTCTCCAAGCGCCTGGAAGCACTCGGCTCGTCCCAGCTTTCCCCTCTATCCACTGCCAGGGACTCTCTGGCAGAATCTATGTTTGACCTAGCCTCCTCTGATTTTACGGAGGCATTCTCTGAAGAAGATGACGAGGCCGACTCGTCATCAGAGCTCTCATTAGAGCTAGGGGACCGCCGACTGGTGCCAGCGGGGTCCTCCCCTAGACTCTCTTCCGGCGCCTGTCCAGAAGGCCCGGGTTGATATTCTTCATCCGCCTCCCCCAAGATTCCATCACTGGGAGTTCCACTAGATGTGGGCGAATGGTAATAAGTGGGGGTAGGAGGAAGATAGGAAGGGCTGTCAGGGTGTTCCGACAGCTCACTTCGAGGCACCCTTATTGAGCCGTCTGAAAAAACAGTCGACCCATCCGAATGGTAGAAAACTCCATCGGAGCTACACTGTCTTGCTGTTCTTTTGATTCTGGCCATATTGTCCTGCACAGACACGGAAACGGTCGGATTCGGAGAAGTTCGCAAAGCAGGGTCTTTGGCCAAGCATTCGGCACTACTAGTTCTAGACTCAGCCGTCCCCGGTGACCGGCTGATCACTATCCTACGCCGTGCCGCATGCAATTGGGGAACCATTTTTTCGAAAACAAAGAAAAAATGAAGAGTAAAAAGAAAATACAGGTGTTACCTTTAGAAGAAGGGAGAAAGACGCCTGGTTGACTAAAGAACAGTCGAACTGGTAGCCGAGTGTCGGATGCTTGAAAAACGCTTAGGGAATTTTGAGATTCTTTAAGTCAAAAAGTCCAAGATTCTCCAGAGATTCGCCAAGGTGTGAATCCACGAGGGGGGTCAAACCTTACTATTTATAGGGGGGTAAAAACCCTAATTTTTCCCTCCAGTAATTTTTGAATCTGACCACTCAGATACTGACACCTGTCACAGGAGTCGCGTGCAATGCACGTGTCCCCTGTGAGGGGCAAATGATTTGGGTATTTTATACCCGGCCAAGTGGCCCAATCAGAAAGTGTCACGTGTCCTCCATATAGGTGCCATTTGGACCTACGGAATGATGACACGTGGAGGGAGGACTCTTCTCCGTCCTACGTGGACAGAAAGTCCAGCAGGGACCATTCAGTCGGCGACACGTGTCACCCAAAAGGTGCTTCAGAATCCTTTTGGGCACAGTGACACGTGTCACTCAGGTATTGGCCCTGGGATGGCGGCCTTCTAAGGCCCAAATCCCGAGGCGCCGCAAACCGGCGTGACCTAACTCCTAGGTCACGAGATCTTAGGAGGGCACACTCTTCTCTATAAATAGGGACATTACGTCATTTATGATGACACACGAAAAAAGAGAGAGAATTTTTGACACACAATACGAGACAATACGTCACTTACCACAGAGCTGTCGTTTTCAAGGAACACACAACACTTTACCTGAGCTTGGAATTCAAGCAGATAACTTTACTTCCGCACGTTTTATCTCCGAATATTTACTGACTTAGTCTTCGGAGGCGGACCACCGACCATCCGGCGGTCCGTTTGCTTTGCAGGTACAGGCATCCTCAGTTGGATCCAGTTTCAGTGTTGTAACTCTCCCGAGGGACAAAAACCCCCGAAACAGTTTGTGGTAATGAAGTAGACTTAGAAAAACTTGCTAACTTATATTTTAATCGCCCTATCTCTGAATCTTATCATGTATATCGTAGAAGGGCATATATTTTTTGCATGTTTAGCAAGCTACTATTTGCAAACGGTAGGGTAGGACATGCTTGTCTAGCGTCTGTACTTGAGCATGTAGAATCTGGAAGATCTCCTATTCCGACGTGCCTTGGAGAAACATTTCGCGGCCTTGACGAGGCAAAATCTGACCGGAAAGCCATCAGGAAGGGTTCTCTGGTACTATTACAGGTAAAAATACGCTCTGAATAGCCCCCGTGACACAAAACAGTCACCGTGTCACGGTTAGGGTCTGCCGTGACACGGTCAAAACTGCCGTGTCACGGGAATCTGCAATCTTTTATTTTTTTTTTAATTTTTTTTTTATATATATATATTCTTGTTGTTTTCTTGTTTTGTAGATTTGGTTGATGAAGCGTTTGGAATTATTTGAAGCCCCCGACGACATTGAAAAATATGGCCCTCACGACTTAGTCCGTAGGAAGAAGAATTATTCTGCGAACATGTCGTATGAAGATTGGAAAAATTCTTTGCAAAGAGAGAATTTTCCATTCGTTGGGTGGTGCCTTGGTGGAGGCTTACTAGGATGGTTGGCACGAATGAAACTCCATATTGCCGTGTTCCTAGTATCTCCATACTGACTTTTTACTGTCCTTCTCGACTAATGCGGCAGTATGGACTGGAACAAGTAATTCCACGCTATAACGATAGTCCTCGTGAAGTATCGTTGCATTAATGTAACGTTCACAAGTACGAGGCTTATTGGATTGGAAGGCCTTTGTGGACCGTTTCTGCAAGTGACCAAGCTCCTCCTCCATTATCTAGTGCATACAAGGCGTGGTTGAATCCTAGAAGTAGGAGGGAACGATTCGGATCACGCAAGTCTGATGTAAAGAGTCGTCTTGGAGAGAAGAAAGCTCCTCTTAAAGACCGCCTAGGTCCGAGAACACAAGGAATTGAGTTTAAGACTCCTAAGATGCCAAGAAAGAAGACCTATGTGAAAGGAAAGGGTAAAGAAAAGATGGTGTATAGGGAGAAGCAACCGAAAAAGTTCAAGAAAGGTGAAAGGGGCGAAAGTTCGATTAGGGGTGTGACGGTTCGGGCTACAAAAGACACACTAATGTTGAAGGCCGACCTAATTGAACAAGAGAAGGATGTTCCTAAAGAGAAGAGAGATTAGATAAATAGTGCTTTGCATTTTATTATTTATTTTTATTTAAAATAAGGCGTATGATGCCAATATTATAGTCGCATATATTTTAATAATAATAATAGCGCATTTATTTCTTAAATAAAAAAAAAAAACAATGACTTTTATTTATTATCCGAGTCAAGGAGTCGGACGCAATGGAAGAACGAAAACAAAACTCGAACAGGAAATTCGCAACGAATGCGCCAATAAATAAAATGGTAAACTGAAAATCTGCCGTGTCACGGTCAAAGAGTCCCGTTACACGGTTAAAGTTCCCGCGTCACGGCGAAACTTTTTTTTTATTTTTTATTTTTTTTTTTTTTTGGCAGGCAGGGTGACGTGGCACGGAATAGTTCTCCGTCAGACGGGAACAAATCCCGTGTCACGGGAGGTACTCTGTTCTTTTTTGCCGTTCAGAGTTTGCCGTGACACGGGATTTTTTCCCGTCAGACGGGAATTCTTCCCGTGTCGCGGCATATTTACCCTTTTTTTTTTTTTTTTTTTTTTTTTTGGTCGTGAGGCAATGTTGAACAGGGCACGTATTAAAGCAATAGAGGGAGGATTTTTTTTTATTTTAAAGTGGCCGGGCCCCCTTGAGGGGTTGCCTACGTATCCTAAAAAGGAATTAGGCCAGACGTAGCTCTATTGGGTCATGAACCCATGCGACTAGGTGTAGAATTTTTTGAGTTGATCCAAGTTGGTTAAATTATGGAAGCCGTTGCCGTCCATGTCTACCAATTGTGCCGCTCCGCCAGACAGGATGGCTTTAACAATGTACGGGCCTGACCAGTTCGGTCTGAATTTTCCTCTTGGATCTAACACATTTTTGCGAAGTGCTTTAAGCACTAGGTCACCCTCTTTGATATTCCTGGTTTTGACTTTTTTATTAAAATGTCGTGCCATACGCTGTTGGTAGGTTTGGACATGATGCAAAGCTGCCAAGCGTTTTTCATCAAGCAAGACCAGTTCGTCGTATCTTGCTCTAATCCAGTCGACTTCATCTAGTTGGCTTTCCAATGCGATTCGGAGAGAAGGTATCTCGAGCTCGATTGGTTGTACAGCTTCGACGCCATAGACCAAGGAGAAGGGGGTAGCCCCTGTCGATGTACGAACAAAGGTTCGATAACCCCAAAGGGCAAAATGTAGCTTACTTGGCCAATCTTTATAATTTTCCGTCATCTTTTCGATGATGGTCTTCACGTTTTTGTTGGCCGATTCGACTGCTCCGTTTGTTTGTGGTCTGTAAGGTGATGATCGATGATGTTTTATATGATATTTCTGTAACAATTCCGCACATTCGGCTTGGAAATGTGTTCCATTGTCACTGATCATCTCATGTGGTACCCCATAGCGGCATATAATATTTTTCTCAATGAATTGAGCTACGTGTTTTGCCGTCAGCTTGGCATATGAGGCTGCCTCGACCCATTTGGTGAAGTAGTCGATTGCTACGAGAATGAATTCATGCCCTCCTTGTCCTGGTGGTGAGATTTTTCCAATGATGTCAATGCCCCAAGTGGAGAAAGGCCATGGAGAAGTATATGTGTAGAGAAGTGAAGGTGGAACATGCTGTAAGTTTGCATAGATTTGACACTTCATACATTTTTTGACGTACTCGTGACAATCTCGCTCCATAGTAGTCCAATAGTAACCTTGTCGTTGAATTTTTTGGACTAACATCTTTGCATTCATGTGAGTTCCACATATACCAGCATGAAGGTTTTCCGTGGTTTTATGTGCTTCTTTCTTGGTTATACATAAGAGATTCCTTCCTGTTGCGGTTCTCTTATGGAGTTCTCCCCCGATGAGCACATACTGTGAGGCCAGGAGCCTCAAAGCACGGCGTGCCCTTTTATCAGTATTAGGAGGATACTCTGCTCTTGTCACATAATTAAGGATGTCTGTATACCATGGTTCTTCGTCTTCCTCATGTGATTCTTGTTCATCATCAAGTGCATGAACATAAGCTGGTTCATACCTTCTCTCTATGGTCAATGGCATTCTGATCGTGTCAGCTGGAATTCGCACCATTGATGCTAACTTAGCTAGTGCGTCAGCGAACTGGTTTTCTTCTCTTGGCAGATACGTATACTCCACTTCATCTAGTTGCTCCGTGAGAGTTTCCAGGTGAGCTTGATATGTAGCGAGACTTTCACTCCTCACTTTCCATCTCTTAGAGATTTGGTTAATGATTAGTGAAGAGTCACCGTAGATTCTGAGTTTCTTGATTCCCAAGGCGACAGCTGTTTCTAATCCCAAAATGCATGCTTCATATTCTGCGGCATTGTTGGTGACATCAAAGTCGAGCTTCATGGAAATTGGGATGTGTTCTTCATTGGGTGATACGAGCAAGACTCCCACACCACATCCCTTTTGGTTTGAAGCTCCATCGAAATAGAGCGTCCAACTATCGTCTTCGGTCATGAGTAAATCTTCGTCAGGGAAATCATACTCATCTTCTTCTTTCTCAGCTTCTTCTAGCGGAAAGTCTGCTAAGAAGTCATAAACTGCAGAACCTTTGATGGCCTTTTGTGGCACAAATCTCAAATCAAATTGAGCTAGATTGACTATCCATCTTGATAATCTTCCGTTGAGTGTTGCTTTCTCGAACAGATATTTGAGAGGATCCATCTTAGACACGACATGCACTGTATGAGTGAGCATGTAATGTCTCAGTTTTTGTGCGGCCCATACAAGTGCGAGACACAACTTCTCGAGTGGCGTGTATCGCGTCTCATATCCTTGGAGTTTCTTGCTCAAGTAATAGATTGCATTCTCCTTGCTTTCGATCTCTTGTGCTAGCATTGCCCCCATCGTTTCTCTTGTGACTGTAAGGTAGAGTCGAAGAGGAAAGTCAGGTATTGCTGGCGCTAGCACGGGTGGGTTTGCCAAATAATCTTTGATTTTGTCGAAAGCCTTTTGGCAGTCATCATCCCATGTGATTGGGACATTCTTCTTAAGCTTCTTGAATATAGGTTCGCATATTGCTGTGAGCTTTGATATGAACCTACTTATGTACTGCAACCTTCCAATGAAGCCTCGAATCTCCTTCTCATTTTTGGGTGGTGGCATGGCCATGATCGCTTTTACTTTTGAAGGATCTATTTCAATCCCTCGAGAACTGATCACATATCCAAGTAATTTGCCTGACGTGACTCCGAATGCACATTTTGCAGGATTTAATCTCATGTTATACTTACGGAGTCTTGCAAAAAATTTGCGAAGTGCGACAATATGGCCTGGGCGATCTTTAGACTTGACAATCATGTCATCAACATAGACCTCCACCTCTTTGTGCATCATGTCATGTAAAAGTGCTGTAGCTGCTCTTTGGTAGGTGGCACCCGCGTTTTTCAAACCGAATGGCATTACCGTATAGCAATATGTACCCCACTGTGTGATGAATGTGGTTTTCTCCATGTCTTCTTCGGCCATCAATACTTGATTATATCCGGCGTAACCATCCATGAATGACAGGAGTGCATGGTTTGCTGTATTATCGACCAGAATGTCAATGTGAGGTAGAGGGAACCCATCTTTTGGGCTTGCTTTATTGAGATCCCTGTAATCAACACACATTCTGACCCTTCCATCCTTCTTTGGAACTGGGACCACATTTCCTATCCATTCCGGATACGTGGATACTCTGATGAAACCTGCGGCCAATTGTTTCCTGATTTCTTCTTTGATTTTGAGAGCCACATCTGGTTTCATTCGGCGCAGCTTTTGTTTGACAGGCTTCATACCTGGAATGAGTGGTATCGTATGCTGAGCTATATCCCTGTCAATTCCTGGCATATCTTGGTATGACCAAGCAAATACATCAACAAATTCACTAAGCAAGTTAATTAGCTCTTTGCGTTCATCTTGACTTACTGTTAATCCAATTTTTACTTCTTTAACAGTCGTATCATTGGAAATATTAATTGTTTCTGTATCTTCAATAACTGCTGTTTTATTTTCGTGTTCTTCCATTGCTTTTATTATTTCTTTGTCATTTTTATCATTAGCAAAGCAATATTGATCAGGGCTAGGGGGATGGCACACATCGTAAGCAAAGGTATTCATTTCATTGAATTCACTGGCTAATACATCAAGAGAGGCAAGGTCAGCTGCGACCTCACCAGAATTATTAGGACTAGAAGGATAAGGCTCAACAAAAGATTCAGGGCTGAACTCTATAGCAGAAAGAGGGTCGGCCTCAAACTCTAAGGACTCATCTACAGACTTAGACTCAGACTCGGACTCGGACCCAGACAATTCAGACTCATCAAACATAGGACCCTCGCCAGCGGTTATTTCCAACTTCTCTCCACTTGGCGTAGTGATCCTCAATGTCTTGCGCCATCCCCTTGAAATGTTGTCAGCTTGGACGATTAACTCGGAGGGATCAAACTCCTTGTTTGCTATGACCGCTTGAACGAGCTCAGAGTTATCATTGCAGACCGGCTTGGATTCATTTTTCTCCATTCCAAAAATAAGGTTAATTCCCAGATCATCAGAGTTCAGGCTGGCTGACTTCTTGACTGTGGAGAGTTCTTCATCGATGAAGTCACAATCGAGGAATACCTCAAATCCTGGTTCACGGATCCCATCATGGACAAATGGTTCGGGGAATTCATAGCATGGGAAGTCTTCCCCTTCTTTGATGTACTGGCCGTTGAGAGTGAACGGATATGGATCCATGGCCATTTCTGTCTTCGTGATTCGAGTATTGTTGCGAGCCTTCAATTTCAACGCAGCCCGTTTCAGGTCTTCCTTTGTCGGCTCGAATCCTAAGCCGAAAGTGTCCTTCTTGACTGCACCAGGATGCCCCCAAGATTTAGCCATTTTCTTCTTGAGCCCAAGGGTCATTCCAGGGAAGTGACCTTGCTTCTTCATAATGGCGTTGATACTAGTGTTTGAATAAGGATCGAAGTCGAGATGACACTTTTCCTCTTCTTCGATCGCAAGAACATCATCTAAAGAAAACCCCCACAGATCTTCATCTTCCTCATCGTGCTCAACATGGACGATAGGGGTATCAATAACTTGAATGCGCATAGGAGAAGCATCGATAGTAATCGGAATTCCTCCCACTATGGCTTTCACTTTCTGGTGAAGCGACGACGGAATCGCCTTTAGCTCATGAAGCCAAGGGCGTCCTAATAACAGATTGAAAGAGGCCTTAATGTCCACCACCTGAAACTTGGTGCGACGTTCAATAGCCCCAGTAGTTATATTCAGTACGATAGTACCCACGGCTTGACGGCGAGTATTATCGTAAGCTCGAATCCCTTGAGTGGAGGGAGTCAACTCTTCATTCTTTATACCCAACTTCCTTGCAGTACGGAGTGGGCACACATTGATTGCAGAGCCATTATCAACCAGGCTCATAGGAACATTCATCTGCCTACACACTACAGTGAGGTGTAAGGCCTTATTATGTTGGTCCCCTTTCGGGGGTAGATCCTTATCAGAAAAGGAGATCAGATTGTTGGTACTCGGCAGCTCAGTAGTGAGAAAGTTGACCAATCCTTGAGGAGTCATGTCGTCATCAACTCCTATCTTCACCAGAGCATTCATTACAGCTTTTCGATGCTCGTGGGAAGTGGCCAAAAGCTTCCATACATTCATCTCCACCTTGGTCTTTTGCAGCTGTTTGACCACATCGCTATTCACAGGGTCGATGGGATCAAGTATCGGATTTGGTTGTGGTGGAGGTGGAGGTAGGTTAGGTTGTTGCAACCGTCCACTTCTGGTGAGAACCTTGACCTCAAGGTCCCCCCAAACATCTTCACTGGTGCCGAGAGATGAACAGGCTATGTCTTTGAGATAGACGTCTTCATCATCACTATCCCAAATCCCATTCACTTCTTCAGTGTTTGAGATAAATACAACTTCCGGCAGAGGTTTATTCACAGGTTGAATGAGTATTGACGGATCAAAGGAGACTTCATCTTCTATGATAGCCAAAGCATCAGAAAGAGGACCTGTTTTAATGTTAGGCTTCTTGCCCCCTGGAGGGACAGGAAGTTGGTTAGCATCTATCAGGTCTTGGATTGCGTCTTTCAGCCTCCAACACTTCTTAGTGTTATGACCCTTGCCTTGATGATACTTGCAATAAGCATTGGGGTCATAGTTGGCGGTTCTATTCTCAGGTCGAGGTTCTGGAAATGGTCCAATTGGCATAATCAGTCCCTGACCATGTAGACGGTCATAAGCCGCATCATACGTCATTCCCAAAGGCGTATAAATCCTCCTTTGCCTTTGGAATCTTTGAGTAGAGGCATTAAGGGCCAGCACATCATTGATGTTGATATTGTTAGCAGCATTATTGGGCTTAGAAGACGAAGAAGAAGGAGTGTCGTTCTTCTTGTTTTTCCAAGTGCTGTTGTTATTGCTGCTACCAACAGACTTCATCAGTTCGTCTTCGATATTGATTCCAATATCGTATACAGCATCAAAGGTACTTAGAGGCAGAAACCTCAGGTGTTGCTTGTATTTATGCGTCAGATTGGCAACGAACAAGCGAACCATCTCCTTCTCCTTGGGAGGATCCACCAAGAGCGCAGCTGTTTCCCTCCACCTGCTTAGGTAAGTGGTGAAGCCTTCATTCTCTTTCTGTTTGAGAATGGAGAGTTCACGTTCAGAAGTCTTGGCCTGGATGTTACACTTGTACCGATTCATAAAGCTTTCAGTAACATCCTCCCAGGTCGTGACATGCTTGGACTCCAGAGAATAGAACCACTGTTGACAGGCATGTTCTAAGGAAAGAGGAAACACCGTAGGGAAGAGTGTCACATCTACTCCCTTAAGAGCCATAGTTGCAGAAAAAGCCTTCAAATGGAAAAGTGGATTATCAGTAGGCTTGAACTTGGGAATATCAGCAGTGGAAAACTTCTCAGGGAGCTTCTCTCTTATAGACGAGGAGGTGATAGGCTGTTCCACATAAGTGAACTCTTCGGAAATCTTGCTCATTTGTTCCTTGATCTTGTCCATCGCAGCAGTAGTGACACTGTTTTGCTTGTCTTGCTCTACAGTGCTGACTCTAGTAGTGAGTATCTGCATCATGTCAGACAATCTTTCGATTGTCCTGTTGAGGCTCTCGATGTCTTCCTTAGTGGCCATTGGTTGAAAGTAGACTGGAGACGGATCTTGTGGAGATGACTGAGGTGGTTTTCTTGTACGCCTCTTTGGTACAAGAGGTTGTTGAGGTATGGACTCGAACCGTAACAATCTACCCTTGCTTCTTGCCCAAGTGCTGTGACACCGAAACAAACACACCTTTAATGACCAAACTTGACCTTAACCTATTCGGATTAAAGAAATATTTTTTTTTTTCGAAGCTCTACTTATTAAAAAAAAAAGAAAACATGGGAGGATACCATCCGACTTACTCCAAAAAAAAACGACACAAACGAAACTTCCCTAAAATACGGTCAAAAGTGGTGCATGACTAAAAAAAAAGTGCGGACATAATATGTGAGTGATTAGGTGAGGTCATAGACACGTGTTTTGACCGTATAACTAGACACGACTCAATACTGGACACAAAAATCGAGAAAAAAGACTAACGGGACACTTTCCTGGGCACCGTGTCACGGTACAGACTGGCGTGACACGGTTAAGGCTTACCGTCAGACGGTAGCCTTTACGGTGTCACGGCACTGTTCACCGTGACACGGCAGAAAATGCCGTGACACGGTGCGCAGTTCCAGGTCAGTTTTGTGATTTTTTTCAGATTTTAATCGATTTTAAGTCCGTACTAATTACTATGTGAGAATAAAAACCCTCGGTCATGGGTCAAACAAAAAGAGCAAACACATTAGGGTTAGCATCGAACAAACACATAGCATTTAGGCACGATGATGCAAAAAAAGTTCGCAACCTAAAGTCAAGATCTATGTTCAACTATTGGTCAAGCTTTGGGTGTCAAAAGGGTACCATGGTTAAGAGTTTGGACGCGTTAGCAAGGCAGCCTCCCTTGAGGGTGTATGCCAACGGGCGGCTCCGCGAGTTCGTGATGAAATCGAACTCGACTCCATGGTTTGGGTGAATTTAATGACTCGGATGAACCCTTATTGCCATGAGCGTTTTTGGGTTGATAGAGCTTAAATTCCCCGGGGCTAAGACGCATGTAGAACACATACGTTTTTTCAGAAAAATCGAAGGAAGTCAACTGTGGGAAAAGAAAATAGGTCACCGGACTGATTTTAGGACTGCCGTGACACGGTAAAAATTCCCGTGTCACGGTACAATGTGCCGTCAGACGGTACACTGTACCGTGACACGGCAGACTTTGCCGTGACACGGCAGTCAGAAAATCTGACTGGTGCCCTGTTTGCTTTTGCGCGCAACCAAGTTATCCAATTTTTCCTACGGTACAGACCTGAATGCGACGTTAAAACGTCTATGTAGATGCAAAAATGCCAAATTAATCACAGGAATATTTTTTCAAGAATCTTTCAAGTCTCATCCACTCATCTTAATTAAATACCGATCACTCAAATCGATAAATAATTAAGAATCCTCCCCAGTGGAGTCGCCAAATTGTAGGCATCGTTTGAAGTGCGCCTACGTTAAAAGCATGTGTGAATATGCTTGGCACTCATAGGAAGTGGGAATTGACATAATACGATTAGGGACAAAGCAAAGTAGGGAGCCGCCAACAAGTTTTTAAGGAACTTGTAAACCGTTCACGGATCATAAAAAGGCAACCACGATAAGGGACAACGATAGGAAACAACGATTGACCCGTGAAGGTTACACCCCATTCATAATCCATGAGATTACTAACTCCATATGGTTCGGAACCACGAAAGGAGGATCGGAGATGATGGTACGAAGTGATTCATGGAGTCACATTCGCCCGTATTGGCCTCTACTCGATTCTTATAGTGAAAAGTGATTCCTGCGATCTCAAAGGCATACAATAAAATATTCAATTTGCTCCAAACTATTATTTAACTAAATTGGTTTAAAATTAATGCACACATAATTCTAAATATTTGGTGATCACTTTAATTAATAATAAGATTAAAAAGGAACCTAAACCGGTTGTCCAAATTATCTTATTAGGCGTGATTTTCAATTACATATTCCCTTTAAACATGCAATATGGTGATCAAAATAAATAATAGAATCAATATCAACATAAAAACCAATTTAATCATAATTCCAACAACATAAAAAATCGTTAGAAAAACAATAATAATAAAAAGAGCATGATCCTTACTTTGAATCTGTTTGTTTGTAACTACAAAATAATAAACGAGTTAGTAACTTCAAGAAAATAATAAAGCAATGACTAAATTAAATTAAATAAAATAAAGTTGATTTTGGGGCCAAACCCTCAAACGATTCTACCTTTCACGCCTTGGTTTAAGGACAGAACCTCGAGTAAAATATGGACTCCTTTGAGTGCTTGAAGAAGGAATTTTGAAGTGAAAGGGTAGGCTAGTGTTTAGGTTAATAGCATAAAAGAGAGAAAAATAAGAATAGTCGAATTCTGGTCCCCCGTTCATCCAGAAATGAGGGGGTATTTATGTGCTGAGGGAGCACACGGAACCCTAAAATGATAAAAACCCTAAAAATGCATCCCGTGACACGGTCAGTTTTGGAGTGTCGCGGGAAATTTTTAGAAAAACGGAACGGAAAACGCGTTAAGGGTTTACGCGAAAAGGACACGGAACTTCCCGTGTCACGGCAGACCTCCCGTGTCACGGGAAGTCCCACCGTCAGACGGGAAGAGTTCCCGTAACACGGTCAAGTTTGACCGTGACACGGTCAGTTCCAGTCCACTTTTTAGTCTAAATTCACTTTTAACCCTAATTTCTTTCGGCTTTTTTAAGTGCCGATTGATAATTTCGGGCTTTTTTTCTGACTTTTATTATTCGAGCTAAAAATAAGAAAATAACAAAAATAAATAAAATATTTGGGCCAAAAATAATAAAATAAAAAGGTTAGGGCTTAAAATTAATTAACAAATTAAAACTATGCCTTTACCAAACACCAAGACTGATCCATAGACCTTTCAAAAACAAGAATTTAATAAGATACGATTTTTAAGCACTCTCGGGATTAAATACTAAACCCGACCAATAGTGGCGGTGAAAGGTTATTTATCATCGGGTTTGGTTTTTGGGAGACATTTTTAGGTGTCTAGACCCGTTCGAGCGCGCGTTTTTATAGGACCTGATTAGTTAGCCTTAATTTTCGTTTTAGAAAACGTTTAAGTATGATTTTTGTACGGATTTTAGATTACCTTCTTTCTTAGACTTTCTCTCTCTACTTAGAATATTTCTCTCTCTTAAGTTTTTCTCTCAACTTTTGTTCTTAATTATTTCCATTAATTCCAGATTTCTTTTTGGTAACAATTTCTTCTCTTTTAATTTCAGCTATTTTATTTACTTCTTTGATTATGCTATTATTTATTTATTTCATTAGTTTAGTTATGATGATGCGTGAGTAGTTTAATTTCTAGGGTTTATGGGGATCTAATAAATGATATGAAGGGGTAATTTTGTGATTGTTAATTATCAATGCTTGGTTGATTTCCTATTGATTGATTTAATGCTATGCAATTAGGTTTGGCCAGATTTAATTATATGAGTTTAGCAATATTAATTCGAGATTCGACAGATGAGAATTGATGTTTAGGCTTAGTTTCAATAGGCGGATTAATTTATAAATGGTTAAGTCGAGATTCGACAGATGAGATTTAATACAGGTAAATTAACTCTGTGATTATAATACGTAGCGAAAGCCCTTTATAATCTGATTAACCAATGCTTGATGATTGCTTATTATGAATTGCCCTGGAATATTGTTTATTAGTGAACCTATGCCCTAGGCCTTTTAATATTTGATTTTCTCCCTACTTTATTCCTTTCGACTTTATTCTCCGTAGTTTAGATTTTATTCACAAAAATATTGGTTACTTAGATAATTTAGACTATAATAATTAATTATGAGTAAAAAGACCTGTTTCCCTGTGGAGTTCGACCCTACTTCCCTATCTACTTTTGTTAGAGGACTTAGGTAATTATTTTTGATTAGGGGATACGACTTTACCTTGCCAGGAACCAAGAACCAAAGCTCAACAATATCAATGTAGCACTACAAAAAATCCGACCTCAACAATTCTCAACAATTACGATCAATTTAGCTACACAAACAAAAACCAACACAATGTAAGCAATAATCAATCATCATACATCACAAATAATTAACCAAAATCGAATTTCAACCATCAAAATTACCAAAATACATACTACTACTATTCATACCTATGAACTACCTAAAACATGCAATTATATGGTATAAAGCAATTAAGAGTAAGAGAAGATGATTATACCATACAAGAAGCAAGTTAGAGCAAGATTTCGCCACCAATTTCAACCCATACAAAAATTCCCAAATTAGCTTCAACAATGGAGGAGAGAGAATGGTGGTTGTTACGGATGAAAGGTAGTATGAATTTTGTTAAATATGGAAGAAATGTAAAAGGATTTGATGCATTTTAATGGAAATTTGGAGGAATTTGAGTTAAAATTGATGAAAGTGAGTAAGGATATGGTGCGGCCTAGATGAGGGTGAAGGGTTAAGAGTGCATGAGAAATAAGGGTGAATGCCAAATGAGGGAAAAGAAAGAAGAAGAAAGAAAAGATAAGCTCGGCTAGGGGGTGCGCGGCTGCGCGACCGAGCACGGGCTAGGCACGCCCGCGCCACTTATGCCCCCTCATGTTTTTCTCCTTGGTTTGCTCATGCATGGGTGCTTCGATAACTATCATTCCGGGATTTTTGAACTCATCATAACTATCAGTTTCTAAATATGAAGAATGTGGGTTCAACACCCGTAAAATAATGGTAGCACCACAATGAACTCACCAAGTTCAAATTTTCTTCAAACTTAACACAAATTTCCTATCTTATATCGCTAACAATTCTAACCCCTGTTTACCTCAAAATTTCGATAAAATCGCATGTAGTCACATAAAAAACCGCGAGACACCATTCCATTACTCGTTCTCACTTGATGTAATATAACTCCAAGAATTCAACCTATAAATCCAAAAAAAAACAAGTGAAAGAAAAGAAAAGAAACTAAGCGAAACTAAAAGAAAGAAAATTAAGAAAAATAGAAATCAAAAGAAAAGGTTAGAAATCTCCGGGTTGCCTCCCGGGAAGCGCTTGCTTAAGGTCCTAAGCTTGACCCTTCCTCCAAATCATGGAAGGTAAAAGAACACCACCTTCTTCAAAGTGGAAAGAGGAGCAAATTTCTCTTCAATTTCTAGCAACTTCTCGTTGTTGCTTGATGAGACTTCATTAGATAACTCCTCAAAAGCAAGCTTTTCTTTCCATAACCTCATTCTCTTTCTCTTTTTCCTAGAAGCTCGTGATTTTTTCTTTGTCTTGTTCCTCTTTTTAGATGGTTTCACACCATCAACACTCTTAGGATCATCATCCTCCTCTTGAGGGTAAAGCTCAAACCAATGAGGAATGTCAATCTCCTCTTCATCTATGAGCTTGGGAAACTCCTTTTTCTCTTCACTGACCTTCTTGCAATCAAAAATCAAAAGCACATCATCATAATTCTCAAGAGTATCGTTAGTTCAAGAATCAATCATACAAACATTATCAATGGAGCGAGGGGAATTAACACACATGATTCCTTTCACAAAAGACAATGACTCATGCATCAGTTTTAGCTCGAAACTTTCCTCATTGTTACCAACTCTCAAATTAATACGACCTCCCTTGACATCTATCAAAGTTCCCGAGGTAGATTAGAAAGGTCTCCCTAAAATGATAGGAATATGGTCATCTTCCGCAATCTCTAGCACAATGAAATCAACGGGAATTGAAAATTCTCCTATCTTGAGGAGAACATCCACAACTCTTCCGTTTGGGAACTTAATAGATCTTTCCGCTAATTGAAGGGTCATGTTGGATGGAAGGAACTAACCTATATTAAATCTCTTGAAGACGGAATAAGGCATGATACTCACGCTAGCACCGAGATCACAAAGGCATTTTGGAACAATTTTCCTTTGATTTTTCAAGGAATGGAGAAATTCTTGGGGTCTTTCAAATTTTGGGGTAAGTCATTATGGATAAAGGCGCTACAAAACTCCCCCAAATTCACCGGTTACACCATATTACAATCTTTTTTACCGCTCAAAATTTCTTTAAGAAACCTAGCATAGTTCGGCATTTGTTCCAAGACTTAGGTGAAAGCAATAGAAAGTGAAATTTCTTAAGCATCTCAATGAATTGTCCAAATTTCTCATCCAATTTGTGCCTATTGAACTTTTGGGGGTACTGAAGATTGGGCTTGTAAACCTCATCTTTCTTCTTTGGCTCTTCATTAGATTTCTCACTCATCTTGCTAGACTCCTCATGCTTATTCTCTTCGCTCGAATCACTCTCCTCTTCTCCCTCCTAGTGGTGATAGAACAAACCTGTTCCTTAGGATAAATTTCTTGCGAGGTTAAAGAAGATGGGCTAGAACATTCTTTCAAAGGGTTAGCTAGTTGAATGATTTGGTTCTCAAGCATCTTTCCATGAGTTAATAGGCCATGAAACATTTTGCCACTAGAGGATATGTAATCGTTCAACTTCCTGGCTTGATCTACCATGAAATTCTCTAGCCTACTCACAAATTGAAATTGTTGATCATAGGAATCATCACTTTGGCATTGAGTTATTAGAGTAAATTTGGGTGAGGAACCCCTTTGAGCATCATTTTGAAAATTTCCTCTACTTTGGTTACTCCATTTACCCTTACCAAGATTTTGGCCAGAATTTTGGCTATGATTACCATAACCTTGGTTATGATCCCCATATTCTTAGCCATAGATTTGATCATTACAACCAAAGTTGTTATGGTTACCACGAAACCCTTGGGTTACTTGGTTCCTATAACCACTATTTTGGTTATAATTATCGTAGCTCCCATGGTTGTTAAGTTCCTATTTCTAACATTCTTTTAAGCATTAAATCTAGATCCAAAATCACTATTACCAACATAATTCACATACACATTTTCATTTTCATCATATTCATCACATCCATCACAAGGAACATTTGGACAATTAGAAGCATCATGATCATTTCTTCCGCATAAATCACAAACCAAACATTCTCTAATCATGCAACAAGAAGCAAAAAGAGGGTTAGAGTAAGAAGATGTACCTCTCCCCTTAAATTGGGAGGGAAGACCTTGTGCTTGTGAAGATGAATTTTCAAGATTAGCTTTGATAGTGGCCACCTCCTTCCCTAACTCCGAAAGTAGAGTAGACAATTTGTTGATGGCATTGACTTGATCAACCGAGGCACACTCGTTTGTTGACTCTTCCACAACCTCTTGCCAACTCATGTAATTCCTCACTACATCATCTATCACATCAATAACCTCTTCCACCGTCTTGTTCATGATTGGGCCTCCAACTCCGGCATCTAACCTCGACCTACCTTGAGGACTCAAACCACCATAGAAAATTTGAATTATTCGGTAATTTGGAATTCCATGGTGAGGGCACTCTCTTTGATACTCTTTGTACCTTTTCCATACTTCATAGAGATTTTCGTTAGGCCTTTGCTTGAAATTTTGGATCAAAGTTCTAGCTTCCGCCGTTTTCTTTTGGGGGTAGAAACAGGATAAGAATTCTTTGGTTACATCGTCCCAAGTTCTTAAAGAACTCGGCTTGACCTCCTTGTCCAACCATTCCAAGGCTCGCATTATGAGGGAAAAATGGAACAATTTGAGCCTTATAAACTCTTGTGCAACCCCACTCACCCTATTACCCTATTAGTGTTGCAATATTTCTCAAATTTCTTGAGGTGGTTGAGAGGAATTTCATTCGATGCACCACTATATTGTCGCCTCTCGATCAAAGTGAGCATTGTCGGCTTAATTTCAAAATCACTATCCGGAATAAATAATGGAGCAATCCCGCCCTGATACTTGTGTTCACCCGGAGTACCCAACTCCTTCAATGTAACCCTTTAAGCTTCTCCCATGTTCACTTGCATACACAATCTCAAACAAAATTATTAGTAGCACAACTAAAAATGTAGCCTAAAGAAGAAAATCTTTATTTGTTTGTATTTTTAAGATTAAGTGAAATAGACTCAACAACAAAAGCAATCATCTATGCCATTCCCCAGCAACGTCGCCATTTTTTAGCTAAGGCAAGACTAGGTTGTTGAAACTAATCTACCCTTTGTCAAAACAAAATTTGTAATCTCTCAACACACCTCTATACCAAGCATAGAGTAAGGTCAGGGTCAAACCACTAGGAATGGGAGGTGAATGCTAATTTCAAAGCTAAGCTATTTCAAAGCAATGAAGTGAGGTGTGTCTGTTCTACCAATCAAACAATCGAAAGGAAATCAAATTTATGAAGCACTAGGGTTAGGATCCGCATATACTCGGAATGGATATAGCTAATTGGGATTGGAGATGACTAAGTCGAGTGTTGCGAGGGAAAATCAATTAAGCAATCAAGAGAGTAAGGTAAGCTATCTCCTAGATGTCAAGCTAGCGCCAACTACAAAAGACTCTAACTAGGAACCTTTCAAACCTACTCAAACGACAAAAGCAAGCCAAAAATCAATTTTCCGTATCAATGCAAGCTTACAATGCATTCTAGTGTAACAATCAAAGTTAACTACTCTTCAATTAATCACACACATGCACTAAATCAATCATCCAATTTAATCTTGGGTGGACAGGTCCTGTGCTGAGTTTTCCACCTCCCGAGGAGACTGGAGCTGGTGGAGAGCTTACTCCTCGTACTGTGCAGTTCTATGACATGATGGGCGTCTCTCATCATTTGCGTCCTCCGACGCCGTAGTTTATACCTGTGTTTTGTTTTATTTTGACTTGTATAGAACTTTTCCTAGTTCACTCATTTATTAGACATATTTGTATATACATATTTATTATACATTATTATGACTTTATCTTGTATTTATTTCATTTTAGTGCATATTTGTGTGTGCAAAGAATTGTGATAATTAAAAATTTTGCGCAAAAATTCCGTCACTTTTATTATTGATGGAGGGTATTCGACTTTCTTTCCCAAGAAGAAAAAATAAAAAATAAAATAAAAATTGAACTTACAACAAACTTAAGATTAAGTTTGAATAAAATCCGAAAAAAAGAAAAAATAATTAATATATAATTAAAAAAAAGGGTATAAGAAAGGATAAAAAAATCGTAAAGCCATTGTTCAGAATCGAATCAGCCAAAAAATGCAGTTTTTGAAAAGCTCGCTAATAAGACACGTCAGCGCCATGTGGCGCCACGTGTTTTGCGTTGGTGCCAGGCGCTACTGCTAACGATTGGCGCTACACTCTGGCGCCAGACGACAGAACCGTCGTTTGGCGCTAAAGAGCGCTGACTCCAAATCCATTCCGAATTAAAACTATGCCTATGTTGTGTATAAATAGCCCATGGTCTGTCGATTTTCTTCATAATTTCAGCAGATTAAATATAGTCTTAGCTTTTGAAAACATAATCATGTCTTTAATTACTAAGAGTTTTACCAACTTCACTCATGAATGGTGTCGGTCTCTAACTGCAAAAGAGAGAAAAGAATTTGACTTTTTTCATATGGGGGGTATATATGGTGTTAAGGGGGTAGATCTTGATATAGATTTCATTCATACCGCCTTAGAATATTTGGATTTGGATACTCATTGTTTTAGACAAGGGTGTGATGAAATTAGCCCTTTACCGGAAGAATTCGGTGCTATCTTAGGCTTCCCTGCATTAGATCTTGCAGTAATCCCTAGAATAAATGAATAATATTATAAAGATTTTGAACGCTTCTTTAATTTAAGAGATAAAGATCTAACAAATATTGTAGATGGTAGCATAGTTAATTTGAAAGAATTTGCACGCCATTACTTTGATAGACCTTATTCTGAATCTCTTCATGTTTATAGAAGAAGGGCTTTTCTCTTTTGCATGCTTAACCAAAATATTCTCACTAGTGGGAGAACTAATGAGGGCCAAGCAATTATATCAACTATTTTGGAGCATATTGAATCTGGAAGAAATCCAATGACATTAATTGTTGGAGAGACTATGCTTAGTCTTGATGAATTGAAGAGAAGTCAAAAAGCACCTTTTCGGGGCTCTCAAATTTTATTACAGCTAGAAAAATAGTATTTTTAATTACAGAAATCAACAACATATTTTTATATAGTAATATTAATTTATTTGCATTGAAATTTTGTAAATGTGGCTAATGGAGAGGCTAGAATTAATTAGTCTTCTCGACAATGTTGAAAAATACACTCCAAATTGCTTTGTGAGAAGAAATAAACACTTCTCTAAGATGGGGCGCCATGAATGGACGAAAGTCTTTGCCTCTTGCAACTTTGCTATCAAGTGGGTCATCCCTTGTTGGAAAATAGAGAAAATGGTTGGTGTCAACAAGAAACCTTTTTGTCGTCTTCCAAGCTTAACCATGATGATTTTTTATTATCCCTGCAGGGTAAAAAGACAGTACGACCTTCTTCAAACATTTCCTTCTTGGGATCTTTGTCGTCCCTATGAATTCCCTGTTTCTCCAAAAGTAGAAAAATTTGATGCATACTGGAGCGCTAGACCTTTTATGGGAATTGATTACCTAAAAGGTACTTCCTTCATTGCCCAATGATGTGAAAAGGTGGCTTCTCAAGAAACTTCAAAGGACATGAAGGAAAATAAGATTAAGACTGATGTGAAGAGTCGTCTAGGGGACAAGGTAATTGTTATTAAGGAACGCTTGGGTGAAAAGGTTGAATTCAAAACACCTACGATGCCTAAGAAGAAGATCTCTACAAAGGATAAAGGGAAAACAAAAGCTGACACTTTAGAGAAGAAGACTTGGGTAGAGAAGAAACATGGAGTCCTAGCTAAGGGAGAAACTATTTACTCCAAAATTGAATGTAGGTCCTTTAAAGGATGCCTACTAGCTAAAGTCATGGACGATGAAGAGGATGCAGAAAAAAATTGGAAGAGAGCAAACAAAGAGAAGAAAGATTGAAGCATTTCTTAACTTTCAATTTATTAGACTTAATTTTGAAATTTAAAGTTAATTTGTTTTATTAAGTTTTAATTAAATTCCACCAATAATATAATTTATTAGTTTATTTTATTAATGTAAATTCAGCTTTTTAATTAAATTATCTCTTTTAAATTTTATTTATTAAGGCAATGAAAACAGAAATTTAATTTTCCAGAAACTTTTTCGAGTACGGAAGTCGAAAATTTTCCGAAAAACACCGAAATATGCCCAAATGCTCCTAGAAGAAACGCCGCTGCTCTTTTGCGACTGGCGCCGGCTGCGGCAGTCTGGCGTCTGACGACAGACGCTGTCGTCTGGCGCTAATGTTCATCGACCAGCGACAGAGTTTTTTCAGGGACTCCGAAGCTTCGTCGAATTTCTGTTGGATTTGTTTTTATATCTGGGATTCGAGGTTTGCGAAAATTAAAGTGGCCGCACCCGTGAAGGGTTGCCTACGTATCCTTTCCTAAGGAATCAGGCCAAACGTAGCTCTCTTGAGTATCCTACTCAAGTAATTATGGGTAGTATTTTTTAAGTTGGTCAAGATTTGTCATGTTCGAGAACTCATTGCCATCCATATCAGTTAATTTTGCTACACCTCCTGATAGGATTGTTTTGACAATATAGGGTCCAGACCAATTAGGTCTAATACCCCTTGGATCTAAAACATTTCTTTAATGCTTTTAACACCAAGTCTCCTACTTTGATGTTTCTTGTCTTGACCTTCTTATTAAAATGCCTAGTCATATGACTTTGATAGCATTGAATATGATGTAGAGCTTCTAGTCGTTTTTCATCAAGTAGAATTAGCTCCTCATATCTCGCCCTAGTCCATTCAACTTCATCGAGTTAACTTTCTAGTGCAATGCGTAGAGATGTTATCTCTAGCTCTACAGGTTGTACGACATCCATTCCATAAACCAAGGAGAATGGCGTATTTCCTGTAGACGTGCGAATTGACGTGCGATAACCCCAAAGTGCGAAATGGAGTTTGTCAGGCCAATCCATGTAATTTTATGTCATTTTCTCGATGATAGTCTTTAGATTCTTATTAGCTGCTTCAACCGCTCCATTTGCTTGAGGTCTATAAGGAGAAGAATGGTGGTGTTGAATGCCATATTTTTGTAACAATTCTTAACACTCAGCTTGAAAGTGAATTCCATTGTCACTTATCATTTCATGTGGGTCTCCATATTGACAAATAATATTCCTTTCGATTTAGAGTGCTACATGTTTTGAAGTGAGTTTAGCGTATGATTGTGCTTCAACCCACTTTCTGAAAATCAATTGCTACTAGGATGTATTCATGACCTCTTGTTCCTGGAGGAGTTATTTTACCAATAATGTCAATTCCCCATGTAGAGAATGGCCATGGTGAAGTGTAGGTGCAGAGTAGAGATGGAGGAACATTTTGTAAATTGGCGTAGATTTGGCATTTAGGGCATCTTTTTACATATTGATGATAATCCCTATTCATGGTAGTCCAATAGTATCCTTCTCGCATTATCTTTTGGACTAGCATTTTTCCATTAACATGAGTTTTACAAATGTCTTTGTAGACTATCCTTATAGTTCTTTGAGCATACTTTTTCCCTACACATCAGAGAGCTCAACCCTTAGGTACCCTTTTGTGTAACTCGTTATCTATGAGTACGTATTGTGAAGCCAAGAGTCTTAATGCTCGTTTAGCTCTTTTGTTAGCATGAGGAGGGTATTCTCCTTTGGTGACATAGTTAAGTATGTTCGTATACCACGGTTCTCCTTCATCTTGGATCACTTCATCATCTGCTATAGCTTGAATATAAGCCGGTTTATGCCTTTTTTCAATAGTTAGAGGCATTTGCTCGATTTTCGTAGAATCCTAACCATTGAGGCTAGTCTTGTCAAGGCATCAGCGAATTGATTTTCCTCTCTTGGTAGATATGTGTATTCTACCTTTTTTAACTGATTGGTGAGAGTTTCCAGATATGTTTTTTAAGGGGTTAGACTTTCGCTCCTTACTTTCCATCTTTTAGAAATCTGGTTGATGATCAATGAAGAGTCCCTGAATATTCGTAATTTCTTCACTCCCAATGCCAAAGCTGTGTCAAGGCCTACCACACATGCTTCGTATTCAACAGCATTGTTGGTAACGTCAAAATCTAGCTTTATGGAGATTGGAACATGCTCTTCCTTAGGTGATACTTATAATACTCCAACGCCACATCCCTTTTGGTTTGAGGCTCCATCAAAGTATAAGGTCCAAATATCATCTTCCGCGACCATCAAAACTTCGTCTGGAAATTCATTGTCTTGTATTGGCGTTGTATCTTCTATTAGAAAATCCGCTAGAAAATCCTAGACCACATATCCTTTAATAGCCTTTTAAGGCATGAATCTTACATCGAACTGGGGTAAGTTGACTATCCATCTTGATATACGCCCATTGAGCGTAGACTTCTCGAATAAATACTTGAGTGGATCTGTTGGGAATATTTCAAGCATTACCCCAAACTTGAACCCCACTGTGATCATACAATAAATCATGGTGGCTTCCAAAGGGAAAGAAGATAGAGCAAAGAGTCGCCAACAAGTTTTAGGAACATGTAAACCGTTCACGAGGTGAAGGTTACACCCCTTAACGATCCAGGAGATCGTAAACTCCAATAGGTCTAGAACCATGACTGGTAGTTCGGGGATGAAGGTACAAATCTAACCTAAAAGAGATTGAACCTGCCCTAATAATAGGCCTCTACTTTATTCTGATCGTATTCATGTGCGCTTTCTGACTAACATGCAATCAATAGGTTTAACCCTAAACCTGTTTATCTATGTTTGTTGAATATTAATGCACAAATAAAACAATTATTGGCGATCACTTGAATTATAAATAAATTAACCCTAAACAAGATTATTAATTATCTTATTAAGCGTGATTATAAGTACCAATTCCCTTTAAACATGCATAAAAGGTGTGATCAAGCAATAACAATTAATATATATCAAGAAACATGATATAAATAAATAAATCATAACAATTATAATTATATTAAAGTATAATATTAATAGCAAGATCCCAGGCATGATACTAACAAGATTAATAAAAAAACCCTAGCATGTCACTAAGCAATAAAGATCAAATATATAGCCCTAACATGATACTAACATGAATATTAGGAAAGAAAGTAGGAAGCATTGCAGGAATCATAATTATCATATTTGATATTATAACCTTTTCCCTAAACATAAAACTATGAAGATAAAAATGCCCTAACATTACACTAGGGATCATAATAACAATCTAGACATGATTTCTGTATCATAATATCAATAAATCAATTAAAGCACTTACTTAGATGCCTCGCACCTCTTTCTAATAACAAAATACACGCGTTAGTAATTCAAGGAAAATATAAAACAAACTATTAAATTAATTAATTGAAATAGAGATTAGGGACCAAACCCTCAGAAATTAAAATCTTTCACGTCTAAGGCGAAGGCAACTTCGAATTTTTCTAGGTGTGTCTAGTGCTAATGTATGAGGAATTGTGTTTGTAAAAAGGGTAGTTTAGAAAAGAGAGAGAGAAAGAGTAATCAAGAGATTCTTGATGAGAATTGGTGAGAAGAAAAAATTAGAAAGAATAAGAATTGATGAGAATTGATGATTTAAAACGGAGTTTTTAGGAGGCTATTTATAGAGAAAATCAGCCAAAAAAAATAGAAAATCGAACTAGAGTTTCAACGAGAATAAAACTCGATTAGCGCCAAACGCTGGTCATTAGCGCCAGGCGCTAATGCTTAGCGTCAGGCGCTAATAATCAGTTTCACGCGTTTTTGTTTTTATCATGGCCCTGTTTGGTAGTTAGCTTATTGGGGGTATATTAGCTTATTTGACTAACTTTAGCTGATTGACTAGTCAAACAAGCTAATACAAGTTTTTGGTACTAAGCTTATTGAAAGAGCTTATTCCACTAAATAAGCTCTTTTTGAAAAAGCTCATTTTAGGATCTTTTTCAATTAGCTTATTCATTAATTATTGTGAAATTACACTTATAACCTCATTTAATTTAAAATCCTATCTAAACTACCTACCCCAGAATTAGTTTATTGGTCATTTCACATACTCAATCACCTTTAAGCTATCAGCTATTTACCAAAAACTTTTATATAATCAGTTAATACAATAAGTTAGTCAAATCAGTTAAAAAAATCAGCTAGTCAAAATCAGCTAACTCAACCAGCTTCAGCTGTCTCCCAAACAGGGTCCATATCTTTTTATCCGGAAGTTTAAATAAGGCATATAATATGTCGTTGGAAAGCTCTTAAAGTCTAATTTCCAACCCAATTTGAATTAGATTAAAATATTTTGAAGATAAAAAGATATGGCCGAAATAGTGGAAGGGTGTTAGTTTTGGATAGAGTTCATGTCTCATTCATATCTTTTTCGTTATAACACGGATTTAATATCATAATATATCATTGAAAAGATAATTTCAAGATCTAGCCAACCATATAAAATTTTTATAAAGATTATGAGGCACGAAAATAAAATTTGAATATATTCTACTTCGTACAAAACAAGGATTCTACTTGATGAAAAACGACTAGAAGCTCTACATCATACTCAATGCTATTAAACTCTTTGAAACATAATTATCAATCCTAACTCCATTAGGATTTAAAAGAACCTTCTATAGTATTCTAGAAGACTATAATCAATCCTAATAGCATTAGGAATGATAATTAATAATAGGCCCTCCTCTAGATCATTGGACCGCATATAAAAACCAAACCGGGCCCAGTGTAGTATTATGGCCATAACTTCCTCATTATTTATCGGATTTGGGTTTATAATATATTGTTGGAAAGGTATTTTCAAGCCCCATCCAAATAAATTATTGGACCCTTATCTTGGACAAAACTAAACAGGAATGCACGTGTTTAAAAAATAAGATAAGAAAAGAAATATTTTCATAAACAGAAAGAAGAGATATTTTAATAAAAACATCCTCATCACTAGACTTTTCACACTTTCGCTTTGTTCGATAATCAAATGACGTAAAAGGTATTCATCACTGGGTTTGGCTTTGGGGAGACACAACTAGCTGTCTATAGAAGCCCCCACTTTGACTGAGTTTGGAGAAACGCAAGTTTCGAAAACAAAAGTCAAAGTATCGATAGGTAAGAAGAATGATTCTGAACATTCTGCGATCCTAAATCATTCTTGTAACGCCGATACCTGCAAACTAGCGTTAATTAAAATAGATAAAAGAGTTAAGAAACGCGTATCTTGCACCGTCGAGCACACGTCTTTAGAGGTAACCGATTTGTTGTGACGATCTTCTGCAAGCTAGAAAATACCACCTGAAGACTGCTACGCCTGTAACTGCCTCCAATTCCGCTGTGAAAGTCTTTGAAAATACCACTGCTTGTTGATCCTTAATGATGTTATGCCAGTACGTCAGCGCTTTGCTGCTTGTGAGCCAGTATGTCGGTGCTTTTGCTGTGATGACAATCCTCTTTTCTTTGGGAATAGTTGCCAACACAACTCTTGTATGATGTATGACAATCCGATTTAGGGAGAGTTGTCAATGCTTCGTAACAATCCATACTTGGAAATGTTTCCACGATGAAGCGACAATCCGTAAATTGGAAAATTTGCCAAAATCTAATTTTTGGGAAAAGTTGCCAATGATTCGTAACAATCTGTTATAAGAATTTTGCTATGATCGAGAATCCACATCTTGGAATATAACTCTTGTAAGCAATACACCTTGGAAATTTGCAAACGCTATGCGACAATCCTTTTAGGAAAATATTGCCACAATTGACAATCCGCGTCTTGGAACATTTGCAAAAAAGAGTCGACCGACAATCCACTTCGGGAAAATTTGCCACTTGCTGAAATAAATGACAATCCACGTTGAGGAACTTTTTCCGAAATTTATGATGAATAGAGACCTACAACAATCCTTTGGGAAATTTTGCCATAGGGAACTAGGTGTATGACAATCCAATCTCAAAAAACTTGCCAGCGATGACAATCCGAACTTGGAAAAAATTACCAAACAAAGAAGGAGCACGACAATCCACGCTTGGAAACTTTGCCGGAGATGACAATCCAATCTTGGAAAAATTGTCGTTGAAGAAGATGCGCGACAATCCATTTTTGGAAATATTGTCAGTTAGGGATGACAATCCAATTTTTGGAAAAATTGTCGTTTAAGAAGAATACGTGACAATCCATATTTGGAAATAGTGTCGTTTAAGAAGAATGCGCGACAATCCGTATTTGGAAATATTGTCGTTTCACTGCTTGCTTTTAAACCGATACGTTGGTGCTTGTAATGAGAAAGTGTTTTAGGCGCTTAAGCTAAGTGAGACGATTTTTTGTCAGGTCAATCACTTACTACGATTGTAATCGAGCCGACTACTAATCAAGTCAAATTGCTTATAGGGGCTAACTGGCGTACCAAGGAACCCGAAATTGTTGTATGAAGTCGAAATAACCGTTTGAGAGGCATCGAGCTCTGTCGCTGCTGAAATATCTCTAGATCAAGAATTGGCTCTGTCGCCAGACGCTGGGATTTAGCGCTAGGCGCTGAAATCTGTTGCCAGACGCCAGATATTGTTGCCAGACGACAGCCTTGTCGTCTGGTGCTGGATTCGGGTCTTCTCTACTTTGCTATTGCTGCCGCTATTACTTGGTTTTACTCCGAACTTCGAGCTTGGTCGTTTCCTTTCAACCAAATACGCTAAAATATTTTGTAAATTAAAGCTCTTCATCTCTAATTTACTGATCTATGTAACTCCTCTTATTTTGGAGGAATCTCCTGTGTCATATTCGTGGTTTTTTTTGAAAAAAATCCTGGAATGTCCTCGCTTGCTGGGATGCACCTGCATTTATTTTTGACAATAAGACTTTGCTTATTTTTCTTTAGGGATGACCTAAGACTTAGTGTTGACTCAATGTGATAACACGACATGACTCAATGTGTACATGACTCGTGTGTGCATTGTAATGTGATCGTGCGACTCGAAAAATGCAAAAAAGCAAAAATTTTCCGTCATTTTTGTGGAGGGCACCGACTTTCTCCCGAAAAAGAAAGACGCGAAAAAAGAATCGAATTTTATGAAGGTGCATGTTGAATGAACTTAGTCCGTTAAATGTTTGCGTTTGATACTATCTCTCAAGGTGCAAGGATTAATTCATCATAGGCTATCTCAATGGTTGACTCAATGATGAAAGCATTTGGGTAACTTAGGCACGGAGGCTAAGCACTTCATACTTTGTGATGCAATGATGAGTGATGAGTTATATGACAAGGCATGCTTCAGCGTTGTGTTAAGATTTCATGACAAAGGGTTCCTAAGTGAAGTATATTTGGTCATGTATCTGTACGGTGTGTGAAAGTGACACTAAGGTTAGGCCGCAAGACCTAAGTGTGTGGAAATATATTATATTTAGAAGAGTCAAATAATGGTGACTCTTAGGCTGGGTAAGCTATTGATGTAAGGATCAAGCCCCTAAGTTTAGCTCTAAGTAGATAGGGATGAGCATAGGAGGTCCCTCGATATGATCATGGTGTGAGTGTGTGAATGTGAATATGAATGCATTTTTATTACGGTCGCACCTCGATGTGAGGTTGCCTACGTATCCGTTAGGAATCAGGCCGAACGTAGCTCTAGTCGAACCTCGCACAAGTGTGTGTATACCTTAAAAAGGTCTTTTTAAGGGTTGTAACGTGGTTAGGCTAAAGGTTATAGAAGAAAGGGATAAAGGCTTAAGACCCTAGATAAGCCCCCAAGGTGTGCAACCTTACTTTTGAATCTTTGTATTTTTATGCTTGAGGCTTTCTACTCTTTTTTAGCTCTTTCTTTTGCTTTAGCATTTATTTCATTTTTATAAGTGTGGGCAATCCCAATCATGCGGTCTATCACTCACTTGACATTCATATTTCTCAGGCATGGTACCGAGCACTCGATAAGAGACGCAATCTGAGACGTGTTCATATCGAAGACATTTTATATCGAAGACATTGGAACACTTGCCCTTTTGTACACTTTAATTTATTTATTTTTCTATTTTTTCTATTTTAATCTTTTGAAGTCACTCAAGCTTCTTATGATATTGAAAATTGCATAAGTTGCACACTATCCCATCCCAAAGTTAGGTAGATGTAGGTTGAAAAATGAAAGGTCTATCGTGGGACAAGGCTCAAAGTTGTGTAACAAGAAAGGATCGTATATTTGAAGGATGAAAAGTAATATGATGTAAACAAGGGGTGCCTCAAATCATTGGCATACCTTGTGCTTAGTTTGACATGGATTTTTTTTTATTTTTTATTTTTTTTAACGTAATGTAATGAAATGATCATATGTAAGAAAATAAATGCTCATTTTATTAAAGGAAAAAGAAAGAATCTACAAAATTAATCTAAGGGGAATAAAAAGGTGCCTATGCTAGACTTATTAGGGAAAGGGTAAATAAAAAAGAAAAAGAAGAGGTTATGAAATCTTGTCGTTGAAGCTCGCCTCTTGTCTTGTGTTGTTTGCTTCATCATCACCCAGTCTTCTCGCTAGCTAGAGGCAATGGGATTTTGTTTGCTTCTATGAGATCTTGAATGAGATTTTGAAACCTGTAGCATTCATCAGTGGTATGACCGTTTCCTCGATGGTAGTTGCAATAGGATTTTGGATTATATCTCGAAGATCGATTTTCTAGCGTTGGATCCTCGGTAGGGCCATCAGGTTTGATTAATCCTCGATCGTAGAGACGGTCGAAAGCAGCATCGTAAGTCATTCCAATGGGTGTGAGTTCTCTCCTGGGTTTCTTTTTATATCCTTGATTGTCCATGGCTAAGACACCATTATGGTCAAAGGTACTAACATTATTACTAGAGTGGGTGTTTTCGGAAGAAGAAGGATTGTCGTTCTTCTTTATTTTCCATCCACCGTGGTTACTATTGTTAGTAGCTTTTTGCTTTGCAAGGTCATCTTCGATTTCAATTCCGATGTCATAAACGGCCTTGAAAGTATTCAAATTGTGTTGATATTTTAAATGCTTCAAATACTATACTTCTCTTGGAGATTCTTGATAAACATCCTCAAAGATTATTTTTCAGTGGGCACCTCAATCATCTTAGCGGAAGTTTCCCTCCATTTATTAAAGAAAGAAGTAAAACCTTCATTCTCTTTTTGTCTTAGCATCTCAAGTTTTCTATAATCGGTTTCAACTTGAATATTTCACTTGTACCTATCAATGAAAGCGTTCACTATTGACTCCCAAGTAGAGGTTCTCTCTTTGTCAAGGGAGAAGAACCATTGTTGGCAAACGGTTTCAAGAGATAGAGAAAATATAGAGGGAAACACTTTCTTATTAATACCCTTAATACTCATTATTGTTTCAAAAGCTCTTAGATGAAAATAAGGGTTGTCAGTTGTCTTGAATTTTGGGATGTCGTTGGCATTGAACTTTTGTGGAAGAAGATCTTTTTCCACCGAGACCCCTTGTGAGCTAATGCCTTGAAACTTGTAGTCACTAGACAACTTGCTCAAACTTTCTTGCATGAGGTCCATCTATTGTTGCTTCATAGGGTCATTGATTTAGAGGGTTAAAACCTTCAATGCCTCAGTCACGGTAGTCAATTGATTCTTAAGTTCGTTGACTTCTTCTTGAGTTGCCATTATCTTTTTAGCTTTCCTCTTTTGACGAATTGGTTTATCAAAAAGTAAGACTTGAATAAAGGTGTTGTCCTTGATTAATCGCCCTTCTCTCCTTGACCAAGTAATGTGGAAAGGGAAATTAGGGATATTCATTTTTAATTATTTGACTCAACTCTATTCAACATGCATAGATGAAATAAGGTAGGAAGAATGAAGGTTGTGATGTGAAGAAAAATGATGTAGATGGAGAGATATGAAGAAATTAGGAATAGAATGTACCCCAACTCAAACGACCGAAAAAACCGACTCATGCATGAACCTAAGACATGGTCATGGTGACATATACTCAAAGTGTGTTCTAAGACTAGTGAGTTTAGGTGACATGTTAAGACTCGTGTCATGACCATGTGGCTAGACTATGTGACTAGACTCGAACAAAGACTAAGTTAAGACCTCGCGTATATGCATTAAACCTGAGAGGTTGTGGTATTTTAGTCATACTTTTGATCTGTGACCCTGATTGGGATGAAACCAACGCCAAATTAAAGAAACAACCCGGGGCTACAGATCCATAGGTTGTACGACTCGTAACTCTTCTTAGAAATCCGGCTATGACAAAAACAAGTTGACGCTTGTGCAGTATACGGGAATAAAAATCCGGGTTGATTTTTTTTTTTTTTTTTTGGTAAATAAAATTTTATTACCAAAATAGCACAAGAAAGCAACTTACAAAAAGCTAAGTTGCAAAAACCAACCTACAAAGCCTAAAACAGGCACCAAACTCCAAAACAGGTCATGCAACTAGGGTGCCACCTTCTAGGAAGGGTTCACCTTAGAAGCAAGACCAGAGCCTGCCCCAAACAGAAAAAAGAAAGGGAGTAGGGGGCAAGACACCAACAGAATAAGAGCCCTTTCCAGACTCAGCTAAACCTATAGCAGGACTGAACAAACAGGCTATACAACAAACCAATAGCAGACAGACACTAGCTAACAAGTAAAGCACAGTCTGACTCAGAACACCTACAAGCCATATTAAAGACAATATCTCGGACAGCAATTTCAGCAGGTTTACAGACTCCAGTAAAAACAATCGAGTTTCTTTGTATCCAGATGCTGTAAACTGTCTCAGCAAAAGCCATAATCAGCAACCCTTTCTTAGCTCTGCAATTCTTCATCAACCACTTGATTTCATCAGCAAAGTGCAGAATTTGCCTATTATAATGCAGAATCTTTAAGACAGCTTTCCACACTCTATGAGCATAGGAACATTCAAAGAACAAGTGCTGAACTGTTTCAGCTTCCTGTAAGCAAAGCAAACAGATAGGATCACATTGGATATTCCAAGTTAATAACCTATCCTTTGTCACCAACCTGTTCCAAAGAACAAGCCACAAAATGAAGACACTCTTATGAGTAGCTCTATTATTGCAAATCAGTCTTCTCCAATTATCTTTCTGACTTTGGGGTCTAAGCAAGGCATATAGCTTCCTAATCTTCATCACAGTACCTTGAACAAAGTTACTCTATCCCCCTACACTATCTACAACCTCTCTACACTGCAAGGATTCCTAAGCACCCAAGAGCACTTCTTAGGAACAGGGAAATCCCAGCAATCCTTTCCTTTGAAGTAGTAGATATGAACCCATTTCACCCACAAATTATCAGCTTTGTGAGACAAGTCCCAAAGTAGCTTAGTCACAGCTTCTTTGTTCCAAATTGGAAGAGAAAGGAAATTCCACCCCCCACTTACTTTAGGCAAACAAACTGTATCCCAAGCCACCAGAGCTCTCCTTGAGAAATTAGCTGTTCCAGTCCAAAGAAAAGCCCTAAACCTAGCCTCAAGTTCTTTAAGGATTTTCTTTGGAAGGATAAAAATTTGAGCCCAATAAGTTTGGATCCCAAAAAGCACCCCTTTCACCTATTGGATCCTACCAACATAAGAAAGATGCCTAGCTGCCCAGCTTGTGATTCTAGCAGTAAATTTTTCAACCAAGGGCCTACATTGGCTTATAGTAAGCTTCTTTGAAGACAAAGGTACCCCAAGATACCTAAAAGGAAGATTGCCCTGGGGCATACCAAGAGCATCTCTTAAAATCTGTTGCTCATCTTCACTAAAACCACCAAAGAACACTTCACTCTTGTCCAAATTAGCAGACAAACCAGAAGCCTTAGAAAACTTCTGAAAAGCTTGAAAAAGCAACTGGACAGAGACCAAATCAGCTCTAGCAAACATCAATAAATCATCTGCAAACATAAGATGAGTAATACTCATTTTCTCACATCTGGGATGATAGTTAAAGTCAGGAGTAGACTTCAAATCATGTAAGCACCTCGTGAGATACTCCATCCCAATAGCAAAAAGAAAGGGAGACATAGGGTCTCCTTGCCTTAACCCTTTCCTTGCATCAAAAGGAACACTAGGAAACCCATTTAAGAGAATTGAGAAGGAGACATAAGTAATACACCCCATAACCCAATCAATAAATTGCTTAGGGAAACTCATCTCTTCCATAACAGCCCTTAAGAAGCTTCATTCAAGGGAATCATAGGCCTTTTTCAAATCTATTTTGAGAATGCACCTTGGGGTGATGAATCTATGAGAATAACCTTTAATTAACTCAGTAGCAAGCAAGATATTATCCCCAATATGCTTCCCATGAATGAACCCTGCCTGAGCATCATCCACAACCTCCCCAATGACCTGAGCTAGTCTTGCTGTTATCACCTTAGAAATTAACTTATACAGCACAGTACAGCAAGCTATAGGCATGAACTCTTTCACATAAGAAGGATTTGGAACTTTAGGAACCAAAGTAATGGTAGTACAGTTCTAATGCCTCTACATAATCCCAGTATCAAAGAATTCCTGCACACCAACATAAACATCTGATTTAACATCATTCCAGACTTGCTTAAAAAAGTAAGCATTAAAACCATCTATCCCGGGAGCTTTTGAGTCATCAATGCCTTTTAAAGCTTTGTCAATCTCAGCATAAGTGATAGGGGCAATCAAAAGCTGTTGAGAAGCAAAGCTTAACTGCTTCCCTTTTCTCATAGTCACCAAATCAACAGCAGGCAACCAGTCAGCTTTATCACCAAGAAGCTTCTTATAAAAATTGCACACTTCAGCAACCACTTGACTTGGATCTCTAATAAGCATATCCTGCTCATTATAGATTGAGTCAATTCTATTCCTAGAGTGTCTTTGCTTCAACATAGAAAAGAAGTAATGGTTATTAGCATCACCTAGTTTCACCCATTCCACTCTAGATTTCTGCTTATAAATACTTTCCTGGATTCCAGTCCAGTACTTGACTTGAGCAATGGCTTCAGTCTCTTTCAGTTGAAGCTCAAGATTATCAGTATTAACAGCAATATCACTTTGAATACTATCCAAATCAACAAGAGCAGCTTCAAGCCTTTCAGCAGTTTTAGCAAAATGCTTCAAATGCAAATCCTTAATTTTGCTTTTAACATTTTTAAGTTTATTCCACACTCTCAGCATTGCATTTCCAGTCACAGCATTACCCCAAGCATCCCTAACAATATTCGAAAACTGATCATGCTTTGCTATATAGTTCAAGAATCTGAAAGGCCTTTCTTGGGAAGAAGGAGCAGAACAAAGCTCAATCAAGACAGGGCTATGGTCAGAAAGAGCAAGATTAAGATAAAAGGCCTCAACATGCCCATAAATATCCAACCACCTCTGGTTGAACAAACCCCTATCAATTCTAGTACAGGTCCTAGGCCCTTCATGAGCCTTATCAGACCAAGAATAAAAAGGACCTTTGCTTTTAATCTCACAAAACTCCATAATATCTACAAAACCTTGAAAATCTCTCACCTCATAATCTGAAACAGGATTGCCATTGATTCTATCAGCAGAACATAGAACAGAATTGAAGTCCCCAACACAAATCCAAGGATCCTGCTACAAACCAAGAGTCTGAATCCCAGTCCATAAAGCTTTCCTATCATGAATAGAGTGGAGACCATAAACAAAAGTGCATAGAAAAATACACTTTAATAATCCCAACTATGGGCGATTTACCTATAATAATCCCAACTAACGTTTATTTTCTAGTAATCCCAACTATGCCATGAGTTTTCCTCCAGCAGTCCCAACCGGTAAACACAAAGTCAATGACCTGTTATAACAGGTACCATGACACGTGTCAACACTAGATTGGTCAATTTTTTTAAAAAAAATAAAAATTAAAAAAAAAACCCAAAGTGGCAGCCACTCTCTCCCCCACCCTAAACTCGCCGGCATCCTAACCACAACCCTCGATCTCGCCGGAAATAGGCCGACCAACCACCGAAAATGGTCGGTCAACCTCTACCAACCAGCCCTCCCCGACCCCCAAAACGAGAGCCCAACCTCCAATTCGACCACCTTAAAGGTCGTCACAGGCATGGATTGGGTCTGGAGGTTGAAGATGATGTCAACGTTGAGAATTCGGTGGGTGTTCGAGCGTGTTTGTCAACGTGGGTGGTCGTAGAATCATGGGTACGGTGTTCGTGGAATCGTGGGTGTTCGTCAGCGGAGGAGAGAGAAAGAGGCACGAGAAGGAGAGAGAAGGGGTTTTTATGGGTGTTCTTCGGGTCAATCGGGTGGGCTGCGCTGCTGCGGTTGGTCGGAGGGGATAGGCGACAGTGGAGGCGGCGGAGCCGCCATGTTGGGTGAAGAAAAAGGATAGAGCCGCCATGGTCTAGGGTTTCATGGTGGGTGTAAGGTGGCTGAAGGGAGGAGGGGGTGGCTAGGTGACTTTTGATATTTTTTTTCTTTTTAATTTATTTTTTTTATATTAAGCCAATCATGTTCTGACATGTGTCGTTTTTTTTTAAAAAAAAAAGTTTACCTTTTTAGCAGGTAACCGGTTTTTGGGACTGCTGGAGAAAAACTCATGGCATAGTTGGGATTATTAGAAAATAAACGTTAGTTGGGATTATTGTAGGTAAATCGCCCATAGTTGGGATTATTAAAGTGTATTTTTCCAAAGTGCAAAGGATTGGAGCTGTATAATCTCTATGACTAACAGCACAGTGAATAAACTGCTCATGAACTGTTAGAACATCAAGATTAAGAACATATGAATTCCACCCAACCCAAATTTTAACTTTCTTAGAGTAGGAATAGTTATCGACCCAAGACCAAGATAACCCAAACTTCTTCTTGAGAGTCTTGAATTTTCCCTGCTTTACCTTAGTCTCAAGTAAGCCAATGACCTCAATTGAATGATTTCTAAGTAGCCTTTTAACATTAGCTACCCTTCCAGGGTCATTCAAACCCCTGACATTCTTGGAGCAGATGATCATAAAACAGGAGGGGGTATTGACTGACCCCTGCCAGTGTTGATGAAAAACCCACCATCTTCTACATTGAGAGCAAAAACTAGATTGTGCAATTGGCTGTGAATTTCTGTTACTGTGGCTGCTTCTGTTCTTCCTTCCCACTACTCTCCAGCCATCATCAGGATTAACATTTCCAGGAGCAACAGCTGTAGTAGCTTGAACCTGCTCAAGGTCAGGTGGGCCTTCAGTAGGAACAGTTTGCTTCTGCTTAGGCACCCACACCTTTTCCTGAGCTAGAGGCTTATTATTTGCTGGTTTTTGTTTCTGAGTGTGAGTTTGCTTGCCACTTTTAACAGCAGCACAATCATGTCCTGCCTTATTAAACTTCTTACAGAAAGGCGGCTTCCACTCAAAAATAGCCTTTAATTCAATTATCTCACCAGTAGGGCTTTCAAGTAGAACAGATCTAGGCAATTCTTTGGTTATATCAACCTCAATTAACACCCTAGCAAAAGAAACCCTCATCTGTCGAGTAGTACATTCATCTGCATAGATAGGCACTCCCAACAGACTACCTATTCTACTAAGAGTGTCCACTCCCCAACAATTTAAGGGAAGATTGGGGAACTTAACCCATAGGGGAACAATCCTTAGAACTTCAGGCTGAAAATCAAACTTGGAACTCCAAGCTTTAACTATAGCTGGCTTACCATAAAACATATGAGGTCCAGAGCATAAAATCATATTCAAATCATCCTCAGACTTCAGATTAATAACAAAATATTTCAAGTCTCCCTATACTACTCCAATTCTCTGCAAAATATCTATGAACAGAAGCAATAGTAGGGTAATACCCAACAACATAGAACACAATAGCATTTTTCCATCTCAAGTTACCTGCATTCAGTTCATATTCCTGCAACTGAGCAATTCTTTTACCCTCTTGAACCTTTGGAGTGACAAAAGACAGGGGAGCTCCTTTTGCAGTAAGCTTCCCGTCCCATTTCCCTTCAACTCCTGCACGCATGGCTTCAGGAACTTCAGATGGTTGATTACCTTTATTCTCAGTCGGAATCGAGCTCATTGAACGAGCAGGATTCACCGGAACAGTAATCGGGCTTGGATCAGCAACAGGATTCAATGGAACAGTAACCGAGGAGACCCTAGTAACTGATTCAGTCGATTTCTTCTGTTGACTAGCCATTTCTTGATTACCTTGATTCTTAGTCAAAATAGAGCTCATAGAACGAGTAGGATCCATCGGAAAAGTAATCGGGCTTGAATCAGCAACAGGATTCAATGGAACAGTAACCGGGGAGACACTAGTGACTGATTCAGTCGATTTCTTCTGTTGACTAGCCATTACCGATTGATGATGGATCTCAAGCAATCCGAGGTCAGCCTTTGATATCATCCCAGCAGATTTGTGAACCAAATGAGGCGGCGGTGTGACTAAATCTTCATCACCACATTCTGGGATAGGACCAAATGAAGTCACAACACCTAATGATCTATCATTCGACAATTGCATAGATTGTTTTTGTGTTTTTGATGCATTATTAGGGAATGGAGTAAATTGCTTCTTCTTCTTTTCCATTGATGATCAAGCTAAGCAAAGGGACCAACTCAGAAAATCGCCATTGGAGAAGAGAGAGAAGAGAGAAAAGTCAAGCCCGAATGTAATCCGGGTTGATTTAAATGAACTATGACTCGATTTTAGACATATTTATTAGCTCAAATTAATTAATTAATTAATTAAACAAAGTCCTTTAGTCATAAATCAGTTTACTTAATCTTAACACAAGTCAAACAAATGGTTAGGAAAAAACACATAGAGTATGCACAACTAATACTGCACAATTAGTCAAGTAGGCACAACATGATGCAATGAGTTTGCAACCTAACCATGGCTCTAGTTCTCTAAAGTTCGGGATATGGGTTAGTCAAAGAGGGTCCATGGTTAATTGTCCTGACGCACCTCATGGAAGCCTAATCGTGAAGGGTTGGCACGAGTGGATGGTAAACTGCGAGTTTATAAAAACTCGCTTACATTGTTTGGTGAATTCAACATTCTCGGATTTACCTTTTGTTGCTCAGAGCGTTCAATCAGGTAGATGGAGCATGAATTCCCAAGGGGTTATGTCCATATGTAGAACACATATGGGTTTCAAAAAAGTGATAAAAACTCAATCAGGAAGTAGGATCGAGCAAACAGTACTAAAAACTGGTGAAAATTAGAACGCATATTTCTGGCTTGGTATTGGAAGAACTTGGCGCCAGAAAACAGAGGCCAGCGCCACCTTTTGGCTTTAGCGCCTGGCGAAAGAAGCTGTCGCCTGGCGCTAACGTCAAATAATTAGCGCTAGACTTTGTTCGCTGATGCTAGTTCCTACATGCCTCAGCAGCTTTCTGTGCTCGATAAAATTTTCCAGTTTCGCGCAGCATTATTTCGATCCTAGTTGTGAAAGATATTCCTCGAATTTCCTACGTGTAAAAATCCTATGTTTTAACTCATTACGGATGGTCTTTCCAATGAGATCTTTTTTTTATGCATATGACAATAATGTTAATCAAAATTACGCACATGAAATACTTAGAACTTTTCGAGTCTCATCCACTCATTCTAAATCATTGCCAAAATAAATTTCAGGAATTAAAATAGAAATCCTCCCCAGTGGAGTCGCCAAAAACTGTAGGGAACATTTCAAGCATTACCCCAAACTTGAACCCCACTGTGATCATACACTAAAGCATGGTGGCGTCCAAAGGGAAAGAAGATAGAGCAAAAGAGTCGCCAACAAGTTTTAGGAACTTGTAAACCGTTCACGAGGTAAAGGTTACACCCCTTAACGATCCAGGAGATCGTCAACTCCAATAGGTCTGGAACAATGACTGGTAGTTCAGGGATGAAGGTACAAATCCAATCCAAAAGAGATTGAACCTGCCCTAATAATAGGCCTCTACTTTATTCTGATCGTATTTATGTGCGTTTTCTGACTAACATGCAATCAATAGGTTTAACCCTAAACCTGTTTATCTATGTTGGTTGAAGATTAATGCACAAATAAAACTATTACTGGCAATCACTTGAATTATAATCAAATTAACCCTAAACAAGATTATTATTTATCTTATTAAGCGTGATTATAAGTACCAATTCCCTTTAAACATGCATAAAAGGTGTGATCAAGCAATAAAAATAAATATATATCAAGCAACATGATATAAATAAATAAATAAATCATAACAATTATAACAATAATACTCATATTAAAGCATAATATTAATAGCAAGATCATAGGCATGATATTAACAAGATTAATAACAAACCCTAGCATGTCACTAAGCAATAAAGATCAAATACATAGCCCTAACATGATACTAACATGAATATTAGGAAAGAAAGTAGGAAGCATCGTAGGAATCATAATTGTCATATTTAATATTATAACCTTTTCCCTAAACATAATACTAGGAAGATCAAAACGCCCTAACATGACACTAGGGATCATAATAACAATCTAGACATGATTTATGTATCATAATATCAATAAATCAATTAAAGCACTTACTTGGAAGCCTCGTATCTCTTTCTAATAACTAAATACACACGTTAGTAACTTCAAGAAAAATATTAAACAAACAATTAAATTAAATAATTGAAATAGAGATTAGGGACCAAACCCTCAGAAATTAAAACCTTTCACGTCTAGGGCGAAAGCAACTTTGAATTTGGATAGGTGTGTCTAGTGCTAATCTAAGAGAAATTGTGTTTGTAAAAAGGGTAGTTTAGAAAACAGAGAGAGAAAGAGTAATCAAGAGATTCTTGATGAGAATTGGTTAGAATAAATAATTAGAAAGAATAAGAATTGATAATTTAAAACGGAGTTTTTAGGAGGCTATTTATAGAGAAAATCAGCCAAAAAGATAGAAAATTGAACCAGAGTTTCAACGAGAATAAAACTCGATTAGCGCCAAAAGCTGGTCGTTGGAAATCTCTTGAAGTCTACTTTCTAACCCAATTAGAATCAGAATAAAATATTATGTATATTAAATGATATGGCCGAAATTGGGGAAGGGTGTTAGTTTTGGATAGAGTTTCATGTCTCATTCATATCTTTTTCGTTATAACTTGGATTTAATATCGAAATATATCATTGGAAAGATAATTTCAAGATCTATCCAACCATATAAAATTTGGATAAATATTATGAGGCACGAAAAAAAAATCTGAATATATTCCACTTCGTACAAAACAAAGATTCTTAAAAGGAGTAGTTTTATTCAATTTCAAACTCTTTGAAACATAATTATCAATCCTAACTCCATTAGATTTTAAAAGAACCTTATAGAGTATTCTAGAAGACTATAATCAATCGGAATTAATAATAGGTCCTCCTCATTGTGAGGTATAGCTTTAGGAATGATAATTAATAATAGGTCCTCCTCTAGATCATTGGGCCGCATACAAAAACCAAACCGGGCCCAGTTTAGTATTTTGGCCATAACTTCCTCATTGTTCATCGGAATTGGGTTTATAATATATTGTTGAAAGGTCTTTTCAAACCCCATACAAGATAAACCATTATTGGACCCTTATCATGGACCAAACTAAACTGAATTGCACGTTTTTCAAAAATAAGGTAAGAAAATAAATATTTTCAAAAACAGAAAGAAGAGATTTTGATAAAAACATCCTCATCACTAGACTTTTCACACTTTCGCTTTGTTTGATAATCAAATGACGTGAAAGGTATTCATCACTGGGTTTGGTTTTGGGGAGACACAAATGGGTGTCTGCAGGATCTATTCGGGAAACTACAAAGACTGTGTGCACGAGCATGTAATGTCTTAACTTGGTTGTGGCCCACACCAATGCGAGGCACAATTTCTCAAGTGGTGTATATTGTACTTCATACTCGAGCATCTTTTTACTTAGATAGTAGATTGAATTTTCTTTACCTTCTACTTATTGCGCAAGCATGGCTCCCATTGTCTCCTTGGTGACTGTTAGGTACAACCTGAGAGGTATTCTTGGAAGTGCTGGTGCTAATACGAGAGGATTTGTGAGGTAGTCTTTGATCTTTTCAAAGACTTTTTGACATTCATAGTCCCATATTACTGGTACATTCTTTTTAAGCTTCTTGAATATTGGTTCACATATCGTTGTTAGTTTGGATATGAACCTACTTATGTATTGCAACCGGTCAATAAATCCTCGAATTTGTTTCTCGATTTTGGGCGGTGGCATTGACATGATTGCCTTGATCTTGGTTGGGTCTATATCTATTCCTCTAGAGCTTAAGACATAACCCAAAAGCTTGCTTAAGGTGACTCCAAAAGCACACTTGGATGGATTCAACCTCATGTTGTATTTCCTTAGCCTTTCAAAGAATTTTCACAAGGCTACTTGATGGACTGGGCGATCTTTTGATTTTACAACCATATCGTCCACATATACTTCAACTTATTTGTGCATCATGTCATGGAGTAAGGCAGTTGCTTCTCGTTGGTAAGTAGCACCCGCGTTTTTCAACCCGAATGGCATTATCGTGTAGTAGTAAGTACCCCATGGTGTTATGAAGGTTTTTTCTCCATGTCTTCTTCTGCCATGAGAACCTGATTATATCCCGCATATCCATTCATGAACAAGAGAAGTGCATGATTCGCTGTATTATATACCAAAATATCGATGTGTGGTAAAGGGAAGTCGTCCTTTGGACTTGCCTTATTTAGATGTCGATAGTTGACACACATTCTTACCCATCCATCCTTTTTCGAAACTAGGACAACGTTGGCAACCCATTCGGGGTATTTGAATACCCTGATAAAACCTGCATTTATTTGTTTTTGAACTTCTTCTTTTATTTTAAGAGCTACGTCGGGTTTCATTCAACGCAACTTTTGTTTTACAGGTTTCATTCCTGGAATAAGAGGTATACTGTGTTGAGCTATTTCTCTATTAATACCTGGCATATCTTCATATGACCAAGCAAATACATCGATGAATTCTTTGAGTAGGTTAATTAAATCGGTTCTTTCTTGCTCATTAAGTGTTAATCCGATTTTAAACTCTCTTTTAATGGTTGAATCATTTGAGATATCAATCGTCTCAATTTCCTCAATTATCGGTGTTTTCTTTTCAAGTGTTTCCATTGCTTTAATAATTTTTTTGTCATTTTCATTGTTAGTTAATCAATGCTCGTCATCTTGGGTTAAAGAAAAGCACGAGGAGTAAGCGAAAGAAGACATATTATTGAATTCAAAAATCATTACATCTAAAAGAGAGATGTCCTCAGGGACATGATTGCTAACTATCCTAGGGGAAGAGATAGAAGAAAGGGGTGCTATAACTACGGACTTGGATGACTCTTCAGGAAAAGACACTGACTCTGACTCTTACTCAGACGTCTCTTCAAACATCGGTTCTTGCCCTGTCGTTATGGAGATCTTCCTTCCACTTGGAGTAGTCACCTTGACTATCTTACGCCACCCTTGTATTGATCCTTCTGCTCGAGTGATGAGCTTCGAGGGGTCAAAGCTTTTGCTTTGTAGGATCATTTGGATGAGCGAGGAGTCAAAGCATGGGGGTGCTTTCTCCTTGTGGATAGGAGTTGGGATTTCATCTAGAAAGTAGCAATCTACCTGAGTCGGTTCAAAACGAAGTCCGAAAGTGTCTAACTTAGGGAGGCCAGGTAATTCAAGCTGTTTTGCTATTCCTTTCTTCTTTCCTAGAGTCATTCCAGGAAAATGCCCTTGTTTCTTTAGGATAGCATTTATCTTTATGTTGGAGTGGGGGTCATGGCAGAGAGGGGTCCTTTCATCCTCCTCGATTAAGGAGACCCTTCATTAAAGCCCCACAGATCTTCATCGTCATCATCGTGCTCCACATTAATGATTGGATTTTCTATAGCCTTAATCCTCATCGGTGAAGCATCGATCGTGATAAGAATTCCTCCAACAATAGCTTTTACTTTTCGATGGAGTGATGAAGGGAAGACCTTTAGGTCATGAAGCCAAGGGCGTCCCAATAATAAGTTGAATGAAGCTTTGATATCTACCACTTGAAATTTAGTAACATGTTCTATTGCTCCTGCCATTATGTTCATGGTAATCTTACCAAGAGCTTGACGACAAGTGTTATCATAAGCTCTTAATCCTTGTGTTGACGGGGTTAAGTCTTCATCCCTTATGCCTAGCATCTTCGCAGTTCTGAGTGGACAAACATTAATTGCCGATCCATTGTCTACAAGAGTCATTGGGACAATCATTCTCTTGCAAACTACTGTGAGGTTTAGTGCCCTATAATGCTTGTCACCTTTTGGAGGTAGATCTTTGTCAGAAAAGGTGATCAAGTTGATAGGACTTGGGAAATACCTCGTAAGGAAGTTAGCCAACCCCTCAAGAGTGGTGTCAGAATCTATCCCTATCTTATCCAAGGCATTCATTACTGACAACTTATGTTCTCGAGATGTTGCTAGAAGTTTCCATACATTCATCTCAACCTTGGTCTTCTTGAACTGTTTGATAATATCAGTGTCTTCTATGATAGGTATGGGAACTTGCTGCGTAGTCGGCATAGGTTGTGTTGAAATGGGAGGTTGCATTCTCCCTAACCTTGTGAGGACTTCTATAGATGAATCTTCTTCATCCCAAAAATCGCTTATTGGATATATGACTGAAAGTGGAGGCTCTTCCATATCCTTAAGATAGACGTCTTCATCATCGTTGTCCCAAACCCCATTGATGGTAATGTCTTCTTCTTGTAGAATTTTGACTAGATTTTTATCGTCAATCATTTTCTGAATTAAATCTTTAAATTAAAAAACAGTTTTCAATAGTGTGTCCCCCTAATTGATGGTATTGACAGTAAAATTTATCTGTCCTCTTTAGCGATTCAAATGGTCTTGGTTCAAGAGGTTTGATCTTGCCACTCTCGGAGAGCATTTTGAACATCTTGGCGTATGAAGTCCCAATTGGAGTATAGAGTTTATTACTCTTCTTGGGTCCATCAGTTACTTGTAGAGAGAAGGGTTTCTTCTTCGTGGGTGGAACCTTATCACACTTTTTCTAAAGCTCCTCTAATTTTTTCTTTGAAACTTCGAGATCTTCACAAAGAAAACTTGATCCCTCCCACATGGACCATATAAGCATCCGTACATCATCTTTGCTTGCCGGTTCAGGAAAGTCATCCATGGCATCGAAAAAGATCTCCTCCTCTTCTTCGATCGCATGAATTTCTTTAATAGGTTTGATGAGAGATGAGGGATCAACCTCGTTTTCCTCATCAGAGATAGCCAAGGAATGAGCGAGAGGTGCATTGTCAATGCTTGGCTTCTTACTAGCAGGAGGAAATGGCAGTTTATTGTTATCAATTAGATCTTGGATAGCTTCCTTAAGCTTCCAACAATTTTCAGTAAGTTAGCTCTCCTTTTCTCAACTGGTGGGTCCCCAAATGGTCCAATAAGAGTTATAAGATCTTTTGCACTTAGTCGGTCAAATGTGGTGTCATAACTCATACCTATAGGAGTAAAGTTCCTCCTAAATGGTTTCTTTTGTTCTGGGTTGTTCATAGCAAAGACTTCACTCAAATTAAAGGTGCTAACATTGTTTGAGTGGGTGGTTTGGGAAGAAGAAGGATTGTCGTTCTTCTTGCCTTTCCAGCCACTGTTGGAGTTATTGTTAGCAGCTTTCAGCTTAGCTAGATCATCTTCAATATTAATTCAAATGTCATAGATGGCCTTGAAGGTATGAAGATTATTTTGGTATTTGAGATGCTTGGAGTACTTCTCTTGAAGATTCTTGATGAATAACCTCACAGATTCTTTCTTGCTTGGTACTTCAATCATCTTAGCAGAGGTTTCTCTCCATTTGTTGAAGAAAGAAGTAAAACCTTCATTCTCTTTCTGCTTGAGTATTTCAAGTTCTCTATAATCAGTTTCAACTTGAATGTTGCACTTGTACCTATCAATGAAAGCGTTCACTATTGACTCCCAAGTAGAGGTTCTCTCTTTGTCAAGGGAGAAGAACTATTGTTGGCAAAAAGTTTCAAGAGATAGAGAAAACAAAGAGGGAAACACTTTCTTATTGATACCCTTAATACTTATTATTGTTTCAAAAGCTCTTAGATGGAAGTAAGGGTTATCAATTGCTTTGAATTTCGGGATGTCGTTGGCATTGAACTTCTGCGGAAGAAGCTCCTTGTCCACCAAGACCCCTTGTGAACTAATGCCTTGAATTTTGTAGTCAGTAGATATCTTGCTCAAGATTTCTTGCATGAGGTCCATCTGTTGTTGCTTCACAGGGTCATCGATTTTGAGGGTTAAAACCTTCAACGCCTTAGTCACAGTAATCAATTGGTTCCTTAGTTCATTAACTTCCTCTTCAGTTGCCATTATCTTCTTAGCTTTCCTTTTTCGAGCGATTGGCTTGTCGAAAAGTTGAACTTGAATGAAAAGGTTGTCTTTGATCAAACGCCCTTCCTTTCTTGACCACGCGCTGTAAAATAAACTATTTTTGTTTTAATGACTTGACTCAAATTGACTTTGACTTTACAGGTTTATAAAAAAAAAGAAAAAGGAAAAAATAGGGAGTATATTTTTAGGAATCAAGTATAGGTTTCAAACAAGTGGTTTAATTGGAGGATTAATATCCGACTTACCCCCCTTAAAAAATGACGAAAAACACGCGCATACAAGATTCTCTTAGACATGGTCAAAGTGTGCATACATATTAGTGTATGCTTTATATGGTGAGTGCGAGTGACATGCTTTGACTCTTGTGTAGGACCATGGGACTTAGTGCCTAGACTCAATTAATGACTTAAAAAGATATTATTATTAATAAAAATTAATCGAATTGATTAGCAAACTGTTCAATTAGACACAAAGTGATGACTCGAGCAATATACCAAACTATCGTTAAAATGACAAGACTAGCGCTGCATTGTGTAGTGTAGCGCCAAACGACAGAACTGTCGCCAAGAGCTGCACTCCACAAAGTGGCGCTACAACCCAAATCTCGGAGCCATTGCTGGAACGTTGATCTGGGACTGCTTTCAGTACTATTACTCTATAGGGTATACCTAAAGTCGTACTAGGTCAATTTTGATTAATTTATCAAACTTTGATTACTCAAATTAGTTAATTAATTAATTAGGAAAAGTTATTTTAGTCATTAATCAGTTTATTTAGTCTTAACACAAGTCAAACAAACGGTTAGGAAAAAACATATAGAGTATGCACAACAAATAATGCACAATTAGTCAAGTAGGCACAATATGATGCAATGAGTTTGCAACCTAACCATGGCTCTAGTTCTCAAAATTTCGGGATATGGGTTAGTAAAATAGGGTCCATGGTTAATTGTCAGGATGCACCGCGCAGAAGCCTAACCGTGAAGGGTTGGCGCGAGTGGATGGGACACCGCGAGTTAAAAACTCGCTTCCATGGTTTGGTGAATTCAACATTCTCGGATGTACCCTTTATTGCACAGAGCGTTCAATCAAGTAGATGGAGCATGAATTCCTCGAGGGTTATGTCCATATGTAGAACACATATGGGTTTCAGAAAAGTGAGAAAAACTCAATCAGGAAGTAGGAAAGAGCAAACAGTGCTAAAATCTGGTCAAAATTCGAACACATATTTATGGCTCGGTATTAGAAGAACTTGGCGCAAGTAAACATAGGTCGGCGCCGCGATTTAGCTTTGGCGCCTGGCGACAGGTGCTGTTGCCTAGCGCCAGAGTCAAATCATCGGCGCTAGACTCTATTTTCTGACGCTAGTTCCTACATGCATGTAGACACCTAAAAATGTCTCCCCAAAACCAAACCCGATGGTGAACAACATTTCACCACCACTATTGATCGGGTTCAGTATTTAATCCCGAGAATGCTTAAAAAATCGTATTTAATTAAATTTAATTTTTGAATAGTCCATGGATCAGTCTTGATGCTTAGTCAAAGCATAGTTTTAATTTTATCCCAAACCTTTTTTATTTTATTGGCCCTAACTTTTTATTTATTTTATTTACTTATTTTCTTATTTTAGCCCAAATAATAATAAATAAAAAATGGCCCGAAATTATCAATCGGCACTTAAATGCTGAACGAAATTAGGGTTAAAAAAGAATTTAGACGGAAAAGCGGACAAAAAACTATCGCGTCACGACAACAGTCCACCCTGTCACGGGAAACTGTCCTGTCTGACCATGGGGTTCCCCGTGCCACGGGACACCTGATGTGACACGAGGGTTTTCGTGTCCTTTCCGCGTAAACCCTTAACACGTTTTCTCCCCCGTTTGCTAAATATTTACCGCGTCACACAATAGTACATTGTGTCACGGGAATGTTTCCCGTCTGACGGTGGGATTTCCCGTGTCACGGTACACTTTGCCGTGTCGCGTTATACTTTTTTAGGGTTTTTATCATTTTAGGGTTCCGTGTGTTCCCTCATCACATTTTTTTTATAAATACCCCCTCATTTCTGATGTACGGGGCATCAATGAATTCTCTATTTTTCTCTCTTTTATGCTCTAGCTTAAACACTAGCCTACCCTTCTTCTTTCAAAATTCCTTCTTCAAGCACTCCAAAGAGTCCATACTTTACTCATGGTTCTGTCCTTAAGCCAAGACGTGAAAGGTAGAATTGTTTGAGGGTTTGGCCCCAAATAAACTCTACTTTATTTAATTTAATAATTTAATAATTGTTTTATTATTATTTCCTTGAAGTTACTAACTCGTTTATTATTTTGTAGTTGCAAGCAAACAGAATCAAAGTAAGAATTATGTTTCTTTTATTTCTATTATTTTTCTAACGATTTTATATTGTTAGAATTATTGTTGAATTGTTTTCAATATTAATGTTTATTCTATTATTTTTTGTTGATCACAACATTGCATGTTAAAGGAATATGTAATTGAAAATCACGCCTAATAAGATAATTTGGATAACCGGTTTAGGTTCCTTTTTAATCTTGTTGTTTATTCAAGTGATCACTAATATTTTGAATTATATGTTGCATTAATATTCAACCAATTTAGCTTAATAATAGATTGGAGCAAATTGAATCTTTAATTGCATGCCCTTGAGATCGCGGGAATCACTTTTCACTATAAGAATCGAGTAGAGGCCAATACGGGCGAATGTGACTCCATGACTCACTTCGTACCATCATCCCCGATCCTCATTTCGTGATTCCGAACCATATGGAGTTAGTAACCTCATGGATTATGAATGGGGTGTAACCTTCACGGGTCAATCGTTGTTGCCTATCGTTGTCCCTTATTGTGGTTGCCATTTTATGATCCGTGAACGGTTAACAAGTTCCTTAAAAAAACTTGTTGGCGGCTCCTTACTTTCCTTGTCCCTAATCGTATATGTCAATTCCCACTTTATATGAGTGCCAAGCAAATTCACACATGCTTAACGTAGGCGCACTTCGAACGACGCCTACAATTTGGCGACTCCACTAGGGAGGATTCTTGGTTATTTATCGATTTGAGTGATCGGTATTTAATTACGATGAGTGGATGAGACTTGAAAGATTCTTGAAAAATATTCTTGTGATTAATTTGGGATTTTTGCATAAGTATAGACGTTTTAACGTCGCATTAAGGTCTGTCCCGTAGGAAAAATTGAATAGCTTGATTGCGTATGAAGGAAAAACAGGGCACCAGTTAGATTTTTGGACTGTCGTGCTAAGGAAGAATATGCCGTGTCACGGTGCAGTACACCATCTGACGCTGAGCAGCACCGTGGCATGGGAACCTCTGCCGTGACACGGCAGTCCTAAAATCAGTCTGGTGGCTCGTTTTCTCTTCTCACAATCAACTTCCTTCGATTTCTATGAAACAACGTGTGTGTTCTACATGCGTCTTAGCCCCGGGGGATTTAAGCTCTATCAACCCAAAAACGCTCATGGCAATAAGGGTTCGTCCGAGTTATTAAATCCACCCAAACCATGGAGACAAGTTCGATTTTATCACGAACTCGCAGAGCCGCCCGTTGGCATACACCCTCAAGGGAGGTTGCCTTGCTAACGCGTCCAAGCTCTTAACCATGGTACCCTTTTGACACCCAAAGCTTGACCAATAGTTGAACATAGATATTGACCTTAGGTTGCGAACTCTTTTTTTACATCATCGTGACTAAATGCAACATGGTTTGTTTGGTGCTTACCCTTATGTGTTTGCTCTTTTTGTTGAACCCATGACCGAGGGTTTTTATTTCAACATAGTAATTAGTACGGACCTAAAATCGATTAAAATCTGAAAAAACTCACAATAAAAGACCTGGAACTGAGCACCGTGTCACGACAAGTCCTGCCGCGCCACGGTGAATAGTGCCGTGACACGGAGCTTTCTACCGACTGACGGTAGACTGCACCGTGTCACGACATTCAGCACCGTGACACGGTGCCCAGGAGAAGTGTCCCGTCAGTTTATTTTTGGTTTTTGTGCGTACGTATGTCGTTTATGTGTCCACTTTGGTGTCATGTCTAGTTGTATGTCATAACACGAGTCCATAACCTCACTTAATCACTCACATGTCGTGTTCACACACTTTTTTTCGTTAGTCGTGCACCATTTCATGACCGTATTTTAGGGTAGTCTTTTGTCGTTTTTTTTTCTGTGTCATTTTTTTTCGGAGTAAGTTGGATGGTATCCTCCCATATATTTTATTTTTTAAAAATAAATAAATAACTAAATAGAATTTCAAAATTCAAAATTTTTATTAATTTTTCCGGATGGGTTAAGGTTAAGTTTGGTCATTAAAGGTGTGTTTGTTTCGGTGTCACAACACTTGGTCAAAAAGCAGGGGTAGATTGTTACGGTTCGAGTCAATACCTCAACAACCTCTAATACCAAAGAGGCGTACAAGGAAACCACCACAACCATCTCAACAAGATCCAGCTACAGTCTACTTTTAACCAATGGCTACTAAGGAAGATATCGAGAACATCAACAGGACAATTGAAATGTTGTCTAACATGATGCAAACACTCACCACTAGAGTCAACACAGTATATCAAGACAATCAGAACAATGTCACTGCCACTGCAATGGCCAAGATTAAGGAACTGATGAGTAAGATTTCTGAAGAATTCACTTATGTGGAGCAACATGTCGCCTCTTCGTCCATAAGGGACAAGCTTCCTGAGAAGTTTTCCGCTGCCGACATTCCCAAGTTCAAGCCTACTGATAATCCGCTTTTCCATTTGAAGGCGATTTCTGCGACCATGGCTCTTAAGGGAATAGATGTGACACTCTTCCCTACGGTGTTCCCTCTTTACTCAGAGCGTGCCTGTCAACAATTGTTCTATTCTATGGAATCCAAACATGTTGCAACTTGGGAGTATGTTGCTGAAAGCTTCATGAATCGTTACAAGTGTAACATTCAGGCCAAGACTTCTGAACGTGAACTCTCCATTCTCAAACAGAAAGAGAATGAAGGCTTCACCACTTATTTAAGTAGGTGGAAGAAACAGCTGCGCTCTTGGTGGATCCCCCCAGGGAAAAAGAGATGGTTCGCTTGTTCATTGCCAATCTGACTCATAAGTACAAGCAACACTTGAAGTTTCTGCCTCTGAGTACCTTCAAAGCTGTATACGATATTGGAGTCAATATCAAAGATGAATTAATGAAGATTGCTGGTAGCAACAATAATAACAACAACACTTGGAAAAACATAAAGAACGACACTCCTTCTTCTTCGTCTTCCAAGCCCAATAATGCTACCAACAATATAAATATCAATGATGTGATGGCCCTTAATGCTCTTCCTCAGAGATTCCTAAGGCAAAGGAGGGTTTACACGCCTTTGGGAATGACTTATGATGCTGCTTTTGACCGCTTGCATAGTCAAGGACTGATTATGCCAATTGGACCGTTTCTAGAACCTCGACCAGAGAATAGAACCGCTAGCTATGACCCCAATGCTCATTGCAAGTTTCATCAAGGCAAGGGTCATAATACTGAGAAGTGTTGGAGGTTGAAGGATGCGATCCAAGACCTGATTGATGCTAATCAACTTCCTGTCCCTCCAAGGGGTAAGAAGCCTAACATTCAAACAGGTCCTCTTTCTGATGCTTTGGCTATCATGGGATATGAAGTCTCCTTTGATCCATCAATACTCATTCAACCTGTGAATGAACCCCTGCCGAAAGTTATATTTGTCTCTAGCTATGAAGAAGGGAATGGAATTTGGGATTGTAACGATGAAGACGTCTATCTCAAAGATATAGCCTGTTCGTCTCTTGGTACAAGTGAAGATATTTTGGGAGACCTTGGGGTCAGTGTTCTCACTAGAAGTGGACGGTTGCAACAGCCTAGTCCACCTCCACCTCCACCGCAATCACAACCAATAGTTGTTCCTATCGACCCTGTGAACAACGATGTGGTTAGACAATTACAAAAGACCAAGGTGGAAATGAATGTATGGAAGCTTTTGGCCACCTCCCACGAGCATCGAAAGGCTGTGATGAATGCTCTAGTGAAGATAGGAGATGATGATGATATGACTCCTCAAGGAATGGTCAACTTTCTCACTACTGAATTGCCAAGTACTAGCAATTTGATTTCTTTTTCTGACAAGGATCTGTCCCCGGAAGGGGACCAACATAACAAGGCCTTACACGTCACTGTGGTGTGTAGGCAGATGAATGTTCCTATGAGCCTGGTTGATAATGGCTCAGCAATCAATGTATGCCCACTCGCACTGCAAAAGAAGTTGGGCTTAAAGAATGTGGAACTAACTCTCTCTACTCAAAGGATTTGCGCTTATGATAATACTCGCCGTCAATCCGTGGGTACTATCATATTAAACATAACTACTGGAGCCATTGAACGTCGCACCAAGTTTCAGGTGACGGACATTAAGGCTTCTTTCAATTTGTTGTTAGGATGTCCTTGGCTTCATGAGCTAAAGGCGATCCCGTCGTCGTTGCACCAGAAAGTGAAAGCCATAGTTGGAGGGGTTCCAATTACCATTGATGCCTCTCCCATGCGCATTCAAGTTATCAATACTCCTATCGTCCATGTTGAACTTGACCAAGAAGATGAAGATCTCTGGGGGTTTTCACTCGATGATGTTCTCATGATCGAAGAAGAGGAGAAGTATCATCTCGACATCAATCCATATTCAAATACCAATGTTAATGCCATTATGAAGAAGCAAGGGCATTTCCCTGGAATGACCCTCGGACTCAAAAAGAAAATGGCTGAACTTTGGGGGCATCCTGGTGCACTCAAGAAAGATACCTTTGGCTTGGGATTCAATCTAACAAAAGAAGATGTGAAACAAGCCCTTTTGAAAATGAAAGCTCACAATAACGCTCGAATCATGAAGACGGAAATGGCCAAGGATCCATATCCATTCACCCTTAATGGCTAGTATATCAAAGAAGGGGAAGACTTCCTATTCTATGAATTCCCTGTGCCTTTAGTTCACGATGGGAAGCTTGAACCAGGATTTGAGATGTTCCTCGATTTTGACTTCGTCGATGAAGGAGAAGAACTCTTCACAACTGAGAAACCAGCTAGTCCAAGCTCTGATGATCAAAACATTAACCTTCTTTTTGGACTAGAAAAGAATGAATCCAAGCCTGTCCGCAATGATGATTCCGAGCTCATTCAAGCTTTTATATCAAGCAAGGATTTTGACCCCTCCGACTTAATTGTCCAGGCTGATGATATTTCAAAGGGATGGTGCAAGACAGTGAAGATAACTATGCCAAGCAGAGAGAAGTTGGAAATAACCGCTGGCGAAGGTCCTATGTTTGATAAGTCTGAGTCGTCTGGGTCCGAGTCCGAGTATTAGTCTAAGTCTGTAGACGAGTCCTTAGGGTATGAGGCCTACTTTCTTTCTGCTATAGAGTCTAATCCTGAGTCTCTTGTTAAGTCTTCTTTTTCTATCCCAAATAATTTCGGTGAGGTCGCAGCTGACCTTTCCTCTCTCGATGTAGTGACCGATGAATTCAATAAAATGAATACCTTTGCTTACGATGCGTGTCATTCCCCTAACCCTGATCAATATTGCTTTACTAATGATAAAAATGACAAAGAAATAATAAAAGCAATGGAATAACACGAAAATAAAACGGCAGTTATCGAAGATACGGAAAAAGTTAATATTTCCAATGATACGACTATTTAAAAGTAAAAATTAGATTAACACTAAGTCAAGATGAACGCAAAGAGCTAATTAACTTGCTTAGTGAATTTGTTGATGTATTTAAATGGTCATACCAAGATATGCAAGGAATTGACAAGGATATAGCTCAGCATACGATACCACTCATCCCAGGTATGAAGCCTGTCAAACAAAAGCTGCGCTGTATGAAACCGGATGTGGCCTTCAAAATCAAAGAAGAAATTAGAACGCAATTGGCTTCAGGTTTCATCAAAGTATCTAAGTATCCAGAATGGATAGCAAATATGGTTCCAGTTCCAAAGAAAGATGGAAGGGTCAGAATGTGTGTTGATTACAGGGACCTCAATAAGGCAAGCCCGAAAGATGAGTTCCCTCTACCTCACATTGACATTCTGGTCGATAACACAGCAAACCATGCATTCCTATCGTTCATGGACAGTTACGCCGGATATAATCAAGTATTAATGGCTGAAGAAGATATGAAGAAAACCACATTCATCACACAATGGGGTACATATTGCTATACGGTAATGCCATTCGGGTTGAAATACGCGGGTGCCACCTACCAAAGAGCAGCCACAGCTACACGATATGATGCACAAAAAGGTGGAGGTCTATGTCGATGATATGATCGTTAAGTCTAAAGATCGCCCAGGCCACATCATTGCACTTCGCAAGTTCTTTGAAAGACTCCGCAAGTACAACATGAGATTAAATCCAGCAAAGTGTGCATTTGGAGTCACATCAGGCAAACTACTTGGATATGTGATCAGTGCTCGAGGGATTGAAATAGTTCCCACAAAAGTCAAAGCGATCATGGCCATGCCATCACCTAAGAATGAGAAGGAAATTCGAGGCTTCATTGGAAGGTTGCAATATATAAGTAGGTTCATATCAAAACTCACGGCGATATGTGAACCTATATTCAAGAAGCTTAAGAAAAATGTCCCAGTCACATGAAATGATGATTGCCAAAAAGCCTTCGACAAAATCAAAGAGTCTCTGGCGAACCCACCCGTGCTAGCGCCAACAATACCTGACTTTCCTCTTCGACTCTACCTTACGGTCACAAGAGAAACGATGGGGGAAATTCTAGAACAAGAGATAGAAAGCAAGGAAAATGCAATTTACTATTTGAGTAAGAAAATTCAAGGATATGAGACACGATACACACCGATTAAAAAATCGTGTCTCGCACTTGTGTGGGCGGCACAGAAACTAAGATATTACATGCTCACTCATACAGTGCATATCGTGTCCAAGATGGATCCTCTCAAGTACTTGTTCGAAAAAGCAACACTCAATGGCAGATTATCAAGGTGGATAGTCAACCTTGCTCAATTTGACTTGAAATTTGTACCGCAAAAAGCCATCAAAGGTTCTGCAGTTTCTTACTTCTTAGCAGATTTTCCGCTAGAAGAAGTTGAGAAAGAAGAAGATGAGTACGATTTCCCTGACGAAGATTTACTCATGACCGAAGATGATAGCTGGACGCTCTATTTCGATGGAGCTTCAAACCAAAAAGGTTGTGGTGTAAGAGTCTTGCTTGTATCACCCAATGAAGAGCATATCCCAATTTCCATGAAGCACGACTTTAATGTCACCAACAATGCCGCAGAGTACGAGGCATGCATTTAAGGATTAGAAACAGCTGTGGCCTTGGGAATTAAGAAGCTTAGAATCTACGGTGATTCTTCACTAATCATTAACCAGATCTCCAAGAAATAGAAAGTGAGAAGTGAAAGTCTCGCTATATATCAAGCTCATCTAGAAACTCTCACGGAGCAATTAGATGAAGTTTAATATACGTACTTGCCTAGAGAAGAAACCAGTTCGCTGACGCAGTAGCTAAATTAGCATCAATGGTGAAAATTCCAACGGATACAATTAGAATTTTGTTAACCATAGAAAGAAGATATGAATCGGCTTATGTTCACGTACTTGATGATGAACAAGAATCGCAAGAAGAAGATGAAGAGACATGGTATACAGATATCCTTAACTACGTGACAAAAGGAGAATACCCTCCTAATACTGATAAAAGGGCACGCCGTGCTTTGAGGCTGCTGGCCTCACAATATGTGCTCATCAGAGGAGAACTCCACAAAAGGACTACACTAGGGAGAATCTCTTATGCATAGCCAAGAAAGAAGCATACAAAACCATGGAAGATCTTCATGCCAGCATATGTGGAACGCATATGAACGCTAAGATGTTAGTCCAGAAGATTCAACGACAAGGTTATTATTGGACTACCATGGAGAGAGATTGTCACGAATACATCAAGAAATGTATGAAATGTCAAGTCTATGCAAATTTACAGCACGTTCCACCTTCGCTTCTATACACATAAACCTCTCCATGGCCTCTACTTGGGGTATTGACATCATTGGAAAGATAACGCCACCAGGACAAGGGGGGCATGAATTCATCCTCGTAGCAATCGACTATTTTAACAAATGGGTCGAAGCTGCCTCATATGCTAAGTTAACGACAAAACACGTAGCTCAATTCATTGAGAAAAATATCATATGCTGCTATGGGGTACCTCATGAGATGATCAGTGATAATGGAACGCATTTCCAAGCCGAATGCGCGGAATTATTACAGAAATATCATATCAAGCATCACAGATCATCAGCCTACAGATCACAAATAAATGGTGCAGTCGAATCGGCCAACAAAATGTGAAAACTATCATCGAAAAGATGATGTAAAATTACAAAGATTGGCCTAGTAAGCTACATTTCGCCCTTTGGGGTTATCGAACCTCTGTTCGTACATCAACGGGGGCTACCCCTTTCTCTTTGGTCTATGGAGTTGAAGTTGTACAACCAATAGAGCTCGAAATCCCTTCTCTCCGAATCGCGTTGGAAAACCAACTAGATGAAGTCGACTGGATTAGAACAAGATATGATGAATTAGTCTTACTTGACGAAAAACACTTGGCAGCTTTGCATCATGTCCAAACCTACCAACAGCGTATGACGCGACATTTCAATAAAAAAGTCAAGACTAGGAACATCAAAGAAGGTGACTATAGGGAATAATTTCAAGCGTTAAGCCCTAGCTTGAACCCCTCTGTGATCATACACTAAAGTACGGTGGCGTCCAAAAGGGAAGAAGATAGAGCAAAAGAGTCGCCAACAAGTTTTAGGAACTTGTAAACCGTTCAAAGGGTGAAGGTTACACCCCTTAACGATCCAAGAGATCGTCAACTCCATAAGGTCTAGAACCAAATAAGGGTTTTGGGATGAAGGTACAAATCCAACCTAAAAGAGATTGAACCTGCCCTAATAATAGGCCTCTACTTTATTCTGATCATATTCATGTGCGCTTTCTGATTAACATGCAATCAATAGGATCAACCCTAAACCTGTTTAATCTATGTTGGTTGAATATTAATACACAAATAAATCTATTATTGGCGATCACTAGAATTTATAATCACAATTAACCCTAAACAAGATTATTAATTATCTTATTAAGCATGATTACAAGTACCAATTCCCTTTAATCATGCATAAAAGGCGTGATAAAGCAATAAATATAAATAATCAAGCAACATAATAAATAATAAAAAATAATTATAATCATCACATATATAATTAAGAATAATCATCATGATAACACCCATATTAATCATAATAATAATTATTATAGCGATAACAAAATTATAATCATAATAAAATAATCATCATCAAAATAATAATAATCATAAATTATAACAATTATAATCATGATCATGTTCATGATAATATTAAAGCATAATAAAAATAGCAAGATCCTAGGCATGATACTAATAAAATTAATAACAAACCCTAGCATGTCACTAAGCAATAAAAATCAAATCTTTAACCCTAACATGATACTAACATGAATAAATATTAGGAAGAACATAGGAAGCATCGTAACAATCATATTTAATATTAAAATTACCCTAGACAAGATACTAAGAATATCATAATAACAATGTAAACATGATTTCTACATCATAATATCAATTAAAACCATTAAAGCACTTACTTTAATGCTTTGTACCTCTTTCTAATAACAAAATACACACGTTAGTAACTTCAAGGAAAATAATAAACAAACAATTAAATTAAATAATTGAAATAGAGATTTGGGACCAAACCCTCATAAATTAAACCTTTCACGTCTAGAGTGAAGGCAACTTCGAATATGGCTAGGTGTATATAAGTCTTGCGAATGCGAAATTTTGTATTTGAGAAAAGGCTAGTTTAGAAAAAGAGCGAGAGAGAGAGAGAGAGAGAGAGAATAATCAAGAAAATCTTGATGAGAGTTGGTGAATGATTAAGAGAGAATTAGAGAATTAATGATTGCGAATGAAAACTGATTGTAGGTGATTATCGGTGAGAATTGGTGAATTGGTGAATGAAAACGGAGTTTTTAATACGTTATTTATAGAGAAAATCAGCCAAAAAGATAAAATAAACAAAACAGAGTCTGACGCACAAAAAACAGAGCTGGCACAAACCCTGGCTAACTGGCGCTAGGCACCAACACTTGCGCCAGGCGCCAATGGCTAGCGCCAGGTGCCAAAGCCTGGGGTCAATCGCCAAGCCTGGTTTTAACGCATTTTCGAAAATCAGATAAGTTAGCCGTACTGAAGAATAAAATCATATAATTTCCTCGAAAATACTATTTGATTTTAATTAAAACTCTGAAAAGTCAACAAGTCAATTTATCAATGCTAATTGAATTAGGAATGAAAAGAACCTTCTAGAAGATTCTAGAAGACTAAAACCATTCCTAATTGCGTTAGGAATGATAAATCATATTAGGCCCTCCACAAGATCATTGGGCCGTATATAAAGCTCAAATCGGGCCCAATTTAGTAAATTGGCCATAAATTCCTCAATATCATTGGAATTGGGCTTATAATATATCGTTGGAAAGCTCTTGTCAAGCCCCATCCAACTACACTATTATTGGACCCATATCATGGATCAACCAAACTTGATTGGCTGTTTTCTTAAAATAAGTTTTCAAAAACAGAGAGAAGAGAAAAAAATTAAAACTTTCCGCAACACTAGACTTTCCACACTTTCACTTCATTCGATTATGATTCGACGTGAAAGGTACTCTTCACTGGGTTTGGTTTTGGGGAGACACAAATGGGTGTCTACAGAAGCCCCCACTTTGACTGAGTTTGGAGAAACGCGAGTTTCGAAAACAAAAGTCAAAGTATCGATAGGGACGGAGAATGATTCAGAACGTTCTGCGATCCTAAATCATTCTTGTAACGCCGATACACGCAAAACTAGCGTTAGTTAAACAGATAACAGAGTGAAAAAACGCGTATCTTGCACCGTCGAGCACACGTCTCTGAAAGTAACCAATTTGCTGCCGCTTTACTGTTGTTTTTCTGTTTTTATTACCTCCTACAAGCTAGAGAATGCCATCCCGCTTGAAAACCGCTACGCTCGTAACTACTTCCAATTAGAAGATTGCTTCGCCTGAAACGATCCTCCTCCGCATTGATAATATTCCACGTCCAAGGGAATATCATCGAAGATTGCTTCTCTTGAAACAAATCCTCATCCGCATTGATAATATTCCACGTCCAAGGGAATACTATCGAAGATTATTTCTCTTGAAACAATCTCCATCCGCATTATGACCATCTTCCATGCCTAAGGGAAAATGATCGAAGACAAATTTGCCCAAAATTACCTCCAGCTGTTTGTGACAACTCTCCGCAAGCTAGGGAATGCCGTCGAAGATATCCTCACTAGAAGTCATCCTCATTTGATGCGATAATTTTCCAAAGGAAATTACTGAAGACCAACACTTGTCGATCTTTAAAGCTCGCTTTGCTTCTGCTAAAACCAGTATGTCGGTGTCGTGATGAGCCAATTCTTAGGCGCTTTAAGCTAAGTGAGACGATCTTTCATCAGGTCGACCACTTATTGTGATTGTAAACAAACTGACTACTTAATCATGTCAAAATTGCTTATAGGGGCTAACTGGCGTACCAAGGAACCCGAAATTGCTGTATGAGGTCGAAATCACCTTTCTGAGAGGCTTCGAGCTCTGTCGCTGCTGGAATATCTCTGGCGCCAAGAATTGGAGTAGGGTCCTCCCTATTCTGCTGCACCTGTATTTTTTTTTTACTATAGAACTTTTCCAATCTCTCTAGCCATCTTAGGGTTGACCTAAGGATTAAAATTATCTTAGGGTTGACCTAAGGTTTAATGTTATTTGACTCATCGACTTGACACGACTCAACGTATAAACTTGACTCGCTGATTGACTGACTCGAGGTTCACTCGACTCAAAGTGAAATGACACATGTGTTAGACTCATGACCCGTGTGTGCATAGTGTTGATTATGAGACTCGAAAATGCTAAAAAGCAAAAAATTTCCGTCATTTTTGTGGAGGGTACCGACTTTCTCCCGAAAAAGAAAGACGTGAAAAAGAAGAAGCGAAGTTTGAAGATGCATGTTGAATGAGCTTAGTCAGATGTTGTTTGATAAAGTATCTCAAGGTGCAAGGATTAATCCATCCTAGGCTATCTCAATGGTTGACTCAATGATGAAAGTATTTGGGTATCTTAGGCACGGAGGCTAAGCACTTCATACTTCTATGTAATGACAATTATGAGTGATGAGTGATGTGACAAGGCATGCTTCATCGTTATGTTAAGATTTCATGACAAAGGGTTCCTAAGGGAAATATATTTGGTCATGTATGCGTGATGTGTGTGATAGTGACACTAAAGTTAGGCCGCAAGAGCTAAGTGTGTGGAAAAATATATTATTGAAAAGAGTCAAATGGTGGTGACTCTTAGGCTAGGTAAGCTAATAATATAGGGATCAAGCCCCCAAGTCTAGCTCTAAATGAATAGGGATGAGCATTGGAGATCCCTTGATATGATCATGGTGTAAGTGTGTGAATGTGAATATGAATGCATTTTTATTACGGCTGCACCTCGATGTGAGGTTGCCTACGTATCTGTTAGGAATCAGGCCGAACGTAGCTCTAGCCAAACCTCGCACAAGTGTGTGTATACCTCAAAAAGGTCTTTTAAGGGTTGTAACGTGGTTAGGCTAAATGTTATAGAAAAAAGGGATAAAGGCTCAAGACCCTAGATAAGCCCCCAAGGTGTGCAACCTTGCTTTTGAATATTTGTATTTTCATGCTTGAGGTTTTCTACTCTTTTTTTAGTTCTTTCTTTTGCTTTAGCATTTATTTCATTTTTATAAGTGTGAGCAATCTCGATCATGCAGTCTATCACTCACTTGGCATTCATGTTTCTCAGGCACGGTACCGAGCACTCGATAAGAGACGCAATCTGAGACGTGTTCATATCGAAGACATTTTCATATCAAAGACATTGGAACACTTGCCCTTTTGTACACTTTTATTTATTTTTTTCTATTTTTGCTATTTTAATATTTTGAATTTTCTCAAGCTTTCTTTAGAATTGCAAAAGTTGCACACCATCCCATCCCAAGGATAGATAGCTGTAGGTTGAAAAAAGAAAGGTTTATCGTTAGACGAGGCTCAAAGTGGTTTATGAAAAAAGGATTGCTTATTTGAAAGGTGAAAGAAGATATGTTGTGGCTACAAGGGTTGCCTTAAATCATTGGTATACCTTGTGTTTAATTCGACATTGTTTTTTTTTTTTTTTTTAATGCAATATAATGAAATGATCATATGTAAGGAAATAAATGCTCATTTTTATTAAAAGAAAATATATAATGATCCTACAAAATAAATCTAAAGAGAATTAAAAAGGTGCCTATGCTAGACTTATTGGGGAAGGGGCAAATAAAAAAAAAGAAATAGAAAAAAAAAGAGGTCACGAAATCTTGTCGTTGAAGCTCGCCTCTTGTCTTGTGTTGTTTCCTTTTTCATCACTCGCTCTTCTTGTAAACTGGAGGTATGGGAAGCTTGTTATTATCAATGAAATGTTGGATAGCCTCCTTTAGCTTCCAACATCTCTCAGTAGTATGACCCCTACCTTGATGGTACTTGCAGTGTTCGTTTGGATTCCAACTAGGCAATCTCTTTTCAGGTGCGGGATCTTGAATAGGTCCAATGGGAGTAATGAGTCCTTTGGCATGGAGTCGATCGAAGGCAGTATCGTAGCTCATCCCAATGGGGGTGAAGTCTTTCCTTAGTTGCTTCTTAGATCCTTGGTTATCTATGGCTAAAACTTCACTGAGATCAAAGGTACTAACATTGTTACTAGAGTGGGCTTTTTCGGAAGAAGAAGGATTGTCGTTCCTCTATCCTTTCCATCCACCGTGGTTACTATTGTTACTAGCTTTTTGCTTTGCGAGGTCATCTTCGATTTCAATTCCGATGTCATAAACGGCCTTGAAAGTATTCAAGTTGTGTTGATATTTTAAATGTTTCGAATACTTCTCTTGGAGATTCTTGATAAACATCCTCACATACTCCTTTTCGGTGGGGACCTCAATCATCTTAGCGGAAATTTCCCTCCACTTATTAAAGAAAGAAGTAAAACCTTCATTCTCTTTTTGTCTTAGAATCTCAAGTTGTCTATGGTCGGTTTCAACTTCGATATTGCACTTGTACCTATCAACGAAAGCGTTTACTATCGATTCCCAGGTAGAGGTTTTCTCTTTATCAAGAGAGAAGTACCATTGTTGGAAAACGGTTTCAAGAGATAGTGAGAACAGAGAGGGGAAAACTTTCTTATCGATACCCTTAATACTCATTATGATTTCGAATGCTCTTAAATGAAAATAAGGGTTGTCAGTTGCTCTGAATTTTGGGATGTCAGTGGCGTTGAACTTATGCGGAAGAAGTTCCTTGTCCAGCGAGACCCCTTGTGAACTCATGCCCTGATATTTATAGTCACTAGATAACTTCCTCAAACTTTCTTGCATGAGGTTCATTTGTTGTTGCTTCACGGGATCATCGACCTTGAGGGTGAGGAGCTTCAGTGTTTCAGTCATGGTAACTAGTTGGTTCCTAAGCTCATTGACTTCTTCTTGAGTTGCCATTATCCTTTTAGTCTTCCTCTTTTGACAAATCGGTTTATCGAAAAGTGAAACTTGAATAAAGAGGTTGTCCTTGATTAATCGCCCTTCTCTCCTCGACCAAGTACTGTGGAAAAGGAATTTGGGGATATTCATTGTTAATTATTTAACTCAAGCTTTATTCTACATGCAATGGATGGAGGAAGTGAAGAAAAATGGAATATAATATGAAGGAAAAATGATGGAGATGGAGGGATACGAAGAATTAGAAATAGAATATACCCCCAACTTAAATGACGGAAAAGACCGACCCATGCATGGACCTAAGACATGGTCATGGTGACATATACTAAAAGTGTGTGCTAATACTAGTGAGTGTAGATGGTACGTTAAGACTCGTTTCATGACCATGTGGCTAGACTATGTGACTAGACTCAAACAAAGACTAAGTTAAGACTTCACGTATATGCATTAAACTTGACAGACTGTGGTATTTTAGTCATAAATTTTGAACTGTGACTCTGATTTAAATGCAACAAATGCCAAATTAAAGATAAAACTCGGGGCTACAGATCCATAGGTTGTACGACTCTTAGTTCTCTCTAGGACTCCAGATATGAGCAAAACAAGTTGACGCTTGTGCAGTATACGGGAATAAAAATCCGGGTTGACTTAAAGGAACTATGACTCGATTTTATGTTTACTTATTAGCTCAAATTAATTAATTAATTAATTAAAAAAAGTCCTTTAGTCATTAATTAGTTCATTTAGTCTTAACACAAGTCAAACAAACGGTTAAGAAAAAACCAGATAAAGTATGTGCAACAAATAATGCACAACTAGTCAAGTAGGTACAATATGATGTAATGAGTTTGCAACCTAACCATGGCTCTAAATCTATAAAGTTCGGGATATGGTTTAGTCAAAGAGGGTCCATGGTTAATTGTTTGGATGCACCGCGCGGAAGCCTAACCGTGAAGGGTTGGCGCGAGTGGATGGGACACCGCGAGTTTTAGAAAAAAAACTTTCTTCCATGGTTTGGTGAATTCAACAATCTCGGATGTACCCTTTGTTGCACGGAGCGTTCAATCGTGTAGATGGAGCATGATTTCCCAGAGGGTTATGTCCATATGTAGAACACATATGGGTTTCAGAAAAGTGAGAAAAAATTCAATCAGGAAGTAGGATCGAGCAAACAATACGAAAAACTGGTCAAAATTAGAACGCATATTTCTGGCTCGGTATTGGGGGAAATTGGCGCCAGCAATCAGAGACTGGCGCCAGCTTTTAACTGTAGCGCCTAGCGCCAATACTGGCGTCTGGCGCTATGACTAAAATGCTGGCGCCAAGCTCTGGCCTCTGACGCTACTTCCCACATGCCTCAGCAGCTTTCTGTGCTCGATAAAATTTTTCAGTTTCGCGCGGTGTTATTTCAGCCCTAGTTGTGAAAGATATTTCTCAAATTTCTTACGTGTAAAATCCTATGTTTTGAACTCATTACTGATGGTCTTTCCAATGAGATCTTTTTTATGCATATGAAAATAATGTTAATCAAAATTACGCACATGAAATACTTAGAACTTTTCGAGTCTCATCCACTCATTCTAAATAATTGCCAAAATAAATTTTAGGAATTGAAATAGAAATCCTCCCCGGTGGAGTCGCCAAAAACTGTAGGCAATAATTTCAAGCGTTAACCCCTAGCTTGAACCCCACTGTGATCATACACTAAAGTGCATTGGTGTCTAAAAGGGAAGAAGATAGAGCAAAAGAGTCGCCAACAAGTTTTAGGAACTTGTAAACCGTTCACAGGGTGAAGGTTACACCCCTTAAGGATCCAATAGATCGTCAACTCCATAAGGTCTAGAACCAAATAAGGGTTCGGGGATGAAGGTACAAATCCAACCTAAAAGTGATTGAACCTGCCCTAATAATAGGCCTCTACTTTATTCTGATCGTATTCATGTGCGCTTTCTGATTAACATGCAATCAATAGGATTAACCCTAAACCTGTTCAATCTATGTTGGTTGAATATTAATACACAAATAAATCTATTATTGACGATCACTTGAAATTATAATCACAATTAACCCTAAACAAGATTATTAATTATCTTATTAAGCATGATTACAAGTATCAATTCCCTTTAATCATGCATAAAAGGCATGATAAAGCAATAAATATAAATAATCAAGCAACATAATAAATAATAAAAAATAATTATAATCATCACATATATAATTAAGAATAATCATCATGATAACACCCATATTAATCATAATAATAATTATTATAGCGATAACAAAATTATAATCATAATAAAATAATCATCATCAAAATAATAATAATCATAAATTATAACAATTATAATCATAATCATGTTCATGTTAATATTAAAGCATAATAAAAATAGCAAGATCCTAGGCATGATACTAATAAGATAAATAACAAATCGTAGCATGTCACTAAGCAATAAAAATCTAATCTTTAACCCTAACATGATACTAACATGAATAAATATTAGGAAGACCATAGGAAGCATCGTAACAATCATATTTAATATTAAAATTACCCTAGACATGATACTAGGAATATCATAATAACAATGTAAACATGATTTCTACATCATAATATCAATTAAAACCATTAAAGCACTTACTTTGATGCTTCATACCTCTTTCTAATAACAAAATACACACGTTAGTAACTTCAAGGAAAATAAAAAACAAACAATTAAATTAAATAATTGAAATAAAGATTTGGGACCAAACCCTCAGAAATTAAACCTTTCACGTCTAGAGTGAAGGCAACTTCGAATATGGCTAGGTGTATCTAAGTCTTGTGAATGCGAAATTTTGTATTTGAGAAAAGGCTAGTTTAGAAAAAGAGAGAGAGAGAGAGAATAATTAAGAAAATCTTGATGAGAGTTGGTGAATGATTAAGAGAGAATTAGAGAATTAATGATTGCGAATGAAAACTGATTGTAGGTGATTATCGGTGAGAATTGGTGAATTGGTGAATGAAAACGGAGTTTTTAATATGTTTTTTATAGAGAAAATCAGCCAAAAAGATAAAATAAACAAAACAGAGTCTGACGCACAAAAAACAGAGCTGGCGCAAACCCTGGCTAACTGGCGCTAGGCACCAACACTGGCGCCAGGCGCCAATGGCTAGCACCAGGCCTTGTTCTAGGCGCCAAAGCCTAGGGTCAGGCGCCAAGCCTGGTTTTAACGCGTTTTCGAAAATCAGATAAGTTTGTCGTACTGAAGGATAAAATCATATAATTTCCTCGAAAATGCTATTTGATTTTAATTAAAACTCTGAAAAGTCAACAAGTCAATTTATTAATGCTAATTGAATTAGGAATGAAAAGAACCTTCTATAAGATTCTAGAAGACTAAAACCATTCCTAATTGCATTAGGAATGATAAATCATATTAGGCCCTCCCCAAGATCATTTGGCCGTATATAAAGCTCAAACCGGGCCCAGTTTAGTAAATTGGCTATAATTTCCTCAATATTCATCGGAATTGGGCTTATAATATATCGTTGGAAAGCTCTTGTCAAGCCCCATCAACTACACTATTATTGGACCCATATCATGGATCAACCAAACTGGATTGGCTGTTTTCTTAAAATAAGTTTTCAAAAACAGAGAGAAGAGAAAAGAAATTAAAACTTTCCGCAACGCTAGACTTTCCACACTTTTACTTCATTCGATTATGATTCGACGTGAAAGGTACTCATCACTGGGTTTGGTTTTGGGGAGACACAAATGGGTGTCTACAGTGACCAGGTGCTTAAGGAACTTCGCAAAAATGTGTTGGATCCAAGAGGAAAATTTAGACCAAATTGGTCAGGCCCGTACATTGTTAAAGCCATCTTGTCTGGCGGAGCGACACAATTGGTAGACATGGACGGTAACGGTTTGTGCAATTTAACCAACTTGGATCAACTCAAGAAATTCTATGCCTAGTTGCATGGGTTCATGACCCAACAGAGCTACGTTTGGCCTTATTCCTTTTTAAGGATACGTAGGCAACCCCTCAAGGGGCCTGGCCACTAAAAAAAAAAATCATTCCTCCGTCGATCGAGTACACGCACTAGTTCAGCATTGCGTCACGACAAAACGAAGCTAAAATTAAAATAAAAAAAAGGGTTACCGCGCCACGGGAATATCTCTGTGTCACGACAAAGTCCACCGTGGCGCGGTGGAATTGCAGCCAAAAAAAAAGAAGAAGAAGTTGTCGCGTCACGGGAATATCCACCGTGTCACGTTATAGTCCACCGTGGCGCGGTGGAATTGCAGCCAAAAATAAAGTTGCTGCGCCACGGGAATTCCCATCGTGTCACGACAGTTTGCACCGTGGCACGGTGGAATTTCAGACTTTCCGATTTGTTTAGTGACGCAGTCTTTGCAAATTTAGTTATTTGTTCGACGTTTTTTATTTTCATTCTTCCACTGCGTCCGACTTCGTGACTCAGATAAAAAAAAAAGTCATTGTAATTTTTATTTAAAGAGAAAATAAATATGCTATTATTATTGAAATAAATGTGACTACAATTATTGGCATTATGCGCTTTTTTAAAAAGTTATAAATCATAAAAGCAAAGCAATACTGATATAATCCCCCTTCACTTTAGGAACCTCCTTCTATTTTTCAACTAGGTTAGCCTTCACCATTAATGTGTCTTTTGCAGCCCGAACCATCACACCTCTAGTCGAACTTTCACCCCTTTAACCTTTCTTAAAACTCTTTGGTTGCTTCTGTCTATAAACCATCTTCTCTTTACCCTTCCCTTTCACATAATTCTTCCTCTTAGGCATTATAGGAGTCTTAAACTCAATCCCTTGTGTTCTTGGACCTAGACGATCTTTAGGAGGCGCTTTCTTATTTCCAAGACGGCTCTTCACATCAAAGTTGCGTTATCCGACTCACCGCGGAAACAAACCAAAAAAACAAGACCGCACTCGCAATAAATAAAACCATTAACATAATTATATTAATCACAAGATTAAGATAAGCTAATTACCTTTGACGCGTGCTTCGCTCCAAAATCCGCTCTTACTTGAAAGCTTCAAGTCCCGCTCACACGGATACCTCCAACGAAGTCCACCCGCACCAACAAAACCGACTAGGTCCAATGTCTTGGGGTTAGAAAGACCCGACCAATTAAACCCGAGTAATTATATTGAGTTCAAAGGTTTTCACTAATTGTAATGCCTTTTTCAACTCTTACTCAAGCATCATTCCCAATGCCCATACTTGGGTATTTATAGGAAATGATGGGAGTATCTTTTACTCTCCCATCAATGTGGGATAGTATGATTTTTCCATTTTATTTTAAAGCTAAAATAAAATTAATAATCAAGCTAGTAATAAATCAACAAGTGGTGAGCTCATGAGAGTTGTTAGGTGAGGACCACTTGGAGAAGGGGGGGACCAAACTTGCTCCCCACTCCCTCTCCCATAACCGGCCACCTCACTCCACACACACTCAAGGACCACAAGCCACATGGCACCCACCCTTGGGCACCAAGGCAGCCAAGGTGGGCTGCCATGTGCTGCTGTCCGTGGCATCCAGGCCCAACAAGCCCAGCAGGCCCAGCACTCGCATGCGGGCTGCCAAGCGCTGCTGGCCAGCAAGCCCAGCATGCTTGTGCGGGCTGCTGCTGGCCTTGTGCCTTGGCCAGCGCTGCTAGGCAGCAAGCAATGGCCTAGCCATGCTGCTACTAGCTGTGGAGAGCTGGCGCGCCTAGCGTGCTAGCTGCTGCAGCTTGTTGCGGCATGGCTTGCTAGCCATTGCGCGCACAAGGCTGTGCCTAGCATGCTAGCACGCACTAGGCAGCGCCTAGCCTTGCGATGCTAGCATGGGTGCGCTAGCACGCACCAGCCAGCCTAGGCTCGGCTTGGTGCGAATGCTAGCCACCATGCTAGGCCATATGCCCTTAGCACTCGGTTTGCTTGGGCATTCCGATGCTAGGGGTATTTTGGTCTTTTGTTGATTTATTACTATTTCTCGTCTCGTCTTTCACTATTTTTCGACTCGACTTCCGACGCTCTAAGCTCGAATTTCCGACGTCCAAATAAATATTACTCGGTCGACTCATTAATTCCTTCCGAATTAATTTGTCGTTTCGGTTTGTTGAATGCTTGGGTGTGACCCGAAGGGTTCAGTCAAGATTAAGCTGTAATATTAATTATTCATTAATATTACTGATCGGAAGCGGCCTCCACCCAGGCATTCCGATCACTTGATCTCACTGAATATATTAGCTTTCTAATAATTTTGAACCCACTAACAGAATAGTACACTTGTTCGAAGGACACCATTCCTTTCAATCTCCCACTTGTCCTTCCGGACAAGTGCGCATTTTGTGTACATCCTTTTTCCTATGTCGCTTAATGTCTCTTCATGAACTATAAGGTAAGATTTATTTTGTCATCCTTATTACGTCCAGAAGTGTTTCCCGATTCCGAGTCCGACTGTCAATAAACAAATGATTTCTAAAATCCATCCGAGCACGACCATGCATTTTACAGTCTCGCTCTACGAGAGGCCTTGTGTACAACAAAGACATCTTCCCTATTTTAGTAGGGGGACATTCCCAGTCTTGTAATGTAGCTCCTCTTACTGAGAGTACCTAGTCGGCCGAGTGTTGCCGTTATAATCCCCTATTACGGCAGACGTTTGACAACATCAAAGCGAACTAGTACTCAAACAAGAGAACTTACAATACTCATGGTCGAGGAAATAGGTTCCGATAGCCATAATGAGAAGTATATTTATGAAATTTTTTTTTTTATTTTTTAAAGTATTCTCATAGGTCGATCCAGTATGGTTCTAAACCAATACCTGTGCAAATGATTTATGACAATCATGTCCTTGTAGCACATGAAACGGTGCTATAAATCAAACTACACACTAATCTCAATCGGTCATTAATCGTCCATCGTTTAAATGACCTTGATAATTTTCGATTATAATATTCAATGTTCACTTAATAGGTGTTTCCTTACCAAGACTGGTCTTGATACCCTATTTTGAATATTCTCAGAATCGAATGGACTCATTATTTAATCCTAAACCACAATTAAATAGCGTAACGCAGTAATAAAATATTGCATGAAATTTTATATTACTCCAAAACTTGAATGGTTTTCCTTAGCGTCTTACATTAATTTTTCTGAAAATTAACTAAAACACTAAACAAGGAGATCAAAGCCAGTCTCCTACATGCTTGATTCCCATTGCCTCAACGTGCTTGTTGTGCTTCACTTGAGGCAAAGGTTTAGTAAGTGGATCGGCTACATTGTCATCCGTTCCAACTTTGCAAATTCTGATTTCACCCTCTGATTTCCATTCTCGAATCATGTGAAATCGCCGCTTGACATGTTTGACCTTTTGATGTTCCCTGGGCTCTCTGGCCTGAGCAATAGCTCCATTGTTGTCACAATAGAGGGCTATTGGACCCTTTATAGAGGGTACAACATCAAGTTCACCAACAAACTTACGAATCCAAACAGCCTCCTTAGCTGCTTCAGCAGCTGCTAAGTATTCGGCTTCAGTTGTAGAATCTGCAGTTGTACTCTGCTTTGCGCTCTTCCAACTAAACGCCCCTCCATTTAGACAAAACACATATCCAGATTGCGATTTGAAATCGTCTCTGTCTGTCTGGAAGCTTGCGTCGGTATAACCTTCCACAACTAAATCCTCTGCACCACCATACACCAGGAATTTATCCTTGTTCCTTTTCAGGTACTTTAGGATATTTTTGGCCGCAGTCCAATGCGCCTCTCCTGGGTCTGATTGGTAACGGCTCGTAGCAATCAAGGCATACGATACATCTGGCCTAGTACATATCATGGCATACATGATCGATCCAATAAGCGAAGCATATGGAATCTGATTCATTCTTACCCGCTCATCAGGTGTCTGTGGACACTGCTTCTTGCTTAGGGTTATGCCATGTGACATTGGCAGGTGACCTCTCTTGGCCTCCTCCATGCCAAATCGAGCAAGTACCTTATCAATATAAGTACTCTGACTCAATCCAATCATCCTTTTCGATCTATCCCTATAGATCTTGATGCCTAGTATGTACTGAGCCTCTCCCAAGTCTTTCATTGAGAAGCACTTTCCAAGCCAGGCCTTTACAGACTCTAACAACGGAATGCTGTTTCCAATGAGCAATATGTCATCGACATATAAGACTAGGAAGGCGATGTCACTTCCACTGACCTTCTTGTAAACACAAGATTCATCTGGATTCTTTATAAAACCAAACTTACTGATGACTTCATCGAATCGCAGATTCCAACTTCTGCTTGCTTGCTTTAATCCATAAATGGACTTCTTAAGCTTACAAACTTTCCTAGCATTGTTTTGGTCGACAAAACCTTCAGGCTGTGTAATATACACAGTTTCTTCCAAATAACCATTAAGGAAGGCGGTTTTGACATCCACCTGCCATATTTCATAATTGTAATATGAAGAAATTGCTAGGACGATTCGAACGGATTTAAGCATTGCGACTGGTGAAAAGGTTTCATCGTAATCAATACCATGAACTTGTCTGTAACCTTTTGCCACCAATCTAGCTTTGTAAATGAATACATTTCCATCTTTTTCGGTTTTCAACTTGAAAATCCACTTACATCCAATAGGTGTATAACCTTCAGGTAAGTCAACCAAGTCCCAGACTTGATTTTCAAACATGGAATCCATTTAAGATCTCATGGCCTCTTGCCATTTAGCAGAGTCGGTGCTTGCCATCGCTTGTTTGTAGGTTGCCGGTTCATCTCCATCCATAATCAAGATGTCCTGATTCTCGGTTAATACTAAACCAAGATATCTATCAGGTTGAGATCTCGGCCTCTGAGACCTACGTAGGGTAATGGATTAAGCATTTGCATTGTCGGTTCGACTTTGCACATTTTGATCATTTTGACCTGCGTCAACAGATGCTGTTTGAGCACTTTGACTGTCATTATTATTTTGTTGCTCATCCTCACGAACTTCGTCGAGTTCGATTTTCCTCCCACTTGTCATTTTGGAAAGGTGCTCCTTCTCCAAAAAGACACCATTGCCAGCAATAAACACTTTGTTCTCCGATTTGTTGTAGAAGTAATACCCTTTGGTTTCTTTTGGGTAGCCCACAAAGTAAACCTTGTCAGATTTGGGATGAAGTTTGTCAGAAATCAATTTCTTGACATATGCTTTGCATCCCCATATCTTTAGAAAAAGATAACCTGGGAGGTTTCTTCGTCCATAATTCATATGGAGTTTTTTCTACAGCTTTTGATGGAGCACGGTTCAGTGTTGGTGCCGCAGTTAGAAGTGCGTGTCCCCAGAAAGAGATAAGAAGATCACTAAGACCCATTGTTGATCGTACCATGTCTAACAAGGTCTGATTTCTCCTTTCGGATACTCCGTTCCATTGAGGAGTTCCTGGAGGTGTCAATTCTGAAAGTATACCCTTTTCTTTCAGATGGTCATCGAATTCTTGTCTCAAGTATTCACCACCTCGATCCGATCGAAGGGCTTTGATTTTCTTGCCAAGCTGATTTTCAACTTCACTCTGAAATTCTTTGAACTTTTCAAATGATTCAGATTTATGCGACATAAGGTAGACATAGCCATATCTACTATAGTCGTCTGTGCAAGTGATGAAATATCGATGTCCATTTCTTGTGGTTGAGCTCATTGGTCCACATACATCGGTATGTATAAGACCCAATAAGTCACTTGCCCTTTCTCCCAACTAGGAGAATGGCTGTTTAATCATCTTGCCTAATAGACATCCCTCGCAATTCTCAAACGATTCTAAATCGAAAGAGTCAAGAACACCTTCTTGTAGAAGTTTCTTGATGCGTTTGATGTTGATGTGGCCAAGACGACAATGCCACAAGTAACTCTGATTTGACTCTATGGTCTTAGCTCTTTTGGTATCATTATAAACAATTTGTCCAAAGACACAAACGTGTCATTCCATAAATATAAACAAGATGATATGTCTTGTGATCAAGTTCAAAATGACGTCCAACGCCACAAGATCAAAATATGGTAGATAAAACTAAACAAGTTTTAAATCTAGACAAAATATGAGATTACAAGCTTTCTTTGAAAAGATTATCTTCTTCTTCCACTTGTGTACTCATATCCACTTGAAAAGCACCGCTCACTTTGTTCCTGAAACAAGAGCATATAGTGAGCCAATTTTTCGGTATCTAATACCTTATAAATGGCTTATGTTCAAGTGTAAAGATGATACCTGAGATTGAGGTTACTTTTCTTTTCGCCTTATCTTCTAGATACATGCTACATTCTCTTTTGTAGTGTCCGGGTCTACTACAATAGAAGCAGCGCATCTTAGATTTGTTCTTGAACTCCTTCTTCTTTGGTCTTAGAGAAACCTTAGCCTTCTTGCAAGAATAGGTTTTCTGGAGTTGTTGAACAACTTCCATCAAGGACAGTTTGTTCCGCTTGGCCGTAAGTCGCATCTTTAATGCAACATACCCCGAATGGAGTGAGCTTAGTAGCATGAGAGCCGCTTGCTCATCGTCCACTGGTTTGCCAATTAGCTCCAGATGGGTGAATAGCCTTGTCATGTTGAGCACATGAGCTTGAAGTGGCATCCCGGGTCTAAGTCTTGCATTATAGACCTTAGCCCATACTTCTTGTCTCTCTTTCGTGAGACACCCATCTTGCGGTGGCTTGATCCTCATGTTCGAGAGTGACCTAGTCACATCTTCCACAAGTCCATCATAGTTGCCTCTGGTACTTTTGGTGACTCTCAAATTGACTACATCTTCTAGAGCTTTGAGTATCATGTCTGGAAAATAGTTGGAGAACTTCCCCTTCCATTGTACCGGGATGGAGTTTTCCATGAGTCTGGAAACTCTTTTACAATCCACACTCCATACCTCATGTGCCTCATAACTCATAATCCCCTTTGAGTAGAAACTCGGGATTTGAGTGTCCAGAATGTGCTCTAGGTAGCAATATCGGAGGGTCCCGCTCACACGGAGACCTCCAACGAAGTCCACCCGCACCAACAAAACCGACTAGGTCCAATGTCTTGGGGTTAGCAAGACCCGACCAATAAAACCCGAGTAATTATATTGAGTTCAAAGGTTTTCACTAATTGTGATGCCTTTTTAAACTCTTACTCAAGCATCAATCCCAATGCCCATACTTGGGTATTTATAGGAAATGACAGGAGTATCATTTACTCTCCCATCAATGTGGGATAGTATGATTTTTCCATTTTATTTTGAAGCTAAAATAAAATTAATAATCAAGCTAGTAATAAATCAACAAGTGGCAAGCTCATGTGAGTGGTTAGGTGAGGACCACTTGGAGAAGGGGGGGACCAAACTTGCTCCCCACTCCCTCTCCCATAACCGGCCACCTCACTCCACACACACTCAAGGACCACAAGCCACATGGCACCCACCCTTGGGCACCAAGGCAGCAAAGGTGGGCTGCCATGTGCTGCTGTTCGTGGCAGCCATGCCAAGCAAGCCCAGCAGGCCCAGCACTCGCATGCGGGCTGCAAGGCGCTACTGGCCAGCAAGCCCAGCATGCTTTTGCGGGCTGTTGATGGCCTTGTGCCTTGGCCAGCGCTGCTAGGCAACAAGCAATGGCCTAGCCATGCTGGTGCTAGATGTGGCGAGCTGGCGCGCCTAGCGTGCTAGCTGCTGCAGCTTGTTGCGGCATGGCTTGCTAGCCATTGCGCGCACAAGGCTGTGCCTAACATGCTAGCACGCACTAGGCAGCGCCTAGCCTTGCGATGCTAGCATGGGTGTGCTAGCACGCACCAGCCAGCCAAGGCTGGCTTGGTGCGCATGCTAGCCACCATGCTAGGCCATACGCCCTTAGCACTCGGTTTGCTTGGGCATTCCGATGCTAGGGGTATTTTGGGCTTTTGTTCAAAGAATAAGACCAGTCGCGCAATGTATTATCAAAATTCTGAGATATTATTATTGAAATATGAAATTCTAATTATTTTGTGTTTCGTAATTATGCATATCACGAATATACTGGTCCTATTTTATAGCAAAAACGCTCGAAACTACTCAAAATCTATCTTTCTATACGCGTAAACCACACTGTTATAGAATACGTGCACCGTGACATGGGAATTCCCACCGTGTCACACGAATTTATGCAGCGACACTGCAGATTTTTATTGTTTTATCTTCACCGTTTATTTCTTTTGATTCTGTTTTTCAAGAGTTTAATTCCTAATAAAATTCTCAACTTTTTTTTCATTAATATTTTTAATTTTATTTTTATCATTTTTACTTTATTATTATTTCTATTCATCTTTATTATTTATTATTTTATTTTATTATTTACCCTTATTTCTATTTTATTTTTTTCTTTCTTTGGGGAAGTTATAAACCTTGTCCCATTTCCATACATATTTATTTTGGGAGGAGTTGTAAAATTTATTCATTTATTCATTTCTTTTTATTTCTTTTTTTCTTTCGGGGAAGGTCGGTACCCTCCACTTACTCCACTTACGTTTTTTTTCGCGCCATTAATAAATACACAATCACACACAATGAGTCTCAAGCACACACCAACACACACTAATAAATACATAAACTAATGTACAAAATGAGTTATAATAAATAAGCAGCGTCAAGTGTCATCACATTATGTACAAATAAAGACCCTCGGTCAAAAATCTGTAGAACTAGAAGAGTGAGGATCAGTGTCATCTCCAGCCTGTGAATATGGGAGCGGTGAGCCAAAGAGTCCCGCTATCATCCGGGTACGAGGAGTAGTATCCCTACTAGTCCCTGTAACTCCAGTAGTAGTCAAACTCAAAGCAGGACCCGTCCAGCTGGCAGGCAGTGTAGACTGACTCAAATAAGTAGGAAGCGTCGGTGGAGGCATCGTCCCATACAGTGGAACTGAAAACAAGCCTGGCATTAGGGGAGGAAGCGCCCAGGACGATGGAGCTGAATATAGGCCCTGATTTACGGGGGTGATAACTGGCTTAAACTCAGGCTGTGAAGACTGTGAAAACGACTATTGTTGCCACTGACCCTGTCCCTGAAAGCGTTGGAACGGCTGGGAAGACTGAGGCTGCTGCCACAGAGCCTCCTGAAACGACTGAGAAAACTGAGGCTCCCGTTGAGCTAAGAATGTCGATGAACCTCAAGAGATCGTCTGCCACAACTAGGCTCCCCCTCGTCTGAGCCTCTATGCCTCAAGCGCGAGCAGGACCTCCGTTGCTCCTAAAAGACACAAAGTCAAAAGATGTCAATGGCGAAAGACAGAACAAATGGTAAAAATGAAAAAAGTGAACATACCTCAAGAACATCGCCAGAACTGCCTCGACAGCTTTTGCCACGCCAAATCTTGATGATGCAGTACTTCAAAGCGTCAACCAGGTTCATGAAGCCCATCATCTTCGGGTGAGTAGGCTGAGAACAAAGCAAAGAGAAAAATCAGTAACAAGCGGTATTAAAAAGGATGAATAATGTATTAAAAGCTTACCGGCTCAAAAACTTCAGGCAGAGACTCCTGCGCCAGTCTGAAACTCTTTGGCGCGTCAGGAATATGGTCTTCAGTAATACCAATCCGCCCTAGGTAGCGGACGGATTGAAGCGGAATCTTAATCCTCCCCACACGGCGAACAGTCGTCTGAAAATACGATCGAATAATCAAGTTATTCGACTGTTTTAACAGAGAATAGCAACAAACTCCTCAAAAGAAATCATACCTCAAGAAGACGGGGTGGAGGAGCCAAAGAGGGAAGCAAGTCCTGCGCATAATCGCCCTCCATATGCACAAGCTCCTGCCAAGGAAAAGTGTAGCGCTCTCCCCTGTTTATCAACTCCCTAAGAAAGCGTGAGTCCAGCATCGACTCCGGTGGAGACAAGGGCACCACAAAGCGATCACCACTGTGCTGACGAACGACACGCTCCCCCAGATACCAGACAAAGCGTCCAATACCAACAAAGACAGTGCAGTACGCCGAAAGCTTCAAGGCCTCGGGAAGATTAGTCATCCTAGGCCAAGGCCGATACATGACATCAATAGCAACCTGAAAACCATAAAAAGTTGCAATGAAGAGTCGAAAATAACGTCAAGATAGAAAATAACAGGCTACAAAAGTAATTCTTACACCAATGGAAGAGGTGCATCGCGTAGCAGCCCGTGTAGCACAGAGACAGACTCCACTCGTGACTCGCCTCAGTCACGCCAGCTGGCTCCGACAGGGAAGTCATGAACCGCACCATGACGCCGTCGAGGGGCCAATCCCGGAAAGTACTCATAGAACCATAGATTCAATGAAAAGTAATCTTTGAGCACATGAGTCGAACAAATTAAAACAAAACAAGAAGAGGAAAGGATCGTCACCTCTACGACTCTCCATAAACCGTAGACAGGGACAGGGGACTCGTCGTTCAGCTGCCTACAGCCATGACGTAACGACAAGAGAAGATCAGCATATCCAAGGCTGGCCCAGCTAAAGGATCCTATCTCACTGATCCTAAGCAAAGAAGAAAGGTAGTAAACGAGCGCACGCGAACTCCTATCAGGAGAAAGAGTCATGGAAATGAGAATCAAAATGAAGATCCGCACTCGCTGCTTAGGTAATGTCTCCTCCATGTCAAAACCACGGGCCAGAACAGAAGCCAACTCTGATCACACGCTCCTAGGACCACCTCGAGACACCGGCTTAGTCTTGATATGCTAAACGATCGGACCTAACAAATCGGCTGCCTCAGCCGCCCCCTAAGAATGATCAGACATCTGTGCTACGGCCCAGTCAGTGAAGCGTAGACCACTAATCATGCTAAAATCCAGAGGGGTCAATGTCATCTCCTCCCAAGCAAAGTGAAAAGTGTTGGTAGTATCCCAAAAATACTCCAACAATGCGCGAACGACTGTCGCGCCACAACCCCGGGGGCTGTGAAACCCTACTATCGCCGAATAAAAGTCTACTAGACCAGCTGATTCCCATAAGGCGTTCGTAGCAGGATCCCTCGTGATAATCCCATGTAGTAGATGAATCAAATCTCCGGCTCCAATACCGTGATGGCAAAGCGTACCATCGACTATGCCGGCAAGTGGACGATGAGAAACATGGTTCTCACGACAGAAAACCAATTGGTCTGGTGTCCACGGAGGTGGAACCCACCTACCCCTACCCGTAGAGGGTCGAGGCTCAGACTCTAAGACGTCATCATCCATACTCTCGGGAATCTTGGGAGTGTCCTCCCGAAAATCCTGACGTCAGCCATGAGTGGAAAGATCGCGATCCCGTCGTCTAGGCAGGCTATTACGAAAATAAAAATCTAAATGCTTAGCATCATTTCCTAAGTTATTTAGTTATTTATTTCAAGTTTCATTTTCTATTATACGGTAAATTTTTACCTCAAAGCTAAAAATTAGCAAAATAATGGAATTATTTCTAGTATTCAGTTTCTCTATAACGAACTAATACTATGTTCTCCTAATTGCATAATATTATGTTCTCTATGACAATGTAGTACATACACAACGCAAAACATGTTTTAAAATTGCACGAAAACAATAGATCGAAGAATCATGGCATATTTTACATGATCTACAACCAATACATCATCATTTCAAGTGCAAAAGAACAACATGAATAACAAGAACACCATTTCACACAAGTAGTACCAAAAAGGGTGATTTGCTCAATTCTTCACCAAATAATGCAATTTTTGTCTCAAATCGCTCACAAACACACATACATGCATATACAATCTAATCATGGCAAAAATTTCAACATAAAACCTCAAAATAAAAAATCCCCAAATTGATTTTTTTCATGAAAGTACTCACTTGAAGCCAAATTCGAGACAAAAATCAAAGGAAACTTACATGGATCCTTGTGGAGAATCAAAAATGAAGAATGTAGCAAAAAATTAGAGCAAAATTGAAGTGAATTTGAGCTCCAAAGCTCAAAAAACCGTGAAGACAGCAGCAACAACCGCCGCGACACGGTCAGCCAAAGCCGTGACACGGTGTTCAAATCCCGTGTCACGGTGAATCTAGGAAGCAGCGGAGCTCCGGCCAGTAGCGACGGGCACCGAGACAGCAGCAGCGGCGAGCTAACGGAGAAAAACAAAAAAAGAACAAAAAAGCAGCATTGCCGTGTCACGGTGACAGGATTCGTGACACGGTGAAAACGACCGTGCGCCGGTTCAGCTCCGCCGTGGCTCGGTAATCTGAGCAATTTAAAATTAAAAAAATGGAGTAGAGAAAGAGCAGAAGTAGAAAGAAAATGGCAAAAATGGTGAAGAGTAGCTCGAATTTAAAGACAAAAAAAAGTAACCATTACGGACTTCACGCGCATGGCGCGTGGGAAATCTTAACAGGAAAAGGTTCCCGTGATATGGGAAACTTACCGTCTGACGGGATTGGTTCGCCGTGTCGTGGGATAATTCCACGTGGCGCACGTGTATTATGCTTGTCAAAAATGCCAGTTGACCAATTCGCAGCCACAAAAATTCCCGTGTCAGGGGAAGTTATTCCGCGTGACGGGGGCCACTGCCGTGTCACGGGAACTTTGCTTCGTGACACGATGGTCTCGCGCATGTCCTGCACATTCCTTGAAGCTTTCAGCAAATATTCCTGGCATTTTGACTAAAATTGCACGATTTTCCGCGCAAATTGGACAGTTAGTTTTTATGTAAAATTACGAGGAAAATTTTAACTGATATTTAAAGGGTATCAAAATTACTATTTTGCCCCTAGCAAGCGTCAAAGTCAATTTGTCGACGTTTTTAAACACCTAATATGGTGAGATAGTCGACATGAAGGTGTGAATCATCTGCGGCCCACGTTCGGGGATAATCGAACCATCATACAATTGCAAATTTCAGCGAATACAATAGTTGTCGGCTTTCCTCAAGCATGGAAAACGTTATCGGTGGATTTTTCTTCAAGCATGGAAAGCGTTATCGGTGGATTTTTCTTCAAGTATAGAAAACCACCAAGTCGGCTTTCCTCGAGCATGGAAAGCGTTATCGGTGGATTCTTCTTCTAGTATAGAAAACCGCCAAGTCGGCTTTCCTCAAGCATGGAAGGAATTATCGGTGGATTTCTTCAAGCATAGAATGATACCAAATTCATACGTCGACTTTCCTCAGGCATGGAAAGTATCATCCGGTAGGTTTCTTCAGGCTTAGAAAGCTACAAGATTCCTCAGTTAGCTTTCCTCAGGCATGGAAAGCGTTTCAACGAATGTCATCCAGTGGATTCCTTCAAGCATAGGAAGCTGCCAAACTCATTTGTCACCGATACACTGGTGCCAGATGCGTATTCTATTCTTTTACCCTTTTATCTGTGGAATGAACATTTTCTGTAGGTATCGGCGTATACAGAGTGATATAGGATCGCAGAACGTCTTAAATCATTCTCCGTCCCTATCGGCTACTTTGACTATCGTTTTTGAAACTAAACCCGATGATGAACAACCTTTCACCACCACTATTAGTTAGGTTCAGTATTTAATCCCGAGAGTGCTTAAAAAATCGTAATTATTTAAATTTAATTTTTGAATAGTCCATGGATCAATCTTGATGTTTAGTCAAAGCATAGTTTTAATTTTAGCCCAAACCTTTTTTATTTTATTGGCCCAAACTTTTTATTTATTTTATTTACTTATTTTCTTATTTTCACCCAAAAAATAATAAATTAGAAATGGCCCGAAATTATTAATCGGCACTTAATATGTTGAACGAAATTAGGGTTAAAAATGAATTTAGACGGAAAATCGGACTGAAAACTCTCGCGTCACGGCAACAGCCCACCGTCTCACGAGAAACTGTCCCATCTGACGGTGGGGTTCCCCGTGACACGGGACACCTGATGTGACACGGGGGTTTCCGTGTCTGTTCCGCGTAATCCCTTAACGCGTTTTCTCCCCCGTTTACTAAATATTTACCGCGTCACACAATAGTACACCGTGTCACGGGAATGTTTCCCGTGTCACGGTACACTTTGCCGTGTTGCGGTATACTTTTTTAAGGTTTTTATCATTTTAGGGTTCCGTGTGTTCCCTCAGCACATTTTTTCTATAAATACCCCCTCATTTCTGATGTACGAGGCATCAGTGAATTCTCTATTTTTCTCTCTTTTAAGCTCTAGCCTAAACACTAGCCTACCCTTCTTCTTTCAAAATTCCTTCTTCAAGCACTCCAAGGAGTCCATACTTTACTCGTGGTTCTGTCCTTAAGCCAAGACGTGAAAGGAAGAACTGTTTGAGGGTTTGGCCCCAAATCAACTGTACTTCATTTAATTTAATAATTTAATTATTGTTTTATTATTATTTCCTTGAATTTACTAACTCGTTTATTATTTTGTAGTTGCAAGCAAACAGAATCAAAGTAAGAATTATGTTACTTTTATTTGTATTATTTTTCTAATGATTTTATATTGTTGAATTGTTTTCAATATTGATGTTTATTTTATTATTTTTTGTTGATCACAACATTGCATGTTGAAGGAATATGTAATTGAAAATCACGCCTAATAAGATAATTTAAACAACCGGTTTAGGTTCCTTTTTAATCTTGTTGTTTATTCAAGTGATCACTAATATTTTAGAATTATATGGTGCATTAATATTCAAACAATTTAGATTAATAATATATTGGAGCAAATTGAATCTTTGTTTGCATGCCTTTAAGATCGCAGGAATCACTTTTCACTATAAGAATCGAGTAGAGGCCAATACGGGCGAATGTGACTCCATAACTCACTTCGTACCATCATCCCCGGTCCTCCTTTCGTGGTTCCGAACCATATGGAGTTAATAATCTCATGGATTTTGAATGGGGTGTAACCTTCACGGGTCAATCGTTGTTGCCTATCGTTGTCCCTTATCGTGGTTGCCTTTATGATTCGTGAACGGTTTACAAGTTCCTTAAAAAAACTTGTTGGCGGCTCCCTACTTTCCTTGTCCCTAATCGTATATGTCAATTCCCACTTCCTATGAGTGCCAAGCATATTCACACATGCTTAACGTAGGCGCACTTCAAACGACGCCTACAATGCCACAACAGCTTTCTGTGCTCGATAAAATTTTCCAGTTTCGCGCAGCATTATTTCGATCCTAGTTGTGAAAGATATTCCTCAAATTTCCTACGTGTAAAAATTCTATGTTTTAACTCATTACGCATGGTCTTTCCAATGAGATCTTTTTTATGCATATGACAATAATGTTAATCAAAATTAAGCACATTAAATACTTATACGAGTCTCATCCACTCATTTTAAATCATTGCCGAAATAGATTTTAGGATTTAAAATAGAAATTGTCCCTAGTGGAGTCGCCAAAACTGTAGGGAATATTTCAAGCATTACCCCAAACTTGAACCCCACTGTGATCATACACTTAAGCATGGTGGCGTCCAAAAGGAGGTGAAGGTTACACCTCTTAACGATCCAGGAGATCGTAAACTCCAATAGGTCTTGAAACATGTCTGGTGTTCGGAGATGAAGGTACAAATCCAACCTAAAAGAGATTGAACCTTACCTAATAATAGGCCTCTACTTTATTCTGATCGTATTCATGTGCGCTTTCTGACTAACATGCAATCAATAGGATTAACCCTAAACTTGTTTACCCTATGTTGGTTGAATATTCATGCACAAATAAACTATAATTGGAAATCACTTGAATTATAATCAAATTAACCCTAAACAAGATTACTAATTATCTTATTAAGCGTGATTACAAGTACCAATTCCCTTTAAACATGCATAAAAGGTGTGATCAAGCAATAAATAATAATATATCAAGCAACATAATGATCATCATAAATAATAATTATAATAATCGCAATAATAATAATGTTAAAGAATAATAATGTTAAAGAATAATAATAGCAAGATGCTAGGCATGATACTAACAAGATTAATAACAAACCCTAGCATGTCACTAGACAATAAGGATTAAATATTTAGCCCTAACATGATACTAACATGAATACTAGGAAGAAAATAGGAAGCATTGCAGGAATCACAATTGTCATATTTGATATTAGAACTTATAGCCTTTTCCCTAAACATGATACTAGGAAGATCAAAACACCCTAACATGACACTAGGAATTCCAATAACCTAGACATGATTTCTATATCATAATATCAATAAAACCATTAAAGCACTTACTAGGATGCCTCGTACCTCTTTCTAATAACAAAATACACACGTTAGTAACTTCACGGAAAATAATAAAACAAGACAATTAAATTAAATAATTGAAAAAGAGATTTGGGACCAAACCCTCAGAAATTAAAATCTTTCACGTCTAGGGCGAAGGCAACTTAGAACTTGGCTAGGTGTTTCTAGATCTTGTGAATGCGGAATTTTGAATGCAAAAATCTAGTTTAGAAAAGAGAGAGAGAGAAGAATAAGCTTAGCTTAGAGAGGGAAGAGAATTAGAAATTTTGTTGATTGTTGATGAGAATAGACGATTTTTTATGATGGAAAACGGAGGTTTTAGTAGGCTATTTATAGAGAAAATCAGCCGGACGGATAGAAAAACGAATCAGAATTTCAACAAGAATAAAACAGCTTAGCGCCTAACGCTGGACATTAGCGCCAGACGCTCTAAATAAGAGTCCATGTTAAGCCCAATTCCTAATCCTAATAAAACTACTCTAGCCCAACACTCTATATGGTTGTCATAATCTCATGAGGCCCATTAATGGGCCTCTAACTTGTTTAACCGAATACTCTTGTTGTGTGACCTAATAAAATCAATTCTAAAGGGCTTTGAACTATTTGACTAGCCGAAAGATCATTTATCATAATCTAGCAATAGACAATGACGACCCAAAAGAACAAACTTATTATCTCCATATTTGGTTGTCCTTAATATATCTAATAATTGCACTTATCAAAGACATAATTCCTTCAGATGTTTTTCCCTGAAACTTTGGTAAACAAAATTCAAACCTTTTTCCTCACTTTGTATAATATTGATGTACTTTTTGTCATACCTTTACCTTTTTGTGTCTCTTTGAGAACACAATTACTCAAAATACTTGTCAAAATTGTGCAAAAAGCACAAAAATAACAAAAAATATAGGGAAAAGCGCAAAATTTTTACAACATTTAACCTCCCTTAAAGAAAACGAGTTAAGTTCTCGTAACTCAACATACCAGAAACAACTCTGGGCATTTCTTTTTTATTTCATCCTTGGCTTCCCAAGTGTCGTTTTCATATTCTTAGTTGGACCATAGCACTTTTACAATTTTAACATTTTTATTGCTTGTACTACGCACTTTTACAGTCAAGAATCTTGACAGGTCGTTTCTCATAGGTTAAGCTTTTGTCTAACTCAATGGTTTCAGGTTGTAACACATGAGACTTATCAGGGATGTATCTTCTCAATTGAGACACATGAAATACATCACGCACTTTGCTTTGCTCCAAAGGTAAGGCCAACCTATAGGCTTTTTTGGACAAATATATAATTTAGACTAAGCTTTCTTTTCTTTCCAAACCTCGTCAATCCCTTCATTGGTGACACCTTTAACAACACCTTATTGTTGGGTGTCATAAATGACACCCATTTGATAAGCATTTAGGTTGTTTTCTTTCTCTTTTCAAAGCTTTCATGCTCAATAAATACCTAGTTTTATGCATTTGGTCTTAGTTTTACCTTTCCTCTCTTATTTTGTAGCTTTTGTGCATTTTGTTGGTTTTTCTACTCTTTTCTCCTTTATTTGCTCTATTTTCGTGGTTGTAAGTATTATACGAGGTCCGGGTCTTGATATTGGTGATTTACTAATGTGGAAGATGCTTTTGGAGCAAGCTCATGGCAATTGGAAAGCTCAAGATGCAAGGAAGTGGATTCTCAAAGTTCTAGCTCTTGCGCTCTCAAGCCGTGCTCTCATGAAGATGGGGTGTTGAACCCACTGTCAAGTGCTTTTAGGGACTACCACTCTTAGTTTCATCATCATCATATTACGCGTTCATTCGAAGACCTTAGCGAACGCACAAAGCTGCGAGAAGAATCGAAGAAACCAAGATCATTGCGGGCGTGACAACTGCTGGCGCGGGCGCGCCACCTTTCCCGTGCGGGCGCGCTCCTCTGCGTATTTGCTTGCTCGGTTTTTGCTTTGCGCCTTCTATAACTACTATTGTAACTCGATTTTTGGGGCAATTTTAGAAGAACAGAATTCACATTTTTAGATTATAATTTTAGGTTAGTTTAGGAGTAGATTTTAGAGAGAGAAAGTGAAAAATTTTCAATGGTGGTTGAGATATTGAAGATTCATTGGTGACAATTGTGTTGAATATCTTCTCTATTATCAATGAGCATTTCTAACTCTATCTCATTTTATTTCTTTGTTTAATATTCTTGTTAGTTTAGATTTATTTTGATGTTTGATGATTGATTAATGTAGTTGTTCTTCATAGATTGTTGAATCTTGATTTCTATAGCTTTTTGTTGATTAGATGATGATGTTAGAGTATTTATTTGCTAGGGTTTGGGTAAAACTTGGTTGATTGCTTCATTGTGCTTAATTTGGGGATCTAGTTGGTTAATTGTTGAGATTAAAGTGATTAATGGAAGTTTGCATGTGTGTAATTTTATTAGGCCTTAAGAATTATTCTAGATTGCATTGTAGTTTCTAATGATACGGACCATTGATTTAGGAATTGCAATTGTCGATTGATCTTGATTAGTGATGCTCCTAGTTAGAGTCTCTCGCAGTTGGCGCTAGTTTGACCTCTAGGAGATAGCCTGTTGACTCTTTTGATTGAGCTTGCCATTAGTCTTCACAATCATTACCTTGCATGTATTTCCGAGTGGCTACAATTGTCATGATTACTTGTTGATCCCCGTTCCTAATGCTTTATTTGTTTGGTTTCTTTGTTTGGTAGTTGGTTAGTGTTCTCTCTTTATCTTTGTCTTTGACCTAGCGTAGGGGCATAATTGAGAGCGCTTGAACATTAGTGTTCTTTTGGGTTTGACCCTTGACTTGCCTCTATACTAGTATTTAGGTTGGTTAAGTGTTTATAAATTTTATTTGACCGAGGGAGGAATAGTTTCGACTACCTAGTTCCAACCCCTCGTCACTTATCACCAACTTCAAACTCTTCTTCTCTACGCTTCAAATCTACGTAGCTCTTTTGGCGATCTTGAGCTGCTTTAATTTTAGCTTGAATTTCCTTTACTTGCTTCACTGTATTCTCAATCATTTGGGGACTTAGAATCATTGTTTCACTTATGTTGTTCCAACAAATGGGACTACGACATTTTCTCTCATACAAAGCCTCAAATGGAGCCATTCCTACGCTCGCATGATAACTATTATTATAGGAAAATTCAATCAGATCCAAGCTATCTTCCCATCCTCTTTGGAAATCTATAACACAAGCTCCCAACGTGTCCTCCAAGGTTTAAATGGTTCTCTCAGTTTGTCCATCTATGGAAGGGTGAAACGATGTACATCATCTTAATTGTTGTACCAAAGTTTTCTTGTAAACTTTTCCAGAATTTTGAAAGAAACCTGGAATCTCGATTAGACATAATATCTCTTGGAACTCCATGTAACCTCACAACATTTTTTATGTAAGCTTTTACAAGTTGCTCCATCTTCCAAGTCTCTTCGATTGGTATGAACACTGAAGATTTTGTAAGTATATCTGTAGACATCTACTTTTGGCCTCCTGTTCCGACAGGAAGTGCAATGACAATAAATAAAACCATCTTTGTGTTGGATTAAAGTGAAGAATACTTATGGAGAACTGGTTAAGCCACAAAACACAAAAGACTAGCCCGAATTAAAGATAAAAGCCAAAAAAAATGTCTAATAAACTAAACCCGATCATAATTAGGCTTAAGCCCGTGCTTAAAACCCAATAATGACGGATTTAGGAGCGCCTCGGTTAATTTTTAATGCTGCCGCAGAAAAAGCCGCGCGCATCTCAAACAGTCGCGCTAGGATGCCGCATGCAACTAATTTAGTTGCGCGGGGCACCTAGCGCAACCTCCAAAGTTGCGCTGTGGAAGATTCGAAATTATACGAAAAATATAAAATTATACAAAATTATCCAAAGTCGCGCGCAAGACAATTAGTTGTGATGCCTATAGCAGCGCAACCTAATCACTTGCGCTGGGATGCCACGCGCAACTCATCCTGTTGCGCGCGACACATGCTGCGGCAGAATGCTCGTAACCCTAAACCTAATCATTCCCTATAAATAAGATGTTAAATCGAGGCTTAAAGACACAGAAAAAATAACCTAAAACTCTTGCAAAATGATGGGTGTCATAAATGGCACCCATTTGATAAGTATTTAGGTTGTTTTTATCTTCTTTTCATGGCTTTCATGCTTAATAAGTGCTTAGTTTTATGCTTTTGGTCTTAGTCTTACCTTTCCTCTCTTATTTTATAGCTTTTGTACATTTCTATGGTTTTTCTAATCTTTTCTCCTTTATTATCTCTATTTTTGTGGTTGTAGGTATTATACAAGGTTCAAGTCTTGATATTGGTGAATAATTAAGTTGAAGGAAGCCTTTGGAGCAAGCCCATGGCAATAGAAAGCTCAAGATGCAAGGAAGTGGATTCTCCAAATTCTAGATCTTGCGCTCTCAAGTCGTGCTCTCATAAATATGGGGTGTTGAACCAACAATCATGTGCTTTTGGGACTGCCTCACTTAGTGTTCATCATCATCATGATTGCGCGTTCATTCAAAGACCTTAGCGAACGCACGAAGCCGCGAGAAGATCGAAGAAACCCAGAGATGCGCGGGCGCGCCACCCCTGCAGCATGGGCGCGCCTCCCCTGCAGCGCGGGCGCGCCTTCCTGGGTATTTGTTTGCTCAGTTTTTGTTTTCGCACCTCTATAAATACCTTTGTAAACCCAATTTTTGGGGGCAATTTTAGAATAAGTTTCATTTAGATTTTGATCATAATTGTAGCTTAGTTGAGAGCTTCTCTTTCTAGTTTTAGGGTTAGTTTAGGAGTAGATTTTAGAGAGAGAAAGTGAGGAATTTCAATGGTGATTCAGAGATTGAAAATTCAATGGTGACAATTGTGTTTGAGATCTTCTCTATTATCAATGAGCATTCTTAACTCTATCTCATTTTACTGCTTTGTTTAATATTCATGTTTGTTTGATTTGATTTTGATGTTTGATTATTGATTGGTGTAATTGTTCTTCATACATTGTTGATTCTTGATATCTTTAGTTGTTTGTTGATTAGATAATGATGTTAAAGTAGTTGTTTGCTAGGGATTGGGTGAAACTTGTATGATTTATTGATTCTGCTTAATTTGGGAATTATGTTGATTAATTGTTGAGATTAAATCGATTAATGGAAGCTTGCATGTGTGTAATTTGATTAGGCCTTGAGAATTATGCTAGATTTCATTGTAGTTTCTAATGATACGGACCATTGATTTAGAAACTGCAATTGTCGATTGAGCTTGATTAGTGATGCTCCTATTTAGAGTCTCTCGTAGTTGGCGCTAGTTTGACCTTTAGGAGATAGCTTGTTGACTCTTTTGATTGAGCTTGCCATTAGTCTTCACAACCATTGACTTGAATGTATTTCCGAGTTGCTACAATTTTCATGATTGTTTGTTGATCATCGTTCTTAGTGCTTTATTTGTTTGGTTTCTTTATTTGGTAGTTTGTTAGTGTTTTCTCTTTATCTTTGTCTTCGACCTAGCTTAGGCACATAATTGAGAGCGATTGAACATTACCGTTCCTTTGGGTTTGATCCTTGACTTGCCTCTATACTTGTAAATAGGTTTGTTAAAAGTTTATAAATTTAGTTTGACCGAGGGAGGATTAGTTTCAACAACCTAGTTCCACCCCTCGTAACAAAATACTTGTGAACTTGTGTAACCTAGCGCCTCTTGTCCTAAACACTCACCCCCTTTTGATATTTTTTTTACTACGGTGGAGGTTTCCCGACAAGAAGGAGTCCATAAGTATACTTAACAGAGATCTAGCAAAGAGAAGTGGTAAATTCCCAAGCACTTAGTTAAATCACATTTATTATCTTGTTGAAAAGAACCCTAATTAATTAATTAGTGTTGTTTGATCACCTTTAAAATAATTAATTAATCTATTCCACAAAGTATCTTGCGTTAAATAAAGATTAGAATTGAATTAAATAATTGTTGGTTAATCACTTAAGCCAAGGCAAATATTGTTTATTTTCTTGTCCTTTTCACGAATTTGATTAAATAAAGAATAACGACATTACAATGTAATTCCTACGTGAATTGGTATGTGTAAATAAAATCAACTAACATAGTTTTAGGTATCGCTTTGCATGTATTGTTTGGTGATGAAATTGTAAAAAAAGGAAGAGCTAGTAGAGGCCGCACTAGGGCTAGGATAGCGATTCCCCACTAAAGGGAACGTTATTTTGGTACCCTCGCTCCCGAGCTCATTTCTGGTTTATAGACCAATTTGGGCATGGGTAAACTTATGATTTGTGCCAATTATTCCATGATCTCCACATGGAATAAAGGCATGAACGAGGTTTACGAGTTTTCCTAAAACTCATTGGCGACTCACTACTTGTTTCTTACAAAAAAGCGTAATGATAGAATCAGTTCTAATTCAAGGTCCCTTAAACAGTTAGGAATTCAAATCCTACTACACCCTAACAAGTGCAAAGTCCTACGCTTTTAAAGGGCCATGGGCATTTAAGGAGAAGACCCCTTACGATGGGAACCCCCTCCTTACAATGGCGACTCAACTGGGGACTTAGAGGCTACATGAATAGTTCGTAGTTATGATCGAAGGTTTCCAACACTATGCCTATGGGTTGTAACGAGAATTAACTTGGATAATCTATAGTTAGAGAGCGAGACTTGAACGCATAATATCCTCCTTTTGCACAAAAGTAAAAATCGAACAAACAACATTGCATCATGCATAAGCATAGCACACTTAAACCATTGGGGATTGGCTCGTTGACTAGGGGTCGCCAACACTAGGCTTCTATCCCGAAATCAATAACAATCATCCCACCCATATCGCCAACAAAATTTTGGGAAGGCGATGCCATGAGTCAACACGTTGAGTGATTTATTTGTGCGTCGTTTCTTAAGATATGGTACCTTTGGACACCCAAGCCTTTTTGACCGTAGAATGACATTGAGTGAATCATGACTTATAGCATGCTTATTTGATTATGTGACTATATGCAACGTGTTAGGATAGTCTCTTTTTTTCTTTTTAGTTTGGTCTAGGTTCCCAATTACGAAGTTGTCTCTTCGTGATTTAGAGTCATATTAAAAGGGTAGAAAAAAAATCAAATCGAAAAAAAACGATAACAAAAAAAAACACTCGAATTAAAAAAAAATCCTACGGCAGGTGGCGCGCGCAACACAGTTAGTTGCGCGACCCCTCCCAGCACAAGAGATTCCGTTACGCGCAACTGAGTCACTTGCGCGCGCCCACTGAACGAGTCAATTTTGATTTTTCAAAAAACAAATTGACTCGTCCTAACGATATCTTCATTGAAGTATTGTTAAGGGTGACGTTATCCGTTTGAATATAATTTGCGTCTTTTATTTTTTTTTTCTTTCTTTTTAAACAAGCCTATCGATTTACTTATCCTTTCGTACTCTTTTAGGGCCAGTTTCCAAGCTTGGGAAAGAAGACTCTCGGGCACTCGCATTCTTTGTTTACCACCCAAAGATCAACCCCTTTCAAACCACTTTTCTTCGACAACTAATCCTAGTCCAACATCAATGCCAACCATCGAAGAACTTCAACAAGAGATTCTTCGTTTGAGAGAGGAAAAGGCTCAAGAGTCCGAGGAGAGAAGAATTAAGAAAATGGAAAAGGCTGAAAAGAAAAATGCTGAAACTTTAGCCTTGCAAGAAAAGATGGAACAATTATCCAACAAAGGAAAGTCATTGGAGAATCTAGTTCTTTGTTCTACAATGGGGAACAAGTACTTCGACGTATAAAAGTTTGCTCCTCCCGCAGGACTTGCTTTACCGGAAAAGTTCATAGCTACGGACTTGCTAATATTTAAGGTGACCAATAATCCAAAAAACCATTTAATGTGTTTTACTGGAACCATGGCATTAAAGAGAGTTCATCCTAAGCTTTATGCTTTGACTTTCCCTTTATCCCTAGACCCAACCACGAGAGAGTGGTACTATGGGCTAGATCCAAAATTCAAGGCAACATGGGAAGATTTAGTTTCGGCTTTTATTACCCAATATGAGAGTAACGTAGAGTTTAAGTCAACTTTACGTGAACTCGATATGCTTCAGCAAGGCGGCGATGAAGGTTTCCTTGCTTTCTATGGTTGATGCCAAGAAAAGGCGGCCCACCTTGCCCAAAGGCTGCCTAGACTCGAGTTAGTACAAAAGTTCATTGACAACTGTCATGAAAAGTACAACAAACATCTACGTTACCTTGGTTTAGACACTTTTCAAAAGGTCTGTTCTGTGGCTACTAGAATTGAAGATGATCTTGCTAAAGAAAAAGAAAACAAACCTCATTTTCATCATTAACCTAAGAATAACTACAAGAAGAGATTAATAATGCATCATCCTTTATTGACGTATTTGCGACTACCACGCAATACAATAACACAAATCAATATGATGATCCTAAAAAGAGGTGGACAAAAGAAACAAAATTTACTCCATTTCCTATAAGCTATAATCAAATTGTTAGAAAATTAAATGAAAAAGACTTACTTGAACCAACAGGGCCGACAACACCCACTCCACCAGAAAGAAGATTTCCTCAATGGGATGGTAATGCTTATTGTGCTTATCATAGAGGCGTTTAACATGATACTGAACGTTGCTATTCCCTAAAGCACAAAATACAAGATTTAGTAGACGATAGAAGATTCCCACGCCTAAACATAACAATAATGCATCCCCCTTAGGGGAGTTTCACGTCGATGAGGACCATCTGGGAAGTGATATGTTCAATCCTTTGGAATATATCACACCTATAGGAGAACTTCTATCCGTAATACTCATAGGGGCAACTAATGAAGTATGTGGACTATGGGACGACGACTTTCAAGACTTATATGTCTTTAAGTATGCCTTCATCCCACCTTCATCTTGTTTACAAAATGAAACAAATGGAGTGCTTAATTGGGATCATTTCTTGGGGAAGTCGCAAGATTTATCAAATCTTTCCGTGGATGAACAATGGCATCAAGAACAACTCATGGAATATCTTGAAATGGAGGCATATCTAAAGCCTCTAGAAGAAAGTTTGTTTGTGAGTCCTACAACTAACCCAAACGAGATAGATCATTTAACTCGTTTTGGGCGAGTCTACCAAGAACCACCAGCAAATGGATATTCGACCACACAAAGTCAAACTCAAGGTCAAGTACAAAATCCAATACCACCTCTACTTGAGGTTGAAGATCCATTTGTCAAACAACTTTTCCAATCCAAGGCGAATGTTAGCATTTAGGAACACCTAAGTACTTCTAAAGAACATAGGAATTCTCTCATGAACGTTCTAACGGCTTTGTATGTAAGCACAGACACAACCCATGAGGATCTCGTTAGCTTGCTTACTAGCGAGAAATCCGACAAATCAATCATTTTCTCTAATGATGATTTTCCTTCAAAAGACACTACCCACAGCAAAGCATTATACTTTTTGTGGGATGCAAGGGATACAATATCCCTCTAACTTTGGTAGACAATAGGTCAGCTGTAAACGTATGCCCATTACGAACAGCAAAATACTTAGGCCTTAATCCAGAAAAAGATTTTCAATCAACAACACAAAGCATTATGGCCTATGACAATTCGAGTAGATCGGTCTGTGGAAATGTTAAGCTACCAATTACCACATGCCCAATTCAAAAGATGATTGAATTCCATGTTATGGACATAAAACCTACATTCAACCTTCTACTTGGACGTCCTTGGATATATGAGCTTGGTGCAATACCATCCTCACTTCATCAAATGATTAGGTTGAACTATAAAGGGCTTCCTATGACTATACATGCTTCTCCACTCAAAATAGCAATAAATGATCAATCACTCTTAGAAATAAACCATAATAATGATGAAGAGGACATGTGGGATTTGCCGTAGAGCCAATCTACACAATTAAAATGGAAGAAGACTTTGAAGAACCATTCAAGCTTTATCCATACACCACCCGGATAGTAAACAACATCTTACTCAAGAGTAGTTACTTTCGTAGAATGCCTTTGGGAATATGAATGAAGAATCTCTCTTACTTCCTATCCTAAAGAAAAGCTTCTCCTTTGGATTAGGATATAAACCAATTCAACCAAAGAAGAATTGGAATCTTACGATGCGAAAAACAAAGCACGTGGAGACAATAATAAGAAAGGGATAATCACTTTACCCCCATCCTACCAACAAACCCTTAATGGACAATACATTAGGGAGGGAGAAGATTACCCATGCTACGACTTTCAAGAACCCTTAGTTCTGGAAGGAATTAAGAAGCCTGGATTTGAAATATTTCATGATTGCTACTTCTTGGATGATGACCTTAGTATCGTTAAATCAAAACACCCAACTCCAGGGTGCTATTATGGGCAAGCATTTAACTTGCTATTTGGACTAGACCAAAATCATATCGCTACAATGACCAATCAAAACGCCATTCAAGATTAAGCTTTTAACCCAGCCTCATTGATCACCCCTTCAAATGAAACTTTTGAGCATGGATGGATGAAATCATTCAAATGGACCAATCACAAAGGCGATAAGCTGAAAATCGTCACAGGCGAAGGGAAGATATTTGAAGAATCAGACGATGAATCTATTATAGACCCTAGGGAAGCTGAAAATCTAGGCCTTGTGGCCATTACTATGTCTTTATTTTCTAGTTCTAAGGACGAAGATCCCAAAAAGGATTCTTCTCTTGATGTATTCTCTTTTGCTTTTAATAATATGAGCTCTATTTCCGAGTATATGCCTTCTCTTGAATCTTTCGAATGCTATAACAATCAATCTAATAAAGATGATAGCATTAATAAATTGGTTGAATTAATGAATGAACGAGAACAAAAGAACCCTATCGTTGAAGAAACTGAAATAGGAACTAACGAAAATAAAAGAGAAGTCAAAATTGGTGAGTTACGGGGGCGTAACTCTTTTCTTTAAGAGGGTTAGAATGAGAAATAATTCCGCGCTTTTTACCTAATTCATGCTATTTATTTCTTAATTTTACATGAAATTCTCGTTGTTGCTTAATAGTATTGTGTTTACATGCAAATAAAGTATGTAAACTTTGGCCAAAAACAAGTTTATAAAGTATAAATTTCAGTTTGTTGAGTATATATGTTGAGGATCAAGCAATTTACAGCAATACAAAACAACAAAAGTTTGAAAAGTTTTGGAGAAATTATTGTTTTTAGGTTATGTTTCGGGGATGAAACTTCATTTAAGAGGGTAGATTGTAATCCCCCGTCTTTTTAAATATTTTATAAATGAAAATTTATTTTATTTATAATATTTAATTGTACTTTTCCGAATTTTTTTTTCAAGTTTCAAATTATTTTTAGGTTGATAAACGATTTTATTACAAAGAAATCTCTCCTATAAATACCCCATTAATCCCAAAAATTTTTCCTCACAAAAGGTTAGTTCTATTTTTCCTTCTTCTTTGTTTTATATTATTTTCTTTTCCTTTATTTTTTTCTTTTATTTTTTCTTTCTTTTCTTTTTCTTCTTTCTTTCTCCTCTTCTTACGTGAGAAAAGCTCACTTCCTCCTCTCATGATTGATGTCGCCCATCCACCACCGGCGCGCCTCCCTACCGCCGCTAGTTGCCGGGAACTGACCCTTCAGCAGCCCCTCGTGGTATAAAGTTTGCTTTCATATTTTGCCGGGAACGATTTTATTACAAAGAAATCTCTCTCTCCCCTTTTGCTTTCATATTTTGCTTAAAATTATTAATTTTGTTTATGTTTTAATTCTATGGTATAAAACTTGTATTTTTAGTATCAAATTATATTTTGGTGGTATAAAGTTTATAATTTTCAGATTATAATGTTGTTTTAATTTTCAGATTTTACAAATTATAAACCTAGGGTTTCAATTTATTTAAATCTGGATTCTATGGTTTAAATGAGCAATTAATTTGGGGCTTTTGTTCCTATTGAATTTCTACTAATTAATTAAGCATAAAAACATGTTTTAAAGGAAGTTTAAGGAGTTTTAATCAAATTTATATTGTTGTTGGAATTTTATTTAAAGAAGTAGTGTTGTGATTTTAATGAAAGAGGTTTGATTACCCATTAAAAGAGAGATTAATTAAGGGTTTTAAAATAATTTTCAGATTTTTATAAAGTTTTAAACTTGTTGTAATTCCATGAAAAAGGTGTATTTTAAGGTTTTCATGAAGGAAATTTAATGAACTATATATAAACTTTCGATTTTAATTAAAGGGAAGGTTTAATGTTGTTTATTAATTGGATTTTAAAGGTTTGAAAGGAAGTTAATATTGTTGTAAATTTGATTGTTTGGGTATTGATTGAAGTTTTATTGTTTGTTTTAGGAGAGGAGTTTATTGAAGGTGATTTCTAGTTAGTAAAGTGGCATACCAACTTGCTTACTCAAGGTACGTACGAGCTACGAAACCTTGCCTTTAGATGCGTGTTTAGGGATGTATTGAGAACTTAGTATCATGTATAGAGAAGACTGGGTTTAATTATTTGGTTATACATTGTGATATCCGTATATTGTGTATGAGGCATGTTTGAGGTATAAGTATATGACCACGGTTGTGGGTGATGTATAAGTGATTTTCTTATAAATTGGATATGTTATGATTAATTAAAGGTTATGAATTCTTGGTTGTTGATAAGTGGAATTAATTTTGATAATGGTTCCATGAGGTTAATTTTTAATACTCTTTCCTGAATTAATTATGATTTGAGTAGAGGGAGTTTATTAAAGTCTTATAAGACGAGGTTAAGGTTTTGGGGGTGCTTTATGCACTCAAGGCGTTTTTACACCAAGGTAGTTAAAGGAATAAATTATAAATGTTGCATGTCACTAACAAATCAAGAATTGAAATTTGCAGCTTGCTTTTCTTGATTGAATTGATATTGGATTGATTGTATTATTTTGTAAATGAGTCATCACCAAGTCTAAACTTGTAAATCACGTAAAGTGCAAGATGGATGAGCAATGAAACTCTGGATTTGTGCACATCTGAAGTAATGACAATCTGGGGTTGGGGTAAACGTGGTATTAGCCGTGCACTTTTCTCGAGGCCGTATGATCTACGAGTCTCTTATTTCAAATAATTTTCAATAACTAGGAGGCAGATAAGATCTCACATTAGCTACGGTCACAGAGTCGCGCCCGTGGTGGTTGGATGTTTTATTGATGTTTTCGAAAGGAGGCATGGGGTTTTTCTTTTATTGATGTTCCAAATGGAGCATGGGATGGACAACCTTGTTTATTGCTTAATCGAATGATTATAATGAAATTAATAAATTATCATTAAATAGTGGAGGGTTAGTGACAGGGTAAAGTTGTATCCCCTAATCAAAAGTAATTACCTAAGTCCTCTAACTAAAGTAGATAGGGAAGTAGGGTCGAACTCTACAGGGAAACAAGTCTTTCTACTCCTAATTAATTATTATAATCTAAATTATCTAAGTAACCAATATTATTGTGAATAAATTCTATACTATGAAGAATAAGATTGAGGGAAATAAAGTAGGGAGAAATCAAATATTAAAAGACCTAGGGCATAGGTTCACTAATAAACAATATTCCAGGGAAAATCATAATAAGCAATCATCAAGCATTGATTAATCAGATTACAAGGGCTTTCGCTACGTATTATAATAACAGAGTTAATTTACCGGCATTAAATCTCATCTATCGAATCTAGACTTAACCATTTATAAATTAGTCCGCCTATTAAAAATAAGCCTAAACATCAATTCTCATCTGTCGAATCTCGAATTAATATTGCTAAACTCATACAATTAAATCTGGCCAAACCTAATTGCATAGCATTAAATCAATCAATAGGAAATTAACCAAGCATTGATAATTAACAATCACAAAATTACCCCTTCATATCATTTATTAGATCCCCATAAACCCTAGAAATAAAACTACTCAAGCATCATCATAACTAAACTAATCAAATAAATAAAGCAAAGCATAATCAAAGAAATAAATAAAATGGCTGAAATTAAAAGAGAAGAAATTGTTACCAAATGAAATCTGGATTAATGAAAGTAATTAAGAACAAAAGTTGAGAGAGAATTTAAGAGAGAGAAATATCCTAAGTAGAGAGAGAAAATCTAAAGAAGAAGGTAATCCAAAATTACGTACATAATTCGTACTTAAACATTCCTCAAAACAAAAATTAAAACTAATTTAATCAGCTCTTAGAAAAACACGCGCTCGATCGGGCGAAGGGCCGCCCGGTCGGGCCCGCCTTTTTGCCTTGCCCGCTGCTGGTGTGCCGCGCCCGATCGAGCTTACGCTCACCCGATCGGGCGCGCCTCTTCCTTGAGGGTTCTTATGCGCGCAGCCGCCCGATCGGGCGTATGCTTGCCCGATCGGGCCTTGTCTTCTTCTTCGAGGCTTGGATTTCGATTGGGCTCAATTCCTCGGCCCAATCTAAGTTTCCTCATCGCGTCTTGATTAATCGATCCAATTGCTCTGGTATCTCATACCGAGCCCTTAATCACCGACCCTCACCGATCCTGGGCTTCAAGAGTGGTTTTGTCCTTCTAGCTTCCGTAGTTGATCCATGAAAACCCGGGAAAATGCTCCAAAAGTGCAATTTCCTGTAAAACTCAACTAAAACTACGAAAACACTAGAAAACATAAATTAGTAATAAAAGTGGCCCTAAAGTGCCAAAAATACTACTAATTATGACCATGGGATGGGGGTAAAACACTATATAAATTGGACATATCAAACTCCCCCAAGCCAAACCTTTGCTTGTCCCTAAGCAAAGAGCTAATCAACGAACATATAAAACATGCCTCATCCCAATAAACAAAATCAAGCATAAACGATGCAAGATAAATTTAATGAACATGGTTCAATGTCAATCAATCTCATACATCTAATTATCCTTCATCCCCAACAATTGTCAAGTAAAGCAAACCACATGAGCATATAGAATTCAAGACTAGTGCTCACGCACTCAACTCTCATTTATGTGGCGAGTAAAAGATGTACTCGATCGCTCTCCAACCAACCCCTTTATTTGTGAACAATGCCCACCCATCTCACACTCTCGGGTGTTTAAAAAAATGAACGCTCAACCTACTAGTCGACTCGAAATATGTCAAGTTATAACTTGCATTGATAAATAACACTTTCACATTCATACAACTCTATGCACAAAGGTCGGAAGATTTTTAAGGCTTGTAATGTAAGGCTAGGGTAAAGGGTATGATAAATTTGGGAAAATGTGAGAGTAAAGCCATGCTTAAGGGAGCCATATCCTAATAAAACCCATGGTCACAACAAGTGATGACCAAAACATCTCCAATCACAACTCAACTCCACAAAAGTTCACCAAACAATCATATATACAACACAATTTCAACACTTACATATTCACTCATAAAATACGATAATTTGGAATAGAGTGAATTAAAACAAACTTTGAACCACTTATTCTTTTTCTTTTTTTTTTTTTCAAACTTGAACCCTTTTTTTTTTTTCTTTTGAATTTTTTTCTCAGTTTTTTTTCTTCTTGAACAACCTTCAAAAAAATATTTGAACATATGAAACAACCTTTTTTTCTTTGCTCTTCTTTTTTTTTCTTTTTAACTCATATTGGAAATTTTAACTTTGTAACACAACATATGAATATTTTCCAATCATAAAATCAAAGAACAATCACTCTTCTTTTATTCCCATATTGTGCAAATAATGTACACACCACAACTCCCTCACCTCACCAACTAATAGCTCCCCCAAGCCAAGCTTGGGACTAGTAACCAATGGGGCTCATATGGGCTTGTAATGTTGCTAAACAAACAATAAAAGGGCACAAGCAACAACATGGGTAACAAGAAGGGAACAAATGTATCTAATATCGTCTAAAGGCTTCCTAAGAGAACAAATGCCTTCGACCTCCTCAATGTGCATAATATTGAGCTATATAAACATTACTAATAGTTGCAAACCAATACTCAAATTCATTGACATACCAAGAACTATCACACATTCCTAACCAAATCAACTAGTTAAGCACTATATTCACAAATAGTTGGCAAAATTGACGCATGTTTAGTAATCCAAACAATTAAACTTCAAATCATGATCAACAAATTCACAGAGCTCATTATCATATACCAAGAATCAAAAAAATATTTTCTAAGTATGGGACACAGGGAAGCATGAATTACAATTCATTGGAACGTATTTTTGAATTTTTTTTGTTTTTCAAATTTTTTTGTATTTTTTCATAAGGGAAAGCAATTAAAACTACACTAGGAAAGCAATAAATAGAGAAGAGAGAATGAAGGTTACCATACATACAAGAAATCTCCCCCCAAGCCAAATCAAGCAATGCCCTCATTGACTTGGGAGGGTAGCTAGGAGAAGCTACTCCTCATCATCATCCATCCTCTCGTACCCTCCTCCATAGCTCGAGCCGGCACCACCCTAGCTCGTTCCAGCACCATCATAACCCGAACCACCTGCAAAGTAGTTAGGGTTCACATTCCCCCCCATACCCCCAAAAGGAGCGTCACCCCCATATCCATGGACTGAAGAGTAGTCCACATAAGTACCAAATGCACAGGGGTGAGAATACCCTCCTTGGGGGTATTGGAACCAGTCGGTAACTAATGCCTCGGGGGGGATAGCCCCTCGGCGTGCATAGTCATCGTACATGGGGTATAGACCCCTCCCAAGGTTCCTCTTTATGTGTCCTACCCGACCATCCAAGGTGCTTAACCTAGAATCTAGGTTTTGCATCATACCCTCAACTCTCCCTTGCCCCATCTCGATACGGTCCAATTGGCTCCTAAAAGCCAAAATGTCATAAGGGGCATTGGGGTCGACGTTATAGTCGACCGAGGAAGTGGGTATGCCATAGGTGAAGGGTGGAGGTGGTGGGTAGTGTGGTGAATGGTGTTGGAGGGAATGGTCTTGAGGAGATTGGTGAGGTTGTGGTGAAGGGAGAGGTGCTTGAACCTCACCTTGACCGTTAATCTCAAATGTGTAAGAAGGCTTCCCTTCTCAAATTTGGTCAAGGCGAGGTTGAGTAAGGTAAAGGCTTGGTCCCTCCTACCCGATTGTCGGTAGACTATCCACCAAGTGTCACCTCCCACGGGTTGCACCCAGTTCGGGCTCCCTAAATAGGCTAGGTACATGAGGTTTGAACCTACTACTTTCCTATGCCCATTCGGGTTCCAACCTAGGTGTTTTTTTACAATATGGGTCACTAACCCCCCAAAATAAATAGGTGCCTTAGACCTACTCGCTTCGGCCGCATTGGCCTGCGGCTGCCCTCCCTTTGGAAGTGATTGGCTGTCCTATGGGGTATGTTCAATTTTTCAGCATTGGGGATTACATAGGATGCCAATAATTCTAGTTCATCCCTCCTTACATTTGCTGGTTCATGCCTCCCAAAAATAGTGAGGTTGGCAAATCTTTGCCAAAACTTTGGGACGGGATGTTGAATCCACGTCCCTTTGGCGTGTTGGAGGTTAGCCAAATCTTCCCCAGTTAGTCTCTTGTAGACCACGACAGTGTGGTCTTGGGAGGGTTCAATTGGTTTATCTGATTTCAAATCAAACAACTTTCCAAATTCTTTAAGAGTTAATCTCACATCGTTGTTCAATAATCGGAATTGCACATGACTGATTAATGCATTCATTTTAATAACATTAAAACTTGAGATAAATTCTAATGTTAAATAGTCATATGTATCATGGCACATTTGAAAGGAACCACTCATGCCTATACCTTTAAACAATTTTTCCACATATTTATCAATACCTAATCTAGCTAATGTGGGATGATGAACAAAGCGGGTTGAGATTACCCGTCGATCGATGAGATTCAGCATCCTAGCTCATTGTTCCTCCGAGGTGATGACAACCTCCTCCCATCCCGGTACTTGAAGCTCCAGGTTGATCGTTGGTTGTTGTGCCCTCGAACTTTCACCCCTTTGTGTCCTTAAACGCTTTGAAGCCATTGTATGTGGAAAATTGGTTATTTGAAGCTTTCTCTGTCTAAGGGTTTGAAGGAAGTATGAGAAAAAGTGGGAGAAAATGGGTGGAAAATGTAGAGGAAGGTGTGAGGATTAAGAATATGTAAGAAATTTGAGGTTTTGATGGGTGAATTTGAGGAGATCTTGGATTGAAGGTGGAGTTGAAGGTTTGAAAATGGAGGTTTTAGAGAGAGAAAGTGTGAAGGAGAAAGAAGAAGTAAGGAAGAAAAAGAAAAGAGAAAGGGAGAAGGGGGGTTAAAAACCCGGATAGAAATAGGCGCGCTCGATCGGGCGAGCCTCGCCCGATCGGGAAAAGGTGGCTTATGCCGATTTGCAAAGTGCGCTCCCGATCGGGCGGTCTCTGCCCAATCAGGCGCGAACACGAACCTGGGAATCGCCATTTCGCCCGCCCAATCGGGCGAGCTTCGCCCGATATTTCTTTCTTGGCACTCGATTTCTCCAAAAATCTGCCCAATCGGGCGGCCTCGCCCAATCGGGCGAAATTTCCCTTGATTTCTTCCCTGACTTGCGCGCCCGATCGGGACTCCTTGCCCAATCGGGCGAAATTACGCTCCGATAAAATCAATATTGCGCGCCCGATCGGGCCTCGTTGCCTGATCGGGCGATGTTTTCTTCAATTCTGACCATAGGTGCGCGCCCAATCGGGCCCGTACCTAGGCCTGGAGCTTCTCTTTCTTCGCCTCTTTTTTTTTTCTCCTGAAACCTCCGTACTTTGTGATCTAAAACCTGTACAAAAACACTCATGAAAGGTAAAATTCACTCTCCTCACCTCTCTAAGAAAAGTAAAAGTAAAGAAAAATAAAATATTAGTCTAGAAAGCAAGAAATACGGGTTGACTCCCGCAAAGCGCTGGTTTATCTAGGTCCCGCACGACCATACTCCTTCTCTCAATCGGAAGAATTCAACGCCTTGAGTAACTTATCAAACGCTCCTGCAAACATTTCATTAAACACTATATAGGGCTTAATTGCAAGCACATTAATCCCTACAAAGAAAAGGTTAGGAGCACATAAAGAGAACTCAAGGTAGAAGGAAAAATAAAAAGAGAGAGATGAAAATACACCACAACCTTCTACTTCCTCCGTTAAAAATTTAGAATTAATAGATCGAACATGGAGGTAGTCATTGTCTTTATCATCCAATAATGACTTGAAAATTTTACCCTCGCGAAAAACCTCATCATCAACAAAGGAATTTTCAACCACCATTTCTACAACTAACGATTTTTCAATAACCGATTTGTCAACCAATGATTTTTCAACCACAAATTCTATATCTGATGGTTCTTCATCCTCAATAACATTCGAACTATTATAGTGTCCATAGACTTTTTCATCAAGAGCCTTCCAATAACTTTCATTAGCAACTAATCGTTTTCGAATATGATCATATGTATATGGAAAGACTCTAAAATCATCCGGAGCATGCACAAAAAACTCACTATAAGGGCATTCAGGATTTTCATGACAAAGACGTTGACAACTATAGTAGTTAGGTGCTGCATAAAAATTATATAATTCTTGTAGTGGCGTAAGCATGGATATTTTCAACTCATACAAAAAAAATTAAATTAAAAATTAAAAAATGAAATAATCTAGACTCTAATAATAATTAGAAATAAAAATAAAACTGTTTCCCCGGCAACGGCACCAAATTTTGACAGGCTAAAGTCGTATCACCTAATCAAAAGTAATTCCTAATCTACAGGGAAACCAGTCTTTTTATTCCTAACTAATTAATATAATCTAGATTATAGAGTAACAAATTATTATTATAAAAGGGAAACTAAACTACTAAGAGTAAAAGTGGGAATGAATAAAAGTAGGAAGAGAAACAATGAATAAAAGGCCTAGGGCATAGATTCACCAATTAATAATATTCCAGGGTAACACTTAATAATCAATCATCAATGCATACATTAATCAGATCATAAAGGGCTTTCGCTACGTATTATAATAACAGAGTTAATTTACCGGCATTAAATCTCATCTATCGAATCTAGACTTAACCATTTATAAATTAGTCCGCCTATTGAAACTAAGCCTAAACATTAATTCTCATCTATCGAATCTCGAATTAATATTGCTAAACTCATACAATTAAATCTGGCCAAACCTAATTGCATAGCATTAAATCAATCAATAGGAAATTAACCAAGCATTGATAATTAACAATCACAAAATTACCCCTTCATATCATTTATTAGATCCCCATAAACCCTAGAAATAAAACTACTCAAGCATCATCATAACTAAACTAATCAAATAAATAAAGCAAAGCATAATCAAAGAAATAAATAAAATGGCTGAAATTAAAAGAGAAGAAATTGTTACCAAAAGAAATCTGGATTAATGAAAGTAATTAAGAACAAAAGTTGAGAGAAAATTTAAGAGAGAGAAATATCCTAAGTAGAGAGAGAAAATCTAAAGAAGAAGGTAATCAAAAATTACGTACATAATTCGTACTTAAACATTCCTCAAAACAAAAATTAAAACTAATCTAATCAGCTCTGAGAAAAACACGCGCTTGATCGGGCGAAGGGCCGCCCAGTCGGGCCCTCCTTTTTGCCTTGCCCGCTGCTGGTGTGTCGCGCCCGATCGAGCTTACGCTCACCCGATCGGGCGCGCCTCTTCCTTGAGGGTTCTTATGCGCGAAGCCGCCCGATCGGGCGTATGCTTGCCCGATCGGGCCCGGTCTTCTTCTTCGAGGCTTGGATTTCGATTGGGCTCAATTCCTCGGCCTAATCTAAGTTTCCTCATTGGGTCTTGATTAATCGATCCAATAGCCGCGGTATCTCATACCGAGCCCTTAATCACCGGCTCTCACCGATCCTGGGCTTCAAGAGTGGTAGTGTCCTTCTAGATTCCGTAGTTGATCCATGAAAACCTGGGAAAATGCTCCAAAAGTGCAATTTCCTGTAAAACTCAACTAAAACTACGAAAACACTAGACAAATTAGTAATAAAAGTGGCCCTAAAGAGCCAAAAACACTACTAATTATGACCATGGGACGGGGGTAAAACACTATATAAATTGGACAATCACTTAGTACGTGATGTTTGAGTCGTTAAATAAATTGTATGTCATGATTGATTATTAGTAGCATGTTAGGGATTTCTTATTATATTTCTCAGCTTGTATGTACTCAGCTTTCCTGATTGCGTGCTTTTGTGTGCTTTTCTTTGGTCATGGCCTTCACCTTTCAATGACCCTGTTATGATCCAATTTTTACACTTGTAATGTTAGGGAGCAGATTAATCATAGGTATTTGCATAATGTGGGACTTGCATCAAGTGGAGGGTAATAATTGAGTGGAGAGTTGATTCTACTTATGATTTATTTCTCGCAAAACATTAAAATTTCTTAAACTTTGATTTGATTTAAATGAAACTTTGTTAATTGGTTTTTTATTAAGGGCCTTAATGGTTCCAACTTGTAAGATTTTTTTTTTAATTATTAGTCTGAAACTTTAATTTAATTGAACTCGTTTTCCGCTGCTAAATTCTAAAATAGCCTTAACGTTTTAACACGTGGCAGTAGCACGTCAGTAATTCTCTTGGATTTTGTTCAGGGTATTCACAGGTTTAAAGAGAGAATTATTAGGTGTTACAATTATTTGTCTTTCCATGGGTTCAGGTGACTCTGGTTCAGGCTCTACTTGCATAAACTCTCCCTTTTTCTCCTCATCAGATGAAATATCTATTATAATTGGAGTTGGAGGTGGATTTGGGTTAGAAATTTCCATGAGGGAACTATCTCCCTTTCCTTGCTCTCCATTTTCTGCTTGTTCACCCTTAGAAGAAGGAGAAGATGAATCTCCTAACTGGTAACTAGAAAAAGGGAGATTATTCCCTACTGGATTGTCATAATAGTAGCCAGGGTATGGAATGTGAAAACGTTTACAATGGGCCTTCTTGATTCTAATGAGATAAGTAATGAAAAATCTATAGTCTAGGTACCATTGTCGAAAATAATCCTTATGCTTGTGGTAGTTTGGGATGTCCCCTGGAAGATAAAAATCAGAAAATTTTGCTTTGATTGCGAGATAAGGAGTCTTATCCGGAAGGCAATGAACAATAATAGCTGAAATACGGTCGGGATTATCATAAACCCTGTCCCTTAGGAAATTGCTCAAGTAGGAATAGAAATAGCAAATCTTTTCTACGTAATCGTAGGGATGTTCAATGTTTTTCTTAATGAGAGAGCCCAATTAGGTGAATTTTCTAGGGAGAATCGGCATCCTATAAAGGAAAAGATTTAGAAAAGAATAACTTTCCCCAAAGAAAACAAGATATTACAGTTCTTGCATGAATTAGGTTCAATGTTTAATCAAACAATTTTTCTTTTTTCTAATCACATAATTACATGCTTACAAGCAATCCATTAACATGATTAAACATTCACAACCTAAATATTAATGCGTACAAGAACATGATTATTTCAAAATTATATGCCCACTTTGTTTCCTACCCAATCTCACCACCATGCTTGAAAAGCTTTTAACACATAATACTTACCTGAATCCTTGATTTCTTACAAAATGAATAAACTAAAAATATATATATATATATATATATTGTTTACTCCTCTTAAATAAAAATTTGGAAATTAAGAATCAAATAGACCGAAAAATTCCGGCCCCCTAAAAAAAAATTCAGACACTTGCAAAAATAAAAATAAAAATTTCGGACAACCCATTGAAATAAAATTCGAACCTTTGCATAAATAATAATAAAAATTTTAGGTTTTTCATTAATCAAATAAAATATTTGATCTCTCAAATAAAATTAAATAAAATAACACTCTTTAGAAATCCACAAATAAATAAATAATTAGCCAAGTTTCTAATTAAAACACTTTAAAACACATTTTTGGCGTTAGTGGTAATAAAATCTCAACCTAAGCTCCGTGATTCCACTTTGTAACACCCTAAAAATTCAATTCTTTTTAAATACATGTTTTGCCTTGTTTAAAACTCAAAATAGAAAAATCTAAGACATTACCGCCACTGTGAAAATGGCTAAGACAACTATCAAAGACACACAACGAAAGACTCTCCTTGAAAATATTTAGAAACGACTCAACTTAAAAAGTCAACCAACGAAAGTAAAGTCAAACCAAAGTAAAACAAAGTGAACCTACAACTTGGAACCATTGTAGGCTCTTAACAAAACCAAACCAAACTCAAAACCTTCACGTTAGTTTCACAAACAATAATGTTGTAAGTAGATTAAATCGATAAACACATTATAGACTTATGGAAACAAGCATGATTCGCTCTTCACTCATTGCCCATCATGAATATGATTCATCACCTTAAAAGCTTCACTCTATGGCCAAGGTTAAGATAAGGCCAATACAAACACACTAACATGATTTTACCTATCAACACACAACTTACCTTGTTGGACCTGTTTTCAAGCACACAACATACAAAACTTATCAACTAAGTAACTAAATCACTTATTTAGTTCTGATTACGCATCAAACGGGTTTCCTCCCCTAACCAACCCTAATAAAGGGGAACTAACACGAGAGCTAACCGTGCTAGTATAAAAGAACCACTCGTAAGTGGCAGAATTGTTGTGCATAACAATAAGAGGAAAATACAGTGTTTTATTCTCCCAGTAGAATTTAAGGTCAAATATAAAGTCGCATAACTCCCCCCATATGTTCATACTCAAGGTATATACGTTCCAAGAGTTTTGTTGCGTAATCTCTTTCACTTTACGTAATTTACATATTATTAGACTTGGTGATGACTCTCAAACCATAACAAAATCAATCATTGTAATTACTCAAACAATTAAACATTCCAATTTCATTCTTGAATAATAAGCGACCACATAATATTTAATGTTGAATGTTGAACCCTTTTTAAATCTACCTAGGTGTCAAAGACACCTTAAACGTTTAATGCGCCAAATTAAAAATCCTATCTCCTGGTGTTAAAAACACCTTAAGTGCACTACGGCACCAATATACAATTTATTCCTCGTGTGCATAGACACTTACAAAGCTCTTTTCCCATGCTTATAGCATCAACAAAAATTATATGAACCATAATAAAATTCCCTTTTAATACTCCAAATTAAATTAAACATTTAGGTTGATTAAACATGCTTTATATCATGTTATAAATAAAAAGTGTGTTTCATATTAAACATTACAAACTATTATTTTCAAATCAATAATCCATCACTATTAAATCATGCTTCATCATTCAATCACCAATATCGATCAAATCACAGTTTCTAATCATAATCTAGCATGATACGATTAAGAATTGATTAATCACATCTAGCATGATACTACATCATCAAAAATATGCTAAGTAAGCGAACGTACCTTGAATACGATCTTAATATCGCCACGACTAACACAAATCACTCACTTCAAAGTCTCCTACAAACCAAAATCATAATACAGCATTAAAGTCACTCTACACAAATTTCCAGCAATATATACTCTTATTAAACCACTCATAATTTAATTAAAACAAGTAGAAATTTTATTTTAAACCCCATAGTTTAATCCCAATTAATGGGTAATTAAATTTTTTTCAAGAAACTAGATTTTTAGCATACTACCAAAAATTTCAGCAATATACATTGATAAAAACTTGTTGTAATTAAGCCACCCTAAATCATAATCCTTCAATAATCAATTTTTTTGAATCTAGGGTTTCAAAATTAGGGCTTTAAAATTAGAATTAAAATCTGAAAATAAATTTGCACCATACTTAATATCTATCATCATAAAATTAACACAAAACATATATTTTATAATTAGATCTAACTTTTAAACAAAATAAAAACAAAAAGATTTAATATTTTTCAAAAATTGGGTGACCGGACAGCAAATTGGCACCACAGCTGGCTGTTACCAACCTGCAAGTGGCACCGCCGCCGCTATCAGGTGGCACTGGTGAAGGCCGACAACCCACCAATGGTGGCGGTGGCCGACGGTGGTGAACCAAAAAAGGGGAAGGGGAAGAAAAAAAAAAGGAGAAGGGATAAAAAGTTTACCTTGGGTATTCTCAATTCTAGGAAAGTTTATTTGCCTAAGTGTTTAATTTATATACCCCTTTCTCTAGAAACCCTTCTTACCTAAACTTTCCCTTTTTACTCTTTTCTAATCTCTTTCTTATTTAAACTTTACTAAATAAAAGTTTCATAAATTAAATTCCAACTAAATAAAATAATTAATTAAATTAAAAATATTATAACCTTTGGCCCATTCTTTTTTAATAATACAACCTTTGGATTATTTTATAATAATACAACCTTTAGAGGGTATTCATTTCAAACAAAATATTATCAAATTTTCGGTAGACTTTGAGGTCCGGAAAGGGAAGGGGTGAGGTTTTGGTTGTGGGGATGAGGAAGAGTTTATATCCCCTCCCCTTCTCCCACTTCAAAACTCACCAAAAATTCGATTTAATCTTGTTTAAAATGAACAGCCCCTAAAGGTTTCATTATTATAAAATAATCTAAAGGTTGTATTATTAAAAAATAATGGGACAAAGGTTGTATTATTTTTTGCAATTTTTCCTTTATAAAATATTTCCAAACTTGTTTAAAAAAAATAATTAAAATATCATAAATAACTCATTTTAAAATTATTTAAATACCCCACAAAATACTTATTTTAAATAAATTACGTTTAAAAATATGGGGTATTACATATACTGTGAGTGATAGCGGTGGTAAACGATAATCACGGAGGTATATGGAAGGCTTATCTGAAGGGATTTTATGATAGAGTAGAGGTGTTTAGTGATTTGGGTCGAGGGAGGAATTCGTTGGGTTACTCTCCCCAAATCACAATTTAAGTAAGTAAATTATTATTGTTAGTAATAATATTAACGTTGAAGCAAGAAGAAATGAAAAAAAAAAAGGTAATAGTGGACGGTTGGGGAGATGTTTGTGAAATTAAGTCCAAGTTGGTTGAGCCATTAAATGGTGAGGATGACTTAAAACATAATATAGTAGTTTGGGGGAACAAGATCTTCGAAGTGTTTACTTAGTTTCTTGTTAAGTTTTTCGTGAGAAGTTTTGTGAGATGTGTTGAAGAAGTCAAGGAGGATGAACTAGCATTATAAACAGAAGTGTGCCAACAAAAAGATTGTATGTACACCTAAAAATGTCTCCCCGATCAAATTAAGGCCCGAGTATTAAACAACCTTAGTTTAATTGCCTAATTTGGTGTTAGCATAAGAGTGTGTGTACAGTATTTCTTTCTCCTACTAAGAATTACTTATAGTCCCTTTTATTATAAAAATTTTCTTCTGGTCCCCACCTTATATATATTGTTTCTAAAACTTTGTGCAACACCTAGTGTTGCGATTATTACGAAACAGAGGGATGAGATACAAGTATTAATTATATGGGACACCTTACTTTTTTTTTTTGGAACTTATATGGTATTAATTTTTGGGAATGAGTTTATTTTGGTCCAAAATTATAGCCTAAAATACAAAGATTCTAAACTATGGATATTTATTTTGGTCTACCCAAAAAAGGAATACAATTAATCTTTGGAATATGAGACGCAGAGAGTATTACTATTTGGAAAAAAAATTTAATAAGTCCAATGTTGGATTATTAATGAATAATCCAAACTTAAGAGGTATTGACTTTTATCAAAACTAAGTGACCAATAACTTTTTAAATAGGTTTTAAAAAATTATATTTTTACATTTTGACTTCGGCCAACTCCGATCTACTACGAGATGGTAATATCTATATGTTACTCTTAAATCATGTTATATAATAATTATTATTATTGGATAGTAATTTGGGTGTTATAAACTTAGACACAAGATTAAAACTTAAAAAAAAAAAACAAGAATATTAACTCATCAAACAAAATAACGGAATAAACTCAAAGGGAAAATAAAATATGGTAACATGATTATAATACAAATCAAATCTGTCTTAATGGAATATCGTAATCTCTCCATCCCTTATTGATAGTTCCGTATAGACATTTTTCACGGAAATTAATAAACATAAATAAGAAGTAACAAAGTACATTAGAAAAGTAAATTTAGATTGGGTATGAAAAAAAATAGAAAGTAAAAAATAGAGAGAGAAAGTAATTAAAGTACATGGAAAAACAAAATTTACATGGGAAAGTTAAATTTGCACAAATATTGTTGCAAATTGAAGAGAATTTTGGTAAAAAATTAATATTAATGGTACTTGAAAAAAGCAAAAGAGACTATTATTGTGGGTCTTATAATTGGTCATAAGGGACTATAAATAAGGGACGGAGGGAGTACAAAATATAGTACTACAAGATTATATAATATAAATAGTAACACCAAAAACTGAGCGCTAAATCTTATAAACAATAATTAATCCTTACAAAGGCTTCTTCCTAAAATAGCAATAATTTTTAAAACAAAAAATATTTAAACTTTTTTTTTTTTGAAAAAGATTGAAAGTGATGAAAGCATATAAAATATGAAAGCCGGTGAATCCCAAAGTCCATGTGCAAAGGCTTATTAGGGCTAACTTTTAGACGAACCCGCAATCGTCTGTGTTTAAGAATGACCAAACTCTCGATTTTGCTACTCGTGTCCCACATCCCGATGTTTTGAAATATTTCCACCATTAGCAACTTAATGAATGTCTTACACTCACTAATTATACAACATTATAAACAACTTAAAAATCATCCAAACAAATTTAAGGATAATCAACTCCAAGTTAGAGTATTACATACTTTACTATTAAGACAAAAATTCAATAAAAAAAAAATTCTTTAAAAGAGATTAACTTCAAAATTCTTTAATAATATACAAAACCACTTTTCATGAAAAGGTGTCACACACTCTTATGATAACAAAATATCACATTACACTACGTGCACAACTATTGGCAAAGCGGTGCTAAAACGTTGTTATTATACAATAAAGCATAACGACTCGACACCTTTCTTAACACCTAAAAATGGCAGCAGTTGTATCAACTCTTTAACTCTTCATAATTAAACACACCTAAGTCATGCTAAAATGATAAAATAAAACTATGGCAGGTTAATCCACATATAAGGCAATATATATACATACAAGATTTTTATCATGTAATTCACCAATAGAAAAATTCAAAACTTCATTGTTACCAAAGAGAATTCTCCATAATTATATTATGGACAACATTTGAAGAGGATGGGACACATGTATTGGCGAATCTTATTAGACTAAGGTATACGGACAAAGTTTCAAACATATACCTCTAATTAAAATTATAGATATCTAACTATTGAAAAATAAAAATGATCTTAGCGAAGTCAAGTTTAAAGCAATAGGGTTAATCAACTTCAAATAACTTTTGTAAAATTTTATTACAATTAAAAGATGATAATAAATTAATTAACATGAGGAAACAATGGTCATGTTTGGGGGAAACCTGAACCTAATTGAATTAACATATTTTAACTAGCTAATTTTATTAAATGATTTGACTAACTTATTGTATTAGCTTATTGTATATAAGTGTATGGTAAATAGCTGATTACCTTAAGCTATTTGAGCATGTAAAAGGACCTATAAGTACATAAGCATATTTAACTTTAAAAAATTAGTTTTAAAATCAGATAATATAAAAAAAACACATAAATAATAGTTTAAAAAACAATAATAAAAAAAAAAAAGAAAATTAACAAAAAAAATTCTTTTTAAAAAAAGTTAAGGAAAAGCAATTAAAAAACACAGAGAAAACTAAGGGCGTGTTCTGAGCTGAACTGAACTAAAATGAATTGTTTATAAGGGAAAGAAATCAGGAACTAAACTGATCTGATTATAGCTAAACTGAACTGAAATTAAGCTAAAGAGAAAAGGCCCTAACTTTGAGAATTATATTTTCTATGGAGTATGTGGAGTGGCAACGAGAAGAAGTGAAAAATGGATTAATTACTTGGTTGTATGTGGTTTGGTCATAAACAAGAGGGAAAATTTGTAATTTAAAGCCACCCAACCAAATAAGTTCTTCGCAACTGTTGCTCATACAAACGTTTTGTAAAAATAAGCTTATTAAGGTGGATAAGCTCTTTCAATAATCTTACCACCAAACACTAGTTTTAGCTTATTGACTAGTCAAATAAGCTAATTTCCCCGCTAATAAGTTGTTTACCTATCATGGCCAATATGTGAGTTCGACCTTTAAATATAATTTAAACAAACATATATGGGTCAATAGATGAAGAAAACATACCACGTTATATGTACAAAAAAAGATTGTTTAATATTTGTAATATTTATGAATAAAAAAGTTTAGCTTTGTCATAATTGATAATTGTGAGTTATAGAATAAATTTGTAATGTTATTATTCGAGCGTGAGATTTTAAAGCCTCGCTCAAAATATATTTAAATATTAATTTTTTTAATAAAGTAATAAAAGTATTTTTGTTTAATTAAAAATTAATTTTAATTTGTTTGAAACAACTTGAAAAAAGTGTTCAATTTGCAATTTTATCAAAGGACATATATTTATTCCACACGTCTAGTAACTCTTACAAAAATTATAAGAGTCACACTCCTATGAGCTTTAATGAAGATCTTCTCTAGACGCGTGCAAGGACTAGTATTTTCTAAAGTTATTTGATAGGAACGGTGTCCTTTGAGCAAGTGTATTATTCTGATAGAGGGTTCAGAATTACTAGAAAGCTAATTATTCAGTGAGGTCAAGTGATCGGAATGCCTACTTGAAGGTCGCTTTCAATAAGTAATATTAATCAATAATTAATATTACAGCTTAATCTTAATTGAACCCTTTGGGTCACACCCAAGCAACTAACGATCCTATACGACGAATTAATTAAGAAGGAATTAATAAGTCGCTCGAGTATTATGAATTTAGACGTCGAAAATCGAGCTAGGAGCATCGAGACCGAGCGTCACAAGTCAAGTCGAATTAATAAAAGACGAGACGGTAAAATCTATAATTAATCAACAAGTTACCTAAATACCCCTAGCATCGAATTGCCCCGAGCAAACCAAGTGCTATGGGAAATGATGCTAGCTTGCGCACCGCACTAAGACTAGAAAGTTGGGTGCGCATGGCTAGCTAGCTTGCTGGCGCAACGCTAGCAATGCTAGCAGCACCAGCCACACACAAGCAACACCAGCAGCCAGCATTGCATGCCTGGCTTGCTGCGCACATGTGTGGGCTGGTGCAATGCCATCACGCTACTACTCGCGCACCAAGCTAACATTGCTGGCAGCATGCCTCGGCCAACAGCTCACGTATGCGCGTGGCTTCCTGGGCCGAGCACTAGACCAACCCGCACGCACGTAGCGTGCACAGCCAGCCAAGCGGAGGCAAGGATTGGGGCATAAGGCGGGTGCCATGTGGCGTGTGGGGATTGGTTTGTGTGGCTTGAGAAGGGCGGCTAAGGGGAAGCTTGGGGAGGAAGGAAATGGTCCCCTTTGATGAGTGTCATTTATGGCACTCATTTAGTTCTTTTTAGGATTAATTTCATGCTATTCTATAGCTCTTTAATTTAGCTTTTCCTTGATTTTACTCATTATTTCTCTTAGTTTGCATTATCTTAGTTGGATTTCTTTCTTTATGCATTTCTTGGTTTATTTTGTTTTTTTCTCTTTTATTTGCTTGTTTTCCTTTATTTTTCAAGTTAAGGTCATTTTCCAAGTTTCCCAAAGCCTCTTCCCAAGTTCGCATTGATCAGGGTGTCTGGTGTTCTCCATTTGAAGCTCAAGCATGGAGAAGTGCAAGTTCATAAAGTCATTGAGCTGTGCATTCAAGCCGTGGGGGCATGATTTCTAGTCTTGAACCCGCAAACATGGAGTTTAGAAACAACAAGGTCCCGTGTTTATCAAGAGCATTAAGTAGAACGCACGAGGAGCATCGGAATGATAGGGTAGAGGACTGCCCTGCTCCCAGGCGCAGGTGCACCTGTCTGGGTCCCTGTTCCGTACCCAGTTTTGCACAGCCGCGCTCCCCCTTCTGGTTGGCCGCGCCTGTATGGGTTTTTTTGGGGACGATCTAACTAACTTCTCTTAGTTAGTTTTACTATATATTTCTATTTTAAGAGGATTATTAGAGTTCAATTTTTCAGAAATTAGAATAGAAAATTAGGCTAGAATTTTAGAGAGAGAAACTCTAGATTGTAGAGAGAGAAGTTCTTGATTGTTGATTGCTGATTAAAGATTGTTAATTCTAGTATTTCCTCCATTGAATTGAAGCAAGTTTGTAAGGATTTCTTTCACTTTAATGTAATTTTTAGATTATCATTTCAATTGCTTTGTTGATTGTTCAAGTTTGTATTTGAATTTGTGATTGAATTAGTTCTATTGATATGATGATGATGAAGTTGTTGATTAGTTTAGTTTTGATCTTTATTTCAATGGATTGTGAATAGTTCTCTTGCTAGGGGAATGGTGAAGCGTGTATGAGTGATGGATTGATGCTAATTGGGGAAAATTGATGGAGTTGATGTTGTGATTAAATTGGTTGATTGATTAAGTGCATGTGTGTGATTAATTGAAGAGTAGCTAACTTTGATTTATTACACTAGAATGCGTTGTAAGCTTGCATTGATACGAAAAATTGATATGTGGCTTGCTTTTGTCGATTGAGTAAGTTTGCAAGGTTCCTCGTTAGAGTCTATCGTAGTTGGCGCTAGCTTGACCTATAGGAGATTAGCCTACCTTACTCTCTTATTGTTTTGGATACACACATCTCACTCTATTGCTTCGAAATAGCTTAGCTTTGACTTTAGCATTCATTTCCCATTCCTAGTGGTTCGACCCTCGACTTACTCTATGCTTTGTATAGCGGTGTGTTGAGTGATTATAAATTTTGTTTTGACCAAGGGCAGGTTAGTTTTCAATGACCTAGTCTTGCTTAGGGTAAAAAATAGCCCCGTTGCCGGGGAATGGCGTAGATGATTGTTATTGTTGTTGAGTCTATTTCACCTTAATCTCAAAAATACAAAAATATTTTTCTCTTTAGGCTACATTTGTAGCCGTGCTATTGATATTTTCTTTGAGTTTTTGTATGCGTAGGATAAGAGGAAGGACTTTAGTGCCATTTGATCTGGAAATCGAGAGAACAATAACAAGGATAAGGGTTGCTAATCATTCTTTGAGTCAAAGCACTCCAGGAGAATAAATTCACCAAGAAAGAGAAGAAGAGGATCAAGTAAGCAAGGGAGATAATCCAAGAGTTAATTTGAAGGAGTTAGGTACTCCGGGTGCATACAAGTATGAGAGCGGGATTGCTCCATTATTGATTCCGGATAGTGGTTTTGAAATCAAGCCGACAATGATTACATTGATCGAGAGGCGACAATATAGTGGTGCATCGAACGAAAGTCCTCTCAACCACCTTAAGTAATTCGAGAAATATTGCAACACTATTATGGTGAGTGGGGTTGCACAAGAGTTTATAAGGCTCAAATTATTTCCTTTTTCCCTTATAGTGCGAGCCTTGGAATGGTTAGACAAGGAGGTCGAGCCGAATTCTTTAAGAACATGGGACGATGTTACTAAAGGATTCTTATCCCGTTTCTACCCTCAAAAGAAAACGTCAGAAGCTAGAACTTTGATCCAAAATTTCAAGCAAAGGCCTAACGAAAATCTCTATGAAGCATGGGAGATGTACAAAGAGTACCAAAGAGAGTGCCCTCACCACGGAATTCCAACTTACCAAACAATTCAAATTTTCTATGGTGGATTGAGTCCTCAAGGTAGGTCGAGCTTGGATGCCGGAGATGGAGGCCCAATCACGAACAAGACGGTGGAAGAGGTTGTTGATGTGATAGATGACGTAGTGAGGAACTACATGAGTTGGCAAAAGGTTGAGGAACAGTCAACAAACGAGTGTGCCTCGGTTGATCAAGTCAATGCCATCAACAAATTGTTTACTATACTTTCGGACTTAGGAAAGGATGGCTTCTATCAAGGCTAAGCTTGAGAATTCATCTTCGCAAGCACAAGATTTTCCCTCCTAATTTAAGGGGAGAGGTATATCTTTTTACTCTAACCCTCTTTTTGCTTCTTATTGCATTATTAGAAAATGTTTGGTTTGTGATTTATGTTGAATAAATGATCATGATGTTTCTAATTGTCTAAATGTTCCTTGTGATGGATGTGATGAATAGGATGAAAATGAAAATGTGCATGTGAATTATGTTGGAAATAGTTGTTTCGAATCTAGAGTTAATGCTCAAAAGAATGTTAGAAATAGGAACTATCATAACCATGGGAGCTACGATAATTATAACCAAAATAGTTGTTATAGGAACCAAGTAACCCAAGGGTTTCATGGTAACCATAACAACTTTCGTTGTAATGATCAAAGCTACAGCCAAGAATACAGGGATCATAACAAAGGTTATAGTAATCATAGTCAAAATTCCGGCCAAAATCTTGATAAGAGCAATTAGAGAAACAAAAGTAGAGGAAATTTTTAAAATGATGCTCAAAGGGGCTCCTCACCCAAATTTACTTTAATAACTCAATGCCATAGTAATGATTCCTATGGTCAACAAATTCAATTTATGAGTAGGCTAGCGAATTTCATGGTAGATCAAGCTAAGAAGTTGGGCGATTACATATCCTCTAGTGACAAAATGTTTCATGGCCTATTAACTCATGGAAAGATGCTTAAGAACCAAATCATTCAACTAGCTAACCCTTTGAAAGATTGTGCTAGTCCATCTTCTTTACCCTCGCAAGAAATTGATCCTAAGGAACCGGTTTGTCCTATCACCACTAGGAGTGGTAAGGTCCTTGAAGAGAGTGTTCCTAGGAAGAGTAAGGAGGGTGAAGAGGAGAGTGATTCGAGCGAAGAGAATAAGCATAAAGAGTCTAGCAAGATGAGCAAGAAATATAATGAAAAGCCAAAGGAGAAAGAGAAAAAGAAAGATGAGGTTTACAAGCCCAAACTTCCATACCCCCAAAAAGTTCAATAGGCACAAATTGGATGAGCAATTTGGACAATTCATTGAGATACTTAACAAAATTAATCTTTCTATTCCTTTCACCGAAGTCTTGGAACAAATGCCGAATTATGCTAGGTTTCTTAAGGAAATTTTGAGCGGTAAAAGAGATTGCAATATGGTGGAACCGGTGATTTTGGGGGAGTGTTGTAGCGCCTTTATCCATAATGACTTACCCCAAAAGTTGAAAGACCCCGAGAATTTCTCCATCCCTTGCAAAATCAAAGGAAAATTGTTCCAAAATGCCCTTTGTGATCTCGGTGCTAGTGTGAGTATCATGCCTTATTCCGTCTTCAAGAGACTTAAGATAGGTGAGCTCCATCCATCCAACATGACCCTTCAATTAGCCGATAGATCTATTAAGTTCCCAAAGGGAAGAGTTGAGGATGTTCCCCTTAAGATAGGAGAATTCACAATTCCCGTTGATTTTATTGTGCTACAGATTGCGGAAGACGACCACATTCCTATCATCTTAGGGATACCTTTCTTATCCACCTCGGGAGCTTTAATTGATGTTAAGGGAGGTCGTATTACTTTGAGAGTTGGTAACAATGAGGAAAGTTTCAAGCTAAAACCGATGCATGAGTCTTTGTCTTTTGTGAAAGGAATCATGTGTGTTAATTCCCCTCGCTCTATTAATAATGTATGCATGATTGATACTTCAACTAATGAAATTCTTGAGAATTGTGATGATGTGCTTTTGAGTTTTGATTGCAAGAAGGTTAGTGAAGAGAAAAAGGAGTTTCCCAAGCTCATAGACGAGGAGGAGATTAACATTCCTCATTGGTTTGAGCTTCACCCTGAAGAGGAGGACGATGACCATAAGAGTGTTGATGGTGTGAAATCATCTACAAAGAAGAACAAGACAAAGAAAAAAGCACGAGCTTCTAGGAAAAAGAGAAAGAGAATGAGGTTATGAAAGGAGAAGCTTGCTTTTGAGGAGTTATCGAAAGAAGTCTCATCAAGCAACAACAAGAAGTTGCTAGAAATTGAAGAGAAATTTGCTCATCCCGTTACCTTGGACAGGGTGGTGTTCTTTGACCCTCCGTGATTTGGAGGAAGGGTCGAGCTAAGGACCTTAAGCAAGCGCTTCCCGGGAGGCAACCCGCAGATTTCTAACCTTTTCTTTTGATCTTAATTTTTCTTAATTTTCTTTCTTTTAGTTTCTTTTCTTTTCTTTAACTTGTTTTTATTTTGGATTTATAGGTTGAATTCTTGGATTTGGATTATATCAAGTGGAAAGAGCTATGGAATGGTGTTTCATGGTTTTTGATGTGCTTTATGTTCCATTTGTTGAAATTTTGAGGTAAAAGGGGTAAGAATTGTTAGAAAGGTATGTTAGGAAATTCATGCTTAAGTTTGAAGAAATTGGAACTTGGTGAGTTCATCATGGTGCTACCATAATTTGGGGTGTTGAACCCACTTTTTTTACATTTAGAAACTAATTTTATGATGGGGTCGAAAATCCCAGAATGATAGTTATCGATGTACCCACACATGAACGCACCAGGGAGAAAGGCAAGAGGAGCAACAACTGGCGCGGGCGCGCCTAGCCCGTGCGCGGCCGCTAGCGACACAGGTGCGGGCGCGCTGCCAAGCCGCGCGACCGCGTACCCCCCCCCCCCCCCCCCCCCAGCCATGCCAATCTCTTCTTCTTTCTTCTTTCTTTTCACTTATTTCCCCTTCACCCTCATTTTCTCACGTACACAAACCTCTTCACCCTCATCAAAACCGCACCATATCCCTCCTCACATTCATCAAATCTTCACTCAAATTTCACCAAATTTCCATCACAATTCATCAAATCTTTTTGTAATTCTTCCATATTTAACAAATTCATACTACATTTCACCCATAACAATCACCATTCTCTCTCCTCCATTGTTGAAGCTTATTTGGGGTTTTTCGTGTGGGTGGAAATTGGTGGCTAAAAATTCTCTAACTTGCTTCTTGTATGGTATAATCATCTACTCTTAATCTTAATTGCTTTATTATACCATATAATTGCATGTTTTAGTTAATTCATGGGTATGAATAGTAGTAGGATGTATTTTGATGATTTTGATGTTTGAAATTGGATTTTGGTTGGTTATTTGTGATGAATGGTGGTTGATTATTGCTTACATTGTGTTATTTGTTGTTTGTGTAGCAAAATTGCTCGTTATTGTTGAAAATTGTTGTAGTCAGATTTTTGGTAGTGGTGCTTCGTTGATAATGTTGAGCCTTGGTTCTTGATTTCTTTGTGCTTGGTATATGGTTTGAATGCATTTGGTGGCTTGAATTGGTGGTAATTGTGTGTATTTCGGATTACTCAACCTTGGTAGTGAATTGTTGCTTGTCGGTTTTGGTTAAAGAGTTCGATTAAAGCATTCAGATTGTTAGTTGGAGTTTCTGGGGGTGATTGTGGTGTTTTGAGTTGCTATCTTTGAAAATCATCATGTCTAAACACATCAAAAGCCTTTTCAAGAAACGAAAAGCAAATGAAGATCCCGCTCCTTCTCCATCTACCTCACAACAACGTCAACCTACCCCTATCCCCAAACTTAGAATTACCGACCCAATCCAAAAAGCTAGACACTCCAAGCTCAAAGCAAACCGTTCCCTGGCCTCAACCATTCCCGTCACTACTTTCAAGCGGATATGATTAAATTGGGGATTTATGAGGACTTGAGGGAGTTGCTTAACAACCTTTGCATGGGGTCTTTTGTGAGCCGGAGCTTCCGTACATATGTTCAACCAACTTTGGAGTTCTTGGCCACGTTTGATCTTGTGGTGATTGAGGGTGGTATGTACTGTGTCCGATTTCAACTCTTCAACATTCAATTTGATCAATCTTTGGAAGAGTTTAATACAGCTCTTGATTTTGATCCAAATTCTGATATTTTTGATCCTGAGTTCTTCTTCAACGATGAGTATGATCAGAATTCGTGGTGGGACGATATTTTTAGTTGTGGTGACTTTGTGACCCGGTATGCCAAGATTAGTAAGGTATACCAGCCATGTCTTCGGGCTTTCCATAGGCTATTGGGATATTCGGTGTTCCCAAAGCGAGAATTGGGAAAGATGAGCTAATTGGAACTTTGGATTTTATGGGTGGCTACTCGCGCGGAGTACAGGTGTCGCCTAAACTTGGGGTACACTTTTGCAAGCTATTGCCAAGGGTTGCAAGGTAGGGATTCCGGCGAGATCCCTTGTGGGAGCATGGTCACTAGGCTATTGACCAACCTTGAGCTAGGGCATTATTTGCCATCTTGCACTCTAGTGGGGGATGTTGATTCTCTCTACCTCAACGTCAAGCAATTAAAGAAAATCCATTTCTTGGCAAAGGATGATGACGACGAGGTATTTAATTGGCTAAGGGACAATAAGCATTGGTGCTATCTCCGCAACCCCTCCTTGACTTCTCTCCACCAATAAAATGTAGCAAACATTTGGCATGTCCCCATTAGTCACTGCTCGCCCTACTACAATGATGATGAAGAAATGGGTGAAGAAGAAGAAGAAGAAGAGCCACAAAAACAACAACAACAACAACAACAACAACAACAATAATAACAACAACAACATCAAGAGCAACATCACCAATATGCTAGCTCCGACTTGGATGCCCTTAGTGCTCAAATGAAGGGCATGCAAATCCGGTTGGAGGGCATGTATGATCAAGATTTTGTGTCCCTCTATACCCATATAAGAGGGATTCGGAGATGCAACAAGGTATGTTTCTCCAACAACATCACTTGTATGATGCGGGTGTTAACCGGGGAGAAATCACTCCACTAGTTAACTACCCATACCTTCCACCCCAATATGGTCCTCTACCATCTTTTGGGGGTGATGGGGTACCTACGTACCCATATTGGCAAGGACCCCCGGGGTCCAACGCCGAGACTCGCTCATTCTCCGATGAGCACGGTAACTACGATTACCGTGTTCCCGGTGGGAACGACTATAGGGGTGATCCTAACTACCCCTATGTACACCGCGATCATCCACTACCGCTTGCTTTGCCTAAGAAATTCACTCCCCTTGCCTCTTGGAAACAAGATAACTTTATGGGGCATTATGGTTGGCCACCCGGTTACACCGGGGGATGGGATCCTCATGGTCCCCCATCCGGGTTTTCCTATGATGGGGATAACAATGATGGCTCCGGGCCGAGTAGTAGTGGTTGCTAGTTCCCTCATTTTTGTGTTGTGTGCCTCCATCCCTTGTCTTATGTGTGCTTGCTTTGTATTGTTGGGATGTTCAGATGTATCTTTGTTTAGCTTAGGGTAACTTTTACTTTTCTTAGGGGTTTGTCTCGATGGCCAATTTGTTGTTGAAACTAGCCTTGCTTCTCTTGATTCTTTGCATGATGATCTCATTCTTGATCCTACTTTGATGATGTTTGCTCATTTTTTATCTTGTTGTTGTTGTGATGATGATGTGTGTTTGCTCCCTTGCATCCAAACCCCTAAAATCAAAATCCCATGAATCCAAACCCCTTGAATCCAAATTTTGTAGTTTAGTATTTTGATGCTTAGTTAGATGTTTAGTTAGTTCTTTAGTTCTTATTTTTGCTTTCTTGATAGTTTAGTTTTGCTTATTTTTTCTTTTTATTTTCTTTCCTTTTCGTTTTCTTTTCTTTTCTTTTGTTTTGAAGTTACTAACCATTTTCTTTGTCCATAGTTCTCTTTTCCATTTTTGTTCTCATATGACTTTGATGATGATGCTTTGATTTTTGGAGCTTCATGAGGTGGTTGATTCTTTACCTTACTTTTTTAGCATTGCTTGGAAGCCGGTGAGATCTTTCTTATTTTTCTTTATTCTCTTTTATTTTCTTGGTTGCATAGTTTAGGATTAGTTTTAGGAAGAGTTGAATGTTTTGAGGATGGATGCTTTTAACACATAGAGTGTTTGGGATCATTGGTGATGTAGTCAGTTGATCACTTGTTTGTCGATTGGGAATTACATGTTCTACTTGCATATTCGTTCCATTCTTCATTTTCCTTCTTTTCCTTTATCTATGTTTTTCTTTTCTCTTTTCCTATCTTTTATTTTTCTTTCATTTTGTTTTCGGATTTTGGTATGTTTTTGAGTCTTTATTTGTCACCTTTTTGTTTTTCTTTTTGACTTGGACTATATACAACCGATTTTTGCTTTAGAATGAATATCTTCCTAAATGGTATGGGTATGCACGATTTGAGAATATGCTTGGTTGACTCTAGGATAGGTGTATGATAAGGTAGCATGTTCTAGAACTAGGAGGATCATGAAACCGGATTCTACTTGTTTGTGTCATGTTGGTAGTTGCTTCCTATGGTCGATTTCACACCTATAATGAGTTTTTGCTACATCCATGTTAGGTTCTTCATTTTTCAAGCCTTCTACATATCTTGCATGTGTGGCATGGATCCTTGACTATTACGAACCTAATCTTTAATCTTGACTAATAATTCTCAAACACGAGACCGAACCATCTAGGGAGGACAAAGGCATCTTTTCGGGGTGGTAATTTTTCCTTTTCTAGGTTTAATTTTCTTTATTTTAGTTCTTTGGGTTTACATTTGCCCTCTTTCTAACCATTTGATTCTTTTCCCTTATTTTCAAGCCACATCTTTAGAATTTTGAGCCTTTTGTTTCTTTTTGTTCCATTTTTGGTTTTTGTGAAGCAAATGGTCATGTTTGTGGAGTTTGCGGTTTATAAGTTTTTGACATTGGTTCAATTTTGTAAGCAAGCTTGTGATTTGTGTATATTTTGTGAATAATGGCAAATGTATGATAGAAAAAGTCGTCCAAAGTTAAAAAAAAGGCAAGGACATGATAAATGCAAAGTTGTAAAAGCCGTCCAAAGTTAAAAGTGGCGAGGACAATTGCTTTGATTTTAAGCATAAAAAAAAGGTGAAAATTTGAAAAATCAAAAATATTTTGATGTGATTTTTTTTTCCTTTTCAAGCATTGAGGACAATGCTTTCTTTAAGCTTGGGGGAGAAGCGTTTATGCTTTTTGTAAATATGATTGTGATTATGGATTTGAATAAACTTGGGGGAGTTAGTTTGTTTTTGTTTGGTGACTACTTAATTGTGATTCCAAGAAAGGGCCCGTTCTTTGCTTCACTATTAGGGATACCACCAAATTTTAAAATTTTAGCCTACCCCTAACCCTTTTTGCCCTTGCGTTACAACCATGGGAAAGACCTTTCGACTTAGAGGTTGAGTCAAATTTCGAGGGAGGGCATTATGAGTTAAAGCCTAAAGAAAAGGGATGCATAGTCAAGACGTCGTTTAGCCCAAAAGTGTTTCTTTTCCGGCTCCTTCGAGGAGCTACTGAGATGCTCATTAGAGGTAGATTTGAGACTATAGGGAGAACGTGGTAAGGTTGAACGGGGTGAAGGTGAATTGTGATAACTAGTTCTCTATGCTTAGCATACTCTATGTTTCAATCAACCTCGAATATCTTGAAACGTGCATACCCCTATTTGCTTGAAAAGAAGTTTATTCTTTTGAAATGTGATCATTTTGTAAAGTCCAATTCGTAAAGGTTTCAATTTTGTTTTTCTTTCTTTTACTTTTTCTTTTTGTGGTTTGCCTCATGTATGTTGGTAGAGAGTTATAAGTTAAGCTCTTAGGAAACCTTTACGAGACCTCACTCGTCCTCATAGGCGACTTTGGGGTTTAAAGGGCTTGTTGTAAATAAAAACAACCGTGATTCCTACGATAGTGAGTCTTAGTGTTTATTCCCGTCTTATGTCTTTCTTTTTATTTTTGAATAAGTTTTTCATCCTTATTCTTTCTTGATTTTTTTTCCTCGAGGAAGAACAAAAGTTTAGCTTGGGGGAATTTGATGAGTGTCATTTATGGCACTCATTTGGTTCTTTTTAGGATGAATTTCATGCGATTCTATAGCTCTTTACTTGGCTTTTCCATGATTTTACTCTTTATTTCTTTTAGTTTGTATTTTCCTAATTGGATTTCTTTCTTTATGCATTTCTTGGTTTATTTTGTTATTTTCTCTTTTATTTGCTTGTTTTCCTTTATTATTTAGGTTAAGGTCGTTTTCTAAGTTTCCCGAGGCCTCTTCCCAAGTTCGGCATTGGTCTAGTGTTCTCCATTTGAAGCTCAAGAATGGAGAAGTGCAAGTTCCTAAAGTCGTTGAGCTGTGCATCCAAGCCTTCGGGGCATGATTTATAGTCTTCAACCCGCAAACATGGAGTTTAGAAACTGCAAGGTCCCGTGTTTATCAAGATCATTAAGTGGAACGCACGAGAAGCATCAGAATGATAGGGAAGAGGGCTGCCCTGCTCCAAGGCGCAGGCACGCCTCCCACTAGTGCGGGCGTGCTTCTCTGGGTCCCTGTTCCGTACCCAGTTTTGCGCGGCCGCGCTCCCCCTTATTGTTGGCCGCACCTGTATGGGTTTATTTGGGGACGATCTAACTAACTTCTCTTAGTTAGTTTTACTATATAGATTTTCTTTCTATTTTTAGAGGATTATTAGAGAATTATTAGAGTTCAATTTTTCAGAAATTAGAATAGAAAATTAGGCTAGAATTTAAGAGAGAGAAACTCTAGATTGTAGAGAGAGAAGTTTTTTATTGTTGATTTTTTATTAACTTTTAATTCTAGTATTTCCTTCATTGAATTGAAGCAAGTTTGTATGGATTTCTTTACTTTAATGCAGTTTTTAGCTTATCATTTCAATTGCTTTGTTGGTTGTTCAAGTTTGAATTAAATTTTTGATTCAATTTGTTCTATTGATATGATGATGATGAAATTGTTGATTAGTTTAGTTTTGATCTTTATTTCAATGGATTGTGAATAGTTCTCTTGCTAGGGGAATGGTGAAGCGTGTATGAGTGATGGATTGATGCTAATTGGGGAAAATTGATGGAGTTGATGTTGTGATTAAATTGGTTGATTGATTAAGTGCATGTGTGTGATTAATTGAAGAGTAGCTAACTTTGATTTGTTACACTAGAATGTATTGTAAGCTTGCATTGATACGGAAAATTGATATGTGGCTTGCTTTTGTCGATTGAGTAGGTTTGCAAGGTTCCTAGTTAGAGTCTCTCGTAGTTGGCGCTAGCTTGACCTAAAGGAGATTAGCCTACCTTACTCTCTTGATTGCTTAGTTGATTTTCCCTCGCAACACTTGACTTAGTCATCTCCAATCCCAATTAGCTATGACCATTCCGAGTACATGCGGATCCTAACCCTAGTGCTTGTTAAATTCGATTTCATTTGATTGTTTGATTGTTTTGGATACACACACCTCACTCTATTGCTTCGAAATAGCTTAGCTTTTACTTTAGCATTCATTTCCCATTCATAGTGGTTCGACCCTCGACTTACTCTATGCTTTATATAGGGGTGTGTTGAGTGATTATAAATTTTGTTTTGACCAAGGGTAGATTAGTTTTCAACGACCTAGTCTCGCTTAGGGTCACCCTCCTCTTGTGGTCCTCACTTACCCGCTCCCTCCATGTTGCCACTTGTTGATTAATTATTATTTTTTTGAGATTTCTTTTTATTTTTGATTTAAAAATTGATTTTACCAACTCTCTCACATTAATGGGAGAGTAAAATTCTCATATGACCTTCTCTATAAGTACCCACCTTGGGAATTAGAAAAAATCACTTGAGTAGGAACTAAAAAAGGCATCTCTAGTGAAGAGAAAACCTTTGAGTTAATATATTACTCGAGTAGTGTTTTGGTCCGACTCGGCTAAGCCCCGAGTAAGAGACCAATCGGGTTGAGTTGCGGGTGGATAGCGTAGGAGGTCTTTGCACTTGCAAGACTCGACTTTTCAAGTAAGAGCTCTGTGGTGTGAGCGAAGCACACGACATGGGTAAAATCGTCTTTTCTCTCTTTCTTGTTATTTATGTCATTTAGTTATGTTAATTGTCAGTGGGTCTTGGGGTCGGGTTTTGTTCCGCGGAAATTTAGACTTTTCAAAACCCAATTATGGTATTTGAGCCTGGCTCATTTATTTTTGTAACTAAAATTTTCAAGGTGCTAAAAAATGGATTTAATTTCTGGTTGTGTTGCTAATTAGATTAGTAGCTCGATTTTATTAATATTATTCTCGTTTTACTTAGAACTTTTGCTTTAGAACCCAGATTTTTGCCAAAGACTTGTGAATTTTAAGTGGAATTGATATTTTGGAAACATTTAAATTCTTTCAAGGATGCAATTATGCCTAATTCTGCCCAGAAATGCCTGTTTTGAGGGATTTTTTTATTTTGACGAAATTTTTTAAATCTTTTAAACCTTGAATCTTAATGGCGTAGTAATTGTGATTATGCATTTTGTTCTTTCCTTTATGGTTCTTCAATTTTAGACCACTTTTGAGCATAATTACGTGGTAGTAATTGGTGCTTAATAGTTGGCTCAAATTTTCATATAATTACAAATAAATTTCTTTTAAGTGTGAAAATTTTGTATCTTGAGGCTGTTAAGTGCTAAAGATTTAATCTTTAATTATTTAAAGTGATTGGTACTTTGTGTTACTAAAATTCATGTATGTTTATTGAACTTTTTTTATTTAATCATTTATTTAGTTGATTGGAATCATAAAGTTTCAAACTTGATATAGAATTTTAATTAATCTTCATATTGGAAGATGTAATTTTTCAAGGATTCACCACTTGAAGTTGGAATCTATATTTGAATATTTATGTTCATAATTCCAGCTCTCTTTTAATTTTGTCAAATCTCATATTAATTTATTTTGGTTCAATAAATAGTGAGAATAGCCCTTTTTAATTTAGTTGCATCAAGTTGAACCAAATTTCATTAAAGAATAGTTCTTGTAATTAATTTGGTTTAGTGCATTTGAATGAAATTATGAAGTTGGACTTGTTATTATTTTTATTTTTCTCATTAAATTGATTCTAAAATTAATTTAGAATTAATTATATAAGTTACGCAAAAATTCGAGAATTAATCCCGAGGCACTAGTACGCAATCAAAGGCAATGGCCACCCTCGACTAGCCAGGCTGCATAGCAGCCTGCATGTGGCTGCCAAAGGTCGTGGCTGTACGTGGATGCATGCAGCTCTCAGGTGCATGGGTTGTGCGCGCAAGGTAGTAGCAGCCACATGTTGTGCACGCCATGCATATTACGTATGCAGCGTGTGTGTGCACTGCTTCATGCGAGGAAGCAGGGTGTGCGAGGGCTGTGCGGGCTATGTCTGCTAGGCAGCACGAGCCCAGCACAGTAGCGCTGCCGAGGCTTGGTGCCTAGCAAACCAAGCCTCGTTGCTTGGTTTTAGGATAACGAAAGCGTAGGGCTATGTAATTTTTGTGCTTTTTGCCGATTTGAATTCATTTAATTACATTTGTTTATTTCAATTATTTTGAGGGTAGGCCTTGGTTTTGGGCGGCACTTGCAAAATTTTATTTTGGCAAGATTTTTAGCTTATCGGCTTAAGTAATTGGATTTATTAAGTTGGATGCGGAATTTAGTGGGAGCTTCATTATTTTAGTTGCGCTTAATCACTTAATCGGTTAAACAACTTTGACTAGTTTTAATTAGGCACGTTAATTGGATTAACCACCTAAGTTAGTTACTAGTTTACGCGTGTTTATGCATTGTTATTTGTTTATAGTTGTAAAATGCATGGGGCAATCACATATAGTTAATGGATGAATGGAATGTATATTCTCTCACAGGTTTTATAAAATGACAACTAGTGGGGCCCGATTAGGATAGAAAATACGGACTGCGTTCCGTCATGTATTTTTGTAAATCTAAACACGGTCTGCAAACCGTTGAGTATTTTTTTTACCTTAATCTTTAGATTAGTCCTAATCTTAGATTCCAGTATTTGAATTATTTTGGTTATGTCTTGAATATGGATTTTCTTGGAAGACGAAGCCATGAAATTCCAAGAGAAGACCCCTAAAGATTTGAAGACTCAAGGGGTTATACTAGTTGCCAAATGAACCATATACTTATGTCTTCAATAGATATATATGCTTATATATATATATATATATATATATATATATATATATATATATATATATATATATATATATATATATATAATGTATATAATGTTAGATGCATGTATAGGAATGTGGTGATGATTAATTAAGTTCACTTAAATAAACCAACATAGAATACCTAGGTCCCTAAAAATATTGAGTAAAACTTGTCATTCCAAAATAACACTTAACGACCTATATAGAATAGTGATGGGTTACTCTAAAGCGAGGCATCACTATTACTCTAAGGAAATGTAAGGCATATCGGGTATGCATTTTAGTTTTGGTTATACTCAATGATATAAGTGATGGAGTCCTAACATGTCGTGGCAAAATGGATAAGTTGTTGAGAGAGAATTAGATGTGACGATTTATCCAACCAAGAGTAGCTTTGAGCCATTAGTAATGCGTTTATTACCTTAGAGTATTAAGTGTTAAGACAAGCTAAAGCATGCTTAACTACTCATTGATTCTTTGGATCTCGGAATCGATTTATTCACACCAAATAGGGACAAATTTAAATGTGTGAATAAGATGTTTAAATAAGTTTGAATATATATATGCATGAATTCAATCTTATTAAAGTATTCTGAATGGTTTTTCTTTTCAAATTCTATAAATTGTAGAATCATGTCTTCAACTAACAACGACAACAACCTAATGTGCCCGTAAACTCTCAAAAATTTACCATTTTCTTTGAACTTGGTAAACTTTAAGGAGTGGGAAGATGAACTCTGAAAGACCCTCCGAAATTGCTTTAAAGCCCATTCACATCATACCCATCCCGAGTTTTTACTTAAAACGGGTTATGAGTGACAAGGTTCATGAGGAGTGGAGTTGGGATTGCAAAAGAGTCTCACGACTTATGGTAAACTCCATCCCAGAACAATGAAGGGGGAAGTTCTCCAACTATTTTCCGGACATGCTCCTCAAAGCTCTAGAGAATATAGTCAATTTGAGGATCACCAAGAGCATCAAAGGAAACTATGATGGTCTCGTGGAGGAAGTGATTAGGTCACTCTTTAACATAAAATCAAGCCACCGCAAGAGGGATGCCTTGCCAAGGAGAGGAAAGAGGTATGGGCACAAGTCTATTATGCTAGACTAAGACCTGGAATGCCAATTCAAGCCCACGTGCTCCAAATGATAAGGCTATTCATTACTTCTTGGAGCTCATTAGCAAGCCGATGGAGGATGAGCAAGTGGCTCACATGCTATTAAGCTCTCTCCACTTATGCTATGTTGCATTGAAAATGCGACTAACCGCCAGTCGGAACAAACTTTCTTTGATGGAGGTTATCCATGAGATTTAAAGAGGCGATTCTTGCGGAAGTACTAAGATCAAACATGCTCTAAGGGAAAATAAGGAAGGGGTTTAAGAACAAGGAAAAGATGCGATGCTTTAACTGTAGTATGCAGGGCGACTACAACAGAGAATGCAGCATGTGCCTAGATGATGAGGCAAAGAGAAGATAAATATCTACCTCAGGTATCTTCTTTATAAACTTATAATTGAATACAAGCAATTCATAAGGTATTACATAGCATTAATGACTCACTATATGCTCTTATTTCAGGAACCAAGTAAGAAGAGATTACCAAGTGGATGTGTATATACAAGCGGAAGAATAAGAGAATCTTACCGGAAAGGCTTGTAATCACATAGATTGTCTTAACATAGAACTTGTTTAAGTTTCATTATCAACCATATATCAATCTTCCGACGTTGGAAGTTGTTTTGTTTTAATCACAAGACTACTGTTTCAAAAGTCTTGCTTAAATGTTTATGGCATGACACGTTTATCTAAAATGTGTGCTTTCATTAGACAAACAAGTTTATAATGTTGAAAATACCACTAAGAAAACGAATACTGTAAGGAGGGGGTTCCCATCGTAAGGGGTCCTCTCCTTAAATGCCCATGGCCACTTAAAAGCCTATGACTTTACAATTGTTAGGGTGTAGCAGGATTTGAATTCCTGGCTGTTTGGGGAACCTTGAATTAGAATTGATTCTATCATTACGCATTTTTGTAAGAAAACAAGTAGGAGTCTTCAATGAGTTTTAGGAAAACTCATAAACCTCGTTCATGTCTTTCTTCCATGTGGAGTTCATGGAATAATTAGCACGAATCATAAGTTTACCAATGCCCAAATTGGTCTATAAATCAGAAATGAGTTTGGGAGCGAGGGTACTAAAATAACGTTCCTTTTAGAGGGGAATCGTTATCCTAGCCCTAGTGCGGCCTCTACTAGCTCTTCCTTTTTTACAATTTCATCACCAAGCAATATATGCAACGCGATACCTAAAACTATGTTAGTTGATTTTATTTACAAGAATTAATTAACGTAGGAATTACATCGTAATGTCGTTATTCTTATTTAATCAAATTCGTGAAAAGAATAAAAAAAGAAACAATATTCTCCTTAGCTTAAGTGATCAAACAACAATTATTTAATTCAATTCTAATCTTTATTTAACGCAAGATACTATGTAGAATTGAGTAATTAATTATTTTAAAGGTAATCAAACAACACTAATTAATTAATTAAGGTTCTTTTAAACAAGAAAATAAATGTGATTTAAGTAAGTGCTCGGGAATTTACCACTTCTCTTTGCTAGATCTTCGTTTAGAACACTTATGGACTCCTTCTTGTTGGGGAACCTCCACCGTAATAACAAAATATCAAAAGGGTGAGTGTTTAGGACAAGAGGGGCTAGGTTGCACAAGTTCACAAGTATTTCGCCAGAGTTTTAGGTTATTTTCTGTTTGTTTAAGCCTCGGTTTAAGCTCTTATTTATAGGGAATGATTAGGTTTAGGGTTTTGAGCATTCTGCCGCAGCAGGTGTCGCGCGTAATAGGATGAGTTACGCGCGGCATCCCAGCGCAAGTGATTAGGTTGCGCTGCCCAATTAATTGTCTTGCGCGCGACTTTATGGTAAGATTCGATTTTATATTTTCCGTATAATTTTGAATCTTTCGCAGCGCAACTCTAGAGGTTGCGCTGGGTGTCGCGCGCAACTGAATTAGTTGCGCGCGGCAGCATTGCGCTACTATTTGAGATGCACGCGGCTTTTTCTACGACAGCACTAAGATTTAACCTAGGCGCTCCTAAATCCGTCATTATTAGGTTTTAAGCACGGGCTTAAGCTTAATTATGATCGGGTTTAGCTAATTGGACCTTTGTTTTGGCTTTTTCTTTAATTTGGGCTAGCCATTTATGTTTTGCGGCTTAACCAGTTATCCATAAGTATTCTTCACTTTGATCCAACACGAAGATGGTTTTATTTATCGTCATTGCACTTCCTGTCGAGATAGGAGGCCAAAAGTAGATGTCTACAGTTAGCCCCCACTTTGATCGAGTCTAGAATAGATGGTGATCATAGTAGTCAAGGAAATAAATCCGAGACTCATTCTGCGAAGTTCTTTAAGGATAGAAAATCTTTTAGTAATGTTTAAGGATGTCGAAACAATCCTTGGTTCACTTAGTGTTTGAAACAAGTAGCTATTAAGGCTAGAAAAAGTTTTTCCTAATCTTAATGCGCTAAAGATTCTATATTGATCCTTTGCAATTGTCGAACGCTTTTACAAGTAAAGGTGTTTTGGGTGATGTCAAGTCATGAGAAGAGATCAAATTTAAAAGGATAAAAGGGGAAGATTTCCTCTCAATCGTGTCATCGTTGATCTAAAGTCCCTCGATATGTCATTGAAACTTTAGTCTGACTTTAACAAAGTAAAAGATGAAAAGGGGTTTTCGATATTCGATCCAAAATGGTCCAGTATTGAAACCGGAAGCATATATCCAAATCCAGTGAGAGGGAAGAAAGTCAACAACTCTCTCAGCAGTTTTGTCCACAAGATGAGTACACGTGTCTCAGGACTGGGGGCACGTGACTACATAGGCGCGACATCGTCTCGTCGCTTCTGTATACAGGGAATGATTTTGACACCCTAATTGTCCGGTAAGTTAGTAAGCGTACTAACTACCATATTTGCTCTCATTCAAGAAGTGTCTATTCCTGATAGTTCGGCGTGCCTGTCGACTCGTGAGCTAACGTCTATAGTAATTCTCTACCTTTTAGTCCCGAGAGGTAGATCTTGCAAAGCTTGGGGTGAAGTGAAATTTTACGCAACACCTACGCTGAACAATTTTGCGCCGTACGATACGCCATTTGCATTTTTACGCTACATGAAAACGCCTTCCTTTTTGCTTCGGACGTGAAAAAAGAAGAAAACCCGGACATTTGTAACGTCACTACAGTAAATTGACAAACCTTTCTATGGGTGCTTTAACGTAAAGCACCACCACGGAACGTCTTAAGGCACTCTTAAGAAAAACGTTCAAAATATATGCTTGGGGAAGGCACAAAGCACGATGTGCATGCAAGAATGATGCAAAAAACTAACAAAGACGAAAACAAACTACAATATGCAAAGCAATTTAAAAAGATTTTTATAATTTGCGCGCCATTACATCTAATAAAGAGCAAAAACCGCTGAAAAAATTATCAAACGGATCAAAATCAAGATTCCGGTCATTTTAGTGACCAGTATCCGCGCGCAACTCAGAGGGTTGCGCTGGCCAGGCGCGCGCATTGTTCTGAGTTGAGCTGGTATGTCACGCGCAACAAATTCAGTTGCGCGCGACATTTATGTCAGTAAAGTGAAATAGCTTAACGCGATTTTCACTTCACTCTTACTTTCTCCTTCCTTCGCCATTTTAACCCTTTTCTCTCTCTACGAAGCACGGATTTTTGCGATTTTCGAAGCTTAAGGAAGAAAATTTCGTCCTTAATTCATATTTGCCGTAATCCAATGTAAGTTTTTTGATAGAATTTGTTCTTTTTCGGCTGAATTTGAACGATTTTCGAATCGTTAAACCCCAAATTTCAAATTTGGGGGTTTTCGATTCAGTCCATTATTCTTGAAATTTTTTGTTCTATGTTGTTATGCTATGTTTAAGGAGTGTTTTGCAACAAGTTTCATGAAAAATGGATAAGTATTGAACATTGTATGAGCACTTCTTTGTTCAAGTTTGTTCTTGCTCTTTTTCTTCGAATTTTGCTTGATTTTATTGCTTTTTCTTGCTGATTTTGGTTATAATTGCTGATTATGAAGTGGATAAGTATGGAACCAATATTACTTTCATAATTCATTTTCACGAATTTTGAATTGTTGGAAAATGGCGCGAAACATACTCTGAGCTTATTTTTGCCATGTTCAAACTTCAAAATTGTTTGGTAGACGATAACCATTTTTATATTATTGTTATTCGCCTAGAAGTAGTTGATTCTTTGATATTTTTGAAGTACATTCCCTTGAATACTTAGTTGAAACTGGTATAGGATGACTTTTGTGGGTGTTAGAAGCCCCCATTTACTGAGTTTAACTGCAGGTATCGTAGCCCCCAAGTGAGGGTGGCCTTCGATTTTCGTGTTTTTCCCTATCGGCAGCCGTTATGCTGCCGAAATGGGTCTAGAATAAAGTAAACTAATTAAAGAAACTTTATCATAGCATGGACTCGCCTCCATTTGTCGATGCTGAGGAGATTCTTGGTTGTCCGGACGAGGCGGTTCGCCCTCGGCAGAGGGTGACCCATCCTCGAGAGGAGGTTCGAGAGCGACGCGTCGCGGGTGATTGACGTCGCAAGGAGGATGTGGTTTGGGAGGCTCCTCCCAACTGGGACCCTAGGGTCCTTAAGTGGAACCCAGACCATCATGTTTCGATTAGTGGGTGGCGCGGCATCGTGAGTTTTTTTTGCGCCTTTGTTTCTTTCTCTTTTCCTTTGTTTCTTGTTTTTAAACCATAACCGTTTTTTATTTTTATTTTTTATTTAGAGTGAGCCTAGCATGAGTTTATACGGCTCTAGTGACCTACAAGCCCGTTTTGAGAGTTTGCCCGAGGTGGCAAAGGAGATTGTAGCACTTTCCGGGATTGACTCCCAGCTAGCGGCTCTTTGGGATTTATCGAGTCAGCCTACATCGTCAGCTTTCCTTCGTGGATTTTTGGAATTTTGGTGGGATTCCACCAACACTTTCCACTTTCCATGGGGAGAGATGACGGTTACCCCTTTCGATTTCTCTATGATTACGGGTTTTCCTTTCGGAGGCGAGCTCGTAGTCATAGAGTTCGTTAAGGGGTCAGATGAGAGACTGCGCGACCTTGTGGGGGATCGTCTTGCGTCGGCTATTCACGTGTACGCGCAGTCTTGTCCGTACTCGGTTCTTGCCGACGAGTTGTCGACTGATGAGCTTGATCGGCAGTGTACACCTGAACAGCTGGCTCGGCTATATATTACTCACGTTCTTTCCGTCACCATCTTGAGTGATCGAGGAGAGCGTTTCGCCATTGGGTTACTTATTTGCCACAACGATTTGGGGCAAGTAGGTGACCTGAGTTGGGCGGAGGTGTCGTATGCCCTTATGCTTACAGCTATGGGCAAGGCGACCCGGGTGATGGATTCTGCGTCAGCTACTGAGGTGCCTCGGATCTCCTTTACATGGCATGGTCGTATCCTTGAGGTACGTGTTTTAAGTTTCTTTCGGTTATTACTTTTCCTTTTTTCCTGTAGGCTTATCTTTTCTTGGTTTTAGGCTTGGGGATACTCGTACCTGCCTTTTTTAGCCCCTAGGGTGCTTTGGGCTGCTCGTTTTCCAATCGGCCATCGATTGGTCACGATTAAGAAGAGACGAGCCACTTCTGCGTCAGTGAGTATTCTAACTACATGTGAATTCTTTGATTTCATTTATTTTCTAACGATTTTTCATGTGGTGGTGTTTTATAGATCGATCTCCGTCCTTGCAGTTTGATCGTCGGAGTCCCTAAGTTTGTTGCCGTTTCCGGGCCCTCTATCCGGGACTCTCGGTGCTCTAGAGGACAGACGCTTGGTTTTTAGGCGAGCGTGTTCTCTGGCAGCTTTCGTCCGAGGAGCCTTTTGTTCCTGCGGATCCCCCGATCAAGATGTTACGTCCGGACTTGCTGTCTACAGAGGATCGAGCTTAGGCAATCCTTGGTTATCCAACGGAGCATCTGGTGCTGCCGGAGGTTTCTTATCCGGCTTTTCAAGCATCCTGGCTGACTCCTTTTTCGGCTTTTTTTCCGGTTAGTACTCTAACTCTCTCTTTTCCTTATTTCTATTTATTTTTCGGAACTTTGACCCTTTTATCGTTTTTTTGTCACATATGTTTTAGCGGGTCGAGCTAGGTGGTTGGGTGCCTCCTACAACGAAGATCATGTATTCCGATGCTGTCGGATCGGTAATTCATGAGACCCTTCCAGCAGCGGAGGATGATGAGGGGATACCGTTTGTACCTGAGACGGTTTGGTCGGTATGTCGTTTGTGTATATGTACTTAAACATTTCTATTTATTTTTTGTTTCATATACATTTTTTTACTAACTGTCCTTGTATTCTTGGAATAGGTTCTACGGGAGACCGTGAATGGCATGGTGAGGACATTACGTGCTTTCCGAGCTGCTTATCGGAGAGCCCTCGTGACTTTATCATGCCGTGATCATCGAATGATCGCGGTATGTTTTATGTCTTTTCTTTTCAACGAAGTTATTACATTTCATGTATTAATCTTTGTTTTGGATTTTGCAGGATGTGCAGCAGCCGTCTAGTAGTCGCCGAGCACCTTGATTCATCTTGTACACATATTGTTATTATTTATTAATTTTTTTTTAGGAAACAGATGTATATATATTTTTGCATTGTTTTTACATATGACACATTTGTATATATGTCATCATTATTATTTTTGTTTCCATGTGTACATTTGCAAAAAAAAATCGAGGGAGGGAAAGGGTTCCCGACTTACCCCCCTAAAAAAAATAACCAAAACTCGAAAAAAAAAGGGAAGGCAAAAAAGAAGAAAAAAGAGAAAAAAGAAAAAAAGAAAATAATAATAATAAAAAAAAGAAAATAAGGAAGTAGGAAAGTAATAAAAAAGAAAAAAAAGTAGGAAAATATAAAGAAAATAAGAAAGTAGGAAAATAATAATTAAAAAAAAAAAGAAAATAAGAAAGTAGGTAAGAAAAGGGACACAAAGGGTTAAAAGGCAAGCGTATGATTCGTTTTCAAGATTTCGTGAAGATTCCGTCATTACGTGAGCCAAAATACGAAAATAAATCCAACTTACACGCAGCGAAAGGAGAGACGCGCGCAACTTCGAAAGTTGCACGCAGCTGTCGTGCGCATGTGAATTAGTTGCGTGAAAATTTGCCCCTCTTGGGTCTATTTAAACGTTGTTTCGTGTAGGCTTTTGATCATCTCGCATTCATTCTCTTAGTAATATAAGAAACTAAAAAAAAATTAATCTCTCTAAATTCCCATTCTCTCTTTTTTTTTTTAACAATGGTGAAAACCTTTAAACAACGTCTGAAGCAATGGGTCACTTCCCTTTCAACCGAGGACAAACTAGCTTTCAAAATTTACCACCTAGACCCTCTGTTGAATTATATGCAACTAGTGGGTGACTTTGATTTTCTTCATGCCGCAGTTAACCATTGGGACTCTAATTAATCACCATCTTTTCTTGTTTAAAGGGGATGAAATTGTCCCCCTCCCCGATGAGTTTGAGGCCTTTCTAGGTTTCCCTACAAATACTCTCCCTGTGACTTATTCGCCTACCTTGTCGGATCCCAAACCTATATTCCAATGATTTTTTGGCTTGTCCGACAATGATATGACCAACATTGGAACTGAAGAAGGCGTGAACTTGATTCAATTTATTAAACATTTTGTCGTCCCTCGTGACAACATGACTAAAGAACGCTTTAAAATTCGTGCTTTATGTTATTGTTTTGTTGTTAATTGTTTAATTAGGATAGACAAAGAATACGGAGATTATTCCATGGTGTCCATAGTAAAGCAAATAGAGGGATGTCATTCACCCGCTCCTTTGGTTTTAGCAGAAACCGTTATATGTTTGAATCGCCTTAGAGAAGACCCTAATGAAAACGGTTTCACGGGAAGTCCACTCCTATTACACGTACATTTTTTTTCAGCGTTTATCAGCGCAAGTTACAAGGTTGCGCAAGCATGACCAGCGCTATCTTCTTCGCTGTGTGCGGAGGGCGCGCGCAACAGGTTTGGTTGCGTGCGCCACCTACTTGTGTAAAAATTACAAACTGATTTTTTTTTTCATATTTGACTCATGGAGTGCTTGTGAATTGTTGATCAGCCACAAAACCTTGAGGATAATGGAGTAAGGACATTCCCTAGACGTCGAATCCTTTATAAGCATAAAAACGAAGAGGAATGGACTTCGTTTTTCTGTCATAGGTTTCCTAACATACGTTTTATGATTCCTTGGTGGAACATAAATAATATGGTTGGGAATAGTCTCAATTGCCCTTACATTAGGCTTTTAGGCCTATCTAGTACTACTTATATTTTTCCTTGTAGGGTAATGAGACAATACGGGATGAGACAATTTATTCCCCCGCAAGATTGTGATGCCCCTAAAGATGTGACTTTTAAACCCGTGCGAATTTTTCGTTGGATGGAGTATTGGTCAAGTCTTCCTAGGTGGGTAATACAAAATCCTATCGCGAGTATTGCATTATCTTCCTTTTTTTTTTGGAAAATAAGATTTTATTACCAAAGAGAGAAAGTTACAACTTACAAAAGCTAAGTTATAACTACCACCAGAACACCACAAGACCTGAAAACAACAGGCCAACCCCAAAACCAGTTCTAGATCCAGACCTAGCCACCTTCTAGGAAGGGTTCTAGGAAGGGCCTAGAACAACTGGACTCAGATTTCTGGACCTTTGCATTATCTTCCTTTTACAAAGCTTGGATGAATGCAGAGGGTAAAGGTGAATTAAACAAGGCTCGATCTCAACTTCAAGCCGCCACCACTCGTAATCCACCTAAGCGTTTGATGCATTCAACCACTAATACTCCTCCTAGTGGCCAAAACCAAGGAGTGAGAAGAAAATTAGACTTCTCATCTACTAAGGCTCGTTTGAAGGAAACAAAATGGAAAGCTCCCTCCAAACCCGCGCAACAAGGTGTGAAAATCAAAGAACCTTCACCAAATACTTGCAAGAAAGCTCCAATATTCAAAGGGAAAGGAAAACAAGTTGCAAAGGTCCCGATCCCTATATTGAAAAACAATGTTTGGGTGAAGAAGAAGAGTGTAGGAGAGAGCTCCAAGGCTTATGAAAATACTGCGACGGAAACTACTCCTCCATCATCTGCGACAATCGAGGACATAGTAAAACCTTAGTGTGTTACACAATTTTATCATTAGTTTATTTCGAATAAAGTGTAATCACTACTATGTTTTTTTTTTCGTTTACAATCTAGTTCAACAATGTCTTTCTTTTGAAATTTGAATGAAATTAAAAGAGCTTTATATTTTTATATTTTGATATGACCGAATCATAAAGATTGCCTACGTATTAGCATTATGAAATCAAGTCTTTGCGTAGTTCTAATGTTTTTTTTTTATGTATTTTTATTTTCTTTAATCTTTTAGTTAGAAATTAAATGAAAAATTAATCAAAACTTGTTTCAAAAGAATTAAATCAAAGTTTTATTTTATTTTCCGAGTATATTTTATATTTAAGAAACACCCTCTTTTTTCCGCAAGTAGAAGTCACAACTTCATTCAAACGTAAAAATTCGGGTTCGTAGTTCGTAATCAGGTGGCATGCGCAACAACTGTAGTTGCGCAAGCTTGTCGCGCGCAACGGAATCCGTTGCGCGTGACATCTGCGCGCAACTCATCCAGTTGCGCGCGACACCTATGCTACGAATGTCTCGAGAAATATTGTTTTTTTTTAAAAATAATATGTATTATTACCCCCCCTCAAGTGTGAAGATTTTTTCGTGATGTTCGAAAAAATTTGAACACTTAGAACGGTTTATTATTTCTAAATTACCCCCTCAAGTGTTATGTATTTTATCGTGTTATTCAGTAAAATGCATAACACTTAGAATCTTTCAATTGAATGCTAATTAAAATTGGTTGAATGAGTTAACGAGTTTATCCGAATTTCATATTTAATATTTCTTTAGTCGACTGATGTTTATTAATTGGCAAATTTCATCTCCTCCAATATCCATTAATCTGACGGCTCCTCCTGATAGGATTTCAATTACGCGGTAGGGACCTATCCAATTAGGTTTGAATTTCCTTCTTGGATCGGTTGGTGGACCCCTAACCTCCTTTAGTACAATGTCACCTTCTTTTATATTTCTAGGTGTAGACACCTAAAAATGTCTCCCCAAAACCAAACCCGTTGATGTACACCTTTCACCGCCATTATTGGTCGAGTTGAGTATTTAATCTTTGGAGTGCTTAAATCCATGTTCTATCCAATATATTTCATGAACCAATCAAATTTCTAGCTCATTTCCCTAAACCATAACCTATTTTCCACTTTTCGTGTCCACATCGCAAAACTGAGAGAAACTGATTTTATGGATATAAAATTTTGATCCAATTATTATTTTTTTGGATAGGCCTTTAAATAAGCTTTCCAACCATATATCATAAGCCCAATTCCGAGCTATAACGAAAAAGATATGAGCAAAACATTAAACTCGGCCCAAAACCAATACCCTTCTACTAAAACAGTAATATCTTAAAAACTACAAATTATTTTGACCTGATTCAAATTGGGTTGAAAATTAGACTTGATAAGCTTTCTAATGGTATATTATATGCTTTATTCCGATTTACGGATCAAAAGTTATGATGATTTTAAAAACGGGTAAAAAACTGGAATTACCGCGCAGCAGCTAAAATGTCGCGACGCGGTAAGATCTGACGTGGCACGGGAGAAATTCCCGTGACACGGTAATTTGGAGGGAATTTTCATGTTTTTTAGTGCCCCGTGACTTGGCATAAGTACCGTGACCCGGCGCCATATGCCGTGACACGGTGGACTTTGCCGCGTCACGGCGTTTTCTGCCGTGTCACGGTGGGTTGCTGCCATGTCACGGTGCTTAAAACTTTCCCGCGTCACGGGGAACTGTACCGCGACATGGGAATTACTGCCGTGTCACGGTAGGAATTCCCGTGTCACGGTGCCAGTGCTGTGACATGGGACAACTCCGTGTTTTTTCCGCGTAATCCCTTCACGCGTTTTTACTCCCGTAGGTCAAATATTTCCCGCGTCACGCTAATTTCCCCCGTGACACGGTAGAATCTGACCGTGTCACGGTACAGTCTGACTGTGTCACGGTACAGTCTGAACGTGTCGCGGTAGCCTTTTTTAGGGTTTTTATCTTTTTAAGGTTCCGTGTGTTCCCTCTGCTCATTTTCTTTTCCCACAGTCGACTTCCTTCGATTTTTCTAAAAAACGTATGTGTTCTACATGCGTCTTAGCCCTGGGGAATTTAAGCTCTATCAACCCAAAAACGCTCATGGCAATAAGGGTTCATCCGAGTCATTAAATTCACCCAAACCATGGAGTCGAGTTCGATTTCATCACGAACTCGCGGAGCCGCCCGTTGGCATACACCCTTAAGGGAGGCTGCTTTGCTAACGCGTCCAAACTCTTAACCATGGTACCCTTTTGACACCCAAAGCTTGACCAATAGTTAAACATAGATCTTGACTTTAGGTTGCGAACTTTTTTTGCATCATCGTGCCTAAATGCTATGTGTTTGTTCGGTGCTAACCCTAATGTGTTTGCTCTTTTTGTTTGACCCATGACCGAGGGTTTTTATTCTCACATAGTAATTAGTACGGACTTAAAATCGATTAAAATCTAAAAAAAATCACAAAACTGACCTGGAACTGCGCACCGTGTCACGGCATGTTCTGCCGTGTCACGGTGAACAGTGCCGTGACACGGGAAAGTCTACCGTCTGACGGTAGACTGCACCGTGTCACGACAGTTTGCACCGTGACACGGTGCCCAGGAAAGTGTCATGTCAGTCTTGTTCTCGATTTTTGTGCGAATGATGTGTCCAGTTTTGGGTCGTGTCTAGCTATACGGTCAAAACACGCGTCCATAACCTCACTTAATCACTCACATGTCGTGTTTACACACTTTTTTGCTTTAAGTCGTGCACCACTTTTTTGACCGTATTTTAGGGAAAGTCTTGTTTTTATGTCTTTTTTTAAGTCGGATGGTATCCTCCCTTTAAAAACAAACAAGCAACGTTTCAATTTTTTTTTTTTTTTTTTTTACCGTTTCAAAAAAAAAAAAAAAAAAAAAAAAAAAAAAAAAAAAAATTGACCGTGACACGGGAATTTATCCCGTCTGACGGGAGAAGTGTCCCGTGCCACGTCACCCTTTTTTTTAAAAAAAAAAAAATTTGACCGTGACACAGGAATTTATCCCGTCTGACGGGAGAAATGTCCCGTGCCACTTCACCCTTTTTTTAAAAAAAAAAAAAAAAAAAAAAAAAAAAAAAAAAAAAAATGACCGTGACACGGGAATTTATCCCGTCTGACGGGAGAGGTGTCCCGTGCCACGTCACCTTTTAAAAAATAAAAATAAAAATATTTTGACCGTGACACGGGAATTTATCCCGTCTCACGGGAGAAGTGTCCCGTGCCACGTCACCTCCTATGAAAAAAAAGAAAAAAAAAAGCGTCAGTTTAGTCTTCCGTGTTAATTTGGTCCTCGCGTCAGTCATTTTGGTTATTGTTCACATGTCTAGCCATACGATCATACCACGAGTCTTATAACATCACTTAGTCACTCACGAGTCAAGTATAGTCCACACACTTTCTTTATGTTCCGACTCGAGTCGTGCACCAGGTTGTTTATGATCGTATATTAGGTTCATGCACATTTTTTTCGTCATAATAAAAAAATGAGTGGAGTTTTCTCACCTATTTTCAAAGGTCTATTTTTTCCTCCCTATCCTATCTTGAGCAATGAGTATAACAATTAAGTGATTTATTTTATTTCACAGTACTTGGTCAAGGAACAGGGATAGATCAATACGGTTCGAGCCATTACCGCAACAATCTCTCAGATCTAATAGGCGTTCAAAGAGAACTTTGTCATCTCCGTTACTCATCACCTTTCAATGGCCACTAAAGAAGACATTGAGAACATCAACAAATCCATTGAGGCACTGTCTTCCATGATGCAAACCCTTACCACTAGGGTCACTACCATGGAACAAAACAAGGTCACTGTTTCTACCCTTGATAAACTGAAGGAACAAATGAGTAAGATCTCTGAGGATTTCACTTATGTGGAACGGCCTCCCCCTCCTTTGGATGTGAAGGACAGACTCCCTGAAAAGTTCTCCACTGCTGATATTCCAAAGTTCAAGCCTACTGACAATCCAATATTCCATTTGAAGGCGTTCTCTGCAACCATGGCTCTTAAGGGATTGGACGTAACACTCTTCCCTACGGTGTTCCCTCTCTCCTTAGAACATGCTTTCCAACAATGGTTTTATTCCTTAGATGCCAAGCATACTGCGACTTGGCAAGATGTCACCGACAGTTTCATGAATCGTTACAAGTGTAACATTCAAACTAAAACTTCTGAACGTGAACTCTCCATTCTCAAACAGAAAGAGAATGAAGGCTTCACCGCTTACCTGAACAGGTGGAGGGAAACAGCTTCACTCTTGGTAGATCCTCCCAAAGAAAGAGAGATGGTTCGCCTCTTTATTCAAAATCTGACTCATAAATATAGGGAACATCTCAAATTTCTTCCAGTGAACACTTTCGAAGCTGTATACGACATCGGCATCAATATCGAGGATGAGCTAATAAAGACTGCTGGTAGTAACAATAATAACACTTGGAAAAACAAGAAGAACGACCATCCTTCTTCTTCGTCTTCTAAGCACGAAAATACTACCAACAATATAAGCCAAGTTGATATCAATGAAGTGTTAGCTCTTGATACTCCATTGCCCAAGAAGAAAAGAACTTACACTCATTTAGGAATGACTTATGATGCGGCCTTTGATCGCCTTTACGGTCAAGGCTTGATCACGCCTATTGGACCATTTCCAGAGCCAAAACCTGAAGAAAGGAGCGCCAAATGGAATCCCAATGCCTATTGCAAGTACCATCAAGGAAGGGGCCACACTACAGAGCAATGTTGGAATTTGAAGGACGTCATTCAAGACTTGATGGATGCAAACAAACTTCCTGGCGGCAAGAAGTAATAAATACAAGGCACGCAGATTCTTTGTGCAAGATTTCATGATTTCTTTTTTATCATTCTTCTCCATTCCCTCATTCATGTCTAGCATAGGTTTTCCACTTTGAATTTTTTTATATGTTTCATGTGTTTCGTTCACCTTTTCCATTAATAAAATGAGCAATTTTCCTTTACATCACGATCATAGAATTTTTCATTCATTCATTCATTCTCAAAAAAAAAAAAAAAAAAATAAAAATAAAAAAAATCAATTACCGAACTAAACCCAAGGTACACCAATGACTTGAGGCACCTTTGCAACCATGTCATTCCCTGTTAACCGTTCAATCACATTCCATTTCTTCATCAACCATTTTGAGCCTCGTCTAACGTTTGTCCTTCATTTCTTCAACCCACATTCACTTAACTCTGGGATTGGAAGATGTGTAATTGTATAACATTCAAAAAGCAAGTAAAAAAAAAAGCAGCAAAGCAACAATAAAACAATGTCTAAAGGCAAGTGTTCCAATGTCTTTGATATGAACATGTCTCAAATTGCGTCTCTCATCGAGTGCTTGGTACCGTGCCTGAGAAACATGAATGTTAAGTGAGTGATGGACCGCATGACCTGAGATTGCCTACATTGATACAAAAGAATATAAAAAAAAAAGGAAAAAAAATGTGTTGAAAATAAACTTGCAAAATTCAAAATTTTCAAATTCACAATTACACATCTTGGGGGCTTCTCTCGGGTCTTGAGCCTTTTACCCCTTTTCCCCTTAAACCATCAACTTAACCACATTACAACCCTTGAAAGACCTCTTTGAGGTGTACATACACTTGTGCAAAGTTCGGTTAGAGCTACGTTCGGCCTGATTCCTAACGGATACGTAGGCAACCTCACATCGAGGTGTGGCCACATTCATATTCATATCCATGCATGATCGAGTCAAAGAATATCCAACGCTTATCCCTACCCATTTAGAGCTAGACTTGGGGGCTTGAACCCAAATCACATTAGCTTACCCAGCCTGAAGAGCCATCATCTTTAACTCTTCTCACATCTCTTTCCATCGCTATAACCCTTGCAGCCAGCCTTAGTATCACATTCACACACTTCACTCACACATCCATATCCATCATCCTTCCCTTTAAGAGCCCTTTATCATGAAATCTTGTTTCAACACTGTGCATGTTTCATCATATTTAAAGACAACATTCAGTAGAAGAAACATTGTATACTTGCTTAGCTTCCTGACCTGAGCAATATTCATTGTTTCATGCATCGCATAATGTGCTGAGAAACATTTATATATCACTGATGTTTAATCATACAAAGCATATCGTGCTTAGCTCCTTGACCTAATTAACGTTCATTATGCAATAATCACTATACGTGCTTAGCTTCCAGACCTAAGTGACGTTCAAAATCGCTTCTTTACACCATATATGATGCTTAGCTCCATGACTTAAGTTCATTCATCTATCGTGTCACATGATGTAATTGTCCTTAGCCTCCTAGCCTAAGAACATGCATCATGCATACATTATTTTCAGGACAAGTAATTCAATCCACACGATTTATTTCGTCTTGCTCAAGGAGGAAGTTCAAAACTTCTCTCCCTTTTCATTATTTTATTTTGGGGAAGTTCAAAAAACTTTTTCCAAGTTTTCATCGAAGGAAGTTCGAAAATAAAAGTTCAGTTTTCACATCTTTCTTTTTCGGGAGAAAGTCGGTACCCTCCACTCATTACAAAAATTGACGGAAAATTTTTGCTTTTGTATCTTCGTTTGCTTGTGTCTGCACACACACATATACACACACACACACACACTCATAAGTCATACACATGTCATGTCACATCAAGTCAAACTTGGTAAAGTTAGTGGTCAAGTCAATCACAGTATGTACGAGTCCATTGGCAAATTTATTTTTGCAGGTCTTATTTACAGCCCACGTCCGGGGACAAGCGGACCACCATCATTTCATGACGCAAGGTTCTCGATACACAGAGACTTGCAATCTCATCATCTGTCGACTTTCCTCAAGCATGGAAAGTATTATCCGGTGGATTTCTTCAAGCATAGAAAACTGCCAAGTCGGCTTTCCTCAAGCATGGAAAGCGTTATCGGTGGATTTTTCTTCAAGTATAGAAAACCGCCAAGTCGGCTTTCCTCAAGCATGGAAAGCGTTATCGGTGGATTTTTCTTCAAGTATAGAAAACCGCAAAGAAGTCGGCTTTCCTCAAGCATGGAAGGCATTATCAGTGGAATTCTTCAAGCATAGAATGACACCAAATTCATACGTCGACTTTCCTCAAGCATGGAAAGTGTCATCCGGTAGGTTTCTTCAGGCTTAGAAAGCTACCAAACTCATCTGTCGGCTTTCCTCAAGCATGGAAAGCATTTCAACAAACATCATTCGGTGGATTCCTTCAAGCATAGGAAGCTACCAAGCTCATTTGCCACGGATACACTGTGTCAGATAAGCGTTCTATCCCTTTACTCTTTTATCTGTGGAATTAACATTTTTTGCAGGTATCAGCGTATACAGAATGATTTAGGATCGCAGAACGTCTTAAATCATTCTCCGTCCCTATCGGCTACTTTGACTATCATTTTCGAAACTGACGTTTCTACAAACTCAGTCAAAGTGGGGGCTTCTGTAGACACCTAAAAATGTCTCCCCAAAACCAAACCCGTTGATGAACACCTTTCACCGCCATTATTGGTCAAGTTGAGTATTTAATCTTTGGAGTGCTTAAATCCATGTTCTATCCAATATATTTCATGAACCAATCCAATTTCTAGCTCATTTCCCTAAACCATAACCTATTTTCCACTTTTCGTGTCCACATCGCAAAACTGAGAGAAAATGATTTTATGGATATAAAATTTTGATCCAATTATTATTTTTTTGGATAGGCCTTTAAATAAGCTTTCCAACCATATATCATAAGCCCAATTCCGAGCTATAATGAAAAAGATATGAGCAAAACATTAAACTCGGCCCAAAACCGACACCCTTCTACTAAAACAGTCATATCTTAAAAACTACAAATTATTTTGACCTGATTCAAATGGGGTTGAAAAGTAGACTTGATAAGCTTTCTAATTATATATTATATGCTTTATTCCGATTTACGGATCAAAAGTTATGATGATTTTAAAAACGGGTAAAAAACTGGAATTACCGCGCAGCAGCTAAAATGTCGCGACGCGGTAAGATCTGACGTGGCACGGGAGAAATTCCCGTGACACGGTAATTTGGAGGGAATTTTCATGTTTTTTAGTGCCCCATGACTTGGCATAAGTACCGTGACCCGGCGCCATATGCCGTGACACGGTGGACTTTGCCGCGTCACGGCGTTTTCTGCCGTGTCACGGTGGGTTGCTGCCGTGTCACGGTGCTTAAAACTTTCCCGCGTCACGGGGAACTGTACCGCGACACGGGAATTACTGCCGTGGCACGGTAGGAATTCCCGTGTCACGGTGCCAGTGCTGTGACACGGGACAACTCCGTGTTTTTTCCGCGTAATCCCTTCACGCGTTTTTACTCCCGTAGGTCAAATATTTCCCGCGTCACGCTAATTTCCCCCGTGACACGGTAGAGTCTGACCGTGTCACGGTACAGTCTGACTGTGTCACGGTACAGTCTGAACGTGTCGCGGTAGCCTTTTTTAGGGTTATTATCTTTTTAAGGTTCCGTGTGTTCCCTCTGCTCATTTTCCCTATAAATACCCCCCTCCTTTCTGCAGTTCGGGGCAGCAATAATCATTCTCTCTCACCTTGCACCAAAAATCATCCTCTTCTCCCTCTTTAACCTAATTTCTAGCCTCCTTATTCTTCCATAATAATTCCCCTAAGCACTCCAAGGAGTCTATACTTAACCCGAGGTTCCGTCCTTAAACCAAGGCGTGAAAGGTACAAATAACTGAGGGTTTGGACCAAATCAATTCTACTTTTTATTTAATTTAATTTTTATTTGCTTTATTATTTTTATTGAAGTTACTAACAGTTTATTCATGATGTAGCAATTTAAAGGAACGTGCGAAATGTGAGTAATTATTAATTAATTTAATTACTCTTATTTTATTTTCTTATTGCTAGTATCATGATTAGGTTATTTTATATTTGATTTGACTAACTCTATTATTGTTGAATTGCTTCCAATATTAATGTTTATTTTATTATATTTATGATCACTATATTGCATGTTTAAAGGGAATATGTAATTGAAAATCACGCCTAATAAGATAATTTGGACAACCGGTTTAGGTTCCTTTTTAATCTTGTTATTTAATCAAGTGATCACAAATATTTTAGAATTATATGTTGCATTAATATTCAACCAATTTAGCCTAATAATAGTTTGGAGCAAATTGAATATTTTATTGTATGCCTTTGAGATCACAGGAATGCTTTTCAATATAAGAATCGAGTAGAGGCCAATACGGGCGAATGTGACTCCATGACTCACTTCGTACCATCATCCCCGATCCTCCTTTCGTGGTTCCGAACCATATGGAGTTAGTAATCTCATGGATTATGAATGGGGTGTAACCTTCACGGGTCAATCGTTGTTGCCTATCGTTGTCCCTTATCGTGGTTGCCTTTTTATGATCCGTGAACGGTTTACAAGTTCCTTAAAAACTTGTTGGCGGCTCCCCACTTTATTTGTCCCTAATCGTATGTGTCAATTCCCACTTCCTATGAGTGCCAATCATATTCACCACATGCTTTAACGTAGGCGAACTTCGAGCGACGCCTACACTAGGTTTAACTCTTTTATTGAAATGCGCGCAATGCGCCTTTGGTAGACTTGTACATGACGCAAAGCTCTTAATCTTCATTCATCGATGAATAAAAGCTCTCCATAGCTTATTCTTACCCATTCAGCTTCCGGTAGCTTACTTTCAAGTACGATGCGTAGGGATGGTATTTCAAGTTCGACTGGTTGAACTGCGTCCATTTCGAAAACTAAGGAGTATGGAGTTACCCCTATTGATGTTCGTATAGACATTCTATAACCCCATAATGCGAAGTTTAGTTTATTCGGCCAGACTTTATAATTTTCTGCCATTTTCTTAATGATGATTGTTATATTTTTATTTGCCGACTCTACAGCTCCATTCATTTGAGGTCTGTATGGGGATGAGTGATGATGTTTAAATTTATAACAAGTTAAGAGGGTCTCGGCTTCAGCTTTGAATTGAGATCCCTGATCACTAATTAGTTCATGTGGAACTTTGCGACATGTTTAGAAGTGATATTCACGTAAGAAGCAGCCTTAATCCACTTAGTGAAGTAATCGATGGCTACTAATACGTATTTGTTCCCTCCTGCTCCTGTTGGAGAGATTTTTCCGATTATGTAAATTCCCCAAGTTGAAAAAGGCCAAGGAGAAGTGAGATTGTATAGTTCGGATGATGGAAGGAGTTGTAAATTAGCAAACATTTGGCACTCAGGACAATTTTTAACATATTGTATGCAATCATGTTCCATAGTGGACCAATAGTACCCTTGTCGTGAAATTATTTTTTAAAGCATTTTACCAATCATGTGAGGTCCACAAACACCTTTGCGAGTATTTTCCATATGGCGTGTGGCTTCCGATTGGCCTATACATAATAAACTTTGACGATTAGGTCCTTTTTTGCATAATTGACCATTTACTAGACCATATTGGGCCGCAAGTGTTCGTAAGGATCGTTGGTCTTTCGATGAAGTATTTTCGGGATATGTGCCATGAGTAATATATTGGAGGATATGATCATACCAAGGACTGTCTCCTTCGATGTCATTTATTTCCTCTACTACGTTGCAATACGCTGGTTCTTCTCTTCTATCAACGCATAATGGCATCATATTTAAGTGATCTGGAATGTTGATCATTGAGGCTAATTTTGCTAACGCATCAGCAAATTGATTGTCATCCCTTGGGAGATATTTAAAATCAATATGTTCAAAATGCTCGATGAGTTGCTCTAGGTGTTCTTGTTATAATATCATTGTGGAGTTCTTTATTTTCCATTTTTTTAGTATATAATTTATAATGAAACTAGAGTCTCAATAAACCTCTAATTTTTTCACACCTATGCTAGCTGCTGCTTCTAGTCCAATAACACACGCTTCACATTCTGCGGCATTATAGGTAACTTCAAAATCTAGTTTAACATAGATTGGAGTATGTGCTCCCTCTGGATTTATGAGTAATACTCCTACGCCACATCCTTTTTAATTGGATGCACCGTCGAAGTACATTACCCATTTATCATCTTGTGTCATGAGAATCTCTTCATCCGGAAGATGAGTAGTTTATGCACAACTTGTTTGAATTGGATATTGTGCTAGAAAGTCGAAAATTACTTTTCCTTTCATTGATTTTTCAGGAATATATTTTAACTCAAATTCAGCCAACATCACCAACCACTTAGATATCCTTCTTTGTACGGGTGGTTGTTCAAACAAATACTTTATCGGATTTTGTTGAGAAATCACATGAGTAGTGTGTGGTAACATATATTGTCGTAATTTTTGGTTGCCCACACTAATGTTAGGCTTGTCTTTTCCAAGGTGCTATATTTTGTTTCATATTGGATGAATTTTTTACTTATGTAATATATTCCACGCTCGACTTTTTCTACCTCTTGTGCTAACATGGCGCATGTGGTTGTGTCTGTGACAAGGGAATAAACGTGTCGTCAATTGTCTATCCCTAGATTAAATACAATTTATACAACCTAAACAAACCTAATACGAGTATAAGGCAAGCATAGGGGTCGAACCACAGAGAACGGATAAACATCACCAAATATTATCAACAATTAAGCTAGTTCGGAATAGGAGATAAATAAACTAAAGTCTAAGGATGCTAAAACAAGAAATAAAACATTAAGGGAAATGGTTTAGGTATAGCATTCACTTGAACATAAACAAAGGCATACAAATTGAATTAATTATGAACTAAACATGCATGAATATCGAAATAAAGGGGTCCAATCTAGCCGCCTTCCGGGGTCAATTGGCTTCTCCTAACATAGCCTTTATGTTTCCACATTAGAACCATATACTAGGAGGTACTATTAAATAACAATCGATAGTAATGAACCTTAACTAAGTCAACTTCCGTTCCTTGTTAGCAAAGATTCACCTTTAATCAACTAACAATGTGCACTTGCAAGAAGATTAAAGAATATCAAGCATATAAATAATTTAATCACAAATAAATCAATTCTAAACCCTAAAACATGCTCAAGATCCAACTACACCACAACCATCCCCTTAATGGGGAAATTACTCACTAATCATGCTAATATCAAGATTAATTAACAAACAATCAAGGATAAACATGATTAACAAGCAATACCAACAACTAAAATAATAATCAAAATAAAGCAAATAAAAATAGAGGAGAGAGAGTTATAGATTCTCATTGATTGAATGTGGAAATCTACAAACAAGATAGTCAATCTTCTTCTTCAATATTCAAGCTCAACAATGGTGAAACCCTCACTTTCTCTCTCTAAACTATCCTAATCCTAACCTAAACCTAGAGAGAGAAGCTCTCCTAAAACTAATTAGAGAGTAGAATAGATAGTTATTGAATTCTCCTTCCCAATTACCCCAAAAAATGGGTATATATACAAAGCTAGGAAAAATAGAAAAATAAAAGAAAAGAAAATAAAATAAATTAAAAAGGAAAAGTAAAAAAAATAAAATAAAATTAAAATAAAATAAAAGAAAGAAAATAGGAAAAGGGAAAAGAAAAAGAAATAAAAATAAAAGAAAAACAAAATAAAACCAAAATCAATTCCCACAAAACACAACCAGACTCTTCTTCGAAATTGGCTGCTTCAATTATCATATTCACCATTCATCAAAATCCATCATCACCGCACATCATCATTGCAAATCAAAGATCAACGGCCATCACCAAGCTTCAATCGTTCGATCCTCATTAAAAATCATGTGCGAGGCTCGTGAAGTGGTTCGGTCGAACCATGGGTTGGTGCGGCCGAACTACGGGATTGGTTCGGTCGAACCATGGGTGTGTTCGACCACACCTATTCAATTTGGACAACTTCAAAAGTCTCGGACTCGTACTTCGACCGAACCCTCAACGGTTTGCTCGAACCTTGAGAATTTGCTAATTGCTCTGATTTTTAGCCGTTGCTTGTGCAAATTGGTTGCTTAATTGTTGCTGGTTTAGGTGCGTGAGAATGGTGGTGCTGTGTTTGATTGTGGTGGCGAAGGAGTAGGGGATAATTGGGGTGTTGGTGGTTGCAATTGCGGAATCGGGTGAGTAATTGTGGTGGACTGGTGGCAGTAGGGGGTTCTGGTTGTTGGGTGCGAAGGGTTGCTGTGGTTGTGTATTATTGGATTGCAGTGTTGGTGGTTGTAGGGTTTCGCGTTGGTGGTCAGATGCGTGGGAGCTGGAGGTGGGGGAGAAATCGTGGCTGCTGATTTTTAACGGTGGTGAGATGGAGGTCGCAGGTGGCGCTGCTGTGCGGTTGGTGGTGCTGGTGTGTGTGGTTTTTGCGGGGTTACAGGCTGGAGGTATGGTTGTTGTTGGTTTGTGGGAACGGTGGGCTGCTGTGTGCGTGAGGGAGTAGGGGAGTGAGGTGCTGTTGTGGTGGAGGATAAAGGGAATAGAGAGGAAGAGTGTGGTGAAGGATAATGAAGGGTGTGGTGATGGTTAAGATTGGGCAGCAACTTTGGGGCTTGAAAGCTTCTTGGATTGACACCTTTGACTCGAGCCTCCGACCTCCGAGCACGATCCTACACAACCAAATAAAAACAAGGGAGAATCGGGACAAAGATAAAATAAAATAAAATGAAAATAAACAAAGGACGAAATAAAACAAAACCACGACAAATAGAATAAAATAAATAAAATGAAATAGAAAATAAGAGACATAAAACTGAACTAAAAATAATTAAAACTACGCAAGCAAATAAAATAAAATAAAATGCGAAAATAGACTAAAACTAATAAAATAAATAAAATAAACTAAAATGCTCCAAAATTACCAAAATAACTAGAAACTTTATTAAAGAGAAAACAAAAGAATAAAAGGGAAATAAGGGAAAATAAACATGGAAATAACTCTAAAACTACTCCCTAAGAGTGACATAAATGTCACTCATCAGTCTGTAACTGTAATGTATAGCCTAAGAGGTAGTTTGGATACTGTGGTGCTAAAATTGGTGGACTTTTGAGAAAATCTTTGATTTTCTCAAAGGCCTTTTGACATTGATCGTCCCATTCATGTTTCTCCTCTTTTTAAAATTTTTTAAATATTGGCTCACAAGTCATAGTCAATTTGTTGATATATCGACTAATATATTGTAGTTTGCCAAGGAATCCCCTAATTTCTTTTTCTGTTTGAGGGGGAGGCATGTCAACAATTGCCTTTATTTTAGAGGGATCGATCTCGATGCCACGTGTGCTTACTACGTATCCGAGTAACTTACCAGAATTTACTCCGAAGGCGCATTTTTGTGGATTCAATCGCATTTTGTATTCTTTTATGCGAGTAAAAATTTGCGTAAAGCTTTTATTTGTCCCATTCTATCTTTGGACTTCACGATCATATCATCCACATGCACTTCTATTTCTTTATGCATCTTATCATTCAAGAGAGTCGTAGCCGTTCTTGGGTACGTAGCTCCTACATTTTTTAAACCGAATGGCATGACTGTGTAGCAATACGTACCCCAAGGGGTAAACAAGCATATATTTTCTTCGTCTTCTTTTTCCATTAAAATTTGGTTGTATCCTGCGTATCCATCCACAAAGGATAACATCGGATGTTTAGTAGTGTTATCTACCAATATATCAATATGTGGTAAAGGAAAATCGTCTTTAAGGCTAGCTTTATTAAGGTCCCTAAAGTCGACACACATGCGAACTCATCCATTCTTTTTAGGGACTGGAACGATGTTCGCTAACCATTCTGGGTAATTACATACGCGAATAAAACCGGCGTCCAACTGTTTTTCTACTTCTTCATTTATTTTTAATGCAACATCAGGTTTCATTTGTCAAAATTTTTGTTTTACTGGCTTAGAGGTAGGGTTCAAGGGAATGGTATGTTCCGCAATTTACCTATCTATTTCAGGCATGTCCTTGTATGACCAAGCAAACACGTCTTCGAATTCTTTGAGCGTCGATATGAGCGTCGATCGCTCTTCCGGATTTAGAGTTAAGCCAATTTTGACCACTCTTTTATTTTCGTTCTTTTCTGTATTAACTATTTCAGTTTCTTCAATGATAGGGTTCTTTTGTTCTCATTCATTCATTAGTTCAACTAATTTATTAATATATTCATCTTCATTAGATTGATTGTTATAGCATTCGAAAGATTCAAGAGAAGGCATATACTCGGAAATAGAGCTCATATTATTAAAATCAAAATATAGTACATCAAGAGAAGAATCCTTTTTGGGGTCTTCGTCCTTAGAACTACAAAATAAAGACTCAGTAATGGCCATAAGGCCTAAATTTTCAGCTTCCTTAGAGTCTATAATAGATTCATCGTGCGATTCTTCAAACATCTTCCCTTCGCCTGTGACGATTTCCAGCTTATCGCCTTTGTGATTGGTCCATTTGAAAGATTTCCTCCATCCATGCTCAAACGTTTTGTTTGAAAGGGTGATCAACGAGGTTGGGTCAAAAGCTTCATCTTGAATGGCGTTTTGATTGGTCATTGTAGCGACATGATTTTTCTATAGTCCAAATAGCAAGTTAAATGCTTGCCCATCATAGCACCTTGGAATTGGGTGTTTTGATTTAACGCTAAGATCGTCATCCAAAAAGTAGCAATCATGAAATATTTTAAATCTAGGCTTCTTGATTCCTTCCAGAACTAAGGGTTCTGTAAAGTCGTAGCATGGGTTATCTTCTCCCTCCCTAATTAATTACCCATTAAGGGTTTGTTGATAGGATGGGAATAAGGTGATTATCCCTTTCTTATTATTGTCTCTGCGTGCTTTGTTTTTTGCATCGTGAGACTCCAATTCTTCTTTGGTTGGTTTGTATCCCAATCCAAAAGAGAAGCTTTTCTTTGGGATAGGAAGTAAGAGAGACTTCTTCATTCCTATTCTCAAAGGCATCCCAAGAAAGTAACTACTCTTGAGTAAGATGTTGTTTACTATCCGAGTGGAATATGGATCAAGCTTGAATGGTTCTTCAAAGTCTTCTTTCATTTCAATTATGTAGATTGGCTCTACGGCGAATCCCCACATGTCCTCTTCATCATTATCATGGTTTATTTCTAAGAGTGATTGATCATTTATTGCTATTTTGTGTGGAGAAGCATGTATAGTCATAGGAAGCCCTTGATAGTTCAACCTAATCATTTGATGAAGTGAGGATGGTATTGCACCATCATGTATCCAAGGACGTCCAAGTAAAAGGTTGAATGTAGGTTTTATGTCCATAACATGGAATTCAACCATCTTTTGAATTGGGTCTGTACTGTGGTAATTGGTAGCTTAATAGTACCACACACCTATCTTCTCGAATTGTCATAGGCCCTAATGCTTTGTGTTGTTGATTGAAAATCTTTTTCTGGATTTAGGCCAAAGTATTTTGCCGTTCGTAATGGGCATAAGTTTACAGCTGACCCTTTGTCTACCAAAGTTAGAGGGATATTGTATCCCTTGCATCCCATTGTTAAGTATAATGCATTGTTGTGGGTAGTGTCTTTTGAAGGCAAATCATCATTAGTGAAAATGATTGACTTGTCGGATTTCTCGCTATTAAGCAAGCTAACGAGATCCTGAGGGGTTGTGTATGTGCTTAGAGACAAAGCCGTTAGAGCGTTCATGAGAGAATTCCTATGTTCTTTAGAAGTACTTAGGAGTTCCCAAATGCTAACATTCGCCTTGGATTGGCGAAGTTGTTTGACCAATGGATCTTACACCTCAAGTGGAGGTGGTATGGGATTTTGTACTTGACCTTGAGTTTTATTTTGTGTGGTCGAAGATCCATTTTGTGGTGGTGCTTGGTAGACTCGCCAAGAACGAGTTAAATGATCTATCTCATTTGGGTTAGTTGTAGAACTCATAAACCAACTTTCTTCTAGAGGCTTTGGATATGCCTCCATTTCAAGATGTTCCATGAGTTGTGCTTGATTCCATTGTTCATCTAAGGAGATATTCAATAAATCTTGCGACTTCCCTAAGAAATGATCCCAATCAAGAACTCCATTTGTTTCATTTTGTAAACAAGATGGAGGTGGGACGGCGGCATACTTAGAGACATATAAGTCTTGAAAGTCGTTGTCCCATAGTCCACATACTTCACTAGTTTCCTCTACGAGTATTGTGGATAGAGATTCTCCTATATGTGTGATATAGTCCAAAGAGTTGAACATATCACTTCCCATATAGTCCTTATCAATGTGAAACACCCCCTAAGGGGGATGTATTGTTTAGGCGTGGGAATTCTCCAATCGTCTACTAAATCATGTATTTTGTGCTTTAAGACATAGCAACGTTCAGTATCATGTCCAACACCTCTATGATAACCACAATAAGCACTACCATTCCATTGAGGAAATCTGCTTTCTGGTGGAGTAGGTGGTGTTGGCCCTGTTGGCGCAAGTAAGCCTTTTTCATTTAATTTTTCTAACAATTCTTTATAGCTTACAGGAAATGGAGTAAATTTTCTTTATTTTATCCATCTTTTTCTAGGATCATCATATCGATTTATGTTATTGTATTGCGTGGTAGTCGCAAATACGCCAATAAAGGATGATGCATTATCATTCCCCTTCTTGTAGTTATTCTTAGGTTAATGATGATGATGTGGTTTGTTAGCTTTTTCTTGAGCAAGATCATCTTCAATCCTAGTAACCACATAATAAACCTTTTAAAAAGTGTCTAGACCAAGGTAACGTAGATGTTTGTTGTACTTTTCATAACAGTTGTCAATGAATTTTGTACTAACTCAAGTTCAGGAGGCCTTTGGGCAAGGTGGGCCGCCTTTTCTCGCCATCTACCATAGAAAGCAAGGAAACCTTCATCGTCTCCTTGCTTAAGCATCTCGATTTCAAGTAAAGTTGACTTAAACTCTACGTTACTCTTATATTGGGTGATAAAAGCCGAAACTACATCTTCCCAAGTTGCCTTGAATTTTGGATCTAGCTCATAGTACCACTCTCTCGTGGTTGGGTCTAGGGATAAAGGGAAAGTCAAAGCATAAAGCTTAGGGTCAACTTCCTTTAATGTCATATTTCCAGTAAAACACATTAAATGATTTTGTGGATTATTGGTCACTTTAAATATTGGCAAGTCCGTAACTACGAACTTTTCTGATAAAGCAAGTCCTGGGGGAGGAGCGAACTTTTCTGCGTCAAAGTACTTGTTCCCCATTGTAGGACGAAGAACTAGCTTCTCCAACGACTTTTCTTTGATGGATAATTATTCCATCTTTTCTTGAAAGGCTAAAGTTTCAGCATTTTTCTTTTCAATCTTTTCCATTTTCTTAATTCTTCTCTCCTCGGCCTCTTGTTGAACCTTTTCCTCTCTCCAACGATGAATCTGTTGTTGAAGTTCTTCGATGGTTAGCATTGTTGTTGGACTATGATTAGTTATCGAAAAAAAGTGGTTTTAAAAGGGGTTGATCTTCGGGTGGTAAACGTAGAATGCGAGTGCCCAGGGGTCTCTTTCCCAAGCTTGGAAACTGGCCCTAAAGGAGTACGAAAGGATAAGTAAATCGATACGCTTGTTTAAAAAGGAAAAAAAAAAGAAAAAGAAGCAAAATATATTCAAACGGATAACAACACCCTTAACAATTCTTCAATGAAGATTTTGGTCGGACGAGTCAATTTGTTTTTTGAGAAATCAAAATTGACTCATCTAGTGGGCGCGCACAAGTGACTTAGTTGCACGCGGCTGTCGTGCGCAACGGAATCACTTGCGCTAGGAGGGGTCGCGCAACTCACTGAGCTGCGCGCGCCACCTGCTTGTAGATTTTTTTTTAATTTGAGCGTTTTTTGTCATCGTTTTTTTTATTTGATTTTTTTTATTTGATTTTTTTTGTTTATGATATCCTTTGAATATGATGCTAAATCACGAAGAGACAACTTCGTAATTGGGAACCTAGACCAAACTAAAAAGAGAAAAAGAAGACTATCCTAACACGTTGCACAAAGTCACATAATCACATAAGCATGCCATAAGTCAAGATTCACACAATGTCGTTCTAAGGTCAAAAAGGCTTGGGTGTCCAAAGGTACCATATCTTAAGAAACGATGCACAAATCAATCACTCAACGTGTTGACTCATGACATCACCCTCCCTACATTTCGTTGGTGATATGGGTGGGATGATTGTTAGTGATTTCGGGATAGAAGTTTAGTGTTGGCGACCCCTAGTCAATGAGCCAATCCCCAATGGTTTAAGTGTGCTATGCTTATGCATGATGCAATGTTGCTTGTTTGGTTTTTACTCTTGTGCAAAAGGAAGATATTATGCGTTCAACTCTCGCTCCCTAACTAGATATTATCCAAGTTAATTCTCATTACAACCCATAGGAAACCTAGTGTTGGAAACCTTGGACCATAACTACGAATTAATCATGTAATCCCTAATTCCCCAGTGGAGTCGCCACTGTAAGGAGGGGGTTCCCATCGTAAGGGGTCCTCTCCTTAAATGCCCATGGCCACTTAAAAGCCTAGGACTTTACACTTGTTAGGGTGTAGTAGGATTTTAATTCCTGACTGTTTGGGGTACCTTGAATTAGAATTGATTCTATCATTACCCTTTTTTATAAGAAACAAGTAGGAGTCGCCAATGAGTTTTAGGAAAACTCATAAACCTCGTTCATGCCTTTCTTCCATGTGGAGTTCATGGAATAATTAGCACGAATCATAAGTTTAACCATGCCCAAATTGGTCTATAAACCAGAAATGAGTTCGGGAGAGAGGGTACTAAAATAACGTTCCTTTTAGAGGGGAATCGTTAACCTAGCCCTAGTGAGGCCTCTACTAGCTCTTCCTTTTTCACAATTTCATCACCAAACAATATATGCAACGCGATACCTAAAACTATGTTAGTTGTTTTTATTTACAAGCATTAATTCACGTAGGAATTACATCGTAATGTCGTTATTCTTATTTAATCAAATTCGTGAAAAGAACATGAAAATAAACAATATTCGCCTTGACTTGAGTGATCAACCAACAATTATTTAATTCAATTCTTATCTTTATTTAACGCAAGATACTATGTAGAATTGATTAATTAATTATTTTAAAGGTGATCAAACAACACTAATTACTTAATTAAGGCTCTTTTAAACAAGGAAATAAATATGATTTAATTAAGTGCTCGGGAATTTACCACTTCTTTTTGGTAGATCACCGTTTAGAACACTTATGGGCTCCTTCTTGTTGGGGAACCTCCACCGTAGTAACAAAATATCAAAAGGGTGAGTGTTTAAGACAAGAAGGGCAAGGTTGCACAACTTCACAAGTATTTCGCCAGAGTTTTAGGTTATTTTCTGTCTGTTTAAGCCTCAGTTTAAGCCCTTATTTATAGGGAATGATTAGGTTTAGGGTTTCGAGCATTCTGCCGCAGCAGGTGTTGCGCGCAACAGGATGAGTTGCGCGCGGCATCCAAGCACAAGTGATTATGTTGCGCTGCTATGGGCAGCGCAACTAATTGTCTTGCGTGCGGCTTTATGGTAAGATTAGATTTTATATTTTCCCTATAATTCTGAATCTTTCGCAACGCAACTCTGGAGGTTGCGCTGGGTGTCGCGTGCGCGTGGTAGCCTTGCGCGACTTTTTGAGATGCGCGCGACTTTTTCTGCGGCAGCACTAAGATTTAACCTAGGCGCTCCTAAATCCGTCATTATTAGGTTTTAAACACGGGCTTAAGCCAAATTATGATCGGGTTTAGTTAATTGGACCTTTGTTTTGGCTTTTTCTTTGATTTGGGCTAGTCATTTGTGTTTTGTGGATTAACCAGTTATCTATAAGTATTCTTCACTTTGATCCAACATGAAGATGGTTTTATTTATCGTCATTGCACTTCCTGTCGGGAAAGGAGGCCAAAAGTAGATGTCTACAAATACCATTGCGTCAAATGAGGCGTACTTGTGGCATTGTCATCTTGCCCACATAAACATCAAACGCCTCAAGAAACCTCTACAAGAAGGTGTTCTTACTCATTCAATTTACAATCGTTTATTTGAAAATTGCAAATGATGTGTATTAGGCAAGATGATAAAGTAGCCATTCTCCAGGTTGGGAGAAAGGGCAAGTGACTTGTTGGGCCTAATACACACCGATGTATGTGGACCAATGAGCACAACCACAAGAAACGACCATCAATATTTTATCACCATCAAAGACGGCCATAATAGATATGGATATATCCACCTTATGCCACACAAATTTGAATCATTTAAGAAATTCAAAGAATTGCATAGTGAAGATGAAAATCAACTTGGCAAGAAAATCAAAGCCCTTCGATCGGATTGAGGTGGTGAATACTTGAGCCAAGAATTTGATGACCATTTGAAAGTGTAATCTGCCGTGACACGGGAATTTCCGTGTCTTTTCCGCGTAAACCCTTAACGCGTTTTCTTCCACGTTTACTAAAAATTTCCCGCGTCACACTAAGTTTCCCATGTCACGGGAATGATTCCCGTCTAACGGTGGGATTTCCCATGTCACGGTACAGTTTGCCATGTCGCGGGATACTTTTTTTAGGGTTTTTATCATTTTAGGGTTCCGTGTGCTCCCTCAGCACATTTTCTGTATAAATACCCCCTCATTTCTGTTGTACGGGGTATCAATTAATTCTCTAAGTTTATTTTTATCTCTTCTATGCTTTAGACTAAACACTAGCCTACCCATTCTTATTTCAAAATTCCTTCTTCAAGTACTCAAAGGAGTCCATACTTTACTCGTGGTTTTGTCCTTAAGCTAAGGCGTGAAAGACAGAACTATTTGAGGGTTTGGCCCCAAATCAACTCTACTTTATTTCATTTAATTTAATTGTTGTTTTATTATTATTTCCTTGAATTTACTAACTCGTTTAATATTTTGTAGTTGCAAACAAACAGGATCAAAGTAAGAATTATGTTCCTTTTATTTCTATTATTTTTCTAACGATTTTATATTGTTGGAATTATGGTTAAATTGCTTCCAATATTAATGTTTATTCTATTATATTTTTTATGATCACCACATTGAATGTTTAAAGGAAATATGTAATTGAAAATCACGCCTAATAAGATAATTTGGACAACCGGTTTAGGTTCCTTTTTAATCTTGTTGCTTAATTCAAGTGATCACAAATATTCTAGAATTATATGTTTCATTAATATTCAACCAATTTAGCTAAATAATAGTTTGGAGCAAATTGAATATTTTGTTTGTATGCCTTTGAGATCGCAGGAATCACTTTTCACTATAAGAATCGAGTAGAGGCCAATACGGGCGAATGTGACTCCATGACTCACTTCGTACCATCATCTCCGATCCTCCTTTCGTGGTTCCGAACCATATGGAGTTAGTAATCTCATGGATTATGAATGGGGTGTAACCTTCACGGGTCAATCGTTGTTGCCTATCGTTGTCCCTTAATCTTGGTTGCCTTAAATGATCCGTGAACGGTTTACAAGTTCCTTAAAAACTTGTTGGCGGCTCCCTACTTTCCTTGTCCCTAATCGTATTATGTCAATTCCCACTTCCTATGAGTGCCAAGCATATTCACACATGCTTTAACGTAGGCGCACTTCGAGCGACGCCTACAATTTGGCGACTTCACTGGGGAGGATTCTTGGTTATTTATCGATTTGAGTGATCGGTATTTAATTAAGATGAGTGGATGAGACTTGAAAGATTCTTGAAAAATATTCCTGTGATTAATTTGGCATTTTTGCATATGCATAGACGTTTTAACGTCGCATTTAGGTCTGTCCCGTAGGAAAAATTAAATAACTTGGTTGCGTACGAAGGAAAACAGGGCACCAGTCAGATCTTCTGACTGTCGTGCCACGGCAAAGTCTGCCGTGTCACGGTACAGTGCACCGTCTGACGGTGCACAGTACCGTGGAACAGGAATTTTTGCCGTGTCACGGCAGTCTCAAAATCAGTCCGATGGCTTATTTTCTTTTCTCATAGTCAACTTCCTTCAATTTTTCTGAAAAAACGTATGTGTTCTACATGCGTCTTAGCCCCGGGGGATTTAAGCTCTATCAACCCAAAAACGCTCATGGCAATAAGGGTTCATCCGAGTCATTAAATTCACCCAAACCATGGAGTCGAGTTCGATTTCATCACGAACTCGCGGAGCCGCCCGTTGGCATACACCCTTAAGGGAGGCTGCTTTGCTAACGCGTCCAAACTCTTAACCATGGTACCCTTTTGACACCCAAAGCTTGACCAATAGTTAAACATAGATCTTGACTTTAGGTTGCGAACTTTTTTTGCATCATCGTGCCTAAATGCTATGTGTTTGTTCGGTGCTAACCCTAATGTGTTTGCTCTTTTTGTTTGACCCATGACCGAGGGTTTTTATTCTCACATAGTAATTAGTACGGACTTAAAATCGATTAAAATCTAAAAAAAATCACAAAACTGACCTGGAACTGCGCACCGTGTCACGGCATGTTCTGCCGTGTCACGGTGAACAGTGCCGTGACACGGGAAAGTCTACCGTCTGACGGTAGACTGCACCGTGTCACGACAGTTTGCACCGTGACACGGTGCCCAGGAAAGTGTCATGTCAGTCTTGTTCTCGATTTTTGTGCGAATGATGTGTCCAGTTTTGGGTCGTGTCTAGCTATACGGTCAAAACACGCGTCCATAACCTCACTTAATCACTCACATGTCGTGTTTACACACTTTTTTGCTTTAAGTCGTGCACCACTTTTTTGACCGTATTTTAGGGAAAGTCTTGTTTTTATGTCTTTTTTTAAGTCGGATGGTATCCTCCCTTTAAAAACAAACAAGCAACGTTTCAATTTTTTTTTTTTTTTTTTGACCGTTTCAAAAAAAAAAAAAAAAAAAAAAAAAAAAAAAAAAAAAAAAATTGACCGTGACACGGGAATTTATCCCGTCTGACGGGAGAAGTGTCCCGTGCCACGTCACCCTTTTTTTTAAAAAAAAAAAAATTTGACCGTGACACAGGAATTTATCCCGTCTGACGGGAGAAATGTCCCGTGCCACTTCACCCTTTTTAAAAAAAAAAAAAAAAAAAAAAAAAAAAAAAAAAAATGACCGTGACACGGGAATTTATCCCGTCTGACGGGAGAGGTGTCCCGTGCCACGTCACCTTTTAAAAAATAAAAATAAAAATATTTTGACCGTGACACGGGAATTTATCCCGTCTCACGGGAGAAGTGTCCCGTGCCACGTCACCTCCTATGAAAAAAAAGAAAAAAAAAAGCGTCAGTTTAGTCTTCCGTGTTAATTTGGTCCTCGCGTCAGTCATTTTGGTTATTGTTCACATGTCTAGCCATACGATCATACCACGAGTCTTATAACATCACTTAGTCACTCACGAGTCAAGTATAGTCCACACACTTTCTTTATGTTCCGACTCGAGTCGTGCACCAGGTTGTTTATGATCGTATATTAGGTTCATGCACATTTTTTTCGTCATAATAAAAAAATGAGTGGAGTTTTCTCACCTATTTTCAAAGGTCTATTTTTTCCTCCCTATCCTATCTTGAGCAATGAGTATAACAATTAAGTGATTTATTTTATTTCACAGTACTTGGTCAAGGAACAGGGATAGATCAATACGGTTCGAGCCATTACCGCAACAATCTCTCAGATCTAATAGGCGTTCAAAGAGAACTTTGTCATCTCCGTTACTCATCACCTTTCAATGGCCACTAAAGAAGACATTGAGAACATCAACAAATCCATTGAGGCACTGTCTTCCATGATGCAAACCCTTACCACTAGGGTCACTACCATGGAACAAAACAAGGTCACTGTTTCTACCCTTGATAAACTGAAGGAACAAATGAGTAAGATCTCTGAGGATTTCACTTATGTGGAACGGCCTCCCCCTCCTTTGGATGTGAAGGACAGACTCCCTGAAAAGTTCTCCACTGCTGATATTCCAAAGTTCAAGCCTACTGACAATCCAATATTCCATTTGAAGGCGTTCTCTGCAACCATGGCTCTTAAGGGATTGGACGTAACACTCTTCCCTACGGTGTTCCCTCTCTCCTTAGAACATGCTTTCCAACAATGGTTTTATTCCTTAGATGCCAAGCATACTGCGACTTGGCAAGATGTCACCGACAGTTTCATGAATCGTTACAAGTGTAACATTCAAACTAAAACTTCTGAACGTGAACTCTCCATTCTCAAACAGAAAGAGAATGAAGGCTTCACCGCTTACCTGAACAGGTGGAGGGAAACAGCTTCACTCTTGGTAGATCCTCCCAAAGAAAGAGAGATGGTTCGCCTCTTTATTCAAACTTCTGACTCATAAATATAGGGAACATCTCAAATTTCTTCCACTGAACACTTTCGAAGCTGTATACGACATCGGCATCAATATCGAGGATGAGCTAATAAAGACTGCTGGTAGTAACAATAATAACACTTGGAAAAACAAGAAGAACGACCATCCTTCTTCTTCGTCTTCTAAGCACGAAAATACTACCAACAATATAAGCCAAGTTGATATCAATGAAGTGTTAGCTCTTGATACTCCATTGCCCAAGAAGAAAAGAACTTACACTCATTTAGGAATGACTTATGATGCGGCCTTTGATCGCCTTTACGGTCAAGGCTTGATCACGCCTATTGGACCATTTCCAGAGCCAAAACCTGAAGAAAGGAGCGCCAAATGGAATCCCAATGCCTATTGCAAGTACCATCAAGGAAGGGGCCACACTACAGAGCAATGTTGGAATTTGAAGGACGTCATTCAAGACTTGATGGATGCAAACAAACTTCCTGGCGGCAAGAAGTAATAAATACAAGGCACGCAGATTCTTTGTGCAAGATTTCATGATTTCTTTTTTATCATTCTTCTCCATTCCCTCATTCATGTCTAGCATAGGTTTTCCACTTTGAATTTTTTTATATGTTTCATGTGTTTCGTTCACCTTTTCCATTAATAAAATGAGCAATTTTCCTTTACATCACGATCATAGAATTTTTCATTCATTCATTCATTCTCAAAAAAAAAAAAAAAAAAATAAAAATAAAAAAAATCAATTACCGAACTAAACCCAAGGTACACCAATGACTTGAGGCACCTTTGCAACCATGTCATTCCCTGTTAACCGTTCAATCACATTCCATTTCTTCATCAACCATTTTGAGCCTCGTCTAACGTTTGTCCTTCATTTCTTCAACCCACATTCACTTAACTCTGGGATTGGAAGATGTGTAATTGTATAACATTCAAAAAGCAAGTAAAAAAAAAAAGCAGCAAAGCAACAATAAAACAATGTCTAAAGGCAAGTGTTCCAATGTCTTTGATATGAACATGTCTCAAATTGCGTCTCTCATCGAGTGCTTGGTACCGTGCCTGAGAAACATGAATGTTAAGTGAGTGATGGACCGCATGACCTGAGATTGCCTACATTGATACAAAAGAATATAAAAAAAAAGGAAAAAAAATGTGTTGAAAATAAACTTGCAAAATTCAAAATTTTCAAATTCACAATTACACATCTTGGGGGCTTCTCTCGGGTCTTGAGCCTTTTACCCCTTTTCCCCTTAAACCATCAACTTAACCACATTACAACCCTTGAAAGACCTCTTTGAGGTGTACATACACTTGTGCAAAGTTCGGTTAGAGCTACGTTCGGCCTGATTCCTAACGGATACGTAGGCAACCTCACATCGAGGTGCGGCCACATTCATATTCATATCCATGCATGATCGAGTCAAAGAATATCCAACGCTTATCCCTACCCATTTAGAGCTAGACTTGGGGGCTTGAACCCAAATCACATTAGCTTACCCAGCCTGAAGAGCCATCATCTTTAACTCTTCTCACATCTCTTTCCATCGCTATAACCCTTGCAGCCAGCCTTAGTATCACATTCACACACTTCACTCACACATCCATATCCATCATCCTTCCCTTTAAGAGCCCTTTATCATGAAATCTTGTTTCAACACTGTGCATGTTTCATCATATTTAAAGACAACATTCAGTAGAAGAAACATTGTATACTTGCTTAGCTTCCTGACCTGAGCAATATTCATTGTTTCATGCATCGCATAATGTGCTGAGAAACATTTATATATCACTGATGTTTAATCATACAAAGCATATCGTGCTTAGCTCCTTGACCTAATTAACGTTCATTATGCAATAATCACTATACGTGCTTAGCTTCCAGACCTAAGTGACGTTCAAAATCGCTTCTTTACACCATATATGATGCTTAGCTCCATGACTTAAGTTCATTCATCTATCGTGTCACATGATGTAATTGTCCTTAGCCTCCTAGCCTAAGAACATGCATCATGCATACATTATTTTCAGGACAAGTAATTCAATCCACACGATTTATTTCGTCTTGCTCAAGGAGGAAGTTCAAAACTTCTCTCCCTTTTCATTATTTTATTTTGGGGAAGTTCAAAAAACTTTTTCCAAGTTTTCATCGAAGGAAGTTCGAAAATAAAAGTTCAGTTTTCACATCTTTCTTTTTCGGGAGAAAGTCGGTACCCTCCACTCATTACAAAAATTGACGGAAAATTTTTGCTTTTGCATCTTCGTTTGCTTGTGTCTGCACACACACATACACACACACACACACACACTCATAAGTCATACACATGTCATGTCACATCAAGTCAAACTTGGTAAAGTTAGTGGTCAAGTCAATCACAGTATGTACGAGTCCATTGGCAAATTTATTTTTGCAGGTCTTATTTACAGCCCACGTCCGGGGACAAGCGGACCACCATCATTTCATGACGCAAGGTTCTCGATACACAGAGACTTGCAATCTCATCATCTGTCGACTTTCCTCAAGCATGGAAAGTATTATCCGGTGGATTTCTTCAAGCATAGAAAACTGCCAAGTCGGCTTTCCTCAAGCATGGAAAGCGTTATCGGTGGATTTTTCTTCAAGTATAGAAAACCGCCAAGTCGGCTTTCCTCAAGCATGGAAAGCGTTATCGGTGGATTTTTCTTCAAGTATAGAAAACCGCAAAGAAGTCGGCTTTCCTCAAGCATGGAAGGCATTATCAGTGGAATTCTTCAAGCATAGAATGACACCAAATTCATACGTCGACTTTCCTCAAGCATGGAAAGTGTCATCCGGTAGGTTTCTTCAGGCTTAGAAAGCTACCAAACTCATCTGTCGGCTTTCCTCAAGCATGGAAAGCATTTCAACAAACATCATTCGGTGGATTCCTTCAAGCATAGGAAGCTACCAAGCTCATTTGCCACGGATACACTGTGTCAGATAAGCGTTCTATCCCTTTACTCTTTTATCTGTGGAATTAACATTTTTTGCAGGTATCAGCGTATACAGAATGATTTAGGATCGCAGAACGTCTTAAATCATTCTCCGTCCCTATCGGCTACTTTGACTATCATTTTCGAAACTGACGTTTCTACAAACTCAGTCAAAGTGGGGGCTTCTGTAGACACCTAAAAATGTCTCCCCAAAACCAAACCCGTTGATGAACACCTTTCACCGCCATTATTGGTCAAGTTGAGTATTTAATCTTTGGAGTGCTTAAATCCATGTTCTATCCAATATATTTCATGAACCAATCCAATTTCTAGCTCATTTCCCTAAACCATAACCTATTTTCCACTTTTCGTGTCCACATCGCAAAACTGAGAGAAAATGATTTTATGGATATAAAATTTTGATCCAATTATTATTTTTTTGGATAGGCCTTTAAATAAGCTTTCCAACCATATATCATAAGCCCAATTCCGAGCTATAATGAAAAAGATATGAGCAAAACATTAAACTCGGCCCAAAACCAACACCCTTCTACTAAAACAGTCATATCTTAAAAACTACAAATTATTTTGACCTGATTCAAATGGGGTTGAAAAGTAGACTTGATAAGCTTTCTAATTATATATTATATGCTTTATTCCGATTTACGGATCAAAAGTTATGATGATTTTAAAAACGGGTAAAAAACTGGAATTACCGCGCAGCAGCTAAAATGTCGCGACGCGGTAAGATCTGACGTGGCACGGGAGAAATTCCCGTGACACGGTAATTTGGAGGGAATTTTCATGTTTTTTAGTGCCCCATGACTTGGCATAAGTACCGTGACCCGGCGCCATATGCCGTGACACGGTGGACTTTGCCGCGTCACGGCGTTTTCTGCCGTGTCACGGTGGGTTGCTGCCGTGTCACGGTGCTTAAAACTTTCCCGCGTCACGGGGAACTGTACCGCGACACGGGAATTACTGCCGTGGCACGGTAGGAATTCCCGTGTCACGGTGCCAGTGCTGTGACACGGGACAACTCCGTGTTTTTTCCGCGTAATCCCTTCACGCGTTTTTACTCCCGTAGGTCAAATATTTCCCGCGTCACGCTAATTTCCCCCGTGACACGGTAGAGTCTGACCGTGTCACGGTACAGTCTGACTGTGTCACGGTACAGTCTGAACGTGTCGCGGTAGCCTTTTTTAGGGTTATTATCTTTTTAAGGTTCCGTGTGTTCCCTCTGCTCATTTTCCCTATAAATACCCCCCTCCTTTCTGCAGTTCGGGGCAGCAATAATCATTCTCTCTCACCTTGCACCAAAAATCATCCTCTTCTCCCTCTTTAACCTAATTTCTAGCCTCCTTATTCTTCCATAATAATTCCCCTAAGCACTCCAAGGAGTCTATACTTAACCCGAGGTTCCGTCCTTAAACCAAGGCGTGAAAGGTACAAATAACTGAGGGTTTGGACCAAATCAATTCTACTTTTTATTTAATTTAATTTTTATTTGCTTTATTATTTTTATTGAAGTTACTAACAGTTTATTCATGATGTAGCAATTTAAAGGAACGTGCGAAATGTGAGTAATTATTAATTAATTTAATTACTCTTATTTTATTTTCTTATTGCTAGTATCATGATTAGGTTATTTTATATTTGATTTGACTAACTCTATTATTGTTGAATTGCTTCCAATATTAATGTTTATTTTATTATATTTATGATCACTATATTGCATGTTTAAAGGGAATATGTAATTGAAAATCACGCCTAATAAGATAATTTGGACAACCGGTTTAGGTTCCTTTTTAATCTTGTTATTTAATCAAGTGATCACAAATATTTTAGAATTATATGTTGCATTAATATTCAACCAATTTAGCCTAATAATAGTTTGGAGCAAATTGAATATTTTATTGTATGCCTTTGAGATCACAGGAATGCTTTTCAATATAAGAATCGAGTAGAGGCCAATACGGGCGAATGTGACTCCATGACTCACTTCGTACCATCATCCCCGATCCTCCTTTCGTGGTTCCGAACCATATGGAGTTAGTAATCTCATGGATTATGAATGGGGTGTAACCTTCACGGGTCAATCGTTGTTGCCTATCGTTGTCCCTTATCGTGGTTGCCTTTTTATGATCCGTGAACGGTTTACAAGTTCCTTAAAAACTTGTTGGCGGCTCCCCACTTTATTTGTCCCTAATCGTATGTGTCAATTCCCACTTCCTATGAGTGCCAAGCATATTCACCACATGCTTTAACGTAGGCGAACTTCGAGCGACGCCTACACTAGGTTTAACTCTTTTATTGAAATGCGCGCAATGCGCCTTTGGTAGACTTGTACATGACGCAAAGCTCTTAATCTTCATTCATCGATGAATAAAAGCTCTCCATAGCTTATTCTTACCCATTCAGCTTCCGGTAGCTTACTTTCAAGTACGATGCGTAGGGATGGTATTTCAAGTTCGACTGGTTGAACTGCGTCCATTTCGAAAACTAAGGAGTATGGAGTTACCCCTATTGATGTTCGTATAGACATTCTATAACCCCATAATGCGAAGTTTAGTTTATTCGGCCATACTTTATAATTTTCTGCCATTTTCTTAATGATGATTGTTATATTTTTATTTGCCGACTCTACAGCTCCATTCATTTGAGGTCTGTATGGGGATGAGTGATGATGTTTAAATTTATAACAAGTTAAGAGGGTCTCGGCTTCAGCTTTGAATTGAGATCCCTGATCACTAATTAGTTCATGTGGAACTTTGCGACATGTTTAGAAGTGATATTCACGTAAGAAGCAGCCTTAATCCACTTAGTGAAGTAATCGATGGCTACTAATACGTATTTGTTCCCTCCTGCTCCTGTTGGAGAGATTTTTCCGATTATGTAAATTCCCCAAGTTGAAAAAGGCCAAGGAGAAGTGAGATTGTATAGTTCGGATGATGGAAGGAGTTGTAAATTAGCAAACATTTGGCACTCAGGACAATTTTTAACATATTGTATGCAATCATGTTCCATAGTGGACCAATAGTACCCTTGTCGTGAAATTATTTTTTAAAGCATTTTACCAATCATGTGAGGTCCACAAACACCTTTGCGAGTATTTTCCATATGGCGTGTGGCTTCCGATTGGCCTATACATAATAAACTTTGACGATTAGGTCCTTTTTTGCATAATTGACCATTTACTAGACCATATTGGGCCGCAAGTGTTCGTAAGGATCGTTGGTCTTTCGATGAAGTATTTTCGGGATATGTGCCATGAGTAATATATTGGAGGATATGATCATACCAAGGACTGTCTCCTTCGATGTCATTTATTTCCTCTACTACGTTGCAATACGCTGGTTCTTCTCTTCTATCAACGCATAATGGCATCATATTTAAGTGATCTGGAATGTTGATCATTGAGGCTAATTTTGCTAACGCATCAGCAAATTGATTGTCATCCCTTGGGAGATATTTAAAATCAATATGTTCAAAATGCTCGATGAGTTGCTCTAGGTGTTCTTGTTATAATATCATTGTGGAGTTCTTTATTTTCCATTTTTTTAGTATATAATTTATAATGAAACTAGAGTCTCAATAAACCTCTAATTTTTGCACACCTATGCTAGCTGCTGCTTCTAGTCCAATAACACACGCTTCACATTCTGCGGCATTATAGGTAACTTCAAAATCTAGTTTAACATAGATTGGAGTATGTGCTCCCTCTGGATTTATGAGTAATACTCCTACGCCACATCCTTTTTAATTGGATGCACCGTCGAAGTACATTACCCATTTATCATCTTGTGTCATGAGAATCTCTTCATCCGGAAGATGAGTAGTTTATGCACAACTTGTTTGAATTGGATATTGTGCTAGAAAGTCGAAAATTACTTTTCCTTTCATTGATTTTTCAGGAATATATTTTAACTCAAATTCAGCCAACATCACCAACCACTTAGATATCCTTCTTTGTACGGGTGGTTGTTCAAACAAATACTTTATCGGATTTTGTTGAGAAATCACATGAGTAGTGTGTGGTAACATATATTGTCGTAATTTTTGGTTGCCCACACTAATGTTAGGCTTGTCTTTTCCAAGGTGCTATATTTTGTTTCATATTGGATGAATTTTTTACTTATGTAATATATTCCACGCTCGACTTTTTCTACCTCTTGTGCTAACATGGCGCATGTGGTTGTGTCTGTGACAAGGGAATAAACGTGTCGTCAATTGTCTATCCCTAGATTAAATACAATTTATACAACCTAAACAAACCTAATACGAGTATAAGGCAAGCATAGGGGTCGAACCACAGAGAACGGATAAACATCACCAAATATTATCAACAATTAAGCTAGTTCGGAATAGGAGATAAATAAACTAAAGTCTAAGGATGCTAAAACAAGAAATAAAACATTAAGGGAAATGGTTTAGGTATAGCATTCACTTGAACATAAACAAAGGCATACAAATTGAATTAATTATGAACTAAACATGCATGAATATCGAAATAAAGGGGTCCAATCTAGCCGCCTTCCGGGGTCAATTGGCTTCTCCTAACATAGCCTTTATGTTTCCACATTAGAACCATATACTAGGAGGTACTATTAAATAACAATCGATAGTAATGAACCTTAACTAAGTCAACTTCCGTTCCTTGTTAGCAAAGATTCACCTTTAATCAACTAACAATGTGCACTTGCAAGAAGATTAAAGAATATCAAGCATATAAATAATTTAATCACAAATAAATCAATTCTAAACCCTAAAACATGCTCAAGATCCAACTACACCACAACCATCCCCTTAATGGGGAAATTACTCACTAATCATGCTAATATCAAGATTAATTAACAAACAATCAAGGATAAACATGATTAACAAGCAATACCAACAACTAAAATAATAATCAAAATAAAGCAAATAAAAATAGAGGAGAGAGAGTTATAGATTCTCATTGATTGAATGTGGAAATCTACAAACAAGATAGTCAATCTTCTTCTTCAATATTCAAGCTCAACAATGGTGAAACCCTCACTTTCTCTCTCTAAACTATCCTAATCCTAACCTAAACCTAGAGAGAGAAGCTCTCCTAAAACTAATTAGAGAGTAGAATAGATAGTTATTGAATTCTCCTTCCCAATTACCCCAAAAAATGGGTATATATACAAAGCTAGGAAAAATAGAAAAATAAAAGAAAAGAAAATAAAATAAATTAAAAAGGAAAAGTAAAAAAAATAAAATAAAATTAAAATAAAATAAAAGAAAGAAAATAGGAAAAGGGAAAAGAAAAAGAAATAAAAATAAAAGAAAAACAAAATAAAACCAAAATCAATTCCCACAAAACACAACCAGACTCTTCTTCGAAATTGGCTGCTTCAATTATCATATTCACCATTCATCAAAATCCATCATCACCGCACATCATCATTGCAAATCAAAGATCAACGGCCATCACCAAGCTTCAATCGTTCGATCCTCATTAAAAATCATGTGCGAGGCTCGTGAAGTGGTTCGGTCGAACCATGGGTTGGTGCGGCCGAACTACGGGATTGGTTCGGTCGAACCATGGGTGTGTTCGACCACACCTATTCAATTTGGACAACTTCAAAAGTCTCGGACTCGTACTTCGACCGAACCCTCAACGGTTTGCTCGAACCTTGAGAATTTGCTAATTGCTCTGATTTTTAGCCGTTGCTTGTGCAAATTGGTTGCTTAATTGTTGCTGGTTTAGGTGCGTGAGAATGGTGGTGCTGTGGTTGATTGTGGTGGCGAAGGAGCAGGGGATAATTGGGGTGTTGGTGGTTGCAATTGCGGAATCGGGTGAGTAATTGTGGTGGACTGGTGGCAGTAGGGGGTTCTGGTTGTTGGGTGCGAAGGGTTGCTGTGGTTGTGTATTATTGGATTGCAGTGTTGGTGGTTGTAGGGTTTCGCGTTGGTGGTCAGATGCGTGGGAGCTGGAGGTGGGGGAGAAATCGTGGCTGCTGATTTTTAACGGTGGTGAGATGGAGGTCGCAGGTGGCGCTGCTGTGCGGTTGGTGGTGCTGGTGTGTGTGGTTTTTGCGGGGTTACAGGCTGGAGGTATGGTTGTTGTTGGTTTGTGGGAACGGTGGGCTGCTGTGTGCGTGAGGGAGTAGGGGAGTGAGGTGCTGTTGTGGTGGAGGATAAAGGGAATAGAGAGGAAGAGTGTGGTGAAGGATAATGAAGGGTGTGGTGATGGTTAAGATTGGGCAGCAACTTTGGGGCTTGAAAGCTTCTTGGATTGACACCTTTGACTCGAGCCTCCGACCTCCGAGCACGATCCTACACAACCAAATAAAAACAAGGGAGAATCGGGACAAAGATAAAATAAAATAAAATGAAAATAAACAAAGGACGAAATAAAACAAAACCACGACAAATAGAATAAAATAAATAAAATGAAATAGAAAATAAGAGACATAAAACTGAACTAAAAATAATTAAAACTACGCAAGCAAATAAAATAAAATAAAATGCGAAAATAGACTAAAACTAATAAAATAAATAAAATAAACTAAAATGCTCCAAAATTACCAAAATAACTAGAAACTTTATTAAAGAGAAAACAAAAGAATAAAAGGGAAATAAGGGAAAATAAACATGGAAATAACTCTAAAACTACTCCCTAAGAGTGACATAAATGTCACTCATCAGTCTGTAACTGTAATGTATAGCCTAAGAGGTAGTTTGGATACTGTGGTGCTAAAATTGGTGGACTTTTGAGAAAATCTTTGATTTTCTCAAAGGCCTTTTGACATTGATCGTCCCATTCATGTTTCTCCTCTTTTTAAAATTTTTTAAATATTGGCTCACAAGTCATAGTCAATTTGTTGATATATCGACTAATATATTGTAGTTTGCCAAGGAATCCCCTAATTTCTTTTTCTGTTTGAGGGGGAGGCATGTCAACAATTGCCTTTATTTTAGAGGGATCGATCTCGATGCCACGTGTGCTTACTACGTATCCGAGTAACTTACCAGAATTTACTCCGAAGGCGCATTTTTGTGGATTCAATCGCATTTTGTATTCTTTTATGCGAGTAAAAATTTGCGTAAAGCTTTTATTTGTCCCATTCTATCTTTGGACTTCACGATCATATCATCCACATGCACTTCTATTTCTTTATGCATCTTATCATTCAAGAGAGTCGTAGCCGTTCTTGGGTACGTAGCTCCTACATTTTTTAAACCGAATGGCATGACTGTGTAGCAATACGTACCCCAAGGGGTAAACAAGCATATATTTTCTTCGTCTTCTTTTTCCATTAAAATTTGGTTGTATCCTGCGTATCCATCCACAAAGGATAACATCGGATGTTTAGTAGTGTTATCTACCAATATATCAATATGTGGTAAAGGAAAATCGTCTTTAAGGCTAGCTTTATTAAGGTCCCTAAAGTCGACACACATGCGAACTCATCCATTCTTTTTAGGGACTGGAACGATGTTCGCTAACCATTCTGGGTAATTACATACGCGAATAAAACCGGCGTCCAACTGTTTTTCTACTTCTTCATTTATTTTTAATGCAACATCAGGTTTCATTCGTCAAAATTTTTGTTTTACTGGCTTAGAGGTAGGGTTCAAGGGAATGGTATGTTCCGCAATTTACCTATCTATTTCAGGCATGTCCTTGTATGACCAAGCAAACACGTCTTCGAATTCTTTGAGCGTCGATATGAGCGTCGATCGCTCTTCCGGATTTAGAGTTAAGCCAATTTTGACCACTCTTTTATTTTCGTTCTTTTCTGTATTAACTATTTCAGTTTCTTCAATGATAGGGTTCTTTTGTTCTCATTCATTCATTAGTTCAACTAATTTATTAATATATTCATCTTCATTAGATTGATTGTTATAGCATTCGAAAGATTCAAGAGAAGGCATATACTCGGAAATAGAGCTCATATTATTAAAATCAAAATATAGTACATCAAGAGAAGAATCCTTTTTGGGGTCTTCGTCCTTAGAACTACAAAATAAAGACTCAGTAATGGCCATAAGGCCTAAATTTTCAGCTTCCTTAGAGTCTATAATAGATTCATCGTGCGATTCTTCAAACATCTTCCCTTCGCCTGTGACGATTTCCAGCTTATCGCCTTTGTGATTGGTCCATTTGAAAGATTTCCTCCATCCATGCTCAAACGTTTTGTTTGAAAGGGTGATCAACGAGGTTGGGTCAAAAGCTTCATCTTGAATGGCGTTTTGATTGGTCATTGTAGCGACATGATTTTTCTATAGTCCAAATAGCAAGTTAAATGCTTGCCCATCATAGCACCTTGGAATTGGGTGTTTTGATTTAACGCTAAGATCGTCATCCAAAAAGTAGCAATCATGAAATATTTTAAATCTAGGCTTCTTGATTCCTTCCAGAACTAAGGGTTCTGTAAAGTCGTAGCATGGGTTATCTTCTCCCTCCCTAATTAATTACCCATTAAGGGTTTGTTGATAGGATGGGAATAAGGTGATTATCCCTTTCTTATTATTGTCTCTGCGTGCTTTGTTTTTTGCATCGTGAGACTCCAATTCTTCTTTGGTTGGTTTGTATCCCAATCCAAAAGAGAAGCTTTTCTTTGGGATAGGAAGTAAGAGAGACTTCTTCATTCCTATTCTCAAAGGCATCCCAAGAAAGTAACTACTCTTGAGTAAGATGTTGTTTACTATCCGAGTGGAATATGGATCAAGCTTGAATGGTTCTTCAAAGTCTTCTTTCATTTCAATTATGTAGATTGGCTCTACGGCGAATCCCCACATGTCCTCTTCATCATTATCATGGTTTCTTTCTAAGAGTGATTGATCATTTATTGCTATTTTGTGTGGAGAAGCATGTATAGTCATAGGAAGCCCTTGATAGTTCAACCTAATCATTTGATGAAGTGAGGATGGTATTGCACCATCATGTATCCAAGGACGTCCAAGTAAAAGGTTGAATGTAGGTTTTATGTCCATAACATGGAATTCAACCATCTTTTGAATTGGGTCTGTACTGTGGTAATTGGTAGCTTAATAGTACCACACACCTATCTTCTCGAATTGTCATAGGCCCTAATGCTTTGTGTTGTTGATTGAAAATCTTTTTCTGGATTTAGGCCAAAGTATTTTGCCGTTCGTAATGGGCATAAGTTTACAGCTGACCCTTTGTCTACCAAAGTTAGAGGGATATTGTATCCCTTGCATCCCATTGTTAAGTATAATGCATTGTTGTGGGTAGTGTCTTTTGAAGGCAAATCATCATTAGTGAAAATGATTGACTTGTCGGATTTCTCGCTATTAAGCAAGCTAACGAGATCCTGAGGGGTTGTGTATGTGCTTAGAGACAAAGCCGTTAGAGCGTTCATGAGAGAATTCCTATGTTCTTTAGAAGTACTTAGGAGTTCCCAAATGCTAACATTCGCCTTGGATTGGCGAAGTTGTTTGACCAATGGATCTTACACCTCAAGTGGAGGTGGTATGGGATTTTGTACTTGACCTTGAGTTTTATTTTGTGTGGTCGAAGATCCATTTTGTGGTGGTGCTTGGTAGACTCGCCAAGAACGAGTTAAATGATCTATCTCATTTGGGTTAGTTGTAGAACTCATAAACCAACTTTCTTCTAGAGGCTTTGGATATGCCTCCATTTCAAGATGTTCCATGAGTTGTGCTTGATTCCATTGTTCATCTAAGGAGATATTCAATAAATCTTGCGACTTCCCTAAGAAATGATCCCAATCAAGAACTCCATTTGTTTCATTTTGTAAACAAGATGGAGGTGGGACGGCGGCATACTTAGAGACATATAAGTCTTGAAAGTCGTTGTCCCATAGTCCACATACTTCACTAGTTTCCTCTACGAGTATTGTGGATAGAGATTCTCCTATATGTGTGATATAGTCCAAAGAGTTGAACATATCACTTCCCATATAGTCCTTATCAATGTGAAACACCCCCTAAGGGGGATGTATTGTTTAGGCGTGGGAATTCTCCAATCGTCTACTAAATCATGTATTTTGTGCTTTAAGACATAGCAACGTTCAGTATCATGTCCAACACCTCTATGATAACCACAATAAGCACTACCATTCCATTGAGGAAATCTGCTTTCTGGTGGAGTAGGTGGTGTTGGCCCTGTTGGCGCAAGTAAGCCTTTTTCATTTAATTTTTCTAACAATTCTTTATAGCTTACAGGAAATGGAGTAAATTTTCTTTGTTTTATCCATCTTTTTCTAGGATCATCATATCGATTTATGTTATTGTATTGCGTGGTAGTCGCAAATACGCCAATAAAGGATGATGCATTATCATTCCCCTTCTTGTAGTTATTCTTAGGTTAATGATGATGATGTGGTTTGTTAGCTTTTTCTTGAGCAAGATCATCTTCAATCCTAGTAACCACATAATAAACCTTTTAAAAAGTGTCTAGACCAAGGTAACGTAGATGTTTGTTGTACTTTTCATAACAGTTGTCAATGAATTTTGTACTAACTCAAGTTCAGGAGGCCTTTGGGCAAGGTGGGCCGCCTTTTCTCGCCATCTACCATAGAAAGCAAGGAAACCTTCATCGTCTCCTTGCTTAAGCATCTCGATTTCAAGTAAAGTTGACTTAAACTCTACGTTACTCTTATATTGGGTGATAAAAGCCGAAACTACATCTTCCCAAGTTGCCTTGAATTTTGGATCTAGCTCATAGTACCACTCTCTCGTGGTTGGGTCTAGGGATAAAGGGAAAGTCAAAGCATAAAGCTTAGGGTCAACTTCCTTTAATGTCATATTTCCAGTAAAACACATTAAATGATTTTGTGGATTATTGGTCACTTTAAATATTGGCAAGTCCGTAACTACGAACTTTTCTGATAAAGCAAGTCCTGGGGGAGGAGCGAACTTTTCTGCGTCAAAGTACTTGTTCCCCATTGTAGGACGAAGAACTAGCTTCTCCAACGACTTTTCTTTGATGGATAATTATTCCATCTTTTCTTGAAAGGCTAAAGTTTCAGCATTTTTCTTTTCAATCTTTTCCATTTTCTTAATTCTTCTCTCCTCGGCCTCTTGTTGAACCTTTTCCTCTCTCCAACGATGAATCTGTTGTTGAAGTTCTTCGATGGTTAGCATTGTTGTTGGACTATGATTAGTTATCGAAAAAAAGTGGTTTTAAAAGGGGTTGATCTTCGGGTGGTAAACGTAGAATGCGAGTGCCCAGGGGTCTCTTTCCCAAGCTTGGAAACTGGCCCTAAAGGAGTACGAAAGGATAAGTAAATCGATACGCTTGTTTAAAAAGGAAAAAAAAAAGAAAAAGAAGCAAAATATATTCAAACGGATAACAACACCCTTAACAATTCTTCAATGAAGATTTTGGTCGGACGAGTCAATTTGTTTTTTGAGAAATCAAAATTGACTCATCTAGTGGGCGCGCACAAGTGACTTAGTTGCACGCGGCTGTCGTGCGCAACGGAATCACTTGCGCTAGGAGGGGTCGCGCAACTCACTGAGCTGCGCGCGCCACCTGCTTGTAGATTTTTTTTTAATTTGAGCGTTTTTTGTCATCGTTTTTTTTATTTGATTTTTTTTATTTGATTTTTTTTGTTTATGATATCCTTTGAATATGATGCTAAATCACGAAGAGACAACTTCGTAATTGGGAACCTAGACCAAACTAAAAAGAGAAAAAGAAGACTATCCTAACACGTTGCACAAAGTCACATAATCACATAAGCATGCCATAAGTCAAGATTCACACAATGTCGTTCTAAGGTCAAAAAGGCTTGGGTGTCCAAAGGTACCATATCTTAAGAAACGATGCACAAATCAATCACTCAACGTGTTGACTCATGACATCACCCTCCCTACATTTCGTTGGTGATATGGGTGGGATGATTGTTAGTGATTTCGGGATAGAAGTTTAGTGTTGGCGACCCCTAGTCAATGAGCCAATCCCCAATGGTTTAAGTGTGCTATGCTTATGCATGATGCAATGTTGCTTGTTTGGTTTTTACTCTTGTGCAAAAGGAAGATATTATGCGTTCAACTCTCGCTCCCTAACTAGATATTATCCAAGTTAATTCTCATTACAACCCATAGGAAACCTAGTGTTGGAAACCTTGGACCATAACTACGAATTAATCATGTAATCCCTAATTCCCCAGTGGAGTCGCCACTGTAAGGAGGGGGTTCCCATCGTAAGGGGTCCTCTCCTTAAATGCCCATGGCCACTTAAAAGCCTAGGACTTTACACTTGTTAGGGTGTAGTAGGATTTTAATTCCTGACTGTTTGGGGTACCTTGAATTAGAATTGATTCTATCATTACCCTTTTTTATAAGAAACAAGTAGGAGTCGCCAATGAGTTTTAGGAAAACTCATAAACCTCGTTCATGCCTTTCTTCCATGTGGAGTTCATGGAATAATTAGCACGAATCATAAGTTTAACCATGCCCAAATTGGTCTATAAACCAGAAATGAGTTCGGGAGAGAGGGTACTAAAATAACGTTCCTTTTAGAGGGGAATCGTTAACCTAGCCCTAGTGAGGCCTCTACTAGCTCTTCCTTTTTCACAATTTCATCACCAAACAATATATGCAACGCGATACCTAAAACTATGTTAGTTGTTTTTATTTACAAGCATTAATTCACGTAGGAATTACATCGTAATGTCGTTATTCTTATTTAATCAAATTCGTGAAAAGAACATGAAAATAAACAATATTCGCCTTGACTTGAGTGATCAACCAACAATTATTTAATTCAATTCTTATCTTTATTTAACGCAAGATACTATGTAGAATTGATTAATTAATTATTTTAAAGGTGATCAAACAACACTAATTACTTAATTAAGGCTCTTTTAAACAAGGAAATAAATATGATTTAATTAAGTGCTCGGGAATTTACCACTTCTTTTTGGTAGATCACCGTTTAGAACACTTATGGGCTCCTTCTTGTTGGGGAACCTCCACCGTAGTAACAAAATATCAAAAGGGTGAGTGTTTAAGACAAGAAGGGCAAGGTTGCACAACTTCACAAGTATTTCGCCAGAGTTTTAGGTTATTTTCTGTCTGTTTAAGCCTCAGTTTAAGCCCTTATTTATAGGGAATGATTAGGTTTAGGGTTTCGAGCATTCTGCCGCAGCAGGTGTTGCGCGCAACAGGATGAGTTGCGCGCGGCATCCAAGCACAAGTGATTATGTTGCGCTGCTATGGGCAGCGCAACTAATTGTCTTGCGTGCGGCTTTATGGTAAGATTAGATTTTATATTTTCCCTATAATTCTGAATCTTTCGCAACGCAACTCTGGAGGTTGCGCTGGGTGTCGCGTGCGCGTGGTAGCCTTGCGCGACTTTTTGAGATGCGCGCGACTTTTTCTGCGGCAGCACTAAGATTTAACCTAGGCGCTCCTAAATCCGTCATTATTAGGTTTTAAGCACGGGCTTAAGCCAAATTATGATCGGGTTTAGTTAATTGGACCTTTGTTTTGGCTTTTTCTTTGATTTGGGCTAGTCATTTGTGTTTTGTGGATTAACCAGTTATCTATAAGTATTCTTCACTTTGATCCAACATGAAGATGGTTTTATTTATCGTCATTGCACTTCCTGTCGGGAAAGGAGGCCAAAAGTAGATGTCTACAAATACCATTGCGTCAAATGAGGCGTACTTGTGGCATTGTCATCTTGCCCACATAAACATCAAACGCCTCAAGAAACCTCTACAAGAAGGTGTTCTTACTCATTCAATTTACAATCGTTTATTTGAAAATTGCAAATGATGTGTATTAGGCAAGATGATAAAGTAGCCATTCTCCAGGTTGGGAGAAAGGGCAAGTGACTTGTTGGGCCTAATACACACCGATGTATGTGGACCAATGAGCACAACCACAAGAAACGACCATCAATATTTTATCACCATCAAAGACGGCCATAATAGATATGGATATATCCACCTTATGCCACACAAATTTGAATCATTTAAGAAATTCAAAGAATTGCATAGTGAAGATGAAAATCAACTTGGCAAGAAAATCAAAGCCCTTCGATCGGATTGAGGTGGTGAATACTTGAGCCAAGAATTTGATGACCATTTGAAAGTGTAATCTGCCGTGACACGGGAATTTCCGTGTCTTTTCCGCGTAAACCCTTAACGCGTTTTCTTCCACGTTTACTAAAAATTTCCCACGTCACACTAAGTTTCCCATGTCACGGGAATGATTCCCGTCTAACGGTGGGATTTCCCATGTCACGGTACAGTTTGCCATGTCGCGGGATACTTTTTTTAGGGTTTTTATCATTTTAGGGTTCCGTGTGCTCCCTCAGCACATTTTCTGTATAAATACCCCCTCATTTCTGTTGTACGGGGTATCAATTAATTCTCTAAGTTTATTTTTATCTCTTCTATGCTTTAGACTAAACACTAGCCTACCCATTCTTATTTCAAAATTCCTTCTTCAAGTACTCAAAGGAGTCCATACTTTACTCGTGGTTTTGTCCTTAAGCTAAGGCGTGAAAGACAGAACTATTTGAGGGTTTGGCCCCAAATCAACTCTACTTTATTTCATTTAATTTAATTGTTGTTTTATTATTATTTCCTTGAATTTACTAACTCGTTTAATATTTTGTAGTTGCAAACAAACAGGATCAAAGTAAGAATTATGTTCCTTTTATTTCTATTATTTTTCTAACGATTTTATATTGTTGGAATTATGGTTAAATTGCTTCCAATATTAATGTTTATTCTATTATATTTTTTATGATCACCACATTGAATGTTTAAAGGAAATATGTAATTGAAAATCACGCCTAATAAGATAATTTGGACAACCGGTTTAGGTTCCTTTTTAATCTTGTTGCTTAATTCAAGTGATCACAAATATTCTAGAATTATATGTTTCATTAATATTCAACCAATTTAGCTAAATAATAGTTTGGAGCAAATTGAATATTTTGTTTGTATGCCTTTGAGATCGCAGGAATCACTTTTCACTATAAGAATCGAGTAGAGGCCAATACGGGCGAATGTGACTCCATGACTCACTTCGTACCATCATCTCCGATCCTCCTTTCGTGGTTCCGAACCATATGGAGTTAGTAATCTCATGGATTATGAATGGGGTGTAACCTTCACGGGTCAATCGTTGTTGCCTATCGTTGTCCCTTAATCTTGGTTGCCTTAAATGATCCGTGAACGGTTTACAAGTTCCTTAAAAACTTGTTGGCGGCTCCCTACTTTCCTTGTCCCTAATCGTATTATGTCAATTCCCACTTCCTATGAGTGCCAAGCATATTCACACATGCTTTAACGTAGGCGCACTTCGAGCGACGCCTACAATTTGGCGACTTCACTGGGGAGGATTCTTGGTTATTTATCGATTTGAGTGATCGGTATTTAATTAAGATGAGTGGATGAGACTTGAAAGATTCTTGAAAAATATTCCTGTGATTAATTTGGCATTTTTGCATATGCATAGACGTTTTAACGTCGCATTTAGGTCTGTCCCGTAGGAAAAATTAAATAACTTGGTTGCGTACGAAGGAAAACAGGGCACCAGTCAGATCTTCTGACTGTCGTGCCACGGCAAAGTCTGCCGTGTCACGGTACAGTGCACCGTCTGACGGTGCACAGTACCGTGGAACAGGAATTTTTGCCGTGTCACGGCAGTCTCAAAATCAGTCCGATGGCTTATTTTCTTTTCTCATAGTCAACTTCCTTCAATTTTTCTGAAAAAACGTATGTGTTCTACATGCGTCTTAGCCCCGGGGGATTTAAGCTCTATCAACCCAAAAACGCTCATGGCAATAAGGGTTCATCCGAGTCATTAAACCCACCCAAACCATGGAGTCGAGTTCGATTTCATCACAAACACGCGGAGCCGCCCGTTGGCATGTACCCTTTTGACACCCAAAGCTTGACCAATAATTGAACATAGATCTTGACTCTAGGTTGCAAACTTTTTTTACATCATCGTGCCTAAATGCTACATGGTTGTTTGGTGCTAACCCTCATGTGTTTACTCTTTTGTTTAACCCATGACCAAGGGTTTTTATTTTCACATAGTAATTAGTACTGACCTAAAATCGATTAAAATCTGGAAAAATCACAAAACTGACCTGGAACTGCGCACCGTGTCACGGCATGTTCTGCCGCGCCACGATGAACAGTGCCGTGACACGGGGATTTCTACCGTCTGACGGTAGACTGCACCGTGACACGGTGCCCAGGAAAAGTGTCCCGTCAGTTTTTTTTCGGTTTTTGTGCGTATGTATGTGAATGATGTGTCCAGTTTGGTGTCATGTTTAGCTGTACGGTCAAAACACGCGTCCATAACCTCACTTAATCACTCACATATCTTGTTCACACACTTTTTTTTCCTTAGTCGTGCACCACTTTTTGACCGTATTTTAGGGTAGTCTTGTTTTTTGTATCGTTTTTTTTTGGAGTAAGTCGGATAATATCCTCCCATACTTTTTTTTTTAAATAAACAAATAGAATTTCAAAATTATAGATTTTTTTAAAATTCATTTTTTTATCCGGATGGCTTAAGGTTAAGTTTGGTCATTAAAGGTGTGTTTGTTTCGGTGTCACAGCACTTGGTCAAGAAGCAGGGGTAGATTGTTACGGTTCGAGTCAATACCTCAACAACCTCTTATACCAAAGAGGCGTACAAGGAAACCACCACAATCATCTCCACAAGATCCATCTCCAGTCTTCTTTCAACCAATGGCTACTAAGGAAGATATCGAGAACATCAACAAGACAATTGAAATGTTGTCTAACATGATGCAAACACTCACCACTAGAGTTAGCACGGTAGAGCAAGAAAATCAAAATAATGTCACTACCGCTGCAATGGACAAGATTAAGGAACAGATGAGTAAGATTTCTGATGAATTCACCTATGTGGAACAGCCTGTCACCTCTTCGTCCATAAGGGACAAGCTTCCTGAGAAGTTTTCCACTGCTGACATTCCCAAATTCAAGCCTACTGATAATCCGCTTTTCCATTTGAAGGCTTTTTCTGCAACCATGGCTCTTAAGGGAGTAGATGTGACACTCTTCCCTAGAGTGTTTCCTCTTTCCTTGGAGCATGCCTGTCAACAGTGGTTCTACTCTTTGGAATCCAAACATGTCGTGACCTAGGAGGATGTTGCTGAAAGCTTTATGAATCGTTACAAGTGTAACATTCAAGCCAAGACTTCTGAATGTGAACTCTCCATTCTCAAACAGAAAGAGAATGAAGGCTTCACCACTTACTTAAGCAGGTGGAGGGAAACAGTCGCGCTCTTGGTGGATCCCCCTAAGGAAAAGGAGATGGTTCGCTTGTTCATTTCCAATATGACTTATAAGTACAAGCAACACTTGAAATTTCTGCCTCTGAGTACCTTTAAAGCTGTATACGATATTGGAATCAATATCGAGGACGAACTAATGAAGACTGCTGGTAGCAACAATAATAACAACACTTGGAAAAACAAGAAGAACGACACTCCTTCTTCTTCGTCTTCCAAGCCCAATAATGCTACCAACAATATCAATATCAATGATGTGCTGGCCCTTAATGCTCCTCCTCAAAGTTTCCAAAGGCAAAGGAGGGTTTACACGCCTTTGGGAATGACTTATAATGCTGCTTATGACCGTTTGCATGGTCAAGGACTTATTATGCCAATTGGACCATTTCTAGAACCTCGACCAGAGAATAGGACCGCTAGCTATGACCCCAATGCCTATTGCAAGTTTCATCAAGGCAAGGGTCATAATACTGAGAAGTGTTGGAGGTTGAAGGATGCAATCCAAGACCTAATTGATGCTAACCAACTTCCTGTCCCTCCAGGGGGCAAGAAGCCTAACATTCAAACAGGTCCTCTTTCTAATGCTTTGGCTATCATGGGAGATGAAGTGTCCTTTGATCCATCAATACTCATTCAACCTGTGAATGAACCTCTACCGGAAGTTGTATTTGTCTCGAGTTCTGAAGAAGTGAATGGAATTTGGGATAGTGACGATGAAGACGTCTATCTCAAGGATATAGCCTGTTCATCTCTTAACACAAGTGAAGATGTTTGGGGAGACTTTGAGGTCAAGGTTCTTACCAGAAGTGGACGGTTACAACAACCTAGTCCACCTCCACCTCCACCACAATCACATCCGATAGTTGATCCCATCGACCCTGTGAACAGCGATGTGGTCAAACAATTGCAAAAGACCAAGGTGGAGATGAATGTATGGAAGCGTTTGGCCACCTCCCACGAGCATCGAAAGGCTGTGATGAATGCTCTAGTGAAAATAGGAGTTGATGATGACATGACTCCTCAAGGACTGGTCAACTTTCTCACTACTGAATTGCCAAGTACTAGCAATCTGATTTCGTTTTCTGACAAGGATCTGCCCTCGGAAGGGGATCAACATAATAAGTCCTTACACCTCACTGTGGTGTGTAGGTAGATGAACGTTCCTATGAGCTTGGTTGATAACGGCTCTGCTATCAATGTATGCCCACTCCGCACTGCAAAGAAGTTGGGCACAAAGAATGAAGAACTGACTCCCTCTACTGAAGGGATTCAAGCTTATGATAATACTCGCCGTCAAGCCATGGGTACTATCATACTCAACATAGCTACTGGGGCCATTGAACGTCGCACCAAATTTCAGGTGGTGGACATTAAGGCCTCTTTCAATCTGTTATTAGGATGCCCTTGGCTTCACGAGCTAAAGGCGATTCCATCATCCTTGCACCAGAAGGTGAAAGCCATAGTTGGAGGGGTTCCAATTACCGTTGATGCCTCTCCTATGCGCATTCAAGTTATCGACACTCCTATCGTCCATGTCGAACATGACGAAGAAGACGAAGATCTTTGGGGGTTTTCACTCGATGATGTTCTTGTGATTGAAGAAGAGGAAAAGTGTCATCTCGACTTCGATCCCTATTCAAACACCAACATTAATGCCATTATGAAGAAGCAAGGGCATTTCCCTGGAATGACCCTCGGACTCAAAAAGAAAATGGCTGAATTTTGGGGCCATCCTGGTGCACTCAAGAAGGATACTTTTGGCTTGGGATTCAAGCCAACAAAAGAAGATGTGAAACAAGCTCTATTGAAGATAAAGGCTCGCAATAACGCTCGAATCATGAAGAAGGAAATGGCCATGGATCCATATCCATTAACACTCAATGGCCAGTAAATCAAAGAAGGGGAAGACTTTCCATGCTATGAATTCCCTGAGCCATTCATCCACGATGGGATGCGTGAACCAGGATTCAAGATGTTCCTCGATTGTGACTTTCTTGATGAAGACGAAGAGCTCTTCACAACTGAGAAACCAGCTAGCCCAAGCTCTGATGATCTAGGCATTAACCTTCTTTTTGGAATGGAGAAGAATGAATCTAATCCCGTCTGCAATGATAATTCCGAGCTCGTTCAAGCTGTTATAGCAAACAAGGATTTTGACCCCTCCAAGTTAATCGTCCAAGCTGGTAATATGTCAAGGGGATGGCGCAAGACATTGAGGATCACTACGCCAAATGGAGAGAAGTTGGAAATAATCGCTGGCAAAGGTCCTATGTTTTATGAGTCTAAGTCGTCTGGGTCCGAGTCTGAGTCTGAGTCTAAGTCTGTAGACGAATCCTTAGAGTCTGAGGCCGACCCTCTTTCTGCTATAGAGTCCAATCCTGAGTCTCTTGTTGAATTTTCCCTTTCCGGTGAGGTCGCAGCTGACCTTGCGCCTCTTGATGTATTAGCCAATGAATTCAATAAAATGAGTACCTTTGCTTACGATGCGTGTCATTCCCCTAGCCCTGATCAATATTGCTTTGCTAATGATAAAAATGACAAATAAATAATAAAAGCAATGGAAGAACACGAAAATAAAACAGCAGTTATCGAAGATACAGAAACAGTTAACATTTCCAATGATACGACTGTTAAAGAAGTAAAAATTGGATTAACACTAAGTCAAGATGAACGCAAAGAGCTAATTAACTTGCTTAGTGAATTTGTTGATGTATTTGCTTGGTCATACCAAGATATGCCAGGAATTGATAGGGATATAGCTCAGCATACGATACCACTCATTCCAGGTATGAAGCCTGTCAAGCAAAAGCTGCGCCATATGAAACCGGATGTGGCTCTCAAAATCAAAGAAGAAATCAGAAAGTAGTTGGCCGCAGGTTTCATCAAAGTAGCCAAGTATCCAGAATGGATAGCAAATGTGGTTCCAGTTCCAAAGAAGGATGGAAGGGTCAGAATGTGTGTTGATTATAGGGACCTCAATAAAGAAAGCCCGAAAGATGGGTTCCCTCTACCTCACATTGACATTCTGGTCGATAACACAGCAAACCATGCACTCCTATCATTCATGGACAGTTACGCCGGATATAATCAAGTATTGATGGCTGAAGAAGATATGGAGAAAACCACATTCATCACACAATGGGGTACATATTGCTATACGGTAATGCCATTCGGGTTGAAAAACGCGGGTGCCACCTACCAAAGAGCAGCTACGGCATTGTTACATGACATGATGCACAAAAAGGTGGAGGTCTATGTCGATGATATGATCGTTAAGTCTAAATATCGCCCAGACCATATCATCGCAATTCGCAAGTTCTTTAAAAGACTTCGCAAGTACAACATGAGATTAAATCCAACAAAATGTGCATTCGGAGTCACGTCAGGAAAATTACTTGGATATGTGATCAGTTCTCGAGGGATTAAAATAGATCCCACAAAAGTAAAAGCGATCATGGCCATGCCACCACCCAAGAATGAGAAAGAGATTCGAGGTTTCATTGGAAGGCTGCAGTATATAAGTAGGTTCATATCAAAGCTCACAGCGGTATGTGAACCTATATTCAAGAAGCTTAAGAAAAATGTCCCAGTCACATGGGATGACAATTGCCAAAAAGCTTTCGACAAAATCAAAGAGTACCTGGCAAACCCATCTGTGCTAGCGCCAGCAATACCTGACTTTCCTCTTCGACTCTACCTTACGGTCACAAGAGAAATGATGGGGGAAATTCTAGCACAAGATATTGAAAGTAAGGAGAATGCAATCTACTACTTGAGTAAGAAGCTTCAAGGATATGAGACACGATACACACCACTTGAAAATTTGTGTCTCGCACTTGTGTGGGCCGCACAGAAACTAAGACATTACATGCTCACTCATACAGTTCATGTCGTGTCCGAGATGGATCCTCTCAAATACTTGTTCGAAAAAGCAACACTCAATGGCAGATTATCAAGGTGGATAGTCAATCTTGCTCAATTTGACTTGAAATTTGTACCACAAAAAGCCATCAAAGGTTCTGCGGTTTCTGACTTCTTAGCAGACTTTCTGCGAGAAGAAGTTAAAAAAGAAGAAGATGAGTACGATTTCCCTAACGAAGATTTACTCATAACCGAAGATGATAGCTGGACGCTCTATTTCGATGGAGCTTCAAACCAAAAAGGATGTGGTGTAGGAGTCTTGCTCGTATCACCCAATGAAGAGCTTCAAACCAAAAAGGATGTGGTGTAGGAGTCTTGCTCGTATCACCCAATGAAGAGCACATCCCAATTTCCATGAAGCTCGATTTTGATGTCACCAACAATGCCGCAAAATATGAAGCATGTATTTTGGGGTTAGAAACAGTTGTCGCCTTGGGAATTAAGAAGCTCAATATCTACGGTGATTCTTCACTAATCATTAACCAAATCTCCAAGAGATGGAAAGTGAGAAGTGAAAGTCTCGCTACGTATCAAGCTCATTTAGAAACTCTCATGGAGCAACTAGCTAAAGTGGAATATACGTATTTGCCGAGAGAAGAAAACCAATTCGCCGACGCACTAGCTAAATTAGCATCAATGGTGCGAATTCCAACGGATACAATCAGAATGCCACTGACCATAGAAAGAAGATAAGAACCGGCTTATGTTAACGCACTCGACGATGAACAAGAACAACAAGAAGAAGATGAAGAGTCATGGTATACAGATATCCTTAACTATGTGACAAGAGGAGAATACCCTCCCAATACTGATAAAAGGGCACGCTGTGCTTTGAGGCTCCTGGCCTCACAGTATGTGCTCATCAGGGGAGAACTCCATAAGAGAACTGCAATGCGGAGAAATCTCTTATGCATAGCCAAGAAAGAAGCACACAGAACCATGGAAAACCTTCATGCCGGTATATGTGGAACGCACATGAATGCAAAGATGTTAGTCCAAAAGATTCAACGTCAAGGTTATTATTGGACTACTATGGAGAGAGATTGTCATGAATACGTCAAGAAATGTATGAAGTGTCAAGTCTACGCAAATTTACAGCATGTTCCACCTTCGCTTCTTTACACATATACTTCTCCATGGCCTTTCTCCACTTGGGGCATCGACATCATTGGAAAATTAACACCACCAGGACAAGGGGGGCATGAATTCATCCTCGTAGCGATCGACTATTTCACCAAATGGGTCGAAGCTGCCTCATATGCTAAGCTGACGGCGAAACACGTAGCTCAATTCATTGAGAAAAATATCATATGCCGCTATGGGGTACCACATGAGATGATCAACGATAATGGAACGCATTTCGCCCCCGAATAGAACGCATCACAGATCATCACCTTACAGACCAAAAACAAATGGTACGATCGAATCGGCCAACAAAAATGTGAAAACTATCATCGAAAAGATGACAGAAAATTACAAGGATTGGCCAAGTAAGCTACATTTCGCCCTTTGGGGTTATCGAACCTTTGTTTGTACATCAACGGGGGCTACCCCTTTCTCTCTGTTTTATGGAGTTGAAGCTGTACAACCAATAGAACTCGAAATCCCTTCTCTTCGAATCGCATTGGAAAGCCAACTAGATGAAGTCGACTGGATTAGAGCAAGACATGATGAACTAGTCTTACTTGATGAAAAACGCTTGGCAGCTTTGCATCATGTCCAAACCTACCAACAGCGTATGGTGCGACATTTTAATAAAAAAGTCAAGACTAGGAACATCAAAGAGGGTGACCTGGTGCTTAAGGCACTTCGTAAAAATGTGTTAGATCCAAGAAGAAAATTCAGACCGAATTGGTCAGGCCCGTACATTGTTAAAGCCATCTTGTCTGGCGGAGCGGCACAATTGGTAGACATAGACGGTAACGGTTTCCACAATTTAACCAACTTGGATCAACTCAAGAAATTCTATGCCTAGTCGCATGGGTTCATGACCCAATAGAGCTACGTTTGGCCTGATTCCTTTTTTAAGGATACGTAGGCAACCCCTCAAGGGGGCCCGACCACTTTAAAAAAAATAAAATCCTCCCTCTGTCGATCAAGTACACGCATCAGTTCAGCATTGCGTCACGGCAAAAAAAAACGGGGGGGGGGGGGGGGGGGGGGGGGGTTCGCCGCGACACGGGACATTCCATTGTGTCACGGTACAGTCCACCGTGGCACGGTGGACCTGGCAAAAAAAAAAAAAAAAAAAAATGTCGTGACACGAGAACTTCCAACGTGTCACGGAAATTTTTCACAATGGCACGGTGGAATTTCAGATTTCCAATTTTTTAGTGACGCAGTCTTTTAGAATTCATTGTTTGTCCGATGTTTTGTTTTATTCTTCCATTGCGTCCGACTCCTTGACTTGGATAAATAAATAAAAAAAAAAAAAAAGTCATTGTAATTTTTTATTTAAGGCTAAAGTAAATATGCTATTATTATTGAAATTAATGCGACTACAATTATTGGCATCATATGCCTTATTTTAAATAAAAAATTATAAATAATAAAAGCAAAGCAATACTAATCTAATCCTTCTTCACTTTAGGAACATCATTCTCTTTTTCAATTAGGTCGGCCTTCACCATTAATGTGTCTTTTGTAGCCCGAACCGTCACACCCCTAGTCGAACTTTCACCCCTTTCACCTTTCTTAAAATTCTTCGGTTGTTTCTCTCTATAGACCATCTTCTCTTTACCCTTCCCTTTCACATAATTCTTCCTTTTCGGCATCATAGGAGTCTTAAACTCAATCTCTTGTGTTCTTGGACCTAGACGATCTTTAGGAGGTGCTTTCTTATTTCCAAGACGACTCTTCATATCAGATCTGCGTGATCCGAATCGTTCCCTCCTACTTCTAGGGTTCGACCATGCCTTGTATGCACTAGATAAAGGAGGAGGAGCTTGGTTACTTGCAGAAACGGTCCACAAAGGTCTTCCAATCCAATAAGTCTCGTATTTGTGAACGTTACTTTCATGCAACGATACCTCACAAGGACTATCGTTATAGTGTGGAACTACTTGTTCAAGTCCATACTGCCGCATCAATCGGGAAGGACAATAAAAAGTCAGTTTTGAGATACTAGGAACACGGCAATATGGAGTATCATTCGTATCAACCATCCTAGTAAGCCTCCACCAAGGCACCACCCAACGAATGGAAAATTCTCTCTTTGCAAAGAAATTTTTCCAGTCTTCATACGACATGTTCACAGAGTAATTCTTCTTCCTGCGGACTAGATCGTTAGGGCCATATTTTTCAACATCGTCGGGGGCTTCAAATAGTTCTAAACGCTACATCAACCAAATCTGCAAAAAAAAAATATCAGTCGTTGATAAAAAAAAAAGAAAAAAAAAGTGTAGATTCCCGTGACACGGCAGATTTCACCGTGTCACGGCAGAGAGCCACCGTGACACGGTGCCTGTTTTGTGTCACGGGAGCTACTCGGAGCGTATTTTTACCTGCAGCAGTACTAGAGAGCCCATCCTGATGGCTTTCCGGTCAGCTTTTGCTTCGTCAAGGCCACGAAATGTTTCTCCAAGGCACGTAGGCATAGGAGATCTCCCATATTCGACATGTTCAAGCACAGACGCTAGACAAGCATGTCCTACCCTACCGTTTGCAAATAAAAGCTTGCTAAACATGTAAAAAATATATGCCCTTCTACGATATACATGATAAGACTCAGAGATAGGGCGATTAAAATATAAATTTGCAAGTTTTTCTAAGTCTACCTCATTACCACACACAATTCTATTTTAATCTGGATCTGTTAGATTCAGATGGCGTTCAAAATCTTGGTAATAATATTCACGTAGGGTAGGCATGGCAATAAGATTTCTAGCAGGAAATCCAAACATTGCACCGAATTCCTCCGGCAGGGGACAAATTTCATCGTAATCAAATTTAAAACAATGTGTTTTTGGACTCCAATAATCTAATGCTGCCCTAAGAAAGTCATGTTCAATTGCTACATGCCTCAGGGCTAGTAAACCCCTGACATGAAACAATTCTAACTCTCTTTTGTCAGCATTGGTCAAAGATTAAGACCATTGCGCAATGTATTATCAAAATTCTGAGACATTATTATTGAAATATGAAATTCTAATTATTTTGTGTTTCGTAATTATGCATATCATGAATATACTAGTCCTATTTTATAGAAAAAGCGCTCGGAACTACTCAGAAATTATCTTTCCATACGCGCAAACCACACCGTTGTAGAATACGCGTACCGTGACACGGGAAATCCCACCGTGTCACGGGAATTTTTGCCGCGACACGGCAGTTTTTGCCGTGACACGGTGTACAGTAACGTGTCGCGGCACCCCACGCGTTTTCTTTTTTTTATCTTTTCCCGTATCTATCCGGATTTTTTTAGTATTTTATCTTCACCGTTTATTTTTCAGTTTTCTGAGAGTTTCATTCCTAATAAAATTCTCAACTTTTTTTATTATTATTATTTTTTTATCATTTCATTTTTATTTATTTTAATTTATTTATTCATTACTTTAGTATTTTATTTTTTTTATTTCTATTTTTTCTTTATCATTTATATATTTACTTATTCTTTCTATTCTTGTCTTTTTATTTCTTTTTCTTTTGGGGAAGGTCGGTACCCTCCACTTACTCCACTTACGTTTTTTGTCTCGTCATTAATAAATACACGATCACACACACACAATGAGTCTCAAGCACACACTAACACACACTAATAAATACATAAACTGTGAATAATGTACAAAATGATTCATAATAAATAAACAGCGTCAAGTGTCATCACAGTATGTACAAATAAAGACCCTCGATCAAAAGTCTGCAGAACCAGAATCGGTATCATCTCCAGCCTGTGAATACGGGAACGGTGAGCCAAAGAGTCCCGCCATCATCCGAGTACGGGGAGCAGTGTCCCTACTAGTCCCTGTGACTCCAGTAGCAGTCAAACTCAAGGCAGGACCCGTCCAACTGGAAAACGGTGTAGATTGACTCAAAGACACGAGAATCGTCGGTGGAGGCATCGTCCCATACATCGGAACTGAGAACAAGCCCAACACCGGTGGAGGAATCCCAGATGATGGAGCTGAAAATAAACCAGGATCCACGGGAGTCAAAACAGGCCTAAACTCAGGCTGTGAAGGCTGTGAAAATGACTGTCGCTGCCCCTGACTCTGACCCTGAAAGCGCTGGGAAGACTGAGGCTGCTGCCACTGAGCCTCCTAAAACGGCTGAGTAATTTGAGGCTCTCGCTAAGACTAAGAATGCCGATGAACCGCAGGAGATCGTCTACCACGACCAAGCTCCTCCTCGTCCGAGCCTCTATGCCTCGAGCGCGAGCGGGACCTCCGTTGCTCCTGAAAGATACAAAATCAAAAGGCGTCAACAATGCAAAATAAAACAAATGGTAGAAGTGGAAAAAATCAGCATACCTCAAGAACATCGCTAGAACTGCTCCGACAACTAGCACCACGCCGGAGCTTAATGATGCAGTACTTCAGAGCGTCAACCAGCTTCATGAATCCCATCATCTCCGAGCGGTTAGGCTGAGGACAAAACAAAGAAAAATCAGTAACAAGCGGCGTTAAAAGGATGAATAATGCATCAAAAACTTACCGACTGTCTGTAACCCTCTGGCGCGTCAGCAATATGGTCCTCGGTAATACCAATCGGCCCTGGGTAGCGGACAGACTGAGGCGGAATCTCGATCCTCCCCACAGGGCGAACAGTTGTCTGAAAATACGATCGAATAATCAAGTTATTCGACTATTTAAACAAAGACAAGTGACAAAAATCCTAAAAAGAAATCATACCTCAGGAAGGCTGGGTGGAGGAGCCAGAGAGGGAAGCAAGTCTTGCGCGTAATCACCCTCCATGTGCACAAGCTCCTGCCAAGGAAAAGTGTAGCGCTCTCCCCTGTTTATCAACTCCCTAAGTAAGCGCGAGTCCAGCATCGACTCCGGTAGAGATGAGGGCACCACAAAGCGATCACCACTATGCTGACGAACGACACGCTCCCCCAAACACCAGACGAAGCGTCCAGTACCAACCAAAATAGTGCGATGCGCTGAAAGATGCAAGGCCTCGGGAAGATTAGTCATTCCGGCCCAAGGACGATACTGGACATCAATGGCAACCTGAAAACCATAAAAAGTTGGCATGAAACACCGGAAATAATGTTAGAAAGAAAATAACAGGCAACAAAACTAATTCTTACGCCAATAGAAGAGGTGCCTCGGCGTAGCATCCCACGCAGCGCAGAGACATACTCCACCCGTGACTCTCCTCGGTCACGCCAACTGGGCCCGACAGGTAAGTCATGAACCGCTCCACGACGCCGTCGAGGAGCCAATCCTGGGAAGTACTCGTAGAACCATAGCTGTAATGAAAAGTAATCTTTGAGCACATGAGTCGAACAAATAAAAATAAAACAAGAAGAGGAAAGGATCATCACCTTTACGACTCTCCATAGACCGTAGACAGTGACGGGAGACTCATCGTTCCGCTGCCGACACCCATGACATAACGACAAGAGAAGGTCGGCGTATCCGAGGCTGGCCCAGCTAAAGGATCCTATCTCACTGATCCTGACTAAAGAAGGGAGGTAGCAAAGGAGTGCACGTGAACTCCTATCATGAGAAAGAGTCATGGAGATCAGAATCAGAATGAAGATCCGCACTCGCTGCTCAGTCGATGTCTCCTCCATGTCGAAGCCACGAGCTAGAACTGAAGCCAGCTCCGATCGCCCGCTCCTAGGATCACCTCGAGACACTGGCCGGGTTCTGATATGCTGAATGATCGGACCTAACAAATCGGCTGCCTCAGTCGCTCCCCAAGAAAGATCAGACATCTGAGCTATGGCCCGGTCATTGAAGCGCAGCCCAATAATCATGCTAAAGTCCAGAGGGGTCACTGTCATCTCCCCCCAAGCAAAATGAAAGGTGTTGGTGGTATCCCAAAAATACTCCAACAATGCGCGAACGACGGTCGCACCGCAACCCCGGGGGCTGCGAAACCCTGCGACCGCTGAATAAAAATCCGCTAAACCAGCCGATTCCCATAAGGCGTTCGTAGCAGGATCCCTCGTGATAATCTGGTAAAGTCGGGGAATCAAATCTCCGGCTCCAGAACCGTGGTGGCGAAGCGTGCCGTCGACTATGTCGGAGAGTGGGCGATGAGAAATGTGGTTCTCACGACAGAAAAGCAACTGGTCTGGAGTCCACAGAGGTGGAACCCACCTATCTCTACTCGTACAAGCTCGAGGCTCAGACTCTAAGACGTCGTCGTCCATACCCTCGGGAACCGTGGGAGTGTCCTCCCAAAAAGCCTGACGCTGGCCATGGGTGGAAAGATCGCGATCCCGTCGCCTAGTCATGCTATTATAAAAATAAAAATCTAAATGCTTAGCATCATTTCCTAAGACATTTAGTTCGAGTTGCATTTTAATAAAAAATATAAATGCTTAACATCACTTCCTAAGTTATTTAGTTGTTTATCGCATCATATGCTAAATTTTTACCTCAAGGCTAAAAATTGGCAAAATAATGGAATTATTTATAGTATTTAGTTTCTCCATGACGAACTAATACTATGTTCTCCTAATTGCATGATACTATGTTCTCCATGACAATGTAGTACATACACAATACAAAACATGTCTCAAAGTTGCACAAAAACAATAAATCGACGCATCATAGCATATTTTACAAGATCTACAACCAACATGTCATCAATCCAAGTGCAAAAGAACAACATGAACAACAAGGAACACCATTTACCACAAGTAGTACAAAAAATGGTGATTTTGCTCAATTCTTCACCAAATCATGCAATTTTTGTCTCAAATCGCTCACATACACGCATACATACATATACAAGTAAATTCATAGCAAGAATCTCAACATAAACCTCAAAATTAAAAAATCCCCAAATTGATTTTTAAGGGTTTTTACATGAAACTACTCATTTGAAGCAAATTCAAGACAAGGGGCAAGAAAACTTACATGGGTCCTTGTAAGAAATCGGAAATGAGGAAAATAGAAGAAAATTGGACCGAATTTAGTGAAGAATTGAGCTCCAAAGCTCGGAAAACTGCAGCAACTACACCGCGAAGCAGCACAAGCCGCCGTGACACGGCGTCACTTCCCGTGTCACGGTAAACCCCTGACAACAGCGAACAGCAGCGGCAAGTCCCGTATCACGACAGATCTCTGACAGCAACCCGGCAGTAATAGCAGCGACCAGCAGCAAGTTTCAGGAAAGAAAAAAAATAACAAAAAGAAAAAAAAAAAAGGAAGAAGAAAGTGCAGAACCGCCGCGACACGGGGGGGAATCTCCGTCTGACGGGGAAACACTCCGTGCGCCGGTGTATTCTGGCCGTGGCTCGGTAGTTTGAGCTGAAGAAAAAAAGAAAATTGAGAAGGGGAGTGCGGAAATGGCAAAAAATGGCAGAAGCAGCTAGAATTTAAAGCCAAAAAAGCATCTCGTTACATCCCGTTTCTCGTGCAACGGATCCCATTACCATGTAACGGTAATATATTGGCGTGGCACACGTGGTTTGACTGGTCAAAGATGTCGATTGACTGGTTTTCAGCCAGCAGATGTCGATTGACGGGAATCTGCTCCGCGACACGGGAATTGGTCCCGTCAAACGGCAAAAGGCTACCGTGTCGCAGGATGTTTACACGTGGCACGGGGTTCAGGAGGTTATTTTACACATTTTTCGAAGCTAACAGCGAATATTTCTGGTATTTTTTACTAAAGCTGCATGATTTTCCGTGCAAATTGGACAGTTAATTTTTCGGTAAAATTACGCGAAAAATTTTAACTGATGGTTGGAGGGTACCAAAATTACTATTTTGCCCCTAGAAGCATTAAAGTCAATTTGTCGATATTTTAATCACCTAATATGGTCGGATAATCGACTTGAAGGTGTGAATCATCTGCGGCCCACGTTCGGGGATAATCGAACCATCATACACTTGCAACTTTCAGCGATTACAGTAGTCGTCGGCTTTCCTCAAGCATGGAAAGCGTTATCGGTGGATTTTTCTTCAAGTATAGAAAACCGCCAAGTCAGGCTTTCCTCAAGCTTGGAAAGCGTTATCGGTGGATTTTTCTTCAAGTATAGAAAACCGCCAAGTCGGCTTTCCTCAAGCTTGGAAAGCATTATTGGTGGATTTTTCTTCAAGTATAGAAAACCGCCAAATTCCTTTGTCGGCTTTCCTCAAGCATGGAAAGCATCGTCGGTGGATTTCTTCAAGCATAGAATGACACCAAATTCATACATCAACTTTCCTCAGGCATAGAAAGTATTATCCGGTAGGTTTCTTCAGGCTTAGAAAACTACCAAACTCCTCAGTCGGCTTTCCTTAGGCATGGAAAGCGTTTCGACAAATGTCATCCGGTGGATTCCTTCAAGCATAGGAAGCTGCCAAATTCGTTTGTCACCGATACACTGGTGTCGGATACGTATTATATCCTTTTACTCTTTTATCTGTGGAATTAACATTTTTCTGCAAGTATCGGCGTATACAGAGTGATTTAGGATCGCAGAACGTCTTAAATCCTTCTCCGTCCCTATCGACTACTTTGACTATCGTTTTCAAAACTGACGTTTCTACAAACTCAGTCAAAGTGGGGGCTTCTGTAGACACCTAAAAATGTCTCCCCAAAACCAAACTTGATGATGAACAACCTTTCACCGCCACTATTAGTCGGGTTCAGTATTTAATCCCGAGAGTGCTTAAAAAATCGTATTTGATTAAATTCATATTTTTGAACAGTCCATGGATTTGTCTTGATTTTTGGTAAAAGCATAGTTTTAATTTCAGCCCAAATTTATTATTTAATTTTAGCCCAAACCTTTTTTTATTTTTTATTGTTTTATTATTTATTATTGGCCCAAACCTTTTATTTATTTTATTTAATTATTTTTTCTTATTTTAGCCCAAATAATAATAAATTTGAAAAAGGCCCGAAATTATCAATCGGCACTTAAAATGCTGAACGAAATTAGGGTTAAAAATGTATTTAGACGGAAAACCGGGCTGAGAATTCCCGCGCCACGGCAGGTACCCACCGTGTCACGGGAATCATTCCCGTCTGACGGTGGGATTTCCAGTGACACGGGAATTTCCGTGTCTTTTCCGCGTAAACCCTTAACGCGTTTTCTTCCCCGTTTACTAAAAATTTCCCGCGTCACACTAAAAATGCACCGTGTCACAGGAATGATTCCCGTCTGACGGTGGGATTTCCCATGTCATGGTACAGTTTGCCATGTCGCGGGATACTTTTTTAGGGTTTTTATCATTTTAGGGTTCCGTGTGCTCCCTCAGCACATTTTCTCTATAAATACCCCCTCATTTCTGATGTACGGGGCATCAATTAATTCTCTAAGTTTATTTTTCTGTCTTCTATGGTTTAGCCTAAACACTAGCCTACCCTTCTTATTTCAAAATTCCTTCTTCAAGTACTCAAAGGAGTCCATACTTTACTCGTGGTTCTGTCCTTAAGCCAAGGCGTGAAAGGTAGAACTGTTTGAGGGTTTGGCTCCAAATCAACTCTACTTTATTTAATTTAATTTAATTGTTGTTTTATTATTATTTCCTTGAAGTTACTAACTCGTTTATTATTTTGTAGTTGCAAACAAACAGAATCAAAGTAAGAATTATATTCCTTTTATTTCTATTATTTTTCTAACGATTTTATATTGTTGGAATTATGGTTAAATTGCTTTCAACATTAATGATTATTCTATTATATTTTTTATGATCACCACATTGCATGTTTAAAGGAAATATGTAATTGAAAATCACGCCTAATAAGATAATGTGGACAACCGGTTTAGGTTCCTTTTTAATCTTGTTGCTTAATTCAAGTGATCACAAATATTCTAGAATTATATGTTGCATTAATATTCAACCAATTTAGCTAAATAATAGTTTGGAGCAAATTGAATATTTTGTTTGTATGCCTTTGAGATCGCATGAATCACTTTTCACTATAAGAATCGAGTAGAGGCCAATACGGGCGAATGTAACTCCATGACTCACTTCGTACCATCATCCCCGATCCTCCTTTTCGTGGTTCTGAACCATATGGAGTTAGTAATCTCATGGATTATGAATGGGGTGTAACCTTCATGGGTCAATCGTTGCCTATCGTTGTCCCTTAATCTTGGTTGCCTTAAATGATCCGTGAACGGTTTACAAGTTCCTTAAAAACTTGTTGGTGACTCCCTACTTTCCTTGTCCCTAATCGTATTATGTCAATTCCCACTTCCTATGAGTGCCAAGCATATTCACACATGCTTTAACGTAGGCGCACTTCGAGCGACGCCTACAGAAAGAAAAAGTTATACTTTCATAATTGACACCTCTAGGAACTCCATAATGGAACGGAGTATCCGAAAGGAGAAATCAAACTTTGCTAGACATGGTATGATCAACAATGGGTCTTACTGATCTTTCTATCCCTTTCTAGGGACACACACTTCTAACTGCGGCTCAAATACTGAACTGTGCACCATCAAAGCTGTGGAAAAGACAGTATACGAATTATGGAAAATGAAACCACCTAGCTTGTCTTTTCTCAAGATATGGGGTTGCAAAGCATATGTCAAGAAATTAATTTCAGACAAATTTCACCCCAAATCTGACAAGGTTTTCTTTGTGGACTACCCAAAAGAAACCAAAGCGTATTACTTCTACAACAAATCCGATAAAAGAGTGTTTGTTGCTCGCGATGGTGTCTTTTTGGAGAAGGAACACCTTTCCAAAATGATAAGTGGGAGGAAAATCGAACTCGATGAAGTTCAAGAGGACGAGCAACTAAATCATATTAACAGTGAAAGTGCTCAAACAGCATCTGTTGACATTGATCAAAATGTGCAAAGTCAAACCGACAATGCAAATGCTTAGTCCGCTACCCTACTTAGGTGCAAGAGACCAAGGTCTCAACTAGATAGGTATCTTGGTGTTGTATTAACCGAGAATCGGGACATCTGGGTAGTGGATGGAGACAAACCGATAACTTACAAGCAAGCAATGGCAAGCACCGACTCTGCTAAATGGCAAGAATCCATGAGATCTAAGTTAATATGAGTGGAAGTTCAAGTATGGGACTTGGTTGACTTAATTACCCAAAGGTTACAATCGTATTGAATATAAGTGGATTTTCAAATGGAAAACCGACAAAGATGGAAATATATTCATTTACAAAGCTAGACTAGTAGCAAAAGATTAGTGGCAAATTCACAGTCTTTATTATGTTGAAACCTATTCTCTTGTTGCAATGCTTAAATCCATTCGGATCATTTAACAATAATTATTGTACGTCCTCCAGATAGACTACCAACCAACCACTAGCATTAATATTATGTAATTTGATTAGCTTTCAAACCAATCTGATATATAGATCAAATAATTGAGAAATCGAATTGCGGAGAACTTACCACAATCTTCTAAGCTACTTCGCATATCTTATCAACTTTAGCCTCAGAAAATCCTTAAATACCAATCAAATTCTTCACACACAAAAAAAGAAAGATATGTTGTATAATTCTGAATTCCGAGTCAAAAAAATTTTTAAAAAAAATTGTTGTATGACATTTCATATTTAAACCAATTTTAATTTGGTTGTATGAAATTCTGCAGGTAACTACTAAGAAAGAGTTTACAGAGGAGTTGTTTTACTAAAGTAATAAGTGGAACCCCACTCTTTCTTCTACCTTAACGGGACTAAATCAAAGGATGATATGTGTATGCATCAAAGCAAGATTTCATTAATTTATAATAATCATTAATCTATTGCTATTCATTTGTAAGTAACAATGTGCATTTATTTGTTTTTTTTTATAGAGACTACTTTTTACATATTGGATGAATATTTTTCAAAATACAATCATGAAGGACCTTTCCTCCATGGTGTCCAATTCAGCGCGGCCAGTCAGACTAAATCATTTATATAAACTCCTGTTTATAAGAAATTGAATGAAGAAGGACATTAATTTACCAGAGTATATGCATGATTGCAAGTCCTTCACCCCTCCCTCTGTCTCGAAGAACAAACTAAACTAAGCCCAAATTGTGATTAAAACAGAAATTGACTAATATTATATAAACAATGTTTCAATTATTTAGTCTTGATATGCTAACAAGCAGCAACATACTAGCAGTGAGTAAAAAAACAAAAAAAATCAAATAGAAATTGCAATTAAAACAGAAATGAAACCAAACAATTTTAAAACTTCCAAAAAATTTAAATATAGTTCTGAAATACAACAACTGAAGAAGAGAAACAAACTAGACCTAGAAATCATCTCCTCGTTGTTTTTGTGACCGTCTTTTGCAGCTTAAACTATATTTTGTTGAAGTGCTGAGAAAATTTCCTTTGATCTCACTGAAAATTAAAGCCTAAATTTCACAAATTAGGAAGAATTCTTCAAAATTAACCACAAATTTTGTCAAGCTAAGCTAGCCCTAGAATACTGAACTAGAGGAGAAAGAAAGTAAGAATTATATTGTATAGAAGTAAAAGTTCGCAAAAACCCTAGATTACCAAGCTAAAGGAGAGAGAGAAGGAAAGGGGTGGGACAATTTGTCCCCGGCAGTGTTGTGCTTGCGGTTGCGATAGTGGAGTGCGCGTGTACCTCCATCTTTGAGGAGAGAGAACGCTTGAAATCTAGAATGTGAGGATGAAATTATAGTGTAGATAGAACGTAAAATTAAAAGGGAGATATAATTCACAACTAATTGGGGTTTTTATTCAATAAAATGGATAATTCACTTCATTACATGAACCCTGATTCAAAATTTTACATACCTCTCTTTAACCTCCATAGAACCCTCTTTTGCTGAATTTCATATCATTCTTCATGAAAAAGAAGCAGTTTTTAATTGTAAATTTCTATGACCATTTATTTTTATCCAGGAAAAAGGAGATCGAATAATTTATTGGAAGAGAAACGAGTATACAGGAATACTCATGAATTCTAAAATGCAAGTGAAATAAAAGATGAAAAAAAGCTACTTCGTACTTAGGTTTGTAAGAAAATAAATAAATAAAAATTATTTTGACACAAAGTACTAACTTGCGTTTATAAGCCAGTTACTAAATATTTGGTTAAATTTTATTTGACTTGATATTTGTAACCAACATTTATTGGGTCGGTTACAAATAGAATTTCCAACCTTGACAAATTTTAAATTAGTAAACCTTCGTCTACAAGGCCAATTACTAATGTCATATTATTTGTAACTTATATTATCTTAGCCAGTTACTGGTAGTGTTAGTAACTAGCGTTTTTAACGCCAGTTACTAATAGGGCGTTACAAATAGCATTTTTTCTACTAGTGCCTTTATGAGTTCTTTCTAGAATTATTTTCCCAGTGTCATTGTTGATGAACTTACATTTATTGGAAGTAAAGCTTACAGAGTTACCTTTGTCACAAAGTTGAGAAATACTTAACAAGTTGTGCTTGAGACCCTCGACTAAGAATACATTATCAATAGCATGGGAACTTGACCTTCCTACCTTACTAATGGCAACTATATCACCTTTCATATTATCACCAAAGGTCACAGTTCCACCATAATAGGCATCGAGTGAGAGAAATCTAGATTTGTGTCCAGTCATGTGCTTAGAACAACCACTGTCGAGGTACCATGTGTTGTTCTCCCTCACTGGAACCTGCATGAGAAATCAAGCGTTACTGTTAGGAACCCAGGTTTCCTTGGGTTCCTGTATAACAAGAGTAGGTTTGTCTTTCCTAACACATATGTGTTCTGCAAGTTTTTCATTCTTCTGTGTGCTTTTCTCTTTCTTGGGACATTTAACTTGCTTATGTCCTGTATTCCCACATAAATAACATACTATACTACTAGGCAAATTAACATACTTCTTTTCCTTCTAAAACTTCTTTTTAAAACCTAAACCTTCTGTTCTTTTAGTTTGAGCATTAGTAATCTAGTCAGGAACTCTATACTCTATAGGTTGCTTACCTTTCCTAGCCTTCTCAAGTTCCCCCTCAAGTCTTAATTTCTCCGTTCTTATATCTTCCTAATCAGATTTCAATTTTTCAAAATTCGGATATTGGACAAGTGGAGGAACTTCAGAGTTAGGAGCATCACTAGTAAGTTTTTATAAAGACAGTTCCTCATTCAAAAGTATGTTATCAGGTTTCAATTTTTCTATAGTCTCTTTTAGGATAGAATTATCATCAAAAAGACTACAGAACTTGTATTGAATGTCAAACTTCATATTATCAACCCACTCACTATTTTCTTTGTAAGTAATTAAAGCTTTGTCACTTTGTTGTTTTGTTCTTTGTAATTCTTTAAGTTCTTCTTGAATATCTAAAACAGCACAAATTAGTTTCTCTTTAGAAGAATGTCTTAATTCATTTTGAGAAAACCATACCTCAGCCTCAAGTTCCTTCAGTTTGGCCTTTTCATCAGTTTTGGCCATTACACATAGATGTACAGTTTCTTCATGAGGTTATTCTTCTTCCTCTTCTAGATATGTGTCTCCCCAGGCAACTAGCATTGCCTTCTTCACATTGTCCTTAGTGAAGTATGGCTTATAGACTTTGGACTCCTTAGATTGCTCCTTTCCTTTAGTCTTTCCTTTTTTAGCTTCCTTAAATGGACAGTCCTTAATGAAATGATCTTTTGACCCACACTTGAAACAAGTAGTGTCTTTGGAACTTGTAAACTTCTCGTTCCTATCAAACTTCTTGTTATTAATCATCTTTTTAAATCTTCTTACTAGCATTTCCATCTCCTCTTCATTAACTTCTAAGTCCTCTGAATCTTGAGCCTTTAGAGCAAGACTTTTGTTTTTGGAACTTTCAGTGCTGGAACTCGGGTGCAGTTCATGAGTCATCAATGATCCTACTAGCTGTTCCATATTGAACTTGGTGAAATCCTTAGCTTCCTACATTGCAGTAACCTTGGATCTCCAGCGTTCATCTTGTGGTAGGCTTCTCAAGATCTTTCTAGCCTGTTCATCAATAGGAATATGCCTGCCAAAGGAACTCAGTTCATTAATTATATCATTAAACCTAGTGAACATTTCTTCTATGGTTTCCTTTGACTGCATTTCAAACCTTTCGTATCTAGACATTAATAGATCAATTTTAGAACGTTTGACCTCATTTGTACCTGGCATATCTTCATATGACCAAGCAAATACATCGATAAATTCTTTAAGTAGATTAATTAAATCGATTCTTTCTTCTTTATTAAGTGTTAACCCGATTTTAACTTCTCTTTTAATGGTTGAATCGTTTGAGATATCAACCGTTTCAATATCCTCAATTATTGGTGTTTTCTTTTCAAGTGTTTCCATTACTTTAATAATTTCTTTGTCATTTTCATTGTCAGTTAAGCAATGCTCGTCATCTTGGGTTAAGGAATAAAACGAGGAGTAAGAGGAAGAAGACATGTTATTAAATTTGGAAATCGTTACATCAAATAAAGAGATGTTCTGAGGGACTTGATTACTAACTATCCTAGGCATAGATGCTAAAATAGAAGAATTAGAAATAGGGGGTGCTACAACTAAGGATTTGGAAGACTCTACAGGGAAAGACTCTAACTCTGACTCTGACTCTGACGACTCTTCAAACATTGGTCCTTGTCCTGTTGTTATTGATATCTTTATTCTACTCGGAGTAGTCACCTTGACCGTTTTGCGCCATCCTTACACTAGACCCTCTGCTGGAGTGATGAGCTTCGAAATGTCGAAATTCTTGCTTTATAGAACCGTTTGAATGAGCGAGGAGTTATCCTCTATATACTTTGGCTCATCCTTCTCGCGCCCAAAGAGGAGTCCCATGACATTAAAGTCAAAGCATAGGGGTGCTTTCTCCTTATGGATAGGAGTTGGGATCTCATCTAGAAAATAACAATCTAGAAAGATTTCGAACCCCGGTTTCCTTATACCATTTACAACAAAGGGCTCGGGAAATTCGTAGCATGGATAGTCCTCTCCTTCTCTTATGAACTGTCCATTGAGAGTAAGAGGGTATTGGTCCATTGGGATTGCTTTATTTTGGGTGCGAGCATTCCTACGCGCCTTAGACTTTTCTTGCGCTCACTTTAGATCTTCCATAGTCGGTTCGAACCCAAGTCTGAAAGTATCTAACTTAGGGAGTCCAGGTAATTCCATTTGTTTTGCTATCTTCTTTTTCTTTCCTAGAGTCATTCCGGGAAAGTGCCCCTATTTCTTGAGAATAGCATTTACTGTCATATTAGAGTGGGGGTCATGGCAATGAGGGGTCCTTTAATTTTCCTCTATTAAGGAGACCTCTTCATTAAAGCCCCATAAATTTTCATCATTCTCATCGTGCTCCACATTAATAATCAAATTTTCAACGGCTTTAATCCTCATAGGTGAAGCGTAGATTGTAATAAGGATCCCTCCAACTATAGCCTTTACTTGTTGATGAAGGGACGGCCTTAAGGTCATAAAGCCAAGGGCGTCCCAACAATAAGTTGAAGGAAGTCTTAATATCCACTACTTGGAAGGTAGTGGCATGTGTAGGTGTTTATAGGTACTAATTGCGGAATAAACATGAATCATATTCATATAGTACCTAATCCCAAGATCTAATACATAACACATAAAGAACATATAATTGTACCTTTGAAGCGTGATTCCACGTGCGATCGAGTAAGAACAATGAGAGATAAAGAACCCCAAGCGTGATTCCTCTACTTGGTCCACGGGCACAGATTAAGACCTCCACTAATGCTAGTTAGTTGCAATTGAACCCTTTAATTGACCTTCAATGGAGAAGAGCGAGCAACGAACCACCATAAACCACTACACGCGCCACCAAGGGTGGCCGACCGTACGGACGAGGGGAGGAGAGAGATAGCCTTGAGATAGAGAGAGGAATTAGGGTTTTGGGATTGGTTGCCTTGATGTCAAAATATACTGTGTGTGAATTATGACTTCTTTCAAGCAACCCTAGGCATGGATCTTATTTATAGATCTCATCTCTAAATAAGAGCCCATGTCAAGAGCCCAAAACCTAATTCCAATCTAACTATGCTAGCCCAATCCATTTCATGATTAGTTAAATGCTCATGAGGCCCATTAATGGGCCTCTAACTTGCTTAACCCAATACCCTTGTGTGTGACCTCATAGGATACATTCTAGCGGGATTTGGACTATTCGGCTAGTCCAAAGATCATCTCTCATAGTCTAGCAACAGATGATGACGCCCCAAGAGAACGAACTTATTATCTCCATAATAGTGATCCTTGATATATCTAGTAATTGCTCTTATCAAAGACACAACTCCTTCAATCTCTCACTTGTCTGAGACAAGTGCGTAATATTCAAATTCCTTAAGTCAATGTGTGTCGATTTAATAATATGATTGCATCTCATGTTGTGATCATATTAGTCTACAAATCTTTTCTTGAAAACTGAGTTAGATTCACAAAACAAATGATTACTATGTAATGCATTTGAGCACGGCTTCAAGGGGCTAAGACACATTCCTAATTAAATAGGTAGACTCAATCCAATCTTGTGGCAACCAAAGCTCCCACTCAACTTTTGAAGTAACCGGGAAACATCCTTTATAATCTCCAGTTACGAGCAGACGTTTGAATGTACCACAATCAAATCATCCATTGAATGGAATCAGTGTTCCACTCATGTCAAAGGAATCCACTAATTTATCCGGAAGCTCTATACTATAACTTCAAAGTAGGTCTATAGTTTGATCATGCATCATTCATGCATATCCATGTGATTGACCGAGCTTTACTACGCTCCTATAGCCCATGAAACTGCGCTATCCAATTAACCTTACATGCTAGTCCATTAATTGAAATCATTTATGTCCAGTTTTATGATTCTGAACTAGGAACTTAAAAAATATATGAATTTAGTTCACCTGTGGGGTTTCATTCTACAGGTCATTAACCTGATGAGCCCATCAATTCATAATTATTTTGGACATTTTATTTAATATTAAAAAAAACCATAATTAAATAAGATTGAAACTTTGTTTCAATTGATAAACATAATTTTAATGTATTACTTATGTGACATATTTTCTCAAAACATACACAACTCAAATTACATAACTTGCTACAATCCAAGAATCTTAGTATGACTCTCATACCTTGGTCATGGAAGGGGTTTAGTAAGTAGAGTTCATGAGACATTCTCATAAATATGAATTTTTGCAATTTCTAAATTTTATAATTATATTCATCTCCATACACTAAGGATTTTCCTTCGTCCTTTTACAAGAAACTTAAGAATTTTTAATTTGTATTCCAACATCACGTTGGATTTTGATTTAAATATATCATCACTTGTTCTTACAACGCGTGAATCAAATAGACGAGTATAGTCCATGACATGCATGATGCATCCTTTGCATATTGCATGAGGATCATCACTCAAAACCTTAATTTCATCAACCTTTCTCAAAGCATTGAATCATTAAGAAACGTGTCATGTTACATGGGATTGAAACTCCTTTCAATATAATGTTAAACCTTATAAGAATCTTATCAATATAAGCTTCTTAACCAAACTCAAACATCCTTTGAGACCTATCTCTATAGATCTTGAATCCCAAATGTACTCATCATCCTCTTCAAGGTTTTTCATACAAAATGCACTACCCACCACTTGACTCTTCAAGTAATGAATAATTTTTTGTTTATAATAGATCAACAAGACTTCATAGCTCCCACTAAACATCTTGTGCACACTAGACCTTTTCTTCATTTTACGAGAACATCAAACGATTTGATTAACTCACAAAATTAAGAACATTAACTCCCTGATGCTAACTTCAATCCATTAAGGATCTTTTATGCATCCTTAGGATTATTGTTTTTCAAACTTTTAATTGTATCATATACAAATCTTATTTCATGAACAATTTCAAGAAAGCGTTGTGAAATCCATCTACCAAATCTTATAAGGTAGAAATCACTAAAATATCTTTAATAGATCTTTGTAACATGACTAATATAAAGTTTTCATCGTAGTCATAGTCATATTATGATTTAGTTGGATCCTTTAACAAGTCTTTGCTTTAGTTAGAAAACATTTTTCTTTCTTATCTGTTTTGCTTATAATGGGTCTCACCCAATTGGGCAAAATATTCAAGTGTCATACACTTGCTTACAGACTTTGAGTCTATCTCAAATTTCCTGGTTTTAAACCACTTGGAGTCATAACTAGTCAAATCATCTTTGTTACTTGCATAATCATCATGTTCTAAAATGAATATTTTAGAAATCTTAGTCAATATGAAATCATATTTCTTTGATTAAGTTTTACATATGTTAGTTATCGTTGTGGGTTTGCTGCAACAATTGAAACTCATACAACAACTTTGTTTAGTTTCAATGAGAAACGACAAGAGAGGATGTGCACTTGGAATGTACTACCTTCGACACATGGTTATTATTCCCATTACACTTAATGAGACCACACGTTGTCATTTTTAACATGAGGTGAATCATGCTCATATTGTTGCTTTTATTCGATTATTTCTCAAATTTCTTCAAGATTTTCGAATTAGCTTTTCTTGAACTCTTTCAAGGCTCTCAAACTTTTCGAGATTCTTATACTCCCACTTGCCTTTTGAGGAGGCATATTTACCATAGGGTAGGTGAACCAACCATGGTTTGAGCCATGTTTGTTTGTGGCTTTTCTCGAACTCTTTTGAGATTTATACTACTCCCACTACACCTTTTGGAACAATATCCATAAGGGCACCTACTTGAGCAACAAACATTTTGTGCTAAGTATGACTTGTGTAGTAGTACCCCGTGCTCTTTATAGGAATTGATCGTGCATTAAACGATTTAATACAACTTTTATTCCATGCTTTGTAGAAAGACTTTATAAGAACTTTTCTTATCCATATCATATATGAAACCTTTACTACAATTTGATTTGACCTATGTGTCTTTGTTTAGTTTTGTAGCTTATCTTAAAAGTATATCCCTTAAACAATGGTTGGAAGATAGATAATTTTCATCCATTATCAAAATATGTCTTATAAATATTTATAACTCCCTTCATAAACACTTCATAAGGTTTTCTTTTGGAGTTTCTTGTAAAATGATTTAACAACTCTTGGATGTTTATCAAGGTCTTGGCTTAAATTCTCATTATTACGATCATATCGCAATACTTTGAATGTGTTGCCAAGTACATGTCCTGACTTAAATTTTCACAATTACAATCATATTGTAATGTAAACATTATCTTATCAAGTTGAACTTCATAATGAACATTTTAAACTTTTCAAAATATTCACTCTTATGCTTCAACTAAGAAGCAGTAGTGATCGTATCACAAATAAAGTTTTATTGTGCGTCTCTAGCCTTTGAACCTTTGGTTTTCTTACATCAATATGTATTCGACCTTGAGTTCACATCATCATTTCTCTTAATGGTGACTTTGTCAAAATTTCAAATTAGAATGATAATTACATATATCAATGGATTCATAACCCAATGATATTGAAACTCCATCCCTATGGATCTTCCGCATGCAATGTTCATTTTTCATTCGAATTAATTGACATATTAGAGACAATTTATATATATAGAAGTGGTTTAATTATTTCTATCGTATAGAATTTTAGAACTATTTAGCAATTCAAAACACATCGTGACTCAATAAAGCATAGAATAACATTTACTCCATGTTTTTGAATCTTTAATGTTAGTCATTACTAACATTGATTAGTATTTCGATAATGGCAAGAATAAATAACATCTATTTAATTCTAGCCAATTACTAAGTAAGGTGAAATATAGGTTCTACTTGTAAATTTGCAACTTTTGCTTCCAGACTTGTAGATTCTACTTGTGAAGTAGCAACATTTGCTTCTAAACTTGTAGATTTATTTCTCCCTTAGCCCTAACTACTTCCTTTAGTTCAACCACATAGTTTAAATGAGTGAACTAAACAAGACATCATATGTCCAAGAAGTAGCAATATGCTAAAACAATTTTTATAATATACTTCTTAAATTGGAACATTTCCATTCTTTTACCTTTCAACTATACGAGGCAGTTTCTAATCAATTGGAATTGGACCATTTAATTTTGAAACATTTGTTGTTCATAACAACTTTTAGCATGTAAGTAGTTCTAGGTTTGAGAAGTAGCAACTTGTTTGCATTTCTTGGCCTATAACTTTTTAATGCAATCCTCATATATATTCCTAAACCTTTCCCATTTGAGCCACTTAGAACACTTCTCTTAGGTTCAAAATGATTCTTTGCTTAACTACTTTAAGCACTTTCCATTATTTTGCTAAGTCTATTCAATCATCATTCATATTAGAGTTTAGTCAACTATTTAACTCTTACTTAAAATGGATAAAGAATAACGTCATTTGATCAACTTTTGAACATAGATATTTCCAACCACTTTCTTATATTCAATCATATTGAAGATAAGAGATTTTATTGGCTTTTATACTTTTCATTTTGGAGGATTTATTCCTCCCATCTCATTATATGCCATGAAACACTTTTCAAAATGAAGATGTGTTGGCATTTTACTCAAACATTTTGAATAAAACCAACCTTAGACATGTGACTTGGTTTTCTAAAATTTGCCTTTTAGAACCGTCTTAGCAAAATTGGAATATAGGTTTCTGGATTATCTTTTAGCCTTTTGAGAATGTTTCTCTACTTTGTTTTCAATCGAGGAGATTATATAATAATAAAATTAGAATGACATGTTTCTTATAAGTAAACGCAAAATTCAATTATGTTTCATAAAAAATTTAAAGTGCCATAAGCGAATTAAATTGGCAACTTTAAAACATTTATTCAATTGTAATTGATTCCTATTGAATAAAATGATTCCAAGACCCTTTATTTGTGTAATAGTTGACCAGACTGAGGCCCTACCATCAAGCATTACATTTTCAAGGTGAGTAAACTCTTTACTGATTACAACTCTTGTAACTCTTGGTTGAATAATTACCCATCACATGTTTAATTATTACCCTTAGCTTCAAGGTTCTAAACTCTTTAGGTAACCTTGTTTAGTATAACCAATTAAAATTGTAAAATTTGATTTACCCCCATTCCCCAAAGATATAATATGACACCCAGCTTTGGCATGACCCATCATAAATATCAAAGGTTTCATCGGGTTTTTAATTGGAAAATCTACCTCAATATTACTAGGACCTAGATTTATTATGTTGTGATTATTTAGTGAACTCTAGCACATCGTCACAAAACAAAAATAAAATCTAACATGCATAATAAACTGAATGCAAAAACAAGACATAGCATGGCCCCTAATCCTAAAAATAACTAATAAAGTAAATGCTCCCACTTGAATCATCATGGATCTCATCCACCTTGCTCCTTTGGGCCTTCACTTCATGGGCTTCTTGGATTAACTGCAACCTGTAATTTTACTCTATTCTATCTACTACTTAAATAAAATGAAATAAAATTACAAAAATACTTTATCGGTACGTAGACCGTACTAAGACTACAAAAATACATCATGATGCATAGATCGTATTTAGTAATCTACTAGGCCATACTAGTCATTATATAGCAATAAACAACATCATATATTATAAAATTGCCATATAGTAAATCACTCATCATGATTTCCTAAACTACAACATCGAATGTTCACAATTAAGGAAACATGGCATCTAAATATCTCATATTTTAATTAATGTAATTAGATAATATAATATAGTATTCATGATTATCAATTAAATATCGTATATTTTTAATTAGTCGTGAGATAGAATCAAATATTATTTTAATCTTAAAAGATAAATCATAATTATCCTCAAAGATTAACCTAACAAATTAGGAAATCCTATCCTAATTACTACCAATCACAAAATTTTAAATAAATTATATCCTAAAATAATTATGGGATAATCACATTATTTAAATCAATTATTATCCTTTTGGAATATGCTCAGAATATCCTAACAAATCTTATCAAAAATTAACCACTTTAATTATGGTTAATTAGCAAAATTAACATTTTAAATATGGATAATATCAAACTTAACAACTTTTGAAAGATTTGATTTTATCCCATAATAAACAATATTTATCCAAAATTAACAACTTTATCTTTGGTAATTATCCTTTTTAAATTCAAAATAAATTTTAAATTTTGAAATCTGATTTTATCCAAAAACAAATAATAACTTTTTTTTTAAAAATCATGCACCAGCCACCGTGGTGTGGGGCCAGCCAAAGCCAGCCACGGTGGCCGTACACCGTGAGGTGTACGCTGCACTGCAACAGTGCCACGCAACCCTTGCACGGTGCTGCTATTGCTGCCTTTGCTGACCCGTCCTCCTGCCCCACCCCGACCCTCCCTCAGGACCACCTGCAACGGCAGCCGCTACCCAGCCGCGGTTGCCGCTGCTAAAAACCCCTTTTTTATTTATTTTTTAAATAAAACAAAAAATATTTTGTAAAATTAAATTAATGTTAATGTGGTCCAATTAATTTCAAAATTAAATCACATTTAATCTTGAAATTAGGGTTCTTCATGAAATTAATCCCCAGTTTAATTTAACTCTTAAATTAAATGATTTGATCATGAAAAATTCATAATTTGTCATGAAATCAAATAGATTAAAATCATTAATTACATAGTAAATGAATTAAATCAAAACCAAAACACAAAATTCATAATTTAGGGTTAGGGTTTTGAAATTTTCGAAATTAGGGTTTGGGGGGTCGAAATTTTCGAGTAATCTAGGGAAAAATTCGGATCTCTTTATGGCTATTTTAAGCAGTATTAAATCACATTTAATCAATTCGAAGAGTTAAATCACATTTAATATAATAATTGACCCCTAATTAAATTATTCTCCCTCCTAATTGAATTAAAATTGTGGACTATCAAAGAATTATAGTCAATATGCGTAAATGCAATAGGCTAACTGATACCACTGTAGGAGTTTATAGGTACTAATTGCGGAATAAACATGAATCATATTCATACAATACCTAATCCCAAGTTCTAATGCATAACACGTAAAGAACATATAATTGTACCTTTGAAGCGTGATTCCACGTGCGATCGAGTAAGAACAATGAGAGATAAAGAACCCCAAGCGTGATTCCTCTACTTGGTCCATGGGCACATATTAAGACCTCCACTAATGCTAGTTACTTGCAATTGAACCCTTCAATTTACCTTCTACGGAGAAGAGCGGGCAACGAACCACCATGAACCACCACGAACCACCACACGCGCCACCAAGGGTGGCCGGCCGTATGGACGAGGGGAGGAGAGAGATAGTCGTAAGATAGAGAGAGGAATTAGGGTTTTGGGATTGGTTACCTTGATGTCAAAATACACTGTGTGAATTATGACTTCTTTCAAGCAACCCTAGGCATGGATCTTATTTATAGATCTCATCTCTAAATAAGAGCCCATGTCAAGAGCCCAAAACCTAATTCCAATTTAACTATGCTAGCCCAATCCATTTCATGATTAGTTAAATGCTCATGAGGCCCATTAATGGGCCTCTAACTTGCTTAACCCAATACCCTTGTGTGTGACCTCATACGATCCATTCTAGCGGGCTTTAGACTATTCGACTAGTCCAAAGATCATCTCTCATAGTCTAGCAACAGATGATGACGCCCCAAGAGAACGAACTTATTATTATCTCCATAATAGTGATCCTTGATATATCTAGTAATTACACTTATCGAAGACACAACTCCTTAAGCATGTTCTATTTCTCCCGCCGTTACGTTCATGGTAATATTTCCAAGAGCTTGGCGACGAGTGTTGTCGTAGGCTCTTATTCCTTGTGTCGACGGGGTTAAATTTTCATCTCTTATTCCTAACATCCTCGCAGTTCTAAGTGGACAGACATTGATTGCCGATCCATGATCTATAAGAGTCATTGGGACATTCATCCTCTTGCAGACTACTGTGAGGTTTAGAGCCTTGTAATGCTTTTCACCTTCCAGAGGTAAATCCTTGTCAGAAAAGGTGATCAAATTAATGGAACTAGGGAGATTACTCGTAAGAAAGTTAGCCAACCCCTCAGGAGTGGTTTCGAAGTCTATCCCTATCTTGTCTGAGGCGTTCATTACCACCAGCCTATGTTCTCGGGATGTATCTAGAAGTTTCCATACATTCATTTCGACCTTAGTATTCTTGAATTTTTTGACAACATCGTTGTCCTCTATAATTGGTATGGGAACTTGTTGCACGGTAGGAATAGGTTGTGTAGAGATGGGAGGTTACATTCTCCCGGATCTTGTGAGGACGTCTATGGGTGAATATTCTTCATCCCAAAAATCATTTACCGAATATGTCATTGAAAGTGGAGGTTCTTCCATATCCTTAAGGTAGACGTCTTCATCATCGTTGTCCCAAACCCCATTGATACTAATATCTTGTTCTTGTGGGATTTGAACTAGATTCTTGTTATCGATCAGGTTTTGAATTAAATCTTTGAATTTAAAACAATTCTCGATAGTATGTCCCCCTTATTGATGATATGGAAAGTAGAACCTATCTGTCCTTTTTAATGACTCAAATGGTCTTGGTTTGAGAGGTTTAACCTTACCACTCTCGGAGAGCACTTTGAACATTTTAGCATAAGAAGTCCCAATTGGAGTGTAAGGCTTACTACTCTTCTTGGGTGTGTCAATTACTTGGAGTGAAAATGGATTCTTCTCCATAGGTGGAATTTTAACATGCTTGCTTTGAACCACATGTTCTTGCTTCTTCTCAAATTCCATGGCTTCACGCAACAAGTCTATTCCCTCCCACATTGACCGTATGAGAATACATACTTCTTGCTTAGTTTGAGGTTCTTGTCCGGAAGGGAAATCATTCATGGCATCGAAAAAGGTTTCCTCCTCTTCTTCAATAGCATGAATTTCTTCAACTGGTTTGATGAGGGATGAAGGATCAACATGGTCTTCCTTATCAGAGATAGCCAAAGAATCAGAGAGGGGTGCATTGTTGATACTTCGCTTCTTGCTTTCAGGGGGCAATGGAAACTTATTGCTGTAAATCAAGTCTTGGATAGCCTCCTTAAGCTTCCAACAGTTCTCAATTTGATGGCCTCTGGAGTCGCCAAAAACTGTAGGGAATATTTCAAGCATTACCCCAAACTTGAGCCCCGCTGTGATCATACACTTATGTATGGTGGCGTCCAAAGGGAAGGAAGCTAGAGCAAAAGAGTCGCCCATAAGTTTTAGGAACTTGTAAACCGTTCACAGGGTGAAGGTTACGTTACACCCCTTAACGATCCATGAGATCGTCAACTCTAATAGGTCTGGAACCAAGACTGAAAGTTTGGGGATGAAGGTATAAATTCAATCTAAAAGAGAAAGAACCTGCCCTAATAATAGGCCTCTACTTTATTCTTCTCGTATTCATGTGCGCTTTTTGACTAACATGCCCTTGATGGCTCAATAATAGGCCTCTACTTTATTCTAACTCAACCGGCAAGTGACAAGCCTTTCCATAGACCAACCTATAGGGGGTCGTGCCGATTGGAGTCTTGTACGCCGTTCTAAGAGCCCATAGTGTGTCATCAAGTTTGAGAGACCAATCTTTCCTTGATTTGTTCACCATCCTTTCAAGAAGATTTTTTATTTCACGATTCGAGACCTCCACTTGTCCTTGAGTTTGAGGGTGGTAAGGTAATCCAACCTTGTGATGAACGCCATACCTCTTGAGAAGAGCTTCAAATTGCTTTTTGGCGAAATGGGAGCCTCCATCACTAATTAGCACCCTCGGAACTCCAAACCTAGGAAAAATGATCTTCTTTAGAAGCTTAAGCAAAACCTTGTGATCATTGGTGGGTGAGGGTATGCCTTAAATCCATTTCGTCACATAATCGACCGCTACCAAGATATATAGATTCCCACAAGAAGAAACGAAAGGCCCCATAAAATCCACCCCCCAAACATCGAAGGGTCAACTTCTAAAACACTTTGTTGGAGCATTTTGTCCCTCTTGGTAATGCCTCCGCTCCTTTGACATCTATCACATTAAGCAACGAATTAGTGGGCGTCTCTATGCATTGTCGGCCACCAGAATAAAGATTGAGAGATTTTGGCCACTGTTTCGTCAACACCACCATGTCCTCCACATGGTAGTGAGTGGCAATGCTCAAGAACACCTTGAATTTCATGATCTGGAATACACTTCCGATAAAGGCCATCTCCACATTGCTTGAATAGGTATGGGTCATTCCAAACGTAACTTCTCACTTCCTTGAAACACTTCTTCTTTTGTTAAGAAGAGTACTCTAGGGGGAACGACTCCACACGCAAGATAGTTGGCTATATCCGCGTACCAAGGGGTAGAAGTTGACACCAAAGCCATGAGAGCCTCGAATCCTATCTCATCATTAATCGGTACATCCTCCTTGTTCTCAAATGGTAGCCTAGACAAATGATCCGCTACATAGTTCTCCACTCCCTTTTTGTCCCTCATTTCCATGTGAAAGTCTTGGAGAGAGAGAACCCAACGGATCAAGCGAGGCTTTGCTTCTTTCTTGGTCATGAGATACCGCACCACGATGTGATCCGTGTACACAATAACTTTTGAGCATATAAGATAAGACCGAAACTTATCGAATGCAAACACTACCGCTAACATCTCTTTCTCCGTTGTTGTGTAATTCTTTTGAGCCTCATCTAGATTCCTACTTGCATAGTAGATGACACATGATTTTCCTTGTTTCTTTTGACCAAGAATGGCACCTACTGCAAAGTCACTAGCATCGCACATTAGCTCAAAAGGCAAGCTCCATTCCGGAGCTTGCACAACGGGAGAAGAAATGAGAGCTTCCTTGAGCTTACGAAACGCCTCAAGGCAAGCCTCATTGAAGTTAAAAACAACCTCTTTTTTGAGTAATTCGGTCAAAAGTTTGGCGATTGAAGAAAAATCTTTGATAAACCTCTGATAAAAACCGGCATGCCCAAGAAAAGCCCGTACCCCTGGGATGGAAGTAGGAGGGGGCAACTTTTCAATCACCGAAACCTTGGCCGGATCAACCTCAATGCCATTTTTTGAAACCTTATGTCCGAGGACAATGCCCTCCTCGACCATAAAAATGGCACTTTTCCCAATTTAAAACCAAACTCGTCTCTTGACACCTTTTCAAAACTTTTTCAAGGTTAAAAAGACAAGTGTCAAAAGACGAGCCACCAACACTAAAATCATCCGTGAAAACATCAATTTCTTTTTCAAGCATCTCAGAGAAAATGGAAGTCATGCATCTTTGAAAAGTAGAGGGAGCATTGCATAATCCAAATGGCATTCTTTGGTATGCAAATGTCCCATATGGACATGTGAAAGTAGTTTTCTCTTGATCACTTGGATGGATAGGGATTTGGAAAAATCTGGAATACCCATCCAAGAAACAAAAGAAAGCATGGTTAGAAATCCTTTCAAGCATTTGGTCCATGAAAGAGAGAGGAAAATGATCTTTCTTGGTCTTTTTGTTCAATCTCCTATAATCAATGCACATTCTCCACCCGGTCACAGTCCGAGTGGAGATTTCCTCTCCCTTTTCATCCTTGATTATGGTCATCCCACCCTTCTTTGGAACTACATGAACTGGGCTAACCCATTTGCTATCGGAGATAGCATAGATGATGCCCGCCTCACGTAGTTTCAAAATTTCTTTCTTCACAACCTCTTGAAGGTTGGGGTTCAACCTTCTTTGAGGTTCAATGGAGGTGGAATGATCATCTTCAAGATGAATACGATGCATGCATAAAGAAGGGCTAATACCTTTGATATCATCAATGTTATACCCTATCACATCCCTATATATTCTTAAAACATCAAGAAGTTTTCCAAATTAAGACCATCTAGGGTAGCATTGACAATAATAGGGTATTTTCCCTCCTTACCAAGAAAAGCATATTTCAAAGAAGGGGGAAGGGGCTTGAGTTCTACCTTGGGAGGAGGCTTAGAACTCTCCTCCAATTTCTCCTCCTTGGACTCAAGCTCGATCTCAACTTGTTGTTCAACTTCCTCCTTTGAGGATTCCTCCATTGCCATGACAAATTCTTTAGCCTCTTGAGAGTGGAACTCTTCTTTGCATGTAAGGGCTTCTATCATTGGATCTTGAGGCCTCATCACGACCCTCTCCAAGCGATCTAGCTCTTCATTCACAACATCAACTTTATAGCATTTTTCAACCATGGGGGTCTTGAGCAACTTAGAAAATTCAAAGACAATCTTTTCATCGGCCACTTCACATGTGATGGTGTTGTTCTTGCAATTGATGACCGCCCCCAAAGTTTTAAGAGCTTCACGTTCCAAAATCAAAGGAGTGTTAACATCTTCCTCCATATCCATCACTACAATGTCACAAGGCACGTAGATGTGTCCCACTTGAATTAGAACATCCTCAAGCTCTCCACAAGGTAATTTCACCGATCGATCGGCGAATTGAATTGTCTTCCTTGTAGGGATCATCTCAATATTGAGTTTTTGAGCAATGTATAGAGGGATTAAACTAACACTTGCTCCAAGATTGGCTAAGGCGCCCCTAGCTTCCATGTTCCCAATTGTCACCGGCAAAGTGAAACTTCCCGGGTCTTTTTCCTTCTTGGGCATCTTATGTTGGACAAGAGCACTCACTTGATGTGGAAGGGTGATAAGCTCATCATTGAGCTTCCTCTTGTTGGTGAGAATATCCTTGAGGAACTTGGATTAAGATGGAATTTGTGTCACAACTTCAAGAAAAGGGAGGTTGATATGCAAATTCTTCATGACACTAAGAAATTTTGTGAACTTGTCATTCAACTTCCTCTCCGCAAGCCGACCGGGAAAGGAACCGGTCCATCAAGATTCCTAGCCTCACTAGGAATTGAAGTTTTCTTCTCATTGTCAAGCTTCTTCTTCTCCGAACCTCCTTCTATCTCATCACCCTTTTCATTCTCACCTCCCTTGTTTTCATTAACACTCTCCTCTCCTCCCTTCTTTTCCTCACTATCCCCTTCAATTGGCCCTTCATAGGAAGTTCCCGACCTCAATGTGATCGCCTTGCATGTATCGGGTTTTGGATTGTGAGATGGGTTAGGTTGTGGTTGTCCGGGTAGAGTGGATGGTGAATTGAAAGGAGTTCTCTCGGCCAATTGAGCTAGTTGTGAATCAACAATCTTGTTGTGAGCTCTTATCTCTTGCATTTTTTTCCCAAAAGATTTCATTTGCGCATGCATGGCTTGGAGGAGTTGAGTTTGAGTTACCTCCGCTTGAGGTGCTTGTTCTTGATGATTTCTTTGAGGTGCTTGGGTTTGATTGTTGTATTGGTTGTTCCTTGGATAGCTTCCTCTTGGGTTTTGGGGTTGAGATGGAGGTGGATTTTGATATTGAGGGTTGGAGGTATAGGAAGGTTGAGCTCGTTGGTTCCATTGTTAAGGTTGAGGTACAAACCCGGGTGGTGGTTGTCTCCAAGCTACTCCACCGCCGCTTCCTCTAAATCCCTCTTGCCTTGTGTTGTATGCCGCTACATTTTTGGGGATTAAACCTCCACAATAGGATGTTTCATGGTTCGTTCCTCAACAATTTTGACAAGAGAAAGAATTAACTTGAGAAGAGCTTGCTCCACCACTTGAACTTGCATTCACACTCGTGTTCAATTTAGAAAGCCCTTTTGTTAGTTGATCAATTTGATGTTGCAATTGATCAACTTTCTCCAATTCGTAAATACCACCTCTCTTTGGATTGTTTCTTCTTCGGCCCCCCCAAGAGTAATTCTTTGCTACCTCTTCTATTGTGGCTTCAACTTGATTTTGAGGGATCTTGATTGATTGACCACCCGCCCCCGCATCCAAATTGGCTCTTGACATGGGCTCCAATCCGTCGTAGAAAAACCGCATGAGCAACCCTTGATTGTACTCATGGTGGGGACATGCTTGTACCAACTCCTTGAATCTCTCCCATGCTTCACCAAGACTTTCATCGGCATCTTGCTCAAATGATGCAATTTTCCTTCTCATTTCGGCGGTCTTCTCCTCGGAGATAAAGCGCTTCAAGAACGCCTTTACCACCTCCCTCCATGTTGTGAGAGTGTTAGGCTTTACTTTCTTTAGCCATTTCTTTGCTCGTCCGGTGAGAGATTGCCGGAAAAGGTGCATACGAATGTAGTCTTGACTCACTTCATTGGTTTGCATCATTGCGCACAATTCAAGGAATCGGTCCAGATGTTCAATAGGTTCCTCACTTGCACTTCTGGAAAAATGGTCCGATTGGACCATTCGAATATATTGTGGATGGATTGAGAATTTGGTTTCCATGACGGGTAGCAAAATCCCTCCCCTGAGCTCATAATCCTCCGGATTTCCGAACTCACGAAACAAAACATCATACTCTTGTCCCTCCATTGATCCGCGTGATGAACTTAAAGAGTAAGTATCACTCTCACTATCAACTATATCACAAAAACCTCTTCCCTCGTCTTGATAAAGCCTACGGACTTGTCTCAAGGTTCGGTTGATTTCATGGTCAATTTGATGTAAGGGTGCTCCTTGAGACCTCCTAAGCATTCACCAAAGCTAAGAAAACAATTAGCAATGACAAGGATGATAAAACAAAAAACAAAAAGAAAAGAAAGCAAAATGACTCTAACAAGGCAATAATAGACGCTAAACAAGCCGCTTCCCCGACAACGACGCCAAAATTTGATCGCGGGTTAGATAGGTCGTTAAGCTACTACCCTAACCAAATTAATCAGTTATAATACCTGAACCTACATTAAACTAGTTAGTGGCAAGTAAAGGGTTGAACCACTAGGGAAGCACACTAATTCAACATCAAATATCACTAATGCAAGAGTGAAAAGGGGATTGTTTTTGTTGGTTTTGTTGAGTAAGAACACTAAAACTACCAATAAGCAAGAAAATGATGATTAAAATCAATAGAAAATGACGCTAGGGATACGGGGGTGTCCAATATGATTAGAAAGAGGAGAATAATGGTTATTATCATGAAACATATGCCAAAGAACACAAGATTCTACCTAAACAATTCATTCTCATGCAATAGTCTAGGAAAATCAATGAAAGAGGTCTACACTAATAAGGATCATTCTCATGCATCCTATTAGTTACAATCAAATTAAGAGAATAAAGAAGCACAATCCATAAAAACTCCACTTTAATAACTCATTCTCATGCAATCATTAAAATAGAGGTGATCCTAATCTAGTTCAAATCACTTTCATGCATTTAAACTAGAAAACATCAAATAGAGTGCAACAATACTCCCAAGCTAATAAAAATCATGTCTTTCATCAATATATGGCATAAGTTCAATCCAACCATCATCATTCATCCAATATCAAATCATATCTTCCACCCCCTTCCCCTAGCTAAAAGTTTAGCCTAGAGAAGGGAGATTAAACATAATATAAAAACTAGAAATAAACTCAAGAAACTCAAAACAAAACATGATTAAAATCAATGAAATCAATAACAACTAGATAAGCTAATAAGATTGACAAGAATAAGTAACAATGAAATAAATAAATAATACTAAAGGAAAAGAGAAGAGATTGCTAAAGAAGGGATTAATGAAAGATGAAAACTTGAATTCTTGCTTGATTGATGGAAGATTAAAACTTGAGCCAAGTTAAATACAATAAAGGATGCTTGAATAACAATCTATTTTCTCTCTCCCCATTAGGCTAATGTTCTCCAAATTAAAACTAAGTTAATCCAAATTACATCAAAACGTTCTAAAAATGGGACTTATATAGTCCGTACAGAGCAAGCTAAGATAGAGGAGTGGTCTGACCGAACACTGGGTAGGTTTGGCCAGACTACAAGGTAGGTTCGGCCGAACCATGGGTAGGTTCGGTCGAACCTCCCTGATCCTGGTCTGGTCGAACTTCTGAGGTTCTACCACTCCTGCAAAATTGCCAAATTGCTTCTTGACCCTACCTCGACGTTCGGCCGAACCACTGAGCAGGTTCGGCCACACCCTGGTTCGGCCACACCTCAGGAGGTTCGGTCGAACCTCTTCTGAATCTTGCTTCCTTCAGCTTCCCTTGAGCTTAGCTTCCTCCTCTTGAAAACCCCGATGGTTCCTACAAAGCATAAGCATGGAAATTAAAGTAAAAACAAAGCGAGAAGACTAAGAAAAGGGAAGATAAAGGAGAAAAGAAAAGAGGAAGCAAAACTAAGTAAAAATGCTTAGAAAAAGGGCCAAACAAGTGCAAATGAGGGGAGAATCCTTAGAGTAAAAGGATAAAAGAGTGGCATAAATGCCACTCATCATGGAGATATATTGTCTATGAACTTTGGGACAAGTTCATGATTCGAAGGTCTTTGTGGAATAAGAGCAACCTTTGATCGCCACCTGGAAAAGAAGTCAATGAAGCCTTCTTCTTACCCTTGCTTAAGCAATTCGAGATCGCGTAAGGTAGTTGTGAGCTCAATGTTATATCCATATTGGGTTAAAAACGCTTTTACAACGTCACTCCAAGTGGAAGTTTGTTTTGCATCGAGGTTATAAAACAACGAACTAGCAGTTGGATCCAATGAACGAGGAAAATTACATGCATATAGGCTTGGCTCAACCCCTTTCAATGCCATAATTCCAATAAAGCTCATTAAGTGAGTCCTAGGTTTGTCTGTAACCTTAAAGGTTGGCAAATCCGTAGTCAAGAACTTTTCTGGGAGAGTCTTGCCACTAGGTTGTTGTGCAAGCTCATAATTGAAGTACTAATTCCCTGAGTTAGCTCGAAAGACAAGTTTTTCCAAGGCCTCTACTCTTTTGGCTCTTCCTTTTTCTTGCAGTATGTTTTCTTTTTCTTTTTCTGCTTTTATTTTAGCCTTTTCTGCTTTTTTATGAGCCTTCATTTGGGCTTCTTCTTCTCGTAGGGCCATTAGGTTTTGGAGTTCCTCTCTAAGTTTCTCTAATGCTGCTTTGTCACCCATGATTGGACTAGTATGCGAATGTGGAATATGATCTAGTAATTTGTATCACGAGAAATTGAGCGCGTTCACTTAAACCTTTTCTGCCAAGCATTCAAACAATGAACCAAAGTCATAATCATTGTCTTATTTCTTTTTTTTAATCCTTGTAATATGAATTCACTTCAAGCAAGTTTGTTGATGAAGAATGTCAAAAAAATTCACGAAAAATCATTAATGGAATGAAATGATTTGTGTTGACTTCAACAAGTTAATCATCTAAGGATTTTACTTTAAATGAATTATTTTCGAAAAAGGTAGAAGAGAAAGTCAAGAAAGTTGGATTGAAAATGCTCATCAAATTTTAGGATTATTGTAGACACCCATTTGTCTCTCCCCAAAACCAAACCCGGTGATGAGTACTTTTCACGTCGAATCGTAATCAAATGAAGTGAAAGTGTGGAAAGTTTAGTGTTGCGGATAGTTTTAATTCTTTTCTTTTCTCTCTGTTTTTGAAAACCTATTTTAAGAAAACAGCCAATCCAGTTTGTTTGGTTCATAGAAAGGGTCCAATAATGGTGTTGTTGGATGGGGCTTGAAAAGAGCTTTCCAACAATATATTATAAGCCCAATTCCGATGATTAATGAGGAAGTTATGGCCAAACTAGTAAACTGGGTCCGGTTTGAGCCTTATATGCGGCCCAATGATCTAGTGGAGGGCCTAATATGGATTTATCATTCCTAATGTAATTAGGAATGGTTTTAGTCTTCTAGATTCTTCCAAAAGGTTCTTTTCATTCCTAATTCAATTAGCATTGATAAATTGACTTTTGTTGACTTTTTAGAATTTTAATCAGAATAAAAGAGTGTTTTTGAGGAAAATACGATTTTATCCTCCTGTACGGTTAAATTTTTTCTGAATTTAGAAAACGCGTGAAAAAACTGATTAGCGCCTAACGCCAGCATTAGCGCCTGGCGCTAGCGTTAGCATCTGGCGCTAATGTCAGCGTCTGGCGCTAACTTTGTTTTTTCACGACAGAATTCTGGTTCGACTTTATATCTTTTTGGCTGATTTCCTCTATAAATAACCTCCTCAAAAACTCTGTTTTCAATGATCAACTCTCATCTCTAATCTACAATCTACAATCATCAACTCCCTAGTTCTCTAATTCTCTTCTCTAAGGCTTATTCTTTCTCTTTTTTCTAAACCACCCTTCACACGAAATTCCGCATTCACAAGACCTAGATACACCTAGCATAATTCGAAGTTGCCTTCGCCCTAGACGTGAAAGGTTTTAATTTCTGAGGGTTTGGTACCAAATCTCTATTTCAATTATTTAGTTTAATTGTTTTGTTTTATATTTTCCTTAAAGTTACTAACGCGTGTATTTTGTTATTATAAAGAGGTTTACGGCGTCTTTCGTAACATGGGCCCTCCACAGTAAGTGCTTTAATTGATTTATTGATATTATGATATAGAAATCATGTCTAGGTTGTTATTATAAATTCTTAATATCATGTTAGGATGCTTTTCTTAATTTGATGTTTAGGGTGACAACAATAAATTCCTAGTATCATGTTTAGGGTAAAGAATATAATGTCAATTATGATTTCTATGATACCTTTTATTTCTTTCCTAATATTCATGTTAGTATCATGTTAGGGTTAAATCTTTGATTTTTAATGTTTAGTGACATGCTAGGGTTTGTTATTAATCTTATTAGTATCATGCCTAGGATCTTGCTATGCTTTAGCTTTAATATGATTATTTTAATTGTTATGATTATTATTATGTTGCTTGATATTTATTGTTATTGCTTGATCACACCTTTAATGCATGTTTAAAGGGAATTGGTAGTTGTAATCACGCTTAATAAGATAATTAATAATCTTGTTTAGGGTTAATTTGATTATAATTCAAGTGATCGCATATAATAGTTTTATTTGTGCATTAATATTCAACCAACATTGATTAAACAGGTTTAGGATAACCTATTGATTGCATGTTAGTCAGAAAGCGCACATGAATACGATCAGAATAAAGTAGAGGGCTATTATTAGGGCAGGTTCAATCTCTTTTAGGTTGGATTTGTATTTTCATCCTTGAACTACCAGTCATGGTTCCAGACCTATTGGAGCTGACGATCTTCTGGATCGTTAAGGGATGTAACCTTCACCTCGTGAACAGTTTACAAGTTCCTAAAACTTTTTGGCGACTCTTTTGCTCTATCTTCTTTCCCTTTGGACGTCACCGTACTTTAGTGTATGATCACAGTGGGGTTCAAGATAGGGATAACGCTTGAAATATTCCCTACAGCTTTTGGCGACTCTACAAGGGAAGATTTCTATTTTAATTCCTAAGATTTATTTTGGCAATAATTTAGAATTATTGGATGAGACTCGAAAAGTTCTAAATATTTCATGTGCGTAATTTTGATTAACATTATTGTCATATGCATAAAAAAGATCTCATTGGAAAGACCATCTGTATTTTCCCTCCTTATCAAGAAAAGCATATTTCAAAGAAGGGGGAAGGGTCTTGAGTTCTACCTTGGGAGGAGGCTTAGAACTCTCCTCCAATTTCTCCTCCTTGGACTCAAGCTCGATCTCAACTTGTTGTTCAACCTCCTCCTTTGAGGATTCCTCCATTTCCATGACAAACTCTTTAGCCTCTTGAGAGTGGAACTCTTCTTTGCATGTAAGAGCTTCTATCATTGGATCTTGAGGCCTCATCACGACCCTCCCCAAGAGATCTAGCTCCTCATTCACAACATCAACTCTACAGCATTTTTCAACCATGGGGGTCTTGAGCAACTTAGAAAACTCAAAGACAATCTTCTCATTGGCCACCTCACATGCGATGGTGTTGTTCTTGCAATTGATGACCGCCCCCAAAGTTTTAAGAGCTTCACGTCCCAAAATAAAAGGAGTGTTAACATCTTCCTCCATATCCATCACTACAAAGTCACAAGGCACGTAGATGTGTCCCACTTGAATTGGAACATCCTCAAGCTCTCCACAAGGTAATTTCACCGACCGATCGGCCAATTGAATTGTCGTCCTTGTAGGGATCATCTCTATATTGAGTTTTTGAGCAATGGATAGAGGGATTAAACTAACACTTGCTCCAAGATTGGCTAAGGCGCCCCTAGCTTCCATGTTCCCAATTTTCACCGGCAAAGTGAAACTTCCCGGTTCTTTTTCCTTCTTGGGCATCTTATGTTGGACAAGAGCACTCACTTGATGTGGAAGGGTGATAGGCTCATCATTGAGCTTCCTCTTGTTGGTGAGAATATCTTTGAGGAACTTTGAGTAAGATGGCATTTGTGTCACAACTTCAAGAAAAGTGAGGTTGATATGCAAATTCTTCATGACACTAAGAAATTTTGCACACTTGTCATTCAACTTCCTCTCCGCAAGCCGATCGGTAAAAGGAACCGGTCCATCAAGATTCCTAGCCTAACTGATATGTCCAATTTATATAGTGTTTTACCCCCGTCCCATGGTCATAATTAGTAGTGTTTTTTGGCTCTTTAGGGCCACTTTTATTACTAATTTGTGTTTTCTAGTGTTTTTGTAGTTTTTGCTTGAGTTTTGTAGGAAATTGCACATTTGGAGCGTTTTCTGGGTTTTTAACGAAGCAACTACGAGCGTTAGGAGGACACGACCATCCTTGAAGCCCGGGACTGGTGAGAGCCGGTGATTAAGGGATCGGTATGTGATACCGGGGCAATTGGATCAAGTAATCAAGACCCGATGAGGAAATCCGGATTGGGCCGAGGAATCGAGCCCAATCAAAATCCAAGCCTCGAAGAAGAAGTCAGGCCCGATCGGGCAAGCATACGCCCGATCGGGCGGGCGCACGCATAGCATCATCAAGGAAGAAGTCGCGCCTGATCGGGTGAGCGTAGGCTCGATCACGCGCAGCACACCAACAAGGGCGTTGTTAAAAGGCGAGCCCGATCAGGCGGCTGTTCGCCCGATCGGGCATGTGTTTTTCTAAAGACCTGATTAGTTTTGTTTAAGGATTTGTTTTAGGGATGTTTAAGTACGTTTTTTGTATGTAATTTTTTATTACCTTCTCTTTTAGATTTTCTCTCTCTACTTATAATATTTTCTCTCTCTAAAACTCTCTCTCAACATTGTTCTTAATTATATTCATTAATCCAGATTTCTTTTGGTAACAATTTCTTCTCTTTTAATTTCAGCTATTTTATTTAATTCATTCATTATGCTTTGCTTTATTGATTTGAGTAGTTTAGATTTAATTATGCTTGAGTAGTTTTATTTATAGGGTTTATGGGGATCTAATAAATAATATGAATGGGTAAATTTGTGATTGTTGATTATCAATGCTTGGTTAATTTCCTATTGATTGATTTAATGTTATGCAATTAGGTTTGGCCAGATTTAATTGTATGAGTTTAAGAAACATGAATTCGAGATTCGATAGATGAGAATTGATATTTAGGCTTAGTTTCAATAGGCGGACTGATTTATAAATGGTTAAGTCGAGATTCGACAGATGAGATTTAATATCGGTAAATTAACTCTGTGATTATAATACGTAGCGAAAGCCCTTTATAATCTGATTAATCGATGCTGCTTGATGATTGCTTATTATGATTTGCCCTGGAATATTATTTATTGGTGAACCTATGCCCTAGGCCTTTTTAATATTTAATTTATCCCTACTTTATTTTCCCTGATCATATTCTTCGTAGTATAGTCTTTAATTACAACAACATTGGTTACCTTGATAATTTAGATTATAATAATTAATTAGGAGTAGATAGACTTGTTTCCTTGTGGATTCGACCCTACTTCCCTATCTGCATTAGTTAGAGGACTTAGGTAATACTTTTGATTAGGGGATACGACTTTACCCTGTCAAAATTTGGCGTCGTTGCTGGGGAAACGGTTTTATTTTTATTTTCTGATTATTTTTTGTAGTCTAGATTATCCCCTTTTGTCTCAGAGAACGTTAGTTCTTTGAGGCAATTCTCATATTTGTCTTTTAGTTCCTTGTTTATGCCTAGGTGTTCCAGATCAGGTTACATTCCATTCGATCCTGAGATCGAACGCTCGTTTCATAGGCAAAGGAAAACTTATAGACAAATTATGGCGGGTTCTGAGGAGGACAATAATCAAAGAGTCCCTCCCTCTAATTCTAGTGATGCAGAAATTCCTTCAGATTCAGAATCAGAGATGACGACCCAAAAGAAACTCAGTGTTTACTCGCAGCCGAAGCTCACGGATTTCCCGCACCTTACTCCCACTCCGGCTCTAGATGGAGTTCAATTTGAGATCAAGCCCCAATCTATCACTATGATAGAGAGGAAGCAATTCAGTGGAGCTAAGGGTGAAGATCCTAATCTTCACATTGCAGATTTTTGCCAGTATTGCAACACAATTAGACAAGCCGGGGTCACGCAGGACCAAATCAAGGAGATTCTTTTTCCCTTTTCATTATGTGGCAAAGCTAAATTATGGTTTAATGGTTTGAATAGAACTGCACTTGGTATTACTGACTGGGAAACTCTTGCTTTGAATTTCTATAATAAATATTATACTGCAGAGAGAACAGCGGTACTAACTCTTGCTCAAGAGGCCGATGAAACGCTATATGAGGCTTGGGAGAGGTTCAAGGATCTACAGAGAGAATGCCCCCACCACAATCTAGCACAATGGCAATTGATCCAAGCTTTCTACAATTGACTTGGAAATTCTTCTAGATCAGTTCTAGATTCTGCAGCCAGTGGGAGATTTATGAATTTAAATGTGGACGATGCAGGACAGGTTATTGAAGACATGGCAATACACAATTCCCAATACGGGAATCCGAGAGGGTTTGCAAATAAAGGAAAACATAATGTCGATTCCGTATCCTTTTTGCAAGCTCAATTAACGTCTATTTGTCAAAAATTAGATAATCTTACTACTACTCCTAACTCTGTAGCTAACGTTTCTGTTGTTGCTAACAATGAATCTTTTTGTGAAAATTGTGGAATTGTAGGGCATTGGGAGCAAGATTGTAGGAGTTCCATGGAACAAGTTAATGCCTTTCAAACCTATAGGCAAAAAAAACCCATATTCAAACTCTTATAATGCCGGTTACCTGAACCATCCATATCTTTCGTACCGGAGCACCAATGTACAAAACCCTCCACCTCCACAACAACCACAACAGCAACCCCCACCACAGCAAAAATATTACCACCCAAATTCTGGCCAAAAAAGCCAAGCATCACCCTCATCATCTTCCGACCCTACCATGACAGAAATTAGAGCAATGCTTACTAATATGCAAAAGCATATGGAGAGTAGGGATGCGCAAATTGATTCTATTTTAGCCCACAATAAAATCATGGATAATCAAATTGCGCAACTTTCATCTACCCTACAATCCCGTCAGCAGGGAGCTCTACCATCACAACCTATCCATCCTACAGATCATGCCAATGCAATCACTCTAAGGAGTGGTTCACATTATGATGGACCTCCTATGCCAAAGGAAGATGGGCTAGTTCTTGATCTAGATTCCTCTATACCAAACGCTAATCATGTTAACCCTGTAGGGCTACAAACAGATACTAACCCTTCTAATGTTTCTGTGCAGGGTAAATCTCAGGATAAGGGAGGAGATGTGCAGAGCCCGGTTATCAAACTACCGTTCCCTAATAGACAATTGAAGACTAAGTTTGATAAACAATTTGGTAAGTTCTTAGAGGTTGTGAAAAAACTGCAGGTAACAATTCCTTTCACTGATTTAATCACTCAGGTTCTTGCATATGCTAAATTTATGAAAGACATTCTGACTAGGAAAAGGGCCTTTAATGAAGTAGAAACTGTAACTTTCACAGAGGAGTGTAGCGCCTTATTACAAAATAAATCCCCTCCTAAATTAAAGGATCCCGGTAGCTTTTCTATCCCTTGTCATATAGGGAATGTTTTTATTGATAAAGCTTTGTGTGATTTGGGTGCCAGTATTAGTGTTATGCCATTTGTCTGTCTGTGCTAAACTTAATATGGGAGAATTAAAAGTTACTAATATAACTTTGTAAATGGCAGATCGTTCTATAAAATACCCCCTAGGTATTTTAGAGGATCTCCCTGTCAGAGTTGGTAAATTTTTTATTCCTGTTGATTTTGTTGTTTTAGACATGGAAGAGGATACACAAATACCCATTATATTAGGTAGGCCTTTTCTCCATACTCCAGGAGTCATTATTGATGTGAAAAATGGCAAACTAACCCTTTCTGTTGGTGATGATAATGTTACTTTTAATCTAGGGAAAGTTTTGAAAGGGTCTATGCTAGAGGAAAATTGTTGTTATATTGATATAATTGATATAATGGATGATATTTGTGATAATAGCTTGCCACAGGTTCTTGCAAGGGATCCCCTGGAGGAAATTCTTTGTGGGAATTTATCTACAGACAATGCAAGCATTTGGGGTAATGAGGTACGGGATATTGAAAGTGCTCTTTCCTTAAAAGAGTTAGACCCCAAGGAAACAATGAAGGTAGTAAATTTAGTTCAGGAATCGAAACCTGCAGAGGTTAAGAAACCAGAACTAAAACCTCTCCCTTCTCATTTGAAATATATTTTTCTGGATGAATAGGAACTATACCCCGTGATCATCAGTACTGCACTTAATGACCTACAAACTTCCCAACTTCTAGGGGTTCTTCAAACCCATAAGAAAGCTATTGGGTATAGTGTTGATGATCTCAAGGGTATTAGCCGTGATTTTTGTATGCACAGGATACATCTAGAGGATAACTATAAGCCCTGCATTCAACCCCAAAGAAGATTGAATCCTAACATGCAGGAAGTAGTCAAGAAAGAGGTTATGAAATTACTTGATGCGGGTATTATCTATCCTATTTCTGACTCCAAGTGGGTAAGTCCTGTGCAGGTAGTGCCAAAAAAGGGTGGGATGACTGTGATAACTAATGAAAAAAATGAATTAATTCCCACTAGAACTGTAACAGGGTGGCGTATGTGTATTGATTATCGTAGACTGAATGTCGCCACTAAAAAGGACCACTTCCCCCTCCCCTTTATAGATCAAATGCTTGAGAGGTTAGCTAACCATAAGTTCTTTTGCTATTTGGATGGGTATTCGGGATTTTTCCAAATTCCGATTCACCCTGAAGATCAGGAAAAGACAACCTTTACATGCCCTTATTGCACTTTTGCATATGGTTGAATGCCTTTTGGTTTATGTAATGCTCCCGCTACCTTTCAACGTTGTATGATGAGCATCTTTTCTGATTTCATAGAGTCTATTATGGAAGTCTTTATGGATGATTTTAGCGTGTATGGTTCTTCATTTGATTCATGTCTAATTAATCTCGCTAAAATTTTAAAACGATGTGAAGAATGCAACTTAGTTCTAAACTGGGAGAAATGTCACTTTATGGTGAAAGAGGGAGTAGTTCTAGGTCACATTGTATCTGATAAGGGCATAAAAGTAGACAAAGCTAAGATTTCAGTGATTGAGCAAGTACCTCCCCCAGTTAATGTTAAGGGAGTTAGAAGTTTCTTGGGTCATGCGGGGTTTTATCATCGCTTTATCAAAGATTTTTCTAAAATTGCTAAACCACTGACTCGGCTTTTGCTCAAGGATGCTCCTTTTATTTTTACTGACGAGTGTCTTGAGGCTTTTAACAAGATTAAGCAGGCTTTGATATCGGCACCCATCATATGTGCTCCCGATTGGAATCTTCCTTTCGAGATCATGTGTGATGGAAGTGAATTTGCACTAGGAGCCGTGCTCGGACAAAGAAAGAACAAGGTTTTGCATGCTATTTATTATGCAAGCAAAACTTTGGATGAAGCCCAAGTCAAGGTGTTCAAGCTTGTAGGAGGGTCACTACGCCTCCGTCTTGAACACGTTCACGAACGCACTCGGAGTTCCGGTCAAAAGAAAAGGCGGTTGCTAGTGGATCCTGTTGCCATAAAGTTCTCTTTCATAGTCGGGCGTGGCGGTACCCGCCAAAAAAAAAGGACTATTTTATTCGTTTTTGGGGCAGGGCCTTTTGTACTCCAATCCGGTTCTGAAAGGGCCGGTAAAGCATCGGCTACACAACCATTGCCCAATCGCACGTCCGAGATTCTGATTCACTATGCCACAACGGAGAAGGAGTTTCTTGCTGTTATATATGCTTTTTTTAGAAAAATTTAGATCATATCTTATTGGTTCTAAAGTCATTGTTTTTACTGACCATGCAGCGTTGAAGTACTTGGTAGCTAAGGCGAAATTAAAGCCAAGGCTACTCCGATGGGTTCTTTTGCTCCAAGATTTTAACATCGAAATAAAAGATAAAAAGGGAGCAGAGAACGTAGTGGCAGACCACTTGTCAGGTATCAAGTATGATGAGGGTAAGGATTCTCTTCCTATAGATGGTTCTTTCCCTGATGACAACCTATATGCAGTTTTAGAGCAACACCCATGGTATGCCGACTTTTCTAATTATTTAGTGGGTGGTACTCTACCTCTTGACTTGTCCTACCAACAAAAAAAGAAATTCCTTTCTGATGTTAAACATTATTTTTGGGATGATCCTTTTTTGTTTTGTGAGTGTGCAGATGGATTATTTCGCAGGTGTGTTCCCGAATGGGAAGTCCACGGTGTGCTTACTAGTTGCCACACCTCACCATATGGAGGACATCATGGCCCCACTAAAACGGTGGCCAAGATTAATGAGTCGAGTTTTTATTAGCCTACAATGTTTAAGGATGCTAACACTTTTGTGCAAGCTTGTGACTCTTGCCAGAGGACTGGCAACATCTCGCGGCAGCATGAGATGCCTCAAACCGGAATTTTAGAAGTTGAAATTTTTTATGTTTGGGGAGTTGATTACATGGGATCGTTCCCTTCTTCAAAAGGGAACCGCTATATACTTGTCGCCGTCGACTATGTATCCAAGTGGGTTGAGGCCATCGCTACTCCTACTAATGATGCCAAGGTGGTCCATAGACCTTTCAAGAAGACCATATTTCCAAGATTTAGCGTTCCTAGAGTGATAATAAGTGACGGAGGATCTCACTTTCATGAGCGGAAGTTAGACAACCTCCTCAAAAAGTATGGTTTCTACCATAGGACAGGTTTAGCCTACCACCCCTAAACTAGTGGCCAAGTTGAAGTTTCTAACCGTGAGATCAAGGCCATTCTAGAGAAGGTGGTAGCAAAGTCAAGGAAAGATTGGAGCGATAAGTTGGATGACACCTTTTGGGCGTACAGAACTGCATTCAAGACCCCTATAGTTACTACTCCATATAGACTTATGTACGGTAAAGCATGTCATCTCCCGGTCGAATTAGAATATAAGGCATATTGGGCTATTAAGGAGCTCAATTTGGATGCCAAACTAGCGGGAGAAAAGAGGTTACTTCAACTTAACCAACTCGATGAGTTTAGGTTGACGGCCTATGATAGTGCTCGTGTCTACAAGGAGAAGACAAAGAGGTGGCACGACAAGATGATCCTTCCGAGAGAATTCAAAGAGGGTGATAAAGTGTTGTTGTTCAACTCTCGACTTAAACTATTCCCAGGAAAGTTGAGGTCAAGGTGGTCGGGTCCTTTTATTGTAAAAAGGGCCAATTTGGTTCTGTGGAGGTTTTCGATGAACATGGTAACGAGTTCAAGGTTAATGGCCAAAGACTCAAGCTATATCATGAGGGGGCTACAATTGGTGCAGTTGAATTACTTCACCTAAGCGGTTCCGATTCACTTTGAGCTTCAATGTAGTAAGAGGGTCGTGCGGGACCTAGATAAACCAGCGCTTTGCGGGAGGCAACCCGTATTTCTTGCTTTCTAGACTAGTTTTTCGTTATTTTTATTTGTTATCCTTTTTCTTAGAGAGGTGAGGAGAGTGAAATTTTACCTTTCATGAGTGTTTTGTACAGGTTTTAGATCACAAAGTACGGAGTTTTCAAGAGAAAAAGGCGAAGAAAAGAGAAGCTCCGGATTGGGTACGGGCCCGATCGGGCACGCACCTGAGGGTCAGAATCGAGCATAATTTCGCTCGATCGGGCAAGGAGCCCCGATCAGGCACAAAATATGGATTTTATCGGAGCTTATCATCGCCCGATCGGGCAAGGCAAGCCCGATCGGGCGCGCAAGTGAGGAAGAAAATCAAGGGAAATTTTGCCCGATTGGGCAAGGCCGCCCGATCGGGCGGAAATTTGGAGAAATCGAGTGCCACAAAAAGAAATATCGGGCGAGCAATCTGGCAATTTTGAGGTTCGTGTTCGCGCCCAATCGGGCGGAGTTCGCCCGATCGGGCGCGCACTTTACATTCTAGAAAAAACTAATTTCGCCCGATCGGGAAAGGCTTGCCCGATCGGGCGCGCCTATTTTCCGGAGGATTAATTCGTCATTCTCCCCCTTTCTTTTCTTTTTCTTCCTTACTTCTTCTTCTTTATTCACACTTTCTCTCTCTAAAACCTCCATTTTCAAACCTTCAACCTCACTTTCCTTCCAAGATCTTCTCAAATTCATCCATCAAAACCTTAAATTTTTTACATATTCTTAATCATCACACCTTCCTCTACATTTTCCACCAATTTTCTCCCACTTTCTCTCATAATTTCTTAAAACCCTTAGAGAGAGAAAGCTTCAATACCCAAATTTCTCACTACAAATGGCTTCCAAACGATCTAGACAACAAAGGGGCGAAAGTTCGAGGAAACAACAACCAATGGTCGACCCGGAGCTTCAAATCCCGGGATGGGAGGAGATTGTTATCACCTCAACGGAACAATGGCAAGGATGCTCAATCTCATCGAGAGGCAAGTAATCTCTACCCGTTTTGTTCATCATCCTACATTATCTAGATTAAGTCTTGATAAATATGTAGAGAAATTATTTAAGGGTATAAGCATGAGTGGTTTCTTCCAAATGCATCATGATACTTATGATTACTTGACATTAGAATTTATTTCTAGTTTCAATGTTATTAAAATGAATGCTTTGATCACTCATGTACAATTCCGATTGCTAAACAATGATGTGTGATTAACTCTAAAAGAATTTGGGAAGTTGTTTGAGCATAAATCGGACAAACCTATCGAACCCTCCTAAGACCACATTGTCGTGGTCTACAAGAGACTCACCGGGCAGGGTTTGATTAACCTCCAACACGCCAAAGGGATGTGGATTCAATATCCCGTCCCAAAGTTTTGGCAAAGGTTTGTCGGCCTCACAATTTTTGGGAAGCATGAACTGGCAAACGTGAGGAGGGATAAACTAGAATTGTTGGCATCCTATATGATCCGTAATGCTGAGAAATTAAACATACCTCATAGGATTGCCAACCACTTTCAAAGGGCGGCCAATGCGGCCGAAACGGGTCGGTCTAGAGCGCCTATCTATTTTGGGGGGTCGGTGACCCATATTGCTATTAAACACCTAGGATGGAACCCCAAATGGGCATAGGAAAGTAGTGGGCTCAACCCTCATGGACCTAGCTTACTTAGGGAGCCTAAACTGGGTGCAACCCATGGGCAGTGAGACTTGGTGGATAGTCCACTGGGAATCGGGTAGGAGAGACCAAGATTTTACCCTACCCAACCCCGCCTTGACCAAATTTGTGAAGGGGAAGCCTTCTTACACATTCGAGATAAACGGTTAAGGCGAGGTTCAAGAACCTCACCCTTCACCACAACCCCACCATTCCCCCCAACACCATTCACCACACTACCCCCAACCACCACCCCAACCCTTTACCTATGGCATGCCCACCTCCTCCGTCGATTATAACATCGACCCCAATGCCCCTTATGACTTCTCGGATTTTTGGAGCCAACTATACCGTATAGAGATGGGGCAAGGGAGGGTAGAGGGCATGGTGCAAAACATAGATTCTAGGTTAGTCACTTTGGATAGTTGGGTGGGTCATATAGAGAGGAACCTCGGGAGGGGTTTATACCCGATGTACGATGACTATGCACGCCGAGGGGCTATTCCCCCCGAGGCATTAGTTCCCGATTAGTTCCAATACCCCCAAGGAGGGTATTCCACCCCTAGAGCTTTTGGTACTTATGTGGACTACTCTTCAGTCCATGGATATGGGGGTGATGCTCCTTTTGGGGGTATGGGGGAAATGTGAACCCTAACTACTTTGCAGGTGGTTCGGGTTATGGTGGTGCTGGAACGAGCCAGGGTGGTGCCGGCTCGAGCTATGGAGGAGGGTACGAGAGGATGGATGATGATGAGGAGTAGCTTCTCCTAGCAACCTTCCCAAGTCAATGAGGGCATTGCTTGATTTGGCTTGGGGGGAGATTTCTTGTATATATGGTAACTCTCTCTCTCTTTTCTCTATTTATTGCTTTTCTAGTGCAGTTTTTATTGCTTTCCTTTATGAAAAAAATACAAAAAAAATTTGAAAAAATAAAAAAAATTCAAAAATACGTTCCAATGAATTGTAAATCATGCTTCCCTATGTCCCATACTTAGAAATATTGTTTTGATTCTTGGTATATGATAATGAGCTCTGTGAATTTGTTAATCATGATTTGAATTTTAATTGTTTGGATTCCTAAACATGCGTCAATTTTGCCAACTATTTGTGAATATAGTGCTTGACTAGTTGATTTTGTTAGGAATGTGTGATAGTTCCTGGTATGTCAATGAATTTGAGTATTGGTTTGCAACTATTAGTAATGTTTATATAGCTCAATATTATGCACATTGAGGAGGATGAAGGCATTTGTTCTCTTAGGAAGCCTTCAGACGATATTAGATACATTTGTTCCCTTCTTGTTACCCATGTTGTTGCTTATGCCCTTTTATTGTTTATTTAGCCACATTACAAGCCTTTATGATCCCCATTGGTTACTAGTCCCAAGCTTGGCTTGGGGGAGCTATTAGTTGGTGAGGTGAGGGAGTTGTGGTGTGCATATCATTTGCACAATGTGGAATAAAAGAAGAGTGATTTTTCTTTGATTTTATGATTGGAAAATACTGATGTTTGTGTTTCAAAGTTGAAAATTTCCAATATGAGGTAAAAAAAAAAAGAAAAAAATAGAAGAGCAAAGAAAAAAAATGTTTCAAATGTTCAAATGTTCTATGTGAAGGCTGCTCAAGAATAAAAAAGGAAAAAATTCAAAAGAAAAAAAAAGTTCAAGTTTGAAAAAAAAAAAAAGAAGGAAAAAGAATAAGTAGTTCAAAGTTTGTTTTAATTCGTTCTATTTCATATTATCATATTTTGTGAGTGAATATGTAAGTGTTGGGATTGTGTTGTGTATATGATTGTTTAGTGAACTTTTGTGGAGTTGAGTTGTGATTAGAGATGTTGTGGTCATCACTTGTTTGTGACCATGGGTTTTATTAGGATATGGCTCCCTTAAGCATGGCTTTACTCTCACATTTTCCTAAATTTATCCTACCCTTTACCCTAGCCTTACATTACAAGCTTTAAAGACCTTCCGACCTTTGTGCATAAGAGTTGTATGAATGTGAAAGTGTTGTTTATCAATGCAAGTTATGATTTGACATATTTCGAGTCAACTAGTAGGTTGAGCGTTCATTGTTTTAAACACACGAGAGTGTGAGTTGGGAAGGCATTGTTCACAAATAAAGGGGTTGGTTGGAGAGCGATCGAGTACATCTTTTACTCGCCACATAAATGAGAGTTGAGTGTGTGAGCACTAGTCTTGAATTCTATATGCTCATGTGGTTTGCTCTACTTGACAATTGTTGGGGATGAAGGGTGATTAGATGAATGAGATTGATTGACATTGAAGCATGTTCATTAGATTTATCTTGAATCGTTTGCACTTGATTTTGTTTATTGGGATGAGGCATGTTTTATATGTTCATTGATGAGCTCTTTGCTTAGGGACAAGCAAAGGTTTGGCTTGGGGGAGTTTGATATGTCCAATTTATATAGTGTTTTACCCCTGTCCCATGGTCATAATTAGTAGTGTTTTTTGGCTCTTTAGGGCCACTTTTATTACTAATTTGTGTTTTCTAGTGTTTTTGTAGTTTTTGCTTGATTTTGTAGGAAATTGCACACTTGGAGCGTTTTTCGGGTTTTTCACGAAGCAACTACGAGCGTTAGGAAGACACGACCATCCTTAAAGCCCTGGACTGGTGAGAGCCGGTGATTAAGGGCTAGGTATGTGATACCAGGGCAATTGGATCAATTAATCAAGACCCGATGAGGAAATCCGGATTGGGCCGAGGAATCGAGCCCAATCGAAATCCAAGCCTCAAAGAAGAAGCCGGGCCCGATCGGGCAAGCATACGTCCGATTGGGCAGGCGCGCGCATAGCAGCATCAAGGAAGAAGCCGCGCCCGATCGGGTGAGCGTAGGCTCGATCGGGCGCAGCACACCAGCAAGGGCGTAGTAAAAAAGGCGGGCCCGGTCGGGCGGCTCTTCGCCCGATCGGGCGCGTGTTTTTCTAAGGACCTGATTAGTTTTGTTTAAGGATTTGTTTTAGGGATGTTTAAGTACGATTTTTGTACGTAATTTTTTATTACCTTCTCTTTTATATTTTCTCTCTCTACTTAGAATATTTTCTCTCTCTAAAACTGTCTCTCAACATTGTTCTTAATTATATTCATTCATCCAGATTTTTTTTGGTAACAATTTCTTCTCTTTTAATTTCAATTATTTTATTTAATTCATTCATTATGCTTTGATTTATTAATTTGTTTGATTTAATTCATTCATTATGCTTTGATTTATTGATTTGATTAGTTTAGATTTAATTATGCTTGAGTAGTTTTATTTCTAGGGTTTATGGGGATCTAATAAATAATATCAAGGGGTAAATTTGTGATTGTTGATTATCAATGCTTGGTTAATTTCCTATTGATTGATTTAATGCTATGCAATTAGGTTTGTCCAGATTTAATTGTATGAGTTTAGCAATATTAATTTGAGATTTGACAGATGAGAATTGATGTTTAGGCTTAGTTTCAATAGGCGGACTAATTTATAAATGGTTAAGTCGAGATTCGACAGATGAGATTTAATACCGGTAAATTAACTATGTGATTATAATACGTAGCGAAAGCCCTTTATAATCTGATTAATCGATGCTTCTTGATGATTGCTTATTATGATTTTCCCTAGAATATTATTTATTGGTGAACCTATGCCCTAGGCCATTTTAATATTTAATTTCTCCCTACTTTATTTTCCCTGATCATATTCTTCGTAGTATAGTCTTTAATTACAACAACATTGGTTACCTTGATAATTTAGATTATAATAATTAATTAGGAGTAGAAAGACTTGTTTCCCTGTGGATTCGACCCTACTTCCCTATCTGCATTAGTTAGAAGACTTAGGAAATACTTTTGATTAGGGGATACGACTTTACCCTGTCACTCACTAGGAATTGAAGTTGTCGTCTCATTGTCAAGTTTCTTCTTCTCCAAACCTCCTTCTATCTCATCACCCTTTTCTTTCTCACCTCCCTTGTTTTCATTCACACTCTCCTCTCCTCCCTTCTTTTCCTCACTATCCCCTTCATTTGGCCCTTCATAGGAAGTTCCCGACCTCAATGTGATCGCCTTGCATGTATCGGGTTTTGGGTTTTGAGATGGGTTAGGTTGTGGTTGTCCGGGTAGAGTAGATGGTGAATTGTAAGGAGTTCTCTCGGCCAACTGAGCTAGTTGTGAATCAACCATCTTGTTGTGAGCTCTTATATCTTGCATTTGTTGCCCAAAAGATTGCATTTGCGCATGCATGGCTTGGAGGAGTTGAGTTTGAGTTAGCTCCGCTTGAGGTGCTTGTTCTTGATGATTTCTTTGAGGTGCTTGGGTTTGATTGTTGTATTGGTTGTTCCTTGGGTAGCTTCCTCTTGGGTTTTGGGGTTGAGATGGAGGTGGATTTTGATATTGATGGTTGGAGTTGTAGGAAGGTTGAGCTTATTGGTTCCATTGTTGAGGTTGAGGTACTAACCCGGGTGGTGGTTGTCTCCAAGCTACTCCACCGCCGCTCCTCTAAATCCCTCTTGCCTTGTGTTGTATGCCGCTACATGCTCGGGGCTTAAACCTCCACAATAAGATGTATCACGGTTCGTTCCTCCACAACTTTGACAAGAGAAAGAGTTAACTTGAGAGGAGCTTGCTTCACCGCTTGAAATTGCATTCACACTCGTGTTCAACTTGGAAAGCCCTTTTGTTAGTTGATCAATTTGATGTTGTAATTGATCAACTTTCTCCAATTCGTAAATACCACCTTTCTTTGGAGCATTTCTTCTTCACCCCCCCCCCCCAAGAGGTGCCCCAAGAGTATGCTACCTCTTCTATCGTGGCTTCAACTTGATTTTGAGGGATTTTGATTAATTGACCACCCGCCCCCACATCCAAATTGGCTCTTGACATGGGCTCCAATCCGTCGTAGAAAAACCGCATGAGAAATCCTTGATTGTACTCATGGTGGGGACACGCTTGTACCAACTCTTTGAATCTCTCCCATGCTTCACCAAGACTTTCATCGGCATCTTACTCAATGATGCGATTTTCCTTCTCATTTCGGCGGTCTTCTCCTCGGAGATAAATCGCTTCAAGAACGCCTTTACCACCTCCCTCCATGTTGTGAGAGTGTTAGGCTTTACTTGATTTATCCATTTCTTTGCTTGTCCGGTGAGATATTGCCGGAAAAGGTGCATACGAATGTAGTCTTGAATCACTTCATTGGTTTGCATCATTGCGCACAATTCAAGGAATCGGTCCAAATGTTCAATAGGGTCCTCACTTGCACTTCAGGAAAATTGCTCCGATTGAACCATTCTAGTATATTGTGGATGGATTGAGAAGTTGGTTTGCGTGACGGGTAGCAAAATCCCTCCCGTGAGCTCATTATCCTCCAGATTTCCGAACTCACGAAACAAAACATCATTTTCTTGTCCCGCCATTGATCCGCTTGGTGAACTTGAAGAGTAAGTATCACTCTCACAATCAACTATATCACCAAAACCTCTTCCCTTGTCTTGATAAAGCCTACGGACTTGTCTCAAGGTTCGGTTGATTGATCGAGGGTAAGAGTAGGTCGTTGGGACTACTAACCCTAACCAAAATAGAAATTTATAATACCTAAACTTACACTAAACTAGTTAGTGGAAAGTAAAGGGTCGAACCAAAAAGGACTAAGTGCATTAATTTGTGCCAACTAGACTACTAGGAAAGGTCGTGAGATAGAGAGAGGTTAAACTAAACACGACTAAGAACAAACAAATAAAACTAGGGAAATTGGAATCCAATCACATCAATGTATTAAACAACATCATACAAATAGATGAAAATGCCCTCGATTGGGAATATCAACACATTTAACTCACTCTCGCACAATTAAGCATGTTAATTATCCTACTAAACTAATTCACTCTCGTGCAACTAGCCTAGCAAAGGTATGGAAGAATTTAGGACTCTCAACCAACTCACTCTCGCACAATTGATTGAAAGCACAATTAAGAGCATAGAATTGATTAGCTAGAAAGATTCTAATCCATAAAAACATCACCCATACACAATAATCAAGAAAAAATTTCATACTAATCACAATCAATCATTCAATTCATTAATATAACCTTCATCTAATTCCCTAGAACAAGACCTAAGCTAACATAATGAAGAAAGACATGGAAAACAAGGTAAAATAAGAATAAAAATAAGATTAAACAAACAAACTAATTAATCTAATCAAATCAACAAACAAAAAGCAAAAACTAAGAATTAAACAAAGAAATAAAGATGAGAGAAAGTTAGAAAATGCTCATTGAATAGATGAGAAGAAATTCCACAAAGTTGCTTCTTCAACCTCTCAAAAACTCCATGGAAATCAAGCTTTCTCTCTCTACACTACTCCTAAACTAACCCTAAGAGAGAGAAAATAAAGGCTAAACTAATCTAATCTATCTAAAAATAAAATGTTGATTAAAAGTTGTGAGAAAATAACCCCGAAGGGGTATTTATAATACAAGTTAAATAAAAATAAAATAAAATAAATAAGACTAATTAAAACTAAATACAAAAAAACAAAACTAAAGTAAAATAAAATAAAAAGGAAAAATAAACCCAAAAACCCCCAAAATTCCACCAAACCCACGATTTCCACCAGACCACCTCTTCTCCTTCCCTTTCGAATTTGGCTGCTTTCATTCACCATATCAACAGCAAAAAATCATCCTCACCGTTCATCAACACTATCATCATCTAGCATCACCAAAATCTCGGCCTTTGGATTAATTGAAGGAATCGTGGCCGTCCGATTTTCATTAAAATCACGTGAAAATCTCGTGATTTACCCACAATTGCGCGCCCGCACAGAAGTCGCGCATTGGTCGCGCATAACTTACTGCCTACAATCTGTTTTGGAGTCCAATTTGCGCGCTTTCTGACAGGGCTGCACGGCCGCGAATTGGCTTGGCTGTGAGTTTGGGTGTTGGGCGAATTGCGGCTGCAATTGTTGAGTAATTGGGTTGGAGATTGGTGGTCGATTGTGGGTGAAGGGCTGGTGGTTGTTAATTGGTTCAGTTGCATGGTTCAGGTGGATTAAATGGGGGAATTGGATGTTGCGGGGTGTTGGTGGTTGATTGTGGGTGAAGGGCTGGTGTATTGGTTGTTGGATGAGGTGAATTGGTGGTGATTTGGGTGTTTGTTGTTGTTGCGTGAAGTGAGGGAGCAGAAGAATTGGTTGTTGTGGTGGTGTTTGTGGTTCAGGTGGTTTGGGTGCGCTGAGATTGGTGGCGAAATGGGAGGCGCAGCAAGTGAATTGGAGTTGAGGTGCTGGTGCGGTTGTGGTGGGTTGCTGGGGCTGGTTTGGTTGGTTGATTGGTGGGCTGAATTGGGGTTATTGGTGGCAGCGGTGGTGTGCTGTGAGGATGCGGTGGCTGGTGGTGTCGGATTGCTGGGTAGTTGTTGATGGTGAGTGTGAATTGGAGCAGGGGAGCAGTAACGTAGAGGGAGCAGGGGATTTTGGTGTTTTGGTGCGGTGGAGGTTAAGGTGAGGTGTGGTGAAGGGTAAGAGGGCAGCTTAAAGGGGCAGCAGGTTGTTTGTGCAAGGAGTATTGTGCAATTGCCTCAAATCTCGGACCCCGAACACGAATATGACTTTGAAACCTGGAACACCTACAACCAAAAACAACACGAGGGTATTACCACAAGATAAAATAGAATAAGATAAAGATAAAATAAAATAACTTAAAAATAAAATCAAAAGAAATAAAATAAAATAAAATAAAGAAAACAAATATGAAAATAAAATAAAATAAGAAAACGAGAGAAACTAGGAGTTATTAACTAAAAATACGAAAATAAACTAAAAACTATTAAAAACTACTAAAATACTCAAAATAAAGATAAACGACGCGAATAAGAAAATCAAAGAAATAAAGGATAAAAAGGGTTAAATTATTGGAAAAATAAGCTGGAAAACTACTTAATAAACACCCTAGAAGTGACATAAAAGTCACTTATCATTGATTTCGTGGTCAATTTGATGTGAGGGTGCTCCTTGAGACCTCCTAAGCATTCACCAAAGCTAAACAAACAATTAGCAATGATAAGGATGATAAAACAAAAACAACAAAAAGAAAAGAAATTAAAATGACTCTAACAAAAGCAATAATAGACGCTAAACAAGCCGCCTCCCCGGCAACGGCGCCAAAATTTGATCGAGGGTTAGATAGGTCGTTAAGCTACTACCCTAATCAAATTAATCATTTATAATACCTAAACCTACACTAAACTAGTTAGTGGCAAGTAAAGGGTCGAACCACTAGGGAAGCACACTAATTCAACATCAATAATCACTAATGCAAGAGTAAAAAGGGGATTGTTTTTGTTGGTTTTGTTGAGTAAGAACACTAAAACTAAAAAATAAGCAAGAAAATGATGATTAAAATCAAGGGAAAATGACTCTAGGGATACGGGGGTGTCCAATATGATTAGAAAGAGGGGAATAATGGTGATTATCATGAAACACATGCCAAAGAACACATGATTCTACCTAAACAATTCATTCTCATGCAATAGTCTAGGCAAATCAATGAAAGAGGTCTACACTAATAAGGATCATTCTCATGCATTCTATTAGTTACAGTCAAATCAAGAGAATAAAGAAGCACAATCCATAATAACTCCACTTTAATAACTCATTCTCATGCAATCATTAAAATAGAGATGATCTTAATCTAGTTCAAATCACTTTTATGCATTTAAACAAGAAAACATCAAATAGAGTGCAACAATAATCTCAAGCTATTAAAAAATCATGTCTTTCATCAATTTATGGCATAAGTTCAATCCAACCATCATCATTCATCCAATATCAAATCATATCTTCCACCCCCCTTCCCCTAGCTAAAAGTTTAGCCTAGAGAATGGAGATTAAACATAATATCAAAACTAGAAATAAACTCAAGAAACTCAAAACAAAACATGATTAAAATCGATGAAATCAATAACAACTAGATGAACTAATAAGATTAACAAGAATAAGCAACAATAAAACAAATAAATAATACTAAAGGAAAGGACAAGAGATTACTAAAGAAAGGATTAATGAAAGATGAAAACTTGGATTCTTGCTTGATTGATGGAAGATTAAAACTTGAGCAAAGTTGAATACAATGAAGGATAGTTGAATAACAATCTACTTTCTCTCTCTAGATTAGGCTAATATTCTATGGAATTAGTACTAAGCGTCCTTTATTGCAAAGAATCTCGTCTATATTATATGTGGCTCCCCCAAAAGAAAGAAACTTGGGCAACAAGGCGCAAAGAAATCAGGAACCCAGCGGTGCGCGCCCGCACACGACATATGCGCGCCCATGCAGTAGAAGTGTGCGCCCTCTTAGCATAGTGCGCGGCCGCAACTTTGAGGGTGCGGGGAAATCAAACGCGCCCGCACAGTAAACTTGCGCTCCCGCGCAGCAGGTCGCGCACCCGCACAGAAGCCGCACAATAGGTCGCGCAAACTCTCTGGTTTGGTTCTGTTTCTTCAGCCTGGCTGCGCGGGTTCTAACAGGGTTGCGCGCCCGCACAGCCAAGGGTGCGCGCCCGCGCAATAGCCGCACAGCATCCCGTGCAAAACAGTTTGCTTGGCTCCTTGAAATCCTCTTTCTTTCGGCACAAAATACCTACAAAACAAAAGCATGGAAATCAAAATAAAGAGAAGGTGAGAAGACTAAGAAAATGGAAGATAAAGGAGAAACGAAAGGAGGAAACAAAACTAGGTAAAAATGCTTAGAAAAAGGGCCAAACAAGTGCAAATGAGGGGAGAATCATTAGAGAAAAAGGATAAAAGAGTGGCATAAATGCCACTCATTAGATGCCCAAAGAGCTATGAGGGTAGTCCATGAAGGCATTTGTGGAACCCATGTTAATGGTAAAATGCTAGTCCAAAAGATAATGCGAGAAGGATACTATTGGACTACCATGAATAGGGATTGTCATCAATATGTAAAAAGATGCCCTAAATGCCAAACCTACGCCAATTTACAACATGTTCCTCCATCTCTACTTTACACCTACACTTCACCATGGCCATTCTCTACCTGGGGGATTGATATTATTGGTAAAATTACCCCTCTAGGAACAGGAGGTCACGAATACATCCTAGTAGCAATTGATTACTTCACAAAGTGGGTTGAAGTGCAATCATATGCTAAACTCACCGCAAAACATGTAGCACTCTTTATCGAAAGAAATATCATTTGTCGATACAAAGTCCCACATGAAATGATAAGTGACAATGGAACTCACTTTCAAGCTGAGTGTGAAGAATTGTTACAAAAATATGGCATTAAACACCGTCATTCTTCTCCTTATAGACCTCAAGAAAATGGAGCAGTTGATGCAGCTAATAAAAATTTAAAGACTATCATCGAGAAAATGATAGAAAATTACAAGGATTGGCCTGACAAACTCCATTTTGTACTTTGGGGTTATCGCACGTCAATTCGCACATCAACAGGAAATACGCCATTCTCCTTAGTTTATGGAATGGATGTCGTACAACCTGTAGAACTAGAAATACCATCTCTACGCATTGCACTAGAAAGTAAACTCGATGAAGTCAAATGGACTAGAGCAAGATATGAAGAGCTAATTCTTCTTGATGAAAAGCGACTAGAAGCTCTACATCATACCCAATGCTATCAAACCCGTATGGCTAGACATTTTAATAAGAAGGTCAAGATAAGAAACATCAAAGTAGTAGGAGACTTGGTGTTGAAAGCATTAAGGAAAAATGTTCTGGATCCAAGAGGCAAATTTAGGCCAAATTGGTCCGGACCCTATATTGTCAAAACAATCCTATCAGGAGGTGCAACAAAACTAACTGACATGGATGGCTATGAGTTCTCGAACATGACAAATCTTGACCAACTTAAAAAGTACTACCCATAATTACTTGAGTAGAATACTCAAGAGAGCTACGTTTGGCCTGATTCCTTAGGAAAGGATACGTAGGCAACCCTTTACGGGTGCGGCCACCTTAATTTTCGCAAACCTCGCATCCCAGAAATAAAAAGAAATTAATTTGATAGAAATTCGACGAAACAGTAGCGTCGCAGAAAAAAGCCTGTCGCCGGCCGACAGATTGCAGCGCCAGGCGACAGCGCTTGTTGCTAGACGGCAGCAGCCGGTGAAAGCCGCAAAACGGTGGCGCCGCTTTTCTGGGAGTACCTGGGCATATTTCGGTGTTTTTCGGAAAATTTTCGACTTCCGTACTCGAAAAAATTTCTGGAAAATAAAATTTTCAGTTTTCATTGCTGTAATAAATTAAATTTAAAGAAGTTGATTTAATTAAAAAAAGCTGAAATTTTATTAATAAAATAAAATAAAAATTACATTATTGATGGACTTTAAATAAAAGCTTAATAAAACAAATTAACTTTAAAATTTAAAAATAAGTCTAATAAATTAGAAGTTAAGCAATGCTTCAATCTTTTTTCTCTTTCTTTGCTCTTTTCCAAGTTTTATCTGCATCCTCTTCATCGTCCATGACTTTAGCTAGTAGGCATCCTTTAGAGGACCTACATTCAATTTTGGAGTAAATAGTTTCTCCCTCATCTAGGACTCCATGTTTCTTCTCTACCCAAACCTTCTTCTCTGAAATGTCAGCTTTTCTTTTCCCTTTATCTTTGTAGAGTCTTTCTTCTTAAGCATCATAGGTGTTTTGAATTCAATCTTTTCACCCAAGCGTTCCTTAACAGGAATCACCTTGTCACCTAGACGATTCTTCACATCGGTTTTACTCTGATTTTTCTTCATGTCCTTTGAAGGTTTCTTAAGAAGCTACCTCTTTACATCATTGGGCAAGGAAGGAGGAACCTTTTGGGTAATCACTTCCCATAAAGGTCTAGTGCTCCAATATGCATCAAATTTCTCTACTTCTTGTGAAACATGGAATTCATAGGGACGACAAAGATCCCCAGAAGGAATTGTTTGAAGTAGTCCATACCGTCTTTTTACCCTGCAGGGATAATAAAAAGTCATCTTGGTTAAGCTTGGGAGACGACAGAAAGGTTGCTTGTTGACACCAACCATCTTCTCTATTTTCCACCAAGGGATGACGTAGACCCACTTGATAGCAAAGTTGCAAGAGGCAAAGACTTTTTTCCATTCATGGCGCCCCATCTTAGAGAAGCATTTCTTTCACCTCACAAAGCAATTAGGAGTATATTTTTCAACATTGTCAAGACGACTAATTAATTCTAGTATCTCCATTAGCCATATCTGCAAAAATTCAATGCAAATAAATTAATATTACTATACAAAAATATGTTTTTGATTTCTGTAATTAAAAATATTAATTTTCTACCTGTAATAAAATTGGAGAGCCCTGAAAAGGTGCTTTTGGATTTCTCTTTAATTCATCAAGACTAAGCATAGTCTCTCCAACAATTAATGGCATTGGATTTCTTTAAGATTCAATTTGCTCCAAAATAGTTAAAATAATTGCTTGACCCTCATTAGTTCTATCACTAGTGAGAAGATATTGGTTAAGCATGCAAAAGAGAAAAGCCCTTCTTCTATAAACATGAAAAGATTCAGAATAAGGTCTATCAAAAAAAATTAATGGCATGCAAATTCTTTCAAATTAACTACACTACCATCTACAATATTTGCTAGATCTTTGTCTCTTAAATTAAAGAAGCGCTCAAAATCTTTTTAATAATATTCATTTATTCTAGGGATTATCGCAAGATCTAATTAAGGGAAGCCTAAGATGGCACCAAATTCTTCCGGTAAAGGGCTAATTTCATCACACCCTAGTCTAAAACAATGAGTATCTGTGTCCCAATATTCCAAGGCGGTATGAATAAAATTTATATCAAGATCTACCCCCTTAATACCATAAATACCTCCCATGTGAAAAAAGTCAAGTTCTTTTCTCTCTTTAGCAGTTAAAGACCGACACCATTCACGAGTGAAATTGGTAAAACTCTTAGTAACTAAAGACATGATTATTTGTTGAGAAACTAAGACTATGATTAATCTGCTAAAATTATGAAGAAATTCGGCAGATTAGGGGGCTATTTATACCCAAAATCGATGCAGTTTCAATCCAGAAAGGATTTGGAGTCAGCGTACATCAGCGCCAAACGACGACTCTGTCGCCTGGCGACAGAAGCAACGCCCAGCGCCAGCGCAAAATGCATGGCGACACGTGGCACTGTTGCGTTTTATCAGCGAGCTATTCAAACCGTGTTTTCCTGGCTATGATTCGAACTCCTACAATGACTTTATGATTTTATCCCTTTCTACAAATATCCTTACATATTAATTTCATATATTTTCCTCCAATTTTTCTTTTTTGGATTTATTCAGTCTTAATTTAATTTTAGGTTTGTTGCAAATTCAATTCTATTTTCATTTTTTATTTTTGGGGGACAAAGTCGGATACCCTCCATTAATAATAAAATGACGGAAATTTTTGCGCAAAATTAATTTTATCACAATTCTTTGCACACACAAATATGCACATAAAAATGAAAAATAAATGCAAGATAAATGAAGTCATAATAGATAATAATATGTATATACAAATATGTCTAATAAATGTGTCAATTAGACAAAGTTCTATACAAGTCAAAATAAACAAAACACAGGTACAAGCTACGGCGCTGGAGGACGCAGATGATGAGGGACGCCCATCATATCAAAGAACTACGCAGAACGAGGAGTATGCTCCCCACCAGCTCCAGTCTCTCCAGGAGGAGGAAAACTCAGGTCAAGACCCATCCACCCAAGGTCGCCCTGATGAACCGACAGAGGCTGAGGCTGTGGAGGCTGCTGCGATGACGAGCCGACCTCGTACATCCCACCACCTCTCGGAGCCGAAGTCGCATCTCCCTGACCTATCGGCTCAGCACATGCACCGTCAGATGAAGAGCTCGAGCCCTCTACCGCCTCGGTCCGGGTAGCCTCAGATCGACCACCCCGACCACCTCGAGCTAGACCTTGCCGGCTCTCTCCAGACCTCAGGTCTCGTCCGGGTACGAGAAGGGATGGGCTGACCCTGCAAGAATAAATCAAGTCAGAAGCAATCAAAATAGAAACATAACAATGCAGAAATAAGGAGAAAAAGCTACCTCCTGAACAGCGTCGTCGCGATGACACGTAGCCACGTTCCTGATCCGAACGAGCTGGTTGCGGAAGGCGTCTATGCACCTCGCCATCGTCGTAACCACCTCGCGCGAGAACTGTCAAAGAAATAAAATTAGTCACAATACAAGACAGATATGAACAAATAGCAAGTAAATAAAACTCACCCGAGTCTGGTGGCGAGGAATCGATCGCTCCACAAAGCGCTGATCCTTGGGGGCCGGAGGAATCATCTCCTCGATAGGCCTGTATGTCCCCTAGTAGTGGATGGACATACGAGGGGGCACGAACTTAGTAGGCCCAGCCTGACAAAAAGCAAACCAAAGTGAGTAAAATATCACTTGGGGGCTGCTTAGCGAAAGGTAAAAGATAAAAATCATATCGCCGCCTCCGCAGTCAGAACAGGGGTCGGAGCTAACAATGGCAGCAGCTCCTCCTCGTAGCACCGCCCTAGGATAGCATGAGATTGCTAAGGGGTACCAGAAGGCGACCTCTCTGACATGCCGAGCAGCCTCACATCATTGAACATGTGACGTAGCCAAGAAGCAGGGACGACAAAAACTTCCGAGGAGTGCTGAATAGCAATCCTCTTTCCTAGATACGCAGCCGCCCCATACGTCCCTAGGAAGTAGCGACGCTTAGTAGTGTACTGCGCGGCGAGCCCAGGGACAACCAAATCGCCTCATGGCCGGTACAGCACATCAGGCTCTTGCGAAGAATGCATATAAGATAAAAATCTACCAAAAAGCAATACGAAGATGTTAGCTATACAAAAAAAAAAATTATACTGAGAGGACCTGCTCTCGAACGTGGGCGATAGACGCCCGGATGTGGCGGCCTCCCCGGCAGGCGCCCACGGGAAACCCGCATGGCGACGATCTCGCCGGCGCGAATGAAGGAAAGTACTCGTAGAACCAACCCTACAAAAGACAAAAAATATTAGCAAATGCTAACAAAAAGCTTAGAGCTAACTTTATAGGAGATAAAGTATACTTCTACGACTCTCTAGAAGCCGGACAGAGCGATGTTCCCTTTGTAGGACCGGTGTCGGCATGAGTCTCGCAACGCTCGAATAAAGTCGGCGTAGGCCAAGCTGGCCCAGTCGTAAGTCCTGATCAGGTGAAGATCGCGGACTACGGGAAGGTAGTCTAGCAGCACCCTACTACCCTTGTCAGGGGAAAACGTCCCTAACAGCAAGATAAGCGCAAAGATGCGCACCCGCTGCTCTCGGGTGGTCGCGTCATCCTCGAAATTAAAGCTGCCGCCAGAGTCGACCGGTGAATACTCTTAGCGTTGAACTGTGATGGCTCCACCTCAACACGAGACAGAATAGCAATCGGACCCAGAAGCTCATCAACCTCAGGAGAGTAGACGCTGATGTTGCTGTCAACGGCAGCGCAGTAGAACTGAACTCTAGTCCCGAGATGAGACTGAAGTCGACTGGGGTGACCATCATGTCACCCTAAGGAAAGTGAAAGGTGTTGGTGGTATCCCAGAAGAACTCCACCAGGGCGCGAGCCACGCGGTGACCCCCGTCAAAAGAACTCATGGCCTTCGTGGCCTCGAACAGGGCAGTCAACCCTCAAGACTCCCAGAGAAGTCTTAGCTCCCCATCAACGCTGATGAACATCCTATACAACTTGCTTAGAGTATCATTGCCCGAGCCATGGCAACGTGTCCTACCAGCGGTTATCCCACGACGCACCCTCTTAGAAATGTGGTGGCCGGGGGCAAAGTACAAAGTCCGCTCATCCCACTAGGGTAACGGACCAAGAGAAGTGGACGGGTCGGCGTCCTCCTCTACGGGCTCATGCTCCCGTCGTGTGTCTCAGGACCGTGAACCCGAACCTTGCTGTCTAGCCATACTACATTATGCAAAATTGACATAAATTAAGGTTCTATAGTATCTAAGGTTCGCCTAGCCGCATGATACTATGTTCGCAAAAAACAGAGTACATAGTACTAAAACAGAGCACAATTTCAATTCGAGCATATATGACATTTTTCAAGCATCCAAACAATTTCTTGCAATACTATAATAATTATTGTGACAAATTGGACAACAATTGCTAGCAAAAACATCAAGAACAAGCCACATTGTCTTCCCGACCTCAAGAGGTCCAACAATGGTGAATTGTTCGTTTCTTCACCAAATTGAGTCAAACAAGTCTCAAAACACTCCCAAGGCAATATACAAGCATAATCAAGCAATTTCATGGCATAAAATTTGACAAACAATGCGAATCAAGCATTATAAATTTTGAATTTTTCAAAAATTCGTGAAAAAAAACGCAAAAATTCAACAAAAACCGGGGTGAGTTTGAAGAAAACTTACATAGATCAGGAAAGTAGATGAATAAAGCTTTGATTTGCAACAAATTTGAGCAAATTTGGTTAAGAAACGAATAAGTTAGAGCAAAATCAATTTTTGTGGTGATTTTCGAAGGCAAAGAGCAGCAGCGACGAAATGAAGAAGAAAAGGGAATTTATACGGAATTCCCGATTCTGGAACCAAACGCCGGCTCTGTCGCCAGCCGGTAGAGTCCAGCGTCTGGCGACAGAGCCAATTCTTGGCGCCAGTGACGTTTCAGCGGTGACACAGCTCTCAGCCACTCAGAGCGGATATTTTAACCTCGTACAGCATTTTTGGGTTCCTTGGTACGCCAGTTAGCCCCTATAAGCAATTTGACATGATTTAGTAATCTGCCCGGTTACAATCGCATTAAGTGATCGACCTGATAAATGATCGTCTCACTTGGCTTAAAGCACCTAAACATTGGCTCACTACAAAGGCACCGATATAATGGTTCATACATATGCAAAAGGCACCAACATACTGGTTCACAAGCACCGATATACTAGTTCAAAAGCAGCAAAAGCGCCGACGCATAGTGTAGACACCTAAAAATGTCTCCCCAAAACCAAACCCGATGATGAACAATCTTTCATCGCCATTATTGGTCGGGTTGAGTATTTAATCTTTGGAGTTCTTAAATCCATATTCAAATCCATATTTCCATTTCATAAACCAACCCAACTTCTAGCCCATTTCCCCAAACCATAACTTATTTTCCTCTTTTCGTGCTTTTAAACCCAAAATAGTTCATTTCGTGTCCTTTAAAATCATTCATTTCGTGTCCTTTTTATAAAAACATTTAGTTCAGTTTATTTTGGTCTATAATGTGGGTCCAATGATTTAATATTGGATGGGGCTTTAAAAGAGCTTTCCAACGATATGTTATAAGCCCAAATCCGAGTTATAACGAATAAGTTATGACCAAAATATTAAACTGAGCCCAAATCGAACCTAAGCCCACCTTACCTACGACCCAATGATCATGTGGAGGGTCCAAATTATTTAATCTCATTCCTAAACCAATTAAGATTAATTAGAATCTTCTATAAGTTTATAAAATATCTTAATTATCCTTTTTGAAAAGATAAGATTAAAGAGTTTGAAATTGAATAAAACTTTTCTTTTTGAAAATCCTATTTTTATCCGAATTGAAAGACGTTCAAAGATAGACAGATATTATTTTTGTGCCTCATAGTTTTTATCCAAATTTTATATGGTTGGATATCCCTTGAAATTATCTTTCCAATGATATATTATAATATCAATTCTGAGCTATAACGGAAAAGATATGAATAAAATGTCAAACTCTATCCAAAACTGACACCGTTTCACTATTTCGGTCATATCTTTTATTCTACAAAATATTTTAATCTGATTTTAATTGGGTTAGAAAGTAGACTTCAAGAGCTTTCCAACGATATCTTATTCATCTTATTCCGATTTCTGGATCTAAAGATATGATAAAAACAAAAACCGCAAAAACTGCTGTCTATCGCAAGAGTTTTATCCGATTCGAATTCTTATCTTATCTTAATTCTTCAACCCTCTTTTTTCCCTATAAATAGAAGTCATATCACCCCTTTTTCAAGGATCATCAAGCTTGATCATCAAATCCTTCTCTCTTTCTCTCTTTCTCTCTTTTACACCAAAAATCATTCTCTTCTCTCTCTCCCATATTCTAAGCCTTAAATCTATATTCCTAATTACACCATTCTTCCCTTAAGCACTCCAAGGAGTCTATACTAAACCCGAGGTTCCGTACTTAAACCAAGGCGTGAAAGGTATAGTTAACTGAGGGTTTGGACCAAATCAAATCTATATTTATTTAATTTAATTTTCATTTGCTTTATATTTTTATTGAAGTTACTAATTAACAGTTTATTCATGATGTAGCAATTTAAAGGAACGCGCGGAATGTGAGTAATTAATTAATTTAATTACTCTTATTTTATTTTATGTTGCTAGTATCATGATTAGGTTATTTTATATTTGATTTGACTAACGCTATTATTGTTAAATTGCTTCCAATATTAATGTTTATTCTATTATTGTTATGATCACCATATTGCATTTTAAAGGGAATATGTAATTGAAAATCACGACTAATAAGATAATTTGGACAACTTGTTTAGGTTCCTTTTTAATCTTGTTATTTAATTCAAGTGATCACAAGTATTTTAGAATTATGTGTTGCATTAATATTCAACCAATTTAGTGTAATAATATATTGGAGCGAATTGAATATTTTGTTTGTATGCCTTTGAGATCGCAGGAATCACTTTTCACTATAAGAATCGAGTAGAGGCCAATAAGGGCGAATGTGACTCCATGACTCACTTCGTACCATCATCCCCGATCCTCCTTTCGTGGTTTCGAACCATATGGAGTTAGTAATCTCATGGATTATGAATGGGGTGTAACCTTCACGGGTCAATCGTTGTTGCCTATCGTTGTCCCTTTAATCGTGGTTGCCTTTTATGATCCGTGAACGGTTTACAAGTTCCTAAAAAAAACTTGTTGGCGGCTCCCTACTTTCCTTGTCTTTAATCGTATATGTCAATTCCTACTTCCTAAGAGTGCCAAGCATATTCACCACATGCTTTAACGTAGGCGCACTTCGAACGACGCCTACACATAGGCATAGCAAAAGCAAAGGATCGACAGGCGTTAGTCTTCGGTGATACTCTTCAGGGTATTGTCGCAACAAATGAAGATAGTTTCAGGCGAAGCAATCTTCGATCGTGTTCCCTAGTGTAGGGAATATTTCAAGCGTTAATCCCCTAGCTTGAACCCCACTGTGATCATACACTAAAGTACGGTGGCGTCCAAAGGGAAAGAAGATAGAGCAAAAGAGTCGCCAACAAGTTTTTTAGGAACTTGTAAACCGTTCACGAGGTGAAGGTTACACCCCTTAAAGATCCAAGAGATCGTCAACTCCATAAGGTCTTGAACCAAATAAGGGTTCGGGGATGAAGGTACAAATCCAACCTAAAAGAGATTGAACCTGCCCTAATAATAGGCCTCTACTTTATTCTGATCGTATTCACGTGCGCTTTCTGACTAACATACAATCAATAGGTTTAACTCTAAACCTGTTTATCTATGTTGGTTGAATTTTAATGCACAAATAAATCTATTATTGGCGATCACTTGAATTATAATCACATTAACCCTAAAGATTATTAATTATCTTATTAAGCATGATTACAAGTACCAAATTCCCTTTAAACATGCATAAAAAGGTGTGATCAAGCAATAAAAAATAAAAATCAAGCAACATAATAATAATCATCATAATTAAAATAATCATAATAATAAATAATAATCAAAATAATAATCATCATAATAACAATCATATTAATCATAATAATAATCATGTTAAAGCATAGCAAGATCCTAGGCATGATACCAACAAGATTAATAACAAACCCTAGCATGTCACTAAGCAATAAAAATCATATATTTAACCCTAACATGATATTATCTTGAATAAATATTAGGAAGAACATAAAAGACATCGTACTTTTAATCATACTTAATATTAAAGTTATCCTAGACATGATACTAGGAACCATAATAACAACCTAAGCATGAACTCTATATCATAACATCAATTAAACCATTAAAGTACTTACTTTGATGCCTCGTACCTCTTTCTAATAACAAAATACACACGTTAGTAACTTCAAGGAAAATAAACAAAACAATTAAATTAAATAATTGAAATAGAGATTTGGGACCAAACCCTCATAAATTAAACCTTTCACGTCTAGGGCGAAGGTAACTTCGAATATGGCTAGGTGTTTCTAGATCTAATGAATGCGAAATTCTTATATTTGAGAAAAGCTAGTCTAGAAAAGAGAGAGAGAGAATAATCAAGAGAATCTTGATGAGAGTTGATAGATTGAGTAAGAATAAGAATGAGAGAGAATTGATGATTATTGATGAAAACTGGTTATCAAAAACGGAGTTTTTAGCACGTTATTTATAAAGAAAATCAGCCAAAAAGATAGAATATCAAAAAGAGTTCTGGCGCACATAAAATCTGATCAGCGCCAACGCTGGCTATTGGCACCAGGCGCCAACATTAGCGCCAGGCGTCAATGCTAGCGTCAGGCGCCAAGCGTAGCGCCAGGCGCTACAGCTGGCGTTTGGCGCTGATCTGGAAATTCACGCGTTTTCTTAAAATCAGATAAAAATTGCCTTACAGGAGGATAAAATCGTATCTTTCCTCAAAAAATGTTCTTTGATTTTAATTAAAACTCTGAAAAGTCAACAAAAGTCAATTTATCAATGCTAATTGAATTAGGAATGAAAAGAACCGTCTAGAAGAATCTAGATGACTAAAACCATTCCTAATTGCATTAGGAATGATAAATCTATATTAGGCCCTCCCCTAGATCATTGGGCCGCATATAAGGCTCAAACCGGGCCCAGTTCAGTAAATTTGGCCATAACTTCCTCAATATTCATCGGAATTGGGCTTATAATATATCATTGGAAAGCTCTTGTCAAGCCCCATCCAACTACACTATTATTGGACCCATATCACGGACCAACCAAACTGGATTGGCTGTTTTCTAAAATAAGTTTTCAATAACAGAGAGAAGAAAAAAGAAATTAAAACTTTCCGCAACACTAAACTTTCCACAATTTCACTTCATTCGATTATGATTCGACGCGAAAGGTACTCATCACCGGGTTTGGTTTTGGGGAGACACAAATGGGTGTCTACACCTGGCTTGCGAAAGATGGTCACAAAACGCTAGAAGGTCGTTTCAGGCGAAACAATCTTCGATGGGGTTCTCTAGCTTTTAGAAATCTATCACGACGGAATTGGAGGTAGTTACAGACGTAGCAGTCTTCAGGCGATATTCTCTAGCTTGCGGAAGATCGTCAAAACAAACAGCAGGATGGCGTTCCCCTAGCTTGTGGAAGGTTTTCACAGCAACAACAATACAACAGCAACAAATCGGTTACCTCCAAAGACGTGTGCTCGACGGTGCAGGATACGCGTTTCTTAACTCTCTTATCTATTTAACTAACGCTAGTTTTGCAGGTATCGGCGTTACAAGAATGATTTAGGATCGCAGAACGTTCTGAGTCATTCTCCGTCCCTATCGATACTTTGACTTTTGTTTTCGAAACTTGCGGTTCTCCAAACTCAGTCAAAGTGGGGGCTTCTGCAGACACCCATTTGTGTCTCCCCAAAACCAAACCCGGTGATGAGTACCTTTTCACGTCAAATCATGATCGAATGAGGTGAGAGTGTGGAAAGTCTAGTGTTGCGGTTAGTTTTTAATTCTTTTCTTTCTCTTTGTTTTTGAAAACCTATTTTAAGAAAACAACCAATCCAGTTTTGGTTTGGTCCATAGTAAGGGTCCAATAATAGTGTAGTTGGGTCGGGTTTGAAAATATCTTTCCAACAATATATTATAAGCCCAATTCCGATGAATAATGAGGAAGTTATGGCCAAATTACTAAACTGGGTCCGGTTTGGTTTTTATATGCGGCCCAATGATCTAGAGGAGGGCCTAATATTGATTTATAATTCCTAATGCAATTAGAATTGATTATAGTCTTCTAGAATCTTCTAGAAAGTTCTTTTCATTCCTAATTTTATTAGCATTGATAAATTGACTTTAGTTGACTTTTAGAGTTTTAATCAGAATAAAAGAAGTGTTTTTGAGGAAAATGCGATTTTGCCCTCTCGTACGGTTAAATTTTATCAAAAAAGAAAACGCGTGGAAAATTATTTCCAACGCCATACGACAGCTCTGTCGCCTGGCGACAGACCAGGCGTCTGGCGACAGGCGCGTGTGTGGCGTTGCGGTCGTGTTTTATTCTTTTTGAAACTCTAATTCGTTTTTTATCATATCCGGCTGATTTTCTCTATAAATAGCCTCCTAAAACTTCCGTTTTCCATCATCAATTCTCATCAATTCTTATTCTCTCTAATTCTTCTCACCAACTCTCATCAAGAATCTCTTGATTACTCTCTCTCTATCTCTCTTTTCTAAACTAGCTTTTCTCACACAAAATTCCGCATTCACAAGATCTAGAAACACCTAGCCAAGTTCGAAGTTGCCTTCGCCCTAGACGTGAAAGGTTTTAATTTCTAAGGGTTTGGTCCCAAATCTCTCTTTCAATTATTTAATTTAATTTAATTGTTTGTTTTTATTTTCCTTGAATTTACTAACGCGTGTATTTTGTTATCAGAAAGAGGTACGAGACATCCAAGTAAGTGCTTTAATTAATTTATTGATTTTATGATATAGAAATAATGTCTAGGTTATCAAAATAATCCCACCTTTGCGTATTCCAGAAATAATCCCACCTTGTAACCCCATCTTCTCAAAATGAACCTTTTACCGGTTTATGAAATAAGTAACCTGTTTTAGAAGGTGATTGACACTTGTCACCTTCTAATTAGTCCTAATTTTAAATAATTAAAAAAAAACAAAACAATTAAAAATAAAAATAAATATCCCAGCCCCACGATTACCCCCTTCATCGCCACCATCACAACCCCCTGCTCCACCCCTTTATCACCACCATCACAACCCCCTGACGCCGGAACAGCTAGACCGACCGCCGTTAGAACAGCCGGACCAGCCACCCTCCTTGATTCCATCCCCTTCTTCGTTCCCCCTTCCACTTCCCCTTTTTCGATACCCTCCTCTGCCGGAATTAGCATTCCTTGATTCGCACGTTGATCGAGTTATGGCCGGATAAATGCCTGAATCCATTCGCCGTTGAGCCCATACACTAAACCTGAACGAGGTTTTTGATTCTGGTGGGTTTCGATTAGAAGATTAAGAGGGGATTTGGACATGGCAACCCCTTCCCCGACAGTTTAGGGTGGGGATTTGGGGTCAAATCCTCGGAGCTTGACAAAACGGAATCAAAGGGCGGTTGAAATTTCATCTTTTTCATTCTCTCTCCGCACTGCTATGGTGGTTGTTCAGGAGAGTTTGTGGGATTTAGGTGGGCTTGGCTCAGGTGGTGGGGGGCGGGGCTGCATCTCAAATGTGCGTGGCTGGGCAGGGCTTGCATCTTAGGTGGTCGGTTTGGTGGTGATGGTGGGAAGGTGTTCAGTTTAGTGGTGATGGTTAGGTGGTTGAGTGAAGAGAGTGAGGTGGAAAATGGTGGGGATAGGCGGTGCCAACGGTGGGGTGGGGCAGGGTTAGGGTGTTTGGGATTTTTATTTTATTTTATTTTTTATTTTTCCTTTGTTTTATTATTTTTTAAAAAAAAAAACAAAAAAATTTACCTGTTTAAACGGTTGTAGGTAAAAAAGTTCATTTTGAGCAGATGGAGTGTTAAGGTGGGATTATTTCTGGAATACGCAAAGGTGGGATTATTTTGAGCAGATGGGCGAAAGGTGGGATTATTCTTTTCAATTTTTCCTATTAATTATTACTCCGTAAAGTCCGTATGTGAAAATAGAGCACAGTAACTCTAAAGAACGGGGCCTTACAACTGTAAGAACCTTGGCGGCCCATTTCGATTAGAACATGAGACCGAATATCGAAACCCCTTAAAATTCCCTCACACAGTCACTCAGGTAGTCTTCCCTCAGTCTTCATTTCTTCCAAAGACCAGAAAAACCCTTTTTCATTGCAATGGAAACTGCGAAATCATCATCATCTTCTTCTTCTCTTCTTAATAACAAGAAACCAACGCTAACTCCAAAAGCCAAAATTTACCAGAAATTTGGGAATAAAGCATGCTATAAAATTGAGGAAATTCAAGAAGAATCTTCTCAAAATGGATGCCCTGGTTTGGTTATTCTTCAAAAGGGTCCTTCCCTTTTCCGTTGTTTGTTGGAACTCCCTGAATTCTCTGTTGTTTCAGAACCCTGTAAGAAAAAGAAGGAAGCTGAGCAATCTGCTGCATTAATGGCTTTACAGAAGGTCTTTTCTTTCAGTTGCTTATTTTCATTTTTGATTCTTTCATATAATTGTTGGGTTGTTCTCCATTGTACCCTTTTAACTGAATTTGATTTTGTAATGTACTGTGTAATTTGTTGCTATTGCATGTCTGTTCGTTATGGGAAGATAATTTTTTTGGATTGTTATAGTGTAGATTATAATTTGGATGATATTATGCTTACAATGGTTTCTTGGATTGGTAGCTACTTCTGGGTTTTTATTTTATGATTTGGAAGTTTATAGTGTACTTTTTTCGGCTTATTTGCATTGTTGAGTTACTCGAATTTCGCATATCATGGTTAAGAGGATTATTGATTTGTTAATCTTAATCAAGAAATTGGTGAGACCTCGTGTATGTATACACATGTCAATTGTTGCACATGGGAGAAGACGAGCAATGATAACTGTTGTGATATCATGTAATTCGCAAAATGGATTGGAGGGGAGGCTTAATCTAGAAATGCCATGAAGTTTTGTTGTTGAATATTGATCGTACAATTAAATTTGATTGTCCCTTCACAAAGACACATCGTAACACCTTCCCTTTGTGGTGGTAATGTGTTATGAGGAATCTTAGTCTATTGTCAAGGCATTATCTTATATATTACTTCGTATATATTATACGTAGTACTATTTTTACTTAATAAGAAAATTGAATTGAAGGTAGAGAGATAAAGTGATATTTAGTTTTCTATTAAGAAATGCTTTGATGGATTCGATATCATGTGATTGTAACAATGGGTGTTTTTTGTAAGAATCTGTGTTTCAGTCAGATTTGGTAAGAATTAATAGAGGACATTGGCTTAGATTTTAGGAAAAGCCATGCAGGGTGTAAAATTCTTTTGTATACCCTATAACTTCTAAAGTTGATGTCACCAGCAAGCAAAGCCAAACAGTTTTGTAAATTTGGAAGCATAAAAACTTAACCTCCAACTTCATATGAACAAGCAAAAATGTTAAAAATCATGAAAATATCTGTTCGCAAATCCTTTATTACATGAATTACTAATAATGCCACGTACAATGCTGACAACTAGGATTAACTAGGATCACAATGAGTAACATTTCTTTTCGCTGCCTCTTTGTTTTGGGATGTTTCCAAGCTGGAGGTTGTAGGCTGTGTGGTTCACCGCTCAAAATTTATCATAGTATTAAAGAGTTAATGCTACATGTGTGATTAAGGGTAATAAGATTTTAAAAGAATTTTTATCTGTGTATTGTTTGTTGCAAGTGAATGGAGCCAATGTAGGTAAAACTGATGCACTCATTGTGATTGGTGGCCTTTTCTTTAATTGATTAAACCAGTTTTTATTTTATTTTTTCAATTATTGATGTCACATGAAGTGAAGGTCAACATCTATATATCCAATATGTATCTTGCATTTGAGGTCTAAGATGGGGGCTGTCAAAAGCAAGGGATTGCAACATTATTTACCTATAAGGGCTTAGGTAATGTTTGATTTATGATATGTAGATAAGACATGTGAAGTAAATTTTGAGAGGAAAAGAGAAAATGTATTTTAGTTGAGCCTCATCAACATCATCTTGCCTAGATTGCTAGACCACAAAAGGTGCTTAACCCCTAATGCCTCAGGCGGGCCTTTTCAAACATTGTTAGAAGCAACAGTTATCTCCTTTGAAGTGGGAGAATTTAAGTTTGTCATATGTACATTTTCTTCCGTGAAAAATACAAAATGTATATCCAATGAACTGTTATTAGATATCTAGAGAGGACTCTCATCATTATTGTTGTGATAATATTTCTGTTAAATAACTTCTCCCTTTGTTCTTGTTGTTGCAGCTTGGTATTGATTCCCTTGAAAGCTGCCTCACAGAATCAGATGCAGAAGAGGAGTTGGTCTCTCGTCTCTCACATATATTCTCAAGTGAGGTTGTGCTCCCATGAGCCCCATCCCCCTTGCCCTCTTTCTCATAATTGGCATTATGGCAATTCTCATTTTTTAAGTTAATGTACATAATATGCTTTAGGACCACCAGGGTTTCAATTTGATTTCTGTGCTTGCAAAGCTGCATATATATATATACCAAAAATTCGAAGCTATTATGACATATTCTATTAACAACAATTCACCTTGCTCTTTCCAAATATTGTTGAGTTTGTTTATCAGATCTATTGAATCATTACTAGCAACATTGATCGTAAATCTTGAATTCAGCTATGTCCTTTCTATTCAATTTTGTAGTTTTTAGGATATGCTTGCTCACATTTATGAGAGCATTAATGCACAGGACACAAAAGACAGGTCATCGTCAAGTCATTTCGATTAGGAGATTGTATACATTTTTGTCCTTTGGGGAATGATAGTTCTGCTCTTTGTAATTAGTAAATCTAAGTATGGCGTAAACCTATACTACTTTTGCTTTATACCTTCTAACGGGTGTGTTGAACTTTTCTAGTTCTGATCGTTGCTTATTTGTTTGTAGTTCCAGTCATCACATCATCCGCTTAGCAGTCACCTGAAAGCAGTTTATTTCAGAGAGGATGAACTAAGTGGATCTATTCCTGTATCTGTTTTGATTGGTTGTGATCCCAAGCTTAGTAATCTATGCAGATCCATTGACGCAAGGGTTGAGTCAAATCCTTTCTTATCTATACCTATTGTGATGAGAGCTGCAGTCAAATTATCAGAATTACTTTTTATATCAGAGGAAGATCTTTGGATCAGGAGGAAGTATCCTTTCCCCTCAAATGCTATACCAGTATTAGACAACCAACATTCAGACTTAACAAAAGGATCTTTGACTGAGGCTGTATATATTCCTTTTTCACTTGATAAGGATGTAAGTTCTATCAGTATGAATCTGTCATTGAAAGGCTATTATCTGGATGTTATTGCTGCAGAGCTTGGTATTGTTGATGCTTCAAAGGTCCTTATCTCTAGGTGAGTGATTGTAGATCTATCAGTACTTGTTCTAGCTTGATTTGTTTTTCCTGCAGAAATCTTTGACCCAGTTGGCTAGTAGAGAGTTTTCTTATATCTGAATCTGAGTGTAAAAAACCTGGAATTGAGTTTATCACATCTTTTTCTTTGCAGGACCATTGGTAAAGCTTCTTCTGAGTCAAGACTGTATTTTTCTGCTTTAGAGACACATAATTTGAATTCAGACTCGGAATTTATTTGTGCAATAGAGCAACCCGATCTTGATAGCTCTTTCAACATCCGTGCTAGTTACTTGCTGGGACAACAGGTATACGGTAATGCAATTTTAGCATCAGTTGGATACACATGGAGAGGGGCAGAGTTGTTTAATGAAGACGTGTCATTGCGTACCTATTTTAGGTTTCTCCCTCTTTTTCTTTCTCAACTTCCTTTTATCTTAAATAATTTATTCTACTTGTTTCACTACACTTGTTCTCCTTGCAAACCGAAATTTGAGAATGGATTATGTCACAAAGTTCAGTCAGTAAAGACTTTATTGAAGTTTACCAACTGTAATATTCAAATGCAATTTTCAAGCAAAGAACTTTATTGCTGAAGTTGGATTTAAGCTTTGTAAATAGGGGATCTTTAATTGTTGCTCCTAGACATCTACTGAATCCTGTTTACTCTTTCTTGTTGGCATTATCTGTTAAAAGACAGGCCACTTTCCCTTTTTGATTGTCACAAATGTGATTAAATTTGTCAAATATGAATCCTGGCAATATCAATTTAGTGGCCTTTAATTACTACTTCATCCGTTCCTTAAATAATGCAATGTGGGGATGGGGCACTGTTTTTAAGAAGAGGAGAGAGAGAGGAATAAAGATAGGAACGCATGTGATGAGGGAAGAGAGAATGAAAACATATGCAAATAGGGAAATGTTGCAATATTTGTGAAACTTCCTAAATGGGTAATTGTTGCAATATTTGTGGAACAGAGAAAATATTAAATTCTACTTCTACTGGACTTGCAACTAAATGACTTGATTCCTGAAGTCCACCAACTTTTGATCCTGATAGTTGAAGTTTTTAACCGTATGTATTTATTAATTGTGTCAGCACAACCTTTTATGATATGCATTGTTATATCCTGCAATAACGTTGATTTAGACCTAAAATGGTTGTTTGTGCACTTTTGGAGACTTACTAATTACCTAGTGAGTCTGTATAGGTGGCTATAATCTTGTTTTCATATTAGTGGCTAGTTAGAGCATCAAAATCAGATGGTGAGGGTTTATTTGTCAATAGGATGCTATAATTGACGTGCAAATTTTAAGTTAGATTGTCATGTATTTTTTCTAGGATGTGTATGTTTCTATTATTCCTTGAAGAATTGGTGAATCGTTTTCATTCTGTGAGGGCTAATTCTTTTAGTGTGTCAGCGACTCACCAGCCTGAGCCATACTATTGTAGTTTATCTTGCAAGCTTGTACTGCTGTGAAATACAAAGTAGGAAAATTTGTCAAGAATAAGCCAACCTTTTAGTGATTAGCTCAAAATAAGTCATCCTTTTGATTAACTAAGAATAAATTAACTTTTAAGGGGTATTTTCTCTAAATAGGTAAAATGACCTTTAACCTACCAAACAAGTCACCACCTTCATATTTAAGTTAATTTTATTTCCCTTTTCCATTTAAAAAAAAAAATAAAATTCACCACCTTCTTTCATTTTTTTCAATTAATAAACTTTTTTTTAAAAAAAAAAAAATCACCCCCACTGTTGACCAGTGCCCAGCCACCGTATGGACCACCTCCCCGTCCCTGGCCCTCTTCTCTTCCCCCTCCTAGAACGTCAGCCGACCTTTCTCCCTAAACACCGATCTTTGTCGGCCAAGAGCAACCCAAACCCACACCGAAAACCACCTGAAAACCACCATACCCACAACCCACCTCGAAACCCAACCCTAACCATATAAATGCTGCCCATCCACCCCCCCCAGAAAACCAATATATACCCACCCGAAATTTGAAAAATCCACCACTAACTTACCCAGAAATTCAAAAAAAAACCCACCACTAACTTACCCAGAAAATTGAAAAAACCCACCAATAACTTACCCAGAATTTCGAAAAAAAGGTTTAGACGGAAGGAGCAGGTCGTGGCGGCACCCGAGGCGGTGGAAGGGGATGAAGAGAGGGATTGGTGGTGAGTGGGGGAATGGTCAACGGTGGCCGGCTTGTGTGTTGGGAGCTGTTCAACCATGGAGGGAGGAAATTTTCTTAATAAAATTAAATAAAAAAAATTAATTTAATTTCAATTAAAAAATTTAAATGAACCAATTTAATGACACGTGGCATACTTAACCTAAACAACCAAAATTTGTCAAAAATAAGTCAACCTTTATACAATTAGCTCAAAATAAGTTAAACCTTTTGATTATACTTTTGTCTTGTATTCCTGCATTTTATGTTGTCAGTTCAAAGTCTTTATTTGTATGCCAAGTATATAAATGCGTGTTATTTTTTTATTTGGCCTTAATTATTTCTAAAATGATGTTTGACTTGCTTTACATTTAACAAATGTATGATATTTCTATGGTGAGTTCTTTGACAAAGATAATAAATGACAGGATGCTTATTGGAAGAACGCCTGATGGGCTCTTTAAGATATCTAGAGATGCATTACTTACAGCAGATTTGCCTGGAGTATTCACGGGAAAAAGTAATTGGAGGGGCTCTTTGCCAAAGGATCTACTCTGTTCATTTTGCCGTCATCATAGACTCTCTGAACCTGTTTTTAATGTACTCTGTAACTCCAACAAATCAGACCAAGACTTGCCTGGATCATGCAGACTTCTATCAGATGAAAGGTCAAACTCGGCATATATTTCTAAACTCGGAGGGGTTGTGGCCACAGTTAGTCCAAATCAAGTTGAAGCAGAATCCTTTAGTTGTGAAATAAAAGTGGTTTCAAAGAATCACAATTTACTCCTTCAAAGATCTCCAGTAGATACTTTCACGAAACAGGGGGATGCAGTGCAGGATGCGTCTTTGAAAGTCCTAAACTTTTTGAAATTTTACTTCAAGCAACCAAATATGCGTTTAGAGGAGCTTTCTTCACTTGGTGGTAAATATAACATTGACTGCCACTTGACATGCTTCTTGAAGGAGTTTTCTCTCTGTCAACAGATGCATAAGGTTCAACAGCCAAGAAATTTACTAGGAGGCCACAAATCAAACTTTAACCATATAGATCGATTTAATAGTTTGACCAGCATGGAGAATAAACACTTAAGTCTACAAGGAACAGCTTGTGGATCATTACCTTCCAATGGATCTATTGTCTCTATAAGTTATGGTGTATTCCTGGTATCAGAAGGAAAAGAAATCCTAGAAATTCTGGAGAAGAATGATGATTTTGAGTTTGAGATTGGCACAGGAGCAGTAATTTCATGTATTGAAGCGGCTATTCTTCGTATGACAGCTGGACAATCTGTCTGCTTCCTCACGGACATGCCACAAACAGAAATGGTTATGGCTGCTTCTGTGGATTGTAAAAAAATTCTATCCTTTTTGTCCTCAAGTGAGTTTATCTTTTTTTTTTTCTTTTACACTAGCTTTATTTGAGGATGTATGATTTAATAGCGCCTTTCAACACAAATGGTTCAAGCTTCAGAATCATTGTGCATTATAAACAAATAATTGGTTTGTAAACGTTTTCTAGCATACCAGACTTCACACTATGTTTTAATAGAGAAATTTAGAGAATTAGAGGGAAAGTGAAAGATACATTTTTGCATATTTGGATAAGACTTGAGGAAAAGGAAATGAAATGATGGTATATATTTTCCTTGTCCTTTTAAAATAAACCAAAAAATCTCCATTGTTGGAGAAATTTTGAAGGAAAATGGAAGGTCAGTCTTTCCTCTGCGTTCTTCCTTTACTCTTCTATTTTTTCCTTTTATTTCCTTTGATTACTGTTATGCAAACAGTGTTTGTGCTTAAATATGTCTGGTTAGATTTCTATGAAATTTGGTATGTGTAACATTGCCTGTATTTAATTGGATTTTGCTCAGCTTTTTTTAGTAATTATCTATAATTGTAATCTTGTTAGGTGCATTCAATTATTCAGAGTCTCATCATTTTTCCTTTGTTTATTTTCCCTCCAGAATTTTGTTGCTTGAAATATTTTATCACTGTATTGCGAGTAACAGAACCATTTGAAGATAGAATGGAGCAGGCTCTGTTCAGCCCTCCGCTGTCAAAGCAGCGTGTAGAATTTGCATTGCAGTGCATTAAAGAATATTCTGCTACTTCTTTGGTACATATTTCTCAATGGTTTCCCCTCTAATTCCATGATATGTAGCTGAATATAATTCAATCAATTTTGCTATCATGGTTTTAATAATATACAGATTATAAAATTTATTATTTTCACAAAACTATTTGACATTGTATGCAATACTAATTTTTTTTTTAAAGAATTGACCTCTCATGGCTGCAGATTGATTTTGGGTGTGGATCAGGAAGTTTATTGGAATCCTTAGTTAATACACCAAGCTCTTTGGAAAAGATTGTTGGTATTGATATTTCTCAAAAGGGTCTCATTCGTGCTGCCAAGGTATGATACTTTAGTGGCTATGTCATGCTAGTTCAGAACCTATTGGGGTCTTTTTAGATGCTGGGAGCATATTAGGTGTCCATGTGATGAGGCTGACCGTTGTTAAGAATAATCTGGAAATACCCTTTAAGTATTCAGGCCTACTTATTTGAATGTAATGGCTAACTTTGATTGCTACTTCATTGCACAATGACTGAACACTCAACTAATTCTGTTTATCCTTTATTATTTTCCATTTAGAATGCTAATGCACTATTATCTATCAGTTCAAGGTACCATTTTTTAATTCCATATTTATCATCCAAATGTAATCACTACTAAATAGTTATATGTACATAACCTTAACAGTGACTACATGGGAGTGTATATATATATATAAACAGATGATAAGGTGGCATGAGTGAAACTATGATATCTGCAGGTTCATTTAGTATAAGATTGCTTTATTTTATCTTTTGAATTGTATGCAATTATTCTTAGCGTGACTGTATGGGTGATACATGGCACATTGGTTTTATTTATATTTTCATTTTTATCTTCTGTGTGCTGGTAAGTCGGAAATCAATTAAAGGTGACATGTGTTTAATGGTGCTTGACGTGCTTCATTGCTACAAGATATGCATGTGCACATTCTGTTTGTCTATTATATACTTCATGTCTGTTTGCTTATATGTGAGTGGGAGAAATCTGTACTGTGCCATGTTCTACTTCTAGAGGATTCGTATGCAATTACTCTCAGTTTCTCTATGTAATATGATCTATTACAAATTTATTTTTTGAGTGTATATATTTGGTTTCATGATTTGCAGGTCCTTCAAACAAAACTGGAGAATTTGAAGGATGAGATATCCACATCAAATATTAAAGCAGCAATTCTTTACGAGGGTAGCATAACTGCTTTTGATTCTGGCTTGAGTGAATATGATATTGGAACATGCTTAGAGGTTTGTGATTTGATTTCTTTGATATTCAACTTCCACATTCTGGTGTATTAACTGTTTTTAGGATATTCAACTTCCACATTAGGCAACCCAAAGAAAGGGAGACGCAAGTAGAGACTGTTCTGATTATAGAAAGATTTACACGTAAACACTCAACTCGGTGTGTGATCTTTAAACACCCACTGATACCCATGAAAGTGCTTTCTAATTAATGCTTTAGTTTCGGGTTGGGTGTCATTAGGGTAGAGCCAATTAGGGTTTTGGGTTGATTTAGGGTCAAAATCGGGTCTCAAGTCGGGTTGGGTTTGTTTTGCTAATAGTACAAGCCTAACACAACCAGTATTTCCTTAGTTGTATACTTTAGTCACAAACAGGTACGGGAGTGCAATTTGCTACCCAATATTTTCAAGCTAGTCTAACAGTGTACCAAATACATTCACGTTTGAGTTTGTGGTCCTACAGGATTAGGCAAATCAGGTAAAATGCTGAACTCAACCCTCAGATATAAATCACCTAATTCCACTCTAGGACCTTGTTAGATTATGGGCTCTTTGTAAAAACAAAGGGAAACATTAGTTTATCAGTATTATTAATATTGACCCCATATTAAAATTTGTACGGTAAGAAAAAATAGTCATATAGGGTTTGTTAGATTTGTATTGTAATATACTTTCATAATATTCTTTTTATTATTTTAATCTTATAAATGTGTGTTGGGATGTGTAAAATTATTCATGTTAAAAAATTACATGAGTGAAGGAATAATTTTTCTGTTTAGGGGTTCTTTTATTAGGGTTACAGATCCCAATTTTGTAATTAAAGATTTAATTATTATGCAATTTTTTATTTCTCAATTATTATGAAGCTTATATCTTTTTTAGTGTCATGTCCATTCTGCTAACGTCCATGCATGTTCAATGACTTTGATGCTAGAAGAAAATGTCCATAGGACAGCCCTCAAAAGTTTATGTTGAATGCCATTTTTATCTTCTAATGTTATTAATTAACTTTTTGTATTTTTTAATTTTTATAAAAATAATTTATATCCTATCAGGTGATAGAGCATATGGAAGAAGATCAAGCACACTTATTTGGTGAAATTGCACTCGGACTTTTTCGTCCTAAGGTCCTGATTGTTTCAACCCCAAATTATGAATACAATATCATTCTGCAAAAATCTAATTTAGGAAGCCAAGTGGAGGATCCAGATGATAGTGCACTACAGTCATGTAAATTTCGTAATCATGATCACAAATTTGAGTGGACAAGAGAACAATTTAATCAGTGGGCAGCTGGCTTGGCACTGAAACACAATTACAGTGTCGAGTTTGGTGGAGTGGGTGGAATACAAGGTGTGGAACCAGGGTTTGCTTCTCAAATAGCAGTATTCAGGAGGAACCAACAGGAGCCTATGAAAGATTCTGTAATAAGTATAGATATGGAAAACCGCTATAAGACTCTATGGAAATGGCCTGCTACGAGCTTTGCGTAGTTGGTAATTCAGGGCCTGGTTAGTGAAAATTTTGTTTGGTCAATTGCAAATAGTTTAACAGGTTTAGAACTGCAGAGTTCCTTGGTTTAGAACTGCAGAGTTCCTTGTTTAGAACTCTTTGGTTTAGAACTGCAGAGTTGTCTTTTTAAAGGTTCCCTGACTCAGCATGATTCAGTGTGTTATTACCACATTTAAGCTGAGGCCTATATATTATATATACGGCACTTATGTACACACTAACACACAATTTACTAATTCAGTTTATCACATGCTTTGAGCAGCAAGCTAGTGAGTCTGCCAAACTTGTCACACAACTTTCTAGATGATTTGAGCTTACATGCTGTTGCTAGCCCCATTAAAATCTAGACTCTTCAATGGGTCAAAGCCCCATTAAAAGCCCTAACCCAGCTTGTTTATATAAGAATCAATTGGTCTAAAGCTACATCCTTATGCAGTTATCTTAGTAGCAACAAGCCCAATACGCAAGTCCAACATGGCCCATGAAGTTTCACCCCAATAAAAAACAACACACCTCACAAAATTATGCCGTCTTTATTGAACCATCATATGAGCCCTTTCCCTAAATAATGTTGGGAAATTATCTAATTTCCAAATTACAGCTACTATATTTTTTAATTCACATCGTACCGTCAACATCAGCTAAGGAAAACAAAACCTTTTTTTTTTTTTTTTTCTCGAGATCCAGCAACAAACCGCTACTTGAAGTAGCGGTGTTATGAGGAAAACCGCTACTTACTCATAACACCGCTACTTCAAGTAGCGGTTTATGAAATTAAAACCTCTACTTCAAATAGCGGTTTATCCTCATAACGCCGCTACTTCAAGTAGTGGTTTGTTCTGTAAAGTTTAATTTTTAAAAACAAAATATCTGTAAATAAGTAAACCGCTATTTGAAGTAGCGGCTTTTAGTAGCACACCGCTACTTGAAGTAGCGGTTTTCTAATAAACCGTTTTTAAAAAAATTCCCACTGAACCGGTGATGTGGACAGAACGGTGAGAATTAAAAAAAGAGTAGCTATAATTTGGGAATTAGATAATTTCCCAACATTATTTAGGGAAAGGGCTCCCACCATACTAACATTTTAAAAATAATTAAAAAATTGTCACTTACGAAACTATTTCTACACTCTTTACATCCTCTCTCCTCTCTATGATTTTCTCACTATAAAACTAAAATCACCATGAGTATTCGAGAAGAACTCAAAATTCAACCAAAACTTCCAAAACAAAAAAGTTAAGTTTATATGAAGATTTACTTAGTTTGTTTTAAATTTAATGGTACCCTATTAGATGTGTACCTAGTAATGATGTCTTGTAGACATCTAAAAATGTCTGTAATCCCCCATATTTTTAACTTAATTATAATTTATTTATATATTATTTTTACAAATATTTTTATGTTAGTTTCATTAAATAAGTTATTTTTTTATGAAAAGATTTAAGTAAACTAATATGTTTTTAACTAATTTACAACAATTTTAACATTTTAGCCCAAAACTCAAATATTACTCCTAATCTAATTAGGAAACACAAAGCCAAATAAAGCCCAAATAAAAACCCTTACCCTTCTTTCCTCTCTCACGTAAAAAAAAAAAAACAAGAAGCTTTCACTCTCTTCTTCCCCTTCATTCACGAGCCTCAAACAGAGAAAAAAAAAAAAGTCGAAGCTTTCCCCTGCTGCCGCCACGCCACCTGACCGCCGCCGCGCCCCCCTGCTGCCGCACCTGCAGTTCGCTCTCCCCTCTTTTCCTTCCTCTTATTTCTCTTCCTTTATTTCTTATTAATTTGATTAAAGATTCATTTTTATTTGATTTCAATTATAAAATTATTGTTATTAGGCTTTAATAGTATGTATAAATTACAAAAGATTATAAATTTATGGATTTTGTATGTCTAAATTATTAAATAAAATTTCAGATTATGTATTTTGCATACTTTAGGGTTTAAAACATTGATTTTTCATGTTTTAAGGCTTGATTACGTGTTAAACAAACTATCTAATCATACTATGTTTAAATTACATTAAAATATAATTATCTTAATCATAAATAAATTTTCAAATTTATTAAAGTTTCAATTTTTATGAACATGTAGTGTTAATTTCGTGTTTTTATGCTTCTTAACCTACAAAATAATCATTGTGAGTATTTTGTGATTGAAAAAGCTTTGAACTTTATATTCTAACTTTAAAAATAATTTTCAGATTTCATACCTTTTATTTTGAAGCCTCTAATTTCATTGAATTGATATATTCTTGGGTTTTTAACACACTAACTTGCTATATAATGACTAATTCAAGTAATTATGCTTATGGGGTTATTTTATAAATTTAAAACAAAATTCCAGATTTATTTACCCACTTTAAAGCTGCTGTAATTTGATATAAAACACTATATTTTCATTATTCTAACACGTAAACTTAAAGTTGGGATGTTATATTACTAACTTTGATTTTTGGGGACAATCTAAAGACTTTATTTTGGTGATTTAAGAGGTTTTAAAGTAGTTTAGTATTGCTGTAATTTTAATTGCTTTGGTATTCATTTATTCCTAATTGTTTGGTTTAGGAGAGGACTTTGTAGAAGGCGACTTCTAGTTTTAAAGTGGCCAACCGGATTGTTTACACAAGGTACGTACAAGATACGAAACCTTGCTTGTAGGTGCATATTTAAGGACGGATCGAGAACTTAGTATCATGTATAGGATTGACTGGGTTAAATTGTCTGGTTATACATTGTGAATTTCAAATGATGTGCACTAGTTTATAATGCAAGTATTATTTGTGCTTTAATTATGCAAGGTGCGCTTAAAGGCAAAGGTATGTGATTGGTGTAAAGATCAAATTATTACTCGTTCATGATTATGTAAACAGGATGAGTAAAGGAGAAATTCAAGTCTTGTAAGACGAGGTTAAGGTTTTGGGGTGCCTTATGCACTCAAGGTGTTTATACACCGAGGTAGTAATGGAATAATTAATAAATTTTGTTTGTCACTAATAAATTAAGAATCTAAATTGAGAATTTGCCATGTTTGATTGAATTGCTTTTGGGATGTTTGTATTGATATGTATAAGAGTCATCACTAAGTCTAAACCTGTAAATCACGTAAAGTGCAAGATGGATGAACAATAAAACTCTGGAATGGTGCACATCTGGAGTAATGACAATCAGGGGTTGGGGTACATGGGGTATTAGCCGTGTACTTTTATCGAGGCCGTCTGATCTACGAGTCTCTTCTTTAAAATATTATTTTTCTAAAACTAGGAGTTAGGTGAGATCTCATACTAACTACGGTCACGGAGTCGCGCCCATGGTCGTTGGATGTTTATTGATGTTTCCGAAAGGAGGCATGGGGTTTTTCTTTATTGATGTTCCAAATGGGACATGGGTTGGACAACCTTGTTTATTGCTAAATCCAATGAAATAAATAAACGAGTCAGTTAATATTAATTAGTGAGGTCTTAATAAATTTGATAATCGAGTCGTGAATTGAGTCTGTATTTAATGATGCTTGTGCTTGAATATTAGTAGCATGTTAGGTATTTTCTCAATTTGTTTTCGCAGCTTGTATGTACTCAGCTTTGCTGACTGCGTGCTTTTGTGTGTGTCTTTCTTTGGTCATGGCCTTCGCCTTTCAATGACCCTGTGACGATCCAATTTTTACACTTGTAATATTGGGGAGCAGAATAACCACAGGTTCTTACACATGCATCATTCATCAGGGTTGTGGGATCTTGAGTAGAGAGTTGGTTGTTTCCATATTATTTATTTTGCAAAGTTTGAATTTATTTGAATTCGATTTTAGTTGACACTAATTCTTTTGGGTTTGAATTTATTGGAACTCTGAATTTAATCACTTACTACTTTTATTGGGTTTTGAATAAGGGCCTTAATGGTTCCAACTTGTAATACTTATTTTGATTTAATTCCTTTGTTTTGAGGTTTATTTAAAACTGTTTTGGTTTTCCGCTGCAAATTTCTGAGATAGCCTTAACGTTTGAACACGTGGCGGTAGCACACCAGTAATTCTCTTGAAATTGTTCAGGTTATATACAGGTTTCTCACAGGTTTTTAAGAGAGAATTATTGGGGTGTTACAATGTCTCCCCGAAAGCAAACCCGATGATGAACAATTTTTTACTGCCATTATTGGCCGGTTCAGTATTTAATTCCGAGAGTGCTTAAAAAGTCATATTTAATTAAATTCAGTTTATAAAATAGTCAACAGATCAGTCTTAATGTTTGGTCAAAGCATAGTTTAATTTTTATTTTTTATTTTGGCCCAAACCTGTTTATTCATTTTTCATTTATTATTATTAGCCCAATTAATAAATAATAAACAAGAAATAGCCCAAAAATATGAATCGGCACCTAAAAAGGCTGAACGTAATTAGGGCAAAAATGATTTGGACGGAAAAGGGATACAGAGTCTTCCGCATCACGCCAAACTGTGTCGCATCATGGGACACACTGCCACGCCACGACATAGTTCCCCGTGACACAGTGCCAGTACCATGACACGGGACAACCCCGTGTCTTTTTTTTGCGTAAACCCTTCACGCGTTTTAACCCATGTAGGTCAAATATTTCCCGCGTCACTCCAGAGTATGCCGTGTCACACAAGAGTTTCCCGTGTCACGACAATTTTTGCCGTGTCTTGGCAGTGTTTTTAGGATCCCGTGTGTTCCCTCTACTCATTTTCCCTATAAATACCCCCTCATTTCTGATGTACCGGGTACCAATTAATTCTCTTTTCTCTCTTCTATGCTCCAACCTAAACACTGGCCTACCTTTATTCTTTCAAAATTCCTTCCTTAAGCACTCCAAGGAGTCCGTACTTTACTCGAGGTTTTGTCCTTAAACCAAGGCGTGAAAGGTAGAACTGTTTGAGGGTTTGACCCCAAATCAATTCTATTCTATTTAATTTAATTAAATTTAATTGTTGTTTTATTAATTTTCCTTGAAGTTACTAACTCGTTTATTGTTTTATAGTTGCAAGCAAACTAAATCAAAGTAAGAATCATGTTCCTTTTATTTCTATTATTTTTCTAACGATTTTATATTGTTGGATTTATTCTTAAATTGCTTCCAATATTAATGTTAATTCTATTGTTATTATGATCACCATATTGCATGTTTAAAGGGAATATGTAATTGAAATCACGCCTAATAAGATAATTTGGACAACCGGTTTATGTTCCTTTTTAATCTTGTTGTTTAATCAAGTGATCACGATATTTAAGAATTATGTGTTGTGTTAATATTAAACCAATTTAGCATAATAATAGTTTGGAGCGAATTGAATATTTTGTTTGCATGCCTTTGAGATTGCAGGAATCACTTTTCAATATAAGAATCAAGTAGAGGCCAATATGGGCGAATGTGACTTGACTCACTTCGTACCATCATCCCTGATCCTCCTTTCGTGGCGAATGTTGCCTTTTGTTGTCCCTTTATTTGTGGTTGTCTTAAATGATCTGTGAACGGTTTACAAGTTCCTTAAAACTTGTTGGCAGCTCCCTACTTTGCTTTGTCCCTAATCGTATACGTCAATTCCCACTTCCTATAAGCGTCAAGCATATTCACAACATGCTTTAGCGTAAGCACACTTCAAATGACGCCTACAATTTGGTGACTCCACTGGGGAGGATTCTTTATTATTTATCGATTTAAGTGATTGGTATTTAATTAAGATGAGTGGATGAGACTTGAAAGATTCTTGAATAGTATTCCTGTGATTTCAAATAAAATAAAAGAGGTCCATCTTCTTTAAAAAATAAAAAAAATAAAAACATTTTATTTTATTTTATTTGACCTCTTTTATTTTATTTTATTTGACCTAAGATGGACCTCTTTTATTTTATTTTATTTTTTTTATTTTAAAAAATAAAAACATATTTTGTGAAATAAAATAAAATAAAAGAGGTCCATCTTAGACCCACAAAGAAAGGATATGATGATTGCACCAACACAGGAGGCAACTTGAAACTCCACAAATATAATCCCATGTTCTTAACCTTAGAGAAAATCCATCTTTTTGGCAGCCCTTTTGAGCCTCTTCAATTGAGCCTTAGTTATTCAACCTACAAAGATACAAATAGGAAAATGGGGGAACGAAACATAAGAGGGGGACACAAAGTCTAAAGCCAAAAGGAAAGATCAAATGCAAAAGAAAAAAAAAATCGTTCTAAACCCAAAACAAAACTCGTCAAAAAAAAAAAAAAAAAAAAAAAGAAAGAAAGAGAGATGACAAGGAAAAGGCACCCAATGAGGAAGTTGCCACACAAAGTAGAAAGGTTTAAATTTGAGAAGCACCAAAAGTAAGGGATTTTGGGAGTATACTTGAGCGCGTCCATTCTTCATAACCCCAAGCGTAGCCACACAACCTTGGAAAGGCCCTCCTTGAGGTAGACCATAACCATATACAAAAATCATCATTCCATGAAAATATGACCAATCTTAGGCCTTTGCACATATGGACCTACTGTTGAGTAGCCATGCCCATATATAAAATGCATGAAGTGTTGAGTTATGATTACAAGATCATATAAAAAAAAATTCAAATGATTTGGATGATTTGATAGCCATTGACTTGATTACATCATGTTAGTAAAGCAATCGAATCAAACTAAATTTGATGTTTTCCATATCTTTTGCCAAAGAAAATGAGATGATTATCACTTAAAAAAAAAAACCAATCATCTTATTTTCTTTTAATAATAGGGCTATTTATTACTAAGGTAATTCAGGTTCTATATACATTGCCTAGAAAGAAAAAGAGTTAATACAATAAATTGATTTGATATATCGACAGCCTTGACGTCAACTTTAGATGTCTTTTACAACTCTTGAGCATTGGTCTTCTCAGTTATCATGAGCAACTAATACGTGTGATTTTTCTCAAGAGTTATTTCAAAATGAAAGTTAAGGTGAGACCTATATTTTTAATTTGAAGCCCCCAAGCGTAGACTTTAGGTGGCTTTTGGAATTCATGTATACATATGCTAGGGGATGTTTCTCATGTTTATTTAAGGCCCCCAGTACTTAGACATGTGTACTCGTCTTGTGGACAAAACTGCTGAGAGAGTTGCTGATTTTCTTCTCCGTCGCTGGATTTGGACATATGCCTCCAGTATTGAGACATGTATTTCTATCTTGTGGACATCGAATATTACGTTTTGATGAGCAAATTGTCAAGAACTTTATTCCGGCTGCGAAAGTCGAAATGTTTAGGCTGCGAAAGCCGAAACACTTTTTATCATCTTTTCAAATTGTTAAAATTAGGCTAAAGTTTCAATGACGTATCGAGGAACTTTAGACCAACGATGACATGATTGGGCGGACATCATCCCCCTTTTAATCCTTTTTAAACCTATTTCTTCTCATGACATGACATCACCCAGAACACCTTTACTTGTGAAAGTGTTCTACATTTGCAAAGGATCAATCTAGATTCTTTAGCGCACTAAGACTAGTGACAGGCTAAAGTCGTATCACCTAATCAAAAGTAATTCCTAAAACCACCAACTAATAATAGATAGGGAAGTAGGGCCGAATCCACAGGGAAACTGGTCTTTCTATTCCTAATTAATTAAACTAATCTAAATTATCAAGTAACCAATATATTATAATTAACGGAAACTAAACTACGAAGACTAAGAATAAGGAGAATACAATGAATAAAAGATCTAGGACATAGGTTCACCAATAAATAATATTCTAGGGTAAAGCATAATAATCAATCATCAATGCATAAATTAATCAGATCATAAAGGGCTTTCGCTACGTATTACAATCACAAAATTAATTTACCGGTATTAAATCTCATCTCTCGAATCTCGACTTAACCATTTATAAATTATCCTGCCGATTGAAACTAGACCTAAACATCAATTCTCATCTCTCGAATCTCAAATCAATATTGTCAAACTCATGCATAAAAGATCAGGCCTAATCTAGTCACAGAGCATTAAATCAATCAATAGGAAATTAATCTAGCATTGATAATCAACAACAATAAATTACCCCTTCATATTATTTATGGATCCCCACAAACCCTAGAAATAGAACTACTCACACATAATTAAATCTAAACTAATCAAAGTAATAAAACAAGACATGATCTAAAGAATAAATAAATAACTGAGATTAAGAGAAGAGAAATCGTTACCAAAGAAATCTGGAATTAAGAATAGAGTTAAGAACAAAGTATTAGAGAGAGAGAATCTAATCTAAAAGCTAAGTAGAGATAGAAAATCTAAGAAAGAATTTAGAAAGAGTCAAAGAAAATACTAAACTCGCTTAACGGAAAGTATTTATATTAAGCAAGAATCCTAAACTAATACAAACTTAAACGACGCTAATCGTCTCCTAATAATAACACGCGCCCGATCGGGCAGGGCACCGCCCGATCGGGCGCGCCTTTTTCCCATCAGGTATGAATCTCGCGCCCGGCCAGGCACGAGTTCGGGCGCCGACCTTGCTTCCCCCGCCCGGCCGGGCGCGCCTTCGGGTGGTAGCTCCTTTGGCCGGGCGGCACTCTTTGGCCACTCTTTGGACTTCAATTGGGCTCCAATTCTTCGGGCCAATCTGGATTTCCTCTTCGGGTCTTGAATACTCGGTCCAAATGCCCCGGTATCACATATACCGAGCCCTTAATCACCAGTTCGATGGCTCTAACCGGCCCTAGGCTATAAAAACTGGTCGTGTTTCTCCAATGCTCGTAGTTGCTCCATAATATCTCGGGAAAATGCTCCAAAAGTGCAAATCCCTACAAAAGTCAACCAAATCTAAGAAAACACTAGAAAACACCAATTAGTAATAAAAGTGGCTCTAAAGAGCCAAAAACACTACTAATTGTGACCAAGGGAAGGGGGTAAAATACTATACAAAATAGACATATCAACTAGAAAATACTTTTTCTTGCCTTAGTAGCTACTTGTCTCGAACACTTAGCGAATCAAGGATCGTTTTGACATCCTTAACATTTCTGAAAGGTTCTCTATTCTTTGAGAACTTCGCAGAATAAGGCTCGGATTTCTTTCCTTGACTACTTTGATCATCGTCTATTCTAGACTCGATCAAAGTGGGGGATAACTATAGACACCTACTTTGTCCTCTTTCTCGAAAAGAAGTGCGATGATGTTACAAAAATCCGTTCTTCATGTTAGATCAAAGTTGAAGTGTTTATGGACTACGAAATGCATTATGAAGTAAGTAAAAACTCATATTTGAGACCAAGTAATCTTATAGCCTTGTCCGATTGATAATTAGGCCTAAAACATGCTCATACATGTTTAAACTTGATTAATAACGGACCCAAATGCGGCAAATGCAATGAATCGATCCAATGGATCTTACATTGTTGAAAACCAAGCCAAATAGATTAACCGACCATCATATTTTCATTAAAGGACTATACATATGGATATAACTTTCCAAGATCTTTCCAAAGGTATATTATAAGCCTAATTCCGAGTTAAAATGAAGAAGTTATGATCAAAACACTAAATCGGGCCTTAAAACCAACACCCTTGCACTCTAACGGCTATATTTTTTTTTATAAATAACAGATTTTAAACTAACTTTAATGGCATTGGAAAGAAGACATTCAGAGATTTCCAATGATATCTCTCACACGCTTAAATCTGACTTCGCAATCAAAAGTTATGGAAGTTTTAAAAACGCGTTTTCGTATAAGGCAAACCGCATCCCAGCGCAACTCAGTAAGTTGCGCGTGCCTGGCGCGAGCGAATCATTGAGATGCGCACGGCACCCAGCGCGACTCAGAAATTTGCGCGCGCAACCCGAAGGCGCGACTCTAAAACCCTAAACCTAGATCTCTACGCCTATAAATAGGGGTCTTCGTTCAGCATTATAAGAACCGAAAAATCAGAATTAAAACCCTAGCATTCTCAAAACCCTAAATCTCTCAACTTCTCTTACTATCATACTACCCTTTCTTCTCTCTTCCCAAATAATTTCCAACACTAATTGAATCCATTGAAGTCCTTGGAGGTAAGAAGAAGAAAGAAAGTCCATACACGCATTAAACGGAGATTAAACATAAAAGAAGAACGGTTTGTTTCTTGAGCACATAGATAAATCACTTTTCTTTCATTGATTAAATAACTTTAATTGAATAAATAGTGTTATTTGATCACTTTAAACAAACTTTTAATTAATTAATTCACATAGTATTCTTTCGTTTAATCAAGACTAGAATTTGATAATTAATCATTGTTTTATCACTTAAGACAAGGCGAATATTGTTTATTTTGTTCTTTTCACGAATATTTATTAAACAAAGAATAACGACTTTTGCAATGTAATTCCTACGTGATTAATGATTGTAAATATAATCAACTAACTTAGTTTTTTGGTATCACGTTGCATATATTGTTTGGTGATGAAATTGTAAAAAAGGAAGAGTAAGTAGAGTACCTCTAACTATTTTTTTTTTACAATCCCTAGCAAACAACTACTCTAACATCATCATCTAATCAACAAACAACTAAAGAAATCAAGAATAAACAATATATGAAGAACAATTACACTAATCAACAATCAAACATCAAAATCAAATCAAACAAACTTGAATATTAAACAAAGCAATAAAATGAGATAGAGTTAAGAATGCTCATTGATAATAGAGAAGATCTCAAACACAATTGTCACCATTGAATCTTCAATCTCTCAATCACCATTGAAATTCCTCACTTTCTCTCTCTAAAATCTACTCCTAAACTAACCTTTAAACTAGAGAGAGAAGCTTTCAACTAAGCTAAAATTATGATCAAAATATAAATAAAATTTGTTCTAAACTTCCCCCGAAAATTGGGTTACAATGATATATATAGAGGGCGCGAAAACAAAATCTGAGCAAGCAAATACCCAGGAAGGCGCGCCCGCGGTGCAGGAGAGGCGCGCCCATACTGCAGGGGTGGCGCGCCCGCGCTCATGTCTTGCGCGCCCGCGCATCTATGGGTTTCTTCGATCTTCTCGCGGCTTTGTGCGTTCGCTAAGGTCTTCGAATGAACGCACAATCATGATGATGATGAACACTAAGTGAGGCAGTCCCAAAAGCACAATATTGTGGGTTCAACACCCCATATTCATGAGAGCACGACTTGAGAGCGCAAGAGCTAGAACTTGGAGAATCCACTTCCTTGCATCTTGAGCTTTCCAATTGCCATGAGCTTGCTCCAAAAGCTTCCTCCACCTTTTAAAATGACCAATATCAAGACCCGAACCTTGTACAATACCTACAATCATGAAAATAGAGCAAATAAAGGAGAAAAGACTAGAAAAACCATAGAAAAGCACAAAAGCTACAAAATAAGAGAGGAAAGGTAAGACTAAGACCAAAAGCATAAAACTAAGCATTTATTAAGCATGAAAGCCATGAAAAGAAGGTAAAAGCAACCTAAATGCTCATCAAATGGGTGTCATTTATGACACCCATCAAATACCCCCAAGCTTACCTTTTTCTCGTCCTTGACCAAACAAAACCATGGGAGAAATGATGAGCTTATTCAAACAAACAAAAAGAAGAGAAGAGACAAGAATATACACTAACTCACTTTCGTAGGAATCACGGTCAATTTTAGCAACTAAAGACAAGCCATGTAAACCCCTAGATCGCCGTAAAGGACGAGTGATGCTCTCGTAAAGGTTTCCTAAGAGATTAACCTATAACTCTCGTAATAATACAAACAAGGCAAAGCATGAAGAAGAAACCAAAATACAAGAAAAGCAAACAAATGTTCATGAAAGGACTTTTCCAAATGTACAAGCATAAATGAGTGCAAATCTTTCTAAATAAATAAGGGAGTGCACGTTCCAAGATACCCGAGGTTGATTGAAACATAAATATGCTAAGCATAGGAACTAGAGAAACGCAATCCACTTTCATCCCAAACGGTCTTACCGCGTTCTCCCTTCTAGTCTCATATCTTCCCCTAGTGAGCATCTCGAAAGTTCCATGAAGGAACCGGAAAAAGAGATAAGTTTTGGGCTACTCGACGTCTTGACAATGCATCCCCTTTCCTTTGGCTTTAACTCATAATGCCCTCCCCCGATATATGACTCAACATCTAGGTCGAAAGGTCTTTCCCAATGGTTGTAACGTAAGGGCAAAAAGGGTGAGGGTAGGCTTAAAATTTTAAAATTTAGCGGTATTCCTAATTAGTGAAGCAAAGGGTGATCAAACCTTCTCCTCATAACCAAGCAATCGCCAAACAAAAACAAACTAACTCCCCCAAGCTTATTCAAAGCTATAACCACAATCATATATACAAAAAGCGTAAACGCTTCTCCCCCAAGCTTAAAGGAAGCATTGTCCTCAATGCTTGAAAAGGGGAAAAGAATCACATTAAAATATTTTTGTATTTTCTTGTTTTCACTTTTTTTTTTTTTTTTTTTTTTTTTGTATTTTCATTTCTTTTAAAGCAATTGTCCATGCCTCTTTAACTTAAGACGACTTTTACAATTTTGCATTTATTATGCCCTTGCCTCTTTTGACTTTGAGCAGTTTTTTCCATCATTCATTTGCCATTATTCACACAAATATCACAACATAAACCTGCTTTCAAGAGAACCAAATATCCAAACTCCTCCACCACAAACTCCAACAATAATGATCAATTGCTTCACAAAAACCAAGAACGGAAACAAAAATGAAACAAAAGGCTCAAGATCTAAGGATGTGGCTTGTAAAGAAGGGAAAAGGCTCAAATGGTTAGCAAGAAGGCAAATGTAAACCCAATGAACTAAAAAGAAACAAAATTAAACCTAGAAAAGAAAAATTACCATCCCGAAAAGATGCCTTTGTCTTCCCTAGATGGCTCGGTCTCGAGTTTGAAAATTATGAGTCAAGATTCTAGATTAGGTCCGCAATAGTCAAGGATCCATGTCGCTCATGCAATTATATGTAGAAGGCTTGAAAAATAATGAACCTCACATGGATGTAGCTGTAGGCGTCGTTCGAAGTGCGCCTACGTTAAAGCATGTGTGAGTGAAGTGTGTGAATGTGATACTAAGGCTGGCCGCAAAGGCTATGGTGATGGAAATTTATGTGAGAAGAGTCAAAATGGTGACTCTTTATGCTGGGTAGGCTAAATGATGCGGGATCAAGCCCCCAAGTCTAGCTCTAGACGGATAGGGTCATAGGATTAGCATTGGATATTCTTTGACGCGATCATGCATATGAATGTGGCTGCACCTCAATGTGAGGTTGCCTACGTGTAGGGAATATTTTCAAGCGTTAACCCCTAGTTCGAACCCCACTATGATCATACACTAAAGTACGGTGGCGTCCAAAGGGAAAGAAGATAGAGCAAAAGAGTCGCCAACAAGTTTTAGGAACTTGTAAACCGTTCACAGGGTGAAGGATAAACCCTTAACGATCCAAGAGATCGTCAACTCCATAAGGTCTTGAACCAAATAAGGGTTCGGGGATGAAGGTACAAACCCAACCTAAAAGAGATTGAACCTGCCCTAATAATAGGCCTCTACTTTATTCTGATCGTATTCATGTGCGTTTTTTAATTAACATGCAATCAATAGGATTAACCCAAACCTGTTTATCTATGTTGGTTGAATATAATGCACAAACAAATCTATTATTGGCGATCACTTGAATTATAATCATATTAACCCTAAACAAGATTATTAATTATCTTATTAAGCATGATTACAATTACATATTCCCTTTAAACATGCATAAAAGGCGTGATCAAGCAATAACAATGAATATATAATCAAGCAACATAATAAATAAAATAAATATCATAACCAAAACAATCATATTAAGCATAATAATAATAATCATAATAATTAAAATAATCATCACCAAAATAATACTAATAATAATATCCATGATAACAATTATAATCATAATCATGTTCATGTTAATCTTAAAGCATAATAATAGCAAGATCCTAGGCATGATACTAACAAGATTAATAACAAACCCTAGCATGTCACTAAGCAATAAAAATTCAAACCTTTAGCCCTAACATGATACTAACAATCATAAATATTAGGGAGAACATAGGAAGCATCATAGCAATCATATTTAATATTAAAAATACCCTAGACATGATACTAGGAATCATAATAACAATCTAAACATGAACTCTATATCATAACATCAATAAAAACCATTAAAGTACTTACTTTGATGCCTCGTACCTCTTTCTAATAACAAAATACACACGTTAGTAACTTCAAGGAAAATAATAAACAAACAATTAAATTAAATAATGGAAATAGAGATTTGGGACCAAACCCTCAGAAATTAAACCTTTCACGTCTAGGGCGAAGGCAACTTCGAATATGGCTAGGTGTTACTAGATCTTGCAAATGCGGAATTTTGTATGTAAAAGACTAGTTTAGAAAAAGGGAGAGAGATGGATTAGAGAGAATGCGAAAATTGATGAATGTGAATGAAAACTGGTTGTAGGTGAATATAATTGAAAAGCTGGTTGTTGATGAGAATTGGTTAGAATTGGTGAAATCTGGTTATCGAAAACGGAGTTTTTAATACGTTATTTATAGAGAAATTAGCCAAAAAGATAAATTAACAAAACAGAGCATTGGCGCACGTGAAATAGAGCTGGCGCCAACGCTGGCTGATTGGCGCCAGGCGCCAATGCCAGCGCCAAGCGCCAATGCCTGGCTTTTGGCGCTAACCCTGTTTTTGACGCGTTTTCTCAAATCAGATAAATTTTGCCGTATAGGAGGATAAAATCGTATCTTTTCCTCAAAAATGTTCTTTGATTTTAATTAAAACTCTGAAAAGTCAACAAAAGTCAATTTATCAATGCTAATTGAATTAGGAATGAAAAGAACCTTCTAGAAGATTCTAGAAGACTAAAACCATTCCTAATTGCATTAGGAATGATAAATCATATTAGGCCCTCCTTTAGATCATTGGGCCGCATATAAAGTTCAAACCGGGCCCAGTTTAGTAAATTGGCCATAACTTCCTCAATATTAATTGGAATTGGGCTTATAATATATCGTTGGAAAGCTCTTGTCAAGCCCCATCCAACTAAACTACTATTGGACCCATATCATGAACCAAACAAACTGTATTGGATGTTTTCTTAAAATAAGTTTTCAAAAACAGAGAGAAGAGAAAAGAAATTAAAACTATCCGCAACACTAGACTTTCCACACTTTCACTTCATTCGATTATGATTCGACGTGAAAGGTACTCATCACTTGGTTTGGTTTTTGGGAGACACAAATGGGTGTCTACACTATGAAAGGAATGGTGTCCTTCGAACAAGTGAATTATTCTGATGGCGGGTTCAGAATTATTAGAAAGCTAATATATTCAGTAAGGTCAAGTGATCGGAATGCCTGGGTGGAGGCCGCTTCCGATCAGTAATATTAATATAATTAATATTACAGCTTAATCTTGACTGAACCCTTCGGGTCACACCCAAGCAAAATATACGAACCGACTCGACGAATTAATTCGGTAGAAATTAATTCGTCGCCCGAGTGTTAAATATTTAGACGTCGGAAATTCGAGCTTAGAGCGTCGAAACCTATCGTCGAAAGTCGAGTCAAAAATAATAAAAAGACGAGACGGCAAATTAGTAATAAATCAACAATGACCAAAATACCCCTAGCATCGGAATCCTGAGTGCTAGGGGATTAGCCGAGCTAGCAGCCCGCACCATGTGCGAGACATGCTAGCAAGGCGTGGCTTGCAGCCCGCACCATGTGCGAGGCATGCTAGCACAGCACGGCCAGCAGCCCGCAACCATGTGCGTGGCTAGCTAGCAGCGCCCTCGGCATCAGCAGCCCGCACTGATGTGCGTGGGCGTGCTGGGCCGAGCTGGCAGCAGCCAGCAGCCCGCACGGTGCGAGGTTAGCTGGGTCGTGGGCCTAGGTCGGGTAGAAAGGGAAAGCTAGTAAGTATGCTTACTTTTAGGTGTGGACAAGTGTCACAAGGAGAGGAAGGAGTGGGGAGCAAGTATGGTCCCCTCCTCTCTAAGTGGTCCATACTCCTCTTTACATATGACTAGGATACTTTTTGATTTATTAATTGCTTATATATTTAATTTAATTTAGCTTTAAATTAATTTGTGGAATTTCATGAATCCCACATTGATGGGATAGAAATTCCCACTCATACTTTCCTCTATAAATACCAACCTTGGGATTTGGAGTAAAGTGCTTGAGTGGGAGTTAGAAAGAGCATTCTATATTTTGGAAAAACTTTTAAACTCCATTAACACTTGGGTTTTGGTCGGACCTTGCTAACTCCAAGGTAGCGGACCTAAAAAGTCGTGTTCGTCCTTTGTGGGTGGATACCGTTGGAGGCACGGCATTTGCGGTGCTCAAGGCTTTCAAGTAAGAGCCCGTTTTGAGAGGGCGAAACTCGTTTCAAGGGTATGATTCGTTCTTCCTTTTCTTGTGTTTATTTATTTATGCTTTATGGTTTTATTAATTACGAGTGGTTCCTTGGGTCGGGGTTGTTTCCGCGGTGAGTCGGACTCACCAAACCCCAACAGTGGTATCGGAGCCCCGCTCGTTTATTTTTATAATCATGTTTTTCAAGGTTTATTTTGGCTTATTTTTCTGGTTTAAGTTACTAATTAGATTAGTAGCTAGGTTTTATTTATTTTAATCCCGTTTTTAATCTCGAATTTGGCCCAGAACCCAGATTTTCGCCCAAAAATAGTGAATTGTGGGTGGAAAAGGTGTTCGGGAAAGGTTTTTATCCCTTTGCCCTTTGGGACTGTGATTCTAGCCAAATTCTGACCAGAAATGCCTTTTTCGAGGGATTTTTCGTTTTTGACGAAAAATTTTAAGTCTTTTCTAACCTTGAAATTAATGGCATAACTTGTTGATTATGTGGTTGATTATTTGCATTATTTTCTGCATTTTTAAGTCCCCTTAAAGCACACTTACTTGGTAGTATTTGATGCTTAAAGGTTGATTTATTTTCACATAATTGCAAACTAATTGCTTTTTAGTGTGAAAATTTTTGTTTTGAGGCTTCTTAAGTGTTAAAGATTCAATCTTTATTTGTGATAAGTGATTGAAACTTTAAAAACCACTAAATTCCATGTTATTTTGTGTTAAACTTTGTTGTTTTAATCATTTTGAGTTGATTGGAAACATAAAGTTTCAATTTTTGTGATAGAAATTTGGTTATCTTCATGTTGGAAGATATAATTTTCAAGGATTCACAAAATTTAGATGTTGGAATTTTCATTTGAACATTAAAGTTCATATTTTTCCAAATTCCACTTACTTTGTCAAATTCTCAAGTTTAATTTAAATTGATTAAATTAAAAGTGAGAAATTGCCTCAACTTTGTTATTGCACCAAGCTAAACCAATTTAATTAAGAATGGTTCGTGGAATTTTTTTGGTTATTTGCACTTTGAAATTTTATTAAGTTAGACTTGTTTAATATTTTATTTTTTTGCTCATTAAGTTAGTTATGAAATTAATTTAGAATTAATTAATTATGTCTCGCGAAATGGGATCAAATCCCGAGGCCATGGCACGCAAAACGAGGCAAAGAACCACCCTTGGCTAGCCGGGCTGCATAGCAGCCCGCATGTGGCTGCCAAGGTGGCTGCCCCACCTTGCGTGCGGCCACACGCGCGGCAGCAGCACACGGCCGCAGCAGCCACGCACCAGCAGCCATGGCTGTGCGTGCGCGTGCGTGCGGCAGTGGCAGCAGCCCATGGATGCTTGCCGCGGGTCGTGTGTGCGGAGTTTTTTGTGTGTGCATATGCTTGGTGCAGTGAGGTGAATAGCTGTAGTATGCTTGGTTTGCATGAGCCGCGATTATTCGAGTTTTCTTGGCAAAACGCTTAAAGCAAAAGCCACTTGAAATGCGGTTGGCTTAATATTGCTTATTTTGCCGTTTTATTTATTTTAATTAATTTTGTTTATTTTAATTAAAATTTTGGGAGGCTAGGCCTCGGTTTTGAGCGGCATTGGCAAAATTTTATTTTGACAAGTTTGGGTGCTACCGACTTAATTAATTGGATTAATTAAGGGAAATGCGGAATTTAGTGGGAGCTTCAATTATTAATAACGTCAATTACATAATCGGTTAAACAACTTTGACTAGTTTTTAATTAGGCGTGTTAATCGGATTAACCACCTAGATTAGTTACTAGTGCATGCGTTGTTTAAATGCATTTTACTTGTTTGATATTGTAAATTGCATGGGCCATTCATAAATAGTGAATGGATGAATGGAATATATATTCTCTCTCACAGGTTTTATGAAATGGCAACTAGTGGGACCCGATTAGGATAGAAAATACGGACTACGTGTCGTTATGTATTTTTGTAAATCTAAATACGGTCTACGCACCGTTAAGTATTTTTGTACCTTAATATTTAGATTATTCCTAGTCGTAGACACTAGTATTTGCACAGTTTGGTTAAGTCTTGAAGACGGCGTATCTTGGAAGACAAAGCCTTGAATTGCAAATGAAGACCTTTTGAAGATTTGAAATATTCAAGGGGTCATACTAGTTGCCAATATGCATCTATAATTTCACTTTATATTTATGCTTATATATACATGTGAATTATTCGTTAGATGCATGTTTAGGTTTTCTTTATGTTGCGATGATAAGTTAAGTTCACTTAAATCAACCAACATAGAAATCTTAGGTCCCTAATAATATTGAGTCAAACTTGCCTTTCCAAAACAACACTTACCAACCGAACGAGGGTGATGGTAGGCTACGCCAAAGCGAGGTGCCATCACTTCTCCAAGGCTCATAAGGCACACCGGGTGTGCACGTTGGTTTTGGTTTAACTCATCGGTATGAGTGAGGAGTCCTCACATACCGTGGCAAAAGAGATACATCGTCAAATATGCATTAGATGCGACGATTGTCTAACCAAGAGTAGCTTAGAGCCATTAGCAAGACAATGCTTACCCTAGAAGATTGAGTGTTAAGACAAGCCAAAGCATGCTTAACCACTCTTTGTTTCTTCGGATCTTGGAATCGCCTTATTTTCACAAAATAGGGACAATTTTACGTGTAAATAAGACGCTAAATAAGTATTGAAAATTTGCATGAATAAAATTCAATCTTATTTAAGTAATTTTGAATGGTTTTCATTAAAATTCTTTCAATTGTAGAATCATGTCTTCAACTAATGACAACGACTTTATGTACCCGGAACTTCCCGAAAAGTTACCATTTTTGCTCAATTTGGTGAACTTTAAGGAATGGGAAGATGAACTCCGAAAGACACTCAGAAATTTCTACCTACAACATATCTTGGACACTCCGATCCCCAGTTTCTACTCGAAAGGGATCATGAGTGATGAAGCTCATGAAGAATGGAGCATGGATTGCAAGAGAGTTTCGAAACTCATGGAAAACTCCATCCCGGTTCAATGGAAGGAGATTTTCTCCGGCTATTTTCCGGACATGATGCTCAAAGCTCTTGAGGATGTAGTCAATTTGAGGGTCACCAAAAGTGCTAGGGGCAATTATGATGGTCACGTGGAGGATGTGACTAGGTCACTCTCCATAATGAGGATCAAGCCACCGCAAGATGGTTGTCTCTCGAAAGAAAGACAAAAGGTGTGGGGAAAAGTCTACAATGCGAGACTTAGGCCCGGAATGCCACTTCAAGCTCATGTAATTAACATGACAAGGCTATTCAACCATCTGGAGCTAATTGGCAAACCAGTGGAAGACGAGCAAGCAGCTCACATGCTTCTTAGCTCTCTTCACTCGGGATATGTGGGGCTTAAAATGCGTCTCACTGCCAATAGGGATACACTGTCCTTAAGGGAAGTCATCCAAGAGCTCCAAAAGACCTATTCTTGCAAGAAGGTTAACTTTTCCCTTAGACCAAGGAAGAAGGAGTTCAAAGACAAGAGGAAGATGCGCTGCTTCTATAGTGGTAACCCCGGACACTACAAAAGAGAATGCAACAAGTATCTGGATGTTGAGGCGAAAGGAAAAGTAACCTCAACCTCAGGTATCATCTTAAACACTTGAATATAAGCAATTTTAAAAGGTATTAGATACCGGAAAATTGACTCACAATACACTCCTTTTTCAGGAACCAAGTGAGCGGTGCTTTTTCATGTGGAAATGAGTACACAAGTAGGATGAAGGTGATCTATCCAAGAAAAGTTGTAATCTCATGTTTCGTCTAAAGAAGTATTACTTATTTAGTTTTATGCACCATACTTTTGATGTATTTCCGACGTTGGACGTCGTTTTCATCAACCAAGACTTTTGTTTTGAAGTCTTGAATAAATATTTATGGAATGACACTTTCACGTGTTTTTAGACAAAATGTTTGATACTAATGCAAAGAAAGCTAAGACTACACCGTCTAGTCAAACTTACTTGTGGCACTGTCGTCTTGGCCACATTAACATGAAACGCATCAAGAAGCTTCTTCAAGAAGGTATTCTTGACTCATTTGATTTAGATACCTTTGAGAATTGCGAAGGATGTTTATTAGGCAAGATGATAAAGCATACATTCTCCAAGTTGGGAGAAAGGGCCGATGACTTGTTGGGACTAATACACACCGATGTATGTGGGCCAATGAGTACACCCGCAAGGAGTGGTTATCGGTATTTCATAACCTTCACGGACGACTATATTAGATATGGTTATGTCTATCTAATGTCGCACAAATCTGAATCGTTTGATAAATTCAAGGAATTTCAGAACGAAGTTGAAAACCAACTCGGCAAGAAAATCAAAGCGCTTCGATCGGATCGAGGTGGCGAATATTTGAACCAAGAATTCAATGACCATCTGAAAGAACATGGAATACTTTCAGAGTTGACACCTCCGGGAACTCCTCAACAAAATGGAGTATCTGAAAGGAGGAATCGAACCCTGTTAGACATGGTCCGATCGACTATGGGTCTTAGTGAACTTCCAATCTCTTTCTGGGTACATGCACTTTTAAGTGCGGCACTTACACTGAATCGTGCTCCGTCAAAGGCAGTGGAAAAGAATCCATATGAATTATGGACAAATAAACCTCCAAGGTTGTCTTTTCTCAAGATTTGGGGATGCGAAGCATATGTCAAGAAACTCATTTCTGACAAACTTCATCCGAAATCTGACAAGGTTTACTTTGTGGGTTACAAAAGAAACCAAAGGGTATTACTTCTACAACAAATCCGAGAACAAAGTGTTTGTTGCTCGTGATGGTGTCTTTTTGGAGAAGGAGCATCTCTCCAAAATGACAAGTGGGAGGAAAATCGAACTCGACGAAGTTTGAGAGGACGAGCAACAAGGACAAGTTGACAATCAAAGTGCTCACGAAGCATCTGTTGACATTGGTCAAAGTCAAAATATGCAAAGTCAAACCGACAATGCAAATGCTCAATCCATTACCCTACGTAGGTCAACTCGGCCAAGATCTCAACCTCACAGATTTCTCAGTGTTGTATTAACCGAAGATCAGGACATCCTAGTAGTGGATGGAGATGAGCTGGCAACCTACAAGCAAGCTATGACGAGCCCCGACTCTGCAAAATGGCAAGAGGCCATGAAATCCAAAATGGACTCCATGTTCGAAAATCAAGTATGGGACTTGGTTGATTTACCCGTAGGTTACACACCCATTGGATGTAAATGGATTTTCAAGATGAAAACCGACAAAGATGGAAATGTATTCATTTACAAAGCAAGGCTGGTAGCAAAAGGTTACAAGAAAATTCACGGCGTTGATTATGATGAAACCTTTTCTCCAGTAGCTATGCTTAAGTCCGTTCGAATTCTTCTAGCGATTGCTGCATATTACAATTATGAAATATGGCAGATGGACGTCAAAACCGCTTTCCTCAATGGAATTTTGGAAGAAACTGTGTACATGACACTGCCTGAAGGTTTTGTCGACCAGAACAATCCTAAGAAGGTATGCAAGCTTAAGAAGTCCATTTATGGATTAAAGCAAGCAAGCAGAAGTTGGAATCTTCGATTTGATGAAGCCATCAGTAAGTTTGGTTTTATCAAGAATCCAGATGAGTCTTGTGTTTACAAGAAGGTCAGTGGGAGTGACATCGCCTTCTTAGTCTTATATGTCGATGACATTTTGCTCATTGGAAATAGCATTCCGTTGTTAGAGTCTGTAAAGGCTTGGCTCGGGAAATGTTTTTCAATGAAAGACTCGGGAGAGGCTCAGTACATACTAGGCATCAAGATATATAGGGATAGATCAAAGAGGATGATAGGAATGAGTCAAAGTACTTACATCGATAAGGTACTAGCTCGATTCCAAATGGAAGGAGCCAAGAGAGGGCACCTACCCATGTCACATGGCATAACCTTAAGCAAGAAGCAGTGTCCAAAGACACCTGATGAGCGAGAAAGGATGAGTCGTATTCCAAATGCTTCGCTTATTGGATCGATCATGTATACCATGATATGTACTAGGCCGGATGTATCGTATGCCTTGAGTGCTATGAGCCGATACCAATCGGACCCAGGAGAGGCGCATTGGACTACGGCCAAGAATATTCTGAAGTACCTGAAAAGGAACAAGGATAAATTCCTGGTCTATGGCGGTAAAGATGAATTGGTTGTTGAGGGATATACCGACGCAAGCTTCCAGAAAGACAGAGACGACTCCAAGTCACAATCCGGATACATATTCTGTCTCAATGGAAGAGCGTTTAGTTGGAAGAGTGCAAAGAAAAGCACAACCGCTGATTTTACAACTGAAGCCGAGTACTTGGCAGCGTCTGAGGCAGCCAAGGAGGCAGTTTGGATTCGCAAGTTCATTAATGAACTTGGTGTTGTACCCTCCATCAAGGGTCCAATAGACCTCCATTGTGACAACAATGGAGCTATTGCTCAGGCTAGAGAGCCACGAGAACATCAGAAGGTCAAACATGTCAAGAGGCGATTTCACATGATTCGAGAATGGAAGACAGAGGGTAAAATTAGAATTTGCAAAGTGGGAACGGATGACAATGTAGCCGATCCACTTACTAAACCCTTGTCTCAAGTGAAGCACAACAAATACATTGAGGAAATGGGAATCAAGCATGTCGCGAACTGGCTTTGATTTCCATATTATAGTGTTTTAATTAAATTTTGGACAATTTTAATGTAAAGCACTATGATGAACCATTCAGTTTTTGGAGTAATTAAAATTTTTCATGCAATTTAATTCACTCCGTCTCTATTTAATTGTGGTTTAGAATTAAATAATGAGTCCATTCGATTTTAATAAATATTCAAAATAGGGTATCAAGTCAATGGCTTGGATAAAGAAACACCTATTAAGTGAACATTGAATATTTTAATCGAAAAATATCCCTAATCAAGGTCATATTTTTTGTGGACGATTAATGACCATTAGAGATTAGTGTGTAGTATGATTTATAGCACCGTTTCTTGTGCTATGAGGATATAAATCATTTGCACAGGTATTGGTTTAGAACCATACTGGATCGACCTATGAGAATACTTTAAGAGATTTAAAAATCGTCATAAGTATTTTTCTCATTATTACTATCGGAACTCTTTTCCTTGACCATGAGTAGTGGGAGGTCTCTTGTTTGAGTACTAGTCCGCTTTGGTATCCGCCAAACGTCTGCCGTAACTGGGGATTATAACGACAGATATCAGGCGGTTAGGTCCTCTTAGTAAGAGAAGCTACATTACAAGACTGGAAATGTCCCCCTACTAACAATAGGGAACATGTCTTGTTGTTTTCAAGGCCTCTCGAAGAGCGAGACTGTGAAAATGCATGGCCGTGCTCAAATGGATTTTAGAAATCATCTGCTTATTGAAAGTCAAACTCGGATTTCGAGAAACACTTCTGGACGTAACAGAGATGACGAGTAATCTTACTCTGTAGTTCATGAACAGACATGAAGAGACATAGGAAAGGGGCTATACACTAAATGCACACTTGTCCGGAAGGACAAGTGGGAGATTGAAAGGAATGGTGTCCTTCAAACAAGTGTATTATTCTCATGGCGGGTTCAGAATTATTAGAAAGCTAATATATTCAGTAAGGTCAAGTGATCGGAATGCCTGGGTGGAGGCCGCTTCCGATCAGTAATATTAATTATATTAATATTACAACTTAATCTTGACTGAACCCTTCGGGTCACAGCCAAGAAAAATATACGAACCGACTCAACGAATTAATTCGGAAGAAATTAATTCGTCGCTTGAGTGTTAAATATTTAGACGTCGGAAATTCGAGCATAGAGCGTCGAAACCGAGCGTCGGAAGTCGAGTCAAAAATAATAAAAAGACGAGACGACAAATTAGTAATAAATCAACAATGACCAAAATACCCCTAGCATCGGAATCCCGAGTGCTAGGGGATTAGCCGAGCTAGCAGCCCGCACCATGTGCGAGACATGCTAGCAAGGCGTGGCTAGCAGCCCGCACCATGTGCGAGGCAAGCTAGCATAGCACGGCCAGCAGCTCGCAAGCAGTGCGTGGCGTGCTGGCGTGCGTTGCTGCTAGCAGCCCGCACATGTGCGTAGCTGGCTAGCAGCGCCCTCGGCATCAGCAGCCCGCACTGATGTGCGTGGGCGTGCTGGGCCGAGCTGGTAGCAGCTAGCAGCCCGCACGGTGCGAGGCTAGCTGGGCCGGGGGCCTAGGTCGGGTAGAAAGGAGAAGCTAGTAAGTATGCTTGCTTTTTGGTGTGGACAAGTGTCACAAGGAGAGGAAGGAGTGGGGAGCAAGTATGGTCCCCTCCTCTCAAAGTGGTCTATACTCCTCTTTACATATGACTAGGACACTTGTTGATTTATTACTTGCTTATATATTTAATTTAATTTAGCTTTAAATTAATTTGTGGAATTTCATGAATCCCACATTAATGGGATAGAAATTCCCACTCATACTTTCCTCTATAAATACCAACCTTGGGATTTGGAGTAAAGAGCTTGAGTGGGAGTTAGAAAGAGCATTCCATATTTTGGAAAAAATCTTAAACTCCATTAACACTTGGGTTTTGGTCGGACCTTGCTAACTCCAAGGTAGCGGACCTAAAAAGTCGTGTTCGTCCTTTTTGGGTGGATACCGTTGGAGGCACGGCATTTGCAGTGCTCAAGGCTTTCAAGTAAGGGCCCGTTTTGAGAGGGCGAAGCTTGCTTCAAGGGTATGATTCGTTCTTCCTTTTCTTGTGTTTATTTATTTATGCTTTATGGTTTTATTAATTACGAGTGGTTCCTTGGGTCGGGGTTGTTTCCGCGGTGAGTCGGACTCACCAAACCCCAACACACTACGTATCCGTTAGGAATCAAGCCGCACGTAGCTCTAGCCGAACTTTGCACAAGTGTATGTACACCTCAAAGAGATCTTTCAAGGGTTGTAATATGGTTAAGCTGAAGATTTAAGGAAGAAAGGGGTAAAAGGCTCAAGACTCGAGCTAAGCCCCCAGGATATGCAATTGTGTATTTGAAAATTTGGACTTTGCAAGTTTATTTTTCATATTTTTTTTATTTGAATTTTTTTTTTTGAATCAATGTAGGCAATCTCAAATCATGCGGTCCATCACTCACTTAGCATTCATGTTTCTCAGGCACAGTACCAAGCACTCGATGAGAGACGCAATTTGAGACGTGTTCATATCGAAGACATTGGAACACTTGCCTTTAGACATATTTTTTTACTTATTCTTTTCTTTATTATTTGAACTTGCTCTCAAAGAATGTTACACAATTTGCACACCTTCCCATCCCAGGGTTTGATGAATGTGGGTTGAATAAATGAGGCCAACCGTTAGACGAGGCTCAAAGTGGTTGATGAAGAAATGGATCTATGATTGAGTGGTTAATGGGGAATGAATGGGTTGCAAAGGTACCTTAAATCATTGGTATACCTTGTGTTCGGTACAACAATTTTTTTTTTTTTTTTTTTTTTTTTTTGCTAATCACATGATCAAATGTAAGAAAGAGATGCTTGTTTATGAAGAGGGTAAGAAATGTGACACATAGATACATGGATAAGGAGAACCTATGCAAGACTTTTTAGGGGGAAGGGTTTGAAACAAAAGAAGAAGAAAACATAAAATCTTGGTAACAAGCTTGCATCGTGCTTTGTCTTCATGGCTGTTTATGAGTTACTTCTAGCTACCTGCTGAGGAAAATAGTTTCTTGTTGTTGATGCTTTGATTGGAAGGAAAGAAGGAAGGAGTGACGTTCCCCTTATTCTTCCAACTATTGCCTAGTTATTTTAGACTCAAGTACTGTGTAAGGAATAACTCACTTAATGCATTCACTCAATACTCGGATTGAAAAGGAAGAGTGTATGAAACGATTTTGAAAACTGATGGGAAATACTCCACTCATTCCTATTACGACGGAAAACGATGCATGCATGGTCCTAGTATACGATCATAAACAATATAGTGCATTACTCAAAGACAAAGTGTGTGCAATGACTCAACATGTTTATTAGGTGAGTTTATTAAGACTCATGGTATGATCTCATGGCTAGATATGAGGACGTTGTGAAAAACAAAGGACCCAATGACCAAATAGCACGGAAGACTAAAAGACAAACTAACTTGATTTATTTTGTCCAATTTTAATGTTTATGCTATTTACTAGGTGAAAAGGGTCTATTGGCAATCATTAGTCATAAAAATGATCAACCACAATCAAAGACAAAGAACACATGTTAAGGTTAGTACAAAAAATCACAAGAAACTAAGAAGAGGACTAGAAATCTAGAAGAGTTAGGACTCATGGATATAAAAAAAAATAAAAATCTATAACCTTATGTTATACTAGTTGACATGGATTAAAGGACTTGGCTAAGACTATCTTGACACTAAAAGATATAAAAAAAAAAAAATTAAAAGAAAGAAAGTTGAAGCTTAAAAGACAACTAACTTGGACAGACTGTAGTATATCGTTTATTATTTTTGATCTGTGACTCTGATTGGGACGAAACCAACTCCAAATGAAAGATAAAACTCGGGGCTATAGATCCATAGGTGCCACAATGCGTAACTCTTTCTATAACTCCGGCTATGACCAAAACAAGTTGACTCTTGTGCAGTATACGAGAAGAAAAATCCGGGTTGACTCAAATAAAAAAAAAAAAATCTATGACTCGACTCTAATTAAAAAAAAAGGATTTGATAAGAGAAAAAAATAAATAAATAAAAATTTAAAAAATGCACATATAAGCACATTGTCACGAATGATTCAATGAAGTTCGCAACCTAAAGTCAAATTCTATGTTCGACTATTGTCAAGCTTAAAAGGGTGTCAAAGGGTACCATGGTTAAGAGTTTGGACGCGTTAGCAAGGCAGCCTCCCTTAAGGGAGTATGCCAACGGGCGACTCCGCGAGTTCGTGATGAAATCAAACTCGACTCCATGGTTTGGGTGGATTTAAAAACTCGGATGAACCCTTATTGCCATGAGCGTTTTTGGGTTGATAGAGCTTAAATCCCCCGGGCTAGCCACATACATAGAACACGTACTATTGTGGAAAAATAGGTGACCTAAAATTGCATATGCATATGTGACAATGGCAATTAAATTGTAGGAATACAATTCAAGAATCTTTCAAGTCTCATCCACTCATCTCAATTAAATACCGATCACTCAAATCGATAAATAACCAAGAATCCTCCCCAGTGGAGTCGCCAAATTGTAGGCGTCGTTCGAAGTGCGCTTACGTTAAAGCATGTGTGAATATCCTTGGCACTCATAGGATGTGGGAATTGACATAATACGATTAGGGACAAGGAAAGTAGGGAGCCGCCAACAAGTTTTTAAGGAACTTGTAAACCGTTCACGGATTATAAAAGGCAACCACGATAAAGGGACAACAAAGGCAACAACGATTGACACGTGAAGGTTACACCTCATTCATAATCCATGATATTACTAACTTCGTATGGTTCGGAACCACGAAAGGAGGATCGGGGATGATGGTACGAAGTGAGTCATGGAGTCACATTCGCCCGTATTGGCCTCTACTCGATTCTTATAGTGAAAAGTGATTCCTGCGATCTTAAAGGCATACAAATAAAATATTTAATTTGATCCAAACTATTATTAGGCTAAATTGGTTTAATATTAATGCAACACATAATTCTAAAATATTTGTGATCACTTGAATTAAATAACAAGATTAAAAAGGTACCTAAGCCGGTTGTTCAAATTAGATTTTCAATTACATATTCCCTTTAACATGCAATATGGTGATCAATAAATATAATAAAATAAACATTAATATTGGTAGCAATTTAACAATAATAGCGTTAGTCAAATCAAATAATAATAATAACCCTAATCATGATACTAGAAATATAAAATAATAAGAGTAAGTAAGTGATTAACTACTCACTTTCCGCGTTTCTTTGAATTGCTACATCATGAATAAACTGTTAGTAACTTCAATAAAAATAATTTAAATGGAAATTAAATAAAATATAAATTAGATTTGATTTAGTCCAAACCCTCAGTCAATTATACCTTTCACGCCTTGGTTAAAGTATAGAACTTTAGGTATTGTATGGACTCCTTGGAGTGCTTAAAGGAAGGAATAGTGAAAGAATGGGGAGGCTAGTGTTTAGGCTAAAGAGGGAGAAGAGAATAAATTTATGATCGAATTACACACATGCAAACTTCCATTAATCACTTTAATCTCAACAATTAATCAACACAATCCCCAAATTAAGCACAATTAATCAATCATACAAGTTTCACCCAATCCCTAGCAAACAACTACTCTAACATCATCATCTAATAAACAAACAACTAAAGAAATCAAGAATCAACAATATATGAAGAAAAATTGCACTAATCAACAATCAAACATCAAAATCAAATAAAACAAACTTGAATATTAAACAAAGCAATAAAATGAGATAGAGTTAAGAATGCTCATTGATAATAGAGTAGATCTCAAACACGATTGTCACATCTGAATCTTCAATCTCTCAATCACCATTGAAATTCCTCACTCTCTCTCTCTAAAATCAACTCCTAAACTAACCCTAAAACTAGAGAGAGAAGCTCTCAAGTAAGCTAAAATTATGATCAAAATCTAAATGAAACTTGTTCTAAACTTCCCCCAAAAACGGGTTACAATGATATATATAGAGGGCGCGAAAAAAAAAAACCGAGCAAGCAAATACCCAGGAAGGCACGCCCGCGCGCAGGAGTGGCGCGCCCATGCTGAAGGGGTGGCACGCACGCGCCAAGGGGTGGCGCATGCTGGTGGCACGCCCGCGCCCGTGCCTTTCGCGCCCGCGCATCTCTGGGTTTCTTCGATCTTCTCGCGGCTTTGTGCGTTTGCTAAGTTCTTTGAATGAACGCAAAATCATGATGATAATGAACAATAAGTGAGGTCGTCCCAAAATCACAAGATTGTGGGTTCAACACCCCATATTCATGAGAGCACGGCTTGAGAGCGCAAGAGCTAGAACTTGGAGAATCCACTTCCTTGCATCTTGAGCTTTCCAATTGCCATGAACTTGCTCCAAAAGCTTCCTCAACCTTAGTAAATCACCAATATCAAGACCCGAACCTCGTACAATACCTACAACCACGAAAATAGAGCAAATAAAGGAGAAAAGACTAGAAAAACCATAGAAAAGCACAAAAGCTATAAAATAAGAGAGGAAAGGTAAGACTAAGACCAAAAGCATAAAACTAAGCATTTATTAAGCATGAAAGCCATGAAAAGAAGGTAAAAGCAACCTAAATTCTCATCAAATGGGTGTCATTTATGACACCCATCAAATACCCCCAATCCTTGACTTGCCTCTATACTTGTATATGGGTGCCATTTTTGACCCTAGGGCGAGACTAGGTCGTTGAAAACTAATCTACCCTTGGCCAAAACAAAATTTATAATCTCTCAACACACCCCTATACAAATCATAGAGTAAGTTGAGGGTCGAACCACTAGGAATGGGAGAAGAATGCTAAAGTTAAAGCAAAGCTATTTCGAAGCAATAAAGTGAGGTGTGTGTATTCAAAACAATCAAATTGAAATCAAATTTAACAAGCACTAGGGTTAGGATCCGCATGTACTCGGAATGGAAATAGCTAATTGGGATTGGAGATGACTAAGTCAAGTGTTGCGAGGGAAAATCAACTAAGCAATCAAGAGAGTAAGGTAGGTTAATCTCCTAGAGGTCAAGCTAGCGCCAACTACGAGAGACTCTAACTAGGAACCTCGCAAACCTACTAAATCGACAAAAGCAAGCCACATATCAATTTTCCGTATCAATGCAAGCTTACAATGCATTCTAGTGTAACAAATCAAAGTTAGCTACTCTTCAATTAATCACACACATGCAGTTAATCAATCAACCAATTTAATCACAACATCAACTCCATCAATTTCCCCCAATTAGAATCAATCCATCACTCATACATGCTTCACCATTCCCTTAGCAAGAGAACAACTCACAATCCATTGAAATTAAGGTCAAAACTAAGCTAATCAACAATTTCATCATCATCATATTAACAGAACTAATTCAATCACAATTTCAATTCAAACTTGAACAATCAACAAAACAATTGAAATGATAAGCTAAAAATTGCATTAAAGTGAAAGAAATCCTCACAAACTTGCTTCAATCCAATGGAGGAAATGCTAGAATTAACAATCTTCTACTTGAGATGCTAGCATTTCCTCCATTGAATTGAAGCAAGTTTGTAAGGATTTCTTTTACTTTAATGCAATTTTTATCTTATCATTTCAATTGTTTTGTTGATTTTTCAAGTTTGATTTGAATTTGTGATTGAATTAGTTCTATTGATATGATGATGATGAAATTGTTGATTAGCTTAGTTTTGATTTTAAATTCAATGGATTGTGAGTAGTTCTCTTGCTAGGGGAATGGTGAAGCATGTATGAGTGATGGATTGATGCTAATTGAAGGAAATTAATGGAGTTCATGTTGTGATTAAATTAGTTGATTGATTAAGTGCATGTGTGTGATTAATTGAAGAGTAGCTAACTTTGATTTGTTACACTAGAATGCATTGTAAGCTTGCATTGATACGGAAAATTGATATGTGGCTTGCTTTTGTCGATTGAGTAGGTTTGCAAGGCTCCTAGTTAGAGTCTCTCATAGTTGGCGCTAGATTGACCTCTAGGAGATTAGCCTACCTTACTCTCTTGATTGCTTAGTTGATATTCCCTCGCAACACTTGACTTAGTCATCTCTAGGCCTGGTAATTGGACAGGGCTACCCAATGGCAAAAGGGTCGGGCTCATAATTAAAGGGTCTTGACCCTTTTTAATTTTAATGGACAGGGTATTTATAGGGTCATATCTTATAGGGCTGTTATAGGGTTTTTCAGTTAAAGCCCAATAATTAAGGAAATACTAATAGACAGCCCAATAAGAAATTAAGAGTTATGTTCAAATTCCTTAATTTCTAAGTGCATCTCACGATCTCTTCTCTCTAACTCTGAAATTTTAGTCTTTTTCTTATTCAGTCAAAATCCCTAATTCTCAACCCCAAATTCCTAATTCCTAAATTTATCTACTCTGTACTTCGTAATCAAAATCAAATTCCGATTTTATTCTAATTCTCAACTTCTTCTCTTTTTGATTTTATTTTAATTTTTATCAAAATAAAATCCATCTATTTCCAACGGTGGGGAGATTTAAGGAAATTGAAGATAAGATTGCAATTGACAATATCAAGCAAATGATTAGGTAAGATTGCAATTGAGATTTTTGAAATTTGGGAAAGATGAAGTATTGAAGGTAAGAATGTCAATTTAATATCAACTGAAGGTAACATTGCAAATTCCAATTGAGATTTTGGGAGATTTGGGGAAGATGATGCAGTGAAGCCTCTGCCAAAGAGCACACAGGGATGGAGAGTGAGAGAGGAGGACAGAGAATATGAAAAAGAGTAATGTTCCTAAATATTATGAGATTTTGATTTAAATTTTTGGGTATGATTTTTAGTTTTTGACTTAAATTAATTGATGTTGAATTTTTACACTGACCCGCTATTGACCCTTTAAATTTTGCATTGCCCCTGACCCGCCCCTGACCCACAACGACCCTGACCCGCCCCTGACCCGCTAAATATTTCTCTTGAACCGCAATCGACCCGCCCCGCTAATGACCCGCACTGACCCTCCCAATAACCAGGCCTAGTCATCTCCAATCCCAATTAGCTATGTCCATTCCGAGTACATGCGGATCCTAACCCTAGTGCTTGTTAAATTTGATTTCAATTTGATTGTTTGATTGTTTTGAATACACACACCTCACTTTATTGCTTCGAAATATCTTAGCTTTGAATTTATCATTCATTTCCCATTCCTAGTGGTTCGACCCTCGACTTACTCTATGCTTTGTGTAGGGGTGTGTTGAGAGATTATAAATTTTATTTTGGCCAAGGGTAGATAAGTTTTTAACGACCTAGTCTCACCCTAGGGTCAAAAAATGGCGCCGTTGCCGGGGAATGGCGTAGATTATTGCTATTGCTGTTGAGTCTATTTCAACTTAATATAAAAAATACAAAAATATTTTTCTCTTTAGGCTACATTTGTAGCCGTGCTATTGATATTTTCTTTGAGTTTTTGTATGCGTAGGATAAGAGGAAGGACTTTAGTGCCATTTAATCCAGAGATCGAGAGAACAATAACAAGGATAAGGGTTGTGTAGACACCCATTTGTGTCTCCCCAGAACCAAACCCAGTGATGAGTGCCTTTCACGTCGAATCATAATCGAATGAAACGAAAGTGTGGAAAGGTCTAGTGTAGCGGAAAGTTTTATTTCTTTTCTCTTCTCCCTGTTTTGGAAAACTTTATTTTAAGAAAACAGCCAATCCAGTTTGGTTGGTCCATGATATGGGTCCAATAGTGGTGTAGTTGGATGGGGCTTGCAAAGACCTTTCCAACGATATATTATAAGCCCAATTTCGATGAATATTGAGGAAGTTATGGCCAATTTACTAAACTGGGCCCGGTTTGAGCTTTATGTATGGCCCAATGATATAGGGGAGGGCCTAATATGATTTATCATTCCTAATGCAATTAGGAATGGTTTTAGTCTTCTAGAATCTTCTAGAAGGTTCTTTTCATTCCTAATTCAATTAGGACTTTTTAGAGTTTTAATCAAGATCAAATAGCATTTTCGAAGAAATTATATTATTTTAGAGTACGGTAAATTTATCAGATTTTCGAAAACGCGTTGAAATCCAGTTTGGCGTCCAACCTCAGGCCTTGGCACCTGGAACCAGGCTTGGCGCCAGACGCTAGCCATTGGCGCCTGGCGCTAGCCACTGGTGCCTGGCGCCAGATAGCCAGGGTTGGCGCCAATGCTGTTTTGCGATCTTCAGACTCTGTTTTGTTAAATTATCTTTTTTGGCTGATTTTCTCTATAAATATCGTATTAAAAACTCCGTTTTTATTCACGAATTCTCATCAACAATTAGTTTTAATTAACTTTCCTCTACAATTCATTCATCATCTTTCATCAATCATCAATAAACATTAATTCTTTAGCATTCAATTCTTTCTTGTTTTTTCATACAAAATTCCGCATTCACAAGATCTAGAAACACCTAGCCATATTCGAAGTTGCCTTCGCCCTAGACGTGAAAGGTTTTAATTTCTGAGGGTTTGGTCTCAAATCTCTCTTTCAATTATTTAATTTAATTGTTTTGATTATTATTTTCCTTGAAGTTACTAACGTGTGTATTTTGTAATTAGAAAGAGGTACGAGGCATCCAAGTAAGTACTTTATTGATTTAATTGATTTATGATGTAGATATCATGTTATATTGTTATTATGATTCCTAGTATCATGTCTAGGATATTTTTAATATTAAATATGATTGCTATGATGCCTTTTATTCTCTTCCTAATATTTATTCATGTTAGTATCATGTTAGGGTTAAAGATTTGATTTTTATCGCTTAGTGACATGCTAGGGTTTGTTATTAATCTTGTTAGTATCATGCCTAGGATCTTACTTTTATTATGCTTTAACATGAATATTGTTATAATTATGATTATTAATATTTCTGATTGCTATGATTATGATATTCATTATTGTCATGATTTTTTATGATTATTATTATGTTGCTTGATACATTATTTATTCTTTATTGCTTGATCACACCTTTTATGCATGTTAAAGGGAATTGGTACTTGCAATCACGTTTAATAAGAGAATTAATAATCTTGTTTAGGGTTAATTGTGATTATAATTCAAGTGATCGCCAATAATAGATTTATTTGTGCATTAATGTTCAACCAACATAGATTAAACAGGTTTAGGGTTAATCCTATTGATTGTATGTTAGTCAGAAAGCGCACATGAATACGAGCAGAATAAAGTAAAGGCCTATTATTAGGGCAGGTTCAATCTCTTTTAGGTTGGATTTGTACCATCATCCCCGAACCCTTATTTGGTTCATGACCTTATGGAGTTGACGATCTCTTGGATCGTTAAGGGGTGTAACCTTCACCTCGTGAACGGTTTACAAGTTCCTTAAAAACTTGTTGGCGACTCTTTTGCTCTATCTTCTTCCCTTTTGGACGCCACCGTACTTTAGTGTATGATCACAGTGGGGTTCAAGCTAGTGGGATTTTAAAGGCTTGAAATTATTCCCTACAGTTTTTGGTGACTCTGCTGGGGAGGATTTCTATTTTAATTCCTGAATTTGTTTCGGCAATGATTTAGAATGAGTGGATGAGACTCGAAAAGTTCTAAGTATTTCATGTGCGTAATTTTGATTAACATTATTGTCATATGCATAAAAAGGTTCTCATTGGAAAGACCATCCGTAATGAGTCAAAAACATAGGATTTTACACGTAGGAAATTTGAGAAATGTCTTTCACAACTAGGACTGAAATAACACCGCGCGAAACTGGAAGATTTTATTGAGCACAGAAAGCTGTTGAGGCATGTGGGAAGTAGCGTCAGGGGCCAGAGCTTGGCGCCAAACTTTTAGCCGTAGCACGAGACGCCAGCATTGGCGCTAGGCGCTACAGTTAACAGTTGGCGCCAGTCTCTGTTTGCTGGCGCCAATTTCCCCCAATACCGAGCCAGAAATATGCGTTCTAATTTCGACCGGTTTTTCGTATTGTTTGCTCGATCCTACTTCCTGATTGAATTTTTTCTCACTTTTCTGAAACCCATATGTGTTTTACATATGGACATAACCCTATGGGAATTCATGCTCCATCTACCCGATTGAACGCTCCTGGCAACAAAGGGTACATCCGAGATGTTGAATTCACCAAACCATGGAAGCGAGTTTTTTCTAAAACTCGCGGTGTCCCATCCACTCGCGCCAACCCTTCACGGTTAGGCTTCCGCGCGGTGCATCCGGACAATTAACCATGGACCCTCTATTGACTAAACCATATCCCGAACTTTAGAGAACTAGAGCCATGGTTAGGTTGCGAACTCATTGCATCATATTGTGCCTACTTGACTAATTGTGCATTATTTGTTGTGCATATATATTCTATGTTTCTCTTAACCGTTTGTTGATTTGTGTTGAGACTAAAATTAATGACTTAAAGAACTTTGCCTAATTAATCAATTAATTAATTAATTTGAGTCAATAAAGTTTTTTAATCGGAATTGACCTAGTACGACTTTAGGCATACCCCAGTTGACTAATAATACCGAAAACAGTCCCAGACCGAAGCTCCAATATTGGCGCCAAAGTCTGAGCTGTAGCGCCACATTATAGTGTGTAGCGCCAAACATTTACTAAATTGTCTGGCGCCAACCACCATAATGCGACGCCAGTCCTGTCGTTTGGCCGACAGTTCGGATTATTTGTCGAGTCATCACGTAGGGTCTAATTAACCAGTTTGCTAATTAATTCGGTTAATTTCCGCTGTCAATAACACCTTGTCGAGTCATTAATCGAGTCTTGGTCACATAGTCTAGCCACATGGTCCTGACATGAGTCTTAACATGTCACCTACACTCACTAGTCTTAGCACACACTTTGAGTATACATCACCATGGCCATGTCTTAGGTTCATGCATGAGTCGGTCTTTTCCGTCATTTGAGTTGGGGGGTACATTCTACTCCTAATTCTTCATATCCCTCCATCTAAATCTTCTTTACATTCTATTCCAATTTTTCTTCACTTCCTCCATCCATTGCATGTTGAATAAAGTTTGAGTAAAATAATTAACAATAAGTATCCCCAAATTCCTTTCCCAAAGTACTTGGTCGAGGAGAGAAGGGCGATTAATCAAGGACAACCTCTTTATTCAAGTCTCGCTTTTTGATAAACCGATTCGTCAAAAGAGGAAGGCTAAGAAGATAATGGCAACTCAAGAAGAAGTCAATGATCTTAAGAACCAATTGGCTACTGTGACTGAGACACTGAATCTTCTCGCACTCAAGGTTGATGATCCCGTGAAGCAACAACAAATGAACCTCATGCAAGAAAGTTTGAGGAAGCTATCTAATGACTATAAATTTCAGGGCATGAGTTCACAAGGGGTCTCGCTGGACAAGGAACTTCTTTTGCATAAGTTCAACGCCACTGACATCCCTAAATTCAAGGCAACAGATAACCCTTACTTCCATCTAAGAGCTTTTGAAACTATAATGAGCATTTAGGGTATCGATAAGAAAGTCTTCCCCTCTCTGTTCCCACTATCTCTCGAAACCGTTTGTCAACAATGGTTCTTTTCTCTCGAGAAAGAAAAAACCTCTTCTTGGGAGTCGATAACAAACGCTTTCATAGATAGATATAAGTGCAACATCCAAGACGAAACAGACCACAGACAACTTGAGATGTTAAAACAAAAGGAAAACGAAGGGTTCACTTCTTTCTTCAATAAATGGAGGGAAACTTCCGCTAATATGGTCAAGGCTCCTACCGAAAAAGAATCTGTGAGGATGTTTATCAAGAATCTCCAAGGGAAGTATTCAAAGCACTTAAAGTACCAACACAACTTGAATACTTTCAAAGCTGTTTATAATATAGGCATTGACATTGAAGATGACCTTCTGAAAGATAATAGTACGAAAGGAAAGAAGAGCGACCATCCTTCTTCTTCCTCTAATGAGGTACATGCTACAAACGCCTCTAAACCACGAATCCAAAGATCAAAAAGGGTGTTCACTCCACTTGGTATAAGTTATGAAATTGCTTTCGAGAAGCTACATCATAAAGGACTAGTCATGCCCATAGGGCCCATCAAAGATCCGGTTCCAGAAGCTAGGCCACCTAAGTGGGATCCTAATAAGCATTGCAAATATCATCAAGGAAAGGGTCACGACACCGAGGAGTGTTGGAAACTAAAAGAAGCTATTCAAGATCTGATCGATGACAATGAAACTTCCGAGATTCTAGCCATCGAAGATGACCAAGCATCCTTTGATCCATCACTTCTTATCACACCCGTAGGAGAGCCTATGATCGAGACAACTTATATGACCTCTCTCGATGAAGTGGCCATAATTGAGGAGGATGAAAGTCTTTTCTTAGATAATACCAAGGAAGACTCGTCAAGTCTAAAAGAGGAAATTCGAAAACTGCAAGATGTCATTGCCATGGTCTTGAATGTGGTAGAAGGATTAGCAAATCGGGTGATGACCATCGAATAAAATTCTCGCCAAGAGTTTAATGAAGAACTCAATGCTCCTAAGCCACAAGCAAAACGGACCATTGAAGAATACACACCAATAAGAATGACTTACAATGAAGCTTTCGACTATCTTCACAATCAAGGATCTAAAAGGAAACCCAGGCGAGAGTTCACACCCATTAGAATGACTTACGATGCTGCTTTCGATCGTCTCTATGATCGAGGATTAATCAAATCTATTGGCCCTACCAAGAATCCAACACCAGAAAATCGATCTTCGAGATGGAATCCAAACTCTTATTGCAAGTACCATCGAGGGCGCGGTCATACTACTGATGAATGCTACAGGTTTCAAAACCTTATTCAAGATCTCATAGAGGCAAATAAGATCCCATCGCCTCTAGCTAGCGAGAAGACTGGATGATGTCGGCGCAAACAACACAAGACAAGAGGCGAGCTTCAATGACAAGATTTCATGACCTATTTTTCTATTTCTTTTTCATTTTACCCCTTCCCCAATAAGTCTAGCATAGGCACCTTTTATTTTCTAGATTTTTCCTTTTTCCATTTTTAATAAAATGAGCATTTATTTCCTTGTATATGATCATTTCATTATATTGCATCAAATATAATAAAATAATAAAAAAAAAACCATGTCGAATTAAGCACAAGGTATACTAATGATTTGAGGCACCCCTTGTAGCCACATCATATCTCCTTTCGCCCTTCAATTATACAATCCTTTCTTCATAAACCACTTTGAGCTTCGTCTAACGATAGACCCTTCTTTTTTCAACCTACATCTACCTAACCTTGGGATGGGATGGTGTGTAACTTAAGAAATTCTAAAGAAAGCTTGAGCAAATTCAAAAGAAAGAAATAGTAAAAATAAGCAAGAGCAAAAAATAAATAAAAGTGTACAAAAGGGCAAGTGTTCCAATGTCTTTGATATGAAAATATCTTCGATACGAACACGTCTCAGATTCCGTCTCTTATCGAGTGCTCGGTACCGTGCCTGAGAAACATGAATGCCAAGTGAGTGATAGACCGCATGATTGAGATTGCTCACACTTATAAAAATAAAATAAATGCTAAAGCAAAAAGAGCTAAAAAGAGTAGAAACTCAAGCATGAAAATACAAAGATTCAGAAGCAAGGTTGCACACCTTGGGGGCTTGTCTAGGGTCTTGAGCCTTTATCCACTTCTTCTTCTTCAGCCTTTAGCCTAACCACGTTACAACCCTTAAAAAGACCTTTTTGAGGTATACACACTTGTGCGAGGTTCGGCTAGAGCTACGTTCGGCCTGATTCCTAATGGATACGTAGGCAACCTCACATCGAGGTGCGGCCGTAATAAACATGCATTCATATTCACATTCACACACTTGCACCATGATCATATCAAGGAATCTCCAATGCTCATCCCTTTTCACTTAGAGCTAGACTTGGGGGCTTGATCCCTACATCATTAGCTTACCTAGCCTAAGAGTCACCACCATTTGACTCTTTTCAATAATATATTTTTCCGCACACTTAGCTCTTGTGGCTTAGCTTTAGTGTCACTATCACACACAGCACAGATACATGACCAAATACTTCCCTTAGGAACCCTTTGTCATGGAATCTTAACACAACGCTGAAGCATGCCTTGTCATATCAACATCACTCATCAATCATAATCATCATTGCATCACTAAGTATGAAGTGCTTAGCCTCCGTGCCTAAGTTACCCAAATACTTTCATCATGGAGTCAACCATTGAGATAGCCTAGGATGGATTAATCCTTGAACCTTGAGAGATAGTATCAAACAATATTTGACTAAGATCATTCAACATGCACCTTCAAAACTTCGATTCTTTTTCGCGTCTTTCCTTTTCGGGAGAAAGTCGGTACCCTCCACAAAATTGACAGAAAATTTCTGCTTTTTTGCATTTTTCGAGACGCACGATCACATTACAATGCACACACGATTCATGTACACATTGAGTCATGTTATGTCATATCACTTTGATTTGAGTCTAACACATGTGTCATTTCACTTTGAGTCGAGTCAACCTCGAGTTAGTCGATCAACGAGTCAAGTTTATACCTTGAGTCGTGTCAAGTTATTGAGTCAAGCAACCTTAAACCTTAGGTCAACCCTAAGATGGCGCCAGAAATATCTCAGCAACGACAGAGCTCGAAACCTCTCAGAAAGGTGATTTCGACTTCATACAGCAATTTCGGGTTCCTTGGTACGCCAGTTAGCCCCTATAAGCAATTTGACATGATTAAGTAGTCAGTTTGATTACAATCATAATAAGGGGTCGACCTGATGAAAGATCGTCTCACTTAGCTTAAAGCGCCTAATCACGGAGACACCGACATACTGGTTTTAGCGAAAGCAAAGTTAAGGCGAGCTTTAGAGATCGACAAACGTTGGTCTTCGGAAATTTTTCTTCAGAACATTATCGCAACAAACATTCAAGCACCGAAGCTCTATTGTTCAGAGACGCGTGGACATTTCCTTTTAAAGCTCTTTTGTTCAGAGACGCGTGGACATTCCTTTCAAAGCTCTTTTGTTCAGAGACGCGTGGACATTTCTTTCAAGCTCTATTGCTCCAGAGACGCGTGGGCATATCATCAAAGCTCTTTTGTTTAGAGACGCGTGGACATTTATTTCAAGCTCTATTGCTCTAGAGACGCGTGGGCATATCATTCAAAAACTCTTTTGTTCAGAGACGCGTGGACATTTCCTTTCAAAGCTCTTTTGTTCAGAGACGCGTGGACATATCATCAAAGATCTCCTATTTTCAAGCTCTTTTGCTCAGAGACGCGTGGGCATCCTATTATCAAGCTCTTCGTTCAGAGGCGCGTGAACATATCAAAAGGAAGCTCTTTGTTCAGAGACGAGTGAACATCGAAACAGCAAGGTGGCGTTCCCTGGATTATGGAGAGTTGTCACAAACAACTGAGGATTGTTTCAAGAGAAGCAATCTTCGATAGTATTCCCTTGGATGCGGAATATTATCAATGCGGATGAGGATTGTTTCGAGAGAAATAATCTTCGATAATGTTCCCTAGGATGTGGAATATTATCATTGCGGAGGAGGATAGTTTCAGGCGAAGCAATCTTCTAATTTGGAAGCAGTTACGGGCGTAGCGGTTTTCAAGCGGGATGGCATTCTCCAGCTTGTAGGAGGTCATCAAAACAACAGTAAAGCAGCAACAATCGGTTACTTTCAGAAACGTGTGCTCGACGGTGCAAGATACACGTTTCTTAACTCTTTTATCTATTTAACTAACGCTAGTTTTGCAGGTATCGGCGTTATAAGATTGATTTAGGATCGCAGAACGTTCTGAATCATTTTCCATCCCTATCGATACTTTGACTTTTGTTTTCGAAACTTGCGTTTCTCCAAACTCAGTCAAAGTGGGGGCTTCTGTAGACACCCATTTGTGTCTCCCCAAAACCAAACCCAGTGATAAGTGCCTTTCACGTCGAATCATAATCGAATGAAACGAAAGTGTGGAAAGGTCTAGTGTAGCGGAAAGTTTTATTTCTTTTCTCTTCTCCCTGTTTTGGAAAACTTTATTTTAAGAAAACAGTCAATCCAGTTTTGTTGGTCCATGATATGAGTCCAATAGTGGTGTAGTTGAATGGGGCTTGCAAAGACCTTTCCAACGATATATTATAAGCCCAATTCCGATGAATATTGAGGAAGTTATGGCCAATTTACTAAACTGGGCCCGGTTTGAGCTTTATGTACGGCCCAATGATCTAGGGGAGGGCCTAATATGATTTATCATTCCTAATGCAATTAGGAATGGTTTTAGTCTTCTAGAATCTTCTAGAAGGTTCTTTTCATTCCTATTTCAATTAGGACTTTTTAGAGTTTTAATCAAGATCAAATAGCATTTTCGAAGAAATTATATTATTTTATCTTCCAGTACGGTAAATTTATCAGATTTTCGAAAACGCGTTGAAATCCAGTTTGGCGTCCAACCCCAGGCCTTGGCGCCTGGAACCAGGCTTGGCGCCAGACGCTAGCCATTGGCGCTTGGCGCTAGCCACTGGTGCCTGGCGCCAGTTAGCCAGGGTTGGCGCCAATGCTGTTTTGCGATCTTCAGACTCTGTTTTGTTAAATTATCTTTTTTGGCTGATTTTCTCTATAAATATCGTATTAAAAACTCCATTTTCATTCACGAATTCTCATCAATAATTAGTTTTAATTAGCTTTCCTCTACAATTCATTCTTCATCTTTCATCAATCATCAATAAACATTAATTCTTTAGCATTCATTCTTTCTTGCTTTTTCATATAAAATTCCGCATTCGCAAGATCTAGAAACACCTATCCATATTCGAAGTTGCCTTCGCCCTAGACGTGAAAGGTTTTAATTTCTGAGGGTTTGGTCCCAAATCTCTCTTTCAATTATTTAATTTAATTGTTTTGATTATTATTTTCCTTGAAGTTACTAACATGTGTATTTTGTAATTAGAAAGAGGTACGAGGCATCCAAGTAAGTACTTTATTGATTTAATTGATTTATGATGTAGATATCATGTTTATATTGTTATTATGATTCCTAGTATCATGTCTAGGATATTTTTAATATTAAATATGATTGCTATGATGCCTTTTATTCTCTTCCTAATATTTATTCATGTTAGTATCATGTTATGGTTAAAGATTTGATTTTTATCGCTTAGTGACATTCTAGGGTTTGTTATTAATCTTGTTAGTATCATGCCTAGGATCTTACTTTTATTATGCTTTAACATGAATATTGTTATAATTATGATTATTAATATTTTTGATTGCTATGATTATAATATTCATTATTGTCATGATTTTTTATGATTATTATCATGATTATTATTATGTTGCTTGATACATTATTTATTCTTTATTGCTTGATCACACCTTTGATGCATGTTAAAGAGAATTTGGTACTTGTAATCACGCTTAATAAGATAATTAATAATCTTGTTAGGGTTAATTTGATTATAATTCAAGTGATCGCCAATAATAGTTTATTTGTGCATTAACATTCAACCAACATAGATTAAACAGGTTTAGGGTTAATCCTATTGATCGCATGTTAATCAGAAAGCGCACATGAATACGAGCAGAAAAAAGTAGAGGCCTATTATTAGGGCAGGTTCAATCTCTTTTAGGTTGGATTTGTACCATCATCCCCGAACCCTTATTTGGTTCATGACCTTATGGAGTTGACGATCTCTTGGATCGTTAAGGGGTGTAACCTTCACCTCGTGAACGGTTTACAAGTTCCTTAAAAACTTGTTGGCGACTCTTTTGCTCTATCTTCTTTCCTTTTGGACGCCACCGTACTTTAGTGTATGATCACAGTGGGGTTCAAGCTAGTGGGATTTTAAAGGCTTGAAATTATTCCCTACAGGTTGCTAATCGTTCTTTGAGTCCAAGCTCTCCAAGAGAAGAAATTCATTAAGAAAGAGAAGAAGAGGATCAGGTAAGCATGGGCGATAATCCAAGAGTTTCTTTGAAGGAGTTGGGAACTCCCGGTGCATATAGGTTTGAAAGTGGGATTGTTTTGCCAACAACACCGGCAAATGGTTTTGAGATAATACCGGCCATGATCACTTTGATTGAAAGAAGACAATTTAGTGGGGCTAAGATTGAGAGTCCACTAAACCATCTCAAAGAGTTTGAGAAGTATTGCAATACTATCAAAGTTAATGGTGTTTCTCAAGAGTTTATTCGGCTCAAGTTGTTCCCCTTCTCTCTCATAGGTCGAGCTTTGGAATGGTTAGATAAGGAGGTCAAGCCAAATTCTCTTAGAACATGGGATGAAGTTACCAAGGAACTCTTGTCTAGGTTCCATCCCCAAAAGAAAACGGCAGAGGCAAGGGCTTTGATCAAAAGTTTCAAGCAAAAGCCTAGTGAGAGCTTGTATGAAGCTTGGGAAAGGTATAAGGAGTATCAAAGAGAATTTCCCCATCATGGCATCCCAACATATCAAATCATTCAAATTTTCTAAGGATGGTTGAGGACTTAAGGAAAATCGTGTCTAGATGCGGGAGCCGGAGGCCCAATCATGAACAAAATCGAAGAAGAGGTTGTGGACATTATTGAAGATGTGGTGCGCCATTACCTGGATTGTCAAGAAGGAGAAAGAGAGTCTTCAAGCAAGAATGGATCATCGGTTTACTCGATTGATCACCTTATTGCCATCAACAATCTATCCTCTCAAATTGTAAGTTTGGGGAAGGAGATGACAACAATCAAGGCCAAACTTGAGAGTGCAACTTCCAATGCACAAGGTCATCCCTCCCACATTAAAGGGAGAAGTACATCCTCTAACTCTATTCCTCTTTCTACTTCTAACAATATGCCCAATGGATGTTTGTTTTGTGATAATTGTGGGTCTTATGACCATGATGCTTCTACTTGTTCTAATGGGTTTTAAAATCTTGATGATGGTGAGAGTAGTGAATGTGAACGTGTAAATTTTGTCTCAAACAATAACAATGGTCAAAGGTTTGATGGACCAAAAAACTTTGGAAATAGAAATTCTCACCAACAATGTGGATTTGATAACTATAATAATGGTAATTATAGGAACCAAGGAAACCAAAATTTCCGAGGAAACTATAATAACCAGGGTTATGGGAATCAAAACCAAGGCCAAGATTATGGAAATCAAAGCCAATCTCAAGGGAATGGTGGCCAAAACCAAAATTTTGGCAACAATCAAAATCGAGGCAATTGGAACAATCAAAATAGGGGAAATTTTCAAAACAATCAAAGGGGACCCCACCCGGATTTTGTCCAAAGTCTCAAGGTGTTGGTGAAAATTATTATTCTCAATCATCCAAGTCCAATTTGGAGGAGATAATTGAAAATCAAACAAAAATTTTTAACATCTATATGGCGGTGAGCGATAAGAAATTTAATGAGATCATGACACATAACAAAATGCTTGAGACACAAATCACCCAACTAGCAAAAACTTTGAAAGATTGTGCTAGTCCTACTTCATTGCCTTCTCAAGGAGTTGATCCAAAGAAACCCATTTATTCCATCACCACAAGGAGTGGAAGAGTTCTTGAAGAGAGAGTTTCTAGGGATTGTGAGGAGGACAAGAAGAAGAGGGTTTCAAGTGAGAAAAAAGAGGAAGATGTGTCAAGAGATAAAGAAGAGAGCCATGAGAAAAAGAACAGTGATGGGAGAAAGCAAGAGGAAGTGAGAAAACCCGACCTTCCATATCCTCAAAAGTTTATGAGGAACAAACTAGATGAATAATTTGGGAGATTTCTTGAAATGTTGAAGGAGGTCCATCTTTCTATCCCTCTTACCAAAGCCATGACCTTAATGCCTAGATGTAGACACCCATTTGTGTCTCCCCAAAACCAAACCCAGTGATGAGTACCTTTCACGTCGAATCATAATCGAATGAAGTGAAAGTGTGGAAAGCCTAGTGTTGCGGTTAGTTTTAATTCTATTCTTTCTCTCTGTTTTTGAAAACCTATTTTTTAAGAAAACAACCAATCAAGTTTTATTTGGTCCATAGCAAGGGTCCAATAATTGTGTAGTTGGGTCGCGTTCGAAAAGAGCTTTCCAACAATATATTATAAGCCCAATTCCGATTAATAATGAGGAAGTTATGGCCAAATTACTAAACTGGGCCCGCTTTGGTCTTTATATGAGGCCCAATGATCTACAGGAGGGCCTAATATTGGTTTATCATTCCTAATATGATTAGAATTGATTTTAGTCTTCTAGATTCTTCTAGAAGGTTCTTTTCATTCCTAATTTAATTAGCATTGATAAATTGACTTTAGTTGACTTTTTAGAGTTTTAATCGGAATAAAAGAAGTGTTTTTAAGGAAAATACGATTTTTCCCTTCTGAACGGCTAAATTTTATCAAAATTAAGAAAACGCGTGAAAACGGTTTCTAGCGCCTGACGACAGGATTAGCGCCTGGCGCTAAGGCTTGGCATCTGGCGCTAATGTCCAGCGTCTAGCGCCAATTCTGTTTTATTCTCGTCGAAACTCTGATTTGTTTTTCTATCTGTCCAACTGTAGACACCCATTCGTGTCTCCCCAAAACCAAACCCAGTGATGAGTACCTTTCACGTCGAATCATAATCGAATGAAACGAAAGTGTGGAAAGGTCTAGTGTTGCGGAAAGTTTTATTTCTTTTCTTTTCTTTCCTCTCTGTTTTTGAAAACTTTATTTTGAGAAAACAGCCAATCCAGTTTGGTTGGTCCATGATATGGGTCCAATAGTGGTGTAGTTGGATGGGGTTTGCAAAGACCTTTCCAACGATATATTATAAGCCCAATTCCGATGAATATTGAGGAAGTTATGGCCAATTTACTAAACTGGGCCCGGTTTGAGTTTTAAGTACGGCCCAATGATCTAGGGGAGGGCCTAATATGATTTATCATTCCTAATGTAATTAGGAATGGTTTTGGTCTTCTAGAACATTCTAGAAGGTTTTATCATTCTTAATTCAGTTAGGACTCTTCAGAGTTTTAATTAGATCAAATAGCATTTTCGACTGAAATTATATTATTTTATCTTCCAGTACGGTAAGTTTATCAGTTTTTCGAAAACGCGTTGAAATCCGAATTGGCGTCCAACCCCAGGCCTTGGCGCCTGGAACCAGGATTGGCGCCAGACGCCAGCATTGGCGCCTGGCGCTAGCCACTGGTCCTGGCGCCAATGAGCCAGGTCTGGCGCCAAAGTGGTTTTGTGATCTTCAGACTCTGTTTTGATAAATTATCTTTTTTGGATGATTTTCTCTATAAATATCGTATCAAATACTCCGTTTTCATTCACCAATTACCAACTATCTTCGTTATTCATCATCGACATTCATCAACAAGCATCAATTATCATCTACACCGATCGTTCACCAATTCTTTTCATTCTCAAGCTTTCATAAATTCATTCATGCATTCTTTCTTCTTTGCTTTTTAATACAAAATTCCGCATTCGCAAGATCTAGAAACACCTAGCCATATTCGAAGTTGCCTTCGCTCTAGACGTGAAAGGTTTTAATTTCTGAGGGTTTGGTCCCAAATCTCTCTTTCAATTATTTAATTTAATTGCTTTGTTTATTATTTTCCTTGAAGTTACTAACGTGTGTATTTTGTAATTAGAAAGAGATACGAGGCATCCAAGTAAGTACTTTAATTGATTTTATTGATATTATGATGTAGAAATCATGTTTATATTGTTATTATGATATTCCTAGTATCATGTCTAGGTTAATTTTAATATTAAATATGATTGCTATGATGCCTTTTATTCTCTTCCTAATATTTCTTCATGTTAGTATCATGTTAGGGCTAAAGATTTGATTTTTATTGTTTAGTGACATGCTAGGGTTTGTTATTAATCTTGTTAGTATCATGTCTAGGATCTTGCTATGCTTTAACATGATTATGATTGATATTATTATTATTCATGATATTGATTATTTATTATGTTGCTTGATGATTTATTTATTTATTGCTTGATCACCTTTATTGTATGTTTAAAGGGAATTGGTACTTGCAATCACGTTTAATAAGATAATTAATAATCTTGTTTAGGGTTAATTGTGATTATAATTCAAGTGATCGCCAATAATAGATTTATTTGTGCATTAATGTTCAACCAACATAGATTAAACAGGTTTAGGGTTAATCCTATTGATTGTATGTTAGTCAGAAAGCGCACATGAATACGAGCAGAATAAAGTAGAGGCCTATTATTAGGGCAGGTTCAATCTCTTTTAGGTTGGATTTGTACCATCATCCCCGAACCCTTATTTGGTTCATGACCTTATGGAGTTGACGATCTCTTGGATCGTTAAGGGGTGTAACCTTCACCTCGTGAACGGTTTACAAGTTCCTTAAAAACTTGTTGGCGACTCTTTTTCTCTATCTTCTTCCCTTTTGGACGCCACCGTACTTTAGTGTATGATCACAGTGGGGTTCAAGCTAGTGGGATTTTAAAGGCTTGAAATTATTCCCTACACCAACTGATTTTCTCTACAAATAGCTTCCTAAAACCTCCGTTTTCCATCAACAATTATCATAAACTCTTATCAAGAATTTCTTGATTATTCTCTCTCTCTTTTCTAAACTAGCCTCCTCTCATACAAAATTCCGCATACATTAGCACTAGACACTCCTAGCCAAATTCGAAGTTGCCTTCGCTCAAGACGTGAAAGGTTTTAATTTCTAAGGGTTTGGTCCCAAATCTTTATTTCAATTATTTAATTTAATTGTTTGATTATTATTTTCCTTGAAGTTACTAATTCGTGTATTTTGTTATTAGATAGAGATACGAAGCATCCAAGTAAGTGATTTAATTGATTTATTGATATTATGATACATAAATCATATCTAGGTTGTTATTATGATTCCTAGTATCATGTTAGGGCGTTTTGATATCCTAGTATCATGTTTAGGGTAATAACTATAATTTCTATTATCAAATATGACAATTGTGATTTCTACGACGCTTCCTATTTTCTTTCTTGGTATCATGTTAGTATCATGTTAGGGCTAAAGCTTTGATTTTTATTGTTTAGTGACATGCTAGGGTTTGTTATTAATCTTGTTAGTATCATGCTTAGGATCTTACTATTATTATTATTATTATTATTATTATTATTATTATTATTATTATTATTATTATTATTATTATTATTATTATTATTATTATTATTATTATTATTATTATTATTATTATTATTACTATTATTATTATTATTATTATTATTATTATTATTATTATTATTATTATTATTATTATTATTATTATTATTATTATTATTATTATTATTATTATTATTATTATTATTATTATTATTATTATTATTATTATTATTATTATTATTATTATTATTATGTTTCTTGATTATATTTATTGTTATTGCTTGATCACACCTTTTATGCATGTTAAACGGAATTGGTACTTGTAATCACGCTTAATAAGATAATTAATAATCTTGTTTAGTGTAATTTGATTATAATTCAAGTGATCGCCAATAATAGTTTTATTTGTGCATTAATATTCAACCAACATAGATAAACAGGTTTAGGGTTAATCGTATTGATTGCATGTTAGTCAGAAAGTGCACATGAATACGATCAGAATAAAGTAGAGGCCTATTATTAGGTCAGGTTCAATCTCTTTTAGGTTGGATTTTTACCTTCGTCCCTGAATGTCCAGTCATGGTTCCAGACCTATTGGAGTTGACGATCTCCTGGGTCGTTAAGGGGTGTAACCTTCACCTCGTGAACGGTTTACAAGTTCCTAAAACTTGTTGGCGACTCTTTTGCTCTATCTTCTTTCCCTTTGGACGCCACCGTACTTTAGTGTATGATCACAGTGGGGTTCAAGTTTGGGGTAATGCTTGAAATATTCCCTACACTAGATATTCCAAGTTTTTTTTGTGTCAGAATCTATCCCTATATTATCCAAAGCATTCATCACTACCAACCTATGTTCTCGAGATGTAGCTAGAAGCTTTCATACGTTCATCTCGACCTTGGTCTTTTTGAATTGTTTGTCAATATCATTGTCTTCTGTGATAGGTATGGGAACTTGATGCGTAGTCAGCATAGGTTGTGTTGAGATGGGAGGTTGCGTTCTCCCAGATCTCGTGAGGATATCTATAGGTGAGTCCTCTTCATCCCAGAAATCACGTACTGAATATGACACTGAAAGTGGAGGTTTTTCCATGTCTTTTAGGTAGACGTCTTCTTCATCGATGTCCCAAACCCCATTAATGCTTATGTCTTCTTCTTTTGGGATTTGAACTAGCTTCTTATCATCAATCATTTTCTGAATTAAATCTTTAAATTTAAAACAATTTTCAATAGTGTGTCCCCCTAATTGATGGTATTGACAATAGAATCTATCTGTCCTCTTTAGCGATTCAAATGGTCTTGGTTCGAGAGGTTTGACCTTACCACTCTTGGAGAGCATTTTGAACATTTTACCATATGAAGTCCCAATTGGAGTATAGAGTTTATTACTCTACTTGGGTCCGTCGGTTACTTGTAGAGAGAAGGCTTTCTTCTTCGTGGGTGGAATCTTGTCACACTTTTTCTAAAGCTCCTCTGCTTCTTTCTTTGCGAATCCGAGATACTAACGTAGCAAATCTGTACCCTCCCAAATGGACCATATAAGCATTCGTACGTCTTCCTTGCTTGCTGGTTCAGGAAAATCATCCATGGCATCGAAAAAGATTTCCTCCTCTTCTTCGATAACATGAATTTCTTCAATAGGCTTGATGAGAGATGAGGGATAAACCTCGTTTTCCCCATCAGAGATGACCAAGGAATGAGTGAGAGGTGCGTTGTCGATTCTTGGCTTCTTACTTGCAGGGGGCAATGGTAGTTTGTTATTATCAATTAAATCTTGGATAGCTTCCTTAAGCTTCCAACAATTTTCAGTGAGATGGCCCCTACCTTGATGATGATATTTGCAATGTGCATTGGGGTTACAATTAGCTGTCCTCTTTTCAACTGGTGGGTCACCAAATGGTCTAATAGGAGTTATAAGACCTTTTGCATTTATTCGGTCTAATGCTGTGTCATAACTCATACCTATAGGAGTAAAGTTCCTCCTAAATGATTTCTTTTGTCCTTGGTTGTTCATAGCAAGGACTTCACTCAAATTAAAGGTGCTAACATTGTTTGAGTGGGTGGTTTTGGAAGAAGAAGGATTGTCGTTCTTCTTGCCTTTCCAGCCACTGTTGGAGTTATTGTTAGCAGCTTTTAGCTTAGCCAGGTCGTCTTCAATATTGATTCTAATGTCATAGACGGCCTTGAAGGTATGTAGATTATTTTGATATTTCAGATGCTTGGAGTACTTCTCTTGAAGGTTCTTGATGAACAATCTCACAGGTTCTTTCTCGCTTGGTACTTCAATCATCCTAGCAGAGATTTCTATCCATTTGTTGAAGAAAGAAGTGAAACCTTCATTCTCTTTCTGCTTGAGTATTTCAAGTTCCCTATAATTAGTTTCAACTTGAATATTGCACTTGTACCTATCAATGAAAGAGTTTACTATTGATTCCTAAGTAGAGGTTCGCTCTTTGTTAAGGGAGAAGAACCATTGTTGGAAAACGGTTTTAAGAGATAGAGAAAATAAAGAGGGAAATACCTTCTTATCAATACCCTTAATACTCATTATTGTTTCAAAGGCTCTTAAATGAAAATAAGGATTATCAGTTGCCTTGAATTTTGGGATGTCGTTGGCATTGAACTTCTGCGGAAGAAGCTCCTTGTCCACCGAGACCCCTTGTGAACTAATGCCTTGAAACTTGTAGTCACTAGATAGCTTGCTCAAGCATTTTCTTTCATGAGGTCTATCTGTTGTTGCTTCATAGGGTCATTGATTTTGAGGGTTAAAGCCTTCAACGCCTCAGTCACGTCAGTCAATTGATTCCTAAGTTCATTGACTTCTTCCTGAGTTGCCATTATCTTCTTAGCTTTCCTTTTTCAAGCGATTGATTTGTCCAAAATTTTTACTTGAATGAAAATGCTGTCTTTGATCAAACGCCCTTCCTTTCTTGACCACGCGATGTAAATTAAAGCATTTATTTTAATGACTTGACTCAAATTTACCTTGACTTTACGGGTTTATAAAGAAAAAGAAAAAAAAGCAAAAAAGGGTGTATATTTTTGGTAATCAAGTATATGGTTCAAACAAGTGGTTTGATTAGAGGATTAATATCCGACTTACCCCCCCCTAAAAAAAATGACGGAAAATACGCGCATACAAGACTCTCTTAGACATGGTCAAAGTGTACATACATATTAGTGTGTGCTTTATGTGGTGAGTGCAAGTGACATGCTTTGACTCTTGTGTAAGACCATGGGACTTAGTGCCAATCAATTAAGGACTTAACGAGGCATTATTATCAATAAAATAATCAAATTGATTAGCAAATTGTTTAATTAGACACAAAGTGATGACTCAAGCAACATACCGAACTGTCGCCAAAGCAACATGACTGTCGCCGCACTTTGCAGTGAGCGCCAGACGATAGAGCTGTTGCATGCGCTACACAACACAGTGTGGCGCTGCAGTCAAAATCGTGGCGCCATTGCTGGAACGTTGATCTGGGAATGCCTAAAGTCGTACTAAGTCAATTTGATTAAATTATTAGACTTTAATTACTCAAATTAGTTAATTAATTAATTAGGCAAAGTTCTATTAGTCATTAATCATTTTATTTAGTCTTAGCACAAGTCAAACAAACGGTTAGGAAAAACACATAGAGTATGCACAACAAATAATGCACAATTAGTCAAGTAGGCACAATATGATGCAATGAGTTCACAACCTAACCATGGCTCTAGTTCTCTAAATTTCGGGATATGGGTTTGTCAAAGAGGGTCCATGGTTAATTGTTCGGATGCACCGCGTGGAAGCCATACCTTTTGAAGGGTTGGCGCGAGTGGATGGGACACCACGAGTTAAAAACTCGCTTCCATGGTTTGGTGAATTCAAAATTCTCGGATGTACCATTTTTTGCACAGAGCGTTCAATCAGGTAGATGGAGCATGAATTCCCAGAGGGTTATGTCCATATGTAGAACACATATGGGTTTCAGAAAAGTGAGAAAAACTTAATCAGGAAGTAGGATCGAGCAAACAGTGCTAAAAAGTGGTCAAAATTAGAACGCATATTTCTGGCTCGTCTTGGAAGAACTTGGCGCCAGTGAACAGAGATCGGCGCCGCGATTTGGCTCTGGCAACAGGAGTGTCGCCTTGCGCCAGAGTCAAATCATTGGCGACAAACTCTGTTTTCTGACGCTTGTTCCTACATGCCTCAGCAGCTTTCTATGCTCGATAAAATTTTCCAGTTTCGTGCAGCATTATTTCGATCCTACTGTGAAAGATATTCTTCAAATTTCAATGTGTAAAATTCCTATGTTTTTAACTCATTACGGATGGTCTTTCCAATGAGATCTTTTTTATGCATATGACAATAGTGTTAATCAAAATTACGCACATGAAATACTTAGAACTTTTCAAGTCTCATCCATTCATTCTAAATCATTGCCGAAATAAATTTCAGGAATTAAAATAAAAATCCTCCCAAGTGGAGTTGCCAAAAACTATAGGGAATATTTCAAGCATTACCCCAAACTTGAACCCCACTGTGATCATACACTTAAGCATGGTGGCGTCCAAAGGGAAGGAAGATAGAGCATAAGAGTCGCCAACAAATTTTAGGAACTTGTAAACCGTTCACGAGGTGAAGGTTACACCCCTTAACGATCCAAGAGATAGTCAACTCCAATAGGTCTAGAACCTTGACTGGTAGTTCGGGGATGAAGGTACAAATCCAACCTAAAAGAGATTAAACCTGCCCTAACAATATGCCTCTACTTTATTCTGATCGTATTCATGTGCGCAATCTGACTAACATGCAATCAATTGGTTTACCCTAAACCTGTTTATCTATGTTGGTTGAATATTAATGCACTAATAAAACTATTATTGGAGATCTCTTGAATTATAATCAAATTATCCCTAAACAATATTATTAATTATCTTATTAAGCGTGATTACAACTACGAATTCCATTTAAACATGCCTAAAAGGTGTGATCAAGCAATAAGAATAAATATATATCAAGCAACAATAATAATCATAACTATAATAATCATCATAATCATTAATCATGTTTAAGCATAATAATAGTAAGATCCTAGGCATGATACTACCAAGATTAATAACAAACCCTAGCATGTCACTAAACAATAAAAATCAAAGATTTAGCTCTAACATGATACTAACATGCTATTAGGAAAGAAAATAGAAAGCATCACAGAAATCACAATTGTCATATTTGATATTAGAAATTATAGTTGTTACCCTAGACATGATACTAGGAAGATCAAAACATCCTAACATGACACTAGGAATCAAAATAACAATCTAGACATGATTTCTATATCATAATAACAAAAAATCAATTAAAGCACTTACTTGGATGCCTCGTATCTCTTTCTAATAACAAAATACACGCATTAGTAACTTCAAGGAAAATATAAACCAACAATTAAATTAAATAATTGAAATAGAGATTTGGGACCAAACCCTCAGAAATTAAAATCTTTCATGTCTAGGGCGAAGGTAACTTCGAACTTGGCTAGTTGTTTCTAGATCTTGCGAATGCGAAATTTTGTTTGCAAAAGGCTAGTTTAGAAAAGAGAGAGAGAGAGAGTAATCAAGAGATTCTTGATGAGAGTTGGTGACGGAAAACAGAGGTTTTAGGAGGCTATTTATAGTGAAAATCAGTCGGATGTGATAAAAAACGAATCAGAGTTTCAAAAAGAATAAAACACGACCGCAGCGCCAAACACGCGTGTGGCGTCATACGCTGGACTCTAGCGCCAGGCGCTAGGTATGGCGCCAGGCGCTGGTCCTGTCATTAGACGCTGGAAATAAATTTCCACGCGTTTTCTTAACTTGATAAATATTAGCCGTACGAGAGGGCAAAATCGTATTTTCCTTATAAACACTTCATTTATTCTGATTAAAACTCTTAAAAGTCAGCTAAAGTCAATTTATCAATGCTAATTAGATTAGGAATGAAAAGAACCTTCTAGAAGAATCTAGAAGACTATAATCAATTCTAATTGCATTAGGAATGATAAATCAATATTAGGCCCTCCTCTAGATCATTGGGCCGCATATAAATATCAAACCGGGCCTAGTTTAGTAATTTAGCCATAACTTCCTCATTATTCATCGGAATTGGGTTTATAATATATCGTTGGAAAGCTCTTTTCGAACCCGACCCAATAACACTATTATTGGACCCTTGCCATGGAACAAACCAAACTGGATTGGCTGTTTTCTTAAAATAACTTTTCAAAAACAGAGAGAAAGAAAAGAAATAAAAAACTAATCGTAACACTAGACTTTCCACACTTTCACTTCATTTGATTATGATTCGTTGTGAAAAGTACTCATCACTGGGTTTGGTTTTGGGGAGACACAACTGGGTGTCTACACACCCCATTCATAATACATGAGATTACTAACTCTATATTGTTTGTAACCACGAAAGGAGGATCAAGGATGATGGTACAAAGTGAGTCATGGAGTCACATTCGCCCGTATTGGCCTCTACTCGTTTCTTATAGTGAAAAGCATTCTTGCGATCTTAATGACATGCAAACAAAGATTCAATTAGCTCCAAACAATTATTATGCTAAATTGGTTGAATATTAATGCATCATATAATTCTAAAATATCGTGATCACTTGAATTAATAACAAGATTAAAAAGGAACCTAAAAAGGTTGTCCAAATTATCTTATTAGGCGTTATTTTCAATTACATATTCCCTTTAAACATGCAATATGGTGATCAATAAATATAATAAAATAAACATTAATATTAGAAGCAATTTAACAATAAATCCAACAATTTAAAATCGTTAGAAAAATAATAGAAACAAAAGGAGCATAATTCTTACTTTGATTCTGTTTGCTTGCAACTATAAAATAATAAACGAGTTAGTAACTTCAAGAGAAAAATAATTAAACAATAATTAAATTAAATTAAATAGAGTTGATTTGGGGACAAACCCTCAAACAGTTCTACCTTTCACGCCTTGGCTAAGGACAGAACCACGAGTAAAGTATGAACTCCTTGGAGTGCTTGAAGAGGGAATTTTGAAAGAAGAAGGGTAGGCTAGTGTTTAGGCTAGAGCATAGAAGAGAGAAAAAGAGAGTATTAATTGATGCCCCATACATCAGAAATAAGGGGATATTTATAGAAAAAATGAGTAGAGGGAACATACGGAACCCTAAAAAGATAAAAAAAAACCCTAAAAAATAGCACCGCGACACAGCAAAGAGCACCGTGACATGGTGCCAGGCACAGTCTGACGGGGAAAACTCCCGTGACACAGTGGAAAACAGTGTGACTCGGGAAATAATTAGGTAACGGGGAACAAAACACGTGAAGAGTTTACGCGGAAAGGACACGGAGTTGCCCCGTGTCACAGTACAGGCACCGTGTCACGGGAAATCCCACTGTGGCGCGGCATTGGATCCTATGACACGGTGCTTACTGCCGTGACGCGGGAACTTGTAGTTCGTTATTCCGTCTAAATTCATTTTTACCCTAATTTCGTCAAGCCTTTTTGATAGGGACGGAGAATGATTTAAGAGGTTCGGCGATCCTAAATCACACTGTATACGCCGTTAGATAGGTCGTTAAGCTACTACCCTAATCAAATTAATTATTTATAATACCTAAACTTACACTAAACTAGTTAGTGGCAAGTAAAGGGTCGAACCACGAAGACTAAGTGTATCAATTTGTGCAAATTAGACTAGTAGGAAAGGTTGTGGGATAGAGAGAGATTAAACCATACACTACTAAGAGCAAATAACTAAAACTAGGGAAAGTGGAATCCAATTACATCAATGCATTCACTAACATCATACAATTAGATGAAAATGACCTCGATTAGGAACATCAACACATTTAACTCACTCTTGCACAATTAATCATGTTAATTATCCTACTAAACTAGTTCACTCTCGTGCAACTAGCCTAGCAAAAGTATGGAAGATTTAGGGCTCTCAACCAACTCACTCTCGCACAATTGATTGAAAGCACAATTAAGAGCATAAAATCGATTAGCTAGAAAGATTCTAATCCATAAAAGTATCATCCATACACAATAATTAAGAAACAATTTCATACTAATCACAATCAATCATACAATTCATTAATATAACTTCATCCAATTTCCTAGAACAAGACCTAAGTTAACATAATGAAGAAAAACATGGAAATCAAGGTAAAACAAGAATAAAAACAAGATCAAACAAACAAACTAATTAATCTACTCAAATCAACAAACAAAAAGCAAAAACTAAGAATCAAGCAAAGCAATAAAGATGAGAGAAAGTTAGAAAATGCTCATTGAATAGATGAGAAAAAGTTCCACAAAGTTGCTTCTTCAACCTCTCAAAAACTCCATGGAAATCCAAGCTTTCTCTCTCTAAAACTACTCCTAAACTAGAGAGAGAAAATCCTAATCTAACCCTAAGAAAGAGAAAAAAAAAATGAGGCTAAACTAATCTAATCTAGGGTAAAAAAATAAAATGGTTTTTTTTTTTTTTTTTTTTTTTTTTTTTATAATTTTTTTTTATTTAGAAAATGCTCATTAAATAGATGAGAAGAAGTTCCACAAAGTTGCTTCTTCAACCTCTCAAAAACTCCATGGAAATCCAAACTTTCTCTCTCTAAAACTACTCCTAAACTAGAGAGAGAAAATCCTAATCAAACCCTAAGAGACAGAAAAATAAAAGAGGCTAAACTAATCTAATCTAGGTAAAAGTAAAATGTTGATTTTTAGTTTTTAGAAAATAACCCCAAAAGGGGTATTTATATTACTAGGCTTAAAATAAAATAAAAGAAATTAAAAATAAATAAAACTAAATAAAACAATTAAAATAACTAAACTGAAAGCGAAAAAAACAAAAAATAAAATAAAAAGGAAAAAGAAAATAAAAAGGGAAAAACAAGCTCAAACCCACGAAAAAACTATCAGACCCCCAAATTTTGCCCCTCTTCATTTCGTGGCTGCTCCAATTCAAACACCATCAGCACCATCACCACGCATCATCACAGAATCACCACCGTTAATCCTCATCGTCATCAATCAAGCATCAATCAAGGCCGTTAAATTTTCATTAAACTCATGTGAAAAGCTCGTGATTGAACCCATATTTGCGCGCCAACGAAGACATCGCGCAGAGGTAGTGCAAATGCTACTGCCTCAACTCTGATTTTGGACTCCATTTGTGCGCCTTCTGATAGTGTTGCGCGGCCGCGAGGAGCTCCAATCAAATTGGGGCTAAATTGGACTGTTTTGTATTAGGGGTTGCTCTGTATTGGAGGCTGCTGCTGTTTCGGTGATTGAGAATGGTGGCGCGGCTGGTGGTAATTGCGAGTTGTTTGGTGGTGAAATAGGAGGCGCATCAGGTAAGGTTGTGAGAATGTGTGGCTGCTGATTGGTTGTTTGATTCGTTGCTGTTGCTGTTAGTGTTGTTGTTGTTGTTGTTGTGTTTGTTGCTGTTGCAGTTGGTGGTGTTGAGGAAAGGAGGGAGCAGGGGAGATGAGTGCGTGACTGGTGTGGTGGAGGATAAGTGTCTGTGGGGTGAAGGTTAAGGGGCAGCAACTACGATGCTTGGAAGGTTCTTGGATTGAAACCTTTGACTCGAACCTCTGACCTCCGAACACGAATAAGACTTTGAAACCCGGAACACCTACAACCAAAAACACGAGGGTATTACCACGGGATAAAATAAAATAAGATAAAGATAAAATAAAATAACTTAAAAATAAAAATCAAAAGAAATTAAATAAAATAAAGAAAACAAATTTGAAAATAAAATAAAATAAGAAAATGAGAGAAACTATGAATTATTAACTAAAAATACGAAAATAAACTAAAAACTATTAAAAACTACTAAAATACTCAAAATAAAGATAAAAGACGAGAATAAGAAAATAAAATAAATAAAGGACAAAATGGGCTAAATTATTGGAAAATAAGCCGGAAAGCGACTCAATAAACACCCTAAAAGTGACATAAAAGTCACTTATCAAACTCCCCCAAGCTAACCTTTTGCTCGTCCTCGAGCAAATTAACATGAAACACGGGAGGAGGAGAGTGAATTATTCACGCAAGAAAAGCTAAAAAGAGAAAGAATGTACACTAACTCACTTTCGTAGGAATAACGGTCAATTTTAGCAACTAAAGACAAGCCATTTAAACCTCTAGATCGCCTTAGAGGACGAGTGTGCTCTCCTGAGGGTTTCCTAAGAGTTTAACCCACAATTTTATACAAAAACCAAGGCAAGGTGATAAAACAAAAAGGAAAAAGAAACATAAAAAGAGAAAGAAAACACAAATTCATATTTGGACAAGAGATAAGAACAAGCACCAATGAATGCAAACCTTTCTATATAGACAAATGTATGCACGTTCCAAGATGTCAATGGTTGATTGAAACATAACATATGCTAAGCATAGAGAACTAATGAGGACTCAATCCACCCTAGCCCCAACCAATCGGGCCGCGTTCTCTCCACTAGCTTTAAATCAACAGTTTCTCATGATTCCACAAAGGAACCAGAAAAAGATAAAGAAATGAAAAACTTTGAGAAGGTAATCCCGACATCTCAACTATGCATACTCTCTCCATAGGTTTGAAGTCTATCTCCCTCCACCGTTCTTTGACTCAACCCCACTAAAGTCTAAGGGTCTTTTATTGGATTGTAACGTAAGGCTAAGGGTTAAGGCGGGGTAAAAATTTGAAAATTTTGGTGATATTTCCTAAGTGAAGAAAAAGAGTGGCCTACTCTAAAAAACAAACTCAAGAAGTCACAAAATATCAAAGAAAATTACCAAAAATGCCATCTCCCCCAAGCTTACTCAACACCAACACACAATATATACAAAAAAAAGAAGGAACGCTCCCTCCCCCCCAAGCTTGGACGAAGCATTGTCCTCAATGCTTAAACTAGGGTATAAAACGAAACCAAACTAAAATATTTTTGTGTTTTTTGTTTCTTTTCCAATTTTTTCTTTTATTATTTTTTTATTTAGCTCTTATTTGGTGTCCTTGCCTTTTTTTGACTATGGACAGCTTTTTCTTGAAACTTCCTTGATTTTCTTGAATTGCATCTTTCTTCTCAAACTTTTTTGCGTATTCTTTTCAAGCTCAACTTTCAAGACCTTACTTAAACCAATTCACAAAGTTTTCTTGCTCATGATCAACACTCTCAAAACTCAAACCTCACATGCCAATGCTTCACTAACTAAAAGGGTTGGTAAACATAGGCCATTGGGTTTGTAATGTGGTTAAGACAAGAAAGGGAAAATTAGGCTCAAATTGGTTATCAAGTAGGTCGATGCAAAATAGAAAATCAACTTTTTAACAAAATAAAAAGAAGATAAAGAAAAATGAGAAAAGGTGCCCTTTTCCTCCCTTAGAGTGGCTCGGTCACGGTTTGGGAGCTAGAGGTCAAAACAAGGATTAAGACATGCATAGTTAAGGATCCTAAATTGCCACTCAACAAGGTGATGAAAGCTCACAAGGGATTATAACAAAATAAATACCAACTAAGGGTTTCAAATCCACTATAGAGAGCAACTCCATCTTACCACATTCCCATGAACTAAGGCTTCATGGACCCCTAAAAGTTCTTAACCCGACTATCTAAGCATATAATATCCTAGAGTCAACCAATGACACTCTCAAACCGTGAATACATTTACCACTTAGGAAGAAAAACATTCAAGTATTCAAGTCCCAAAACAAAATGTCCAAAATAAGAATAAACAAAACACATTTTGCCAAAATTACCTTGAAAGTAAATAAAAATCTTTTTGGATTTTTCAAAATAAAAGAAAAGACATGGAAATGCATATAATCAAGTGCATGGCATAAATGAATCAACTTCCCACCAAACATGATAGAATACCCTCCCCCAAGCTTGAGTGAGACAATATACTCAAATATAAACCAAATAATCCATGAGAGGGGAAAAGAAAGAAATCAATCCAACAAACCAACACAAGTCCAACGAGTTACCAACCATTAGAGAAAGAGCTAGGAAAGATATTACCGGATATTAGTGGGTGTAATCACCCACAAATGAACCAATTTAACCTTTCAAAGCCGATTTCCTCTTGGGTTGAATCTTGATTTCCATATGCTAGCAAAAATAGGCATTAAACTTCCTTAATTCTTGATCCAAACCAATGCATAAGTGTATATCATGTTATGCACCTAGAAAGGGGCACACAAACATTTCCATGAGAGAAAATCTAATCTAAAAAGAAAAGAAAATGAAAGCAATTGTAGACACCTAAAAATGTCTCCCCAAAACTAAACCCGATTATAAATAATCTTTCACCGCCACTGTTGGTCGGGTTTAGTATTTAATCCGGAGAGTGCTTAAAAAATTGTATTTTATTAAATTCTTATTTTTGAAAGGTCCATGGATTAGTCTTGGTGTTTGGTAAAAGCATAGTTTTAATTTTAGCCCAAGTTTGTTAATTAATTTTAAGCCCAAACCTTTTTATTTTATTATTTATTATTTATTTTTGGCCCAAACATTTTATTTTATTTTATTAGTCCAAAAAATAAAAAAGGCCCGAAATTATCAATCGGCACTTAAAAAGCCGAAAGAAATTAGGGTTAAAAATGAATTTAGACGGAAAAATGGACTGGAACTGACCGTGTCACGGTACAGCTTGACCGTGTCACGGGAACTGTTCCCGTCTGACGGTGGGACTTCCCGTGACACGGGAGGTCTGCCGTGACACGGAGAGTTCCGTGTCCTTTCCGCGTAAACCCTTAACGCGTTTTCCGTTCCGTTTTCTGAAAATTTCCCGCGTCACTCCAAAACTGATCGTGTCACGGGAAGTTATACCGTCTGACGGTACAGTCTGACCGTGTCACGATACAGTCTGACCGTGTCACGGGATACTTTTTTAGGGTTTTTATCATTTTAGGGTTCCGTGTGTTCCCTCAGCACATTTCCCTATAAATACCCCCCTCATTTCTGATGTACGGGGCAACGAGAATTCTATTATTCTTATTTTTCTCTCTTCTATGCTCTTAACCTAAACACTAGCCTACCCTTTTCACTTCAAAATTCCTTCTTCAAGCACTCAAAGGAGTCCATATTTCACTCGAGGTTCTGTCCTTAAACCAAGGCGTGAAAGGTAGAATCGTGAGGGTTTGGCCCCAAAATCAACCTTACTTAATTTAATTTAATTTAATTATTGTTTTGTTATTTCCTTGAAGTTACTAACTCGTTTATTATTTTGTAGTTGCAAACAAACAGATTCAAAGTAAGGATCATGCTCTTTTTACTATTGTTATTTTTCTAACGATCTTTATGTTGTTAGAATTATGATTAAATTGGTTTTTATATTAATATTGATTCTATTATTTATTTTGATCACCCTATTGCATGTTTAAAGGGAATATGTAATTGAAAATCACGCCTAATAAGATAATTTGGACAACCGGTTTAGGATCCTTTTTAATCTTGTTATTAATTCAAGTGATCACAAATATTTTAGAATTATATGTTGCATTAATATTCAACCAATTTAGCGTAATAATAGTTTGGAGCAAATTGAATATTTTATTGTATGCCTTTGAGATCACAGGAATGCTTTTCACTATAAGAATCGAGTAGAGGCCAATACGGGCGAATGTGACTCCATGACTCACTTCGTACCATCATCCCCGATCCTCCTTTCGTGGTTCCGAACCATATGGAGTTAGTAATCTCATGGATTATGAATGGGGTGTAACCTTCACGGGCCAATCGTTGTTGCCTATCGTTGTCCCTTATCGTGGTTGCCTTTTTATGATCCGTGAACGGTTTACAAGTTCCTTAAAAACTTGTTGGCGACTCCCTACTTTATTTGTCCCTAATCGTTGTCCCTAATCGTAATGTCAATTCCCACTTCCTATGAGTGCCAAGCATATTAACACATGCTTTTAACGTAGGCGCACTTCGGGCGACGCCTACAATTTGGCGACTCCACTGGGGAGGATTCTTAATTATTTATCGATTTGAGTGATCGGTATTTATTTAAGATAAGTAGATGAGACTTGAAAGATTCTTGAAAAAATATTCTTGTGATTAATTTGGCATTTTTGCATTTGCATAGACGTTTTAACGTCGCATTCAGGTATATCCCGTAGGAAAAATTGGATAACTTGGTTGCGCGCAAAAGCAAACAGGGCACCAGTCAGATTTTCTGACTGCCGTGTCATGGCAGAGTCTGCCGTGTCACGGTACAGCGTACCGTCTGACGGTACACTGTACCGTGACACGGGAATTTCTGAAAAAACGTATGTGTTCTACATACGTCTTAGCCCCGGGGGATTTAAGCTCTATCAACCCAAAAACGCTCATGGCAATAAGGGTTCATCCGAGTTATTAAATTCACCCAAACCATGGACTCGAGTTCGATTTCATCACAAACTTGCGGAGCCGCCCGTTCGCATACACCTTCAAAAGAGGATGCCTTGCTAACGCGTCCAAACTCTTAACCATGGTACCCTATTGACACCAAATAAACTTGACCATAGTCGAACATAGAACTTGACCTTAGGTTGCGAACTATTCTTTGCATCATTGTGCCTACATGTTTTATGTTCGGTCGTTTTGATCCTAACCTTAACGATCTTTCTTTGTCTATGGTGACTAACGATTGCCAATGGACCGTACTCACTTAGTAATTAGCAAAAAAAAAAAAAAACTAAAAAAAAAAACTAAAAATTGTCGTGTCACGGTACAGTGCACCGTCTGACGGGGTATTGTACCGTGGCACGGGAATGTCGACCCTGACACGGTGGATTTTCCAAAAAAAAAAAAAAAAAAAAAAAAATTGCCGTGTCACGGTACAGTGCACCGTTTAACGGGGTACCGTACCGTGGCACGGGAATGTCGACCGTTACACGGTGAATTTTCCAAAAAAAAAAAAAAAAAAAAAGCGTCAGTCAAGTCTTTCGTGTTAATTTGGTCCTCGCGTCAGTCATTTTGGTTATTGTTCACATGTCTAGCCATACGATCATACCACGAGTCTTATAACATCACTTAGTCACTCACGAGTCAAGTATAGTCCACACACTTTCTTTATGTTCCGACTCGAGTCGTGCACCAGGTTGTTTATGATCGTATATTACGTTCATGCACCTTTTTTTCGTCATAATAAAAAAATGAGTGGAATTTTCTCACCTATTTTCAAAGGTCTATTTTTTCCTCCCTTTCCTATCTTGAGCAATGAGTCAAACAATTAAGTGAATTATTATATTTCACAGTACTTGGTCAAGGAACGGGGATAGATCAATACGGTTCGAGCCATTACCGCAACAATCTCTCAGATCTAATAGGCGTTCAAAGAGAACTTTGTCATCTCCGTTACTCATCACCTTTCAATGGCAACTAAAGAAGACATTGAGAACATCAACAAATCCATTGAGGCACTGTCTTCCATGATGCAAACCCTTACCACTAGGGTCACTACCATGGAACAAAACAAGGTCACTGTTTCCACCCTTGATAAACTGAAGGAACAAATGAGTAAGATCTCTGAGGATTTCACTTATGTGGAACGGCCTCCCACTCCTTTGGATGTGAAGGACAGACTCCTTGAAAAGTTCTCCACTGCTGATATTCCAAAGTTCAAGCCTACTGACAATCCAATATTCCATTTGAAGGCGTTCTCTGCAACCATGGTACTTAAGGGATTGGACGTAACACTCTTCCCTACGGTGTTCCCTCTCTCCTTAGAACATGCTTGCCAACAATGGATTTATTCCTTAGATGCCAAGCATACTGCGACTTGGCAAGATGTCACCGACACTTTCATGAATCGTTACAAGTGTAACATTCAAACTAAAACTTCTGAACGTGAACTCTCCATTCTCAAACAGAAAGAGAATGAAGGCTTCACCGCTTACCTGAACAGGTGGAGGGAAACAGCTTCACTCTTGGTAGATCCTCCCAAAGAAAGAGAGATGGTTCGCCTCTTTATTCAAAATCTGACTCATAAATATAGGGAACATCTCAAATTTCTTCCACTGAACACTTTCGAAGCTGTATACGACATCGACATCAATATCGAGGATGAGCTAATAAAGACTGCTGGTAGTAACAATAATAACACTTGGAAAAACAAGAAGAACGACCATCCTTCTTCTTCGTCTTCTAAGCACGAAAATACTACCAACAATATAAGCCAAGTTGATCTCAATGAAGTGTTAGCTCTTACTCCATTGCCCAAGAAGAAAAGAACTTACACTCCTTTAGGAATGACTTATGATGCGGCCTTTGATCGCCTTTACAGTTAAGGCCTGCTCACACCTATTGGGCCATTTCCAGAGCCAAAACCTGAAGAAAGGAGTGCCAAATGCAATCCCAATGCCCATTGCAAGTGCCATCAAGGAAGGGGCCACACTACGGAGCAATGTTGGAATTTGAAGGACGTCATTCAAGACTTGATGGATGCAAATAAACTTCCTGTCCCTCCAGGCGGCAAGAAGTAATGAATACAAGGCACACAGATCCTTCGTGCAAGATTTCATGCTTTGTTTTATTCTTTTGTTTCGACCCTCTCCCCCAATAAGTCTAGCATAGGTTCCCGTTATCCATGTGTCTATGTGTCACATTTCTTACCTTCTTCATAAATGAGCATCTCTTTCTTACATTCGATCATGTGATTAGCAAAAAAAAAAAAAAAAAAAAAAAAAAAAAAAAAAAAAAAAAAATTGTCGAACTAAACACAAGGTACACCAATGATTTGAGGCACCTTTGCAACCCTGTCATTCCCCATTAACCCACTCAATCACATATCCAGTTCTTCATCAACCACTTTGAGCCTCGTCTAACGTTTGGCCTTCATTTCTTCAACCCACATTCACTCAACCCTGGGATTGGAAGATGTGTAATTGTATAACATTCAAAAAACAAGTAAAAAAAAAAAAAGCAGCAAAGCAACAATAAAACAATGTCTAAAGGCAAGTGTTCCAATGTCTTTGATATGAACATGTCTCAAATTGCGTCTCTCATCGAGTGCTTGGTACCGTGCCTAAGAAACATGAATGCTAAGTGAGTGATGGACCGCATGACCTGAGATTGCCTACATTGATACAAAAGAATATAAAAAAAAAAAGAAAAAAAAAAGTTGAAAATAAACTTGCAAAATTCAAAATTTTCAAATTTAAAATTACACATCTTGGAGATTCTCTCGGGTCTTGAGCCTTTTACCCCTTTCTTCCTTAAACCATCAACTTAACCACATTACAACCCTTGAAAGACCTCTTTGAGGTGTACATAAACTTGCGCAAAGTTCGGTTAGAGCTACGTTCGGCCTGATTCCTAACGGATACGTAGGCAACCTCACATCGAGGTGCGGCCACATTCATATTCATATCCAAGCATTTAGAGCTAGACTTGGGGGCTTGAACCCAAATCACATTAGCTTACCCAGCCTGAAGAGCCATCATCTTTGACTCTTCTCACATCTCTTTCCATCACCATAACCCTTGCAGCCAGCCTTAGTATCACATTCACACACTTCACTCACACATTCATATCCAAATCATCATTCCCTTTAAGAGCCCTTTATCATGAAATCTTGTTTTAACACTGTGCATGTTTCATCATATTTAAAGACAACATTCAGTAAAAGAAACATTGTATACTTGCTTAGCTTCCTGACCTGAGCAATGTTCATTGTTTCGCATAATGTGCTAAGAAACATTTATATATCAATGATTTTTAATCATACAAAGCATATCGTGCTTAGCTCCTTGACCTAAGCAACGTTCATTATGCAATAATCATTATACGTGCTTAGCTTCAAGACCTAAGTGACGTTCAAAATCGCTTCTTTACACCATATATGATGCTTAGCTCCATGACTTAAGTTCATTCATCTATCGTGTCACATGATGTAATTGTCCTTAGCCTCCTGGCCTAAGAACATGCATCATGCATACATTATTTTCAGGACAAGCAATTCAATCCATACGATTTATTTCGTCTTGCTCAAGGAGGAAGTTCAAAACCTCTCTCCCTTTTCATTATTTTATTTTGAAGAAGTTCAAAAAACTTTTTCCAAGTTTTCATCGAAGGAAGTTCGAAAATAAAAGTTCAGTTTTCACATCTTTCTTTTTCGGGAGAAAGTCGGTACCCTCCACTCATGACAAAAATTGACGGAAATTTTTTTGCTTTTGCATCTTCGTTTGCTTGTGTCTGCACACACACATATACACACACACACACACACACACTCACAATTCATACACATGTCATGTCACATCAAGTCAAACTTGGTAAAGTTAGTGGTCAAGTCAATCACAGTATGTACGAGTCCATTGGCAAATTTATTTTTGCAGGTCTTATCTACAGCCCACGTCCGGGGACAAGCGGCCCCTCTACATCCCACGTCCGGGGACAAGCGGACCACCATCATTTCATAACGCAAGGTTCTCAATACACAGAGACTTGCAATCTCATCATCTGTCGACTTTCCTCAAGCATGGAAAGTATTATCCGGTGGATTTCTTCAAGCATAGAAAACTGCCAAGTCGGCTTTCCTGAAGCATGGAAAGCGTTATCGGTGGATTTTTCTTCAAGAATAGAAAACCGCCAAGTCGGCTTTCCTCAAGCATGGAAAGCGTTATCGATGGATTTTTCTTCAAGTATAGAAAACCGCCAAGAAGTCGGCTTTCCTCAAGCATGGAAGGCATTATCGGTGGAATTCTTCAAGCATAGAATGACACCAAATTCGTTCGTCGACTTTCCTCAGGCATGGAAAGTATTATCTGGTAGCTTTCTTCAGGCTTAGAAAGGTACCAAATTCTTCAGTCGGCTTTCCTCAAGCATGGAAAGCATTTCAACCAATGTCACTCGGTAGATTCCTTCAAGCATAGGAAAATACCAAACTCGTTTGTCACCGACACACTGGTGCCAGATATGTATTCTATCCCTTTACTCTTTTATCTGTGGAATTAACATTTTTCTGCAGGTATCGGCGTATACAGAGTGATTTAGGATCGCAGAACGTCTTAAATCATTCTCCGTCCTTATCGACTACTTTGACTATCGTTTTCGAAACTGACGTTTCTACTAACTCAGTCAAAGTGTGGGCTTCTGTAGACACCTAAAAATGTCTCCCCAAAACCAAACCCGATGATAAATAATCTTTCACCGCCATTGTTGGTCGGGTTTAGTATTTAATCCCGAGAGTGCTTAAAAAATTGTATTTTATTAAATTCTTATTTTTGAAAGGTCCATGGATTAGTCTTGGTGTTTGGTAAAAGCATAGTTTTAATTTTAGCCCAAGTTTGTTAATTAATTTTAAGCCCAAACCTTTTTATTTTATTATATATTATTTATTTTTGGCCCAAACGTTTTATTTTATTTTATTAGTCCAAAAAATAAAAAAGGCCCGAAATTATCAATCGGCACTTAAAAAGCCGAAAGAAATTAGGGTTAAAAATGAATTTAGACGGAAAAATGGACTGGAACTGACCGTGTCACGGTACAGCTTGACCGTGTCACGGGAACTGTTCCCGTCTGACGGTGGGACTTCCCGTGACACGGGAGGTCTGCCGTGACACGGAGAGTTCCGTGTCCTTTCCGCGTAAACCCTTAACGCGTTTTCCGTTCCGTTTTCTGAAAATTTCCCGCGTCACTCCAAAACTGATCGTGTCACGGGAACTTGTACCGTCTGACGGTACAGTCTGACCGTGTCACGATACAGGCTGACCGTGTCACGAGATACTTTTTTAGGGTTTTTATCATTTTAGGGTTCCGTGTGTTCCCTCAGCACATTTCCCTATAAATACCCCCTCATTTATGATGTACGGGTCAACGAGAATTCTATTATTCTTATTTTTCTCTCTTCTATGCTCTTAACCTAAACACTAGCCTACCCTTTTCACTTCAAAATTCCTTCTTCAAGCACTCAAAGGAGTCCATATTTCACTCGAGGTTCTGTCCTTAAACCAAGGCGTGAAAGGTAGAATCGTTTGAGGGTTTGGCCCCAAAATCAACCTTACTTTATTTAATTTAATTTAATTATTGTTTTGTTATTTCCTTGAAGTTACTAACTCGTTTATTATTTTGTAGTTGCAAACAAACAGATTCAAAGAAAGGATCATGCTCTTTTTACTATTGTTATTTTTCTAACGATCTTTATGTTGTTAGAATTATGATTAAATTGGTTTTTATATTAATATTGATTCTATTATTTATTTTGATCACCCTATTGCATGTTTAAAGGGAATATGTAATTGAAAATCACGCCTAATAAGATAATTTGGACAACCGGTTTAGGATCCTTTTTAATCTTGTTATTAATTCAAGTGATCACAAATATTTTAGAATTATATGCTGCATTAATATTCAACCAATTTAGCCTAATAATAGTTTGGAGAAAATTGAATATTTTATTGTATGCCTTTGAGATCACAGGAATGCTTTTCACTATAAGAATCAGGTAGAGGCCAATACGGGCGAATGTGACTCCATGACTCACTTCGTACCATCATCCCCGATCCTCCTTTCGTGGTTCCGAACCATATGGAGTTAGTAATCTCATGGATTATGAATGGGGTGTAACCTCCACGGGTCAATCGTTGTTGCCTATCGTTGTCCCTTATCGTGGTTGCCTTTTTATGATCCGTGAACGGTTTACAAGTTCCTTAAAAACTTGTTGGCGGCTCCCTACTTTATTTGTCCCTAATCGTTGTCCCTAATCGTAATGTCAATTCCCACTTCCTATGAGTGCCAAGCATATTCACACATGCTTTTAACGTAGGCGCACTTCGGGCGACGCCTACAACAATAAAAACCTCGGGTTACTTCCCGAGAAAGGCTTGTTTAACGTCCAAGCGAGACCACTCTAGTAAATAATATTACAACGAACGCAAGAGCTTATCAAATGCACTACTACACATTTCATATGATAGAAAGTAGGCAAATGACGGGAGGAGGACGTGCTATAAGATTATTGAACGTAAGTGAGGAGGAAGATGCCAAAAGAAATAAGAAAAATCAAAAGAAAAAATAAGAAAATAAGAAGAGAAAGAAGAAGAAAAATAAGGAAAAGAATAAAAAGGCAAAACATCCTCAAAATCTTTTTGGGTGGCACAATCACCCATTTCCTCAATAATATGAGGATGAAAAGGAAAAGTCTCATCAAACAAGAGAAGGTCCTCAATAGGCTCTTTGACAAAAAAAGGGAGGAACATGGGATAGTAGGAGATGTCAAATTTCCTTGAGAAAGGGACATGAGGAAGGGGAGGAGAAACAATGGTCTCACAAAGCCTCGCATCATCAATGAGGGCATGAAAATCAATCATAGAATGCTCAAAAGAACACTCATGACTTACGTCTCCCTCAAACAAAAACTCTCCAATAGAAACAACCTCATCCTCCTCTCTATCACAACGATGAACAACAACTCCCTCAAGATCCTCAAAGCCTAGAGTCTCTAAACCATGCATGAAAGGTTAAAGGTTTCTCTTAAACTCATCCCTTTCCCATGAAGTATTGCTAATGAACTCTCTCAAAAGGCTATAATGCTTTGTTACACCTTCAATGAACATACTAGCCATAACCTCAAATGAGTCCAAAGACTCATGGATAGAAGGGTCACAAACATGCAAGGTAGACTCATCAAGATGGGGAAGGGGGTTTCTTCATTCTTAACTCCTCCACCACCACTCAAGGGACTCTCAATCTCTCTTGATTGCTCAAACTCATCATCATCATCCTCATGAAATCCCTCATTCAAACATGAAGATGGCTCACTGTAGACACCCATTTGCATCTCCCCAAAACCAAACCCTGTGATGAGTACCTTTCGCGTTGAATCATAATCGAATGAAGTGAAAGTGTGGAAAGTTTAGTGTTGCGGATAGTTTTAATTTCTTTTCTCTTCTCTATGTTTTTGAAAACTTATTTTAAGAAAACAGCCAATCCATTTTGGTTGGTCCATGATATGGGTCCAACCAAAATGAATATTATAAGCCCGATTCCGATGAATATTGAGGAAGTTATGACCAATTTACTAAACTGGGCCCATTTTGAGCCTTATATGCGGCCCAATGATCTAGGGGAGGGCCTAATATAGATTTATCATTCCTAATGTAATTAGGAATGGTTTTAGTCTTCTAGATTCTTCTAGAAGGTTCTTTTCATTCTTAATTCAATTAGCATTGATAAATTGACTTTTGTTGACTTTTCAGAGTTTTAATTAAATTCAAAGAGCATTTTAAAGGGAAAGACGATTTTATCCTCCTGTACGACAATTTTTATCTGATTTTAAGAAAACGCGTGATTTTCTGAAATCAACGCCAAACGCCAGCTGTAGCGCCTAGCGCCAGCATTGGCGCCTGGCGCTAGTGTTGGTGCCTGGCGCCAACAGCCAGCGTTGGCGGTGGTTCAGTTTTTGGTGCGCCAGACTTTGTTTTGATAATTTTATCTTTTTGGCTGATTTTCTCTATAAATAACGTATTAAAAACTCCGTTTTTGATAACCAGATTCGATCTAAGAACCAGTTTTAACCAGAGTTGACCTACAACTAGTTTTCATTCTCATCCTCTTCTAATCATTCACCATCTCTCTCTCTTCTTCTAAACTAGCTTTTTACATACAAAATTCCGCATTCACAAGATCTAGAAACACCTAGCTATATTCGAAGTTGCCTTCGCCCTAAACGTGAAAGGTTTAATTTCTGAGGGTTTGGTCCCAAATCTCTATTTCAATTATTTAATTTAATTGTTTTAATTATTATTTTCCTTTAAGTTACTGACGTGTGTATTTTGTTATTAGAAAGAGATACGAGACATCCAAGTAAGTGTTTTAATGGTTTATTGATATTATGATTTTTAGACATCATGTCTAGGTTATTATTTTGATTCCTAGTATCATATCTAGGTTGTTACAATGATTCCTAGTATTATGTTTAGGGAAAAGGTTATAATATCAAATATGATAATTATGATTCCTGCGATGCTTCTTATTTTCTTTCGTAATATTCATGTTAGTATCATGTTAGGGTTAAAGATTTGATTTTTATTGTTTAGTGATGACATGCTAGGGTTTGTTATTAATCTTGTTAGTGTCATGCCTAGGATCTTGCTATGCTTTAACATGATTATTATTATTCTGATTATTATTATTAATATGATTGTTATAATAATGATTATTTTTAAATTATGATTGTTATGATTATAATAATTATTTTTTATTATTATTATTATGTTGCTTGATTATCGTTATTGCTTGATCACACCTTTTATGCATGTTTAAATGGAATTTGTACTTGTAATCACGCTTAATAAGATAATTTAATAATCTTGTTAGGTTTAATTTGATTTTAATTTAAGTGATCACCAATAATAGATTTATTTGTGAATTAATATTCAACCAACATAGATTAAACAGGTTTAGGGTTAATCCTATTGATTGCATGTTAGTCAGAAAGCGCACATAAATACGATCTGAATAAAGTAGAGACCTATTATTAGGGCAGGTTCAATCTCTTTTAGGTTGGATTTGTACCTTCATCCCCGAACCCTTATTTGGTTCAAGACCTTATGGAGTTGACGATCTCTTGGATCGTTAAGGGGTGTAACCTTCACCTCGTGAACGGTTTACAAGTTCCTAAAAAACTTGTTGGCGACTCTTTTGCTCTATCTTCTTCCCTTTGGACGCCACCGTACTTTAGTGTATGATCACAGTGGGGTTCAAGCTAGGGATTAACGCTTGAAATATTCCCTACACTCACTCACATCCTCACCAAGGGAAGCTTTCAAAAGGGGTGAATAAGTGGAAGGATGGCATTCAAGCTCAAATGGGAAATGAAAAGGATCAAAATCCTCAAAAATCCTTTCATCACAAGAAAATATCCCCTCACCTTCACACCCTTGCCCTACATCATCCTCAACAACACTCTCACACTCCAAGTGAGGTGCCTCACGTCCATCTAAATCAATCATAGCACTCATCACTTGGGAAAGCCTCACTTCTCTCAATTTTTGTTCCTCTTGAAGCTCTTAGAGTTGTTGGGTGAGATATTGCATTTGAGAGAGAATTTGGGCATCAATGTTATTGGGTTGAGGTTCATGATCAAAATCAAATTGCATATCATCAAAATTAGCACAAACTTAATCACAATGAGAATAAGGGGGAAAGGGGTCAACTTGCATATTTGGATCATCACAAGGCACATTAGAAGTATCAAGAGAATTCATGCAAAAATTAAAAGAATCTTGACATTGAGAATCAAAACAAGAAACATGAGATTCTCTATCATAAGAATCCCTAGCAAGCCATGTGAAGAAATTCCAAGCATCATGCATAGACAAATGACAAAATCTACCATTATTCATGTCCTCAACCATTCCCCTAGTATACTCATTCATGCCCCAATAAGCTATACCACAAGAATCACTAAGAGAACACCCATGGTAACTAAGGAAACCATCTAGTCTTTCAAAGTAAGCATAGAAGGGTTCACCATCAAATTGAGGAAAAGATAAGCATGCCATTTTTATACAAAGAACAATGAAAAGCAAACAAAAATCAAATAATATACAAGAACCTAGCTAATCTAATCAACACCAACTAATGAACGCCTTAGTCACTGGCAACGGCGCCAAAATTTGATCGAGGGTTAGATAGGTCGTTAAGCTACTACCCTAATCAAATTAATCATTTATAATACCTTAACTTACATTAAACTAGTTAGTGGCAAGTAAAGGGTCGAACCACGAAGACTAAGTGTATCAATTTGTGCAAATTAGACTAGTAGGAAAGGTTGTGGGATAGAGAGAGATTAAAACAAACACTACTAAGAGAAAATAACTAAAACTAGGGAAAGTGGAATCCAATTACATCAATGCATTCACTAACATCATACAATTAGATGAAAATGACCTCGATTAGGAACATCAACACATTTAACTCACTCTCGCACAATTAATCATGTTAATTATCCTACTAAACTAGTTCACTCTCGTGCAACTAGCCTAGCAAAAGTATGGAAGAATTTAGGGCTCTCAACCAACTCATTCTTGCACAATTGATTGAAAGCACAATTAAGAGCATAAAATCGATTAGCTAGAAAAGATTCTAATCCATAAAAGTATCATACATACACAATAATCAATAAACAATTTCATACTAATCACAATCAATCATTCAATTAATTAATATAACCTTCATCCAATTCCCTAGAACAAGACCTAAGCTAACATAATGAAGAAAAACATGGAAATCAAGGTAAAATAAGAATAAAAACAAGATCAAACAAACAAACTAATTAATCTACTCAAATGAACAAACAAAAAGCAAAAACTAAGAATTAAGCAAAGCAATAAAGATGAGAGAAAGTTAGAAAATGCTCATTGAATAGATGAGAAGAAGTTCCACAAAGTTGGTTCTTCAACCTCTCAAAAACTCCATGGAAATCCAAGCTTTCTCTCTCTAAAACTACTCCTAAACTAGAGAGAGAAAATCCTAATCTACTCCTAAGAGAGAGAAAAATAAAAGAGGCTAAACTAATCTAATCTAGGTAAAAATAAAATGTTGATTTTTAGTTTTTATAAAATAACCCCAAAAGGAGTATTTATATTACAAGGCTTAAAATAAAATAAAAGAAATTAAAAAGAAATAAAACTAAGTAAAACAATTAAAATAACTAAACTAAAAATAAAATAAAATAAAATAAAATAAAAAGGAAAAAGAAAATAAAAGGGGAAAAACAAGGAGAAACCCACGAAAAAACAATTAGACCCCCAAATTTTGCCCCTCTTCATTTCGTAGCTGCTCCAATACAAACACCATCAGCACCATCACCACGAATCATCACAAAATCACCACCGTTAATCCTCATCTTCATCAATCAAGCATCAATGAAGGCCGTTAAATTTTCATTAAACACAGGTGAGAAGCTCGTGATTGAACCCATATTTGCGCACCCGCGAAGACATCGCGCAGAGGTCGCGCAAATGCTACTGCCTCAACTCTAATTTTGGACTCCATTTGTGCGCCTTCTGACACTGATGCGCGGCCGCGAGTAACTCTCATCGAATTGGGGCTAAATTGGGCTGTTTCGTATTAGGGGTTGCTCTGTATTGTTAAACTCAAGGAAAACAGGAGAAAACGGCTTAGCCCTTGTATTGATAATTAACACTTATATATACACAATACATTAGGAAACCTAATTAGCCTAAAACTCCTAATAAGATAAACTTAACATAAATACAATCATAACAGAAATAAACCAAACCGACTTTATTACTCCCCCTCAAGTTGGAGCATGCAAATCACGAATGCCCAACTTGCGTAAAAGAAAACCAAATTGTTGTCGTCCAAGAGCCTTGGTCAAAATATCTGCCAACTGATGACCTGTCGGAACATAGGAGGTAGAAATATTACCGTTAATCAACTCATCACGAACAAAATGACAGTCTACCTCAATATGTTTCGTACGTTCATGAAAAACCGGATTCTTAGCTATATGCAAAGCCGACTGATTATCGCAAAACAACTGCATAGGCTTAGAATGCTTAACACCAAGAACAAACAACAACATTTTCAACCATTTCAACTCACGAGAAGTAAGAGCCATAGACCTGTATTCGGCTTCAGATGAGGATGTGGCTACAGTAGGCTGTTTCTTAGTCTTCCATGAAACAGGTGAACGACCTAAGAAAACAAAATATCCTGACAAGGAACGCCGACTTAACGGGCATGCCGCCCAATCGCTATCACAAAACTCCGTCAAGCGTAAATCCGTCGTAGGTCGCAACAAAATACCTTGTCCCGGACTACCCTTGAGGTAGCGCAAGACACGAATGGCCGCATCCCAATGAGAAACCTGAGGAACACTAAAAAACTGAGCCAAAACATGCACTGAATAACTCAACTCTGGTCGAGTAACCGACAAATAAACCAAACGACTAACCAAACGACGATACTGGTCCGGTTGATCGAACGGTTCACCGGAAGCATGTGCAAGACGATGATTCTGCTCCATCGGAGTGTCGATGGGTTTACAACCCAACATTCCTGCCTCAGTCAAAATATCAAGGACATACTTTTGCTGAGAAAGAAAGATGCCCTCCGGACTCCGAGCGACCTCAATACCTAAGAAATACTTAAGCAATCCCAAATCCTTCATATAGAAGCATTTGCACAAATAAGTTTTAAACCGAACAATCGCATCAGGAGAGGAGCCTGTAATGATCAAATCATCGACATAAACCAGCACATGCAAAGAAACACTGCCTTGTACATAGCTAAATAGAGAGTAATCAGCATAAGAATTTTTAAAACCAAAACCTCGCAGAGCACTAGACAACTTCGAAAACCACTGTCTCGGGGCCTGTTTCAATCCATATAACGACTTCCGTAACCGGCAAACTTTTCCCGGTTTCGGAGTACCGTACCCTGGAGGAAACTGCATATATACTTCTTCATCCAAATCACCATGAAGAAATGCATTATGAACATCTGATGTAACTCCCAATTTAACGACACAGCAACAGCAAGTAAAACACGTACCGTACCCATCTTTGCAACTGGAGCGAACGTCTCATTATAATCAACACCTTCAACTTGACGGTTGCCATAAACGACCAACCGAGCCTTGAGACGTTCCACCTTGGACTTGTCGGTGTATTTGATTTTATACACCCAACCGCTACCAATTGCTCTTTTACCTGGAGGAAGATCCTCAATGGTCCATGTGCCATTGCGTTCTAGAGCATCAATCTCATCTTGCATAGCCTTACGCCAACCGACGTCCTTAACCGCCTCTTTGAATGAAGACGGTTCCTTTCCCTTGGTGATCGTCGCCAGAAAACACTTGTGTCTCATAGAAAAACGATTATATTCAACATGACAAGCTATAAGGAGAGGTTTACCTGAGGAATGTGATTCACGAGGGTCGACAATTGATGTAGAGGGGTCTATATTTTCAGTGATGATCGTATGAGTGACATAATTCCGATGCCACGAAGGAGGTCGTTTTTCCCGTTGACCACGACCCAAATTTTCAGACGAACTCCCCCTCAAAAAATCAGGATTTATAACAATATTTTCATTAGGTAATGCTTGCTCTAGAATTATTTCCGAATTAAAACTTCGATCATCCACCGTACTGGAGGTCGTCGAAGCATTTTCCGGCGAGAAGGGCAGCTGATCCGTCGAGGCAGCCACCTGCGGTGACTGTGTAGGGGGCGGAGCAGACTGCCGCAGGTGCCGCTGCTGGGCAAGTGGTGGCTGGGCGATGGCAGCGGACTCCACAGCCCGGGTGTGGCGTGTGTGCTGCTGCCGCAGCCGGGTTGTGGGGTGGGCTGTTTCGGGTGTCTCATCTCCCACATATGCCCCATTGATGCCAAAATCAACATCTTCATATGCATCTCACACCGGCGGAGTCCAAAAATACGCTTCCCACAACAATCTTCTATCATCGGGAAGAGATTCAAGGTATGGAAATTGGTCCTCAAAGAACTGAACATCACGACTAACAAAAAATTCGTTAGTATGCAAATCATAAAGGCGCCACCCCTTCTTTCCACGAGGGTACCCAACAAAAATGCATTTGCGACTCCTTGAATCAAACTTGTCCTTAATCCGAGGACGATTAGCAGCATAAGCAAGACAACCAAAAACACGCAAACTATCTAATGATGGAGTTTGACCAAACAAACACTCGTGAGGAGTTTTACCTTTCAAAACCGGAGTCGGAGTGCGATTAATGAGATGTACCGCCGTCATAACACACTCACCCCAAAAATACTTCGGCAACTTTGCCTGAAACCGAAGAGCACGAGCCACATTTAAAATGTGACGATGCTTACGCTCAACTCTACCATTCTGTTGAGCCGTGTCAAGACACGATGTCTGATGCAGAATGCCCTTTTGTGCAAAGAACGACCCCAAACTCAGAAATTCTTGGCCATTATCACTTCGAAATACTTTCACTTTCTTACCAAATTGAGTCTTAGCCATAGCACAGAACTCACGAAACCAACTAAGAAGCCTGATATTTACCAACCATCAAATACACCCAAGTTGCACGAGAAAAATCATCAACAATGGTTAGGAAATAACGAGCATCACAACTAGAAACAATCTTATTCGGACCCCAAATATCACAATGGATTAAATCGAAAATTTCAGATGCTTTATTCAAACTTAACGGAAAAGAGTTTCGGGGTTGCTTCCCTATAAAACAAATGTCACAAGCAAAAGAACAAACAGAGTTACTACTATAAGTACTATAATTACTAGAAACTCCCGGAAGAGAGCTCACAACAGACATTGACGGATGCCCGAGACGCCTATTCCATAACAAAATTGCATCTGAAACAACTACTTTGTTCACCTGCAGAATCCGAGCACGAACCGGACGAAAATAATAGACCCCATCATATTGTACCCTCGCTCCAATCAGGTTCCTCAAACTGCGGTCCTGAATAGTGCATAGCTTGTCAGTGAACATAATAAAATAACATTGTTTTTCTAACAATTGAGACACAGATAACAAGTTGCATTTAAGAGCAGGAACATATAAAACATTATTAAGAGTTAAATTATCAGACAAAATAACTCTTCCTTCCTTCGTTGCTGTCGTGCTCTTCCCATTGGGTAAACCAACAGGCGAAGAAATGTCATGTAAATCAGTGAAAAGATCAATATTACCAGACATATGATTCGAAGCTCCAGTATCAATGAGCCATTCAATGGAATTATACGTACCAAGTTTGTTGCCATCTGACGAAGAACCAGACTTGGCACCCTTTACCGCAGACATGAGTTCTTTCCATTGAACATCGGAAAGCGTTGGAACACTCCCACGATCGGAATCAGAAATCGGCTCATTATTACCACGAGAACTCCCAGCAGCACCAGCAAACTCCCCCTTGCCCTTTCCATACGACCGTCCACCACTACCTCCACGACCCCCGCGACCACCACGACCTCCACGCCCCCCACCAGGGAAGCCATGAAGCTGGTAGCAGTGGTCCTTATCATGACCAGACCGTTTACAATAAGTACACTCCATCCGGTCGGAGGTGCGACCGGAAGCCGTACCTGTGGCATTAAAACCAACAGTCGCAGAAGAAGAAGAGGACTCATGTGCTTCAGACACAGTTTGCTTACGCTCTTCGGCAACAACTTTAGCATAAGCAGCATTCATAGAAGGCAAAGGATCATTCATCAACAATGTAGAAACAACAGAACCGAACTTCTTAGGTTCCAAACCAAGACAGAACTGATGCAATAATTCATTCTCATGCAACTTAGCATATTCTTTCGCAGCGGAACAAGTACAAACAGGCAACTTGACATAACTAGACAACAAATTCTGCAATTTGTTCAATTCACCATAATAAACCGCAACAGAACGAGTTCGTTGCTTACAATCAGCAATATCATGTTTCAATTCAAATATACGAGGACCGTTACCAAGAGAATAACGATCCCGCAAATCATCTCACAAAGTTTTTGCATCATCAGGAATAATAATAGTAGAACGAATACTAACATCAAGAGTATTATAAATCCAAGCAACAACAGTAGAATTAACAATACCCCACTGACGAAAATCAGGATGCTTGGGTATTGGTGTCGAGTCTTCTATTGGAAAATCTGCCAGAAAGTCTGACACCACAGATCCTTTAATAGCTTTTTGTGGCATAAACCGCACATCAAACTGGGCTAAGTTGACTATCCATCTTGAAATACGTCCATTGAGCGTTGATTTCTCGAACAAGTATTTGAGTGGATCTAATCGAGATACAACGAAAACGGTATGCACCAACATGTAATGTCTCAACTTAGTTGTGGCCCATACCAAAGCGAGGCACAATTTCTCGAGTGGTGTATAGCGTGTTTCGTATTCGAGCATCTTCTTACTTAAGTAATAGATTGCATTCTCTTTGTTTTCTACCTCATGTGCTAGCATGGCTCCCATTGTCTCTTTGGTAACCGTCAAATATAACCTAAGAGGTATTCCGGGAAGTGCTGGCGCTAATACGGGAGGATTTGCGAGATAGGCTTTGATCCGGTCAAAGGCTTTTTGACACTCATCATCCCATACTACTGGTACGTTCTTCTTGAGCTTTTTGAAGATTGGTTCACATATCGTTGTTAGTTTTGATATGAACCTACTTATGTATTGCAACCGGCCAATGAATCCTCGAATCTGTTTCTCGGTCTTTGCTTTAATCTTGGTTGGATCTATCTCTATTCCTTTAGAGCTTATGACGTACCCCAAGAGCTTGCCTGAGGTGACTCCAAAAGAACATTTTGATGGATTCAACCTCATATTGTATTTTCTTAACCTTTCGAAAAATTTCCTTAAGGCTACTTGATGGCCTAGACGGTCCTTTGATTTCACAATCATGTCGTCGACATATACTTCAACTTCTTTGTGCATCATATCATGAAGCAAGGCAGTTGCTGCACGTTGGTAAGTAGCACCTGCATTTTTCAACCCAAATGGCATTACCGTGTAACAGTAAGTGCCCCATGGTGTGATGAAAGTTGTCTTCTCCATGTCTTCTTCCGCCATGAGAATCTGATTGTACCCTGCGTATCCGTCCATGAATGAGAGAAGCGCGTGATTTGCCGTGTTGTCTACCAGAATATCGATGTGTGGTAGAGGGAAGTCGTCCTTTGGACTTGCCTTATTTAGATCTCGATAGTCGACACACATCCTTACCCTTCCGTCTTTCTTTGAAACTAGGACGACGTTGGCGACCCATTCAGGGTATTTGGATACCTTGATGAAACCTGCAGTTATTTGTTTTTGAACTTCTTCTTTTATCTTAAGTGCTACGTCGGGTTTCATTCGACGTAACTTTTGTTTTACAGGTTTCATTCCTGGAATTAATGGTATTGTGTGTTGAGCTATTTCTCTGTTAACGCCTGGCATATCTTCATATGACCAAGCAAATACATCGATAAATTCTTTAAGCAAGTTAATTAAATTGGTTCTTTCTTGTTTATTCAATGTTAGTCCGATTTTAACTTCTCTTTTATGAGTTGAATCTTTTGAGATGTCAACTGTTTCAGTCTCTTCAATTACTAGTGTTTTCTTTTCAAGTGTTTCCATTGCTTTAATAATTTCTTTATCTTTTTCATCGTTAGCTAAGCAATGTTCGTCATCTTGGGTTAGGGAAGAACACGAGAAGTAAGGAGAATGAGCGATATTATTATACTCTGAGATCATTACATCAAAGAGTGATATGTGCTCAGGGACTGGATCACTAACTATCCTAGGGGAAGAAATAGGAAGGGGAGGCATTATAGCTAAAGACTTAGAAGGTTCTAAAGGGGAAGACTCTGACTCGGACTCTGACTCTGACGATTCTTCAAACATTGGCCCTTGTCCTGTCGTGATTGATATCTTCCTTCAACTCGGAGTGATCACCTTGATAGTCTTGCGCCACCCTTGCAATAATACTTTAGCTGCAGTAATTAGCTTTGAGGGGTCGAAGTTTTTGCTTTGTAGGACCGTTTGAATGAGTGAGGAGTTATCTTCCTCATAAACTGGCTCATTCTTTTCTCGCCCAAACAGTAATCCCATGACGTTAAAGTCAAAGCATGGGGGTGCTTTCTCCTTATGGACGGGAGTTGGAATTTCATCAGTGAAGTAGCAATCCAAGAAAATCTCGAATCCTGGTTGTCGTATGCCATTTACAACAAATGGTTCGGGAAATTCATGGCATGGATAGTCCTCTCCTTCTTTTATAAACTGACCATTAAGCGTAACAGGGTACTGATCCATTGGAATTGCTTTCTTTTGAATGTGAGCGTCCCTACGTGCTTTCAATTTATCCTGGGCTCGCTTGAGATCTTTCCGAGTCGGTTTGAAACCAAGTCCAAAAGTATCTAGTTTAGGGAGGCCAGGTGACTCTATCGATTTTGCTATCCCCTTCTTCTTTCCTAAGGTCATCCCAGGGAAGTGTCCTTGTTTCTTCAGCATAGTGTGGATAATCATGTTGGAATGGGGGTTGTGGCAAAGAGATATCCTTTCATCCTCTTGGATTAAGGAGACTTCTTCGTCAAAGCCCCATAGGTCTTCATCATCTTCGTCGTGCTCCACGTTGATGATTGGATTCTCTATTGATTTGATCCTCATTGGCGAAGCGTCAATAGTGATGGGTATTCCTCCAACTATGGCTTTCACTTGTTGGTGGAGAGATGAAGGGACGGCCTTTAGATCATGGATCCAAGGGCGTCCTAACAACAGATTGAATGAGGCTTTGATGTCTACCACTTGAAAAGTAGTAGCATGTTCTATTGCTCCTGCCGTCACATTTAGGGTTATTTTGCCAAGAGCTTGACGTCGAGTATTATCGTAAGCTCTTATTCCTTGTGTGGACGGAGTTAAATCCTCATCTCTTATGCCAAGCATCCTTACAGTCCTAAGTGGACAGACATTAATAGCCGATCCATTGTCTACAAGAGTCATGGGAACATTCATTCTTTTGCAGACTACCGTAAGGTTTAACGCTTTGTAGTGCTTGTCACCTTCCGGGGGTAAATCTTTATTAGAAAAAGTGATTAGATTAATCGGACAAGGGAGGTCACTCGTGAGGAAGTTAGCTAGTCCCTCAGGAGTGGTGTCAGAATCTAACCCGATTTTATCCAAAGCATTCATCACAGCCAACCTATGTTCTCGAGATGTTGCTAAAAGCTTACGTACATTCATCTCAACTTTTGTCTTCTTGAATTGTTTAACAATGTCATTGTCTTCGATGACAGGTATGGGAACTTGTTGTATAGTAGGCATAGGTTGTGTTGAAACGGGAGGTTGCATCCTCCCGGATCTTGTGAGGACGTCTATTGATGAATCTTCTTCAGCCCAAATGTCGTCCGTGGTGTATGATACAGAAGGTGAAGGTCCTACTATGTCTTATAGATAGACATCCTCTTCATCACTGTCCCATACTCCATTAACATTTATGTCCTCTTCTTGTTGAACTTGGATTAATTCCTTTCTATCAATCATTTTCTGCACCAAATCCTTGAACTTGAAGCAGTTTTCTAGGGTGTGTCCTCCTGACTGATGGTATTGACAGTAATATCTATCTGTCCTTTTTAATGATTCAAATGGTCTCGGTTCGAGAGGTTTGACCTTGCCACTCTCGGAGAGCATTTCAAACATTTGTGCATATGGGATCCCAATTGGAGTATAAACTTTATTGCTCTTCTTGGGTCTTTCGGTGACTTGTAAGGGAAAGTATTTTGCCTCATAAGTCGTTTTTACTGGTGTGAATTCTCTCTTAGGTTCTTCATCATATTCCTTGTGAAGTTCATTCAAAATTTTGAGAGTTTCATGTAACAGTTGCGATGTCTCCCTCAGATATAGTGTGAGTATTCGTATCTCTACCTCATTTGCTGGTTTTGGAAGATTATCTTCGACATCGAAAAAGGTCTCTTCTTCTTTCTCTTCGACGTTGGTTGCTTTGACAGGTTTAATGAGAGATGAGGGGTCAACTTCGCTTTCTTCATTGGAGATAGCCAAAATGTGAGCTAGAGGTGCATTGTCAATACTCGGTTTCTTACTGGCAGGGGGCAACGGTATCTTCTTACTGTCAATTAGGTCTTGAATAGCTTCCTTAAGCTTCCAACAGCTTTCAGTAGAATGGCCCCTACCTTGATGATATTTGCAATGTGCATTGGGGTTCCAATTAGGCGACCTCTTCTCGAATGGTGGATCTCCAAATGGTCCAATGGGAGTTATAAGACCTTTTGCATTTAGTCGATCAAACGCGGTGTCATAACTCATGCCAATAGCAGTGAAGTTTCTCCTAAACGGTTTCTTTTGTCCTTGATTGTTCATGGCGAGGACTTCTCCTAGATTAAAGGTGCTAACATTATTTGAGTGGGCAGTTTTGGAAGAAGAAGGATTGTCGCTCTTCTTTCCTTTCCAGCCACTGTTGGAGTTATTGTTGGCAGCTTTAGATTTAGCCAAGTCATCTTCAATATTAATCCCAATATCACAAACAGCCTTAAAGGTATGAAGGTTATTTTGATATTTAAGATGTTTTGAATATTTTTCTTGGAGGTTTTTAATGAACAGTCTGACGGACTCTTTTTCACTTGGTACCTCAATCATTTTAGCTGAGGTTTCTCTCCACTTGTTAAAGAAAGATGTGAAGCCTTCATTCTCCTTCTGCTTGAGAATTTCAAGTTCTCTATGGTCAGTTTCGACTTGAACATTGCACTTGTACCTATCGACGAAAGCGCTTGCTATGGATTCCCAGGTAGAAGTGTTTTTGTTTTCAAGAGAAAAGGACCATTGTTGGCAAACGGTCTCGAGAGATAGCGAGAACAGGGAAGGGAAGACTTTCTTATCGATACCCTTGATACTCATTATTGTTTCAAACGCTCTTAGATGGAAGTAGGGGTTGTCGATTGCCCTAAATTTTGGGATGTCGTTGGCGCTGAACTTCTGCGGAAGAAGATCTTTATCCACCGAGACCCCATGGGATGTGAGTTCTTGAAACTTGTAGTCGCTGGACAACTTGCTTAGGCTTTCTTGGATGAGGTCCATTTGTTGTTGCTTCACAGGATCCTCGATCTTAAGTGCAAGAAGCTTCAGTGTCTCAGTTACGGTAGCCAGTTGGTTCTTGAGATCGTTAACTTCTTCCTGAGTTGCCATTATGACTCTTGCTTTCCTCTTGCAGGCTATAGGTTTGTCGAAAAGTTGGACTTGTACGAAGAGGTTATCTTTGATTAATCGTCCTTCCTTTCTTGACCACGCGCTGTAAATTAAGCCAGTTTGCGTTTTAATTACTTGACTCGAATCAAATTGACTTTATGGTTTTTATTTTTAAAAAAGGAAAAATAAAAAGTATGTATATTTTTAGGGAGCAATAATGTACATGTGTTTAGGGAACTTAAGTATTATTATTTATTGGATTGGAGGATTAATATCCGACTTACCACCCTAAAAAAAATGACGAAAAATAACGCGCGCACACAAGACTCCCTTAATCATGGTCAAGACATGTGTATTGGTGTGTGTATTGAGTGTAAGTGACATGCTTGGACTCTTGTGTAAGACCATGGGACTTAGTGCCTAAACTCGAATATTAATTTAATTAAGCATTATAATCAATAAAGTCAATCGAGTTAAACAGAAAACTGACTAAATAGACAGTAGGTGATGACTCGACAAATAATCCGAACTGTCGGCCAAGAGACAGAACTGGCGTCAAAATATGGTGATTGGCGCAAGACTTTTTAGTAAATGTCTGGCGCTACAACTCAGATTTTGGCACCAACATTGGAGCCTTGGTCTGGGACTGTTTTCGGTATTATTAGTCAACTGGGGTATGCCTAAAGTCGTACTAGGTCGATTCCGATTAAAAAAAGAAAAAAAACTTTATTGACTCGAATTAATTAATTAATTAATTAATTAGGCAAAGTTCTTTAAGTCATTAATTATAATCTCAACACAAATCAACAAACGGTTAAGAGGAGCATAGGATATATATGCACAACAAATAATGCAAATTAGTCAAGTAGGCACAATATGATGCAATGAGTTCGCAACCTAACCATGACACTAGTTCTCTAAAGTTCGGGATATGGTTTAGTCAAATAGGGTCCATGGTTAATTGTCCAGATGCACCGCGTAGAAGCCTAACCGTGAAGGGTTAACGCGTGTGGATAGAACACTGCGAGTTTTTAGAAAAAAAAAAAAAACTCACTTCTATGGTTTGGTGAATTCAACCTCTCAGATGTACCCTTTGTTGCCAGGAGCGTTTAATCGGGTAGATAGAGCATGAATTCCCAGAGGGTTATGTCCATATGTAGAACACATATGGGTTTCAGAAAAGTGAGAAAAAATTCAATCAGGAAGCAGGATCGAGCAAACAATACGAAAAACCGGTCGAAATTAGAACGCATATTTCTGGCTCGGTATTGGGGGAAATTGGCGCCAGCAAACAGAGACTGGCGCCAACTTTTAACTGTAGCGCCTGGCGCCAATATTGGCGTCTGGCGCTACGGCTAAATGTTTGGCGCCAAGCTCTGGCCCCTTACGCTACTTCCCACATGCCTCAGCAGCTTTCTGTGCTCAATAAAATAACCCAGTTTCGCGCAGTGTTATTTCAGTCCTAGTTGTGAAAGACATTTCTCAAATTTCCTACGTGTAAAATCCTATGTTTTTGACTCATTACGGATGGTCTTTCCAATGAGAACCTTTTTATGCATATGACACAATGTTAATCAAAATTACGCACATGAAATACTTAGAACTTTTCGAGTCTCATCAGCTTATTCTAAATCATTGCCGAAACAAATTCAGGATTTAAAATAGAAATCCTCCCCAGCGGAGTCGCCAAAAACTATAGGGAATAGTTTCAAGCCTTTAAAATCCCACTAGCTTGAACCCCACTGTGATCGTACACTGAAGTACGGTGGCGTCCAAAAGGGAAGAAGATAGAGCAAAAGAGTCGCCAACAAGTTTTTAAGGAACTTGTAAACCATCACGAGGTGAAGGTTACACCCCTTAACGATCCAAGAGATCGTCAACTCCATAAGGTCATGAACCAAATAAGGGTTAGGGGATGAAGGTACAAATCCAACCTAAAAGAGATTGAACCTGCCCTAATAATAGGCCTCTACTTTATTCTGCTCGTATTCATGTGCGCTTTCTGACTAACATGCAATCAATAGGATTAACCCTAAACCTGTTTAATCTATGTTGGTTGAATTTAATGCACAAATAAACTATTATTGGTGATCACTTGAATTATAATCACATTAACCCTAACAAGATTATTAATTATCTTATTAAGCGTGATTGCAAGTACCAATTCCCTTTAACATGCAATAAAAGGTGATCAAGCAATAAAAATAAATATAATATGTATCAAGCAACAATAATAAATAATATCATCATTAATAATAATAATAATCATAATCATAAATTATAATTATAATTATGTTAAAGCATAGCAAGATCCTAGGCATGATACTAACAAGATTAATAACAAACCCTAGCATGTCACTAAGCAATAAAAATCAAAGCTTTAACCCTAACATGATACTAACATGAATTAACATTAGGAAGAACATAGGAAGCGTCGTACTTTTAATCATACTTGATATTAAAGTTACCCTAGACATGATACTAGGAATTAAAAATAACAATCTAAGCATGATGTCTACATCATAATATCAATTAAACCATTAAAGTACTTACTTGGATGCCTCGCACCTCTTTCTAATAACAAAATACACACGTTAGTAACTTCAAGGAAAATAATAATCAAAACAATTAAATTAAATAATTGAAAGAGAGATTTGGGACCAAACCCTCAGAAATTAAAACCTTTCACGTCTAGGGCGAAGGCAACTTCGAATATGGCTAGGTGTTTCTAGATCTTGCAAATGCGGAATTTTGTATTTGAAAGCAAAGAAATTAAGAAAAGAATGCTAAAGAATGGAAGCTTGATGAATGAATTTTGAATGAAAAGAATTGATGAATGCTAATTAAAACTAATTGTTGATGAGAATTTGTGAATGAAGAAAGTTGATTAAAACTTAAGAATAAAGAGAATTGGTGAATCAAAACGGAGTTTTTGATACGATATTTATAGAGAAAATCATCCAAAAAAGATAATTTATCAAAACAGAGTCTGAAGACCGCAAAACCATCTCGGCGCCAGGACCAGTGGCTAGCGCCAGGCGCCAATCCCGATTCCAGGCGCCAAGGCCTGGGGTTGGACGCCAAATCGGCTTTTAACGCGTTTTCGAAAATCTGATAAACTTACCGTACTGGAAGAAAAAATAATATAATTTCAGTCGAAAATGCTATTTGATCTAATTAAAACTCTGAAGAGTCCTAATTAAATTAGGAATGAAAAGAACCTTCTAGAACGTTCTAGAAGACTAAAACCATTCCTAACTGCATTAGGAATGATAAATTATATTAGGCCCTCCCCTAGATCATTAGGCCGTACATAAAGCTCAAACCGGGCCCAGTTTAGTAAATTGGCCATAATTTCCTCAATATTCATCGGAATTGGGCTTATAATATATCGTTGGAAAGGTCTTTGCAAACCCCATCCAACTACACCATTATTGGACCCATATCATGGACCAACCAAACTGGATTGGCTGTTTTCTTAAAATAAAGTTTTCAAAAACAAAGAGAAAAGAAAAGAAATAAAACTTTCCGCAACACTAGACCTTTCCACACTTTCGTTTCATTCGATTATGATTCGACGTGAAAGGTACTCATCACTAGGTTTGGTTTTGGGGAGACACAAATGGGTGTCTACAACTACCAACAAATTTTACTTTTCTTGGGGGGAGATGACAGTGACCTCTCATTATTTTAGCATGATCAGCAACTTACGCTTCACCGAGCGGGTCGTACAGCAGATTCCTGACCTCACTTAAGGGGGGGGGGGAGCTGAGGTAGCAGATTTGTTTGTTCCGATCGTTCAACATATCAGAACTTAGCCGGTGCCTCGAGGTGGTCCTAAGAGCAGGCGTTCAGAGTTGGCTTCTGTTCTGGCCCGTGGCTTTGCCATGGATGAGACATCACCTGAGCGGCGAGTGTAGATCTTCATTTTGATTCCCATTTCCGTGACTCTTTCTCCTGAAAGGAGTTCACCTGTGCTCGTTTGCTACCTTCCTTCTTTGGTCAGGATTGGCGAGATTGGATCCTTTAGTTGGGCTAGCCTTGGATATGTCGATCTACTCTTGTTGCTACGTCATGGCTGTAGGCAGCTTAATGACCTGACAAGAGGAAAATGTATGTTGTTATCTACCCTTCCCCCAAGTCAAACTAAATTTATAAACACCTAACCAACCTTATATAAATATAGGGCAAGTTAAGGGTCGATCCCTAGGGAATGCAATGATGAAAACTAGAGTCTAAGTCAAGCTACCTCAAAGATGGAGTTGAGATTATGGTTGGCACTATGGTAAACTAAAACAAGTCTAATCAAGTAAATCAAAGGTCTAAACACTAGGGATATGGGTTCCACATGCAAGTTCAATGATAATGCTAGTTTAGAGCTCAATCAATTAATTCAAGTATTGCAATGGACAAACAATAGTAGCAATCAAGAGAGTTTAAATGCTATCTCCTATAGGCCAATCTAGGAGTCACTATGAAAGGCAAATCAAGAAGAATCACAAGCAAACCCAATCAATTAGAGCAATTTTCAAATCAATTGTTCATGTCATTAAGAGTTGCAATGCAATCTAGATTAATCTTATAAGTTGATCACTCCTAGTCTAATCAATCACATGCAAAACTATGTCAACCAATTTAATTGCAACAAATCAATCAATCAAAGAGCATCAACTATCAATTTCATTAATCAAACATGCTTCCCCCTTTCCCTAGCAACTAATCTACTCACTAATCATGGTGAAATTCAAGAACAAATAACTAGAAATTGCATTGATCATCATTCTATATCAAAATCTAAGAGAAATCAAAATATTCAACAATATCAAACTCAAATCCAAAGAAAAATAAGCAACAAGCATAAATCAAACAGCAAGTAAGTAAGAGATGAAAGAAGGAAGAGATTCTCACTAATATTGATGATTGAAAATGAAGAAATCCAAACTTGATTGATCAAATGTTGAGTAAAAAAATCCAAAACCAAGAACTTCTCTCTAACTTCTTTCTCTAAAACTAAGCTAATGAAATATTATCAAAAAGTTGGTTTCAAAAAGAAATTACAATTCTATTTATAAGCAAAGAAGAAACCGGCAAATCTCGCGCCCTCTCCCGATGAACCCGCCGCCGCGGAGAAATGGGTACGGAACCCTCCGCGGGCTATCTGGGAAACACCCGCGCCTGCGGCAGTATAAACCCGCGCCCGCGGCCAAAGATGTCGCGCCCGTGGCTAATCCCCTACTCCCAAAGCTCAATCAGGGGGCCGCGGTCTCTCTGAGACGGAGCGCCCTCTCAAAGTTTCCCGCGGCCGCGGAGAGCCCACGAGGCAACCGCGGGTAGTTCCTGCCAAAATCTGGCAATTTGTGCTACTTGAGCCCGCGCCCTCGGCTTCATTGACCCGCGCCCGCGGCCTGATGGAAATACCGTGGAGACCTCTCCGAGGCCTCTCCAAGGCCTCTCTAAGCCCTCTCTAGCCAAATGCTTATTCCTTGCTTGGTCATTAAGGTCCCAACTTGATTCCTTTGCAAAGGTGATTCTCCAAGTACCTACACAAGCAAACAAAGAAAGGAAATAAAAGGGAAAACGAGCCAAATAAAAGGAAAACACGAGAAAAACACGAGAACCATAAAGAAAAGAGGAGAAAGAGAAACTAAAGGAAAAAAGACCAAAAATAAGAGAAGAAAGCATGAAAAAGGGAAAGAAATAACCCTAAAAGACTACCCTATGAGTGCCATAAATGACGCTCATCAAATTCTCCCAAGCTAGACTTTTGCTCGTCCCGAGAAAAACAAAGGCTAAAAAAGAAAAAAAGAAGGGCTTATTTGAAGCAAAAAGAAAAAGAGGGGCGAGAATTTACACTAAGACTCACTGTCGTAGGAATCACGGTTATTTTTAGCTACAATAAGCCATTTAAACCCCTAGATCGCTTTAGAGGACGAGTGATGCTCTCATAAGTGTATCCTAAGAGTTTACCCATAACTCTCCACCAAACCCCCAAGAGGCAAACCATAAAAGGAAAAGAAAGAGGAAAAAGGAAACAAAATCTTTACGAAATGGACTTTACAAAGAGACTATAATTCAAATGAATAACATCCTTTCTAAAGTGAATTATGGTATGCACGTCATAAGATACCTAAGGTTGATTGAAACATAAATATGCTAAGCATAGGAACTAGTTATCACACTCCACTTTCATCCCAAACGGTCTTACCGCGTTCCCGCTACTAATCTCATGTCTCCCCTTAGTGAGCATCTCATAGATTCCGCAAAAGAATCGGAAAAAGATCAATATTTTGGGCTACTCGACATCTTGATTTCGCATCCCTTTTCCTTAATCTACTCAATGCATAGAGAGGAGAAAGACACTTTAAATTTTATGGTTTTGACAAGAGGAAAATGTATGTCGTTATCTACCCTTCCCCCAAGTCAAACTAAATTTATAAACACCTAACCAACTTTATATGAATATAGGGCAAGTTAAGGGTCGATCCCTAGGGAATGCAATGATGAAAACTAGAGTCTAAGTACAGCTACTTCGAAGATGGAGTTGAGATTATGGTTGGCACTATGGTAAACTTAAACAAGTATAATCAAGTAAATCAAAGGTCTAAACACTAGGGATATTGGTTCCACATGCAAGTTCAATGATAATGCTAGTTTAGAGCTCAATCAATTAATTCAAGTATTGCAATGGACAAACAATAGTAGCAATCAAGAGAGTTAAAATGTTATCTCCTATAGGCCAATCTAGTAGTCACTATGAAAGGAAAATCAAGAAGAATCACAAGCGAACCCAATCAATTAGAGCAACTTTCAAATCAATTGTTCATGTCATTAAGAGTTGCAATGCAATCTAGATTAATCTTATTGGTTGATCACTCCTAGTCTAATCAATCACATGCAAAACTATGTCAACCAATTTAATTGCAACAAATCAATCAATCAAGGAGCATCAACTAGCAATTTCATTAATCAAACATGCTTCCCCCTTTCCCTAGCAACTAATCTACTCACTAATCATGGTGAAATTCAAGAACAAATAACTAGAAATTGCATTGATCATCATTCTATATCAAAATCTAAAAGAAATCAAAATATTCAACAATATCAAACTCAAATCCAAAGAAAAACAAGCAACACGCATAAATCAAATAGCAAGTAAGTAAGAGATGAAAGATGGAAGAGATTTTTACTAATATTGATGATTGAAAAGGAAGAAATCCAAACTTGATTGATCAAATGTTGAGTTACAAATCCAAAACCAAGAACTTCTCTCTAACTTCTCTCTAAATTCTCTCTCTAAAACTAAGCTAATGAAATATTATCAAAAAGTTGGTTTCAAAAAGGTTACAATTCTATTTATAAGCAAAGAAGAAACTGGCAAATCCCGCGCCCTCTCCCGATGAAACCGCGGCCGCGGAGATATGGGTACGGAACCCTCCGCGGGCTATCTGGGCAACACCAGCGCCCGCGGAATGATAAACCCGCGCCCACGGCCAAAGATGTCGCGCCCACAGCTAATCCTCTGCTCCCCAAGCTCAATAAGGGGGCCACGGTATCTTTGAGACGGATCGCCCACTCCAAGTTTCTCGCGCCCGCAGGGACACCGCGGGTAGTTCCTGCCAAAATCTGGCCATTTGTGCTTCTTGATCCCGCGCCCGCGGCTTCACTGACCTGCGCCCGCGGCCTGCTTGCAATACCTTGGAGACCTCTCCGAGGCCTCTCCAAGGCCTCTCTAAGCCCTCTCTAGCCAAATGCTTCTTCCTTGCTTGGTCATTAAGGTCCCAACTTGATTCCTTTGCAAAGGTGATTCTCCAAGTACCTACACAAGCAAACAAAGAAAGGAAATAAAAGGGAAAAAGAGCCAAATAAATGGAAAACACGAGAACCATTAAGAAAAGAGGAGAAAGAGAAACTAAAGAAAAAAGGACCAAAAATAAGAGAAGAATGCATGAAAAAGGGAAGGAAATAACCCTAAAAGACTACCCTATGAGTGCCATAAATGACACTCATCAAAGAGCATCAACTAGCAATTTCATTAATCAAACATGCTTCCCCCTTTCCCTAGCAACTAATCTACTCACTAATCATGGTGAAATTCAAGAACAAATAACTAGAAATTGCATTGATCATCATTCTATATCAAAATCTAAAAGAAATCAAAATATTCAACAATATCAAACTCAAATCCAAAGAAAAACAAGCAACACGCATAAATCAAATAGCAAGTAAGTAAGAGATGAAAGATGGAAGAGATTTTTACTAATATTGATGATTGAAAAGGAAGAAATCCAAACTTGATTGATCAAATGTTGAGTTACAAATCCAAAACCAAGAACTTCTCTCTAACTTCTCTCTAAATTCTCTCTCTAAAACTAAGCTAATGAAATATTATCAAAAAGTTGGTTTCAAAAAGGTTACAATTCTATTTATAAGCAAAGAAGAAACTGGCAAATCCCGCGCCCTCTCCCGATGAACCCGCGGCCGCAGAGATATGGGTACGGAACCCTCCGCGGGCTATCTGGGCAACACCAGCGCCCGCGGAATTATAAACCCGCGCCCACGGCCAAAGATGTCGCGCCCACAGCTAATCCTCTTCTCCCTAAGCTCAATAAGGGGGCCACGGTATCTTTGAGACGGAGCGCCCACTCCAAGTTTCTCGCGCCCGCAGGGACACCGCGGGTAGTTCCTGCCAAAATCTGGCCATTTGTGCTTCTTGATCCCGCGCCCGCGGCTTCACTGACCTGCGCCCGCGGCCTGCTTGCAATACCTTGGAGACCTCTCCGAGGCCTCTCCAAGGCCTCTCTAAGCCCTCTCTAGCCAAATGCTTCTTCCTTGCTTGGTCATTAAGGTCCCAACTTGATTCCTTTGCAAAGGTGATTCTCCAAGTACCTACACAAGCAAACAAAGAAAGGAAATAAAAGGGAAAAAGAGCCAAATAAATGGAAAACACGAGAACCATTAAGAAAAGAGGAGAAAGAGAAACTAAAGAAAAAAGGACCAAAAATAAGAGAAGAATGCATGAAAAAGGGAAGGAAATAACCCTAAAAGACTACCCTATGAGTGCCATAAATGACACTCATCAAATTCCCCCAAGCTAGACTTTTGCTCGTTCCGAGCAAAACAAAGGCTAAAAAGGAAAAGGAAGGGCTTATTCGAAGCAAAAAGTAAAAGAGGGGCGAGAATTTACACTAGGACTCACTGTCGTAGGAATCACGGTTGTTTTTAGCTACAACAAGCCATTTAAACCCCTAGATCGCCTTAGAGGACGATTGATGCTCTCGTATGGGTATCCTAAGAGTTTACCCATAACTCTCCACCAAACCCCCAAGAGGCAAACCATAAAAGGAAAAGAAAGAGGAAAAAGGAAACAAAATCTTTACGAAATGGACTTTACAAGGAGACTATAATTCAAATGAATAACAAGTAATCTTTCTAACGTGAATTATGGTATGCACGTTATAAGTTATCTAAGGTTGATTTAAACATAAATATGCTAAGTATAGGAACTAGTTATCACACTCCACTTTCATCCCAAACAGTCTTACCGCGTTCCCCCTACTAATCTCATATCTCCCCTTAGTGAGCATCTCATAGATTCCGCAAAAGAATCGGAAAAAGATCAATATTTTGGGCTACTCGACATCTTGATTTCGCATCCCTTTTCCTTAATCTACAACCCATGATTCCCTCCACCGATGAAAGACTCAACTCCTAGGTCCAAAGGTCTTCCAAAAGGTTGTAACGTAAGGCAATAAGGGTTAAGGTAGGCTAAAATTTAAAATTTGGTGGTTATCCTAAATTGTGAAGCAAAGACCGGCCAAATCTCAACACCAAACTTAAGTAATCACCAAACAAAAACGTATTAACACCCCCAAGCTTATTCAAAGCAACAATCTACAAACATAAGAACAAAAAGCGCAAACGCTTTCCCCCCCAAGCTAAAAGAAACATTGTCCTCAATGCATAGAGAGAAGAAAGACACTTGGAAATTTTATGGTTTTTCTTTTCTTTTTTTTTTTTTTTTGCATTTTCTCATTTATAAATTTGTCCCCGGCAACGGCGCCATTTTGACAAGAGGAAAATGTATGTCGTTATCTACCCTTCCCCCAAGTCAAACTAAATTTATAAACACCTAACCAACTTTATATGAATATAGGGCAAGTTAAGGGTCGATCCCTAGGGAATGCAATGATGAAAACTAGAGTCTAAGTCAAGCTACCTCGAAGATGGAGTTGAGATTATGGTTGGCACTATGGTAAACTTAAACAAGTATAATCAAGTAAATCAAAGGTCTAAACACTAGGGATATTGGTTCCACATGCAAGTTCAATGATAATGCTAGTTTAGAGCTCAATCAATTAATTCAAGTATTGCAATGGACAAACAATAGTAGCAATCAAGAGAGTTCAAATGCTATCTCCTATAGGCCAATCTAGTAGTCACTATGAAAGGCAAATCAAGAAGAATCACAAGCGAACCCAATCAATTAGAGCAACTTTCAAATCAATTGTTCATGTCATTAAGAGTTGCAATGCAATCTAGATTAATCTTATAGGTTGATAACTCCTAGTCTAATCAATCACATGCAAAACTATGTCAACCAATTGAATTGTAACAAATCAACCAATTAAAGAGCATCAACTAGAAATTTCATTAATCAAACATGCTTCCCCCTTTCCCTAGCAACTAATCTACTCACTAATCATGGTGAAATTCAAGAACAAATAACTAGAAATTGCATTGATCATCATTCTATATAAAAATCTAAGAGAAATCAAAATATTCAACAATATCAAACTCAAATCCAAAGAAAAACAAGCAACAAGCATAAATCAAATAGCAAGTATGTAAGAGATGAAAGAAGGAAGAGATTCTCACTAATATTGATGATTGGAAAGGAAGAAATCCAAACTTGATTGAATAAATGTTGAGTTACAAATCCAAAACCAAGAACTTCTCTCTAACTTCACTCTAAATTCTCTCTCTAAAACTAAGCTAATGAAATATTATCAAAAAGTTGGTTTCAAAAAGGAATTACAATTCTATTTATAAGCAAAGAAGAAACTGGCAAATCCCGCGCCCTCTCCCGATGAACCCGCAGCCGCGGAGATATGGGTACGGAACCGACCGCGGGCTATCTAGGCAACACCAGCGCCCGCGGAATTATAAACCCGCGCCCACGGCCAAAGATGCCGCGCCCACAGCTAATCCCCTACTCCCAAAGCTCAATCAGGGGGCCGCGGTCTCTCTGAGACGAAGCGCCCTCTCATAGTTTCCCGCGCCCGCGGAGAGCCTGCAGGGCAACCGCGGGTAGTTCCTGCCAAAATCTGGCCATTTGTGCTTCTTGATCCCGCTCCCGCGGCTTTACTGACCTGCGCCCGCAGCCTTCTGGCAATACCTTGGAGACCTCTCCGAGGCCTCTCCAAGGCCTCTCTAAGCCCTCTCTAGCCAAATGCTTCTTCCTTGCTTGGTCATTAAGGTCCCAACTGGATTCCTTTGCAAAGGTGATTCTCCAAGTACCTACACAAGCAAACAAAGAAAGGAAATAAAAGGGAAAAAGAGCAAAATAAAAGGAAAACACGAGAACCATAAAGAAAAGAGGAGAAAGAGAAACTAAAGAAAAAAGGACCAAAAATAAGAGAAGAAAGCATGAAAAAGGGAAGGAAATAACCCTAAAAGGCTACCCTATGAGTGCCATAAATGACACTCATCAAATTCCCCCAAGCTAGACTTTTGCTCGTCTCGAGCAAAACAAAGGCTAAAAAGGAAAAAGAAGGGCTTATTCGAAGCAAAAAGTAAAAGAGGGGCGAGAATTTACACTAAGACTCACTGTCGTAGGAATCACGGTTGTTTTTAGCTACAACAAGACATTTAAACCCCTAGATCGCCCTAGAGGACGAGTGATGCTCTCGTAAGGGTATCCTGAGAGTTTACCCATAACTCTCCACCAAACCCCCAAGAGGAAAACCATAAAAGGAAAAGAAAGAGGAAAAAGGAAACAAAATCTTTACGAAATGGACTTTACAAAGAGACTATAATTCAAATGAATAACAATCTTTCTAAAGTGAATTATGGTATGCACGTCATAAGATACCTAAGGTTGATTGAAACATAAATATGCTAAGCATAGGAACTAGTTATCACACTCCACTTTCATCCCAAACGGTCTTACCGCGTTCCCCCTACTAATCTCATATCTCCCCTTAGTGAGCATCTAATAGATTCCGCAAAAGAACCGGAAAAAGATCAATATTTTGGGGTACTCGACATCTTGATTTTGCATCCCCTATCCTTAGTCTACAACCCATGATTCCCTCCACCGATGAAAGACTCAACTCCTAGGTCCAAAGGTCTTCCCAAAGGTTGTAACGTAAGGCAACAAGGGTTAAGGTAGGCTAAAATTTAAAATTTGGTGGTTATCCTAAATTTAAAACATTGTCATCAATGCATAGAGAGGAGAAAGACACTTGAAATTTTATGGTTTTTCTTTTCTTTTTTTTTTTTTGCATTTTCTCATTTATAAATTTGTCCCCGGCAACGGCGCCATTTTGACAAGAGGAAAATGTATGTCGTTATCTACCCTTCCCCCAAGTCAAACTAAATTTATAAACACCTAACCAACCTTATATGAATATAGGGCAAGTTAAGGGTCGATCCCTAGGGAATGCAATGATGAAAACAAGAGTCTAAGTCAAGCTACCTCGAAGATGGAGTTGAGATTATGGTTGGCACTATGGTAAACTAAAACAAGTCTAATCAAGTAAATCAAAGGTCTAAACACTAGGGATATTGGTTCCACATGCAAGTTCAATGATAATGCTAGTTTAGAGCTCAATCAATTAATTCAAGTATTGCAATGGACAAACAATAGTAGCAATCAAGATAGTTCAAATGCTACCTCCTATAGGCCAATTTAGGAGTCACTATGAAAGGAAAATCAAGAAGAATCACAAGCAAACCCAATCAATTAGAGCAACTTTCAAATCAATTGTTCATGTCATTAAGAGTTGCAATGCAATCTAGATTAATCTTATAGGTTGATAACTCCTAGTCTAATCAATCACATGCAAAACTATGTCAACCAATTGAATTGTAACAAATCAACCAATTAAAGAGCATCAACTAGAAATTTCATTAATCAAACATGCTTCCCCCTTTCCCTAGCAACTAATCTACTCACTAATCATGGTGAAATTCAAGAACAAATAACTAGAAATTGCATTGATCATCATTCTATATCAAAATCTAAGAGAAATCAAAATATTCAACAATATCAAACTCAAATCCAAAGAAAAACAAGCATCAAGCATAAATTAAATAGCAAGTAAGTAAGAGATGAAAGACAGAAGAGATTCTCACTAATATTGATGATTGAAAATGAAGAAATCCAAACTTTATTGATCAAATGTTGAGTTACAAATCCAAAACCAAGAACTTTTCTCTAACTTCTCTCTAAATTCTCTCTCTAAAACTAAGCTAATGAAATATTATCAAAAAGTTGGTTTCAAAAAGGAATTACAATTCTATTTATAAGCAAAGAAGAAACCGGAAAATCCCGCGCACTCTCCCGATGAACCCGCGGCCGCGGAGAAATGGGAACGGAACCCTCCGCGGGCTATCTGGGCAACACCCGCGCCCGCGACAGTATAAACTCGCGCCCGCGGCTAATCTCCTGCTCCCAAAGCTCAATCAGGGGGCCGCGGTCTCTCTGAGACGGAGCGCCCTCGTCAAGTTTCCCGCGCCGACTGAGAGCCCGCGGGTAGTTCCTGCATTAATCTGGCCATTTGTGCTTCTTGAGCCCGCGCCCGCGGCTTCACTTACCCGCGCCCGCGGCCTGATGGCAATACCTTGGAGACCTCTCCGAGGCCTCTCCAAGGCCTCTCTTAGCCATCTCTAGCCAAATGCTTCTTCCTTACTTGGTCATTAAGGTCCCAACTTGATTCCTTTGCAAAGGTGATTCTTCAAGTACCAACACAAGCAAAAAAAGAAAGGAAATAAAAAGGAAAAAGAGCCAAATAAAAGGAAAACACGAGAAAAACACGAGAACCATAAAGAAAAGAGGAGAAAGAGAAACTAAAGGAAAAAGGACCAAAAATAAGAGAAGAAAGCATGAAAAAGGGAAAGAAATAACCAATTTGACGAAGGAAATAAACGTGTCGTCAATTGTCTATCCCTAGATAAAATACAATTTATACAACCTAAACAAACCTAATACGAGTATAAGGCAAGCACAGGGGTCGAACCATAGGGAACGAATAAACACCACAAATTGTTATCGACAATTAAGCTAGTCCGGAATAGGAGATAAATAAACTAAAGTCTAAAGATGCTAAAAAAAGAAATAAAACACTAAGAGAAATTGTTTAGGTATAGCATTCACTTGAACAAAAACAAAGGCATAGAAATTGAATTAATCATAAACTAAACAGACTCAAATATCAAAGTAAAGGATCCAATCTAGCTGCCTTCCGGGGTCAATTGGCTTCTCCTAACATAGCCTCTATGTTTCCACATTAGAACCATTTACTAGGAGGTACTATTAAATAACAAACGATAATAATGAACCCTAGCTGTAGGCGTCGCTCGAAGTGCCCCTACGTTAAAAGCATGTTGTGAATATGCTTGGCACTGTAGGCGTCGTTCGAAGTGCGCCTACGTTAAAAGCATGTGTGAATATGCTTGGCACTCTTAGGAAGTGGGAATTGACATAATACGATTAGGGACAAGGAAAGTAGGGAGCCGCCAACAAGTTTTTAAGGAACTTGTAAACCGTTCACGGATCATAAAAAGACAACCACGATAAGGGACAACGAAGGCAACAACAACGATTGACCCGTGAAGGTTACACCCCATTCATAATCCATGAGATTACTAACTCCATATGGTTCGGAACAACGAAAGGAGGATCGGGGATGATTGTACGAAGTGAGTCATGGAGTCACATTCGCCCATATTGGCCTCTACTCGATTCTTATAGTGAAAAATGATTCCTGCGATCTCAAAGGCATACAAACAAAATATTCAATTTGCTCCAAACTATTATTAAGCTAAATTGGTTAAATATTAATGCAACACATAATTCTAAAATATTGTGATCACTTGATTTAATAACAAGATTAAAAAGGAACCTAAACCGGTAGTCCAAATTATCTTATTAGGCCTGATTTTCAATTACATATTCCCTTTAACATGCAATATGGTGATCATAATAACAATAAAATAAACATTAATATTGGAAGCAATTTAAAAATAATAGCGTTAGTCCAATCAAATAATAAAATAACCTAATCATGATACTAGCAACAAGAATAAAATAAGAGTAATTAAGTGAATAATTACTCACTTTCCGCGTTTCCTTTAAATTGTTACATCATGAACAAATTGTTAGTAACTTCAATAAAAAATATAAAGAAAATAAAAATTAAATTAAGTAAATATAGATTTGATTTGGTCCAAACCCTCACTTAATTATACCTTTCACGCCTTGGTTTAAGGACGGAACGTCGGGTTAAGTATGGACTCCTTGGAGTGCTTAAGGGAAGAATGGTGAGAGAATAGGGTGGCTAGTGTTTAGGCTAAAGAGAGAGAAGAGAATTATTTTATGATCAATATTGTTGATGATTGGAAAAGGGGTGATATGAACTCTATTTATAGAGAAAAAAGAGAAGTCGAAAAAACAAGATAAGATCCGAATTAAATCGGAATAAAACTCGATAGACAACAGTTTTTGCGGTTTTTGTTTTTATCATATCTTTTGATCCACAAATTGGAATAAGATGAATAAGATATAGTTGGAAATATCTTGAAGTATACTTTCTAACACAATTAGAATAATATTAAAATATTTTGTAGAACAAAAGATACAGCCGAAATAGTGAGACGGTGTCAGTTTTTGATTGAGTTTGATATCTTATTCATATCTTTTCCGTTATAGCTCGGAATTGATATTATAATATATCATTGGAAATATAATTTCAAGGGCTATTCAAACATATAAAATTTTGATAAAAACTATGAGGCACGAAAATAATATCTGTCTATCTTTGAACGTCTTTCAATTCGGATAGAAATAGGATTTTCAAAAAGAAATTTTTTTTTCAATTTCAAACTCTTTAATCTTATCTTTTCAAAATGGATAATTAAGATCTTTTAGAAACTTATAGAAGCTTCTAATTAATCCTAATTGGTTTAGGAATTGGATTAAATCATTTGGACCCTCCACATGATCATTGGGTCATAGGTAAGGTGGGCTTAGGTTCGGTTTAGGCTCGGCTTAATATTTTGGCCATAACTTATTCGTTATAACTCGGATTTAGGCTTATAATATATCGTTGGAAAGCTCTTTTAAGGACCCATCCAACTATTCAATCATTGGACCTACATTATAGACCAAAACAAACTGAACTAAATGTTTTTATAAAAAGGACACGAAATGAATGATTTAAAAGGACACGAAATGAACTATTTTGGGTTTAAAGGTACGAAACGTGGAAAATAAGTTATGGTTTGGGGAAATGGGCTAGAAGTTGGGTTGGTTTATGAAATGGAAATATGGGTTTAAGCAGACTCCAAGAATAAATACTCAACCCGACCAATAATGGCGGTGAAAGGTGTTCATCATCGGGTTTGGTTTTGGGGAGACATTTTTAGGTGTCTACAGAAGCCCCCACTTTGACTGAGTTTGTAGAAACGTTAGTTTCGAAAATGATAGTCAAAGTAGTCGATAGGGACGGAGAATGATTTAAGACGTTCTGCGATCCTAAATCATTCTTTATACGCCGATACCTGCAGAAAATGTTAATTCCACAGATAAAAGAGTAAAGGGATAGAACGCTTATCTGACACCAGTGTATCGGTGACAAATGAGTTTGGTATTTTCCTATGCTTGAAGGAATCCACCGGATGACGTTTGTTGAAATGCTTTCCATGCTTGAGGAAAGCCGACATATGAGTTTGGTAGCTTTCTAAGCCTGAAGAAACCTACCGGATGACTCTTTCCCTGCTTGAGGAAAGTCGACATATGATTTTGGCGTTTTTCTATGCTTGAAGAAATCCACCGGTAATGCTTTCCATGCTTGAGGAAAGCCGACAAAGGAATTTGGCTGTTTTCTATGCTTGAAGAAATCCACCGGATAATACTTTCCATGCTTGAGGAAAGTCGACAGATGATGAGATTGCAAGTCTCTGTGTATCGAGAACCTTGCAGCATGAAATGATGGTGGTTCGATTGTCCCCAAACGTGGGCTGTAGATGTTCCGCTTGTCCCCGGACGTGGGCTATAGTTGGTTCGCTTGTCCCCGAACGTGGGTTGTAAATGGTTTGCTTGTCCCCGAATGTGGGCTGTAGATGGTTCGCTTGTCCCCGGACGTGGGCTGTAGATGGTCCGCTTGTCCCTGGACGTGGGCTGTAGATGGTCCGCTTGTCCCTGTACGAGGGCTGTAGATGGTCCACTTGTCCCCGGACGTGGGTTGTAGTTGGTTCTCTTGTCCCCGAACGTGGGCTGTAGATGAGACCTGCAAAAAAAAAAATTTGCCAATGGACTCATATATATTGTGATTGACTTAACCACTGACTTGACCATGTTTGACTTGATGTGACATGACATGTGTATAACTTGTGAGTGTGTGTGCAGACACAAGCAAATGAAGATGCAAAAGCAAAAAAATTTCGTCAATTTTTGTCATGAGTGGAGGGTACCGACTTTCTTTCGAAAAAGAAAGATGTGAAAACTGAACTTTTATTTCGAACTTCCCTCGATGAGAAAATTTTGAAAAGTTTTTGAACTTCCCCAAAATAAAATAACGAAAAAGGGAAAAAGTTTTGAATTTCCTCTTTGAGCAAGACGAAACGAATCGTATGGATTGAATTGCTTGTCCTGAAAATAATGTATGCATGATGCATGTTCTTAGGCCAGAAGGCTAAGGACAATTACATCATGTGACACGATAGATGAATGAACTTAAGTCATGGAGCTAAGCATCATATATGGTGTAAAGAAACGATCTTTAACGTCACTTAGGTCTGGAAGCTAAGCACGATATGCTTTGTATGATTAAAAATCATTGATATATAAATGTTTCTTAGCAGATTATGCAATGCATGAAACAATGAATAATGCTCAGGTCAGGAAGCTAAGCAAGTATACAATGTTTCTTCTAATGAATGTTGTCTTTAAATATGATGAAACATGCACAGTGTTGAAACAAGATTTCATGATAAAGGGCTCTTAAAAGGAAGGATGATTGATATGGATATGGATGTGTGAGTGAAGTGTGTGAATGTGATACTAAGGCTGGCTGCAAGGGTTATGGCGATGGAAAGAGATGTGAGAAGAGTCAAAGATGATGACTCTTTAGGCTAGGTAGGCTAAATTATGTAGGTTCAAGCCCCCAAGTCTAGCTCTAAATGGGTAGGGATATAAAGATAAGTATTGGATATTCTTTGACTCGATCATGCAAAGATATGAATATGAATGTGGTCGCACCTCGATGTGAGGTTGCCTACGTATCCATTAGGAATCAGGCCGAACGTAGCTCTAACCGAACTTTGCACAAGTGTGTGTACACCTCAAAGAGGTCTTTCAAGGGTTGTAATGTGGTTAAGCTGAAGGTTTAAGGAAGAAAGGTATAAAAGGCTCAAGACCCGAGAGAAGCCCCCAAGATGTGTAATTGTGTATTTGAAAATTTGGACTTTGCAAGTTTATTTTCTTTTTTTTTTTTTTTGGCTTTTCATTTTTTTTTCATTCTTTTGAATCAATGTAGGCAATCTCAGATCATGCGGTCAATCACTCACTTAGCATTCATGTTTCTCAGGCATGGTACCAAGCACTCGATGAGAGACGCAATTTGAGACGTGTTCATATCAAAGACATTGGAACACTTGCCCTTAGACATTGTTTTGTTGTTGCTTTGCTGTTTTTTTTTTCTTGCTTTTTGAATGTTATACAATTACACATCTTCCAATCCAAGGGTTAAGTGAATGTGGGCTGAAGAAATGAAGGCCAAACGTTAGAGGAGGCTCAAAGTGGTTGATGAAGAAATGGAATGTGATTGAACGGTTAACAGGGAATGACAGGGTTGCAAAGGTGCATGAAATCATTGGTGTACCTTGTGTTTAGTTCGATAATTGATTTTTTTTCTTTTAATCACATGATCGAATGTAAGAAAGAGATGCTCATTTATGAAGAAGGTAAGAAATGTGACGCATAGACATATGGATAAGGAGAACCTATGCTAGACTTTTTAGGGGGAACGGTTTGAAACAAAAGAAGAAGAAAACATGAAATCTTGGTGAGAATCTTGAATCATGCTTTGTGTTCATGGCTTTTTATGAGTTACTTCTTGCCGCCTGCTGAGGAAAAAAGTTTCTTGTTGTTGATGCTTTGATTGGAAGGAAAGAAGGAAGGAGAGACGTTCCCCCTTCCCCTTATTCTTCCAACTATTGCCTAGTAATTTTAGACTCAAATATTGTGTAAAGAAGAACTCACTTAATGCATTCACTCAATACTCGGATTGAAGAGGAAGAGTGTATGAAACGATTTTGAAAACTGATGAGAAATACTCCACTCATTCCTATTACGACGGAAAACGATGCATGCATGGTCCTAGTATACGATCATAAACAATATAGTGCATTACTCGAAGACAAAGTGTGTGCAATGACTCAACATGTGTGATTAGGTGAGTATATTAAGACTCATGGTATGATCGCATGGCTAGACATGAGGACGTTGTGAAAAACAAAGGACCTAATGACCAAATAGCACGGAAGACTAAAAGACAAACTAACTTGATTAATTTTGTCCATTTTTAATGTTTATGCTATTTACTAGGTGAAAACGGTCCATTGGCAATCGTTAGTCATAAATAAGATCAACCACAATCAAAGACAAAGAACACATGTTAAGGTTAGCACAAAAATCGATCACAAGAAACTAGGAAGGGGACTAGAATTCTAGAAGAGTTAGGACTCAAGGGTATAAAAAATAAATAAATAAATAAATAAAAATAAAAATCTATAATCCTATGTTATATGAGTTGACACGGATTAAAGGACTTGGCTAAGACTAGCTTGACACGAATATTTTTTTGACACGAATATTTTTTTATTTTTATTTTTTTTTAAAAAAAGGTAACGCTAAAAAGACACCTAAACTGGACAGGCTGTAGTATATAGATTATAACTTTTGATCTGTGACTCTGATTGGGACGAAACCAATTCCAAATGAAAGATAAAACTCGGGGCTACAGATCCATATGTAACACGACATGTAACTCTCTCTAGAACTCCAGTTATGACCAAAACAAGTTGCCTCTTGTGCAGTATACGGGAATAAAAATCCGGGTGACTCAAAAATTAAAAACAAAAAATTATGACTCCACTCTAATAATAAAAAAAAAAGGGTTTGATAAGAGAAAAAAAAATTCAATAAAAAAATGCACATAAGCATATTGTCACGCATGATGCAATGAAGTTCGCAACCTAAAGTCAAGTTCTATGTTCGACTATGGTCAAGCTTTTAGGTTTCAAAGGGTACCATGGTTAAGAGTTTGGACGCGTTAGCAAGGCAGCCTCCCTTGAGGGTGTATGCCAACGGGCGGCTCCGCGAGTTCGTGATGAAATCGAACTCGACTCCATGGTTTGGGTGGATTTAAAAAAACTCGGATGAACCCTTATTGCCATGAGCATTTTCGGGTTGATAGAGCATAAATTCCCCGGACTAGCCACAAACGTAGAACACGTACTATTGTGGCAAAATAGGTAACCTAAAAAAAATCATATGCATATGTGACAATGCTAATTAAATCGCAGGAATACAATTCAAGAATCTTTCAAGTCTCATCCACTCATCTTAATTAAATACCGATCACTCAAATCGATAAATAACCAAGAATCCTCCCCAGTGGAGTCGCCAAAATGTAGGCGTCGCTCGAAGTGCGCCTACGTTAAAAGCATGTGTGAATATGTTTGGCAGTCTTAGGAAGTGGGAATTGACATAATACGATTAGGGACAAGGAAAGTAGGGAGCCTCCAACAAGTTTTTAAGGAACTTGTAAACCGTTCACGGATCATAAAAGGCAACCACGATAAGGGACAACGATAGGCAACAACGATTGACCCGTGAAGGTTACACCCCATTCATAATCCATGAGATTACTAACTCCATATGGTTCGGAACCACGAAAGGAGGACCGGGGATGATGGTACGAAGTGAGTCATGGAGTCACATTCGCCCGTATTGGCCTCTACTCGATTCTTATAGTGAAAAGCATTCCTGTGATCTCAAAGGCATACAAACAAAATATTCAATTCGCTCCAAACTATTATTTAACTAAATTGGTTGAATATTAACGCACACATTATTCTAAAATATTGGTGATCACTTGATTAAATAACAAGATTAAAAAGGAACCTAAACCGGTTGTCCAAATTATCTTATTAGGCGTGATTTTCAATTACATATTCCCTTTAAACATGCAATATGGTAATCAACAAATAATAATAGAATAAAAATTAATATTGGAAGCAATTTAATCACAATTCCAACAACATAAAATTGTTAGAAAAATAATAGAAATAAAAGGAACACGATCCTTACTTTGATTCTGTTTGTTTGCAACTACAAAATAATAAACGAGTTAGTAACTTCAAAGAAATAATAAAACAATAATTAAATTAAATTAAATAAAGTAAGGTTCATTTAGGGCCAAACCCTCAAACAGTTCTACCTTTCACGCCTTGGCTTAAGGATGGAACCACGAGTGAAGTATGGACTCCTTTGAGCACTTAAAGAAGGAATTTTGAAATAAGAAGGGTAGGCTAGTGTTTAGGCTAAAGCATAGAAGAGAGAAAAATAAATCAGAGAATTAATTGGTGCCCCGTACATCAGAAATGAGGGGGTATTTATAGGGAAAATGTGCAAAGGGAGCACACGGAACCCTAAAATGATAAAAACCCTAAAAAAGTATCCCGTGACACGACAAACTGTACCGTGACACGGGAAGTCCCACCGTCAGACGGCACAATTTCCCGTGTCACGGTACATTTTTAGTGTGACGCGGGAAATTTTCAGAAAACAGGATAGAAAACGCGTTAAGGGTTTACGCGGAAAAGACATGGAATGCCCCGTGTCACGGCAAACTTCCCGTGTCATGGGAAATCCCACCGTCAGACGACGGTGGGTACCTAACGTGGTGCGGGAATTTCTAGCCTGTTTTTCCGTCTAAATACATTTTTAACCCTAATTTCATTCGGCATTTTAATTGCCAATTGATAATTTCGGGCCTTTTCTGACTTATTATTATTTGGGCTAAAATAGGAAAATAATTAAATAAAAATAAATAAAAGGTTTGGGCCAAAAATAAATAATAAAACAATAAAATAAAAAGGTTTGGGCTAAAATTAAAAAATAAGTTTGGGCTGAAATTGAAACTATGCTTTTACCAAACATCAAGACTTATCCATGGACTGTTCAAAAATATGAATTTAATCAAATACAATTTTTTTAAGCACTCTCAGGATTAAATACTGAACCTGACCAATAGTGGCGGTGAAAGGTTGTTCATCATCGGGTTTGGTTTTGGGGAGACATTTTTAGGTGTCTACAGAAGCCCCCACTTGGACTGATTTTGTAGAAACGTCAGTTTCGAAAACGATAGTTAAAGTAGCCGATAGGGACGGAGAATGATTTAAGACGTTCTGCGATCCTAAATCACTCTGTATACGTTTATACCTGCAGAAAAATTTTAATTCCACAGATAAAAGAGTAAAGGGATAGAATACGTATCTGGCACCAGTGTATTGGTGACAAACGAATTTGGCAACTTCCTAAGCTTGAAGGAATCCACCGAGTGACATTTGCTGAAACGCTTTCCATGCTTGAGGAAAGCCGACTGAAGAGCTTGGTAGGTTTCTAAGCCTGAAGAAACCTACCGGATGACACTTTCCATTCTTGAGGAAAGTCGATGTATGAATTTGGTGTCATTCTATGCTTGAAGAATTCCACCGATAATGCCTTCCATGCTTGAGGAAAGCCGACAAAGGAATTTGGCGTTTTTTCCTATACTTGAAGAAAAATCCACCGATAACGCTTTCCATGCCTGAGGAAAGCCGACTTGGCGGTTTTCTATACTTGAAGAAAAATCCACCGATAATGCTTTCCAAGCTTGAGGAAAGCCGACTTGGCGATTTTCTATACTTGAAAAAAAATCCACTGATAACGCTTTCCAAGCATGAGGAAAGCCGACGATTGCTGAAATTTGTAAGTGTATGATGGTTCGATTATCCCCGAACGTGGGCCGCAGATGATTCACACCTTTAAGTCGATTATCCGACCATATTAGGTGCTTAAAATGCCGAAAAATAGACTTTGATGCTTCCTAGGGGTAAAATGGTAATTTTAGTCCCCTTTAAGTATCAATTACAATTTTCCGCGTAATTCTAGCGAAAAATAACTGTACAATTTACAAAAAAATCGTGCAACCTTAGTCAAAATGTCAGGAATATTCGCAAATAACTGTACAAAACCACCGTGTCACAAAAACATTCCCGTGACACGGCAAGGGTCCCCCGTCACGCGGAGCTGCTTCCCGTGACGCCGCAAGGGGGTCCCGTGGCGCGGGAATCTAGTGGCTGAAAAAACGGTCAAATGGCATCTTTGACCAGTCAAAGCTTGTGCACCACACAAAATCTGACCGTTACGTGGGAACGGGGTCCGTTGCACGGGATTTTTATGTTTAAAATATCAAACATTTTTCTCATTTTGGCTCATCCTCTTTCTCGTCCGATTTTCACCCAAAAGCTCAAATTTTTTTTTTCCTTTTGCTCGGTTTGCCGTGTCTCGGCTACTTCTCACCGGCGCTCGGAGTTATTTCCCGTCGACCGGCGTTCACCACCGTGTCACGGCGGTTTGCTTCCTCTCTTTTTTTTATTTTCTATTTTTTATTTTTTTCTACGACTTGCTGCTACTGCTGTTGCTTCGCCTGAAGTTGCCGTCGGAGTCGCCGGAGCTCCGTGTCTTCTCAGGCTCACCGTGACACGGGACAGACTCGCCGTGTCATGGCGTTATCTGACCGTGTCGCGGCGGTCTGCTGGGTTGCCGGAGTTTTTTCGAGAGTTTTTTGCTGGATTTTCCACCGAATTTACTCCAAATTTTTGCCATACTCCTCATATTCGAACCTCTACAAGGATCTATGTAAGTTCTTCTTAATTTGTGTCTCAAATTTGCTTCAAATAAGTAATTTCATGAAAAACCCTTAAAAATCAATTTGGGGGTTTTTGATTTTGAGGTTTTATGTTGAAATTCTTTCCATGATTTTACTTGTATATGTATGTATGTGTGTTTGTGAGAAATTTGAGACAAAAATTGCATGATTTGATGGAGAATTGAGCAAATCACCATTTTTGGGTACTACTTTTGTGAAATGATGTTCATGTTACTTCTTTGCGCTTAAAATGGTGAAAATATGGTGGTAAACCTTGTGAAATATTTCATGATGTGTTGATTCATTGTTTTTGTGCAGCTTCGAAACATATTTTGCGTATGTACTATATTTTCATGGAGAACATAGTATCATGCGGCTAGGAGAACTGTAGTATTAGTTTGTCATGGAGAAACTAAATACCATAATTTTGCCAATTTTTAGCATGGAGGTAAAAATTTAGCGTATAATTCGATAAATAACCAAACAACTTAGGAAATGATGCTAAGTATTTAGATCTTTATTTTTATAAAAATGCAACTTGAATTAAATGTCTTAGGAAATGATGCTAAGCATTTAGATCTTTATAACAGCATGCCTAGGCAACGGGACTGCGATCTTTCTACCCAGGGCCGGCGTCAGGCTTTTCGGGAGGACACTCCCACTATTCCTGAGGGTATGGACGGCGATGCCTTAGAGTCCGAGCCTCAGGCTTCTACGAGTAGAGGTAGGTGGGTTCCACCTCCGTGGACTCCAGACCAGTTGGTTTTCTGCCGTGAAAACCATGATTCTCATCGCCCACTCTTCGGCATAGTCGACGGCATGGTTCGCCACCACGGTTCTGGAGCCGGCGATTTGATTCCTCGATTTCACCAGATCATTACGAGGGATCCTGCTACGAACGCCCTATGGGAATCAGCTGGTTTAGTAGATTTCTATACGGCAGTGGTAGGGTTTCGCAGCCCCCGGAGTTATGGTGCGACGGTCGTTCGCGCATTGTTGGAGTATTTCTGGGATACTACTAACACTTTTCATTTTGCTTGGGGGGAGATGACGGTAACCCCTCTGGACTTCAGTATGATTAGCGGGCTGCGCTTCACCGACCGGGCTGTAGCTCAGATGTCCGATCTGTCTTGGGGATCGGCTAAGGCAGCTGATTTGTTAGGTCCGATCAGTGTCTCGAGGTGGTCCTAGAAGCGGGCGATCGGAGCTGGCTTCAGTTTTAGCTCGTGGCTTCGACATGGAGGATACATCGGCTGAGCAGCAAGTGCGGATCTTCATCCTGATTCTGATCTCCATGACCCTTTCTCCTGATATGAGTTCACGCGTACTCCTTTGCTACCTCCCCTCTTTGGTTAGGATCCATGAGATAGGATCCTATAGCTGGGCCAGCCTCGGATACGCCGACCTTCTCTTATCGCTACGTCATGGGTGTCGGCAGCTGAACGACGAGTCTCCCATCACTGTCTATGGTCTGTGGAGAGTCGTAGAGGTGATGATCTTTTCCTCTTTTGGTTTCACTTTAACTTGTTTGACTCATGTGCTAAAGATTACATTTCATTGCAGCTATGGTTCTACGAGTACTTCCCAGGCTTGGCTCCTCGCCGGCGTCGTGGAGCGGTCCATGACTTCCCTGTCGGGGCCAGCTGGCGTGATCGAGAAGAGTCGCGGGTGGAGTCTGTCCCTGCACTGCGTGGACTACTATGCCGAGGCACCTCTTCTGTTGGCGTAAGGATTAGTTTTGTTGCTTGTTATTTTCCTTCTGACGTTGTTTCCGTTGTTTCACTCCAACTTTTCATGGTTTTTAGGTTGCCATTAATGTCCAGTATCGTCCTTGGGCCGGGATGACTGATCTTCCCGAGGCCTTGCGTCTTTCAGCGCACTGCACCATTTTGGTTGGTACCGGACGCTTTGTTTGGTATTTGGGGGAGCGTGTCGTTCGTCAGCATAACAGCGATCGCTTTGTGGTGCCCTCATCTCCACCAGAGTCGATGCTGGACTCACGCATGATTAGGGAGTTGATAAACAGGGGAGAGCGCTATACTTTTCCATGGCAGGAGCTTGTGCACATGGAGGGTGATTATGCGCAGGACTTGCTTCCCTATTTGGCTCTTCCACCCCGTCTTCCTGAGGTATGATTTCTTTTAAGGATCTTTGTTACTAGTCTCTGTTTTAAATAGTCGAATAACTTGATTATTCGATCATATTTTCAGACGACTATTCACCCTGTGGGGAGGATCGAGATTCCGCCTCAGTCTGTCCGCTACCCGGGGCCGATTGGTATCACCGAGGACCATATTGCTGACGCGCTAGAGGGTTACAGACAGGCGCAGGAGTCTCTGCCCGAGGTCTTTGAGCCGGTGAGTTTTTTTGATGCATTATTCATCCTTTTAACACTGCTTGTTACTAACTTTTCTTTGTTTTATCCTCAGCCTAACTGCCGGAGATGATGGGACTCATGAAGCTGGTTGGCGCCCGGAAGAATTGCATCATCAAGCTTCGGCGTGGTGCGAGTTGTCGGACCTCTAGCGACGTTCTTGAGGTATCATTCATTTTTTTTTACTTCTACCATTTGTTTTATTTTGCATTGTTGACACCTTTTGCTTTTGTATCTTTCAGGAGCAACGGAGGTCCCGCTCGCGCTCGAGCCATAGAGGCTCGGATGAGGAAGAGCTTGGTCGTGGTAGACGTTCTCCTGAGATTCACCGGCGTTCTCATTCTCGGCAAGAGCCTTAGACTACTCAGCCGTTTCAGGAGGCTCAGTGGCAGCAGCCTCAATCTTCCGAGCGCTTTCCGGGCCAGAGTCATGGGCAGCGGCAGTCATTTTCACTGCCTCCACAACCTGAGCTTGGGTCTGTTTTGACTCCCTTGGATCCTGGTTCATTTTCAGCTCCATTGTCCGGGATTCCTCCACCGGTGTCGGGCTTGTTCTCAGTTCCGATGTACGGGACGATGCCTTCACCGACGATTCACGTGTCTTTGAGCCAGTCTACATCGTTTTCCGACTGGACGGGTCCTGCCTTGAGTTTGACTACTAATGGGGTCATAGGGACTAGTAAGGACACTACTCCCCGTACCCGGATGATGGAGGGACTCTTTGGCTCACCGTTCCCATATTCGCAGGGTGGAGATGATACTGATTTTGGCTCTAGAGACTTTTGACCGAGGGTTTTTATTTGTACATACTATGATGACACTTGACATGTTTATTTATTATGACTCTTTTGTACATTATTCATAGCTTATATATTTATTATTGTGTGTTAGTGTGTGCTTAAGACTCATTGTGTGTGATCGTGTATTTATTAATGGCGCGATAAAAAACATAAGTGGAGTAATGGAGGGTACCGACCTTCCCCAAAAGAAATAAAAAGACAAGCAAAAATAAATAAAATGATAAAGAAATAAAATATATAAATAAATAAAATATATAAATAAATAAAATAAAGATAATAATAATAATAAAAAAAAAATAATAATAATAGAGATAAAAAAGTTGAGAATTTTATCAGAAATAAAACTCTCAGAAAACTGAAAAATAAACGGTGAAGATAAAATACTAAAAAAAATCCGGATAGATACGGGAAAAGATGAAAAAAGAAAACGCGTGAGGTGCCGTGACACGGCACTATGCACCGTGTCACGGCAGAACTTGCCGTGTCGCGGCAAAAGTTCCCGTGACACGGTGGGACTTCCCGTGTCACGGTAAGCGTATTACTCAGCGGTGTGTTTTACGCGTATGAAAAGATAATTTCTGGGCAGTTTCGAGTGCTTTTGCTATAAAATAAGACCAGTTTATTCATGATATGCATAATTACGAAACACAAAATAATTTAGAATTTCATATTTCAATAATCATGTCTCAGAATTTTGATAATACATTGCGCGACTGGTCTTATACTTGACCAATGCTGAAAAAAAGAGTTAGAATTATTTCATGTCAGGAATTTGCTAGCCCTGCGACATGTAGCTATTGAACATGATTTTCTTAGGGCAGCATTAGATTATTGGAGTCCAGAAACACATTGTTTTAAATTTGATTATGATGAAATCTATCCCCTGCCGGAGGAATTCGGTGCAATCTTTGGATTTCCTGCTAGAAATCTTATTGCCATGGTTACCCTACGTGAATATTATTACCAAGATTTTGAACGCCATCTGAATCTAACAAATCCATATTTAAATAGAATTTTGTGTGGTAATGAGGTAGACTAAGAAAAACTTGCAAATTTATATTTTAATCGCCCTATCTCTGACTCTTATCATGTATATCGTAGAAGGGCTTATAGTTTTTGCATGTTTAGCAAGCTTTTATTTGCAAACGGTAGGGTAGGACATGCTTGTCTAGCGTCTGTGCTTGAACATGTCGAATCTGGAAGATCTCCTATGCCGACGTGCCTTGAAGAAACATTCTATGGCCTTGACGAAGCAAAAGCTGACCGGAAAGCCATCAGGAAGGGCTCTGTGGTACTGCTGTAGGTAAAAATACGCTCCGAGTAGCCCCCGTGACACAAAACAGGCACCGTGTCACGGTGGATGTCTGCCGTGACACGGGAATCTGCAAATTTTTTATTATTTTTTTTATATTTTTTTTAATGACTGATTTTTTCTTTTTTGCAGATGTGGTTGATGGAGCTTTTAGAATTATTTGAAGCCCCCGACGATGTTGAAAAATATGGCCCTAACGACCTAGTCCGCAGGAAAAAGAATTACTCTGCGAACATGTCGTATGAAGATTGGAAAATTTTCTTTTCAAAGAGGGAATTTTCCATTCGTTGGGTGGTGCCTTGGTGGAGGCTTACTAGGATGGTTGGCACGAATGATACTCCATATTGCCGTGTTCCTAGTATCTCAAAACTGACCTTTTATTGCCCTTCTCGATTGATGCGGCAGTATGGACTTGAACAAGTAGTTCCACGCTATAACGTTAGTCCTCGTGAAGTATCGTTGCATGAAAGTAACGTTCATAAGTACGAGACTTATTGGGTTGGAAGACCTTTGTGGACCGTTTCTGCAAGTGACCAAGCTCCTCCTCCTTTGTCTAGTGCATACAAGGCATGGTTGAACTCTAGAAGTTGGAGGGAACGCTTCGGATCACGCAAATCTGATGTGAAGAGTCGTCTTGGAGATAAGAAAGCCCCTCCTAAAGATCGTCTAGGTCCGAGAACACAAGGGATTGAGTTTAAGACTCCTATAATGCCAAGAAAGAAGAATTATGTGAAAGGGAAGGGTAAAGAAAAGATGGTCTATAGGGAGAAACAACCGAAAAAATTCAAGAAAGGTGAAAGGGGTGAAAGTTCGACTAGGGGTGTGACGGTTCGGGCTACGAAAGACACATTAATTGTGAAGGCCGACCTAATTGACCAAGAGAAGGATGTTCCTAAAGTGAAGAGAGATTAGATCAATAGTGCTTTGCTTTTTATGATTTATAATTTTTATTTAAAATAAGGCATATGATGCCAATAATTGTAATCGCATTTATGTCAATAATAACAGCATATTTATTTCAGCCCTTAAAAATAAAAACTTATAATGACTTTTATTTATTATTTATTTATCCGAGTCAAGGAGTCGGACACAATGGAAGAACGAAAATAAAAAAAAAACCTCGAACGAACAATGAATTCGCAGTTGCACAAAAAAACGGAAAACCTGAAATTCCACCGTGTCACGGTGAAAAATCTCGTGACACGTTACAAATTCCCGCGTCACGGCAAATCTTTTTTTTTTTTTTTTTTTTACCGTGACGCAATGCTGAACTGACGCGCATATTTGATCAACAGAGGGAGGATTTTTATTTTTTAAAGTGGCCGGGCCCCCTTGAGGGGTTGCCTACGTATCCTAAAAAGGAATCAGGCCAAACGTAGCTCTATTGGGTCATGAACCCATGCGACTAGGCATAGAATTTCTTGAGTTGATCCAAGTTGGTTAAATTGTGGAAGCCGTCACTGTCCATGTCTACCAATTGTGCCGCTCCGCCAGACAGGATGGCTTTAACAATGTACGCGCCTGACCAATTCGGTCTGAATTTTCCTCTTGGATCCAACACATTTTTACGAAGTGCCTTAAGCACTAGGTCACCCTCTTTGATGTTCCTGGTCTTGACTTTTTTATTAAAATGTCGTGCCATACGCTGTTGGTTTGGACATGATGCAAAGCTGCCAAGCATTTTTCATCAAGTAAGACCAGTTCATCGTATCTTGCTCTAATCCAGTCGACTTCATCTAGTTGGCTTTCCAATGCGATTCGAAGAGAAGGGATTTCGAGTTCGATTGGATGTACAGCTTCAACTCCATAGACCAAAGAGAAAGGGGTAGCCCCCGTTGATGTACGAACAGAGGTTCGATATCCCCAAAGGGCGAAATGTAACTTACTCGGCCAATCCTTGTAATTTTCTGTCATCTTTTCGATGATAGTTTTCACGTTTTTGTTGGCCGATTCGACTGCACCATTTGTTTGTGGTCTGTAAGGTGATGATCTGTGATGCTTGATATGATATTTCTGTAATAATTCCGCGCATTCGGCTTGGAAATGTGTTCCATTATCACTGATCATCTCATGTGGTACCCCATATCGGCATATGATATTTTTCTCAATGAATTGAGCTACGTGTTTCGCCGTGAGCTTGGCATATGAGGCAGCTTCAACCAATTTGGTGAAGTAGTCGATTGCTACTAGAATGAATTCATGCCCCCCTTGTCCTGGTGGTGTTATTTTTCCAATGATGTCGATGCCCCAAGTGGAGAAAGGCCATGGAGAAGTATATGTGTAGAGAAGCGAAGGTGGAACATGCTGTAAATTTGCGTAGACTTGACACTTCATACATTTCTTGACGTATTCGTGACAATCTCTCTCCATAGTAGTCCAATAGTAACCTTGTCGTTGAATCTTTTGGACTAACATCTTTGCATTCATGTGTGTTCCACATATACCGGCATGAAGGTTTTCCATGGTTTTCTGTGCTTCTTTCTTGGCTATGTGTTGATCTTAAGTTTTGATGATGACTTAAGGAACCTAAGCAAACCCATAAGGGCTTTAACCTTTGTCTATTAGCTTTGATGTGTTTGACATGTTCTTTTTGGCAACGAAGTTCTAGAGTCAAAATGGAGCATGGAACAAGTCTAAAGATTGAGCTATGGACGAGCATAGAAGACAATCAGGAACCTAGTTCCTTGAGTGAGGAACTGAAGCCCCAGAGTCGAAGCTTCACTGAGTTCCAAGAAGTCTATTGTATCTTTATTACTTATTTTAGGCTTCTTGTATATTTGCTAAGTACATTGATAATTGATAGGATTTTAAGTGGATTTAATTTCAGTTTATAAAGATTTTATTTTCCTCTATTTAAAAAGATTATATCTTATTTGGAAAATTATCTTTTAAAGCAAAACTATCCTATTTGTTCTTAAAGATTTTCTGTTTTGATCTTATCCTAATATTTTGGAAAATCTGACTTGTTAAAACTGATTTTGCAAACGTCTTTTTACTGAGTCAAGGAGGTTGAGAAAATAAAGGAACCACTTCCTTATTGTGTAATTTATCTTGCTGCTCAAGCCTCCACGAAACTGCACTTCCTAGATTAACGGAAGTCGTGATATAGTGATTTAGCTTGCTGCTCAAGCCTCCACGAACTGCACTTCCTAAATTAATGGAAGTTGTGGTATAGTGGGAGTTGGAAGCAAACGTAAAAGCCTCAACCGCTTTCTTCTTCTATAAATAGGATAGTTTTCTGTTTTGAAAAGCACACTTGAGCATTACAATATTTAGCTTTTCTAAAAGAGTCAAAAATCCACTTAAGTCCTTGAGTGTCTTTGTACTTAGCATCTTAGTAGTGTTAATCTTGAGTTTTATTGGGGTAGAGTTTGGGTAAACTCTAGAGTGTTTGAGTTGCTTTGAGTGAAGCAAGGGGAAAGAGAGAGATTAGAGTGCTCGACTGATTGAGGGATCAGTTGAGGGGGAACTTAAGTTCGTTGAGGAACTTGAGTTTATAATCTTAATTTGTAATAGGTTGTTTGCCCTATTATTATTAAGAGTTGGAGTTTAAAATCCCTTGTGGTCGTGGTTTTTATTCTTGATTAGGGCCAAGAAGTTTTCCACGTAAAATCTCTCTTGCACTTTAAAGTTTTTGTTTAAGTTTATTTAAGAATTTCACAAAAATTACCCGAGTTCCTCCTCAATACAATTCACCCCCCCCCCCTCTTGTATTGTTCATTCGAGTCAACAATTGGTATCAGAACAGGTTCCTCGAGGAAATCAGGAAACCCTGACGAGTCAAGTTCCTGGAATCAAGATGAACAATCACGAGAAACTGGAAGAAGGTTACTCTACGCAGCGTCCTCCTATGTTCAATGGGAAATTCTACACCTATTGGAAGAACAGGATGGAGATTTTTATCAAAGCCGACAACTACCAGGTTTGGAGAGTGATCGAAGTTGGTGATTTTGAAATTACCAAAACTACTAATGAAAATGAGGTAGTACCTAAACCCATGTCTGAATTTTGATAAGGAAGATTTTGAGAAAATGGAAATCAATGCACTTGCTGTTAAATTACTTCATTGTGGTCTTGGACCCCATGAACACAATCGTGTCATGGGTTGTAAAAATGCTAAAGAAATTTGGGATTTACTTCAAGTTACCCATGAAGGAACTAACGAAGTAAAACGCTCTAAAATTGACTTGCTTATGTCAAAATATGAACGGTTTGAAATGCAACCAAAAGAATCAATTCAGGAAATGTTAACTAGATTTACTAACATCATTAATGAGCTTGGTTCTCTTGGAAAGCAAATCCCTATTGATGAGCAGGTCAGAAAAGTCCTAAGAAGCCTCCCTCAAGATGAGAGATGGAGAGCCAAGGTAACAGCCTTACAAGAAACAAAGGACTTCACAAAGTTCAATATTGAGCAACTTGCTGGTTCCCTCATGACTCATGAGTTGCACCTAGGAACAAGCAACAGTGAAGGAAACCGAGGAAAAGGCTTGGCTCTCAAAGCTGGAGATCAAGAAGAATCTGAAGTCGATGAAGAAGAGGCTGCTATGCTGGTGAGAAGGTTCAAAAGAATGTTCAACCGAAACAACAAGTCAAGAAACTTCACCAAGAAACCTTCTACTTCAAAAGCTGACTCTGGTTGTCACAAATGTGGATCTCTAGAACACTTTATTCGTGAGTGTCCTCTTTGGGATACAGAGAAAGGCAAAGGGAAGGCAAAGGAACAAAGCAAGAGCAACTACAACAAAACTCCTTTCAACAAAACAGACATTAGGAAGGCTATGATTGCTGCATGGGGAGATTCTGAAAGTGAGGATGAAGAGGAACAACCTGAAGAAGAAGCAGCTCATTTGTGTTTGATGGCCAAACGTGATGAAAAGGCTTACAATGATGAGCTTGCTAAAGAGGTATTCCTTGATCCTAATGTACTTAAGACTTATACTAAAGATGCTCTCATTGATTTAGCATTTGAATTGGAAGATGACTGGACTCATACTAGTATTCGTCTAGGTGAATGTCAAAGAGCTCTCAAAGTATGCAAGGAACACAGTACGTGGATTGAAAATCAACGAACTGATGTTCAGAGTAGATTTTTTGAACTTTTTGACAAGAATCTTCTCTTAAAAGAAATGAATGAGAAACTCAAGTTTGAAAATATCATGGTTAATGTAGAACTGACTCAATACAAACTAGCTAGTGCAGAAGTGTCTCCAAGTTCCTCCTCCGAATCTTTGCCTAAATTTAATGAGGATTTTGAAAAATTAAAACATAATCTTGACGAGTTAAGAATTGAAAAGGCAAATTTGGAGAAGGAACTGGAGCTTCGAAAAGAAAGAAGCATTAGTCAGTTTGGAATTCCTAAGTGGATTGAGAATGCTCAAACCAAAAGAACTGAAGGTCTGGGATTCATACGGTCTAAGCATAAGGGCAAAAAAAAAATACGTAGACCTGCCTAGTTATAAAGTATGTACCTTCTGTGGTAAGACTGGTCATCTTGTTGCTACTTGCAACAAGAAGGAACAGTCTGTTAGCAAGAATGTTAGGCAAGTTTGGGTAAAGAAATCTGATATTGCTTCAACGTCCAAGGAACCCAAGAAAACCCGGGTTCCTGAATCTAACCAATAAGTTCTTTTGCAGGTCCTAGTGAGGGGGAGCAACACGTGGTACCTCGACAGTGGTTGTTCAAAGCATATGACAGGAGATAAATCAAAGTTTCTCTCACTTGAGGCCTATCCAGGAGGAACTGTGACCTTTGGAGACAACAAAAAAGGTGAAGTAATTGCTAAAGGAAAAGTAGGAAGGTCCAGTTCTCATTCAATAGAAAATGTACTTTTGGTCGAGGGTTTGATGCACAATTTGCTGAGCATATCACAATTTTGTGATAAAGGAAACTCTGTAAGTTTTACCTCTGATTCATGCAACATCATAAATAATAAAACAGGAAGGGTTGTCCTTGAAGGAACTAGAAAAGGGAACACATACATTGTGGATCTAAATTCTGTTCCAAGGAACAACCTTACCTGCTTGAGTGTCATTAATGATGATCCTTTATTATGGCCTAAACGCTTTGGACATGCTAGCTTCTCACTCATGGATAAACTTAGAACAAGGAACTTGGTTACAGGGCTTCCCCCAGTCAAGTTCCTCATACAACATATCTGTGATGCATGTGTGAGAGGCAAGCAAGTCAGGTCTTCTTTTAAAAGCAAAAACATGGTCAGCACTACAAAGCCATTGGAACTAATCCATACGGATTTGTGTGGTCCCATGCGGGTTCAAAGTAGAAGTGGAAAGAAATATGTTTTAGTTATTATTGATGATTTTTCCAGATTTACTTAGGTGATCTTTCTGTCTAGCAAAGATGAAACTTTTGATGAATTTGTGTCCTTTGCCAAAAGAGTACAAAAGACCAGCGGAAATCAAACTATCCACATTCGATCCGATCATGGTACTGAGTTTGAGAATTCAAGATTCGATGACTTTTGTAAAGAAAATGGCATTGATCATAACTTTTCAGCCCCAAGAACTCCCCAACAGAACGGAGTTGTTGAAAGGAAGAACAGGACTCTAGAAGACATGGCAAGAACTATGCTTATAGCAAGTGGTCTTCCAAGGAACTTCTAGGCTGAAGCTATCAATACTGCATGTTATATCATTAACAGAGTTATGATGAGACCAATCATCAATAAGACTCCTTATGAACTGTTTAAGGGCAGAAAACCCAATATTTCTCACTTTTGAGCTTTTGGATGCAGGTGCTTTGTTCATAATAATGGAAAAAGGAACATAGGAAAATTTGACGAAAGAAGTGATGAAGCTGTGTTCCTTGGCTATGCATCAAATAGCAAAGCTTACAGAGTTTACAATAAAAATAGATTGTGCGTAGAGGAAAGCATTCATGTGATATTTGATGAATCTAATATGTTTATGAATGTGCAGGGACAAGACAATATTGATTATGAAATTGGTATGATTAGAGACAGGGAAGAAGAGGAAGAAACCTCCAAGCAAACCAAGGAAGTAAGTGAGGAACCTGAGCAAGAACATCAAGAAAATGCTGAAGTTCCAAATCAAGAAACCCCGGAGGAACAAGATAATGGAGAATCTGGCAACGAGGAAAATGTAGAAGATATTGAAGAAGAAGTACCTCAAATAGGAGTTCCTGCCAAAGAGTTTCAACCAAAGCCATTCAAATATCTAAAGTCTCATCCAACAGACCTTATTATAAGTTATATAGGTAGAGGAACTCAGACCAGATCACAAATGAGGAACTTCTGTGCCTTTCAAGCCTTCCTATCCACTATTGAGCCAAGAAATCATGAAGAAGCTCTAAGGGATGCTGACTGGATAGTTGCCATGCAAGATGAACTCAATGAGTTTGAGAGGAATAAGGTCTGGCATCTTGAAGAGAAACCTAAACACAAAAAGGTCATAGGGCTCAAGTGGGTATTCAGGAATAAGCTGGATGAATATGGAACAATTGTAAGAAACAAAGCAAGACTTGTTGTGAAAGGCTATAATCAGCAAGAAGGTATTGACTTCGAAGAAACTTTTGCTCCTGTTGCTAGATTAGAAGCTATTAGAATGTTAATTGCGTTTGCTTCTTTCATGGGTTTCAAACTATATCAAATGGATGTTAAGTGTGCCTTCTTAAATGGATTTCTTGAAGAGGAGGTATTCGTGGAACAACCTCCAGGTTTTGAAAATCCCCAATTTCCTAATCATGTCTTTAAGCTTGATAAAGCTCTTTATGGGCTGAAACAAGCACCTAGAGCTTGGTATGAAAGGCTCTCTAAGTTCCTTCTTCAAAATGATTTTAAAAGAGGTAAAGTAGATAAAACATTGTTTATAAATCTGAAGGAACTGATTTACTAGTTGTTCAAATATATGTTGATGATATTATTTTTGGAGCAACTAACAAAAACTTGTGCAAGTACTTTGCTGAGCTAATGAGTGCTGAATTTGAGATGAGCATGATGGGGGAACTCAACTTCTTTCTTGGATTACAAATCAAACAAACAGAAAGAGGTATTGCAATTCACCAACAAAAGTATGTCAAGGAACTACTGAAGAAATATAATCTTGACCAAGCAAAGACCAACCATACACCAATGGGAACAGGCACAAGATTAGATGAAGATCTACAAGGAACTAGTGTAGATCAAACCAAATACAGAGGTATGATTGGATCCCTTTTATACTTAACTGCTAGAAGACCTGATATTGCATTTAGTGTTGGCTTATGTGCAAGGTTCCAATCTAATCCTAAGGAGTCACATCGTACAGCAGTAAAAAGGATCCTACGATATCTCAAAGGAACTGACCATCTTTGTCTCTTCTATCCTAGAAGTGATACTTTTGATTTAAAAGGTTTTGCAGATGCTGACTATGCAGGAGATCTGGTGAATAGAAAAAGTACTTCAGGAATGGTTCAGTTTCTCGGACCATGCCTAGTTTCTTGGGGATCCAAGAAACAGAATACAGTGGCCTTGTCAACTGCTGAAGCTGAATATGTGGCAGCTGCTGCCTGTTGTTCTCAAGTACTATGGATAAAACAACAACTAAGAGACTATGGTATGAAGTTTAATTGCATTCCTATCTATTGTGATAATACTAGTGCCATATGCATTTCAAAAGATCCAGTTCATCATTCTCGTGTGAAACATATTCACATAAGGCATCATTTTATTAAGGATAATGTGGAAAAAGGCTTAATTAGGTTAGATTTTTGTGAAACTGAAAATCAGATAGCTGACATTCTTACTAAGCCTTTGAGCAGGGACAAATTTGAAAAGATGCGCATGGAACTTGGTATGATACAATTGAGTTAAGAAGACCTCAAGTTCCCCCAAGGTATGAGTCAGTCATGCATGCATTGTACGTATCTAACACAATATGTATATGTGAAAACATAGTCCTACGCATTAGAATGTATGGCAATGCATATGGGATTGTGGCTGTATGTGAAGAAATCAAATTGCATTAGGCATGTCTGTGTTATTACAAACTATGTTGATTTGTTCCTAGTTCCTCCGAAATAATCTATAAGATTTTACTCTATCTTTTTGTGAATTAATTAACTAGTTAGTTGATTAATTTTATCTACTCAAAATCTTATCTTTGAATTATTCCTCACTGTTTATCTTTTAAATTTCAAATTCACTCCTCGAAATTGTTGATTAAATACCTGTGACTGTTTGCATTCAATTCAAAGTTCCTGATCAAAATTTCATGTCAACCTAAACCTTTCATGTCAAATCACATTAAAATCTGACCAAGTGAAAAGTTTATGCCATCCTTCATCAATCGACACCTACCCCATTCAATTAACCTTCTACACCATTCCACAGACCAATTTCACCCTTCTAAATTCCACCACTATATAATGAAGCCAAACCCTAATCACTGTTCCTCACCACCTCACTCCGTAAAATACACACTCATTTTTTGTGATACCTCCCTAATTCCCATGGAAATCTCACCAAAAATTCAAAACTCTCCTAAAAAGGGATCACCCATGGAAATAGAGACTGAAACCTCAGTCAAAACCGATACTGAAAAACCCCAAAACAAACCCATGGCTCGCAGTGATTCGAAAAAGAGAAAGATCGAGGTTGAAGAAGAATTGGACTATGAGGAACTGGGTGAACCAATTCAAGTGGAAAAGTCGAAGTCTGCTGCTGTCAAAAGACTTGAAGCCAGCTCTGAGCGTTTCATTCCTGGGTTTTGTATAAACTTAAAGTGGTGCGAATCGAGTAAGTACTCTGAACTTCTTGATATACTTGAAGCACAAAATTGGATTAAGCTGTTTAGTGAATGTTATGACAATGTGATTGCGCATGCACCATTAAAGGAATTTTGTGCGAATTTTAAGAATATAAATGGTGTTTGTGTTAGTAAAGTCAAAAACAAGAGAATTAGTTTTGATGCTGATGATTTAGCTGCTGTGTTTGGAACCCCTAATGAGGGATTTGATGAATATTTTAAGGGAGAAACTGAATTAAGTGTTGAGGGTGTTCCCATTGAAAAGATTGTTGAATCAATAGGGGGTAAAGCATCCAAAGTTCGAACCAACCATAACCTGTTCTCTACTATTCAAAAGCTGCTGTTTATTTTTGTTCATCTAGCTATCATTCCTAGAACCCAGCACAGGCACGAGGCAAATCATCTTGATGCTGTGCTTATGTATTGTCTTGAAAACAAAATTCAGATAAATTTTCCTTCTTTGATGATCCAGCATCTCACCCATTGTCTCGCCAATCACTTAAAGGTTGGATATGCAAACCTAATAATCACTCTTCTTGAAAGCTTTGGAATTTCCATGACTAACTATTAATCCCTTAAGCTTAAGTCTAACCATTATGTTCAACCCAAAACACTTGAAGCCCGAAACCTAACTGTTGTTGAGGGAACTACTCAATTTCTCTCAAAATCCCTTTCTAAATCTAAACAGGATGAGAATAGTTTGAAGAAAAAGGAAGATGAAGAGTTGGATAAATGGTTGGAGGAAGAGGACAGTGAGAAAGAAGGTGAACAGAAAAAGAAAGAGGTGATTGTGATGTCTAACCAGAAGGATACTCAAAGTTCTGGGAAGAGAAAGAGTACTAGGTTGGCTATAAGGCCAAGAGGGAAAGACAAGGCTGAGTCTGTTGCGGTGGTTGATCTGAGTGAAGAGAGAAACAGTGCTCCAGGGGATCAAGGTGTTCTTGAAGAGAAAACTGGCTCTCAGGGGGAACAGGGCATCCTTCAAGCTTCTGTTGAAAAAACTTTTCCTACAGGTTCAGGTTTTGCTGGGTTCAACAATGTGAGTTCCACCCTGGAACTTAAGGCTCTGACAAGGGAATAAACGCGTCGTCAATTGTCTATCCCTAGATCAAATACAATTTATACAACCTAAACAAACCTAATACGAGTATAAGGCAAGCATAGGGGTCGAACCACAGAGAACGGTAAACACCACCAAATGTTATCAACAATTAAGCTAGTCCGGAATAGGGGATAAATAAACTAAAGTCTAAAAATGCTAAAACAAGAAATAAAACATTAAGGGAAATGGTTTAGGTATAGCATTCACTTGAACATAAACGAAGGCATAGAAATTGAATTAATTATGAACTAAACATGCTCGAATATCGAAATTAAGAATCCAATCTAGCCGCCTTCCGGGGTCAATTGGCTTCTCCTAACATAGCCTCTATGTTTCCACATTACAACCATATACTAGGAGGTACTATTAAATAACAATCGATAGTAATGAACCTTAACTAAGTCAACTTCCGTTTCTTGTTAGCAAAGATTCACCTTTAATCAACCAACAATGTGCACTTGCAAGGAGATTAAAGAATATCAAGCATATAAAGACTTTAATCACAAATAAATCAATTCTAAACCCTAGAACATGCTCAAGGTCCAACTACACCACAACCATCCCCTTAATGGGGAAATTACTCACTAATCATGATAATAACAAGATTAATCAACAAATAATCAAGAATCAACATGATCAACAAGCAATACCAACAACTAAAATAATCAAAATAAACAAATAAAAATAGAGGAGAGAGAGTAAGAAATTGCTTATTAATTGAAGATGAAGGTCTACAAAGGATTGAACAAGCTCCTTCTTCAATATCCAAGTTCATTAATGAAGAAAACCTCAATTTCTCTCTCTACCAAAGAAGACTAATCCTAACCTAACCTAAAACTAATTAGAGAGTTGAATAGATAGTTATTGAATTCTCCCCCAAAACGTTCTAAAAAAGGGACTTATATAGTCCGTACAGAGTCAGCTGAGAAAAGGAGAGGTCCGACCGAACAAATGGGAAGGTTAGGCCAGACTACAGGGTAGGTTCGGCCGGACCATGGGTAGGTTCGGCCGAACCATGGGTAGGTTCGGCCGAACCATGGGTAGGTTCGGTCGAACCTCCCTGATCCTGGTCTGGTCAAACTCCTGTGGTTCGGCCACTCCTGCAAAACTTCCAATTTTCATCTTGCCCCTGCCTCGAAGTTCGGCCGAACCACTGAGCAGGTTCGGCCACACTTTGGTTCGGCCACACCATCAGGAGGTTCGGCCGAACCTCTTCTGAATCATGCTTCCTCTAGCTTCCTTTGAGCTTAGCTTCCTCCTCTTGAAAATCTCGATGGTTCCTACAAAGCATAAGCATGGAAAGCACAATAAGAACAAAGCGGGAAGACTAAGAAAAGGGAGGATAAAGGAGAAAGAAAAGAGAAAGCAAAGCTAAGTAAAAATGCTTAGAAAGAGGGCCAAACAAGTGCAAACGAGGGGAGAATCCTTAGAGAAAAAGGATAAAAGAGTGGCATAAATGCCACTCATCAAAATAAAGAACGAAATATAACAAATCAAAAGCAAATAAAATACGAAAATAAACTAAAAACTACGAAAAGAATTAAAACACGACAAAATTACCAAAATGAACTAGAAACTTTATTAAAGAGAAAGAAAGGAAAATAAGATAAAATAAACACGAAAATGACTCTAAAACTACTCCCTAAGAGTGACATAAATGTCACTCATCAGGCTCTTAAGGAGATGATGCACAAACTAGTTGATGCTCAACCAGGGTTGATTCTAAGGATTGAAGCTCTTGAAAAAGTGGTGTCAGACTTGGTGAAAGCTTCCACAGAGCTCACCTCAGCAATGCATCAGAACACATCCACTCTCTCCAAAGGGCAGGCTGACTTGCTGAAGAAATTGGAGGACTTGGTTATTGAAGAGGTGCTAGAGAAGGATGCTGAAGAAGAGACCCAGTCCTCTGCCCCTAAGGCTTGATGTTTTTAATCTTTATTTTCTGGAACTTGATCTGATTTGAACTTGTTTCTTTTTGCTTCTTTTGGTCTGTAAACACTTAAAACAGGGTATTTTCTTTTGTTTCGATGTTCTGGAGGAACATCAGTTTGTTTATATGGATGTTGCCTGCTTGCGTTTATGACTATTTGCATACTATTTCTGCCTATATGTGCTTTGTTCTGTGCTTTGGACACAAACCATTGAAATGGTGCTGTGTTTAGATATATGTCTTTGTATGCATTAATTTTGATGAACGCCAAAAGGGGGAAAAAGAAGGCAAACTCAATTGTTGACAAGTTGACAAGCTCTCCATGTGTTTAAAATAGAAGGTATATAACTATTCATTTCATTCAGTTCCTTGCTTAATTTTAACTAGTTCATCTTTCATTTTAAGTTTTTTCTGGTTGTCTTCTACTTTTTATTTTGTGAGTTTGCTTAGGTTTGTCATTCATCAAAAAGGGGGAATATTGTTGATCTTAAGTTTTGATGATGACTTAAGGAACCTAAGCAAACCCATAAGGGCTTTAACCTTTGTCTATTAGCTTTGATGTGTTTGACAGGTTCTTTTTGGCAACGAAGTTCTAAAGTCAGAATGGAGCATGGAACAAGTCTAAAGATTGAGCTATGGACGAGCATAGAAGACAATCAGAAACCTAGTTCCTTGAGTGAGGAACTGAAGCTCCAGAGTCGAAGCTTCACTGAGTTCCAAGAAGTCTATTGTATCTTTATTACTTATTTTAGGCTTCTTGTATATTTGCTAAGTACATTGATAATTGATAGGATTTTAAGTGGATTTAATTTCAGTTTATAAAGATTTTATTTTCCTTTATTTAAAAAGATTCTATCTTATTTGGAAAATTATCTTTTAAAGCAAAACTATCCTATTTGTTCTTAAAGATTTTCTTTTTTGATCTTGTCCTAATATTTTGGAAAATCTGACTTGTTAAAACTGATTTTGCAAACGTCTTTTTACTGAGTCAAGGAGGTTGAGAAAATAAAGGAACCACTTCCTTATTGTGTAATTTAGCTTGCTGCTCAAGCCTCCACGAAACTGCACTTCCTAGATTAACGGAAGTCGTGGTATAGTGATTTAGCTTGCTGCTCAAGCCTCCACGAACTGCACTTCCTAAATTAATGGAAGTTGTGGTATAGTGGGAGTTGGAAGCAAACGTAAAAGCCTCAACCGCTTTCTTCTTCTATAAATAGGATAGTTTTCTGTTTTGAAAAGAACACTTGAGCTTTACAATATTTAGCTTTTCTAAAAGAGTCAAAAATCCACTTAAGTCCTTGAGTGTCTTTGTACTTAGCATCTTAGTAGTGTTAATCTTGAGTTGTATTGGGGTAGAGTTTGGGTAAACTCTAGAGTGTTTGAGTTGCTTTGAGTGAAGCAAGGGGAAAGAGAGAGATTAGAGTGCTCGACTTATTGAGGGATCAGTTGAGGGGGAACTTAAGTTCGTTGAGGAACTTGAGTTTAGAATCTTAATTTGTAATAGGTTGTTTGCCCTATTATTATTAAGAGTTGGAGTTTAAAATCCCTTGTGGTCGTGGTTTTTCTTCTTGATTAGGGCCAAGAAGTTTTCCACGTAAAATCTCTCTTGCACTTTAAAGTTTTTGTTTAAGTTTATTTAAGAATTTCGCAAAAATTACCCGAGTTCCTCCTCAATACAATTCACCCCCCCTCTTGTATTGTTCATTCGAGTCAACATTATGCATAAGAGATTTCTCCCCATTGCAGTTCTCTTGTGGAGTTCTCCCCTGATGAGCACATACTGTGAGGCCAGGAGCCTCAAAGCACGACGTGCCCTTTTATTAGTATTAGGAGGCTCATTTGCGTCGCTCATTTATAGTGTATTTGCGTCGCTTCTATGAGCGACGCAACTGCTCGCGACGCAAATGACTTTTAAGTCATTTGCGTCGCTCCTAGACGCGACGCAAATAAGAGTCATTTGCGTCGCTCCTTTATAAACGAGCGACGCAAATGACTTTTTTGATAAACTTATTTTTTGTCATTTGCGTCGCTCCTTTATAAATAAGCGACGCAAATGACTCTTCTGAAAAACTTATTTTTTGTTATTTGCGTCACTCTTTTATAAAGGAGCGACGCAAATAACTCTTCAGATAAACTTATTTTTGGTTATTTGCGTCACTCCTTTATAAAAGAGCGACGCAAATGACTTTTCTGATAAACTTATTTTTAGTCATTTGCGTCGCCCCTTTATAAACAAGCGACGCAAATGACTCTTCAGATAAACTTTTTTTGTTATTTGCGTCGCTCCTTTATAAACAAGCGACGCAAATGACTCTTCCAATAAACTTATTTTTTGTTATTTGCCTAGTGTAAATAATTTGAACTTAAATTTTTTCTTACTTGAGAGATACATATTGTAGTATTTATATATGAGCGCATTAGTGCATAGGTATGTTAATAATGTAATCACAAATGCTAGATTCAGTTTAAATGATTTGAAAAACAAAAGTAACATTCATTAATATGAGCAGAATCAGAATGCAATTGACAGTAATTGACATCTTTATTCAAACATAAAATCACACCCATTAAATACTTTTCTGTTTAAAACATTGATTTTAGAAGATTGCTAGTGTATTACTAGAGACTACTAGGACTGATACTTCATATAGTATTAAGCAGCTTCTTAACACCTTAGAGGTGTCCACCCTCAAACTTGAAACCCTGAGGCATCAAACCCGGATTGGTTATACCTCCTTTCGAATCCTCCATCATTGGTGCTTGATGATACTGATTCATCACGGCGAAATTAAAAACCCCCATCCTCTGAGACAGATTAGAAAAATGGGAAACATCTCGACTACCTTCCAAATCAAATTCATTCATCATATGAACCTCATTCATGAACCTGAACTTGTAGCTCTGAGAAACATCCACATTCGCAACCTTATCCTCCCCTGCTATGAGATGGCTGCTATTGCTCATCATCCCTAGCACAGGATTCTCAAAATCGCGAACATTATTGTCCCAATAATCCATATTCCCAATGGTACTAGACCCCGAAGAATTGCAACCTACATCATTGCTCAAAATTAGTATAACCTGCACAACATAATATTGCAGGCATCACTATAATGACACTATGCAAGATAAAGTCACCACTGTCAAACCTATTAACCTTATAGCCTTACCAAAATTAATCTATCATAATTCCAACTACAATCTCCAGAATGTAATATAACCGAGAACGAATTACCCAAATTAACCAATAAATAACAACATAGAAAGGAATTAGATTCAGCTAAACATAACATCAAACACATGGTATGCAACTCACAAATTATGTATAAAAAAACAATCATAAAAAGAAAAAAGAAACAACCTTTTCTCCCAACGATTAGCACTGAACAAAAGATGAATAGTATGATCATCCAAATTAGATTGATTGGAAAGATAAGCAGAGATCATCCGCCCAACAGCAGTATTTCGATCCGGAAACCGCCATAACTCAGCAGAACACCCAATACTTTGCAAGTGAGAGAGAAGCTGAATACACTGAGAGCTCTTTCCACTTCGATCTAACCCTTCTAATACAACCAAAGCACCTCTTGATTATAGACTGACCTGTGAAAGAGGGTTCATATTTAAGCCAGGGTGATTACAACCCTAACAGTCATGCAAATCGGACTTGGAAATGAGTATGTGAGGTTGCTCTCTCTCTCTCTCGGGGGAAAGAGAGTTGTTGAGCTAAAAGAAAGAATGAAAAATAGTTACTCTAGCAATGCTTCACAAGATCAAAATCATGAATGATATTATAAACAATGGTCATGAATGATATTTGGGCTATGAAACTCATGTTTAGAGCAAGGATAGGTTTGAAGCTGATAAAAATTAACCTATACACAATTCTATTTGATGGTTGTCAACTAGACCAAAACCTAATGCAGAGGAAAATCTTAGCAAAATTGAAGTTTTACTGGCCAATATTCGCACAAACTATTGGCCATCAAATGGTTTTGTCAAAGAAGCTTTGCCTGGAGATGTCATCAAGATTCTGGATCGTGTCATTCTTGAACACATAGACTGTCCAGATAGCAACTTACGGTTGGAGGCCCTGACTTCTATACTCGAAACAGCACTTTCCTGCACAACAGAGATCCCAGCAGAAAGGTTAGACATGAGTGATGTTGCTGCAAAGCTATCATCAATCAAAAACAAGCTCCTTGGAACTCGTTTACAACGAAGAAGGAGAATGCAAGCAGGTAATGTATCAACTACTACTTTTATTTGCCTCACTAATGAATAATTATTACTGTAGGTTTTTACTTTTCTATTAGATTTTATATTCTTTTCTTCTTGGTGCAGGGACACGAGGGTGATCGATCAGTGTTTTACCAATTTCAACAGCACGCCCATGAGCATGCTTGTGATTTGATAGCCTTGAAGAAGAAGATGAGCTCATAAGCTGCAGTGACTTCTCATAAAAAGCTTCTTTTTTCTTCTTATCAATAACTAGTCCCTATGTGTTCTCACTCAGGATCAGAACATCAGAGCAGCTATCTTGTTCAGAATACAGTTTTAAGTTATTTTGATGTTTTTATTTTGCTTGCTTAGATGTGTAATGACGAAAATTTCTTAATCCTTAGTTGCATTAGGTATTTGATGATAAACGTAATATATTGCAATGCCCATTTCCCAATGGCCAACAGATAGGTTTGAAGATCAGATACATCTTGATTGATCAAATTTTCAAGATTTCGGGTTTCTGTGTTCCTAAGATGAGCAAATTGTAGCTTATCTGAAGAAATTTCATCTTTAAAGGCACAGGCAACTAATGTCAGCACACTAGCAATAAGAAAATAGAAGCCAGACGCAATATTTCCACTCATAAATTCTTATGAAATAAAAGTGTCAAACACAAATCTGTGTACTACATAGACGGTTCTTGTATAATGCAAAGTACTTGTTTCGGTATAAGGATAAAAAGAAAAGGTATTAGGCATGAATTTTGAAAGAAAAATCATGCATAACAACTAACTTAATCAAATTCATCATTTCTTGTACTGATACATAATCCTAATCCCAAATTGAAGCATGCAGAAAAAACATCAAAAATCTTTTTTCCATCCAAAACAATGACATTTATAGATTAAGTTCCGGAATTACAAAATCAGGAGGAGAACTATAATAATTACATAAAAAGCACTCCCTACTCCAACCACAAAACAAAAACAAAACCCTCAACCTCGTCCATACAACATGACATACACAAGGTCGCACAACAAGAGGTATTGTATCGACTACGAAGACAAGCTGCTTTCATACTTTCACAATCTACATTCTACATAGCAAAAAAGATTGGCACAAACAATAACAGTATGACAACTACATGAAAACATTCACATTCGCAACCTAAACCGCCCCCATAAGGTGATCAGTCTAGGGAAAAACACACTCAAACAACACAAATTCCAGCTAAAATCCTCAACTCAGCAAAGAAAACACAAATTCCAGCTGAAATCATCAACTTAACCAATAAAAACACAAATTTTTATCTAATTGAGCTTTATCTAACAACTACCTCTTTCGCGGCAGTAGCATAGCCGTGAGATCCGAAAGCTGGAGCAGATGGTCCAGAATTCCTGTGAATTTGACGCCCTAGCACCTGAATAACATCACAACAACATCAATTTCCATCAATTCAAAAATCACACAAACATTTTAAAAAATTACAATCAATTCAAGAAATTGTTCTAAAATTTTACCGAAACACCACCACGAACAGCTTTTCTCCGCGCAATCCCTAACATATTTCTACAACCAAAAAAAAATTCAACGCAATTAATTTTCAAATATTTTCTAATACCTGATTTTGAAAATTCAAAAATCAAAAATTCATACAACAAAAATTCGGATCTAAATTTTTGACTGAAATTCGAACAAAAATTATTTATGACTGAAATGGGACGAATTTCTTAGGGTATATTGCGTCGCTGCCAAAAACCCTAGAAATCCCCCCACGAAATCCCCCAATCGAACTTGAAGACCGAAATTGAATTATTTGGGGCTTTTAGGGTTCGAATTTGTATGCTTTTGAGTTGATTTTTTGCTCGAAATGGGGGATTTTTGGTCGGAAACAATCAATTTTTCTGGGTTTAAGGCTTCGAATTTCTTATTGTTTTTGGTCTAAATTTTTGCTCGAAATTGCTCGAATTTGCAGCCGATTATGGGTCTTCGACTTCACTGCGATTTCAGATGTTAAATTTGCTGGGGAAACGCAAGTTTTTGGCCGAATTTGTTGGATTTCAGAGACAAATTTGTGGGTGTTTTGCTGTAGAAATTTGCTGGAATTTAAGAACTCTTGTTTTTTTTTCTTTTTGTATAGTGAATGTAGGTACCTGATGAAAAACTAAGGTAAAAAACGCACAAAAACCTAAAGCCAAAAGAGTTATTTGCGTCACTTTATTATAAAAAAGCGACGCAAATAACCTTGTTTATAATGTTGTACAATGTACATATGCGTCGCTCATTAGTAAAAGAGTGACGCAATTTACTTAATCACTTATTTGCGTCGCTTGCTAACTAATGAGTGACGCAAATAAGTTTATTAATTGCGTCGCTTTAATAAATAGGAGCGACGCAAATGATAGAAAGCTGAAATGCACTTGAGTTTTGCGTCGCTTCTTAAATAATATGCGACGCAAATAATTTAAAAGGAAGGTAAAATAATACATTTGCTTCGCTCCTTAGAATGAGTGACGCAAATATGGCGACGCAAATGTACATTTTTCTACTAGTGGCATTCTGATTGTATCAGTTGGAATTCGCACCATTGATGCTAATTTAGCTAGTGCGTCGGCGAATTGGTTTTCTTCTCTTGGCAAATACGTATATTCCACTTCATCTAGTTGCTCCGTGAGAGTTTCTAAATGAGCTTGATACGTAGCGAGACTTTCACTTCTCACTTTCCATCTCTTGGAGATTTGGTTAATGATTAGTGAAGAATAACCATAGATTCTGAGTTTCTTAATTCCCAAGGCGACAGCTGTTTCTAACCCCAAAATGCATGCTTCATATTCTGCGGCATTGTTGGTGACATCAAAGTCGAGCTTCATGGAAATTGCGATGTGCTCTTCATTGGGTGATACGATCAAGACTCCTACACCACATCCTTTTTGGTTTGAAGCTCCATCGAAATAGAGTGTCCAGCTATCATCTTCAGTCATGAGTAAATCTTCGTCAGGGAAATCGTACTCATCTTCTTCTTTTTCAGCTTCTTCTAGCGGAAAGTCTGCTAAGAAGTTAGAAACCGCATAACCTTTGATGGCTCTTTGTGGCACAAATCTCAAATCAAACTGAGCAAGATTGACTATCCACCTTGATAATTTGCCATTGAGTGTTGCTTTTTCAAACAAGTATTTGAGAGGATCCATCTTGGACACGACATGCACTGTATGAGTGAGCATGTAATGTCTTAGTTTCTGTGCGGCCCATACAAGTGCGAGACACAACTTCTCAAGTGGTGTGTATCGCGTCTCATATCCTTGAAGTTTCTTACTCAAATAATAGATTGCATTCTCCTTGCTTTCGATCTCTTGTGCTAGCATTGCCCCCATCGTTTCTCTTGTGACCGTAAGGTAGAGTCGAAGAGGAAAATCAGTTATTGATGGCGCTAGCACGGGTGGGTTTGCCAAGTACTCTTTGATTTTGTCGAAAGCTTTTTGGCAAACGTCATCCCATGTGACTAGGACATTTTTCTTGAGCTTTTTGAATATAGGTTCACATATCGCTGTGAGCTTTGATATGAACCTACTTATATACTGCAGCCTTCCAATGAAACCTCAAATCTCCTTCTCATTTTTGGGTGGTGGCATGGCCATGATCGCCTTTACTTTTGTAGGATCTATTTCAATCCCTCGAGAACTGATCACGTATCCAAGTAATTTGCCTGACGTGACTCTGAATGCACATTTTGCTGGATTTAATCTCATGTTGTACTTGCGGAGTCTTTCAAAGAACTTGCGAAGTGCAATAATATGGCTTGGGCGATCTTTAGACTTAACGATCATATCATCGACATAGACCTCCACCTCTTTGTGCATCATATCATGTAACAATGCTGTAGATGCTCTTTGGTAGGTGGCACCCGCGTTTTTCAACCCGAATGGCATTACCGTATAGCAATATGTACCCCATTGCGTGATGAGTGTGGTTTTTTCCATGTCTTCTTCGGCCATCAATACCTGATTATATCCGGCGTCACCATCCATGAATGATAGGAGTGCATGGTTTGTTGTGTTATCGACCAGAATGTCTATGTGAGGTAGGGGGAACCCATCTTTTGGGCTTGCTTTATTGAGATCCCTGCAATCAACACACATCCTGGCCCTTCCATCCTTCTTTGGAACTGGAACCACATTTGCTATCCATTCTGGATATTTGGATACTCCGATGAAACCTGCGGCCAACTGCTTCCTGATTTCTTCCTTGATTTTGAGAGCCACATCAGGTTTCATACGACGCAGCTTTTGTTTGACAGGCTTCATACTGGAATGAGTGGTATCGTATGCTGAGCTGTATCCCTGTCAATTCCTGGCATATCTTGGTATGACCAAGCAAATACATCAACAAATTCACTAAGCAAGTTAATTAGCTCTTTGCGTTCATCTTGACTTAGTGTTAATCCAATTTTTACTTCTTTAACAGTCGTATCATTGGAAATGTTAACAGTTTCTGTATCTTCGATAACTGCTGTTTTATTTTCGTGTTCTTCCATTGCTTTTATTATTTCTTTGTCATTTTTATCATTAGCAAAGCAATATTGATCAGGGCTAGGGGAATGACACGCATTGTAAGCAAAGGTACTCATTTTATTGAATTCATTGGCTAATACATCAAGAGAGGCAAGGTCGACTGCGACCTCACCGGAATTATTTGGACTAGAAAGAGAGGACTCAACAAGAGACTCAGGATTGAACTGTATAGCAGAAAGAGGGTCGGCTTCAGACTCTAAGGACTCGTCTACAGACTTAGACTTAGACTCGGACTCGGACCCAGACAACTCAGACTCATCAAACATAGGACCCTCGACAGCGGTTATTTCCAACTTCTCTCCACTTGGCGTAGTGATCTTCAATGTCTTGCGCCATCCCCTTGAAATGTTGTCAGCTTGGACGATTAACTCGGAGGGGTCAAAATCCTTGTTTGCTATGACAGCTTGAACGAGTTCGAAGTTATCATTGCGGACCGTCTTAGACTCATTCTTCTCCATTCCAAAAAGCAGGTTGATTCCTAGATCATCAGAGTTCGGGCTAGCTGGCTTCTCGGTTGTGAAGAGCTATTCGTCTTCATTAACAAAGTCACAATCGAGGAACATCTCGAATCCTGGTTCACGGATCCCATCGTGGACGAATGGCTCAGGGAATTCATAGCATGGGAAGTCTTCCCCTTCTTTGATGTACTGGCCATTGAGGGTGAACGGATATGGATCCATGGCCATTTCCGTCTTCGTTATTCGAGCATTATTGCGAGCCTTCATCTTCAATAAAGCTTGTTTCACATCTTCTTTTGTTGGCTCGAATCCCAAGCCAAAAGTATCCTTCTTGAGTGTACCAGGATAGCCCCAAGATTCAGCCAGTTTCTTCTTGAGCCCAAGGGTCATTCCAGGGAAATGACCTTGCTTCTTCAGAATGGCATTGATATTGGTGTTTGAATAGGGATCGAAGTCTAGATGACACTTTTCCTCCTCTTCAATCACGAGAACATCATCAAGTGAAAACCCCCAAAGATCTTCATTTTCTTTGTCATGTTCAACATGGACGATAGGAGTATCAATAACTTGAATGCGCATAGGAGAAGCATCAATAGTAATCGGAACCCCTCCAACTATGGCTTTCACTTTTTGGTGCAGCGATGATGGAATCGCCTTTAGCTCATGAAGCCAAGGGCGTCCTAACAACAGATTGAAAGAGGCCTTAATGTCCACGACCTGAAATTTGGAACGACGTTCAATGGCCCCAGTAGTTATATTCAGTATGATAGTACGCACGGCTTGACGGCGAGTATTATCATAAGCGCGAATCCCTTGAGTAGATGGAGTCAGTTCTTCATTCTTTATGCCCAACTTCTTTGCAGTACGGAGTGGGCACACATTGATTGCAGAGCCATTATCAACCTGGCTCATAGGAACATTCATCTGCCTACACACCACGGTGAGGTGTAAGGCCTTATTATGTTGGTCCCCTTCCGGGGGCAGATCCTTATCAGAAAACGAAATTAGATTGCTAGTACTTGGCAATTCAGTAGTGAGAAAGTTGACTAGTCCTTGAGGAGTCATGTCATCATCAACTCCTATTTTCACCAGAGTATTCATCACAGCCTTTCGATTCTTGTGGGAAGTGGCCAAAAGCTTCCATACATTCATCTCCACCTTGGTCCTTTGTAGTTGTTTGACCACATCGCTGTTCACAGGATCGATGGGATCAACTATCGGATGTGATTGTGGTGGAGGTGGAGGTGGATTAGGTTGTTGCAACCATCCACTTCTAGTGAGAACCTTGACCTCAAAGTCCCCCCAAACATCTTCACTTGTGCCAAGAGATGAACAGGCTATATCCTTGAGATAGACGTCTTCATCGTCACTATCCCAATTTCCATTCACTTCTTCATAACTCGAGACAAATACAACTTTTGGCAGAGGTTCATTCACAGGTTGAATGAGTATCGACGGATTAAAGGAGACTTCATCTCCCATGATAGCCAAAGCATCAGAAAGAGGACCTGTCTGAATGTTAGGCTTCTTGCCCCCTGGAGGGACAGGAAGTTGATTAGCATCGATCAGGTCTTGGATTTCATCCTTCAGCCTCCAACACTTCTCAGTGTTATGACCCTTGCCTTGATGAAACTTGCAATAAGCATTGGGGTCATAGCTAGCGGTCCTATTCTCAGGTTGAGGTTCTGGAAATGGTCCGATTGGCATAATCAGTCCTTGACCATGCAAACGGTCATAAGCAGCATCATAAGTCATTCCCAAAGGCGTGTAAACCCTCCTTTGCCTTTGGAATCTTTGAGGAGGAGCATTAAGGGCCAGCACATCATTGATATTGATATTGTTGGTAGCATTATTGGGCTTAGAAGACGAAGAAGAAGGAGTGTCGTTCTTCTTGTGTTTCCAAGTGCTGTTATTATTGTTGATACCAACAGACTTCATTAGTTCGTCCTCGATATTGATTCCAATATCGTATACAACTTCAAAGGTACTCAGAGGCAGAAACTTCAAGTGTTGCTTGTACTTATGAGTCAGATTGGCAATGAACAAGTGAACCATTTCTTTCTCCTTGGGGGGATCCACCAGGAGCATAGCTGTGTCCTCCACCTGCTTAAGTGAGTGGTGAAGCCTTCATTCTCTTTCTGTTTGAGAATGGAGAGTTCACGTTCAGAAGTCTTAGCCTGAATGTTACATTTGTAACGATTCATAAAGATTTCAGCAACATCCTCCCAGGTCGCGACATGTTTGGATTCCAAAGAATAGAACCACTGTTGACAGGCATGCTCCAAGGAAAGAGGGAACACCGTAAGGAAGAGTGTTACATCTACTCCCTTAAGAGCCATAGTTGTAGAAAAAGCCTTCAAATGGAAAAGCGGATTATCAGTAGGCTTGAATTTGGGAATGTCAGCAGTGGAAAATTTCTCAGGAAGTTTGTCTCTTATGGACAAAGAGGTGACAGGCTGTTCCACATAGGTGAATTCTTCAAAAATCTTGCTCATCTGTTCCTTGATCTTATCCATTGCAGTGGTAGTGACATTGTTTTGATTGTCTTGTTCTACCGTGATGACTCTAGTGGTGAGTGTCGGCATCAAGTCGGACAATTTTTCAATTGCCTTGTTGAGGTTCTCGATGTCTTCCTTAGTGGCCATTGGTTGAAAGTAGACTGGAGATGGATCTTGTGGAGATGATTGAGGTGGTTTCCTTGTATGCCTCTTTGGTATAAGAGGTTGTTGAGGTATGGACTCGAACCATAACAATCTACCCCTGCTTCTTGACCAAGTGATGTGACACCAAAACAAACACACCTTTAATGACCAAACTTAACCTTAACCCATCCGGATTAAAAAGAAAAAAAAAATGAAAATAAGAATTTTTTTTTTTGTTACAAATCTATAATTTTGAAACTCTACTTGTTTATTTTTAAAAAAATGTGGGAGGATACCATCCGACTAACTCCGAAAAAAAAAATGACACAAAAACAAGACTACCCTAAAAATACGGTCAAAAAGTAGTGTATGACTTAAAGAAAAAAAGTGTATGAACACGATATGTGAGTGATTAAGTGCAGTATGGACGCGTGTTTTGACCGTATGGCTAGACATGACACCAAACTGGACACAACAACCACATACGTACGCACAAAAATCGTAAAAGGACTGACAGGACACCTTACCAGGGCACCGTGTCACGGTGCAGACTGTCGTGACACGGTGCAGTCTACCGTCAGACGGTAGAAAGCCCCGTGTCACGGCACTGTTCACCGTGGCACGACAGAACATGCCGTGACACGGTGCGCAGTTCCAGGTCAGTTTTGTGATTTTTCCAGATTTTAACCGACTTTAGATCCGTACTAATTACTATGTGAGAATAAAAACCCTCGGTCATAGGTTAAACAAAAGAGTAAACACATGAAGGTTAGCACCAAACAACCACATAGCATTTAGGCACGATGATGTAAAAAAAGTTCGCAACCTAGATTCAAGATCTATGTTCAACTATTGGTCAAGCTTTGGGTGTCAAAAGGGTACCATGGTTAAGAGTTTGGTCAAGCAAGGCAGCCTCCCTTGAGGGTGTATGCCAACGGGCGGCTCCGCGAGTTCGTGATGAAATCGAACTCGACTCCATGGTTTGGGTGGATTTAATAACTCGGATGAACCCTTATTGCCATGAGCGTTTTCGGGTTGATGGAGCATAAATCCCCCGCGCTAGCCACATATGTAGAACACATACTATTGTGGAAAAATAGGTAACCTAAAAAAAACATATGCATATGTGACAATGCCAATTAAATCGAAGGAATACAATTCAAGAATCTTTCAAGTCTCATCCACTTATCTTAATTATATACCGATCACTCAAATCGATAAATAACCAAGAATCCTCCCCAGTGGAGTCGCCAAATTGTAGGCGTCGCTCGAAGTGCGCCTACATTAAAAGCATGTTGTGAATATTCTTGGCACTCATAGGAAGTGGGAATTGACATAATACGATTAGGGACAAGGAAAGTAGGGAGCCGCCAACAAGTTTTTAAGGAACTTGTAAACCGTTCACGGATCATAAAAGGCAACCACGATAAGGGACAATGATAGGCAACAACGATTGACCCGTGAAGGTTACACCCCATTCGTAATCCATGAGATTACTAACTCCATATGATTCGGAACCACGAAAGGAGGATCGGGGATGATGGTACGAAGTGAGTCATGGAGTCACATTCTCCCGTATTGGCCTCTACTCGATTCTTATAGTGAAAAGCATTCCTGTGATCTCAAAGGCATACAAAAAAAATATTTAATTCGCTCCAAACTATTATTTAACTAAATTGGTTGAATATTAATGCACACATTATTCTAAAATATTAGTGATCAATTGATTAAACAACAAGATCAAAAAGGAACCTAAACCGGTTGTCCAAATTATCTTATTAGGCGTGATTTTCAATTACATATTCCCTTTAAACATGCAATATGGTGATCAACAAATAATAATAGAATAAACATTAATATTGGAAGCAATTTAATCACAATTCCAACAACATAAAATCGTTAGAAAAATAATAGAAATAAAAGGAACATGATCCTTACTTTGATTTTGTTTGTTTGCAACTACAAAATAATAAACGAGTTAGTAACTTCAAAGAAATAATAAAACAATAATTAAATTAAATTTAATAAAGTAAGGTTGATTTAGGGCCAAACCCTCAAACAGTTCTACCTTTCACGCCTTGGCTTAAGGATGGAACCACGAGTGAAGTATGGACTCCTTTGAGCACTTGAAGAAGGAATTTTGAAATAAGAAGGGTAGGCTAGTGTTTAGGCTAAAGCATAGAAGAGAGAAAAATAAATCAGAGAATTAATTGGTGCCCCGTACATCAGAAATGAGGGGGTATTTATAGGGAAAATGTGCTGAGGGAGCACACGGAACCCTAAAATGATAAAAACCCTAAAAAAGTATCCCGTGACACGGAAAACTGTACGGTGACACGAGAAGTCCCACCGTCAGACGGCACACTTTCCCATGTCACGGTACATTTTAAGTGTGACGCGGGAAATTTTCAGAAAACGGGATAGAAAACGCGTTAAGGGTTTACGCGGAAAAGACACGGAATGCCCCGTGTCACGGCAAACTTCCCGTGTCACGGGAAATCCCACCGTCATACGGGAAGGATTCCCGTGACACGGTGGGTACCTGCCGTGGCGCGGGAATTTTCAGCCTGTTTTTCCGTCTAAATACATTTTTAACCCTAATTTCATTCGGCATTTTAAGTGCCGATTGATAATTTCGGGCCTTTTCTAAATTATTATTTTTTGGGCTAAAATAGGAAAATAATTAAATAAAAATAAATGAAAGGTTTGGGCCAAAAATAAATAATAAAACAATAAAATAAAAAGGTTTGGGCTAAAATTAAAAAATAAGTTTGGGCTGAAATTTAAACTATGGTTTTACCAAACATCAAGACTTATCCATGGACTATTCAAAAATATGAATTTAATCAAATACAATCTATTTAAGCACTCTCGGGATTAAATACTGAACCCGACCAATAGTGGCGGTGAAAGGTTGTTCATCATCGGGTTTGGTTTTGGGGAGACATTTTTAGGTGTCTACACTAGCTAAGTTAACTTCCGTTCCTTTTTAGCAAAGATTCACCTTGAATCAACCAACAATGTGCACTTGCAAGAATATTAAAGAATATCAAGCATATAAAGACTTTAATCACAAATAAATCAATTCTAAACCCTAGAACATGCTCAAGATCCAACTACACCACAACCATCCCCTTAATGGTGGAATTATTCACTAATCATGATAACAATAAGATTAATCAACAAATAATCAAGAATCAACATGATTAACTAGCATAACCAACAACAAAAATAATAATCAAAAGAAGGCAAATAAAATAGAGGAGAGAGAGAGTTAGAGATTCTCATTGATTGAATGTGAAAATCTACAAGCAAGATGGTCAATCTTCCTCTTCAATATCCAAGCTTAACAATGGTGAAACCCTCACTCTCTCTCTCTAAACTACTCTAATCCTAAGCTAAACATAGAGAGAAAAGCTCTCCTAAAAACTAATTAGAAAATAGAATAATTGTTAATTGTTTTCCTCTAATTATCCCAAAAATGGGTATTTATACTAAGCTAAGAAAATAGAGAAATAAAGGAAGGAAATAAATAAAGAAAGAAAAGGAAATAAAAAGAAATAAGAAAAGAGAAAGGAAAAGGAAATAAAAATAAAATAATAAATTAAACATTAAATTAAAAATAAACTAACTCCCCACGAACATCGGACCCCTTTCCTTCCTTCGCATTTGGCTGCTCTGAACTCCATTGAAGCGCATCACCATCACCACCGTTCATCAACCATCATCATCAAATTGTCACCGCTCATCATCATCGTTTATCATCAAGCATCAAATAAAAACCTTTCGATCTTCATTAAGAATCACTCGCAGAGCTCGTGGAGTGGTTCGATCGAACCATGGGTTTGTGTGGACGAACTACTGGTGTGTTCGATCGAACCATGGGTATGTTCTACCACACCTCTTCAATTTAGAAAACTTAGAAAGTTTCTGACTGTTTTGGCACTTTGACCGAACTCCTCAATGGTTTGTCCAAACCCAAATGAACTTGCATTTTGCGCTAATTTTAGGCTGTTGCTGTGCGATTTGTTGTTGTGGTTGGAAGTTGTTGCTGTAATTTAGGGGCAACGAGAGGAGAGATGGGGTTGATTCGGGTTTGCGTTACTTATGCCTTGAGACGGTTCGAATTGTGGTAGCTGCTGCGGTGGTTGGAGTCGTGGTTTGGTGAGGTGCGGGGGAAGGAAGCAGCAGTGGTGCAGGTGATGGGAGTGACGATGGAGCAGAGGAATTGGTGTTTTGTTGTGGTGAAGGATAAGATGAATAGAGAGGGGAAGTGTGGTGAAGGAAAATGGGCAGCAACAAGTAGCAAGGCTACTTTTAAACCCTTATCTCAAACCCGAAGCTCACTCCATTTGGATATTGTAGCGTATGCCTTGAACCTCGAACACACCTACAAACACGAGCAAGATTGAGGAGAGGATTGGGACAAAGAATAAAATAAAATGAAAGTAAATAAAGTAAACTAAAATAGAAGACGACACAAAAAAAAAGCTAAAAATAATTAAAACTACGCAAGCAAATAAAATAAAATACGAAAATAGACTAAAACTAATAAAATAAAGAAAATAAACTAAAACACTCCAAAATTACCAAAATAAACTAGAAACTTTATTAAAGAGAAAACAAGAGAATGAAAGGAAAATATGAAAAAATAAACAAGTTAAAGGACCTAAACTTTATCAAATTCCCCCAAGCTAAACCTTTGCTCGTCCTCGAGCAAAGCTATGGCAAAAGAGAACAAGTCGGAATTATTGAAAGTGAATAGAGAAAAAAGAAACAAAGAGAAAGAATGTACACTAAATCACTGTCGTAGGAATCACAATCAATTTTAGCAACTAAAGACAAGCCATTTAAACCCCTAGATCGCCCTAGAGGACAAGTGATGCTCTCGTGAGGGTTTCCAAGATCTTACCCCTCAACTCTCGACAAAAACCAAGGCAAGGCAACAAAAGGGAAACGAGAAGAAATATAAAAAGAGAAAACAAACACAAGCTCATATATAGACAAGAGAAAGGGACAAGTACTAATGAATTCAAACCTTTCTAAATGGACAAATGTATGCACGTTCCAAGATGTCAATGGTTGATTGAAACATAACACATGCTAAGCATAGAGAACTACTTAGGACTCAATCTACCCTAGCTCCACCAATCGGGCCACGTTCTCTCCACTAGCTTCAAATCAACCCTTAAGCTAGCTTCTCAAGATTCCATGAAGGAACCAGAAAAAGATAAAGAAATGAAAAACTTTGAGAAGGTAATCCCGACATCTCAACTATGCATTCTCTTTCCATAGGTTTGAAGTCTATCTCCCTCCACCGTTCTTTTGACCTAACCCACTAGAGTCCAAGGGTCTTTTTATTGGTTGTAACGTAAGGCTAAGGGTTAAGGCGTGGTAAAAATTTTAAATTTGGTGATATTTCCTAAGTGAAGCAAAAAGTGCGGCCGACACTCAAAAACAACTCAAGAAGTCACTAAATATCAAGAAAAAATACCAATAATTCCATTCCCCCAAGCTTATTCAACATCAACATATAAAATATACAAAATGAAGGAATGATCCCCCCCCAAGCTTGAACAAAGCATTGTCCTCGATGCTTAAACTAGGGAAGAAAACGAAACCAACAAAAATGTATTTATTGTATTTGTTTCTTTTCCAATTTTTGTTCTTTTTCTTTTTATTTTTTTAACTTTTATTCGATGTCCTTGCCTTTTTTTTTTTTTTTGAACTATGGACGTCTTTTTCTTGCAACGTCATTTGATTTTCTTGAATTGCATCTATCTTTTGAAACTCAACTCTAACCAAATCTAAAAGTGCTTCTTGTTTATGATCAACAACTCAAAACTTAAACCTCACATGCCAATGCTTCACTAACTAAAAGGTTGGTAAACATAGGCCATTAGGTTTGTAACGTGGTTTAAACAAGAGCGGGAAACATAAGGCTCAAACTGGTTAGTAAGTAGGTGGATGCAAAATAGAAAATCAAATTTGTAACAATACAAAAAGAAGATAAAGAAAAATGAGAAAGGGGTGCCCTTTTCCTCCCCTAGAGTGCTTCGGTCACGATCTTGGGAGCTATAAGTCAAAACAAGGATCAAGACATGCATAGCTAAGGATCCAAATGTGACACACAACAAAATGATGAAGGCTAGAACAATGTTACCTCGCAAGGGATTATAACTAGTCAAATACCAACCAAGGGTGTCAAATCCACTAAAGAGAGCAACACCATCTTACCACATACCCGTGAACTAGGGCTTCATGGATTCCTAAAAGTTCTTAACCCGACTACCTTAGCATGTAATATCCTAGAGTCAACCAATGACACTCTCAAATCGTGCACACATTAACCACTTAGGAAGAAAGGCATTCAAGATTAAACAAATCCAAAAGAAATAATGTCTAATTAAGAACAAACATGAAAATCTTTTTGGATTTTTCAAAAGCATGAAAAACATGAAAATGCATATACTCAAATGCATGGAATATATGAATCAACATCCCACCAAACATAATAAAATACCCTTCCCCAAGCTTGAATGAGACCAAGCTCTCAAATCATGAACAATGAAACCAAAGAGGGGAAAACAAGGAAAAATTAATCAAACATTACCAACACATGATCTTCAAGTCACAATGAGTAAGAGAGAGGGAAAAGAAGGATATTACCGGATATGGGGAAAATGCAAAATCACACAAAAACCCGAAATAACCTCATAGGATCCACATTCTCTACAAATAAGGCTTGAACTCCACATGATAGGTAAGTTGAGGCACATTCCCTTGATTCTTGAACATCACCAATGCACAGGAGTATATCGAGTTGTGTACCTAGCAAGAAACACAAACATTTCCATGAGAGAAAATCTATTCTAAAATGAAAATAAAATGAAAGCAATAAAACACGGGTTACTTTCCGAGAAAGGCTTGCTTAACGTCCAAGAATGACCAATCTAGTAAATTACCCGACAAAGAACGCAAAAGCTTGTCATATGCACTGGCAAACATACCAAGGAATAGAGCATACGCGATGATCATATGACAAGCAAACATAAAGTACAAGGAGACATTATGCTTGGGATAAGGGAGAAAAGAAAAATCAATAAAATAAGAATTAGAAAAATTTAAACTAGAACTAGGAAGAGAAAAAGGAGGAGCAAACTCATTTTGTTGCATTTTTGGAGGTGTAATCACATCATTGAGTTCAAAAGAGGGATAATGGGGAGCTAAAGATATTAGGGGACCCTCAACTGGTGGAACTTTGAGGATATTTGGAAGTGAGATAGGGAAAGAAGGAATGTTGGTAATATTTCTTGAAAAGGTGGTTTGGATTGATAGAATTGGAATGGGTACCTCACTCACAACTTCAATCACACCACCTTGCATTGAAACACACGCCTTTTCTTCCAAAAAATTCCCTTCTAACACATCCTCACTAACTTCAAAAAGTTTAAAAATATCCTCAACCACTAATTGGGATTCTTCACTATCAACAAGAGCATGGTTTTAATTATCAACATTCCCCAACTTAACATGACCAAACATGAGCATCTAATCATCACCACAACCTATATTTTCTCTTAACAACCTCAAATTAATTTTTAGGTCCACCAAAATGGGATCTTCAATGGGTTGCAAAGAGTGTTGAGGTTCAAGTTGGATAAAGGGGGTGGTTTTCAAAATTTCATCAAATGAATTATCTTCCATAAACCCTCTATCGCTTTCAACATCATCATCATAATCATCCTCAACCATGCACTCAAAATCCCAATTAGGTTCTCTCATATGGGAGGGGGAAGAAGAAGGAAGGGCATTTGTTTGGGATTGAGCTAGGAGGGAAATTTGGCTCTCAAGTGCTTCCATCCTAGCTTTTATCTCCTTGTTAAATTCTTTTTCCTTTCTCATCAACTCGTTAAGCTTCTCCATCAACGCTCCTTCCTCTCTATGTCCCATTGAATCACGTACCCTCACAAAAATGTTCTCTAGATACATAGGGAAACTCATTTGGAATCATGCTAGAACAAGAAGAGGTAAAGGGAAGATCATGTAAGTGAGGGTTAGGGGTTTGGGGAGCATCATTAACATCCATGCATATATTTGAAGAACATTGAGAAAAAGCATGTATATTATCAACATTGGGATGCATCTCATCATAAATAGCACACAAGGGGGAGGGATTTGCATCATGGGGAGCATAGGAATCATCATTAGAGTGCATGCAAGAGCTAGAAAAATCACAAGAATTAGCATTATTCTCTTGCTCATAACTATCCTTGGCAAACCACATATAGAAATCCCAAGCCTCATCCAAAGATTTGGCTCGAAATTGACCATTACATGTGTTTTCAATCACCCATCTAGTATACTCATTCAAACCCCAATAAAGATCTTCACAAGCCTCCCATAAGGAACAACCATGAAAATTAGAGAAGTCTTCAAACCTATTAAAGTAGACCCAAAAGGGTTCATATTCAAATTGAGGCAAAGAGGAACATGACATCTCATATTGGACAAATTGATCCATGACTCAATGAAGACAAACAACAAGCAACCAAATAAGAAAGCTCAAGAATTATACGCAAATAAAAACAAAAACAAGAAGAAAAACAAACCAAAAGAAAATTATACACAATGGACTAGTCTCAATAAGATAACACGACGGTAATGGAAGCCGTTTCCCGGCAACGACGCCAATTTGACGAAGGAAATAAACGTGTCGTAAATTGTCTATCCCTAGATAAAATACAATTTATACAACCTAAACAAACCTGATACGAGTATAAGGCAAGCACGGGGGTCGAACCATAGGGAACGAATAAACACCACAAAATGTTATCGACAATTAATCTAGTCCGGAGTAGGAGATAAATAAACTAAAGTCTAAAGATGCTAAAACAAGAAATAAAACACTAAGAGAAATGGTTTAGGTATAGCATTCACTTGAACAAAAACAAAGGCATAGAAATTGAATTAATCATGAACTAAACATACTCAAATATCAAAGGAAAGGATCCAATCTAGCCGCCTTCCGGGGTCAATTGGCTTCTCCTAACATAGCCTCTATGTTTCCACATTAGAACCATTTACTAGGAGGTACTATTAAATAACAATCGATAATAATGAACCCTAGCTAAGTTAACTTCCGTTCCTTTTTAGCAAAGATTCACCTTTAATCAATCAACAATGTGCACTTGAAAGAATATTAAAGAATATCAAGCATATAAAGACTTTAATCACAAATAAATCAATTCTAAACCCTAGAACATGCTCAAGATCCAACTACACCACAACCATCCCTTTAATGGGGGAATTAATCACTAATCATGATAACAACAAGATTAATAAACAAATAATCAAGAATCAACATGATTAACAAGCAACACCAACAACAAAAATAATAATCAAAAGAAGGCAAATAAAATAGAGGAGAGAGAGTTAGAGATTCTCATTGATTGAATGTGAAAATCTACAAGAGAGATGATCAATCTTCCTCTTCAATATCTAAGCTCAACAATGGTGAAACCCTCACTTTCTCTCTCTAAAGTACTCTAATCCTAAGCTAAACCTAGAGAGAGAAGCTCTCCTAAAAACTAATTAGAGAATAGAATAATTGTTAATTATTTTTCTCTAATTATCACAAAAAATGGGTATTTATACTAAGCTAAGAAAATAGAAAAATAAAGGAAGTAAATAAATAAAGAAAGAAAAGGAAATAAAAAGAAATAAGAAAAGAGAAAGGAAAAAGGAAATAAAAATAAAAGAATAAATTAAAAATTAAATTAAAAATAAACAAATTCCCCACAAACATCAGACCCCTTTCCTTCCTTCGCATTTGGCTGCTATAGACTCCATTGAAGCGCATCACCTTCACCAGCGTTCATCAACCATCATCATCAAATCATCACCGCTCATCCTCATTGTTTACCACCAAGCATCAAATAAAAACCGTTTGATCTTCATTAAGAATCATGCGCAGAGCTCGTGGAGTGGTTCGGTCGAACCATGGGTTGGTATGGCCGAACTACGGGTGTGTTCGATCAAAACATGGGTGTGTTCGACCACACCTCTTCAATTTAGAAAACTTTGAAAGTTTCTGACTGTTTTGGCACTTCGACCGAACTCCTCAACGGTTTGCCCAAACCCAAATGAACTTGCATTTTGCTCTAATTTTAGGCTGTTAATGTGCGATTTGTTGCTGTGGTTGGAAGTTGTTGCTGTAATTTTGGGGTAACGAGAGGAGAGATGTGGTTGATTTGGGTTTGCGCTACTTTTTCCTGGAGACTGTTTGAATTGTGGTGGCTGCAACGGTGGTTGGAGTCGTGGTTTAGTGAGGTGCGGGGGAAGGAAGCAGCGGTGGTGCAGGTGGTGATGGGAGTGACGATGGAGCAGAGGAATTGGTGTTTTGTTGTGGTGAAGGATTAAGTGAATAGAGAGGGGAAGTGTGGTGAAGGAAAATGAGCAGCAATAACTAGCAGGGCGGCCTTTTATACCCTTATCTCAAAACCGAAACTCACTCCATTTGGATATTGTAGCATATGCCTTGAACCTCGAACACACCTACAAACACGGGCAAGATTGCGGAGAAGATTGGGACAAAGAATAATATAAAATAAAAGTAAATAAAATAAACTAAAATAGAAGACGACACAAAACTAAAGCTAAAAATAATTAAAACTACGCAAGCAAATGAAATAAATACAAAAATAGACTAAAACTAATAAAATAAAGAAAATAAACTAAAACACTCTAAAATTACCAAAATAAACTAGAAACTTTATTAAAGAGAAAACAAGAGAATAAAAGGAAAATATGAGAAAATAAACAAGAAAAAGAACCTAAACACTATCACTAAGAGTGAGATAAATGTTACTCATCACTCGTGTGCATGGAGGGTGATTATTCGCAAGACTTGCTTCCTTCTTTGGCTCCTCCACCCCGTCTTCCCGAGGTATGATTTCTTTTAAGAATTTTGTCGCTAGTCTCTGTTTAAACTGTCAAATAACCTGATTATTTAATTGTATTTTCAGACGACTGCTCACCGTGTGGGGACGATTGAGGTCCCGCCTCAATCTGTCTGTTACCCGCGGCCGATCGGTATTACTGAGGATCAAATTGCTGACGCGCAAGAGGGTTTCAGACAGGCACATGAGTCTCTACCTGATGTGTTTGAGCCGGTGAGTTTTTTGACACATTATTCATCCCTTTATAAAACGCTTGTTACTCATTTCCCTTTGCTTTGTTCTCAGCCTACACATCCGGAGATGATGGGATTCATGAAGCTGGTTGACGCTTTGAAGTACTGCATCATCAAGCTTCGACGTGGTGTGAGTTGTCGGGGCGGTTCTGGCGATTTTCTCGAGGTATGTTCACTCTTTTCCCCATATTTACCATTTGTTCTATCTTGCACTTATTGACATCTTTTCATTTTGTGCTTTTTTTTTTATTTTTTTTACGAGCGACGGAGGTCTCGCTCGCGCTCGAGGCACTGAGGCTCGGACGAGGGGGAGCCTAGTCGTGGCAGACAATATCTTGAGGTTCGTCGGCATTCTCAGTCTCTGCGGCAGCCTCAGCCTTCTCACCTGTTTCAGGAGGCTCAGTGGCAGCAGCCTCAGCCTTCTCAGCCATTCCAGCACTTTCAGGGTAATTTGAGTTTGTCTGCTACTAGAGCTACAGGGACTAGTAGAGATACTACTCCTCGTACCCGAATAATGGTGGGACTCTATGGTTCACCGTTCCCGTATTCACAAGCTGGAGATGACACTGATCCTCACTCTTCTAGTTCTACAGATTTTTTACCGAAGGTTTTTATTCTGTACATTGGTTGATGACACTTGACACTTTTTATGCATCATGATTCACTTTGTACATTATTCACAGTTTATGCATTTATTATTGTGTATTAGTGTGTGCTTGAGACTCATTGTGTGTTATTGTGTATTTATTAATGATGCAAAAAATTAAAAACTCGTAAGTGGAGGTTACCGACCTTCCCTAAATGAAAAAAGAGAAAAAATGGGACAAATATTATAATTTCCCCAAGAGAAAAAAAAGAAATAAAAAAGAAAAATAGGACAAGTTTTACAACTCCCTCAAAATAAAAAGAAAAATGAACATAAAAATAAAAATAGATATAATAAAAAATAAATAATAAAATAATAATAATAAATAATAAAAAAAAATAAAAAAAAATGGAGTATTTTATTAGGAATGAAACTCTCAAAAAACAGAATTAGAAGATAAACGGTGAAGGCAAAACAATAAAAATCCGGATAAAAATAGGTAAAGGATAAAAATATGAAGACGCGTGGGCACCTCGACACGGCAGTGCACCGTGTTGCTGCACTGATTTCCATGACACGATAAAATTTCCCGTGTCACGGTACGCGTATTCTGTAGCAGTGTAGTTTGCACGGGTAGAAAGATAGACTTTGAGTATTTCCAAGCGTTTTGGCTATAAAATAGGACCAGTTTATTCGTGATATGCATAATTACGAAACATAAAATAATTAGATCAGAATATCATATTTTGTAATAATGTCTTGGAATTTTTATAATACATTGCGCGGCTGGTCTTATTCTTTGACCAATGCTGACAAAAGAGAGCTGGAATTGTTTCATGTCAGAGGCTTATTAGCCTTGAGGCATGTAGCAATTGAACATGATTTTCTTATGATAGCTAAGATTACTGGAGTCTAGAAAAACATTGTTTTAAATTTGATTATGATGAAATTTGTCCCTTACCGGAAGAATTCGGTGCCATCTTTGGTTTTCCTGCCAGAAATCTCATTGCCACGCCTACCCTACGTGAGTATTATTACCAAGACTTTGAACGCCATCTGAATCAGACAGATCCAGATTTAAATAAAATTGTGTGTGGTAATGAAGTAGATTTTGAAAAGCTTACAAATTTGTATTTCAATCGTCCTTTCTCCGAGTCTTACCATGTATACCGTAGAAGGGCTTATTTTTTTGCATGTTTATCAAGCTCTTATTTGCAAACATTAGGGTAGGACATGCTTGTTTAGCGTCTGTGCTTGAACATGTTGAATATGGAAGATCTCTTATGCCTACTTGCATAGGAGAAACTTTGCGCGGCCTTGCTGAAGAAAAAGCTGACCGGAAAGCCATCAGGAAGGGCTCCCTAGTACTGTTGCAGGTAAAAACGCGCCCTGCTTAGCCCCCGTGACACATTGCAAGCACCGTGTCACAGTGCATGTCTGTCGTGATACGGTGTATTCTGCCGTGTCACGGTGGTTTTTTGTAAATTTTAAATTTTTTTTTCGACTGATTTTTTTTTTATTTGGTAGATTTGGTTGATGGATCATTTAGAACTCTTTGAAGCCCCCGACAATATTGAAAATATGGTCCCAACGATCTAGTCCGCAGGAAGAAGAATTACTCTGCAAACATGTCATATGATGATTGAAAGGTCTTCTTTGCAAAGAGATATTTTTTCATTCGGTTGGTGGTGCCTTGGTGGATGCTTACTAGGATTGTTGGCACGAATGATACTCAGTATTGTCGCATTCCTAGTATTTCAAAGCTGACTTTTTATTGTCCTTCTCGATTAATGCGACAATATGGACTTGAACAAGTAGTTCCATGCTATAACGATAGTCCTCATGAAGTAGCGTTGCATGAAAGTAACGTTCACAAGTACGAGGCTTATTGGATTGGAAGACCTTTGTGGACCGTTTCTGCGAGTAACCAAGCTCCTCCTCCCTTATCTAGTTCATACAAGGAATGGTTGAATCCTAGAAGCAGAAGGGATCGAGTCGGATCATTCAACTTTGATGTGAAGGGATGTCTTGGAAGTAAGAAGGCACCTCCTAAAGATCATCTAGGTCCGAGAGCACAAGGAATTGAGTTTAAGACTCCTATAATGCCTAAAAAGAAAAATTATGTGAAAGGAAAGGGTAAGGAGAAGATGGTTTATAGAGAGAAAAAATCGAAGAATTCTAAGAAAGATGAAAGGGGTGAAAGTTCAACTAGAGGTGTGACAGTTCGGGCTACAAAAGACACATTATTGGTGAAGGCCGACCTAGTTGAAAAAGAGAAGGAGGTTCCTAAAGTTAAGAAGTATTAGATCAATAGTGCTTAGCTTTTACAGTTTTTAATATTTTAAATAAGGCGCATGATGCCAACAATTGTAGTCACATTTATTTTAATAATAATAGCATATTTATTTTGCCTTAAATAAAAATTACAATGACTTTTTTTTTCTTTTTTTTTATTATCCGAGTCAAGAAGTCGGACGCAATGGAAGAATAATAACAATCGTCGAACAAATAACATAATTCGCAAAGTCCTGTTTTACTGCGCTACGGAATAATTCACCGCATCACACTATAAAATTATTGTTTTTAATAAGGATGAAAGTCGAGGTGACACTTCTCCTCTTCTTCGATCATGAGAACATCATCCAACGAAAACCCCTAGAGATCTTCATCTTCATCGTCATGTTCGACATGGAAGATAGGAGTATCGATAACTTGAATGCGCATGGGGGAGGAATCAATTGTAATTGGAACCCCTCCAACTATAGCTTTCACCTTTAGGTGCAACGACGATGGGATCGCCTTTAGATTATGAAGCCAAAGACGGCCTAATTGCAGATTAAACGAAGCCTTAATGTCCACAACCTAAAACTTGGTGTGACGTTCAATAATTCCAGTAGTTATGTTTAGCATGATAATACTAACGTCTTGACGGCGAGTATAATCGTAAGCACGAATGCCTTGAGTAGAGGGAGTCAATTCTTCATTTTTTATGCCCAACTTCTTTGTAGTGCGGAGTGGGCATACATTGATTGCAGAGCCATTATCAACCAGGTTCATAGAGACATTCATCTGCCTACACACCACAGTGAGGTGTAAGGCCTTCTTATGTTGGTCCCCTTCCGGGGGAAGATCTTTGTCAGAGAAGGAAATCAGATTGCTGGTACTCGACAATTTAGTAATGAGAAAGTTAACCAGTCCTTGAGGAGTAATATCATTATCAACTCCTATTTTAACAAGAGCATTCATCACAGCCTTTCGATGCTTGTGGGGGGGTGGCTAAAAGCTTCCATACATTCATTTCCACCTTTTGTAACTGTTTGATCACATCATTGTTCATAGGGTCGATGGGATCAACTGTTGGATGTGATTGCGGTGGAGGTGGAGGTGGACTAGGCTGTTGTAACTGTCCACTTCTAGGGAGAACCTTGACCTCAAGGTCTCCCCAAACATTTTCACTTGTAACAAGAGACGAACAGGCTATATCTTTAAAATAGACGTCTTCATCGTCACTATCCCAAATTCCGTTCACTTCTTCACAGTTTGAAACAAATACAAATTCTAGTAGAGGTTCATTCACAAGTTGAGTGAGTATTGATGGATCAAAGGAGACTTCATCTCCCATGATAGCCAAAGCATTAGAAAGGGGACCTATTTGAATATTAGTCTTCTTGCCCCCTGGAGGGACAGAAATTTGATTAACATCAATCAGGTCTTGGCTCGCATCCTTTAACTTCCAACACTTCTCAGTAGTATGAACTTTGCCTTGATGAAACTTGCAATGAGCATTCGGGTCATAGCTAGTAGTTTTGTTCTCTGGTCGAGGTTCTGGAAAAGGTCCAATTGGCATAATCGGTCCTTGATTATGCAAGCGATAAAAAAGCAGCATCGTAGGTCATTCCTAAAGGCGTGTAAACCCTCCTTTGCCTTTCGAATCTCTGAGGGGGAGCATTAAGAGCTAGCACATCATTGACATTGACATTGTTGGTAGAATTATTGGGCTTGGAAGACGAAGAAGAAGGAGTGTCGTTCTTCTTGTTTTTCCAAGTGTTGTTCTTATTATTGTTGCTACCAGCAGTCTTCATTAGTTAATCTTTGATATTGATTCCAATATTGTACACAGCTTCTGTTTAGGGTAAAAAATACCCTAGACATGTGGACCAATGAGAGAAGGCCACGTGTCAAGTTCAGGCTAGCCCAAGTGGCCTAATAGCCTCCTGACAAGTGGCCTCTTCAGATAGCTTCTAAAATGGCGGCCTTCAAGGGCCCGAATCCCAAGAAGCGTCGTAATTCGACGCAGCCCGCTAAAATCTAGGTCAAGTAACCTAGATAGGGGCACTCCTACCAATGACCCTATAAATAGGGAGATGTTTCCCCATTTTTAGGACACATTCAATCATTATTACACCTACTTTCTCTCTCATCAGAGAAACACCTGAGCTTGGAATCCAAGCAAATCCCCACCTAAATTTCAGTGCTCTTTATTCCCATTCAAGTTACTAACTTGATCTTCGGAGGCGGAGCTCCACCACCCAGAGTCTTCGTTGTGTTTGCAGGTACAGCTCAGCCGGACAATTCTTTGTGACGTAACTCTCTCGAGGGACAAAAACACCCAAAACATTTGGCACCCTCTGTGGGGAGAGTATCCCAAGGATGGTTCAAGAGTCTGTACCACCTCCTGAGCGTCCGATAGACAAACCGGAAGTCTTCACTGACAAAGAGGATGATGATCCTCAGGTCAAAACTTATTTAGCCAGTGATGGCTCTCTGATAACCAAGCACATCCGGCTTAGAGACAATCTAGAGCGTGGTGCCAGCCAGGAGGGTACAAACCGACCCCCTGGAAAGCCGAAAAGGGAAACCCATATGGCCAGTGGATCCGCTCTCGTCACTCGAGATGAATTCATGAAATTCATGACTAGTTTCAAGGGTAAAATTAAGGATCTAATAGCCATGAGCCGGGCTAGTGGAATACCAACAATCCCTGCCGGACTGAACAGCCGGTGGAAAACAAAAAATCAACTCTTGACGCCCGGGAGATCATCACCCGCAAGAGGAATCAACAGTTGTCTGAGTTAGCCTCTACATCAAGCTTTCCAAACAGCTTTAAAAATACATCAACAGGGAATGTGTAATCCTTGCATGAGAGCCATACAGGTGGTAATACCATCCATTCTGGACCTCAGATGATTCGGAATGCACCGTATGTACCACCTCTGGTCTACGGTTTGTATTCTCCTCATTTCATGTAGTCAACCCTATTCGAAGGTCAGGCGGCATACAGTAACGTCCAGCCACTGGACTGGAAGCTTCATCTGCTCGGCCTGAGTGAACAACCTTCTGCGTTCACTAGGGAAATAAACGAGGCAGCACAACCGCCCAAGGTTAAAAATGTGTTGGTAGGTTCCTATGATGGAACCTCCTATCCAGATGATCTCCTCATGGCTTACACCAACCTCATGTATTTACAGGGGTTGGATGATGCCACTTGGTGTCGATGCTTTCCGGCTACATTGAAGGGCGTTGCCCAACAATGGTTTGGCAACTTGCCAGCCGGTTCCATCGATAGTTTCAGGAAGCTTGCCTTCTTGTTTGCTTCCAACTTCTCAATGATTATCCCTGCGAAGAAAACAAGTCTTGACTTGAGCACCATTAAGTAGGGAGAGAGAGAAAAGGATTGTGCTCCTATGTCAGGCAGTTCAATCTGATCAGAATTCAGATTCAAGGACTGTCGGACGAGGTAGCTTTTACAGACTTATTTAAGGGTTTGAGAGACGGGTCGACCTTTAAGTTCGACCTAGTCATAAAAGGGGCTTTTACTTTACAGACGACCCTGAGGGAGGTGGAAAGCTATATTCAAGAAACAGACCTCTACTCACCAGGTAGCCAGTTTGACTCCAAGAAGTCTGATAGGCAAAAAGATAGCCGATTTTCACAGTCGGCCAAGAAAAAAGATGAGAGCAAAAAGAGAAAAGAAGTCTAGGCGGTGAGTGATTCTGACCAGCCGTCCCAGAAGAAAAAGAAAGAATTTAAACCGTACGTCCCTAGGTACAAGTTTAAAAAGGACTGCAACTCCATCCTCATGGAGAACAAGCCGAGTCCAATGAAAAGTTCCATTCAATTAAGGAACAAAAATAAATTCTTCCAATACCATGAGGAAGTTGGCCATGACACCTACGACTGCTTCAGCCTTCAGCGGGCGTTGGATCGTCTAGCTGACAAGGGGATGTTAAAGTCATACATTTCTAAGTCCAAAGGGACTAATAAGAAGAACCCAGGGCAGTCATCTAGACACCCCAGCCTAGTAGTAGTTAGGACACCGATAAGGAGCCGGTCTACACCATAACAGGCGGGTTCTCATGCGGTGGCCCTACCATCCGGGGCACCAAGAGCCATCTTTGAAAGATGAACAATGATGATGATGATGATCAGGCGGCAGGTAGCTCCTCCTTCCCAGACGTTTTGATCACTGAGAAGGACAAGGGCATTGTCCGTCATCCGCATGAAGATCCGGTCATCATTGAATGTAAGGTCGCCAACCAGCTGGTTGGTCGAATCCTTATTGACACTAGCAGCTCGTCGGACATCATCAGTCTCCGGTACCTGCAAAAGCTGAAATACAACCTCAACAGCATGCATCCCGGTTACCCACCCCTTGGTTTGTTTTGGGGGTGGAATGGTTTACCCAGTCGGTAGAATTGACTTACCTATCCGGGTGGGTGAAAAAGGAAAAAGACGACACCTGGTCGTCAAATTCTGAACTGACCGCCTATAACATTATCCTAGGCCGGCCAACCCTCAAAGAAGCCAAGGCTGTAATCATCTCTTCTATCATGCTCATTAAGTTTGAGAGGGATGATGGCTCTGTTGGTTCCGTGAATGGGGATCAAAAGACGGCCCGGGAGTGCTACCTCTCAGCCGTCAAGGATACTATGGCCCCAGATGGCCAAGGGCAGGAACAAATAGACCTTGACAATGTTAAGAATGCCGCCCCAGCCCCACCAGCAGCTGGGAAGAAAAGAAAGGCTCCTCAGTTGGTGTAGGTGAAGAAAGAGAAAAAATAGCTATCACTGACCGGGAAATGGTCAGATGAGCTCCGTCCCCAACTGTGTGGAGAACATATTGATATACCTCTGGACGACAGCGGTCCAGAGCGTACTCTTAAGGGTGGGACGACTGCTTATGCTAAGCTGGGTGCCGACCTGTACCTATTGTTGAAAGAATTCAAATACATTTTTGCCTTTGAAGTGGAAGAGATGCCAGGCGTCAGCCCAGATCTTGCTGCCCGCAAACTTGCTTTGGATCAAAAAAACAAGCCCATCCGGCATAAGAAAAGAAACCACGGCGAGGAAAGAAGTCAGGTGGCAGCTGCTGAAGTAAAAAAGCTGCTGGATGCCGGGTTCATACGACCATGCAATTTCCCCGACTAGGTGGCCAATGTTGTGCTTGTAAAGAAGCCGAATGGAACCTGACGTATGTGTGTTGATTACACAGATCTCAAAAAGACATGCCCTAAGGACAGTTACCCGCTTCCAAAGATCGACAGTTTGGTCGATTCTACAGCCAGGCATGCCTTGATGAGTTTTATGGATGCCCACTCCGACTTCCATCAGAAACCCCTGTGGAAAAAAGATCAAGAGAAGACGGTTGTCGTCACTGGTCAGGGGTTATTCTGTTACACTGGGATGCCCTTTGTCTTGAAAAATGCGTCGGGTACATTCCAACGGTTGATTAATACGGTCTTCATTAATCAAATTGGGAGGAATGTGGAGGCGTACATTGATGACATGATAATAAAATCCAAGCAGCAAGCGGATCACCTTGCTGATCTCCTAGAAACCTTCACCACACTCAGGCGGCATAAGGTTATGTTGAATCCTAAGAAATGCGTCTTTGGTGTTGAGTTTAGGAAGTTTCTCGGATTCCTAATTGATCAAAGGGGGATAGAGGCTAACCTTGAGAAGGTACAAGCGGTAATTGACATGAAGTCACCCCACACTGTTAAGGAAGTACAGAGACTAACCGGTTTCCTGGCGGCACTGGGGAGGTTCCTCAGCCGGTCAGGTGACAAATGCCTTTACTTCTTCCAAGCAGTCAGGAAGAAGACCAGATTTGAATAGGGGGATGATGCTGAGGCGGCCTTTCAAAAGCTGAAAGAACACTTGCACTCTTTGCCAAGGCTTGATAGCCCTCTGCCCAAAGAGACGATATACATGTACCTAGTCGTCTCAGATCATGCTCTCAGTGCTGTTCTCCTTGCTGAGATAGACAACATCCAACTCGCGGTCTATTTCATTAGCCAGGTGCTAAAAAATGCTGAACTCCGGTACCCCATGGTTGAAAAATTTGGCCTTGCTCTTTATATGGCATTCAAGAAATTGAAGTCGTACTTTCTAGCATATCTTGTTGTACCTTACACCTATTAGCCCCTCAAGCGGCCAATGTCTACCTTGGAGTCATCCGACAGAATGTTGAAATGGGCTATTGTAATGTAAAGTCTTGAAATCACTTTTGAACCCAGAAAGGCAGTGAATGGTCAGGCGGTTCCCGACTTCATTGTTGAAATGACACGACCGGTACCACCGTTAAACATTGATCAGGTTTGTAAAGTGTATGTAGACGGGAGCTCGACGAAGAGCGGCTGCGGTGCAGGAATTATATACGATTCCCATGAAGGAGACATATTTTAATATGCACTACGGTTTAAGTTCAAAGCCTCGAGTAATGAGGCGTAATACGAAGCCCTGCTAGCCGAAATCCGCATGTGTAAGGCAGTAGGGGCAACAAAAATTGACGCCTACTCTGATTCACAGTTGGTCATAAGTCAGTATGAGGGAAAATATGAGGCAACTCATTCGGCTATGATCAAGTATCTTCAGGCAGTCAAAGAAGAGGCTGGGGCACTTGAACAATTCCGTCTGAGTCAAGTGCCCAGGTCAGATAACAACCATGCGGATGCATTCTCCAAATTGGCTTCTTCCGCCAGTTGTGATACGCCTCGGTTAGTGTTGTTGGAAGTTTTGGAAAAAATAAGTATAAATGAAGAGCCCATTGGAATCCTGGACCGAAGCTCTACCTACATGGATGGCATCTGGGCATATTTAACAGACGACATGCTTCCTGAATTACCACATGAGGCAGCCGTCATGAAGAAGCGAGCAACAAACTTCGAGATGAGAAATGGAGAACTCTTCGAGGCGGGTTTCCTTAACCCTCTATTGAAGTGCGTTACCCTAGAGAAGGGTAAAGATGTTCTCGAGGAATTGCATGCGGGATACAGCGCCTCTCATATAGGCGGCAGATCCCTAGCCGTCAGAGCCAGGCGGCATTACTTTTGGCCTACTCTTGAAACAGATGGTAAAGAGTTGGTGAAGAGGTATGACAAATGCCAGAGGTTTGGCAAGCTTATCCACCGCCCGGCTACTGATTTGATGGCAATCCACAGCCCAGTCCCATTTGCTAAGTGGGGCATGGATATCTTGGGTCCTTATACGCCTGCACAAGGCGGAAAGCTTTATATTTTGGTGGTTGTGGATTACTTCACTAAATGGGTAGAGGCTGAGCCGGTCAAGAACATCAAGACAAAGGATGTCATCTCTTTCGTTTGGAAGAACATCATCACCCGGTTTGGGGTACCTATGTCTATGGTGTTTAATAATGGCCCTCAGTTTGAAACGCCTCACCTTAAGACTTGGTTGGGAGATCAGGGAATCTCACATTGTTTTGCATCAGTCAGCCGACCCCAAGCAAACAGCCAAGTTGAAGCCTTCAACAAGCTTATCTCATAGGGCATAAAAAGAAAATTGAAAGAGTCGGTGGCTTATTGGCAAAAGAGCTGATTCATGTCCCATGGGCCATCCGGAAAACTGCCAAAGGGGCAACCAGTAAAACCCCATTTCTCATGGTGTACGGTGTTGAATCCGTCTTGCCCATTGAACATTACTAGCCGACCCTGTCATGATTTATGATGAAGAGGCAAATTAGGAGGCCAGGGGCAATGCTGGCATTGGACTCTCTCCCGGAACGCAAGGGCAACACTGCCCTATGCCATAAGATATACGGTCTGAGAATGACGAGAGCGTACAACAAGAAACTACGCAAGTGCCCTTTGAAAGTTGGCGACTTTGTGTTACGAAAAATGGAGGCAACCGGTAAGGCAAATGAGCTTGGAAATCTAACCCCCAATTGGGAAGGCCCCTAACGGATCTATGAAGAAGTCAAGGATGGCACCTACCGTCTGGAAACCCCAGACGGCAGACGGCTACCTCGATCTTGGAATGTAGATAACTTAAAAAAGTACTACTTCTGAGAATGGTAAATTTTTTGTAAACAAAGAGTCTATTAATGAGAAATCAGGCTTTGTTTTCAAAATTATTTTGTTATCTTTATAATTACTTATCCGCCTGGGTAATACTTAGACGGAACATTTGCTTAACCAACTAAGTTTAATACTTAGTGTAAATTCAATGTTAAAATAACACGCGGCCAATGGCCAGACTAAAAAACAAGGCACAAAAATGCTTAGTAGCTATACAACCGGTCTCAAACAAGACCAAAGGCCAATGGCCGGATGGTTGCTTAACTTACAAAACTGCATGTCCCAACATGGACAATGGCGTCCGGCGACACCCCTCCAGGTGCAATCGTCGCAGAGAGCAGACTTTTTGTCAGCCCTACGTTCCTATGCAGACGGCAAAGATTGAACGACCAAATTGGTCAACTCATAGCCTTCTGTCCAGAATAATCTACAAGAACGATTAAGTATCCAAATACTGGATGCCCTGAGGCATCAGCCGGTTACCGGCTGAAGTTCTTACTTAGATTATTCATTCCAAAATTGCACTCTCTCTCCCAATTGGGGTAAAAGAGTTTGTGTAATGGCTATGTAATAATCCTAGACGGAATATTACCGCCTGGGTAAGAGACTCAAAGCACTCGTTCTAATGCCTGACTGTGCACTTGGTTTGGGGTAATCACCATTGTGATTGATTGGCCTTAAAATACCTTATACTTCTCCAAGTATCAAGTGTTTTCAAGCCAATCAATCAATTTGAAATGAAACCAACCACACAACCGTCCAGAGGCAAGGTTAGCTGGATTGCAAATTGCCTCATGCTTTTTTAAGTTAGGCAAAATATTGAAGAATTGCAGCATATACGCAAAATTCAAAAAATTCAAATACAAACATGTATAAACAACCGACTGAGTCAGAATTCTTCATATAAAATTTAAAACGGCACTAAGGCCATTATAATTGTTAACCGGACATACATCCGGTAAGAAAGCAAGGAAATAATTATTTACCCAACTCCAGAGTTGGTAAAGATACAACATACTCGGCTTACAAGCTGAAAAAGAAAGATACTTGGCATACTACAGCTTAATTTGGGGAGGCTTGCCTAACGCTGAGGTGGAAGCTGCTGATCCGGTTGCTTCTAACTGCTTGGGAGGGCTTCTGATTGGTTATCAGCCACCTGAGGCTGGCTGCCTTCATTTTGTTCATCCTTCGCCGGCACCTCCTCATTATCTGAGACTTCATATCCTAGCCCTGCAGCCGATTCCTTTAAGCGAGGCGGAGCTGCCTCTCCCAACACTTAGGCATCATACACCATAGTGGCGTAATCATACCTAAGCTTGTAGACATAAATGTTCACATCCGGATAGAGGAGCCCCCAGGCTATTTTCAGGCGGGTTGCATTGTCCCGCTCGTTTTCCTCCATCAGCCGGGTCTGCTCCTTGGCGATTTCATCTCCATGCTGGTAACGCATGTTGATGATCTCTACCCCCAGTCGGGCGACGTCTGGCCGAAGCTTTGTGTTCTTGTTGTCATTGTCTTCTAATGCCTTTAGTTCAGCCTTAGCATCCTTTAGTTTTTTATCAAGGTCATTAGCCCGGCTAGTAGCTTCATCGTTTGAAGTCGTCAAGCTCCGGATTAGCTCCTCCTGTTTCAAATCTACTACTTTAATCTCTAAATCACACATATAATTAGCATATTCAGTAGAGTTGAGGTTTTCAAGGGCCCTCCATTTGGCGTCATTTACCTCTTCTTGCTTCCGATTGAAGGGGTCCCGAAGCCCATCCACCCTCAGCATTACCTGAAAAAAGGGCAGCCGGATTATGAAATACTTGGTAAAAAAAAGAAGAAAAAAATATCAGAATTAAGTTGATGATTCTTTTACCTCAGCCAGTTAGCCCATTATCCGGTCGAAGTCCACCACCTACAGATCAGGTATGGAATTTTTCTCCGACCGGGTGAGGGTCCTCACCATCTGTTTTGCAAACCAAACAAGATCTGGCTCGTCGGATGTAAGATCTGCACCAAAAGAAGTACTTGGTGAGAAGGATGCAGCATAGTTGGCATTCATTCGTTGCCGATTGCTGATTGAACCCCCTGAGGGGTCTACCTTAGTCTTGACTCTCATGTAGTCAAGTGGCCAAGGTATTTCAATCTTGTCCTTAACTTGGGTCTTCGGATGGGGCTTAGGAGTCTCCTCCTCCCCAATTGTTGTCGCACCGGCTGCAACATTAGGTGGTTGGCCACCCTTTGATGTCGTAGAGGCATCCGGCGCATTCTTCTGCGAGCGTTATAAGCTTTCGCTCAGAATTTTCATGGCAGAAAGAGATTTGCCTCCAGTCGTAGGACGATCCGGGTTGGCAGTAGAAGTTCACTAGGAGGGGTTCCTCCTGGCGGTCTTGGCAGCCGGAGTTTTTTCAGCTCCTCCCCTTACGTTTTGAAAAGCATGGAGATAGACCGTGGAACACGTTTAGTGGCATCCTGCAAATTAAGACCTAAATGTTACCAGCCGGCAAAATCCTTTGCAAGAAATGTAAAGAAAAAACTTAAGTCAGGCGGTATTACCCTGCCTTTCTTGGCCTCAACGGCTGCTCTCTTCGAGAGCGTGCTTTCCTTGCGCAGTAGCGCTGCTGACATAGCCGGGGTCTTGGTTGTGTCAACCATATTCAAGGCGTCGGTTGCAAGGAGAAAATAAAAGTTAGAAAATCATAAAAAGTTTGAAGTACAAAATAAAAACTACAGAAAAGCCAGATGTTAGTGGATCTACCCTTGGGAAACATGGGGCTTAACCCACAGGCGGACAAAAAGCATTCATCCTTGAAGTAGTCCGGGTGGGGGATCCAGTTTTTTTTAACAATGATGTGAGTCCCATCCCTCAAGGGCTCGGTAGTGGTTTTAAAGAAACCCGGCTCCATTATTTGCTCCCGGGCCCTAGTAGAGAGCGCCGGGAGAGGGCATTTCCTGGCAAGAAGAACCGGTTCTTGATTGTACCAGTGCAGGGTCCGGTTGTGTCATAGGGTAGGTGAGGAGATTAAGTAAAACTTGTCCTTCCACCCGGACCACTTAGACACCTTGTCCAAACTCATCAAATGTTGGGGCAAGGTGGAAAGAGTGTACCATGCCCCGTGACCGCCTGGGGCCTTGCTCAAGTAATGCATATGAGCGAAGGCAGAAAAGATGTTCACCCACGAGTTTGGGGTGAGTTGCTAGACTCCCTAATCATACCCCTTTAGCAGGGCTATGTCCCCCGGAAGCATCCTAATTTTCTTAGGGTCAGGGTTGTCAGCAACTTTCGCCGGCTGTTGATAGTCAGCCGCGAAATTATCTTGATCGGAGCCAGAAGCCTCAGCTCCCGATCTTTCAGCGACCTTAGTACCGCCTGATCCTTCCCCGGATCTAGAAGAGGAGGTGGCCTCTTCGCGGTCTACCTGGCGTACGTTTGAGCTCCCAGAAAAAGAGGGAGCCTCTTCATTAGAATTGCCGCTCTCCTCCAAGTCCTCATGTTCCCCATCTGGAACAACCTCGTCGGCAGGCACTTCCATGGTGCGCCGGCTCTTAGACTTTCTGGCCATCTGTTTGACTCTGGACAATGTGTCCTACACAGACATAGAGAGGGAGGAATTCGGAGATGAGCACAGCAATTCCGACAGTCCAAAAAAGGCACCCCCTGTTCTAGACTTAGCCATTCCGGGAGACCGGCTGAGTGTCCTAGGCAGTGCCGAGTGTGTGGATTCAGAACTCATTTTATTTCTAAGACTATGTATACAGACGGAAAAAAAATGTATACAAGTTGGAAAAGAAAAGCTAAAAATGGTACAGGCGGTTACCTAGCGTTTAACTGTGGAAAATCTAAAAACCGTTACAGACGGTGACCGGGTGTTGCAAGGTTAGCACACGGAAATCCGGAAAACATTGATGCAGACGGAAGCAGAGAATCTCTCTCTAAAAATCTCTCTATCTCTCTCTAGAAAGTCAAATGAAAATGAAGTGAGAAAAAAGGGGAGGGGGTAAACTTCTATTTATAGAAGGTGAAAACGGGGGCATCCCCGTTTGAAATTTAAATTTTACTATCCGTTACCGTTCACCTTTGATAGGTGGACACGTGTCACAGGCATCACATGACATTCACGTGACCCCTGTGAGGGGCAAATGTTTAGGGTAAAAATACCCTAGACATGTTGACCAATTAGAGAAGGCCACATGTCAAGTTCAGGCTGGCCCAAGTGGCTTAATAGCCTCCTAACAAGTGGCCTTTTAAGATAGCTTCTGAAATGGCGGCCTTCAAGGACCCAAATCCCAAGAAGCGCCGTAATTCGTCGCAGCCCATCAAAATCTAGGTCAAGTAACCTAGATAGGGGCACTCCTACCAATGACCTTATAAATAGGGAGATGTTTCCCCATTTTGGGGACACTTTCAATCATTTATTACACCTACTTTCTCTCTCATCAGAGAAACACCTGAGCTTGGAATCCAAGCAGATCCCCACCTAAATTTCTGTACTCTTTATTCCCTTTCAAGTTACTAACTTGATCTTCCGAGGCGGAGCTCCACCACCCGGAGTCTCCGTTGTTTTTGCAGGTACAGCTCAGTCGGACCAATCTTTGTGACGTAACTCTACCGAGGGACAAAAACCCCCCAAAACAGCTTCGAAGGTATTCAAAGGCAGAAACTTCAAGTGTTACTTGTTTTTATGAGTCAAATTTGCAATAAACAGGCGAACCATCTCTTTCTCCGTGGGAGTATCCACCAAGAGTGCAGCTGTTTCTCTCCACCTGCTTAGATAAGTAGTGAAGCCTTCATTCTCCTTCTGTTTGAGAATGGAGAGTTCACGTTAAGAAGTCTTGGCTTGGATGTTATACTTGTAACAGTTCATAAAGCTTTCAGTAACGTCCTCCTAGGTCGCAACATGTTTGGATTCTAGAGAGTGGAACCATTGTTGACAGGCATGCTCCAAGGAAAGAGGGAACATAGTAGGGAAGAGTGTTACATCTAATCCCTTAAGAGCCATGTGACAAGGGGTCGGACTAGGTCGTTGAAACTAACCATACCCTAGGCCAAACAAAATTTGTAATCTCTCAACACACCCTTATACAAGTTTAATGGTAAGTTGAGGGTCGAACCACTAAGGAATGCGGGCGATCTTATATTGTCAAGTCAAGCTATTCCAAAAAGGTGAGGTAAGGGTGTGAATGCTAAACAACTAAACAAGATAGGTTGGGACAAATGTAATAAACACTAGGGCTCGGGATCCACATATATTTGTAACAGATTCTGCTAATTGGGAAAGAGTTGACTAAGTCGAGTGATGCGAGGGAAAACCAATCATGCAACCAAGAGAGCATATCAAGCTATTTTCCTAGAGGTTTAACTAGCGTCAACTACGATAAACTCTAGCTAGGAACGTCACAAGACACCTTAATTGTTAAATGCAAGCCACAAATCAATGGTCCGTATCAATGTGAACCTACAATGCAATCTAGTGTGAATAACTATGGTGATCAAGCCTAAATCAAACACACACATGTACATAATCAATCAACCAATTTAATCACATCATCAACTCCATCAATTTTCCCAAATTAACAACAATCCATTACTCATATATGCTTCACCATTACCCTAGCAATCAAACTACTCACAATCCATAGAAATTAAGATCAAAACAAAGCTAAACAACAAATTCCTCATGATCAAATTAAACAAACTAAAATCAAATCACAAATCAATCAAACTTCAATCAAACTTAAATATTCAACAAAACAATTGAAATCAAACTAAAGATCAAACTAAAGATTGAACTAAAGAAAAGGAATCCTTACAAACTTGATCAAAGATCAAAGGAAATGGAGAAATCTTCAATCATCAACAATCCACCATGAAATTCTCTCACTAAAACCTAGAGTTTCTCTCTCTAAAAATCTCTCTAATTTTATCTAAATCTAGTTCTCCATTCTATTCTAATCATTCTCTCTCTAAAAATAGAAGGAAAAACTATATATAGTAAAACTAACAAGAGAAAAGTTAGTTAGATCGTCAAAAAGAAACCCCGGAATGTGCGTTCGCAACAAGAAAGATTCGCGACCGCGAGAAAAAGGGTACGGAACAGGGGCCCTGGCAGGCGCGCCTGCGCCACCTAGGTGCGCGGCCGCACCGCCCTCGTGCGCGCCCGCACCTGGCAGTAGGGGAGCTCCCTCTTCTTCGTTGACGAGGGGAAAACTAGGTCGTTATCTAATCTTCCCTCGGTCAAACTAAATTTATAAACACTTAACAAACCTAAATACGAGTATAGAGGCAAGTCAAGGGTCGAACCCAAAGGAACGGTAATGTTCAAGCACTTTCAATTATGCACCTAAGCTAGGTCGAAGACGAAGGTAAGATAGAATACTAACAACTAACAAAACAAGTAACCAAGGAAATAAAACACTAGGAACGGGGATCAACAAGTAATCATGTCAATTGCAACAACTTGGAAGAGTATGCCAATCAAAGGTTGTGAGGACTAATGAAAAGAGAAATCAATTGGAATCAAAGAGCTATCTCCTAATTGTTAAGCTAGGGTTCACTATGAATAACAAATCAAGAGAATCACAATCAAAACCAATAGACAATTGCAATCCCTAAATCAATTGTTCGTGTCATTAGCAATTACAATGCAATCTAGCATAATTCTCAAGGCCTAATTGAATTACACACATGCAAACCTTCATTAATCACTTTAATCTCAACAATTAATCAACACAATTACAAAATTAATCACAATTAATCAATCATACAGGTTTCACCCAATTCCTAGCCATCAACTACTCAAACAACATCATCAAATCAACTATCAACTATAGAGAACAAGAATCAACAAAATATCAAGAACAATTACTCTAATCAAACATCAAATATCAAACATCAAACCAAACAAACATCAAATTAAACAAAGCAATTGAATGAGATAGAGTTTAGAAATGCTCATTGATAATTAAGAAGATCTCCAACACAATTGTCACACTTGCATCTTGACAAGGGAATAATCGTGTCGTTGAGCGACTACACCTAAGTCAAATTAATTTATAACGCTCTACCAACCTAATACGTGTATAGGGTAAATAGAGGGGTCGAACCACAGGGAGACATGCATAAACACCGCATTCACTACTTAAGACTTTAAGCTATCTCGGGACAAGATGTATGAATAACTAAGAGATTAAACTAAGGATTAAGAATGATTAAAGATCAATATAACTAAACACCAATGGAAGTGGGTAGATGTAGATGTCACTTGATCATGCAATAACACAGAAGCAAAGCAATGGCAAACTAAGCATGCAAGAATATCGAAATAAAGCTTGATCTAACCGCCTTCCGGGGTTAATCGATTTCTCCTAACATAGCCTCTATGTTTCCACATTAGAACCATATATTAGAAGGTGCAAACAAAGAATTATCGATAGTAATGAATCTCAACTAAGTCAACTTCCGTTACTTGTTAGTAAAGACTCATCTTTGATCAACTAACAATGTGCACTTGCAAGACAGACCAAAGAATATCAAGCATACAAAGACTTTAATCACCATTAACATAAACCCCAACATCATAAGCATGAATCAATTAACAACTACACCATCCCCACACCCTTGGTTAGGTGACTACTCACAAATCATATTGAAGACAATATCAATCATCAAATCAATAAGCATCAACATGATCAATAAGCAAAGAAGGAAAATCAAAATAAGCAAACAAAACTAGATACAAAAGTAAAGAAAGAGAGTAAGAGATTGCTCATTCATTGAAGATGAAGATTTACAAAGATTCAATCAAGCTCCTTCTTCAATATCCAAGTTCATCAATAGAAATCCACACTTTCTCTCTCTACTAATGAAGTTTCTCTCTCTAGATTAAGCTAAAAATGTAGAAAAATTAAAACTAAGTTAATCCCCCCCCCCCCCAAAACGTTCTAAAAAAAGGGACTTATATAGTCCGTACAGAGTCAGCTGAGAAAAGGAGAGGTCCGACCGAACAAATGGGAAGGTTCGGCCGGACTACAGGGTAGGTTCGGCCAAACCATGGGTAGGTTCGGTCGAACCTCCCTGATCCTGGTCTGGTCGAACTCCTGTGGTTCGGCCACTCCTGCAAAACTGCCAATTTTCATCTTGCCCCTGCCTCGAAGTTCGGCCGAACCACTGAGCAGGTTCGGCCACACCTTGGTTCGGCCACACCATCAGGAGGTTCGGCCGAACCTCTTCTGAATCATGCTTCCTCTAGCTTCCTTTGAGCTTAGCTTCCTCCTCTTGAAAATCTCGATGGTTCCTACAAAGCATAAGCATGAAAAGCACAATAAGAACAAAGCGGGAAGACTAAGAAAAGGGAGGATAAAGGAGAAAGAAAAGAGAAAGCAAAGCTAAGTAAAAATGCTTAGAAAGAGGGCCAAACAAGTGCAAACGAGGGGAGAATCCTTAGAGAAAAAGGATAAAAGAGTGGCATAAATGCCACTCATCAAAATCCCCCACACTTGCCTTTTGCTTGTCCTCAAGCAAGGAATACTAAAACAAAAAGACAACACACAACAAGCATAATATGACAAGGGTTAAGAAAATCAATCGAATTTCACGATGGGAAATGCTCCAAATGGACTCTAACATAGGGACATGAATCAAATAATGCTTACTTTTCTCAACTCAAAGAGGGGGAACACGTTCTAAGATGCTCATGGTTGAGGGAGACAAACCTAAGCTAAGCGTAGAGAACTAATGATTTCATCCTCTTCCCTAGCTCCAACCAAGACGGTCCACATTCTCTCCACTAGCTTCAAATCATCCCTAAGTTAGCTCCTCATGGTTCCTCGAGGGAACCGTAAAAAGAAATTTATTGTGGAGTCATAAGGTTATCCCGACATCTCAACTATGCACACTCTTTCCATAGGGTTGAAATCTATCTCCCTCCACCGTTCTTTGACCGCACTTCTCCAAGTCCAAGGGTCTTAACTTGGGTTGTAATGTCATGGCTAAGGGTTAAGGTTGGGAATTAATTTGAAAATTTTTGGTGGCAAATCCTAAGTGAAGCAAAAGAGTGGCCATCTCTCAAGAACCACCTAAGAATTGAACCTAAATTCAAATTACAACCTTCAATACAAGATTTCATAACATTACTTCATTTCTCTCATCATTTCCTCTTCCTTTTCCTTCCCCCTCTCTCTCTTTTTTTTTTTTTTTTTTTTTTTTTTTTTTTTTTTTTTTTTTGAACTTCATACGTTGCATCCTTCCTCACAAACTTTTTGCAAATATTTCCTTTCATGAACAACCTTCAAAATCTCACTTGAACCAATATTCACAACTTTCTTGCCCTAAAACCAACACTCTCGAATTCGAACCTCAAAAACCAATGCTTCACTAACTACAAGGGTTGGTAGAACATAGGCCGAAAGGTTTGTAATATGGCTAGATCAAGAAAGGGGAATGAGGCCCAAATTGGTTAGCAAGTGGGTGGATGTAAAAATGAAAACCAAATTTATAACAAAACACAAAGAAAACAAAGAAAAATGAGAAGAAATGCCCTCTTCCTCCTTTAAAGTTGTTTGGTCACGATCTCGGGAGCTAAATACCAACACAAAGATTAAGACATGCATAGTTAAGGATCCAAAATGCCGCTCACAAGAGTGATGAAGGCTAGAACAAATGACGCTCACACGGGATAAAAAATAAGCAAATACCAACCAAGGGAATCCTATTCACTACGGAGAGCAACACCATCTTACCACTTTCCCGTGAACTAAGGGGTTCAAACGTCATCAAGAGTTCTAAACCGGGCTACCTTAGCTTATAATGTGTCTAATTCAACCTTAAGCATTCTTAAACCGTGTAAACCCTCATCAACTAGGAAGGTAAGCATTCAAAGCCATGTCATCAAAAAGGCACATAAATTCTTGAATCCAAATGAATGAGCAAATCCACATAAAAAATGTTTCAACTTGTCATAGTCATGCTCGTTACATAAAAGAGAACAAGAAAAACACACAAAAGGGAGGAAGAAATTAAAAAGGTTCATAATCGAGGCATGTAAATCAAATAAATCCCAATCGACATACAAGTGATCGTTGATATCAACATCAACGATCCCAGGTTCCTTGGAACCAAAATCAATCAACCTCGAACCATTCAACTCTTCCTAAACTAGACCTAAACTAAGCACTCAAAGAAAAAGAAAAAGAAAGAGAGGAAAGGTCTCACCGAATGCCGCTTGAAATATAAGACAAGGTAATATATCCAATTCTCACCAAGGGAGCTAGTGTTGCTCCTTAACGTCCTACATCTCCGCTTCAAGCTTCAATAGAGGTGAGCCAAACAAAAGAAACTAAAACAAAACAAGAAAAGGTTAGAAAACAAAGAAAAAGACTAAAGAAACAAACAAAAAGAAGAAAAATTAATAAAAAGCTATCTACGAAGTTTGGATTAAGGGGATTTGGAGTTTCGGGAAATTTGGAATTTTTTTTTTTTCGGGAGCATCTCCACCTACAAAGACTCGGGGATCATCAAAGAAAATCATCAGAAATCAGCAAAAATAACCATAAAACATCATCATCATCATCACATCAATAATCATAAAACATTACCATCTCATCACATCACCATCACAACATCACCAACATCATCACCACCGCCACAACGCCACATCAATACCACAAAGCCACTATCCTCACTATCCTCCTTATGTGCAAGCAACTACCCTACCATCCTACCTTCCTATGTACACTTCAACCAACCAAAAGGACATCCTCCCCCACACTATTCTTTTGCTCGTCCCGAGCAAAAGTGACAAGTGAGAAGATCGGGGGGAAGGGAAAAGTTCCCACAGCATCACTGGTTATCATCTCCTCGCCCCCTAGGTTGAGGGGGGTTGTTAGGATCAAACCCGGGAGTGTCCATGAAAGGGTGGAAGGGTTGGTTAAAGTGCTCATAGGGCCACCCTTGGGCACCCCAACCACCATCAAAAGGAGCGGGGATGGATGCGGATGCCGGGTCATAAGACGGATCACACCCACCCGGACGATAGGGGTCGTATGGGGGGGTGCCAACGCGTTGGGTAGGGTCGATGGGACCTTCCCAATAGGCGTAGCAAGGGGGGGTGGGGTGTTGAGGGTCATAGGGTCCCCAATGATTGACCGGACCCTCTTGAGGAGGGTGGTAGGGGTAGTTCACATAGGGCGCTTGAATGCCCGCTTGCACAAGATTGTCATAATTTGCCCTCGCGTAGTACCCCCATTGCTCAATGGAAGCTTGATTGTCTCGACGAATATCGTCGAGGGTACTACGAAGGGCATTGAAATCAAAAGGAGGAAAGGAAGAAGAAGAAGATGCCTCACCTCCCCCGCTAAGGGGGGGATTGATTTGCTCTTGATGGAGGACCGGTGGAGGTAGAGGAGCTCCACCCCGGGCTCTAGTTCGCCTCAGCTCATTGGGGATGATTTGCTGAGGGATCTTCCATTTGAGAGGAGCGGAGTGGTCCACCGTAGTGAGGTCGGGGTCCGGGAGGACACACCATTCGATCTCCCTATCGACCAGGAGGATAAAACGGCGTTTGCTAGTAGTGAAATTGAGGAAGCGGCTGTGACGGAGGGCGCTTATGGATAGAGCATAGGGAGGGAACTCGTCGGTGAGCTCTTCTCGGTTTTGGTGCACGGGTGGGAGCAATTCAATTTGGTCCTTGTACGCTCCACCCTTCAAAGAGAGAGCAATGATAGTAATCATGCCACCCATAAATATCTCATCACCTAGACGGTTGTCCCTAGTATCCAAGAGCCGTTGGATAAAGGTGGAGGAGCATTGAAATTTTAGCCGTTGAGGATTGTCGGCCAAGAATAGGCAAGCAACCTCGTCTTTTACCATGGAGCCGAGGTTGGCTTTGAAGAACACGGCGTATTGTAGAAGCCGTACAAAATACCTCAAGGCTAAATGGATGATGTTGTTGACCTTTGAGGTATTAGTTTGGAACCTATCCTTGTTTGTGATGCTCCTCCACCACTCTTGCTCGTTGTAAGGAATGCGATGGGAGGAGGTCATTTCAGACGGGTGATCAAGGCCAGTGGCGTGCCAAAAGAAGATCTCATTTAGATCACTCTCCGTTAGAGAGTGATCCTCGTTGAACATCCTGAAGTGTATAATGAGTTGAGGATCCTCATCGACATCTTCCGGCTCAAAAACTTCCTTGCGGAGGGAGGCAAGGAATTCCAAGGTCACACGCTCGTAAGTGTGAGCGTGGAGGTGGATGAAGTCGCCCCAACCAAAGTTTTGAGCCAACCTGGTCACCTCATCCAATATTCCCAGCTTCCTCAAAGTTTGAGGGCAAAAGAACCTTGTGGACCTAATCGGACGCCTGATGAGTGATGCATATATAGGCCAAAATTGCTCGTCCGGAGCAATAATGCCATGATCGTTGATGCCGGGAGGAGGTGGGAATTGCGTTGCTGAGGATTCTCCCACCCTCTTCCTCTTTGACTTTCCTTTTCCCTTGCCGAACATCGTGGTTCTACAAATTCACCAAGAGCATATCATTAGAACAAATTGATAGGAAATGACATAAGAAGCCAAGTACTTAACCAAGGTAAAAGTGTATGCTTGAGAGTATACAATTCAAGGCATGCATGAATACATTTGGACCAAGGTTTGAATAAGGATTCCTATGTCATTCCTAAATTAGTCCTGACAAGGTCTAGGTGAAATTTGGCATGATGTCCCCTTATTTTCATGATATCCAATCATCAAACCATCAAAATCAAGCCAAAACCATGAATAACAATCTCCAATAACATCCAACTCATGCATTTCTCAATCATAAAATGGTAACATGAATACCCTAGTATGAAATCAACATTCAATTACATTAAGATCAAAATAAAACCAAGGTAAACATGCATAATCATCATAAGAACATGTTCTACTATGAACAACCAATCAATTGCAACAAGTCAATCCAAAGAACCACATGAAATAAACAAGTCATTACTAATAATTTCAAGAATACCATAATTCACACTTAAATATGTAAAACATGGTAAAACTATAAGAAATTAAAGAAATAAACTTGCAAAAGCTAGAACAAACATACCACAATTGATTGGAAGGAAGTAAAAACCCAAAAACACCGAAGCACTTAAACCCTTGAAATTGGGGAAAATGGAAAGATGGGTTTGTTTGGTAGGAATTTTTGGTAGAGATTGCAAAAGTTGAGTGAAGGATGGAAAATAAGTGAGAAAGGATTAAGATTGGAGTGATTTTGATGGAGATTTGAGGTTGTAAGGGGAGGTGCAATGGAGGTTTAGAGTGAGAAGGAGAAGAATGGGGTAGGTGACGAATATGGGAGTGATATTCACGAAAATGCAGCAAAATAGAAAACATGGCAGCATTTTTTTTACGACTCTGAAGATAGGTTCGGCCGAACCGAGGGTATGTTCGGTCGAACCACAGTAAAAGTTCGGCCGAACTCCCCTGTGGTTCGGTCGAACCATTGCCAAAACTTTACATTTTAAAATCCGGGCAGAAAGTTCCAGCGAAATCGCAAAAAGAGAGGAGTGACCGAACCCAGGGAAGTTCGGCCGCACTACGAATCAAGTTCGGTCGAACCATACTTGGGTTCGGTCGAACCTATGCTGGAACTGCAAATTTTCAGATTCTGGCAGAAAGTTGCTGGAAATTTCTAAAAGTTTAGGAGTGACCGAACCCAGGGAAGTTCGGCCGCACTACAGTATAAGTTCGGTCGAACCTCCCATGGGTTCGGTCGAACCTTCTGCCAGAATTCAATATTTTTGTTTTTGGCAGAATGTTGCCATAAATCCTTGAAATTGCTGCAGTGGCCGAACATGAAGTGGTTCGGCCAAACTTCCATAAAGAATCACGCAAGTAAAAATAGTCCGTTAACACACATCTAAACACATTACAATCATGCTATATGCAAAGTATATCTAAAACCCAAGCACAATCAAAACCCAAAAATCCAAACAATCTAAAGTCGTAGATGGAAAAATAGAAGCAACATGAAAAGAAAAAGTATAAAAGGGTTAGAAACTCGGGTTGCCTCCCGGAAGCGCTTTTGGTTAACGTCGTTAGCTCGACGTTCCTTGAGTTGATCAAGGAGGGTCGAATTGACGATGCACATCAAGAAGTGTCACAGAAACTGGTTCATCACTTGGGAATCCTTCATGATAGGGCTTGAGACGGTGACCGTTGACTTTGAAAGGGGAGTGGCCGTCTTGGGAAATTTTGTAGGCTCCATAGGGAAACACTTCCGTGACAATGTACGGCCCACTCCATCTTGACCTAAGTTTGCCCGGGAAAAGCTTCAAGCGGGAGTTGAATAGGAGGACTTTTTGGCCTTTGACGAATGCCTTCTTGACAATTTGAGCATCGTGCCAAGCCTTAGTCCGCGCCTTATACATGCTTGCGCTATCGTAGGCATTCATCCTCAACTCCTCTAACTCATGTAGCTCTAGAAGCCTTTGCTCACCCGCACTATGGAGATCAAAGTTGATTTGCTTGATTGCCCAATGCGTTTGATGCTCCATCTCCACGGGCAAATGACAATTTTTCCCATAGACAAGCTTGTAGGGAGTGGTCCCTATTGGGGTTTTGAAGGCAGTCCTATAAGCCCATAGTGAATCAATAAGTTTGGAGGACCAATCCTTCCTTGTCCTAGCAACCGTCTTCTCCAAAATCACCTTGAGCTCTCTATTGGTGACCTCCGCTTGGCCACTCGTTTGAGGGTGGTATGCAAGCCCTCGCTTGTGAGAAACCCCATATTTATCAAGTAGTCGAACGAAGGTGTGGTGCTTGAAATGCGATCCCCCATCACTAATTATTGCTCTTGGAACACCAAATCTCTGGAAGATCACCTTTTTGAAAAGGTCGACCACCACCTTAGAGTCATTCGTTGGAGAAGCCACGGCCTCCGCCCACTTAGATACATAGTCAACGGCGACCAAAATATACTTGTTCCCATGTGAAGAAATGAAAGAGCCCATGAAGTCTATAGCCCACACATCAAAAACTTCAAGCTCAAGGATGGGATTTTGCGGCATTTCATCCCTTCTAGAAATATTCCCCATCCGTTGACATCTATCACAAGTTTTGACAAATATCCACGCATCCTTGAATAGAGAAGGCCAAAAGAGCATAGATTGAAGGACCTTTGAGGCGGTCTTTTGAGCAGTCATATGCCCACCACAAGGAGAAGAGTGGCACATATGGAGAACACTTTGAACCTCGTCGTTGGGGATGCATCTCCTCAACAAACCATCGACCCCTCTTTTCAATAAAATGGGATCATCCCAAATGTATCTCTTGGCCTCGTGCTTGAGTTTTCGACGTTGTTGTGAAGTGAAATCTGGTGGTATGGCACTACAAGCTAAGTAATTCACAATATCCGCATACGAAGGCTCCGATTTCACTTCAAGGACATAAAGCACATCATCTCTTAGAGCGTCCTCTATTGGCAAGCCATCATCTTCAAACCTTGCACCGCCCAACCTTGAGAGGTGATCCGCCACCACATTCTCGGCTCCATTCTTGTCTCTCATCTCATAATCGAAGTCTTGGAGGACTAAAACCCATCTCAACAACCTTGGTTTAGCTTCCTTCTTCCCTATCAAATATTTGAGAGCCGAGTGGTCGGTATACACAATTGTCTTAGAACCAATGAGGTAGGTTCTAAACTTCTCGAATGAATGGATAACCGCTAGGAACTCCTTCTCGGTAGTTGTGTAGTTTCGTTGGGCATCATTGAGAGTTTTAGACAAATAATGTATGACATGAAGTTTCCCATTCTTTCGTTGTCCAAGAACCGATCCAATGGCCTCGTCGCTTGCATCGCACATGAGCTCAAATGAAAGAGACCAATCCGGACCTTGGACAATAGGAGCGGTGCAAAGGGCTTCTTTCAACCTACAAAAGGACTTATGACAAGCATCATCAAACACAAACTCCTTATCCTGTTGCAATAGGGATGTGAGAGGCTTAGCGATCATTGAAAAATCTTTAATAAAGCGCCGATAGAACCCAGCATGGCCAAGAAAAGACCTCACTTCCCTCACGTTGGTGGGGGGAGGAAGTTTTTCGATGACCTCAACCTTGGCTCTATCGACCTCAATGCCGGCATGGGAAATTTTGTGCCCAAGAACAATCCCACTTTCGACCATAAAGTGGCACTTTTCCCAATTCAACACGAGGTTAGCCCTCTCACACCTTTCTAAGCAACGAGATAAATTAGATAGACAATCTTCATAGGTGGCTCCTCCAACGGAGAAGTCATCCATGAAGACTTCTATCTCATCCTCAATCATATCACTAAAAATGGACATCATGCAACGTTGGAATGTTGCGGGGGCATTACAAAGCCCGAAAGGCATCCTACGATACGCATAAGTACCGTAGGGGCATGTGAAAGTTGTCTTCTCTTGATCCTTAGGGTTAATTGGGATTTGGAAAAATCCCGAGTAACCATCAAGGAAACAATAGAAGGAATGCTTTGTAAGCCTTTCCAACATTTGATCAATGAACGGTAGTGGAAAATGATCTTTGCATGTACTTGTGTTAAGTTGGCGATAGTCAATACACATGCGCCAACCGGTAACAAGTCTAGTGGGTACTAGTTGATCATGATCATTTTTCACTACCGTCATGCCCCCTTTCTTAGGCACAACTTGCACGGGAGATACCCAATCACTATGAGAAATTGGGTAAATAATTCCCGCATCAAGAAGCTTAGCCACTTCCTTCCGCACAACCTCTTGCATGGAAGGGTTAAGCTTTCTTTGCCTTTGCCTGACGGGTTTGGCATCTCCCTCTAGATCAATTTTGTGCATACATAAAGATGGACTTATACCCTTGATATCATCAATGGTATAGCCCAAAGCTTTTTTGTGATTTCTCAAAACATTGATCAAGAGGGAGGTTTGCTCCTCCGTTAGGTTAGAATTTACAATCACGGGGAAAGACTCATTGGGACCAAGAAATGCATACCTCAAGCCCAAAGGTAGAGGTTTCAAGTCTACCTTTGGTGCTCCCTTACCATTGGGGCTCTCTTCTCTTTCTTCAACTTGAAAGAGGTCATGAATGTAAGGAGCTTCTTCTTCCATGCTCGCGCCCTTGCACTCCTTGCTTTCCTCAAGAAAATCCTCATAGAATTGTATGTCTTCTTTGTGAGTACCTATCTTTGATTCATTCAACAACACACTTTCAAGGGGATCATTAGTGGCATGCAAGTGGGAGCGAGAAAATTCATCAAGAACCGTATCAAGAATATCTACCCTAAAGCATTCACCACTTGAGGAGGGTTGTTGCATGACATTGTTCAAATCAAACTCAATAGAATCATTGTCAATTTTCAAAGATATCTTCCCCTCCTTCACATCGATGATAGCTCTAGAAGTGGCTAGAAATGGTCTACCCAAAATTATAGGAATCCTCTCATCCTCATCCATTTCTAGCACATAGAAATCCACGAGGAATGTGAACTTTCCTACCCTAAGGGGAATGTCCTCAACTTTGCCCATGGAGAACTTAACGGAACGGTCCGCTAGTTGGAGAGTAATGTTAGTGGGAGAGAGGGTTCCTACACTAAGCTTTTGGTAGACGGAATAGGGCATGAGACTCACACTTGCTCCTAAGTCACACAAGGCTTTATCAAATTCAATGCCATTGATAGAGCAAGGGATGGAAAAGTTACCCGGATCTTTCAATTTGGTAGGTAGTTTGTTGGAAAGAATTGCACTACAATTGGCGGTTAAACTCACCGTCTCACACTCCCTTCTCCCACTCAAAAGATCTTTCAAAAATTTGGAATAGTGGGGCATTTGCTTCATAGCATCAACGAAAGGGACGGAGATATGCAAATTCTTAATGACTTCCAAAAACTTCCCAAATTGGGTATCAAGTTTAGCTCTCACAAATCATTGTGGAAAGGGTAGCTTCTCCTCTCTAGGTTGGCGATTTAGGGGCAAGGGGGTGGCTTCTTTTTCCTTGAGCACCTCAACATGTTTTTCTTTTTCAACACTCAATGGCTCATTGGGTTTTTCACCCTCATTCTCTAACTCCGCCTCTTCTTGGGGTTCTTCCTCAATTAAAGGGTCACTCCCTACTACTTTCCCACTCCTTGTTGTCACGGCATACAAAGGTTTTGGGTTGACTCCTTGACTTGGGATGTGAGAAGAAGAAGGAGAAGAAGAAGAAGGGGATGAATTAGATGCAAGTTGAGCAATTTGAGTCTCAAGCATTTTCATATGAGCATTGGTTCGTTTTTGAGCCTCTTCATGTTTCTTTTGATCCTCCTCACGCATTTTTAAAAGAGCATCTAATTTAGCCATCACGGGATCTATTGGAAGGGCTTCAAGTTGAAGAGGTTGTTGAGGTGGAGGAAGTTGGGGTTGATGGAAACCCGGGGGCCTATTAGTTTGGGCATAGTTAGGAACAAATTTGCCCCTATTGCCTCCCGTGCCTTGGTTAGGAACATTGCCTTGTTGATTATTTCCCATGTAACCGTGGTCACCAAAATTTTGATTTTGATGGTCATGGTATCGGGAATTAGGTTGTTGGTTTTGATTACCATATCCTCTTTGGTTAGAGTAGCCTCTTCCATTGAAATTGGAAGGGCCTCCCCCACCATGGTATTGGTTATCATAACCACCACCATTTTGGTTCCAACCATGGTTTCCACCTTGATTCCAATTCCCCATTTGATTGGAGGTTGGCCTCAAGTTTCCTACATTTCCCATTCTAGGAGCAAAATTCATAGCATTGACATTTTCCATATTACTATCATGTTCATGGGAAGGGGGTTGAACTTCACAAGCATAGACACAATGAGAGGTATCATGATCATAGGTTTCACAATTAGAACAAAACATGCATCCTTGGGGCATTGTATTGTAAGAAGAGGGGGAGGAAGTATCCATACCATTGCCTCCCTTGGTCGAAGGGGAGATATTACCATGAGGGTTGGACCTTTCTTTCATCAATTCATCCATTTGCTTGGTCATTTTGGAGATTTGGGTAGAAAGGTTGTTGATTGCGTTGGCTTGCTCCAATGCATAAACGCCCTTGCTAGAAGTAGCATCCCTTTCTCCTTCGTACCAATCATCATAGTGCTTTGCGGCTTCCTCTATAATACACTCCACTTCATGCTCTCCTTTGTTCATAATTGGACCACCGGCCGCGGCGTCTAGGCTTGTTCTTCCTTGAGGTGTGAGACCTCCATAGAAAGTGTGAATGAGTTGATACTTGGGTATCCCATGGTGTGGGCATTAACGTTGAAGCTCTTTGTATCGTTCCCATGCCGCACTTAGAGACTCACCACTCTTTTGGCGAAAACCTTGAATCAAAGACCGAGCCTCGGCGGTCTTCCTATGGTTATAATACCTCCTCAAGAAAGCCGTAGTCACTTGGTCCCATGTCGTGAGAGAATTAGGAGGCACCTCCTTCTCTAGCCATTCTAGACCTCTCCCAATTAGCGAAAATGGAAACATTTTGAGGCGAATATATTCTTGAGTCACTCCGTTGGCCTTTATTGTGTCACAATATTTCTCAAACTCTTTTAGGTGCTCATGAGGACTCTCAAACTTTTCACCCGAGAATTGTTTCCTCTCAATCAAGGCAATCAAATTAGGCTTGATCTCGAAATTGTTGGCTTGAGTAGTAGGAGTTAGGATCCCACTTTGTGCTCTAAAAGCTTCGGGGGCCCCAAGACGACTCAAAGGCGTATTCTCTCCCATTTTAGAACCTTCTTTACTTTCAAACTTATAGGTTGAGAAAGGGTTGATTTCTGAATTCGAAGATGATTTAGGGCTATCTAATTCTTCACTTGAGGGTGAAGAGGGTGGAGTATCTTCTAATTCTCTTACTCCTCTCGTTGGAGTGCGGGAATTTCTACTCCTTGCTCTTGCTTCTCTTCGAAGTAGGGACAAAGACCTCTCTAGCTCTGGATCGATGGGAATTAAAGATCTTGAGCGGGTTCGTCCTCTGTTCATACAACAAAGCTAAGAAGAACGTAAGCACTGACAAGTAACAAAAGTAGCAAACACTAACAAATAAAGGTGAGATAGTCTTAAACAAGCAATGAAATAGCAATGGAAACCGTCTCCCCGGCAACGGCGCCAATTTGACTAGGGAATAATCGTGTCGTTGAGCGACTACACCTAAGTCAAATTAATTTATAACGCTCTACCAACCTAATACGTGTATAGGGTAAATAGAGGGGTCGAACCACAGGGAGACATGCATAAACACCGCATTCATTACTTAAGACTTTAAGCTATCTCGGGACAAGATGTATGAATAACTAAGAGATTAAACTAAGGATTAAGAATGATTAAAGATCAATATAACTAAACACCAATGGAAGTGGGTAGATGTAGATGTCACTTGATCATGCAATAACACAGAAGCAAAGCAATGGCAAACTAAGCATGCAAGAATATCGAAATAAAGCTCGATCTAACCGCCTTCCGGGGTTAATCGATTTCTCCTAACATAGCCTCTATGTTTCCACATTAGAACCATATATTAGAAGGTGCAAACAAAGAATTATCGATAGTAATGAATCTCAACTAAGTCAACTTCCGTTACTTGTTAGTAAAGACTCATCTTTGATCAACTAACAATGTGCACTTGCAAGAAAGACCAAAGAATATCAAGCATACAAAGACTTTAATCACCATTAACATAAACCCCAACATCATAAGCATGAATCAATTAACAACTACACCATCCCCACACCCTTGGTTAGGTGACTACTCACAAATCATATTGAAGACAATATCAATCATCAAATCAATAAGCATCAACATGATCAATAAGCAAAGAAGGAAAATCAAAATAAGCAAACAAAACTAGATACAAAAGTAAAGAAAGAGAGTAAGAGATTGCTCATTCATTGAAGATGAAGATTTACAAAGATTCAATCAAGCTCCTTCTTCAATATCCAAGTTCATCAATAGAAATCCACACTTTCTCTCTCTACTAATGAAGTTTCTCTCTCTAGATTAAGCTAAAAATGTAGAAAAATTAAAACTAAGTTAATCCCCCCCCCCCAAAACGTTCTAAAAAAAGGGACTTATATAGTCCGTACAGAGTCAGCTGAGAAAAGGAGAGGTCCGACCGAACAAATGGGAAGGTTCGGCCGGACTACAGGGTAGGTTCGGCCAAACCATGGGTAGGTTCGGTCGAACCTCCCTGATCCTGGTCTGGTCGAACTCCTGTGGTTCGGCCACTCCTGCAAAACTGCCAATTTTCATCTTGCCCCTGCCTCGAAGTTCGGCCGAACCACTGAGCAGGTTCGGCCACACCTTGGTTCGGCCACACCATCAGGAGGTTCGGCCGAACCTCTTCTGAATCATGCTTCCTCTAGCTTCCTTTGAGCTTAGCTTCCTCCTCTTGAAAATCTCGATGGTTCCTACAAAGCATAAGCATGAAAAGCACAATAAGAACAAAGCGGGAAGACTAAGAAAAGGGAGGATAAAGGAGAAAGAAAAGAGAAAGCAAAGCTAAGTAAAAATGCTTAGAAAGAGGGCCAAACAAGTGCAAACGAGGGGAGAATCCTTAGAGAAAAAGGATAAAAGAGTGGCATAAATGCCACTCATCACATCTTCAATCTCTCAATCACCATTGAAATTCCTCACTTTCTCTCTCTAAAACTACTCCTAATCTAGCCTAATCTAGAGAGAGAAGCTCTCAACCTAAGAGAGAGAAAACTATTCTAAAACTAAAGAATTACATGAATGAAGAATAAAGGAAACCAAAAACTATATAAACAAAAGGAGAAAAGAAGCTTAAAATCGTAAAAGACCCAGAAACCCGCGCCCGCGGAGAAATCGGCCGCGCCCGCGGAGGGGAACGGACACCCCGATAGCCGCGCCCGCGGCCCAAGCCCGCGCCCGCGGGGCCAAGGCCCGCACCCTCGAGGAGCCCTTGGGACAACCGCGGGTGCTTACTGCCCAAATACGACAGTTTTGGAGCCGCAGCAACCCCGCGCCCGCGGCAGTTTTCCAAGGCCAACTTCAGAAGGCTGTAACTTCCGATCTAAGAATCGTATGAAGGCTTGCGACCTATCATTGGAAAGCTCTTCAAGTTTAGTTTCCAACCCAACTTGAATCACCCTAATTCGATCTGTAGAACTTGAGATATGACTAAAACAATGCACAAAGGTCCTATTTGATACTTTGCAATCCTTCGTTTTCCTTTGTTTCAAACTCAAATTCAATTCCGAAAAGTGCATATTGATCCTAGTCAGTGCTATTTTCAATTCCCATGCATATAGCCCGCGACGTACCTACAAAACAAGACAAAGAAACGGAGAAGCAAGAGAAATAGCCGAGAAATGAATAAAATGATAAGAAAGCCATTAAAAGCATGCATTTCTCTAAACTAACACAAAAACACGCGAATCGAGCATTATTCTCTAAAAACACGACATAAACGACTACAAAGGAGAATAGAAATATAAATAAAACATAGACTAAAGGTGCCATAAATGGCACGGATCATTCGTCCTAGCTCATCCTCGTGCGCTCGTCTTGGTGATGATGATGAACACTAAGGTAGGCAGTCTTGAAATGACTCTTTTGGTGGGTTCATGCCAAAGATGATGCCCCCACCGCATGCATGCATCGATCTCATGAACTTGATCCTTGCATTCCTTCAAACTTGAGCTCCAAATGACAAGCAAGAGGCATCCAAAATGATGAGAAATATGAGAGGAAGGCTCGGGAATCCTTGGAACATGATAATAACCTGAATATACAAAAAAACAAGCAAATAAGAGGAAAAAGACTAAATAAACAAAGAAAAGCAAAAAGAAGGAAAACTAACTAAGGAAAGCACAAACTAAAGAAATAAAGAACAAAACAAAGGAAAACTAAAGGAAAGAGCTATAAAATAGCATGAAATTCATCCTAAAAGAAGCCAATTGTGTGCCATAAATGACACTCATCACCATGGTCGCAGAAAAAGCCTTCAAGTTGAACAGCGGATTATTAGTAGGTTTGCACTTGGGAATGACAACAATGGAAAACTTCTCAGGAAGTGTGTCCCTTATGGAAGAAGAGGTGACAGGTTGCTCCACATAGGTGAACTCTTTAGAGATCTTACTCTTCTGTTCTTTGATCTTGTCCATCGCAGCAGCAGTGACATTGTTTTGATGTCTTGCTCTACCGTGTTGACTCTAGTGGTGAGTGTTTGCATGTTGTTAGACAACATATCAATGGTCTTGTTGATGTTCTCGATAGCCTCCTTAGTTGCCATTGGTTAAAAGTAGACTGGAGCACCAAGCCGTTATCTCTGCTCTCTTTAGGGGCTACATAATACCACCAAGCCTTCGAGCCAGAAGCAGACCTTTTAAGGCTCATTAAAGACTTAAAAAGGTGCAAAGACTTAGGATACCTTCGAAACAGCAGAAACCATATCATCCATATTAAAGTATGTAGAGAAGCAGGATGCAATAAAGCAATGCAGAGGTTGAAGGCGCGGAACGCCTTCTCAAGAACACCTTCTTCGGCCCGTAGCACTTGTCATCCAAAAAGAAATCACTTTTTCCCTCGTCTACAGGCTCAACAACGTAAGTGGGTTGGCAGTCATAAAAAGCGCGGTCACTAGGAGACTCAATCATTCTGCTGGAGTTAACGGCAGGGGAAGGAGATGGTGATGAAGTCACATCACTGCCACACCGTACTACATAATGGTCAAACTGATTCACATCATCCATGTAATCAAGCCAAGCAAAACTATTTAAAGGTTGAACATGGGGAATGGGTCTAACAAGAGACACATCAGGGGGATTAGCCTTGACGCAATTAGGTAACATTTTATGTCGCATTCCTTGCATCCTTAAACGGGTGAGATGGGACAAAGGAATCCCATCCTTAACATGCACACGCTCGCAGTAAGGATCAAAGAAGTCAGGATGAGGCTCTCGCCGAAAAGGGTGAAAAGCACTGCCCTCAGTAGGACGACTACTACCTGACCCAGATGCAGCAATAGGGGTCGCAGCAGTTTTCGTCTTACTCGTAGCGGGGGGAAAAACAAAGGGCATAACCATTTGTATAGGAGTGGAGGAAGAAGAAAAGGAAATAGGAGAAGTGTGCGCAGGGCGCTAACCTGAAGGAGAGGATCGAGAAGGAGAATCTGACTTAGTGGCCACTTGAGGCTGACTTCTGTTTTGACTATCAGAAGCGTTAGACATTATGAAATCTACAAAGACAAAAAGCCCACAAAGACGAAGAAGAAGGCAATGAGGCGTCGAAAATGGAAAATCTGTTTATGGAGACAAGAACAATGGACGAATAAAAAGAAGGAATCAAGAGCGCAATTACAACAACAAATAGGGGTAAAATAAGACAAACGAGCCTAAAGATAAAATTTTGTGAAGAAAAATACAAAAAGAAGCAAAATTGGGTAAGTACATACAACAAAGGGTACAAAGTTTGTACCTTTAAAACAAAAGTTGCAGAAGCAACAGAGAACAACAACAATGACGATCCAAGAAATCGAACAGGGAGCGAAAATCCAAGCTGATACCAAAAAAGAATGGTGATTCAATAAAAAGAAATGACCAAGAAGAGGAATGCAAATATTACAAAAAATGAAGCAAGAACAAAAGAAAAGAAGGCAAAAACTTACCACAACGATGGAGGAGAAGCGTGCGTTTGAGAATGGGCACAAGAAAGCAAGAAATTTGAAATGAAAAAAAAAAAGGGAAAATGAAAAAATGAGGAAGGTAAAAAGTAATGGGGGATAGTGAATTTAATATGGAGTTAATGGACGGTTTGGCATGAAGTAAAACCAAACCGCCATATCACTTCGGTTAAATCAAAATTACTTGCTCGGATGATCGAAACGTGTCCCACTCATGCAAATGTTGTTCCCGCCAATAAAAAAATAATAATACAAAAATAATAAAATATAATATATCAAGGGAAAGACTTCAGCGGGAGTGATCGAAATTCCTCTCTGTAAGATCGTCATTTCTTATACTTCAGCGAGAGTGATCGAAATTCCTCTCCGTAAGATCGTCATTTCTTGGACTTCAGCGGGAGTGATCGAAATTCCTCTCCGCAAGATAGTAATTTCTTTGACTTCAGCGGGAGTGACCGAAATTCTTCTCTGTAAGATCGCCATTTCTTGAACTTCATCGGGAGTGATCGAAATTCCTTTCCGCGAGAATGTCATTTCTCAGACTTCAGCGGGAGTGATCGAAATTCCTCTCCGCAAGATCCTCATTTCTCAGACTTCAGCGGGAGTGATCGAAATTCCTCTCCGCAAGATCTTCATTTCTCAGACTTCAGCGAGAGAGATCGAAATTCCTGTCCGAAAGATTGTAATTGCTTAGACTTCAGCGGGAGTGATCAAAATCTCTCCCTACAGTCTTAGCAAGCAACGACCAAGTGTGCGCCCAACAGTCAGAAACAGAGTTATCTTAAACACCCAGTAATACAATATAGTCATCACCAACATTACGACCTGACCACTCAAGTCTCCAGGTCGCATCAACAACCTAGAGATTGGAGGGGCTAGGAGTGTGCAGGGTAATTTGGCTAGAAGACCCATTGAGCCATGGCCGATAAGGCTACACGCTCAGAATAGCAGGCATGAATGACCTCATACCATTTCTTAAGGGGCTAGTTGTAGGGGTTAGCTCCTACTAAGCTATTCCTTCCAGTTGGGCTCAGATTGGGTGGCTCCGCCACCTAAAGAAGAGTCGGCATGAGTGACCTCATACCACCTCTTGAGGGGCTAGTTGTATATGATAGCTCCCGCTGAACTATCGCCTATCTCCCAGGGTGCGCACTCAATACCGAGAAGACAACTAATAGGGGATCACCAGCCTGGTAGAATCAGCCGGCAAAGCTGACCAAGCTAAACTCCCCACAAAGGAGATCGTACACCTATAAAGAGAGGGAAAAGAACAATGGAAAGGAAGTTAGACACACAAGTTATTACACACTCTACATCTCTCTAAGTACACTTTCTCTCTCTAAACACTCTCTAACTTAGGCATCGGAGGGGGGTTCCTCGAGCCACCCCCGAGGGCAGTTTACGTGTGTTGTCATGTGTAGGTTGTCAATGGGACCCAGCTCACCCAGCAGAACCCTTGGATCCATACCAAGAACAGGTACTATGTCCAAAGAAAAAGCAAAAACAATAAGAAATAAGAGCGATGCCTTAAAAAGTTTGTTTTAAAAATAAAATATTTGTTTTTGTTTTTTTATGTGTTTTTTTTAGTTTTTCATGATTGCAAAATGCAAAAAGAAATTAAACGAAGAAAAAAAAAGTAAAACAAAAAGGAAATAGAAAAAGAGGAAAAATAAATGAAAAAAGAAAGAAAGAAAACAAAGGACATGAAGGAGGAATAGAAAATTACAAGGAAGCAAGCCAAACACATAATGTCCCAATCGACAAACAAATGGTCATTCGGCTATAGCGCCAATGAGCCCAAACACACTAAGGTATTAAAAGCAAGAAACCTTGAACCATTCAACTTCTCCTAATCCAATCCTAAAATATGCATACAAAAGGGAAAGAAAAAGAGGGAAAATAGAAAGATCTCACCCAATGATTGTGATATGAAAGAACATGTACAATGAAAAGAAATTTGTTACCAAATTCCAAGTGTCGAATGCTCTCATCGGGGACCTAAAGAGTGAGAGATAAAGAAAAAGAAATATCTACAGAAAAGAATGTTAGTAACTTCATGAGAGAAGAAACGAAAGAAATAAAAGGGATACAGGTACTCAATAGGATATGGTAATGCAAGATAGTAATAGAAATATCAGGAAGAAATATCAGGAAGCATGAAGCAGGCAGTAATTTGGAAGCATAGTTCTCAGGAAGCAGAAAAACACATCACACAGTAATTAGGGAAACAAGCAACAATACCAGAAACTAGAGCAGATAATCCATCGGCAAGAAACACATCATAATCCACATAGAGTATCATAGAAGCATGAGACAAACAGTGATCAACACCTAAAGCAAAAGAGACCAAAAGTGAACCATAAAATCAAAGGGGGGAACGATGTAGCACACAAGCAACATGAAACACCCCCAAGCTTGAAATGAACTACCCCCAAACACAAATTCTAATAACATATAGGCATAAAGAGAAAACATATAAAGCAAACAAGTAAGGGGGGTATAAAAGATGGTATCACTCGGTACTATGGTAAGGGGTAGAATGAGTACTCCCCTCACCGGTCTCCAAAACTACATGACTCGAGCTAGCCATTTCACTCACCTCCATGGGTTCCTTATCCCTAAACCTACCCTCTCTCCTAGCATGATCCACCACAAATAAATAAGACCAATTATCCAAGAGCGGCTCGCCCGACATGTACTACCTACCAAAAGTCTCGGGGTTCGGGAAAGGCAAAGGGTTCGCGGGATCATAAGTAAAGGAGTACCCACTGAGTCGCCTAAAATTGCAAGTGGTCGGGGTGGTGCCAAAAATAGGACTAGGGTGGACATTAGCACCCTCCCAACAGGGGTAACAAAGTCTAGGTCTAATGGATGGTTCAAAGGGTTCCCATTGAGGGATAGGTCCTTATTGGACCGGGAGGTACAAATAATTCAAGTAAAGTTCAATATTTCCCCTCCTAACATGGAAATCATACACTTGACTAGCATGGAAATCATAACCAAGAGAGAAATCCCGCCCCAAAGGCATAGAATACATGACATTAGCAATGGACTATATCTTGGCATGTAAAGTGGATAATTCAAGCGAATTAGAAGAATTAGAGGAAGGGATAGGAGTACCTCCCCGTTCAATCGGGGGCAAGGCTTGAAGATCCGCCGAAAGAATATCATCGAAATTGGTTCTTGTATGATTTGTCTTTTGCCGTAGACAAGGATCAATATTGCACCTTGGAGGTCTCCAAGTAAGGGAATTCTACTTCGTATTACGGTTAGTGGCTTCTTTGCTAGGAATCAAGAACCAATCCTAGACACGAGAGACCTTAATGAGTGCGATTTATTGAAGTCATAGGGCAATCTTTTAGGATGTTTTCACCCTATTATCATAGCCTTATTTTATTTTTTTGATCTTTTCTCCTTTAGTTTCTCTATTTCTTTCTTTCTTCATGTTTTACTTTTCTTTATGTGGTTTTCTTCATGTTTCCCTTTTATTTGGATCTTTTTCTCTTCTATTATCTCTTTTTGTTTACTTTTATAGGTGCTTAAGGAGTTGGCTTTGCAAAGGGATCAAAAAGATAAAAAAAGGGCTAAGCAAAGATGAAGCAAGCTCCTTGGAGAGGGCACACAACCTTTGCAAAAGACCGCGGGCGCAATAAAAGTGCAAGAAAATGGAGATTTTTGGAAAGTACTCTCCGCGCCCTAGTCGCGGTCTAGCCGAGGGCGCGGATGTTTTTGAGATACCAAGGGCCACTGATTTCACTTAAGAGTAGAGCATTTTCTGCGCCTTTAGCCGCGGATACGGGGGTTGTTTCCCGGGCACGGGTGTTGCCCAGATTGCCCGCAGAGTTAGTTATGGGTTCGGTACCCATTTTTCCGCCCCTGCGGGATATTCTTGGAGAGGGCGCGGCCGATCAGATTTTCTTCTTTATCTATAAATACTCTTGTAACTCCTTTTCAAAACTAACTTCTAGATAATTTTTCATTTGCTTATATTTTTGAGGGAGAAACTAGAGAGAAGTTAGAGAGGAAGTAGAGATAGAAATTCTTGGATTTTTATTTGTATTACAACATTGCTTCAATCAAGTTTGGCTTTCTTCTTCATATCAATGAAAGTTTGTGAGATTTCTTTCCTTTCAATTTACTTTTAGTTCAATTTCCTTTAATGCTTAAATGTTTGATTTGAATTTTGGTTTAGGTTTGATAAATTTCTGAATGATTGAATTCCTTATTGATTAAACTTGAAATGAATATGTTTGTGATTGAATTTTTTTTTTCTTTCAATTTCGCTTGATTAGTGAGTATATTAGTTGCTAGGGAGAAGGGGAAGCATGCTTGATTGATGATTTTTGCTAGTTGATGATCATTTATTAATTGAATTGTTGCAATTAAATTGGTTGACATAGTTGTGCATGTTATTAATTAGACTAGGAGTGATCAACCTATAAGATTAATCAAGATTGCATTGCAAATTTCAATGACATGAACCCTTGATTTGAGAATTGCTTTAATTGATTGAATTTGATTGTGATTTTCCTTGTTTGACATTCATAGTGAACCCAAGCTTGGCTTATAGGAGATAGCTTTTAAATTCCTTTGATTGCAACTATTGTTTGTCCCTTGTAATGTTTGAATCTATTGAGTGATCAATCAATTAGCATAATCATTGAGCGTACATGTGGATACTTATCCCTAGTGTTTAGCTTATTGAATTTCTCAATTTATCTAGCTTCTTGATACTTTAGTTACCAACCACAACCATTTATATTCTTTGAATTAGCTTGACGTAGGCTATAGCTTGTACCTACTCATTCCTTTGGGTTCGACCCTTGACATACCATATAGTCATATACTCGTATTAGGTTGGTCGAGTGTTTACAAATTAAGTTTTGCTCTAGGGATAGGTAGATAATGACCTACATTTTCCTCTTGTCAGACCTTCCAAATGTAAAGATCTTATCTCTTGGTACACTCGATGAACTTTTGGTTTACAAGAGCATAAATGTTGAGGTAGTGGGAAGGCATCCTCTCGCGAGTATCAACAATTGACGGAAGTTCACAAAGCAAATCCTTGTATGAATCATCAATGCATAGAAAAAGAATGGAGATCATGCCCCCAGTTGAATGCTCCTCGAGAGCTAAAAACCATCTCTTATATCAAGAATCAGTTGATCAAGTGTTGAGTAAAATCAACAAGCTCAAGCTCTCCCGCATCATGATCAGCTATCCAAATCCAACATAACTCCTCACATGAAATGGCTCCTAATGATTCTTTAGAACATAGAGCATAGGTGAGAATACGATTGAAGTATCTCATAGCCGGATGGATGATAGATACGTACTTTGAAGTTTGTGGCTCATATTTCCCTTCATTTGAGATGAGCCGCCACCACTTGAGCTCATTATACTCATGATCATCACTCATCATAGCATTGGCCAGATATACAATGTGATCATCATCTACGACCCAAGTAAATCAAAAGTTTGTGCAAAGTTGAGATTCCTAAATCCGATGATCATTAATAAACAATTGGAATCAGGAGGAGGTTGAACAACATGCCGGGATTTGCTTGTGCTTGTTCTAGTCCGCTTCTTTCGACGAATATGGGTCATCTATAGGGAAGAAATGCCAAGTGTGAGCAATTTATCAATAAATTGGTTCAAACACATAAGATCATAAGAGATAAAATCACCACCAAATAATCATATAGAATTGCTCAAGAATTTTCAAACTGGTCATAAAGAACTAATGCCATGAATATAGAAGCAACGTAACCATAGAAATATTCAATGAATAATAAGAAGCAACTAGTCATAAATCAAAGGGAAAATTTTGACATGAAAGACCAAAACCATGAATCATCATAGGCAAAATAATCCAAAAACATTGAATAATCAAAGAAAGAAAGCTACTATGAACAATACCCATGAGAGAGAAAGATGACAAACAATGGTGATTTCAAGAATTCAAGCAAGGTAAACAATTTCATCATGAAAAAACTTCAATGTATCATCAAATAACATCATACAACAAAAAATACAAGCAAAAAGAACAAACAATGGAGTTCTACCATTAAAGCCCAAACGAGGGTTTCAAGTTCAAAATTGAGGAAGACGATGAGTAGAAAATGAGAAATAATACCTCAATGAAGCCTTAAAACACTTGAAAATGGAACAAATAAAGAATATAGACCAATTAAAACACCAGGAAGCAAGTTCCAAACATACAATCATACACCCACAAATTCGAAAAATTTACCCAAATTTTCTATATTAAGCTTGAAAATTTCCGAATTTTCTTGAATGATTTGTAAAATTGTTGTTGTAATTTGTGAGTTGATGTAATAAATTGATAAAAATGGGGGGGGGGGAATCGGGGAGATAGAAGGGAAATAGAGGGGCTACTTTGAAGCCATGAATAAGGGAGGCTGGGCTGCCTAGCTGGTGCGTGCGCGCACACCCAGCTGTGTGTGCGCACTAGCTGCCAGCCATAGGGATGCTTGGGCGCATAGGGTTATGCTCGTGCGCTCTCGTCGACGCTCTCGAGCATCATGCTCGAGTGATACCCACGAGAGGGAAGATAAAAAATAACAAAAAAAATTTAAAAATCACTTGTTCATGATTAAAATTCACGAGAGCGCAACCATGAGAGCGCACTTGCATACCAATTTCTCCCTCACTTTAATTTAACTATATCCTCTTAAAACCTTCAATTGACACCAAAATTGTCAAAAATCATTAACAACTCAATCCCAAGATACCTAAAATCAAGAAAAAAAGAAAGATAAGAAAATTTCTCAAAAATAAAGGAAATAAAAAGAATGAAAAATCAAAATAAAGGGTTAGAAAACCGGGTTGCCTCCCAGGAAACGCTTGTTTAATGTCTTAGCTCGACGTTCTCTATTTATCAAGGTGGTTGACGGAAAATCATTTTGTGAACTAAGCCAACGAAAGCACCATCGAAGTACTTCTTGAGTCAATGGCCATTGACCTTGAACAAAGATGATGAATCCAGCATAGAAATTTCCACAACATCACTTGGAAAGACACCTTAAACCAAAAAATGACCACACCACCTTAACATAAGCTTTTCGTAAAGAAGAACTTTGTCACCTACACAAAACTCTTTCTTCTTAAAAAGTTTGTCATGAGCATCCTTAGATCGAGCTTTATAAGTACTTGCACAATCATAAGAATAAAGCCTAAGTTTTTCTAATACATGAAGATCCAACCACCTTTGCTCTCCTGCACTCACTAATCAAAGTTGATTTTCTTAATTGCCCAATGAGCACGGTGCTCAAGCTCCACCGGAAGATGACAAGATTTTCTATAAACAAGACGGTATGAAGTGATGCCTATGGGAGTCTTGAAAGCCGTTTGATATACCCATAAAGCATTATCAAGCTTGTGCGCTCAATCTTTCCTATTCCTAGCAACCGTCTTCTCAAGGATCAACTTGATTTGACGGTTGGACACCTTAACTTGTCCACTAGTTTGAGGAAGGTAGGGAAGACCGAAACATTGATGAATGCCATGCTTTCTCAACAAATTTTGGAAAGCATTATGAACAAAATGCAATCCATTGTCACTTATTACCGCCTTGGGCACACCAAATCTCAGAAAGATGATCTTTTTTAATAGCTTCATCACCACCTTATTGTAATTTATAGGGGAGGCAATGGTGTCAACCCATTTAAAAACATAATCGACCACCACAAGGATGTATTGGTTTCCCAAAGAAGAAGGGAATGGTCCCATGAAGTCAATGCCCCATACATCGAAAACCTCTAACACAAGGATGGGTTGTTGAGGCATCTCATTCCTTTTTAAAATGTTTCCTGTCCTTTGGCATCTATCACAAGACTTGATAAAACCCCAACTGTCTTGGAAAAGATGCAACCACCATAAACGACTTTGAAGAATCTTTGAAGCGGTTTTGGAAACTCCCATGTGACTACCATTAGGATCCGAGTGACACATATTCAAGACCTTAGGCACTTCTTCACTTGGAATGCAATGACGGAGCAAGCCATCAACTCCTCGCTTTTACAAAATAGGATCATCCCACAAATAGTGTCGGGCTTCACTTTTGAGCTACTTCCATTGATTCTTCGAAAATGAAGGTGTAAACTCCCCATATGCTTGAAAAATAACCAAATTGACAAACCATAGGAGTTCCTTCACATCAATGGCATACAAAAAATCATCCAGCATCCTATCTTCAATATTATAACAATCATCTAATATTTGAGAGTCCTTAAGGCGAGAGAGGTGATCCGCCACAACATTCTCCGCCCCTTTTTTTATCTCTAACCTCAATATCAAAGGTTAAAAGTTCAAGCACCCACCAAAGAAATAATTCTTTGATTCCTTCTTAGCAAAGAGATATTAGAGAGCCGCATGATCCTTGAAAACAATGGTCTTAGAACCCAACAAATGACAACGGAATTTCTCATAAGCAAGCAAAATTGCCAAAAACACCTTTTGTATTGTTGTGTAATTTCGTTGAGCTTTATTGAAAGTTTTTGACATAAAATAGATGATATAGAGCTTTTTATCAACCCTTTGATCCAAAAAACCTCCAATAGCTGTATCACTAGTATCCCATCACGGGGCTTGGACTATGGGGGTGGAAGTCACGGCTTTCTACAATTTGTTGAATGCTTCCAAGCATCTATCATCAAACAAGAACTCAACTTCCTTTTAAAGAAATCATTTTGGGGCTTAGTAATTAGAGAGCAATCCTTAATGAATCTCCTATAAAACCTGGCATGTCCCAAGAAAGATCTTACCCCTTTTACATTGACCGGAGGTGGTAGCTTTTCAATTACTCCAATCTTCACTTGGTCCACCTCTATTCCTTTGTGGGAGATCTTATGACCAAAGACGATGTCTTCCTCAACCATAAAGTGAATTTTCTCCCAATTCAAGACTAGATTCACTTTCTCATACCGAGCTAAACACTTTTCAAGATTTACAAGACAAGCCTCAAATGAAACACCTCCCACCGAAAAATCATTCATAAACACTTCCATCTCTTCATCCAACATATCTCCAAAAATGCTCATCATGCATCGTTAGAAGGTGGCGGGAGCGTTGCAAAGCCTAAATGGAATTCTCCTATAGGCAAAGGTTCCATATGGGCAAGTAAAAGTTATTTTCTCTTGGTCATCCGGATGAAAAGGAATTTGAAAGAAATCGGAATAACCATCAAGAAAACAATAATACTTATGCCTTGTTAGTCTTTTAAGCATTTGATCAATGAAGGGAAGGGGGAAATGATCTTTTTTGGTGGATGTGTTTAGACGTTGATAATCTATACACATCCTCCATCCCGTGACCGTCCTTGTAGGAATGAGCTCACCTTTCTCATTCTCCACAACACTCATGCCTCCTTTCTTTGGGAAAATGTGGACCGGGGAAACCCATCTTAAGCTAGAGATGGGGAATATGATTCCCGCATCCAATATCTTGGTGATTTCCTTCTTGACCACCACCCCCATTTGAGGGTGAATTTTTTGTTGTCTTTCAATGCTTGGTGAGGCATTATCCTCAAGAGTGATGTGGTGCATGCATAAGTCGGGACTAATACCCTTAAGGTCATCAATGGTATAGCCCAAAGCACCTTGGTGCTTTCTCAATACACCACACAACTTATGGGCTTAGCTCTCACTCAAGGAGGAACTAACAATCACGGGAAAACTTGAATTAGGGCCTAAGAATTCATACCTAAGATGTGATGGAAGAGGTTTGAGCTCAACCATGGGGACACATTTGCCTTATTTTGTTGTAGCCACTTGTAATGCCTCTTGGCTAGTAATGTTCATGCACATTTGCTCATCAACATCCTCAATTCTTCTATTGAGCATATCTTCATACAAAGCCATGTCCTTTCTAGGAACACCTATCTTTTCCTTATTCAACTAAACATTCTCAAGAGCATCATTAGAGGTGAGCAATTGCTCATGCATGGAAGACACAACATGATCAAGAGAGTCAATCATCATACAATTCTCCAAAGAAGAACTTGGATACTTCATACTATCATTCAAGTCAAATTCTATCACCTCATCCCCTACTTTAAGTGAAATTTTTGCACGCTTGACATTTATCATAGCACTCGAAGTAGCGAGGAAGGGTCTCCCGAGAATGAAAGGAATGCTAGAATCTTTGACCATCTTAAGTACCACAAAATACACCGGAAAAACAAATTTCCCAACCATCAAAGGGACATCCTCCACCTTACCCTTAGGAAACTTGATTGACCTATCGGCCAATTGCAAAATGATGTTAGCAGGTAAGAGTTCTCCTAGTTCATGTCTTTGGAACACCGAATATGGCATAAGGCTAACACTAGCTCTTAGGTCACATAAGGCATTATCGATTTGCATTTTGTAAATAGCTCAAGGGATGGAAAAGTTTCCGGGATCTTTTAACTTAGGAGGCATCGTGTTCATTATGATTGCACTACAACTCTCGGTCAACATCACCGTCTCCACAACATCACAACTACTCTTGCCGCTTTATATGTCTTTGAGGAATTTTTTATAATTCGGCATTTGGGTGACAACATCGGTAAATGGTAGAGAAAGGTGAAGTTGCTTCACTAGTGGAAAAAAGGCCATCCGTAACGGGCAAAAAGGGCTCATCCGTAACAGGCAGCGTCCGTTACGTATGCCGCCCTTACGGATGGCCATTGTTATTCATAGACATTTCAAGTGCCCGTTACGAATAACCAGTTATTCTTCAAGTGCCCGTTACAAATAACCCGTTATTCGTAACGGACATTTCAAGTGCCCGTTACAGGTTATTTGAAACGGACATTTCAAGTGCCCGTTACAAAACACAAGTTATTTGTAACGGAAATTTCAACTGCCTGTTACAAATAACCTCGTTATTTGTAATGGGCATGATATCTGCCTGTTACAAATAGTGTGTAACCCAATTAAAAAAAAATCTAGCACATGTTGTGCTAAATTAGCTAGCTTGCCTAAAAATTATAGCACAATTATTTTATTAATTAATTGAGATAAAAATAGTACTTCATATTTATACAATGAGAAAAAAAAATACATTTATTATTGCCTAAATAATTTAAACTAAAAACCTTCTGCTTCACTGATTCTTCTTAGTCCAAAGCTATTTAACTTTTCAATGATTTTCTTGGTCCAAACCTTCTGCTTCATTGATTCTTCTTAGGCCAAAGCTATTGCTGCATCAGGCCCCATACTTGATCTGCAACATTGAATAATATAATGGCTTCTTTAATTAATATAGAGCCAATCCACTGGACAGCTGATGCAACAATGGATTCTGCCGTGGTTGTGAGCTTTGGTGTTTACCTTAGTTTTCCTATTGATTTCAAAGAAATGAATCAATATTAAAGATAGTCTATTCTAACTTACAACAAACACACACACATTACGGAGAAAAAGAGAATTCTGAGGTGCCTGACAGATCCACTATAGCAATGAACCTTTTATTTGGGTGAAATTCTTACATCTTTTCACAATTGAGGAAAGCTTATTCTTCAAATAACCAAAAAGATACATCAATGAATGTAAATAATACTTCTGTAACCAGAAAGATACATAGGCAATATATCAATGGGGAGCAGGGGAGGTAGAAAGAAGTTCAAAGCCAAACCTCAAAACGGAGATATGGAACTGAGACAAATCCTGCAACTATATAATACGAATTGAATGAGGTCTACCCTTGCTATGTGCAGGAATGAGCCTTCTGTGAGTACCAAGTTTAATGTTGAATGTGTGCACCGCCAAATCATGCAGTACCTTGATTTTAGCTTTATCTCCAGTGTATTTCTGGGATATAAGATAACTGAAATCCATACGCTCTCTATGCCTGAATGGAACTGTCAAAATAGTAAAAGTTAGTTTACTGTTGATATTTTTCACACTTGCATGGGCCACATTAGACATTATCTGCAAAAGTAAAATTTGGTTCAATCAATCTATAATTTACGTTGATATGTAGCAGCACAGAGCAGAAAAGGTTCAATCAATCTATAATTTCAGTTAATATGTAGCAGCACAGAGCAGAAAAGGCAGTATAATGCACTAGAAATGCATAATCTAATGTTGACCAATATCCTACTTTGCATCCTCTGACCACTATCCTATCAAGGAACCTTCCTCAAATCAGCAATTATAACATAAGTAGCAACTAAACCAAACTACATTTCCCTGTTGAGCCAGCTACAGACTAGAATTAATTTAAGACCAAAAATCTTCTTAAAGACTCTAAGAGAGTAAGAGCACATTAAATTTTAATCAGGCACTAACTGATCAAACAACTCAATTGCTTATTTTAATCAGGCAGTAATTGATCAGCAACATAAATGCTAAAAGGGGGTGGGCGGAAGAAGAATAAAATATTACCCACAAAAAATAATTTTTTAGGACCAAGAACTGCAAGAAAAAGGGGAAGACAATGGATTCCTTACTTCTCTTGTCTTTAAAAATCCCTTTAATTACTCAACATAGATGAGGCAATACATTGCAACAAAAGTAAAATATTTCCTAAAAAAATAGAAGGATAACCACAAGGACATTCATACATTACATATTCCTATCAAAGATAGACCGGACATGTAACAATGACTGTCAAGTACATGATCTCAATGAGTTTATAAACAAAATAGCAGGGTTATTGAAAGTACAACAGTTTAATTATTCCAATTATTCCAGGGAAAGAAAAATATTATTGAGAGTTACTTGATTCCAATTTAACAAAAATCAGAAACCTTCACAAGAATAGCATTGCCAACAATCATTAAACCTGCAATTTTTAGAAATCAAGGTATAATAAAATACAGTTGCAGCATCCACAATATACAAACTCTTGTTTTACATACATAGTCAGGTTGGAAATTTGACCACTAGGGATATGGATATTAACCACAAAAACCAATTACGAGGCAATCACAAGCCAAATAGCCAATCAAATCTTTGTGAAAGTTTTCATAAATCTTGAGTGTTGTCAAATTATCTTACACTCCGGTAATTCAGGGTTCTTATACTCCTCTGTTGTCCTATTTTCTGGGTTTTAGGGTTTATCGTCCATGAATTTATTTTCTTCCGCTAGCACTCATAACCGTTACATACTCAATGTAACAATGACAATAATTTATTCATATAGATAAAAGAAACACATGATATAAATCAAACCAAAAAAAATAACTCATGATGTAAACTGTCTTATAATTCGAGACAAGTAGCTAAGTCTTATTTGCTGATACGCATTATCATTGCTGATAAGGTTTATTACAAAGAGATAACAACAACAATAAACAAGCAACTAATTCTGACAGTAACAAATGTATGTATCAACACAATCAACTAATTCTAACAACATAAGAAAAGGATTTGTGCTGCACACATACCAATACACCACCCATTGACCCGCCCACCAACATACACAAGGAGGAAGGGGAGGGAAAAACAAATAGATATGATACCTGCGAATTCTGCCATCAGGAAATCGCTTCACCATTTGCCTTCTTATCATTAGATGCATGCAACAAAGGAAGTAAGCTTTCATTTCTCGCCATGCCTGCAAACTGGCACAAATTTAACTAACCGGAGAAATGCCGAGAAGGAGGTTCCCATTCAAGCAAGCTAAGGAGAGGACGAACTTGGTCTTGTTGAGAAGAAACTTCATAAGGAAGCCCATTTGAGCCACCTTCGACTTTTGGGGGCCTGTCTGTTGACGTTCTATTGGAAGAACCAGCAGCTCACTGCTGTCTAAGATTAATTTCTACTCGAGTAGCCTCTTTCAGTCATCCAAAGTAGAATCAAATTAAAATTTCATATATAAAACCCAATAATTCATTTAAGCATAAAAAGATAATAGGAAAGACGAAAGGAGGGGATACCAGCAGCTTTATCTTGATAATATTAGAGACCAAACAAATGCATATACTTCAAAATCAGCTTTATAAGATCATGTGGAAGCTCAGAGAATCAAACAAATGCATATATTTTGAAAGGAGGGGATTCCAGCAGCTTTGAGAAATCTGTTCTAGGATAGTACCCCAAATGAGATTAATGCTAAGATTAAGGCTTACCAAAGAATCAAACACACATTAGAGAAACGAAGGAACGCGCAGCCAAAAATGAATCAAATACACACAGAATTATACACTAAAAAAAAAACATGCTTAACCAAGAAATGAACCCATTTTAGATTTATCACCAACAACATTAGAGAAAAGAAGGAACACGCAGCAGCTAATATAACAACAATAGCAGCAACAATCAGCAATAACGGCGCAGGAAGCACCACCAGAAACAGGTCCTACAAATACACAACAATTGTTGACAAAATCTTTATTCTACACTAATTAGCCTTAAAGAAACACTAATTATCAGATTAAAACACCAAAGAATGCAAAAAGAATAAACCTTGCATAGAGAATCAATAAACAATATCAAAATTCTCACTTCAACAAACCGATTAACAGAGATTATATACCAACAACCCATAAATTACCACTAAAAATGAACGAATTGGGGATAAATTGATCGATTTTAGTAAAGAACTCAAAGAACCCTAGATCAACTTTCAATTAAAAACATTCTAAATCTTCAAGCAACGAATTTGACACACATTAACTTAAATATCAACAAAAATCACACAACACTAAGAAACAAAAAACCTAAAAACAAACCAACTAAAAAAAAACAAAAATTGAATCAAACCCAGAAGAAAAAAAAACCTGTATTATTATCCCACTTAGCACAAGGAGCACCCTCATAATCACCCGCCTTCCAAAACTACTTATTCCCCTGCGAACTCACCGGAACCTCCGCTATCGACGGCGGAAGTAGCAAAGAAGACTTCGGCAACGACGGAATAGGATCGAGAAACCCCGGCAGAAAAGAACAATCACCAATACCTTCTGCTTCTTCGCCAGAAACCGCCATTAGAGGAACTCAAAGCTCTTTTCTCGGCACCAACATCGTCGGCGTCATCGTCGTTGTTAAGATCAATGACGGGAGCAGGCGTCGAGGACGGAGTAGCTGTATTGACGGCTTTGTCTCGCATTCGTTGGAAGAGAAGTTCGTATTATTGCTTGACTTGTACATCCATGGCGGAAGAATATTTAGAAATATAGACATAAGAGAAAGAGGTGAATGACGCCATGACGGGGAGGAGAGGAGAGGAGAAAGAGAGGGAGTGAGGGACTAATGAGAGAGAAATAGGTGAATGACGGCTAACCCTAAAAAACCAAGTATTAGGCTCCATTCATCAATTGGGCCACATTTGGGCATTTGTTACGTGTATTATAGTATTCGTAATGGGCAAAATAGTGTCTATTACGAATACGTGTATTCGTAACGGACACTATTTTTCCCGTTACGAATAAATAAGTATTCGTAACAGACACTATTTGCCCGTTACGAATATCTTTATTGTAACGGGAAAAGCATTTCCCGTTACAAATAGCCCGTTACGAATGAGATTTTTTCCACTAGTGCTTGAGCATGTAAATAAATCTTCCAAATTGTTCATCCAACTTGTGTCTCATGAATCCTTGTGGATAAGGAAGCTTAAGTTTCACAACTTCTTTCTTTTCCTTGACCTCCTTAGGTGGCTCTACCATAACTTCACTCAAAGATGCACCATCTCCCTCATCCTCAACTTAAACCTCCTTGGCACCCTTCTCACTCTTACTCTTGCTAGGCAAACTCTCCTTAATAACCCTACCACTCCTTGTGACTATGGCATTAAAGGATCTCTTAGGGTCTAGTCCTTGATAAGGTAAAGAAGAAGGGCTTGCATGGTCTTTCAAGGCATTAACAAGTTGAGAGATTTAGTTTTCAGGCATCTTATTATGGGTCATCATTTCATTAAACTTCTTGTCACTCGCCGCTATATAAGTGTTCAACAACTTGGTTTGGTTTTCAATGATTTCTTCGAAGTTAGTCCTAGAAGAAGAAGAAGAAGTGGGTTGTACATTGGAATTATCACTTTAGGTCTGGAGAAAATCAAGGTGGGGTACCCCTTAGAGCATTATTTTGAAAATTTCTCCTATTTTGATTGTTCTAATTACCTCTACCTTGATTTTGACCATAACTTTGATTATGGTCACCATAACCTTCGTTATGATTACCATAATTTTTGGTTTTGATTTTGGCTACTATAACCTTGGTTGTTATAGTTACCTTGGAAATTTTGGTTCCCTTGGTTCCCATTACCACCACCTTGGTTACAGCTGTCAAAATATTCATGGTTGTTGTAATTCCTATTCCATTGACCTCTTTGATTATCAAACCTAGAATCATTATTATTTGACACATAGTTCACATGCTCATTCACATTTCCATCTTGATCATCACAAACATCCTTACATACATGAGGGCAGTTAGAAGCATCATGATCATACGAACCACAAACATCATAAAACAAGCAACCACTAGGCATGTTACTAGAAGAGGGAGAGGGTTGAGAATAAGAAGAAATACCTCTCCCTTCAGATTGGAAAGTAAGATTCGAAACTTGGGAGGTAGCACTTTCCAACTTTTCCTTGATAATGGACATTTCCTTCCCTAAGTTTTTCATTTGTGAGGACCAGTTAGTTATGGCATTAAGATGATCAACCGAATACACCGAAGAGCTACTCTTGCTAGTTGACTGCCTTTCACCATCATGCTAATCTCTATAGTACCTCACTACATCTTCAATTATGTCTACCACTTCCTCCTCCGTTTTATTCTTGAATGGACCTCCGGCTCCTTGATCAAGACATGACTTTCCCTGAGGACTTAGGCCACCATAGAAGATTTTAATAATTTGGTAAGTAGGAATTCAATGGTGAGGACATTCTCTTTAGTACTCCTTGTACCTCTCTCATGCTTCATAGAGGCTTTCAATAGACTTTTTCTTGAAACCTTGAATCAAAGCTCTAGCATCCGCAATTTTCTTTTGTGGGTAGATAGAAATTATATCACCCCGTATTTTTAACGTATTTTATATTTTATTTATTTATTTATGAAGTATATTTTGGGTCAAACCATTTTAATTATTGGATTATTAATAAAGCAAGTATTTATATTTGAGTCAATAAAGCAATTCATCTTACTTTTGTATCTGGGTTAACTATTTTAAGCCCATGACTATATGAAGCCCAAACCTACACTAATTACCCTACACTATATATATCTACTAGATCCCCAAATTCCCCACACAAAAAGTCAAATGGTCAAAATGGACTATTTTTCCTTTTCTTTTCCTTTTTTTTCTTATTCTTTTCTTTTCTTTCTCCTTTCCTCCTTCCCTTGAGAACAGAGCAGCCACGCCACCCCGTGCTACAGCCGCCGTCGGCCACCTGCCGGCAACCCCAACAGCCACGCCTTTCCCCTCTCCTCTTTTCCCTTCTTTTCTTTTTCTTTTTATTCTTTATTTTCCTTTAATCCCCTCTTTTTTTCACGTAGGAACACCGCTGCCACCACCTCACTGCTGTCGTGGCTCCACCGCAGCTGTCCGCCAGCGCTGCTGCCACCTCCGGCCACCAGCCACCACCCCTTTTTGGGTTGGTTCCTCTCTTCCTCTTCCTTTTCTTATTTTTATTTATTAGTTTAGTTTTGATTTTATTAGTTTCAAAATGGTTAATTTAGTATCAAATCATGTTTTAATTGATTTAAAGATATAATTTCAGATTATTATTATAAGTATTATTTTAAGATTTGGATATAATTAAAGTAAGGGTTTCTAATTTATTAAAGATGTAATTTTTAGGGTTCTTAAACTATTAGATTTAGGGATTTTGTTTATCCATTGATTTTATTGATTAATTGGGCATAATAGTATGTTTTAACCAAGTTTTTAAGGGAGTTTTGATGAAATATGTTGCTGGAATTTTATTTAAAGTAGTAGATTTGCGATTTTATAAAAGGGTTTAATTACCCATTAAAGAAGAGTTTAATTAAGGTTTTTAAATAATTTTCAGATTATTTTAAATAGTCTAAAGCGGATTTAAGTTGCTAGAAATTGTGTATACAAGAGCAATTGATATAGTATTATTGTCCCTTTATGTATGAGACGTGATTCGAGAGGTGTTGTAGTGTATTTGGCCACTTTACGGGCTTAATTGAGGTACGTTCGCAAACTTAGCATATTTTGATGATGTAGAATCATGCTAGATTTGATTTCAATCAATTACAAGTAGTATCATGCTAAGGTTTATGTATGGAATTGTGAATTAATGGTGTTGGTGATTGAATTCTGAAGCATGAATTATTTGTGATGGTTTATGGATTGGAAAATTATATTTTGGGCATGTCGCGTTTGAACCACACTTTTATTTATAGCATGTTAGAATGCATGATTAATTAAACTACATGTTCAATTATGTTTGGAATATTGAAAAGGAATTTTATTATGGGTCAAATAATTTTTTATTGATGTTTTAAGCATGAGGAAGGAACTATATAAGTGTCTATGTACACGAGGAATAAATTGTATGTTGCTGCCTCTGTGAACTTAAGGTGTTTTTAACACCGAGGGATAGGATTTTTGGCGCTTTTTGCGTTTAAGGTGTCTTTGACACTGAGGTAGAATTAAAAGAGGTTCAACATTAAATAATATGTGGTCACTAATTATTCAAGAATTAAATTGGTATGTTTGGTTGATTGAATAATTATGGTTGATCGATTTATTATGCTTTAAGAGTCATCACCAAGTCCAATAACATGTAAATAACGTAAAGTGAAAGAGATTACGCACCAAAACTCTTGGAACGTATATACCTTGAGTATGAACAATGGGGGGAGTTATGGGGTTTTATATTTAACCATAACTGCTAATGGAGTACAAGACGTTGTACATTCCTTTTTATTTATTATTATGCACAGGAATTCTGCCACCTTTGAGTGGTTTTGTCGCTGGCACGATTAGCTCCCATGTCAGTTAACCTCAATTTATTTGGGGGAGGGATAGTTGGAAACCCGTTCGATGCGTAATCAATGCTAAATAAATTATTTAGTGTCTAGTTAAAGAGTCTTGTTGAATGTGTGTGTGCTCGTTCACAGGTGCATTGAGGTAAGGGTGTGTTGATAGGTGAAAGCATGTTAGTGTGTTTATTTACGCTTATGTACTCAGCTTTGCTGATTGTGTGTGTTTGTGTGTTTTGGCCTTGTCTTTACTTTGGCCCTACGACGACCCATTTTCTAATGGCGAGTAGTGGGGACAAGTAGAGAGGAGGTTTTCAGGTGATGAAGCATATTCATGATGGGCATGAGTGAAGAGCGAATCATGCTTAGTTTCCATAGGACTATGATGTGATTTATTGCTTTATTGATTATATTATTATTATGCTTGTGAGACTAATGCAAAGGTTTTCACGTTTCATTTGGTTTTGTTAAGGGTCTACAATAGTTCCAAGTTGTAGGTTATATTTGTTTGACTTTACTTTCGTTTGGTTTGGTTTGTTTTTGATGGTTTTAAGGATAGTCTTCCGCTGTGTATCTTTGATAATTGTCTTAGCCGTTTTCACGGTGGAAGTAATATCTTAGATATTCCTATTTAAATTTTTAAACAGGGCAAAACAGGTATTTTAAAAGAAAGGAATTTCTAGGGTGTTACAAAGTGGTATCTGGGAGCTTTGGTTGAGATTTTATTACCACTAAAGCAAAAAAAAAAAAAAAAAATGTATTTTAAAGTGTTTTGTTCTAAAACTTGGCCAAGTGCATATTTGATTAAATGGTGTTAAACTAAATTGTTTTGAATTTTATTTTTGTTTTTATTTTAGGAATGACCAAATTTTTTTTTTATGAAGAACATTCGAATTTTTTTATTAAGGATGCCCCAAATTTTTTAAGAAAGCCAAAAAAAATTTCGGTCTTTTTCAAAGCATATTTTTGAATTTCTTTAAAAAAAAAAAAAGAGTCAAAAATATTTTTAGTTTGTTCATGTTGGAAGAAAGCAAGGATTGAGGTAAGAAATATGTGTTAAAAGCTTTTATAAGCATGTTGGTGAGCTTGGGTAGAGAAGAAAGGGCATATAGGCTAGAATTTAATTTCTTTCCTATGTGCATATATATATATATATATATATATATATATATATATATATATATATATATATATATATATATATATATATATATATTTTAAGAGGTGTTCAAGCATGTTGTATGACTAAATGTTTATTGATGACAACATGTAATATGTGAATCATTATATGTGAGCTATCAAGATTGTTTGATTGAACTTCGAACTTAATTTTCTGCAAGAACTGTATTATATGGTTATGGGAAGGGTTTGCTATTGGTAGTTAATCCCGTTTTCTTGTAGGATCCCTAAACCTATACCCTGTGAGTCTCTATGATGAGAATTTTGAGGAATGTTAAGGATTTTGAGTGTTCAATTGCTTATGTTTGGATTGTTTGGTTTGATGATCTTATTTGAGATGTATCTTGGAAGGAATATAGGGATGCACATTCATCACATAGGTATGAGTATTGTGTTTTGGAATAGTTTGTCGTTGTGGAACCTTACCTAATCATTAAGAATGAGTGCTTGTGTTTTGTGCACTTGTGTATCAAGACACAAATGCATGAGAATTAAGAGATAAATATTAATGATTGAAGAACTTGTAATTGGGAGAATTGTGATTCTAAACCCATTTGAGGAATATGGTTTGAACGAGTTTGAGTATGAATAGAAATTAAACAAGAGCTCAAGAGAGGTGAGCATAGGAATTGATTTGAGATGAGTAATGATGGAAGTTATAATATAAGCTGAGGGATACTCAATTCGAAGCAATTGGAGTTTGACATTGTAAGCTTAGTGAGTCATCATTTCTTATGATAAAAGTTATTTATTTTGGGGTGGAGAACTGAGTATATGTATATATTAATATATGATTGGAGTCTAGAGAAGTCATGATTTTGTTGAAACATTGAAGACTTTTGTTTTGTCGAACCTTGAGCGCATTGTCACAAGTTCAACCTTGAGAATGTTGAGACATATCATCTAAAGTTATGAATATTTATTCTTTAACCTTGAGATGTGAGAATAATTATCTTACTTCAAAGAGTCCTAGCAATGCTATCATTCTGGAGAGAGCTCTTGAAATTATTCACCTAATCTTTTAGAGTTGTTTAACAACCTTATGATTTCTATTGTTTTTCCAAGAGCTTCTAATTTCTGTCTCTCCTTTTTGGAGTAGCATTTCATGGGGACATTTTTATTTTTGATTGTTTGTTTAATTATATGAACTATTGTTGTTATCAATCATGATTTTACGCATTTGAATTATTGAGAATGAGGACAAAAATATTTTACCTCAAACCTTAATTCGAATTAAATAATAATTATTTTTTTTATTGAGATTATTGATTGGTGTTAGTTAAAATAAGAGAAAGCTAGGTGTGTCATACCAACCTATATAGCAACCGGTTATACCATTAAGAAAGTATAGTGACAAGAAACAATTCCAATAATGGAAATGATTTGAACAAGGTAGTAAGGCAAACTTGATAGATTGCCAAGGATGATATAACCACCAATAATCCTAAAATGGATAAAGGTGTAACCAAATAGTGTTAAAGAGTGAAAACAACCTAAACACCAAAGAGAATCAATTGCCAAAGTTTTGAGGGTTGAGTTAAAGAGTTATGCAAGTTCTTTAAAGGCAAAATGTGTCTTGAGAATTTGAGAGTGCATGAAAGTTTGTATGATAAGTACTGAAGAAAGTTGATTTTTCCATGTCAATGGGAACGGTCAGGTTGTAAATACAACCAATCTTATTTGAGGGACATTTGAGATGGCAAACTCGAATTAAATTTTATCGGACTTTCATGCAGACAGAAGGAATTATAGTGACATTTAGGTGGAAATGAAAAGATTGTTTGCTTTGAAGTAGTACTCCAAGTTGTTAAGACCTCGAAGTTTTCAAGGGAGTGATATTGATTAAAAGCCCAAGGAACGAGTTGAAGGTTGGTGAACTATGAGTTCAAATGATAATTGTCAACATATAATGTGTTTAGGAGTTTGATTGGATTGTATAAATAGTGAACAATTCACATGTATTCGCAGAAAGAAAAGTGAGACTAAGGATGAAGATAATGGATCAAAACCAGAAAAAAGGTGGGTGAAAGCTCAACAAGATGGATAAAGGAGTTTTAAAAGGATGTCTTAGGAATAAGAAGAAGAAAGAAGGTGGCTTAAGTAACTCTTGGTGGTTAAGGAAGTTAAAACCATGAAGAAATAATATACTTAAAGGTATTGAAATTATTGAACTATAAATATGAAAATGTCATAAAGGAGAAGAGTTTATGACAAGATTTATGAGTTTGATTGGGATGTATTGATATGATTTAAATAAGGATTGGTTACGCAGTGATTGAATTTGAGATTATTTTTAAGTCACAAGATTTATTCAAGGGATGCTAGAAGAAAGATTATGGGTTGATTAGAGGAAATTTGTAAACAAAGAAATATAGGGGTTGGGGGAAACTTTGGAAGTAATATAAGGACGTCTTTGTGTGTAAAGAAAGGATTAATGTTGCATTGTTTAAAGGAATTAAAGTATATTGTGGTAAGTCGTTGAAAGAAAGTTACATTGCCTTGGGGAGCACACGAATAAGTGAAGAGAAAAAAATGTGTATTTATAGGGTGGCTTAGGAAAATTGATCAAGGTGACAATGAAGAATAATTATCTTTTGATTAAAAAGACGATTTGTTTGATCAAATGGAAGGAACTAATATAATTTTGAGGTTAGACTTGAGGATAGGGACTAATATTAAGTAAGAATATTCGAAAAGGACATTTCGAAGTTTGCATTTATGACAAGATTCGGACGGTTTATATTTCATTTATTCCTTTTGGGTTAACGAAGCACCTTTGTTTTATATGGACCTAAAGGAATAAAGTGTTTTATTGAAGATATTTTAGTAAATTCTAAGAATGGGAAGGAAAGGACGATGTGAACACTTGTGATAAAGTTATTAATATAGAGCGGGAAGCAAATGCATGCATGGTATTTTTTTTTTTTTTTTTTTTTTTTTTTTTTTTTTTTTTTTTTCTAGGAGTGAGTTGTGATGTAAGAAAGGACCATCTTGGAAGACCTTAGCTTGTGGTAAGGTATAGAGAAAATTGTTGGTGTAGCAAGGATAGAAGCGGTGAATTTTTGACTATGTTATAAATATTGTCATTTTAGGTTTTAAAGTTGGATAATGGGGGTGAAAAAGGTCTATGACGGGTTTTCAAGGATTATAGACGAGTGAATGTATTAATGAAGAGTAATTTAAAGTTCATAGGGAGTAATAAATGTGAAATAATTTTATATGGAAACATGGTTATTTGAATGAAGTTTAAAGTTTGAAATAGACTCTCAACACAGGGATTTAAATATGTTGCAAATAAATGATTGGAGTTGATTAAGGAATATGGGTGAGGCATTTAATATCATTGAAAGGGGAGGTAATGTGGTGGATTGATAAAAAGTAAATAGAAAATATGGAAATTAACCCCCTCAAAAGTGTTGGAAAAGAAAGTAAAGAAAATGCTGGGATAACTAGAGTTTGAGACCAACAATATTCAAGGAAGTGCAGGAAAATCAAGAAGAGAAGGTGAATTTGGGTCGAATTCGTAAGAGGATGTGCAATTTTATTAGCCATGGAGATTAAATATACATTTTAGAGTAAGAAGTTGAAGTGAAATAAAATGGAAGGAAGGTGAAATACACCCAGGAAAGGACAAGTTGTAAAAGGATTCGATAAAAGTGTATTGATGATTAAAAGTGATTGTTTCATTTGAATTGTGGTGGATAGATTGTCTAAGTCCACAATTTTTAAACCAATGAAGGAAACTTGGAGGAAAAAACAACTTGCGAAGGCTTACATCAATTTTTTGTGAGACTACATTGAGTTCCTAAAGATATCATGTTAGAAAGAGATTCCTAGTTTCTTTCAAGATCCTGGAAGGTAAACAGAGAACGTTGGCAATACATTGAGAGCGATTACGACAACCACCAAGTAATAATTGGAAACATGACGAATATTTGACTTTAGAGGTCATGTAGAAAGCATGTGTATTCAATTTCAAAAAGGATGTAAAAGATAGTAATTGAATGAAAAACAAACACAAAGTCACCATGCAAGCCAACATTATGCCAATATTTTGAGGTTGGTGTAGAAAAACCCGTGATAATTCACTATGTCATGGAACATATGGGAGATGACCATTTTAAGGACTTAAACTTCTAAAGTTACAGAGAAGCAAGTGATCATTTTCCAAGTATGGATTGGGTGTTGCAAGCTGAACAAAGGACAAGGGACAAGTGCTATTGAAAGTGTAACCCATAAAACAGAGGATAAAGTTTGGAAAGAATAAAGAGGATGATCCAAAAAGTATATTGAAATATATGAATTTTCATAGAATTGCTAAAGTGGCGAATAACTAGGCATATTATTGGACCTTGGTAAGGTATATGACATTTTCATGAGTCATTGTGAAAGAACATTGACTAAATGTACGAGTTGCAAAGGAAACTATTGAGTGTAACCAAGTTAATCAAGATAAAGCTTGACAAAATCAAGGTTTTAAATAGCAAAGTGCTTCATACTTTTACTAGAGGATGGGTGAAAGATAGTATAGATGGAAATTGATTATTATTAGTACAATGAGTAAGGAATTGATGAGACTTTTGGTACTTGCAACAAGGACTGATTATAAACAAGTATTATGATTTTACCAAGGATTGAATGAGAAAGAGAACAACATAATTCTATATAGTTAAGATTAAGTGGAGTTACGGGGGCGTAACTCGTTTTCTTTAAGGGGGGTAGAGTGCGGTAGAATTACGCGCTTTTTCCTTAATTTTCGTCAAGTTTTACACTGATTTAGTTGATAAGTGTGATTATTTTACACACTACTATGTGTAAGTTTATTACTAAAGTTGAATCTTACACACATAATAATGTGAGTTTGTTAAATAGTTTAATAGTTTACACATCATTTTGTGTAAGTTTGCTAGTAAAGTTGTTATCTTACACACTAGTTTGTGTAAGATGGTTAGTAAGTTGGCTACTTTACACACTATTTTGTGTATAAATGAATAGATGAGGTAGAAAGTAAGTATCACAAAAGTACAGCAACTAGAAATATTAAGGAAATTTTCAGATTTACAAGCACTTATTCGTTTTCAAGCGAACCTTTTCTTGTTTTCGTACCCAAGTTTCGGGGACGAAACTTCTTTTAAGGGGGGTAGACTGTAATACCCTGTATTTTTAACGTATTTTATATTTTATTTATTTATTTATGAAGTATATTTTTGGTCAAACCATTTTAATTATTGGATTATTAATAAAGCAAGTATTTATATTTGAGTCAATAAACCAATTCATCCAACTTTTGTATCTGGGTTAACTATTTTAAGCCCATGACTATATGAAGCCCAAACCTACACTAATTACCCTACACTATATATATCTACTATATCCCCAAAATTCCCCACACAAAAAGTCAAATGGTCAAAATGGACTATTTTTCCTTTTCTTTTCTTTTCCTTATCTTTTCCTTTTTTTTCTTCTTCTTTTCTTTTCTTTCCCCTTTCCTCCTTCTCGTGAGAATAGAGAAGCCACACCACCCCGAGCTACTGCCGCCGTCGGAAACGGCCAGCCGGCCGTCGGCCACTTGCCGGCGACCCCAACAGCCACGCCTTTCCCCTCTCCTCTTTTCCCTTCTTTTCTTTTTCTAGAAATTGTGTATACAAGAGCAATTGATATAGTATTATTGTCCCTTTATGTATGAGACGTGATTCGAGAGGTGTTGTAGTGTATTTGGCCACTTTACAGGCTTAATTGAGGTACTTTCGCAAACTTAGCATATTTTGATGATGTAGAATCATGCTAGGTTTGATTTCAATCAATTACAAGTAGTATCATGGTAAGGTATATGTATGGAATTGTGAATTAATGGTGTTGGTGATTAAATTGTGAAACATGAATTATTTGTGATGGTTTATGGATTGGAAAATTATATTTTGGGCATGTCGTGTTTGAACCACACTTTTATTTATGGCATGTTAGAATGCATGATTAATTAAACTACATGTTTAATTGTGTTTGGAATATTGAAAAGGAATTTTATTATGGTTCAAATAATATTTTATTGATGTTTTATGCATGAGGAAGGAACTATATAAGTGTCTATGTAAACGAGGAATAAATTGTATGTTGGTGCCTTTGTGCACTTAAGGTGTTTTTAACACCAAGGGATAGGATTTTTGGCACTTTATGCGTTTAAGGTGTCTTTGACACTGAGGTAGAATTAAAAGGGGTTCAACATTAAATAATATGTGGTCACTAATTATTCAAGAATTAAATTGGTATGTTTGGTTGATTGAATAATTATGATTGATCGATTTATTATTCTTTGAGAGTCATCACCAAGTCCAATAACATGTAAATAACGTAAAGTGAAAGAGATTACGCACCAAAACTCTTGGAACGTATATACCTTGAGTATGAACAATGGGGGGAGTTATGGGGTTTTATATTTAACCATAACTTCTAATGGAGTACAGAACGCTTTACATTCCTTTTAATTTATTATTATGCGCAGGAATTCCGCCACCTTTGAGTGGTTTTGTTGCTGGCACGATTAGCTCCCGTGTCAGTTAACCTCAATTTATTTGGGGGAGGGATAGTTGGAAACCCGTTCGATGTGTAATCAATGCTAAATAAATTATTTAGTGTCTAGTTAAAGAGTCTTGTTGAATGTGGTGTGTGCTCGTTCACAGGTGCATTGAGGTAAGGGTGTGTTGATAGGTGAAAGCATGTTAGTGTGTTTATTTACGCTTATGTACTCAGCTTTGCTGATTTTGTGTGTTTGTGTGTTTTGGCCTTGTCTTTACTTTGGCCCTACGACGACCCATTTTCTAATGGCGAGTAGTGGGGACAAGTAGAGAGGAGGTTTTCAGGTGATGAAGCATATTCATGATGGGCATGAGTGAAGAACGAATCATGCTTAGTTTCCATAGGACTATGATGTGATTTATTGCTTTATTGCTTATATTATTATTATGCTTGTGAGACTAATGCAAAGGTTTTCACGTTTCATTTGGTTTTGTTAAGGGCCTACAATAGTTCCAAGTTGTAGGTTATATTTGTTTGACTTTACTTTCGTTTGGTTTGGTTTGTTTTGGATGGTTTTAAGGATAGTCTTCCGCTGTGTATCTTTGATAATTGCCTTAGCCGTTTTCACGGTGGCAGTAATATCTTAGATATTCCTATTTAAATTTTTAAACAGGGCAAAACAGGTATTTTAAAAGAAAGGAATTTCTAGGGTGTTACAAAGTGGTATCTGGGAGCTTTGGTTGAGATTTTATTACCACTAAAGCAAAAAAAAAAAAAATGTATTTTAAAGTGTTTTGTTTTAAAACTTGGCCAAGTGCATATTTAATTAAATGGTGTTAAACTAAATTGACATAGACGATTAGGGACAAATAAAGTAGGGAGCCGCCAACAAGTTTTTAAGGAACTTGTAAACCGTTCACGGATCATAAAAGGCAACCACGATTAAGGGACAACGATAGGCAACAACGATTGACCCGTGAAGGTTACACCCCATTCATAATCCATGAGATTACTAACTCCATATGTTTCGGAACCACGAAAGGAGGATCGGGGATGATGGTACGAAGTGAGTCATGGAGTCACATTCGCCCGTATTGGCCTCTACTCGATTCTTATATTGAAAAGTGATTCCTGCGATCTCAAAGGCATACAAACAAAATATTTAATTTGCTTCAAACTGTTATTAAGCTAAATTGGTTGAATATAATGCAACATATAATTCTAAAATATTTGTGATCACTTGAATTAATTAACAAGATTAAAAAGGATCCTAAACCGGTTGTCCAAATTATCTTATTAGGCGTGATTTTCAATTACATATTCCCTTTAACATGCAATATGGTAATCAATAAAAAATAATAGAATAAACATTATTGGAAACAATTTAACAATAATTCCAACAATATAAAATCGTTAGAAAAATAATAGAAATAAAAGGAACATAATTCTTACTTTGATTCTGTTTGTTTGCAACTACAAAATAATAAACGAGTTAGTAACTTCAAGGAAATAATAAAACAATAATTAAATTAAATTAAATAAAGTAGAGTTGATTTGGGGCCAAACCCTCAAACAGTTCTACCTTTCACGCCTTGGCTTAAGGACTGAACCACGAGTAAAGTATGGACTCCTTTGAGCACTTGAAGAAGGAATTTTGAAATGAGAAGGGTAGGCTAGTGTTTAGGCTAAAGCATAAAAGAGAGAAAAGTAAAAACTAGAGAATTAATTGATGCTCCGTACATCAGAAATGAAGGGGTATTTATAGGGAAAATGTGCTGAGGGAGCACACAGAACACTAAAATGATAAAAACCCTAAAAAAGTATCCCGTGACACGGCAAACTGTACCGTGACACAGGAAGTCTAACCGTCAAACGGCAAACTTTCCCGTGACACGGTACATTTTTAGTGTGACACGGGAAATTTTCAGAAATCGGGAAAGAAAACGCGTTAAGGGTTTACGCGGAAAAGACACGGAATGTCCCGTGTCACGGCAGACATCCCGTGTCACGGGAAATCCTACCGTCAGACGGGAAGGATTCCCGTGACACGGTGGCTGTCTACCGTGGCGCGGGAATTTCCAGCCCACTTTTCCGTCTAAATACATTTTTAACCCTAATTTCATTCGGCATTTTAAGTGTCGATTGGGCTAAAATAAGAAAATAATTAAGTAAAAATAAACAAAAGGTTTGGGCCAAAAATAAAATAAAAGAGGGTTTGGGCTAAAATTAAATAATAAGTTTGGGCTGAAATAAAAAACTATGCTTTTACCAAACATCAAGACCAATCCATGGACCGTTCAAAAATATGAATTTAATCAAATACGATTTTTTAAGCACTCTCGGGATTAAATACTGAACCCGACCAATAGTGGCGGTGAAAGGTTGTTCATCATCGGGTTTAGTTTTGGGGAGACATTTTTAGGTGTCTAGAGAAGCCCCCACTTTGACTGAGTTTGTAGAAACGTCAATTTCGAAAACGATAGTCAAAGTAACCGATAGGGACGGAGAATGATTTAAGACGTTCTGCGATCCTAAATCATTCTGTATACGCCGATACCTGCAGAAAAATGTTAGTTCTACAGATAAAAGGGTAAAAGGATAGAATAAGTATCTGGCACCAGTGTTTCGGTGACAAATTAGTTTGGTATTTTCCAATGCTTGAAGGAATCCACCCAATGACGTTTGTTGAAATGCTTTCCATGCTTGAGGAAAGCCGACATATGAGTTTGGTAGCTTTCTAAGCCTGAAGAAACCTACCGGATGACACTTTCCATGCTTGAGGAAAGTCGACATATGATTTTGGCGTTTTTCTATGCTTGAAGAAATCCACCGATAATGCCTTCCATGCTTGAGGAAAGCTGACAAAGGAATTTGGCGGTTTTCTATACTTGAAGAAAAATCCACCGATAACGCTTTCCATACTTGAGGAAAGTCGACTTGGCGGTTTTCTATACTTGAAGAAAAATCCACCGATAACGCTTTCCATGCCTGAGGAAAGCCGACTTGGCGGTTTTCTATACTTGAAGAAAAATCCACCGATAACGCTTTCCATGCCTGAGGAAAGCCGACGATTGCTGAAATTTGCAAGTATATGATGGTTCGATTATCCCCGAATGTGGGCCACAGATGATTCACACCTTCAAATCGATTATCCGACCATATTAGGTGTTTAAAATGCCGAAAAATAGACTTTGATGCTTTCTAGGGGTAAAATGGTAATTTCAGTCCCCTTTAAGTATCAGTTTAGAATTTTCCGCGTAATTCCAGTGAAAAATAACTGTCCAATTTACGCAAAAAAAATCGTGCAATCTTACTCAAAATGTCAGGAATATTCGCAAATAACTATTTAGGGCAGGCACAAAGCCACCATGTCACGAAAAGGATTCCCGTGACACGGCACGGATCCCCGTCACGCGGAGCAGTTTCCCGAGACGCGGCAGGGGGTCCCGTCACGCGGAACAGATTCCCGTGGCGCGGGAATTGGTTGGCTGAAAATCGGTCAACTGGCATCTTTGACCAGTCAGACCACGTGCACCACACAATATATTACCGTTACATGGGAACAGGGTCCGTTGCACGGGATTTTTTTGTTTTAAATATCAACCATTTTTCCCATTTTACTCATCCCCCATTCCTCTTTCTTCATTTTTTTTTTCCTTCAGCTCAAACCACCGAGCCACGCCGAGCTTCACCGTCGCCCGGAACAGCTTTCCCGTCGGACGGTGATTTCCTCCCGTGTCACGGCGAAATCTCTCTCTTTTCCTTTTTTTTTTTTTTTTTTTTTGTTTTCGCTGAAAACTTATCGTTGCTTGTTGCTGCTTACTGTCGTTGCTGTCGCCTGAAGTCTCCGAAGCTCCGTCTCTTCTCAGGCTCACCGTGACACGGGACACACGTGACTGGCCGTGTCGCGGTGGTCTGCTAGGTTGCTGCAGTTTTTTCGAACTTTTGTTGCTCGATTTTTCACCAAATTCACTTCAAATTTTTGCCATTCTCCTCATATTCGAACCTCTACAAGGATCTATGTAAGTTCCTCTTAATTTTTGTCTCGAATTTGCTTCAAACGAGTAATTTCATGAAAAACCCTTAAAAATCAATTTGGGGATTTTTGATTTTGAGGTTTTATGTTGAAATTCTTGCCATGAATTTACTTGTATATGTATGTATGTGTGTTTGTGTGAAATTTGAGACAAAAATTGCATGATTTGATGGAGAATTGAGCAAATCACCATTTTTTGGGTACTACTTTTGTGAAATGATGTTCTTATTGTTCATGTTACTTCTTTGCCCTTGAAATGGTGAAACATTGGTGGTAAAAACATATTTCGTGTATGTACTCTATTGTCTTGGAGAACATAGTATCATGCGACTAAGAGAAATGTAGTACTAGTTTGTCATGGAGAAACTAAATTCTATAATTTTGCCAATTTTTAGCCTTGAGGTAAAAATTTAGCGTATAATGCAATAAACAACTAAATAACTTAGGAAATGATGCTAAGCATTTAGATCTTTTTATTAAAATGCAACTCGAATTAAATGTCTAAGGAAATGATGTTAAGCATTTAGATATTTTTTTTTATAATAGAATGCCTAGGCGACGGGATCGCGATCTTTCCACCCACGGCCGGCGTCAGGCTTTTCGGGAGGATACTCCCACTATTCCCGACGGTATGGACGACGATGCCGTAGAGACTGAGCCTCGGGCTTCTACGAGTAGAGGTAGGTGGGTTCCACCTCCGTGGACTCCAGACCAGTTGGTTTTCTGCCGTGAAAACAATGTTTCTCATCGCCCACTCTCCGGCATAGTCGACGGCACGCTTCGCCACCACTGAGCCGAAGATTTGATCCCTCGACTTCACCAGATCATTACGAGTGATCCTGCTACGAACGCCCTATGGGTATCGGTTGGTTTAGTAGATTTCTTACGACAGTCGTAGGGTTTCACAGCCCCCGGGGTTGCGGTGCGACGGTCGTTCGCGCATTGTTGGAGTATTTTTGGGATACTACCAACACTTTTCATTTTTCTTGGGGGGAGATGATAGTGACCCCTCTGTACTTCAATATGATTAGCGGGCTGCGCTTCAGTGACCGGGCCGTAGCTCAGATGTCTGATCTGTTTTGGGGGTCGGCTGAGGCAGCCGATTTGTTAAGTCCGATCGTTCAGCATATCAGGACCCGACCTGTGTCTCGAGGTGGTCCTAGGAGCAGGCGATCGGAGCTGGCTTCAGTTTTAGCTCGTGGCTTCGACATGGAGGATACATCGGCTGAGCAGCGAGTGCGGATCTTCATTCTGATTCTGATCTCCATGACCCTTTCTCCTGATAGGAGTTCACGCGTACTTCTTTGCTACCTCCCCTCTATGGTCACGATCCATGAGATAGGATCCTATAGCTGAGCCAACCTCGGATACGCCGACCTTCTCTTATCGCTACGTCATGGCTATCGGCAGCTGAACGACGAGTCTCCCATCACTGTCTATGGTATGTGGAGAGTCGTAGAGGTGATAATCTTTTCCTCTTCTTGTTTCACTTTAACTTGTTCGACTCATGTGCTCAAAGATTACTTTTCATTGCAGCTATGGTTCTACAAGTACTTCCCAGGCTTGGCTCCTCGCCGGCGTCGTGGAGCGATCTATGATTTCCCTGTCGGGGCCAGCTGGCGTGATCGAGGAGAGTCACGGGTGGAGTCTGTCCCTGCGCTGCGTGGGCTGCTACGCCGAGGCACCTCTTCTGTTGGCATAAGAATTAGTTTTGTTGCCTATTATTTTCCCTCTGACGTTGTTTCCGGTGCTTCATGCCAACTTTTTATGGTTTTCAGGTTGCCATGGATGTCCAGTATCGCCCTTGGGCCGGGATGACTGATCTTCCTGAGGCCTTGCGTCTTTCAGCGCACCGCACCATTTTGGTTGGTACCGGACGCTTTGTCTGGTATTTGGGGGTGCGTGTCGTTCGTCAGCAAAGCGGCGACCGCTTTGTGGTGCCCTCATCTCCACCAGAGTCGATGCTGGACTCACGCTTGATTAGGGAGTTGATAAACAGGGGAGAGCGCTATACTTTTCCATGGCAGGAGCTTGTGCACATGGAGGGTGATTATGCGCAGGACTTGCTTCCCTCTCTGGCTCCTCCACCCCGTCTTCCTGAGGTATGATTTCTTTTGAGAATCTTAAATACTACTCTCTGTTTTAAATAGTCGAATAACTTGATTATTCGATCATATTTTCAGACGACTATTCGCCCTGTGGGGAGGATCGAGATTCCGCCTCAGTCTGTCCGCTACCCGGGGCAGATTGGTATCACCGAGGACCATATTGCTGACGCGCAAGAGGGTTACAGACAGGCGCAGGAGTCTCTGCCCGAGGTCTTTGAGCCGGTAAGTTTTTTAGTGCATTATTCATCCTTTTAACACCGCTTGTTACTGAATTTTCTTTGTTTTATCCTCAGCCTAACCGCCCGGAGATGATGGGATTCATGAAGCTGGTTGACGCCCTGAAGTACTGCATCATCAAGCTTCGGCGTGGTGCGAGTTGTCGGAGCTTTAGCGACGTTCTTGAGGTATCATTCATTTTTATTTTTTTTTACTTCTACCATTTGTTTTATTTTGCATTGTTGACACCTTTTGATTTTGTATCTTTCAGGAGCAACGGAGGTCCCGCTCGCGCTCGAGGCATAGAGGCTCGGACGAGGAGGAGCTTGGTCGTGGTAGACGATCTCCTGAGATTCACTGGCGTTCTCATTCTCAGCGAGAGCCTCAGATTACTCAGCCGTTTCAGGAGGCTCAGTGGCAGCAGCATCAGTCTTCCCAGCGCTTTCCGGGCCAGAGTCAGGGGCAGCGGCAGTCGTTTTCACAGCCTCCACAACCTGAGCTTGGGTCTGTTTTGACTCCCGTGGATCCTGGTTCATTTTCAGCTCCGTTGTCAGGGATTCCTCCACCGGTGTCGAGCTTGTTCTCAGTTCCGATGTATGGGACGATGCCTTCACCGACGATTCCCGCGTCTTTGAGTCAGTCTACACCGTTTGCCGGTTGGACGGGTCCTGCCTTGAGATTGACTACTGTCAGGGTCACGGGGACTAGTAGGGACACTACTCCCTGTACTCGGATGATGGAGGGACTCTTTGGCTCATCGTTCCCATATTCACAGGGTGGAGATGATACTGATTCTGGTTCTAGAGACTTTTGACCGAGGGTTTTTATTTGTACATACTATGATGACACTTGACACTGTTTATTTATTATGACTCTTTTGTACATTATTCACAGTTTATGTGTTTATTATTGTGTGTTAGTTTGTGCTTGAGACTCATTGTGTGTGATCGTGTGTTTATTAATGACGCGACAAAAAACGTAAGTGGAGTAATGGAGGGTACCGACCTTCCCCAAAAGAAAAAGAAATAAAAAGACAAGTAAAAATAAATAGAATAAGTAAATAAAATGATAAAGAGAAAAATAAAAAATAAAAATAAAATATTAAAGTGATGAATAAATAAATAAATAAAATATAGATAATAATAAAAAAATATTAAAAATAAAAAAGTTGAGAATTTTATTAGAAATAAAACTCTCAGAAAACTGAAAAATAAACGGTGAAGATAAAATACTAAAAAAAATCCGGATAGATACGGGAAAGGATGAAAAAAGAAAACGCGTGGGGTGCCGTGACACGGCACTGTACACCGTGTCACGGCAAAAACTGCCGTGTCGCGGCAAAAGTTCCCGTGACACGGTGGGATTTCCCGTGTCACAGTACGCGTATTCCGCAGTGGTGTGTTTTACACGTATGAAAAGATAATTTCTGAGCAGTTTCGAGCGCTTTTGCTATAAAATAGGACCAGTATATTCATGATATGCATAATTACGAAACACAAAATAATTTAGAATTTCATATTTCAATAATCATGTTTCAGAATTTTGATAATACATTGCGCGACTGGTCTTATTCTTTGACCAATGCTGACAAAAGAGAGTTAGAATTATTTCATGTCAGGGGTTTGCTAGCCCTGCGACATGTAGCTATTGAACATGATTTTCTTAGGGCAGCATTAGATTATTGGAGTCCAGAAACACACAGTTTTATAATATTGCTTTTCTTTTTATGATTTATAATTTTTATTTAAAATAAGGTATATGATGCCAACAATTGTAGTCACATTTATTTCAATAATAATAGCATATATATTTCAGCCTTAAATAAAAAATTACAATGACTTTAATTTATTATTTATTTATCCGAGTCAAGGAGTCGAACGCAATGGAAGAACGAAAATAAAAAAAACCTCGAACAAACAATGAATTCGCAATGACTGCATCACTAAAAAAAAATCGGAAAATCTGAAATTCCACCGTGTCACGGTGAAAAATCCCGTGACACGTTACAAATTCTCGCGTCACGGCAATTCCTTTTTTTTTTTTTTTTTTTTTTTTTTGCACTCAGGTCCACCGCGCCACGGTGGACTGTACCGTGACACGGTGGAATGTCCCGTGTCGCGGCAAAACCCCCCCCCCTTTTTTTTTTTTGTCGTGGCACAATGCTGAACTGACGCGCATACTTTATCGATAGAGGGAGGATTTTTATTTTTTAAAGTGGTCAAGCCCCCTTGAGGGGTTGCCTACGTATCCTAAAAAGGAATCAGGCCAAACGTAGCTCTATTGGGTCATGAACCCATGCGACTAAGCATAGAATTTCTTGAGTTGATCCAAGTTGGTTAAATTGTGGAAGTCGTTACCGTCCATGTCTACCAATTGTGCCGCTCCGCCAGACAGGATGGCTTTAACAATGTACGGGCCTGACCAATTCGGTCTGAATTTTCCTCTTGGATCTAACACATTTTTACGAAGTGCCATAAGCACCAGGTCACCCTCTTTGATGTTCCTAGTCTTGACTTTTTTATTAAAATGTCGCGCCATACGCTGTTGGTAGATTTGGATATGATGCAAAGCTGCCAAGCGTTTTTCATCAAGTAAGACTAGTTCATCATATCTTGATCTAATCCAGTGGACTTCATCTAATTAGCTTTCCAAAGCGATTCAAAGAGAAGGGATTTCGAGTTCTATTGGTTGTACAGCTTCAACTCCATAGACCAAAGAGAAAGGAGTAGCCCCCGTTGATGTACGAACAGAGGTTTGATATCCCCAAAGGGCGAAATGTAGCTTACTTGGCCAATCCTTGTAATTTTCTGTCATCTTTTCGATGATAGTTTTCACATTTTTGTTGGCCGATTCGACTGCGCCATTTGTTTGTGGTCTGTAAGGTGATGATCACTGATGCTTGATATGATATTTCTGTAATAATTCCGCGCATTCGGCTTGGGAATGTGTTCCATTATCACTGATCATCTCATGTGGTACCCCATAGCGGCATATGATATTTTTCTCAATGAGTTGAGCTACATGTTTCGCTGTCAGCTTAGCATATGAGGCAGCTTCGACCCATTTGGTGAAATAGTCGATTGCTACGAGGATGAATTCATGCCCCCCTTGTCCTGGTGGTGTTATTTTTCCAATGATGTCGATGCCCCAAGTGGAGAAAGGCCATGGAGAAGTATATGTGTAGAGAAGCGAAGGTGGAACATGCTGTAAATTTGCGTAGACTTGACCCTTCATACATTTCTTGACATATTCTGACAATCTCTCTCCATTGTAGTCCAATAATAACCTTGTCGTTGAATCTTTTGGACTAAAATATTTGCATTCATGTGTGTTCCACATATATCGGCATGAAGGTTTTCCATGGTTTTACGTGCTTCTTTTTGGCTATGCATAAGAGATTTCTTCCCATTTCAGTTCTCTTGTGTAGTTCTCCCCTGATGAGCACATACTGTGAGGCCAGGAGCCTCAAAGCACAGCGTGCCCTTTTATCAGTATTAGGAGGGTATTCTCCTCTTGTCACGTAATTAAGGATATCTGTAAACCATGGCTCTTCATCTTCTTCTTGTGGTTCTTGTTCGTCATCGAGTGCGTGAACATAAGCCGGCTCATATCTTCTTTCTGTGGTCAGTGGCATTCTGATTGTATCAGTTGGAATTCGCACCATTTATGCTAATTTAGCTAGTGCGTCGGCGAATTGGTTTTCTTCTCTTGGCATATACGTATATTCCACTTCATCTAGTTGCTCCGTGAGAGTTTCTAAATAAGCTTGATACGTAGCGAGACTTTCACTTCTCACTTTCCATCTCTTGGAGATTTGGTTAATGATTAGTGAAGAATCACCGTAGATTCTGAGTTTCTTAATTCCCAAGGCGACAGCTGTTTCTAACCCCAAAATGCATGCTTCATACTCTGCGGCATTGTTGGTGACATCAAAGTCGAGCTTCATGGAAATCGGGATGTGCTCTTCATTGGGTGATACAAGCAAGACTCCTACACCACATCCTTTTTGGTTTGAAGCTCCATCGAAATAGAGCGTCCAGCTATCATCTTAAGTCATGAGTAAATCTTCGTCAGGGAAATCGTACTCATCTTCTTCTTTTTCAACTTCTTCTAGCGAAAAGTCTCCTAAGAAGTCAGAAACCGCAGAACCTTTGATGGCTTTTTGTGGCACAAATCTCAAGTCAAACTGAGCAAGATTGACTATCCACCTTGATAATCTTTCATTGAGTGTCGCTTTTTCGAACAAGTATTTGAGAGGATCCATCTTGGACATGACATGCACCGTATGAGTGAGCATGTAATGTCTTAGTTTTTGTGCGGCCCACACAAGTGCGAGACACAACTTTTCAAGTGGTGTGTATCGCGTCTCATATCCTTGAAGCTTCATACTCAAGTAATAGATTGCATTCTCCTTGTTTTCGATCTCTTGTGCTAGCATTGCCCCCATCTTCTCTTGTGACCGTAAGGTAGAGTCGAAGAGGAAAGTCAGGTATTGCTGGCGCTAGCACGAGTTGGTTTGCCATGTACTCTTTGATTTTGTTGAAAGCCTTTTGGCAATCGTCATCCCATGTGACTGGGACATTTTTCTTGAGCTTCTTGAATATAGGTTCACATATCGCTGTGAGCTTTGATATGAACCTACTTATATACTGCAACCTTCTAATGAAACCTCGAATCTCTTTCTCATTCTTAGGTTGTGGCATGGCCATGATCGCTTTTACTTTTGTGGGATCTATTTCAATCCCTCGAGAACTGATCACATATCCAAGTAATTTGCTTGACGTGACTCCGAATGCACATTTTGCTGGATTTAATCTCATGTTGTACTTGCGGAGTCTTTCAAAGAACTTGCGAAGTGCAATAATATGGCCTGGGCGATCTTTAGACTTAACGATCATATCATCGACATAGACCTCCACCTCTTTGTGCATCATGTCATGTAACAACGCTGTAGCTGCTCTTTGCTAGGTGGCACCCGCGTTTTTCATCCCGAATGGCATTACCGTATAGCAATATGTACCCCATTGCGTGATGAATGTGGTTTTCTCCATGTCTTCTTCAGCCATCAATACCTGATTATATACGGCGTAACCGTCCATGAATTATAGGAGTGCATGGTTTGCTGTGTTATCGACCAGAATAACAATGTGAGGTAGAGGGAACCCATCTTTTGGGCTTGCTTTATTGAGATCCCTGTAATCAACACACATTCTAACCCTTCCATTCCTTCTTTGGAACTGGAACCACATTTGCTATCCATACTGGATATTTGGATACTCTGATGAATCCTGCAGCCAACTGCTTCCTGATTTCTTCCTTGATTTTGAGAGCCACATCCGGTTTCATACGGCGCAGCTTTTGTTTGACAGGCTTCATACCTGGAATGAGTGGTATCGTATGCTGAGCTATATCCCTGTCCATTCCTAGCATATCTTGGTATGACCAAGCAAATACATCAACGAATTCACTAAACAAGTTAATGAGCTCTTTGCGTTCATCTTAACTTAGTGTTAATCCAATTTTTACTTCTTTAACAGTCGTATCATTGGAAATGTTAACTGTTTCTATATCTTCGATAACTGTTGTTTTATTTTCGTGTTCTTCCATTACTTTTATTATTTCTTTGTGATTTTTATCATTAGCAAAGCAATATTGATCAGGTCTAGGGGAATGACACGCATCATAAGCAAATGTACTCATTTTATTGAATTCATTGGCTAATACATCAAGAAGGGCAAGGTCGGCTGCGACCTCACCGGAATTATTTGGACTAGAAAGAGAGGACTCAACAAGAGACTCAGGGTTAAACACTATAGCAGAAAGAGGGTCGGCCTCAGACTCTAAGGACTCGTCTACAGACTTAGACTCAGATTCATCAAACATAGGGCCTTCGCCAGCGGTTATTTCCAACTTCTCTCCATTTGGCGTAGTGATCCTCAATGTATTGCGCCATCCCCTTGAAATGTTGTCAGCTTAGATGATTAACTCGGAGGGGTCAAAATCCTTGTTTGCTATGACAGCTTGAATGAGCTCGGAGTTATCATTGCAGACGGGCTTAGACTCATTCTTCTCCATTCCAAAAAGCAGGATGATTCCTAGATCATCAGAGTTCGGGCTAGCTGGCTTATCGGTTGTGAAGAGCTCTTCGTCTTCATCAACAAAGTCACAATCGAGGAACATCTCGAATCCTGGTTCAGAGATCCCATCATGGACGAATTGCTTAGGGAATTCATAGCAAGGAAAGTCTTCCCCTTCCTTGATGTACTGGCCATTGAGTGTTAATGGATATGGACCCATGGTCATTTCCTTCTTCATGATTCGAGAGTTATTGCGAGCCTTCGTCTTCGATAGAGCTTGCTTCACATCTTCTTTTGTTGGCTTGAATCCCAAGCCAAAAGTATCCTTCTTGAGTGCACTAGGATGGCCCCAAGATTCAGCCATTTTCTTCTTGAGTCCAAGGGTCATTCCAGGGAAATGACCTTGCTTCTTCAGAATGGCATTGATATTGGTGTTTGAATAGGGATCGAAGTCGAGATGGCACTTTTCCTCCTCTTCAATCACGAGAACATCATCTAGTGAAAACCCCCAAAGATCTCCATCTTCTTCGTCATGTTCAACATGGACGATAGGAGTTTCGATAACTTGAATGCGCATAGGAGAAGCATCAATAGTAATTGGAACCCCTCCAACTATGGTTTTCACTTTCTGGTGAAGCGATGATGGAATCGCCTTTAGCTCATGAAGCCAAGGGCGTCCTAACAGCAGATTGAAAGAGGCCTTAATGTCCACCACCTTAAATTTAGTGCGACGTTCAATGGCCCCAGTAGTTATGTTCAATATGATAGTACCCACGGCTTGACGGCGAGTATTATCATAAGCGCGAATCCCTTGAGTGGAGGGAGTCAGTTCTTCATTCTTTATGCCCAACTTCTTTGCAGTACGGAGTGGGCACACATTGATTGCAGAGTCGTTATCAACTAGGCTCATAGGAACATTCATCTGCCTACACACCACAGTGAGGTGTAAGGCCTTATTATGTTGATCCCCTTCCGGGGGCAGATCCTTGTCAGAAAACGAAATCAGATTGCTGGTACTTGGCAATTCAGTAGTGAGAAAGTTGACCAGTCCTTGAGGAGTCATGTCATCATCAACTCCTATTTTCACCAGAGCATTCATCACATCCTTTCGATGCTCGTGGGAGGTGACCAAAAGCTTCCATACATTCATTTCCACCTTGGTCTTTTGCAATTGTTTGACCACATCGCTGTTCACAGGGTCAATGGTATCAACTATCGGATATGATTGTGGTGGAGGTGGAGGTGGATTAGGCTGTTGCAACCGTCCATTTCTGGTGAGAACCTTGACCTCAAAGTCCCCCCAAATGTCTTCACTTGTGCCAAGAGATGAACAGGCTATATCCTTGAGATAGACGTCTTCATCGTCACTATCCCAAATTCCATTTAGTTCTTCAGAACTCGATACAAATACAACTTCTGGCAGAGGTTCATTCACAGGTTGAATGAGTATCGACGGATCAAAGGAGATTTCATCTCCCGTGAAAGCCAAAGCATCAGAAAGTGGACCTGTTTGAATGTTAGACTTCTTGCCCCCTAGAGGGACAGGAAGTTGATTAGCATCAATTAGGTCTTGGATCGCATCCTTCAACCTCCAACACTTCTCATTGTTATGACCCTTGCCCTGATGAAACTTGCAATGAGCATTGGGGTCATAGCTAGCGGTCCTATTCTCTGGTCGAGGTTCTGGAAATGGTCCGATTGGCATAATCAGTCCTTGACCATGCAAACGGTCATAAGCAGCATCATAAGTCATTCCCAAAGGCGTGTAAACCCTCCTTTGCCTTTGTAATCTTTGAGGAGGATCATTAAGGGCCAGCACATCATTGATATTGATATTGTTGGTAGCATTATTGGGCTTAGAAGACGAAGAAGAAGGAGTGTCGTTCTTCTTGTTTTTCCAAGTGCTGTTATTATTGTTGCTACCAACAGACTTCATTAGTTCGTCCTCGATATTGATACCAATATCGTATACAGCTTCAAAGGTACTCAGAGGCAGAAACTTCAAGTGTTGCTTGTACTTATGAGTCAGATTAGCAATGAACAAGCAAACCATTTCTTTCTCCTTGGGGGGATCCACCAGGAGCGCAGCTGTTTCCCTCCACCTGCTTAAGTAAGTGGTGAAGCCTTCATTCTCTTTCTGTTTGAGAATGGAGAGTTCACGTTCAGAAGTCTTGGCTTGAATGTTACACTTGTAACGATTCATAAAGCTTTCAGCAACATCCTCCAAGGTCGCGACATGTTTGGATTCCAAAGAGTAGAACCACTGTTGACAGGCATGCTCCAAGGAAAGAGGGAACACCGTAGGGAAGAGTGTCATATCTACTCCCTTAAGAGCCATAGTTGCCGAAAAAGCCTTCAAATGGAAAAGCGGATTATCCGTAGGCTTGAATTTGGGAATGTCAGTATTGGAAAACTTCTCAGGAAGCTTGTCTCTTATGGATTAAGAGGTGACAGGCTGTTCCACATAAGTGAATTCTTCAGAAATCTTGCTCATCTGTTCCTTAATCTTGTCCATTGCAGCAGTAGTGACATTGTTTTGACTGTCTTGTTCTACCGTGCTGACTCTAGTGGTGAGTGTCTGCATCATGTTAGACAACCTTTCGGTTTTCCTGTTGAGGTTCTCGATGTCTTCCTTAGTAGCCATTGGTTGAAAGTAGACTGGAGATGGATCTTGTGGAGATGATTGAGGTGGTTTCCTTGTACGCCTCTTTGGTATAAGAGGTTGTTGAGGTATTAACTCGAACCGTAACAATCTACCCCTGCTTCTTGACCAAGTGTTGTGACACCGAAACAAACACACCTTTAATGACCAAACTTAACCTTAATTCATCCGGATTAAAAAAAGGAAAAAAGAAAAAAAAATTTATTTTATTTTTTTATTTATTAAAAATCTATAATTTTGAAATTCTACTTGTTTATTTATTTTTATTTTTTTAAAAATATGGGAGGATACCATCCGACTTACTCCGAAAAAAAAACGACAAAAAAACAAGACTACCATAAAATACAGTCAAAAAGTAGTGCACGACTTAAGGAAAAAAGTGTGTGAACACGATCTGTGAGTGATTAAGTGAGGTTATGGACGCGTGTTTTGACCGTACAGCTAGACATGACCCCAAACTGGACACAACAACCACATACGTATGCACAAAAATCGAAAAAAGACTAACAAGACACTTTTCCTAGGCACCGGGTCACGGTGCTGGCTGTCGTGACACGGTGCTGGCTGTCGTGACACGGTGTAGTCTACCGTCAGACGGTAAAAAGCCCCGTGTCACGGCACTGTTCACCGTGGCGCGGCAGAATATGCCGTGACACGGTGCGCAGTTCCAGGTCAGTTTTGTGATTTTTCCAGATTTTAACCGATTTTAGGTCCGTACTAATTACTATGTGAGAATAAAAACCCTCGGTCATGGGTTAAACAAAAGAGTAAACACATGAAGGTTAGCACCAAACAACCACATAGCATTTAGGCACGATGATGTAAAAAAAAAAAAAAAAAAGTTTGCAACCTAGAGTCAAGATCTATGTTCAACTATTGGTCAAGCTTTGGGTGTCAAAAGGGTACCATTACTAGGAGAAAATATGTAATGGCCACCGGTTGAAAACCCCCCATTGCCACCGGTTTTGAACCGGTGGTCATTTGGGGGGTGGCAATAAAGCAACGAATGGCCGCCGGTTCAAAATCGGTGGCAAAAGTCCTCATGGCCACCGGTTAACCGGTGGTAATAATAATTATGGCCACCGGCTAACCGGTGGCAATAATAATGGCGCGGTTTTTTTTTGGAGGGGAAGGCTGACTATTGCCACCGATTTGAACCGGTAAACCGGTGGCAATAATAAGGATCTAATTTTTTTTTTTTTTTCCTGCAATTATTCCTGCAACTGATCCTGCTATAATATTTTGCCATATTATTGCTATAAATTTTGCCATAATATAATTATAATTAATAATCATAACAAGAATTAAAATTATATATTTAGACTTTTATAATTAAAAACCAAATGAAATACAACAAATAAAGTGTGATATACACATAAATACAAACAATACTAATAACTAGTCAATATTAAAGTCTAAAAGTTAATAATTAACAAAGTATAAATTAAAAATGATGCCACATTTACAAATTGAAGGTGATGAAAGATGTCAACATGTCTCGAACTTCATTAAGCTCCTTGCTTGTTAACGGATTTCCCTTTTGCACCTTGCAAAACTTGGAATATATATAAATTATGTTAGAATAAATTAAATTAATTAGTTAAGTTAAACATGTGAGTAATAAATATGTAAAAAATTAAAAACTTAGGTCAAAACGGTAAAAAAGAAGGCCTAAAAGACTTCTACTTGCCCATTTTCTACATTTTTAAACAATTGATCAAGTTCTTTCTCATAACATGTCAATTATACTTAGTTATAGGTAGCAAAGCCTTGGAATCACAAAAAAAGGGCATTTTACTAAGTTTATGGTCGCATTTTCATCCAAAATAGCCTAAATAAGGCTTATTTGACTTCTACTTGCCCATTTTCTACATTTTTAAACAAATGACCAAGTTCTTTCTCATAACATGTCAATTATACTTAGTTATAGGAGGCTAAGCCTTGAAATCACAGAAAAAGGACATTTTACTAAGTTTAAGGTCGCATTTTCATCCAAAATAGCCTGAATAAGGCCTATTTGACTTCTGCTTGCCCATTTTCTACATTTTAAAACAAATGATCAAGTTCTTTCTCATAAATTGTCAATTATACTTAGTTATAGTTGGCTAAGCTTTTAAATCACAGAAAAAGAGCATTTTACTAAATTTAAGGTCGCATTTTCATCAAAAATAACCTAAATAAGGCCTAAAAGACTTCTACTTGCCCATTTTCTACATTTTTAAACAAATGACCAAGTTCTTTCTCATAAAATCTCTATTATAATTAGTTATAGGTGTCTAAGCCTTAAAATCACAGAAAAAGAGCATTTTACTAAGTTTAAGGTCGCATTTTCATCCAAAATAGCCTAAATAAGGCCTATTTGACTTCTACTTGCCCATTTTCTACATTTTTAAACAAATGACCAAGTTCTTTCTCATAACATGTCAATTATACTTAGTTATAGGAGGCTAAGCCTAGAAATCACATAAAAAGGGCATTTTACTAAGTTTAAGGTCGCATTTTCATCCAAAATAGCCTAAATAAGGCCTATTTGACTTCTACTTGCCTAATTTCTACATTTTTAAACAAATGAAAAAGTTCTTTCTCATAACATGTCAATTATACTTAGTTATAGGTGGCTAAGCCTTGAAATCACAGAAAAAAAGCATTTTACTAAGTTTAAGGTCGCATTTTCATCCAAAATAGCCTAAATAAGGCCTAAAAGACTTCTACTTGCCCATTTTCTACATTTTTAAACAAATGACCAAGTTCTTTCTCATAACATGTCATTTATACTAAGTTATAGATGGCTAAGCCTTGAAATCACAGAAAAAGGGCATTTTACTAAGTTTAAGGTCGCATTTTCATCCAAAATAGCCTAAATAAGGCCTATTTGACTTCTGCTTGCCCATTTTCTACATTTTTAAACAAATGACCAAGTTCTTTCTCATAACATGTCAATTATACTTAGTTATAGGAGGCTAAGCCTTGAAATCACAGAAAAAGGGCATTTTACTAAGTTTAAGGTCCATTTTCATCCAAAATAGCCTGAATAAGGCTTATTTGACTTCTGCTTGCCCATTTTCTACATTTTAAAACAAATGATCAAGTTCTTTCTCATAACATGTCAATTATACTTTGTTATAGTTGGCTAAGCCTTTAAATGACATAAAAGAGCATTTTACAAATTTAAGGTCGCATTTTCATCCAAAATAGCCTAAATAAGGCCTATTTGACTTCTACTTGCACATTTTCTACATTTTTAAACAAATGACCAAGTTCTTTCTCATAACATGTCAATTATACTTAGTTATAGGAGGCAAAGCCTTGAAATCACATAAAAAGCGCATTTTACTAAGTTTAAGGTCGCATTTTCATCCAAAATAGCCTGAATAAGGCCTATTTGACTTCTACTTGCACATTTTCTACATTTTTAAACAAATGACCAAGTTCTTTCGCATAACATGTCAATTATACTTATTTATAGGAGTCTAAGCCTTGAAATCACAGAAAAAGGGCATTTTACTAAGTTTAAGGTCGCATTTTCGTCCAAAATAGCCTGAATAAGGCCTATTTGACTTCTGCTTGCCCATTTTCTACATTTTAAAACAAATGATCAAGTTCTTTCTCATAACATTTCAATTATACTTAGTTATAGTTGGATAAGCCTTTAAATCACAGAAAAAGAGCATTTTACTAAATTTAAGGTCGCATTTTCATCCAAAATAGCCTAAATAAAGCCTAAAAGACTTCTAATTGCCCATTTTCTATATTTTTAAACAAATGACCAAGTTCTTTCTCATAAAATCTCTATTATACTTAGTTATAGGTGGCTAAGCCTTGAAATCACAGAAAAAGAGTATTTTACTAAGTTTAAGGTCGCATTTTCATCCAAAATAGCCTAAATAAGGCCTATTTGACTTCTACTTGCCCATTTTCTACATTTTTAAACAAATGACCAAGTTCTTTCTCATAACACATCAATTATACTTAGTTATAGGAGGCTAAGCCATAAATCACAGAAAAAGGGCATTTTACTAAGTTTAAGGTCGCATTTTCATCCAAAATAGCCTAAATAAAGCCTATTTGACTTTTGCTTGCCCATTTTCTACATTTTTAAACAAATGATCAAGTTCTTTCACATAACATGTCAATTATACTTAGTTATAGGTGGCTAAGCCTTGAAATCACAGAAAAAGGGCATTTTACTAAGTTTAAGGTCGCATTTTCATCCAAAATAGCCTAAATAAGGCCTATTTGACTTATGCTTGCCCATTTTCTATATTTTTAAACAAATGACCAAGTTCTTTCTCATAACATGTCAATTATACTTAGTTATAGGAGGCTAAGCCTTGAAATCACAGAAAAAGGGCATTTTACTAAGTTTAAGGTCCATTTTCATCCAAAATAGCCTGAATAAGGCTTATTTGACTTCTACTTGCCCATTTTCTACATTTTAAAACAAATGATCAAGTTCTTTCTCATAACATGTCAATTATACTTAGTTATAGTTGGCTAAGCCTTTAAATGACATAAAAGAGCATTTTACAAATTTAAGGTCGCATTTTCATCCAAAATAGCCTAAATAAGGCCTATTTGACTTCTACTTGCACATTTTCTACATTTTTAAACAAATGACCAAGTTCTTTCTCATAACATGTCAATTATACTTAGTTATAGGAGGCAAAGCCTTGAAATCACATAAAAAGCGCATTTTACTAAGTTTAAGGTCGCATTTTCATCCAAAATAGCCTGAATAAAGCCTATTTGACTTCTACTTGCACATTTTTTACATTTTTAAACAAATGACCAAGTTCTTTCTCATAACATGTCAATTATACTTATTTATAGGAGGCTAAGCCTTGAAATCACAGAAAAAGGGCATTTTACTAAGTTTAAGGTCGCATTTTCGTCCAAAATAGCCTGAATAAGGCCTATTTGACTTCTGCTTGCCCATTTTCTACATTTTAAAACAAATGATCAAGTTCTTTCTCATAACATGTCAATTATACTTAGTTATAGTTGGATAAGCCTTTAAATCACAGAAAAAGAGCATTTTACAAAATTTAAGGTCGCATTTTCATCCAAAATAGCCTAAATAAAGCCTAAAAGACTTCTAATTGCCCATTTTCTACATTTTTAAACAAATGACCAAGTTATTTCTCATAAAATCTCTATTATACTTAGTTATAGGTGGCTAAGCCTTGAAATCACAGAAAAAGAGCATTTTACTAAGTTTAAGGTCGCATTTTCATCCAAAATAGCCTAAATAAGGCCTATTTGACTTCTACTTGCCCATTTTCTACATTTTTAAACAAATGACCAAGTTCTTTCTCATAACATGTCAATTATACTTAGTTATAGGAGGCTAAGCCATAAATCACAGAAAAAGGGCATTTTACTAAGTTTAAGGTCGCATTTTAATCCAAAATAGCCTGAATAAAGCCTATTTGACTTTTGCTTGCCCATTTTCTACATTTTTATACAAATGATCAAGTTCTTTCTCATAACATGTCAATTATACTTAGTTATAGGTGGCTAAGCCTTGAAATCACAGAAAAAGAGCATTTTACTAAATTTAAGGTCGCATTTTCATCCAAAATAGCCTTAATAAGGCCTAAAAGACTTCTACTTGCCCATTTTCTACATTTTTAAACAAATGACCAAATTATTTATCATAAAATCTCTATTATACTTAGTTATATGTGGCTAAGCCTTGAAATCACAGAAAAAAAGCATTTTACTGAGTTTAAGGTCGCATTTTAATCCAAAATAGCCTAAATAAGGCCTAAAAGACTTCTACTTGCCCATTTTCTACATTTTTAAACAAATGACCAAGTTATTTCTCATAACATGTCAATTATACTTAGTTATAGGAGGCAAAGCCTTGAAATCACATAAAAAGCGCATTTTACTAAGTTTAAAGTCGCATTTTCATCCAAAATAGCCTGAATAAGGCCTATTTGACTTCTACTTGCACATTTTTTACATTTTTAAACAAATGACCAAGTTCTTTCTCATAACATGTCAATTATACTTATTTATAGGAGGCTAAGCCTTGAAATCACAGAAAAAGGGCATTTTACTAAGTTTAAGGTCGCATTTTCATCCAAAACAGCCTAAATAAGGCCTATTTGACTTCTGCTTGCCCATTTTCTACATTTTAAACAAATGACCAAGTTCTTTCTTATAACATGTCACTTATACTTAGTTATAGGAGGCTAAGCCTTGAAATCACAGAAAAAGGGCATTTTACTAAGTTTAAGGTCGCATTTTCATCCAAAATAGCCTGAATAAGGCCTATTTGACTTCTGCTTGCCCATTTTCTACATTTTAAAACAAATGATCAAGTTCTTTCTCATAACATGTCAATTATACTTAGTTATAGGAGGCAAAGCCTTGAAATCACAGAAAAAGGGCATTTTACTAAGTTTAAGTTCGCATTTTCATCCAAAATAGCCTGAATAAGGCCTATTTGACTTCTGCTTGCCCATTTTCAACATTTTTAAACAAATGACCAAGTTCTTTCTCATAAAATGTCAATTATACTTAGTTATAGGAGGCTAAGCCTTGAAATCACAGAAAAAGGGCATTTTACTAAGTTTAAGGTCGCATTTTCATCCAAAATAGCCTAAATAAGGCCTATTTGACTTATGCTTGCCCATTTTCTACATTTTAAACAAATGACCAAGTTCTTTCTCATAACATGTCAATTATACTTGTTTATAGGAGGCAAAGCCTTGAAATCACATAAAAAGGGCATTTTACTAAGTTTAAGGTCGCATTTTCATCCAAAATAGCCTAAATAAGGCCTATTTGACTTATGCTTGCCCATTTTCTACATTTTTAAACAAATGACCAAATTCTTTCTCATAACATGTCAATTATACTTATTTATAGGAGGCAAAGCCTTGAAATCACATAAAAAGGGCATTTTACTAAGTTTAAGGTCGCATTTTCATCCAAAATAGCCTGAATAAGGCCTATTTGACTTCTGCTTGCCCATTTTCTACATTTTTAAACAAAAGACCAAGTTCTTTCTCATAAAATGTCAATTATACTTAGTTATAGGAGGATAAGCCTTGAAATCACAGAAAAAGGGCATTTTACTAAGTTTAAGGTCGCATTTTCATCCAAAATAGCCTAAATAAGGCCTATTTGACTTCTGCTTGCCCATTTTCTACATTTTTAAACAAATGACCAAGTTCTTTCTCAGAACATGTCAATTATACTTAGTTATAGGAGGCTAAGCCTTGAAATCACATAAAAAGGGCATTTTTACTAAGTTTAAGGTCGCATTTTCATCCAAAATAGCCTAAATACGGCCTATTTGACTTCTACTTGCCCATTTTCTACGTTTTTAAACAAATGACCAAGTTCTTTCTCATAACATATCAATTATACTTAGTTATAGGAGGCAAAGCCTTGAAATCACAGAAAAAGGGCATTTTACTAAGTTTAAGGTCGCATTTTCATCCCAAATAGCAAAAATAAGGCCTATTTGACTTCTGCTTACCCATTTTCTACATTTTTAAACAAATGACAAAGTTCTTTCTCATAACATGTCAATTATACTTATTTTTAGGAGGATAAGCCTTGAAATCACAGAAAAAGGGCATTTTACTAAGTTTAAGGTCGCATTTTCATCCAAAATAGCCTAAATAAGGCCTATTTGACTTCTGCTTGCCCATTTTCTACATTTTTAAACAAATGACCAAGTTCTTTCTCATAACATGTCAATTATACTTAGTTATAGGAGGCCAAGCCTTGAAATCACAGAATAAGGGCATTTTACTAAGTTTAAGGTCGCATTTTCATCCAAAATAGCCTGAATAAGGCCTATTTGACTTCTGCTTGCCCATTTTCTACATTTTAAAACAAATGATCAAGTTCTTTCTCATAACATGTCAATTATACTTAGTTATAGTTGGATAAGCCTTTAAATCATAGAAAAAGAGCATTTTACTAAATTTAAGGTCGCATTTTCATCCAAAATAGCCTTAATAAGGCCTAAAAGACTTCTACTTGCCCATTTTCTACAGTTTTAAACAAATGACCAAGTTCTTTCTCATAAAATCTCTATTATACTTAGTTATAGGTGGCTAAGCCTTGAAATCACATAAAAAGAGCATTTTACTAAGTTTAAGGTCGCATTTTCATCCAAAATAGCCTAAATAAAACCTATTTAACTTCTACTTGCCCATTTTTCTACATTTTTAAATAAATGACCAAGTTCTTTCTCATAACATGTCAATTATACTTATTTATAGGAGGCTAAGCCTTGAAATGACATAAAAAGGGCATTTTACTAAGTTTAAGGTCGCATTTTCATCCAAAATAGCCTAAGTAAGGCCTATTTGACTTCTACTTGCACATTTTTTACATTTTTAAACAAATGACCAAGTTCTTTCTCATAACTTGTCAATTATACTTAGTTATAGGAGGCCAAGCCTTGAAATCACAGAAAAAGGGCATTTTACTAAGTTTAAGGTCGCATTTTCATCCAAAATAGCCTAAATAAGGCCTATTTGACTTCTACTTGCCCATTTTCAACATTTTTAAACAAATGACCAAGTTCTTTCTCATAAAATCTCTATTATACTTAGTTATAGGTGGCTAAGCCTTGAAATCACAGAAAAAGAGCATTTTACTAAGTTTAAAATCGCATTTTCATCAAAAATAGCCTAAATAAGGCCTATTTGACTTCTGCTTGCCCATTTTCTACATTTTTAAACAAATGACCAAGTTCTTTCTCATAAAATGTTTATTATACTTAGTTATAGGAGGTTAAGCCTTGAAATCACAGAAAAAGGGCATTTTACTAAGTTTAAGGTCGCATTTTCATCCAAAATAGCCTAAATAAGGCCTATTTGACTTCTGCTAGCCCATTTTCTACATTTTTAAACAATTGACCAAGTTCTTTCTCATAACATGTCAATTATACTTAGTTATAGGAGGTTAAGCCTTTAAATCACAGAAAAAGGGCATTTTACTAAGTTTAAGGTCGCATTTTCATCCAAAATAGCCTGAATAAGGCCTATTTGACTTCTGCTTGCCCATTTTCTACATTTTTAAACAAATGATCAAGTTTTTTCTCATAAAATTTCAATTATACTTAGTTATAGGTTCCTAAGCCTTAAAATCACAGAAAAAGAGTATTTTACTAAATTTAAGGTCGCATTTTCATCCAAAATAGCGTAAATAAGGCCTAAAAGACTTCTACTTGCCCATTTTCTACATTTTTAAACAAATGACCAAGTTCTTTCTCATAACATGTCAATTATACTTAGTTATAGGAGGCTAAGCCATGAAATCACATAAAAAGGGCATTTTACTAAATTTAAGGTCGCATTTTCATCCAAAATAGCCTAAATAAGGCCTATTTGACTTCTACTTGCCCATTTTCTACGTTTTTAAACAAATGACAAAGTTCTTTCTCATAACATGTCAATTATACTTAGTTATAGGAGGCTAAGCCTTGAAATCACAGAAAAAGGGCATTTTACTAAGTTTAAGGTCGCATTTTCATCCAAAATAGCATAAATAAGGCCTATTTGACTTCTGCTTGCCCATTTTCTACATTTTTTAACAAATGACCAAGTTCTTTCTCATAACATGTCAATTATAATTCGTTATAGGAGGCTAAGCCTTGAAATCACCGAAAAAGGGCATTTTACTAAGTTTAAGGTCGCATTTTCATCCAAAATAGCCTGAATAAGGCCTATTTGACTTCTGCTTGCCCATTTTCTACATTTTTAAACAAATGATCAAGTTCTTTCTCATAACATGTCGATTATACTTAGTTATAGGAGGCAAAGCCTTGAAATCACAGAAAAAGGGCATTTTACTAAGTTTAAGGTCGCATTTTCATCCAAAATAGCCTAAATAAGGCCTATTAGACTTCTATTTGCACATTTTCTACGTTTTTAAACAAATGACCAAGTTCTTTCTCATAACATGTCAATAATTCTTAGTTATAGGAGGAAAATCCTTGAAAGCACAGAAAAAGGGCATTTTACTAAGTTTAAGGTCGCATTTTCATTTAAAATAGCCTAAATAAGGCCTATTTGACTTCTACTTGCCCATTTTCTACATTTTTAAACAAATGACCAAGTTATTTCTTATAACATGTCAATTATACTTAGTTATATGAGGCTAAGCCTTGAAATCACATAAAAAGGGCATTTTACTAAGTTTAAGATCGCATTTTCATCCAAAATAGCCTGAATAAGGCCTATTTGACTTCTACTTGCCCATTTTCTACATTTTTAAACAAATGACCAAGTTCTTTCTCATAACATGTCAATTATACTTAGTTATAGGAGGCAAAGCCTTGAAATCACAGAAAAAGGGCATTTTACTAAGTTTAAGGTCGCATTTTCATCCAAAATAGCCTGAATAAGGCCTATTTGACTTCTGCTTGCCCATTTTCTACATTTTAAAACAAACGATCAAGTTCTTTCTCATAACATGTAGATTATACTTAGTTATAGTTGGCAAAGTCTTTAAATCACAGAAAAAGAGCATTTTACTAAATATAAGGTCGAAGTTTCATCCAAAATAGCTTAAATAAGTCCTAAAAGACTTCTACTTGCCCATTTTCTACATTTTTAAACAAATGACCAAGTTCTTTCTCATAAAATCTGTATTATACTTAGTTATAGGTGGCTAAGCCTTAAAATCACAGAAAAGGGCATTTTGCTAAGTTTAAGGTCGCATTTTCATCCAAAATAGCTTGAATTAGGCCTATTTGACTTCTGCTTGCCCATTTTCTACATTTTTAAACAAATGATCAAGTTTTTTCTCATAAAATTTCAATTATACTTAGTTATAGGTGGCTAAGCCTTGAAATCACAGAAAAAGAGTATTTTACTAAATTTAAGGTCGCATTTTCATCTAAATTAGCGTAAATAAGGCCTATTTGACTTCTACTTGCCCATTTTCTACATTTTAAATCAAATTACCAAGTTCTTTCTCATAACATGTTAATTATATTTAGTTATAGGAGGCAAAGCCTTGAAATCACAGAAAAAGGGCATTTTACTAAGTTTAAAGTCGCATTTTCATCCAAAATAGCCTAAAAAAGGCCTATTTGACTTCTACTTGCCCATTTTCTACATTTTTAAACAAATGACCTAGTTCTTTCTCATAACATGTTAATTATACTTAGTTATAGGAGGCAAAGCCTTTAAATCACAGAAAAAGAGCATTATACTAAATATAAGGTCGAAGTTTCATCCAAAATAGCCTAAATAAGGCCTAAAAGACTTCTACTTGCCCATTTTCTACATTTTTAAACAAATGACCAAGTTCTTTCTCATAAAATCTCTATTATACTTAGTTATAGGTGTCTAAACCTTAAAATCACAGAAAAAGAGCATTTTACTAAGTTTATGGTCGCATTTTCATCCAAAATAGCCTAAATAAGGCCTATTTGACTTCTACTTGCCCATTTTCTACATTTTTAAACAAATGACCAATTTCTATCTCATAACATGTCAATTATACTTAGTTATAGGAGGTAAACCCTTGAAATCACAGAAAAAGGGCATTTTACTAAGTTTAAGGTCGTATTTTCATCCAAAATAGCTTGAATAAGGCCTATTTGAATTCTGCTTGCCCATTTTCTACATTTTTAAACAAATGATCAAGTTCTTTCTCATAACATGTCAATTATACTAAGTCATAGGTGGCTAAGCCTTGAAATCACAGAAAAAGAGCATTTTACTAAATTTAAGGTCGCATTTTCATCCAAAATAGCCTAAATAAGGCCTATTTGACTTCTGCTTGCCCATTTTCTCCATTTTTAAACAAATGACCAAGTTCTTTCTCATAAAATGTTAATTATACTTAGTTATAGGAGTCCAAGCCTTGAAATCAAAGAATAAGGGCATTTTACTAAGTTTAAGGTCGCATTTTCATCCAAAATAGCCTGAATAAGGCCTATTTGACTACTGCTTGCCCATTTCTACATTTTAAAACAAATGATCAAGTTCTTTCACATAACATGTCAATTATACTTAGTTATAGTTGGCTAAGCCTTTAAATCACATAAAAAGAGCATTTTACTAAATTTAAGGTCGCATTTTCATCCAAAATAGCCTAAATAAGGCCTAAAAGACTTCTACTTGCCCATTTTCTACATTTTTAAACAAATGACCAAGTTCTTTATCATAAGATCTCTATCATACTTAGTTATAGGTGGCTAAGCCTTGAAATCACAGAAAAAGAGCATTTTACTAAGTTTAAAGTCGCATTTTCATCCAAAATAGCCTAAATAAGGCCTATTTGACTTCTACTTGCCCATTTTCTACATTTTTGAACAAATGACCAAGTTCTTTCTCATAACATGTCAATTATACTTATTTATAGGGGGCAAAGCCTTGAAATCACAGAAAAAGGGCATTTTACTAAGTTGAAGGTCGCATTTTCATCCAAAATAGCCTAAATAAGGCCTACTTGACTTCTGCTTGCCCATTTTCTACATTTTAAAACAAACGATCAAGTTCTTTCTCATAACATGTCAATTATACTTTGTTATAGTTGGAAAAGCCTTTAAATCACAGAAAAAGAGCATTTTACTAAATTTAAGGTCGCATTTTCATCCAAAATAGCATAAATAAGGCCTAAAAGACTTCTACTTGCCCATTTTCTACATTTTTAAACAAATGACCAAGTTATTTCTCATAAAATCTCTATGATACTTAGTTATAGGTGGCTAAGCCTTGAAATTACAAAAAATGAGCATTTTACTAAGTTTAAGGTCTCATTTTCATCCAAAATAGCCTAAATAAGGCCTATTTGACTTCTACTTGCCCATTTTCTACATTTTTAAACAAATGACCAAGTTCTTTCTCATAACATGTCAATTATACTCAGTTATAGGAGGCAAAGCCTTGAAATCACATAAAAAGAGCATTTTACTAAGTTTAAGGTCGTATTTTCATCCAAAATAGCCTAAATAAGGCTTATTTGACTTCTGTTTGCCCATTTTCTACATTTTTAAACAAATGACAAATTTCTTTCTCATAACAAGTCAATTATACTTTGTTATAGGAGGCAAAGCCTTTAAATCACAGAAAAAGGGCATTTTACTAAGTTTAAGGTCGCATTTTCATCCAAAATAGCCTAAATAAGGCCTATTTGACTTCTACTTGCCCATTTTCTACATTTTTCAACAAATGACCAAGTTCTTTCTCATAACATGTTAATTATACTTAGTTATAGGAGGCTAAGCCTTGAAATCACAGAAAAAGGGCATTTTACTAAGTTTAAGGTCGCATTTTCATCCAAAATAGCCTGAATAAAGCCTATTTGACTTCTGCTTGCCCATTTTCTACATTTTTAAACAAATGATCAAGTTCTTTCTCATAACATGTCAATTATACTTAGTTATAGGTGGCTAAGCCTTGAAATCACAGAAAAAGAGCATTTTACTAAATTTAAGGTCGCATTTTCATCCTAAATAGCTTAAATAAGGCCTAAAAGACTTCTACTTGCCCATTTTCTACATTTTTAAACAAATGACCAAGTTCTTTCTCATAAAATCTCTATTATACTTATTTTTAGGTGGCTAAGCCTTGAAATCACATAAAAAGAGCATTTTACTAAGTTTAAGGTCGCATTTTCATCAAAAATAGCCTAAATAAGGCCTAAAAGACTTCTACTTGCCTATTTTCTACATTTTTAAACAAATGACCAAGTTCTTTCTCAGAACATGTCAATTATACTTAGTTATAGGAGGCTAAGCCTTGAAATAACATAAAAAGGGCATTTTTACTAAGTTTAAGGTCGCATTTTCATCCAAAATAGCCTTAATACGGCCTATTTGACTTCTGCTTGCCCATTTTCTACATTTTTAAACAAATGACCAAGTTCTTTCTCATAATATGTCAATTATACTTAGTTATAGGAGGCCAAGCCTTGAAATTACAGAATAAGGGCATTTTACTAAGTTTAAGGTCGCATTTTCATCCAAAATAGCCTGAATAAGGCCTATTTGACTTCTGCTTGCCCATTTTCTACATTTTAAAACAAATGATCAAGTTCTTTCTCATAACATGTCAATTATACTTAGTTATAGTTGGATAAGCCTTTAAATCATAGAAAAAGAGCATTTTACTAAATTTAAGGTCGCATTTTCATCAAAAATAGCCTAAATAAGGCTTAAAAGACTTCTACTTGCCCATTTTCTACATTTTTAAACAAATGACCAAGTTCTTTCTCATATAATCTCTATTATACTTAGTTATAGGTTGCTAAGCCTTGAAATCACAGAAAAAGAGCATTTTACTAAGTTTAAGGTCGCATTTTCATCCAAAATAGCCTAAATAAGGCCTATTTGACTTCTGCTTGCCCATTTTCTACATTTTTAAACAAATGACCAAGTTCTTTCTCATAACATGTCAATTATACTTAGTTATAGGAGGCTAAGCCTTGAAATCACAGAAAAAGGGCATTTTACTAAGGTTAAGGTCGCATTTTCATCCAAAATAGCCTGAATAAGGCCTATTTGACTTCTGCTTGCCCATTTTCTACATTTTTAAACAAATGATCAAGTTCTTTTTCATAAAATGTCAATTAAACTTAGTTATAAGTGGCTAAGCCTTGAAATCACAGAAAAAGAGTATTTTTTACTAAATTTAATATCGCATTTTCATCCAAAATAGCCTAAATAAGGCCTAAAAGACTTCTACTTGACCATTTTCTACATTTTTAAACAAATGACCAAGTTCTTTCTCATAAAATGTCAATTATACTTAGTTATAGGAGGCTAAGCCTTGAAATCACATAAAAAGGGCATTTTACTAAGTTTAAGGTCGCATTTTCATCCAAAATAGCCTAAATAAGGCCTAAAAGACTTCTACTTGCCCATTTTCTACATTTTTAAACAAATGACCAAGTTCTTTCTCATAACATGTCAATTATACTTAGTTATAGGAGGCAAAGACTTGAAATCACAGAAAAAGGGCATTTTATTAAGTTTAAGGTCGCATTTTCATCCAAAATAGCATGAATAAGGCCTATTTGACTTCTGCTTGCCCATTTTCTACATTTTAAAACAAACGATCAAGTTCTTTCTCATAACATGTCGATTATACTTAGTTATAGTTGGCAAAGCCTTTAAATCACAGAAAAAGAGCATTTTACTAAATTTAAGGTCGCAGTGTCATCCAAAATAGCCTAAATAAGGCCTAAAAGACTTCTACTTGCCCATTTTCTACATTTTTAAACAAATGACCAAGTTCTTTCTCATAAAATCTCTATTATACTTAGTTATAGGTGGCTAAGCCTTAAAATCACAGAAAAAGAGCATTTTACTAAGTTTAAGGTCGCATTTTCATCCAAAATAGCCAAAATAAAGTCTACTTGACTTCTACTTGCCCATTTTCTACATTTTTAAACAAATGACCGATTTCTTTCTCATAACATGTCAATTATACTTAGTTATAGGAGGTAAACCCTTGAAATCACAGAAAAAGGGCATTTTACTAAGTTTAAGATCGCATTTTCATCCAAAATAGCTTGAATAAGGCCTATTTGACTTCTGCTTGCCCATTTTCTACATTTTTAAACAAATGATCAAGTTCTTTCTCATAACATGTCAATTATACTAAGTTATAGCTGGCTAAGCCTTGAAATCACAGAAAAAGAGCATTTTACTAAATTTAATGTCGCATTTTCATCCAAAATAGCCTAAATAAGGCTTAAAAGACTTCTACTTGCCCATTTTCTAAATTTTTAAACAAATGACAAAGTTCTTTCTCATAAAATCTCTATTATACTTATTTGTAGGGGGCTAAGCCTTGAAATCACAGAATAAGAGCATTTTACTAAGTTTAAGGTCGCATTTTCATCCAAAAAAGCCTAAATAAGGCCTAAAAGACTTCTACTTGCCCATTTTCTACATTTTTAAACAAATGACCAAGTTCTTTCTCATAACATGTCAATTATACTTAGTTATAGGAGGCTAAGCCTTGAAATCACATAACAAGGGCATTTTACTAAGTTTAAGGTCGCATTTTCATCCAAAATAGCCTAAATGAGGCCTAATTGACTTCTACTTGCCCATTTTCTATGTTTTTAAACAAATGACCAAGTTCTTTCTCATAACATGTCGATTATACTTAGTTATAGTTGGCAAAGCCTTTAAATCACAGAAAAAGAGCATTTTACTAAATTTAAGGTCGCAGTGTCATCCAAAATAGCCTAAATAAGGCCTAAAAGACTTCTACTTGCCCATTTTCTACATTTTAAATCAAATGACCAAGTTCTTTCTCATAACATGTTAATTATATTTAGTTATAGGAGGCAAAGCCTTGAAATCACAGAAAAAGGGCATTTTACTAAGTTTAAAGTCGCATTTTCATCCAAAATAGCCTAAAAAAGGCCTATTTGACTTCTACTTGCCCATTTTCTACATTTTTAAACAAATGACCTAGTTCTTTCTCATAACATGTTAATTATACTTAGTTATAGGAGGCAAAGCCTTTAAATCACAGAAAAAGAGCATTATACTAAATATAAGGTCGAAGTTTCATCCAAAATAGCCTAAATAAGGCCTAAAAGACTTCTACTTGCCCATTTTCTACATTTTTAAACAAATGACCAAGTTCTTTCTCATAAAATCTCTATTATACTTAGTTATAGGTGTCTAAGCCTTAAAATCACAGAAAAAGAGCATTTTACTAAGTTTATGGTCGCATTTTCATCCAAAATAGCCTAAATAAGGCCTATTTGACTTCTACTTGCCCATTTTCTACATTTTTAAACAAATGACCAATTTCTATCTCATAACATGTCAATTATACTTAGTTATAGGAGGTAAACCCTTGAAATCACAGAAAAAGGGCATTTTACTAAGTTTAAGGTCGCATTTTCATCCAAAATAGCTTGAATAAGGCCTATTTGAATTCTGCTTGCCCATTTTCTACATTTTTAAACAAATGATCCAGTTCTTTCTCATAACATGTCAATTATACTAAGTCATAGGTGGCTAAGCCTTGAAATCACAGAAAAAGAGCATTTTACTAAATTTAAGGTCGCATTTTCATCCAAAATAGCCTAAATAAGGCCTATTTGACTTCTGCTTGCCCATTTTCTCCATTTTTAAACAAATGACCAAGTTCTTTCTCATAAAATGTTAATTATACTTAGTTATAGGAGTCCAAGCCTTGAAATCAAAGAATAAGGGCATTTTACTAAGTTTAAGGTCGCATTTTCATCCAAAATAGCCTGAATAAGGCCTATTTGACTACTGCTTGCCCATTTTCTACATTTTAAAACAAATGATCAAGTTCTTTCACATAACATGTCAATTATACTTAGTTATAGTTGGCTAAGCCTTTAAATCACATAAAAAGAGCATTTTACTAAATTTAAGGTCGCATTTTCATCCAAAATAGCCTAAATAAGGCCTAAAAGACTTCTACTTGCCCATTTTCTACATTTTTAAACAAATGACCAAGTTCTTTATCATAAGATCTCTATCATACTTAGTTATAGGTGGCTAAGCCTTGAAATCACAGAAAAAGAGCATTTTACTAAGTTTAAAGTCGCATTTTCATCCAAAATAGCCTAAATAAGGCCTATTTGACTTCTACTTGCCCATTTTCTACATTTTTGAACAAATGACCAAGTTCTTTCTCATAACATGTCAATTATACTTATTTATAGGGGGCAAAGCCTTGAAATCACAGAAAAAGGGCATTTTACTAAGTTGAAGGTCGCATTTTCATCCAAAATAGCCTAAATAAGGCCTACTTGACTTCTGCTTGCCCATTTTCTACATTTTAAAACAAACGATCAAGTTCTTTCTCATAACATGTCAATTATACTTAGTTATAGTTGGAAAAGCCTTTAAATCACAGAAAAAGAGCATTTTACTAAATTTAAGGTCGCATTTTCATCCAAAATAGCAAAAATAAGGCCTAAAAGACTTCTACTTGCCCATTTTCTACATTTTTAAACAAATGACCAAGTTATTTCTCATAAAATCTCTATGATACTTAGTTATAGGTGGCTAAGCCTTGAAATTACAAAAAATGAGCATTTTACTAAGTTTAAGGTCTCATTTTCATCCAAAATAGCCTAAATAAGGCCTATTTGACTTCTACTTGCCCATTTTCTACATTTTTAAACAAATGACCAAGTTCTTTCTCATAACATGTCAATTATACTCAGTTATAGGAGGCAAAGCCTTGAAATCACATAAAAAGAGCATTTTACTAAGTTTAAGGTCGTATTTTCATCCAAAATAGCCTAAATAAGGCTTATTTGACTTCTGTTTGCCCATTTTCTACATTTTTAAACAAATGACCAAGTTCTTTCTCATAACATGTCAATTATACTTAGTTATAGGAGGCCAAGCCTTGAAATTACAGAATACGGGCATTTTACTAAGTTTAAGGTCGCATTTTCATCCAAAATAGCCTGAATAAGGCCTATTTGACTTCTGCTTGCCCATTTTCTACATTTTAAAACAAATGATCAAGTTCTTTCTCATAACATGTCAATTATACTTAGTTATAGTTGGATAAGCCTTTAAATCATAGAAAAAGAGCATTTTACTAAATTTAAGGTCGCATTTTCATCAAAAATAGCCTAAATAAGGCTTAAAAGACTTCTACTTGCCCATTTTCTACATTTTTAAACAAATGACCAAGTTCTTTCTCATAAAATCTCTATTATACTTAGTTATAGGTTGCTAAGCCTTGAAATCACACAAAAAGAGCATTTTACTAAGTTTAAGGTCGCATTTTCATCCAAAATAGCCTAAATAAGGCCTATTTGACTTCTGCTTGCCCATTTTCTACATTTTTAAACAAATGACCAAGTTCTTTCTCATAACATGTCAATTATACTTAGTTATAGGAGGCTAAGCCTTGAAATCACAGAAAAAGGGCATTTTACTAAGGTTAAGGTCGCATTTTCATCCAAAATAGCCTGAATAAGGCCTATTTGACTTCCGCTTGCCCATTTTCTACATTTTTAAACAAATGATCAAGTTCTTTTTCATAAAATGTCAATTAAACTTAGTTATAAGTGGCTAAGCCTTGAAATCACAGAAAAAGAGTATTTTTTACTAAATTTAAGTTCGCATTTTCATCCAAAATAGCCTGAATAAGGCCTATTTGACTTCTACTTGACCATTTTCTACATTTTTAAACAAATGACCAAGTTCTTTCTCATAAAATGTCAATTATACTTAGTTATAGGAGGCTAAGCCTTGAAATCACATAAAAAGGGCATTTTACTAAGTTTAAGGTCGCATTTTCATCCAAAATAGCCTAAATAAGGCCTAAAAGACTTCTACTTGCCCATTTTCTACATTTTTAAACAAATGACCAAGTTCTTTCTCATAACATGTCAATTATACTTAGTTATAGGAGGCAAAGCCTTGAAATCACAGAAAAAGGGCATTTTATTAAGTTTAAGGTCGCATTTTCATCCAAAATAGCTTGAATAAGGCCTATTTGACTTCTGCTTGCCCATTTTCTACATTTTAAAACAAACGATCAAGTTCTTTCTCATAACATGTCGATTATACTTAGTTATAGTTGGCAAAGCCTTTAAATCACAGAAAAAGAGCATTTTACTAAATTTAAGGTCGCAGTGTCATCCAAAATAGCCTAAATAAGGCCTAAAAGACTTCTACTTGCCCATTTTCTACATTTTTAAACAAATGACCAAGTTCTTTCTCATAAAATCTCTATTATACTTAGTTATAGGTGGCTAAGCCTTAAAATCACAGAAAAAGAGCATTTTACTAAGTTTAAGGTCGCATTTTCATCCAAAATAGCCAAAATAAGGTCTATTTGACTTCTACTTGCCCATTTTCTACATTTTTAAACAAATGACCGATTTCTTTCTCATAACATGTCAATTATACTTAGTTATAGGAGGTAAACCATTGAAATCACAGAAAAAGGGCATTTTACTAAGTTTAAGGTCGCATTTTCATCCAAAATAGCTTGAATAAGGCCTATTTGACTTCTGCTTGCCCATTTTCTACATTTTAAAACAAACGATCAAGTTCTTTCTCATAACATGTCAATTATACTAAGTTATAGCTGGCTAAGCCTTGAAATCACAGAAAAAGAGCATTTTACTAAATTTAAGGTCGCATTTTCATCCAAAATAGCCTAAATAAGGCTTAAAAGACTTCTACTTGCCCATTTTCTAAATTTTTAAACAAATGACAAAGTTCTTTCTCATAAAATCTCTATTATACTTATTTATAGGTGGCAAAGCCTTGAAATCACAGAATAAGAGCATTTTACTAAGTTTAAGGTCGCATTTTCATCCAAAAAAGCCTAAATAAGGCCTAAAAGACTTCTACTTGCCCATTTTCTACATTTTTAAACAAATGACCAAGTTCTTTCTCATAACATGTCAATTATACTTAGTTATAGGAGGCTAAGCCTTGAAATCACATAACAAGGGCATTTTACTAAGTTTAAGGTCGCATTTTCATCCAAAATAGCCTAAATAAGGCCTATTTGACTTCTACTTGCCCATTTTCTATGTTTTTAAACAAATGACCAAGTTCTTTCTCATAACATGTCAATAATACTTAGGTATAGGTGGCTAAGCCTTGAAATCACAGAAAAAGAGTATTTTACTAAGTTTAAGGTCGCATTTTCATCCAAAATAGCCTAAATAAAGCCTAAAAGACTTCTACTTGCCCATTTTCTACATTTTTAAAAAAATGACCAAGTTCTTTCTCATAAAATCTATATTATACTTAGTTATAGCTGGCAAGACTTGAAATCACAGAAAAAGAGAATTTTACTAAGTTTAAGGTCGCATTTTCATTCGAAATAGCCTAAATAAGGCCTATTTGACTTCTACTTGCCCATTTTCTAAATTTTTAAACAAATGACCAAGTTCTTTCTCATAAAATGTCAATTATACTTAGTTATAGGAGGCTAAGCCTTGAAATCACATAAAAAGGGCATTTTACTAAGTTTAAGGTCGCATTTTCATCCAAAATAGCCTAAATAAGGCCTAAAAGACTTCTACTTGCCCATTTTCTACATTTTTAAACAAATGACCAAGTTCTTTCTCATAACATGTCAATTATACTTAGTTATAGGAGGCAAAGCCTTGAAATCACAGAAAAAGGGCATTTTATTAAGTTTAAGGTCGCATTTTCATCCAAAATAGCTTGAATAAGGCCTATTTGACTTCTGCTTGCCCATTTTCTACATTTTAAAACAAACGATCAAGTTCTTTCTCATAACATGTCGATTATACTTAGTTATAGTTGGCAAAGCCTTTAAATCACAGAAAAAGAGCATTTTACTAAATTTAAGATCGCAGTGTCATCCAAAATAGCCTAAATAAGGCCTAAAAGACTTCTACTTGCCCATTTTCTACATTTTTAAACAAATGACCAAGTTCTTTCTCATAAAATCTCTATTATACTTAGTTATAGGTGGCTAAGCCTTAAAATCACAGAAAAAGAGCATTTTACTAAGTTTAAGGTCGCATTTTCATCCAAAATAGCCAAAATAAGGTCTATTTGACTTCTACTTGCCCATTTTCTACATTTTTAAACAAATGACCGATTTCTTTCTCATAACATGTCAATTATACTTAGTTATAGGAGGTAAACCATTGAAATCACAGAAAAAGGGCATTTTACTAAGTTTAAGGTCGCATTTTCATCCAAAATAGCTTGAATAAGGCCTATTTGACTTCTGCTTGCCCATTTTCTACATTTTAAAACAAACGATCAAGTTCTTTCTCATAACATGTCAATTATACTAAGTTATAGCTGGCTAAGCCTTGAAATCACAGAAAAAGAGCATTTTACTAAATTTAAGGTCGCATTTTCATCCAAAATAGCCTAAATAAGGCTTAAAAGACTTCTACTTGCCCATTTTCTAAATTTTTAAACAAATGACAAAGTTCTTTCTCATAAAATCTCTATTATACTTATTTATAGGTGGCTAAGCCTTGAAATCACAGAATAAGAGCATTTTACTAAGTTTAAGGTCGCATTTTCATCCAAAAAAGCCTAAATAAGGCCTAAAAGACTTCTACTTGCCCATTTTCTACATTTTTAAACAAATGACCAAGTTCTTTCTCATAACATGTCAATTATACTTAGTTATAGGAGGCTAAGCCTTGAAATCACATAACAAGGGCATTTTACTAAGTTTAAGGTCGCATTTTCATCCAAAATAGCCTAAATAAGGCCTATTTGACTTCTACTTGCCCATTTTCTATGTTTTTAAACAAATGACCAAGTTCTTTCTCATAACATGTCAATTATACTTAGGTATAGGTGGCTAAGCCTTGAAATCACAGAAAAAGAGTATTTTACTAAGTTTAAGGTCGCATTTTCATCCAAAATAGCCTAAATAAAGCCTAAAAGACTTCTACTTGCCCATTTTCTACATTTTTAAAAAAATGACCAAGTTCTTTCTCATAAAATCTCTATTATACTTAGTTATAGCTAGCAAGACTTGAAATCACAGAAAAAGAGAATTTTACTAAGTTTAAGGTCGCATTTTCATTCGAAATAGCCTAAATAAGGCCTATTTGACTTCTACTTGCCCATTTTCTAAATTTTTAAACAAATGACAAAGTTCTTTCTCATAAAATCTCTATTATTCTTATTTATAGGTGGCTAAGCCTTGAAATCACAGAATAAGAGCATTTTACTAAGTTTAAGGTCGCATTTTCATCCAAAAAAGCCTAAATAAGGCCTAAAAGACTTCTACTTGCCCATTTTCTACATTTTTAAACAAATGACCAAGTTATTTCTTATAACATGTCAATTATACTTAGTTATAGGAGGCTAAGCCTTGAAATCACATAAAAAAGGCATTTTACTAAGTTTAAGGTCGCATTTTCATCCAAAATAGCCTAAATAAGGCCTATTTGACTTCTACTTGCCCATTTTACGTTTTTAAACAAATGACAAAGTTCTTTCTCATAACATGTCATTTATACTTAGTTATATGAGGCAAAGCTTTGAAATCACAGAAAAAGGGCATTTTACTAAGTTTAAGGTCGCATTTTCATCCAAAATAGCCTTAATAAGGCCTATTTGACTTCTGCTTGCCCATTTTCTACATTTTTAAACAAATGACCAAGTTCTTTCTCATAACATGTCAATTATACTTAGTTATAGGAGGCTAAGCCTTGAAATCACAGAAAAAGGGCATTTTACTAAGGTTAAGGTCGCATTTTCATCCAAAATAGCCTGAATAAGGCCTATTTGACTTCTGCTTGCCCATTTTCTACATTTTTAAACAAATGATCAAGTTCTTTTTCATAAAATGTCAATTAAACTTAGTTATAAGTGGCTAAGCCTTGAAATCACAGAAAAAGAGTATTTTTTACTATATTTAATATCGCATTTTCATCCAAAATAGCCTAAATAAGGCCTAAAAGACTTCTACTTGACCATTTTCTACATTTTTAAACAAATGACCAAGTTCTTTCTCATAAAATGTCAATTATACTTAGTTATAGGAGGCTAAGCCTTGAAATCACATAAAAAGGGCATTTTACTAAGTTTAAGGTCGCATTTTCATCCAAAATAGCCTAAATAAGGCCTAAAAGACTTCTACTTGCCCATTTTCTACATTTTTAAACAAATGACCAAGTTCTTTCTCATAACATGTCAATTATACTTAGTTATAGGAGGCTAAGCCTTGAAATCACATAAAAAAAGCATTTTACTAAGTTTAAGGTCGCATTTTCATCCAAAATAGCCTAAATAAGGCCTATTTGACTTCTACTTGCCCATTTTACGTTTTTAAACAAATGACCAAGTTCTTTCTCATAACATGTCATTTATACTTAGTTATATGAGGCAAAGCCTTGAAATCACAGAAAAAGGGCATTTTACTAAGTTTAAGGTCGCATTTTCATCCAAAATAGCCTTAATAAGGCCTATTTGACTTCTGCTTGCCCATTTTCTACATTTTTAAACAAATGACCAAGTTCTTTCTCATAACATGTCAATTATACTTAGTTATAGGAGGCTAAGCCTTGAAATCACAGAAAAAAGGCATTTTACTAAGGTTAAGGTCGCATTTTCATCCAAAATAGCCTGAATAAGGCCTATTTGACTTCTGCTTGCCCATTTTCTACATTTTTAAACAAATGATCAAGTTCTTTCTCATAAAATGTCAATTAAACTTAGTTATAAGTGGCTAAGCCTTGAAATCACAGAAAAAGAGTATTTTTTACTAAATTTAATATCGCATTTTCATCCAAAATAGCCTAAATAAGGCCTAAAAGACTTCTACTTGACCATTTTCTACATTTTTAAACAAATGACCAAGTTCTTTCTCATAAAATGTCAATTATACTTAGTTATAGGAGGCTAAGCCTTGAAATCACATAAAAAGGGCATTTTACTAAGTTTAAGGTCGCATTTTCATCCAAAATAGCCTAAATAAGGCCTATTTGACTTCTACTTGCCCATTTTCTACGTTTTTAAACAAATGACCAAGTTCTTTCTCATAACATGTCAATTGTATTTAGTTATAGGAGGCAAAGCCTTGAAATCACAGAAAAAGGGCATTTTACTAAGTTTAAGGTCGCATTTTCATCCAAAATAGCATGAATAAGGCCTATTTGACTTCTGCTTGCCCATTTTCTACATTTTTAAACAAATGACCAAGTTCTTTCTCATAACATGTCAATTATACTTAGTTATAGGAGGCTAAGCCTTGAAATAACAGAAAAAGGGCATTTTACTAAGTTTAAGGTCGCATTTTCATCCAAAATAGCATAAGTAAGGCCTATTTGACTTCTGCTTGCCCATTTTCTACATTTTTAAACAAATGACCAAGTTCATTCTCATAAAATCTCTATTATACTTAGTTATAGGTGGCTAAGCCTTGAAATCACAGAAAAAGAGCATTTTACTAAGTTTAAGGTCGCATTTTCATCCAAAATAGCCTGAATAAGGCCTATTTGACTTTTGCTTGCCCATTTTCTACATTTGTAAACAAATGATCAAGTTCTTCCTCATAAAATGTCAATTAAACTTATTTATAGGTGGATTAGCCTTGAAATCACAGAAAAAGAGTATTTTACTAAATTTAAGGTCGCATTTTCATCCAAAATAGCTTAAATAAGGTCTAAAAGACTTCTACTTGCCCATTTTCTACATTTTTAAACAAATGACCAAGTTCTTTCTCATAACATGTCAATTATACTTAGTTATAGGAGGCTAAGCCTTGAAATCTCATAAAAAGGGCATTTTACTAAGTTTAAGGTCGCATTTTCATCCAAAATAGCCTAAATAAGGCCTATTTGACTTCTACTTTCCCATTTTCTACGTTTTTAAACAAATTAACCAAGTTCTTTCTCATAACATGTCAATTATACTTAGTTATAGGAGGCAAAGCCTTGAAATCACATAAAAAGGGCATTTTACTAAGTTTAAGGTCGCATTTTCATCTTAAATAGCCTAAATAAGGCCTATTTGACTTCTGCTTGCCCATTTTCTACATTTTTAAACAAATGACCAAGTAATTTCTCATAACATGTCAATTATACTTAGTTATAGGAGGCTAAGCCTTGAAATCACAGAAAAAGGGCATTTTACTTAGTTTAAGGTCGCATTTTCATCCAAAATAGCCTGTATAAGGCCTATTTGACTTCTGCTTGCCCATTTTCTACATTTTTAAACAAATGATCAAGTTCTTTCTCATAACATGTCAATTATACTTAGTTATAGGTGGCTAAACCTTGAAATCACAGAAAAAGAGTATTTTACTAAATTTAAGGTCGCATTTTCATCCAAAATAGCCAAAATAAGGCCTAAAAGACTTCTACTTGCCCATTTTCTACATTTTTAAAAAAATGACCAAGTTCTTTATCATAAAATCTCTATTATACTTAGTTATAGCTGGCGAAGACTTGAAATCACAGAAAAAGAGAATTTTACTAAGTTTAAGGTCGCATTTTCATTCGAAATAGCCTAAATAAGGCCTATTTGACTTCTACTTGCCCATTTTCTACATTTTTAAACAAATGACCAAGTTCTTTCTCATAAAATCTCTATTATACTTAATTATAGCTGGCTAAGCCTTGAAATCATAGAAAAAGAGCAATTTACTAAGTTTAAGGTCGCATTTTCATCCAAAATAGCCTAAATAAGGCCTATTTGACTTCTACTTGCCCATTTTCTACATTTTTAAACAAATGACCAAGTTCTTTCTCATAACATGTCAATTATACTTAGTTATAGGAGGCTAAGCCTTGAAATCACATAAAAAGGGCATTTTACTAAGTTTAAGGTCGCATTTTCATCCAAAATAGCCTGAATAAGGCCTATTTGACTTCTGCTTGCCCATTTTCTACATTTTAGAACAAACGATCAAGTTCTTTTTCATAACATGTCGATTATACTTAGTTATAGTTGGCAAAGCCTTTAAATCACAGAAAAAGAGCATTTTACTAAATTTAAGGTCGCATTTTCATCCAAAATAGCTTGAATAAGGCCTATTTGACTTCTGCTTGCCCATTTTCTACATTTTTAAAAAAATGATCAAGTTCTTTCTCATAAAATGTCAATTAAACTTAGTTATAGGTGGCTAAGCTTTGAAATCACAGAAAAAGAGTATTTCACTAAATTTAAGGTCGCATTTTCATCCAAAATAGCCTAAATAAGGCCTAAAAGACTTCTACTTGCCCATTTTCTACATTTTTAAACCAATGACCAAGTTCTTTCTCATAAAATCTCTATTATACTTAGTTATAGCTGGCGAAGACTTGAAATCACAGAAAAAGAGAATTTTACTAAGTTTAAGGTCGCATTTTCATTCGAAATAGCCTAAATAAGGCCTATTTGACTTCTACTTGCCCATTTTCTACATTTTTAAACAAATGACCAAGTTCTTTCTCATAAAATCTCTATTATACTTAATTATAGCTGGATAAGCCTTGAAATCATAGAAAAAGAGCAATTTACTAAGTTTAAGGTCGCATTTTCATCCAAAATAGCCTAAATAAGGCCTATTTGACTTCTACTTGCCCATTTTCTACATTTTTAAACAAATGACCAAGTTCTTTCTCATAACATGTCAATTATACTTAGTTCTAGGAGGCTAAGCCTTGAAATCACATAAAAAGGGCATTTTACTAAGTTTAAGGTCGCATTTTCATCCAAAATAGCCTGAATAAGGCCTATTTGACTTCTGCTTGCCCATTTTCTACATTTTAAAACAAACGATCAAGTTCTTTTTCATAACATGTCGATTATACTTAGTTATAGTTGGAAAAGCCTTTAAATCACAGAAAAAGAGCATTTTACTAAATTTAAGGTCGCATTTTCATCCAAAATAGCTTGAATAAGGCCTATTTGACTTCTGCTTGCCCATTTTCTACATTTTTAAAAAAATGATCAAGTTCTTTCTCATAAAATGTCAATTAAACATAGTTATAGGTGGCTAAGCTTTGAAATCACAGAAAAAGAGTATTTCACTAAATTTAAGGTCGCATTTTCATCCAAAATAGCCTAAATAAGGCCTAAAAGACTTCTACTTGCCCATTTTCTACATTTTTAAACCAATGACCAAGTTCTTTCTCATAACATGTCAATTATACTTATTTATAGGAGGCTAAGCCTTGAAATCACATAAAAAGGGCATTTTACTAAGTTTAAGGTCGCAATATCATCCAAAATAGCCTAAATAAGGCCTATTTGACTTCTACTTGCCCATTTTCTACGTTTTTAAACAAATGACCAAGTTCTTTCTTATAACATGTCAATTATACTTAGTTATAGGAGGCAAAGCCTTGAAATCACAGAAAAAGGGCATTTTACTAAGTTTAAGGTCGCAATTTCATCCAAAATAGCATAAATAAGGCCTATTTGACTTATGCTTGCCCATTTTCTACATTTTTTAACAAATGACCAAGTTCTTTCTCATAACATGTCAATTATACTTAGTTATAGGAGGCTAAGCCTTGAAATCACAGAAAAAGGGCATTTTACTTAGTTTAAGGTCGCATTTTCATCCAAAATAGCCTGAATAAGGCCTATTTGACTTCTGCTTGCCCATTTTCAACATTTTTAAACAAATGATCAAGTTCTTTCTCATAACATGTCAATTAAACTTATTTATAGGTGGATAAGCCTTGAAATCACAGAAAAAGAGTATTTTACTAAATTTAAGGTCGCATTTTCATCCAAAATAGCCTTAATAAGGCCTAAAAGACTTCTACTTGCCCATTTTCTACATTTTTAAACAAATGACCAAGTTCTTTCTCATAATATGTCAATTATACTTAGTTATAGGAGTCTAAGCCTTGAAATCTCATAAAAACGGCATTTTACTAAGTTTAAGGTCGCATTTTCATCCAAAATAGCCTAAATAAGGCCTATTTGACTTCTACTTGCCCATTTTCTACGTTTTTAAACAAATTAACCAAGTTCTTTCTCATAACATGTCAATTATACTTAGTTATAGGAGGCAAAGCCTTGAAATCACATAAAAAGGGCATTTTACTAAGTTTAAGGTCGCATTTTCATCCAAAATAGCCTAAATAAGGCCTATTTGACTTGTGCTTGCCCATTTTCTACATTTTTAAACAAATGACCAAGTTCTTTCTCATAACATGTCAATTATACTTAGTTATAGGAGGCTAAGCCTTGAAATCACAGAAAAAGGGCATTTTACATAGTTTAAGGTCGCATTTTCATCCAAAATAGCCTGAATAAGGCCTATTTGACTTCTGCTTGCCCATTTTCTACATTTTTAAACAAATGATCAAGTTCTTTCTCATAACATGTCAATTATACTTAGTTATAGGTGGCTAAGCCTTGAAATCACAGAAAAAGAGTATTTTACTAAATTTAAGGTCGCATTTTCTTCCAAAATAGCCTAAATAAGGCCTAAAAGACTTCTACTTGCCCATTTTCTACATTTTTAAAAAAATGACCAAGTTCTTTCTCATAAAATCTCTATTATACTTAGTTATAGCTGGCTAAGACTTGAAATCACAGAAAAAGAGAATTTTACTAAGTTTAAGGTCGCATTTTCATTCGAAATAGCCTAAATAAGGCCTATTTGACTTCTACTTGCCCATTTTCTACATTTTTAAACAAATGACCAAGTTCTTTCTCATAAAATGTCAATTATACTTAGTTATAGGAGGCTAAGCCTTGAAATCACATAAAAAGGGCATTTTACTAAGTTTAAGGTCGCATTTTCATCCAAAATAGCCTGAATAAGGCCTATTTGACTTCTGCTTGCCCATTTTCTACATTTTAAAACAAACGATCAAGTTCTTTTTCATAATATGTCTATTATACTTAGTTATAGTTGGCAAAGCCTTTAAATCACAGAAAAAGAGCATTTTACTAAATTTAAGGTCGCATTTTCATCCAAAATTGCCTGAATAAGGCCTATTTGACTTCTGCTTGCCCATTTTCTACATTTTGAAACAAATGATCAAGTTCTTTCTCATAACATGTCAATTATACTTATTTAAAGGTCGCTAAGCCATGAAATCACAGAAAAAGAGCATTTTACTAAATTTAAGGTCGCATTTTCATCCAAAATAGCCTAAATAAGGCCTAAAAGACTTCTACTTGGCCATTTTCTACATTTTTAAACAAATGACCAAGTTCTTTCTCATAAAATCTCTATTACACTTAGTTATAGGTGGTTAAGCCTTGAAATTACAGAAAAAAAACATTTTACTAAATTTAAGGTCGCATTTTCATCCAAAATAGCCTAAATAAGGCCTAAAAGACCTCTACTTTCCCATTTTCTATATTTTTAAACAAACGACCAAGTTCTTTCTCATAAAATCTCTATTATACTTAGTTATAGCTGGGTAAGCCTTGAAATCACAGAAAAAGAGCATTTTACTAAGTTTAAGGTCGCATTTTTATCCAAAATAGCCTAAATAAGGCCTATTTGACTTCTACTTTCCCATTTTCTACATTTTTAAACAAATGACCAAGTTCTTTCTCATAACATGTCAATTATACTTAGTTATAGGATGCTAAGCCTTGAAATCACATAAAAAGGGCATTTTATTAAGTTTAAGGTCGCATTTTCATCCAAAATAGCCTAACTAAGGTCTATTTGACTTCTACTTGCCTATTTTCTACATTTTTAAACAAATGACCAAGATCTTTCTCAGAACATGTCAATTATACTTAGTTATAGGAGGCAAAGCCTTGAAATCACAGAAAAAGGGCATTTTACTAAGTTTAAGGTTGCATTTTCATCCAAAATAGCCTAAATAAGGCCTATTTGACTTCTGTTTGCCCATTTTCTACATTTTTAAACAAATGACCAAGTTCTTTCTCAAAACATGTCAATTATACTTAGTTATAGGAGGCTAAGCCTTGAAATCACAGAAAAAGGGCATTTTATTAAGTTAAAGGTCGCATTTCATCAAAAATAGCTTGAATAAGGCCTATTTGACTTCTGCTTGCCTGTTTTCTACATTTTTAAACAAATGATCAAGTTATTTCTCATTACATGTCAATTATACTTAGTTATATGTGGCTAAGCCTTGAAATCACAGAAAAAGAGCATTTTACTAAATTTAAGGTCGCATTTTCATCCAAAATAGCCTAAATAAGGCCTAAAAGATTTCTACTTGCCCATTTTCTACATTTTTAAACAAATGACAAAGTTCTTTCTCATAACATATCAATTATACTTATTTATAGGAGGCTAAGCCTTGAAATCAAAGAAAAAGGGCATTTTACTAAGTTTAAGGTCGCATTTTCATCCAAAATAGCCTAAATAAGACCTATTTGACTTCTGCTTGCCCATTTTCTACATTTTTAAACAAATGACCAAGTTCTTTCTCATAACATGTCAATTATAATTAGTTATAGGAGGCAAAGCCTTGAAATCACAGAAAAAGGGCATTTTACTAAGTTTAAGGTCGCATTTTCATCCAAAATAGCCTGAATAAGGCCTATTTGACTTCTGCTTGCCCATTTTCTACATTTTTAAACAAACGATCAAGTTCTTTCTCATAACATGTCAATTATACTTAGTTATAGTTGGCAAAGCCTTTAAATCACAGAAAAAGGGCATTTTACTAAATTTAAGGTCGCATTTTCATCCAAAATAGCCTAAATAAGGCCTAAAAGACTTCTACTTGCCCATTTTCTACATTTTTAAACAAATGACCAAGTTCTTTCTCATAAAATCTCTATTATACTTATTTATAGCTGGCTAAGCCTTGAAATCACAGAAAAAGAGCATTTTACTAAGTTTAAGGTCGCATTTTTATCCAAAATAGCCTAAATAAGGCCTATTTGACTTCTACTTTCCCATTTTCTACATTTTTAAACAAATAATCAAGTTCTTTCTCATTACATGTCAATTATACTTAGTTATAGGAGGCTAAGCCTTGAAATCACAAAAAAGGGCATTTTACTAAGTTTAAGGTCGCATTTTCATCCAAAATAGCCTAAATTAGGCCTATTTGACTTCTACTTGCCCATTTTTTACATTTTTAAACAAATGACCAAGTTCTTTCTCATAACAAGTCAATTATACTTAGTTATAGGAGGCAAAGCCTTGAAATCACAGAAAAAGGGCATTTTACTAAGTTTAAGGTCGCATTTTCATCCAAAATAGCCTAAATAAGGCCTATTTGACTTCTACTTGCCCTTTTTTCTACATTTTTGAACAAATGACCAAGTTCTTTCTCTTTAAATGTCAATTATAGTTAGTTATAGGTGGCTAAGCCTTGAAATCACAGAAAAAGAGTAAAGTCAAAGATTAAGGTTGTACCTCATCAAGATGTATGGTGTTGGTACAATGAGTCGCTATGTCAAGCATGAATCTCATCACGTATAATCCACAATCAACTCCATTATCTTGTTGTGGGCACTAGCATAGGAACAAATCAAATGAATCAAACGTCACATAAAATCCACAATTGTTTTTGATTTGGGTATTTTATACCCGGCCAGGTGGCCCAATCAGAAAGGGCCACGTGTCCTCCAAAGAGGTGCCATTTGGACCTATGGAATGATGACACGTGGAAGGCGGACACTCCTCTGTCCTACGCAGACTGATGATCCAGCATGGACCATCCAGATGGCGACACGTGTCACCCAATAGGTGCCCAAAAACCTTTTGGGCTCATTGACACGTGTCACTCAGGCGTTGCCCCTGGGATGGCGGCCTTCAAAGGCCCAAATCCCGAGGCGCCGCAAAACGGCGTGACCTAATTCCTAGGTCACCAGATCCTAGGAGGGGCACACTTTTCAAAAGGACCCTATAAATAGGGATATTCTTACATTTATGACAAGAAGGAGAATATACACGCAATACGACACAACACGTCACTTACCACAGAGCTGTCGTTTTCAAGGAACACACAGCACTTTACCTGAGCTTGGAATCCGAGCAGATAAACTTTACTTCCGCACGTTTTATTACCGAACGTTTACTAACTTAATCTTCGGAGGCGGACCACCGACCATCCGGCGGTCTGTTTGCTTTGCAGGTACATGCGTCCTTTGCTGAATCCAGTCTCAGTGTTGTAACTCTCCCAAGGGACAAAAACCCCCAAAACATTTGGCGCCGTCTATGGGGAGAGTACCTCTGAAATGGCTTCACAAGTACCTGTACCGAACCCAGAGGCCGATCGGCCTCCAGAAGACGTATTGGTCCAAACGGATCATGATTCAAGTGACGACGCTGACGTCGAAACCTATGTGGATCCAAATGGATCCCTCATCTCTAAACGCATCCGCAGTAAGGAGGGGCGGGAGCGTCACCATGACCAGGCAGGGCCAAGCAAAACTGCTGGTCAGCCAAAGAAGCCCTCGGGGCGGCCGGTTGATCCTTCCCAGGCGGCAGGATCAACTCCCGTCACTCGGGATGAACTAATGACACTTCTCAGCAGCCTCAGGGGTGAAATCAAACAAATCGCCTCAAAGAAGTCGCCTGCTCCTAGAAAGGAGCAGTTGGCTAAGAAACCAGCCCAAGCCGGCAAACAGAAGTCGGTTAGGGACCATCAGCCAACTCCTCATCCTGCCCCTAAGGAGAAGGCCCGGCCCCAATTTGACCTTACTCGGCTCTGTTTCCCAGAAAAGAGCACAAGAAAACCCATCTGGCACATACAGCCGGATGGTAGCAAGAAGACGTTCTCTGACGCTCGGCAATACATTGAGGAGAAGAGAACCCAGCTATCAGAGTCGGCTTCAACGTCGACTTATCATGATAGATTTTGGAATACCTCTGTGAGGTGTTCCCAGTCTGTACATGAGACTCCAGCAAGCAGCCAACGGGTTCAGTGTAGTCCTCATATGATTCAGTCGGCCCAGTACATGGCACAACCATTGTACCAGGCGCCAGTTTTACCTTACATGCAATATGCTCTCTATGGAGGACAGGCGGCATACGGTTATCAGCCGATGGACTGGCATCTTAGGCTGCAACACCTTGGAGATCAACCCTCTGCTTTCTCCAGGGAAATAACTGAAGCCGTACAGCCGGATAAAGTTAAAAACGTTCTGGTTGGAGCCTATGACGGGACCTCCAACCCAGAAGACCACCTGTTAGCATACACCCACCTCATGTATTTACAGGGGTTGGATGATGCCGCATGGTGTCGTTGCTTTCCAGCCACCCTGAAGGGCATAGCCCAGCAGTGGTTTGACAATCTGCCGGCTGGTTGCATAAATAGCTTCAAGACGCTTGCGTTCTTGTTTGATTCAAACTTCTCTATCAACATCCCTGCTAAAAAGACAAGTCTTGACTTGGGCAATGTACAACAGGGAGATAGAGAAGGCTTGCGTTCCTACGTCAGGCGGTTCAATCTGGTCCGAATCCAGATTCATGGGCTGTCTAATGAGGTCGCTTTCACAGACTTCTTTAAGGGTCTGAAGGACGGGTCTACTTTTAAGTATGAACTCGTCCGCAAACAAATCTTTACTTTGCAAGGAGCCTTGCCAGAGGCGGAAGCCTATATACAGGCGATCGAACTCTGCTCCTCCAATAAGCAGTCGGACCATAAGAAGTCCGACCGGCAGAAAGAGAGTCGGCCTGCTCAGCCGGCTCCTAAGCCAGAAGAGAGCAAAAAGAAAAAGCAAGTCTGGGCCATTGATAACACCGATCAACCGGCCCAGAAGAAGAAAACGGAGTGGAAACTGTACGTCCCAAGGTACGAATTCCACAAGGACTGCTACTCCATCCTCTTGGAAATTAAGGATCGGCTGACTCTTGAAAAGCCGACTCCCATGAAAGGTTCCGCCGAAAATCGGAACAAAAGCAAGCATTGCCACTTCCATGAGGATGTTGGCCATGACACGAACGACTGCTTCAGTCTCAAGCGAGAGCTCGACCGTCTGGCCGACAAAGGACAGCTGAAGTCCTATGTGAAGTCCAAAGTGACTTCAAAGGCAAATTCGGGGCAGTCCAAGAAAAAGACTCCCCAGCCTGCTGTGAGTGCCGAAACTGATGAAGATCCGGTATACACCATAGCAGGCGGATTTGCCGGTGGTGGCCCGACCATTCGGGGCACCAAGGACCATCTGAGAAAGATGGTCAACTCTGTTGAGGAAGGGGATGCAGCAGGCGCATCCACCTTCCCTAAAGTTGTCATCACCGAACAGGACAGAGGCAAAGTCCGTCGGCCGCATGATGACCCTGTTGTCATTGAGTGCAAGGTCGCCAACCAGTTGGTTGGCCAAATTCTGATCGATACAGGAAGCTCCTCTGACCTCATCAGCCTCAAATGCTTATCCAATCTCAAGTACAAACCGGATAACATGATGGAGGTCACCCACACCCTTGTTGGGTTTGGGGGAGGACTTGTGCATCCAGTCGGACGAATTGACCTACCTGTCCGCCTGGGAAGCAGGGGAGACGGTCGGCACATGACCATCCGTTTCCTAGTGGTCGAAGAGCTCACGGCTTACAACCTCATCTTTGGCCGTCCCACTCTTAATGAGTGTAAGGCCGTCATCATCCCTGCTCTCATGCTACTCAAGTATGAGAAGGATGATGGAACAGTCGGCTCCCTTAATGGGGACCAAAAGACGGCTCGAGAGTGTTACCTCTCGGACGTCAAGCCCGCGACCGTATCATCCGGTCGGGGCAAGCAAACAATCGACCTCGACGATGTCGAGGAAGAACAGTCGGCCCCACCAGCCAGAAAGAAAAGAAAGATTGATCAGCTGGTGGTGGTCAAAAAAGAAAAACAATAGCAATCACTGACCGGGGAACGGTCGGATGATCTCCGTCCCCAGCCTGCTGGTGAACACATTAATATCCCTCTGGACGAAAGCCGTCCAGAGCGGACTGTTAAGGTGGGGACGATTGCCTTTGCAAAGCTGGGTGAAAGCCTTCACCAGCTGCTGAGGGAATTCAAAGACATCTTTGCCTTTGAAGTGGAGGAGATGCCAGACATCAGCCCGAATCTTGTTGTCCACAAACTCGCCGTGGATCCTAAAAAGAAGCCCATCCGGCAAAAGAAAAGAAACCACGGCGAAGAAAGAAGTCAGTCGGCAGCTGCCGAAGTAAAAAAGCTGTTAGATGCCAAGTTCATTCGGCCGTGCAATTTCCCTGAGTGGGTAGCTAACGTTGTGTTAGTAAAAAAGCCTAACGGAACTTGGCGAATGTGTGTTGACTACACAGACCTCAACAAGGCATGTCCAAAGGATAGCTATCCATTGCCTAAGATCGACAGTCTGGTCGACTCAACAGCCGGACATGCCCTGATGAGTTTTATGAACGCCTATTCAGGTTTCCATCAGATCCCCCTGTGGAAAAAAGATCAAGAAAAGACGATATTCGTCACTGATCAGGGGTTGTTCTGTTACACGGTGATGCCGTTTGGTTTGAAGAATGCGCCTGCTACTTTCCAACGAATGATTAATACGGTCTTCATTAATCAAATCGGAAGGAATGTAGAGGCGTACATTGATGACATGATGGTCAAATCCAAACAACAGGCGGATCATCTTGCTGATCTCCGAGAAACATTCGCCACACTCAGGCGGCACAAGGTCATGCTAAACCCAAAAAAGTGTGTCTTTGGTGTTCAGTCTGGGAAGTTTCTCAGATTTTTGATTGACCAAAGAGGAATAGAGGCCAACCTTGAGAAAATACAGGCGATAATCGACATGCAGTCGCCCCGTACTGTGAAGGAAGTGCAAAAACTAACAGGTTGTCTGGTGGCCTTGGGGAGATTCCTCAGTCGGTCAGGCGACAAGTGCCTCTACTTTTTCCAGGCAATAAAAAAGAAGACAAACTTTGAATGGGGGGATGATGCAGAGGCGGCCTTACAAAAGCTGAAAACTCATCTGCACTCTTTGCCGATGCTTGTCAGCCCTTTGCCCAAAGAGAAGCTCTTCATGTAATTAGCCGTCTCTGATCACGCCCTCAGTGCCGTTCTCTTAGCTGAAAGAGACGGCATCCAGCTCCCGGTGTATTTCATTAGCCATGTTCTGAGAAACGCGGAGCTTCGGTACCCCATGGTTGAGAAATTCGGCCTTGCCCTTTACATGGCCATCAAGAAGCTAAAACCCTACTTCTTGGCGCATGCGGTAGAAGTCTACACTGACCAACCGATCAAGCGGCCACTCACAACCTTGGAGTCTTCTGGACGAATGCTCAAATGGGCGATTGAAATGCAAGGATTGGAAATCACTTACGAACCAAGGAAAGCAATAAAGGGGCAAGCATTCGCTGACTTTATTGTGGAAATGACAAGGCCGGTTGCTCCGGATGATACTAGTCAGGTTTGGAAAGTGTATGTGGACGGGAGCTCCACTGCGAACGGCTGTGGTGCAGGAATTATCTGTCAGTCTCCTGAAGGAGACAAATACGAGTATGCACTACGGTTCAAGTTCCAGGTCTCTAACAATGAGGCCGAGTATGAAGCCCTGCTTGCTGGCATTCGGTACTGTAAGGCAGCAGGGGCAAAGAAAATTGACGCTTGCTCGGATTCACAACTGGTCGTACTCCAAGTCAATGGGACGTACGAGGCCACTCATCCGACCATGATTAAATATTTGCAGGTGATCAAGAGTGAAGTTGGGACACTTGAATAATTCCATCTAAGTCAAGTGCCCAGGTCTTCAAACAATCAAGCGGATGCTCTGTCCAAGCTGGCATCATCCGCCTCCTGTGAAGCGCCTCGGTCAGTTTTCTGGGAAGTCATGGAAAGAAGAAGTATATCTGAGGAAGACCCCATTGGAATTCTTGACCGAAGCTCAACCTGGATGGACAGCATCCGGGCCTATCTTGCAGACGACACGCTCCCTGACTCACCACAGGAGGCGGCTGTTCTAAAAAAACGAGCGGCTAACATCGAGTTGCGACAAGGAGAACTCTTCAAGGCTGGTTTTCTGAAACCCCTGTTGAAGTGTGTTAACCCTGAGAAGGGTAAGGAACTCCTCGAAGAGTTGCATTCGGGGTTCTGCGCCTCCTATATAGGCGACAGATCCCTTGCTGCCAAGGCCAGGCGGCTTCACTTCTGGCCAACTCTGGAGTCGGATGCAATGGAAATGGTAAAAAAATGTTACAGGTGCCAAAAATTTGGCAAGCTCATCCATCGTCCGGCTACAGACCTGACGGCCATCCACAGCCCAATACCTTTTGCCAAATGGGGCATGGACATTCTGGGGCCATATACAGCTGCACCAGGCGGCAAGCGCTATATACTGGTGGCTGTGGATTACTTTACCAAGTGGGTAGAGGCGGAGGCAGTCAAAAACATCTAGACAAAAGTTGTCATTTCCTTCATCTGGAGGAGCATAATCACTCGTTTCGGGGTGCCCATGTCTATGGTTTTTGACAATGGTCCTCAATTTGAGACGCCTCAACTCATGACTTGGCTGGGAGACCAGGGGGTCTCAAGCTTCTTTGCATCAGTCGGCCGGCCTCAAGCAAACGGCCAGGTCGAAGCCTTCAACAAGTTAATCTCATACGGGATTAAGAAGAAAATTGAACGGGCTGGTGGCCTTTGGGCGGATGAATTACCACACGTCCTCTGGTCCATCAGAACGACTGCTAAAGGGGCAACTGGAGAAACCCCATTCCTTATGATGTATGGAGCAGAAGTTGTTCAACCCATTGAGCACTATGAGCCGACTCTTCAAATCATGCTATATGATGAAGAGGCGAACTGGGAGGCCATGCGCCTAGCATTGGACTCACTTCCAGAGCGCAGGGGCAATGATGCCTTGCGTCATGAGATATACCGTCTGAGAATGACTCGGGCTTACAACAAAAGAGTACACAAGCGTCCTCTCAAAGTGGGGGACTTTGTGCTACGGAAAATGGAGGCAGTCGGTAGGGCGAATGAGTAGGGAAAGCTAACCCCAAATTGGGAAGGCCCCTACCGAATCTATGAGGAAGTAAGAGACGACACCTACCGCCTGGAAGACCCAGACGACAGGCAGCTGCCTAGAACTTGGAATGTAGACAACTTGAAAAAGTACTACTTCTAAGTACGAATGTAAAGACCTCAAATTTGTTATCTCAAGTTTTGTTAATGAGAATATGCCTTCATTTCCCAACTTATCTTTTTATTTAAGTTTCTTAGTGTCGCCTGTACAAAATACAGACGACCAATGCGTTTGGAAAGTGTCTGTCCCAACAACAGACGCCCCAATCCTTATGAAGGAGCCAATTGCTTTAGAACAGTCGTTCCTACGAAATTCATTAAGTTAATATCGACACTTAACTAATATTTACCGAACCATTTAAGAGGCCTAAGGCCAGATAAAATCATGATGAGGCCCATGGCCGGATATTAATAAACAAAAAAAGACCGAATGGTCACAGTCTGCTCCAACATGAGTATGACCGTCTGCTCCAACATGAGTCAGATAACCGGCGACGTCCATTTGGGAAAATTCGTCGAGGAGAAGCATCTCCCATTTGGGTGGCACATTGCTCTACAAATATAACAAGCGACCCTACCGAATGCTAAGGCAGCATTCGCAGTCATTTGTTTTAATCGAAAGTGAAATCTAAAAGTCCTGAATTTTTTAACTGTTCTAGCAAAACTCAAAAATGGTCACTGTTTCACAAGTAGAGGCTAAAGAGGCATTAAGCCGGATGCGCCTGTTTTTGCCCATGGGCAAAGCAGGCGGAACATTCTTGTTAATATACAAGTTAACTACTTAAGCACCTAATGAGGCTTTTGACCGGATGGCGCCTGTTCTTTGCCTTTGGGCAAGACAGGTGGACAATTCTTTTCAAAGAACATTTGCTAAGTTATAAACTTATCTTATCTCAAAGAGGCCTATGGCCGGATGCGCCTGTTTTTAGCTCACGGGGCAAAACAGGCGGAAGTTTTCCTAGCAAAATTTGCTAAGTTGGAAATTTGAGTTTTGTTTGAGCCAATGGCCGAATGAAACCTTAAGTTGCCAATTATGGATGGACGTCTGCCGAGTGGTTTGGGGCAATCACCATAGTGATTGATTGACTTAGAAACCATGAATACTCTTCTAAGTATCAATAATTTCTAAGTCAATCAATCCAATAAACCGAAACCACTCGACATCCGACCAGGGGCAAGAACATTCGCATGGTATACAGGTTATAATACTTAGCCAAAAACATGCAATGAAAAATTCAAAAATGCAAACGACAACAGTATGAATAAACTCAGCCAAATGGCCGAATGATTTAAATTAATAAGACCAATCGCCAACAGACGACTGGTTGAGATTGTTTCTGGCATAGCCAGAGAAATTGTCAAAGTTCCCGACCCCACGGTCGATAAAGATACATCAATACTCGGCACGCAGGCCGGAAAAGCAAGTACATGGCCATTCGGCCGCAAAAACGATAAAAAGCTTAAGTGATCAGGGGAGAGCCTCTTCATTGGAAGCCGGCCTGTTGTCCTTCGGCTGCTCTTCATCATTTTCCTCTCGTCCCTCCACCTGATCTTCCTCCTCTCCATCAGAGGACGACTCCCCAAAAGAGTCAGACCCAAAGCTTTCCTCGGCCTCAGCAGCATCCTTAGCTGCATTCTCAGCCTCTTCAAGAAGGCGAGTGTCGAATGCTTTGCTGGCTTCATCAAATTTGGATTTCCAAGTCTGATTGTCCGAGTCCGGCTGCACAGCCGCCCAAGTGTCCCGCATGATGGCATCATAGTCGCTCATCATTTGCTTAACAAGAGCCTCTCTCTCTTGTTCAGCCACAGACTCAAACTTGGTCTTCAGCTAATGCTCCTGGTTGGTGAGGCGCTGCTCCAGGCGGCCCACCTTCTGCTTGGCTCTCTCGGCCTCTTCCTTGGAATCCTGAAGAGGCTCGAGATTCTCCTTAAGATTTGTGATTTCTTTCTTAAGGGAAGTGATGCGCAGGCGGGCCGAGTCCAGGTCCTTCTTCACCTGCATATTGGCTTCTGCCTGCGAATACATCATATCAAGCGTCAGAAACTCATTTTGAGCAATATCAAATTGAGCTCGATCCAAGGCGGACTCGGCCCGAGCTTTAGCGGCTATTACCTCTTTGGACTTCTCCTTGAGAGATTGACTGAGCCCTTGGATGCGCAGCATGGCCTGCAAAAAGAGCCGAATGGTTAAAACCAGGCGGATAAAGACTTGAGCAAAAAAAAAAAAAAAAAAACAAAAAAAAGAAGAATTGAATTGCTTAAGTTAAGACTCATACCTTGCAGAGGTTTCCCAAGATGCCATCCAAGTCCTGAGTGCCGACTCCTCTGACAGACGCCTTGTCGTCAGGATCAACCGCCCTCAGCATGGACTTGGCCATCTGGAATAAAGTCGGCCTCTGCACAGGGACTGAGAAGGAAAGAGAGTTAGAAAAATAACACAAGTATATCTAAATGGAAGAACAAAAAAGGCGAATGGTTTTTACCGTTGTCCTGTGGTTCCTCCCCTTTCCCCAGACTCCTCCTTTCTCCTGCTGAGCCGACAGCAGTGGTGGGTTGCTTGAAGCCACCCTTCGATGTCCTCTGGACATCCGGTTTGCTGATCCCCCTATTAGCTTCGAGAGAAGAGGCGTCTGGGCCTTTCTTGGGCTTGTGAGCAATGTGCTTCCGGCCGCCCTTGCCGGATGCGCTCACATCACCCTCCCTTGTCTTTTGGATTTTAGGGTCGGATGGTTTTGAGAAAGATTTGGTAGGGGAACCCTACATCAACACAAGATAAAACAAGTTAGAAATCATTCGGACAAATTTAACATTGGTCAGAAATGATAAGTATAGCAATTTCCCACCTTGGGGGTGCCTCCAGTTTTCTGCTCATCCACTTTGGTGTGGGTGGTTGCCTCTGCCCTTTTTAGGACATTCGATCTGTATCGAGCAGCAGATACAACCGGCTTCCTTGTGGCCGAGAGCTTCTCCATTGCCTTGTCTGCAAAAATGAACAAGTGTTAGCACCATCAAACAAGTATTAAAAAGCAAAATGAAATTACATATAAAACAGACGGCCGATTACCTCTCGGCATTTCAGAGCTTAGCCCACAGGCGGCTAAGAACGTTCCCTCTTCAAACCATTTGTACAAAGGGAGATAGCATTGGGGGGTGACCTCCTTGTCCCCCTCATCATTCGTCCACACGGACACGGTAAACAACCCCTGGTCCATGATATCCTCCTTTGCTCGCCTAGGAAGAGGCGACAATGCACTCCTGCCTGCTAGGAGAGGTGGATTCTTATTCCACCTATTATACTTTTGGTTCAGGCGGCTGTCGGAAGACTTGACTATGTAAAACTTAGTCCTCCAGTCTTTCCACTTGTTCTCTTTGCCAACAGCCATCATGTACCCCTTGCAAGTGGTCAAGGTGTACCAGCCCTCACCGCCCCTAGCAGGCGCCCTGCTCAGATAGTGCATGTTGGCGAACGCTTCAAAGCTCGCCTCCACCTGCAGCATCTCACAGGCGGTAACGTACCCCAGAATATTAATCCAGGAGTTGGGTACAAGTTTCCAGATACCCAGTTGGTATCCATCCAAGATCCTCTCCACGGCCGGATGGAGAGGGAAGCGGAGGCCAGCTTGGAAGGCCGCTTCATAGCAGCCGAATGCTCTGTCCTGATAGCTGGCCAGGCTCGGCCAGGTAATGGTGTCGCCCTCGTTAGGGACCGACAAAGTATAGCCATAGCCTAGAACGACCTTGCGCCTAAAATTGGCAAGGCCGGATGCCATGGAGCTCCGCCTGCTGGGCGGAATATGATGATAGTAGGGGGCTCTCTCCAAGCGCCTGGAAGCGCTCGGCTCGGCCCAGCTTTCCCCCTTATCCACTGCCAGGGACTCCCTGGCAGAATCTATTTTCGTTCTTGCCTCCTCTGAAGTTATGGAGGCGTTCTCTGAAGAAGATGACGAGGCCGACTCGTCATCAGAGCTCTCATTAGAGCTAGGGGACCGCTGATTGGTGCCAACGTGGTCCTCCCCCAGACTCTCTTCCGGCGCCTGTCCAGAAGGCCTGGGTTGATATTCTTCATCCGCCTCCCCCAGGATTCCATCACTGGGAGTTCCACTAGATGTGGGCGAATGGTAATGGGTGGGGGTTGGAGGAAGATAAGAAGGGCTGTCTGGATGCTCCGACACCTCACTTCGAGGCACCCTTATTGAGCCGTCTGAATAAACAGTCGACCCATCCGAATGGTAGAAAATTCCATCGGAGCTACATTGTCTTGCCGTTCTTTTGGTTCTGGCCATAGTGTCCTCCACAGACACGGAAACGGTCGGATTCGGAGAAGTTCGCAAAGCAGGGTCTTTGGCCAAGCATTCGGCACTGCTAGTTCTAGATTCAGCCGTCCCCGGTGACCGGCTGATCACTATCCTATGCCGTGCCGCATGCGATTGGGTAACCATTTTTTCGAAAACAAAGAAAAATGAAGAGTAAAAGAAAAAAAACAAAAAACAGGCGTTACCTTTAGAAGAAGGGTGAAAGACGCTTGGTTGATTGAAGAACGGTCGGACAGTTGGCCGAGTGTCGGATGCTTGAAAAGTTAAAACGCATAGGGAATTTTGAGATTCTTTAAGTAAAAAAGTCCAAGATTCTCCAAAGATTCGCAAAGGTGTGAATCCAGGGGGGGGGGTCAAACCTCACTATTTATAAGGGGGTAAAACCCTAAAAATTTTTTCCCTCCAACAGTAACTTTTTGAATCTGACCATTCAGATACTGACACCTGTCACAGGTGTCACGTGCAATGCACGTGACCCCTGTGAGGGGAAAATGATTTGGGTATTTTATACCCGGCAAGGTGGCCCAATCAGAAAGCGCCACGTGTCCTCCAAAGAGGTGCCATTTGGACCTATGGAATGATGACACGTGGAAGGCGGACACTCCTCTGTCCTACGCAGACTGATGATCCAGCATGGACCATCAAGATGGCGACACGTGTCACCCAATAGGTGCCCAAAAACCTTTTGGGCTCAGTGACACGTATCACTCAGGCGTTGCCCCTGGGATGGCGGCCTTGAAAGGCCCAAATCCCGAGGCGCCGCAAAACGGCGTGACCTAATTCCTAGGTCACCAGATCCTAGGAGGGGCACACTTTTCAAAAGGACCCTATAAATAGGGACATTCTTACATTTATGACAATAAGGAGAATATACACGCAATACGAGACAACACGTCACTTACCACATAGCTGTCGTTTTCAAGGAACACACAACACTTTACCTGAGCTTGGAATCCGAGCAGATAAACTTTACTTCCGCACGTTTTATTACCGAACGTTTACTAACTTAATCTTCGGAGGCGGACCACCGACCATCCGGCGGTCCGTTTGGTTTGCAGGTACAGGCGTCCTTTGCTGAATCCAGTCTCAGTGTTGTAACTCTCCCAAGGGACAAAAACCCCCAAAACAGTTTTATCAATGTTTATTAAGATTATCACAATATGATGTGGCATTACCATAGGTGATTTCCATGTAGGACCCCGTGGAGCACGACCATGTATCTTCTTCATAATACTATAGGAAATTAAATTCAAATTTGATTAGTTTGACTACTAAATGAGTTAGGTTAAGATAATCAACACTAGGTAGCTATATTTACTTTTGTAGTACAGACATTACGAGGTACTTCTTTGTTGATCGAGCTAAATCAAGGTGAAAGATTGTGTTATTATCAGGACAAATCACCATGAGGAACCAATGAAACCTACATAAATTCACAATACACAAACAAATCAATAATTAGGGTACAACAAATAATTCAAATGTAGAAAGAATTGAATTACACATGGTTAAACGTACTCCTCATAACATGGGGCGAATATGAACTTGTCTCCCGCACGCATTGATTCCCTAATACTATGATTAACATAATACATCACCTCGGGGGAGTTGTGTAAGATTCTAGTCTCGGATGTCTGTTCGGGGCATAACCACCCAACTTTACTAGGGGAATCAGTGTCACTTAAGTGCTCCCTAGTGCTCTACGTGCATGTACAATGAAAAATTAATTGACATATATATGAAGGATAAACAACACTAATATGAATAACATAATTAATTTAAGTGGCATGTGCCCGTACCTCATGATTATTTGAATGAGAGAAATTTTAAGCATTGAACCTCTTAAAAATTCCTTCACATCTTGTTTGTTTAACCATGCACTTGCATCCTCATCATAATGGAACATTGCCTTAGGAAGTGCAATTTCAATGGGATCGTCACTAGGCAAATGACTAAAACGATTGTGTAGAAAAGTTAAATCCTTAGTGAGCGATTGAAGGACATTATCTCCAACAAGTGGAGCAGGTTGCATGGCTGAACCTTTCGAAGAATTCTTTTTCGACACTTGTTCACTCTTCGACCCTTGTTCACTCATCTTCTTTGTAGGTTGATCAACGCTTTTAGGCTCCTCCACCTTCCTTCTCTTTGATGGTTGACTTTTTTTCGATATCTGATCAAAACAAAGATAATTAGAGTTCAAAAATTTTTGGCCGGGGTTAAAGCTAGTAAGTACGCATGCAGATTTGTTATTTTGCACAACATCAAAATAAATATTTCCTCGTTGATCAACCTCACCCAAGCACGTGGCCATTGCACATAGCTACCCTTTGCTTCCCAAAGAAGAGTAATCCCATCATCAATAATGCCACATTAGATATCACGTAACTCACTAGATAGGCCAAAACTAATAGATAGAAAACTACCTCACGTATCTCCTCTTCTCCATGTCTCTCATCTTCTCCTTGTCCTTTTGGGTGACTACTGGAGTTGACCGGTGTAGTCGAGGGGAACAACAAGAGTAAGTTCATTTGCTTCGCCCAAGCATTGAATTCACCTATTAACTCATTGCGAACTTGTTCCTTGATGGATTTCTTCCGGTGAGTTAACACTTGCTCGAGATCTTCCCATTTTTGTGTATTCTGAACCCATCACCTTCTCCCATCCTAGCAACGTCCCTCCCATACCTACTACCCGGCCTGGATGGTAGGGCTTTCCCAAAGCCAAGGTGAAGGGGTCTTTCTCTATAGTCGGGACCAGCTTGCCTTCAACAACTTCTGTAGTGTACTCAAGCTGTAGCATAAGAAAAAATGTTAACATGAATACATATAATGTATTTTTATGGTAAAGTTATGCTAAAGTTTCAAATAGCTTACAAGTTTATCCGCCACTTTTTTTCCGGTTCCTTGATGACCCATTTTCCGGTGTCCTTATCAAAGGAACGTAGAGAACAAATGAAATCGCCACCACGACTAACCAACGTAGTGATCGTGGAGTTGGAGGGTTCTTCGGATGACCCTTGAGTCAAAGTGGGGTATATACCCTCCTTCTTCCAAGTTTGCCTCCATTCACCAAATGTCTTGGCCCCCGTACGATGGCGGTACTCCTTCTTCAATGAATTTGCCTTGTTTTGCTCTCGAATTTCCTACATAAATAGTAATGTTAGCATCATTACTGCAAAAAGAGTAAATATATTATACAATTCTCATTAGATTTAGTAGTTCTTACAATTGCTTTGGGTCGAGTTTTTTGAATAACAAAGTCTTTCCACTCGTCCTCCGTCACGCTTGGCCATTTTTTCCATGGTGGGTCGTGTCCCTCAACATCTTCCTCAATTCCACCTTCACCATCATTTCCCTTGGAAGCTTTCTTCTTGTGTTTCTTTTTCTTATAGATCCATCCACTGGTCAAGTGGGTCTTGAAGCCTCTGAATCTCTCCGCTAGTAAAGAATCAAACACCCTTCTCTTCTGGGAATCATTAGGAATACTAAAAAGCTTCTGCAATCACAAATACAAGCCATTATTATTTTCCATTTACAAACAAACATTAGGTGAAATTATTTATAATACATGTAAATGTGCATTTGAACAAAACACTTGCCCTGGTATCATCCCAAAATGTTTGAATCAAGCCTGGAGGTACTTGCTTCCAAGAAAGTGTAATGGGGATTTTGCGCGAACATATGCCAACTTGGTTTGCATATTTCCGAATCCATTGGCTAGTAGGTCGACCTCTTTTGTCATACTCCAACACCATGGCACTGGTTGGCTTCTTAAAACTTGTTGTCGGACCCCTACCCTTTCTCTTAGCTGGTGCCTTTACCCCAACTCCACCACCCGTGTTCAATTGCTCCTGTCCTTGGCTTTGAGTTTGAGGAGTAGTGTTCTCACCAACAATCTCAACAATTGTAGAATCAATAGACGGCGCACATTCAGCTGAAATTTCAAATTCATCAAGCCTGCGCTCAAAAGCATCTTATTCCTGATCTTCTGGCTCACCCAAATCAGTCTCCTTGTTGACATCATATGGCTCGTCCTTGTCCTCATCCTCATCCTCATAGCCATCATCATCATCCTCCAAATCCTCTACTAGTGGGTCATAATCGTCCTCCATGAGTTATAAACACCTAGCATTACAAACATAACACGATATTAGGTCCATAAGAGATAAAAATGTTGACATATAGGTCATAATACATGTTAGCATATAAAATATTAAATTCTATCATTTTTGATGCATTTTGACGTAACTTGTTATTTTCTAGTACTGTTAACACTAAAAAAAAATTAAATTCTATCATAATATGTCAATTTTGAGATATACTTCATTCATTAACAAGAATTTGTGAAAATTTAGCAACTAAGATAACAATATCATACATTTTCCCTCAAACTATTCATAAAATTACCTAACTTCTGATTAAATTTAATAATACTTTTAATTGCTTACAATTTCAATTAAATGTTATAGTACCTCATTCTAATATTCCTTCGTTATGGTCTGACCGCATATAACATGTCTGGTCGTCTATGTCATTTGATGCAATAGGTCTAGGAACAGTGAAAGGTGCTGAATCATCAAATGCATCATATTCTTCCTCATCTTCAACATCTCCAATGCCTAGGATTCTTCTTTTCCCAGCTAGCACAATGGACCATTTTGAATCGAGTGGGTCAGTTACATAGAACACTTACTTAGCTTGAGAATCTAGGATGAACGGTTCCGCACTATCATTCAAGTGCCAAAGATCTACAAGAGTAAAGTCATCATACTTGACATTACGCCTGATATTATCAACCCACTTACATTTGAAAAGAGCAACTGTGAAGTTACAATAATCAAGCTCCCATATTTCTTGAATTCGACCGTAGTATGACAATTTTGCATCGACAAGTGATTTATCCTTAGTACTTGAAAACTCCCTTGACGATGACACAAGCGTTACTCCACTGTTTTGGGTCGACGTAGATTTCAAATCCCGACCCTCTATCCAAAAATTGTACCCATTAATGTCTTATCCCTCAAATGAGCGAACATCATCCCTAGGACTATAAGCAAGCCACCTTACTGTATCGGTGACACTATCATCCAAGAGACTCATCACTCGTTCACTAAACCAACTCACAAACCTCTTATTATGCAACTGCATTAGTGCCCTTTCACCTTTCGATGGAAATTCAACACGCAAACTAGCCATGTGCTCATCTAAATATGGGTGAACATCAGCAAAATGGTGCAACACATAAAGGTGTGCTTGTAAGAACTGATCTCGATCCGGTGACATTCGTTTCGACCCAACTGTGCCATGACCATCCAGTCTCCCTTCATGTCGAGAAGCAGGAAGACCAATAGGTTCAGCAACGGCTAAATAGTCGGCCACAAAATTACCAATCTCCTCACTCACGGTCCCTTGAATCATGCTTCCTTCCGGATGAGCCGGATTCCTTACATTATCTTGCAATGTGCCCATGTGTCTTTCAAAAGCATAGCACCACCTCAAGAAAACTGGACCGCACAACTTAATCTCACGCACCAAATGAAGAATGAGATGCACCATTATGTCAAAAAATGAGGGTGGGAAATACATCTCAAATTTGCACAAAGTCACAACCACATCCGTTTGCAAAGCATCAAGTGTACAAGAATCAAGCACTTTGCTGCATATTGTATTGAAAAACGAACATAGGCTTGTAATAGCTTCCCTCACGTGCTTCGGTAAAATACCACGTATTACAATCGGTAGAAATACTTGCATCAACATGTGACAATCATGGGATTTCATACTTGTCAGCTTCAGTTCTTCACTTAAGGATACAAATCTTTTCATGTTAGATGCGTACCCAGATGGAACCTTAATGTCGTAATGACATGCACAAAACATCCGCTTTTCTACCCTTGACAATGTGTAGCAAGCCGGTGGTAAATACTTCTTCTCAACCTTGCCTTTACCCTCATCTCTACTCTTTGAAGCATCCGCGACCTTTCCCTTTCCTTTGCTCTTCCCCTTTCCTTTTTTCGAAACATTTACAGTTTCTTGTTCCGGTTCCTTTCCCTTTCTGTCCTTCCCCTTTGTAACCTTGTCTTGAGGCCACAATTCCGGACGAATCCCGATCTCTTCCAAATCTAACCGTGCACCCTTTCCATCCTTTGTTTTTCCTAAAATATTAAAAAGTGTTCCCACAAGAGCATCACACACATTCTTCTCTATATGCATCACATCAAGACAGTGCTTAGATCTCTTCCAAATCTAACCGTGCACCCTTTCCATCCTTTGTTTTGCCTGAAATATTAAAAAGTGTTCCCACAAGAGCATCACACACATTCTTCTCTATATGCATCACATCAAGACAGTGCTTAGATCTCTTCCAAATCTAACCGTGCACCCTTTCCATCCTTTGTTTTGCCTGAAATATTAAAAAGTGTTCCCACAAGAGCATCACACACATTCTTCTCTATATGCATCACATCAAGACAGTGCCTACCATTATGTTCTTTCCAGTACGGAAGCTTCCACAAAATTGATTCTTTTTTTAAAAGAGTTGTTGAGACCGGAGCATTTTCAGATTTTCCAAACACTGTTCGTATACCCTTAACTCGAGCATAAACCTCAACACCGGTCAATGGCCTAGGTGCAGTCTCCTCTTCCACTGTCCCATCGAAAGCCTTTTTTTGCCTACGGTACGGGTGATCACGCCTAAGGAACCTTCGAGTCCTTATATACACATCTTTGTGAAAATTCTTAAGGTATATGCTTGATGTTTCTTCAATACATATGGGGCATGTTGGGGTTTGGTGAGTCCGACTCACCGCGGAAACAACCCCGACCCGAGGAACCACTCTCAATAATTAAAATCATAAAGCATAAATAAATAATCACAAATAAAAGATAACGAATCTTACCCTCGAAGCGAGCTTCGCCCAAAAACCGGGGCTCTTACTTGAAAGCTACGAGCACGTCAAACGCCGTGCCTCCAACGGTATCCACCCACAAAGGACGAACACGACTTTAAGGTCCTCTACCTTAGAGTTAGCAAGGTCCGACCAAAACCCGAGTGTTATTAGAGTTTAAGAGTTTTCCCAAAAATATGGAATGCTCTTTCTAACTCCCACTCAAGCAAAGAATTCTCAAGCTATGCCATGACTATTTATAAGGAAGTATGCCTTGTGAATTTCACTCATCTTTCAATGCGGGACTTTTCACAAAAAGATCCCACATGGAAAGATTGGTGAATTCAACCCTTAGTTAAATAAACAAAGGAACAACTAACAAGTGTCACATGGTTAGGTGTGGAACACTTTCTCACTTGGTCCCCAAGGCATTTCACATGCAATGTGAACTAACCATGTGTCACCCAACCTTGAGCCCGAAGTTGGGTTCGGTTGGCCCATTTTATTTTGGCCCGTGTCCATGAGCCATCAACCCGCGTCCACGGCCATTGCCACATGTGTCGCCACCGTGGCGCGCCGCCACCATGGCGCTGCCACGTGGCACGCTGCCAACGTGGCACGCTGCCACTTGGTGGCTGCCACTAGGTGGCTGCCAATGTGGCGGCTGCCAACGTGGCTGCTGCCATTTGGCGGCTGCCAACGTCGCGGCCACGTGTGCTGCCACATGGCGTTTTTCCATGTGTGCTGCCATGTGGCATGCTCCTATTGGGCATGCATTCCTAGCCTTTTGCGTGGCTAGGATTTTACTTGTTACTTGATGCATTTTCCCGTTTCGCCAAATCCTAAATTTTGGCTCGACATTTGAGATTCTCCGACGCTCGGTTTCGACGCTCCAAGCTCGAATTTCCGATGTCTAAATGTTTAACACTCTGGCGACGAATTAATTTCTTCCGAATTAATTCGTCGAGTCAGTTCGTATATTTTGCTTGGGTGTGACTCGAAGGGTTCAGTCAAGATTAAGATGTAATATTAATTATATTAATATTACTGATCGGAAGCGGCCTTTACCTAGGCATTTCGATCACTTGACCTTGCTGAATATATTAGCTTTCTAATAATTCTGAACCCGCTATCAGAATAATACACTTGTTCGAAGGACACCATTCCTTTCAATCTCCCACTTGTCCTTCTGGACAAGTGTGCATTTAGTGTATAGCCCCTTTCCTATGTCTCTTCATGAACTACAGAGTAAGATTACTCGTCATCTCTGTTACGTCCAAAAGTGTTTCTCGAAATCCGAGTTTGACTGTCGATAAGCAGATGATTTCTAAAAACCATCTGAGCACGGCCATGCATTTTCACAGTCTCGCTCTTCGAGAGGCCTTGTAAACAACAAGACATGTTCCCTATTGTTAGTAGGGGGACATTTCCAGTCTTGTAATGTAGCTTCTCTTACTAAGAGGACTCACCCGCCTGATATCTGTCTTTATAATCCCCAGTTACGGCAGACGTTTGGCGGATACCAAAGCGGACCAGTACTCAAACAAGAGATCTCCCACTACTCATGGTCAAAGGAAAAGAGTTCCGATAGTAATAATGAGAAAATACTTATGACGATTTTTAAATCTCTTAAAGTATCCTCATAGGTCGATCCAGTATGGTTCTAAACCAATACCTGTGCAAATGATTTATATACTCATAGCACAAGAAACGGTGCTACAAATCATACTACACACTAATCTCTGATGGTCATCAATCGTCCACAAAATATGACTTTGATTAGGGATAATTTTCGATTAAAATATTCAATGTTCACTTAATAGGTGTTTCTTTATCCAAGCCATTGACTTGATACCCTATTTTGAATATTTATTAAAATCGAATGGACTCATTATTTAATTCTAAACCACAATTAAATAGTTTTGTGGAATATTTAGAAATATTTTATTCCACTATGAAACTTCACAATGTTTCATCTTATGATAAATGGTTTTTTCCAAATTTTTTAAGAGTAGTGCTCTTCATAAAACATTCATAAAAATCACACTCATATTTGATATGCTTGATTTCTTTCATGCAATTATGAATGTTGTCGTTCACTTATTGCATAGGTTTAGTTATAATTACTTTGCAAACCTTAGCATCTTCATTATCCACCATTTCCATAATAAGATGATAAAATTTTGAGAGTGTTAATGGATTACATGTGATTCAGGATTTATTGTCCAAGCAATGGCTCCCACTCATTTTTATGATTCGAGACCTTCTACTTGACAACCTACAATCATCAACGTTCAATAACGAACTTTTCCATTTAACATCTTTCCTTATTATTGCCTTTAAGGCAACAATATTCTCAACATATATTTTAGTAGACTCCCTGATGATGCCTTGCTTGGGTTTCACTCCAAGCGACTCACAACGATTTGGGATACCTTAATCACTTGTGAGCATGGAAATTTTCCTTAAATTCGTGCACATTATACATGGATGCACATCCATGTTACCATTCTCAAGCCACGACACTTCTTGCCTCGTGCTTATAAATGGCTTCCTTGATAAGGATCTAATCCTTGTTAAGGTTTGTGCTTGCAACATCAAAACTCAAATTATATTTGTTTCCATGCGTCAAGAACTCATCCAACTACTTATCCAAGTTCTTTGGATTTTCTTGACTAGAATCTAATGATCTAATACTTAGATTAATGTCGATTGGTATTATATACGTACTTCACATGCTCTAAGAATTTAAGTCATCTGACGATTCCTATCATAGCTTTACATGATGGATTTAATTCTAGAATTATTCTCAATTTTATTCCATCCATGTAACATTTAGCTCATACAGTTACACTGAGTCTTGCCAAATTGTTCGCTATATGATGTGGTTGAAAGTCTCCTACTAGAGTCTTTCTCGTTTGACTTAGTACTTAGCCTAGCTTATACATAGGTCAAACATTTACTTAGCTTCATACATATGGGTCGAAAGCCTTTCAAAGTCCTTCATGTTTAACATGGTAATTTCTTTTACTCATTTAAACATTTAATTAAGTCTATACCATAGATCTTAATTCCCAACATGTACTAAGTATCGTCTTTAGCTCGGTCCATTGTCGAAAATACTTTCAAATCTAAACATTTAGCATTTGATGGTTGTTTCACAATAGAGTTCGTAAACTTCTTGTTGGACCATTACTTTTGCTCCCACTAAACTTCTTGTTAATCAGAATTTCTATGTTTCTCCATAAGTCAACCCTCTTATTAACTTTATGAGAAAACACGTTCCAATTCCTTCATGCAATGCTTCCTTTAATCCTATGACGGATTCCATGTGCTTGCTTTCAAATCTAGCATTATTTAGATTTTCAAAACCCTTAGACTATTCCATAGTCACTTCCAAAATCCTATTTTGGGTAGGCGGTTTTTGTATCTATTTTGCCATATTTCATATGTGCAATTTTGCTAGATCAATCACGAAAAGACTTGAGCATTCCGATTGGTGAATGGGATTTTATTAAAATCAACTCCTTGATATTAATTATATCCTTTACAACCAATCTAGCTATGTATGCATATACATTTCCCCATTTGTTAGTTTTCTCCTTGAAAACTTATTTGCAATCGATGGGTCTTTCACCTTTCATGCAAATTAATCAAGTTTCAAACATGATTTTCAAACACGGAGTCTATTTCGGATTTTCATGGTCTTTAACCATTATTCGGAATTTGGATTTGTCGTAGCTATCTTACAAGACATTATTCCTTTACTATCTAATAGTAAATAGTATGCTTGTAAGTCTTAGGTTTGTTTCTAACTTAATAGAAAATTTATAGGATTCAATCCAAGCCTTTGGTGAATTCTATACCTATACGGGGCAATTGCATCAAACACTGAGTTTTAAGGCGCTTTCAAAGCCTTTTTATTATGTTGATCTTACTCCAACATTTTTAATGTTTTGTGAGTAATGAATTCTCTTTTAAGGCACTTGTAAAGTCCTTTTGAGTATTCTTGATCAAGCATTCTCATGAAGTCCTTTAAGGTCTTCCGAGATTCTCAGTTCTAGTTTGTTGCTAAGTTCGATGGTCATCGAGTTCATTTGTCTCCCACTTGTCGTTTTGGAAACGTGTTACTTTCCAGAAAGACACTACTTAGAGCAACAAACAATTTTTGTTCTCAATTAGGATGTGGAGGTAATACCCGTAGTCTCAATTGAATGCTTACAAAGAGACATGTATATTGTCTTTGGGTAAAAGTTCGTTGTGAAACAAACAGTTAGCTCCTACTTGAGCTATCTTAGTCTTTATTGAGCCATTCAGCTCCCACTGAGTCACCTAGCTCCCACTGAGCCACTTTGGTCCCATTGAGCTAGTGAACTCCCACTGAGACTAAGAGCCTTAGACATATACTTGAAAAGAATTTTAGAAGTTATTTCTATCCATAACTGAATATGGCGTCCTTTCTTAGCTTCGACACATTGTTTAGTGTAACATTAGTCATTTGTGCAAATCTTTAAGAACTTTATAGGAAGGGTTGTGAACCATCATTGTTTGAGTCATTTTCAAATGACACCGAGGTCTCCATGAAGACACACTATGTTCTTTGTGGAGTTATTTATGAAAATTTCCATTCATAACTTTGAGATAGTCACGCTTGGCTCAAGCAAACATTGCTCGATCTAATCTAGACGTTTTGATATCTTGCCAAGTCGATTCTGTACTTCACTGAACTCTTGAGCTACTCAAGTCAAGTTTGTTCACATTTGATGAATATAGCCATATCCTTTCAAATTCTTTGTGAAACGTTGAAGTAATTGAATCCTCTTTAGCCTTCGGAGTCAACTGTCTATACCAAGAACAATAGCTCTCTGTTTTGTCGGTTTCAACAAGTAAGACTTGCTTGTCTTAGAACGATTCCAAATCGAGCAACTATCAAGAGTCTATCTAATAGAGCCTTTGAGTACGTTCTTGTCGATGTGACATTGCTAAAGATGTTCGGAATGCAAATCAAGCCCATGACTTGAACTTAGTGAGTTTATCATGTTTAGGGAAATGTTTGTTTATAATCAGGCATTCTTGACTCAATGCTTGGATAACCATGCCATTCAAATAAATCTCGCAACTATTTCTCATTACTTTGAATGTGAGTCTTTCCGTGTGTAAACGGATCAATTGCTGATTATGGGACATAATAACCATTACTTGTTCCAGCCTTTGGCTTAAAAGGTCTTTAAACAAAACATACAACCTTACAACTGATGTAGCTCTTCTTGCTTCATTCTAAGCTTGTAAGTCGATAACTTAGCTTAACTTCAATAGTTTGAGGTCACTATCATAGTGGAACACTCAAGCAGTATCCGATACTTGTGAAGATAACGAATTGCTAAGTTAACTACAATAACATGAACTCATGAGTTGAAATGAAATCTAATTCCTTTTCTTCGTTCCTTCTTTCCTGTATTTCTTATCATACAATATCTCATAATCTTACTTTAAGAATCATTTCTTTAAGTACCTTACTCTTATACTTTGTTAGGCATAATCAAGCACCTAGTGCGCCGTAAAACAAAGTTCCATCTTTTCCATTAATTCTTACTCGAATTACTACATCAATGAGTCCTACTCAATTATGTATGATGCGAAAGGATACGTTTGTTGTCAATCTTGAGATTGCAACTCAATTACTCATGTTTTATCAAAACTACCTAGTATTTTGAATACATGATGTCCAACCGTCCTTTCGGACTTAGTTATAAAAGTCATTTATGAGAATTGTATTTTAGAAATGCTTTTCCTGTCTTTGAGATCTATTCTCAAGGATTTCCTTTACCAATCATGGAAACAATATTATTTGATTTAGAATACTATAAATATAAGTGCTAAGTATAACTATTTATCAAGAACATAATAAGTTTGAAATTTAATAGCATTCATGCAAACTTCAATCTTATTAAACGTCTTATTTACGCATAATAATTGTCCCTATTTGGCGAAAATAAGACGATTCCAAGATCCGAAGAAACAAAGAGTGGTTAAGCATGCTTTGGCTTGTCTTAAACACTCAATCTTCTAGGGTAAGCATTGCCTTGCTAATGGCTCTAAGCCACTCTTGGTTAGACAATCGTCGCATCTAATGCATCTTTGACGATGTATCTCTTTTTCCACGGTATGTGAGGACTCCTCACTCATACCGATGAGTTAAACCAAAACCAACGTGCACACCCGGTGTGCCTTACGCGCCTTGGAGAAGTGATGGCACCTCGCTTTGGCGTAGCCTACCATCATCCTCGTCTGGTCAATAAGTGTCGTTTTGGAAAGGCAAGTTTGACTCAATATTATTAGGGACCTAGGATTTCTATGTTGGTTGATTTAAGTGAACTTAACTAATCATCGCAACATCAAGAAAACCTAAACATGCATCTAACGAATAATTCACATATATATAAGCATAAAATATAAAGCGAAATTATAGATGCATATTGGCAACTAGCATGACCCCTTGAATTCTTCAAATCTTTAAAAGGTCTTCATTTGCAATTCAAGGCTTTGTCTTCCAAGATACGCCGTCTTCAAGACTTAACCAAACTATGCAAATTACTAGTGTCTACGACTAGGAATAATCTAAATATAAAGGTACAAAAATACTTAACGGTGCGTAGACCGTATTTAGATTTACAAAAATACATAACGGCACGTAGTATGTATTTTCTATCCTAGTCGGGTCCCACTAGTTGCCATTTCATAAAACCTGTGAGAGAGAATATACATTCCATTCATCCATTCACTATTTGTGAATAAACCATGCAATTTACAAAATCAAACAAGTAAAATGCATTTAAACAACGCGCGCACTAGTAACTAATCTAGGTGGTTAATCCGATTAACACGCCTAATTAAAACTAGTCAAAGTTGTTTAACCGATTATGTAATTGACGTCATTAATAATTGAAGCTCCCACTAAATTCCGCATTTCCCTTAATTAATCTAATTAATTAAGTCGGTAGCACCCAAACTTGTCAAAATAAAATTTTGCCAATGCCGCTCAAAACCGAGGCCTAGCCTCCCAAAATTTTAATTAAAATAAACAAATATAATTAAAATAAATAAAACGGCAAAATAAGCAATATTATGGCTAGTCACCTCACCTCACCGCACCAAGCATACGCACACACCCAAAAAACCGCACACACGGCCCACGGCACGCGGCCACATGCTGCTGCCACGGCACGCCCGCGCGTGGCTGCTGCAGCCCGTGTGCTGCTGCCGCGTGTGTGGCCGCACGCAAGGTGGGGCAGCCACCTTGGCAGCCACATGTGGGCTGCTGTGCAGCCCGGCTCGCCAAGGTGGTTCTTTGCCTCGTTTTGCGTGTCATGGCCTCGGGATTTGATCCCTTTTCGCGAGACAAAATTAATTAATTCTAAATTAATTTTAGAACTAATTTAATGAGCAAAATAAAAAAAAAAATTAAACAAGTCTAACTTAATAAAATTTTCAAAGTGCAAATAACCAAAATAATTCCAAGAACCATTCTTAATTAAATTGGTTTAGCTTGGTGCAACATAAAATTGAGGCAATTTCTCACTTTCAATTTAATCAATTTAAATTAAACTTGAGAATTTGACAAAGTAAAGGGAAGTTGGAAAAATATGAACTTTAATGTTCAAATGAAAATTCCAACATCTAAATTTTGTAAATCCTTGAAAATTATATCTTCCAACATGAAGATAACCAAATTTCTATCACAAAAATCGAAACTTTATGTTTCCAATCAACTCAAAATGATTAAAACAACAAAGTTTAACACAAAATAACATGGAATTTAGTGGTTTTTAAAGTTTCAATCACTTATCACAAATAAAGATTGAATCTTTAACACTTAGGAAGCCTCAAAAATAAAACTTTCACACTAAAAGGCAATTAGTTTGCAATTATGTGAAAATAAATCAACCTTTAAGCATCAAATACTACCAAGTCAGTGTGCTTTAAGGGGACATAAAAATGCAGAAAATAATGCAAATAATCAACCATATAATCAACAATTTATGCCATTAATTTCAAGGTTAGAAAAGACTTAAAATTTTTCGTCAAAAACGAAAAACCCCTCGAAAAAGGCATTTCTGGTCAGAATTTGGCTAAAATCACATCCCCTTGGGAATAAAAACCTTTCCAGAACACGTTTTCCACCCAAAATTCACTAGTCTTGGGCGAAAATCTGGGTTCTGGGCCAAACTCGACATTAAAAACGGGATTAAAAAATAAAACCGAGCTACTAATCTAATTAGCAACTTAAACCAGAAAATTAAGCCAAAATAAACCTTGAAAAACATGATTATAAAAATAAACGAGCGGGGCTCTGTAGGGAATAGTTTCAAGCCTTTAAAAATCCCACTAGCTTGAACCCCACTGTGATCATACACTAAAGTACGGTGGCGTCCAAAAGGGAAGAAGATAGAGCAAAAGAGTCGCCAACAAGTTTTTTAGGAACTTGTAAACCGTTCACGAGGTGAAGGTTACACCCCTTAACGATCCAAGAGATCGTCAACTCCATAAGGTCATGAACCAAATAAGGGTTCGGGGATGATGGTACAAATCCAACCTAAAAGAGATTGAACCTGCCCTAATAATAGGCCTCTACTTTATTCTGCTCGTATTCATGTGCGCTTTCTGATTAACATACAATCAATAGGATTAACCCTAAACCTGTTTAATCTATGTTGGTTGAATTTAATGCACAAATAAACTATTATTGGCGATCACTTGAATTATAATCACAATTAACCCTAACAAGATTATTAATTATCTTATTAAGCGTGATTGCAAGTACCAATTCCCTTTAACATGCAATAAAAGGTGATCAAGCAATAATCCATATCAAGCAACATAAATAAATAAATAATCAATATCATGAATAAAATATTCATCATTAAAATAATCACAATCACCATGATAACCATAAATTATAATTATAATCATGTTAAAGCATAATAAACATAGCAAGATCCTAGGCATGATACTAACAAGATTAATAACAAACCCTAGCATGTCACTAAGCAATAAAAATCAAATCTTTAACCCTAACATGATACTAACATGAATAAATATTAGGAAGAGAATAAAAGGCATCATAACAATCATATTTAATATTAAAATTAACCTAGACATGATACTAGGAATCATAATAACAATATAAACATGATATCTACATCATAAATCAATTAAACCTTTAAAGTACTTACTTGGATGCCTCGTACCTCTTTCTAATTACAAAATACACACGTTAGTAACTTCAAGGAAAATAATAAACAAAGCAATTAAATTAAATAATTGAAAGAGAGACTTGGGATCAAACCCTCAGAAATTAAAACCTTTCACGTCTAGGGCGAAGGCAACTTCGAATACGGCTAGGTGTTTCTAGATCTTGTGAATGCGGAATTTTGTATTAAAAAGCAAAGAATGAATGCATGAATGAATGAATGTTATTGAAAATTGATGAATGATAATTGTAGATGAATGAATATGGACCATCCGTGAATGAAAACGGAGTTTTTGATACGATATTTATAGAGAAAATCATCCAAAAAAGATAATTTATCAAAACAGAGTTTGAAGACCACAAAAACACCTTGGCGCCAGCCCTGGCTCATTGGCGCCAAGACCAGTGGCTAGCGCCAGGCGCCAATGCTGGCGTCTGGCGCCAATCCTGATTCCAGGCGCCAAGGCCTGGGGTTGGACGCCAAACCGGCTTTCAACGCGTTTTCGAAAATCTGATAAACTTCCCGTACTGGAAGATAAAATAATATAATTTCAGTCGAAAATGCTATTTGATCTAATTAAAACTCTGAAGAATCCTAATTGAATTAAGAATGATAAGAACCTTCTAGAATGTTCTAGAAGACTAAAACCATTCCTAATTGCATTAGGAATGATAAATCATGTTAGGCCCTCCCCTAGATCATTGGGCCGTACTTAAAGCTCAAACCGGGCCCAGTTTAGTAAATTGGCCATAAATTCCTCAATATTCATCGGAATCGGGCTTATAATATATCGTTAGAAAGGTCTTTGCAAACCCCATCCAACTACACCACTATTGGACCCATATCATGGACCAACCAAATTGGATTGGCTGTTTTCTTAAAATAAAGTTTTCAAAAACAGGGAGAAGAGAAAAGAAAAGAAATAAAACTTTCCGCAACACTAGACCTTTCCACACTTTCGTTTCATTCGATTATGATTCGACGTGAAAGGTACTCATCACTAGGTTTGGTTTTGGGGAGACACAAATGGGTGTCTACAGAAGCCCCCACTTTGACTGAGTTTGGAGAAACGCAAGTTTCGAAAACGAAAGTCAAAGTAACGATAGGGACGGAGAATGATTCAGAACGTTCTGCGATCCTAAATCAATCTTGTAACGCCGATACCTGCAAAACTAGCATTAGTTAAACAGATAAAAGAGTTAAGAAACGCGTATCTTGCACCGTCGAGCACACGTCTCTGAAAGTAACCGATTGTCGTTGTGGCTGTTTGTGTTTTGATGACCTCCTACAAGCTAGAGAATGCCATCCCCTGCTTGAAAACCGCTACGCCCGTAACTGTTTCCAATTTGGACCCATATCATGAACCAACCAAACTGGATTGGCTGTTTTCTTAAAATAAAGTTTTCAAAAGCAGGGAGAAGAGAAAAGAAAAGAAATAAAACTTTCCGCAACACTAGACCTTTCCACACTTTCGTTTCATTCGATTATGATTCGACGTGAAAAGTACTCATCACTGGGTTTGGTTTTGGGGAGACACAAATGGGTGTCTACAGGCTCCGATACCGCTGTTGGGGTTTGGTGAGTCCGACTCACCGCGGAAACAACCCCGACCCGAGGAACCACTCGCAATAATTAAAATCATAAAGCATAAATAAATAATCACAAAGAAAAGATAACGAATCTTACCCTCGAAGCGAGCTTCGCCCAAAAACCGGGGCTCTTACATGAAAGCTACGAGCACGTCAAGCGTCGTGCCTCCAACGGTATCCACCCACAAAGGACGAACACGACTTTAAGGTCCGCTACCTTGGAGTTAGCAAGGTCCGACCAAAACCCGAGTGTTATTAGAGTTTAAGAGTTTTCCCAAAAATATGGAATGCTCTTTCTAACTCCCACTCAAGCAAAGAATTCTCAAGCCATGCCATGACTATTTATAAGGAAGTATGCCTTGTGAATTTCACTCATCTTTCAATGTGGGACTTTTCACAAAAAGATCCCACATGGAAAGATTGGTGAATTCAACCCTTAGTTAAATAAACAAAGGAACAACTAACAAGTGTCACATGGTTAGGTGTGGAACACTTTCTCACTTGGTCCCCAAGGCATTTCACATGCAATGTGAACTAACAATGTGTCACCCAACCTTGAGCCCCAAGTTGGGTTCGGTTGGCCCATTTTATTTTGGCCCGTGTCCATGACCCATCAACCCGGGTCCACGGCCATTGCCACATGTGTCGCCACCGTGGCGCGCCGCCACCATGGCGCTGCCACGTGGCACGCTGCCACTAGGTGGCTGCCAATGTGGCTGCTGCCACTTGGCGGCTGCCAACGTGGCGGCCACGTGTGCTGTCACGTGTGCTGCCACATGGAGTTTTGCCATGTGTGCTGCCACGTGGCATGCTCTTATTGGGCATGCATTCCTAGCCTTTTGCGTGGCTAGGATTTTACTTGTTACTTGATGCATTTTCCCGTCTCGCCAAATCCTAAATTTTGGCTCGACATTTGAGATTCTCCAACGCTCGGTTTCGACGCTCCAAGCTCGAATTTCCGACGTCTAAATGTTTAACACTCGGGCGACGAATTAATTTCTTCCGAATTAATTCGTCGAGTCAATTCGTATATTTTGCTTGGGTGTGACCCGAAGGGTTCAGTCAAGATTAAGCTGTAATATTAATTATATTAATATTACTGATCGGAAGCGGCCTCCACCCAGGCATTCCGATCACTTGACCTTGCTGAATATATAAGCTTTCTAATAATTCTGAACCCGCTATCAGAATAATACACTTGTTCGAAGGACACCATTCCTTTCAGGGCATGCTTTTTTCCCTTTAACCTTGTACCCACACAGGTTGCCATATGCAGGGAAGTCATTCATGGTCCACATAAGGGCTGCACGCAATGTGAACACCTCGTTCTTATGAGCATCAAAACAAGAAACCCCTTCGTTCCACATCTTTCTCAAATCGTCAATTAGTGGCGCAAGGTAAACATCTATGTCATTTCCAGGTTGCCTAGGCCCCGTTATTAGCAATGAAAGCATTATATACTTTCGTTTCATACATAACCAAGGAGGCAAATTGTAGATCACCAAAAGAACTTGCCAAGTGCTGTGTTGGGTACTAAGAGTGCCAAATGGATTCATCCCGTCTGTGCACAAACCAAGTCTTAAATTTCTGACTTCATTACCAAACTCCAGAAACTTCAAATCAATGTTCTTCCATTGCGGGGAGTTAGCCGGATGCTTCAGCATTCCGTTTTCCTTCCTTCCCTCGGCATGCCACCTCAAGTTTTTAGCGTCTTTTGGTGTTGAGAATAGACGTTTAAACCTTGGAATAATAGGAAGATACCACAACACCTTAGCAGGAGGTCCCCTCGTACCAGGATTGCAACTCATGCGCTTGTAGCGCGATTGCTTGCATCGTGGACACTCCTCCAATTGTTCATTCTCATTACGATACAAAATACAATCATTAGGACATGCATGTATCTTCTTATACTCTAAACCAAATGGACACATAAGCTTCTTTTCATAATAGTAAGACGTAGGAATTTCATTCCCATCAGGCAAAATCTCACTTAATGCGGTCAATAAAGAAGTAAAACTAACGTCCGTCCACCCATGCTTCGACTTAATGTTAAAAAGTGTTAGCACGGCATTATGCAACATCTCATCCACGTCATTATCGACATTATGCAACATCTCATCCACGTCATTATCCTCGACCTCATCCACTAGATGATCCTCAGCTCCATCCTCACCACTATCAATAACATATTCATCATTCTCCCATTCCTCGTCCACATGAATCTCATTGCTTTTATCATGCACATCATTCCCATCAAGATCCTCACTATACTCTCCACTTTCACCATGCCAAATCCACACATGGTATTTAAGTCTAAACCCACGACAAAGTACATGATCTCTAATGATTTCAACACTATTGACCACCTTCACATTATTACAATCAACACAAGGACAGTATAGGCCTTCCTCACCAATTTTGCGCTGATAAGATAAAGCCGTCTCGCAAAACTCTTGAACCCCATTCCAAAAATCCATTGTATTACGTCTACCATACATCCAACTACGATCCTTTCCCATTTAGTAAAGTGTCTCTAAACATATATAGCAACATATTATCAATAATGTACAATTGCTACATATCTTATATAAATCAACTTCAAGTACACACCGTGAATATACCATTCATATAGTGAACAAATGCATGTTTCCAAAGTGTCCTTATCACTCTAACCTAACCCATCCTTGAATGTCTACTCTCACTAGTGAATGTATGTCAACTTTCCAATTTTAAGGAAAATCCGGCAGCACTTCCCCCCAGTTCTCCAAGTACAAGATGTAGATAATTACTTACCCATATATGTACCCAGAGAACATGGAGAAGAATTGGACAGCCAAGATGTTCCTTAAAATCGAAAAAAGACATACATTCACCACCTAAGTAAGAGTAAACATTCAAGAATAGTCCTAACCGGGGACTATTCAAGACTTTCTCCTAATGAGAAAGCCTTGAACGGGTATCTAGGCATATGATGATGCAAACATTCAACATATTATTGTAATTATTTATAATTAAACAAGACACAACTTTTACTATCATGAAGAAACTTTTATCAAATGGATAAATAGAAAGAATTATAGCTCCATAAAGTTTATAGTTCATAACAATATAGCAAGTATAATGGATGTAATGTCTCGAACTTCCCACTTGAATAGCTAATAAACTTGTGCTTCACTACATAATATGAATCTACAAAAATAAAAAATAAAAGTTAGTAATTTTGTCAAGAACTATAAAACAACCTAAAATTACACATTAAAACATACTACCAACTTCAACCAATTAAGTAACAAGGTTACTAATAATCTCTAATTTATTCAAAATTTCCTAATAAAACCTAACAATCAATTTAACACCACTTCAACATATCAAATTATACTCCATAATCCATATATTTCCTAAAAGCATTAGGAAAATCATTAGGTAATGTAATCTAAAACGGATTATTACTCCTCAATCTAACTCCAAAACAATTCAATTCATACTATGATTAACCAAAAATTAAGCAACAACAACAAATTGATAATAATAATAATAATATAAAATAAATTAAAACAACAATATACTACCAAATTCAACTAATTAAGTAACAAGATTACTAATAATCTCTAATTTATTCAAAATTTCCTAATAAAACCTAACAATCAATTTAACATCACTCCAACATATCAAATCATACTACATAATCCGTATATTTCCTAAAAGCATTAGGAAAATCATTATGTAATGTAATCTAAAACGGATTACTCCTCAATCTAACTCCAAAATAATTCAATAATTCATACTATTATTAACCAAAAATTAAGCAACAACAACAAAATGATTATAATAATAATACAGTGAAAGAAATAAAAAAATTATTCAAAATATATTTTCCATTATACTGTTAATTCATGAACAATTAATCAATTGCATTCTAAAGATACACACAATAAATCAATTTCTTGATTTCTAAAGATGCATTCTCTAAAATTTTAACCCTAAGCTACCAACAACAACAAAAAAAAAAAAACCAGAAAATTCAGAAAAAATAACCAAAAAAAACAAAATTCATGAACAATTAATCAATTTCTTGTAAGTTTAAGATGCATTTTTTCAACTTTTAACCCTACCAACAACAAAAAAAACCCAGAAATTCAGAAAAAATTACCAGAAAATTATGCCTCACTTTCGGACGGTGGTTGTGGGATGGTGGTGCGGTGGTTGTGGCGACAGTGCTGACAGGTGGTGGACGGACCATGCACCTGGTCAGTGGTCGAGGAGATTCCCCCGAAAATTCGAAAAATCGAATAAAATACTACCCGTGGATGCTTGCTGCTTTGCTCAGTGGTGGAGGAGGTTCGGAGGGAGTGTGGAGGTGGTGGATGGTGGTGCGGTGGCTGTGGCGTGACGGGAGTGTGGAGGAGGTACCACGAACGCTTACCCTAATTTGCTGCTTGCGCTGAGTGGTGGAGGGAGTGTGGAGGTGTGCGCATGTGGTGGAGGGAGTGCGGAGGTGGTGGATGGTGGTGCGGTAGCTTTGGCGTCAGTGGTGGAGTTTGTGGTGGTAGGGTTTGAAGAGAGGATTCAATGGTCGAAACTTGGGAACGAATTGTAATTGTACTGTTGAATTGAGCCAGAGAAGGGGGAAAGAGGAGATAAAAAGCCGCGATTTTTTTTTATTTGAATATTGCCACCGGTTCAAAACCGGTGGTCTTGAGGATTTTTGCCACCGGTTTGGTTTGAACCGTTGGCCATAATTTTTGTCCTAGCCCGCCTATTTTTTAAACCACCGGTTTACAAAAACCGGTGGCCTTTAACCGGTGGCTTTTTCATTTTTTCTACTAGTGCATGGTTAAGAGTTTGGACGCGTTAGCAAGGCAGCCTCCCTTGAGGGTGTATGCCAACGGGCGGCTCCGCGAGTCCGTGATGAAATCGAACTCGACTCCATGGTTTGGGTGGATTTAATAACTCGGATGAACCCTTATTGCCATGAGCGTTTTTGGGTTGATAGAGCTTAATTCCCCCGGGGCTAAGACGTTTGTAGAACACATACTATTTTTCAGAAAAATCGAAGGAAGTCGATTGTGAGGAAAGAAAATAAGCCACCAGAATGATTTTAGAACTGCCGTGACACGGAAAAAATTCCCGTGTCACGGTACAGTGCACCGTCTGACGGTGCACTGTACCGTGACACGGCAGATTTTGCCATGGCACGACAGTCAGAAGATCTGACTGGTGCCCCGTTTTCCTTCGCGCGCAACCAAGTTATCCAATTTTTCCTACGGGACAGACCTGAATGCGACGTTAAAACGTCAATGCAGATGCAAAAATGCCAAATTAATCACATGAATATTTTTTTCAAGAATCTTTCAAGTTTCATCCACTCATCTTAATTAAATACCGATCACTCAAATCGATAAATAATCAAGAATCCTCCCCAGTGGAGTCGCCAAATTGTAGGCGTTGTTCAAAGTGCGCCTACGTTAAAGCATGTGTGAATATGCTTGGCACTCATAGGAAATGGGAATTGACATATACGATTAGGGACAATTAAAGTAGGGAGCCGCCAACAAGTTTTTAAGGAACTTGTAAACCGTTCACGGATCATAAAAGGCAACCACGATTAAGGGACAACGATAGGAATCAACGATTGACCCGTGAAGGTTACACCCCATTCATAATCCATGAGATTACTAACTCCGTATGGTTCGGAACCACGAAAGGAGGATCGGAGATGATGGTACGAAGTGAGTCATGGAGTCACATTCGCTCGTATTAGCCTCTACTCGATTCTTATATTCAAAAGTGATTCCTGCGATCTCAAAGGCATACAAACAAAATATTTAATTTGCTCCAAACTATTATTAAGCTAAATTGGTTGAATATTAATGCAACATATAATTCTAAAATATTTGTGATCACTTGAATTAATTAACAAGATTAAAAAGGATCCTAAACCGGTTGTCCAAATTATCTTATTAGGCGTGATTTTCAATTACATATTCCCTTTAACATGCAATATGGTGATCAATAAAAAAAAATAGAATAAACATTAATATTGGAAACAATTTAACAATAATTCCAACAATATAAAATCGTTAGAAAAATAATAGAAATAAAAGGAACATAATTCTTACTTTGATTCTGTTTGTTTGCAACTACAAAATAATAAACGAGTTAGTAACTTCAAGGAAATAATAAAACAATAATTAAATTAAATTAAATAAAGTAGAGTTGATTTGAGGCCAAACCCTCAAACAGTTCTATCTTTCACGCCTTGGCTTAAGGACAGAACCACGAGTAAAGTATGGACTCCTTTGAGAACTTGAAGAAGGAATTTTGAAATGAGAAGGGTAGGCTAGTGTTTAGTCTAAAGCATAAAAGAGAGAAAAGTAAAAACTAGAGAATTAATTGATGCCCCGTACATCAGAAATGAAGGGGTATTTATAGGGAAAATGTGCTGAGGGAGCACACGGAACCCTAAAATGATAAAAACCCTAAAAAGTATCCCGTGACACGGCAAACTATACCGTGACACGGGAAGTCTAACCGTGAGACGACAAACTTTCCCGTAACATTGTACATTTTTAGTGTGACGCAGGAAATTTTCTGAAAACGGGAAAGAAAACGCGTTAAGGGTTTACGCGGAAAAGACACGGAATGTCCCGTGTCACGGTAGACTTCCCGTGTCACGGGAAATCCCACCGTCAGACGGGAAGGATTCCCGTGACACGGTGGCTGTCTACCGTGGCGCGGGAATTTCCAGCCCACTTTTCCGTCTAAATACATTTTTAACCCTAATTTCATTCGGCATTTGAAGTGCCGATTGATAATTTCGGGCCTTTTCTGACTTATTATTATTTGGGCTAAAATAAGAAAATAATTAAATAAAAATAAACAAAAGGTTTGGGCCAAAAATAAAATAAAAAAGGGTTTGGGCTAAAATTAAATAATAAGTTTGGGCTGAAATAAAAAACTATGCTTTTACCAAACGTCAAGACCAATCCATGGACCGTTCAAAAATATGAATTTAATCAAATACGATTTTTTAAGCACTCTCGGGATTAAATACTGAACCCGAACAATAGTGGCGGTGAAAGGTTGTTCATCATCGGGTTTTGTTTTGGAGAGACATTTTTAGGTTTCTACAGCTGTGTATCTTTGATAATTGCCTTAGCCGTTTTCACGGTGGCAGTAATATCTTAGATATTCCTATTTAAATTTTTAAACAGGGAAAAACATGTATTTTAAAAGAAAGGAATTTCTAGGGTGTTACAGAAATTCCTTGGTCACTTCGTCCTATGTCCTTAGAGTTTTGGGGTTTACCTCCTTGTCTAGCCATTCCAAGGCACGCCCTATTAGAGAAAAGGGAAAAAGCTTGAGGTGGATGAATTCTTGGGAAATTCCATTAACTTTGATGATAGTGTTGCATTACTTTTTTAACTCTTTAAGATGGTTTAGCAGGCTTTCATAGTTGGCCCTACTAAATTGTCGCCTCTTTATAACTGTGATCATTGCCGACCTTATTTCAAAGTCATTTGCCGGTATTTTAGGTGGAGCAATCCCACTTTCAAACCTATATGTCCCCGGAATTCCTAATTCCTTCAATGCCACCCTTGGATTTTCCCTCATCCTTGCCTATTCTTCTTGTTGTGGTTCTTCTTCACTTGAAGGGCTAGAACTGAAAGAACGTCTAGCAACTCTTATCCTTGAAATTGTCCTCTCAATTTCCAAATCAAGTGGCACTAATGAACGCATACAATCTCAAAAGAAATAATTAGTAGCACGGCTACAAATGTAGCCAAAAAGAAAAATTCTTTTTGTTTTTTCCAATTAATATGATGTAGACTCAAAAACTTTAACAAAGCACTAATGTCAATCCTCGGCAACGACGCCATTTTGACATAGGGGGAAAAAGTAGGTCATTTTCTAATCTCCCTTATAGCCAAACAAATTTATAATCACGTAACAAACATAATATGAGTATAAGGTAAGTCAAGGGTGGAACCCAAAGGAATGAGTAGGAGAAAGTTATAGCCTAGGGTCAAGCTACTTCGAAGATTTTAATATCAACTTGTAACTAAGGTTTCAAATAGCTAAACAAAAAAAAAAAGAAAATCAATATGCTAAACACTAGGGACATAGGTTCCACATGCAAACTCAATGATCATGCTAATCGATGGATGACTCGATTGATTCAAACATTACAAAGGACAAACAATAGCTGCAATTAATGGAATTTAAAAGCTATCTCCTATAAGCCAAGCTAGGGTTCATTAAGAATGAATAACAAGGAAAATCACAATCAAATTCAACCAATAAAAGCAATTCTCAAATCAAGGGTTCATGTCATTGAAATTTGCTATGCAATTTAGATTAATTATATATAAGTTGATCACTCCTAATCAAATTAATCACATGCACAACTATGTCAACCAATTTAATTGCAAAAATTTTATAATAAATCAAGGGTATTTATATTAAATCAACCGAAGGGGATCAGTACACGCCCGTGCGCACGTACCACCATGGTCGTGTGCACGCATAGAAGGGTTTGCGCTCATATACAAAGGGGCATGCGCGCGCACCACTGCTGTGGTGTTGCTTGTGCTTGGCTCCGCTTGCTCGCTCGTAAATACTTGCGCCAAGCCTTTGCTCCTAGCCCTCTAGTGCATTCTTATCATCGGTGCTCTTGAGGTGATGCCCACGAGGAGGGAAGCCTTTGATCTTCAAATATTTGCATGTTCCAGAGCTAAAATCATTGAGAAAACATATGTAAGAGAGTGGCAAATAAGATTTTGAAAATTCACTTGCAAGAATTCAAGTATAACTAAGAGAGAAAGCAAAAAGAATAGAAATTAAGCAAAAATAGCAAAATAAGAACAAAAATCATGAAAAACTCAAAAAAGTGAACGAAAAACAAAAATGAGCTATAAAGACGAAAAATAAAAGAAAACTAGAAAGAAAATAAGAAAATAAAGTGAGATAATACAGAAAAAGGAATCAAATACTACTCTATATATTGAGCGCCATAAAAGAAGCTCATCATTTTGTTCAGTAAGTGTCATTTTTGGAAAGGCAAGTTTGACTCAATAATTTAGGGACATAATAAGGTTTCTATGTTGGTTGTTTTAAGTGAACTTAATTAATCATCATAACATTCGAAATCCTAAACATGCACCTAACATATCATTCATATATAATTAAGCATAAATATATATCGTAAACATGAGTAAAAGATGCATTTGGCAACTTGCATGACCCCTTCAATCTTCAAGTCTTCAAGGGTATTCATTGCAACTTTAAGGCTTCGTCTTCAAAAGAACGCCATCTTAAAGACGTCACCATCACTCATGTACTACTAGTTACTACGACTAGGAATAATCTAAATATTAAGTTCCAAAAATACACAACAGTTCGCATACCGTCTTTAGATTTACAAGAGTACATAACGGATCGCAGTCCGTATTTTTTATCCTAATCGGGCCCCATTAGTTGCCATTTTAGTAAAACCTGTGAGAGAATATACATTCAATTCATCCATTCACTATATGTGAATGGCTCATGAATTTTACAACAAAAAACAAGTAACAATGCAACATTCGCGTAAACTAGTAAGTAATTAAGGTGGTTAATCTAATTAACGCGCCTAATTAAAACTAGTCAAAGTTGTTAATCGATTATGTGATTAAACACAAAAAACAATGAAACTCTCACTAAATTCCTCATCCATCTTAATTAATCTGATTAATTAAGCCGATAAACCCATAACTTTGCCTAACAAAATATTTTGCAAATGCCGCTCAATCCCGAGGCGTAGCCTCAAAATTTTTGAGCCCTTTCCCTAAATAATGCTAGCAAAACACCCAATTCCCAAATTATGGTCTCTTTTACAAATATTCCCACTTTACCATCCACGTCACCGGTTCATGGGAATTTTATTATTTAATTGGAAAACCGCTACTTGAAGTAGCGGTATACGTTGGAAATCCGCTACTTGAAGTAGCGGATTATACTGACTAAAAACCGCTACCTCAAGTAGCGGTTTCTTGTTTAATAAAAATCCACTATCATAGTACCATTTATTCAAGCAGCAAGGATTTTTGCCTCAACTACGAAGAACACCTCCACCCTTTTTGGTGGTGCTCCTCCCCTACCGCCGTTGGCTTATTGCCACCCTACTGCTGTCGTTTTAGTCCCCCAACCCCGTCTTTTTGCTGCTGTAAATTAGGGGTCATATGAAGAGTAATTTTATATACCCTAATTTTGTTTTCACCTAATTAACTTGTTAATTTTGTTATTATTTTCATTTTACATAATAAATTTGACAAATAAAAAGCATTGATTTTGGAGATTGTATATAATGGTGAGCTTATAAGAACAACAAGAATAAAGCTTGCGAGTTGCGACTGGTTTTTATGTTGAAACCCACTACTTTTTTTGACATAAACCGTTACTTCAAGTAGCGGTTTCTATTTTGAAAACCGCTACTTCAAGTGGTGGTTTTTTGATATATACTTCTACTTCAAGTAGCGGTTTATAGCTGAACCAACAAAAAAAATACGGTTTATTTCTCTTAGCTTACGTGGACGGTATAATAGGAATTAATAAAAGATTATAACCGTAATTTGGGAATTGGGTGTTTTGATAGCATTATTTAGGGAAAAGGCTCCAAATTTTTTATTAATATAATTTGAACACAATTAAAATATTAAATCGGCAAAACTCAAAAATTTCGAAAATAAAGCCGGCTGCACACAAGTGGCATGCACGCCTAGCTAGGTGTGCGCCATTGTGAGCCACAACAGCTGCTTACCAGCTGCGGCAACACGACATGGTGTGTGTGCCCGCACCTCAGCAACGCAACACATGCTAGGTGCTCCCCCGGGTATCTTAGCAGCGTTTGCAGCGTGCTGATCAGTACGAGGCTACACACATTTGGCTTGCTAGCCCACACCATGCACACAAACACATCACCAAGCATGCAGCCCCACGCACATGAGCTCGAGCACTGCCCAACCGAGGCACCTCCCCGCATCTCTCATCAGCTTCATGCAAGCTGCGCAAGAAACCTAGCTGGCCGAGAGGCTTGCGTGGGTATGTGCTTCGGTTTGGTGCTTTTACCTTGAGAATTTTTTTTTCGATTTTGTGTATCGCTTATAGTTAATTCTAAATTAATTTTAGAAATAATTTTGGGAAAATATGAAAATAAAATAAAATAAGTCTAACTCAAATAGAATTTAATTTCAAGTGCAAGACCAAAAATAGTATCAAGAACCAATCTTTAAATAATTTTTGTTGATCTTGGTAACACAAAATCGATAAGGGCTTAACTCGTAATTAATTTAACCATGCATAAATTAACAATGAGTTTTGACAAAATTAAAATAAGATAGAATTATGAACTCAAACATTCAATAAAAAATTCCAACATCAACTTGTGCATACTTGAAAAAAATTACATCTTCCAATATAAAGACTAATTACATTTCTTTCACAAGTTTGAAACTTTATTAATTTAATCAACTTGGATAAATGATTAAATCAAGAAATTTCAATAAATAATTATGGTATCTAGTAATATATAAATTTCCCATCACTTCAAATAATTAAAGATAAGAACTTTAATACTTCAAAGCTTCAAAAACAAACCTTTTTCACACACAAAGCAATTAATCTGTAATTTGTAAAAAATTAGCCAACTACTTGAGCACTAATTATAACTTGATAATAATTCTCAAAAGAGGCTTATATATGCAATAGGTTAATAATAATAACCATACATATAATGAACAATTAATATGCCATTAAACAAACAAGGTTTAAAGATTTAAAAAATTTCAATAAAACGAAAAAAGCCTCGAAAACAGTGTTTCCGAGTAGAATTTGGCTTCTGGACAGTCCTAGAAACTAGAAAGGTCAAAAGTTTTTCAGAGTATTGATTCCACCCAAAATTCACTAGTCTTGGGTCGAAATATTGATTCTTGAGCTAAAATTCGATTTAAAATCGAGCTTAAAATAAAAAAACAAGCTTCTAATTTAATTAGCAAGCATAACCAGAAATTTACAGTCACTTAAATCACCTTGAAACAATAGTTACAAAAAATAAATGAGTGAGGTTCCGACACCGATGTTGGGTTTCTTGATGTCCAACACCATGCAAAAACAAAACCTGACCTCAAGACCCGCACATAAATAAATGCAACTAAACATAAGCATATGAATTAACATAATCAACAAGAGAAAAAGAAAAACGATTTTACTCTTGTAACGTGCTTCACTCCTTACAGAGATCGTACATTAAAAGCTAGTTTTGGAAGTGGGAGAACCTCCTACAAAAGTTCATCCTTAATCACGACCCATACAGACTTTACCCCGGAGTTCAGCCGGGGATAAACCAAAAAGAACTTGAAGTATTACGAGCGAAAGTGTTCACACTTTTGGTGATCCTTTCAAGCTCACAACACAAAAGTGGGATTTCTCAAATCCCAAAACATGGTATTTATAGAGAAATCTCATGGACATTCCTCTCTCCCATCAATGTGGGAGAGTTGGAAAAATCCCCTTTTTCTATTTTTATTTAAATCAAAAGAAAAAGGAAATGCAATCAAATATCATCAAGTGGCATAACAAGAATGAAGGGGTAGGTGACGACCACAAGCCCTCCCTGTTCCCCAAGCTTCTTTTAAGGAAACCGACCCTAATCATGTGCTGCCATGCGGCACCCAGCCTTGGGCACCAAGGCGCGCCATGCTGATGACCTGGTACTTTGCTGGGCCCGCTAGTGTGTGCGTGTTTAGGAACGGCCTAGTGGCCGAGCGCCAACCCGTATAGCACGCAGCCGACACGCATTACGTGCTTACGGTGTTGCTGGTGTGCTCGTGCTAGGCTTGGCCAGCACCCCACATCTATGCGCGTAAGGCCCAGCACGCAATCCAGCTAGCCTTGCCTGCTATGATGTGGGCTTAGGAATGTTGAGCTTGTGGCCGAGCCTTGCCTTGCTTTGTGATAATGGCTTCAGCTATCCATGGAAGTCATCCTAGGCATTTGTTGGCTAGGCTAATAAGATGCTAGGATTTTCTCGAGCACTGAGTTGTTGATTACATGATTTTACCATCTCGTCATCTTATTAATCAAACTTGACTCATGACGCTCGGTCTTGACGCTCCTTGCTCGATATCCGACGTGATAGGAATGGTGTCCTTCGAACAAGTGTATTATTCCGGTAAAGGATTCTTCTAGGCTATTGAAAAGCTATTTATTCAGTAATTTCAAGTGATCGAAATGCCTAGGTGGAGGTGGCTTCCGATCAGTAATATTAATGCATCAATAATATTACATCTTAATCTTGACTAAACCCTTCAGGTCCAACCGAAGCAACTAACAATCCAACACGACGAACTAATTCAGAAGGAATTAATGAGCTGCTCAAGTAATTAATATTTAAACGTCAAAAGTCGAGCTAGGAGCGTCGAAACCAAGCGTCACATGTCGAGTCAAATTAATTAAAGACGAGATGGTAAAATCACTAATTAATTAACAATTTACCTCTAGCATCGGAATGCCTCGAGCGAACCGAAGCCTAGGGGAATTGTGTATAGCCAAGGTGGCTAGCATGCGCACTAAGTCAAGCCCGGGCTGGTTGGTGCATGCTAGCGCACCAAGGCTAGCATGGAACACATATAACCAGAGCTGCTATGGCGCGCCAGCAAGCTATAAAGGCACAAACACAGCAGCAGCAGCTATGGCGCGCCAATGTGCTGGCTATGCTTTTGAAAGTGTGGGGCAACAAGGCAGCAGCGCATAGCAGCCCACATCAATGTTTGGCGTGCTGGTGCGCATGTTGCAGGCAGTGCGCGCAGCTGGCGTCCCCAACTAACTTTTGGTAATATAGGTCGTTTAAATTTAAAGCACTACCAATCAAACAATTAAGAAAGTGAAACTTATTCCTATTATAGGACAAGTTCGAGTCGAACCACGAGGAATGAGAGGGAGAATGTTATAGCCTAGGTAAAGCTACTTCGAAACATGAGAGGTTAATTGAGTTGTAATTAAGGTTTCATTAACTAAGCAAGTCAAGAAAATCAATATGCTAAACACTAGGGATAAAGATTCCACATCCAAGCTCAATTATCATGCTAATCAATGAATAACACAATTGATTCAAACGTTGCAAAGGACAAACAATAGTTGCAATTAATAGAATTCAAAACCTATCTCTTATAAGTCAAGGTAGGGTTCACTAAGAATGACTAACAAGGAAAATCACAATCAAAATTCAACCAATTAAAGCAATTCTCAAATCAAGGGTTCATGTCATTGAAATTTGCTATGCAGTCTAGATTAATCATCTAAGTTGATCACTCTTAATTGAATTAATCACATGCACAACTATGTCAACTAATTTAATTGCAACAATTTAATCAACAAAGAATCATCAACTAGAAAAAAATCAACAATCAAACATGCTTCCCCTTCTCCCTAGCTACTAATCTACTCACAAATCATAATGGAATTGAAAAACAAAGCAAATTGAATTACAAACATAATTATTTCAAGCTTAATCAAAGAGAAAACCAAATTCAAGAAATTCTCAAACCAAAGATCAAAAATCAAATCAAACATACAAGAATTAAAGGAATGATCAAGCAAAAGTAAATTCAAAGAAAGAAATTCTCACAAATTTTCATTGATTGAAGATGAAATCCAAGCTCAAAGATGTAATTTGAAGTACAAAATAAGTAATCTAAAGTTTCTCTCTCTACTTTCTCTCTATACTAAATTTGGAAATAAGTCTTGAGCACAAGTGAAATCGTCAAGATGAAATCCAAGCTCAAAGATGTAATTTGAAGTACAAAATAAGTAATCTAAAGTTTCTCTCTCTACTTTCTCTTTTTACTAAATTTGGAAATAAGTCTCGAGCACAAGTGAAATCGTCCTCCCACTAAAAAAGGAAAAGTCAAGGGGTATATATAATAAAACGAGCATAGGGGCTCGGAGGAAGGTCGTGCTGATGAGTGATATTTATGTCACTTTTAGGAAGTAGTGTTAGAGTTATTTCCGTGTTTATTTTCCCTTATTTTCCCTTTCATTCTCTTTTTTTCTTTTTAATAAAGTTTTTAGTTTATTTCTTAGTTTTAATATGTTTTAATTTAATTTCTTTATTTAATTGGTTTCTAGTTTATTTTCGTATTTTATGTGCTTTCGATTTATTTTATTTCGTTTCTTTTCTTTGTTACTTTCATAGTTTTAATTAGCTTTATGTTTATTTTTTTATTTTATTTTACTTTATTTGCTTGTATAGTTTTTGTTTAATTTTTGTTAGTTTTAGTTTTATTTCTCTTTTTTCTATTTTACTTTATTTATTTCGATTTTATTTATTTGTCTTGATTTCTCCTCGGTTTTGTTTGTGTAGGTTTGTTCCCCAGACGAGGAATGTGTCTCAAATCAAAGTTATATTTGAAGGTCCAAAGTTAAGGTTCAATCTAACAAGCAAAATCCAACACATCTTTTCTTAACTCCCCTGATTCTTGCCTTTCTTGCTGCCAACTTATCCTTCACCCCATCTGTCCTTATCCTACACCACTCCTAAGCAACCAAATTCCCTGCTCCACACACTTAGCAGCCACAACAGCCACCCAAACCAAACAATAGCAACCACAGCAGCCACGCACCTGAACCACCATCACTCACCAATTGCACTCACCTTCACACCACCAACTGCAAGCAGCTACAACCCGCACCTAGAAACAACCCACCATCAATCTCCATCAAACCTCACTTACCTTACCTCTCTCCTGCTCACCCATCACCAATCCGCAACCACCAGCCTTTTACAACACCACTACCCATATGCGCACAACCCCATTAGCGCTGTTGTCTCCACAAACCCAGCAGCTCCAATAACTGCGCAACAACCAGCCACAATCTCTTCACCACGAGCTGCAGAAACCACCTGCACTTCACCGCACCTCTTCCCTGCAATTCTCGGCCACCGCAAACCCAAATTAACCCTATCAATTCGCACAAGCAGCAGCCAAATTCAGAGTAATTCAAGTTCATTTGGGTTCGAGCAAGCCGTTGAGGGTTCGGTCGAAGTGCCAAAATAGTCATAAACTTTTGAAGTTTTCTAAATTGAAGAGGTGCGGTCGAACACACCCATGGTTCGACCTAACCCACCCCGTAGTTTGGTCGAACCAACCATCGGTTCGATCAAACCATTTCACGACACTCATACATGATGTTTAATAAGATCGAACGGTTGATATTGAAGGTCGAAGCGAGGATAGCCATTGATGGAGTTGATGAATGGTGATGGAAGTTAAGAGCAACGAAATAAGAAGGGAATGAATTCGGGGGGCGTCTGATGTTTTGATTTTGGGGGTTTTATTTTTCCTTTTCCTTTTATTTTTATTTTTTATTTACTTTCCTTTTCTTATTTCTTTATTTTATTTTATTTTCATTTTTTTTAATTTCTTTTTTTTTTTCTATTTCTCTTTTATTTTATTAGCTTTGTATAAATACCCAATTTCGGGGTAATTAAAAAAACAATAAAAAATTATCAATTATTCTAATTCTCTAATTAGTTTTTAGGAGAGCTTCTCTCTTTAGGTTTAGCTTAGGATTAGAGTAGTTTAGAGAGAGAAAGTGAGGGTTTCACCATTGTTGAGCTTGGATATTGAAGAGGAAGATTGATCATCTTGCTTGTAGATTTACACATTCAATCAATGAGGATCTCTAACTCTCTCTCCTCTATTTTATTTGCTTTCTTTTGATTATTATTTTAGTTAATGGTATTGCTTGTTAATCATGTTGATTCTTGATTATTTGTTAATTAATCTTGTTATTAGCATGATTAGTGAGTAATTCCCCCATTAAGGGGATGGTTGTGGAGTAGTTGGATCTTGAGCATGTTCTAGGTTTAGAATTGATTTATTTGTGATTAAAGTCATTATATGCTTGATATTCTTTAATCTTGCAAGTGCACATTCTTGGTTGATGAAAGGTGAATCTTTGCTAACAAGGAATGGAAGTTAACTTAGCTAGGGTTCATTATTATCGATTGTTATTTAATAGTACCTCCTAGTATATGGTTCTAATGTGGAAACATAGAGGCTATGCTAGGAGAAGCCAATTGACCTCGGAAGACGGCTAGGATCTTTTACTTCGATATTCGAGCATGTTTAGTTAATAATTAATTTAATTTCTATGCATTTGTTTATGTTCAAGTGAATGCTATACCTAAACCATTTCTCTTAGTGTTTTATTTCTTGTTTTAGCATCTTTAGACTTTAGTTTATTTATTTTCTATTCCAGACTAGCTTAATTGTCGATAACATTTGGTAGTGTTTATTCGTTCCCTGTGGTTCTGACAGGGTAAAGTCGTATCCCCTAATCAAAAGTAATTACCTATGTCCTCTAACTAAAGTAGATAGGGAAGTAGGGTCGAATCCATAGGGAAACAAGTCTTTCTACTCCTAATTAATTATTATAATCTAAATTATTGAGGTAACCAATATTGTTGTAAATAAAGTCTATACTACGAAGAATAAGATCGGAGGAAATAAAGTAGGGAGAAATTAAATATTAAAAGACCTAGGGCGTAGGTTCACTAATAAACAATAGTGCAGGGCAAATCATAATAAGCAATCATCAAGCATTGATTAATCATATTATAAAGGGCTTTCGCTACGTATTATAATCACAGAGTTACTTTACCGGTATTAAATCTCATCTGTCGAATCTCGACTTAACCATTTATAAATTAGTCCGCCTATTGAAACTAAGCCTAAATATCAATTCTCGTCTGTCGAATCTCGAATGAATATTGCTAAACTCATACAATTAAATCTGGCCAAATCTAATTGCATTGCATTAAATCAATCAATAGGAAATTAACCAAGCATTGATAATCAACAATTACAAATTTACCCCTTCATAATATTTATTAGATCTCCATAAACCCTACAAATAAAACTACTCAAGAATCATCATAACTAAACTAATCAAATAAATAAATCAAGACATAATTAAAGAAGTAAATAAAATAACTGAAATTAAAAGAGAAGAAATTGTTACCAAAAGAAATCTGGATTAATGGAAGTAATTAAGAACAAAGTTGAGAGAGAATTTAAGAGAGAGAAAGTATCCTAAGTAGAGAGAGAAAATCTAAAAGAGAAGGTAATCAGAATTTTTGTACATAATTCGTACTTAAACCCTCCTAAAAAAAACTAAAAAAAACTAATCAGCTTCTAAGAAAAACACGGGCCCGATTGGGCGAAGGGCCGCCCCATTAGGCCCGCCTTTTTACAATGCCCATTGCTGGTATGCCGCGCCCGATCGAGCCTACGCTCACGCAATCGGGCGCGCTTTTTCCTTGAGGGTGCTTTTCCGCGCACCAGCCCGATCGGGCGTATGCTTGCCCGATCGGGCCAGGCTTCTTCTTCGAGGCTTGGATTTCGATTGGGTTCAATTCCTCGGCCCAATCCGGATTTCCTTATCGGGTCTTGATTAATTGATCCAATAGCCCCGGTATCACATACCGAGCCCTTAATCACCGTCTCTCACCGATCCCGGGCTTCAAGAGTGGTCGTGTCCTTCTAGCTTCCGTAGTTGATCCATGAAAACTCGGGAAAATGTTCCAAAAGTGCAATTTCCTGTAAAACTCAACTAAAACTACGAAAACACTAGAAAACACAAATTAGTAACATAAGTGGCTCTAAAGAGACAAAAACACTACTAATTATGACCACAGGACGGGGGTAAAACACTATATAAATTAGACATATCAGGTTCGACCCCTATGCTTGCCTTATACTCGTATTTGGTTTGTTTAGGTTGTATAATTTTTTTTTGATCTAGGTATAGACAATTGACGACGCGTTTATTCCCTTGTCAAATTGTCAAATAGGTGTTATAAATTTGACTACACCTTTTGAGTGGAAGAAGGGAGTGTGAAACGGTGAGCTTGACAGCCAATTTTAGTGCAATTCTTTTCAACAAACTTCCTACCAAATTGAAAGATCCGGGTAGCTTCTACATCCCTTCTTCTATTAATGGCATTGAGTTTGATAAAGCCTTGTGTGATTAAGGAGAAAGTGTGAGTCTCATGCCCTATTCTGTCTACCAAAAGCTTAGTGTAAGAACCCTCTCCCCCACTAACATAACTCTCCAACTAGCGGACCATTCCATTATGTTCCCCATAGGCGAGGTTGAGGACATTCCCCTTAGGGTAGGAAAGTTCACATTCCCCATGGATTTCTATGTGCTAGAGATGGATGAGGACGAGAGGATTCCTATAATTTTTGGTAGACCATTTCTAGCTACTTCTAGAGCTATCATCATTGTGAAGGATGGTAAGATATCCTTGAAAATTTACAATGATTCCATTGAATTTGATTTAAATAGTGTCATGCAACAACCCTCCTCAAGTGGTGAATGCTTTAGAGTAGATGTTCTTGATACCATGCTTAATGAATTTTCTCGCTCCCATTTGCATGCTAAATAATGATCCTCTTGAAAGTGTGTCGTTGAATTAATCCAAGATAGGTACTCACAAAGAAGACATACAATTATATGAGGATTTGCTTGAGGAAAGCAAGAGGGGGTGCATGGATGCGAGCGTGGAAGAAGAGGCTCCTTACATTCATGACCTCTTCAAGTTGAAGAAAGAGAAGAGAGCCCCAATGGTAAGGGAGCACCAAAGGTAGACTTGAAACCTCTACCTTTGGGCTTAAGTATGCATTTCTTGGTTCCAATGAGTCTTTCCCCATGATTGTCAATTCTAAACTAACGGAGGAGCAAACCTCCCTCTTTATCAATGTTTTGAGAAAACACAAGAAAGCTTTGTGTTATACCATTGATGATATCAAAGGTATAAGTCCATATTTATGCATGCACAAAATTGATTTAGAGGGAGATGCCAAACCCGTTAGACAAAGGCAAAGAAAGCTTAACCCTTCCATGCAAGAGGTTGTGCGAAAGGAAGTGGTTAAGCTTCTTGATGCGGGAATTATCTACCCAACTGCTATTGGTGATTGGGTATCTCCCGTACAAGTTGTGCCTAAGAAAGGGGGCATGACGGTAGTGAAAAATGATCATGATCAACTAGTGCCTACTAGGCTTGTTACCGGTTGGCGCATGTGTATTGACTATCGCCATCTTAACACAAGTACATGCAAAGATCATTTTCCACTACCGTTCATTGATCAAATGTTGGAAAAGCTTACAAAGAATTCATTTTATTGTTTCCTTGATGGTTACTCGGGATTTTTCCGAATCCCGTTGACCCCAAGGATCAAGAGAAGACGACTGTCACATGCCCCTACGGTACTTATGCATATCGTCGGATGCCTTTCGGGCTTTGTAATGCCCCCACAACATTCAAATGTTGCATGATGTCAATTTTTAGTGATATGATTGAGGATGTGATAGAAGTCCCCAACGACGAGGTTCAAAGTGTTCTTCATATGTACCACTCTTCTCCTTGTGGTGGGCCTATGAGCTCTCAAAAGACCGCCTCAAAGGTTCTACAATTTATGCTCTTTTGGCCTTCTCAATTCAAGGATGCTTAGATTTTTGTTAAGACTTGTGATAGATGTCAATGGATGGGGAATATTTCTAGGAGGGATGAAATGCCGCAAAACCCGTCCTTGAGCTTGAAGTTTTTGATGTGTGGGCTTTAGATTTCATGGGCCCTTTTATTTCTTCACATGGGAACAAGTATATTTTGGTTGCTGTTGACTATGTCTCTAAGTGGGCGGAGGTTGTGGCTTCCCCTACGAATGATTCTAAGGTAGTGGTTTATCTTTAAAAGAAAGTGATTTTCCCAAGATTTGGTGTTCCAAGATCCATAATTAGTGATGGGGGGTCACATATCAAGCACCACACCTTCGTTCGACTTCTTGATAGATATGGAGGGTCTCATAAGGGGGAGCTTTCTTACCACCCTCAAACGAGTGGTCAAGCGGAGATCACCAATAGGGAGCTCAAAGTGATCTTGGAGAATACGGTTGCTAGAACAAGGAAGGATTGGTCTTCTAAACTCATCGACTCTCTATGGGCGTATAGGACCTCCTTCAAAAATCCAATAGGGACCACTCCCTATAAGCTTGTTTATGGGAAAAATTGTAACTTGCCCGTAGAGATGGAGCATCGAACCCATTAGGCGATCAAGCAAATCATCTTTGACCTCCATAGTGCGGGTGAACAAAGGCTTTTCGAGCTAATTGAGTTAAAGGAGTTGAGGATGAATGCTTACGATAGCGCAAGCATGTACAAGGCACGGACTAAGGCTTGGCACGATGCTCAAATTGTCAAGAAGGAATTTGTTAAAGGCCAAAAAGTCCTTCTATTCAACTCCCGCTTGAAACTTCACCCGGGAAAGCTTAGGTCAAGGTGGAGTGGGCTGTACATTATCACGGAGGTGTTCCCATATGGCGCCAATGAGATTTCCCAAGACGGGCATACTCCATTCAAAGTGAACGGTCACCGGCTCAAGCCCTACTACGAAGGATTCCCATGTGATGAACCAATTTATGTAATTCTTCTTGATATGTATCATCAATTTGACCCTCCTTGATTAGTTCAAGGAATGTCGAGCTAACGACGTAAACCAAAAGTGCTTTCGGGAGGCAACCCGAGTCTCTAACCCTTTTCTACTCTCTTCTTTTCTTGATGCTTTGTTATTTTTCTATCTACAATTTTGGATTGTTGGATTTTTGAGTTTTGATTGTGTTGGAATTTTTGGTATGCTTTGCCTTAGCATGATGGTATGGTGTTTAGTGTGTTTAAAAAGGGGTGTTTGTGCATAATTTGTTGCAAAATGAGCTTTTTTTTTTATAAAAATTAGGTGGTTCGGTCGAACTCCCTAGAGGTTTGGTCAAACTTTATGAAAGGTTCGCCCGAACTTTCTTGAGTTCGGTTGTACCTCCTCTAGAAGCTAAATTTGAAAACTTTCTGCCAGAATTTCAGAAATTAAGGATTCAGAGTAGGTTCGACCGAACCTCAGTTCGCCCAAACATTGTTGAGTTCGGTCGCACCTCCTCTGGAATTAAAAGCTGGAAAGTTTCTGCCCATTTTGTGAATCCAGCGTTAGAGAGCAGGTTCGACTGAACCTTGAGCAAGTTCGGCCGAACAATTTCAATGGTTCGACCGAACCTACCCAAAGTTCGGCCGAACCTTTGACGGGTTTTTTTAAAAAAAAACCCTGCTGTAAATCCTCACAGTTTCATCAACTCATTCGACCCTCTCTCTCTCTATTCTCTTCCTTCTCACTCTAAACTCCATTGGAACCCCTTATACAACCTCCCATCTCCATTAACATTATTCTATTCTTCTCCTTTTCTCACCTATTCTCCATCCTCTACTCAATTTGTACAATCTCCACCCAAAATTCCACACAAAAATCCTATCTTTCAATTTTTCCCCAAATTCTAGGGTTTGAGTGCTTTGGTATTTTTGGGTTGCTACTTACTTACAATCGATTGTGGTATGGTCTTCCTACCTTTTGCAAGTTTATTTCTTCAATTTCTCATTGTTTTCCATGTTTTGCATGTTTAAATATGAATTGTGGTGTTCTTGCAATTGTTGGTAATAGCTTGTTTGATTCATGTGGTTCTGTGGATTTACTTGTTGCAATTGATTGGTAATTGATAGTAGAACATGTTTTTATGACGATTATGCATGTATTCCTTGGTTTTATTTGATCGCAATGTCTTTGCTTAGATATGTTGATTTCATGCTAGGGTGTTCATGCTACTATTTGATGATTGAGAAATTCATGAGTTGGATGTTGTTGGTGATTGATTCTCGTTGTTTTTGTTTTGATTTTGATGGTTTGGTGAATGATTATCACGTAATTAGGGGACATCATGCCAAAATTCACCTAGACTTTGTTAGGATTTACATACGAATGTCATAGGATTTCTTGCCCATGCCTTGGTTTAAATGTGTCCATTAATGCCTTGAATTGTATTGTTGTTATCCTCTACATATATTTCACAACTCAAGGCAACTACTTTCATGCATACACTTTTACTGTGGCTAGCTTCTTATGTCATCTCTTATCAAATTGTCCTAATGATAGCTCTTGGTAATTTTGTAGAATCATGGTACTTGGCAAGAGCAAGTCAAAGAGGAAGAGAGTGGGTGAATCTTCTTTAAAAAATTTCCCATTCCCTCTCGGCATAAATGATCATAGCATAATTGCTCCGAATGAGCACTTTTGGGACGTCTACAAAACCCTCATCAATCGTCCTATCCGATCAACATGGTTCTTTTGTCCTACAACGTTGCAAAGCTCGGTATCTTGGATGAGGTAGTCCGATTAGCACAAAAGTTTGGATGGGGTGACTTCATCTACCTCCACGCTCACACCTATGAGCGAGTGACTTTGGAATTTCTTGCCTCTCTCCGCAAGGAAGTCATTGAGCCGGAATTTAACGATGAGGAACCTCAACTTGTGATACATTTTCGCTTGTTCAATGAGAATCACTCCCTAACCGAGATTGATCTAAAGGAGATCTTCCATTGGCATGCGACCGGGTTAGATCATCCTTACGAGATGACTTCCACTCACCGCATCCCTTACAACGAGCAAGAGTGGTGGAGGAGCATATCCACCAGGGATAGTTTACGAACTAACGCCTCTAAGGTCAACAATATCATCCACATAGCCATGATATACTTTGCTCGGCTTCTCCAATATGCCGTGTTCTTCAAAGCAAACCTCGACTCAATGGTTAAGGATGAGGTAGCTTGTCTATTTTTGGCCTAAAACCCTCAACACCTCAGGTTCCAATGCTCCTCCACCTTCATCCAAAGGCTTTTGGATACTCGGGACAATCTTCTTGGTGACGATATTTTTATGGGGGGCATGATCACTATCATTGCTCTTTACTTTAGAATGGAGCTTACAAGGAACAAATAGAAATGCTCCCCTTTGTGCACTAAATCCGAGACGAAGTCACCGACGAGTATCCTCCATGTTCTCTCTCCCTTAATGCTCTCCGTAACAACCGCTTCATCAACTACTCCACAAGCAAGCGCAAATTTATCCTCTTAGTGGATAAAGAGGTAGAATGGTGTGTCCTTCCGGACCCCTCTCTCACTACGGTGGACCACTCCACTCCTCTTAAATGGAAGATCCACCGGCAGCACATCCCCGATGAATTGAGAAGAACCCGAGCCCGGGGTGCAGTTCCTCATCTCCACCGGTCCACCGCCCGGAGCAAACCGTTCTCCCGTTTAGCGGGGGAGGTGAGGCATATTCCTCTTCTTCCTTTCTTCCCTTTGATTTGAATGCCCTCCGTAGTACCCTCAAGGATATCCGCCATGATAATCAAGCTTCCATTGAACAATGGGGGTACTACGAGAGGATGAATTATGATAATCTTGTACAAGCGGGCATCCAAGCGCCCTATGTTAACTATCCCTACCACCCTCCTCAAGAGGGTCCGGTTAACCATTGGGGGCCCTATGACCCCAACAACCCCACCCCCAATGACTAACCCTATTAGGAGGGTAACATCGACCCTACCCAACGTATTGGCACCCCACAATACAACCCATATCGCTCTGGTGGGTGTGATCCGGCTTATGATCCGGCTTCCACATCAACCCCAAAACCTTTCGATGGTGTTTGAGGTTGCCATGGGTGGCCCTATGAGCATTTCAACCAACCCTTCCACCCATTTATGGATACTCCCGGGTTTGATTTTAATAACCCCCCCTCAACCTAGAGGGCAAGGAGATAGGAACCCATGATGAGGGTTCCCTTTCTCCCCCCGGAGCTTCTAACTTTTAACTTTTGCTCGAGACGTGCAAAAGACTAGTGTAGGGGAGGATGTTTCTCTTGGTTGGTTGAAATGTACATAGGAGGGTAGTGTTGTAGGGTAGTAGCTTGTACATGAGTAGGACTATTGAGGATAGTGGCCTTGTTGTAGCTGATGATGTTGTGATGATGATTATGTTGTGATGATGATGGTGATGTGATGATGATGATTATGTGATGGTGATGATGGTGATGTTTTGATGATGTTTTTTATGATGATTTTTGTTGATTTTTGATGATTCTTGAGTTTTGTGTAGGCGAAGATGCTCCCAAGGAAAAATCCAAAATTCCCGACAATCCAAATTCCCCCAATCCAAACTTTGTAGATAACTTTTTATTTATTTTTCTTCTTTTTTTTTTTATTTATAACTTTATTCTTTTTCTTTGATTTCTAAATTTTTCTTGTTTTGTCATAGTTTCTTTTGTTTTGGCTCACTTTTCTTGAAGCTTGAAAGCGGAGACGAAGGAAGTTAAGGAGCAACACGAGCTCCCTTGGTTAGATTGTATGAATTATCTTGTATTCTATTTCAAGCAGCGTTGGGTGATACCTTCCCTCTCTTTTATTTTCTTTTCCTTTGTGTGTTTAGTCTAGGTTTAACTTAGGAAGAAGTTGAATGGTCCTATGGAGAGAGTATGCATAGTTGAGATGTCGGGATGACCTTATGATTCCACAAAAATATGTTTTTCCGGTTCCCTCGAGGAATCATGGGGAGCTAGCTAGGGGATGACTTGAAACTAGTGAAGAGAACGTGGACCGTCTTGGTTATGGCTAGGGCGGAAAATGAAGTCATTAGTTCTCTATGCTTAGCTTAGGTTTGTCTCTTTCAACCGCAAGCATCTTATAATGTGTTTTCCCTCATTGAATTGAGAAAGGTGAGTATTCTTTGGTGCATGTCTTTTCGTTCTAGTTCAAATGGAGCATTTTCTACCTAAGTGCTTAAGTGGTTTTTCTTAACCTTTGTCATGTTATTTTTGTTATGGATTTCTCATTGTTTTGGTATCCCTTGCTCGAGGACTAGCAAGAGGCAAGTGTGGGGGAAGTTGATGAGTGGCATTTATGCCACGATTAAGGTTCATTTTGATGGTCATTTTCCCACATTTGTGGCTTATTTGCATCCTTTTCTTCGCACTTAGTTCCCTTTCCCTTTATGCATCTCCTTTCCTAGATTTTTCCCTTTTTCCTACTCTCTACTTTGATTTCCATGATTATTCTTTGTAGGAACTGGGGTCTTCAAGAGGAGAAAGCCAAAAGTTCAAGGAAAGCTGAAAAATAAGCAAGGTTAAGGAGAGGTTCGGTTGAACCCCCTGAACGTGCGATCGAGCCAGGGTGTGGCCGAACATGCTCCACTGTCCGGCTGAACGCAGAGGCAGAGTCAAGCTACATTTTAGGGATTTTGCAGGAGTAGTCGAACCTCAGAAGTTCGACCAGACCAGGATTAGGGGAGTTCGACCGAACCTACCCATGGTTTGGCTGAATCTACCCTGTAGTCCGGCCGAACCTTCCCAGTGTTCGGTAGGACCACTCCACTACTTCAGCTAGCTATGTGCGGACTATATAAGTCCCATTTTAGAACGTTTTGATGTAATTAGATTAACTTAGTTTTAATTTTCTACATTTTAGCTTAATCTAGAAAGAGAAACACTATTAGTCTTCAATTGGTAAAGAGAGAAATTGTAGATTTCCTCATTGATGAACTTGGATTTTGAAGAAGAATCTTGTTTAATCTTTTCAACTTCAATTAATGAGAAATCTCTTACTCTTTCTCTTTACCTTGGCATTTTATTTTATTTGTTTACTTTGATTTTGCTTCTTTGCTTATTGATCATGTTAATGCTTATTGATTTGGTGATTGATATTGTTTTCAACATGATTTGTGAGTAGTCACTTAGCAAAGGGTGTGGGGATGGTGTAGTTGCTAATTGTTCATGCTTATAATATTGGGATTAAGTTAATTGTGATTAAAATCTTTGCATGCTTGATATTCTTTGATCTTCTTTAAAGTGCACATTGTTGGTTGATTAAAGGCGAATCTTTGCTAACAAGAAATGGAAGTTGACTTAGTTAAGGTTAATTACTATCGATTGTTCTTTGATTGCACCTCCCTATATATGGTTCTTGTGTGGAAACATAGAGGCTATGTTAGGACAAACCGATTAACCTCAGAAGGCGGTTAAATTGGACCTTATTTTGATATTCATGCATGTTTAGTTCACTATTGATTTGCTTTTATGTTATTACATGATCAAGCGGAATCTACATCTACCCATTTCCTTTAGTGTTAAGTTATATTGATTATAACTCGTTTTAACTTTAGTTTAATCTCTTAGTCATTCCTGTCCTTTGACCTGAGATAGCTTAAAGTCTAGTGATAAATGCGGTGTTTATGTGCTTCTCCCTGTGGTTCGATCCCTCTTCTTGCCAAATACTTGTATTAGGATAAGTCGAGTGTTATAAATTGTATTTGATTTAGTGTAGTTGTCAATTTGACAAGGGAATAAACGCGTCGTCAATGGTCTATCCCTAGATCAAATACAATTTATACAACCTAAACAAACCTAATACGAGTATAAGGCAAGAATAGGGGTTGAACCACAGGAAACGAATAAACACCACAAAATGTTATCGACAATTAAGCTTGTCTGGAATAGAAGATAAATAAACTAAAGTCTAAAGATGCTAAAACAAGAAATAAAACACTAAGAGAAATGGTTTAGGTATAGCATTCACTTGAACATAAACAAAGGCATATAAATTGAATTAATTATGAACTAAAAATGCCCAAATATCGAAGTAAAAGATCCAATCTAGGCGCCTTCCGAGGTCAATTGGCTTCTCTTAACGTAGCCTCTATGTTTCCACATTAGAACCATATACTAGGAGGTACTATTAAATAACAATCGATAATAATGAACCCTAGCTAAGTCAACTTCCGTTCCTTGTTAGCAAAAATTCACCTTTAATCAACAAACAATGTGCACTAGCAAGAAGATTAAAGAATATCAAGCATATAAAGACTTTAATCACAAATAAATCAATTTTAAACCCTAGAACATGCTCAAGATCCAACTACACCACAACCATCCCCTTAATGGGGGAATTACTCACTAATCATGCTAATAACAAGATTAATTAACAAATAATCAAGAATCAACATGATTAACAAGCAATACCATTAACTAAAATAATAATCAAAAGAAAGCAAATAAAATAGAGGAGAGAGAGTTAGAGATCCTCATTGATTGAATGTGTAAATCTACAAGCAAGATGATCAATCTTCCTCTTCAATATCCAAGCTCAACAATGGTGAAACCCTCACTTTCTCTCTCTAAACTACTCTAATCCTAAGCTAAACCTAAAGAGAGAAGCTCTCCTAAAAACTAATTAGAGAATTAGAATAATTGATAATTGTTTATTGTTTTTTTAATTACCCCAAAATTGGGTATTTATACAAAGCTAATAAAATAAAAGAGAAATAGAAAAATAAAAAAATAAAAAAATGAAAATAAAATAAAAGAAAGAAATAAGAAAAGGAAAGTAAATAAGAAATAAAAATAAAAGAAAAAGAAAAAATAAAACCCCCAAAATCAAAACATCAGACACCCCCCCCCCCCCCAAATTCATTCCCTTTCTTCTTATTTCGATGCTCTTAACTCACATCACCATTCATTAACTCCATCAATGGCTATCCTCGCTTCGACCTTCAATATCAACCTTTCGATCTTATTAAACATCATGTGTGAGTCTCGTGAAATGGTTCGATTGAACCGATGGGTGGTTCGACCGAACTACAGGGTTGGTTCGGTCGAACTATGGGGGTGTTCGACCGCACCTCTTCAATTTAGAAAACTTCAAAAGTTTATGACTTTTTTGGCACTTCGACCGAACCCTCAACGGTTTGCTCAAACCCAAATGAAGTTGAATTGCTCTGAATTTGGTTGATGCTTGTGCGAATTGATGGGGTTTATTTGGGTTTGCGGTGGTCGGGGATTGCAGGGAAGAGGTGCGGTGAAGGGGCGGTGGTTCTGCAGCTCGTGGTGAGGAGATTATGTGGCTGGTTGTTGCGCAGCTATTGGAGCTTCTGGGTTGGTGGAGACAGCAACGCTAATGGGGTTGTGGGCATATGGGCAGTGCTGCTGTAAGAGGCTAGTGGTTGCAGATTGGTGAAGGGTGAGCAGGAGAGAGGTAAGTTGGGTGAGGTTTGATGGAAATTGATTGTGGGTTGTTGCTAGGTGCGGGTTGTAGCTGCTTGCGGTTGGTGGTGTGAAGGTGAGTGGAAATGGTGGGTGATGGTGGTTCAGATGCGTGGCTGCTGTGGTTGCTATAGTTTGGTTTGGGTGGCTGTTGTGGCTGCTAGGTGTGTGGAGCAGGGAATTTGGTTGCTTAGGAGTGGTTTAGGATAAGGAAAGATGGGGTGAAGGATAAGTTGGCAGCAAGAAAGGCAAGATGCAGGGGAGTTAAGGAAAGATGTGTTGGATTTTGCTTGTTAGATTGAACCTATACTTTGGACCTTCAAATATAACTTTGATTTGAGACACATTCCTCGTCTCGGGCACATACCTATACAAAAAAACCGAGGAGAAATCAAGACAAATAAAATAAAATAAATAAAATAGAAATAAATAAAGTAAAATAGAAAAAAGAGATATAAAACTAAAACTAACAAAAATTAAACAAAAACTATACAAGCAAATAAAATTAAATAAAATAACAAAATAAACATAAAGCTAATTAAAACTATTAAAGTAACAAAGAAAAGGAACGAAATAAAATAAATCGAAAGCACATAAAATACGAAAATAAACTAGAAACCAATTAACTAAAGAAATTAAATTAAAACATAATAAAACTAAGAAATAAACTAGAAACTTTATTAAAAAGAAAACAAGAGAATAAAAGGGAAAATAAACACGGAAATAACTCTAAAACTACTCCCAAAGAGTGACATAAATGTCACTCATAAAATTCCCCTAAACTGAACCTTTGCTTGTCCTCGAGCAAAGTTACGACAAAAGAGAACAAGATGGTATTATTGAAAGCAAAAGAAACAAAATAGAAACAAAGAGAAAGAATGTACACTAACTCACTGTCGTAGGAATCACGATCAATTTTAGATACTAAAGACAAGCCATTTAAACCCCTAGATCACCCTAGAGGACGAGTGATGCTCTCGTGAGAGTTTCCTAAGAGTTTACCCCACAACTCTTGACAAAAACCAAGGCAAGGCAACAAAAGGAAACGAAAAGAAACATGAAAAGAGAAAACAAACACAAGCTCATATATGGACAAGAGAAAGGGACAAGTACTAATGAATGCAAACCTTTCTAAATGGACAAATGTATGCACGTTCCAAAATGTCAATGGTTGATTGAAACAAAACATATGCTAAGCATAGAGAACTACATAGGACACAATCCACCATAGCCACTACCAATCGGGCCATGTTCTCTCCACTAGCTTCAAATCAACACTTAAGCTAGCTTCTCAAGATTCCACGAATGAACCAGAAAAAGATAAAGAAATGAAAAACTTTGAGAAGGTAATCCCGACGTCTTAACTATGCAAACTCTTTCCATAGGTTTGAAGTCTACATCCCTCCACCGTTCTTTTAACCTAACCCACTAGAGTCTAAGGGTCTTTTTATTGGTTGTAACGTAAGGCTAAAGGTTAAGGCGGGGTAAAAATTCGAAATTTGGTGATATTTCCTATGTGAAACAAAAAGTGCGGCCGACACTCAAAAACAACTCAAGATGTTTCTAAATATCAAACAAAAATACCAATAATGCCAGTCCCCCAAGCTTATTCAACGCCAACACACAATATCTACAAAATGAAGGAAGGATCCCCCCAAGCTTGAACAAAGCATTGTCCCCAATGCTTAAACTATGGAAGAATACAAAACCATCAAAAATATTTTTATTATTTTTGTTTCTTTTCCAATTTTGTTTCTTTTTTTTTGTTGTCCTTGCCTTTTTAACTATGGACGGCATTTTCTTGCAACGTCATTTGATTTTCTTGAATTGCATCTTTCTTTTGAAACTCAACACTAACCAAATCTCAAAAGTGCTTCTTGTTTATGATCAATATTCTCAAAACTCAAACCTGACATGCCAATGCTTCACTAACTAAAAGAGTTGGTAAACATTAGCCATTAGGTTTGTAACATGGTTTAAACAAGAGCGGGAAACATAAGGCTCAAATTAGTAAGCAAGTAGATGGATGTAAAATAGAAAACCAAATTTGTAACAAAACAAAATGAAAATTAAGAAAAATGAGAAAGAGTGCCCTTTTCCTCCCCTAAAGTGCTTCGGTCACGATCTTGGGAGCTATAAGTCAAAACAAGGATCAAGACATGCATAGCTAAGGATCCAAATGTGCCACACAACAAAATGATGGAGGCTAAAACAATGTTACCTTGCAAGGGATTAGACCATAACAAATACCAACTAAGGGTGCCAAATTCACCATAGAGAGCAACACCATCTTACCACATACCAGTGAACTAGGGCTTCATGGATTCCTAAAAGTTCTTAACCCGACTACCTTAGCATGAAATATCCTAGAGTTAACCAATGACACTCTCAAATCATGCATACATTAACCACTTAGGAAGAAAGACATTCAAGAGTAAACAAATCCACAAGGTATATTGTCCAATCCAATTTAAAACAAAGACACAACACCTAATTGCCTTAATTAAAACGAAAATCTCTTTGGATTTTTAAAAAGCATGAAAAACATGGAAATGCTTGCATGGCATATCTGAATCAACATCCTACCAAACATAATAGAATACCCTCCCGCCCAAGCTTGAATAAGACCAAGCTCTCAAATCATGAACAATGAAACCAAAGAGGGGAAAACAAGGAGAAATTAATCCAACATTACCTACACATGATCTTCAAGTCACAATGAGTAAGAGAGAGGGAAAAGAAGGATATAACCAGATATGGGGACGAAAATGCAAAATCACACAAAAACCCAAAATAACCTCATAGGATCCACAATCTCTACAAATAATGCTTGAACTCCCCATGATAGGTAAGTTGAGGCACATTTCCTTGATTCTTGATCATCACTAATGCAGAGGAGTATATCAAGCTTTGTACGTAGCAAGGAACATCAACACGTCCATGAGAGGAAATCTAATATAAAAAATAAAGAAAATGAAAGCAATAAAACACGGGTTAGTTCCCGCAAAGGCTTGTTTAACGTCTAAGCGAGACCGCTATAGGAAATAATAATTCAACGCACGCAAGAGCTTGTCAAATGCACTACTACACATTTCATGGGGGTGTAAATAGGCAAATGACGGAATAAGAACGTGCAACAAAATCATTGCACGCAAGTGAAGAGGGAGATGCCAAAAGAAAGAAGAAGAAGGATCGAAAGGAAACTCAAGAAAGTAAGAAGTAGAAGAAGGAAAAGAAGAATGTAAAGAAAAGGAAAAAGGCAAATCCTCATCACAAAATTTTTTGTTGACAAAATTCCTCTTATCCTCAACAATGATGGAATGAGGGAGATGAAAATCATCCATAGAGGGCGGCTCCCCAATAGACTCTTTGAGATAGGAAGGGAGAGAAATAGGGTAATTAAGGAAGGATGTGGTTGAACCTTAGAGAAAAAGGGGTATGAGAAATGGGAAAAGGGGTAGCTACTCCCTTACCACAAGGTCTCACATCGCCAATGAGTGCATGAAAATCAATCATAGAATGCTCAAATGAATGGCACTCACGATCTACACCTCCCTCAAGCTCAAAAACTCCAAGAGAATCAACCTTTTCCTCCTTTTCACAACAATGGACAACCTTTCCTTGAACTATCTCAAAACCTAAGGTCCCAAAATCGTGCATGAACGGAGGTAGATTCATCCCAAACTAATCTAAGTCCCAAGAAGCGTTCTCGATGAAATCATCCAATAATCTATAAGTCCTCATATGACTCTCGAAAAATATGTTGGACATTACCTCAAAAGATGTCTATATACTCATAGATTGAAGGGTCACAAACATACACTTGAGACTCATCAAGATGGGAAAGAGGATTAGGATTTTTAAAATCAACACTCTCTTCATTCTCAACTCCTTCACCATCACTCGAATGCTCTCTAATGGGATCCTCACTCATATGGGGGAGAGAAGAAGAAGGAAGGGCTTTTCTTGAGAGTTGGCAAGTTGGAGAATTTGGCTCTCAAGCATCTTGATTCTAGCTTCCGTCTCCCTATTCTTAACTTCCCTCATCTAGTTATCCTTCTCCCTCATCGTTTTATCAATCTCCATCATCTTTATTAACTTCTCCATAATCTTCTTTTTCCTTAATTTTTCTATAGAATTACCCTCATAAAAGGATTCATTAGAAGCATAAGGGAAATCATTTAAAGCCACGTAAGAGCAAGAAGATGAGGAGGGAAGATCATTCACATTATATACATGAGCATCATCATATTGGGGAAAGGTGGCATAATCAAGCAAATGAGATTCATCATCAACAATAGGAGAAAAAGAGTTGAAATCACTTGTACTAGGTTCACAAATAGGATCACAAGACAATCATGGGGATGTATGCCACCAATAAAACTATTATCACATTGAGAATCAAAATTAGCAACATTGTATGCCCTATTGCGTACATCCTTAGCGAACCATACAAAAAAGCTCCAAGCACTATGAACTTTTAATGCTTGAAATTCACCATTAAACCTACTTTCAACTTCATATCTCGTTTGTTCATTCATACCATAATAACAAATCTCACAAGCTTCACAAGGATTACAGCCATTGTAGTTTAAAAACCCTATAAGTCTATGGAAGTAGACATAAAAACACTTATCATCATATTGCAGAAAAGAAAAACGTGTCATTTTTCAACAACAAAAACAAAACGAAGAGAACAAAAACAAATCAAAAGAAAAATATATACAATGGACTAGTCTCAATAAGATAACACAACGGTAATGGAAGCCGTTCCCCGGCAACGGCGCCAATTTGACAAGGGAATAATTGCGTCGTTAGACAACTACACCTAAATCAAATACAATTTATAATACTTGACTTATCCTAATAAAAGTATATGGCAAGAAGAGGGATCGAACCATAGGGAGAAGCACATAAATAACGCATTCATCACTAGACTTTAAGCTATCTCGGGACAAAGGACATGAATTAATAAGAGATTAAACTAAAGGTAAAACGAGAAAAATCAATATAACTAAACACCAAGGGAAATGGGTAGATGTAGATGCCGCTTGATCATGCAATAACATAAAAGCAAATCAATAGTGAACTAAACATGCATGAATATCGAAATAAGGTCCAATCTAACTACCTTCCGGGGTTAATCGGTTTCTCCTAAAATAGCTTCTATGTTTCCACACTAGAACCATATATTGGGAGGTGCAATCATAGAACAATCGATAGGAATAAACCTTAACTAAGTCAACTTCCGTTCCTTGGGTGCATATGGCTGGTTTTCCTCAAGCCTTGGGGATCAAGTTTGTTCAACCCCCCTTCCCTTGTGGTCCTTACCTAAGCCCTCCTCTAAATGTGCCACTTGTTGATTAATTAGTTGTTGGCTATTTTCTTTTATTTTTGATTTAAAAATAAAAGCAAAAAATTTATTTTACCAACTCTCCCACATTGATGGGAGGGTATATTTCTCACTTGAGTTTCCCAACAAATACCCAACTTGGGATATGGGAAAACTCACTTTAGTAAAAGCTCAATTAGGCATCTGCACTCGAGAGAAAACCTATAAGTTCAATAATTACTCGGGTAGTCTTTTTTGTCGGACTTGGCTAACCCTCCAAACATTAGACCGGCCAGGTCGAGTTGTGGTTGGACTTTCGTTAGGGGTCCTTGTCATTTGTGAGGCTCGGCTTTTCTAAAGTAAGAGCTCCGTCCGTGTGAGCGAAGTACACTATAAGGGTAATTTAGTATTTTCTTTATTCTTATTTTTTATACATTTTGTTACATCAATTGTGAGTTTGTTCTTGGGCTAGGGTTTTTATTTCTAGAATGAGTCAGACTCATCAAAACCTAACAGCAGTATTAGAGCCTTGCTCATTTATTTTTATAACAAATAATATTCAAAGTTTTTTATTGATTTATTTTTCTTGTTTATGTTACTAATTTGATTAGTAGCTCGGTTTTATTAATTTTAAACTCGTTTTAAAACTGATTATGGCCCCCGAACCCAGATTTTCGCCCAAAAATAGTGAATTTTGGGTGGTGTAAGGAGGGTGATTCCATCGTAAAGGGGGTCCTTCCTTAGATGCCCATGGCCATTTAAAAGCCTAGGACTTTACACTTGTTAGGGTGTATTAGGATTTGAATTCCTGACTGTTTGGGGGACCTTGAATTAGAATTGATTCTATCATCACGCCTTTTTATAAGAAACAAGTAGGGGGTCGCCAATGAGTTTTAGGAAAACTCAAAAACCTCGTTCATGCCTTTCTTCTATGTGAAGTTCATGAACTAATTAGCACGAATTGTAAGTTTACCCATGCCCAAATTGGTCTACATAAACCAGAAATGTGTTCGGGAGCGAGGGTAATAAAATAACGTTTCCTTTAGGGGGAATCGCTATCCTAGCCCTAGTGCGGCCTTTACTAGCTCTTCCTTTTTACTATTTCATCACCAAACACTATATACAACGCGATACCTAAAACTAAGTTAGTTGATTTTATTTACACACGTTAATTCACATAGGAATTACATTGCAACGTCGTTATTATTTATTTAATCAATTTTGTGAAAAGAACAAGAAAAGAAACAATATTCGACTTGGCTTAAGTGATCAACCAAGAATTAATTATCCAATTCTAATCTTTATTAAACGCAAGATACTATGTGGAATAGATTAATTAGTCCTTTTAAGGTTATCAAACAACACTAATTAATTAATTAAAGTACTTTTAAACAAGAAAATAAATATGATTTATCTAAGTGCTCGGGACTTATGGACTCGTTTAGAACACTTATGGACTCCTTCTTGTTCAGGAACCTCCACCGTCGTAACAAAATATCAAGGGGTGAGTGTTTAGGACAAGAAGGATTAGGTAGCACTAGTTAACAAGTATTTTGCCAGAACTTTAGGTTATTTTCTCTATGTTTAACCCTCAGATTAAGCCTCTATTTAAGGGAATGGGTAGGATTAGGGTTGTGAGCATTCTGTCGCAGCACGTGTCGCGCGCAACTGGATGAGTTGCGCGCGGCATCCCAGCGCAAGTAATTTAGTTGCGTTGCTATGGGCAGCGCAACTGGTAGTCTTGCGCGTAGCCTTATGGTAAGATTCAATTTTATATTTTCGTAAAATCCTTAATCATCCGCGAGCGCTTCTTTAGAGGTTGCGCTAAGTGTCGCGCGCAACTGAATTAGTTGCGCGCGCCTGCCCTACGCGACTGATTGAGATGTGCGCGGATTTTTCTGCGGTAGCATTAAAATTTAACCTAGGCGCTCCTATATCTATCATTATTGGGTTTTAGGCATGGGCTTAAGCCTAATTATGATCGGATTTAGTTAATTACACCTTGTTTAGATTTGCTCTTTAGTTTGGGCCAGTCTTTTGTGTTTTGTGGCTTAACTTGTTATCCATAAGCATTCTCAACTTCAATCCAACACGAAGATGGTATTATTTATCGTCATTGCACTTCCTGTTGGGACAGGAGGCCAAAAGTAGATGTCTACATTTAGCCCCTACTTTGATCGAGTTTAGAATAGACGATGATCAAAGTAGTCAACGAAATAAATCCGAGACTCATTCTGCGAAGTTCTCAAAGAGTAGAGAATCTCTTAGAAATGTTTAAGGATGTAAAAAAGATCCTCTATTTGCTAAGTGTATGAAACAGGCAGTTATTAAGGCTAGAAAAAGTTTTTCTAGTCTTATCGCGCTACAAGAATCTAGATTAATCCTTTGTAATTGTAGAATGATTTTACAAGTAAAGGTGTTCTTGGTGATGTCAAGTCATGAGAAGAGATCGGTTTTTAAAAAGAATAAAAGGGGATGATTTCCTCTCAATTGTGTCATCAATGGTCTAAAGTCCCTCGATATGTCATTGAAACTTTACACTGACTTTAACAAAGTAAAAAGATGAAAAAGATGTTTTTGGCATTCAAGCCTAAATGGTCCGATATTCGAGCCGAATGTCCAGAAGATAGAAATACATGTCTTAGGACTGGAGGCACATATCCAAATCTAGTGGGAGGGATGAAAGTTAACAACTCTTTCAGCAGTTTTGTCCACAAGATGAGTACATGTGTCTTAGGACTGGGGGCACGTGACTACATAGGCGCAACATCATCTCGTCGCTTCTTTATACAGGGGGTGGACGGACACCCTAACAGTCCGGTAAGCTAGTAACCTCACTAACTACCGTATCTTCCAATCAAGAAGTGTCTATTCCAGATGGTTCCGCGCGCCTGTCGACTCGTGAGATAACGCCTAAAGTAATCCTCTACCTTTTAGTTCCAAGAGGTAGGTCTCGCAAAGCTTGGGCTAAGTGAAATTTTACTAAACACCTACATTTTACAATTTTGCGCCGTACGATACGCCTTTTGCATTTTTACGCTGCATGATAACACCTTCCTTTTTGCTTCGGACGTGAAAAAAATAAGAAAAGCCGGACATTTATAACGTTAGTACAATAAAATGAAAAACTTGCCTATGGGTGCTTTTACGCAAAGCACCACCACGGAACGTCTTAAGACACTCTTACGAAAAACGTTCAAAATGTATGCTTAAGGAATGCACAAAGCACGATGTGCATGCAAGAACGATGAAAAAAACTAATAAAGAAGAAAAAAAAAACTACAAAATGCAAAGAAATTTAAAAGATTTTGATAATTTACGCGTCATTACATCTAATAACGAGCAAAAACCGTTAGAAAATGATCAAACAGATCAAAATCTGGATACTGGTCATTTTAGTGACCAGTATCCGCACGAAACTCAGTAGGTTGCGCTGGAAAGGCTGATGAGTGACATTTATGTCACTCTTCGGAAGTATTTTTAGAGTCATTTTCGTGTTTATTTTATCTTATTTTCCCTTTCTTTCTCTTATTTTCTCTTTAATAACATTTCTTGTTTATTTAGTAATTTTGTCGTGTTTTAGTTCTTTTTGTAGTTTTTATTAGAATTAGTTTATTTTCGTATTTTATTTATTTTTTATTTGTTATATTTCGTTCTTTATTTTTCCTTGAAAGTATTCTAATTTACTTTTATTTATTTTAATTAGTTTTGAGTCTATTTTAATTTACTTTCTTTAATTGTATTGTTTTTGTTAAGTTTTTATTAGTTTTAAGTTTATTTGTTATTTATTTGATTTTATTTACTTGTATAGTTTTATTTAATTTTTATTAGTTTAGTGTTATTTCTCTTTTTCTCTTTTACTTTATTTATTCCTAATTTATTTATTTCTATTTTATTTGTCTTGATTTCTCCTCGGTTTTGTGTTTAGGGTCCCGGGTTTCATGTCAAGTGAGTTCGAAATTCGGGGACAAGACAAAGTGTGTGCCTTTACTTTGCTGGTTGCTGCCCACCTCTTATCCATCACCCCACCTTCTTAACCTCCACCACACCAATTCCCCTGCTCCCTTCACCACACCATCAACCACCTTTCCCCTGCTCCCTCTTCACCTCATCAACACAAGTTGCAACCAAGACTAGCCAATTACCACTTTCAGCCACACAACTAAACCACCATCACCCACAAATTCCGCTCACCCATCGCCAATCCCGCAACATCCCTCACACCAACCTCCCTCAAGCAACAGAGCATCACTGCCCAGGTGATGGCAACCCCAAAGCAGCCCACCAAAGCTAATCAACCACCGCTGCAGCCACTCAATTTAAGCCACCAAAATTGCACCTTTTCCCTGCAATTCCGACCACCAATCACCACCACAACAATCAATCACAATCCCCTCCGCACCACCATTCTAAATCAGAAAGACTCCGACTCCGACCACTGCAGCCACTCAATTTCAGCCACCCAATCTCCGCATCTAGTGCAATTACTCAACCCTTCAATAAAGCGCCCAAAATCAGAGCAAATAACAAATCATTTGGGTTCGAGCAAACCACATAGGAGTTCTGTCAAAGTGCGAGTCTGAAACTTTTGAAGTTTTGTAATTTGAAGAGGTGTGGTCGAACACACTCGTGTTTCGACCAAACCAACCCCATAGTTCGACCACACCAACCCATGGTTCGACTGAACCATTTCACGAGCTTCGCACATGATGTTTAATAAGATCGAACGGTTGATATTGAAGGTCGAAGCGAGGATAGCCATTGATGGAGTTGATGAATGGTGATGGAGTTCAGAGCAACCAAGAAGTCGAAGAAGAAAAAGAAAAGGGTATGATGTATTAGGAATTTTAGGTTTATTATTCTTTTTCTTTTAATTTTATTTCTTTGAATTTCCTTTTCTTATTTCTTTTTCCTTTCCCTTTTCTTATTTTGTTTCTTTTATTTTTTTTATAATAAGTTTCCTTTTTATTGTTTCCTTTTCATTTTATTTTCTTTTCTATTATTTGCATAGTTTTATTAGCTTTGTATATATACCAGTTTTTAGGGTAATTAGTATGACATGAAAGAGGGAACAATTATCATTTTTTCTATTCTCTAATTAGTTTTTAGGAGAGCTTCTCTCTCTAGGTTTAGGTTAGGTTTAGAGTAGTTTAGAGAGAGAAAGTGAGGGTTTCACCATTGTTGAGCTTGGATATTGAAGAAGAAGATTGATCATCTTGTTTGTAGATTTTCACATTCAATCAATGAGAATCTCTAACTCTCTCTCCTCTATTTTATTTGGTTTCTTTTGATTATTCTTGATTATTTGTTAATTAATCTTGTGATTAGCATGATTAGTGAGTAATTCCCCCATTAAGGGGATGATTTTGGTGTAGTTGGATCTTGAGCATGTTCTAGGGTTTAAAATTGATTTATTTGTGATTAAAGTCTTTATATGCTTGATATTCTTTAATCTTCTTGCAAGTGCACATTGTTGGTTGATTAAAGGTGAATCATTGCTAACAAGGAACGGAAGTTGACTTAGTTAAGGTTTATTACTATCGTTTGTTCTTTAATAGTACCTCCTAGTATATGGTTCTAATGTGGAAACATAGAGGCTATGTTAAGTGAAGCCAATTGACCCTGGAAGGCGGCTAGATTGGATCTTTTACTTCGATATTCGAGCATGTTTAGTTCATAATTAATTCAATTTCTATGCCTTTGTTTATGTTCAAGTGAAAGCTATACTTAAACCATTTCCCTTAGTGTTTTATTTCTTTTTTTAGCATCTTTAGAATTTAGTTTATTTATCTCTTATTCCGGACTAGCTTAATTATCGATAACATTTGGTAGTGTTTATTCGTTCTGTGTGGTTCGACCCCTATGCTTGCCTTATACTCGTATTTGGTTTGTTTAGGTTGTATAAATTGTATTTGATCTAGGGATAGACAATTAAAGATGCGTTTATTCCCTTGTCAAATTGGCGCCGTTGCCGGGAAACGGCTTCCATTAACATTTTGTTATCTTACTGAGACTAGTCCATTGTGAATAATTTTCTTTCGGTTTGTTTTTCTTCTTGTTTTTGTTTTAGCTTGTGTATAACTCTTGAGCTTTCTTGTTTGGTTGCTTGTTGTTTTTCTTCATTGAGTGATGGATCAATTTGTCTAAAATGAGATGTCTTGTTCCTCTTTACCTCAATTTGAATATGAACCCTTTTGGGTCTACTTTAATAGGTTGGAAGACTTCTCTATTTTCCATGGTTTTTCCTTATCGGAGGCTTAGCTTGTATAGTTATTTATTGGGGTTTGATTGAGTATACTAGAGGGGTGATTGAAAACATGTGTAATGGTAAATTTCGAGCCAAATCTTTGGATGAGGCATGGGATTTGTATTTGTGGTTTGCCAAGGATAGTATGAGCAACAGATTAATTCTAATTCTTGTGACTTTTCTCGCTCTTGTATGCACTCTAATGATGATTCCTGTGCTCCCCATGATGCAAATCCCTCCCCCTTGTATGCTAATTGTGATGAGATGGACCTATGTCCATGCTTTTTCTCAATGTTCTTCAAATGTGTGCATGGATGTAAATGATGCTCCCCATACCCCTAATCCTCACCTTCATGATCTTCACTTTACCTCTTCTTATTCCGACATGATTCCAAATGAGTTTTCCCATGTATCTAGTGAACATTTTCGTGAGGGTGATTCAATGGGACATAGAGAGGAAGAAAAGTTGATGGAGAAGCTCAACGAGATGATGAGAAGGGAAATGGAGATCATGGAGAAGGTTAATGAGATGAGGGAAAATAAAGAAGAATATAACAGGGAGATAAAAGCTAGGATGGAGGCGCTTGAAAGCCAAATTTCCCACCTAGCTCAATCCCAAACAAATACCCTTCCTTCTTCTTCCCCCTCCCATATGAGAGAACCTAATTAGTCTTTTGAGTGCATGGTTGAGGATGATTATGATTATGATGTTGAAAGCGATAGAGGGTGTATGGAAGATAATTCATTTGATGAAATTTTTAAAAGCACCCCCTTTATCCAACTTGAACCTTAACACTCTTTGCAACCCATTGAAGATCCCATTTTGGTGGACCTAAAAACTAATTTGAGGCTGTTAAGAGAAAAGATGGGTTTTGGTGATGATGAGATACTCATGTTTGATCATGTTAAGTTGGGGAATGTTGAGAATGAAAACCATGCTCTTGTTGAGAGTGAAGAATCCCAATTAGTGGTTGAGGACACTTTCAAATTCTTTGAGGGTAGTGAAGATGTGTTAGAAGGGAATTCTTTGGGGGATAAGGCTTGTGTTTCAATGCAAGGTGGTGTGATTAAAGTTGTGAGTGAGGTACCCATTCCAATTCTTTTAGTCCCCACCCCCTTTTCAAGAAAGCTTACCAACCTTTCTTCTTGCCCTATCTCACATCCATATATCCTCAAAGATCCACCAATTGAGGGGCCCCTAAACTCTTTAGCTCCCCATTATCCCTCTTTTGAACTCAATGATGTGGTTACACCTCCAAAAATGTAACAAAATGAGTTTACTCCTCATTTTTCTCTTCCTAGTTCTAGTTTTGATTTTTCTAATTCTTATTTTATTGATTTTTCTTTTGATTCTTTTACCTTTTCTTTTCTCCCTTCTCCCAAGCATAAAGTCTTCTTGTACTTTATGTTTGCTTGTCATATGAGCATTGCGTATGCTCTATTTCTTGATATGTTTGTCGGTGCATATGACAAGCTTTTGCGTTCTTTCTCGGGTTATTTACTAGATTGGTCATGCTTGGACGTTAAGCAAGCCTTTCTCGGGAAGTATCTCGTGTTTTATTGCTTTCATTTTCTTTTGTTTTTAGATTAGGTTTTCTCTCATGGACGTGTTTATGTTTCATGCTAAGTACACAACTCGATATACTCTTGTGCATTGGTGATGATCAAGAATCAAGGAAATGTGCCTCAACTTACCTATCATGTGGAGTTCAAGCCTTATTTGTACAGATTCTGGATCCTATGAGGTTATTTCGGGTTTTTGTGTGATTTTTCATTTTCCCAATATCCGATAATATTCTTCTTTTCCCTCTTTCCTACTCATTGTGACTTAAAGATCATGTGTTGGTAATGTTGGATTAATTTCTCCTTGTTTTCCCTTCTTTTGTTTCATTGTTAATGATTTGAGAGCTTGGTCTCATTCAAGATAGGGGGAGGGTATTCTATCATGTTTGGTGGGATGTTGATTCATATATGCCATGCAATTGAGTATATGCATTTCCATGTTTTTCATGCTTTTGAAAAATCCAAAAAGATTTTTGTTTTAATCGAGGCAATTAGGTGTTGTGTCTTTGTTTTAACTTGGATTTAACAATATACCTTGTGGATTTGTTTACTCTTGAATGCCTTTCTTCCTAAGTGGTTAAAGTATGCACGATTTGAGAGTGTCATTGGTTGACTCTACGATATTACATGCTAAGGTAGTCGGGTTAAGAACTTTTAGGAATCCATGAAGCCTTAGTTCACGGGTATGTGGTAAGATGGTGTTGCTCTCCATAGTGGATGTGACACCCTTGGTTGGTATTTGACTAGTTATAATCCCCTGTGAGGTAACATTGTTCTAGCCTTCATCATTTTGTTGTGTGGCACATTTGGATCTTTAGCTATGCATGTCTTGATCCTTGTTTTGACTCATAGCTCCCAAGATCATAACCGAAGCACTCTAGGGGAGGAAAAGGGCACCCCTTTCTCATTTTTCTTTATCTTCTTTTTGTTTTATAACAAATTTGATTTTCTATTTTGCATTTACCTACTTGCTAACCAATTTGAGCCTTATGTTTCCCACTCTTGTTTAAACCGCGTTACAAACCTAATGGCCTATGTTTTCCAACCTTTTAGTTAGTGAAGCATTGGCATGTGAGGTTTGAGTTTTGAGAATATTGTTCATAAACAAGAAGGACTTTGAGATTTGTTTAGAGTTGAGTTTCAAAAGAAAGATGCAATTAAAGAAAATCAAATGATGTTGCAAGAAAAAGCCGTCCATAGTTAAAAAAAAAAGACAAGGACATCGAATAAAAGTTTCACATAAAAAAAAAGAGAAAAAAGAAAAAAATCAGAAAAGAAACAAAAAGAATAAAAATCTTTTTGATTGTTTCGTTTTCTTCCCTAGTTTAAGCATTGGGGACAATGCTCTTTTCAAGCTTGGGGGGATCGTTCCTTCATTTTGTATATATGGTGTGTTGGTGTTCAATGAGCTTGGGGGAGTGGCATTATTGGTATTTTTGTTTTATATTTAGTGACTTCTTGAGTTGTTTTTGATTGTCGGCCGCACTTTTTGCTTCACTTAGGAAATATCACCAAATTTTAAATTTTTACCCCGCCTTAACCCTTAGCCTTACGTTACTACCAATAAAAAGACCCTTGGACTCTAGTGGGTTAGGTCAAAAGAACGGTGGAGGGAGATAGATTTCAAACCTATGGAAAGAGTATGAATAGTTGAGACGTCGGGATTACCTTCTCAAAGTTTTTCATTTCTTTATCTTTTTCCGGTTCCTTCGTGGAATCTTGAGAAGCTAGCTTAAGGGTTGATTTGAAGCTAATGGAGAGAACGTGGCCCGATTGGTTGGGGCTAGGATGGATTAAGTCCTAAGTAGTTATCTATGATTAGCACGTGTTATGTTTCAATCAACCATTGACATCTTGGAACGTGCATACAGTTGTCCATTTAGAAAGGTTTGCATTCATTAGTACTTGTCCTTATATTTTGTCCATACATGAGCTTGTGTTTGTTTTCTCTTTCCATGCTTCTTCTCTTTTTCCATTTGTTGCCTTGCCTTGGATTTTGTTGAGAGTTGTGGGTTAAACCTCTTAGGAAACCCTCACGAGATCTTACTCGTCCTCTTTGGAGACATGGGGGTTTGAAGGGCTTGATGAATACACTTAATACATCCGTGATTCCTACGGCAGTGAGTTAGTGTACATTCTTTCTCTTTGTTTATATTTTGTTTGTTTTTCTTTCAATAATTCCATCTTGTTCACTTTTGCCTTTGCTTTGCTCGAGGACGAGCAAAGGTTTAGCTTGGGGGAATTTGATGAGTGACATTTATGTCACTCTTAGGAAGTATTTCTCGAGTCATTTTCATGTTTATTTTATCTTATTTGCCCTTTCTTTCTCTTGTTTTTTCTTTAATAACATTTCTTGTTTATTTAGTAATTTTGTCGTGTTTTAGTTCTTTTCGTAGTTTTTATTAAAATTAGTTTATTTTTGTATTTTATTTGCTTTTGATTTGTTATATTTTGTTCTTTATTTTTCCTTGAAAGTATTCTAGTTTACTTTTATTTATTTTAATTAGTTTTGAGTCTATTTTATTTTACTTTCTTTGCTTGTATAGTTTTTGTTTAGTTTTTATTAGTTTTAAGTTTATTTGTTATTTATTTGATTTTATTTACTTGTATAGTTTTATTTAATTTTTATTAGTTTAATGTTATTTCTCTTTTTCTATTTTACTTTATTTATTCCTAATTTATTTATTTCTATTTTATTTGTCTTGATTTCTTCTCGGGTTTGTGTTTAAGGTCTCGGGATTCATGTCAAGTGAGTTCGGAATTCAGGGACGGGACAAAGTCTGTGCCTTTACTTTGATGGCTGCTGCCCACCTCTTATCCATCACCCCACCTTCTTAACCTCCACCAAACCAATTCCCCTGCTCCTTTCACCACACCATCAGCCACCTTTCCCCTGCTCCCTCTTCACCTCACCAACACGAGCTGCAACCCAGACCACCCAATTACCACTTTCAGCCACGCACCTGAACCACCATCACCCACCAATTCCGCTCACCCTTCGCCAATCCCGCAACATCCCTCACACCAACCTCTCTTACGCAACAGAGCATCACTGCCCAGCTGATGGCAACCCCAAAGTAGCCCACCAAAGCCAATCAACAACCGCTGCAGCCACTCAATTTCAGCCACCCAAACCGCACCTCTTCCCTGCAATTCCAACCACCAATCACCACCGCAACAATCAATCACAATCCCCTCTGCACCACCATTCTCAATCACCAATAGTCACAGCAACCAAACCACGACTCCGACCACCGCATCCACTCAATTTCAGCCACCCAATCTCCGCATCCACTACAATTACTCAACCCTTCAATCAAGCGCCCAAAATCAGAGCAATTAGCAAATCATTTGGGTTCCAGCAAACCGCATAGGAGTTTGGTCGAAGTGTGAGTCAGAAACTTTTTAAGTTTTTTAATTTGAAGAGGTGTGGTCAAACACACCCATGGTTCGACTGAACCAACCTCGTAGTTCAGCCACACCAACCCATGATTCGACCGAACCATTTCACGAGCTTTGCACATGATGTTGAATAAGATCAAACGGTTGATATTGAAGGTCGAAGCAAGGATAGCCATTGATGGAGTTGATGAATGGTGATGGAGTTCAGAGCAGCCAAGAAGTCGAAGAGAGCAGCCAAGAAGTCGAAGAAGAAAAAGAAAAGGGTCTGATGCTTTGGGAATTTTGGGTTTATTATTCTTTTTTCATTAAATTTTATTTCTTTGACTTTCCTTTTCTTATTTCTTTTTCCTTTCCCTTTTCTTATTTTCTTTCTTTTATTTTTTTTATAATAAGTTCCTTTCTTTATTTTTTCCTTTTCATTTTATTTTCTTTTCTATTATTTGCTTAGTTTTATTAGCTTTGTATATATACCCATTTTTGGGGTAATTAGTATGACATGAAAAAGGGAACAATTATCATTTATTCTATTCTCTAATTAGTTTTTAGGAGAGCTTCTCTCTCTAGGTTTAGGTTAGGTCTAGAGTAGTTTAGAGAGAGAAAGTGAGGGTTTTACAATTGTTGAGCTTGGATATTGAAGAAGAAGATTGATCATCTTGTTTGTAAATTTTCACATTCAATCAATGAGAATCTCTAACTCTCCCTCCTCTATTTTATTTTCTTTCTTTTGATTATTATTTTTGTTGTTGGTATTGCTTATTAATCATGTTTATTCTTGATTATTTGTTAATTAATCTTGTTATTAGCATGATTAGTGAGTAATTCCCCCATTAAGGGGATGATTGTGGTGTAGATGGATCTTGAGCATGTTCTAGGGTTTAAAATTGATTTATTTGTGATTAAAGTCTTTATATGCTTGATATTCTTTAATTTTCTTGCAAGTGCACACTGTTGGTTGATTAAAGGAGAATCATTGTTAACAAGGAACAGAAGTTGACTTAGTTAAGGTTTATTACTATCGATTGTTTTTTAATAGTACCTCTTTGTATATGGTTCTAATGTGCAAACATAGAGGCTATGTTAAGAGAAGCCAATTGACCCCGGAAGGTGGCTAGATTGGATCTTTTACTTCGATATTCGAGCATTTTTAGTTCATAATTAATTCAATTTCTATGCCTTTGTTTATGTTCAAGTGAAAGCTACACCTAAACCATTTCCCTTAGTGTTTTATTTCTTGTTTTATCATCTTTAGACTTTAGTTTATTTATCTATTATTCTGGACTAGCTTAATTATCGATAACATTTGGTGGTGTTTATTCGTTACCTGTGGTTCAACCCCTATGCTTGCCTTATACTCGTATTAGGTTTGTTTAGGTTGTATAAATTGTATTTAATCTAGGGATAGACAATTGACGACGCGTTTATTCCCTTGTCAAATTGGAGCCGTTGTCGGGGAACGGCTTCCATTACTGTCGTGTTATCTTATTGAGACTAGTCCATTGTGAATAATTTTCTTTTGGTTTGTTTTTATTCTTGTTTTTGTTTTAGTTTGTGTATAACTCTTGAGCTTTCTTGTTTGGTTGCTTTTTGTTTGTCTTCATTGAGTCATGGATCAATTTGTCCAAAATGAGATGTCCGAACTAGGTCGTTGGACTAATCCTCCATAAGCCAAACAAAATTTATAAACACTTAACTAACCTAAATACAAGTATAGAGGTAAGTCAAGGGTCGAACCCAAAGGAACGGTAATGTCTAAGTGCTTTCAATTTGGGTGCCTATACTAGGTCAAAAACGAAGGAAAGGAGGTGACACAAACAGCTACTTAAATGAAAAAACCGAACAAATAAAGTTCTACGGATTAGGATTCACATATAATAGCAAAGAACATAGCAAATTGGGATAGGAAGTTGACTTAGTCGAGTGATGCGAGGGAAAACCAATCATGCGACCAAAAGAGCATATCAAGCTATTTTCCTAGAGGTCTAACTAGCGTCAACTACGATAAACTCTAGCTAGGAACGTTACAAGACACCTCAATCGTTAAATGCAAGCCACAAATCAATGGTCCGTATCAATGTGAACTTACAAAGCAATCTAGTGCAACAATCAAAGTTGGCCATTCTTCAATCAACTACACACATGCACATGAACCATCGACCAATTTAATCACATCATCAACTCCATCAATTATCCCCAATTTACATCAATCCATCATATCATATAAGCTTCACCATCACCCTAGCAAGCAAACTACTCTAACAACATCTTCAAATCAACAAACAACTATAGAAAACAAGAATTAACAATCTACCAAGATCAATTACTCTAATCAAAGATCAAACATAAAAATCCAAACAAATCCAAAACAAATCAAACAAACATTAATATTAAACAAAGCAATAGATGAGATAGAGTTTTGAAATGCTCATTGTTAATAGAGAAGATCTCCAGTACAATTGTCACCATGGAATCTTCAACTCCTCAATCACCATTGAAATTCCTTACTTTCTCTCTCTAAATCTACTCCTAAAACCAACCCTAAAACTAGAGAGAGAAGCTCTCATCTAAGCTAAGAATAGGATCAAAATCTAAAATAAAACTTGCCTTCAAAAATTGGGATCAAAAGGGTATTTATAAGTGGCGCAAAACTAAGAAGATCCAAGTCGGAACCTGCAGAGGAGCGCCCGCGCAGCTACAAGGCGTGCCCACGCAGTTACAGTGCGCGCCCGCATAGCTACAGTGCGCGCATGCGCATCAGGTCTGCGCGCCTGCGCTCTTCTGGGTTTCTTCGAATCTTCTTGCAGCTTCGTGCTTTCGCTAAGGTCGCACGATTATGATGGTGATGAACACTAGGTGTGGAAGTAGCTTAAGCTCTAGATTAGTGGGTACACCACTTCTTAATGGTAGCACGACATGAGAGCGTAAGAGCCAAGACTTAGAATTTCCACTTCCTTGCATCTCGTGCTTCCCAAATGCCGTGAGCTTGCTCCAATGGCTTTCTCCACCTTCGTAGATCACCAATATCAAGACCCGAACCTCGTACAATACCTACAACCACAGAAATAGAGCAAATAAAGGAGAAAAGGCTAGAAAACTAACGAAATACACAAAAGCTACAAAATAAGAGAGGACAGTTAAAACTAAGCAACAAAGCATAAAACTAAGCATTTACTGAGCAAGAAAGCTGTGAAAAGAGGATGAAATCAACCTAAATGCTCATCAAATGGGTGTTATTTATGACACCATCAAATGCCCCCAAGCTTATGTTTTTCTCGTCCTCGAGCAAAACGTAACCAAGGGAGTGAAAATGACGAGCTTATTCAAACAAGCAAAAGAGGAGAAGAGACAAGAATATACACTAACTCACTTTCGTAGGAATCAGGGTCAATTTTAGCAACTAAAGACAAGCCATTTAAACCCCTAGATCACCCTAGAGTACGAGTGATGCTCTCGTAAGGGTATCCTAAGAGTTTAACCCATAACTTTCATAATAATATAAATAAGGCAAAGCATGAAAAGAAATCAAGAGAAAAGCAAGGCAAACACATGTTCATGAAAAGATTTTTCCAAATGTACAAGCACAAGTGAATGCAAATCTTTCTAAACAAATAAGGGAGTGCACGTTCCAAGATATCCAAGGTTGATTGAAACATAAATATGCTAACCATAGGAACTAGCTTTCGCAATCCACTTTCATCCCAAACTATCTTACCACGTTCTTCCTACTAGTCTCAAATCTCTCTTAGTGAGCATCTCAATAGTTCCGCGAAGGAACCGGAAAAGAAATTATTTTAGGCTACTCAAGATCTTGACTATGCATTCCCTCTCCTTAGGCAATGACCCATGATTCCCTCCCCCGAATAGTGACTCAACTTCTAGGTCAAAAGGGCTTTCCCAAAGGTTGTAAGGTAAGGGCATAAAGGGTGAAGGTAGGCTAAAATTTGAAAATTGGTGGTTTTCCTAATAGTGAAGCAAAGAACGGGATCTTTCTTTACACCAAAACCAAGTAAGCACCAAGCAAAAACACCAACACCCCCAAGCTTATTCAAAGCTATAAATCACAAACATATACACAAAAAGCGTGAGAATGCTTCCCCCCAAGCTTAAATGGAGCATTGTCCTCAATGCTAAAAAAGGGAGAATACTCACATCAAAATATTTTTGAATTTTTTCATTTTCACTTTTTTTTTTTTCCTTTTTCTTGCTTAATAGTGCTTTGTCCTCGCCTCTTTTAACTTTGGACGAATTTTTACAACTTTTCACTTATTTGTCCTTGCTTTTTGTAACATGGACGATTTTTTCTATTATTCATTAACATAACACAATCATGCTTTCATAAGAACCAAACACTCCAACTTCTCCACCACAAACTCCATCAAGTATGATCAATTGCTTCACAAAAACCAAGAAAAGAAAGAAAATGAAACAAAAGGCCAAAGATCTAAAGATGTGCCTTGAAAAGAAGGTATAAGGCTCGAATGGTTGCAAGAAGGCAAATGTAAACGCAAAAATAAAGATGAAACGAACTTTCCTAAAAAGTAAAAATTACCACCCCGAAAAGATGCCTTTTTCCTCCCTAGATGGTTCGGTCTCGGGTTTAAGAATCATAGATCAAGCTTTCTAGATTAGGTCTGCGATAGTCAAGGATCCACGCCGCTCATTCAAATTAGATTGAAGGCTTGAAAAACAATGAGCCTCACATGGATGTAGCAAAAACTCACTATTGGTGTAAAATCAACTATAGGAAGCAACTACCAAACATGCCACAAATAAGTAGAATCTGACTTCATGCTTTATCCTAGAATCAACAAAGCATAATCTCAAACCGTGCACACCGTTACCATTTAGGAAGAAAAGCATTCAATTATACAAGTCCAAATGTTATTATGTCCAAAGCAAGAACAAAACAAAACATATTGCAAATTTGCCTTGAAAGAAATAAAATCTTTTTGGAGTTTTTCAAAATAAAAGAACATGGAAAAGCATATACAAAGGTGCATAACATATATGGATCAACATCCCACCAAATATGATAGAATACCCTCCCCCAAGCATGAATGAGACTATACACTCAAACATAAATAATATAATTCATTGGATGGGAAAACAAGGACATCAATCCAACCAACTAACATATGTCCAACAAGTCATCATCCACTAGAGAAAGAGCAAGGAAGGATATTATCGGATATTAGGTGGGTGTCAATACCCGCAAATGACCCAATCAAACCTTTCAAATCTAGTTTCTCAAGAATTGAACCTTGTTTCCATATGCTAGCAAAAATAGGAGTCAACCTTTCTTGATTCTTGATCCAAATCGAAGCACCAAAGTATATCAACTTATGCACCTAGCAAAAGGCACACAAACATTTCCATGAGAGGAAATCTATTCTAAAAAGAAGAGGAAAATCTAAACTAAAACACGAGTTACTTCCTGAGAAAGGCTTGCTTAAGGTCCAAGCTTGACCGCTCTAATAAAACAATATTGCAACTATCGCAAGTGCTTGTCAAATGAACTACCACACATTTCATATGATAACTAGTAGGCACAAGACAAATAAAGAACGTGCAATACAACCAGATCATTGCACGCAAGTGATAAGGGAGGTGCCAAAAGAAAGAAGAAGAAGGATCAAAAGGAAAAACAAGAAAATAAGAAGAAGAAGGGGGAAAAGAAGAATGGATAGAAAAAGAAAAAGGCAAATCCTCCTCACCAAAATATTTTTCGTTGGCAATATTCTACTCTTCCTCAATAATGATGGAATGAGGGACATTAAAATCATCCATAAAAAAGGACTCCCCAATAGGCTCTTTGAGATAGGAAGGGAGAAAAATAGGGTAATAGGGTATGTGGTTAAACCTTTGAGAGAAAGGGGTACGAGAAATAGGCAAAGGGGTAGCTACTCCCTCAACACAAGGTCTCACATCGCCAATGAGGGCATGAAAATCAATCATAGTGTCCTCAAAAGAGGAATACTCATGATCACCATCTCCCTCAAACATCCAACTCCCAAGAGGAACCACATAATCTCCTCCACTACCTTCATGAACAACAACTCCCTCAACTTCCTTAAAGCATAGAGTCTCAAAACCATGCATGAATGAATGCAAATTCCTTTTACCCTCAAAAAACACATTTGACATAACCTCAAACAAGTCCAAATACTCATGGATAGAAGAGTCACATTCATACACTTGAGACTCATAAAGATGGGAAGGAGGGTTAGGATTTACAAGTTCAACACTCTCTTTGTTCTCAACTCCTTCACCATCAAACAAATGCTCATAAATGGTATCCTCACACTCTCTTGGTTGCTCAAAATAACCATCATCATCCCCAACACACACATTGGATTTGTAATTTTCACACACAAGCATCAAAGATGACAATTGACATTTTAGCTCTTCACCTCTCCTTCTTCCCTCCTCAAGATGCTCCACACTCGTTTTCATCACCTTCAATTGACTTCTCAAAGAATTAAGAATCGACTCCTTTTTAGGCCCAAGATCATCATTAAGCTCAATATGCCTAATTTGAGTTTCCAAAGTAGCAAAACGAGATTCAAAAGGTGTAGAGGATTGAGGCTCAACAAGAGAAGAAGAAGTACAACCAAGATTGGAAGAATTGACATTGAAATCATGAGCATATACATCACATTGGGGAGTGGGGGCACAATCAAACATATGAGATTTGTTAACATGAGCATGCACTTCGTTATCATGAACAAAAGAGGAAATAGAATTGGAAGCATTTGTTCTAGGTTCAACTATGGGATCATGTGACAAATCATGGGAAATCATGCTAGCATTGGAAGAATTAACACATTGCACATCAAAAATAGAAACATGGTTACCCCTATTATATTCACCCCTAGCAAAACGAACATAAAAATCCCAAGCATCATCAATTGACAATGCTCTAAATCTCCCATTATGCATGCATTCAACTTCATTCCTAGTTTGTTCATTCAAACCATAATAGCATATCTCACAATCCTCCCAATAACTACAATGATTGTAGTTCAAGAACCTTATAAGTTTATGGAAATAGGCATGAAAAGAATCATCAACATATTGAGGAAAAGAAAAACGTGCCATTTTTTTACAAAGCAAACAAAAATAAAATAAAACAAAAGTAAAAACAAGGACCTGAACTCAAGCAATCAAAAACACTCAAACATAGACACCGTTCCCCGGCAACAACGCCATTTTGACGAGGGTCGGAACTAGGTCGTTGGACTAATCCTCATTAAGCCAAACAAAATTTATAAACACTTAACTAACCTAAATACAAGTATAGAGGTAAGTCAAGGGTCGAACCCAAAGGAACGAAAATGTCTAAGTGCTTTCAATTTGGGTGCCTAAGCTAGGTCGAAGACGAAGGAAAGGAGGTTACACTAACAAATACTTAAACGAAGAAACCGAACAAATAAAGAGCTAGGGATTAGGATTCACATATAATAGCAATGAACATAGAAAATTGGGATAGGAAGTTTACTAAGTCGAGTGATGCGAGGGAAAACCAATCATGCAACCAAAAGAGCATATCAAGCTATTTTCCTAGAGGTCTAACTAGCGTCAACTACGATAAACTCTAGCTAGGAACGTTACAAGACACTTCAATCATTACATGCAAGCCACAAATCAATGGTCCGTATCAATGTGAACTTACAAAGCAATCTAGTGCAACAATCAAAGTTGGCCATTCTTCAATAAATTACACACATGCACATGATCAATCAACCAATTTAATCACATCATCAACTCCATCAATTTTCTCCAATTTACATCAATCCATCACATAATATAAGCTTCACCATCACCCTAGCAAGAAAACTACTCTAACAACATCATGAAATCAACAAACAACTATAGAAAAAAAGAATCAACAATCTATCAAGATCAATTACTCTAATCAAAGATCAAACATCAAAATTCAAAAAAATCCAAAACAAATCAAACAAACATGAATATTAAACAAAGCAATAAATGAGATAGAGTTTAGAAATGCTCATTGATAATAGAGAAGATATCCAATACAATTTTCACCATTGAATGTTCAATCTCTCAATCACCATTTAAATTCCTCACTTTCTCTCACTAAAATCTACTCCTAAAACTAACCCTAAAACTAGAGAGAGAAGCTATCAACTAAGCTAAGAATATGATCAAAATCTAAAATAAAACTTGCCTTCAAAAATTGGGTTCAAAAGGGTATTTATAAGTGGCGCAAAACGAAGAAGATCGAAGCCGAAACTCGTAAAGGAGCGCCCGCGCAGCTACAGTGCGCGCCCGCGTAACTACAGTGCGCGCCCGCGCATCAGACCTGTGCGCCCGCGCTCTTCTGGGTTTCTTCGGATCTTCTTGGGGCTTCGTGCGTTCGCTAAGGTTGCATGATTATGATGGTGATGAACACTAGGAGTGGCATTAGCTTAAGCTCTAGATTAGTGGGTACACCACTTCTTAATGGTAGCACGGCATGAGAGCGCAAGAGGCAAGACTTGGAATTTTCACTTCCTTGCATCTTGAGCTTTACAAATGTCGTGAGCTTGCTCCAAAGGCTTTCTCCGCCTTAGTAGATAACCAATATCAAGACCCAAACCTCTTACAATACCTACAACCACGGAAATAGAGCAAATAAAGAAGAAAAGGCTAGAAAACCAACGAAATATACAAAAGCTACAAAATAAGAGAGGAAAGGTAAAACTAAGCAACAAAGCATAAAACTAACCATTTATTGAGCAAGAAAGCTATGAAAAGAGGATGAAATCAACCTAAATGCTCATCAAATGGGTGCCATTTATGACACCCATCAAATACCCCCATTCCTTGACTTGCCTCTATACTTGTATATGCATGGGTGCCATTTTTGACCCTAGGGCGAGACTAAGTCGTTGAAAACTAAACTACCCTTGGCCAAAACAAAATTTATAATCTCTTAACACACCCCTACACAAAGCATAGAGTAAGTCAAGGGTCGAACCACTAGGAATTGGAAATGAATGCTAAAGTCAAAGCTAAGCTATTTCGAAGCAATAAAGTGAGGTGTGTGTATTCAAAACAATCAAACAATCAAATGAAATCAAATTTTACAAGCACTAGGGTTATGATCCGCATGTACTCAGAATGGACATAGCTAATTGGGATTGGAGATGACTAAGTCAAGTGTTGCGAAGGAAAATCAACTAAGCAATCAAGAGAGTAAGGTAGGTTAATCTCTTAGAGGTCAAGCTAGCGCCAACTACGTGAGACTCTAATCAGGACGGTTTTTCCCTATAGGCAGCCGTTATGTTGCCAAAACGGGTCTAGAACACGTATATTGAAAATAAACTAATAAAGAAACCTTATCCAATCATAGCATGGACTCGACTCCATTCGTCGATGCTGAGGATATTCTACAGGGTCCTGACGAGGTGTTCCTCCCTCGAAAGAGGGTCACCCGTCCTCAAGAGGAGGTTCGGGAGCGACACGTCGCAGACGATCAACGTCGCTAGGAGGATGTGGTTTGGGAGGCTCCTCCCAACTGGAACCCTAAGGTCTTTAAGTGGGAGCCAGACCATCATGTCTCGATCAGAAGGTGACGCGGCATCGTGAGTTCTTTGCGCCTTAGTTTTTCTCTTTTTTTTTTTGTTTTTGTTTTTCTACTCTTCAAACCATAACTGTTTTTTTTTTTTTAATATATTTTCATTTTTTTCCTCAGATTGAGCCTAGCATGCGTCAATACGGCTCCGGTGACCTGCGAGCCCTTTTTGCGAGTTTGCCCGAGGTGGCTAAGGAGATTGTGGAGCTTTCAGGGATCATCCCCCAGCTGGCGGCTCTTCGAGATTTATCAAGTCAGCCTGCGTCGTCAGCTTTCTTCCATGGATTGCTGGAGTTTTGGTGGGTTTCTACCAATACTTTCCACTTTCCACGAGGAGAGATGACGGTTAGCTCTTATGATTTCTCTATGATTATGGGTTTCCTTTTGGAGGCGAGCCCGTAGCCATAGATATTGTTAAGGGGTCAGACGAGAGACTGCGTGACTTTGTGGGGGACCATTTCGCAGCGGCCCTTCACGTGTATGCGCAGTCTTGTCCGTACTCGGTTCTTGCAGACGCATTTTTGGCTGACGAGTTTGATCGGCAGTGTACACCGGAGCAGCTGGCTTGGATATACATTGCTCATGTTATTTCCGTCACTATCTTGAGTGATCGAGGAGAACGTTTTTGTATTGGGTTACTTATTCGCCTTAGTGATTTGGGGCAAGTAGGTAACCTAAGTTGGGCGGAGGTGTCGTATGCCCGTTTGCTTACAGCTACAGGGAAGGAGACCTGGGTGATGGATTCCGCGGCAGCTACTAAGGTGCCTCAGATCTCCCTTACGTGGCACGGTCGTATCCTTGAGGTACGTACTTTAAGCTTCTTTCAATTATTATTTTTACTTTTCTCCTTTGAGCTTATCATTTATCGAATTTCTTTTAGGCTTGGTGTAGGGAATAAGTCAAGCCTTTAATCCCACCAGCTTGAACCCCACTGTGATCATACACTAAATTACGGTGGCGTCCAAAAGGGAAGAAGATAGAGCAAAAGAGTCGCCAACAAGTTTTTAAGGAACTTGTAAACCGTTCACGAGGTGAAGGTTACACCCCTTAACGATCCAAGAGATCGTCAACTCCATAAGGTCATGAACCAAATAAGGGTTCGGGGATGAAGGTACAAATCCAACTTAAAAGAGATTGAATCTGCCCTAATAATAGGCCTCTACTTTATTCTGCTCGTATTCATGTGCGCTTTCTGATTAACATGCAATCAATAGGATTAACCCTAAACCTGTTTAATCTATGTTTGTTGAATATTAATGCACAAACAAACTATTATTGGCGATCAGTTGAATTATAATCACATTAATCCTAAACAAGATTATTAAATATCTTATTAAGCGTGATTACAAGTACCAAATTCCCTTTAACATGCATAAAAGGTGATCAAGCAATAACAATAAATAATGTATCAAGCAACATAATAATCATAAATAAATTATAATTATATTAATCATAATAAAAATAATCATCATATATTATAATAATTATAATCATAATCAAGTTCATGTCAATATTAATGCATAATAATAATAGCAAGATCCTAGGCATGATACTAACAAGATTAATAACAAACCCTAGCATGTCATTAAGCAATAAAAATCAAATCTTTAGCCCTAACATGATACTATCATGAATTAATATTAGAAAGAACATAGGAAGAATCATAACAATCATATTTAATATTAAAAATACCCTAGACATGATACAAGGAACATCATAATAACAATATAAACATGATTTCTACATCATAATATCAATTAATCAATTAAAGTACTTACTTTGATGCTTCGTACCTCTTTCTAATAACAAAATACACACGTTAGTAACTTCAAGGAAAATAATAAACAAACAATTAAATTAAATACTTGAAAGAGAGATTTGGGACCAAACCCTCAGAAATTAAACCTTTCACGTTTAGGGCGAAGGCAACTTCGAATATGGCTAGGTGTTTCTAGATCTTGCGAATGCGGAATTATTTATTTGAGAAAAGGCTAGTTTAGAAAAGAGAGAGAGAATAATCAAGAAAATCTTGATAAGAGTTGGTGAATTGAAATAAGAATTGATGAAATATGGTTATCGAAAACGAAGTTTTAATACGTTATTTATAGAGAAAATCAGCCAAAAAGATAAAATTAACAAAACAGAGTCTGGCGCACGCAAAACGAGGTTGGCGCCAGGTATTGGCCATTGGCGCCAGGTGCCAATGGCTGGCGCCAGGCGCCAGGCCTGGTTCCAGGCGCCAATGCCTGGAGTCAGGCGTCAAGCCCGTTTTTAACGCGTTTTTGTTTTTGTCATATCTTTTTATCCGGAAGTCTAAATCAGGCATATAATATGTCGTTGGAAAGATCTTAGAGTCTAATTTCCAACCCAATTAGAATCAGATTAAAATATTTTGTAGATAAAAAGATATGGTCAAAATAGTGGAAGGGTGTTAGTTTTGGATAAAGTTTCATGTCTCATTCATATCTTTTTCGTTATAACTCGGATTTAATATTATAATATATCATTGGAAATATAATTTCAATATATTTCCAACCATATAAAATTTGGATAAATATTATGAGGCACGAAAATAAAATCTGAATATATTCCACTTCGTACAAAACAAGGATTCTTAAAAGGAGTAGTTTTATTCAATTTCAAACTCTTTAAAACATAATTATCAATCCTAACTCCAATAGGATTTAAAAGAACCTTCTAGAGTATTCTAAAAGACTATAATAAATCCTAATAGCTTTAGGAATGTTAATTAATAATAGGCACTCCTCTAGATCATTGGGCCGCATATTAGGCTCAAACCGGGCCCAGTTTGGTAAATTGGCCATAACTTCCTCAATATCCATCGGAATTGGGCTTATAATATATCGTTGGAAAGGTCTTTGCAAGCCTCATCCAACTACACTACTATTGGACCCATATCATGGACCAACCAAACTGGATTGGCTGTTTTCTTAAAATAATTTTTCAAAAACAGGGAGAAGAGAAAAGAAAATAAAACTTTCCGCAACACTAGACTTTTCCACACTTTCGTTTCATTCGATCATGATTCGACGTGAAACGTACTCATCAATGGGTTTGGTTTTGGGGAGACACAAATGGGTGTCTACAGAAGCCCCCACTTTGACTGAGTTTGGAGAAACGCAAGTTTCGAAAACAAAAGTCAAAGTATCGATAGGGACGGAGAATGATTCAGAACGTTCTGCGATCCTTAACCAATCTTGTAACGCCGATACCTGCAAAACTAGCATTAGTTAAATAGATAAAAGAGTTAAGAAACGCGTATCTTGCACCGTCGAGCACACGTCTCTGAAAGTAACCGATTGTTTTGATAACCTCCTGCAAGCTAGAGAATGCCATCCCGCTTGAAAACCGCTACGCCCGTAACTGCTTCCAAATTAGAAGATTGCTTCACCTGAAATGATCCTCCTCCGCAATGATAATATTCCACATCCTAGGGAATACTATCGAAGATTATTTCTCTTGAAACAATCCTCATCCGCATTGATAACATTCCACGTCCAAGGGAATACTATCGAAGATTGCTTCTCTTGAAACAATCCTCAGTTGTTTGTGACAACTCTCCACAATCTAGGGAACGCCACCTTGTTGTTTCGATGTTCACTCGTCTCTGAACAAAGAGCTTCTTTTTTATATGACTCTAATTGACGCTGTGATAGTCTTCGAAAAGATCACTGCTCGTTTAATGCTGCTATGCCAGTACATCGGCACTTTGCTGCTTGTGAACCAGTATGTCGGTGCTTTTGCTGTGATGACAATCCTCTTTTCTTTGGGAATAGTTGCCAACACAACTCTTGTATGATGTATGACAATCCGATTTAGGGAAAGTTGTCAATGCCACGTAACAATCCATCCTTGGAAATGTTGTCACGATGAAGCGACAATCCGTACCTCGGAAAATTTGCCAAAATCTAATTTTTGGAAAAGTTGCCAATGCTTCGTAACAATCTTTCATAAGAACTTTGCTACGATCGACAATCCACATCTTTGAATATAACTCTTGAAAGCAATCCACCTTGGAAATTTGCCAAAATCTATGCGACAATCCTTTTAGGAAAATATTGCCACTGTTGACAATCCGCGTCTTGGAACATTTGCAAAAAAGAGTCGACCGACAATCCACTTCGGGAAAATTTGTCACTTGCTGAAGACAATCCACGTTGAGGAACTTTTGCCAAAATTTATGATGAGTAGAGACCTACGACAATCCTTTGGGAAATTTTGCCATAGGGAACTGGGTGTATGACAATCCAATCTCGGAAAACTTGCCAGCGATCTATGAATGTATGACAATCCGAACTTGGAAAAACTTGCCAACAAAGAAGGAGCACGACAATCCACGCTTGGAAACCTTGCCAGAGATGACAATCCAATCTTGGAAAAATTGTCGTTTGAAGAAGATGCACGACAATCCATTTTTGGAAATATTGTAAGTTGGGGATGACAATCCAATTTTTGGAAAACTTTGTCGTTTAATAAGAATGCGCGACAATCCATATTTGGAAATATTGTCGTTTAAGTGCATGCTTTTGAACCGATTGTAATGAGCCAGTGTTTTAGGCGCTTAAGCTAAGTGAGACGATTTTTTGTCAGGTCAATCACTTACTACGATTGTAATCGAGCCGACTACTAATCATGTCAAATTGCTTATAGGGGCTAACTGGCGTACCAAGGAACCCGAAATTGCTGTATGAAGTCAAAATCACCTTTCTGAGAGGCTTCGAGCTCTGTCGTTGCTGAGATATCTCTGTCGCCAAGAATTGGAGTAGGGTCTTCCCTATTCTGCTGCACCTGTATTTATTTTTTACTATAGAACTTTGCCAATTTGTTTAATTATCTTAGGGTTGACCTAAGGCTTAATGTTGCTTGACTCATCAGCTTGACACGACTCAAGGTATAAACTTGACTCGATATAATTGATTGACTCGAGGTTGACTCGACTCGAAGTGTAATGACACATGTGTTAGACTCAAATCAAAGTGATATGGCACGACATGACTCAATGTGTACATGACTCGTGTGTGCATTGTAATGTGATCGTGCGACTCGAAAATGCAGAAAAGAAAAAATTTTCCGTCATTTTTGTGGAGGGTTACCGACTTTCTCCCGAAAAAGAAAGACGTGAAAAATAAAATCAAAGGTTTGAAGATGCATGTTGAATGAGCTTAGTCAAATGCCATTTGATACAATCTCTCAAGGTTCAAGGATTAATCCATCCTAGGCTATCTCAATGGTTAACTCAATGATAAAAGTATTTGGGTAACTTAGGCACGGAGGCTAAGCACTTCATACTTCGTGATGCAATGACAATTATGAGTGATTTTGACGAAGCATGCTTCAGCGTTAAGATTTCATGACAAAGGGTTCCTAAGGGAAATATATTTGGTCATGTATGCGTGATGTGTGTGATAGTGACACTAAAGTTAGGCCGCAAGAGCTAAGTGTGTGGAAAAATATATTATTGAAAAGAGTCAAATGGTGGTGACTCTTAGGCTAGGTAAGCTAATAATGTAGGGATCAAGCCCCCAAGTCTAGCTCTAAATGAATAGGGATGAGCATTGGAGATCCCTTGATATGATCATGGTGTAAGTGTGTGAATGTGAATATGAATGCATTTTTATTACGGCCGCACCTCGATGTGAGGTTGCCTACGTATCCGTTAGGAATCAGGCCGAACGTAGCTCTAGCCAAACCTCGCACAAGTGTGTATACCTCAAAAAGGTCCTTTTAAGGGTTGTAACGTGGTTAGGCTAAAGGCTAAAGAAGAAGGGGATAAAGGCTTAAGACCCTAGATAAGCCCCCAAGGTGTGCAACCTCGCTTTCGAATCTTTATATTTTTATGCTTGAGTTTCTACTCTTTTTTAGCTCTTTTTGCTTTAGCATTTATTTTATTTTTATAAGTGTGAGCAATCTCGATCATGCGGTCTATCACTCACTTGGCATTCATTTTTCTCAGGCACGGTACCGAGCACTCGATAAGAGACGCAATCTGAGACATGTTCATATCAAAGATATTTTCATATCAAAGACATTGGAACACTTGCCCTTTTGTACACTTGTTTTCGTTTTTTATTATTGCTTATTTTTTGCTATTGCTTTCTTTTGAATTTGCTCAAGCTTTCTTTAGAATTGCATAAGTTGCACGCCATCCCATCCCAAGGTTAGGTGGATGTAGGTTGAAAAAAGAAGGGTCTATCGTTAGACGAGGCTCAAAGTGGTTTATGAAGAAAGGATTGTATAATTGAAGGGCGAAAGGAGATATGATGTGGCTACAAGGGGTGCCTCAAATCATTAGTATACCTTGTGCTTAATTCGACATGGTTTTTTTTTTTTTTTTTTTTTTTTTTTTTTTTTTTTGAATGCAATGTAATGAAATGATCATATGCAAGGAAATAAATGCTCATTTTATTAAAAAGGGAAAAAGGAAAAATCTACAAAATTAATCTAAAAGAAAACAAAAGGTGCCTATGCTAGACTTATTGGGGAAGGGGTAAAATGAAAAAGAAATAGAAAAAGAGGTCATAAAATCTTGTCGTTGAAGCTTATCTCTTGTCTTGTGTTGTTCACTTCATCATCACCCGGTCTTCTCGCTAGCTAGAGGCAATGGGATCTTGTTTGCTTCTATGAGATCTTGAATGAGGTTTTGAAACCTGTAGCATTCATCAGTGGTATGACCGTTTCCTCGATGGTACTTGCAATAGGAATTTGGATTCCATCTCGAAGATCGATTTTCTGGTGTTGGATCCTCGGTTAGGCCAATAGGTTTGATTAATCCTCGATCGTAAAGACGGTCGAAAGCAGCATCGTAGGTCATTCCAATGGGTGTGAACTCTCGCCTGGGTTTCCTTTTAGATCCTTGATTGTCCATGGCTAAGACATCATTATGGTCAAAGGTACTAACATTATTACTAGAGTGGGCGTTTTCTGAAGAAGAAGGATTGTCGTTCTTCTTTCCTTTCCAGCCACCGTGGTTACTATTGTTAGTAGCTTTTTGCTTTGCAAGGTCGTCTTCGATTTCAATTCTGATGTCATAAACGGCCTTGAAAGTATTCAAGTTGTGTTGATATTTTAAGTGCTTTGAATACTTTTCTTGGAGATTCTTGATAAACATCCTCACAGATTCCTTTTCAGTGGGGACCTCAATCATCTTGGTGGAAGTTTCCCTCCATTTATTAAAGAAAGAAGTAAAGCCTTCATTCTCTTTTTGTCTTAGCATCTCAAGTTGTCTATGGTCGGTTTCAACTTGGATATTACACTTGTACCTATCAACGAAAGCATTCACTATCGATTCCTAGGTAGAGGTTCTCTCCTTGTCAAGGGAGAAGAACCGTTGTTGGCAAACGGTTTCAAGAGATAGTGGGAACAGAGAGGGGAAAACCTTCTTATCGATACCCTTAATGTTCATTATGGTTTCAAAAGCTCTTAGATGAAAATAAGGATTATCTGTTGCCTTGAATTTAGGGATGTCAGTGGCGTTGAACTTATGTGGAAGAAGTTCCTTGTCCAGCGAGACCCCTTGTGAACTCATGCCCTGAAATTTATAGTCACTAGATAGCTTGCTCAAACTTTCTTGCATGAGGTTCATTTGTTGTTGCTTCACGGGATCATCGACCTTGAGCGCGAGAAACTTCAGTGTCTCAGTCACAGTAGCCAGTTGGTTCTTAAGATCATTGACTTCTTCTTGAGTTTCCATTATCTTCTTAGCCTCCCTCTTTTGACGAATCGGTTTATCAAAAAGTGAGACTTGAATAAAGATGTTGTCCTTGATTAATCGCCCTTCTTTCCTCGACCAAGTACTGTGGGAAAGGAATTTGGGGATATTCATTGTTAATTATTTGAATCAAACTTTATTCAACATGCAATGGATGGAGGAAGTGAAGAATTATTGGAATAGAATGTGAAAGAAGATTTAGATGGAGGGATATGAAGAATTAGGAATAGAATGTACCCCCCAACTCAAATGACGGAAAAGACCGACTCATGCATGAACCTAAGACATGGCCATGGTGATGTATACTCAGAGTGTGTGATAAGACTAATGAGTGTAGGTGATATGTTAAGACTCGTGTCATGATTATGTGGCTAGACTATGTAACTAGACTCAAGCAAAGACTAAGCTAAGACTTCACGTATATGCATTAAACTGGACAGACTGTGGTATTTTAGTCATAAATTTTTATCTTCGACTCTGATTGAGATGAAACCAACGCCAAATTAAAGAAAAAACTCGGGGCTACAGATCCATAAGTTGTACGACTCTTAGTTCTTTCTAGAACTTCAGCTATGACCAAAACAAGTTGACGTTTGTGCAGTATACGGGAATAAAAATCCGGGTTGACTTAAAGGAACTATGACTCGATTTTATGTTTATTTATTAGCTCAAATTAATTAATTAATTAATTAAACAAAGTCCTTTAGTCATTAATCAGTTTATTTAGTCTTAACACAAGTCAAACAAACGGTTAGACAAAATCACATAGAGTATGCACAACAAATAATGCACAATTAGTCATGTAGGCACAATATGATGCAATGAGTTTGCAACCTAACAATGGCTCTAGTTCTCAAAAGTTCGGGATATGATTTAGTCAATAGAGGGTTCATGGTTAATTGTCCGGATGCACCGCGCGGAAGCCTAACCGTGAAGGGTTGGCGCGAGTGGATGGAACACCGCGAGTTTTAGAAAAAAACTCGCTTCCATGGTTTGGTGAATTCAACATTCTCGGATATACCCTTTGTTGCACGGAGCGTTCAATCGGGTAGATGGAGCATGAATTCCCAGAGGGATATGTCCATATGTAGAACACATATGGGTTTCAGAAAAGTGAGAAAAAATTCAATCAGGAAGTAGGATCGAGCAAACAATACGAAAAACTGGTCGAAATTAGAACGCATTTCTGGCTCGGTATTGGGGGAAATTTGGGCCAGCAATCAGAGACTGGCGCCAGCTTTTAACTGTAGCGCCTGGCGCCAATACTGGCGTCTGGCACTACGACTAAAATGCTGGCGCCAAGCTCTGGCCCCTGACGCTACTTCCCACATGCCTCAGCAGCTTTCTGTGCTCGTAAAATTTTCTAGTTTTGCGCGGTGTTATTTCAGTCCTAGTTGTGAAAGATATTCCTCAAATTTCCTACGTGTAAAATCCTATGTTTTTAACTCAATACGGATGGTCTTTCCAATGAGATTTTTTTTTATGCATATGACAATAATGTTAATCAAAATTACGCACATGAAATACTTAGAACTTTTCGAGTCTCATCCACTCATTCAAAATCATTGCCGAAACAAATTCAGGAATTAAAATAGAAATCCTCCCCAGTAGAGTCGCCAAAACTGTAGGGAATAATTTCAAGCTTTAAATCCCACTAGCTTGAACCCCACTGTGATCATACACTAAAGTACGGTGGCGTCTAAAAGGGAAGAAGATAGAGCAAAAGAGTCGCCAACAAGTTTTTAAGGAACTTGTAAACCGTTCACGAGGTGAAGGTTACACCCCTTAACGATCCAAGAGATCGTCAACTCCATAAGGTCATGAACCAAATAAGGGTTCGGGGATGAAGGTACAAATCCAACGTAAAAGAGATTGAATCTGCCCTAATAATAGGCCTCTACTTTATTCTGCTCGTATTCATGTGCGCTTTCTGATTAACATGCAATCAATAGGATTAACCCTAAACCTGTTTAATCTATGTTGGTTGAATATTAATGCACAAACAAACTATTATTGGCGATCACTTAAATTATAATCACATTAATCCTAAACAAGATTATTAAATATCTTATTAAGCGTGGTTACAAGTACCAAATTCCCTTTAACATGCGTAAAAGGTGATCAAGCAATAACAATAAATAATGTATCAAGCAACATAATAATCATAAATAAATTATAATTATATTAATCATAATAAAAATAATCATCATAAATTATAACAATTACAATCATAATCATGTTCATGTCAATATTAAAGCATAATAATAATAGCAAGATCCTAGGCATGATACTAACAAGATTAATAACAAATCCTAGCATGTCACTAAGCAATAAAAATCAAATATTTAGCCCTAACATGATACTATCAAGAATTAATATTAGAAAGAACATAGGAAGCATCATAACAATCATATTTAATATTAAAAATACCCTAGACATGATACTAGGAACATCATAATAACAATATAAATATGATTTCTACATCATAATATCAATTAATCAATTAAAGTACTTACTTTGATGCTTCGTACCTCTTTCTAATAACAAAATACACACGTTAGTAACTTCAAGGAAAATAATAAACAAACAATTAAATTAAATACTTGAAAGAGAGATTTGAGACCAAACCCTCAGAAATTAAACCTTTCACGTCTAGGGCGAAGGCAACTTCGAATTTGGCTAGGTGTTTCTAAATCTTGCGAATGCGGAATTATTTATTTGAGAAAAGGCTAGTTTATAAAACAGAGAGAGAATAATCAAGAAAATCTTTATGAGAGTTGGTGAATTGAAATAAGAATTGATGAAATCTGGTTATCGAAAACGGAGTTTTAATACGTTATTTATAGAGAAAATCAGCCAAAAAGATAAAATTAACAAAACAGAGTCTGGCGCACGCAAAATGAGGTTGGTGCCAGGCATTGGCCATTGGCTCCAGGCGCCAATGGCTAGCACCAGGCGCCAATGGCTGGCGCCAGGCGCCAGGCCTGGTTCCAGGCGCCAATGCCTGGAGTCAGGCGTCAAGCCCGTTTTTAACGCATTTTTGTTTTTATCATATCTTTTGATCCGGAAGTCCAAATCAGGCATATAATATGTCGTTGGAAAGATCTTAAAGTCTTCTTTTTAACACAATTAGAATCAGATTAAAATATTTTGTAGATAAAAAGATATGGCCAAAATAGTGGACGGGTGTCAGTTTTGGATAAAGTTTCATGTCTCATTCATATCTTTTTCGTTATAACTCGGATTTAATATTATAATATATCATTGGAAAGATAATTTCAAGATCTATCCAACCATATTAAATTTGGATAAATATTATGAGGCACGAAACTAAAATCTGAATATATTCCACTTCGTACAAAACAAGGATTTTTAAAAGGAGTAGTTTTATTCAATTTCAAACTCTTTGAAACATAATTATCAATCCTAACTCCATTAAGATTTAAAAGAACCTTCTAGAGTATTCTAAAAGACTATAATCAATCCTAACTCCATTAAGATTTAAAAGAACCTTCTAGAGTATTCTAAAAGACTATAATCAATCCTAATAGCTTTAGTAATGATAATTAATAATAGGCCCTCCTCTAGATCATCGGGCCGCATATTAGGCTCAAACCGGGCCCAGTTTGGTAAATTGGCCATAACTTCCTAAATATTAATCGGAATTGGGCTTATAATATATCGTTGGAAAGGTCTTTGCAAGCCCCATCAAACTACACTACTATTGGACCCATATCATGGACCAACCAAACTGGATTGGCTGTTTTCTTAAAATAAGTTTTCAAAAACAGAGAGAAGAGAAAAGAAAATAAAGCTTTCCGCAACACTAGACTTTTCCACACTTTCGTTTCATTCGATTATGATTCGACGTGAAAGGTACTCATCACTAGGTTTGGTTTTGGGGAGACACAAATGGGTGTCTACACTTGGGGATACTCGTACCTGCCTTTCTTAGCCCCAGGATGCTTAGGGCTTCTCGTTTTCCTATTGGCCATCGATTGGTCATGATTAAGAAGAGACGAGCCACTTCATCCGCCGACTTTTGCTAGAGGATCCTTCCGGCGACTCGTGCGTCGGTGAGTATTTCAACTATATGTGCATCTTTTGTTTTTTTATTTACTTTCTGATGATTTTTCATGTGGCTGTGTTTATAGATCGATCTCCATCCTTGGAGTTTGATCGTCGGAGTCCCTGAGGCTGTCCGGTCTAGCATGTTTTGTTGCCGTTTCCGGGCCCTTTATCAGGGACTTCCAGTCTTCTAGAGGACTGACACTTGGTTTTTAGGCGAGCTTGTTCTCTTTTAGTCTGCATTTGAGGAGCCCAGGGTTCCTGTGGATTCTCTAATCCGGATGTTACGTCCGGATTTGCTGTCCACCGAGAATCGAGCTGAGGCAATCCTAGGTTATCCAGCGGAGCAGCTAGTGCTGCCGGATGCATCGTATCCGACTTTCATTGCATCCAGGCAAACTCCTTTCCCAGCTTTTGTTCCGGTTAGTACTTTAAATCTCTTTTGTTATTTATAATTACTTTTTCGGAACCGTGGCCCTTTTATTGTATTTTAAGCGGGTCGAGCAAGGTGGTTGGGTGCCTTCTACGGCGGAGATCAGGTATACCGATGTTGTTGGGTCAGTATTTTGTGAGATCCTTCCAGCAGCGGAGGATGATAAGGGGAGACCATTTGTTCCTGAGACGGTTGAGTCGGTATGTTCCTTATGCATATGTATTTATATGTACTTTTCTCATATACATTTGTTTGCTAACTGTCCTTGTATTTTAGAAAAGTTTTCGTGAGGGACCGTGAAAGGGAGGTGATTAATTTTGATTTTCTTCATGCCGTCGTCAACCATTGGGACTCTAACCACCATCTTTTCTTGTTTAAAGGGGACGAAATTGTCCCACTTCCTGGTGAATTTAAGGCCTTGTTAGGCTTCCCTGCAAATCTTCTCCCTGTGACCTATGCGCCTACCTTGTCGAATCCCAAGTTTATATTTCAAAGATTTTTTGGCTTGTCTAACAAAGATATGACAAATATTGGAACTGAAGAAGGCGTGAACTTGCTCCAATTTTTTGAACATTTTGTCGCCCCTCGTGACAACATGACTAAACAACGCTTTAAAATTCGTGCTTTATGTTATTGTCTTATTGTTAATTGTTTACTGAGGACAGGAAAACAGTATGGAGATTATTCCATGGTGTCCATAGTAGGGCAAATAGAGGGATGTAATTCACCCGCTCCTTTGGATTTGGCGTAAACCGTTCCATGCTTGAATCGCCTTAGAGGAGACCCTAACGAAAACGGTTTCACGGGAAGTCCACTCCTATTACACGTACGTTTTTTTTCGTCGTATATCAGCACAAGTCATGAAGTTGCGCTAGCATGACCAGTGCAATCTTCTGCGCTGCACGCGGGTGGCACACACACTGATTTTGATGCGCGCGCAACCTGCTTGGGTAAAATCGCAAACTAATTTTTCTCTTTTTTTTTTCAGATTTGGCTCATGGAACGTTTGCAAATTGTTGATCAACCACAAAACCTTAAGGCTAATGGAGTAAGGACATTCCTTTGACGTCGAATTCTCTACAAGCATAAGAATGAAGAAGAATGGACGTCGTTTTTCTGTCACGAGATTCCCAACATACGCTTTGTGATTCCTTGGTGGAACATAAGTAGTATGGTTGGGAATATTTTTAATTGCCCTTATTATATTAGGCTTCTACGCCTATCTAGTACTACTTATATCTTTCCTTGCAGGGTAATGGGACAATATGGGATGAAACAAATTATTCCCCTACAAGATTGTGATGCCCCTAAAGATGTGATCTTCGAACCTGAACAAATTTCTCGTTGGATGGAATATTGGTCAAGTCTTCCTAGATGGGTAGTACAAAATCCTACCGCGAGTATTGTATTATCTTATTTTTACAAAGCTTGGATGAATGCGGCGGATATGGGCGAATTATACAAGGCTCGATCTGAACATCAATCCGCCACGGCTCGCAATCCACCTAAGCCTTTAATGCATTCGGCCACCACTAATCCTCCTAGTGGCCAAAACAAAGGAGTGAGAAAAAATTAGACTTCTCACCTCCTAAGGCTCAATCGAAGGAAAGAAAAAGGAAATCTCCCTCCAAACCCGCGTAACAAGGTGTGATAATCAAGAAATCATCACAATATACTCGCAAAAGGGCCCCAACAAAAGCTAAAGAAAAGGGGAAAAAAGTTGAAAAGACCCTAATTCCCAAATTGAAGAACAATGTGTGCGTTAAAAAGAAGAGTGAGGGGGAAAGCTCTAAGGTTTCTGAAAATACTGCAATGGAGACTACTCCTCCATCATCCGTGACAATTGAGGACATAGTAAAACCTTAGAGTGTTACACAATTTCATCATTAATTTAATTTAAATAAAGTGTAATCACTACAATGTTTTTTTTTTTTTTCATTTACTATCTAATTCAATAATGCCTCGTTTTTTTTTTTGTAATTTCGAATGAAATAAAAATGAGCTTCATATTTTTTATTTTAATATGACCGAATCATAAAGATTGCCTACGTATTCGTAATACGAAATCAGGTCTTTGCGTAGTTCTTTTACAATGTTTTTTTTTTATTATTTATTTTTTTCATTTTTCTTTAATCTCTTGAATAGAAATTAAATGAAAAATTAATAAAACTTTGTTACAGAAATTTAAATCAAAGTTTAATTTTTTCGAGTACATGTTATATTCATGAAACACCATCTTTTTATCGCGAGTAAAAGTCGCAACTTTATTGAAGCGTAAAAAATCCGGGTTCGTAGTTCGTCATCAGGTGGCGCGCGCAAGAACCGAGGTTGCGCGAGCCTGTCGCGTGCAACAAAATTTGTTGGGTTGCGCGCGACACCTGTACTACGAGTGTTTAATTTTTTATTCATTATTACCCCCCCAACTGTGAAGAGTGTTTCATGATGTTCGAAAAAATCTTAACACTTAGAATTCTTTATTATTTTTAAATTACCCCCCAATTGTTATGTGCTTTACCATGTTATTCGGTAAAGTTCATAACACTTAGAATCATTCAATTGAATGCTAAAAAAATTATTTATTTCATGAGTGAACGAGTTTATTCGGATTTTGTATGTAATATTTTTTAAGTCGATCAATGTTTATTAATTGGCGAATTTCATCACCTCCAATATCCATTAATCTGACGGCTCCTCCTGATAGGATTTCAATTACACGATAGGGACATATCCAATTAGGCTTTAATTTCCCTCTTGGATTGGTTGGTGGACCCCTAACCTCCTTTAGTACAAAGTCACCTTCTTTGTTATTTCTGGTTTTTAGCTTTTTATTAAAATGACACGCAATGCGCCGTTAGTAGACATGTACATGATACAAAGCTCTTAATCGTCGTTCATCGAGGAATAAAAGCTCTTCATACCTCGCTCTATGTAGCTTCCAGTAGCTTACTTTCGAGTACGATGCGTAGGGATGGTATTTCTAGTTTGACTGGTTGAACTGGATCCATTCCTAAAACTAAGGAGTATGGAGTTACTCCTATTGATGTCCGTATGGACGTTCTATAACCCCATAATGCAAAGAGTAGTTTATTCGACCACTCTTTATAGTTTCTTGCCATTTTCTTAATGATGATTGTTATGTTTTTATTTGTCGATTCTACAGCTCCATTCATTTGAGGTCTGTATGGAGATGAGTGGTAATGTTCTACTTTATAACGAGTTAAGAAGGTCTCGACATCAGCTTTGAATTGAGATCCCCGATCACTGATTAGTTCATGTGGAACTCAATATCTACAAAATATGTGTAGACACCTACTTTTGACCTCTTGTCCAGAAAGGAAGTGCGAAGATGTTACAAAAATCCGTTCTTCATGTTAGAAAAAAGCTGAAGTGTTTATGGACTACGAAAAGCATTATGAAGCAATTTAAAACCCATATTTTAGACCAAGTTATCTTAGAGCCTTGTCTGATTACTAATTAGGCCTAAAATATGTTCATATAGGTTTAAACTTGATTAATAACAGACCCAAATGCGCCAAATGCAATGATTGGATCCAACGGAACATACTTTGTTGAAAACCCATTCAAACAGATAAACCAATCATCAAATTCCCGTGCAAGACCTATACATATGGATATCCCTTTCAAATGTCTTTCCAACGGTATATTATAAGCACATTTCCGAGCCAAAACGAAGAAGTTATGATCAAAACACTAAACCGGACCCTTAAACTAAGACCCTTGCACTCCAACAACCATAACTTTTGATCCATAACATATTTTCACCGAATTCTAATGGCATTGGAAATTAGACATTCATATCTTTCCAATGTTATCTTACACGCCATAATCAAACTCCGCAATCAAAATTTATGGAATTTTTAAAAACGCACTTTCGTATACGGCAAACCGCAAACCAGTGCAACTCAATCTGTTGTGCGAGCCTGGCGCGCGAGACTCATTGAGATGCGCGCGGAACCTAACGGGATTCAAAGAGTTGCGCGTGCCACCTGATGGCACGACTCTAAAACCCTAAACCTAGATCCCTACGCCTATAAATAAGGGTCTTCGTTTAGCATTACGAGGGCCGGAAAAATCAGAATTAAAACATTATTATTCTCAAAACCCTAATCTCTCTACTTCTCTTACTATCATACTACGTTTCCCTCTTTCTTCCCAACTACTCTTAAACCCTAATCCATCCATTGAAGCTCTTGAAGGTACATAGAAGAAATAAAGTCCATAAACACATAGTATTCTTTTGTTAATCAAGAATAAAATTTTATAATTAATTGTTGTTTTATCACTTAAGGCAAGACGAATACTTTTTATTTTGTTCTTTTCACGAATATTGATTAAATAAAGAATAACGACTTTTGTGATGTAATTCCAACGTGATTGATGCTTGTAAATAAAATCAACTAACTTGGTCTGTAGGTATCACATTGCATATATTGTTTGGTAATGAAATTGGGAAAAGGGAAGAGCTCGTAGAGGCCGTACTAGGGCTAGAATAGCGATTCCTCCCTAACAGGAACTTTATTTTAGTACCCTCGCTCTCGAACTCATTTCTGGTTTATGTAGACCAATTTGGGAATGGGTAAACTTACGATTCGTGCTAATTATTCCATGAACTCCACATGGAAGAAAGGCATGAACAAGGTTTATGAGTTTTCCTAAAACTTATTGGAGACTCCTACTTGTTTCTTACAAAAAAGCGTGATGAGAGTATCATTTCTAATTCAAGGTCTCCCAAATAGTTAGGAATTCAAATCATAATACACCATAACAAGTGTAAAGTCCTAGGCTTTTAAATGGCTATGGGCATATAAGGAAGGACCCCCTACGATGGGATCACGCTCCTTACAATATGTTTCGTTTGAGAAACTTTGCGACATGTTTAGAAGTGATATTCATGTAAGAAGTTGCCTCAATCCACTTGGTAAAGTAATCGATGGCTACAAATTATGTCAATTCCCCAAGTTGAAAAAGAACAAGGGGAAGTGAGATTGTATAGTTCGGATGGTGGAAGGTGTTGTAAATTAGCGAACATTTTGCACTTTGGACATTTTTTAACATATTGTATGCAATAATGTTCCATAGTGGACCAATAGTACCCTTGTCGTGAAATTATTTTTGCAAGCATTTTACAATTCATGTGAGATCCACAAACACCTTTGTGAGTATCTCCATAAGGCGTGTGGATTCAGGTTGGTCTATACACAATAAGCTTTAACCATTAGGTCATTTTTTGCATAATTGATTACTAGACCATATTGTGCCACAAGTGTTCTTAAGGCTCGTTAGTCTTTCGATGAAGTATTTTCAGGATATGTGCCATGGGTAATATATTGGAGGATATGATCATACCAAGGATTATCTCCTTCGATGTCATTTATTTCCTCCATTGCGTTGCAATATGCTGGTTCTTCTCTTCTATCAACGCATAATGGCATCATATTTAAGTGATCTTGAATGTTAATCATTGAGGATAATTTTACTAGCACATCGGCAAATTAATTATCATCCCTTGGGAGATATTTAAAATCAATATGTTCAAAATGCTCGATGAGTTGCTTTTGGTGTGCTTGGTATAATATCATTGTGGAGTTCTTTATTTTCCATTTTTTTAGTATATGATTTAGAATCAAACTAGAATCTTCATATACCTCTAATTTTTGTACACCTATGCTAGGTGTTGCTTCTAATTAATTAATGCACGCTTCACATTCCGCGGCATTATTAGTAACCACAAAGTCTAATTTGACAGAGATTGGAGTATATGCTCCCTCTGGACTTATGACTAACACTCCTACGCCACATCCTTTTTTATTGGACGCACCGTCGAAGTACATTACCCATTTGTCATCTTGTGTCATGAGAATCTCTTCATCTAGAAGATGAGTAGTTTTTGCATGACTTGTTTGAATTGGATGTTGGACTAGAAAATTGGAAATTACTTTTCCTTTCATTGATTTTTCAGGAATATATTTTAGCTCCAATTCGACCAACATTACTAACCAATTGGATATCCTTCCTTATATAGGTGGTTGTTCAAACAAATACTTTATCGGATTTTGTTGAGAAATCACATAAGTGGTGTGTGGTAGCATATAATGTCGTAATTTTTGAGTTGCCCACACTAATGCTAGACTTGTTTTTTCCAAGGTGCTATATTTTGTTTCATATTGAATGAACTTTTTACTTATGTAAATATTGCACGCTCGACTTTTTCTACCTATTATGTTAACATGGCGCATGTGGCCGTGTCTGTTACTGTGACGTATAGCCTAAGAGATAGTTTGGGTACTTGTGGTGCTAAAATTGGTGGACTTTTGAGATAATCTTTGATTTTCTTAATGGCCTTTTGGCATTGATAGTCCCATTCACGTTTTTCCTCTTTTTTCAATTTTTTAAATATTGTCTCACAAGTCATAGTCAATTTGTTGATAAATCGACTAATGTACTGTAGTTTGCCAAGGAACCCCCTAATTTTTTTTTTTGTTTGAGGGGGAAGCATGTCAACAACTGCCTTTATTTTAAAGGGAACAATCTCAATACAACGTGTGCTTAATACGTATTCGAGTAACTTGCCAGAAGTTACCCCGAAGGCGCATTTTTCTAGATTCAATCGCATTTTGTATTTATCACTACAACAAAAACTGGAATAAGGAACGCAACATACAAAACGGTTACGTAGTATAGGAGTTTTGTAGAATTAAAAAGAATGCTTATCTTAGACAGGCGTTCTGTAAGTAAAAGTATATAGAACGGTAAGCTTAGTTAACTGTTCTCTAATATTATTTTGTATATAAAAATAAATTTAATAAATTACTTTAAGATAATATAGAACGGTGTTTTGTTCAACCGTTCTGTATTCCATTCTAAAAATATAAAATTCACCCTGCCAATATTAGAGTTGTCGTGTCGTTTTTTTTTAATTAAAACCCTAACTCCACTCATACAATCATACGCTCATACCCCTAGTCCAGCCGTCATATATCATTCTCAATAAACTTCATTTTCTACTCTTCTCACAATCTTCTTTCATGAATTTCTACAGCTAAAATTATTTACTCTTCAATTCTCATCGCTTTCCTCTTCGTCCCGGCAACGTCAGCGAAATCACTGACCTTTTTCCCTTCGTCATAAATCGCTCATTCCCTTCTTGGCCGACCTTGTTCAGATTTCTAGTTTTCGTTGTATTTCTTTCATTTTTTTTAATTTTTACAGATTCATAAAGTAGGATAGTGTGGGTTAATTTGTGTTCTTTCGTTATGTCGCTATTTGAAAAAGCGAAATTTTGTATCAGATCTTTAGTGTAGATGGTATTGGTTCATTCCGTGATTTGCAATTTGGTACCGCCTAAATTAGTTCCTTGATGTCAGGTTTACAATGAAGTTGGGTGAGGGTGGGTTATTTTTTACCATTAATTTTCATTCTTATTATTTTGTATGTCATTTTGTTTTACAGGAAAGTAAATTTGTCACTTTCATACATATTTATTATAATTTTTGTATCACAATTCAGATTACTTTTGAGTATTCAAATTTTATGATTTTTTGATTCAATTGTTATAGTTATTCATATTACAGAATTGATTATTGAGCTTGATTTTCTCATGTTGTTTTTTTTTTTTTTATGCAGACATTTGTAAGGAAGAACAAGGAATTTCTCACAAATCTTCTCAAATACATTATTTTAGTTCTCAAATTTCTCCTTTATTTTTTTTCATTTAAATTGTACCAATCGATATTGTAATTAATTAATAAGATGAGTATATATTCAGTTTCGTATTTCACATTGCATATCTACTACGAGTCTACGAGCATTACAATTTTTGTTCAATTCAATTTTCAACTTTTCATGTAGAATTTGAATATCAATCTTTTTTAGATCTGCAGATTTGCAGGTGGTAATTTTTTTTTTAAAAAAAAAATATAAGAAAAGAGAATTGTTGTGTGTAAGAACCGTTCTCTTTTCCCATGAATTTGTAAGCGTTATTTGGGAGGGAAAAGAGAACAGTTGTCCTACATAACCGTTCTCTTTTACTTTGCATACAGATCGCTTCTTTCACCCGTTCTATAAACTTTACACATCGCTTAGCAGAAGAATGGTCCTAAGGCGTTCTATAAGATCTATTTTGACCGTTCTCTAATCCCTTTTTTGTAGTAGTGTATATGCGAGCGAAAAATTTGCGTAAAGCTTTTATATGTATGTAGGGAATATTTCAAGCGTTAACCCCTAGCTTGAACCCCACTGTGATCATACACTAAAGTACGGTGGCGTCCAAAGGGAAAGAAGATAGAGCAAAAGAGTCGCCAACAAGTTTTAGGAACTTGTAAACCGTTCACAGGGTGAAGGTTACACCCCTTAACAATCCAAGAGATCGTCAAATCCATAAGGTCTTGAACCAAATAAGGGTTCGGGGATGAAGGTACAAATCTAACCTAAAAGAGATTGAACCTACCCTAATAATATGCCTCTACTTTATTCTGATCGTATTAATGTGCGCTTTCTGACTAACATCGACTACACCAAAAACAGGAATAAGGAACGCAACATACAAAACGGTTACGTAGTATATGCGTTTTGTAGAATTAAAAAGAACGCATATCTTAGATAGGCGTTCTGTAAGTAAAAGTATATAGAACGGTTAGCTTAGTTAACCGTTCTCTAATATTATTTTGTATATAAAAATAAATTTAATAAATTACTTTAAGATAATATAGAACGGTGTTTTGTTCAACCGTTCTGTATTCCATTCCAAAAATATAAAATTAACCCTTCCAATAATAGAGTTGTCGTGTCTTTTTTTTGAATTCAAACCCTAACTCCACTCATACAATCATACGCTCATACCCCTAGTCCAGCCGTAATATATCATTCTATATAAACTTCATTTTCTACTCTTCTCACAGTCTTCTTTCATGAATTTCTACAGCTTAAATTATTTACTCTTCAATTCTCATCGCTTTCCTCTTCGTCCCGGCAACGTCAGCGAAATCACTGACCTTTTTCCCTTCGTCATAACTTGCTCATTCCCTTCTTGGCCGACCTTGTTCAGATTTCTAGTTTTCGTTCTATTTCTTTCATTTTTTTTTAATTTTTACAGATTCATAAAGTAGGATAGTGTGGGTTAATTTGTGTTCTTTCGTTATGTCGCTAATTGAAAAAAGCGAAATTTTGTATCAGATCTTTAGTGTAGATGGTATTGGTTCATTCCGTGATTTGCAATTTGGTACCGCCTAAATTAGTTCTTTGATGTCAGGTTTACAATGAAGTTGGGTGAAGGTGGGTTATTTTTTACCATTAATTTTCATTCTTATTATTTTGTATGTCATTTTGTTTTACAGGAAAGTAAATTTGTCACTTTCATACATATTTATTATAATTTTTGTATCACAATTCAGATTACTTTTGAGTATTCAAATTTTATGATTTTTTGATTCAATTGTTATAGTTATTCATATTACAGAATTGATTATTGAGCTTGATTTTCTCATGTTGTTTTCTTTTTGATGCAGACATTTGTAAGGAAGAACAAGGAATTTCTCACAAATCTTCTCAAATACATTATTTTAGTTCTCAAATTTCTCCTTTATTTTTTTTCATTTAAATTGTACCAATCGATATTGTAATTAATTAATAAGATGAGTATATATTCAGTTTCGTATTTCACATTGCATATCTACTACGAGTCTACGAGCATTACAATTTTTGTTCAATTCAATTTTCAACTTTTCATGTAGAATTTGAATATCAATCTTTTTTAGATCTGCAGATTTGCAGGTGGTAATTATTTTTTTCTAAAAAAAAATATAAGAAAAGAGAATTGTTGTGTGTAAGAACCGTTCTCTTTTCCCATGAATTTGTAAGCGTTATTTGGGAGGGAAAAGAGAACAGTTGTCCTACATAACCGTTCTCTTTTACTTTGCATACAGATCGCTTATTTCACCCGTTCTATAAACTTTACACATCGCTTAGCAGACGAACGGTCCTAAGGCGTTCTCTAAGACCTATTTTGACCGTTCTCTAATCCCTTTTTTGTAGTTGTGATCCAATCAATAGGATTAACCTAAACCTATTTATCTATGTTGATTAAATATAAATTCACTAATAAACTATTATTGACGATCACTTGAAATTATAATCACATTAACCCTAAACAAGATTATTAATTATCTATTAAGCGTGATTACAAGTACCAATTCCCTTTAAACATGCATAAAAGGCGTGATCAAGCAATAACAATAAATATCAAGCAACATAATAAATAATCATAATCAATCATTATAATAGTCATAATAATAATCATAATCATAATCATCATAAATAAAATAATCATCATCAAAATAATAATAATAATAATAATAATAATAATAATAATAATAATAATAATAATAATAATAATAATAATAATAATAATAATAATAATAATAATAATAATAATAATAATAATAATAATATGCATAATCATCATAAATTATAACGATTATAATGATAATCATGTTCATGTTAATATTAAAGCATAATAATAATAGCAAGATCCTAGGCATGATACTAACAAGATTAATAACAAACCCTAGCATGTTACTAAGCAATAAAAATCAAATCTTTAACCCTAACATGATACTAACAATCATAAATATTAGGAAGAACATAGGAAGCATCATACTTTTAATCATACTTAATATTAAAATTACCCTAGACATGATACTAGGAATCATAATAACAACCTAAGCATGAAATCTACATCATAACATCAATAAAAACCATTAAAGCACTTACTTTGATACTTCGTACCTCTTTCTAATAACAAAATACACACGTTAGTAACTTCAAGGAAAATAATAATCAAAACAATTAAATTAAATAATTGAAAAAGAGATTTGGGACCAAACCCTCAGAAATTAAACCTTTCACGTCTAGGGCGAATGCAACTTCGAATATGGCTAGGTGTTTCTAGATCTAATGAATGCGGAATTTTGTATATAAAATGACTAGTTTAGAAAAAGAGAGAGAGAAAGAGAATGAGAGAATTAATGATTGAGAATGAAAACTGGTTATAGGTGATTATAATTGAAAGGCTCGTTGTTAATTCCTCCAAACGGAGTTTTTACGATGTTATTTATAGAGAAAATCAGCAAAAAAGATAAAATTAACAAAGTAGAGTATTGGCGCACAAAAAACAGAGCTGGCGCCAGGCTCGGTTCCAGGCGCCAATGGCTGGCGTTGGGCGCTAGACCTGTTTTTTAACGCGTTTTCTAAAATCAGATATATTTTGCCGTACAGGAGGATAAAATCGTATATTTTCCTCAAAAATGCTCTTTGATTTTAATTAAAACTCTAAAAAGTCAACAAAAGTCAATTTATCAATGCTAATTGAATTAGGAATGAAAAGAACCTTCTAGAAGAATCTAGAAGACTAAAGCCATTCCTAATTGCATTTAGGAATGATAAATCATATTAGGCCCTCCCCTAGATCATTGGGCCGCACATAAGGTTCAAACCGGGCCCAGTTTAGTAAATGGGCCATAACATCCTCAATATTCATCGGAATTGGGCTTATAACATATCGTTGGAAAGCTCTTGTCAAGCCCCATCCAACTACACTATTATTGGACCCATATCATGGACCAACCAAACTGGATTGGCTGTTTTCTTTAAAATAAGTTTTCAAAAACAGAGAGAAGAGAAAAGAAATTAAATCTATCCGCAACACTTGACTTTCCACACTTTCACTTCATTCGATTATGATTCGACGTGAAAGGTACTCATCACCGGGTTTGGTTTTGGGGAGACACAAATGGGTGTCTACAGAAGCCCCCACTTTGACTGAGTTTGGAGAAACGCGAGTTTCGAAAACAAAAGTCAAAGTATCGATAGGGACGGAGAATGATTCAGAAAGTTCTGCGATCCTAAATCACTCTTGAAACGCCGATACCTGCAAACTAGCGTTAGTTAAACAGATTAAAGAGTTAAGAAACGCGAATCTTGCACTGTCGAGCACACGTCTCTGAAAGTAACCGATTTGTTGCTGCTTTATTGTTGTTTTGATGACCTTCTGCAAGCTAGAGAACGCGATCCCGCTTGAAAACCGCTACGCCCGTAACTGCTTCCCAATTAGAAGATTGCTTCGCCTGAAACGATCCTCCTGCGCTATGATAGTATTCCACGTCCAAGGAAATATCATCGAAGATTATTTCTCTTAAAACAACCTTAATCCGTATTGATAATATTCCGCGTCCAAGGGAATACTATCGAAGATTATTTCTCTTGAAACAATCATCATCCGCATTATGACTATCCTCCACGTCTAAGGGAACATAGTTGAAGAGAACTTCACTTGAAATTACCTTCAGTTGTTTGTGACAACTCTCCACAAGCTAGGGAATGTCGTCGAAGATATCCTAGCTTGAAGCCATCCTCATTTGATGCTAATTTCCCAAAGGAAATTACCGAAGATCTCCGCTTGTCGATCTTTTAAAAGCTCGCCTGAACTTTGATCCTGCTATGCCTGTACGTCGGCGCTTCCGTTGTTTTGAACCTGTACGTCGGTGCCTTTGTTGTTTATGAACCAGTATGTCAGTGCTTTTCTACTTTTGAACCTGTATGTCGGTGCCTCTTGCAAATCAGCCAATGCTTAGGCGCTTTAAGCTAAGTGAGACGATCTTTCATCAAGTCAATCACGTTACGTAATCAAGCCGATTACTAAAAATCATGTCAAATTGCTTATAGGGGATAACTGGCGTACCAAGGAACCCAAAATATGTTGCAAAAAGGTAGAATAACCCCACCGAGTGGCTGAGTGTCCTGGCGCCGCGGAAAAGCCATCAGCGCCACACAAATAGCCTGATTTTTGACGCCAATGCCTAGAGCTTGGTTCCAGCACGGGGTTTCCCTTAAATACCCATTTCTTCTTCATTTGCTGCTTTGCTCGTCGCAATTTCACTCGAAAAAACTAGAAAATTTCATTTGCTTCGTGCTTGCTCGTTTCTCAACCGAATTCACTCAAATTCGTTGTAAATTAAAGCTCTTTCCATCTACTTTCTTGATCTGTGTAAGTTTTCTTCAAACTCACATCAGTTTTTATGAATTTTTGACATGTTTATTCACGAATTTCATGTAAATTTGAAATTTAAAATGCTCAATTCACTTTGTTTATCAAAATTTATGCCATGAAATTGCTTGATTATGTTTATATATTGCCTTGGGAGTAATTTGAGACTTGTTTGACTCAATTTGTTGAAGAAATGAGCAATTTGCCATTGTTTGACCTCCTAAGGTCGTGAAAAACAATGTGGCTCATTCTCGATGTTTTTGTTAGCAATTCTTGTCCAATTTGTCACAATAATTACTATAGTATTGCAAGAAATTGTGTGATTGCTTGAAAAATGCCGTTATGCTCAATTTGAATTTGTGCTCTGTTTTAGTACTATGTACTCTGTTTTTTGCGAACATAGTATCATACGGCTAGGCGAACCTTAGATACTATAGAACCTTAATTTATGGTAATTTTGCACAATGTAGTATGGCTAGGCAGCGACGTTCGGGTTCACGGTCCTGAAACACCCAACGGGAGCATGAGCCCGTAGAGGACAACGTTACACCATCTACTTCGCTTGGTCGACTCCCCGAGTGGGATGAGCGGACCCTGTTCTTTGCCCCCGTGCACAACATTTCTAAGAGGGTGAGGCGGGGCATCACGGTTGGGAGGACGCGCTATCACGGTTCCGGCTGTGATGGCTTGGGCGATTTGTACAAGATGTACATCGCTAGGGATCTTGAGACGAGACTCCTATGGGAGTCTTACGGACTGGCTACCTTGTTTGAGACCTCCGAGGCGATGGTTGCCTCTAGTGGGGGTCACCAGATAGTGCGTGCTTTGGTGGAGTTCTTCTAGGACACCACCAACACTTTCCACTTCCCCTGGTGCGAGATGATGGTCACCCCCACGGACTTTAGTCTCATTACAAGACTGGAGTTCAACTTTGTGCCACTGCTGTTCGACAGTGGAATCGACGTCTTTTCTGCTGAGGTCGAGGAGCTCTTGGGGCCGATCACTATTCGGGCCCGAGCTGAGGTCAAGACGTCTCAGTTTAGTGCCAGGGGGATTTGCCGCTCGACGCTGGCAGCGGCTTTTGATGACGATGCGACCACCCGAGAGCAGCGGGTGCACATCTTTGCACTGATGTTGTTGTCAGGGACGTTCTCTCCTGACAAGGGTAGTAGGGCGTTGCGTTACTACCTAACTGCTGTCCGCGATCTTCACAAAATTGGGACTTATGACTGGGCCAGCTTGGCCTACGCTGACTTTGTTCGTGCATTGAGTGACTTGTGTCGACACCGGTCCTTTGGGACGAATGTTGCTTTGTCCGCCTTTTGGGAGATCGTAGAGGTAAACATTATTCCCTATAAAGTTTAGCTCTACATTTTAGCTAGCATTTACTTAAAATTTTTACTCCTTGTAGATCTGGTTCTACAAGCACTTCCCCTCTGCTGCGCAGGCAAGACCATCGCCACGCGGATTTCCAGTGAGCGCTTCTTGGGGCGGCCTCCATGTGGATATGTCTACTACATATGTCCGGAACTGGATCATCGTGGTACGACTTTTTCATTTATTTGCCTTTTCGCGACGCTTTAGGTATACTCTCGCCTGATTGATGTTCTTTGCAGGGGCCTGAGGTGGTGTACCGGCCGTGGGGCGGCTGGACAGTCCTCGGTTTAGCCGCACAGTATTCTGCTGAGCGTCGCTATTTCCTGGGGACTTATGGAGAGATCGCGTGCTTGAGAGAGAGGGTTGCTAGACAGCATTCCTCTGATGTTTTCGTCGTTCCTCCTGCTCCACTACGTCACATGTTTGACGACGCAGGGTTGTTGAGCATGTCCGAGGAAGCTGGTACCCCTTGGTGGTCTTACGCGATCCTTGGGCATTGCTATGCTGAGGAGCTACTACCGTTGTTAGCTCTAGCCCCCGTATCGGCTGAGGATGTGAGGGTAAGATTTTTTCAGCTTTTACTTTCCATTAAGTAGCCCCCAAGTAGTGCTTTACTGACTTTTTTGCTTTATCAGGACGGTGCTACTGAGTTCGTGCCACCCCGTATGTCCATCCATTACCAGGAGACATATGGGCCGATCAAGGAGATGATTCCTCCGGCTCCCGAGGACGAGCGCTTGGTAGAGTGGTCGATTCCTCGCCACCAGACTCGAGTAAGCTTAGTTATTCGCAATTTTTTTCCATATATCATGCATATTTACTGACTTATTTCTTTAACAGTTCTCGCGCAAGGTGGTTTCAGCGATGGCACGATGTATAGATGCCTTCCGGAGCCAGCTCGTCCGGATGAGGAATGCGGCTACCTGCCGTCGGGATGACGTCGTCCGAGAGGTAGTCTTTCTTTATATATTTTTGCATTACCGCTTTGATTTTGCCTTGTTTTCGATTTAATTGTTTTTGCTAGGCCAGCCCATTGCTTCTCACACCCGCACGAGACCTGAGGTGCGGAGGGATCCGGCGAGGTCTAGCTCGAGACGTCGTCGTACTACGTTAGGGGGTAGAGGCGGTTGCTCTGAGGCTGTTCGTGCTGATGTTGCAGAGGGCTCGAGATCTTCTTCTGAGGGTGCTCATGCTGCACCGGTAGGCCAGGGAGAGGCTACCTCGGCTTTCAGAGGTGGTGGGATGTACGAGGTAGGCTCGTCATCGCAGCAGCCTCCGCAGCCTCAGCCATAGGTTGATCTTGGGTGGAGTGGACCTACATTGAGTTTTCCTCCTCTTGCGGAGACTGGAGCTGGAGCTAGAGCTGGTGGAGACGTGACTCCTCGTACGACGCAATTTTACGATATGATGGGTATACGTTCCCCGACGCCGTAGTTTTTTCCTGTGATTTTTTATTTTGACTTTGTATAGAACTTTTCCTTAGACTCACTATTTTTAGATATATTTTGTATATACTTATTATGCATTTATTTATGTTTGATATTATTTTTTTTATGTGCATGTTTGTGTGTGCAAGAAAAGTGTGACAAACAATTTTGCACAAAAATTCCGTCATTTTTATTATTGATGGAGGGTATCCGACTCTATCCCCCAAAAAGAAAAATGAAAAAAGGAAAAATCAAATAAAATGTCGGGTGTATAAAAAACTTGGAAATTAATATAAATAAAATCCAAAAAAGAATAATATAATTAATATAGTAGCTATTTTAATTAATTAAAAAAAGGATAAAAAAGATGTTTAGAAAAGATAATCGGAGCCGTAAAGTCATTAGCCGACTCGAGTTTAAGGTAAAAACGCAATTTAAGAAAACGCGGACGACGTGGCAGGTTGGCGCCAGCTGGTGTCACGCGATTGGGTGTAGCGCCAGGCGCTACACTTGGCGTGTGGCGCCAAGCGCTGGCGGCTGGCGCCAATTACGGAGTCTGACGCCAATTGGCGCTGATTCCGTATTTCATCCTGATTAAAACTGCTCGCAAGTTGTGTATAAATAGCCCCCTGCCCAGCCGATTCTTCTCATAATTCAAGCAAATAAAATAATTCTTTTCCTTAGGAAAATAATACCATATCTCTAGTCACCAAAACTTTCATCCAATACACTCATGAATGGTGTCGATCTCTTAATGCTAGAGACAGAAAAGAATTAGATTTGTTTCACTTGGGGGGAATTTATGGCATCAAAGGGGTAGATCTTGACCTAGATTTCATTCATACCGCTCTAGAATTTTGGAATGTTGATACTTATTGCTTTAGAATAAGGTATGATGAGATTAACCCTTTGCTGGATGAATTTGGTGTTATTTTAGGCTTCCCTGAAATAGACCTCATAGTAGTCCCTAGAGTAGATGCATATTATTATAAAGATTTTGAGCGCTTCTTTAATTTAAAAGAAAGGGATTAATGAAAAATAGTAGATGGCAACATAGTTAATTTGAAAGAATTTGCACGCCATTATTTTGATAAACCTCTTTCGGAATCTTTTCATATATATAGAAGAAGGGCTTTCTTATTTTGCATGCTTAATCAATTTTTTCTTAGTAGTGGTAAAAATAATGAAGGCCAATCAATTATAACCACCGTTCTAGAACAAATTGAATAAGGGAGAAATCCAATGCCATTGATAGTTGGAGAGACCATGATTAGTCTTGATGAATTGAAAAGGAAACCAAAAGCACCTTTTCGCGACTCTCCAATATTATCACAGGTAGAAAAATAATATTTTTAATTACAGAAATCAAAAATATATTTTTGTATTGTAATAATAATTTATTTGCATTGCAATTTTTTACAGATGTGGCTAATGGAAAGGCTAGGATTAATTAGCCCTCCAGACAATATTGAGGAGTATACTCCCAATTGCTTCGTGAGGAGGAAGTAACGCTTCCCTAAAATTGGGCGCCATGGGTGGAGAAAGGTCTTCGAATCTCGCAATTTTTCTATCAAGTGGGTCGTCCCATGGTGGAAAATAGAAAGGATGGTTGGTGTCAACAAGCAACCTTTCTGCCGTCTTCCAAGTTTGTCTCGTATGACTTATTATTACCCCTGCAGGGTAAAAAGACAATACGGCTTGCTTCAGAATATTCCTTCCGGGGATCTTCGTCCTCCCTATGAGTACCCTGTTTCTCAAGAAGTAAACAGATTTGATGCTTACTGGAGTGCTAGACCTTTATGGGAAGTAATTACCCAAAAGGTTCCTCCTTCCTTGCCCAATGATGTGAAGAAGTGGTTGCTGAAGAAACCTTCGATGGATTCGAAGACAGATCAGGGTAAAACTGATGTAAAGAGTCGTCTAGGTGAAAGGGTGATTCCTGCCAAGGAACGCTTAGGTGCAAGAGTTGAATTCAACCTGCAATGCCTAGGAAGAAAAGTGCTACCAAAGACAAAGGAAAAAGGAAAGCTGACACCACAGAGAAAAAAGCTTGGGTGGAAAAGAATCATGGAGTACTAGCTGAAGGGGAGACCATCTACACTAAGATTGAATGTAGGTCCTCTAAAGGATGCCTACTAGCTAAAGTTATGGATGAGGAGGAGGAAGCAGACAATAATTGGAAAAAGGGCTAGGAAAGAAAAGAAAGATTAGGAGCATTGCTTAATTTCAAATTATTAGACTTAGTTTATATTTTTCATTTAAAGTTCATTTATTTCAGCTTTATTAAAATTCCATCAATAATGTAACCTTATTTTATTAATGAAATTTCAGCTTTTAATTAAATTTTTTACTTCAAATTTTTTATTAAAGCAATGAAAACCGAAAAAAATTAATTTTCCAGAAATTCTTCGAGTACGGAAGTTGAAAATTTTCCGAAAAACACCGAAATTTGCCCAAAATTTATCTGCAAATTGACGCCGCTTATTTGCAGCTGGCGCCTGCCAGGGAAGTCTGGCACCAGGCGCCAATACCATCGGCTGGCGCTGATGGCCGTTGTTTGGCACCAGAGTTTTCTCTGCGACGCCAATATTTCGTCGATCTTCTGCCGAATTCTAGGACACGGGGATGTCAAAAAAATAAAGTGGCCGCACCCGTAAAGGGTTGCCTACGTATCCTTTCTTAAGGAATCAGGCCAAACGTAGCTCTCTTGAGCATCCTACTCAAGTAATTATGGGTAGTATTTCTTAAGTTGGTTAAGATTTGTCATGTTCGAGAACTCATTGCCATCCATATCAGTTAGTTTTGCTGCACCTCCTGACAGGATTGTTTTGACAATGTAGGGTCCAGACCAATTAGGTCTAAATTTTCCCCTTGGATCTAAAACGTTTTTCCTTAGTTCTTTTAACACCACGTCTCCTACTTTGATGTTTCTTGTCTTGATCTTCTTATTAAAATGCCTAGCCATGCGAGTTTGATAACACTGAGTGTGATGTAGAGCTTCTAGTCGTTTCTCATGGAGTAGAATTAATTCCTCATATCTTGCCCTAGTCCATTTAACTTCATCGAGTTTACTCTCTAACGCAATGCGTAGAGATGGAATCTCTAGTTCGACAGGTTGTACGGCATCCATTCCATATACCAAGGAAAATGGCGTATTTTCTGTTGATGTGCGAATTGACGTGCGGTAACCCCACAATGCCAAGTGAAGTTTTTCAGGCCAATCCTTATAATTTTCCATCATTTTCTCGATGATAGTTTTTAGGTTTTTATTAGCTTCCTCAACTGCTACATTTGCTTGAGGTCTGTAAGGGGAAGAATGATGATGTTGAATGCCGTATTTTTGTAGAAATTCTTCACATTCGGCTTGAAAGTGAGTCCCATTATCACTTATCATTTCATGTGGGATTCCGTATCGACAAATAATATATCTCTCGATAAAGAGTGCTACATGGTTTGCAGTGAGTTTAGCATATGATTGCGCTTCGACCCACTTTGTGAAGTAATCGATTGCCACTAAGATATATTCGTGGCCTCCTGTTCCTGGGGGAGTGATTTTTCCGATGATGTCAATTCCCCATGTAGAGAATGGCCATGGCGATGTGTAGGTGTAGAGCAAGGATGGAGGAACATGTTGTAAATCGGCATAAATTTGGCACTTAGGGCATCTTTTTACGTATTGATGGCAATCCCTATTCATTGTAGTCCAATAATATCCTTCTCGCATTATTTTCTAGACTAACATTTTGCCATTTATATGAGTGCCACAGATTCCTTCGTGGACTATTCTCATTGCTCTTTGTGCATCCTTTTTTCCTACACATAAGAGAGCTCGACCCTTAGGTACCCTTTTATGTAATTCGTTGTCTATGAGTACATATTGGGAAGCCAAAAGCCTTAATACTCGTTTTGCTCTTTTGTCAGTATGAGGAGGGTATTCTCCTTTGGTGACATAATTGAGTATGTCCGTGTACCACGGTTCTTCTTCCTCTTCTTCTTCACCTTGGATTATTTCGTCGTCTTCTATAGCCTGGATGTACGCTGGTTTGTGCCTTTTTTCTATAGTTAGAGGCATTTGCTCGATTTCCGTGGGAATCCTAACCATTGAGGCTAATCTTGCCAAGGCATCAGCAAATTGATTTTCTTCCCTAGGTAGATATGTGTATTCTACCTTTTCTAACTAATCGGTAAGAGTTTCCAGATAGGTTTGGTAAGGGGCTAGACTTTCGCTCCGTTTTTCCACCTTTTAGATATCTGATTGATAATCAAAGAAGAGTCTCCGAATATCCTTTACTTTTTTACTCCCAATGCCAAAGCTGTTTCAAGGCCTACAACGCATGCTTCATATTCAGCAGCATTGTTGGTAACGTCGAAATCAAGCTTTATGGAGATTGGGGCATGCTCTTCTTTAGGTGATACTAGTAATACTCCAACGCCACATCCTTTTTAATTTGAGGCTTTGTCGAAGTATAAGGTCCAAGTATCATCTTTAGTGACCATTAGGTCTTCGTTTGGAAATACGTTGTCTTGTATTGGCGTCGAGTCTTCTATTGGAAAATCTGCTAGGAAGTCCGACACCACGGATCCTTTGATAGCTTTTTGTGGTGTGAACCTTACATCAAAGTGGGCTAGATTGACTATCCATCTCGATATGCGTCCATTGAGTGTAGATTTCTCAAATAGATACTTGAGTGGATCTAATCGGGAGACCACGAAGACGGTATGCACTAGCATGTAATGTCTTAACTTGGTTGTGGCCCACACCAAGGCGAGGCACAACTTCTCGAGTGGTGTATAGCGTGCTTCGTATTCGAGCATCTTTTTGCTTAGATAGTAGATTGCATTCTCTTTGCCTTCTACTTCTTGTGCTAGCATAGCTCCCATTGTCTCTTTGGTAACCGTTAAGTATAATCTAAGAGGTATTCCGATAAGTGCTGGTGCTAATAAAGGAGGATTTGCGAGATAGGATTTGATCTTTTCAAAGGCTTTTTGACACTCGTCATCCCATATTACTGGTACGCTCTTCTTGAGCTTTTTAAAAATTGGTTCGCATATTGTCGTCAATTTTGATATGAACCTACTTATATATTGCAACCGGCCAGTAAATCCTCAAATCTGTTTCTCAGTCTTGGGCGGTGGCATTGACATGATCGCTTTGATCTTGGTTGGGTCTATCTGTATTCCTCTAGAGCTTATGACATAACCCAAAAGCTTGCCTGAGGTGACTCCAAAAGCACACTTATCTGGATTCAACCTCATATTATATTTTCTTAGCCTTTCGAAAAATTTCCTTAAGGCTATTTGATGGCCTGGACGGTCTTTTGATTTTACAATCATGTCGTCGACATATACTTCGACTTCTTTATGCATCATGTCATGGAGTAAGGCAGTTGCTGCACGTTGGTAAGTAGCACCCGCGTTTTTCAACCCGAATGACATTACCGTGTTGCAGTAAGTGCCCCATGGTGTTATAAAGGTTGCTTTCTCCATGTCTTCTTCTTCCATGAGAATCTGGTTGTAACCTGCATACCCATCCATGAACAAGAGTAGCGTGTGATTTGCCGTGTTATCTACCAGAAAATCGATGTGTGGCAAAGGGAAGTCGTCCTTTGGACTTGCCTTATTTAGATCTCAATAGTCGACACACATTCTTACCCTTCCGTCTTTCTTCGGTACTGGGACGACGTTGGCGGCCCATTTGGGGTATTTGGACACCTTGAAGAAACCTGCAGTTATTTGTTTTTGAACTTCTTCTTTTATTTTAAGAGCTACGTCGGGTTTCATTCGACGTAACTTTTGTTTTACGGGTTTCATTCCTGGAATTAGTGGTATAGTGTGTTGAGCTATTTCTCTATTAATGCCTGGCATATCTTCGTATGACCAAGCAAATACGTCGATAAATTCTTTAAGTAAGTTAATTAAATCGGTTCTTTCTTGTTTATTTAGTGTTAATCCGATTTTAACATCTCTTTTATGGGTTGAATCATTTGAGATATCAACTGTTTCAGTTTCTTCAATTACCAATGTTTTCTTTTCGAGTGTTTTCATTGCTTTAATAATTTCTTTGACTTTTTCATTGTTCGTTAAGCAATGCTCGTTATCTTGGGTTAGAGAAGAACACGAGAAGTAAGGAGAAGGAGAAATATTATTATACTCTGAGATCATTACATCAAAGAGTGATATGTCCTCAGGGACTTGATCTCTAACTATTCTAGGAGAAGAAATAGGAGGGGAAGGTGCTACTACTAAAGAGTTAGAAGACTCTAGGGGGAGAGACTCCGACTCAGACTCTGACTCAGACAACTCTTCAAACATTGGTCCTTGCCCTGTCGTGATGGATATCATCTTTCCACTTGGAGTAGTCACCTTGATAGTCTTGCTCCACCCTTGTATTGATCCTTCAGCAGGAGTGATTAACTTTGAGGGGTCGATGCTTTCGCTTTGTAGGACTGTTTGAATGAGCGAGGGGTTATCCTCTTTATAAGTTGGCTCATTCTTTTGTCGCCCAAAAAGTAATCCCATGACGTTAAAGTCAAAGCATGGGGGTGCTTTCTCCTTGTGGACAGGAGTTGGGATTTCATCAGTGAAGTAGCAATACAAGAAATTCTCAAATCCCGGTTGTCTTATGCCGTTTACCACAAATGGCTCGGGAAATTCATGGCATGGATAGTCCTCTCCTTCTTTTATAAATTGGCCAGTAAGTGTGAGAGGGTAGCGATCCATTGGGATTGCTCTCTTTTGAATGCGAGCGTCCCTACATGCTTTTGACTTTTCCTGGGCTCGCTTGAGATCTTTCCGAGTTGGTTCGAAACCAAGTCAGAAAGTGTCTAACTTAGGGAGGCTTGGTGACTCCAGCGATTTTGCCATTCCTTTCTTCTTTCCTAGGGTCATTCCAGGAAAATGTCCTTGTTTCTTCAGCATGACATTTACAATCATGTTGGAATGGGGGTCATGGCAAAGAGGGGTCCTTTCATCCTCCTGGATTAAGGAGACTTCTTCGTTAAAGCCCGATAAGTCTTCATCATCCTCGTCGTGCTCCACATTAATGATTTGATTCTCTATGGACTTGATCCTCATAGGCGAAGCATTGATGGTGATAGGAATTCCCCCAACTATAGCTTTTACTTGTTGGTGGAGAGATGAAGGGACGGCCTTTAGGTCATGAAGCCAAGGGCGTCCCAACAGCAAATTGAACAAAGCTTTATTGTCAACTACATGGAAAGTAGAAGCATGTTCTATTGCTCCCGCCGTTACATTCAGGGTAATTTTTCCAAGAGCTTGACGACGAGTGTTGTCATAGGCCCTTATTCCTTGTGTAGACGGAGTTAAATATTTGTCCCTTATGCCTAGCATCCTCGCAGTTCTAAGTGGACACACGTTGATAGCCGATCCATTGTCTACAAGAGACATAGGAACATTCATCCTCTTGCAAACTACCGTGAGGTTTAATGCCTTGTAGTGTTTGTCACCTTCCGGGGGTAAATCCTTGTCAGAAAAGGTGATCAAATTAATTGGACTAGGAAGATCAATTGTGAGGAAGTTGGCTAATCCCTCAGGAGTAGTGTTAGAATCTATCCTAATTTTGTCCAAGGCATTCATTACAGCCAACCTATGTTCTCGAGATGTTGCCAAAAGTTTCCATACGTTCATCTCAACTTTTGTCTTCTTAAATTGCTTAGCAATATCATTTGTCTTCAATGATAGGTATGGGAACTTGTTGTGTGGTTGGCATAGGTTGTGTTGGAAAGGGAGGTTGTATTCTCCCGGATCTTGTGAAGACGTCTATCGATGAGTCTTCTTCAACCCAAAAATCATCCATGGCGTATGACACAGAGGGTGGAGATCCCATTATATCTTTTAAGTAGACATCTTCTTCATCACTGTCCCAAACTCCATTAATAGTTGCATCGTCTTCTTATGGAACTTGGACTAGTTTCTTTTCATCAATCATTTTTTGAACCAAATCCTTGAATTTGAAACAGTTTTCTATAGTGTGACCCCCTGATTGATGATACTGACAATAATACCTATCGGTCCTTTTCAATGATTCGAATGGTCTCGGTTCGAGAGGTTTGATCTCGCCACTCTCGGAGAGCATTTTGAACATTTACACATATGGGATCCCAATTGGAGTGTAGATTCTATTACTCTTCTTCGGTTTTTCAGTGACTTGTAAAGAAAAATGCTTTGCCTCATAAGTAGCTCTCACTAGTGTGAATTCCCTTTTAGGTTCATCTTTCGGAAGTGGAACCTCGTCACATTTCTTTTGGGGTTCCCTTGTAGCTTTAAGAGCTTCACGTAGTAAATGCGATACCTCCATCATAGACAGCGTGAGCAATTGTATATCTTCCTTACTTGCCGGTTCTGGAAGGTTATCTTTGACATCAAAAAAGGTTTCCTCCTCTTTTTCTGTGGCATAGATCTCTTTGACAGGTCTAATGAGAGACGAGGGGTCAACCTCGTTTTCCTCATTAGAGATAGCCAGGGTATGAGCGAGAGGTGCATTATCGATGCTTGGCTTCTTACTGGCAGGGGCAATGGCAGCTTGTTGTTGTCGATTAAGTCTTGGATAGCTTCCTTAAGCTTCCAACAATTTTCGGTGAGATGGCCCCTACCTTTGTGATACTTGCAGTGTGCATTCGGGTTCCAATTAGCCGACCTATTTTCGACTGGTGGGTCCCCAAACGGTCCAATAGGAGTTATAAGACCTTTTATCCTAACTCAAATGCGGTGTCATAACTCATGCCAATGGGAGTAAAGTTCCTCCTAAATGGTTTCTTTTATCCTTGATTGTTCATAGCAAGGACTTCTCCTAAATTAAAAGTGCTAACGTTGTTTAAGTGGGTGGTTTTGGAAGAAGAAGGATTGTCGTTCTTCTTTCCTTTCCAGCCACTGTTGGAGTAATTATTGTTGGCAGCTTTTAACTTGGCCAGGTGGTCTTCAATATTGATTCCAATGTCATAGACGGCCTTGAAGGTATGGAGATTATTTTGATACTTGAGATGCTTGGAATATTTTTCTTGAAGATTTTTTATGAACAATCTTACAGACTCTTTTTCACTTGGCACCTCAATCATCTTAGCTGAGGTTTCTCTCCATTTGTTAAAGAAAGAGGTGAAGCCTTCATTCTCTTTCTGCTTGAGGATCTCAAGTTCCCTATGGTCAGTCTCAACCTGAATATTGCACTTATACTTATCAAAAAAAGCGTTTGCTATGGACTCCCAGGTAGAGGTCTTTTCTTTCTCGAGAGAAAAGAACCATTGTTGGCAAACGGTCTCGAGAGATAGTGAGAATAGAGAGGGGAAAACCTTCTTATCGATACTCTTAATACTCATTATTGTTTCGAATGCTCTTAAATGAAAATAAGGGTTGTCAGTTGCTCTGAATTTTGGGATGTCGTTGGCCTTGAACTTTGCGGAAGAAGTTCTTTGTCCACTGAGACCCCTTGTGATGTAAGCCCTTGAAACTTGTAGTCGCTAGATAGCTTGCCTAGACTCTCTTGCATGAGGTCCATCTGTTGTTGCTTCACGAGATCATCGATCTTGAGTGTTAGGAGCTTCAGTGTCTCAGTCACGGTAACCAGTTGGTTCCTAAGATCATTTACTTCTTCTTGTGTTGCCATTATACTCTTAACTTTCCTCTTACGAGCTATGGGTTTGTCGAAAAGTTGGACTTGTACAAAAAGGTTGTCTCTGATTAACCGTCCTTCCTTTCTTGACCACGCGCAGTAAATTAAACCATTTTGCGTTTTAATTACTTGACTAGAATCAACTTGACTTTACGGTTTTTTTTAAGGAGGAAAAAAGAATAAATAAAAATAAAAAAAAGGGTGCATATTTTTTGGCAAAAAAAATGTACATAAAATAATGTAAATATTTTTAGGGAACTAAGTATAATAGTTTTTTTTAAAAAAAAAAAATAAAATTGGAGGATTAATATCCGACTTACCCCCCATAAAAAAATGACGGACAAAACGCACACACAAGACTCTGTTAAACATGGTCAAAGTATGTGTATTGGTGTGTGCGTTAAGTGTAAGTGACATGCTTGGACTCTTGTGTAAGACCATGGGACTTAGTGCCTAAACTCGATTAATGACTCAAATAAGTACTATTGATAGCAAAACTCAACCGAATTAATTAGCAAACTGATTAATTAGACCGTAGGTGATGACTCGACCAATAATCCGAACTGTCGGCCAAACGACAGAACCGGCGTCACACTGTGTAGCTTGGCGCCAGACGACAGAGCTGTCGCCAGGCCCCACACTCCGCAGTCTGGCGCTACAGCTCAGACCTTGGCGCTAATATTGGAGCTTCGATCTGGGACTGTTTTCGGTGTTATTAATCAATTGGGGTATGCCTAAAGTCGTACTAGGTCAGTTCCAATTAAAATATTAGACTTTATTGACACAAATTAACTAATTAGTTAATTAATTAGGCAAAGCTCTTTAATTATTCATTAATTTATTTAATCTCAACACAAGTCAAACAAACGGTTAAGAAAAACAAAGAATATATGCACAACAAATAATGCACAATTAGTCAAGTAGGCACAATATGATGCAATGAGTTTGCAATCTAACCATGGCTCTAGTTCTCTAAAGTTCGGGATATGTTTTAGTCAATAAAGGGTCCATGGTTAATTGTCCGGATGCACCGCGCGGAAGCCTAACCGTAAAGGGTTGGCGCGAGTGGATCGGACACCGCGAGTTTTAGAAAAAACTCGCTTCCATGGTTTGGTTAATTCAATAATCTCGGATGTACCCTTTGTTGCACGGAGCGTTCAATCAGGTAGATGGAGCATGAATTCCCAGAGGGTTATTTCCATATGTAGAACACATATGGGTTTCGGAAAAGTGAGAAAAAAAATCAATCAGGAAGTAGGATCGAGCAAACAATACGAAAAACCGGTCGAAATTAGAACGCATATTTCTGGCTCGGTATTGGGGGAGGTTGGCGCCAGCAATCAGAGACTGGCGCCAGTTTTTTAACTATAATGTCGGGCTCCAATATTGGCGTCTGGCGCTACGGCTAAAAGTCTGGCGCCAAGCTTTGGCCCCTGGCGTTGTCTGTGTTCGATAAAATTTTCCAGTTTCGCGCGGTGTTATTTCGGTCCTAGTTGTGATAGGTATTTCTCAAGTTTCCTACGTTTAAAATCCTATGTTTTTAACTCATTATGGATGGTCTTTCCAATGAGATCTTTTTATGCATATGACAATAATGTTAGTCAAAATTACGCACATGAAATATTTAGAACGTTTCGAGTCTCATCCACTCATTCTAAATCATTGCCGAAACAAATTCAGGAATTAAAATAGAAATCCTACCCAGTGGAGTCGCCAAAAACTGTAGGGAATATTTCAAGCGTTAACCCCTAGCTTGAACCCCACTGTGATCATACACTAAAGTACGGTGGCGTCCAAAGGGAAAGAAGATAGAGCAAAAGAGTCGCCAACAAGTTTTAGGAACTTGTAAACCGTTCACAGGGTGAAGGTTACACCCCTTAACGATCCAAGAGATCATCAACTCCATAAGGTCTTGAACCAAATAAGGGTTCGGGGATGAAGGTACAAATCCAACCTAAAAGAGATTGAACCTGCCCTAATAATAGGCCTCTACTTTATTCTGATCGTATTCATGTGCGCTTTCTGACTAACATGCAATCAATAGGATTAAATTAAACCAATTTATATATGTTGATTGAATATAAATGCACAAATAAACTATTATTGGCGATCACTTGAAATTATAATCACATTAACCCTAAACAAGATTATTAATTATCTTATTAAGCGTGATTACAAGTACCAATTCCCTTTAAACATACATAAAAGGCGTGATCAAGCAATAACAATAAATATCAAGCAACATAATAAATAATCATAATCAATCATTATAATAGTCATAATAATAATCATAATCATAAACATCATAAATAAAATAATCATCATCAAAATAATAATAATAATATTCATAATCATCATAAATTATAACGATTATAATCATAATCATGTTCATGTTAATATTAAAGCGTGATAATAATAGCAAGATCCTAGGCATGATACTAACAAGATTAATAACAAACCCTAGCATGTTACTAAGCAATAAAAATCAAATCTTTAACCCTAACATGTTACTAACAATCATTAATATTAGGAAGAACATAGGAAGCATCATACTTTAAATCATACTTAATATTAAAATTACCCAAGACATGATACTAGGAATCATAATAACAACCTAAGCATGAACTCTACATCATAACATCAATAAAAACCATTAAAGCACTTACTTTGATGCTTCGTACCTCTTTCTAATAACAAAATACACACGTTAGTAACTTCAAGGAAAATAATAATCAAAACAACTAAATTAAATAATAGAAAGAGAGATTTGGGACCAAACCCTCAGAAATTAATGGCGTTAATGGCTGGCGTTGGGCGCTAGACCTATTTTTTAACGCGTTTTCTAAAACAGATATATTTTTCCGTACAGGAGGATAAAATCGTATATTTTCCTCAAAAATGCTCTTTGATTTTAATTAAAACTCTAAAAAGTCAACAAAAGTCAATTTATCAATGTTAATTGAATTAGGAATGAAAAGAACCTTCTAGAAGAATCTAGAAGACTAAAACCATTCCTAATTGCATTAGGAATGATAAATCATATTAGGCTCTCCCCTAGATCATTGGGCCGCACATAAGGCTCAAACCGGGCCCAGTTTAGTAAATTAGTCATAACTTCCTCAATATTCATCAGAATTGGGCTTATAACATATCGTTGGAAAGCTCTTGTCAAGCCCCATCCAACTACACTATTATTGGACCCATATCATGGACCAACCAAAGTGGATTGACTGTTTTCTTTAAAATAAGTTTTCAAAAACGGAGAGAAGAGAAAAGAAATTAAAACTATCCGCAACACTAGACTTTCCACACTTTAACTTCATTTGATTATGATTCGACGTGAAAGGTACTTATCACCGGGTTTGGTTTTGGGGAGACACAAATGGGTGTCTCCAATGTCCCATTTTATATTTTGACTTTACGATCATATCATCCACATATACTTTTATTTATTTATGCATCATGTCATGCAAGAGAGTTGGAGCCGTTCTTTGGTACGTAGCTCTTGCATTTTTTAAACAAAATGGCATGACTGTGTAGCAATATATACCCCAAGGGGTAATAAAGCACGTCTATTCTTTGTCTTCTTTTGCCATTAAAATTTGGTTGTAACTTGCGTATCCATCCATAAAGGATAACATCGCATGTTCAACCGTGTTATCTACCAATATATCAATATGGTGTAGACGAAAATCGTCTTTAGGGCTAGCCTTATTAAGGTCCCAGAAATCGACACACATGTGAACTCGTCCATCCTTTTTAGGGACTAGGACGATGTTCGCTACCCATTCTGGGTGATTACATACGCGAATGAAACCTGCGTCCAATTGTTTTTATACTTCTTCTTTTATTTTTAATGCGACATAAGGTTTCATTCATCGAAGTTTTTGTTTTACTAGTTTAGAGGTAGTGTTCAAGGGAATGGTATGTTCCGCGATCTCCCTATCTATTCAAGGCATGTCGTTATATGACCAAGAGAACACATCTTCGAATTCTTTGAGCGTCAATATGAGGGTCGATCGCTCTTTCGGATTTAGTATTAAGCCAATTTTGACTTCCCTTTTGTTTTCATTGGTTCCTATATTGACTATTTAAGTTTCTTCATTGATAGGGTTCTTTTGTTCTCGTTCATTCATTAGTTCAACCAATTTATTAATATTATCATCTTCATTAGATTGATTGTTATAGCATTCAAAAGATTCAAAAGAAGTCATATACTCGGAAATAGAGCTCATATTATTAAAATCAAAATAAAGTACATCAAGAGAAGAATCCTTTTTGGGATCCTTGTCCTTAGAACTAGAATATAAAGATTCAGTAATGGCCACAAGGCCTAGATTTCAGCTTCCCCTATATTAGATTCATCGTCTGATTCTTCAAACATCTTCCCTTTGCCTGTGATGATCTCCAGTTTATCACCTTTGTGATTAATCCATTTGAAAGATTTCCTCCATCCATGCTCAAAGGTTTCATTAGAAGGGGTGATTAACGTGGTTGGGTAAAAATTAAAGCTTCATCTTGAATGGCATTCAGATTGGTCATTGTAGCGACATGATTTTGCTCTAGTCCAAATAGCAAGTTAAATGCTTGCCCATCATAGCACCCTAGAGTTGGGTGTTTTGATTCAACGATTCTAAGAGCGTCATTCAAGAAGTAGCAATCGTGGACTATTTTGAATCCAGGCTTCTTGATTCCTTTCAGAACTAATGGTTCTTGAAAGTCATAGCATGGGTAATCTTCTCCCTCCCTAATGAATTGTCCATTAAGGGTTTATTGGTAGGATGGGAGTAAAGTGATTATCCCTTTCTTGTTATTGTCTCCACATGCTTTGTTTTTCCCATCGTGAGACTCTAGTTCTTCTTTGATTGGTTTATATCCCAATCCAAAGGAGAAAATTTTCTTTGGGATAGGAAGTTAGAGAGATTTCTTTATTCCTATTCCCAAAGGCAACCCAGGAAAGTAACTACTCTTGAATAAAATGTTGTTTACTATCTGGGTGGAATATAGATAAATCTTGAATGGCTTTTCAAGGCTTTCTTCCATTTTAATTGTGCAGATTCTCTCCTCGGCAAATCCCCACGTGTCCTCTTCATCATTATCATGGTTTATTTCCAAAAGTGATTGATCGTTTATAGCTATTTTATGTGGCGAAGCATGTATAGTCATAGGAAGCCCTGGATAGTTTAACCTAATCATTTGATGAAGTGAAGATGGTATTGCACCAAGATCATGTATCCAAGGATGTCCAAGTAGAAGGTTGAATGTAGGTTTAATGTCCATAACATGAAACTCAACCATCTTTTGAATTGGGCCTGTGGTAATTGGTAGCTTAACAATTCCACACACCGATCTTCTCGAGTTGTCATAGGCCCTAATACTTCGTGTTGTGGATTGAAAATCTTTTTCTAGATTAAGGCCTAAGTATTTTGTAGTCCGCAATGGGCATACGTTTACAGCTGACCCATTGTCTACAAAAGTAAGAGGGATATTGTATCCCTTGAACCCCAAAGTTAGGTATAATGCATTGTTGTGGATAATGTCTTTTAAAGGCAAATCATCATTAGCGAAAATGATTGATTTGTAGGATTTCTCGCTAGTAAGCAAGCTAACGAGATCCTAAGGGGTTGTGTCTGTGCATACACACAAAGCCGTTAGAGCATTCATAACAGAATTCCTATGTTCTTTAGAAGTACTTAAGAGTTCCCAAATGCTAAAATTCGCCTTGGATTGGCGAACTTGTTTAACCAATGGATCTTCCACCTCAAGTGGAGATGGTATTGTATTTTGCACTTGTCCTTGAGTTTGATTTTGGTTGGTTGAAGATCCATTTGGTGGTGGTGGTGCTTGACAAACTCGCCCAGAACGAGTTAGATTATCTATCTCGTTTGGATTAGTTGTAGGACTCACAAACCAACTTTCCTCTAGAGGCTTTTGATGTGCCTCCATTTCAAGATGTTCCATGAGTTATGCTTGATTCCATTGTTCATCAAAGGAGAGATTTGATAAGTCTTGTGACTTCCCTAAGATATGATCCCAATCATTTCTTTAACAAGTACTTGTTCCCCACGGTGGAACGAAGAACAAGCTTCTCCAACAACATTTCTTTGACAAATAATTGTTCCATCTTTTGTTGCAAGGCTAGAGCCTCGGCATTTTTCTTTTCAGCTTTTTCAAGTTTCTAAATTCTTCTGTCCTCGGCCTCTTGAGCCTTTTCTTATCTCAAGCGAGCAATCTCTTATTGGAGTTGTTCGATGGTTGACATTGTTGTTGGACTAGGACTAGTTGTCGAGGGAAGGTGGTTTCAAAGAGGTGGATTACTTGATGGTAAACGTAGAATACGAGCGCCCGGGAGTCTTCGTTCCCAAGCTTGAGAATCGGCCCTAAAGGAAGTAAGAAAATATAAGTAAATCGATACGCTTCTTTAGAAGAAAGGGATAAAAAAAGAAATGACGCAAGATATATTCGAACAAATAACATCACCCTTAAACAATTCTCCAATGAAGATATTGTTTGAACGAGTCAATTTATTTTTTAAGAAATCAAATCGACTCGTAACAATGGGCACGCGCAAGTGATTAAGCTGCGTTCGGCTGGTGCGCGCATCAGAATCACTTGCGCTGGTAGGGGTCGTGCAACTCATTGAGTTGTGCGCACCACCTGCTCGTAAGATTTTTTTTTTTTAATTCGAGCGCTTTTTTTTCTTATCTTTTTTTTTTATGTTACCCTTCGAATACGACTCAAATTTACGAAGGGATAACTTCGTAATTGGGAACCTAGACCAAACTAAAAAAGAGAAAATAAATATCCTAACATGTTGCATATAGTCACATAAGCACGTAAAAGCATGTCATAAGCCAAGATTCACGCAATGCCATTCTAAGGTCAAAGAGGCTTGGGTGTCCAAAGGTACCATATCTTAAGAAACAACGCACAAATCAATCGCTCAACGTGTTGACTCATGGCATCACCCTACCAACATTTTGTAGGTGATATGGGTGGGATAATAATTGTTATTGATTTTTGGATAGAAGCCTAGTGTTGGCGACCCCTAATCAATGAGCCAATCCCCAATGGTTAAAGTGTGCTATAGTTATGCATGACACAATGTTGCTTGTTTGGTTTTTACTTTTGTGCAAAAGGAAGATATTATGCGTTCAAGTCTCGTTCTCTAACCAGAGATTGTACAAGTTAATTCCCGTCACAACCCAAAGGCAACCTAGTGTTGGAAACCTTGGACCATAACTAAGAACTCATCATGTAACCGCTAAGTCCCTAGTGGAGTCGCCACTATAAGGAGGGTGATCCCATCGTAAAGGGGGTCCTTCCTTAGATGCCCATGGCCATTTAAAAGCCTAGGACTTTACACTTGTTAGGGTGTATTAGGATTTGAATTCCTGACTGTTTGGGGGACCTTGAATTGGAATTGATTCTATCATCACGCTTTTTTATAAGAAACAAGTAGGGAGTCGCCAATGAGTTTTAGAATAACTCATAAACCTCGTTCATGCCTTTCTTCCTTATGGAGTTCATGGATTAATTAGCACGAATCGTAAGTACACCCATGCCGAAATTGGTATACATAAACCAGAAATGAGTTCGGGAATGAGGGTACTAAAATAACGTTCCCTTTAGGGGGAATCGCTATCCTAGCCCTAGTGCGGCCTCTACTACCTCTTCATTTTTTACAATTTAATCACAAACTATATATGCAATGCGATACCTAAAACTAAATTAGTTGATTTTATTTACACATGTTAATTCACGTAGGAATTACATTGCAACGTCGTTATTCTTTATTTAATCAATTTCGTGAAAATAACAAGAAAAAAAACGATGTTCGTCCTGGCTTAAGTGATCAACTAACAATTAATTATCAAATTCTAATCTTTTTTTAACGCAATATACTATGTGGAATTGATTAATTAGTCCTTTTAAGGTGATCGAGCAACACTAATTAATTAATTAAAGTTCTTTTAAACAAGAAAATCAATATGATTTATCTAAGTGCTCGGAAATTTACCACTTCTGTTTGCTACGTCTCCGTTTAGAACACTTATGGACTCCTTCTAGTTCGGGAACCTCCATCGTAGTAACAAAATATCAAGGGGTGAGTGTTTAGGACAAGAGGGATTAGGTAGCACAAGTTCACAATTATTCTGCCAGAATTTTAGGTTATTTTCTCTATGTTTAAGCCTCGGATAAAGCCTCTATGTATAGGGAATAGGTAGGATTAGGGTTTTGAGCATTCTGCCGCAGCAGGTGTCGCGCGCAACTGGATGAGTTGCGCGCGGCATCCCTGCGCAAGTAATTTTGTTGCCCTGCTATGGGCAGCGCAATTGGATGTCTAGCGAGCGGCCTTATGGTAAGATTCGATTTTATATTTTCATAAAATTCCAAATCTTCCGCGAGCGCATCTCTAGAGGTTGCGCTGAGTGTTGAGCGCAACTGAATTATTTGCGCATGCCTGCCCAATGCGACTGATTGAGATGCACGCGAATTTTTCTGCGGCAGCATTAAAATTTAACCTAGGCGCTCCTAAATCCGTCATTATTGGGTTTTAAGCATGGGCTTAAGCCTAGTTATGATCGGATTTTGTTAATTGGACCTTGTTTAGCTTTGTTCTTTAGCTTGGGCTAGTCTTTTGTGTTTTGTGGCTTAACCAATTATCCATAAGCATTCTCCACTTCAATCCAACACGAATATGGTTTTATTTATCGTCATTGCACTTCCTATCGGGACAGGAGGCCAAAAGTAGATGTCTACAGGTGGAATCATTGTTCTAGAAATATTTTTATCCTTTAGGGTCGTAGAAAAAAGGCCAAAATCTGACCAGAAATGTATGTTTCGAGGGTTTTTCGTTTTGACGAAATTTTTTAAATCTTTTTACCTTAAATCTTCATGGCATATTTATGGTGATTATATATATTGTTCTTTCCTTAATGTTTCTGCAATTTTTTATCTCTGTAAGCATGGTTACTTTTTGGTAATTAGTGCTTGAAAGATTGTTAAATTTTCACATAATTGCAAATCCATTGCATTAAGTGTAAAAAATATGATTCTTTGAGGCTTCGAAGTACTAAAGATCCAATCTTTAATTTTCTTTAAGTGGTTGGAACTTTGAGTTACTGAATTCCATGAATTTTTTTGTTGAACTTTTGATTTAATTATGTGTTAAGTTGATTGGAATCATAAAGTTTGAATCTTGTGATAGAACTTTCATTTATCTTCATACTGGAAGATATAATTTTTCAAGGGTTCACAAGTTAAAGTTGGAATCTTTATTTGAATTTTATGTTCATAATTCCAACTCCCCTTTATTTTTTCAAATCTCATGATTAATTTAAATCAATTACTAGTAACTTAATAGTGGTTATTTCCCTTATTGATTTTAATGCACCAAGTTGAACCAATTTTATTAAAGAATCGTTCTTGAGAATAATTTTGGTTGTGTGCACTTTGATGAATTTTATTTAAGTTGGACTTGTAATAATTTTCATTTTTACTCATTAAATTAATTCTAAAATCAATTTGGAATTAATTAAAGTCACAAAAAAAATTCGGGTTTAATCTAAAGAGTGTGACACGCAAACCAAGGTACACTACCCTCGGCCAAACGGGCTGCCAAGTAGCACACATATGACTTCCAAGGTCTGGTTCGCTTGTTGCGCGCCATACATTAGAAGCGTGTTTACTGCTCCCAAATGCAGTAGTACCACGGTAGCACAAGCCAGGAAGCATCGCGCTACGACTGTGCTCTGTGCGTGCATGTTGCTGCCGTAGTGCGAGCAGTGTGTGCGTGCTACTACTGTGGTGCAGGTGTGAGGGTTGTGTGTGTACGTTTGGTGCGTTGCGAAAGGGGCAAGAAGCCTTGTGCGTGCTGCCTTGCACCTTGCAACTCACAACAAACGCTTCTCTGCTTGGCCTAACAAATGCTACGTGGGGGTGGTGCGAAGCACACCAAGCCGAATTGCCCAAGGGGATCTAGGCACCCTTGGCTAGCAATGGTGCACATCTAGCTAGTCTAAGTGTGTAAACCACTTGCGTGTGATTGGCTATGTGTTTGCTAATTTTATCGTTTTAATTATATTAGGTTTCTATTATTTTAATTAAATTTTGGAGGCTAGACCTCGGTTTTAAGCGGCATTCGCAAAATTTTATTTTGGCAAAGTTTTGGGTTTACTGGCTTAATTAATTGGATTAATTAAGATGGAAGCGGAATATAGTGGGAGGTTAAATTTTAATTATGATAAATTACATAATAGGTTCAAAAACTTTGACTAGTTTTAATTAGGTGCGTGAATAGGATTAACAACCTAATTTAGTTACTAGTGTTGGGTTTGGTGAGTCTGACTCACCGCGAAAACAAACCCAAAAACAAGACCGTACTTGCAATAAATAAAACCGTAAACGTAATTAAATTAATGACAAGATTAAGATAATAAGATTACCTTTGAAGCGTGCTTCGCCCGACAACTAGGGCTCTTACTTGAAAGCTAGCCTCGAAATTACGAAGGCCTCCAACAATGATCCACCCACAAATCGAACATCGACTAGGTCCAATGCCTTGAAGTTAGCAAGGCCCGATCGAAAAACCCAAGTAATTGAGTTCAAAGGCTTTCACAAAGGTGATACCTTTTTGAACTCTTGAGTTCAAAGGTTTTCACTACTAGTGATCTCTTTTCCAACTCTTACTCAAGCAAACAATCCCAAGCTATCCATTGGCTATTTATAAGGAAATCTTCCTTGTGAATTCCACTCTTCTTTCAAAGTGGGACTTTTTCCCAAAAGATCCCACATGGAAAGATTAATGAATTCAACCCTTAGTTAAATAAACCAAGGAATAAGTAACAAGTGTCACATGGTTAGGTGAGGACCACTTTCTCACTTATTCCCCAAGGCTACTCACATGCATTGTGAGCTAACCATGTGTCACCAAATCTTGAGCCCCAAAGGCCACTTTCTTTTGGGCCGTGTCCATGACCCGTCACCTAGGTCCACGGCCCCCTTGCCACATGTGCTGCCACCATGGCACGCTGCTAACGTGGCATGCTTCCACGTGGCACGCTGCCACTTGGTTGCTGCCAACGTGGCTGCCACGTGTGCTGCCACGTGGCACGCTCCTATTTAACGCGCTTCCCTTGTTTTTGTGTGGCTTGGGTTTTTTCTTGTTACTTGAAGCATTTTCCCGTTTTTTCAGATTCTCCGACACTCGGTTTCGACGCTCTAAGCTTGAATTTCAGACGTCTAAATATAAATTACTCGATCGACTCATTAATTACTTCCGAATTAATTCGTCGCTTCGGCTCTTTAGTTTCTTAGGTGTGACCCGAAGGGTTCAGTTAAGATTAAGCTGTAATATTAGTTATGTATTAATATTACTTATCAGAAGCGGCCTCCACCCAGGCATTCCGGTAACTTGACCTTACTAAATATATTAGATTTCTAATAGTTCTGAACCTAGTATCCAAATAATACACTTGTTCGAAGGACACCATTCCTTGCAATCTCCCACTTGTCCTTCCGGACAAGTGTGCTTTTAGTGTATAGCCTATGTCGCTTAATGCCTCTTCATTAACTAGAAGGTAAGATTTATTTGCCATCCTTACTACGTCCAGAAGTGTTTCTCGATTCCGATTTCGACTGTCAATAAATAGATGATTTCTAAAATCCATCCGAGCACGACCATGCATTTTATAGTCTCGCTCTACAAGAGGCCTTGTAAACAACAAAGACATCTTTCCTGTTTTAGTAGGGGGACATTTCTAGTCTTGTAATGTAGCTTCTCTTACTGAGAGGACCTATCGACCCGAGTGATGTCGTTATAATCCCCTATTACGACAAACATTTGATAATCATCAAAGCGGACTAGTACTCAAACTAGAAAGCTCACACTACTTGTGGTCAATGAAAAAGGTTCCGAGGGACAGCAATAATGAGAAGTATACTTATGACGATTCTTAATCTCATAAAGTATTCTCATAGGTCAATCCTGTATGGTTCTAAACCAATACCTGTGTAAATGATTTATGACGATCATGTCCTTGTAGCACAAGAAACGGTGCTATAAATCAAACTACACACTAATCTTAAATGGTAATTAATCGTCCATCATTTAAATGACCTCGATTAGGGATAATTTTTATTACAATATTCAATGTTTACTTAACAGGTGTTTTCTTACCAAGACTGGTCTAGATACCCTATTTTGAATATTCCAAGAATCGAATAGACTCATTATTTAATTCTAAACCACAATAAATAGCAAATGGAGTAATAAAAAATTGCATAAAATTTTAAATTACTCCAAAACCTGAATGGTTCATCTTATGATAAATGGTTTTTTCCGAAAGTTTTAAGAGTATCACTCTTTATATAACATCTATAGAAATCACACCCATATCTAATATGCTTGATTTCTTTGATACAATTGTGAATGTTGTCGTTCACTTATTGCGTAGGTTTAGTTATAACTACTTTGCTAATCTTAGAATCTTCACTACTGATCACTTTCATAATAAGATGATAGAATTTTAGAATGCCATGGATTATATGTGAGTTAAGATTTATTGTCCAAGTGATGGCTCCCACTCATTTTCATGATTGAGATCTTCAACTTGACAACCTACAATAATTAAAGTTCAACAACGAACTTTCCATAGAACATCTTCTTTATTATCGCCTTTAAGGCAACAATATTCTCAACATATATTTTAGTAGACTTCCTGATGATGCTTTGCTTGGGTCTCACAATGATTTGGGATACCCTAATCACTTGTGATCATGAAAATTTACTTTAAATTCCGGCACATTACACATGGATGCATATCCATGTTACCGTTCTCAAGCCACGACTCATTGTTAGCTCGTGCTTATAAACGGTTTCCTTGTTGAGGATATAATTCTTGTTAAGGTTTGTACTTGCTACATCAATTCTCAAATTGAATGTTTTTCCACAAATCAAGAACTCATCTTGTTACTTATCCAAGTACTTTGGATGTTTTTGGCCATAATCGAACGATATATTACATAGATTCAGGTTGATTGGTACTACATACTTAATTCACATGCTTTAAGCAAGTAAGTCGTGCAACAATTCTATATCATAGCGTACATGAGGGATTAAGTTGCAGAGTAATTCTCAATTTTATTCCATCCATGTTACATTTTAGCTCATCCAGTTTTACTGAGTCTTGCTAAACTGTTTGCTGTGTGCTACGATTGAAAGTCTCTTACTTGAGTCTTTCTTGTTCGACTTAGTATTGAGCCTAGCTTATACTTAGTTCAAAAATTTACTTAGTTTTATACATACAAGTCGAAAGTCTTTCAAAGTCCTTCAATTCATGTTTAACAAGGTAAATCCTTTACACGTTCAAACATTTTTTAAGACTATATAATAGATCTTAATACCCAATACGTACTAAATATCGTCTTTTGTTTGGTCTATTGTCGAAAATACTTTCAAATCTAAGCATTTAGTATTTGACAGTTTTTTCACAATAGAGTTCGTAAACTTTTTGTTGGACCTTTATATAGTTTACTTTTGCTTCCACTAAACTTATTATTCATAAGAATTTTTATGTTTCTCCATAAGTCAATCCTCTTATTAACTTCATGAGAAAACATGTTCCAATTCCTATATGCAATGCTTCCTTAAATCCCAGAATGGATTCCTTGATTTACCTTTCAAATCTAGCATTATTTAGATTTTTAAAACCCTTATACTATTTTTATAGTTACTTCCAAAATCCTATTTTAGGAAGGCGGTTTTGGTATTTATTTTGTCATATTTCATAGGTGCAATTTTGCTAGAATAATCACAAAAAGACTTTAACATTCCGATTAGTGTATAGGATTTTATTAAAATCAACTACGTGAATTGAACTGTATCCTTTTCAACCAGTCTAGATATGTATACATATGCATTTCCACATTTATTAGTTTTCTCCTTTAAAACTTATTTGCAATCGATGGGTCTTTCACCCATTATGCAAATTAATCAAGTTTTAAAACATGATTTTCAAGCATGGAGTCTATTTCGGATTTTTATGGCCTCTAACCATTGTTCGAAATTTTGATTTGTCATAGCTATTTTACAAGACATTATTCCCTTTCTATCTAATACTAAATAGTACGCTTGTAAGTCTTATGTTTATTTCTATCTTAATAGAAAATTTATAGGATTCAATCCAAGCCTTTGGTGAATTCTATACCTATACGAGGTTATTGCATCAAACACTGAGTTTCAAGACGCTTCCAAAGCCCTTTGATTATCTTGATCTTACTCCAACTTTTCAAAAGTTTTTTGAAAAATGAATTCTCTTTTAAGGAACTTGTAAAGTCCTCTTGAGTATTCTTAATCAAGTACTCTTATGAAGCCCTTTTAAGGTCTTCCGAGATTCTCAGTTCTAGTTTGTTGCTAAGCTCGAAATGTGTTACTTGCCAGAAAGACACCACTTAGAGCAACAAACACTATGTTCTCAATTAGGTTGTGGAGGTAATGCCCGTGGTCTCACTTGAATGCTTACAAAGAGACATGTATATTTTCTTTGGGTAAAATTTTGTTGTAAAACAAATATTTAGCTCCCACTTGATCTATCTTAGCCTTTAATGGTCTATTAAGCTCGCACTCAACCACCTAGCTTTTGCTAAGTCGGTGAGCTCCCACTAAGTCACTTAGCTCCCACTGAGCCAATGAATTCCCACTATGGCTAAGAGTTTTAGACATATACTTGAAAAGACATTTAGAAGTTAATTTATCCATAACTGAATATGGCGGCCTTTCTTATCTTCGACATTTTGTTTAGTGTAACATTAGTCCTGCGTGCAAATCTTAAGAACTTTATAGAAAGGGATGTGATCCATCAATGTTTGAGTAATTTTTAAATGACATCGAGGTCTCCGTGAAGACACACTATGTTCTTTGTGGAGTTATTTACGAAAGTTTCAATTTCATAACTTTGTGATGATCATGCTTGGGTCAAGAAAACATCGCTCAATCTAATCTAGACGTTTTGATATCTTGCCAAGTCGATTCTGTACTTCACTAAACTATTCAACTATTCAAGGTCAAGTTTGTTCACATTTGATGAATATAGCCATATTCTTTTAAGTTAATTGTGAAACGTTGAAGTAAATGAATCCTCTTTAGCTTTCGGAGTCAATTGTCTATACCAAGAACAACAGCTCTTTACTTTGTCGGTTTCAACAAGTAAGACTTGCTTGTCTTAGACCGATTCCGAATCGATAAACTATCAAGAGCCTATCTAATAGAGCATTGAGTACGTTTTTGTCAATGTGACATTGCTAAAGATGTTTGGAACGCAAATCATGCCCATGAGTTTGAGCTTTTGCCAGTTTATCATGTTAAGAAAATGTTTGTTTATAATCAAGCATTCTTGACTCATGGTTTAGACAACCATCCCATTCAAATAAATTTGCAGATATTGCTCATTGCTTTGAATGTGAGCCTTTCCGTGTGTAGACGGGTCAATTGCTGATTATGGAACACAATAACCATTTATTTGTTCTAGCCTTCTCTTAAAGGTCTTTAAACAAAGCTTACGACCTTACAAGTAATGTAGCACCACTTGCTTCATTCTAAGCTTGTAAGTCGATAACTTAACTTATCTTCAATAGTTTAAGGTCACTTTCAAAGTGGAACACTCAAGCAGTATCCGATAATTTGTGAAGATAATGAGTTGCTAAGTTAACTTTAATAACATGAATTCTTTAGTGAAATGGAATCTCATACCTTCTCTTTGTTCCTCATTTCCTATATTTCTTATTATACTTTATCTCATAATCTTTAAGAACCATTTCTTTAAGAGTCTTTGACTTTTATACTTTTTTTTTTTTATTTTGGTAAATAAAGAATTTTATTACAAAAAGTAAAGAGTTACTACCAATATGAGTAGCAACTACAAGAAATGAAAGTTCAGTATATGCCCTCTGGTCCAAAAAAAATAACAAAACCATAGCCCGAAGGCAAAACAAAGACAACAACTACGGGACCACTAACTACTAAAGGGAGAGGAAACCGAAACTACAATCAAAAGTGGGTAAAAAACTCATACCGCAAAGAAAACAAATAAGGTGAGTATAATAAAGCATCAGCTTAGCTTGAAAGCATACACCATCCACCAGCATCATCATAAAGAGCAGCTTGATAACAATCTCGCAGTCAGTCTGCTAAGACAGAACAGCAGCATGCATGCAGTATAAACCAGGCCAAAAGATCCCAGCCATGAACCATCATCCATTAGCACAAACATAAGGAGGCCCAAGCAAGACAAAGAAGCATAAGATGCCACGACAAAGGTAGAGCAACAATTACAACAACAGAAGAGGCAGAAGAAGGAGTCCTGGTAGAAGCAACAAACAAGGTAGCAATAGGAATACCACCCACCATACAATCCAGGCCATCAGCTAGCACCTCATGCTAGGGGATAACACTAAAAATAGGGCCTCAACCCACTACACACCAAGCAAGCTAGAATAACCAAGACTCACCCATGACAACCAACCTCCACCACGCCAAAACAATAACAAAGTATACACCATCCACCAGCATCACAATAAAAACAGCTTGATACCAACCCCGTAGTCAGCCTGCCAGGACAGAACAATAGCATACATGAAGTACAAACCAGAACAAAGGATCATAGCCATAATCTATCAGCCAGCAACACAAACACAAGGAGGCTCAAGTAATACAGAATAGCATAAGATGCGTATATAGAGTTAGAACAACAACCACCACAACAGAAGAGGCATAAGAAGGAGCTAGGACAAAAGCAAGAAACAAGGTAGAAAGAGGGATACTACCCACCATACAATCCAAGCCAACAACTAGCACCTCATGCTAGGAGACATCACTAAAAATGGGGCCTCAACCCACCAAACACCAGGCAAGCTAAAATGACCAAGACTCGACCATGACAACCAACCTCCACCAAATAAAACAAAGGAAAATACCTTCCACCAGCATCACCATAAAATCCGCTTAATAACAACCCCGTAAACAGCCTGCCAGGACAGAACAATAGCATACATGCTGTACAAACCAGGACAAAGGATCGCAGCCATGAACCATCAACAGCAATACAAGGAGGCTCAAGCAAAGCAGGGAGCATAGGATGCCGAGACAGAAAATAGATCAACAACTACCACGATGGAAGAGGCATAAAAAGGAGTCCAGGTAGAAGCAAGAAACAAGGTAGTAATAGGAAAATTACCCACCATACAACCCAGGCCATCAGCTAGCACCTTATGCTAGGACAACAATAAAAATAGGGCCTTATCCCACTACACACTGTAGACACCCATTTGTGTCTCCCCAAAACCAAACCCGGTGATGAGTACCTTTCGCGTCAAACCATAATCGAATGAAGCGAAAGTGTGGAAAGTCTAGTGTTGCGGATAGTTTTAATTTCTTTTCTCTTCTCTCTGTTTTTTGAAAACTTATCTTAAGAAAACAGCTAATCCAGTTTTTTTGGTCTATGATATGGGTCCAATAGTAGTGTAGTTGGATGGGGCTTGACAAGAGCTTTCCAACGATATATTATAAGCCCAATTCCGATGAATATTGAGGAAGTTATGGCCTATTTACTAAACTGGGCCCGGTTTGAGCCTTATGTGCGGCCCAATGATCTAGGGGAGGGCCTTATATGATTTATCACTCCTAACGCAATTAGGAATGGTTTTAGTCTTCTAGAAGGTTCTTTTCATTCCTAATTCAATTAGCATTGATAAATTGACTTTTGTTGACTTTTCAGAGTTTAAATTAAAATCAAAGAACATTTTTGAGAAAAAGATACGATTTTATCCTCCTGTACAGCCAAATTTATCTGATTTTCGAAAACGCGTCAAAAACAGGATTGGCGCCTAACGCCAGCATTGGCGCCTGGCGCCAATGGCCAATACCTGGCGCCAATCTCGTTTTGCGTGCGGTAGACTCTATTTTGTTAATTTTATCTTTTTGGCTGATTTTCTCTATAAATAATGTCTTAAAAACTCCGTTTTCAATCATGAACAACCAGTTTTCAATTATATTCACCTACAACCAGTTTACATTCATCAATTTTCTCATTCTCTCTCTCTTTTTCTAAACTAGTCTTTTACATACAAAATTCCGCATTCATTAGATCTAGAAACACCTAGCCATATTTGAAGTTGCCTTCGCCTTAGACGTGAAAGGTTTTAATTTCTTAGGGTTTGGTCCCAAATCTCTCTTTCAATTATTTAATTTAATTGTTGATTTTATTATTTTCCTTGAAGTTACTAACGTGTGTATTTTGTTATTAGAAAGAGGAAGAGGCATCAAAGTAAGTGCTTTAATGGTTTTAATTGATATTATGACGTAGAAATCATGTTTAAATTGTTCTTATGATATTCCTAGTATCATGTTTAGGGAAAAGGTTATAATATCAAATATGCTTATTATGATTCTTGCGATGCTTCCTATGTTCTTCCTAATATTTATGGTTGTTAGTATCATGTTAGGGCTAAAGATTAGATATTTATTGCTTAGTGACATGCTAGGGTTTGTTATTAATCTTGTTAGTATCATGTCTAGGATCTTGCTATTGTTATGCTTTAACATGATTTAAGATTATTAATCATGATTATGATTATAATTGTTATAATTTATGATGATTATGAATATTATTATTATTATTATTATTATTAATATTATTATTATTATTATTATTATTATTATTATTATTATTATTATTATTATTATTATTTTGATGATGATTATTTTATTTATGATGATATTATTATTATTATTATTATTATTATTATTATTATTATTATTATTATTATTTTGATTTTTGTTATTATCATGATATTTATTATTATATTGCTTGATATTTATTGTTATTGTTTGATCACACCTTTTTGCATGTTTAAAGGGAATTGGTACTTGTAATCACGCTTAATAAGATAATTAATAATCTTGTTAGGGTTAATTTGATTATGATTTAAGTGATCGCCAATAATAGTTTTATTTGTGCATTAAATTTAACCAACATAGATAAACAGGTTTAGGGTTAATCCTATTGATTGCATGTTGGTCAGAAAGCGCACATGAATACGATCAGAATAAAGTAGAGGCCTATTATTAGGGCAGGTTCAATCTCTTTTAGGTTGGATTTGTACCTTCATCCCCGAACCCTTATTTGGTTGAAGACCTTATGGAGTTGACGATTTCTTGGATCGTTAAGGGGTGTAACCTTCACCTCGTGAACGGTTTACAAGTTCCTAAAACTTGTTGGCGACTCTTTTGCTCTATCTTCTTCCCTTTTGGACGCCACCGTACTTTAGTGTATGATCACAGTGGGGTTCAAGCTAGGGGTTAACGCTTAAAATATATTCCCTACAGTTTTTGGCAACTCCACTGGGGAGGATTTCTATTTTAATTCCTGAATTTGTTTCGGCAATGATTTAGAATGAGTGGATGAGACTCGAAACGTTCTAAGTATTTCATGTGCGTAATTTTGATTAACATTATTGTCATATGCATAAAAAAGATCTCATTGGAAAGACCATCCGTAATGAGTTAAAAACATAGGATTTTACACGTAGGAAATTTGAGAAATATCTTTCACAACTAGGACCGAAATAACACCGCGCGAAACTGGAAAATTTTATCGAGCACAGAAAGCTGCTGAGACATGTGGGAAGTAGCTCCAAGAGCCAGAGCATTGGCGCCAGCATTTTAACCGTAGCGCCAGACGCCAGCATTGGCGCCAGACGCTACAGCTAAAAGCTGGCGCCAGTCTCTGATTGTTGGCGCCAACTTCCCCCAATACCGAGCCAGAAATATGCGTTCTAATTTCGACCGGTTATTCGTATTGTTTGCTCGATCCTACTTCCTGATTGAATTTTTTCTCACTTTTCCGAAACCCATATGTGTTCTTCATATGGACATAACCCTCTGGGAATTCATGATCCATCTACGTGCTTGAACGCTCCGTGCAACAAAGGGTACATCCAAGATTGTTTAATTCACCAAACCATGGAAGCGAGTTATTTCTAAAACTCGCGGTGTCCCATCCACTCGAGCCAACCCTTCACGGTTAGGCTTCCACGCAATGTATCCGGACAATTAACCATGGACCCTTTATCGACTAAACCATATCCCGAACTTTAGAGAACTAGAGCCATGGTTAGGTTGCAAACTCATTGCATCATATTGTGCCTACTTGACTAATTGTGCATTATTTGTTGTGCATACTCTATGTGATTTTTCCTAACCGTTTGTTTGACTTGTGTTAAGACTAATTAAACTGATTAATGACTAAAGGACTTTGTTTAATTAATTAATTTGAGTCAATAAAGTCTAATATTTTAATCGAAATTGACTTAGTACGAGTTTAGGCGTACCCCAGTTGATTAATAACACCGAAAACAGTCCCAGATTGAAGCTCCAATATTGGCGCCAAGGTCTGAGCTGTAGCGCCACAATGTGGAGTGTGGCGCCTGGCACCAAGCTGCATAGTGTGACGCCAGTTCTATCGTTTGGCCGACAGTTCGGATTATTGGTCGAGTCATCACCTAGGGTCTAATTAACCAGTTTGCTAATTAATTCGATTAATTTTCGCTGTCAATAACACCTTGTCGAGTCGTTAAGTGAGTCTAGTCACATATTCTAGCCACATGGTCATGACACGAGTCTTAACATGTCACCTACACTCACTAGTCTTAGCACACACTTTGAGTACACATGTCACAATGACCATGTCTTAGGTCCATGCATGAGTCGATCTTTCCGTCATTTGAGTTGGGGGTACACTCTATTCCTAATTCTTCATATCCCTCCATCTAAATCTTCTTTCACATTCTATTCCAACCCTTCTTCACTTCCTCCATCCATTGCATGTTGAATAAAGTTTAAGCCAAATAATTAACAATGAATATCCCCAAATTCCTTTTCCACAGTACTTGGTCGAGGAGAGAAGGGTGATTAATCAAGGACAACCTCTTTATTCAGGTCTCACTTTTTGATAAACCGATTCGTCAAAAGAGGAAGGCTAAAAAGATAATGGCAACTCAAGAGGAAGTTAATGAACTTAGGAGTCAATTGAATAACGTGACTGAGACACTGAAGCTACTCACACTCAAGATCGATGATCCCGTGAAGCAACAACAAATGAGCCTCATGCAAGAGAGTCTAAGCAAGCAATCTAGCGACTATAAATTTCAGGGCATGAGTTCACAAGGGGTCTTGCTGGACAAGGAACTTCTTCCGCATAAGTTTAACGCCACTGACATCCCTAAATTCAAGGCAACAGATAACCCTAACTTTCATCTAAGAGCTTTCGAAACTATAATGAACATTAAGGGTATCGATAAGAAGGTTTTCCCCTCTCTGTTCCCACTATCTCTTGAAACAGTTTGCCAACAATGGTTCTTCTCCCTTGACAAGGAGAAAACCTCTACCTGGGAATCGATATTGAACGCTTTCGTTGATAGGTACAAGTGCAATATCCAAGTTGAAACCGACCATAGACAACTTGAGATGCTAAGACAAAAAGAGAATGAAGGCTTTACTTCTTTCTTTAATAAATGGAAGGAAACTTTCGCCAAGATGATTGAGGTCTCCACCGAAACGGAGTCTGTGAGGATGTTTATCAAGAATCTCCAAGAAAAGTATTCAAATCACTTAAAATATCAACACAACTTGAATACTTTCTAGGTTGTTTATGACATCGGAATTGAAATCGAAGACGACCTCGCAAAGCAAAAAGCTACCAACAATATTAACCACGGTGGCTGGAAAGGAAAGAAGAACGACAATCCTTCTTCTTCCGAAAACACCCACTATAATAATAATGTTAGTACCTTTGAACGTAATGGTGTCTTAGCCATGGACAATCAAGGATCTAAAAAGAAACCCAGGCGAGAGTTCACACCCATTGGAATGACCTACGATGCTGCTTTCCATCGTCTTTATGATCGAGGATTAATCAAACCTATTGGCCCTACCGAGGATCCAACACCAGAAAATCGATCTTCGAGATGGAATCCAAACTCCTATTGCAAGTACCATCGAGGGTGCGGTCATACTACTGATGAATGCTATAGGTTTCAAAGCATCATTCAAGATCTCATAGAGGCAAATAAGATCCCATTGCCTCTAGCTAGCGAGAAGACTGGATGATGTCGGAGCAAACAACACAGGACAGAGGCGAGCTTCAACGACAAGATTTCATGACCTTTTTTTCTATTTCTTTTTCATTTTTTTCCTTTCCCCTATAAGTCTAGCATAGGCACCTTTTCTTTTCCTTTAGATTAATTTTATAGTTTTTTCCTTTTCCCCTTTTTAATAAAATGAGCCTAACCACGTGTGCGAGGTTCGGCTAGAGCTACGTTTGGCCTGATTCCTAACGGATACGTAGGCAACCTCACATCGAGGTGCGATCGTAATAAACATGCATTTATATTCACATTCACTTGCACCATGATCATATCAAGGGATCTCCAATGCTCATCCCTATTCACTTAGAGCTAGACTTGGGGGCTTGATCCCTGCATCATTAGCTTATGTTGATCTTAAGTTTAGATGATGACTCAAGGAACCTAAGCAAACCATAAGGGCTTTAACTTTTGTCTATTAGCTTTGATGTATTTGACAGGTTTTATATGCAACGAATTTCTAGAGTTAGAATGGAGCATGGAACAAGTCTAAAGGATGAGCTATGGACAAGCATAGAAGACAATCAGTAGCCAAGTTCCTTTAGTGAGGAACTGAAGCTCCAGAGTCGAAGCTTCATTATGTTCCAAGGAGTCTATTGTATCTTTATTATTTATTTTAAGCTACTTGTATATATGTTAAGTATGTGGCAAATTGATAGAATTTAAGTGGATTTAATTTCAAGTTTTAAAGATTTTATTTTCCTTGTTTTAAACAAGATTTAATCTTATTTCTGAAAACTATTTTTTAAGTTAAAAATATCTTATTTATTTAAAAGATTTTTTGTTTTTATTTTATCCTAATCTTTTGGAAAATCTGACTTGGTAAAACTATTTTTTGAAAAACGGATTTTTACTTAGTCAAGGAAGTTGAGAAAATAAAGGAACCACTTCCTTTTGTGCGCTTCAGCTTGCTGCCCAAGCATCCACGAACTGCACTTCCTTATTTCATGGAAGTTGTGGTGTAGTGGGAGTGAAGGTAAACGTAAGGTTTCAACTGGTTTCCTATTATATAAATAGGATCAGTTTTCTGTTTTGAAAAGTACACTTGAGCATTACAATTTTTAGTTTTTCGAAAAGAGTCAAAAATCCACTTAAGTCCTTGAGTGTCCTTGTACTTAGCATCTTAGGGGTTTTGTCTTGAGTTGTATTGGGGTAGAGTTTGGGTAAACTCTAGAGTGTGTAATTGCTTTGAGTGAAGCAAGGAGAAAGAGAGAGATTCGAGAGCTTAACTAATTGAGGGATCAGTTAAGGGGGAACTTAAGTTCATTGAGGAACTTGAGTTTAGAGTCTTAATTTGTAATAGGTTGTTTGCCCTATTATTATTAAGAGTTGAGTTTAAAATCCCTTGTGGGCGTGGTTTTTCTTCTTGATTAGGGCCAAGAAGTTTTCCACGTAAAATCTCTCTTGCACTTTAAAGTTTTTGTTTAAGTTCCTTTAAGAATTTCGCAAAAATTACCCTAGTTCCTCTACAATACAATTCACCCCCCCTCTTGTATTGTTCATTCTAGTCAACAATTGGTATCAGAGCCGGTTCCTCGGAGAAATCAGGAAACCCTGACGAGTCAAGTTCCTGGAATCAAGATGAACAATCACGAGAAACTGGAAGAAGGTTACTCTACGCAGCGTCCTCCTATGTTCAATGGGAAATTCTACACCTATTGGAAGAACAGGATGGAGATTTTTATCAAAGCCGACAACTACCAGGTTTGGAGAGTGATCGAAGTTGGTGATTTTGAAATTACCAAAACTACTAGTGAGAATGAGAGTACCTAAACCCATGTCTGAATTTGATAAGGAAGATTTTGAGAAAATGGAAATTAATGCACTTGCTGTTAAATTACTTCATTGTGGTCTTGGACCCCATGAACACAATCGTGTCATGGGTTGTAAAAATGCTAAAGAAATTTGGGATTTACTTCAAGTTACTCATGAAGGAACTAACGAAGTGAAACGCTCTAAAATTGACCTGCTTATGTCAAAATATGAACGGTTTGAAATGCAACCAAAAGAATCAATTCAGGAAATGTTAACTAGATTTACTAACATTATTAATGAGCTTGTTTCTCTTGGAAAGAAAATCCCTATTGATGAGCAGGTCAGAAAAGTTCTAAGAATCCTCCCTCAAGATGAGAGATGGAGAGCCAAGGTAACAGCCTTACAAGAAACAAAGGACTTCACAAAGTTCAATATTGAGCAACTTGTTGGTTCCCTCATGACTCATGAGTTGCACCTAGGAACAAGCAACAGTGAAGGAAACCGAGGAAAAGGCTTAGCTCTCAAAGCTGGAGATCACGAAGACTCTGAATTCGATGAAGAAGAGGCTGCCATGCTGGTGAGAAGGTTCAAAAGAATGTTCAACCGAAACAACAAGTCAAGGAACTTCACCAAGAAATCCTCTACTTCAAAAGCTGACTCTGGTTGTCACAAATGTGGATCTCTAGAACACTTTATTTGTGAGTGTCCACTTTGGGATACAGAGAAAGGCAAAGGGAAGGCAAAGGAACAAAGTAAGAGCAACTACAACAAAACTCCTTTCAACAAAACAAACATTAGGAAGGCTATTATTGCTGCATGGGGAGATTCTGAAAGTGAGGATGAAGAGGAACAACCTGAAGAAGAAATAGCTCATTTGTGTTTGATGGCCAAACGTGATGAAAAGGCTTATAATGATGAGCTTGCTAAAGAGGTATTCCTTGATCCTAATGTGCTTAAGACTTATACTAAAGATGCTCTCATTGATTTAGTATTTGAATTGGAAGATGACTTGACTCATACTAGTATTCGTCTAGGTGAATGTCAAAGAGCTCTCAAAGTCTGCAAGGAACACAGTACGTGGATTGAAAATCAACGAACTGATGTTCAGAGTAGATTTTTTGAACATTTTGACAAGAATCTTCTCTTAAAAGAAATGAATGAGAAACTCAAGTTTGAAAATATCATGGTTAATGTAGAACTGACTCAATACAAACTTGCTAGTGCAGAAGTATCTCCAAGTTCCTCCTCTGAATCTTTGCCTAAATTCAATGAGGATTTTGAAAAATTAAAATATAATCTTGACGATTTAAGAATTGAAAAGGCAAAATTGGAGAAGGAACTGGAGCTTCGAAAAGAAAGAAGCATTAGTTAGTTTGGAATTCCTAAGTGGATTGAGAATGCTCAAACTAAAAGAACTGAAGGTCTAGGATTCATACGTTCTAAGCATAAGGGCAAGAAAAAATATGTAGACCTAACTAGTTATAAAGTATGTACCTTATGTGGTAAGACTGGTCATCTTGTTACTACTTGCAACAAGAAGGAACAGTCTGTTAGCAAGAATGTTAGGCAAGTTTGGGTAAAGAAATCTGATATTGCTTCAACGTCCAAGGAACCCAAGGAAACCCGGGTTCCTGAATCTAACCATTAAGTTCTTTTGCAGGTCCTAGTGAGGGGGAACAACATGTGGTACCTCGACAGTGGTTGTTCAAAGCATATGACAGGAGATAAATCAAAGTTTCTCTCACTAGAGGCCTATCCAGGAGGAACTGTGACCTTTGGAGACAACAAAAAAGGTGAAGTAATTGCTAAAGGAAAAGTAGGAAGGTCCAGTTCTCACTCAATAGAAAATGTACTTTTGGTCGAGGGTTTGATGCACAATTTGCTGAGCATATCACAATTTTGTGATAAAGGAAACTCTGCAAGTTTTACCTCTGATTCATGTCACATCATTAATGATAAAATAGGAAGGGTTGTTCTTGAAGGAACTAGAAAAGGGAACACATACATTGTGGATCTAAATTCTGTTCCAAGGAACAACCTTACCTGCTTAAGTGTCATTAATGATGATCCTTTATTATGGCATAAACGTTTTGGACATGCTAGCTTCTCACTCATGAATAAACTTAGAGCAAGGAACTTGGTTGTAGGGCTTCCCTCAGTCAAGTTCCTCATACAACACATCTGTGATGCATGTGTGAGAGGCAAGCAAGTCAGGTCTTCTTTTAAAAGCAAAAACATGGTCAGCACCACAAAACCATTGGAGCTAATTCACATGGATTTGTGTGGTCCCATGCGTGTTCAAAGTAGAAGTGGAAAGAAATATGTTTTAGTTATTATTGATGATTTTTCTAGATTTACTTGGGTGATTTTTCCGTCTAACAAAGATGAAACTTTTGATGAATTTGTGTCCTTTGCCAAAAGAGTACAAAAGACAAGTGGAAATCAAATTATCCACATTCGATCAGATCATGGAACAGAGTTTGAGAATTTAAGATTCGATGACTTTTGTAGAGAAAATGGCATGGATCATAACTTTTCAGCCCCAAGAACTCCTCAACAGAACGGAGTTGTTGAAAGGAAGAACAGGACTCTAGAAGACATGGCAAGAACTATGCTCATAGCTAGTGGTCTTCCAAGGAACTTCTGGGCTGAAGCTATTAATACTGCATGCTATATGAGACCAATCATCAATAAGACTCCTTATGAACTGTTTAAGGGCAGAAAACCCAATATTTCTTACTTTCGAGCTTTTGGATGCAGGTGCTTTGTTCATAATAATGGGAAAAGGAACATAGGAAAATTTGATGAAAGAAGTGATGAAGCTGTGTTCCTTGGCTATGCATCAAATAGCAAAGCTTACAGAGTTTATAATAAAAATACATTGTGCGTAGAAGAAAGCATTCATGTGATATTTGATGAATCTAATATGTTTATGAATGTGCAGGAACAAGACAATATTGATTATGAAATTGGTATGATTAGAGACAGGGAAGAAGAGGAAGAAACCTCCAAGCAAACCAAGGAAGTAAGTGAGGAACCTGAGCAAGAACATCAAGAAAATGCTGAAGTTCCTAATCAAGGAACCCCGGAGGAACAAGATCATGGAGAATCTTGCAACGAGGAAAATGCAGAAGAAGCTGAAGAAGAAGTGCCTCAAATAGGAGTTCCTGCCAGAGAGTTTCAACCAAAGCCATTCAAATACCAAGGCTCTCATCCAACATACCTTATTATAGGTGATATTGGTAGAGGAACTCAGACCAGATCACAGATGAGGAACTTATGTGCCTTTCAAGCCTTCCTATCCATTATTGAGCCAAGAAATCATGAAGAAGCTTTAAAGGATGCTGACTGGATAATTGCCATGCAAGATGAACTCAATGAGTTTGAGAGGAACAAGGTCTGGCATCTTGAAGAAAAACCTAAGCACAAAAAGGTTATAGGGCTCAAGTGGGTATTCAGGAACAAGCTGGATGAATATGGAACAATTGTAAGAAACAAGGCAAGACTTGTTGTGAAGGGCTATAATCAGCAAGAAGGTATTGACTTTGAAGAAACTTTTGCTCCTGTTGCTAGATTAGAAGCTATTAGAATGTTAATTGCTTTTGCCTCTTTTATGGGTTTCAAACTGTATCAAATGGATGTTAAGTATGCTTTCTTAAATGGCTTTCTTGAAGAGGAGGTGTTCGTGGAACAACCTCCAGGTTTTGAAAATCCCCAATTTCCTAATCATGTCTTTAAGCTTGATAAAGCTCTTTATGGGCTGAAACAAGCACCTAGAGCTTGGTATGAAAGGCTCTCTAAGTTCCTTCTTCAAAATGATTTTAAAAGAGGTAAAGTAGATAAAACTTTGTTTTTAAAATCTGAAGGAACTGATTTACTAGTTGTTCAAATATATGTTGATGATATTATTTTTGGAGCAACTAACGAAAACTTGTGCAAGTACTTTGCTGAGCTAATGAGTGGTGAATTTGAGATGAGCATGATGGGGGAACTCAACTTCTTTCTTGGACTACAAATCAAACAAACAGATAGAGGTATTGCAATTCACCAACAAAAGTATGTCAATGAACTACTGAAGAAATATAACCTTGACCAAGCAAAGACCAACCATACACCAATGGGAACAGGCACAAGATTAGATGAAGATCTACAAGGAACTAGCGTAGATCAAACCAAATACAGAGGTATGATTGGATCCCTTTTATACTTAACTGCTAGTAGACCTGATATTGCATTTAGTGTTGGCTTATGTGCTAGGTTTCAATCTAATCCTAAGGAGTCACATCTTACAGCAGTAAAAAGGATCATACGATATCTCAAAGGAACTGACCATCTTTGTCTCTTTTATCCTAGAAGTGATACTTTTGATTTAAAAGGTTTTGCAGATGTTGACTATGCAGGAGATTTGGTGAATAGGAAGAGTACTTCAGGAATGGTTCAGTTTCTCGGGCCATGCCTAGTTTCTTGGGGATCCAAGAAACAGAACACAGTGGCCTTGTCAACTGCTGAAGCTGAATATGTGGCAGCTGCAGCCTGTTGTTCTCAAGTACTTTGGATAAAACAACTAAGAGATTATGGTATGAAATATAATTGCATTCCTATCTATTGTGATAATACTAGTTCCATATGCATTTCAAAAGATCCAGTTCATCATTCTCGTGTGAAACATATAAACATAAGGCATCATTTCCTTAAGGATAATGTGGAAAAAGGCTTAATTAAGTTAGATTTTTGCGAAACTGAAAATCAAATTGCTGACATTCTTACTAAGCCTTTGAGAAGGGACAAATTTGAAAAGATGCGCATGGAACTTGGTATGATACAATTGAGTTAAGAAGACCTCAAGTTCCCCCAAGGTATAAGTCAGTCATGCATGCATTATATGTATCTTACACAATATGTATATGTGAAAACATAGTCCTACGCATTAGAGTGTATGGCAATGCATATGGGACTGTGGCTGTATGTGAAGAAATCAAATTGCATTAGGCATGTCTGTGTTATTACAAACTATGTTGATTTTTTCCTAGTTCCTCCGAAATAATCTATAAGATTTTATTCTATCTTTTTGTGAATTAATTAACTAGTAAGTTGATTAATTTTATCTACTTAAAATCTTATCTTTTGAATTATTCTTCATCGCTTATCTTTTAAAATTCAAAATCGTTCCTTGAAATTGTTGATTAAATACCCGTGACCTTTTGCATTCAATTCAAAGTTCCTGATCAAAATTTATCTTTAATTAATCTAAACCCTTCATGTCAAATCACATTAAAATCTGACCAAGTGAAAAGTTTTGTGCCATCCTTCATCAATCGACACTTACCCCATTCAATTAACCTTCTACACCATTCCACCGACCAAACTCACCCCTCTAAATTCCACCACTATATAATGAAGCCAAACCCTAACCACTGTTCCTCACCACCTCACTCAGTGAAATATAAACTCATATTTAGTGACAACTCTCCAATTCCCATGGAAATCTCACCCAAAATTCAAAACTCTCCTCAAAAGGAATCACCCATGGAAATAGAAACTGAAACCTCAAACAAAACTGTTGCGGAAAAACCTCAAAACAAACCCATGGCTCGCAGTGATTCGAAAAAGAGGAAGATCGAGGAATTAGACTATGAGGAACTGGGTGAACCAATTCAGGGGGAAAAGTCAAAGTCCGCTGCTGTCAAAAGACTTGAAGCCAGCTCTGAGCGTTTCATTCCTGGGTTTTGTATAAATCTAAAGTGGTGCGAATCGAGTAAGTACTCTGAACTTCTTGATATTCTTGAAGCACAAAATTGAATTAAGCTGTTTAGTGAATGTTATGACAATGTGATTGCACATGCACCTTTAAAGGAATTTTATGCGAACTTTAAGAATATGAATGGTGTTTGTGTTAGTAAAGTCAAAAACAAGAAAATCAGTTTTGATGCTGATGATTTAGCTGCTGTGTTTGGAACCCCTAATGAGGGATTGGATGAATATTTTAAGGGAGAAACTGAATTAAGTGTTGAGGGTGTTTCCATTGAAAAGATTGTTGAATCAATAGGGGGTAAAGCATCCAAAGTTCGAACCAATCATAACCTGTTTTCACCTATTCAAAAGCTGCTGTTTATTTTTGTTCATCTAGCTATCATTCCAAGAACCCAGCATAGGCATGAGGCAAACCATCTTGATGTTGTGCTTATGTATTGCCTTGAAAACAAAATACAGATAAATTTTCCTTCTTTGATGATCCAGCACCTCACTCATTGTCTTGCCTATCACTTAAAGGTTGGGTATATATGCCAATTTGATAATTACTCTTCTTGAAAGTTGTGGAATCTCCATGACTAACTATGAATCCCTTAAGCTTAAAACCAACCATTATGTCCAACCCAAAACACTTGAAGCCCGAAACCTAACTGTTGTTGAGGGAACTACTCAATTTCTCTCAAAATCCCTTTCTAAACCTAAACAGGATGAGAGTGGTTTGAAGAAAAAGGAGGATGAAGAGTTGGATAAATGGTTGGAGGAAGAGGACAATGAGAAAGAAGGTGAACAGGAAAGGAAAGAGGTGATTGTGATGTCAAATCCAAAGGGTACTCAAAGCTCTGGGAAGAGAAAGAGTACTAGGTTGACTATAAGGTCAAAAGGGAAGGACAAGGCTGAGTCTGCTGCAGTGGTTGATCTGAGTGAAGAGAGAAACAGTGCACCAGGGGATCAAGGGATCCTTGAAGAGAAAACTGGTTCTCAGGGGGAACAGAGCATTCTTCAAGCTTCTGTTGAAAAAACATTTCCTACAGGTTCAGGTTTTGCTGGCTTTAGCACAGTAAGTTCCACCTTGGAACTTAAGGCTCTCAAAGAGACAGTGCAAAAACTAGTTGATACTCAACCAGGGTTGATTCAAAGGATTGAAGCTCTTGAGAAGGTAGTATCAGACTTGGTGAAAGCTTCCACAGAGCTCACCTCAGCAATGCACCAGAACACATCAACTCTCTCCAAAGGGCAGGCTGATCTTTTGAAGAAATTGGAGGACTTGGTCATTGAGGAGGTGCTAGAGAATGATGCTGAAGAAGAGACCCAGTCCTCTGCCCCTAAAGCTTGATGTTTTCTTTCTGTCCTAGCTCTAAAACTTTATGAACTTGCTCGATTTTGAACTTGTTTCTTTTTGCTTCTTTTGGGTCTGTAAACACTTAAAACAGGGTATTTTCTTTTGTTTTTGTTGTTTTGGAGGAACATCAGTTTGTTTATATGGATGTTGCTTGCTTGCTTTATGACTATTTGCATACTATTTCTTCCTATATGTGCTTTGCTCTATGCTTTGGACACAAACCATTACAATGGTGCTGTGTTTAGATATGTGTATTTGTGTGCATTAATTTTGATGAACGCCAAAAGGGGGAAAGAAGGAAAAACTCAATTGTAAACAAGCTCTCCATCCATCTAAAACTATCTAAAAATAGAAGGTATAACTTTCATTCAGTTCTTTGTTTAGTTGTAGCTAGTTCATTTTGATTTTTAGTTTTTCTTTGATTGTTCTTCAATTTTTTTTATGAGTTTGCTTAGGTTTGTCATTCATCAAAAAGGGGGAATATTGTTGATCTTAAGTTTTGATGATGACTCAAGGAACCTAAGCAAACCATAAGGGCTTTAACTTTTGTCTATTAGCTTTGATGTACTTGAAAGGTTTTATATGCAACGAAGTTCTAGAGTTAGAATGGAGCATGGAACAAGTCTAAAGGATGAGCTATGGACAAGCATAGAAGACAATCAGTAGCCAAGTTCCTTTAGTGAGGAACTGAAGCTCCAAAGTCAAAGCTTCATTATGTTCCAAGGAGTCTATTGTATCTTTATTATTTATTTTAGGCTTCTTGTATATATGTTAAGTACGTGGCAAATTGATAGAATTTAAGTGGATTTAATTTCAAGTTTTAAAGATTTTATTTTCCTTGTTTTAAACAAGATTTAATCTTATTTCTGAAAACTATTTTTTAAGTGAAAAATATCTTATTTATTTAAAAGATTTTATGTTTTTATTTTATCCTAATCTTTTGGAAAATCTGACTTGGTAAAACTATTTTTTGAAAAACGGCTTTTTACTTAGTCAAGGAAGTTGAGAAAATAAAGGAACCACTTCCTTTTGTGCGCTTCAGCTTGCTGCCCAAGCATCCACGAACTGCACTTCCTTATTTCATGGAAGTTGTGGTGTAGTGGGAGTTAAGGTAAACGTAAGGTTTCAACTGGTTTCCTCTTATATAAATAGGATCAGTTTTCTGTTTTGAAAAGTACACTTGAGCATTACAATTCTTAGTTTTTCGAAAAGAGTCAAAAATCCACTTAAGTCCTTGAGTGTCCTTGTACTTAGCATCTTAGGGGTTTTGGCTTGAGTTGTATTGGGGTAGATTTTGGGTAAACTCTAGAGTGTGTAATTGCTTTGAGTGAAGCAAGGAGAAAGAGAGAGATTCGAGAGCTTAACTTATTGAGGGATCAGTTAAGGGGGAACTTAAGTTCATTGAGGATCTTGAGTTTAGAGTCTTAATTTGTAATAGGTTGTTTGCCCTATTATTATTAAGAGTTGAGTTTAAAATCCCTTGTGGTCGTGGTTTTTCTTCTTGATTAGGGCCAAGAAGTTTTCCACGTAAAATCTCTCTTGCACTTTAAAGTTTTTGTTTAAGTTCCTTTAAGAATTTCGCAAAAATTACCCTAGTTCCTCTACAATACAATTCACCCCCCTCTTTTATTGTTCATTCTAGTCAACAGCTTACCTTGCCTAAAAGTCACCATTATTTAACTCTTCTAATAATAATATTTTTCCACACACTTAGCCTTTGTAGCCTAACTTTAGTGTCACTTTCACACACATCACAGATACATGACCAAATATACTTCCCTTAGGAACCCTTTGTCATGAAATCTTAACACAATATTGAAGCATGCCTTGTCATATCAACATCACTCATCATTGCATCATAAAGTACAAAGTGCTTAGCCTCCGTGCCTAAGTTACCCAAATACTTTCATCGTGGAGTCAACAATTGAGAAAGCCTAGGATGAATTAATCCTTGCACAACATTTGACTAAGCTCATTTAACATGCACCTTCAAACACTTCGATTCCTTTTCACGTCTTTCTTTTTCGGGAGAAAGTCGGTACCCTCCACAAAAATGATGGAAATTTTTTGCTTTTTTTGCATTTTCGAGTCGCATGATCACATTACAATGCACACACGAGTCATGTACACATTGAGTCATTTCATGTCATATCACTTTGATTTGAGTCACACATGTCATTTCACTTTGAGTCGAGTCAACCTCGAGTCAATCGATCACATCCAGTCAAGTTTATACCTTGAGTCGTGTCAAGTCAATGAGTCAAGCAACATTAAACCTTAGGTCAACCCTATGATAATTAAAAAGATTGGCAAAGTTCTATAGTCTAAAATAAATACAGGTGCAGCAGAATAGGGAAGATCCTACTCCAATTCTTGGCGCCAGAAATATCTCAGCAACGACAGAGCTCGAAGCCTCTTAGAAAGGTGATTTCGACCTCATGCACAATTTCGGGTTCCTTGGTACGCCAGTTAGCCCCTATAAGCAATTTGACATGATTAGTAGTCGGCTCGATTACAATCGTAGTAAGTGATTGACCTGACAAAAAATCGTCTCACTTAGCTTAAGCGCCTAAAACACTGGCTTATTACAATCGGTTTAAAAGCAAGCACTTAAACGACAATTTTTCCAAAATTGGATTGTCATCCCCAACTAACAATATTTCCAAAAATGGATTGTCGTGCACCTTCTTCAAACGACAATTTTTCCAAGATTGGATTGTCATCTCTGGCAAGGTTTCCAAGCGTGGATTGTCGTGCTCCTTCTTTGTTTGGCAAGTTTTTCTAAGTTCAGATTGTCATACATTCATAGATCTTTGGAAAGTTTTTCGAGATTGGATTGTCATACACCCATTTCCCTATGGCAGAATTTCCCAAAGGATTGTTGCAGGACTCTATTCATCATAAATTTCGGCAAAGTTCCTCAACGTGGATTATCATTCATTTCAGTAAGTGGCAAAATTTCCCGAAGTGGATTGTCAGTCGACTCTGTTTTGCAAATGTTCCAAGACGCGGATTGTCAATTGTGGCAATATTTTCCTAAAAGGATTGTCGCATAGCGTTGGCAAATTTCCAAGGTGGATTGCTTTCAAGAGTTATATTCCAAGATGTGGATTGTCGATCGTAGCAAAGTTCTTATGAAAGATTGTTACGAAGCATTGGCAACTTTTCCAAAAATTGGATTTTGGCAAATTTTCCGAGATACGGATTGTCGCTTCATTGTGGCAACATTTCAAAGGATAGATTGTTATGTGGCATTGACAACTTTCCCTAAATCGGATTGTCATACATCATACAAGAGTTGTGTTGGCAACTATTCCCAAATAAAAGAGGATTTCCGACATACTGGTTCACAAGCAACAAAGCGCCGACGTACTGGCATGGCAGCATTAAGGATTAAAAAGCAGTGATCTTTTCGAAGACTATCACAGCGGAAATTGAACATAACAAAAAGAAGCTCTTTGTTCAGAGACGAGTGAACATCGAAACAGCAAGTTGGCGTTCCTTAGATTGTGGAGAGTTTTCACAAACAACTGAGGATTGTTTCAAAAGAAGCAATCTTCGATGGTATTCCCTTGGATGTGGAATATTATCAATGCGAAGGAGGATCGTTTCAGGTGAAGCAATCTTCTAATTTGGAAGCAATTACAGGCGTAGCGGTTTTCAAGCGGGATGGCATTCTCTAGCTTGCAGGAGGTCATCAAAACAATGGTGCGGCAGCAAATCGGTTACTTTCAGAGACGTGTGCTCGACGGTGCAAGATATGTGTTTCTTAACTCTTTTATTTGTTTAACTAACGCTAGTTTTGCAGGTATCAGCATTACAAGAGTGATTTAGGATCGCAGAACGTTCTGAATCATTCTCCGTCCCTATCGATACTTTGACTTTCGTTTTTGAAACTTGCGTTTCTCCAAACTCAGTCAAAGTGGGGGCTTCTGTAGACACCCATTTGTGTCTCCCCAAAACCAAACCCGGTGATGAGTACCTTTCGCGTCGAACCATAATCGAATGAAGCGAAAGTGTAGAAAGTCTAGTGTTGCGGATGGTTTTAATTTCTTTTCTCTTCTCTCTGTTTTTGAAAACTTATCATAAGAAAACAGCCAATCCAGTTTGGTTGGTCCATGATATGGGTCCAATAGTAGTGTAGTTGGATGGGGCTTAACAAGAGCTTTCCAACGATATATTATAAGCCCAATTCCGATGAATATTGAGGAAGTTATGGCCAATTTACTAAACTGGGCCCGGTTTGAGCCTTATGTGCGGCCCAATGATCTAGGGGAGGGCCTAATATGATTTATCATTTCTAATGCAATTAGGAATGGTTTTAGTCTTCTAGATTCTTCTAGAAGGTTCATTTCATTCCTAAATTCAATTAGCATTGATAAATTGACTTTTGTTGACTTTTCAGAGTTTTAATTAAAATCAAAGAACATTTTTGAGGAAAAGATACGATTTTATCCTCCTGTACGGCCAAATTTATTTGATTTTAGAAAACGCGTCAAAAACAGGATTGGCGCCTAACGCCAGCATTGGCGCCCGGCGCCAATGGCCAATACCTGGCGCTAATCTCGTTTTGCGTGCGCTAGACTATGTTTTGTTAATTATATCTTTTTGGCTGATTTTCTCTATAAATAGTGTCGTAAAAACTCCGTTTTCATTCATGAACAACCAGTTTTTAATTATATTCAACTACAACCAGTTTTCATTCATCAATTTTCTCATTCTCTCTCTCTTTTTCTAAACTAGTCTTTTACATATAAAATTCCGCATTTATTAGATCTAGAAACACCTAGCTATATTCGAAGTTGCCTTCGCCCTAGACTTGAAAGGTTTTAATTTCTGAGGGTTTGGTCCCAAATCTCTCTTTCAATTATTTAATTTAATTGTTGATTTTATTATTTTCCTTGAAGTTACTAACGTGTGTATTTTGTTATTAGAAAGAGGTACGAGGCATCAAACTAAGTGCTTTAATGGTTTTAATTGATATTATGATGTAGAAATCATGTTTAAATTGTTATTATGATATTCCTAGTATCATGTTTAGGGAAAAGGTTAGAATATCAAATATGCGTATAATGATTCTTGCGATGCTTCCTATGTTCTTCCTAATATTTATGGTTGTAGTATCATGTTAGGGCTAAAGGTTAGATTTGTATTGCTTAGTGACATGCTAGGGTTTGTTATTAATCTTGTGAGTATCATGCCTAGGATTTTGCTATTATTATGCTTTAACATGATTTAAGATTATTAATCATGATTATGATTATAATTATTATAATTTACACTACGTGAAAAAATAAAATTGGCACCGGTTCAAACCCGGCCTAAGGCACCGGTTTGAACCGGTGCCAATGTGGGGGGTGCCAATGATGATTATGAATATTATTATTATTATTATTATTATTATTATTATTATTATTATTATTATTATTATTATTATTATTATTATTATTATTATGATGATGATTATTTTATTTATAATGATATTATTATTATTATTATTATTATTATTATTATTATTATTATTATTATTATTATTATTATTATTATTATTATTATTATTATTATTTTGATTATTGTTATTTTGATTATTGTTATTATCATGATATTTATTATTATATTGCTTGATATTTATTTTTATTGCTTGATCACACCTTTTTGCATGTTTAAAGGGAATTGGTACTTGTAATCACGCTTAATAAGATAATTAATAATCTTGTTAGGGTTAATTTAATTATAATTTAAGTGATCACCAATAATAGTTTTATTTGTGCATTAAATTCAACCAACATAGATAAACAGGTTTAGGGTTAATCCTATTGATTGCATGTTAGTCAGAAAGCGCACATGAATACGATCAGAATAAATTAGAGGCCTATTATTAGGGCAGGTTCAATATCTTTTAGGTTAGATTTGTACCTTCATCCCCGAACCCTTTTTTGGTTCAAGACCTTATGGAGTTGACGATCTCTTGGATCGTTAAGGGGTGTAACCTTCACCTCGTGAACGGTTTCCAAGTTCCTAAAACTTGTTGGCGACTCTTTTGCTCTATCTTCTTCCCTTTTGGACGCCACCGTACTTTAGTGTATGATCACGGTGGGGTTCAAGCTAGGGGTTAACGCTTGAAATATATTTCCTACACACACCAAGCAAGCTAACAAACAAAAACTCAATTATGACAGCCAACCTCCAAAAACTATCCACCATCAATAAGCATAATCATAATATTACAACTAAATAACAACCCAGAAACCAGTTTGCTAGGACAACGACATGGCATGCATACAATACAAAACAGGACAAAGGATTGCTACCATAAACCATCAACCAACAACACTGATCACTAGGAAGCCTAGGCTGAAAAAGTAAAACAATACGCCTAGATAGTAGTTACAACCAAAGAATCAATTTCAAAATTACACAAAGATAACAAAAGGAAGGCAGAAAACAAAAATCAATCTTCCTTGTAAAAAGAAGAACAACAGGGAATACCTCAACCTCTACGAATCTGCAATTTAGGGGAGCTGCCACCAACCCTCGAGTTCAACCTCCAAAAAGAATCCCGCAAGCACTAGAAAACCCTCGGAGAAAGTCGAACCCAGAATACAGAGCAAAGCCCCGACAACAGAACACCAGCCAAGGGTTGAAGGACGACCGTCGAATCTACTGACTCGCCGATCACTCTGAAACACACCCCAAACCCACTAAACTAGACCCGACACCGGCGAAATAAACCAGAAAAAAGAAAACCCAGTCACCGGCGAACGAGTTCAGAACACAGCATCATCCTTGAGCGAAAACCCAGAAAATCGAGGGCTTGATTTGAAAAATCAAAACCCCAAAAACCTGGAATCAGCCAAACAATCAACACTTTCAGCAATTTTCGGCTGCTGGGAAAAAGATTAGACCCGAAACACCGCCCAGCAGCCAATTCAGCCAACACAATCGCCGGAACAACGAACCCTTCTTCAATCTTGAGCGAAGGTCGAAGAACAGATCCGAGTTCCAAAAGCTCTTAGGGTTTGTATTTTCCAGAAATTAAAGAACAAGAAACCTGCTTCCCCTATCTAACCCTTTGAAGAACTAATCCGATGAAGGCAACCACTGAATACTTCTCCAAAGGGTTAGAGAGAAGCTAGAGTTTCTCTCTCTAGAAACTAATTCAATTCACAAAACTTTGACTTTTATACTTTGTTAGTCATAATTAAGCATCTAATGCACCATAAAATAAAGTTCCATCTTTTCCTTTAATTCACGCTTGAATTACTACATCAATGAGTCCTACTCATCTATGTATTAAGCGAAAAGATATTTTGGTTGTCAATATTGACAATTTGAGTATGTAACTCAATACTTCATATTTCACCAAAACTACCTAGTATTTTGAATACATGATGTCCAATTGTCCTTTCGGACTTTGTTATAAAAGTCATTTATGAGAATTATGTTTTAGAAATGCTTTACCTTTCTTTGAGAACAATTCTCAAAGATTTCCTTTACCAATCATGGAAAACAATATAGTTTGATTTGGAATTCTACAAATACAAGTGCAAAGTATAACCATTTATCATGTAAATAACATGATAAGTTTGAAAATTAAAAGGTATTCATGCAAATTTTCAATCTTATTAAACGTCTTATCCGCGCATTAAAATTGTCCCCATTTGGCGAGAAAAAGTCGATTCCAAGATCCAAATAAACAAAGAGTTGTTAAGCATGGTTTGGCTTGTCTTAACACTCAATCTCCTAAGGTAAGCAACACTTTTCTAATGGCTCCAAGCCACTCTTGTTTGAATAAATCGTCGCATCTAATGCTCTATCAACAATTTATTCACTTTGCCACGACATGTTTGGACTCCATCACTCATATCGTTGAGTACAACTAAAACCAACTTGTATGTGATGTCTTGCTTTGGAAAAACCATCCACATACCTTACGTATAGTATCACAGGGAATAATAGTGATGCATCACTTTGGCGTAGCCTATCACTACTCTCAATAGGTCGATAAGTGTTGTTTTGGAATGACAATTTCACTCAATATTTTAGGGACCTAGGGTGTCTATGTTGGTTGATTTGAAGGAACTTAATTAATCATCATAACATTCAAAATCCTAAACATGCATCTAACATATAATTCATATATAAATGTTCATAAATATGTAAAGCATAAGCATTTTTATGCATATTGGCAACTAGCATAACCCCTTGAATTCTTCAAGTCGTCAAAAGGTATTCTTTTGCAACATCATGGCTTTGTCTTCCAAGAACCTCCGTCTTCAAGACTTGACCAAAAATATGCAACTACTAGTATCTACGATTAGGACTAATCTAAATATTAAGTTACAATAATACTCAACGGTGCACAGACCGTATTTAGATTTACAAAAATACATTACGGATCGCAGTCCGTATTTTCTAACTAGTTTCCATTTTATACAACATGTGAGACAATATACATTCCATTCATCCATTCAATTCATCCATTCACTATTTGTGAATGGTCCATGCTTTTTACAACAAAAACAAGTAACAATGCATAAACACGCGATAACTAGTAACTAATCTAGGTGGTTAATTCAATTAACATGCCTAATTAAAACTAGTCTAGTCAAAGTTTTTTTAACTGATTATGTAAATAAGCGCAATTAATATTTGAACTCCTTCTAAATTCCGCATCCAACTCAATTAATCCAATTAATTAAGCCAGTAAAACCCAGTTATTTGCCAAAATAAAATATTTGCAAAAGTAACTCAAAAACCCGAGGCCTAGCCTCCAAAATTTTAATTAAATAAAACAAAATAACTAAAATAATTAAAATGAATAATTAAGCAAAAATTACGTAGTCCAAAATATCCAAGTGCCTAGCACGAAGACTTGAAGTGCTCACAACTCGCACAATCTCATTGCACCAAATTGCTTTACAAGCATGTCTACGCATATTACCATCAATTTTGTACCAAGATACGCACACATACACACTCAATGCAAGCTCCACGCACGGTTTACCCATGGCCAGCCATAAGGCGGCTTCCGTGGTGCGCCATAGTGCCGCACAACAGCTCCCCCGCAAACACGCACCACTTCAAGGCGCGCAGCAGCCTCGGCAGCCTATGTAGGTTGCGTGAACAACCCTGCTGGCCAAGAGCATGCTTGGGGCTCTTAGGCCTCTATTTGGTTCTCATGCCTCGGGAAAAATCCCGATTTTTTGTGACATATTTAATCAATTCTAAATTAATATTAGAATCAATTAATTTTGAGGAAAAATGAAAATATAACAAGTTCAACTTAAATAAATTCATCCAAATGCATAAAACAAAAAATTATTCCAAGAACCATTCTTTAATAAAAATTGGTTTAACTTGGTGCGACAAAAATAAGAGGGCAATTACTCACTATTAATTTAATTAATTTAAATTAATCTTGAGATTATGAGAAAATAAAAGGGAGTTGGAAATATGAACGTAAGTTCAATAAAGATTCCAACTTTAATTCGAGGTTAAAATGGATAAAACGAGCTACTAATATAGTTAGCAACTTAAAACCAGAAAAAATTAAGCCATAAAAACACCTTGAAAAATATTATGATTTTAAAAATAAACGAGCTCCAATACCACTGTTGGGGTTTGGTGAGTGTGACTCACCTCGGAAACTAACCCAAAAACAAGACTGCACTCGCAATAAATAAAACCATAAACATAATTAACTAAATGACAAGATTAAGATAATAAGATTACCTTTGAAGCGTGTTTCGCCCGACCACTAGGGCTCTTACTTGAAAGCTAGCCTCGAAATTACGAAGGCCTCCAACGATGATTCACCCACAACTCGAACACCGACTAGGTTCAATGGCTTGGAGTTAGCAAGGCCCGATCAAAAAACCCGAGTAATTGAGTTCAAAGGCTTTCACAAAGGTGATACCTTTTTAAACTCTTGAGTTCAAAGGTTTTCTCTACTAGTGATCCCTTTTCCAGCTCTTACTCAAGCAAACAATCCCAAGCCATCTCTTGGCTATTTATAAGGAAAGCTTCCTTGTGAATTCCACTCATCTTTCAATATGGGACATTTTCAAAAAGGTCCCACATGAAAAGATTGATGAATTCAACCCTCAGTTAAATAAACCAAAGAATAAGTAACAAGTGTCACATGGTTAGGTGAGGACCACTTTCTCACTTGGTCTCCAAGGCAACTCACATGTATTGTGAGCTAACCATGTGTCACCCAATCTTGAGCCCAAAGTTGGGTTCGGTTGGGCCACTTTCTTTGGCCTGTGTCCATGACCCGTCACCTGGGTCAACGACCCCCTTGCCACATGCGCTGCCACCATGGCGCACTGCCAACGTGGCACGCTGTCACATGGCGCGCTGCCACTTGGTGGATGCCACATGTGCTTTCATATGGCGTGTTGCCACATGGCACGCTCCTATTTGACGCGCTTCCCTTGTTTTTGCGCAGCTAGGGTTTTTGTTTGTTACTAGAACCATTTTCCCGTTTCGCCAATTCCTAAATTTTGGCTCGACATTTAAGATTCTCCGACGCTCGGTTTTGACGCTCCAAGCTCGAAATTCCGACGTCTAAATATAAATTACTCGGCCGACTCATTAATTCTTTCCGAATTAATTCATTGCTTCGGCTCGTTAGTTGCTTGGGTGTGACCCAAAGGGGTTAAGATTAAGCTGTAATATTAATTATGCATTAATATTACTGATCGGAAGCGACCTCCACCCAAGCATTCTGATCACTTGACCTTACTGAATATATTAGCTTTCTAATATGGAAAAATTGACAAAAATAATCCTAACTTTCGCCGATTCGCTCAAAATAATCCCAAATTTGGATTATTTTTAAATAATCAAAACTTTAGGGGGTAGTCGCTCAAAATAATCCCAACTTTGGATTATTTTTAAATAATCAAAACTTTAGGGGGTAGTCGCTCAAAATAATCCCAACCGGTTACCTAACTTACTATAACAGGTTAGGTGACACGTGTCACCACGTCATTGGTTGAAAAAATAAATAAAATAAAAACAAAGCAGCTTTCCCAATGCCCACCCACGAACCGCCCTCCCCACCACCACCAACAACCCACGACTGGCAGCGCTACTCCCACAGGCATGATCGATGTCATAAATGGCACCCATTTGATGTGCGTTTAGGTTATTTTCATCTTCTTTTCATGGCTTTCATGCTTAATAAATGCTTAGTTTTATGCATTTGGGTTTGGTTTTACCTTTCCTCTCTATTTTTGTAGCTTTTATGCATTTTGTTGGGTTTTCTACTCTTTTATCCTTTATTTGTTGTATTTTCGTGGTTGTAGGTATTGTACGAGGTTCAGGTCTTGATATTGGTGAATTTCTAAGGTGGGAGATGCTTTTGGAGCAAGCTCATGTCAATTGGAAAGCTTAAGATGCAAGGAAGTGGATTCTCCAAGTTCTAACTCTTGCACTCTCAAGTCGTGCTCTCATGAAGATGGGGTGTTGAACCCACAATCAAGTGCTTTTGGGATTGCCTCTCTTAGTTTTCATCATCATCGTGTTATTCGTTCATTCGAAGACCTTAGCGAACACACGAAGTCGCGAGAAGATTCGAAGAAACCCAGAAGAGCGCGGACGCGCTGCCTCCTTGCGCGGGCGTTCTTCTGCAGGTTCAAGCTTCGCTCTTCTTCGTTTTACGCCTCTTATAAATACCCTTTTGAACCCAATTTTTGTAATAAGTTTCATTTTAGATTTAGATCACATTCTTAGCTTAGTTGAGATCTTCTCTCTCTAGTTTTAGGGTTAATTTTAGGAGTAGATTTTAGAGAGAGAAAGTGAGATTTTCAATGGTGATTGAGAGATTCAAGATTCAATGGTGACAATTGTGTTTAATATCTTCTCTATTATCAATGAGCATTTCTTTCTCTATCTCATTTTATTGCTTTGTTTAATATTCATGTTTATTTGATTTGATTTTAATTTGATTTTGTTGTTTGATGCTTGATTAGTGTAGTTGTTCTTCCAATATTGTTGATTCTTGATTTCTTTAGTTGTTAGTTGCTTAGATGATGATGTTTGAGTATTTTTTTGGCTAGGGATTGGGTGAAACTTGTATGATTGATTGATTGTGCTTAATTTGGGGATTGTGTTGATTAATTGTTGAGATTAAAGTGATTAATTGAAGTTTGCATGTGTGTAATTCAATTAGGCCTTGAGAATTTTGCTAGATTTCATTGTAGTTTCTAATGATACGGACCATTGATTTAGGAATTGCAATTGTCGATTGAGCTTGATTAGTGATGCTCCTAGTTAGAGTCTCTCGAAGTTGGCGCTAGTTTGACTTCTACGAGATAGCTTGTTGACTCTTTTGATTGAGCTTGTCATTAGTCTTTACAACCATTGACTTGCCTTTTTTTCTTGAGTTGCTACAATTGTCATGATTACTTGTTGATCCTCGTTCCTAGTGTTTTATTTGTTTGGTTCTTTATTTGGTAGTTGGTTAGTGTTCTCTCTTTATCTTTGTCTTCGACCTAGCTTAGGCGCATAATTGAGAGCGCTTGAACATTACCGTTCCTTTGGGTTTGACCCTTGACTTTCCTCTATACTAGTATTTAGGTTGGTTAAGTGTTTAAAAATTTAGTTTCACCGAGGGAGGATTAGTTTCAACGACCTAATCCAACCCCTCGTCACGGCACAGACTAGATCGGCAGCCACCTTCGATCTGCCATATCTTTTCCCCCGCGCCGGCGCTGCCCTCCCTTGCCCCCATTTCCCCGAAAAAACCAACCCCTAACAACCAAAATCTCTAAAAACTCCCTCCAACGTGTCAAACGCCCAAATACCACTTCTCCCACCCTTGGAACCCTAGCTCCCAGAGTTTCGAGGGTGGGGAGGGCCGATTGTGGTGTTTTGCGGTGGGGCTGGGCATTTTTAAATATTTGGGCTTGTTAATATTGGTGGTTTTTGGTTTGGGGAATTTAGGGGGTAAAGGAGGTGGCAGAGCCGGCACCGGCGCAGGGGAGGGGACGCTGAGAGCAACGTTTTGGGGCGGATGAGGTACCTGGGTTAGGTGGCAAAAGAAGGTTGTCGGTGGTGGTGGGGGTTGTCGTGGTTTGGGGCTGATTTTTTGTTTATTATTTTTTATTTTTTATTTTTTATTTTTTATTTTTATTTTATTTTTTTTGTTTTTGTTTTTAATTTTAATATTTTTTATTTTAAACGAATCACGTGATGACAAGTGTTACTTAAATAAAAAAAAAAAAATATATTACCTCTTTAACAGGTTACCAGTCACTTGGGATCATTTTTGAGCAAATACCTTCTAAAGTTCGGATTATTAAATTATAATCCAAATATGGGATTATTTTGCGTGAATCGGCGAAAGTTGGGATTATTTTCGTCAATTTTTACTTCTAATAATTCTGAACCCACTATCTGAATAATACACTTGTTAGAAGGACACCATTCCTTTCAACAAGTTTACAGGTGTTTGTGTATTTTTACTTGTTTATCATTGTAAAATGCTTGGGTCATTCAGAAATAGTGAATGGATGAATTGAATGTATATTCTTCCGCACGTTTTATAAAAAGGCAATTAGTGGAGCCTGATTAGGATAGAAAATACGAACTGCGTTCTGTCTCGTATTTTTGTAAATCTAAATATGGTATGTGAACCGTGAAGTATTTTGTACCTTAATATTTAGATTAGTCCTAATCATAGAAACTAGTATTTGCATTACTTTGGTTATGTCTTGAAGACGGAGGTTCTTGGAAGACGAAGCCATGAAATTGCAAAAGACGACCCTTGAAGACTCAAGGGATCATGCTAGTTGCCAAATGCATCATTTATGTTTTCGATATATATATATGATTATATATTTGAATTATATGTTAGATTCATGTTTAGGATTTCAAATGTTGCGATGATGAATTAAATTCACTTAATCAACCAACATAGAAACCCTAGGTCCCTAAAATATTGAGTAAAATTGTCATTCCAAAACAACACTTATCGACCTATTGAGAGTAGTGATGGGCTACGCCAAACAGAGGCATCACTATTACTCCCTAATTTACGTAAGGCATATCGGGTATGCAAGTTGGTTTTGGTTATATTCAACGATATGACTGATGGAGTCCTAACATGTCGTGGCAAAGTTAATAAATTGTTAAGAGAGCATTAGATGCGACGATTTATCTAACCAAGAATGGCTTGGAGCAATTAGCAAAGAGTTGCTTTCTTTAGAATATTGAGTGTTAAGACAAGCTAAAGCATGCTTAACTACTCATGTTTCTTTAGATCTTGGAATCGATTCTCACCAAATGGGGACAATTTAATATGTGAATAAGACATTTAAATAAGTGTGATTAATATGCATGATTTCAATCTTATTTAAGTATTATGAATGGTTCTTAATTTCAAAATTATTTCAATTGTGATCATGTCTTCAACTAACATCCACAACGACCTAATTTTCCCGGAACTTCCCAAAAAGTTACCACTTTACTTAAACTTGGTGAACTCTAAGGAGTGGGTAGAAGAACTTTGAAAGAGCCTCCGAAACTGCTACCTAGAGCACATTGTAGACATACCCATCCCGCATTGAGTGGAGTTATGATTGCAAAAGAGTCTCACGACTTATGGCAAACTCTATCCCGGAATGATTGAAAGGGAAGTTCTCCAACTATTTTCCGGACATGCTCCTCAAAGCTCTAGAGAATATAGTCAATTTGAGGGTCACCAAGAGCATCAATGGCGACTATGATGGTCTCGTGGAGGAAGTGAATAGGTCACTCTCCAACATAAAGATCAAGCCACCGCAAGAGGGGTGCCTAGCCAAGAAGAGGCAAAAGGTATGGGCACTAGTCTACAATGCTAGAATATGACTTGTATTGTCACTTCAAGCTCACGTGCTTTGAATGATAAGGCTATTCACTCACTTGGCGCTCATTGGCAAGCCAGTGGAGGATGAGCAAGCTGCTCTCGGGCTATTGAGTTCTTTCCACTCGGAATATATCGCATTGAAGATGCGGCTAACTACTAATCGTGACAAGATCACTTTGATGGAGGTTGTCAATGAGCTTCAAATGGCCGACCCTTATGAAAGTGATAGACTCAAGCTTGCTTTAAAGGCAAAGAAAAAGGAGTTCAAGAACAAGGCAAGAATGCGATGTTTCTAATATAGTAGGCAGAGCCACTACAAGAGATAATGCAGCATGTACCTAGAAGATGAGGCTAAGGGAAGAGAAATCTTCACCTCGGGTATCATCATTATAAATTGCACATGAATACAAGCAATTCATAAGGTTAAAGTACCATTAATGACTCACTATATGCCCTATTTTAGGAACCAAGTGAGAAGGGCTTACCAAGTGGATGTTGATGTACAAGCAAAAGAAGAAGTTAATCCTTCCATAAGGATTGTAATCACACAGTTTGTCTTGTCATAGAACTTGTTTAAGTTTTTTTTATCAAACATACATCGATCTTTTAACGTTGGACGTCATGGTTTTGTTTTGATCACTAGACTATTGTTTCAAAAGTCTTGATGTTTATGGTATGACATGTTTTATCTAAAATGTGTTCTTTCTTTAGACAAACATGGAGTCAAATCAAACGTACTTGTAGCATTGTCGTCTTGGCCACATTAACATCAAACACATCAAGAAACTGGTACAAGAAGGTTTTCTTACTCATCTTATTTGCAATCTTTTGAGAATTGCAAAGCATATCTATTAGGCAAGATGATTAAGCATACATTCTCAAAATTGGGAGAAAGGGCATATGACTTGTTGGGCCTAATACACACAGATGTATGTGGACCAATGAGCTCAACCACAAGAAACGGCCATCGATATTTTATCACCTTCACAGACGACTATAGTAGATATGGCTATGTCTACCTTATGTCGCATAAATCTGAATCATTTGAAAAGTTCAAAAATTTCGGAGTGTAGTTGAAATTAGCTTAGCAAGAAAATCATAGCCCTTTGATCGGATCGAGGTGGTTAATACTTGAGCCAAGAATTCAATGACCATCTGAATGAAAAAGGCATAGTTTCAAAATTGACACCTCTAGGAACTCCACCATGGAACGAAGTATCCGAGAGGAGAAATCGAACCTTGTTGGACATGGTACGATCTACAATGGGTCTTAGTGATCTTCCTATCTCTTTCTAGAGACACACACTTTTAACTGCGGCACTAACACTGAACCGTGCTCCATCAAAAGCTAAAGAAAAGACTTCATACGAGCTATGGACGAAGAAACCTCCTAGGTTATCTTTCTAAAGATATGGAGATACGAAGCATATGTCAAGAAATTATTTTCTGATAAACTTCACCCCAAATCTGACAAGGTTTACTTTGTGGTATACCCAAAAGAAACCAAAGGGTATAACTTCTACAATAAATCCGAGAACAAAGTGTTTGTTGCTCATGATGGTGTCTTTTTGGAGAAGGAACACCTTTCCAAAAATGAGTAGAATATCAAACTCGATGAAGTTTAAGAGGACGAGCAACAAAATCAAATTGATAGTCAAAGTGCTCAAATAGCATCTGTTGAAGCTGGTCAAAATGTGCAAAGTCAAACCAACAATGCAAATGCCCTGTCCATTATCCTGCGTAGGTCGTAGAGGCCGAGGTCTTAACCTGATAGGTATTGTGGTATTGTATTAAACGAGAATTATAACATCCTGGTAATGGATGGAGTCTAACCAATAATCTACAAGCAAGCGATGGCGAGCACCGACTCTATTAAATGGCAAGAGACCATGAGATCTGAAATGGATTCCATGTTTGAAAAACAAGGCTGGGACTTGGTTAACTTACTCGAGGGTTACACACCCATCGAATGTAAGTGGATTTTCTAATTGAAAACCGACAAATATGGAAATTTTTTCATTTACAAAGCTAGACTAGCAGCAAAAGGTTACAGGCAAATTCATGGTATTGATTACGATGAAACCTTTTCTCCGATCGCAATACTTAAATCCGTTTGGATCCTCCAATCAATTATTGCATATTATATTTATGAAATATGGTAGATGGACGTCAAAATTGTCTTTTCAAATGGGATTTTGGACGAAAATGTGTAAATGACACAGCCTGAAGGCTTTGCCAACCAAAAAACTGCTAGGAAAGTGTGTAAGCTTTAAAAGTCCATCTACAGGGTAAAGCAAGCTAGTAGAAGTTGGAATCTGCGATTTGATGAAACCATTAGTAAATTTTGTTTTATCAAGAATCTAGATGAATCTTTTGTTTACAAGAAGGTCAGTGGGAGTAACATCTACTTCTTAGTCTTATATATCGATGACATCTTTCTCATTTAAAACAGCATTCCAATGTTAGAGTCTGTAAAGGCCTGTCTTGGATAATTTTTTTCAATGAAATACTTGGGAGAGTCTTAGTACATATTGGGAATCAAGATTTATAGGGATAGATCGAAAAGGATGATTGGATAGAGCCAGAGTACTTTTTTTTTAATAGCAAAAATATTTCATTAATTAAAATTCATACGACATATACATTAGAGATTCGACGTTAACAAATACATAAGATATTGAATCAAACAAAATTTTCCTTCATAAAAACTACGATCGTCGAGTAGATCTTGCACTGCGGAGCATCTCCCACTTATATCACTGAAAATTACAGCCTTGTTAGAGACACAATCTAACAATCCTTTGTAGCCGTGAGGATGTTTTCCTTCTGATTCATCTGTTAGTATTCGAAAACTTGATAAATTTTTCACCAACAAAATAATTTCATGACAATCCATTAGATCTACTACCATGGATTCAAAACTAAGAAATTTCTCCCTTGAAAAGAGGAGATAAACCTTGTCTTTCGAAGGAGGTCAAAAAGCCCTTGTCTTTTGATGTAGATCGGAAACCCTTTCTTTTGAGGGAGAAAAGTTCCTCCCAAAAGGATGAAGCATTATTATAAACCTAAAAAAACAATCAAGAAATAAGGATTGGGGCTTTCCACCGATTAAAATTGATGGAAGCCCCTTCAAAATTCAACAATGGAGGCTAGGATTTTAGAGAGAGAAAGGAGGAGTTTAGAAGTGATATAGTTGATGATTAATCTTGGCATAGTTAGCCAGAGTGCTTATATTGATAAGGTATTGGCACAATTTAATATGGAAGAGGCCAAGAGAGGTCACTTGCTCATGTCACATGGCATGACCTTAAGCAAGAAGCAGTGTCTAAATACACTTGATGCGCGAGAAAGGATGAATTAGATTCCATAAGCTTCGCTAATTAGATCGATCATGTATGCCATGATATGTACTAGGCTAGATGTATCGTATGCCTTGAGTGTTACGAGTAGCCGATGCCATCCAGACCTAGGAGAGGCGCATTGGACTGTGGCCAAGAATATCTTAAAGTACCTAAAAAGGAACAATGATAAATTCCTGGTATATGGTGGCTCAGAAGAATTAGCTGTTAAATGTTATACCGACACAAGATTCCAAACAGACAGAGACGATTTCAAATCACATTTTGGATATGTGTTATTTATAAATTGAGGACTGTTTAGTTGAAAGAGTACCAAGTAGAGCACAATTGCAAATTCTACAACTGAAGCCGAATACTTGGCAGTTGTTGAAGCGTCTAAGGAGGCTGTTTGGATTCGTAAGTTCGTTGGTGAACTTGATGTTGTACCCTCTATCAAGGGTCCAATAGCACTCTATTGTGACAACAATAGAGCTATTGCTCAGGCTAGAGAGCCAAGTGAACATCAGAAGGTCAAACATGTCAAGAGGCAATTTCACATGATAAGGGAATGAAAATCAAAGGGTGAAATAAGAATTTGTAAAGTTGGAACGGATGATAATGTAGCCGATCCTTTTACTGAACCTCTGCCTTAAGTCAAGCACAACAAACACGGTGAGGCAATGGAAATCAGGCACGTTTAGGGTTCGTTTGGTATCGTTGTGGTTTTTAGTTTACTGGTTTTTTTTGGTTTTCAAACTCATATGATATATGTCATATAATAAAACAAAAATTAGACAAACCCAGTAAAATCATGATAATATTGAAAACTGACAACTGAAAAGTGAAAACACCTTTTTCTTGTTTCCAGTTTTTGGTTTTTTGTTTTCAAAAAAACTAAAAACAAAAAACAGTTCCAAACAAGCCCTTAAAGATCAGCTTTGATTTCTTAATTTAGTGTTTCAATTAATTTTGAACATTTTAATGTAGGACACTAAGATGAACCATTCAAGCTTTGGAGTAATTTAATTTCTTGCAATTTTATCACTCCGTTTTCTATTTCATTCTGGTTTAGGATTAAATAATGAGTCCATTTGACTCTGAGAATATTCAAAATAGGGTATCAAGACCAATCTTGGATAAAGAAACACCTATTAAGTAAACATTGAATATTATAATGAAAAATTGTCCCTAATCGAGGTCATTTAAATTATGGACGATTGATGACTTCTTGAGATTAGTATGTAGTTTCATTTATAGCACCGTTTCTTATGATACAAAGACATGATTGTCATAAACCATTTGCACATTTATAGGTTTTGAACCATACTGGATTGACCTATAAGAATACTTTAAGAGATTTAACAATCGTCATAAGTATACTTCTCATTATGGGTATCGGAACCTCTTTCCTTGACCGTGAGTATTGTGAGTTATGGTGTTTGAGTACTAGTCCGTTTTGATGTTGTCAAACGAATGTCGTACATGGAGATTATAACGGCAACACTCAGGCGGCTAGGTCCTCTTAGTAAGAGAAGCTTACATTACAAGACTGGGAATGTCCCCCTACTAATAATAGGAAATATGTCTTTATTGTTAACAAGGCCTCTCGAAGAGCAAGACTGTTAATATGCATGGTCGTGCTCGGATGGATTTTAGAAATCATCTGTTTATTGACAGTCAAACTCGGATTTCGAGAAACACTTCTGGACGTATTAAGGATGCCGAATAATCTTACCTTATAGTTCATGAAGAAACATTAAGCGACATAGGAAAAAGGCTATATACTAAAAGCGCACTTGCCCAAAAGGACAAGTGGGAGATTGATAGGAAAGGTGTCCTTCGATCAAGTGTATTGCTCTGGTAGAGGGTTTGGAGCTATTGAAAAGCTATTTATTTTGTAAGTACAAGTGATCAGAATTCCTAGGTGGAGGCCACTTCCTATCAGTAATATTAATGCATAATTAATATTACAGCTTAACCTTGATTGAACCCTTCGAGTCACACCCAAGAAACTAAAGATCAGACACAATGAATTAATTCGGAAGGAATTAATGAGTCGCTTGAGCAATTAATATTTAGACGTAGGAAATCGAGCAAGGAGCGTCGAAACCGAGTGTTGTAAGTCGAGTCAAAATATTTAAAGACAAGATGGTAAAATAATTAATTAATCAATAATTTACTGAAATACCTCTAGCATCAGAATTCCCCAAGAAGCCTAGGGGCATGTGGTATAGTCAAGGTTGCATGCACACCAAGTCGAGCCAAGGCTGGCAGGTGCGTGCTAGCATGGCACGCACATAGCCGCAACAACTATGGCGCGCCAGCAAGCTAGCAAGGCACGCACATAGTAGCAGCAGCTATGGCGCGCCAATGTGCTAGCTATGCTTGCGGGGAAGTGCGAGGCAACAATGCAGCAGCGCACAGCAGCCCGCAGCAATGCATGGCGTGCTAACGCGCATGCTGCAGGCCAGTGCGCGCAGCTGGCGTGCCCAGCCAAGGGTTCAGGAAGCTAGCAAGGCAACCCTTGGGACCCAAGGCTGGCAGCGCCAGGTGGCGCTCGCGGATTGGTGCTAGTGGGTGCATATGGCCGATTTTCCTCAAGCCTCGCGGATTTGTGAGGCTCGGCTTTTCTCAAGTAAGAGCTCTGTTTGGGAGAGCGAAGCACGCTACAAGGGTAATTTAGTCATTTCTCTATTCTTGTTATTTATGCATTTTGCTATATTAATTTTGAGTTTGCTCTTGGGATCGGGTTTTATTTTCGCGGTGATTCAGACTCATCGAAACCCAACACGACATCTATTTTCATAATACTCTAATGACTCATTAATTTCATTAGGATTAATTTATCATTACAGATCGTTTACTTGATTGGGTGTGATCCATAGGGTCCAATCAAGATTAAGTTGTAATATTGATTATACATTAATATTACTGATAGGAAACAACCTCTAACTAGGCATTCCAATCACTTGACCTTGCTAAATAATTAGCTTTCTAATAATTCCAAACCCTCTATAGGTTTAATATACTTGTTCAAAGGATATCATTCCTTTCATCGGGTACTTTGCGGGTCAATGGGTTAGCAGATCGGGTCAAATGGGTCGGGTATTTTTAAACAACCCTAATTCTCATCCAAATTCATAAATCTTCCGTTAGCTACAGAGTCCAAAATCATTCTTGAATTATATCCAAGCCCATTGTAGAAAGCTTGGATTATTTGCCATTGTGTTATCCCATTATGGGGTATTCTCTCTGCAAATCATTAAATCTATCCCAAGCTTCATATAAAGATTCATTCGCTTAGCTTCTTGGGAAAAATTTAGGATCGAAGTCCTTAACAAAGTTGTCCTCTCTTCAGGGAAATATTTATTATAGAAATTCATATATAGCAAGAGTACTCCAATCAGTAATGCCAAGGGCAGCCCTATTCAATCCATTATACCACAATTTAGCTTTACCACATAAAGAAAAAAGGAAAACGAATCTCCTTGATTAGTCCTGCGTGACCCAAGCTTGTCTGATAGTGTTGCAAAATTGGCAAAAATCCAAACTATGAAGATTTTGATCTTCACCCATAGCTCCATTAAATTTCTTCCTTTTGATCATAGTAATAAACTGGGGTTTAAACTTGAATTATACTCCCTCGAGATTTATTGTAGGAGAAAGGTGTGGAAAATCACCTAGGGAAAGCTGCAAATAATCGCTAAACATGCGAGGTGGCGGTGGTGGCGATGGATTCATTTGTTATTCTATGTCTAAGAAACTTTTGAGTCACTAGAATCAGATGGAGGATCCCTAGGAAAATCACTCCCAGAATCAATCAACATTTGCTTGTAAAGATTCTTTTGTCTATGAAAGGAGCGCTTAATCTCATAATAGAATGGGATATAACCTGATCTAAAACACCTATGTATAAAGAAAGAACTAAACAAAAAATATGAGAACTATCCCAAAGAACCTTCGTTCTATGAGACGAAGGAAAATAATCTGTACTACAATTGGAAATAAAAATAAAATTGTTTCCCCCGGCAACGCCGCCAAATTTTGACAGTCTAAAGTCCTATCACCTAATCAAAAGTAATTCCTAAAACCACTATCTAAAATAGATAGGGAAGTAGGGTCGAATCCACATGGAAACAATGTTCTTTTATTCCTAATAAATTATAATAATCTAAAGTATCAAGAAACGAGTAAAAATTGTGAGAATTATATTATGAAAATAATCAAACTAAGGGAATAAGCAATAATAAAAGGTATAGGTTCATAGGTTCACCAATAATTAATATTTCAGGATAAAACACAACAATCAATTATTAATGCATACATCAACCAAATTATAAAGCGCTTTCTTACTAGTCGTGCCCTTATTCACCGAATCAAATTCCTTTAACTCAGTCTTGGGCTTGAAATACTCGATCATAAAATAAGATCCAACTACAACATTTTCATAGTGGCTCAATAAGCTCGAAAATCATCATAAATCTGCAAATTCTTACAAAATATTATCAATTCTACAAAAACATTATAAAACGTAAAGTAGTAATAAAAATAACTCCGCGTATCTCAAATAAGCACAATTATGACCGTGGGACCGGCAATAAAAACATATATAAAATTAATTCATCACGAAATTATTTATAAATAACAAATCATGTATAACTACATAAATATTATGTTGCACTTAACTCATATAATTATGTGTATTGATACATTATTTAAAATTTGCATATTATTGTCATATTCAATAATCCAGTACTAAATAAATCATTATTTCTTCATTTTTTTAATATTTTTAAAAATAATTTTTAATTGAATACAAGTGTAGTCAATTGACCAAGTTTCTTTGAAATTAGATATACCCCTAATTATAGTCATTTTTAATTCATAACTCCTATTGCTTTTCAGAATAAGGATATTTTGATATATAGATGAGATTTGACAACCAAATATGAAAATGTTTGTATAATGCAAGAAAACCAAGTTATGTCATCGATATGTGAGGGGTACATGCATATTGTGGTTCAATGTGATTTTTGCTAACATTTTGACTAATTTTAACCTTTAATTTTGTTTTTGCAAATGGGAAATATTTGGATGATCTGGAAAAGATATATTGCGGCGACGTTATTGGAACTTGGCCGCATCAAGAGTTTAATAATCTCGATTTCACTAGCAGATTTGTCCAAGGCGAAGGTGTCAAACGCAATGAAGGAGTGAAATTGGGTAAGAATGATTAAGTTGTTTTTATTTGTGATCATACGTTATAGTTTTATTAACTTTTTTTTTTTAATTGTTAAAGAAATGGAGTACCACGAAGAAAAAAAGAGTTAAAAGGTAGAAGATCAGCTCCAAAAGGGTAATGTGCAGATCGAAATAATTAGTGCACAACACCAAGAAACTCTTCAAGATGGAACAAGAGAAGAATGTTGTACTATTTGGGATGGTAACACTTAAACCTGTTTTTTGTTCATAGACTTTTAGTGAAGATGGTGGTTGTGGTGACCTTGCCTCTGACATGCTCCCTCTATTTTTTTTATTAATGCTCCACTTTCCTTAATATATTATCATTAATAAATATTCTTAGATTTAACCACGTGCAATGTACAATTTTTTTATGCAATATTCTGTATAATTTTTGTGATCTCTTAGTCTCTAATTTTTTACTATTTAATTTTTACTAATATCAAAAGCTTTTTTGGAGCGTGTGACTTCACCTTCTTTGCTAATAGTTGTGTAGATTAGAGAAAAGATAGATTCCATGTATTCTTCAAGGGGAACTCGTCGATGCATGGAATCCATTCTCCTTGTACTTGTTTCGGTTGTTTATGCTTTGTATGGAGAGGCTCGATCAAGTGATCGAGGATACTATCATAATTGTAAAATGGAGACCAATTTTACGCTAGTAGAGAGAGTCCATTATTCACGAATTTACTCTTTACAGACGATCTCATCCTCTTTGAGACAAGGGTTGGACCTAGGTCGTTAGCTAATTCTTCCCTAAGTCAAACTCAATTTGTAACGCTTAACAAACCTTAACGAGTATAGGGAAAGCTAAGGGTCGAACCCAAAGGAATGAATCAAAACCATGTTGTAGTCTAACGTTAAGCTATTTCGGAGAAATGTTAAAGGTTGAGTATGGTAACTAGGATAACAAGAATCAAGAATTCAATCAAATTGCTAAACACTAGGGATATAGGTTCCACATGAAAGCTTAACAATCATGCTAGTTGATAGAACACCCGATTGACTCAAACGTTGCAAAGGAAAAACATAAATCATAATCAAAGGAATTCAAGGGTTATCTCTTATAAACCAAACTAGGGTTCACTATGAGTGATTAACAAGGAGAATCACAATCAAATTCAATTAATTAGAGCAATTCCCAAATCAATTGTTCGTGTCATTGGGATTTGCAATGCAATATAGATTAATCTTATAGGTTGATCACTCCTAGTCTAATTAATCACATGCACAACAATGTCAGCCAATTTAATTGCAACAATAAATCAATCAAGGATCATCATGCAACTAACAACAATCATCAATCAAGTATGCTTCCCCTTCTCCCTATCAACTAATCTACTCACTAATCATGGTGAAATCTAAAACTAGAACAAATTCAATCTCAAACATATTCATCTCAAGCTAAATCAAAAGGAAATACAATCAATCTATAACTTATCAAGACTAAATCAAAATCCAAACCAAACATTCAAGCATAAAAGTAAATTGCAATTGAAGTAAACTAAAAGGAAAGAAATCTTACTAACTTGATTGATATTGAAGAAGAATCAAAAACTTGATTGAAGAAACAATGTTGAATTACAATTAAAATCCAAAAATTACAATATCAAACTTTCTCTCTAACTTTTCTCTACTTTCTCTCTCTAAAAACTAAGCAAATGAAATATTATCTAAAAGTTTGTCTTTAAAAGGATTTACACGAGTATATATAAGCAAAGAACAAAAGTTGATCGGCCGCGCCCTCTCCTCGAAGACCCCGCGGGCGCGGAGAAATGGGTACGGAACCCATAACTGCCTCCGTGGGCAGTCTGGGCAAAACCCGCGCCCGCGAGTACTGTAGCCCGCCCCCGCGGCAACGCTACCTGCGCCCGCGGCATAGGGCGCGGCAAAATGCTCTATTCCAATACAAGCAGGGGCCACGGTCTCTCTGATTCGGAGCGCCCTCTCCAAACTCTCCGCGCCCGCGGGTAGACCGCGGGTAGGGCGCGGAGAGTTCCTGCCAAAATTCCCCAAAATTTGCACCAAAACCCGCGCCCGCGGCTTCGAGAGAAAGTGGAGAGCCCTCTCCGAGCCCTCTCCATGAGACTTGAAGCTCCTTGGTTGGCTCTTTTTTCTCCTCTTGAATCCTTTGCAAAGCTAAGTCTTTAGGTACGTACAAGAGAAACTAAGGAAAGAAATAGAAGAGAAAAAGACCAATATAAAAGGAAAACACTAAGAAATGCACATAAAGGAAAGTAAAACACGAGAGAAAAAGATATACAGAAACTAGAGAAGAAATGATCAAAATGGTAAAAGAAAAGCATGAAAAGCATAATGAAAATATCCTAAAACACTACCCTATGAGTGCCATAAATGACACACATCAAATTCCCCCAAGCTAGACTTTTGCTCATCCCGAGCAAAGCAAAAGCTAGAAAGGAATAAGGATGGCTTATTAAGAAAAGAGAAAGAGAAAAGAAGAATATACACTAATACTCACTAACGTAGGAATCACGGTTGTTTTTAGCTACAACAAGCCCTTGAAACCCTAAAGTCGTCTATGAAGACGAGTGAGGTCTCGTAAGGGTTTCCTAAGAGCTTGACCCACAACTCTTTGAAACAAAAATGAGGTAAAATCATTTAAAAAGAAAAGTAAAACAAAAGTTCAAACAAATTGCTCTTTACAAGGACTTTCACAAATAGTCAAATGCATGAACACTTTTCTATAAGGAATAGGTATGCATGCTTCAAGATATTCACGGTTGATTGAAACATAAGGTATGCTAAGCGTAGAGAACTAATGAGGCGCGATCCACTTTCATCCCGACCAATCTAGCCGCGTTCGCCCTATGATTTCAAATCTTCCCCTAGTGAGCGTCCCTATGGTTCCTCGAAGGAACCGGAAAAAGATTAGAATTTTTAGGGTTTCCCGACATCTTGACCTTGCATCCCTTTTCCTTAGGCTTTAACTCATAATGTCATCCCTCGGTATATGACTCAAACACTAGGTCGAAAGGACTTTCCCAAAGGTTATAACGTAAGGGCAAAAGGTTAGGGGTAGGCTAAAATTTTAAAATTTGGCAGTATTCCTAAAACTGAAACAAAGAATGGTGCCTTTCTTAGAATCACAATCAAGTAATCACCAAACAAAAACAAACTAACACCCCCAAGCTTATTCAAAGTTATATCCACAAGTATATATACAAAAAGCATAAACGCGTCTCCCCCAAGCTAAAAGGAACCATTGTCCTCAATACTTGAAAAGGGAAAAGAAATTACATCAAAATATTTTTGAGATTTTCTCATTTTCAATTTTTTTTTCTTCTTTATATGTTTCCATTGCTTTCAAAGCAATTGTCCATGCCTCTTTAATGTTGGACGGCTTTTACAAGTTTGCATTTGCTTTGTCCGTGCCTTTTAGAAAGTTAGGACGGCATTTTCATTTATTCATTTGCCATTATTATCACAAAATACATAAAACACAAGCTTGCTGACAAATATGAACCAATATCCAAACTTATAAACCACATACTCCAATAAAAGGATTATTTGCTTCACAAAAACAAAAGTTGGAACAAAAAGAAACAAAAGGCTCAAATTTCTGAAGATGTGGCTTGAAAAGAAGGGGAAAGGCTCAAATTGCTAGCAAGAAGGCAAATGTAAACCTAAATGAACTAAAAATAAAGAAAAGAACCTAGAAAAGAGAAAAATTACCACCCCGAAAAGATGCCTTTGTCCTCCCTAGTTAGTTCGGTCTCGAGTTTGAGAATTATGAGTCAAGATTCAAGAGTAGGTCCGCAATAGTCAAGGATCCATGTCGCTCATGCAAATAAATGTTGAAGACTTGAAAATATTGAAACTCACATGGATGTGGCAAAAACTCACTAAGGGCATCAAATCAACCAAAGGAAGCAACTCTGTCTTACAACAAACCCAACGGAATCTGGCTTCAAGGTTCCAAAAGGTCTAAACCACTACCTTAGCATACCCTATCCTAGAGTCAAGCGCAAATATTCTCAAAACATGCACACCAAGTAAACATAGGAAAGCATACATGCAAAGGAAAAATTCCGAAATGTAGAATGTCCAAAGAAAAGAACTAAACTAGCAAAAAGAAGAAAAATAGCCTCAAAAATGTTTTATTTGTAAATGAAAGAAATAAAAGAGCTAAAAACCAAAAACTAGAGTGAAAAGTACAAGAATGCAAACAAAAACAAGTAATACCAAATCGTCAAACAAGTGGTCATTCGGCAACAACGCCAATGACCCCAAACACGCTAGGTGTTACAAAGCAAACATCCTCGAACCATTCAACTCATTTTAATAAAGCTAACCCTAAAACTAAGCAACCAAGAAAGAAAGAAAGAAAGAAAGAGAAGAGATATAGAAAGATCTCACCGAGCGCCAAAGCTATGCTTACAAAATCAAGGTGAAAGAGCACTCTTCACCTTACGCATCGTTGAAATCCCAAGCATAGACAATAGAGCAAAGTGAGAATACAAGAACTAAATACAAAGAAAAATTGTTAGTAACTTCCAAACAAAGTCGAACAAAAGAAAAGGAAGAAAATAAAATAAAGAAAATAAAGAAAAATCAAATAGCAACAGAAGTAGTATCCAAAGATATGTCAGACCGAAACAGTAGCAAAGAGCAAGATAGCAGATAATCATCATCAGGATTCATATAACAGATATACAGAGAAACGCATCAGACAGCGAACAGCGAATCAAACAACAAATCCAAAGCATAGCGTCATAATAAAACTAAAGAACTTAGAGCTTGATACTAGAAGCAGATGAGACTAGGAAATGAACTATAAAAGCAAAGGGGAAAAACAACGAAACTCAACAATAAACGACATATAACACCCCCAAGCGTAAAAAGGGCCGCCCCCCTAACTCTAAACCGAAAGACAAATAGGCAAAAGAGAAATATCATATATAAAGCACAAAAGAAAGAGGAGGGGACCAAGGTAGAATCATTCTGCACTATGGTAAGGGGTAGAATGAGAACTCCCCTCACCGGTCTCCATCACATGACTAGAGATTGCCATCTCGCTCACTTCCATAGGAGCCTTACCCTACAACCGACTTTCCTTCCTAATTATATCAAGCTCAAAATAATGAGACTAATCATCTAAGATTGTCTCACCCGACCTACCCCACCTTCCATAAGTCTCGGGATTCGAAAAAGGCGAAGGATTAGCCGGATCATATGCATAATCACAACCCCCGGGACGCCTATAGTCGTAAGTGCCCGGGGTAGTGCCTATGATAGAACTAGGGAATATGGGGGCCCTCCCAATAAGGATAACAAAGTCTAGGACCCACAGTAGGATCAAAAGGTTCCCATTGAGGGACAGGTCCTTGTTGGACCGGGAGGTACGGATAGTTGACGTAAGGATCTATCTCACCCCTAAAAACATGCAAATCATATAATCGATACGTATGGTAATCATAACCAAGGAAAAGGGGATGCACAGAAGGCATGGAGTACAACATGTTAGCAATAGAATCAAGCTTGGCATGAATTGTTGACATATCGAAAGTAGAAGGAGTAGGAGAAGGGGAGGGAAAAGATGTACCTCCTGGTTCAACCGGGAAAGGGAATGAGCAATCGATGAGCATGCATTAGTTGAACGATCTCTTGTACAATTTGTCCTTCGTCGGATAGAGGGATGAACATCTTGCATTGGGGGTCTCCAGGACAAATAATCTCTCTCCTCGGGACGAGTAGTTGCCTCTTGGTAAGGGATGACAAACCATTCCTTATACCGCGAGACCTTCTAAATAAAAACATCGTCCTTCCTCGTTCGATCAAGAAATTTTAAATTCACTAGTGCGGAGATGTTTAAGAAATGCGAGGGGGACTTTTCTCTAGGATCAATAATCTGTGGAAGCTCGTCTAGCATATCCTTGTAATTCTCATTGATGCAAAGCGCTAGTATAGAAATCATCCCACCCAATTGGATGCATCCCGAAAGGTAAACTCCATCACGGATATCCAAGAATCGGGAGATCAAACGCTCCGTGAAATCCACCGACTCAATCTCAAAGTCATTTTGGTCGGCTATCCACAACCAACAAAGCCCCTCACGGTAAATAGCTCCCAAAGAGTCCTTGGAGCAAAGAGCGTATGTGAGGATTCGGTTGAAATATCGCATAGCCGGATGATTCATGGAAGCGGACTTTGAAGTTTGAGGGTCATACTTTCCTTCTTCCGAGATACTTCTCAACCAACGTTGCTCATCATATCCATGCTCACTTTCCATTCGACCATGAGCCGGAGAAATACAATGATCCGGATCCTCGGCCCAAGGAAACTTGAAGTATGAACATAGTTAAGCATCCGTCAAAGAGTGATCATTGTTGAAGAGTTGGAAAGTCAAAATCTTTGAGTAATTTGCACCCGGCTCATAGACAACCTCGAGAAAAGAAAGGAATTCATAAGTCACCCACTAGCATAGGTAGGGGCATTCAAATCCAAGAAGTCCAAAAGATCAAGGCCTTCCGCAAGGAGGCGAACATCCCCGTCAATCCCTAGAAACTTTGTTGTCGTTTGATTGTAGAAACGCATTGGTCGAAGCTTTCTCTTTGAAAGACGTTTGAAGCACTCCCAATGAGATTCCTTTGAAAACTCAAAGCCATAAATTTCCTCAACCTCCGGTGGAGGCGGAACAATATACCTTTGCTTGCTTAAACTAGCTCTAGCACGCTTCTTATGACGAAGTGTGGCCATCTACAAAGTATCAAGACTAAGTATAAGTAGTTGTTCAACAACAAGCACAAAATGGAAATATTTCACAAATAGAAGCAAGAAATGGTAACAAATGAACAATGCCATTGATAACATCATGAATATCAAGCAAATAAACATGGATTGAAGGAAAACTTGAACATAAGAAACCAAATCATGAGTCAATTTGAAAAATAAATCCCAATTATTGAATCATCAAAGATATGAAACTAATATAAAGAAAACCCATGAGAGAGAAAATAGCCTACAATTATTGTTCAAGAATTCAATCAAAGTTCACACATTTATCATGAGGAAACTTCAATTAAACATCCAACAATATCATTCAACATAAATTTCAAGTGAAAAGTATTAACCATAGAATTTCACCATGAAAGCATAATGGTTCAAGCTTAAATCAAAGAGGAAGATGATGAATAGACAATAAGAAACCATACCTCAATGAAGCTTTGAAATGCTTGAAAAATGCTCAAAATGTAGATGTAAGAAAAAATAGAATTCTCAAAAACAAACTCCAAACCTCAACACAAAATTTCAAAATTTTGAAAAAGACCCAATTTTTTTTTCCTGGCTTGAATTGGGGAAAGAAATCTGAAAATTTATTTTTTGTTTTAGATTTGAAAAACATGATTTTGGTAATTGAAATGGATGTTGAAATGATAAAAGAAATGAAGTAGGCTTGGTATTGCAAGAGAGGGTATAGGGTTTTAGGAGGGAAAAATGAAAGAAATGAAAGAAGGGGTGCGTTTTGGGGTTATAGGGGCTGCCAGCAGGTGTCGCGCCCGCTCCTGATAATGCGCGCCCGCGGGTAGCCCGCGGTCAGCCTGCAGGAAGTTCCTGGTCGTATTTTGGCGTTTTTGGTGCACAGGTATCCGCACCCCGCGGGGTCTTCGTGATGGGCGCATGCACAGCTTTGTGCGTGCGCACCCCATACATCTATGGCGCTAAAAAGAGAAATACCCCCTTAAAAATGCTTTCGTGTTTTCATTCTCATCGTCCCTATCAAATGTCATGATCAAGGACTCAAAAATTTTACTCCCTTCGTTTCAATATGATAGTCTCATATGGAATCAATCACATAAAATAAGAAAAGGTGAGTATTTGGAATCTAGCATTGATGTACATATTCTATACCATATTTTACCCTCATTTTATAGCTATGTTCGTATGATTCCTAAGCTCTACGGAGCTATTTCTTGCTAATATCCTCCTCTCTAGTGTGGCTTGGTCTATTTGGTTGATTTTGTAGGCATATGAAGATTTCCGGATGATTTGGACTTGTTTTGGATAGCCACGGAAGCTTATTATGATGGAGGAGAATTTTACCCGTGTCCGCCCTGGAGGGCAACATTGCCCTGGCAGCCAGGGCGAAGAAGGAAAAGAAGAGAAGTCATGAGAAAGAATGGAAGAGTTCAACTTCCATCCGCCCAGACCGGGCGACATTGCCCTGGCAGACCGGGCGTACAAAAGCACTGCATATGAAAGATTTCTTGAAGGCGTAAGATCGTTTTTGCTTCTCGCGCCCGACCGGGCGGCTTTGCCCGGTCTGACCGGACGGAGTTTCGCGAAGCCCGTTTTTCTTATTTTTCGGGATTTCTTAATTAATGGATATAAATACCCATTGTAAACCCCGATAAAACATACTTAGTTATTATTTCTAGCTTTAAAACCTTCTTAGAACCCTAATATTCTCTCTAGATCTAGATTAATTTGCACTTTCAAGTTTTGATCTTTGTTCATCAACAATTGGTACTTTTCTTCATTCAAGCAATTGGTATTCATCTTATTTCTTCTCTCACTTTTAATTGTTTATTAATCATGCTTTCTTCATTGATTATTGTTTTTGCTTCCATCAATATGTGTGAGTAGTTCTTTATTCCAAGATCTAGCGGAACCCGAATATGATTAATGCATGATTTAATTCTTTAAATTCTCTAATAATAATTATAATTGATTTGCTTAATTGATTATGCTTACGCCAATACTAGATTAGGGATAATTGGTATTGTTATTAATCCTTTGTTGTAATCGCAGCGGGAGTTGGGTTTTGACGGATTTGAATAAATCAATTAAGGGTTTGAAGTTCATCACGGGAGTAGTTGAATGGATGATTAGGAAGTTAGAGTAATGTGCTTAAGGTCTTTAATTTACATTATTCCACGGAAGTAGGCTTGATTGTGATTAGAGAAGTCATTGATAACTCGGGAGAGACCATTGGTATTATTCATGGATTACTTTTCCTCATTAATCAATTGAATTAGGTGTTAGGGGTAGAATGACTATAGCGTTAATTGTATTCGTGGTGAAGCTTGATCTTGGATGTTTTTAGCATTGATTTGTCATATTGTTTAGATTTTATCGTTTTAATTAGTTTTTTTTTAGATATTGATTCTTACTTATTTTATTTGGTTACTTGCTTAGTAATTGCTTGAGTCTATCTAATTAGTTGAACCATAGTCTCTTGGGATCCGACCCTTGCTTGCCCGTCTACATAGTAGTGGTCTAGTTAGGTTTATTTTTGTAAGGTACGCGACACGCCTATTAAATTTTGGCGCCGTTGCCGGGGACTAACGGTTTCATTCTAGTTATTTGTGATTCGTTTTACTAAGCATATATTTTGTTGCTTCGGCTATTGTTCCTTGTGTCTTTGATCTCCCGTTTTAGTTTCTTTGATTCTGAGATCGAAGCTACTGCGAGAAGACGAAGAGGTAGAAGAAGGAGAAATCGAAATATAAGAAACATGGTCGACCCAGGAACAAAATCTCTTTTGGAGTATGGTATTCCGGATACAACAACTGGATTTCTCTCCAGTATTGTTAGACCACCGGTCACCGCTCAGAGTTTTGAGTTGAAGCCCCAATTCATACAGTTCATCTCCAATGGTTCTTTTGCGGGCTTATCAAATGATTGCCCTGTGACTCACATTGATAGTTTCTTGGAGAAGTGTGACACTATGAAGCTCAACGGTGTCACTGATGATGCTATTAGACTACGCCTTTTCCCTTTTTCACTAAGGGATAGGGCAAGGGAATGGCTACGAGATGAAGGTATTGGTTCCTTTGATACGTGGGACAAGCTTGCTAAGGCTTTCCTAGTAAAATTCTTGGGGCAAGAGAAAACCGCAAAATTAAGGAACGAGCTATCTACCTTCCATCAATCTAATGATGAGTCCTTATATGAAGCATGGAGGAGGTTCAAGCGATTGCAGAGACAATGCCCTCATCATGGTATTCCTGAATGGATGTTGATCCAAACGTTCTATAATGGTTTGACCCATGAGTTTCGCATATACATTGATGCTGCGTCTGGAGGTTCTATCATGACGAAGAACCCAACCTATGCAAAGGATTTGATTGAGAAGATGGCGGCTAATGATAATTACCATCCAAGGGGACGAAATGCTATCAACACAGGTAATAAACATGATGTTGATGCGCTAACCATGTTGACTAGTTCTGTGCAGGCACTAACTCATAAAGTCAATCAACTCCAAGCTGAGTCCCCTCGACCCTCGATGGAAACTTGTCAGATGTGTGGATTGCAAGGCCATACTGCGCGTGAGTGTCAACCTAATTATGATGGAATGACAATTGAACAAGCTAATGCTTTTGATACCACAACCTCCACAAGGCCATTTGATGAAGGGTGGAGAAATCATCAAGGGTTCTCATATGTGAACAATCAAGCTCAAGTGAATCCTCAACCACCACCTGCTTTTCAAGCAAGGGCACCTTTCAATCATCAATCCACACAACTACCACCACCCCAAACCTCAAAATTTGATCTTGAATCAATTATGAAGGGTTTTACTACCTCCCAAATTCAACAACAAGAGCTTATATCAAGGCAATTTGAGCTACAAGCAAAGCAAAATGAGTACTTTGAAAACTCAATCCAATTGCTCACCTCTCAAAATAAGAGGATTGAGCTCATCTTTCTCAACTTTCACAGCAAGTGAGTCATCTAACAACTCTTCAAGATCAAGCAAAAGTCCAGATGAAACAATGCAATGCAATTTTCGTGAAGAGTGATGAATTGTTTACGGGTGGATTAGAAGAGAAAGTGTGCAATGTGGAGTCAAGAACTGAGAAGCATGAGAGAGAAGGTCCCAAACATGTTGCTCCACAAGCATATGAGGAGCCGATGCCTTTCCCGCAAAGGTTTTCAAAAGTTGTGCTCGATAAAAATTTTGGGAAGTATTCCGAGACTCTTAAGAAGGTATATGATACCATTCCTTTTTCCGATCTTGTAGTTCAAATGCCTCAATTTGCAAATTTTGTGAAAGGAATTCTAGATCATGATAATAATGATAAGAAATTAGAAAGTGTGGTAGTTAAGAAGAAATGTTCTGATCTTTTACATGATAGCTTACCACCTAAATTGCATGATCCTAGTAGTTTTACTATCCCTTGTATGATAAACGAAACATATTTTGATAGGGTCTTGTGTGATTTAGGTGCTAGTGTTAATTTAATGCCTTCTTCAGTGTACGACAAATTAGGTTTGAAAAACCTTAAACCCTCTCCTATATCTCTTCATATGGCTGATAGAACTGTTAGACTCCCTAAGGGTGTAGTTGAAGATGTATTAGTTGGGATTGGTGAACTTGTTTTTCCTGTTGACTTTGTTGTAGTGGATATGAAAGAAGACCATAAGATCCCACTCATCTTTGGTCGCCCTTTTCTTGCTACAAGTCAAGCGTTAATAGATGTTCCTAAAGGACAAGTGACCATTAGAGCTCAGGATAAACAAGTTGTGTTTAAGCTTTTCAATGACCATAATTTTACTTTTGATGGTGGTACTTGTTTGAGAATCGATGCTACTAACCCTTTGGTTAATAAGTGTGTTTCTAATAGAAATCATGTGCGCAAAAAAGACAATATTCCACCACATGATGGGTTTAGCTACATCAAAATAAGCTCGGATACAAAGCACATCAACTCAAATTTGAAGGAGTCGTTTGGAGGTGGATATATTTATGAGAAATACCACAGAATATCTTCTCTGTGTGGTGACCCAGGTTGAGCTACTAAAGAAGGGTCGAGCTAAAGACCTTAAACAAGCGCTAAATGGGAGGCAACCCATTACGTTTTTTATTTATTTTATTTTCCCTTTATTTATTTATTTATTTTTCTTTTTTTATTGCCTTGGGGTTATGATGCGACGTTATTTTGAGGGCGATCCCAGCTCCGCCCTTAGGTATGATCCCTCCTCTGTCAGTAGGGCCTAGTTTTCTTTTTCCCTTGCTTGTTCTTATTCGATATATGTTCACATTGAGGACAATGTGAAGTTTAGCTTGGGGGAGGGATTACTTTTGGCTTTGGGCAGTTACTTTGTGAATCATGACGATGAATAGCTAGTAAACAACTTCCCTGTGCCCCTTCCTTGATGATTAAAAGGTTTTTGGCTTGATTCTGATTGAAAGACTTGCAATGCGGATTAAATGATCATGATCTGATTTTGGATTGTCTTGGCCTAATGGAAGTCAACTTTGTTCAACTGTGTATGAATCTGGAGCTTGACTGTGTTAACTGTGAGGCTTGAGCCTTTAGTATTCATTCATGTGTGTTAGTTCCTGGTGTGACATTGATCTTAGTTTTGACTTGAGACTTTTAGTAGTGTGCCATGATACATTGCACATGCACGATGAGGAGGACGAAGGCCATGTTCATTAGGTAGCTTCCAGATTAATTTAGAAATGTCTGTTCCCTTCTTGCTTACCCATGTTGTAGCCTTGTCCATGTTTTTCATCTAAGTCACAAAATTAACCTATCGGCCCCAATTAGTAACTTATCCCAAGTCTAGCTTGGGGGAGCCATCTATCTTGGTCTTCTCTTTTGTTTGTGATGATGTTTTGGAGAAGTTTAGTTTGAAGCTTGAAGGTTCTAGAATATTTTCTATATGATCTATTTTTAAGCTCTTATAGTTTGATAAAAAAAAAAGAAAAAAAAGAAAAGAAATGGAAAAAATTTCAGCTTCTTGAATGATAAATAAAAGAGCTTCAAAAATAAGAATAGTGTGATGAATTGATTATGTAGGGTGAATAAGGTGGTAGTTGCTCTTAATTCAAGTTGTGTTTAGAGTGTGTATTCTTGTGAATTAGTTCGATGGGATTTTGATTTGTATTGTTCATTTTTGATGGCTTCCCTGAGGGACTATATTTGCCTACATTTTCCAAATTTTTCCTACCCATTTTCACCCGGCCTACATTACAAGCTTGAAAAAAAGACCTTCTGACCTTCGTGCATAGTATTGTGTTCATGTAAAACGAGTCTTTTGTCAAAATGCTGGAGTATGTGTCACATTTCGAGTCGACTTTTGACTAGGTTGAGCGGCATTATTACCCTTTAAACACGCGAGTGTTGTGAGAATGGGGGGGTTATCATTATTAGTGGGGATGGAGAGAGATCGGGCTCATTTTTAGCTCGCCACATAAAATTGAGCGGAGTTACCACTAAGTGAGATATTCTAGTCATCGATTTCTTATGTGTACATGGTTGACTCTGTTTGATGGCCATTCAGGTTGATTGATAGTCTGAATGAGGTGATTGGTTGGCTAAGATGCTTGTGTGTCCGATTTTGATTTTGAGTATGGTATTTTCAAATGTATTATGGGGTGAAGTATGTTTATTTGATTGTTGATAGTCATTGATTGTCTTGCTTGAGGGCAAGCAAGAAGCTAGCTTGGGGGAATTTGATGTACATATTCTATACCATATTTTACCCTCATTTTATAGCTATGTTCGTATGATTCCTAAGCTCTACGGAGCTATTTCTCGCTAATATCCTCCTCTCTAGTGTGGCTTGGTCTATTTGGTTGATTTTGTAGGCATATGAAGATTTCCGGATGATTTGGACTTGTTTTGGATAGCCACGGAAGCTTATTATGATGGAGGAGAATTTTACCCGTGTCCGCCCTGGAGGGCAACATTGCCCTGGCAGCCAGGGCGAAGAAGGAAAAGAAGAGAAGTCATGAGAAAGAATGGAAGAGTTCAACTTCCATCCGCCCGGACCGGGCGACATTGCCCTGGCAGACCGGGCGGACAAAAGCACTACATATGAAAGATTTCTTGAAGGCGTAAGATCATTTTTGCTTCTCGCGCCCGACCGGGCGGCTTTGCCCGGTCTGACCGGGCGGAGTTTCGCGAAGCCCGTTTTTCTTATTTTTCGGGATTTCTTAATTAATGGATATAAATACCCATTGTAAACCCCGATAAAACATACTTAGTTATTATTTTCTAGCTTTAAAACCTTCTTAGAACCCTAATATTCTCTCTAGATCTAGATTAATTTGCACTTTCCAGTTTTGATCTTTGTTCATCAACAATTGGTACTTTTCTTCATTCAAGCAATTGGTATTCATCTTATTTCTTCTCTCACTTTTAATTGTTTATTAATCATGCTTTCTTCATTGATTATTGTTTTTGCTTCCATCAATATGTGTGAGTAGTTCTTTATTCCAAGATCTAGCAGAACCCGAATATGATTAATGCATGATTTAATTCTTTAAATTCTCTAATAATAATTGTAATTGATTTTCTTAATTGATTATGCTTATGCCAATACTAGATTAGGGATAATTGGTATTGTTATTAATCCTTTGTTGTAATCGCAGCGGGAGTTGGGTTTTGACGGATTTGAATAAATCAATTAAGGGTTTGAAGTTCATCACGGGAGTAGTTGAATGGATGATTATGAAGTTAGAGTAATGTGCTTAAGGTCTTTAATTTACATGATTCCACGGAAGTAGGCTTGATTGTGATTAGAGAAGTCATTGATAACTCGGGAGAGACCATTGGTATTATTCATGGATTACTTTTCCTCATTAATCAATTGAATTAGGTGTTAGGGGTAGAATGACTATTGCATTAATTGTATTCGTGGTGAAGCTTGATCTTGGATGTTTTTAGCATTGATTTGTCATATTGTTTAGATTTTATCGTTTTAATTAGTTTTTTTTTAGATATTGATTCTTACTTATTTTATTTGGTTACTTGCTTAGTAATTGCTTGAGTCTATCTAATTAGTTGAACCATAGTCTCTTGGGATCCGACCCTTGCTTGCCCGTCTACATAGTAGTGGTCTAGTTAGGTTTATTTTTGTTAGGTACGCGACACGCCTATCAAGCATTAAAGTAAAAAATAATTCACAAATAGTTTGCCTTATTTAAATTTTTTTTATTTTTTTTAAGGAAAGCATTAGTAATAATTGCATAAATTAAGGGAATAATTTCTTTACATAGATTCATGTTATTAATTCACAATAAATTAATCTAACCACTCATAATTTATTATGTATAAAATAGGAAATAAAAACTAAGTTAAAAGTGGAATACATTCAATATGGGTAGATCTTTTTGAAACGCCAAAAATAGTATATGGGACTAACAAATTGAAACGGAGGGAGTATAAGAAAGAATCCGAAATATGTTTGAACATGAATAATAATCGATGGGAATGCAAACACGAGAACATACAACCTCAACAACCCCTTTCCTCTAAGCATAACCAAACCTCACGAAGTCTTGAAGTAGCACCAAAATTGTTGGAAAATTTCTCCGATTCAAATCCCATGGTACCTAAGATCAAAAGAACAAACCCAAATAGAAAGAAATAAGAAAAGATCTCAAAGGAGGAAATAAAGAAAAATATTAGATAAAAAAAAAGGTTAGAAAACCGGGTTGCCTCCCGTAAACGCTTTTGGTTAACGTCGTTAGCTCGACGTCCTCCACCAATAAGGTGGTTGGCGAAGAAACAATGAGTCCACCAAACCAACAAGAGCATCGTCGAAATACTTCATTAGACGATTGCCTTTAGCCTTGAACGGAGAAAGAAAATCTTTCATTGAGACTTCCACAAAGACATTTGGAAAACCACTCTCACTACAACAAATTGACCCTTGTGGCACGAATTATGCCACGGGAATTCTAAATTCGTGGCATAATTTTATGTTTCCACGGGAAAAATAAAGTCTGTCAAAAACTTCATATTACAATAATATATTATGCCACGGGAAAAAAAAGTTTGTGGCTAATTGAAACTAGTGCCACGACTAAATTTTTTTCCCGTAGCAAATAAACACTTTTGCCACATACAATTATGTTCCCGTAGCCAATGTACACTAGTGTCACGACTAATATTATTCTCATTGCAAACAAACACTTGTGTCACGGTTATTTTTATTTCGTCGTGGCATTCATTCCAACACTTGTGCCACATTAATATTAATTTTTGTGGCACACATAATGAGAATTTACTTTTATGCAAAGTAAACTTAAGCTAACCAAACTGCCAAACACCTTAAGATTTGTGAATGTGAGTCTTGTAAAATTATGACCAATATATAATCTCAAGAGTCAAAGAGTAAAAATAAATATTAGTACCTATTTGTTCTACAAACACTGATTGTTGGAGCAAAAAAAAAAGAAAACAGAAAAAACAATAAGCAAATATAATAACGTCTACCAAGATCCACCAAAGTTTAAAGTCCTTTAAACTACTAGTAAATACTCGTATCCCATTAAACTACACAATAAGCCACATTGTATGACCCACTCGTTTTACATGAGAAAGGGAGAAAGAATTAAAAAAGCAACACTTAATCTACTAATATCATCATAGACGAGAGATTGGAGCAGCTCGAACTTGGTGTCTAAGAATAGCTTGAACCACAAATAACGCATCACACTATAGTACTACATCCATAAGTCCTAGCCACTGCACAAGCAACAGGCCTTATCCTGCAGCCCCAGCCTCAGCTAGTGTCCAAAATCCTTATTGATCAACACTCACTGTGATTCTATAAAATCCATACTGCCCTGACCACTTTGAGCCTACTTCTGCCAAAGTCAGTCAAGGGGACAGTCAGCATCACCCTGCAAAGAAAAATAAATATCAAGTAACACCACCCAATACATTTGCATTAGAGATCCGATTAATACATTTGCATTAGAACAAACCTGCTTAGAATAGATGTCCACTAGCAGGACTATCAACCACCATTGGAGGCCAGCAAATCCCACAAGTGCTCTGTCCAACAAAAGTCAATCTCGTTAGGAGGTAACTATAATAGAAGAGAATAACCAACAAACACATAACTTTAAGAATTATGCTAAATGACAACTATGCATTAGTTAAATACAAGAATCCAAAAGACTACATATATACTTCGTAGAAAATATATAGGGGAAAGAGGATCCTAGTGCCTAGCAAATAGCTAAATTCAGCTAATCTCAAATCCGAGGATATTGTATCCTTGAAAGCATGTGCCCTCTAGCTTCGGAGTACACATGAGCTGCCCTCTAAAAAAAGGTCATTCGGTGTTAGGCATACTTTGACTTAGAAAGGGAAAATAATTAGTTTACTACAAAACAATAAAAAGTATTACGGGTAATTTAAAATACCTTAGGGAAGTTCAACCCAACAACGTCCATTATAGTGATTTTAGAAGAGCAAACTAAAGCTGCCGAACTTGAGAATCTAGAACCTAAAAGAAATCGCAAAAATATTCTCAGAATAAGAACAGAATTCCCTAATAAAATGTGCCCTTATGTAAGTCTTACTACAAAGATGCTATGTTTATCATCCCACACTACAGCCTATTTTTGGAGCGTTAACAAATCCCAAAGGCATACTTCGTTCTAAAGCATGATTATCATAATTAGATTTCAATCTACATGCTAGAGAATAAGATAAGATCAGTGAAGAATCAAGCTAAAAGGATAAAACACAGAGATAATCAAGGGAATATAGTAGTATTATTGAACGGAGTATCCAACAATACAACCTTCTTTTGAGAGGAAGGAGCTCTCCCAAATCTACTTCTCAATTATTTTCTCTGATACATTCCCCTTTCCCTGATTCTCTATTAATACCCCCCAAAAATAAGCCATAAACAAATGCCAGCCTATAATAACAGAATCCTAACAAACTTTCCCTCACATTACCAATCTACCCTTCTCCCAAATCTGAAATTAACCACCTGACAGCTCAGCAACTTCTATCTTCTGATTATTTCTTGATCCTTCTAGCACTTCTGGTTATTTCCTGATTCTTCTAGCATAAGTGAAACGAATATCCGGTTTAGGCTGAGTCCTTGCAATACCCCCCACCCAAAGTTTCACCTTGTCCTCAAGGTGGAAACTAGGAAACCTGAGATTGACTTCCTCAAAATATTCCCAAGTAGCCTCAAAGTCCTGCAGGCCCTTCCAATGAATGAGCACTTCCATGGCAGCTTGTGAATTCCTGACCCCCAACACAGCCCAAGGCTCAACTTCCAACACCAAATCAGCAGCTAGCTGGCAGGAAGATTAGTAGGCTTGTTCACTGAACCAATGGCCTTCTTCAACTGAGAAATATGAAATACAGGGTGTATTTTAGTTCCTGGGGGAAGCTGCAACTTGTAAGCCACCTTGCCAATCCGCTGAATCACCTGGTAAGGACCATAGAAACGAGGTGACAGCTTATCAT